>NC_141694.1:361200962-364160233 GCF_964263255.1 Lissotriton vulgaris
AAACACTATTCTACTGGGGGAGAGGCAAGGATGTTATCAGATAGCTGTTCAGATATGTGCGATTTACAGACAAGTGTGAAAATCCTCTGTTGAATTGAGGCCATTAGGGCTCTTGCTATCCATCTCCAGGATGTATCTGGTCTCGAGTGCCCTCAAGATCCCTTCCCGGTTACCTCCCCTCCTTAGTGGGCCTACTGAGTCAATGGCATAGTATTTAAGGAGACCACTGTTGTTACCATGGAACTCCTTAAAGTGCCGTGCCACCGGGTAAGCGGTGTCATTGGTGTTGATGGCTCTAATATGCTGGAGAACCCTTTTGTGGACCTGCAATTTAGTGCTGCCAATATACTGCAGGCCACATGGGCACTCCAGCACATACACCACGTACTCCGATTTGCACGTAAGTTGCTTGTTGATCTTACGGGGTGCCAATGAAAATGCTGTACGGAACTCAGTTTTGTTGAGTCCCTGAGAACAAGCTTTGCAGCTAGAGCACTTCCTGAACCCTCGGCTGGCAGCTAGCCAGTTTTTGGGTGGTATTACTTCAGGGCTAGACTTAACTAGCGCATCCTGCAAGGAGAATGCCTTCCTGTAAGCAATCGCTGGTTTATTAGGCATGTGCTCACCAATAACTGGATCAAGTTTGATGAGATTCCAGTATTGGTTGACAATCTTTCTAAGCGCCCCGTGCTGACTATTGTAGGTCCAGATAAGTCTGATTGGGAGCTCTTTGTTCGTTGCCTTATTTTTCTGCTCCTTCCTGTGGGTCAGTGCTTGGGTCCGTGACAGAGCATTAGCTTTTCTAATAGCCGTATTGATAAGCTGCTCGCTGTACCCACGAGCAAGAAATCTTTCTTTGCTCGCAGCCTGTGCACTTCTGCAGTGGGAGTCCGTACTGCACACCCTACGGATTCTAAGCATCTCCCCATAGGGGATGCTTCTAATCAAGTGTGGGGGGTGATGACTTCCCGCATGCAAGATGGTATTGCCCGATGTGGGCTTCCTGTACAGCTTAGTTTCCAGTCTGCCCTCACTGACCTCTAATGTAATGTCAAGGAAGTGTGCCACCTGTTGGCTGATATGAGACGTGAAAGACAAGTTAAATGAGTTGGCATTTAAGGTTTCAATGAAGCTGACTGCTTCTTCATGTGTTCCTCGCCACACCAAAAGTATATCATCGATATACCTGTACCATCTGATGATATGATGGGTACAGGTGTCATGGTGGATGCCTCTGAGGACCTGCCTCTCCCAGTAGCCCATATGGAGACAGGCGTAACTAGGAGAGAAACAGGCCCCCATGGCAACTCCCCTGACTTGCTGGTAATATCGATGGAGGAACATGAAGTAGTTATGGTGCAGACAGAAACTGATCATTGTTAGCAGCATCCTATTGTGCTCAAACATCTCTATGGGTCGTCTGCCTAAGAAGAACTCTATAGCCCTAAGCCCATCTGCATGCACTATACTTGTATATAGCGACGACACATCTAATGTAATCAGCCAGTAGTCATCCTTCCACTCAAAGCCCTCCAATTTCCTTAGCAAATCACTCGAATCCTGGATGTATGACTCTAGTGATAAAACATGCTCTTGGAGGAACGTATCAATATATATGGTGGCTTTCTCCAACAAACCCCCGCACGCCGATATGATGGGTCTACCTGGCGGCTTTGTTGCATCCTTGTGCACCTTAGGGATTAGGTACAATACTGGGGTCACAGGGTGGTCATTTTTCAAACACTTTAGCTCATCCATACTGAGCAGCCCGCTGGAGCGCCATCCCATTAGTAGAGAGTGAAAGTCTGATTGTGCCTTCTTTAGTGCAGTGAGGTCGCAATGTCTATAGCAGTTTGGGTCATTGAGCTGTATATGTATTTATAAACGTGGTGACTGCTGGATATGGATATCGTTTTATTTATATTTGATATAAGGGGGTCGACTGGCATTTTCCTTACTTCAGAGTACCATACAGCCTCAAAGGAAATCGTGCCACATGTTATCTTTAAGAATGTGATGTTTTGAGTGCCCACCGCAGTCTTTATGGCTTGTTATGTAACACCACAGCTCTGGTTTGAGGGTATCTTTTAGCACTATACATTTGAGTACCGTAATCTTAAGTTTTTCACAAACCTGCTCGACGTTGTGTGGTAAACCAAGACCTCAGAAGCTGCGACACAGTAGGTCCTAGGTGCATAGCTTAGGCGCTTTAATTTGTCTACAATTTGTTTACATTGAGAGACTATCTTTGTTTACATAGGAAGTGGTATTTTTACTACTAATGCACTTCATATTATTTTAAAAAGGAGTACTGTGTTTAAGTCGGACCTACATGTAGATGAGGGGACTGTTTACATTAGGGTATAATTATTGTCTATATATATTGGTGTTAGTTTTTCCATCTATAGTTCAACTTTTAGATATAAGAGTGAATTGTTTACATTAAGAAAAAAATACTGTTTACAAATGCACTGGCACTTTAGTTTAAGTAAAATGCAATAAGGGCAAGAGAAAGGTACTTGATGAGATTATGTACCTGATTGGTGTTTATAGCACTTTTATATGTCTTCTTTCTCTTAATTATTTATGAACTAATCAAGATTCCATGAACAAGAAAGTTTGTACTAGCATTTTTTGAAAAGTTGTGGGGCCATTAATATGTAGGGGTGCTTGTTGTTAGGGATATTGTCCCATAAACTAAGTAATTGCCAATCAGATTTTTTAATATGCATTTGCATTTTTGTGAAAAAGTAACAAATTATAAATGTATTCTTTGAAATGGCTCTTGAAAAGAGATTACTTCAGTTTATTAAGATAATTGAATGCTGTTTAAATTACACGTTTTAAAATGGCTCCCACAGATAACAGAATGAAACCCATATACTTTGCCGTATGTGTCCTTCATCGCTCTTCACTACCACTGTATTGTGTATTTTAACCCTGCCAAAATGGTGGCCAAACACCGTAAACAAGGAGCTTGACTCCCGAAACGAGTTGATGTTTTACCTCGACCTTGTAAAATAAAGTGAAGACTTTTTTCCTACCTTGGAGTGCCGGATGATTTCCTACTTCTATTTTTTTGGGTGATCTAATATCCAATATTAAACGACGTAGCGGATCATCGTTGGACCGGCACCGCCTGCGTTTGTGAAGCACGCCAGCGTGACCGCTGAATACTTGAAGCATACACATATATATATGTATATATAGACGTGGTGACTGCTGGATATAGATATTGTTTTATTTATATTTGATATAAGGGGGTCAACTGGCATTTTCCTTACTTCAGAGTACCATACAGCCTCAAAGGAAATTGTGCCACATGTTATCTTTAAGCATGTGATGTTTTTTGCAGAGTGCCCACCGCAGTCTTTATGGCTTGTTATGTAACACCACAGCTCTGGTTTGGGGGTATCTTTTAGCACTGTACATTTAAGTACCGTAATTTTAAGTTTTTCACAAACCTGCTCGACGTTGTGTGGTAAACCAAGACCTCAGAAGCTGCGACACAGTAGGTCCTAGGTGCATAGCTTAGGCGCTTTAATTTGTGTACAGAAGTGAAACAGTGGGATGCCTAAAGGCAAGGGTTTGGCACAAGCTGAGTAAGACAAATAACTAAACTGATCTGGAAGAAGCGCTGTGCACCTAAGAGTGGTGAGGAAGCAACATAAAAAAAAGAAGTGCACTAAAAGAAAACATATGCCCACTACTGGAAGAGTCCATGCAGTAGGGGCGGTCGCAAGGGCGGGAACAAAAGAGACACAAGGCGACACAAATGTCCACTGTTCATCAACAAAAGCAATGGACTGTTTAAGGACAGACCAGGCAACGAATCAAAAAGAGCTGGCCGTGTTCAAAGCCCACAGAAGGATTACATCATGCCTCGTAGAGCAGCGGATGCGCACTGCCTCTAGGCTCAACCTAAAAAGCATTCTTTCTGGACTAAGATCAAGCTTTCTTCCAAATTCGGTGTAATTCCGTTCAGGGGTTCAGGCTGTAGTGTCTAAATCCCTATGGGAAATTGCATGGGGTAAAATGTCTTTTGGGACCCTCCCTTTTCTCGTCCCCCTCTTGACAGATCATACCAAAACTTTCCAGGCAAAATCTTCACGAAATGTTCAAAAGTCGCTTAAGTGACTTTTGAACATTTCGTGAAGATTTTCCAAATGGCGCCAAAGTAATTAGCAAAACAAAAAACGCTCTTCCTATGGAAACTAAAGGCCTGATATATTTTATAGGATATAATGGGATTTATATTTCGGCAGACGTGATAACCGTCACGGTTGTGAGGCAATAACCCATCCGCCAAGATCTAAATCAGGCCCTAATTCATAACTATAACTACCTACTGACAGTAGGTAAACTGTGCATGAGTATTTATATTTATATAAATGTATGTATATGTGTATGTATGTATGTATATATATTTGCATTGGTTGCAGCGTCATCAAGGGCATAATTTGCCAGAAGCGCGTAGCTGCTCTCTCTGCATCAATAAACTTACTGATGCTGATTCGTTGTGGTCCGTCTCCCTTTGTTTGCTGGCGTGCGAGGCTGTGCTGGGTCTGAGACGCCGAGAGATTCGAGGAGGAGCCACGTGGTATATATATATATATATATTACCTACTGGCGGTCGCCAGTAGGTATATATAGTTAGGATTTTTTCTCTATGGGATTTTTGAAAATTCTATGTCTAATAACTTTGGCGTTTGTGGACAGAATTGGCTGAAATTTTCAGGAAAATGGAACATTTTGTTTCTGAGCAGCCCCTGACAATTTGGGGGGGTTTCATCAAGGGGGGGCCGAGAAAAAAGGGGGGTCCCAAAACACATTTTTCCCATGTTAATTTCCATAGGGCGGTTGGCCTCACTTTTAGCTCGAACGGCTGAATGGATTTGCACGAAAATTGGCAAAATTGTAGGGACTGTTAGCCCGATGTGCCTTTGCTAGGTCTCAATATATGTGCTCCAGTGGATTTTGAGTAATTTAGGTTCAAAAAAAGATATATATCTGGGCGGAGCCTAACCACACATCTGATCTGATTGGCTGTCAGCACTTCATCCAAGAAGTGTTGGCAGCCATCTTGGGACCAATATACATGATAGCACCTCATTAAAAAGCATTGTAGTTAATAGAGGGTTTTAGGACTTTAGTTACATTATAAATCATTTGTTGATGGTACCATACTCGTTTTAGGAATTGTGGTGGGTTCTAAGGTGATTTTACCATGTGAAAAAACCTTCTGCTGTGATATCATGAATATTGTTTGAAAGAAAACTAATATCTCATGATTTTCCCACAGTGGTTTGGAAGGGGATCTATAAGCTAAACTGAAAGCATATTTTCTGTAAATTCACATTATCTTTCTCAGTCATGTGAAAATGAAGTCTGACATTCTCAGTAAAACATGTACATCCAACAAGGACAGAGACTGTCAGTTGATTCCTTTGTGCTCTACTGCAGCCTCCTAAAGTGTTCTAAAGAACAACTAGAGCGCTAACAGTCCTACGTATTACAAAGGCATAGCACACCTGGAGCCATCGTGATGGGAATAAAGTGGTAACTCTTAAAACATTTAATTTAAAAAGGAACAAAATGAGGGGGTATATTATGCAATAGAAGGTATTATTAGTGCTGCAGAAAGAAAAATTAGGGCACATTTTGAGTGACTTTTCAAATCCTCTTCTATTTCATTAAAAAATTCTGACATGCAGTCTCCCAAAATGGCCACCAGAGACAAAAGAGCCCAAATGTAGCCCAAATATCACCCAGATGTAGCCCAAGTATAGCCCAATGACAGAATGTCCCAGAGTGTTCTAAAGAACAACTAGAGCGCTAACAGTCCTACTTATTACAAAGGTATGGCACACCTGAAGCCATCTTGATTGGAATAAAGTGGTAACTCTTAAAACATTTAATTTAAAAAGGAACAAAATGAGGGGGTATATTTTGCCATATGAATTATGATTAGTGCTGCAGAAAGAAAAATTAGGGCACATTTTGAGTGACTTCTCAAACCCTCTTCAATTTCATTAAAAAATTCTGACATGCAGTCTCCCAAAATGGCCACCAGAGACAAAAGAGCCCAAATGTAGCCCAAATATCACCCAGATGTAGCCCAAGTATAGCCCAATGACAGAATGTCCCAGAGTGTTCTAAAGAACAACTAGAGCGCTAACAGTCCTACTTATTACAAAGGTATGGCACACCTGAAGCCATCTTGATTGGAATAAAGTGGTAACTCTTAAAACATTTAATTTAAAAAGGAACAAAATGAGGGGGTATATTTTGCCATATGAATTATGATTAGTGCTGCAGAAAGAAAAATTAGGGCACATTTTGAGTGACTTCTCAAACCCTCTTCAATTTCATTAAAAAATTCTGACATGCAGTCTCCCAAAATGGCCACCAGAGACAAAAGAGCCCAAATGTAGCCCAAATATCACCCAGATGTAGCCCAAGTATAGCCCAATGACAGAATGTCCCAGAGTGTTCTAAAGAACAACTAGAGCGCTAACAGTCCTACTTATTACAAAGGTATGGCACACCTGAAGCCATCTTGATTGGAATAAAGTGGTAACTCTTAAAACATTTAATTTAAAAAGGAACAAAATGAGGGGGTATATTTTGCCATATGAATTATGATTAGTGCTGCAGAAAGAAAAATTAGGGCACATTTTGAGTGACTTCTCAAACCCTCTTCAATTTCATTAAAATATTCTGACATACAGTCTCCCAAGATGGCCACCAGAGACAAAAGAGCCTAAATGTAGCCCAAATATCACCCAGATGTACCCCAAGTATAGCCCAATGACAGAATGTCCCAGAGTGTTCTAAAGAACAACAAGAGCGCTAACAGTCTTACTTATGACAAAAGTATGGCACACCAGAAGCCATCTTGATTGGAATGAAGTGGTAAGTCTGAAAACACTCAATTTAAAAAGGAACAACATGAGGGGGTTAATTTTGCCATAGAAAGTATGATTAGTGCTTCAGAAAGAAAAATTAGGGATCATTTCGAGTGACTTCTCAAATCCTCTTCTATTTCAATAAAAAAATTCTGACATGCAGACTGAAACATGCACTTTGAATACCAGCAGCAGACGTCCCTGGTGAGCAGTAGCTTTACTACAGTGATCTAATGTGCAACTAGAGTGCTAACATTCAGAATTTATGGCAAATGTGTGACACATCTGAATGCCTTCTTGATGGAACCAAAGTAAACAAGCATTGAAAATGCAATAGATCTCGCCCTCGTTTAAGTTAAAGCCATTCTGTCTGTAATGAGGTGGCTTTTTAGCTTTGCTTTTATTAGTGTTTTTTCAACTTTCATGTAAATAACATGCATCTGTATGCATATAAGTATATGTATGCATGCATTTATGTTTGTATTTATATAGATATACAGATGATATATGTTTATATATGTATGTATATATATATATTCACTGAAAAAACCATAGGTTATAGACCATATATAGTTAGGAATTAGCATTTACAAAACCTTGAAAATTCACTGAAAAAACCATAGGTTATAGACCATATATAGTTAGGAATTAGCATTTACAAAACCTTGAAAATTCACTGAAAAAACCATAGGTTATAGACCATATATAGTTAGGAATTCGCATTTACAAAACCTTATTTTACTCACACAAAACCATTGAAATTCCATATATAGTTAGTTGCACTAACTATATATCGCGCACCCGCAATCCACTGCTGATGATGTCACATATTACATCATTCATGACATGGTCAGTGACATCACTGATGACATCACTGATGACATCTCAAATGACATCACTGATGACATCACTGATGACAACATCCAGTGACTGTATGTTTCTGTAAAGTTAAAATATGTCTTACATATTGAAGAATGAGTGGATGTATAAGTGTCTGGATGAAGGATTTAGTAGGTGCATGACTGACTGTATGAGTGAGTGATTAAATGTGTCTCACTTAGTGCATGGGTTAGTGACTAAACTGTCTTAATTTGTGCATCATTATGTCTGTTGTTCTGTAAACTGTTGCATGTGTTGATAAGTAGCTATATGAGTAACTATATGGGTTATTGATTGGTTGCCCAAGTATTTGTATGGGAGACTGAGTGTGTGTGTGGGTGGCTGGGAGGTGTATGACTCTGTGCATAGATGTGTGAGCAGTTGATTCACTAGATGTATGGTTTCAAAAGTGCATGTGGAAACAGCTGTATGGGCGGTTGACTGTGTGCATGAGTGTATTGGTGAGTGAATGGATATCTCAGTGCTACATGTCAAAGTAAGTACATATGTAAAACACAGTACATGTGAGAGTTGACATATATAAATAACTGTGCATAAGAGCCAGTGAATGTGTGAGTGGCTGTATGGATCATTGTGAACTTGTATCAGGGATTGTATAAGAGAGTAAATATGTGTTAGTATATGTTTGAATAAGTAAAGTTTGTATAACTGTATAGTTGAGGAAATGGAGGTGTGATTGATTCTTTGCATGACTGACTAGGTGTGTGAGTAACTCCATGGAGGAGTGACAGTCTGTGAGTGTCTGTTTACACTGATTGTATCTAAGGTTATATTAGAGTCTGAAGAGGTTCATCGTATTATCACATGAATGATATCATCAGTGATGTGATCAGTAATGTCAAATGAGATGTCATCAGTGATGTCATCAGTGATGTCATTTGAGATGTCATCAGTGATGTCATTTGAGATGTCATCAGTGATGTCATCAGTGATGTCACTGACCATGTCATGAATGATGTAATATGTGACATCATCAGCAGTGGATTGCGGGTGCGCGATATATAGTTAGTGCAACTAACTATATATGGAATTTCAATGGTTTTGTGTTAGTAAAATAAGGTTTTGTAAATGCGAATTCCTAACTATATATGGTCTATAACCTATGGTTTTTTCAGTGAATTTTCAAGGTTTTGTAAATGCTAATTCCTAACTATATATGGTCTATAACCTATGGTTTTTTCAGTGAATATATATATATATATATATATATATATATACATATACATATACATAGATATATGAAAACACCAAAAGTTCCCAAAACTTGCTCCGTGATCATGCTCAAGATAGGGACACGGACGCCAATTAGGTGCGTGTTTTCTTTATTTTTCAATGAAACAGACGCTTCGGCATGGTGGCATGACTCGTTTCACCCAGCAGGTGGGCTTGTTCACATATATATGTATGTGTTTATGTATGCACACAAACACTCATTTTTATTGGGTTAGAACACGCCAACCTTCCCCTTTTTTGTAATTCTTACCTCCCTTTACCTCTTCCCTCCCCTGAACCCTAATGCCACTCTTAACTTCCTTTACCTCTACCCATTCCTGAACTCTAAAATTATCCTTACCTCCAGCCACCCGTAAACTCTAATATCACCCTTACGCCTTTGTTTTCTACCCACCCCAAAACCCTAAAATTACCCTTACCTCCCTATACATCTACCCACCCCTAAACTCTAAAATCCCCCTTACCTCTCTTTACTGCTATCAACACCTAAAATACTTTTTTTAAATAACATGACAAAAAAGTTGTTTAAAAAAAGTACTTACCTAAGTGCTAAATACTGTGTGGTAGCGGTAGAAATACTAACCTGTGTGGTAAAGACATGTGTGGTAATGGATACTTGGTAAAGGCTGTTTGCCCTATGAGTGCTGCAACCTGCTCCTCCATTAGTGTCGATTCCTTATGGATATCTGGACCTCCTGCCTGCTTCAATGCAGCCTTCACCTTCCTTTGACAGTTTTCCCGTGATCCTGCACTTGTAATCATGCCACCTTATCTTGAATTCTACGTCAGTTCTGTGTATTGGAACCACTGCATTTATTTTATCAACTGTACCTCTCCATTAAGCTTCAATCTTGAATAAAATTAATTTAAAGGTGACAAACACATGCTTCTCGTGTTTTGTCATGTCATAAATTGAAATTCAATTTTCTCTTGTAAGAAATTAATTTTCTTTTTCTACTCTCCTCCTGAACAACCCCTCCATGATCGATATCCTTCTGAGTGGCAGCATCTTCTTGGCTTGCCATATCGAAACAGCAGAAATGTGGGATTTGTGTAATTTCTTATCAGGTGAAAAGTGACACAAGACGTCTTGCTTGACGCATGTAGGATTTGTGCAGAGCTTTGCATCTTAGTGTACCACATCGTAAATCTGACACTACCCTTGATCAAAAAAGTTGTGTGGCACAGCGCAACTTTATATGACACAACACAGCATTGCATCACGTTTTGTAAATCTGGGCCTAAATGTTTACAACATGTGGGAAACAATGCCACCTCTTTATGAATTAGATGCCACAGACCTGATCTAAAGAAGGGTATGATTGCACAGATTTTGTGAATGTCAGTTCCACAATGAGTGGGATGTATGACTGCTAGACTTGGCATCTTTTGGCGTGTTTCCCCTGAGTTTTTGCTTTCTGACCTCCCGGTTTTGACTCTGTTTTTGCTGGTGTAGTGTTTGTGAGCACTTTACTCACTGCTGATCAGAGGTAAAGTGCAAGTGCTCCTGTGGTAAATGGTGTTATGGATTGGTGTTTCCATGATTGGATATTTGATTTACTTGTTAGTCACTAGTAAAGTGCACTGAGTGTGCCAGGGCCTGTGAATCAAATGCTACTAGTGGGCCTGCAGCACCGATTGTGCCACTCATTTGAGTAGCCCTGAAAAGGTAACTCAGACCCGCCATTGAGGAGTCTTGTCGCAGTTTGTAACTGCCATGTCGACATGGCCAGTGAGCACACTTGCCAGTCCCTCCCCTTCCCTTTTCTTACATGTCAGCCACCTCTAAGGTAGGCACAAGGTTCCCCTGTGGGCTGGGTGCAGTGTATGTGAAAGGTAGGACATGCCCTGGTGTGTGTGGCATGTCCTGATAGCGAATTACAGCCAATTACTTTTTTCGCTATTGCAAGGCAAACTGTTCCCCATAGGACACAATGGGGAGTTTGTTTATAACATCTCATAAACAAAACTGGCCCAAGGAATTAGGTAGGAAAATAAAGTTTAGTATGCCTGAACTCAGAATCTAAAGATGCATCTTTTAGTGAAGGTGATTTTTACTTTTGGTGTTTGAAAATACCACTTTTAGAAAGTAGGCATTTTCTTGCTCGGTCATCCTATGTGCCTCTGCTGGAATGTGGATTGCCTGTCTGGGTTTTAGATGACAGATTGCTGGGGAGCAGGAGTGGCTCCAGATAGTCTAGGTGGGTCAGAAAAGGGCCGAATAGACCTGGGCTTCAATTGGGGAAGGGGGAGGAGATTTCCTTGCACCTCAAAGGGCCTAGTCTGCCTCTGATCATGCCGTCTCCACCTCCTGCCAGGAAATCACACCAGAGAAAGCAGAACTGGTTCTGGCTGGGCACAGACACTCTCTGCCTAAGAGATCAAAGGAGTTTGGGATATAAATACTGGGGCCCAGACCCCTGAGCGCTAGAACTCTTTTGGACCAGGAAGACTTCACCAATAAGAAGAGCTGGAGAAGCTGTGAGGAGGAACTACCACATTACTGTGTGCTTTGCCTTGTTGGCCTGGAGTGGCTGCTTCTGTCTTCAGCAGTGAAAGGAAGCCCAGTGTGCAGGTTAGATGTGCAGGACATTTAACCTGGGCTTCTATTGGAATTCATTGGAACGCATATTAGCAAGCCCATTATCGCACCACGACGAGCAGCACATTCACCTCGCACTGCGACCCTGGTCTTACCTAAGACGCCACCTGACGCTGCTCACACCGCGACCTGAGGGCACCGCACCCTGCACTGCTGCGCTTCGCACCGTAGCACCCAACGCCTGCCGACGCCAGCGCTCCTGACTCCAACAGAGAGGAGATTGATCTGCAACGCATGTGACTTTGACGGCCCCGACGACTCCTGCAACGACCTCCGGAACCGGCGCCTGCGGACGCCGTGCTTTCGGAAGCTCAATGAGAGGTCGCCGACACCCTGCATTTCTAAACGGTACATTTGCGGGTCTTCCCAACACCGTTGATGGCCCGCGAAGCCGCGGTGTGCCAGAACTGTTTGGATCTGTTTGTTCATGACGCCGTGATAGCCCCGGACGGAGCTATCAACATCAAGGAACTGTTTTTCAAGCATATTTTGGTAACTGAAGATTTTTAAGTACTATATTGTGGATTTTTATCATTTTTGGTTTTGTCGTAAGTATATAAAAATATTGGATATTTTCCTAAACTGGTGGGGTGTCCTTTTGTATTGCTTACACTGTATTACTGTTGGTTATGTGCAAATGCTTTACACACTTCCTCTAAGATAAGCCTGACCGCTCATGCCAAGCTACCAAGCGGGTGAGCAGGGGTCATTTTAGGAGTGTAACTCCCTTATCCTGACTAGAATGGTGGTTTCTGCCTAGCTTTGGCACATGCCCTAGCCTACCAAAAATCCAATTTCTAACAATGACTCAATAAGCAAGAGTGGCAAAAATCATATGGTACCTTGATTACGCCGAGACAGGAACACAGAGTCAAATATTAGATGTTTGTTTTAATGTTACTGTTTATTAAAGGAACTAAAAAAACAGTTTAAAAATAAGGTCCCTCCCTAAATGGATGATTACATAAGCTGAATGAGAACAATGAGGGAAACATTAGGAACACCGCAGTCTGAGCCATGTGTTTTCCGACCATACTTGCCTGAACCTATGCCATAACTTGGGGGTCTGGTTTGGACAGGATCTCAGGTTTGAAGTGCATCTAAAAAAACTTACGGCGACCTGTTTCCTGACCCTTAAGTCACTAAAAAGGTTCCTCCCACTGCTTCATAGGGAAGCAAAGGAGACGGTTCTGCGTGCTCTGATCTTATCAAGGCTAGATTACGCCAACGCCCTCTTTAGCGGTCTCCCTAAATATCTTATCAATCGAATGCAGATCATTCAGAATGCTGCGGTTCGACTTTTATTTCACCTCCCGAGAAGAACTAGCGCATCTGCCCATCTCCGAAAGCTCCACTGGCTTCCTGTGGCCCATCGTATTGTGTTTAAATCACTGGTCCTGGCCTTTCGTGCCTTGCACCAACAAGGACCACAATACTTGCACAAGAGGTTTTCTTTCTATATTCCTAGCCGTGCACTCCGATCAGCTAATCTCCTTCTGATGACTACGCCTAAAGTCAGATATGTGAGATTGGGTGGTCAGTCCATTTCTGTCCAAGCAGCTCGGTCGTGGAATGCCCTGCCGCTCTCTTTGCGAGCCTCAGCCACATTGACAGAATTTAAGAAGGGGTTAAAAACCCACCTTTTTAATCTCAGTATCTAATTGTTTTTTTTTTTTTTTTTCTTTTTGCTCCTTCTGGTTTGGCCCTGTTTAAGCTCACATATCGCGCCAGGATACTCTGTAGTAGCAGAGCGCGTAATAAAATATTTTATACATACATACATACATACATAACCACACATATGCATGGTTAAGGCAGTGTGCTATCTAACTGCAGGAGGATGGAAGCAGGAAGATGCTGCAATGAGGTAAACTGGCTGTTTTCTTTTTAGGGCTGGGAGGGGTTCGGGTAGGTTTTAGGGCAGTGAAAGGGGTTGGGGTAGTTTAAGGGACAGGGCAGGGGGTGGGGTAGTATAAGTTAGGGTGCAGGATTTTTTAACTTAGGGCAGTGGGAGGGGAATAGGAAGTTGGGTTAGTATTTAGGGCAGGGGGTCGGTTAGGTTTAAGGGCAGTGGAAGGGGTTGAGGTAGTTAAAGGACGGCAAGGGGCAGGGGGGTAGGGATAATGTAGGGTTTAGGCCTTAGGGCAGTGGGAGAGGAATGGTTAGTTGGGGTGTTTTTTTGTTTTGGGGGATCGGGTAGGTTTTAGTGCAGTGGAAGCGATTGGGTAGTTTAAGGGACAGAGCGGGGTCCACGTGTGGGAGGAGGTTGGGGGATAGGCGGGGTAGTGGAGACCTTAGCCACACATACCCTTTACCATTCATGCCTATACCACAAAATATCATGGTAAAGGAATGTTTGGGTACAACGCATTTGTGGTTGGTCTGCATGGTAGAGACACGCATGGTAAAACCATTTGTGCTTCTATCATACAACAGATAATGGACTTCCTTACAGTGTATGGCACAGCATTGCACTCCTTTGACCGAGATATTCTTTTTTGTTAAACTCTGCAAATTATGATGGATTATGTGGTGAGTGATCCAGCGGGTCTGAAGAAATTCAGTCTCATATGTACAACTCTACACCATAATACTCACCATTATTTATAAATTTATCACTAGGCCCATATATGACTGAGACATGAATTTTGACCTACTGAATCTTATGACCTAATTAATCTAAAAGGGCAAATCACTTTAATTAAGTCACATATATAGGCAATGGATTAACTAATGGTAACTCAAGGAAACAAACAAGTCCAGCTTGTCTTTCAAAAACTATTTTATTAACTTTATTTTAAAGCAAATGCATTTTTTTTGAGTAAACTCTTTTATTAGCAATTTTTATTTAGCAGAAATATTCATTAAAGGCACATTAGACTTAGCAAGTTCGAACCAAAAATCAGCATGAGTAAATGCTCAAACACTTAGTTTATTTCTAAATAGCCTATCTCCCTATCTTAGCTAAAGAAAACCTGTAAGGAAAAAGTAAAGTCTCTAAGGATCTTACGTAAAAGGAAAATCTGGCAGCGTCTCTGGAGCACAGGAACGAACGAACAGTGTTCTTAGCAAGGGGGTAATTCTTATAGTATTTTACTAACTAAAAGAATACAAATATTCGAGCAAGACAAAACGTGATTGGTCAAAGGATGTCTCCTGATGCGGTCATCCGACTCTCGCACAGCCAGAGTCACGTTCTTTCAAGAGCGGCATTGTTCATTATTTAATGTCACTAGCAGCTTCCGAAGGTGGTTACATTTGACAAAAGTCAATACTATTTCCTTCGTCCGCTCACGCTTTTCCGCCGCTGAACGTCAAGTGACCATGAAGAAATCTGAACCAAATGTCCTAAGCTTCCACACAGCCTTGTTTGCAAGCCATTCTCCAAGAATGAATGTAGAAAAACATTTTCACATTCCATCGTAGCTGTGTAAGGCCCACTTTTGGTAAAGCTTTTTCCGACATCCATTTTAGAAGTAGGCCACAGGCCTTTTTAGCGTGAGTCTAGTATGCAAGGAAGCACAAGACAATAATTAATTCAAGAAATGATAATTATTCTCTTACCCACCCCCTTTGCTAAAATTAACCGATTAACTATGTTACCTAGTTTTGCATACGAACAAATAAACAAACACAGACACATGAGACGACAAAACATAAACAGAAGCACATTTAAAAGAATGCACATGCTATTATTATTAATACAGCCGCAGTTAATATACGACTAAACATAATATATTAAAAAAGTGCTTAGCCATACTTAGTATATAACGCTTTAATAAATCCAACATTCATATACAGTACACATCGTACACCCTTCAGGATTGCTTAAATGCCAATGTAACACATTGATAGGAATCCTTTCTTTCTTCCTAAGCAATGCAAACAGTATGCTTGTCCACACATGATAAAACTAGCATTAATGCTTTAATACACAAAAATGCTCCTAGCAAACCACAGAGATGTCTTCAAGCAGACTATTTTTTGCTCTCATGTTCAGTAGACAGCCGAAAATAAGATTAAGATTCAGAGCTCTCCTCGACAACACTTCTTATGTTTTGTGCATTCGTATAGCTCTATAATAAATATGATCGAGTAGTTCTTTCGGAATCAGTACTTCTTTACGGTTCTGAGGTACAGGTTAGTTAGTTGGTGTCAATGTGGTCTGTTGACCCCATATTTAACTGTCTTTTGAATTATTTAAAGGTGGATCATATTGGGTACCAGCTTGCAAAGTTAGATGCTTATTTGTAGAGCAATAAGTCTATAGATGTGTTGGCTGAAGAACATTGCAAATGATTTTATTTTGTTTGGGTGTACAGTTGTCCATTGTTTAGCTTCCAATGGCTTTATTTTTGAAGGCTTCTTAGCCCGTTACATGGCTTAGAGGCAATGCCATATTATGTTTTGGTGAATGTAATTGTTGGTGATTCACTTGATAGATGCCTTGCACTTGGTGCACTCACTCTTGACACTGTATATTCCCAAGCTGTCAATATGTAATAGACAATTGGGTCATGTAGGAGGCACAAAAAATATGACCTAATTTAAATAAGATAACTGTCCAAAAGTGTTTATTACGTTAATTTATTTTAGATACTTCACTTGAAACATAGCTAAGACGTGTTTCAAAACGTGTTTCACAGCTGATGCAGCTTACTCAGGACAAACAATATTTCTACTCTGCATTGGATTAAAGTTCTCACTTGGTAATTCATTAGAAATTAGCCCCCGCCTCCTTACATTAAAAGCATCAGGTTTGCAAGTCATGAAATTTGAAGGCATAGGATGATATTTCTATGAGGCACACTTACCTTAAAAACAGATTACATACTATATGGAAAGCATAGGATCAGGGATTTCGTGTTGAGAAGTGTCAAGGTGGATTACTGAAGTTCTAAAATATGACTTATGCTTCCCAAAATCTGCGTAACATCTTTGTGACCATGCACCATCTAGAAACCCAGGTTCCTTGATGTCACAAAGTTTGCATTTGATTCCCGCAAATGGCCTTCCCTATTTGCCCATTTAGCACGATTGGGCCGAAGATCCAGATTCCTTCGTCAGAATAAATTCCTATACACCTCACCCACTGGCCATGTGTGGCTTAACGGATTGTTGTCTGACACATTCCTGGTAACTGGTGTAACACAACAGAGATGCCCACTCTCACCCCTCCTTTTTAGGTCTCGCGCCTAGCGTTGCAGTGCGCAGCATTGCTCGCGTGGCTCGAGACATTTAGTACCTAAAAATGGGGTTCAGGAAACTGCCCTAGGAATGGCACACGCACAGGCGTGTGCTTTTCCTTTTGTGGCAGGTTATTGGCTTTTGCGTGCGTGTATTTTACAAACCGGACACGCAATAGGCCAAAGGCGGGCGCATTACTCCGCCGATGGCCTATTGGTGTCTATTACGCGCTTGGTGCGTGTAATAGACACCAATAGGCCATGTGATTTCAATTATCCTGCCCAGACACGGGCACGATAATTGAAATTATGGCTCGCTTCTGCTTTTTTAAATTGGAGGCTTCGAAATCATATTGTTAGCCCAGGCCTGCGTCATGGGGACGTAAGCTGCGTCCTTCCTTTTGCAACTCAGATGCAAGTGTAGACCCCAACATACGCCACCTGGCCTGTACTGCATCACTGTATGTCAGCTCCCTCGACCCCCTCCTTCCTGCTGCTCGGGTCCAAGGATAAGTCCCACCGTATGCTGGGGCTGAGTTCACCTTGTGTGCGCCGGGCTGACACCGACTCCTGTAACCAGCGCCTTGACGGCTCCACTCACAGCTCTCCTAGTACGTGTGCGCGGACGTGGCCCAACCGAGGCAGTGATGCACTGCACGTCGGCACTCGCGGTTCTCCCGACACGCTGTCCCGCCAGGTAACACAACGTTACCATCACCCAAGGACAGCAACAACAAAACTGCAGTTTCTTTGCCGAGAGCCAGGGATGCAAAACTGCAGCTTCAATCCGCTTCGTATTGTCTACACTCCATCCCAGCTGCAGCAGCTGCTTCCAGCTGTCCAAGGGAAAATCCATACTGAAACCTGCTCAGCTTTCTCTTGGACGGCCTCATCCCCCAACCCAGTCTCCTCCCTCCTTTATCCTGTAAAAATACCAGTCACTGCCTCCTTCTTAGCTACCTAACTTGGTGCCCCACCCAGCGTGCTGTTAGTCCAACCCTATTCAGTGTGTATGTGCTTGCTTTAGGATTGCTCAGCCTTGCACACTAAGCTCGTCCCTTCGCCCTGAAACCCCAACCCTCCTTCCTTGCTTCCACATCATGCTCCCAACCCCTGACCACCCCCCCCCAGCATTCCTTCACCTCCATTGAGTCTCCTGCAGTCTGGGAAAAAATCCCCCTTAAAGGCCTCCCCCTGTACCCATCCCCCTTGCGCCTCCTCCCCCTACCATGCGATCCTCCCTCATCTACCCAAATTTGCACCCTGACCCCCCTTCCTCACTCCCGGCGCCGCTAAAAGGTCCGTCAGGTAACACCCATACTCCACGTGGGACCGCAAACATTCTGCCCCGCGCCTTTATGTCACTTCAGACTGAATTCCTCTTTTTCAATACTGTGGGTGATTAATACTCTGCCCCAGATCACTCGATGTTGTTGAGCCACGCTAAGATCTAGACATTATTCCCCTGCTCCAACGTCGGCAGTTCTGAACCCAGGGCCCCTCCGCTCCTGCATCGAACTACCAAATACACTACTACCAAGCTGAGCCTTCCACAGCAGCCCCCCGTCACTTCACCACAGCCCACGGGCACCTACCCTCTGGAACCAACCCAACCATGCCTGACCGATCCCCTTGCATGCCCCACCCCGCTCCAAGCCAGTGACAAGCACCACAACACCTGTCCTCCAACCCCAGGATGCGCACCTCCCCACACATATCTCCTGCAATCCTGTCTCCCTCTGTGCCCAGCATGCCCCCACAAATTGCAAACCTCCACCACCACTAGGCCAACACCCCAGCCCCACCATTAACCCACACCATCTCCCGCACCTTGCTACAATCCCACTGCAGGACGAACCTCGAGCCGGGGGCAATGCCGTCCCGCATGCTTGCTAATGCTGGGCCCGTAAGATGGCACCCAGGCCAAACATTGGGTGTAGCCACACCCCACCGTCCCCTGCACTTGTATACCGCTCTTTACCCTCCAACACTCCACACCACATCTCTGCGTGCCCATCAATCCTGACGGCCCAGCCGCAAACCCCCTGCACGACCAGGCTGCAGCACGAATCTCCACCACCCCTCTAATGTTCCACGGCCCCACACCTTAAACCACCAACCTACCCCACCTCAGCGGAACTGCACTTACTCTCAGCCCCAACTGTCCCACCCCTTTCCCCCCCTCAGGTGCAATACCCTGCTACTACCTTGGAAGGTGACCACTGCTCTGTGCCACCCGCACAAAAAAACATTGGCCCTCCCCGCATTTCTCCCACCATAACACCCTTCCCGCCCTACCCCGACCGTTCTCGACCCCCTGTCTCCCGGCCGCCCGTGGGTACCACAGCTGACCCAGAACTGCAACCGGTCTTACGGGTCTTAGAAGGATGAAAGGCCGAGGACATGAAGATTGGGCTTCTGACCGCTGCACAAGGGACACCAGCAGCTCCCTGAATCCTCTCCTTATGCGTGCAGGTTGGAGCCAAACCATATGCGTGCAGGTTGGAGCCAAACCAGCACTCCAAGGCAATGAGCCCTCCCCACCCACCGGTGCCTGCCTCCCCCCCCTCCACGTGCAAAGGAATCCCCCACCCCTGCAAGAATGGCGCCCACCTCTGCCTCCTGTTGCTATTATACTTCCCAGTATTGGCTCCTACTTGACTTTAATTGACAACGCCCCACCCCACATTCCAACGCCACCCGATCGTGTCCACCCTGTGCCACCCCTTCCCCATCACACCTCATCTTGCACCTTCTTATGCACCACTTCGACTCCCGATTACCCCAAACCCACAATTCTTCCCCTTTCTTTTCCTTCTGATCTCCCTGTTTCCTTCACTCTAGTTGTGCCTCTGACGCCATGCAAATTTAGAACGCATTATGCTAAACATTAATCCACACTCCCTGCTGGCACAAAGTGCCACATTTCACACCTCCACCCCCCCTGCAATACCAAATAGTGCACTTCCCGCATAGTTTGTGCAGTTCGCATTCTGTGCCAATCTGGCACGTTCACACAGTCTGGACTACTTGCTGCCTTGCTCTTTGATTGTGAATCTTAAAACCCTCATGCAGGCTCTTCTTGCAGTTTCACTCTTTATATGCAACTGACTCTCTCTGTGAATTAAGACTGAGCCTCGCACTGCTTTCCGAGGACACCAGTGTCTCCTTGAATCCTGCAGGGCTGCCCCGGGCCCACGCAGGGGGCCTTCCCAAGAGGGGGGCCCCACTTAGTGCCACAGGATGGCACACTGTTAGCCTCCCAGTGTTGGAGGAACCTCGAGGGTCCCCCAGGCATGCGTCACTTTAAGGCAGGAGAGGGCAGGGGGAGATGGGCTTATACCTCTCCCGCCCTCTGAGCACCCTCTTTCTCTTGCTGCTCTGATGTTGTTTCGGTCGTGCTGGGGTATGCTGCCGAGGTCGATCTTGGGACCACATGGTTAGTCACCATGACCTCTCCCTGGCCCTAGTTGGAGTCCCACCGCCACGGAGGGACTTTTAACTCCCTAAATCCCACGCTGCAGGATGGAGTCATGTAGCAGCTGCACCCAGTTGGGAGGGAGGGGTGGGAGGGGGGGGGGCAATCAGACCACAAGACGTGAATTGTGTGAAAAAGGCCGCTTTATTGAAACAGGTGCACATTAACACATCCAAACCTCGGCAAACGCCTTATGAAACTATACCTCACTAAATAAACTTATACCTCAACCCCCAGTCCCCTCCCCAACCCATAACACGTCATTGACCCCGCCCCCACCCATACATTACAACATTATACAATACCAACAATGCAAATTCCAGCATAATCAATTAAACTTAACACATCCCCCATACTAATAACCAAAATCCCCGGCCTGCCCCTCAACCAACGTTGTTCCCCCAACCACAGGAACCACCCCAACAAATTAGCCTGCCCAACTCACCCCGACAACGACCCAACCAAACCAACAAACCACCACAATCCTGCCAATCCTGGCAAAAAACACAATTTAGCCCCGCCACCCAGGAAGCGGGAGGGAAGGATACTAACCTCCCACTTTCTGCCCCCCAAAAACAGTAAACAAGACAGAAATACTAGTGTTGTACAACTCAACCAGCAAACTCCTGAACCTTCAGACAACGAGACAAAACTTCCCTAATTTCCAACAGATACAAATCCATCCCCATCTGAGATAGATGAACACCATCAATCCTGAAAAATTCAACTGTATCAAAACGAATGTCTCCATGCACAACCCTGCCAAAACCCAAGCCCCTGCAAAACCTAGACACCTCCAAATTAATCTTTTTGAGTGCCCTATTCACTGCTTTAGGCTTGAGGGCACCTCTTCAGACTCTACGAGGAACCAATTCCATCCATAGCACATGGCAGCCCGACCATTGCTCCTTCAACAGCGTCAGATCTCTTTTCATGGCCCTCAACAAAACTACACCCTTCACTCCACATAAGTTGTTTTCCCCTAAATGGATTAGCAAAACATCTGGACACTGACCCCCAACCAACCAGGAATTTAAAGCAGGAATCAACTCCCTCCACAACATCCCGCCTTTACCCTTCCAAACCACCTTAAACAAACGCTCATTAAAACCTAATAAGCAACCAAAGTAACTATGGCTAGCTTGAATGTGAGCCCATATGACAAAAGAGTGCCCCACAATCCATATGGTCATTTCTGCTGCGCTGGGGCCAGCCATAGAACCTGAAAAGAGAAAAACAGCATCAGACTTATGACAAAGCAAATGACGCAAGAGCCTCCCCCTCCGCAGGCCTCACATAACGCTGAAAGCAATTAGATGACCAACGCCCTAACCGCATGATATCCTGCCTGGACCAACCCCTTTGATAGGCCTAAGTTGCAGCCCCAATTCGAAATGAATGAGTACCATACCGAGACTCGTCCAGACCTAAACTCCGCAAAGCTTTCCGAAGGACCATACGAAGTTGATATTCAGTGACCCGAGACCCATCAAGGTGCCGAGCCCACTGTAGCGGGCAAGTCCCCGGGGGGGAGGATGCCAACAACCATATGCCTTTCCCTTTACATTTCTGATCTCTTTTCAACCTATGCAGCCAAATATAAACACCCCTATCAGACAAATGGACCTCTTGCCATTTCAGACCCTGAATAAACTTGGAACCCAACAACTCCGAAATTTGAAAAGCCCCAAAAAACATCTACACCATGAGTGTAGAAAACAGGCACGCTTCAAAAGAGTCCCTACACACCAAAGGCAATACCTCCACCACCCTAGCTAAAGTCTGCCACGACAACGGAGATCGAACAGGACGTTCAGAACCCTGCTCCCGAGCCCAACCTTCCAACATCCTCTTCCCCACTTCCCATGCAGAAGGAGTGTAACCCCAAAGGAGCTTGCCCATAAAGGCAATGCCCGCCAACTTACCAGCAATTGTCACTCTAGACAGACCTTTATCCATTAGATCAAGAATAAACTGTACCACATCTTCCAATCTCTGCCAACCAAACTCCCTTCTATATGCCCCTGACTCTAGAAATTCAGACCAAGCCAATGTATAGGCCGCTCGAGTAGAAACCGCTAAAGAACCTACCACCAGTTGTATGACCCTACGGTGCCTACATACCACAGATGTTTCGGCATGGGGGTCGGGGTCCTGTCCGCGTCCTTGGCAAGCCCACGGAATCTCTCCCACTGTGAACGAGACAAAGCATCCGCAATGTCATTGTTCCCTCCCGGGATGTGTAAAGCCCTAAAGCTGATGTCAAATTTCAGGCAACCCAATACAAAGACACGAAGCAATTTCAGAATCTGTTCATCTCTGGCTGACTGTTTGTTAATTATATCCACCACAGCCATATTTTCAATTCGAAAAAGGACCTTCTTATGGGCCAAATCCGGTCCCCAGAGCATCAAGGCTACCAACACCGGGAAAAGTTCCAAAAAGGCAATGGACCTCCCACCGCTCTTCCAGTCCTCAGGCCACTGTTCTGCACACCATTTGCCTTGTCAATACAACCCAAAACCTTCACCGCCTGCCTCATCTGAAAAAATGTGAACATCCCACACCCAGTCTTCCTCCCGGGCCAAAGGAACTCCATTAAAGGATTGCAAAAAGACAGACCACATCCGAAGATCTTCCTTAACTCCTGCTGACAGCCGGACATGGTGATGGGGTAGGTGTTGGCCAAACAAAGCACGACCCAAGCGTCTACAAAAAGTTCTCTCCGCCCTGACCACCCGACATGCAAAATTCAGATGGCCCAGCAAATCCTGCACTTCCTTTACTGTGACTTTTTGCCTCTGCAGTATGGTCGCCAAAAGCTCCAACATTTTCACCTTCTTTTCAATGGGCTAGCGAGCCTGCATAGTCATTGAATCAATTTCAATACCCAAAAAAGACATGGTCGCACAAGGACCCATTGTCTTTTCCAGCACCAATGGTACACCAAGGAACTCCATGAGCTCCTGAAATGTGTCCAGAGCTGTTTGACACTCTGAAGAACCAGGAGAACCTACAAAAAAGAAATCATCCAAGTAGTGTGTCACTAGATCATGGCCACTGCGCTGTGTAAAAAACCATTGCACGAAGGTACTGAAGGATTCAAAAAGGGGAGAGGACATAGAACAACCCATCAGCAATGCTTTGTCCACGTACCATTTACCATTGAAATGGATCCCCAGAAGACTCCAATCATCTGGATGGACTGGAAGCAGTCAAAATGCAGATTTAATATCGCATTTTGACATTTCTGCAGTTGCACCCGCAGTCACGACCAGTGACATTGCCACACCAATCTAATGGCCGTCGCCAATTGGCTGTCTGAGAACTGCCTGCAACTCAATGCATCTAAAACCGAGGTGCTCATAATTGGTTGGGACCCTCAGAAATGGGATGAGCACTGGTGGCCTCCCTCTTTGGGTCTATCACTGACTACGAAACAAGAAGTCAAAAATCTGGGGGTTCTACTGGATAACGCTCTAGCCCTCGACTCCCATGCAAAGAGAGTGGCAGGCACCTGCTACGGCCGTCTTCGCTCCCTTAAGCCCATCCTAGGATTCTTTGAGCCCCCCACCAGGCAAATAATAGTACAATCTATGGTCCTTTCACACTTGGACTATTGCAATGTCCTCATGCTAGGTTCCAATATGACGGTTATTAACAAAGGGCACAGAATGCTGCTGCTCGTACCTTGCTTGCCTTACCGAAGCATTGTTCCATCTCACAGGCTCTAGTGCGGTTGCATAGGTTGCCTGTAAAACAGAGAATCCAATTTAAAACCTTATGCTTAGCTCATAAGATTCTCTACGGATATGGCCCCCAAATACTGCAAGGACTCTGCACTTTCTAAACCCCGATGCGTGCCCTCCGCTCTGCAGATCTCTATCTTGCCTGCACCACGAGGGTACGCAGGAGCAGAGCGGGAGGGCGCTCATTTAAGCATAGAGCTCCTTTACTCTGGAATTCCATTCTACTTCAGGCACATTCCACCCCAAACCATCAGGTCTTCCGCAAACTTATCAAAACCTGGTTGTTCTCCTCTGTTTAGATGGCCCCAGCTGCGCACACCCCAAATTCGTCACATTCCTCTTGTGTGTCCGCTATGTCATTCTGCGGGCCCGTCCGTGAGCGCTGGGACGCCCCGTTGCTGGGGTAGCCATGCGCTATACAAAACAACTTAACATAACATAACGTCAACCGAAGAATATGACACAGAGGCTGCCTCCTCATCAATAAAATCAGTGACTGAAGACCCCTCCGGCCATGATAGGTGTTGGATAAACCTATACTGACCTGCCTTTTTTTGGGAATTACCCCAATCGAAGACACAATCAAGTCCTCCAAAGGCCAATTATCAAAGGGGCCCGCCATCCTGCCTTCTCGTACCTCTTTGTCCAGTTTTTCCTGCACTACATCTTTGTGTTCATCCGCTGACTTCAGAATTTTTGACCAACGCCGCTGACGCGGCCCGTTGTAACCAAGTCAAAACCCTTCACCAAAACCCTCCAATAACAGCTTTGTAACTCTCACATCCTCATATCCCTGCAAGGCCTCTGCCTCTGCCAACTGATCTAATCTAACCGGAGTATGAGCCTTTGGGCCCAGACCCCTGAAGACCCTTTCCCCCTCTAGAGGACTGGGGCTGCTGTGAAGTGTTTGGAGCACTGGCAGCAGGCGGAGACCACTGCTGGCTGCCTGAGTTCCCTGGGCCCCAACACTTGAACAAAGGATGCTTCCTACCACACTGGGAACATTCATGCCTGAATCGACAATACTCCCTGGTGCACATGCCCTTATTGAAATCCCAGCATGTCCCGACTGCCTGTGCTGTGTTAGTACTCCCCACCCCACTCCGGGTGGGCTTCCCCTGAAAGGGCCGATAAACTAAGGGCAAACCACTAGCCGTAAAGATTGTTTTACCTCCAGCTGACGCACCCATAGTGTGCTGCCATAAATAAATATCTAACTCCACCCACTTTGCCTCCGAATCCCAGGCCATGCGAGCCCGAAACTCCTCATCATATTGTGCCCAAGCAAAACCACTGCCAGTAATTTGAGCTTTCCGTATCACATCCATGTATTTAAAAATAGCAACGCAGCGCTCAGGAAATTTTTCGCAATAAACGCTAGCATAAATAAGAAACGCTGCAGTCCAATTCTCAATAGTTAAAGGCACTTTCGGGCGCTTAGCCAGCTCATATTCTTCTTCCTTAGAGCCTTCTTTGTAGCGAACCTCCCTATGTAATAGTTTCAAAATTTCAACATATTCGCCCTTCCAAATTCTTTCTTTAGTGGCAGCATCAAGTGTGCACTCAGAGGTTTCGTCACTCCCATGTAAGGCAGTTTTCTGATCTTTAATTCCCTGCTATGCAATGTATCCTTGCTGATGACAACCTCGTCAGTGTTCACACCACTCTCCATTTTAGTGCCTAAACCTCCCTCGTCCTCCCGTGTACCCACCCCTTGATCCTTAACATAACAACCTTTGTAAAACTTTCCTGCTCTCGCCCCCCCAGCCTCTTCACCTCCCGTCCCCACAGACACCATTTTTGGTTCGGCCCGTGGTTCAGAACTCTCACCTGGCTCTAATAAGGGGGCGTGACCAGGCACAGATCGCCATGACACATATTCAACGTTATCCACCAGTCGAGGAACTCCCCCGAGGGGCCGCGCTCTCTTCCAGGTCCAGACGTTGTAGCCCCCTTGGGCGGTATCACTGGCGGCACCTGCAAAAAACTACGAGAAGCATGCGAGAGCCCACCCCTAACCTCCACTTCACACAGTTCCCCTTCCTCAGGGCTATCTTCATCGTAGTCCAAAACTATTGGCTCCTCCATCTGTGAAGGGTCAGCAATTGACACAATACCACAGGCCTTACCAGAACCTTCATAAGTAACACGGGCCTTAACGGACCCTTCATAACCAACA
Source organism: Lissotriton vulgaris (assembly GCF_964263255.1). Taxonomy (NCBI): domain Eukaryota; kingdom Metazoa; phylum Chordata; class Amphibia; order Caudata; family Salamandridae; genus Lissotriton; species Lissotriton vulgaris. The sequence goes on from NC_141694.1 coordinate 361,227,198, forward strand.
CGGGCCTGACTGGGCCCTTTCAATACACCAGCAGGAGGAGCCGACTGTAGCTGCCGGTACTCCCCAATACGTTGACTAACATTTGAAGCATTTCCTGCCGTCCACTCCGTCCGACGTGAAGGTATAGAAGTTGGGGCCAGTGAGTTCACGCCGGACCTGCGTTTACTGACCGCGCCGGGATCCCCCGCCAGTATGGGATGTGCCGCGCCAGGCTCCACCCTCCCTTCTCCTCAGCGCCACTGGGCCGCACTTCGCCCTACTGAGTCTGCTGATTCTTGAAACTCCCTAACCTGTGGAGAGAAAATTCGGACTGATGTGCCGGGACCCTGAAAAGTACCTACTCCTGAATCCCTTACACCACTAGAGAAACCCCCTACCAAGGTCTACACTCTGAACTGGCTCAAATTGACCAAACTGCAGAACCCCCGCCCCGCGTGCAGCCACCGCCGGGGGAGGGGAACCACCCACCTCATCATCACTGCTCCAATCCAGCATTGCCTGAACCGTGGAAGTCGCTGGCCCAAAACCTGCTCGCCCTGCACCTTATTACCTAGCTCCACAGACTCTAAAGTCCCAACAGACTTACTCGGAGCCCTCAAAGACCGACTAGGAGAGATGCTCACACCCAGAACTGACTGCTGACCCCTCAAAACTGGCCCAGGGGCCCCAACCCCAGCCTCCCTCAAGCCCTCCGGCCAAGCTGGGAAAATATCCAAACCCTCCCAAGACCTGGACACTCCACCCTGACCCCTATTCTCCGCAATCCCTACCTGCACCTGCCTGTGACTCCCCGAGCCCCCAAAAACGTGACCACCACCAACCACATTATGAGAAGGAGGGGGCATAATACCAGAATCAGACACCAACTCTGAACGAGGGGATATGTTCCACCCACCCACCCGTGCCCACTCCACTTCCCCCACTGAACCACTATGCACCATTACTACTTCCCCAATTGGAGAATCCAGAGGGGAAAAAAGAAGTGGGCTAAAGGGGGGGGGGCTCAACTAAAACCCCTGCTTGCACCAAAGAAACACTATCTGCCTGCTCGCCCCCAGCAATGGGAGAAACAAAAACAGGATGGGGCCGAACCAGAAACATATGCCCAGCCCCTTGAACCTCATTCCCACACACCTGCCTTGTAGCTCTTACCGAGGGAGGGGGATAACCAGCCCCTGCCCTCTCCCTCCCAACTCACCACTAAAAACCCCAGCTGGTGCGAGAACGCGAACCTCCCGGCTGCGCACACTCTCTTCCCCCAGCTCTGCTCCACCAACAGGGATCAAAGAAACAGAAGCGGAGCGCTTCTTCGAACCACCCGCCCCCCGCGCCGCCCGCGCTGCGCAGGGGAGGACACAGCTCGTGGTTTAAGCGCCGGAGCCAGGGAAAGCTCCGGCGGTGCAGGAAACGCCTTAGCCTGCCTGTCAGACCCTCTCTTGTGCTCCGGCTGCGGCAGGGACACAGCGCCCGCCTCTTGCACCGCAGCCGGACGTGATCGTAACCCCGGGGTCGCCTTGCGACAGCGCGGGCGGCCCCTTTCACTCACCGCATCCAATTTAGGCCGTTTGGGTGTCATGCAAGCAGCGACCACAGCTGCGACACCGGCGGAGGCCTGACGAGTCGGCCGGGAAGGCCCTGCCACGTCTCCTATGACCAAGTCAAGACGGCCCGGTTCGCTGAGAAGCCGAATGGCCTCAAGAACACGGAGGTCCTCAGCTGCCATAACAATAACACAAGTAATAAATACTTCAACTAAGAAATATTAATTCTAAGGATCCAAAAAACACTATAAACCCCTGCCACCAGGTCACCAAAATCTAAAATGGTGGCATGGGGAGGAGTTGAGAGAACTATCAAGGGCAAATTGGGCGCTTCTAGAAAACAGCCCAATTTGATAAAAAATGCGCACAGTGGCCTGAGAAACCCCGCCCCCTCCGACCCTCCCAAACTGCCCGGGGGGGGGGCCTCCCTGCAGTAGGCAACCCCCCGTAAGCACGGCAGCACGGCTACAAGCGAGTTAGCTCCACGTCCATGCGGGGGTGCGATATTCAAGGAATGCACAGCATTTCTGGGGGTGAGTGCCTGAGCGATAGGGGCTCCACGGGCATCCGGACGGGTGGCCTAGCCGAAGGCGAGTGGGATCCCTCTGTTGCATTCCTACGGAGGAGGCATCCAACACTCGGCTCGCCGATGGGGCCACTGGGGGTCAAGCTGTTTGACCGGCCCGGGCCTCCGTCTTGCTGGTGTCCTTAGGGACGGGGATACCGATGTGTTGGGGGAGGGAGGGGGAAAAGCGAACCCCCTGTCCCCTCCCTCGTATATGCGTAAGGGGCCCATGTGGTGATCAGGGGGGAGTGGGAAGTCCTGCTTTTTCGCGCTTCCACTCAGTGACTGGGCTGCGGTTTGCTGGGGCCTGGATGGAAGTGCACCAGGGTCGGGCACCGTCGCTTGTGCGCTGGCCGATTGGATGGAGGTCGTCCCCGTGCTCCTGCAGTTCGCACGGCCGGTGGCAGGCTTTTACCAGCTCTGGTCTTACCTTGTCCCACTCTGCCCGGCGGTTTCTTCCAGTGAGTCCAGTGCCCTGCGAGGCTACACCGGACCTCGGCCTGCGGGGGCCATTGGGAGACGGGCCGGCCGCAGGCTGCTCACGCGTTGTTTGGTCGCGGGTGAAAATGAGTGAAGAATAGCGAGACATGAGGGATTTCGATAGGTCTATTACACCACACTCTACCAAAAACAAGATTAAGAAAATATTAACAGACATCTTTCACATTAAAATTAAGGCAGACAAGGCTTAGCATATCGTGAGAGACTTCGGGCAGTCTTGGTCCAGAGAGGGGGGAGGGGCAAGTTCTGCGATGTTCGCCAGTTTCACGGTGCACGGGGACATCGCTTGATCTCCCAGGGCACCCTGTAGATCAGCAGCCTGCAGTATCCAACTCTGCCAGGCATACTGTACCAGCTGTGACGGCAGGACAGAGTGTGGTTGGAGACAATTGGTCACCCACTTTCTCTCACCCAGCTTCATTGTTGCATAAGGCATACATTGAGTTGAGGTTGCAGTGTCATTTTCCTCGAGAACCGCTCGATGTAGCCTGGGGTGTACATTTCATGCATCACTCGTGGCATTAGGCGATTTAGATGCTGGTTTTAGAACAAAAGGAGAATGTATGTGTCAAAGTGTGCTAACCTAATGTTGTTATTTAATACTTTGCCAAAAGGTTGCTCGTGTCCTCGACAGTAGTTAGCAGAATTTAGAATTTAACACCTCCACACTTCAACTCCCCCCTACATCTAGTATCAAGCTGCAGTTACAGAACAGGTTGTATCAGCTATTTTGCAGCTGGAGAGAAAGTTATGAGGCATTTCTGGGGCGGGGGTGAGCAGGTATGAGGGGGGGGTCAGAGGATGTAGGCCCCCTTGTGGGCATTGCACTCCACATGAGGATAATACCCGGTTCTTATAGCCTCTCTGCCCCCGGTCTCAATGCTCCGCCACTCCCCCTGCAGCTGTGGCAGGAATCCATGCCTTTGTTCCGGCCCTATGGCCTGTCTCGCAAGGCACGGCCGAGTGCCAGTCCTGAGCCTCCCCATTGGTAAATATGTCACAGAGTGGGGGCCAGCGTGGGCCTGGTCTGTGTGTAAGTTAGCGTCCACGCATGAGTGACAAAGGTACCGGTATCGAGACATGGGTAGACTGTCTCTCTAGCGGAGGGTAGTACCGGATCATGCGCTCCCGGGACGACTCACGCGGTGTGCCTGCCTGACCTCCAGCAAATTTCAGCCAATAATAAAAATGTTAAGCCTACTCCGGTGATAGATGTTCTTCCTGGGGAGATAAGGAATTTTTGTCTAGTAGAAGTGTCGAATGGGGGATGTTTTGAGTCATCATAAGGTAGAGCAGAGGGTTATTAGGCCTGCTGCAAAGAATGTGTATCATGCAACCCACGAAGTGAACATAACATAAATAGGTCAGGGGGTTACTGCTTTCATAAGAGACTTACAGGTACATGCATCATTAAATGAGTTTGCGATTCCTTATTTGCGATTTTTAAGGAATCGCAAATAAGGAATCGCAAAATGAGATCCCACATGAAAATTGCGAATAAATAAGGAATCAGTAAAAATCGCAGAATAAATTGCGATTTCTTGTGTTTGCGAATTCGCAATTTGCGATTTCGCAAATTGCGATTTCGCAATTTCTGGGGTCGCACATTGATGAATGTTGATGACAGCAGAACCAGAAAGTCTGCTGTCCAAGCCTCTTTTTCAGTGCTGAGGCTCAGGGGAGGAGGGAGCTGGCTCTGGGAGCAGAGGAGAGTGAGAGAGACTGAGTACACCTGAAAAGAACTTTAAAATGGAGCCTGAAAATCCAGCAGAGGACAGCCAAAGTGGAAGGAAAAGAAAAGTTAAATTCTCTGAAAAAGAAATAGAAACCCTAATTGAGGGTGTAGTGCACATCAATGACAAGCTGTTTGGAAAAGCTTCACTGAAGGTTCCTGAGCAGGAAAAAAGGAAGATATGGATCAGGATTCGGAATCGAGTAAATACAATTGGGGTGACTCACCATACCACAGAGGAATTAAAAAAGAGATGGTACGACCTGCGCAGTCGTGCCAAGGCACGCATTGCAGACCGTTTGAAGGAGGCACATAAGACATGAGGGGACACACCACCAGACACAGGAAACACTCCGATGGAGGAATTGGTGGAGTCAACAATCCAGCCAGAAGCTGTTGTTGGAGTCACACAGCTGGACACCTCAAGAGCTGCACACACGTCTGAAGGTAAGAGGAATGCATGTGTATATTGTACAAATGACTGAAGTCAGGATGTCAGCACACCACAGCGCAAGCGCACACTGTAAAGCATGTAGTAGAATTCCATTACTAAGGGAAGTAAATCATGGGAGTTGTAGTCAGTCTAAGTAGTTACAATGAGACACACACACACATGCAAAAAATGATTTTTAAATACTGAAGCAGATGTTCAAATGAACATGAAATGTATTAATTGTGAACTGTGACATAACCTCACAAGCATACATTGATGCTGTTTTGCACTGTTTAACCTCACAGATGCAGAACGTGATGGGGCCGGGGACAGTGATGGTCTGGAAATGCACCACAGCAGCGCATCAGAACATGAGGACACACCAGCTTTGCCAACTACCCAGTCACATGTGCCTCATTCCCGTAGGTCACCTGTCCCAACACTGCATCCCATGGCATCTGATGATGAGGCCAGTGCTGCACCTGTGGTCAGTGTACGTCAAAGCTTTCGCGCCACACCCACACCAACACAGATCCGGAGAGGCAATCGCAGATTGCAAAGAAGAAGACGTAGAGCACGCAGAGCACAGCAGCTGGAGTTGACAAATCCGGTCTGGGGTGGCTTGGAGGGACAGATGCTCCGTTCACATCGCCTGCAGGGCAAGAACACTCGATTAGTGAAGGAGGAAATAGCTAAGATGTCAGGCAACATTGAAGTACTGGCCAGTAGTGTCCAGGAATTGACAAAGGTCATGCAGGAGGGGCATGCATCGCGCAATAGACGGCACCGGCAACTGATGCAGCAGCTCAAACAGCAAGGCAAGTCGAACAATAGGCTGGCCACTGCCACAACACTGCTGGCGCGTAGATCTGTGACAATGCAGACCTGAAATGCGTCATTGGAGTGGAGATGTTGCCAAAGCACTAGATCAAGTGACAAATGCGGTAGAGATGATGAATGCATCTACCAGCAGAGTGAACATGACTGCAAAGGAAGAAAGCAGTGAGTGTGCCTCAAGCCTGAGCAGTATTACAATGCCTGTCGCAAGTGCAGTGAGACGCAATACACGCAGCGCCATCCCATCCACTACCAACGTAAGGCAAGAAGATGCTGCCACAGACAGACGTCTGGGTGTTCGAGGGAAAAAACGCTAGGCTCCCATGCTCAAATTTGACTTACAGAGGAGGAGCTTAGCGGGCATCTAAGATGGTCGCGTGAGCACAGACCTCCCCGGACCCTCGCCACTCCTTGCAATTTATCCTGATGATATCCTGATTTCTTGGACAGCTCTTCGAAGATGAACCTCAGCTGAGTCCATAACTCTTCTCGGAATTGAAATCGGACATCGGCGACCGAAGTTATTGCACTTCGAACTTTTCTGGCCCACCTGGAGGCTGTGCCGGGGTCTTGGCTACTTGCGGATCCGGGACGGAGTTGAACAACAACGGCAGTGGGGCCTCCCTGGTGGCCGCATTTCTCCTTTCGCTTTCGGTTCCGGATCCCCGCATGGTCTGATTGAGAGACCGTTTCGCCCCGCTGGGGACCAGTCCGGCCCCCACTCAGTGTTCGAACGTCTCCTCATTTCATCCCTTTTGGATTACATTGTGACTTTTTCTTGGTCATACGAGCCAGCTCTTGTGGTTTTGTTGGCGCCCGGACTGTCGGCGGCCATTTTCACCAGGTCGTGTGGGCCCCTCCGGGGAGTAGTTTCCAGTATGGCGGGCAGGGGTGACGCCGACAGGCGGAAAACCCAGACGTCTCTTTGTGGTGGACCGGTCCAGACAAATGTTATTGATCGGTATACCCAAGCCAAAGGCTCCCCTGGGCTTTCCAGTCGTACCCCGGAGGACGCCCGAGATGACCCTTCTGCTCCTGCTGAGTTGTCCCTGCAGGACATTATGGGCGCCATCACCGGCATGAGGGAAACCATCGGCCAGCAGTACGAGGCCCTGGCTAGCAAAATTGACACGTTTGCCGTGGATGTCACTCTGATCAGGGCCGACCTGTCTAAAACGAACGAAAAGGTCAAATCACTCGATCTGAAGACCTCCAGCCTCACGGCCAATGTGGCGGAACTCCAAACCGAACTAGGAAATCTAAAATCGGTGAATTACCAAATGTCCCATCGACTGGAGGATTATGAGAACAGGGCAAGACGCAATAACATCCGCGTCATTGGGGTCCCAGAAAATCCCGAGACTCACTCTGTGGATCTCCTGGTCGAGGATCTGATCCTCACCCATCTTGCCCCTTCTGGCTTGAGTAAATTCTTCGCGGTCGAGAGTGCACACAGAGTCCCGGGCGGTCAACCCAAGCCGGGTGCCCCTCCGAGGGCTATCATTGCGAGACTTTTTCATTTTAGAGACCGTGATGCGATTTTGCAGGCATCGAGAGTGCATGGCCCGGTGAAATTTGAAAACTCCTCGATTAACTTTTTCCCGGACCTCACGCAACTTGTGCAAAGACAAAGGATGGGCTTTCTTGGAGTGAAGCGACGTCTCCGGGGACCTGGGCCTCAAGTACGCCATGCTTTTCCCTACCAGGCTTCGAGTGGAATATGAGGAACGGACCTTCGTTTTTGATCGATCGGACATTGTGAGTGACTGGTTGGATTCCCTGCCGGGCCGAGGCGATCATACGGAGCACCCTGGTGGTGCAGAGGGTGGTGAGCCTACGCATAAGTGACTCTTCGGTCCCTGATTTCTGAACATTGGACTTTGCTCAGCTGGGTACTATCTTTCTTGTTTATGTTGCCCTGTGGTAGTCCTCATTTGAGAGGTGGGTGGGGACGGGCCTCTTTCCTCCTCCGGGGTCTTCTTGTAGAATGGGATTGTTAGGGCGACAGGCACACTGCATTTTGGGGTGGCTTTTTAGTCTTCTGCAGGGGTGCAGGGAGGGGGGAGTTGTAACGGGTTCTAGTTGGGGGGTGGGGGCGGTGTTTGTGTTTGTGTTTTTTTCTCTCAAGGCGGCGTATTGGTTCTTTCTTTGATTTTGATGTCCTGCTCTTCATGGGGAACCCCATGCAACATGTTAGGGAATGGGGGGTAGTGGGCTGAAACTTATATCTTGGAATGTCAATGGTCTGGGTGATCGTATAAAATGGAGTGTTGTTCTACAATATTTACGACGTTTGTCCCCCGATGTGGTACTCCTGCAGGAGACGCACCTAGTTGGCAATGTGTGTCACGCGATGAATAGATGGGGTTACCGATTGGTTGCACATTCCGGATTCACCACTGGTTCTAGGGGTGTGGGTATTCTGATCCGGTCTTCCCTCCCTCTTGAGATCGATAACGTCACTCTTGACGACAGAGGGCGCTACGCCGCCCTCACTGGTAGGTGGGAGGGTAAGACTCTCTCTTTGGTTTCTGTCTATGTCCCCCCGGGCCTCCAGACCTCTACTTTCTCAGATGTTGGTCGGTTGATGCTGGGGCTCCCTGATGGTCTTCTCCTTGTGGGCGGGGACTTCAATTCAGTACTTTCCGGCAATTCGGATCGTCACGCCCCCAGGGACCTTCCCGCGTCTCATTCGTGGCTCGGTGGGTTCCTGGATACCTTTGGTCTGGTGGATTGTTGGAAGCTAATGCACCCGACGTTACGTCACTACACCTTTCACTCCGGCGCTCATGGGAGTCTCTCCAGGCTAGACTACTTCCTTATGCCCGCTGTCCAGTCCTCCTATATTGGGGAAATTAGCCACTTGGCCCGGGGTATCTCCGATCATTCTCCTGTTTTGCTTCTTTTTGATATGGGTCTACATACTGCGGGACGGGTCGCCCCTATCAACCCCTGGCATTTGCGCAACCCCAAGACCCGGGCCAGCCTCACGAAGTCACTTGACCACTACTTCCTGGAGAATGAGGGGTCTGTCTCATCCTCGGTGTCCCTGTGGGAAGCCTTTAAGGCTGTTATTCGCGGACACTCCCTATCCTTAATAGCAGAGACTAAGAAAGCGAGGGATGGGGAGGTCGAGAGTCTGGAGGCTGAAATATTGGATTTAGAAGATGACCTGGACATGGGTGTCACCCGGGACAAACTCCACGCCCTTAGCTTGAAACAGTTTGATTATAAATCCCTTGTGACTGAGGCTGCCAAAACTATGTACAGAGACCAGCAAGGCAGATTGTATGACGTTGGTGACAAGGCGGGTAAGCTGATTGCATGGCTCGATAAGAAGGAGAGAGCGAATCGTGTTGTCCCTGTGATTCAGAATCCTGATGGTGTGGAGGTGACTGACCCTGGTGAGATTGTGGAATGTTTTTCTGACTATTTTCGTGTGGTCTACTCCCCGATGTCCAACAGGGACGAGGATGACTCTCGTTTTTTGTTGAGAGACATCGCGCTGCCCTGCCTGTCTGAAGAGGATCGGGAGAGCATGGAGGCATGGTTGTCGGTCGACGAGATAGCGATCGTCATTCGTTCCCTCCGTTCCGGCAAAGCCATGAGGCCAAACGGCCTGCCCATTGAATTATACAAACTTCGCCCGGACAAGGTCGCACCATATCTTCGTGATATGTTTACGGAGTCGCGTGATCTTGGCTTTCTCCCTATTGATCAGCGCCTGGCCACTATAGTGGTAATTTTTAAGGAGGGCAAACCTCGTGACAGTTTTGCCTCATACAGGCCCATCTCCTTACTAAACGCTGAGCCTAAAATTCTCGCCAAGGTTCTTGCCAACCGCCTCCTCACTGTTATTTGTGACCTGATCCATCCGGATCAGTCTGGCTTTATCCTGCACCAGAACACTGCTTTAAACCTGCTTTGCCTTCATGGCGTTCTCGCGAGGGCGGCGCTTCTGTCCGAACCGGCCATCTTGGCTTCATTAGACGCCACGATGGCCTTTGACACGATAGAGTGGCCGTACCTCTGGGCCACTCTTGAAAAGTTTGGCTTCGGTGCGGGATTCATTAGTTGGGTGAGGCTCTTATATGCGGATCCGCTGGCTCAGGTGGTTGTTAATGGTAGGGTTTCCCAGTCCTTCGCTCTCGGGAGGGGGACTAGACAGGGGTGTCCGCTGTCCCCCCTGCTCTTTGCTCTTGCCCTGGAGCCACTCGCGGCCTGGCTCAGATGGGAACCCTCGATAAAGGGCATTCGTTGGACCCCTAACTTTGAAGACCGGGTGTCGTTGTATGCAGATGACATTCTTTTGTATCTTACCTCCCCTCGCAAGTCCCTCAACGTCCTCTTTGACGTCCTAACTTCCTTTGGCAAGAACTCTGGGTTGATTATCAACTGGTCCAAGTCGTGTGTATATGTCATCTCCGGTGGTCTTCCTTCCTTGCCTACCAGGTTCCCTATTCAAGTTTCTCACTCTGGCTTCAAATATTTAGGGGTTTACGTATCGTTGGACTCGGCTGCCCGTTACGAGCATAATCTCCTTCCTCCTCTCTGGCGCTTGAAGCTTGGCGTGGCCCGTTGGCGTAGATTGCCGCTGTCCCCACTTGGTCGAGCAGCACTGTTTAAAATGATGTCCTTACCCCGATTTCTCTACGCACTCCAGAACTCCTTTGACATTATTCCAGCGAGCTATTTTCGAGAGGTGGAGGGACTACAAGCGGAGACTTGTTTGGGACGGTCGAGCGCGCATTGCTCTCTCAAAACTCACCCTCCCCTGGTATGACGGGGGTATCGCACTCCCGGACATCAGGAGATATTATTGGGCCTCTTAGCTGTCTGCCATTAACCATGCTACAGACGCACCTGGGCCGAATCCAGCGTATGCCATGGATAAACACCTGTTGCCCGGTGGGGACTTTAACAGAGCACTCTACTCTCGGACTGCGGGGAGGAACCTCACGGGACCCACTAAAATTGCAGTGCGTGTATGGATGGATGCTAATGTGGCTATGGGGTGGAATGATCAATTGACGCAAGCGACCCCTTTGCTTCGGAACGATTGGGATGCCTCTGGACGACGAACGGTTTTGAGAACTGGGACACGATTGGACTTAGTAGAGTGGGTGATCTTTGGGTGAAAGGTGCGGTGAAATCGTTTGCAGAGCTTCAGAGTGAATATAAGTTGAGTGAGCGAGAGTTCTTCAGATATGCACAGGTGCGTCATGCTTTACTGTCGGTCTTCGCGGCCGGTACCATGGTTCCTGAATCTTCCCCGCTTGAGGACCGTATACTTGATGGTCATCTGCCCGATAGTACGATTCCCTTGATCTATAAAAAGTTGATCAACAATCGGGCAGATCTCCTTGTGCGTCTCAGGGAGACCTGGACTGGGGACGGGTTTGAGTTGGACGACGAAGACTGGCAGTCTGCACTATCCTCCCCTAAAGAGGTTGCCATTCCAGCCCGTCTCCGCCTTGTCCAGCTTAAAATTCTTAACCTCGTGTATGTCACTGGTCTTCGTTTGGTTGCTTTGGTTTCGTTGGATGGGTTGTGTAGGCGCGGTTGTGGAATGAGTGCCACTTTCCTTCACATCCTCTGGGAGTGCCGAGAAGTCGCTGCGTATTGGCACCGTGTGCACGCTGTGATGGAGTGTGTCACTGGGGTCGCTCTGTTGCCTGAGGCTCGAAGATGTTTGTTGAATGTGTGGGAGCCGACCGACTACAACGTTGCCCAGACCCGGTGGGCGGCACTTGGGAACATGATTGCCAAAAGGGACATCGCACAGCTTTGGGGTTCCCAACAGCCCCCCACTGTGTCATTGTGGAAGGAGAACATGGATTGGTGCATGTTCAGGGAGAAGACAGTATATTTGGCTAGGGGCAAGCCTAGGGCATGGAGTGCAACTTGGGGCCAGTGGAACGCGTACCGAGGAAACATCTGTACACCCCCCTCATAGATATCCCAGACGTTTCTCTGTCCCCCTGACCTCTGAGGTTCCTTGTTTACCATATTCCTTATTCGATTGTCCTGACTACCCCACTGCCTCCCCACCTATTGGTTCTCTCCAATGTCCTTCTGATTCCCTATCCGTTATGGTAGGTCCCCAGTGTCTGAGCTCGACTTCTTATATACTGTTTTTTCGCCTTAAGTTGTTTATTCTCTTGTTTTTTTTTCTTTGTTCCTTTACAAAAACTCTAAACATTTTGTATCCTGCATACATTCTGTGTTGCCGAAAGTGTATTCTGTACTTCTGCTGGACCTACCGAGGTAAGCTGCTGCCTTATTCATTGCATATTTACTCGACAAACACTAGCGGCCAGTCCCTGTGGTTGTAGGCCCATCTCTGTAATTCTTTTGTTTTGCACAATAAAGATTTTATTAAAAAAAAAAAAAATTGACTTACAATGGTGACGTAACTGAGAGAGCGCAGAACAGAGTTAAAAATTTTAGGGGTGCATCATATTCACGAGTAGTCAGCACCCACATATATAGAGGACTTACTAATGGTGTTCAAATGTAATGTAGGGTTGAGAACTAATGTAGTTGGTATTAGAGTTACTCAAAGAGCTAATGTAATGTGCTTTAGAAATTATTAATGCTGTTTAACATAGGGATGCCGTTTGCTGTGAAGTATTTCACTAATAAGAGCTGCTTTATTAAATTACCATTGTGCCTTTAGATTCGCTTTATTAAACTCACAGTTGTAACTTTTAGATGTGATTGAATGGCTTAGGTAGAGAACTGTACTTTGCATTAAAGATTGATGTTAAAGAACGTAAATGTATTGCTTATGTTAGGATGTTGGTGCACATAAACGTGCAAGAGGCCCATTTCATGGAAATCGTGTAGGCCTGATTTGAAATGTCTTGCTTAGCATTAAATCGTAGAAATGTTTTTGGAGAAAGCTGCTTCAGCTAAAGTCAATTGCAACATTTAGATTTTGTGAGCCGATTCACATGCGTTCCTTTGCAGGTGCAGGACAAAGTAGATAGTGGAGTAGAAGGGCCCATTGTGTATGAGAGTTAGGATGCTAGGCTCAGTCGTGGAGGAGTAGCCGAGGAATTCAAGGAAGCAACTTGAAGCAAAGAAGAGCCTGGGACCCAAGGACGTTTTAACGGACAAGGATGGAGAGGTGCCATAATGGAAAAATCTGAAAACCAACACCTTCTAGAGGGGCGTACCTGAAGGTGTGTTGTTCGCATTGTGGGGTTTTGTATTAGGGACAGCACCCCGAGGGTGGAGGTAGAGCAGATGGGCTGAGCACTCAGAGAGAGAGGTTGGTCAGGCAGAAAGCTTAGCTAGAACTGAGTAGAGGCTGAAGATCGAGATTGAAGGAAAGTGAGTGAACTCTTTAAGAGTCACCACTGCTGGGGGGAGGAGCCAGGCCGGCGACTGCGATGGCCGCTTAGGCGCCCGGCTCCGTAAACCTTTCCGCCTCGCGACCATATCCTGTCCAATATCCTGTGCCCGCATCACGGTATTGTGCGGGTGAATGGCAGTGACCGCCGACCGTGTGCCTCCGGGATTCCTACCTGCCCGGATGCCAGAGATACGTCCCATCTTTTCCTGCGGCCCGGGAAGACGTCGGAGCCGGGCCCTGGAGTGGGACGCTGTGCTGACCGCCGACACAACAATGGCGGCCACCAGTTCGTGAAGCCTGACCGATCACCCGAGCGGGGGTGCATTTTGCCCCGATTTTTTGCCTGTGTCTCAACTCTGACATCGGCGCCGCGGAGCGGTCCCGACCCATCATCGTACGGGCTGTTACTCCCAGAGGGGGGTTGCTCACTGCAGCGGCCGTAGGACTTGGACTCCAGCTTTCCTGAAACCGGCGGAATTCCCCGACTCGTGCAGGAGAATACTTTCATTGCTGACGGGACCCGCCGGGTGGAGTCGGTGGCCCGGATTGCTGAACCCGGTTTCCCTGGCCTGTTTGTGGCGCCATGCACTCCCCCTCTCCTTTGTCTGGTGCCCGCTCCCGGTCCTCCACAGTGTTGGATGCTGACCGAGAGGCAGTTTGTGATGGTAACTCTCGGCTTCGGCTGCCCCAAGGAGATGGAATAAACGCAGCTGGGAGGTGTGCTGACATCGAGGCGCATTGCGAAGGGCTAATGGTTGGCGACCTGGTTCTGGCTCTTGGCGCCCTCCGCAGTGCCCTACAACGGGACGCACGACACCTGGGAGAAAAGCTGGACGCCATTACTGCAACCCCGAGGAAGGAGGCGCCATTCGTACCCTGGGCGTCTGCCACTTTGCCTGTTTACACATCAGTGGGCTGCGCCTTTGATACCCTACCAACTAGGGAACCTGTGAGGGACCCGACTCATACCACTCCTAGTTGGCCACCGGGAGACTCCTTTGAGTCGGGGATCACTGGATCTGTGACGCAGAAGGGGTCGGTTGTTCATGTAACGTCTTCGAGTGCTCCGACGAGGTTCCGACAGTGGAATGGAACTGTTCCTACAACTCAATCACTAAAGGCCCCTTGCGCAGTCCCGCCGCGACGTCTGGTGAACATATTGGTGTGGCTTGATCCCCGCGTTTCCTCTACGCAACATGGCCGACTGTTCTCCCCACTCGGGATGCCTGAGTCTCCCGGAACAATCTCTTCGGACACTGACTGGTTGCTGCACATGGGTGAGCTGGATAGGGTGGGCCAGGGGTAGAGGAGATTCCACTGAGCAGAGACTGCTAACGGACTGATGGAAGTGGTTGAGACTTGGAAACATTTTAACTATGTAACTTTGCAGGCTAACAATGTATCTTACTACCCTCTTGCGGATTGATTGTATCTGATTTAGTATTGCTCATTGTGTTGAGGGTTGGCGCGGGGTGCGGTGGGGCCGGGGGCTGGCCTGGAGTTCCTCCTCCACTCTATTCGTAACTATTTTTCTTTCTTTTTATGGACTTGTTTCTTTTTGGGGGTTTTGGTTCTTTAGGGCGACAGGCACACTGCTAGGGGGGGGGTAGGCCGTAGCCATCTACAGGAGTGCAGGGTGGGGGGTTGGGGGGATGGGTCTTCTTAGCCTTGTCCTTTTATTGTTTCTATGGCCTTTATTTTTTCTTTCCCTTTCCTTCTTTTCTGGGATCTGGGTAGTGTATTCCTATAATTTTCCAGTCTGTTCTATTAGGGTGGATGTTTCTGGGATGTTCCGGGGCATGATGGTCGGATTGCTATGACGATACAATGTGTAAAGGTTCCACTGCTTATCCTGGTTAGGGCATTCCGGCGCTCTTATTTTAACTACAGTCATCCTGTCTGTGAATATCCTACAATATCGTAATCCCTTCCTTTGTTATTGATTGAATATACGGTTCCGGATCCTGTTCTTCTTTAAACTTTTCAAAAAGAAACCTTTGTTGATCCTGTTATGTATGTGACGAGCTGTGGGCGAATGTTAATTAGTTTCAGTATTGTGCCGGCGGATGGCGGACTACTGTTTTTTACGACATGCTTGACTTGCTTTGACCAAATCGTATTAGCAGCCAGCCGTGATGGTTGTAGGCCGATACCTGTATTTGCTTCATGTAATAATAAAGGTTTACCAAAAAATTAAAAAAAATTAAAAAAAGAGTCACCACTGCTGACACCTTTTTCTGAATGGGACATTGTTGAGTAGGGATGTCATTTAGGGTAGTGTAGGGACAGACTAACCTGGATTTTATTCCTTTTATAAATGCTTACTAAAACTCAGGTTATAGCAATTCTTGTTAGCCTGATGATTCTTGAATTGATTCTTGTATTATTTCTGAGTCGTCTGAGATTCTTCAGTAGGATTATGTTTGTATTAGTGCCTGTTTATCTTTTGCTGAGATGTTTATACATCCAGTTGTTTTTGGCTTTGTAATAAATCTTTGAACTTAGTTCCTAGTCAGTGGTTCTTTGGGGGAAGAAGGGGAATTGGTTGGAATTGTCTAATCATTGTTTAAATAGATTTCCTATTTCACTCTATGACAGGTAAAAAGGTCTAATAGACCTGTGTCCGGGATTCTGGAGTATGGTAGGCCGACTCTAGAAGTAAAATCCCGCCCTTTCATAACCATTGCTATGATGTGACCTAATCACTGACTTTAAAGTACATTTGTTTTGAATTTTACATATTTTGTTTTTGGCCAAGAGTCTTGTGACATTAGTCACTTTGGCAGTTTGCTTCAGTTCTCTGGTCACAATTCCTTCACATAAAGTATACTTTTCATTGCATGTACTGTTTTTGTGTCATCATTACTCACCTTAGAAGTAATTCCGTGTAATCTCCAATCTGCGCCTGCGCCTTTGTGCTGTGCCTGATCCTTGTAGGGCAGGGTGGTGTTGCACTTGTTGGTTCCCCTCCTCCGAGTCACTGTCAGACAGTTCCATTTCCAAACCTCCCTTTGTCGCTATGTTGTGCAGCATGGCACATGCTGCCACTATCTTGCAGCATTTTACGGGATTGTATTTCATTGCTCCTCCGGTCTTATGAAGGCGTCTGAATCGGCTCTTCAGTAGCCCAAATGTTCGCTCTATCACGTTCCTTGTTGAGATATGTGCTGCGTTGTATCTTCTTTGTGTGGCAGTGGCAGGATTGAGATAGGGTGTCATCAGGTAATTTCGCAAGGCATATGCGCTGTCACCTACATGTGAGGTATGAAAGGCTGTCAGTAGTTGGTTAACATTTACATTTATACAAGGAACGGAATGATGTATTGCACATATTTACCTAGCAAATGTCCCTCTCCAAACTCTGCAAAAGAAGTCTTACTGCGAGTAAGAAACCATCCTGAGTACTCTTATGTCACACCTTATGGAACCAGAAGGTGTTTTTCTGAGTACCTAAAAACTATTTTACCTTGAATAACATTGGAATACTGACGTACCTTTCATTCAGAGTGCAGCGGTTTACTCTCCTCTTGTCCTCTCCAAACTGAGTGCCACTTTGCTTGAAGATATGAATCATGTGCACTGCCAGGAAATTGTGACACAATGTCCGTAATTATGTTTTTGACATTACACACAACCTGAATGTTGAGGGAGTGATAACATTTCCTATTCCTATACAAATATGCCTGAGCTGCAGGGGGACATATAGCCACATGGGTGCAATCAATACAACCCAGTACTTGGGGGAAGCCAGCAATTTGGTAAAACTCCTGCTTGGTCTTTGCAATTTCATGGGCTGTGGTAGGGAAACTTATGTGTGTGTGTATCCGGACCATCATGGCATCAAGGAATGCTTCAAAGTTTCGTGACAATGCACTTTGCGACACACCTCCTGCTACTGCAATTACTCCCTGAAAAGTGCCTGACGCCAGTAGATGTAGGCAACATAAAATCTGGACATGCGTTGGAATTGCATTGGTCCTATGAGTCTGTCGTTGCAGGATGGGGTCCAATTCATTGATTAGATCATGTATCATTTGACCATTCAGCCTATACTTATCTTATATTTCGTCCTCCTCCTGTCCTAGCAAAGTTATGCGTACTCTGAAGATGCGCTCATTGATTTGCCTCCCTCTCTGTCGTGCAGCTTGCAGCCTCATCCTCCTCGCCATTAGGTACAGCCCAGCCATTTTGGATTCTGGAACCTCATTGTGGTTGTGTTTAAATCAGTTTCTGTTGCTCTTCAGCTGTTTCCGTTTTGCACTCATTTTTACCACCTGGTTGTGTCCCTTCTTAAATTGCGATAGCAATTTTGCAATTTCTATGAAAATCGCAATTTGCGATTTTTCATGCATTTCTATTGCGATTCCTTATTTGCGATTCTTTATTTGAGAATCGCAAATGAGAAATCGCAATGGTTTTCGCAGAATAATTTAGCGATTCCTTATTTTTGCGAAAAGTTACAAATTTTCGCAAAAATAGGTTGATGCATTGCAACACTGTAAATTGCAATCGCAATTGCTCTTTTTTTGCGATACGCAATTTTCGCGACTTCTAAATCGCTTGATGGATGTGCCTGTCAGTTTTGTTACTTGTAGTGTGTAAGTTAAAATACTAATAAAGAACAGTGAGCTGTTAACTGTCATCAAAGAACTGAAATGCGGAAAAGTATAGATTAGAGTGTATTGATTTTTCCCCCAGACTTTCAGAATCCTAGGTAGTACAAACTGTTGATTGGGGTAGAAATAAATTCCAATTATTAAAGATAATACCTTACCATGGTCTTACATTTTAAAGTCAGAGTTTGTTCTTCTCCAGACCAATTCCCCCCTAAACTTTACTGCCTACCAGAATGGATGACATATAAATTCCACCACTCTGTCTGATGTAACGTTTCCCATACATTGATTTACACACATGATTAGGTAATATGAGTGTAATGTAAAGTGCTCTGACACCCTTCACATTTGAGTGGCACTATAAACTAATTAGATGCTTCTCAGTGAGAGTGGTTATGGTGACATAAGGGGTATTTGGTAGTGCGGAGAATTCGTTGTGCAGGTGGTCATGGGAGAGGGAGGGCCCAAAAAACATTGTCGGACAGGGCGCCACCAGTGCTATAGCCGGCCCTGCTGTTAGGGTTCACCTTTCGTTCTTGATGATGTTGGTAGTTGATCGATTTCCTTGTGTCACTGGTAGAGTGCAATGATCTTCTGTGTCCTTATTTATCTTGCATGGGATATGCCTGAAATCTCTGGGAGTGTGTGCACAGCATACAGGTGATTGGCGACAGGGGCACGCATCCTTTTGGTTGGTTTTTGGTAAGGCATCAAGAATTATTTGCTTGCAAGAAGGTATTTAGCAAGCCCCGCACGCAAGGAAGCATTTCTTGCTCCACAACCAATATGCATGGGGCATATGGGGTTTTACTCAGGGGCAACCAGTTAATAGGCCATCCCATCAGATAGTGTGCCCCCCCCACCCCCCGGCCTTTCACCCTCCTGATGCTGATAAAAAGAGTCCTTTGACTTTGGTAGCAATAATTACATGTTAAGCAGGGCCATGATAGCTTTTGGGGTGAAGGGTGGGTTGGCTCAGACTGTGGCAACCTCAGTTAGCAAGCTTCTTAACTATTTGGTAAGGACAGGGAACATGGAGAGCCAATAGTTTTGGATGTTGCACAGCAGGACTATGAGACTGCATTTACTTTTGGCTGACCTGAGTGCACTCAACGGTAATTAAGTTTAGCCGCAGTTCGGACAGCTAAACTCATACGATTTTCAGAGGATAAGGGGGTTACCTCTCTAGGGATAGGCATATGTTAAACTGTTGTGCTTAGTGAGGTTCCTTAAACTGAAGCGGTATGGTATCTTTCCAAGGTTATCTTTTCTTTTTCATGAAGATCAGCATATGTGACACAATTGGTTGTGCACTCGGCAGTGGGGGGTGGACTACCTTTTTCGCTCAGTCTAGTTGGTCATGGGGTACGCACTTGTCAATTTTGTACCTTATTTTAACCCACAAGGTGAGAAAGTCAAATCTGGAATTCCGTAAGTGCGGCATTGGTGCACCACTGAGATCTTCAGCCGCAAGTTCACCTTAAATCTGACTGGGTGGTTTTCTGGAGCAATAGGCACCGTTACTTAATTTTCAACACAGTCGCCTCTGACAGTCTGCCACTAGGTGGCACTGTCTGGCGTGGAGAGAGGACCACTACAACAGGCACTGAGTAAGTCAAGATATTGTTGACTATTGCGTTCTGCCCAAGCCATCCTGTTAGCCTTGAGGGCCTGGATTGCCTCATTTGTCACACTTCGAGTTCGAGGTATATAGAGGCTTGTCAGTTCTGTAATTTCGATGGCCAAGTTTGCTGCGCTTCAAGGATAGAGGTTGAATGTCTCCTAACAAGTTCAGCTTGCAATTTTGGTTACATTGGGTTTGGTGATTATATTATCCTTTAACTTGCGGCAGAGAAAGTAGATAAGCGGTTGGGATATAGCAGTGCATGATCTGGGACACTTAGCAGTAAGACGGCAAACATAAATCACATAGATCATCATCCGGAAGAAAAATGCATAGGTGTCAGTTCTGTTTGGACAAATGCTCCGGTAGCAAGATAGCTCCGTGGGTTAAGGCGTGTACGGCAAGGATCTGTGGGTAACCAGCAAAGGTTTGCTTCCTAGGTTTGTACCGTGCATAATCTATAGGGCACAGTTTTGAATACTAGCTCATGCTGTGCATAATCTGTCAATGTTAATCATTATGTGCATGAGTGGCGAGTAGGTGTTGTAACAAGACACCTGCATCAGGGAGTGCTGCCAGGCAGCAAAGAGTTGGTGAGTAAAAAGGCTATCAGGTCCCATAGGGGCGTCTGCCACCTGGCCACTGAAGGTTGTTAATGGGGATCTCTAAGGACTTAGGAGGGGTCGTGGCAAAGTAAACCTGGGCTGAGTCGCAGGTGGGGTGTGGCGGTGGTGGTACCTATATCATTTCACAGGATCACCCCCTGTTGGGGCTATCCAAAGCTATAGTACAGCATCAGTGCTATATTGGGCCATCATTAACACCAGCAACTGCCACAATGGTAGCATTAAAGCTTTCGTTTATTTCTCTGGGAATTGGGCCTGGCAATGTAATCGAACTTTGCGGCCAGAAATGAAATAGACAAAGATATATTTGTGATTGAGCAACGCGCACTCAGCAGTGAAGCAAGCTAAGTTTCAGCAGAATCCAGGTATACTGTCTGTGAAAACGGAAGGTTGGTCTACACGCAAATTCGCACTTTCTGTCAGCTGGGGCGGGAGTTGCCATTCCCATGAGGGTGCTTTGTTAGTGCTGAATTGGAGGGGATTGAGCACTATAAGGACAACTATCAGACCACATTTTTAAGTCATAGTTAAGAGGGTGCAGGTACATTACTCATAAGTTGACTCCAGGTCCCCTGTTCATAAGGATGGCACGCTACCAGTTGCTTCAGTTATGCACATTTTCCTTGGGAGTTGTCAGTCACCATTGGGACTGCGTTTTTAAGGTCAGGCGGTTGGCAGGCCTTTTACATTTGGGTTTGTAGGTCAGGCATGTCCAAGTAAGGGTTAAGAAGCCAGAAGTCAGCCCTGGGATTCAAGTTCTAAAGCCTGTTGAGCAGCAGAACTGTTAGGACTTGTGTTCAACCTCCTGGTCTCGGGTTCAGATCTTGGTAGGTACACCAAGCATTTCATCCTTCTGAGGTCGATAAATCGAGTACCATGGAGTTGAGTAACAATATACATATGTGAATTCTCCCGCCCTATAGCCTTCACTGGCAGCCAGGCAGGTTGTGAAGTTGTCATCCAACAAGTGTGCTACGGTCCAAAGATTGGGGAAACTCTGGGTTAAAGTCTGAGGCGCAACAAAGTATTAGAAAACATTGCCCAAGAATACTAGCAGAAGTTGGGAGGGCAAGGCGTCACATAGGGTGGTGACTGGCTTAGTTCAATGGGCATGCTCCAACAAGCGCTATACACAGAGGTGTGAGTTGAGCATCAAACTGGGGGCCGGTGAATTTTGGTGGTCTGAAATAACCCCCCGGCAGGTGTGGCAGGGGGCACGTTCAGGGGAAGCCATGGAGACCTCATGCAGGAGGGTGAACAGCACCATGCGTACAGTCAGAGAATAAGGGTGGTTTTAGCCTGTATGGGTTACTGTACGCCAAGTCCACAGGGTGTTTAGATCCAGATGGGATACACCTGTCCTAAGAAGAGATAGACCTATTCTTGCTTGATCTGGGGGAGGCCTTGGAACCAGCAGGGTGTAGGTAACTAGGTCTATTGTGGTGGGGGGCCCTGGGGTGACGGTGGCCACACCCAGTGATGTGGCGGAGTTACAGGGCGATCCAGAGGCTGTAAGGTACAGTAAGGGTACCCTCTGCAGGAGCACATTAAGGGTGCGAAAGTCAAAAATCCCCAGGGAGGTCCTCACGTTGGGCCCTGGAGGAGGAACGGCACCCCGTTAGTCCTTCGGGCGGTTGTGGACCTGAGCAACCGGGGGTTGGCTGCAACTCTCCGCCCCCCTGAGCTGGGAGGGGCGTTAGTAAGGGGGTGGACTGGCGGTCCACCAGTAGGAGGGGCTATCCCCTCCCCCTAATCGACAAACACCGGTTGGCGAGGGCCACCGGGTAGGTTGGCTCATCAAGTGGGCAGGCGGCTAGGGGCTGCCTGCCCTGGGATTGCCCGTAAGATAACCAACATGTTGGCATATTTGTTATGCAAAGAAACCTACAGCAATTTTATTCACTAAAAAATGTGTTGTGTCTGATTATTTCTCTGAAGTATTGCTGTGGGAGGGATGGGGAGTGCTGCCGATATTGGCACTATCTCGTTGTGCGAGTTGCAACCTGACCACCAGTCACTTTGAGGACTGACAACTTCCCCCCCCCCTCGTCCCACCGGCCTATCCTATCCTGTGCCTGAGTGAGGCGACAAACGTCCCTCCCCAATTGGATGGCACTGTGCTGCGTGCTGCCCCCCCCACCGCATGCCCTCAGTACCCCCGGTCTATCAGCCTACAATGCCGGCTGCCCCACACATCTCTTCTACTCTTCTATCCTCTCTCCCTGGTTAAGGGCACCTCATCCCTTCCAAGACCTACTGTTCCCCACTGCCCATTTTCCCCCCTCCTCTCCCTCACCTCACACTCTGTAGCAGACGAACCTCTTCTCCTGACAAAATTCCCGGAGAAAGAGGGCCTTATGCCCAGTGCATACCTTTAAATACCCCTTCCTCCCTACCAAATTCCTAACTCTTTATAGCCTGTTAGATGGTGCGGGAGTAAAGTATCTTAAGGAATAGAACCTGTCTATTGGTACAGGAGTAAAGTATCCTGGTGCACAGAGCCCTGTTTAGATGGCGCAGGAGTAATTTCTATAGAGAATCGTCTGGCTGCAAACACATGACGAATCATTCTCTATGGCTTCACCGCTCCCTCTTTACCTTTGCTTACAGTATCCCCACACACACACTAACACCTTTTATTTTACCTCCTCTGGTTCCCTCCAAACTCACAACGTGTAAAGCCGCTCTGATATTTGAGAGTTGGTTGTGTAGTCTTCAGTAACCTCTGTGGTTGCCCATTTCACCAAGCGCCTATTGCATCAGTCACCAGGAGGCGCTATAAGGTCTACGGGCCATGTTCATGCCACGCATTTGTTTATTTAATTTATTTTGTGACTGTATGTAGCGCGGACTCAGTCCGTGGGCATCAGAGCGCTTTTCAATAGAGAAAACTGGATGGTATATAAATAAATCACCTCTGCGGACGGTGCACGTGAGTGTGTTTTCACATTCATCAATGTGTGCTTGGGTTACCATGCTGGCTTCCTTACCTCCCACAACAAATTGTTGTTCTTGCACAGGTCCACGTGGTCTGGTGAGCTGAATGTACGTGTGTGTGTGCACGTGAGTGTGTTTTCACACGCACCCATGTGTGTTTGTGTCACCACGCCGGCTCTCTTATTAGCTCTCATTATTAGCTGCAACACCAGTAGCTCAAACTTTCACTATTGCGAGACCTATTGCATTGCAAATGCGTGTTGCCATAGCAATGGAGCCATTGGTGGTCCAGCTCAGGCAACATCATGCCCACAGTGGCCTCGGTTTTACCTCCAGGGGGCTGGTGAGCTCCATGTATGCCGTCATAACCCTTTACATTCATAACCCACAACTGAACCTGGCCCCACTGACTCACGAGATACTTCGCTTTGGTGTCTTCTCAGGTATTTTTATTAACTGGACAAAATCTATATTATTTCCCCTTACTGATGGTACACAGCATTTCCCCATGGAATACTCTTCGTGTGGGCATCTGAGCCGGTGTGCTACTTAGGAATCTGGCTCAGTCACGATCTGGATGAGTCTTGGAAGGTCAACTACGGCTTCACCATGTCCTGGTTCGAAGTCAGAATTCCAATCTGGTCCTGTCTTCCACTATCAATGGCTGGGCGAATAGCGATAGTGAAGATGCTCGTCCTACCTAAGTTCTTTTTCTCAACTTGCCCATCCCCCTAACAACCCAATATCTGTGTCGCCTATGTTGTAACTTAATCGCACCCACAAAGGCAGGCAAACAGCCCCACATTAAATTGGAGATCTCAACTCTAATGCTCACCCAGGGCAGCCTTGGCACGTCTGATATGGCGATGTACGCGCTATGTGCCCAGGCACAATACTTATATTACTGGCTCTACCCGACACCCTTTCAGCTACATGTGGCTATTGAGGCGAACCAAAAGGTACCCTGGTCACTTAGCACTGCCATTTATTTACCCTACAATGCTCCTAGAGCGGAGGTGCATAAGGGATGTTTTGCGGAGATGTGCAAAATTACTATACCTAAATGCCTTATCTATTCCGCTTGGGTGTAAGCCTGGACTGCCACCCCTGATGGTTGTGGGTGACAGGGTATGTGCCTGAGAGTGAGGCCTCACAGTTTCTCTGATCTGTATCCAGAGGACCAATATAAGCCCCCATTTGAACCACCCACTACCTCGCACCCCACTGCCTTGGACGTGCTTTTGTACCACTAAATCCAGGCCACCTACGACACTCAACACAACACGTTTCAAGCACCCCAACACGTCCAGCCTTGGATCAAATACTAACAAATTCATCATCACTCAAACTAGTCATCAGATTATATTCCATCATGCAGACATCAGCGCCTGTCGCCATTCCAGCAGCCCGTACTGCATGGATGTCGGACACAGACCTCCCACTCACCGATGTCCAGTGGACCTGTTGCTGTGGCTAGACATTATTACTAGTTCCCAACTACAGGCTACGACTCATACATTTTAGGTTCCTACACCACCTCTACCACACCCCAACACATATTTTCAACATAGGGCTAATTGCTGATGCGCGCTGCTTGAGATGTGCCCCTTCACATGCCACCTTCCTACACTTTGCATGGGATGCCATGATGTGTCTGAGATCTGGGAGGGTGTATTTTTCATTATACGTGATCTCACTGGTCATGACCTACCTTCTACCCCTCTGGTGGCCCTTTTGGGCTATGGCAAGGACGCACCTGCAAGTTAATGCCGCCTTACTGCAATACTTCCCCTCTTGATTATGCACAGAGTGGCCATCCATTGGGGCCTACAACCTGGCCCGACTGTGTCTGTTTGGCTGTGAGGTGCGGCGCACTGCTAGTAGCAATTGTCCAATTCATGGGATTTGATGCCCCTGCAATCTCACCCCAAGGATATTTGTGAACTGCTTCTTGCATACATGCAACGCATGGGCTCACCTGCAACCCCGCCACAAGGACCAGCACCCTCTGCCTCACCATGCTCCCCAAAGCACACGATGTAAGGTCACAGACATTTCACCCTAATAGCTGGGATGTGTCACCCTGCTCCATTACCACTGCTCCTGTGTCTCTGGCTGAGGGGTGCCAGCGCACTATTGAGGGCCTGGGCCCACATTGTTGATATTGGTAGCTTGGAGCCACGTATGAAGGAGGAACTGTTTTGATGCTGCTAATTGCTATACACCATAATGGCACCTTGCTTATTCCATTCCATCCCTTCCTTTCCTTTCCTTTACCCCCCTACCTCTCCTTCCACTCCCTACCCCATCCGATTTTCTACAGTTGTGACACTTGTCATGTGTTTTTCACTATAAATGCCAATACAAAAACATTTTTTGAAATATATATGAATTATACCATTTGAGAGTCGATTTGTTCCGCAAAAGAAAAGCATACAGAAAAGCACTTCTAGGCCTTCAAATTGTAATTATTCTTGTGTCTATAATATTTGGCTAAAAACAGACATTAACAGATGTTGAAATCAAGAGTTGGCGCATTACCCGCTCTTTCACTTGAGCTGAGGTAAGATGATGGGCAATGTTTGCCATGCAGTCATTGGCTGCAATTGAGTGGGGGTTTTTCCCTTGGTTGCCTTCTTTCCTAAAGTGGGGGTTGAATAGGTTCCTGGCCAGATGGATGCAGAACACACCCCTCATCTCCATTCCATCAAGGAAAAGAAATTCATATACTTCAATTTTCAGTCCTCAATTAAATGAACTACCGTCAAAACATTAGCTACAACTAACACTTAGGAAAATGCAACGTAAAATCTGTTATACATACTAGAGCTTGCACTCTGGCCAGCACCACAAAACTTAAGTCATCAAGAAGAGCATTAGAGAGCTGTCATATTTAAGCACTTAAATATACACACCAGCCGCACCTCATTTAAAAAGTATTTTAACCTTGGACCAAGTAATGCTTTGCACTCATCTAACATCTATCACCAAAAAGGCACTTTAAATGTTCAGTGGCAAAGGTTCTCCCATTCACCCTAATACTCACAACCTAACAAAGTTACCAAGAAAATGTAAGGGCACATCTTTATTTATTGCTTTGTCAAAAATCCTTCTATTTAAGGTCAGACTATTCCAGTGCTTACTATTTCTAAGGACACCATTGGATGTAAAGGAATAGGAACATGCTACCACCACTTCACACTTCTCACCTCAAAGGTCTGCCACAGGGATGGTAGTCCAGTACCAACACAGTGGGTATGCCTTACTTGTCCTTTTTTCTTGTCTTCTATTTTTTTTTTATTTGCAGAGTTTCCTTGAACTCATCTCTGTTGCTCCTAAGGGTCACGTCTTCTCGGTGGACATTGCGAATGGAGACCTTAAGGGATTCTCTACCATTTATCTTCAGGGGAATTGCCTTCCTTGGCCCTTTCAACCGAGCTGTGGCTGGTTGCAGTGGCTTGTAGTTTTTAAGTTATCCAAGTGAGTAGCCTTCTGGACTCTCCATGTAAAGTCAAGTTCAAGGGCTTGCGGCAGAAGGGGCACCTTTAGGTATACGTAATACGTATACGTAATTCATTGTATCAATTATGTTTGTAAACAATAACGTGCAGCTATTGCTGGTGTAGCCCTTAACGAACACTAGGGTGTTTGGGTTATGATAAAGGATCACTAACCTCAACTGATATGGCTTAAGGTTATCCATAAGTGTTAAAAGTAAGAATGATGCTTGTATAATAGGTGATTAGTGCTGTCCAATGAAGACAACCGAATCCTCCACTTTTGCTGCTCTTTTCTGTTTAGGTAGTTTGGAGGGAATCCACTCCAAATTGCTTTCCATCAGAGCACCCTCTGGAGAGTTTATCCCAAACTCCCCTTTAAGGAGGGGAAACTGCCGTAACCTGATTAAGTGGACCTTAGAATTGTAAAGATACATTTCCTCCTGGCTGGGCCTACCCCAAGGTCCTGCTTTTGTGTGAAGGTGTGTACGTGGCACTAGGAAACGTAATGTGGACCAGTGCTTGTTAAGAACGCAGCTGCTCCATATCTAAGCAGATATGAACCATGGCGCTGCCTTGCTCTCCCCTTCAACTTTGGTTGCTGCGTTGCGTTGCGGGGAAAATTACATTTAATTATTGAATTATACATTTGCCTTTGAAAGAATCAGTTTATTTATTTTTTACACATTGTCTATTTTTTTATGCGTAAGTGAATGATTATCTGTAATGTATTTTATAAGTAATATGGAATTGGCAAGACGTTTTTGTCACTATCGATGTCAGTTTTTAAACATACGCTTTACTACATTTATGGAACAATTTCCCCCAAAATTCTAATTGAATCAAAACAATTAATTCAATTTGAGAACTTGACCTGTATAAAACTATGTTTGTATTATTGTGAATTTACAACTACTGTCCAGAGATCTAAGACCTGGTCAGGCAAAATGTTCGGTAAATGCGACAAATGGACAAATCTAATATACTTCTCAGTGCAGGTACACAGTGTCTAAATAAATAGACATGAGCAACAATCACAATATCTGTATAAGTCACTTGGGGCTAAGGTCAAATTCATATACTAAAAATAACTTAGTTATGAAATAAAGAACTTAAGATCTGTGCTAGCTCAAATAGAAATTACCTTTAGATACAATCAACAATAAATAATGAAGGGAGATTTGGTTTTGTGGCTAGATTGCTGGTCAAAGATCCAGAAGACATGGGTTTCCATGCATTCTCTGTGATCCTTAATGTATTAAACATGTGTAGTAAAACGTCATAAAAATATGCAACGTGCTACTGGGGGCTTGGTTGGGAGGTGACACTTGGGGCTCTCTCTGGATTCTTCAGGTGAGTTGTGCCGGCGTTGAACACAGTAAATGATTGGACAAGGGTGCTAGGGCTTGATGGTGTTAATTCTAAAGAGATGGTCATCACCAGGTGACTGGGGGAAAATTGCCCATTTTGGTGGCAGGTACTGGATTGTGCTACCTGTGGCTGTGGGGTTAGTGAAAAGCAATTGTAGAACAGGTGTAGAATGGCAGGTAAGGATTACAAGGTGAAAACTGAGGCACTGTTGACACTTTGGGAGGCTGGTATGGAAAACCTGATAATGCCAGGTGTGTTTAATCAGGTTTAGGTCCCTAGGAGTGCCTGTTCCATTAGGAGATCAGCTGGTATGGTTGCAGCCACAGTGCTGATCTGCTCAGTGCATACCAGGCAACCCACGCGGTGCCACAGTGTGTCACACGATTTCACCTCCCTCCACACGGTCACACGGTGACGAGCCAAAATCACATGGTGGCAAGGAAAACGAGCTGCGAACCACTTGAAACAGTGGATTACCAACTTGTTTTTGCATTCAGCAACCAGCTGATGTCCATTAAGAGTTGTAAAAACAGGCCTGGTCATCGGAGACCACCTCAATTACACTTCATTTGAATTTTTATGGGAGGGTGTGGGGGCTTTCAATTACACTTCATTTGAATATTTTTGGGAGGGTGTGGGCGCTTAATAAGGGGCAGTGCCCCTTAGGTAGCTCTCGCCACGAGGCCCCACTCCCTCCAAGGCCCCGCCTCCTCCTCACACGGTGGCATTAATTTGTAAGTTGGCAGGTATGCCAGTGCCTAAATCGAAGTTAAAAGAGTAAGCAGTGCTGAGGCTGCCCAGGCATGAGACCTACCTTTAGGTGCCTGCGTAATGGTGAAGGATGGCGGGGTGAGGTGGAAGGAAGTAGTGGAGAGGGTCACTCACTGTTTTTAATGGTGTCTGGTGTTGCAGGATCTGTAAGAGAGCAGGAGCAGATGAAGGCAAGGTCGGTTGTGGCCAATATAGCGGAGAGCCTAGGCGGCACGGTGCAGTGCACACTCCTCCCCAGAAGGTGGTGCCTGCAATGTTGCAGTGCCAAGCCTTGCGAGGGGGGTGAAGGGTGTAGGCAAAGCAAGTACAACACCAGAAAGCGAGGAAGGGCTGCGTTGGAATGGGGATTTGGGGCCAATGGTAGATCTGCCCCCTGGGGTCTTTGGGGAAGAGGTGCAGTCCAGAAGACTGCACAGCGGGTTGGGCTATATCATAGCTCTAAAGTTAAAAAAAGGTTTCCTTTGGTCAAGACCTAATTTATACCATTCATGCCTCAAAAACACTCAACCCACCCACAAGCATCATTCATCATTCTGAATGTATTAAAGCACTTATAAAGCCAAATTATACAAAATATATATGTATTTTAATCGATAAAAACCTGTCTAATCATACAATTTATACAGTAAATTAAAAACACTTTAAAAACACATGCATCAAACGACACAATTCTCAATGAATACAATATTCCTGAAGGACAATGAACATTGACAAGAAACTCGGTCATATACACGTTAATTTAGATCCATTATAAACATCAGAGGGCACGGGTCTTGATTCCCTGTCTCTGTTTGACTGTTGATTTGTCCAAATTGAACAACAAAGCTGGACGTCGACACATTTCAGTGGTACATTCTCAATAGGACCACCTTCATCAGGACAAGTAAATATATTTTCTCATTAAAACGGCTTTAATCTCACCTAATAAGAGATAAAATCAAAACTTAACAATCTTTTTAATAGACTTTGTCCTTACGAGTAATCCTAAACATAGCTCTAAATCTCACTTAATGGGGCGTGGCCAAGATGGCGGAGTAGGAAGACGCGACTTCGGCGATCTCCTCCGACCCAGGCCCCTAAACAGCCTATTTGCCGACGATCTCCCCCCCCCGCTGCTATCTAACGGCGGCGGAAGGGGTGGGGGACCTAAACGCCTGCTTCAGAGGAAAATCGGTGTGCTAGACGGCATACACGGCGCGATTTGGCCGAGAGCCGGAATCAGCGGAGGTCGTGGCCTCAACCGGAAGTGCTGCTGGGCCCGCCTTGTGGGATTACTTGAGCCCGGAGTGCCGAGCGGAGGCCCTGGACTGCTTGGTGCGGCGTGGGGCCCTGACTGGTCGGGCCTCCACTACAGCGCGACCCTGCGGGAAACAGTGTGCAGCCTGGGGTGTGCAAAGTGGTGTGCCTGTCCGAGCCCGGAGGCGTGGCACGGCCGAGTCGCAGCCGCAAGGACAACGCGAGAGGCGCGGAGCGAGGCCGCAGGCCTGAACAGCCCGGAGCCGAGTACAGAGACGACCCACCTGCGGAGACTGGTGAGGAGCGGTGGTGTGCCCGGCGGGGGGAGCTCGCTCGAGACTGGCTGCGTCCCTGGCTGCTGGCGGCGCGGCCAACCCTGCAAGGCTTTATCTTTCCCCACGGAGGGCCGGAAGAGTGCTGGCCGGGGTCTACCGATGGCTGTGCCCGGAGAAGAGACGCGAGAGGCCCAAGGCTGGAGCCATCCAGGCAGGAGTCTGTGCCTCCTGGCGGTTGCTGTCCCGGGGGTCGGCTGCCTGGGTTGCGCCTGATTGACTGCAGGGACCAGAAGACCGTGGGCCTAGGTACGGTGGTGTGAGGTCGGAGTGGAGAGGTGTGCTCCCATCCCCCCAGCCGGGTGGCCTGTCAGCGGGGGACTCTTTTTGCTTCGCCCGGCAGCAGTGGATGAGCCCGGGGCTCCAGAAGGCAGCAGGGTCTGGCAGCGAAGGTGAGGTCGGCTCTGTGTGATCCCCCTCAGTGTTCCTGGGAGGGTCGAGGAGCTGATAGGCCCAAATTACCGGAGGACTACGCCAGGCCCCTTGAGCGGTCAGCAGTGGGCCCAACCTTACGTGGGGCCCTATCGGGTTGCCGACGGCGAGGTCACGATCCCGGCTGGCTCATACAGGTGTGACTTTGGGGCGGCCCTGGTGGCGATTGGAATATGCAGAGACGGCCCTGTGCACTGAAGGAGGGGTGCGCTGCTCCGGGAGGTCCGGCTAACTTTCGTGGCTTGAGGTCGTGCCTGGATTGGCGCTCTCGGCTGGGTTCCTGGGGAACATATAGCCCAGGAAGGTGCGGACGGCGCCCAGCGGTGTCGACGCGCAGAAGACTTAGACTACCGGACCTGCTTGGCTAGTTGGCGGGTGGGCTACGCACTAAACGTGGATTTCACTTGTGGGGACTGGGAAACGCCGTCCAATGGCTGGTAACAAAGGGAAATGCTGAGCAGGGGCGCCGCACGGCAGGATCGCGGACAGCACTCCCCGGGACAGTCAAGCAGCTCCCAGGGAGCGAGCGGAGGGGAGCCGCCAGTCACCAGGTCCTTCCTTGAATCGCTCTTCAGCTCTCTCCGAGAGGACTTTCAGGCGCTCAAGCAGGAGGTGGCAGGGGAGGTGCGAGAGGTGCGGCGAGAGGTTGATGGCTTGGGAGAAAGGGTGACCTCCGTGGAAGAAGCTGGCCATGCCCGGGACGAGGAATTCACGAAGCTTCAGCAGGAGGTGATCAGGCTCAGAGACCAACAAATCGATCTCCAATCGCACGTGGAGGATTTGGAGAACCGTTCCCGGAGAAACAACATCCGGGTCCGGGGTGTTCCTCTCGGAGAGGAAGGGGAGGATGCGGCAGGCTACCTGCAAGATCTGTTCAGGGATATCCTGGATGAGCCAACTGACTTTTCTATCAGGATTGACAGGGCACATAGAGTGGGCCCGCGGCGCAGGTCCCCGGCGCCCCCTCCCGACCTCCTGGCCTACCTGCTGGATTACACCCTGAAAGAAAGAATCCTCCGGGTGGCTCGCACTAAATCCTCGTTGGAGTTCAGGAGCCATAGGGTGGCCCTCTTTCAAGACCTCTCAGTGGTCACCCTACAGAAACGCAAGTCCTTCAAAATTGCG
This sequence comes from Lissotriton vulgaris, assembly GCF_964263255.1. Classification (NCBI taxonomy): domain Eukaryota; kingdom Metazoa; phylum Chordata; class Amphibia; order Caudata; family Salamandridae; genus Lissotriton; species Lissotriton vulgaris. The sequence goes on from NC_141694.1 coordinate 361,258,734, forward strand.
ACTGACTTTTTGCGGGAACATGACACTCAATACTCTTGACGTCACCCTTTCCGCCTCATCTTCCGCTGGAACGGAACATTGCATCAGCTGCGCTCTCTCCAGGACACCTGTGCTGTACTGGGCATTACAGCGACCGACGAAGACGCTCCCACTCCACGTCGTCGCCGAGTCACCAGGGATGGCTGGCAATCGGTCCCTGGCCGCAGGCATTCGACTTCTTCGATGAGACCTGACTCGCCTACTATCCGGGCTGAATTGGATAGTGCTGTGAGAGGGGTCGCTAGAGAAACGGCGACTGGAGAGGTTGCTTTGACCGCCTAGAATTCTCCGGGGGGAGATCAACATCGCTTTTTCCGAGCTGCAGGTTTGGGAGCCTGGGGGGTGGGGGGGGAGCGGGGGCTGCGTGGTGGCTGGACGTCCACTTTTGAGACTTTCCATAGACTTGCCTGTTTGGGCCGGGCTTGGACAATGGTTCCTTTGACTCCATTTTTGGGAGGACGGGGACGGCGTTCTGAGGGGTAAAGGGGGTTGTATTGGGGTGTTGGGGAACCGGGAGGGGTTGTGGGAGTTGGGAGTGGGGGAAGGGGTTGTCCAGTGCGCTGCGCTAGGATTTGTTGCTTTGCCTGTTTTTCTCCGCCTTGTCCTGATCAGCGAAAGAGGGGAGGCGAGTGTGGGGGTGGAGAGGGGAGCTGGCTGGTGTGTGGGGGGAGGCACGGTCACATTAGGGCTCATGGCTGGTGCTAGGTTCCTCGGCGTAAGGGGGAGCGGCTTTGCTTATTGTTTTTGGCTGATTGCTTTGTTGCTTGAGTTGGGGGGGTACACACGCCCGCTACGACCCCACGCAGGACGCTAACGCCTTTACATACACTTTCCATTATGCCTCCTCACACTTTTAAAGTCGTGACCTTGAATGTTCGGGGTCTGGACAATCCCGTTAAGCGGCGGGCAGTGCTCTCCCTGTTAGAAAATGCTCGAGCGGACATATGCCTCCTTCAAGAAACACACTTATTACCGCAGGACACACATAGGTTACGCTCTCATAAATTTCCGACGCAGTTTTTTTCCTCCGGTACCACCAAGACAGCCGGGGTGGCGATTCTGGTGGCTCGACACTTTAGAGGGGAACACATTCACAGATTCGCAGAAATAAAAGGGAGGTTGCTGGCGCACAGGTTCAAGGTGGGGGGAATTACATTCACAATAGGTTCCCTTTATAGTCCCAATGACACACAGGAGCGGTTCCTACAATCTGCGGTAGAGGAGATCTCTGCCTCGCCGGACAGGCATGTTATCCTCGGGTGAGACCTTAATATGGTCTTTGATTCGGTTGTAGACAGATCAGCGCAGCGCTCCCCGCAAGTCGGGGAATTCTCAGCTGGTTGTAGGGCTAGGCTTGCGGAGATGGACCTCCTCGACCTCTGGCGTCACATGCATTCCGTAGATAGGGACTACTCGTACTATTCTCACGCGCATAAGACCTACGCGAGGCTTGATCATCTTCTGGTCACCTCACCAGTGCAGGCTCTGGCATCCGCCGTGGACATGGGGGTAATTTCCTTGTCGGATCACGCTCCGGTTGAGGCCTCTTTTTGCCTGCCCCCCTCTGCCTCTCCGGCGAGGACTTGGCGCCTCCGGGATACTCTGCTACATAGGAAAACGGTGACGGACCGTATTGAGCAGGTGCTCCGTGAATATTTGGCTCACAATGGCAACACAGATACCACCCGGGCCACGCAATGGGCAGCTTTGAAGGCTGTCCTCAGGGGGGAGTTCTTGTCGATTTCCGCGGCCGAAAACAAGGAGCGCAGGATAAAGAGGGATGAGCTTACTGACAGAGTCCGGGAGCTGGAGTTGCTTCACCGTAGGACAGGGGCGCCAAGAATTTGGCGGCAGCTTAAAGAAGCAAGGAAACTCCTTGCCGCCTTGGATGTGGACCGAGCGGAATATGCGGCCCTCCGACTGCGCCATGCCTTTTATACTGGGGGGATCGTTGTGGCAAACTTTTGGCCAATAGACTCCGGGCCACTAGGCAGAGTCAGTTAGTGAAAGAACTCTCTGACCCCACGGGCATTGCAGTGACGGAAGACGCCCGTATCTCGGCCGTGTTCCGAGGGTTCTACGAAAACCTTTACGCTGGCAACCCGTTGGATGTGCCGGCTATGACCTCCTATTTGGACTCGGTCACCCTGCCCTCCTTGGAGCCTTTGCAGGCGGACCACCTGAACAGGGATGTTAGCATAGAGGAAGTGGTGTCCGCCATTGAGAGACTCAAACACGGCAAAGCACCGGGCCCGGATGGCTATTCTGTCCTCTTCTATAAGACATTCTGCAAGTCTATGGCCCCAGTCCTCACCTGCCTTTTCAACTCTTTCGCGGAACCTGGTGCCATCCCGCCTGACCTCCTGAGGGCTTCTATTACGGTCATCCCCAAACCAGGGAAAGATCCTAAATACTGTGGGTCCTACAGACCGACATCCCTCTTGAATGTGGATCTGAAACTCTATACTGGGATTCTGGCCAGTCGGTTGGCACTCCACTTGCCCGGCCTCATCGACCCGGATCAGGCGGGTTTTGTCCCAGAGCGGCAGACAGTGGATAATACAAAGCGGGTGGTCCATCTGCTGGAAAAGGCTTCCCGGATTCCGGGTGAAAGGATGATGCTCACGGTTGACGCAGAGAAGGCGTTTGACCGCGTACATTGGCCCTTCTTAGAGCAGGTACTGGTGAAGGCGGGTATTAGGGAAAGGTTTTGCACTATGATTCTCAACTGCTACAGGGAATCTTCAGCAGTGGTCCGGGTAAACGGCCACACCTCCACAGCCTTCACCATTGAGAGAGGCACCAGGCAAGGCTGTCCACTCTCACCCTTGCTCTTTGCTCTATACATGGAACCGTTCGCCCAAAGAGTGCGGATGCGACCAGCAGTGGAGGGGATACGGATGGGTGGATTTACCCATACAATTAGTCTCTACGCTGACAATGTCATCTTCACGTTGGCTACACCCCGGATAGCACTGCCGGCCTGTATGGAAGAATTGGCAGCGTTCGGTTCGGTCTCGGGCTTTAAGGTGAATATGGGGAAGTCAGTAGCTTTGGATATCTCCCTGGCGCCTGACACCAGGGCGTATCTGCAGAGCAGGTTCCCGTTACTTTGGTCCTCAGAGGCGATACCATATTTTGGGATTCAGATAGCTCCTACGCTGCCAGCCATGGTCTCGCCTAATTACTTAGCCCTGGGAGGTAAGATCAGGAACAAACTAGGCCGCTGAAATCGCGGCATCCTCTCCTGGTTGGGTAGGATTGCTGCCGTTCAGATGACGATCTTGCCGCAGGTGCTCTACTTATTCAGGGCCCTGCTCTTCAACCACCAAAGGGATGGACACAGCAGCTACAATCGGATGTGGCCCGTTTCATTTGGCAGGGGAAAAAGCCTAGGTTACGCAGGACCCTCTCCCTTTTGTCTCCTGACGCTGGAGGTCTAGGCATTCCCGACTTCCGTAAATATTTTCAAGCGACGCAATTGAGGTATTTAGTCGAATGGTGCAGATGGGAGTCGGATAAGCACAGGCTTTTCCAGGACCAGGCGGTGGCGGGGCGGCCTCTGCAGGAGATACCGTTCCTACACCGGACCCATCGGGCTAAGAATCTCTACGCCACTTTTATTACTAGGGTGCCTTTGCGGGTTTGGAACGCAACTTACCTTCGGTATGACCTCACCACATTCCCTTCGCCGCTCTCGCCGCTGGTGGATAACCCTGCCTTCACTCCCGGAATGGAGAAAGGAGCCTTTACACATTGGCGGCAGGCAGGGTGCAGAGCATTATGTCACCTGTATGGGCCCGAGGGGGTCATCCCGTTCACACAATTTCGACAGGAATTCTCACTCCCCGAAACTGAGAGACACCGTTATATGCAGGTCCGGCATTGGGCTCTTCAGTCGCAGGTGAGGGACGTGGCGGATAGGATGCTTTCGCCGTGCGAGAGATGGCTGTTGTCCCGTACGTCAGACTCGAAACTAATCTCGGACTTGTATAAGTTCTTACAACTGCCCTCAACACACTTTCATAACCCCGGGAGGGCTAGATGGGAACGGGAACTTGGGAGGACATTGAGCCCCAAGGAATGGGACCACATCTCTTATAGGGCGCGCCACTCTGCATATCACATGGTCCTCACTGATACCTTCACCAAAGTGTCCACTTACTGGTACTACATGCCTGAGCGGATCCATGAGTTCGACCATAGTAAGACAGACACATGCTGGCGGGGGTGCGGACATCGGGGTACACTCACGCACATCCTATGGGATTGTCCTCTTTTAACTGGTTATTGGAAGGAAGTGCTGGACGAAATTGATTCTCATTTTGGCATTGAGCTCCCGCGCTTCCCGGCATATACCCTGCTAGGACTCCCAAATGATTTAATGTATCCCCTCAGGTCCAGAATAGGCAGGCAGATCGCCATCGCCCTTGGCTCTGCAGTTCAGAACATCTTGATATACTGGCGCACAGACACAACGCCCACGGTCACGGGCTGACTCCACAGACTGTGGCTTGTGCTGGGTATGGAGAAGCTATCTCTGGTGGTGGCTGGGGACATAGCGCAATTTAATGAACTGTGGCAACCATTTCACTCTCTGCTGCTCACAGAGTTCAAGCAGCTCACCTGTCCGAGATACCTCTGCCTCCTGCGGCTTACGAGCCCGTTGGCGCCAGATCAGTGAGTGGGGTGAAGCCCTCTTTCCCAATCACCTACAGCCTTGGGGTATAGGTTGCATGTTAGTAGCGCACTGGACAGTGGGTGGGGTGGGTGGGGGGGGGAGTTGGGCTGGGCAATTGAACGTTGGGGTGGGGGGTGGCGTTTGTATTAAAATGTTGTGTCATGCCAGACTTATGCACCTTTTCATCTGCCGATCCTATGCTGCTGTGTATTTGTTTGGGTGTATCACGCTGAATAAAATACTTTAAACCTAAATCTCACTTAATGTAGGTGAGAAAATAAACGATCTCATTCTTACATTCCAACCTACCACTAGTTTATATGTGTATCAGTTCACAACATTTTGATATACAGGCATTTAGATATATCTGTATCATGGTCATGAAGAATGCTCTATTTCTATTATTAAGTGCTCCAATCATTCCACAATTCAAGGTTGTCCCTGCTTCACACATCTGACATGCTGCTCTAATATATCACATATCATACATCGCTACACTCTTTTACTCACCGGTGCAACCTCACTTCAGTGATCAATACTTTCAATTTATAGTGCAGAAAGTTATCCGACTACTGGGATCTACTCGAATCATCAAGAACTACTCATTAAGAAGATTGATTATTATGATGTCATTAATCAAAGCTATAAAAAATGGTTATACATACTTTGATTAAAAGAAGACTAACCACGATGTAGGGGCGACCTCCTATTCGCTTCAAAAGGTGGTATTTGATTTATTCCCTATAGGGTGAATATTAAAATGTCAAATCAGTAGATGTTATCGCTGGAGGCACTGTAGGATAATATAAAGTCAATTAACTCCTTGTTGCACATATGCTAAAAGAGATAGGCAGTTAGATACAGATGATTGATACAGATGGGAGGTTAATATAGTACCATGCAGATAGGCAGAACTACGAGATGAGGTATATTCAATATAGAAATGATTTCGATGGTGTTTGCATTTGTGTTTATTTGGCCACGAAAAATGCCACCCCACTATCAGAAGGACGTGAAATGCATCTCTGATGAGTAAACGGTGAGAAGTATGCATTTAGATCTGTGATTTTTAACTCTAACAGATAACCAAAAGTAATTAATTGAAACCAAAAGTAATTGATTGAAACAACTAAAAATATTTTTCACATCTTTTGAAACTAGGATGGTCTAAACCCTATAGAACTACCACGGGGAAGTCCAATTGAAACAGATTCTAATTGTAACATTCCTCTATAAATCCCCAGGTGAGATATGAGCAAGTCACAGTGACTCGCTAACATCAACTGGTTTAGACTCCAGACATTTATATTCATTTTAATATTCACCCTATAGGGAATAAATCAAATACCACCTTTTGAAGCGAATAGGAGGTCACCCCTACATCGTGGATAGTATTTTTTCAATAAAAGTATGTATAACCATTTTTAATAGCTTTGATTAATGACATCATAATAATCAATCTTCTTAATGAGCCTTTCTTGATAATTCCAGTAGATCCCAGTAGTCGGATCACCTTCTTCACTATAAATTCGGAGTATCGCTCACTGAAGTGCGGTTGCACTGTTGAGTAAAAGAGTGTAGCGATGTATGATATGTGATATATGAGAGCAGCATGTTGAATGTGTGAAGCAGGGATAACCTTGAATTGTGGAATAATTGGAGCACCTACAAATAGAAATAGAGCATTCTTCATGATCAGGATACAGCTATATCCAAATGCCTGTATATCAAAATGTTGTGAAAATATATTTACTTGTCCTGATGAAGGTGGTCCTATTGAGAATGTACTACTGAAACGTGTCGACGCCCAGCTTTGTTGTTAAATTTGGACAATTCAGCAGTCAAACAGAGACAGGGAATCAAGACCTGTGCCCTCTGCTGTTTATAAGGATCCAAATTAACGTGTATATGACTGAGTTTATTGTCTATGTTCATTCTCCTTCAGGGATATTGTGTTCATTGAGAACTGTGTTGTTTGATGTTTGTGTTTTTAAAGTGTTTTTAATATACTGTCCTGATATAAATTGTATGATTAGACAGGTTTTTATCGATAAAAATACATGTATATTTTGTATAATTTGGCTTTATAAGTGCATTAATACATTCAGAGTGATGAATGAGGCTTTTGGTGGGTTGAGTGTTTTTGAGGCATGAATGGTATAAAATAGGTTTTGACCAAAGGGAACCTTTTTTTAACTTCATGGTTATTGGGAGCTCCATCCTTTTGGTGTATAGAGCCCCCTTTCCTTGATTTCAAGGTATACTATAGCCCAAAATAAATATAGCGCCCCCATTTTGTGTGCCAGCCACCATTTTAACTTGGTGACACAGTGGCTGGTACAACCCGCTAGCTTTTGTCTCTAGTTTGTGTTTACCTGTGGTCCGCTAGTTTCTCTGGGTCCTCATGTAGTGGGTTCTTTGTGATTAGGTACTCAAAGGTTTGCAGGTACAGCTTTCTGTAAAATTGGTAATCGTACTCACCGATGGAGGACGATCGTGTTGAATAGGTGGTTCGCCTGCTGGTGGCCGCGGCAAGCTTTACCTGCTGAAGGATGGGTCCAGAGTAAAGACATGCCCCGCGGACGTTTGCCGGGGGTGGCTGCTGCGGTTCTGGCCTGCGTTCCGGAGTGCAGGCCTTCAGCAACACGTCAGGTGAGAGGGAGGGAACGCTCAGGAGTACGGCGAGCCCCCCGCAGGGTCTGAAGCAGCTGGCATGGGTGGGAGTTTGGGGTTGGCCCAGGCCCCGCCTGGGCACCGGGGCAGCCGAGCAAGTGGCTTGCGAGGCCTCCCGAGGGGACAGGGAGGCCCCGCCTGAAGATGACACCATGATGTAAGGCGGTGCAGCCTGGGGCCGCGTGGAGGATTCACATGTGGCTCCATGGGGCCAGACCAGACAACACGACGCCTCACAAGTGCTCAGCAAGGCGTCCGGAGGAGGAAACCGGGGTATGGCTACAGCTGAGGAGCCTGCCCCCTCGCGAAAACAAAAACAGCAGAATGGAAGGGCATAGGGTATGCTTGTGCAGCAGTTGAGGGGGGACTGAAGGAACAAATAAGCCACCTCAGGGCCTTGAAGGCACACAAAGCCCCTTGGCCTGAGGTGGTTTTTCACAAAGTGAACCAGCATAGGTTGGAGGGCGAGGGGGTGGTGCCAATTGGAGACCAAGGCGGGGTGAGACAAAGAGCAATTTGGGAGAGAGACTTGTGGCTGGATATAGGTCCCTTGGGAACCAGAAATGGGTTGCGCAAGGGATTCGCGGAGGGGCCCCCAGGGAGGGTTCAGAGGTTTCTAGGTCTGGGATTGCGTGGTTGGGAGGTTCTGGCAGGCTGGCAGATGGAGTGGAAACCTTGGAATGGAGTGGCGAGGAGGAGCTGGGAGAGGGGAGGGTTGGATGGGGCGGAGTCACCAGACAGCCAGTGGGCTGTGAAGCCCCCAGGTGGGGTCTATGGTGCATTGGGGGGTAGGGATGCGATGCTGGACATGCAGGCGGATGCCCGTGTTGGGGGGATGGGTAGTGATAAGGCCTCTAACCGGGGCACCAGTACTCCCTAGCTGTGCAGCACATCAGGGGCTGGGGGCATCACTAAGTAGGGGATTTGGCCTGACCAGCACACCAGACCATGTTCCTTTTTTGAAGGACGGCTTGTGTGCGGGGGGCCCGACCCGGTAGCCTCATGCGGCTCGGCAGCACAAGGAGAAGAGTCAGCGAAGCCCTGCACGGCCTTCTGGCACGCAACGTTGGACCACAAGATCACTGCCACAAGTGGGTACAGCACAACTCCGGCGGTGCAACGGATGGATGGATTCCAGGCATACTTCACCACATAGGACCAAAGAAATAAGCACACCGCAATGTGTAAGCAAGGGGCGGCGGGGTATGCCTCCCCGGGTAAGGCCCAAGCGCAGGATTCGGGTGACAGTGTGGAAGAGCCACACGTGATGTCAGATTATGATGAAGACTGTTTGGAAGAAGGGGAGCTGAGGGAGGTGTTGGAAGTCCATTGGTGGGAGGAGGAGGCAGAGAAGGGATCTGCTAACGTTTGTACTACTGGTGTTTTTCAGGAGGAGAGAACTCAGCAGCACTGGGCAGATCCAGAGACTCATGGTCCACAGTTGGCGGCGAAATGGCAGGCCAAAGAACTTCACAACCTGGCAGTTCAGTTTGAGAGGCCCACTTAACCATGATATCCATGCGGTGGATGCCGGGGAGCCCCACACCAGGGGGAGGTCCGCTTACGGAAAGGGCGATACGTGCAGGACACCAGTGTGGGGACAGAACAACCCCCCGGGCCGCACAGCTCAGAAAGTGTCAACCCCAGCAAAGACAGAAGAGTGCAAAGGGGATGCAGGGATAGGTCATAAGGGCAAGGGCGACCAGCAGGTCTCTGGGGACAAAAAAGAGAACATGCTATGGGGCGCTCAGCTGTCTCACAAATTAGTTCTATTCCGGATAGACAACATGTCAGTGGTGCAGGTGGTCAACAGGCAGTCAGCCAGGGATCGTTGCATTGCCTTAGATTTGATATTGCCTTCAGTGCCCGGCACGTTACCGGTGAGGACAATGACATTGCTGGTGCTTTGTCTTATTCACAGTGGGAGAGGTTCCACGGGCGGACCATGGAGGCGGATTGGGAGAAGACTAGCATACCACAGGAGCTATGGTCTGTAGGAGAGAGAAGTTGCTACATTTGGTAGCTATGTCTTTAGACCTGTCAATGAGGAGGGCTTACCTCCAGGCTTGGGGGGAATTTCTGAAGGGTGGGGCATGAGGAAGGCGACAAGAATGGGAAAGGGTGGAGGACGTCGTCCAATTCATACTTGGTCTTATCGAGAAGGGCTAGTGCAAAAGTGACGATTGCAGGGAAACTGGCAGGCATCGCCTTTATGGGCCAGCATTGGTGGGGGTACCCTCCATCGGTGGGGGATTTGGGGAAAAGTATCCTGGAGGGTTGGGCGAAGGAGGCAGGCCCTGCGGGGCCTAAGCACAGGCCTATGATGTTGGGTATTTTGGTGCACGTGATTCAGTCACTTCCAATGGTGTGCACTACTGACAGGGAGACAGGTTTGTTTTCAGCCATGATGTATTGGCTATTGTTTGGGGCATTTCGGGTATCAGAATTACTGGGAAAAGGGCACCAAGGGGCTATGCTGGGAGGAGGGTTCTTTCCAAGATATCGGGGTATGGGTATGGATATACAAGTCGAAGACCAACCAGAGAGCAGCGGGAAAAGCAGTGTTCTTGAAAGCTTACCCAGTTTGCCCAGTACACTGTGCGGAGAAAGTCAGAGACGGGGCGGTCAGTACAGGAAGAGTTTTCCTTCACAGAGTTGGGAAACCGTTAACAGCCTTCCAACTGTTAACAGTGCTACGCAAGACGTTAAAACCATTGGGCTTAGACTTCACCCAGTTTGGGACTCATTCCTTCAGGATTTGTGTTGCGACAGAGGCCAGCAGACGGGGTTGGGGGCCCAACAGAATAAAGGAACCAGGGAGATGGAATTCAGGTTGCTTTCGTTCATATATCAGGGGAGAGGGAGATGAAGGGTTGTGTCCGGGTGGGCTTATCATTCATTTAGGGTAAAATGATATGATGGCTCAAAAGGGTTTGGCTTCAATAAAGGAGATGAAATGTGACCTTAGGCAGATGTGCAATTTGTGGGCAGGCTGCCACACAGTGTGGACAGAGCTTATACCCAGGAGAGTGTGGTGGGGAGGCTAGTAAACTGTCGACCATCAACACAGCCAGGAGGGAAATAAATAAAGAAATTGGGGCATTTTGGAGGGATAACAGTATTGACAGGATACAACAGTCAACTTGCAATATGAGGGCATGGAGTTTTTCAGAGGGGACGGAGTTCACCTTTTCTTTATGGGGATGGAGCTTTACCGGCTGCAGTTGAAGTTAGCGCTAGCCAAGGTGTTGGGGGTCGAGTGAAAATGGGGCTCTGCTGTTTCTAGCTACTCACTGACCAGGAAAGCCGGGGGGCGGGCAGCCCCTGGACCTGGGTGACGGTCAGCTGAGAAGTTGCTAGGATTTGCACAAGTTTATTGTTTGTCAGCGGTAGTTCAGGCTGAAGGTGAACAGATAGGAAGTTCACGCCTGGACGACATAGGAAGTTGAAACGTTAGTTAGGAAGTTCAATGAGGTTCAAAGGGTAGTTGAGGTACGAAAAGGGGAACAGTTTTTAGAGGCCTCACATTCATTTGAGCAGCTCTGATGCACTTATGTTATTCAAGTTTGAAGAGGTTATTGGGGTAAGGGCTCTTTTAGGGGTGGGATAGTTGATCTTACGTGAGTAATGATGTATAGTGAGGATATAGTTTTGTAAGGCAAAGGCCCAGGTTATGTTGTGACGTGCACCTGGCTCAATAAAGCGGCCTTTTTCACACACCCCAGTTACAGTGGTCTGTGCTGCCCCCTCTTCCCCCAAAGGATTGTGGGGCGAGATCGGCACCACATTATTTAATACATTGCAGGGAGCCAAAATGTTGCAGGATGCGTGCCCAAGAGTAGGTTGAAGATAGAAGCAGGAGCCATGCTGAGGTCCTTTTTGGGCGTAATGTGGTGGAGGTGGAAGCAGAGGCTGGTGGTCAAGGCATGGGTATGCAATATGGAGAAGCAGCGGTGGGGTACCCTGTTTTCCAATTATGGGGCATTGTGTGTGAGCGCTTGCCTGGGGCATTACATTTGAAGAAAGGAAGAGTGCCTCATGGCAGCAGCAGGACAGATGAGGGTCAGCTCCATGAAAGAGAACAGGAAGAAGAGAGGCGGATAGGTGTGACTAGAGGGGTAGGGTATTGCGCAGCAGGAGCAGCTGTGGTCAATACTGGTTGCGGATAGCAAGGAAGTGACACATTCACCCCAGTTGCCTTAGGGAGGTGGGAGACAGCAGGCAAGCTGGAAATCTGGGATAATTTTGTGTGGCTCACCTGCCCTGGTAAGAAGAAACAGTCCTGTCTCGTCTGTAAACCCTAGGTTTATATTTTTAAAGAAAAGGTCCCTTTGGGTCTGGAGCAGACTCTGTGGTGAAGACAAGGACAGAAAAGGACTTGTACGCACATTACTGGGATGGGGGTATTCGCAATGCGGAAATGCCTCGCATTAGTGGGCTGAGTAAGGTTAAGCATTGTGACTAGATAAAGTAGAAGATGAGTTAGATAATGAGGACAAGGATGTGGAAGTTGAGGAGGGTGAAAATGAAGACGATGCAAGGGACATTGCACTGGGTAAGACAGTAAACAAATGGTGGTTTCTAAGGTAGAGCACTGGGTGTTTTGTAGAAATGATCCAGCAATATGGTGGAATTAGGGCAAGGAAAACAGTGACAAAGTCAAAAGACAGCTCATAAGCAGCAGGCTTCAGTACGGGCCAGACTTTGGCAAAACGAACGTGTCTATCAGGTTGGTGAGCGTGGGTGGGGGTGAGGAGGCCTAAATGGGTTACTGAGGGGAAAATATGTTTTTGATAAGGGAATCACTACAGATGATGTGGTGCTAGTAGGCAATTGCAAGGGCAAAGGGGCGTAAGAGGAAGGGAAAGGGGGCAAGCTGAGCAAAACAAGGAAAGTAAGGGATAAATCATAGCAGTTGCTGTATTTAGGCATGACAAAGTCTTTAGGGATATGTTTGATGACAACCGAAAAAAAAGGTTTGGGAAGGAGAGTACATTGAGGTAATTATATTGTTACCCACAGAAGAACAGACAAAGAAGGGCTCCAAAGAAGAGTAATGGGAGCTGTCAAGCAGGCCAAAAGTTGCAATTAATATTGAGAACTGAACAGCCGGATTTCTCATTAATGCCAGTGTATACTGTAAGAAATCCCCAGGGGCTTTTTATGAGCCCTTGCGTCACATTTGCCCCGCCGGAGAGTCACTTTTTGTGACAAACCAGCAGGGTAAAAATTGTGCCATGTTGTGTCATATTTGCAAAGTGATCCATCTATGTAAATGCGTCACTTTGTAAACCCCTGCGCCACATTATACCTGCGCCAGGTATAGTGTATGCAGGGTGGGCGTTCTGACGGAAGTAAGCCTCGTAGAAGAGACGCAGTGAAATCTATGAGATTGCACTGCGTCACTTCTAGGATGCAAATGTGTCAATATCTTACACCTGACTCATGGCAGGCGTCAGATTGTCGCAAGCACATTTCACATGGGACTTGCCCATGTGTAATAACCCATTGCTGGAGTTGCGTCACTTTTGTGGCGCAATAATTTTTGCGCCTACAGATACGTCAGAAATACTGACGTATCTGTAACTCCTTGTGACATGATGCATCATACTGTAAATATGACACATCATTGGTGTCGCAAGGAGGGCGCAATAAAAAGTGAAGCATCGCTGTTTTCTCGCAGCTATGCGTCACTTTTCATAAATGAGGCCCCCAGAGTGCAGTGTGGCTTTATTCAAGTATGTGGATGTCATTAAGGAGGTACTAATTTCATGTTGGGGGGGGCTGACATGGGTAGGGTATGACGAGTTGAGGTCCAGACAGACGGAGGATGCAGATGGTAAGCAAAGCAAATTAGATGTTGATCATTGGCTCAAATGGACGGACTTGATGAGACCGGAACCCACAATCGACATGACTAGTAGGTTGCATTTAAAGTCCCTGCCCTTTATTGAGTGGGCAATGTTGGTTGGGGACAGAATAAGTCAAGGGTTGCATGCTGAGTTTTCACCAAAGGCTGCTGCATTCAGGAGTATTGTAAGTTTCAGCATGAGTGTGCCAAGTGCAGGGGTAAACATGAAGTCACATATTGTTTGGGTTATGGCGGAGTGAACAATGCAGCAGGGCTGTCCAGCAGCTAAAGGACAGGGGGAAAGAAACAACAGAGTTGCTAAACTTTTGGATGGAGTGCAACCCGATAAAGATGTGGCATTTGAGTTACCTTCAGGATTTGTGGAAGGGTTTTGTTTTGTTTATGGGGTCCATGTGGAAAGAGTGGGCAGGACACTTGAGGTCAGCCAAGGAACGTGCTGAAGTGGTGATAATCAAAGCTAAACAAAGAGGTGGCTTAGAGCAGAATCGAAGGCCCTTTCATTAACAGTCCATTGGCAACTTTGATAGTGTCACCAATAGGCGTGGGACCTAAGAAAGAGAAGAAACTGTTATGGTTAATTCACCACCTGTGGCATAAAGGGCAATCACTAAATAAAGTTTTTGCGGAGTGACTTACTTCAATGCGCTATTGATCAGTTGATTATGGGATTAAATTGGTGAGAGAGGCAGGAATGGGAAACTTTATGCCAAAATGTGATATCAAATCTGCCATTCACCTGTTGTCAGTGCACCCAAACAATTATGGGTTGTTGGAGATTCAATCCGAAAGGCGTTTTTATGTACATAAGTCTCAACTTATGGGGTGTTCAATTTTTGGTTTGCAGTTTGAAAAGTTCAGTTCATTACTAAGGAGGTTATGCACATGTGTCAGATTGGTCATTGGTCACATTTGACCCATTACTTAGATGATTTCTTTTTTGTGTGCATGCCAGGAGAGGAGTTTTGTGAGTAGGCATTGCAGGAAAATTCTCTCTCAATGTAATAGCACTGATGACAGGCAGGTTCCAATGCAGATGAAATACGATCCTAGTAATCTCATTCGTAGTCCTCCTCTAGCCACTTTTTACTCCATTTCCACCATGAAAATAAAACCTCTTTTCTCTGACATAACATCTGGTTCCCCAGATCATCCGTATCCTCCTAAAGTGCTACAACTGGTGCCAGACCTCATTGCAGCCTTCTTGGAGAAGTTTTATTTACCGTCCGATTCTTGTGACAGTGTGTTTCCCCCAGTGCTGGTAAGAGGCAATTGTTATCCCTCTGAAAAGAGTAATCAAATGTGACCCAGGAGACTTAAAAAATCTACGCTCAATTTCTCTCCTGCCTTCTCCGGCAAAGATGTTTGAGAGGTGTATTAACCAAGAATTATCTCAGCTTCTCACTGATCATGATCTTCCGAACCCTTCTCAGAACGGTTTCCGGGGTGACCACAGCACTGAGTCAGCATAAATCGCTGAAGCAGATTCTATCCGTTGCCAGGTGAACCAGGGAGGCACACCTACCCTGGTTATGCTTGATTTGTCCACAGCCTTCGATACAATATCCCTTCTCAGTTTGGTGCAAAGATTGCAGTAGGCTGAGTTCAGGGACTTTGCATTAGAACTTGTACGATCCTTCCTAAAGAACAGGACCCAAATTGTCAGCTGCAGGGACTACAGGGCTAAACCCATCCAGCTCCCTTGTGGGGTCCCCCAGGGGTCCTGCTTCCGTACCACCCAGGTTTAACTGTTATGGGGCTCCGTTGGAAAAATTGGTGCGATCCCATGGGTCCCAGGTGTTGTCCTATGTGGGTGATCCCCCCCCAATTTATTGTTTCTATATTTGACAATTGGGCACTAGTGGCGAACAAGTGCATGAGTGAAATCAGTACATGGAGGAAGGAGAACTGGCTTAAACATAATGCTGAGAAGAGAGAAATTGTTGTTTTTCGAGCAGATAACTCAGTTTGGTCGAAGCTCTGGTGGCCTGAGACTTGTGGATTGTTACCCATCCCAGTGACCGCCCCCAAAAATCTTGGTGAGATTTTTTACAACACCCTTACTTTCGAATCTCATGTCAGAAGGAAGGCGGTTGCCTTCGTCTACAATATTAAGATTTTGAAGAAGATTTTTCCCTATTTACTTAGGGGACTAACCCCTAGATGCATCAACGTTGTCATTTGCGATTCCTTATTTGCGAAAAATAAGGAATCGCAAATAAGGAATCGCAAATGGCAATGCATCATTAATTTCGCTATTTTATTGAGATTCGGTAAAAATCGCAATTTTTACCGAATTCCAATAAAATTGCGAGTTCCAAATAGCGAATCCGCAATTCCCATTCATTCCTATGGGCTGAAATGACCATAGGAATGAATGGGAATTGCGAATTCGCAATTTGAAATCGGAATGCATCAAAGCCTTTCAAGGGTGAAGAGGGGGGTCCAAAGGACCCCCCCCCTGCACCCATGAAATGCACTTTTACATGTGAGTTACATACACACATGTCCTAAGGACATGTGTGTCTGTAAAGTACACGTTTAAAAAATGCATTTTTATGCGTTTTTAAACATTTTTGCAAATTACCACGAAGTTCAACTTCGTGGTAATTTGCATTTGCAATTTCTAAAATCGCAAATGTTTTGAGGATGATGCATTGCATTTAAGGAATCGCAAATTTGCGATTCCTTAAAAGCAATCGCATTTTTGGAACTCGCAAAAAATAGCGATTTTCCAAAAATGCTTGATGCATCCCAGTAACCAATTTAGGAAGTGCAAAAGGCCGATTTTTGCGAATCGCACCGTTTGCACTTCCTAAAAAGGTTGATGCATCTGGGCATAAGAGTGTTAGTAGTCATAGCCCTTATTATGTCTCATATAGACTACTGTAACGCTTTATATTTAAATGCCAACCAGTACTCCCCAAACAGACTCCAGATCATCCAAAATGTGGCTGCACAGGTGATCTTGAATGTCCCCAAATATCTTCCTGTTAGGGAGGGAATGCGGTCACTGCATTGGCTACCTGTGAGAAAGCAGGTGACCATTAAAGTCCTATGTTTGGTTTTCAAGCCTCTACATCAGCAGGGCTCTTGGTACTTGAGAACAGCTTTCGACAGGTACATACTTCAGACCCCTGCCATTAAGTGTTGGGACGAATGCGGCTCAGATTCCTGTGACTAAAATTAGCATGGCATCCCAAGCCGCCTTGACCTTTTTCCTTGTATATTTTTGTTTTATATTTCTTTCTTTATTTCATTCACTTTTGTACTCCACTGCTACAAATGTCATCAATATGTTTTACACGGACAACAAACAGGTAAGCAAAAGCAAAATCAGTTCGTAGAGGACATTATACGTGCTCGTTTTTATCTGCATTACAGTCCCAGAGATGGTTGGAGAATGTTACCCGTTAGAGCCCACCTATGCAATCTACTGCCTGCCTAACCTTCTCTATTGCTTCGCAGGCTTTGTAGTCAATCTTTATGTTGGCCTTGATGCTATATGGAACTGCGCCGACCAACATTTTCCATCCATTTCATGACCACTGGGGCAGATTTACGTTTCCTGGCGCATCCCTGCAAATCAGCAGGGATGCGCAAGGAAAGATGCATCACATAAGTTTACCCTTGCGCAAGCACAGATGCGCCACATTTACAATGCGGCGCATCATGGCGCAAGGAGAAACAGATGCGAGTCGCACCTGCCAGCGTAAGGTTGATGCAGTGCTGGAGTTGCGTCACGGGCGCGATGCAACTTCAGCACTGTTCCAACCCTGCCTATGTCCAACATGGTGCATCAAGCCTTACACCTGCTTCAAGCAGGCACAAGGTTTTGATGCAGCGGGGTCGGAAAAGTGACTGAGTGAAATTTTGTAGATTTTACTCAGCCACTTTTGCGAGGCGTTCCTGCACCGGAACGCCTCCCCCTGCTCCGGAACGCCCACATGAAAACTGACGCAGGTTTCATGAGGTGCAGGGCTTTATAACATGAAGCATCTTCCTAGATACGTCAGGTTTCAATACCCGCAGCATGGAGCTGGCTTTACGACAGCGCACAGGGCTTTTGAATCTGCCCCACTGTCTTTAGGGGCCCTCTCGTCGATGAGTGAAATATTTTGGGTCCAATCCTCGTAAACACAAGGGTTTTGTTTGTTTCAGGAATAAGAAGCGTCTTGCTCTATCCCAGTACTGATGGTCTGCACCAGGGACCCTTCAATAGAAGGGAGCTTCACAAACTCCAGCAGTGACAACTCCAAAAATATTTAAATTACTTTCCCCTTTCTGCCTCGTTTGTGATACTCATTTCCCTCCGATAAACACGTCTAAATGCCGAGAACGGTGCCTAATGTGTGGCCCTCAACTTACCAGGTTCACTGCTCAATTTCTAAAGTGACCTGTGTCAAAGTGGCAGTCTGAATTTACCTTCAAAGTTGTTGTGAACGCCCCTGATATATACCTTTGCCTTCTTTTTAGGTCTCAGGCCTAGCGTTGCAATGCGCAACATTATTCGCACAGCGAGAGACCTCTTGGAGGGGGTTTAAAAATTGACCTAGTAATCGCACACACTAGTGCGTTTGCTTTTCCTTTTGTGCCACGCGATTGGACTTTGCATGCATCTTGTAATCAAAGAGAGCACGCAATAGGCCAAAGGCGGGCACATAGCTCCATCCATGGCCATTGGTGTCTATTACGCGCACCAGGCCGTCATGTGGTTTTAATTATTGTGCCCAGATACTGGCGCGATAATTGAAACCACATGGCTCGCTGTGGCGCACGCACCACTCGCAGGCATGTTTCTTTATGGATCCATTTAATTTTTTTACGTTTCGCCGTTAAGCTGGAGGCCTCTGGTGCCTTCTACCTAGAAGCTGTGAATCACCTGCTATGGCCGGAAAGGGGGGTTTCTGCCTGCTCCCTGTCCCCTGCCTGTCCCGCTGCCCCCGCCCTCACCTCCCAGGATGACTTCAGGCTCCACAGAAACTTATTTTTGGGTACAACAGGGCTGCGATCGGAGGACGGAGTACTATGAAAGTTGATTACCTAAGCAAGCTGGGCTTCGGACTCTCTGACTATGGTGAGTACCGCACCATCCTCGACGCTGCTGAGACCGAATGCGCCTGTCCTGTCTTCTACTGTATAATGTGGTATTTGTGAGTGTGCTGCCAGCAGCTCCCTGCCGCACCTGGGTGTCTCTAGACTCTGCTTGAAGTTAGAGTACCTGCCCTTTGGCCCCAGGTGCCCCTGCTCTGTCCAGTTCCACATCTTCCACCCGCAACGAGCGGCTGATGGCACCTGGCCTCATTGGGCTTTTGTCCTCAAGTAGTTCATTTGTTCTGAATATTGTACAGCTGTGAGCGCTGCCTTTGGGGCAGAGGAAGGGCGTATGTTTATGGGGCCCCGTCTTACCTCCTGTGTCCACGTGGCCCCGCACTGTGCTGTAATCCATAACTATTGCGATACCCCGTGGTTTCATGTAAAATACAGGAAGGTGGCAACTCTGTTTGATATCTTGTAATTGGATGGGTGGGAGCGTGGGCTAAGCGACCCCAGAAATACCTTTATTCCAAGAAGATCCGGGGTTTGCATGATTTAAAGGTCCCCTGTAGAGCGACAGGACGGCGATTCCTCCTGTCTCCAGAGGAGCTAATAATAAAACTTCTAACTTTCATATGGGAGTCTGCGGTGTGGGTGGTACAGGAAGGGTGGTGTCATAGGTGACAGGTCCGGGGTTACCGAGCTCCTGATGGGTATATGAACATTTCCGACCAGGAAAGTTTAAGATTTTGTAAAAAATCGTGGGAATTCATTTCCCCATTAACTTATGTTGAAACACAGGCAGTTTCAGGCGTGGCCGTTAAAATCATATTTGGGGTACGAAGGGTATGTTGTGTTTAAAAATAGGGAGTATCCCGTCTGGATCGGGCCCGAGGGCATGCTTGTATCTATAGCTTTAGTTAAGTCTGTGTTGCTAAAAACTTCCATGTATCTGTATGTGCACAGGTTTGTGTGATATTAATTGTGGCTTTCCTGATTGTGCCAATATTTTCTATGTTGCACAGGAAAAGGCCGTAGTATTGTTCAGCATTGGGGTAATAGGTCAACAAGCCAAACAGATGCTGGTCTGCTGGGACTGCACCCACCGCACAGGGACTAGAACATTAATTAAGGAGTTGTAGTATTTGTTAGCAATTCCCTGGGGGCCTGTAGCTGGGCACAAAAATGTAATGTAGCACTTCAAAATATCTTTTGTTGCAGCATGTTATTGAGGTGGGCGACTCAAACTAACAGGAAGAGCCGAGCCAATGGTCTGTGCCAGCTCTTAGAGCCTGTGTTTGAGCCACGCCTTGAAAACAGCATCTAAATCATACAACAAATATCATGGGAAAATATGATAGTCTCTTTAAAATTAAAAAAGAGAATTTAATCGCAAGAACATTTCATCTAAATATATCAAATTTTTTGGGAAAAGCGCACACCAAAGGTGCTCCAATATGTGATCATAAAAAAGTAGGCTTTGTAAAATAAATTATTTGCATGGGATTACACAAGTTGGTCATGTGGGGAAGCCAAGTCTGGTCCCAGGCT
Source organism: Lissotriton vulgaris (assembly GCF_964263255.1). Taxonomy (NCBI): domain Eukaryota; kingdom Metazoa; phylum Chordata; class Amphibia; order Caudata; family Salamandridae; genus Lissotriton; species Lissotriton vulgaris. The sequence continues at coordinate 361,278,584 of NC_141694.1, forward strand.
TTCTAGTTTCACATTCAACAATTCACCTACTAGATGGCAACCTTTTTCTGAACCGTGAGCATGAGGGCAGGGACGTCTGCGTGTTTCCTCTCGCGTCTCCAGCCCGCGTGCTGTTAGTGTAGACCCCGCGCCAGACCCACAGCCAGGCTGAGGTGCTGGCAGCAGCAGAGGGATCCTGATAGAAATCAGAAGTGCGGGTTCAAAGTATCCTCCTGCTGAGGCCCTGGGCACCGACATTGGCTGCTGGCAGGACTCGCAGCAGATCGAGACGGACACGCTGTGCAGGCCCCACGAGGAACTCCTGGAAGCCAGTTACTGTATGTGGCAGGACAGCAGTGATGCCGCCCTCGCAGCTGCAGGCCTGAACTGGATGAAATACAATTTATTCTCTGAAGGTAAAGTAAAGTAGCGGTGCAAACTCTAGTGTCTGCTCCACTGGCACACACCGTAGGGCGCTTCTGTTTCTCTCTGATCTTAGAACTGTAAGGGTACCACAGTAGTTGTGGGAATTGCAAGTGACTGTGCCCTCTGACCAGATTTATGGAGGTGTATCCTGCCCGCCAGCCTCTCAACAGCCGACAGCCCTGCCCTTCACTGCCCTGGAGACTGGACAACTGAGGGAGACTGACAACTGTAGGTCACACATGCACCTCCCCCTCTGTCCCTCACTGTAAGTGCATTCCCAGAGACAGACAGTCCTTAGGTTGCTATACTATAGCTACAGTATCTACCCTATGGAAATGCATTACTTGAAATAAACTGTCCCCCAGAGCTGTCTTTTGTGGGAATTAAGGATTTTGTTGCATGTTTATTAACAAGCATTTGCAATACAATAGGTCTTGCATTACTGAAAGTTTGAGCTACTGGCATTGCATTATTATTTGCAACTCCAATAGGTCAAACTTTCAGTAATGCGAGACCTATAGCACTGCAAATGCTTGTTAGATTTGAGGTGTATGTTTCATGCACTTTTTTTGAAAAATAAATTGTATTGTACACTTAAAGTGCTTTGAGGGTCCATCTTGGAATACACGGTGGACTATTTTACATCTAAAGCGAGTTGGCGAGCGGCAATGCAGCACTGTGGAGTGAGAACTGACAAACCATCTGAAAAATTAATGCTGAAGAAAATAAAGCAACCCGGTTTTCTGTGGCATCCATTTTTCAGACGGTTTTCTCTATGCTTTAGTGCAAGAGGGTTGATTTTTGTTCGCAGTATGCATGTCCTACAAGTATCAGACATGTTGGCTTTGCCAATGTATGTTTTGTTTTGCCACTATGCCGCCTCACATTAGACTCTGCCATATGGAAATCTGCCTTGATCCTGGTCCAGTAAGAAAAGTCCAGTCCGACCTGCCATTCCATCTCCTCTCTGAAAGATAACACAAGCAACACAAGACTTGTTTTGGCCTAGTTGGATCTCTTCACTTTGGTGTAGCTTGTGGCACGGTGAGCATGGGATCCAGGTCTGAAGGAGGTTACAGAGAAATGAGAAATGCTAGCAAAGGGTCTAACGATCGAGGATGCATATCAACCCATTGTTTTTCACTCACTATGCCACTCTAGACTAATGTCTTCCTCATGCCAATCAGTGCTGGCTCCACTCTTCATGGGAGCCATCCTAAACTGCCAAGCGAAGCCCCCCGCAAGAAGGCAACACAAGCAACGCAGACCGGCTTCAGCCTCATTGGACCTTTCAGCCGGATTTCTGCTTGGATCTAGTGCCACTGTGAGCATGGGACCCACATTTCAATATGCCCTTGGACAATCAGGGTGTTACAGCAAACACACAACAAGCATTGGCGTAGCCAATGGGTCTCGCCTTTGGGACCTTATACGTATTTAGTTATGCAGTAGGTCCCAAAGGCGAGACCTATTGGCTATGCCAATTTTAGTGTTGGCATTGATGTTGTGGGGAAGGTACTCCAGGATCAAGAAGGTGACTGTCAATGTCATTAGTTGGATGGTAGTGCACAGTGAGCAGACCAGGAATGTGAAGATATAATGAAGCTACTGAATATTTTTGCATTGGGTGCTAACTGGGTAGGTAGAGGTCGAACTGTTAAAAGCTCTATGTGAACCCACTTTGGATTATGACTCGTAGGTAGGGCAAGTATGTTGCTTTGTTTTTGACGCTGTGTTCCAAGCCCTGCCAACCAGTTACATTAATATGGACATACGGTCTTTCCTTTGTTAAGTGGGCAGACAGACAAGGGGAGTAGCCACTTTTTGGACGATAGCTGTAGTTTGATGACACCAGACAACAGATCAAGCAGTGGGGCAAAGAGGGCAGGCTGTGGGGGCGATTGCTGACTTGCTCTGCAAAAGAAGGGGTCATCTGGATGTATTGTCAGGCGAGACAGTGCCCAAGGACAACGCTCACACATATATAAGGGGTGAAAAGCTGCTTTATTAGAGTAGGTCCGGAAACTGTACCATAGAACCATCCGAGGCAAAATGCCTTACAAAACTAATCATCCTCACTAATACACGGTGACTTCCTAAAAACCCCACCCACCCCATCTCTCCCTTCCAACCCCAACTTTGTGACACAATTCCTGGTCCCCACTGATGTCACTGCAACCTTCCCTTTTTACCAATGTATACTCCATCCCTTTGGTCTTTGACCATATCCCGGACTTCTCAGATCTGTGTTCACACTCCCCCCTATCTAACAAATGTCTTCTCGCCACACCTTTCAGCACCAGACCTGCCTACCAGCAGAAAAACACAACCACTGATTCCTGATAGACCTCCCCTACTGAAATCTCATCCCAGTAAATCAAATAAGGAGACAAGAAACAGGAAGATGAAAAATAAGGAAGGGCAAAATGACAGACAGAAATATGCACTGCCCCTTGTTGTGACGATGGCCAAAGAGGCTGCCCTCAGAACCTTCCCAAATAAAACCACACCTATATTCCCTCCCACCAGATGACCAATACAAATAACCTGACGTCATTGGAGAGCATAACGCGCCCAAGAAGCCTAGGGAGGACGGGCAAGCCCTCATCTCCCAATCCTCTGCTGAATCTTCACTCACAATGAAATCATTCAGTTACTTTCCTAGGGGTCATGCCAAATGATGGCTCAATCAAAATGTCCCGTGTTGCTTCTTCTGCATCCCGCCTAATGGAGAAATGGGCAGGTCTGCAAGAGGCCAATACTAAAATGAACCAATCATCCTCCCCTCTTTTTCTACCTACCCAGTTTACTTCGGCCCACCTCCGTATTCTCCATAGTGGACAGCAAGTTGTTTGTCCTAGGCCTAGGCCCCTGATAACATAATCTAAAACCTTCCAACAAAACTGAAAAAACAAACATTTTGCTTCCTCGTTGTGGGGATCACATTGTAACCAATAACTAACAACCTGAAAATCAATTGACATAGGACCCTTTTCCCACCACTTGCTGCATTTGTCCTCTGCCACTGTCGACACATGAAATTGGTCACTAGCCTTCCAAATTGCATGCTCCCGAGACATTGCACAACTGGGTGCCTCCCTCCACAATTGGTGTGGTCACGTCAGAACCTGCATTGACGTCTTGTTCACGTACTGCTATTGAAGGACCAACAAGCTCCATTCTGTGGCAGCTGCCATTGCCCTGTGATGCCCAACCCAAATTGTGTGGGATGCCCTTAAAAGAGTTATATTGTAGTGGTAAATCACTTGATGTGTGAACCACCAGAATAGGACTGGCTGATCTCATCCTTTGAGTCCATAGCTCGCTATTGATATCTCCCCACTCCTCTGCGTTCACTGTCAAACCGGCTCTGAACTCATCATCATATCGAAACCAACCAAATTCTCCATAAAACGTTTGCGCTCTTCTCACCATATCCAAATACTTAAACATTGCGACACATAGCTCTGGGTGGTGCTCACAAAAAACCCTAACATGAATAAAAAATGCAGACGTCCAAATCTTAATCGTGGTTGGTACCCGTGGGTGCTGCACCAACTCCCATTCCGCCTCCTTAAAGCCTTCCTTAGCCTGCGCTTCTCTATGCAGTAGCTTAAAAACATCAACAAACTACCCCTTCCAAATGTTTTCTTTCATAGTCTGCATGAGATGTGCCCCCAACGGCATTAAAATACCCAGGTATGGTAACTTTGTATTCTTAACACAGCCCTAATTACTAGCATCTGCACTAGAACTACCAGCTACATCCCTGCAGTGGTAGGCGGTTATTCACTGGAGTCTGAGAGTGAGCCTCCACGCCACCTTTTTTCTTGCCCGCCTGATTTACCACTGCTTGAAACACCATGTCCTTACCTGCACTCCCTCCCAGCCCGGCCAGCAAACCTTTGGCCTGGTTATCCCCAATTCCTACTGACCAAGCTCAAAATGGATCTGTCTTCACCTCTACCTTTAGCATGCGTATTTTGACTGGGAATTTTACCTGTAGGTAATGAAGGCATCACCGCCACTCTCCGCACCTGCATCCCTTCTTCACGGCCTGGTGTTGCACTTGCTCACCTTTCACGCCCTGTAAAACACCAATTCTCCTCCTGCCAATAGAGCAGTCTGCCCCATACACCTTCCTTTCCGGCACATTCGGTACAGTGATCCTCTTGTCTGCAATTTCACCGTCTTCCAAAGTTAAATCATCCCTATAATCCAACATATTGTCTTCCATATCCGAGTCAAATTATCCCAAATCCCCAACACTTATGCTCGGTCTTTCTCCACAACTCCTTCATCCTCAAAGTTGACCTTCTGACGATGCTCCCCCAACAACAATTATCTCACTCTGAAACCTGCTTTCTGTTCGGCCTGGTGTACAGGAGGCACCCAAGCCTCTAATGGGATCTGGAAACAATCGCTGACCTCAGATGTCAGCATTGTTGTGACCGTCTCACCAAAGCACCCCCAACCTCTGTGAGTCGTTACACCCAAAAGCCCTTTCAACCGCCGCAGGCTGTACACTCTTCACTCTGTATGTCTCCCTAGAAATCCATACGCACACATCTGATGTGCGAAACTCGCCTCTTTCCAGTCTCCCAGTTCCTGGCTGTTTTAGTTGGGGTTTCTGCATATTGGACATATCAGTCAAGAACTCCTCATATGGAGTGAGAATCCTTTTGCCCACGTCCCACCTCTGAACCTTATACAGCCTAGGGCTAACCCAACTGGGTGTACTCTGCCTTTGCACCTGTATTCCATGCACCCTCATCTTATTCATACACTGTTCCTACTGCTGGAAACAAGATCTTTTCCCAGTGATGACCAGTAATGACCAGTGTTGTGGAGGACTGGCGGGTGGGCCAAGGGGATGGTTTATGGGGTCTCTGATCAAATAAAAAAATAAGTAAATTTTAAAAAAACTTACCTACAGCCAACCACATCGCTCTCTTCCGCTCCTCCTCACAGGCACAGGCTCCCAGACTCTACTACAACTAATCCTGAGGCTGTTCTCATCTCATGAGAGCAACCTCAGATTGGCCTGAGCGCTCTGAATTTGCGCTCCCAGAGAGACTGTGAGCCTGGGCCTGCTCTCTCACCCATCAACGCAGGTGGGGTTGGAGAGAGCTTCATTGTGTATGACGCATTGGCTGGCCAGAGACGGCCGACAGAACCCTCATGTGCAATGGAGGCAGTGCACCTCCCCCTCCCCGCAGTGTCTGTCATTCCCCCCAAGCCACACCCCAAAGACTCAGCAGGAAAGGAGAACTAAAACGTTAATGAAAACATGTTTTTTACTGTTTAATTTTTTTTCCTGCCGTTTTGAGGCAGGGCCACGCCAGTGGCGTAACGAAACTTGAGGGGGGGGCCCCCATTCTCCGTCCCAGTCAAGAGCTCTCAGGCTAGCGACCCGCCAGACTGCAGAGGATCACCGCGGCCATAAACAAAGGATTCTGATTCCTACACTGGTCACATCTGGTTTCTTATTGGGCGATTTACATACATCAGTAAATAGTGCTGCTGCGCCCTCCAGCAAATTTACATAACACTGCCACCAGCCGGCCCACCAAACACATCCTCCTACTTGATGACCCACCTCCAAGCGATGCCTGCTCAGTTAACCACCTTCAAACACAGACCACTGCCGTTGTGCCTGCTACTAACGCATCCATTACACGCTACTTTCACCCCTCCGAAAACCGCAGTTATGCTATTCAGCCCGCCTTTAAAACCACCCTTCAGATGTGTCACTGCAAACTTGTGACTGCCGCCCACTGCTCCCCTGTCCACCACTGACAGAAAGACTGATGGCCGGTCCCCATATAACCACTGCCTACCAGTAAAGACAGAGCCTTTCAGTTACTGCCTTCCCCAATGCCACTGTGGTAGTTAAAACATTTTTAAACAATCTCTTCAACTGACCACTACAAACCAGTTCTTCCTGCTAGCCTCTACGGCACCAAAGCCACTCCTGCTACTTTTCATCCTATGCATGATGCACACAGTAATATTAAATGTACAAAGGGTCCGAATTTTGTTTCCTCACACCAACATTAATTTACACTATGTACCCCACTAAACCATACCTCCTGTCAAAGGCAAACCTGATCTCATGTGTAGCACCAGTCAGCAAGTACCCCAAGGACAAACACCAGAGAGAATGTATGATTCATGTAATTAAACCTACAGTGACACCGTAGCATTTCCTAACCCACTGTCAGCCCAGAGAAGTCTGCAACCGCACAGTAGCCATCAATACCAGCAAAGTCTAAAGCGCAGTCCCACTTCCTTTCATTGGCAGTGTAGGAGAGTAGGGTCTGCAATCCTATGATCACCCAGATTTTTTGCTTTTGTTTCACTGGTTTACGACTTTCTCTGGCTGTGGGCCTGCTAATCAGACCCACAGCCTGGCTGTTCTCTCTCTAAATTACGATATGTACCCTAGGTGCATTTACCAATTGGTACTGGGCCACCTTATCAGACCCCGTAACGCAGGGCATAGGTGTACCCAGGGCCGCCAGGGGCTGAAGCATGTATTATGCCACCCCTGGCTGGCCTCCTAAATTTGACACAACTGGCTGCACGACAGCTGGGGCGAAGCCGTGTAACCACCCTTCGCTTTAGGTATAGTAGCTCTATATCTAACCATACCATGGACACCCGAGTTCCTATCAGTCACTCCTATGGCAGGCCTTAACAATCCTGAAGGCAGAGTGCGTGGGCTCGTGTGAGCTAGGTTCAGGCCCGAGCCGAGCCCGGTTGCAGCTTGCGGAATCAAGACCCAATAGCTGTTCCATGATAACGCGTACCATAACGGTAACTCCGGTGTCGCGTTATCAAGGCATGTCGAGTAAGGTGTCATACGAATCGGGGTGCTGCCCTCTCACCAATTCTGGCGATGAGGTTAGCATCCCACCCTTCTAGAGGGACACGACATGCACGTAACTGTGAACCCCGGTTAAAGTTAACAGAAGCCTCAGCTCCACAAAATGGATGCTGCCACCACAGACACGAGTCTGACCTCCTGCTGCTGGGAGTCCTTCCAGCGAGGAGCGCTTGGACAAAGGGTTTCCCGTCGAGGGCGGTGTTCGCACCGTCCCAGACAGGGTTTGTGTATTCTGGGTAGGTAGGGCTTTTGCGTGAAGGTGACTGCGGAGTGGCACCCCGGTGCTCACTACGCATCTGCCGGTTAGAACCAGTTCCAGGGGCGACAGCCCTGGCCTGGGGAAAGTCCGGCAGGGGAGAGGGGTGTAACTGCCCCCTTCCTGTTCCCACCCTTAGGGCAGGACCTAGTCATGTACCCACCCCTTTCTTTAGAATAAAGACCGGAGCGGGGACCCTTCCAAATTAGATCATCTTTGATTCAAGAACTACTTTCTACGAAAGGACATTCAAGACTCTTCTCAAGATTTCTCCCTTGTGACTAAGGAGTAGTCACCCTGCATCAGCAGGCACCAACTAAGAACTCTGCGGTTTGCTGTAAGTCCTTCCTCAAGGAATCCGACGGCCCAGCTCGACGAGAACCGGCTTCCCTGGCACCTCTGACCTCTACCCGCATCATCAGCTCAGCTGTGATCCGTGGGTGCGACGAGACCTCGAGGGACCGGCCATCATCAGAACCTGCACGCTCTTAAAACCAGCACGACCATCGAGGTAACTCTCTGGTGAGTGCTCTGGGGTCCGAGAAGCCCCGACCCTGAGCCGCTCCAGCACCGAAGTGCAGTCTCCCAGCATCTCCACGATCTGCGTGGGGCCCTTCTGCTCGCTGCTCAGCACGTTGTCTGGTCACTAGCCGCTGGCTTGTGTCCTTCTGTGACGACATCCGAGAATCAGTACTGCTGGTCTGGTTGCTCCAGACTGGCCCTTGCTTCCATCTTTGCGAGAAGCACCCCGGACCCTCCTGGTCCACTCAAGACGCCCTCTTAGGCCCACCACGTGGCCCTGAGAACTGCCAAGGCTTGTTGCCCCATCCTGGGCCCAGCGACGCCGACAGCATCATCCTTCGTGGGACAGCTCGCACCTCCGCCGTGGTCGCCGATAACGCCTCCTGGTCCGTGAGACTGCAGAGCCTAGCGTCGCCCACTCACCTGGTCGAGGTGACGGCCAACCGGTGCCTTCCTGGTACCCTCTGACTACTGGCTAGTAGTACGAACTTGGTCCCCTCTGCTTTCAGGTTTCTTCAATCTCCGATCCAGGCTTGGATCTCTACGAACTATTCAGCACTGGTCGCCGGCCAGCAACTCCTTTTCTTCCGGCTCCTGGCTCGTCAGCGAAGACCCCGACGCCTGTAAGACTTGTGCAGCCGCAGCCCCCGTGGCTAGGTAACTCGGCATTTCGGTGCCTGCATAGCCTCCTTACTCTAGGGTCCTGAGTCCCTCGCTTCCGACTTGCCTTATCGGGTCCGCCCGAGACCTTAATCTTTCCGTGTCCTCGGACACTTGTTTTAATTGTGCACTTGAAGTATTTGCTAAAGAGATTTGGTTTGTGCTTAGTACCCTGTCCTCATAAAGAGTACAGGGCTGTTGTGATTCTTAATAAATATACTGTTTATTTTCATAACACTTGTGTGGTGTCCTTTCACTGGGTGTTCAAGGGGTACATGTGTGGTAAACAGCTGGCTTAACACGCCCTCTCGAGTCTTTAGCCTTAGACTGCTCGTATCCACGCTACTAGGATAGCTGGTCTATAGGTTGACTTACAACCAAACACCATAAGGGTCGTTGGAACGATACATAGCGGTCGCTAGAATAGCGAACGTTGCATATCGGGCCAACTTCTCACATTGGTGGCAGCGGTTGGGATTTGAGCTTGCTGTTGTTTTACCACACGTATCCTAAGAATATCTTGTTGAAAGATCGCACAAAGTACTGTTAGTACATATAACTAAAAGCTTAGAATACTCTGAGTTCTACTGAACCAGCTGTTGTAGCTCCTCAAGGCTTAGCACACCTTGGCTACAACTCTTAGCAAGGGTACAGTAGGTAAACACGTAGTGTAGGTAGGTGCATCACTTACACCACACTAGAACCAGTATGTCGGACAAAGGAGGAAACTCTGGGTCTCCCCTTGTGTCAGTTGACCCTCCACAGGTCATCCCTTCAGGATATACTGTGCTGAGCTTCAAGGAGTTAAGACGACTGTGTCACTCCAGGAAGATTCAGCAGGGGTCTAACCCCACAACGTCCTTTCTGATTGGTCTCTTGGAGACTTATGATGCCAGGAGAGCTGAGAAACTTCGTAGCTCTTCTAATCCAGAAGGAGACATGCCTCCCCTCGAGGGAACCCGAGACGATCCTGACCTCATTCACCTCGCAACCGAGAACGAGGATGTGGAGGAGGATGAGGATGAGGATCTCTCTGGGGATGAGGCAGATAAGGGACAGGTAGAAGTCGTCAGACTAAGCAGGTCCAACTTAAGCAAACATGATAGCGGTACTGGGGGACCCCTGGGGCTACTATCAGGTCAGCTTAACATTGGGAATGGACGAGCCCGATCTCTGTCAAGAGACTCTGGCGGATCCCTTCGAACCAATGGCTCTCACAACTCTTCTCAGAGAGGGATGACGTCCCCTCAGAGGAGAGTGTACGAAGCTAAGGAAAGGGCAGCCAATCTGAGGATCGAAAGGGAAGAACTTGCCCTGGCCAAAGAAAGGCTTGCCTTTGCTAGAGAGCAACAGTTAAGTGGGGCAGTCCCCACTGGTGGCAGCAATGTACCTAGTAATAGGGAAAAGAGTTTCGATACGAAACACCTTGGTAAGATAGTGCCCCCCTTTAAACCAGGGGACGACATCCACAAATGGATTACTGCTTTGGAGAGGGCCTGCACCGTGCAGGGTGTTCCCCAGAGTCAGTGGGCAGCTATCTTGTGGCTCTCCTTTGAAGGAAAAGGAAGAGACAAGCTCCTCACCACAAGGGTGGAGGATGCTAACAATTACCAAATCTTGAAAAATACACTCGTTGAAGGGTTCGGCCTAACCACTGAGCAGTACAGGGTGCTGTTCAGGGATACCCAGAAAACGCAGTCTCAAGATTGGTCTGATTTTGTCGATTGTGCCACTAAGGCTTTTGAGGGCTGGTTGCTGGGCAGTAAGGTTACTGATTATCAAGGATTGTATAATTTGATGATGAGAGAACAAATTTTAAACAATTGTCAGAACCAGTTGTTGCATCAGCATCTTGTCGACTCGGATCTGACCTCTCCCCAAGAATTGGGAAAGAAGGCAGACAGATGGGTTCGTACAAGAGTTAAGCAGAACCAGGGCCAGAATCAAGGTGGTCAGAAGAAAGCAGACCAGAAGGGTAAAGATTCTAAAGGGGAACAAAATGACCAGAAGTCTTCGACAGGTCCCCAACAACCCAAAGAGGGTGGGGGTCAGGCTCCCCAAAAGAAGAAAGAAGGCCAATCCAAAAGATGGTGCCAGTACTGTAAAAGTAAATCTCACTGGTTTAGTGAGTGCACCAAGAAAGGAGGAGGGCAGACTCCTGCCACTGCAGCCCCTAAGGCACCTGTGCCCCCTAGTACAGTCAGCAGTGGTAGTGCGCCTCCCAAGGGTTTAGTAGGGTTAACCCTGGGTTCTGAGGGGCGTGACAACTTAGTTGGCACACTCACTCAGGCTGTCCTTGTCAGTACAGGGGACGCAGACGTATCCCCTGACGTAAGCCCCAATACTTTGGGCAAGTACCGACAGACGCCTTTCATAAATGGAAAGATGGCTCAGGCCTATAGGGACACTTGTGCCAGCGTCACCATGGTGACGCCTAACTTTGTGGACCCTGGACAGATCATGCCAGGTACAGAATTCCTGGTGACCAATGCAAGCAATGTCACTACCAATCACAGTATGGCAATTGTAGCTTTCTCCTGGGGAGGGGTAACTGGCCACAAGAAGGTTGTAGTTAGTCCAGACCTCCCAGTGGATTGTTTGTTGGGCAATGATTTGGAGTCGTCACAATGGTCAGAAGTGGAGCACCGGACTCACATGGAAATGTTAGGTTTGCCAGCACATGTGTTCGCTGTGACTAGGTCACAGGTCAGGAAATGCCCCACTGAACAGGTGCTGGATCCTGGAACAACGGACCAGACACCTCCCAAGAAAAAGAGCAGTAGGGTTAAGGCTGTGCCTTCCCCCTTGCCCCAGGTCGAGGATCAAGTCTCAGAGGAGGCTGACCTACAGGAATTGAGGGAAACTGAGCCAAGGGAATTCGAACTTGATCAAGTTGAATTCTTGGGTTCAGGGGGACCCTCAAGGGAAGACCTGGGGAAGGACCAGTTAGACTGCCCTTCTCTTGAACCCCTCAGACAGCAGGCTGCTGCTGAGGCTGCTGGGAACGCCACAGGTACTCACAAGGTATACTGGGAAGATGGACTCCTGTACACTGAGTCAAGAGACCCCAAGCCTGGCATGACCAGGAGGCTGGTTGTACCCTTGTCTCAGCGTGGTTTCCTACTTACCTTGGCCCACGAGATTCCCTTAGCAGGTCACTTAGGCCAGACGAAAACGTGGGACAGGCTTGTCTCACACTTTCACTGGCCTCACATGAACGAGGATACCAAGGAGTTTTGCCGCTCCTGTGTCACTTGCCAAGCCAGTGGTAAGTCAGGTGGCACGACAAAGGCCCCCCTTATACCAATGCCTGTGGTGGGGGTGCCCTTTGAACGGGTGGGGATCGACATCGTCGGTCCCATGGAACCACCTACAGCCTCAGGGCACAAGTTTATACTGGTGGTAGTGGATCATGCCACCAGGTATCCTGAAGCTATTCCCCTTAGGACCACTACAGCACCTGTTGTGGCAAGAGCCCTAGTTGGAGTGTTCTCCAGAGTGGGCTTCCCTAAGGAGGTCGTCTCCGACAGAGGTGCAAACTTCATGTCGAGCTACTTAACTGCTATGTGGAAGGAATGTGGTGTTAACTACAAGTTCACTACACCCTATCATCCACAATGCAATGGGCTTGTTGAGAGATTCAACAGGACCCTAAAAGGGATGATTCAAGGACTACCGGAAAAGCTTCGGCGTAGATGGGACGTCCTGATCCCCTGCCTCTTGTTCGCCTACAGAGAAGTCCCACAGAAGGGGGTTGGCTACAGCCCTTTTGAACTTCTGTACGGGCATCCTGTAAGGGGACCCCTGTGTTTGGTGAAGGAAGGATGGGAGAGACCTCTCAAAAAGCCTGCAGCCAACATAGTGGACTATGTGCTTGGCCTCCGCTCGCGGATGGCTGAGTACATGGAAAAGGCATCTGAAAACCTTAAGGCCAGCCAAGAACTCCAAAAAGCTTGGCATGACCAAAAGGCTGTCTTGACTGTTTACCAGCCCGGACAGAAGGTGTGGGTGTTGGAGCCAGTGGCCCCAGCAGCACTCAAGGACAAATGGTCCGGGCCCTACACCATCCTGGAGAAAAAGGGAGAGGTCACCTACCTGGTCGACCTGGGAACTCCCCGGAGCCCCCACAGGGTGCTTCATGTCAACAGGCTAAAAGCATATGTCGACAGGAAGGACATGAGTTTGCTCATGGCCCTAGATGAGGGACAGGAAGAGGAGAGTGACCCTCTCCCCGACCTGCTCACTCAGAATCCTGACGATGGCTCGGTAGATGGTGTTGTCTTTTGTGGCAGCCTCTCCGAACATCAACAGAGCGACTGTAAACAGGTTCTTCAGTCGTTCAGGCATATGTTTTCTCTAACACCCAGTCAGACCGATTGGTGCACCCATGAGGTTGACACTGGTGACAGCTTGCCAGTCAAGAGTAAAATCTACAGGCAGCCTGATCACGTTAGAGACTGCATCAAAAGTGAAGTGCAGAAAATGTTGGAGTTGGGAGTCATTGAACCCTCGGATAGCCCTTGGGCTAGTCCCGTAGTTCTAGTGCCGAAACCTCACACCCAGGGTGGTAAGAGAGAGATGAGGTTTTGCGTAGACTACAGGGGTCTCAATGCAGTCACTAAGACTGACGCCCACCCAATACCAAGGGCAGACGAGCTTATCGATAGATTGGCTTCGGCCAACTACCTAAGTACGTTTGACCTGACAGCTGGGTATTGGCAAATCAGGTTAGCTGAGGACGCCAAGCCTAAAACCGCATTTTCAACCCCTGGTGGGCATTACCAGTTCGTGGTGATGCCCTTTGGTCTGAAAAATGCACCTGCCACCTTCCAACGGTTGGTGAATCAAGTCCTTACTGGGCTGGATGACTTCTGTGCGGCGTATCTTGACGATATTGCTGTCTTTAGCTCCACCTGGGAGGATCACCTGGTCCACCTGCGGAAGACGTTAGAGGCACTGCAAGCAGCAGGTCTCACTATCAAGGCCACCAAGTGCCAGATAGGGCAGACACAGGTTGTATACCTGGGCCACCTTGTAGGTGGAGGTCAGGTTCAGCCACTGGAGAGCAAGATACAGTCAATCAGGGACTGGGCTCCTCCAACCACCCAGACTCAGGTTCGAGCTTTCTTGGGCCTGACTGGTTACTATAGGAAGTTTGTCAGGAACTATGGTTCAATTGTGACTCCATTAAACGAACTGACAAGTAAGAAAATGCCAAAAAAGGTTCAGTGGACAGCAAGCTGTCAAAAAGCATTCGATGACCTAAACCAGGCCATGTGCACGGCGCCTATCCTCAAGAGTCCGGACTACTCCAAACCATTCATTGTCCAAACAGATGCTTCTGAGTTGGGTGTGGGAGCTGTTCTTTCTCAACTGAATTTTGATGGTCAAGACCAGCCCATTGCTTTTATAAGCAGAAGGCTGACCCCTAGAGAGAAGAATTGGTCAGCTATTGAGAGGGAGGCCTTTGCTGTGGTTTGGGCCCTGAAGAAGCTGAGGCCATACTTGTTTGGTACTCACTTCAAGATTCAGACCGACCATAAGCCCCTCTTGTGGCTAAATCAGATGAAGGGTGAAAACCCCAAACTGCTTAGGTGGTCCATTTCCCTACAGGGGATGGACTTTACAGTGGAACATAGACCTGGTACTGATCATGGCAATGCCGATGGGCTCTCCAGATATTTCCACTTAGAACAAGAAGACTCACCTGGTCAAGGTTAGCTTATTGTTCCGACGTTTGGGGGGGGGTCATGTAGGAGAGTAGGGTCTGCAATCCTATGATCACCCAGATTTTTTGCTTTTGTTTCACTGGTTTACGACTTTCTCTGGCTGTGGGCCTGCTAATCAGACCCACAGCCTGGCTGTTCTCTCTCTAAATTACGATATGTACCCTAGGTGCATTTACCAATTGGTACTGGGCCACCTTATCAGACCCCGTAACGCAGGGCATAGGTGTACCCAGGGCCGCCAGGGGCTGAAGCATGTATTATGCCACCCCTGGCTGGCCTCCTAAATTTGACACAACTGGCTGCACGACAGCTGGGGCGAAGCCGTGTAACCACCCTTCGCTTTAGGTATAGTAGCTCTATATCTAACCATACCATGGACACCCGAGTTCCTATCAGTCACTCCTATGGCAGGCCTTAACAATCCTGAAGGCAGAGTGCGTGGGCTCGTGTGAGCTAGGTTCAGGCCCGAGCCGAGCCCGGTTGCAGCTTGCGGAATCAAGACCCAATAGCTGTTCCATGATAACGCGTACCATAACGGTAACTCCGGTGTCGCGTTATCAAGGCATGTCGAGTAAGGTGTCATACGAATCGGGGTGCTGCCCTCTCACCAATTCTGGCGATGAGGTTAGCATCCCACCCTTCTAGAGGGACACGACATGCACGTAACTGTGAACCCCGGTTAAAGTTAACAGAAGCCTCAGCTCCACAAAATGGATGCTGCCACCACAGACACGAGTCTGACCTCCTGCTGCTAGGAGTCCTTCCAGCGAGGAGCGCTTGGACAAAGGGTTTCCCGTCGAGGGCGGTGTTCGCACCGTCCCAGACAGGGTTTGTGTATTCTGGGTAGGTAGGGCTTTTGCGTGAAGGTGACTGCGGAGTGGCACCCCGGTGCTCACTACGCATCTGCCGGTTAGAACCAGTTCCAGGGGCGACAGCCCTGGCCTGGGGAAAGTCCGGCAGGGGAGAGGGGTGTAACTGCCCCCTTCCTGTTCCCACCCTTAGGGCAGGACCTAGTCATGTACCCACCCCTTTCTTTAGAATAAAGACCGGAGCGGGGACCCTTCCAAATTAGATCATCTTTGATTCAAGAACTACTTTCTACGAAAGGACATTCAAGACTCTTCTCAAGATTTCTCCCTTGTGACTAAGGAGTAGTCACCCTGCATCAGCAGGCACCAACTAAGAACTCTGCGGTTTGCTGTAAGTCCTTCCTCAAGGAATCCGACGGCCCAGCTCGACGAGAACCGGCTTCCCTGGCACCTCTGACCTCTACCCGCATCATCAGCTCAGCTGTGATCCGTGGGTGCGACGAGACCTCGAGGGACCGGCCATCATCAGAACCTGCACGCTCTTAAAACCAGCACGACCATCGAGGTAACTCTCTGGTGAGTGCTCTGGGGTCCGAGAAGCCCCGACCCTGAGCCGCTCCAGCACCGAAGTGCAGTCTCCCAGCATCTCCACGATCTGCGTGGGGCCCTTCTGCTCGCTGCTCAGCACGTTGTCTGGTCACTAGCCGCTGGCTTGTGTCCTTCTGTGACGACATCCGAGAATCAGTACTGCTGGTCTGGTTGCTCCAGACTGGCCCTTGCTTCCATCTTTGCGAGAAGCACCCCGGACCCTCCTGGTCCACTCAAGACGCCCTCTTAGGCCCACCACGTGGCCCTGAGAACTGCCAAGGCTTGTTGCCCCATCCTGGGCCCAGCGACGCCGACAGCATCATCCTTCGTGGGACAGCTCGCACCTCCGCCGTGGTCGCCGATAACGCCTCCTGGTCCGTGAGACTGCAGAGCCTAGCGTCGCCCACTCACCTGGTCGAGGTGACGGCCAACCGGTGCCTTCCTGGTACCCTCTGACTACTGGCTAGTAGTACGAACTTGGTCCCCTCTGCTTTCAGGTTTCTTCAATCTCCGATCCAGGCTTGGATCTCTACGAACTATTCAGCACTGGTCGCCGGCCAGCAACTCCTTTTCTTCCGGCTCCTGGCTCGTCAGCGAAGACCCCGACGCCTGTAAGACTTGTGCAGCCGCAGCCCCCGTGGCTAGGTAACTCGGCATTTCGGTGCCTGCATAGCCTCCTTACTCTAGGGTCCTGAGTCCCTCGCTTCCGACTTGCCTTATCGGGTCCGCCCGAGACCTTAATATTTCCGTGTCCTCGGACACTTGTTTTAATTGTGCACTTGAAGTATTTGCTAAAGAGATTTGGTTTGTGCTTAGTACCCTGTCCTCATAAAGAGTACAGGGCTGTTGTGATTCTTAATAAATATACTGTTTATTTTCATAACACTTGTGTGGTGTCCTTTCACTGGGTGTTCAAGGGGTACATGTGTGGTAAACAGCTGGCTTAACACGCCCTCTCGAGTCTTTAGCCTTAGACTGCTCGTATCCACGCTACTAGGATAGCTGGTCTATAGGTTGACTTACAACCAAACACCATAAGGGTCGTTGGAACGATACATAGCGGTCGCTAGAATAGCGAACGTTGCATATCGGGCCAACTTCTCACAGGCAGCTCCTGATACATATACCTCTGCCTTTTGGCGGAATCTACCACAGACCACAGCATTCTTTGTTTCCCTAAGACTAACCAAATGCTGTCGGTGAACGCTTCTCTTCCCCCTCCCTTACTAATAACTAATGGAGGATAACGAGAAAAAAATATTTATTTTCTTATGCAAATAGCGTATCAAGCACTTGCTGCCCGCAGCCCTCACCAGATGCACACTTATCAATATTCTGCTATCACACCATCCTGTTAACCCTAATATTATCTGGAGATATTTTTTATCCCTTCCGTGAATTGGGTAAAGCAATACCTTGCACGAAAACAAGTCCCTTTAAAACCTTTACTACTTATACAGGCTGGCAAAGCACTTACTTGTTTTACTCACTGTCATTGTAAAGCAAACAGGTAACTCATTCTAGGATTGGAAGTAGTGCGTAGAAGTGTGGAAGTTAATACTGAGACGTAGGATGATTTTTTGCATGTATGTGATGGAGCAAGATGAAGAACAAAATTTTGTTCTGACTTGCAAAGTTAACCTCTCTTAATAAACATAATATTATTAATAAAGTTTGTGGTGTGATCATTAACCAACATAGTTTAAGATGCATTCATCATGGGTTTACACGCGGGACTAACATGCTTTATGTTGCAACTGCAAAAAAGAAAATAATAAAACTAATTATGTCCATTGTCTTTGTCAGTATTAAATGCGGCCTTTTACGATAATGACATGTGCTTATTTCCATGTTGCTTATGATTTGTCTTTTGTGATAAAATGCTCAAAAAGTTCCAGAATCGTTATGGATATGTAAATATGATGCTGCTTTTTGTGCTAGGCTAGGTAACATAATTAATCATGTTAAATTAGCAAAGGGGGAGGGTAAAAGAATGGGTTTCAATTCTTTAATTAATTGATGTCTTGTGTTTGTTTAATAAACAGTTTTCGAAGAGAGGCCTAAGATGAAATATGGCTGACAGAAATGTAGACGTGAACGAAACCATGTCCGGAGATGAGCCTTGTGTTGTAAAATGGAAATATTTGCTGAATAAAAAAAGACTTTTGCCAGAATGAAATGTGCTCACGGAAACAAGGCCCCAAGGACAGTATCTGTGTATGTCTGCCAAGGTTAGGAAGTGAAAAGAACAGTGCTCGTACTAAAGTAACATTTTGAAGGAAGCCGAATGTCACCAAAAAGAAAAGACAATGGAGCTTATGTAAAAGCTTGAACGTGGTCAGGAGCTGTATGAGCTAATGTGGACTGACTTGGATCAGCCAATGAGGGTTGGGCATTTTTGAAAAGAAATACAAAATATAGTAAGATAAGTTAGTAAAAAGGTATAAAGTCTGACGTTGTGTTTGTGGAAAAAACTCTTGCTTTCCGATTCCTGAGACGCTGACATGCTGTCGGACTTTTGGCGCACGTATGGACAGCAGACTTATTAATCTTCCCTTTTAGGAGAAGTTTGAGTTAGACAGGGAAATAGACTGAAGGAAATGGAAACAATCTTTATTAATAATTCATGTTTCTGAGCTTTCTTCTGAATGTCAGTTCTAATTTTGATTCTTTAATAAAATGCTGCTTATCTTTTACTTATGAAATAAAAATTTAAATCATTCTAAATGTCTTTCCTTTGAAAATAAAGTTAATAAAATTAGATTTGAAGTGACAAGCTGGTCTTGTTTATTCGTGGTCTAGTTACTATTAGTTGATCCATCCACCTTATGTGGCTTGATTTAAACTGCAGTATGTAAATATAAATGTAAATATTTGTGAATAGATCTTTAAAATCAAACCACTTGATTCAGTCTCTCTAAATTGTCTCATTGGTGTTATGGGCCTGGATTTATGTGTTTAGAGATGTATGTCGAGTACTGAGGTGATTGATGGTGCAAGTGAGACAGTTTTTCCTTAGGAGCGCTGGATCAATTCCTTGGAAGCAGAGGATGGTTACTATGGTAACTGACATGCTACATGGTAGTTGCATAGGATTACATGTCTAAAACATGTTAAGTTAGTCTTGTTGTTATATGTAGTCGAAAGGTTTTTTCCAGCAGTGTGAAAACTCCTAGATGTGCCGGCATGAGAATAGTGTGACAAGGTGAAGTTACACAGTGCATTTGTTCTGTTTCAAAATAGTGGTATTTTTGTATATCACTAGTGTTGTGGTCGTACAGCACAAGTTTAGGGAATGTAGGTGTGAAAAGTAGAATGCGTAGTGAGGGTTGTCTATGAAATTGTAACTTTCGAGTATAGGAACTACTTTCGTTCCGTTCTAAAACTCACTGTGAATAGAGTAGTAGAATTTTATCCAAGCTTGAGTGAAGGGTAAGGAAGTGTTGTCTACCTTACTGGCGAATCAGGATTTCTTCTGGTAGGTTAGAGTCCTGCTAAAAGATTCATGTATGCATGGTTAGGGATTCTGTATGAAAGTGAGTAAATGAGTTTGTAATACTCAATTAAGTGAAACTCTAAGTTGTCTCTGAGGAGGTGTAAAAATCTCTGTATGTGCATTTGGAGGGAAAATAATTCGATATTACCTGTTAGAAGGGTAGGGTAAGTTATTTACTTTATCGGCGAATGAATAGTCTGTGAAGAATAGCGTCGTCTATTTCACAAAGAATATCTGTGTGTTTGTAAAAACTATCACTATATTTTAGCGGAACAGACAAATGGTTTGTTATTTGTGAAGTTATTAATCGAATTACATCGAAAGTTTTGTAAATATGGCGTGAAAAATATTTTGTGAAGGAGGGGTCAGAGAAAGGAGTGAGAGACGGAGCAGAAATGTCTGCAGCGGTAGCATACATCATCAGTGCCACGCTGTGATTGGCTCACGTGAATAAACAAGCTCGTAGCTGATAGGCTCTTCCAGAAAAACAGTAAATTCTATTGGTTGAGCAAAGCACTGACGTAGCTTAACCTGATTGGCTTGTTGGTGAGTTTCGCGCACGGATTGGTTGGTGTTGCGGAAATACAACTTCCTTGTTACGATCTTTTCGGAAGTAAAGAAAAATGTTTAGAAACATGGAATATTATTATATGAGAAAGGAAAAGAAGCCTACATGGTTTCAGAAACTGAAAAATAAATTTAAATCTGACAAGAAAATTGAAACGCGTCGCGGAAAGTTGATTCATAAGTACAAAACACCTGCAGCTTATATGTTAAATGAATATGGTTATCATACTGGTCTTTGGATGGAAAATTGGATGGAATATACAAAAGATGATGGAGTATTAGCATGGCTAGAAGATGGTTCATTTAATATGGCAGTTTTGAAAAACTTGAGAGAAAGAATGATGGATCTAGTACCAAATCCTAGACCAACTCAATTTGAAGCTTTGGTTGAATGGGAAGATGAGATGCATGAATTAGATCGAGAAAATAGGGGAATTTTGAAAAGAATAAATTTAGAAACACATCACGATAGAA
This sequence comes from Lissotriton vulgaris, assembly GCF_964263255.1. Classification (NCBI taxonomy): domain Eukaryota; kingdom Metazoa; phylum Chordata; class Amphibia; order Caudata; family Salamandridae; genus Lissotriton; species Lissotriton vulgaris. The sequence goes on from NC_141694.1 coordinate 361,298,979, forward strand.
TGCGTCGTTGGCGAAATGCAGATATATGTAATGGTTTGTACCCAATGAGACAAATTGAAGAGGCTTCTGGAATAAAGCATTCCAAAAAGAAAAATAATACTAGAGGAGAAAGTGATTCAGAAGATATGGTTTTAGAAGATATTTATACTAAAAAAACATCGCCTTATCGTCCAGCTTGTACATGGACTACCTAAACTGCCCAAACTGTTCCGACTTCCCCAACCTCCCTAACAGCACCGATATCTCCAATTGCCCCGATTTCTCCAACTTCCCCAAGTGCCCCACCCAGAGAAATAATTTAATCTCCTGAAATAAATCAAGTTAAAACTCCTGAAAGAAGCAAATCTCCTGAAAGAGTAAAAATAGAACGAAACTCAAGTGTATCACCAGTAGATAGTAATTTTTCTGAAACTCCTATTCGAAGAAATGAAATCCCGAGAAATGGATTCAGAACAGAAAGGGGTGAGGATTTACATTGAACAAATGCTTCTGAATACATCCGTTCTGCAAATGATTTAATACAACAGTTAACTAAAAATATGGAAGCAGTTACAGTGCCAGTAACTATTGGACCTGTTCTTCCAGTTTTTGATCAAAAAGAAATTAGACATTCAGCTTTAACAGTCCCATTGAATTCTGAAATACAGAGAGTGACTGAAAATTTTTATTAATATTTATGAGAGTTACATCGAGACAAAATGATGCCTGATTTAACTTTTAATCAAAGCCTGGCATGTAAAACTCCAGTTGGTGCAGAATCTGATCCTGGAACTCCAGAAAAGAGTTCTACAGAATGTAAAATACTTGATGTTGGTAAATTAAAAACAGATCTGGAGGAATTAATAATTGATACAATTGGAACTGACAGTCTGAGGGCATATCAGGATGATGAATTGTTATTTATTTGTAAAAGCATAACTTGGAAAACAAAAAACAGATATGAAAAGTTAGAAGAAATTGCTTTTGAACTTGATGTAGATTTAAATAAACAAAAGAATTTGCAGAAACATTACAGGGTGGATTTCTCTGATAAAGACATTGAAAATTTGAATAAATCCGGAAGATTTACACACATAAAAGATTTAATTGCAGTTTTAAGAAAATTGGGTGCTCTAAGTAAATGGAGAGCTAAATGGACAAAGAAAAGAGATGAAGACAGTGTAAGCCTAAATTATTTGGTAAAAGAAAAAGAAAAAGCAACAAATGCATTTCCAATGAGAGAAATAGCAGGTGGAGGGTTTGTGCATGTTCCTTGGACGAGACAGGACATTCTCTTGTTCACAAATGATTTTCCCCGATTGAGAGAGAAACCTGTAGAATGGTATCGACAAGTAGAGAGATTTGTGAAGGTCTCAAAAGTCCTGTGGGTAGATTTAGATGGATTATTTGACATAATTGTTCCATCAGATCTCTGGACAGAATGCAAAATTTCTATAGATTGGCCCAAAGAGGAGCCTCAAAGAGACAAGGTAACATGTGCTCCTTCTCCAGATGTAATGAAAATGTATGATAAAGTGATTGTGTTCCTGAAAAACAAGATTCCCCCAAAAGAAGTAGATTGGGTTAAAATTGACAGAACAATCCAGGAAACAAAAAAATCAGTACATTCATTCTATGAAAGGTTACTGCTGGTATTCAAACAATACAGTGGTTATGAGCATCTGAGTGAGAAAGATATGAGCCATTATATATACAGATTTGTATATGGCTTGAGACCTGAAATTAGTGAGATGATAAGAACTGGAATAGTTGGTTGGCAATCAAATACAGTTGATGATATCCTGAGAAAGGCAAAATACTGTAGTGATGAGATAGAAGCTAAATAAAAGAAATTAAAAGAAAAAGCAATGTGGGCTCAAGTGATAGTGGCTGAGCAGCAGATAGCAACTTTGGGAAATAAAAATGTTGATCAGAATCAAGGGAAATTTAAAGGTAATTATAATAAACCAAAGTTGACAGGAAATATAGAGGAGTTAAAACAGAAACTCCCATGTTTTAATTGCGGCGAAATTGGGCACTGGAAGCATGAATGTAAGAATCCGCCCAGATATTTTATTAAAAATCAATCATTAAATCCACAGATGCAGAATGAGATAAATCAGCAGCAACAGCTACAGCGACAGTTAAATGAGATAAATCAACAGCAACAGCTACAGCGACAGGTAGTGATTCAGCAAAGTCAGTTACCACAACAGATACAACAGATACCACAGCCGCCACTTCCAAACTGTGTAAATTTGCAGAGATACAATACAGAATCAGGATTCAGCAGAGGTGAGCAGGTAAACAGATCACAAAGAGTGAATGTGTTGAATGTTTCTCAACAATTCTGCTTGAATGATGGAAATGAATCTTGTGATTACTTATGACGGTGCCTGAGAGAGGAAGAAGAGTGTGTTATTGGAGCCACTCTTGAGGTAGATCAGTCTGGTCCATTTGTAAATGGTAAAGTGAATGATGTAGAAATCACTTTCCTAGTGGACACAGGTGCTACCTGTTCTACTGTTAGATCAGTGGAAATAGAAAATCCTCCTGTCTCTGGGGACACTATCCAGGTAGTAGGTGTAGCTAATCAGCATATCAGAACAGATTTAACTGAACCAGTTGAAGTTGAAATTGGCAAATTTAAAGACATGCATAGAATTGTAGTTTGTGATAGCAGTCCAGTACATCTATTAGGTAGGGATATATTGTGCAAGATAAATTGTGCAATATATTGCTCACCGGATGGTATTGAGCTGCAAACTCCAGAAGAAGATGGTCTTTACAAATTAACGATGTCAATGGTTGAAGCATAGGAAATACGATTATTTCCTGTGTTTGATAAAAATAACTTGCCTGATGAATTAAAAGAGACAGTGAATGTTAACATTTGGGATTTCACAGGAGATGAAATGGGTTTGATGAAAAATGTAGACCCAGTGCAAATTACAATAAAACAAGGAGTAGATTATCCAATTCATCGAAGAAGAAATTGCCTAGTACCAAGGTGTCAAAAAGCAAGACAGGTAATTTTAGTCACTACAAATGCAGTTAAGTGTAAGGGTTTGAAAAGGTGGATACATGCAAGTCATACAATAAGAGTACCACCACCTGAAAATCCTGACGAAGAAGGTGATACAACAGCTGATTCAGAAGAAGAGTCTGAAAAAAATCCAGATCCTGAAAATCGACAAGATAGTCGACATCTGGAAGATTCAGATGCGAATGAAGCATTGAATGAAGAAAATGATGGAATTGTGGTACAAATCTCTGAAGAAGAAAATGACGAAGATCAGTTGAATAAAAAAGCAGATAAAGAAACTGATCAAAAAGTGATTCAAGATCAAGATCAGGAGAGTATTGAAAAGTAGTCTGGAGCATTGGAACCACTGGCGGCGTGGCTTCGTTAGGAGCCCTCGATTAAGGGGATCCGGTGGGCACCGGATCTTGAGGATCGCATCTCTCTTTACGCAGACGATATTCTGCTCTATTTTACCTCGCCTCAGAAATCCCTTAACGTGCTCTTTGATGTTCTTACCTCTTTTGGGAAGAACTCGGGACTCGTTATTAACTGGTCCAAATCGTGCGTGTATGTTATAGCGGGGGAGCTGCCTCCGCTGCCTCGTAGATTCCCGATCCAAGTGGTGGAGACTGGGTTTAAGTATTTGGGAAATTTCATCTCTATGGATTCCTCTGTGCGGTATGACCGAAATCTCCACGCTCCTCTTCGTCGCCTTAAAGAGGATGTGTGGAGGTGGCGTGGCCTACCTCTGTCCCCATTGGGACGCGCAGCACTTTTTAAAATGATGTCCCTTCCTAGATTTTTGTATGCCTTGATCCTGTTCCTTCTCGTTACTTTCGCGAGATTGAAGGTCTTCAGAGGCAGTTAATTTGGGACGGACGGGCTCGCATCTCCTTGCCCAAACTCACGCTCCCTTGGTATGATGGTGGCATCGCCCTCCCGGACATCAGGCGTTGCTATTGGGCCTCACAGCTTGGTGCGATTAATCACGTGACTTATTCCCCGGGGCCCGCTCCCGCCTTCGCTATGGATAAATTTCTATTGCCGGGCGGCAACTTCAATAGGGCCTTATACTCGAAAGCGCCATTCCAACTTCTGACTGGACCTACGAAATGTGCCGTGCGTGCATGGAAAGATGCGACTGTGGCCAAGGGTTGGAGTGATCGATTGACGCGCATGGCTCCGTTATATGACTCAGAGCGTTTGGGTGGCCTGTGGCGGACGAAAGGGTTTGACAGATGGGAAATGATCGGTATTAGCAGGGTGGAGGATCTCTGGGCCAGAGGCACAATCAAGTCCTTCGAGGCCCTGAAGGTGGAATATCAACTGGATGACAGGGAATATTTTCGTTATCTCCAGGTGCGACATGCCCTGCTTTCCGTGTTCCCCCCAGGGACGGAAATCCCCCAGTCATCCCCGCTTGAGGATCGGATTCTGGACGGCCATGTGCCGGACAGTACGATTTCTCTAATCTATAAAAAGCTTATTAATACTAGGGCTGACCTTCTGGTGCGACTTAGGGCCTCCTGGACTCCAGATGGCCTCGAACTGGTTGACGAGGATTGTCAGATGGCGATTTCCTCCCCTCGGGAGGTGGCTATTCCGGCCCGCCTTCGTTTTGTGCAACTGAAGATCCTCCACCGAGTTTACATGACTGGTACGCGTCTGGTTCGGATGGGGTTTTCTGCTGATGGGTTGTGTAAGCGTGGCTGTGGTATGGATGGCACTTTTCTCCATATTATATGGGAATGTCCGGTGATTTCCGCTTTCTGGTCCAGAGTGCATGATGTAATGGGGCGAGTCACCGGGGTCTCTCTCCTCCCTGAGGCGAGGCGCTGCCTGCTTAATGTGTGGGAGCCTACGGATTGTACTGCCGCTCAGACCTTTTGGATTACCCTGGGCAACATGGTTGCTAAGAGGGACATTGCGCAACTTTGGGGATCCCACAGACCACCTGGAATAAGTGCTTGGAAAGAAAACATGGACTGGTGCATGTTTCGGGAAAAGACGATGTATGAGGCTCGTGGCCGTCCCAGGAAGTGGGGTAGGATTTGGTCACAGTGGAATGAATATCGTGGAGACATCTGTACCCCCCCCCACTTGATTTTACTGCTGATATTCCCTCGTCCTCGTAGTTGACGTTCCTACAGACTGACCAATATGCTTTCTTTTGATGTTCCTTTTCACCGTACCCCCGCCCCTTAGAACATTGCCTTTATTCTTTGAAATTGATTCCCCCCTTCCCCCTCTCCCCTACCCCAGACACTGTTTTTATCATGTGAGAGTTTGTGTTGTTTGTTTCTATTTCATCAAAATTATAAAATGAAACCTACGTGATCCTTCCTATGATGTTTTATGCCACTGCACCGTAAAGATGTGATTTATGGCCTTTCCGCAGGGTACTGTGGCCTGTTATCCTGTTGATTGTCATATCGGCCGGCCCGACTGGGTTGTAGGCAGACGCTGTGTATTGTGCATTCGAAAATAAAGGTTTTTAAAAAAAAAAAGAAAAGTAGTCTGGAAACTTTGGAAGAAGGAACGAAAATTCGAAAACTGGCGGATTGGAAGTAATTGAAGAAGAAGAAGAAGTAATTCCAAGTACCAGCTATAAGGATGCTGTTCCTAACAAAGTGAAGCTGCCGAGTAAAGAAGTAATAACTGAATCTGATGAAGAATCTGACTCAGAAAAACGGATTATTGATGAATCAGCAACTGAAACAGATGACAGTGAAGATGAATCAAATTTGAAGAAAACAAGAAAAAGAGCTTGGAGACTAGAATACAATTTGAGAGAACCAAAAAAGAAGCAGACAAGAAAAGGAGATAATTGTCCAAAAGAGATTGAAGGCATATAATTCAAATTAGTAAACAGAGCAAAAGAACAGGTGAATGAAATCTCAAGTCAAAAAGAAGAAAATTTAGATGAGAAAAAACAAGCAGAAAAGAAAATAGAAGTTATAAGTACTAGAGCAAAGAGAGTAATCAGACCAAATCAAAAATATAAGTCAAAAGAGTGGGCTTATATAATAATCCCACCAATTGCAGAGGTTGATAGTAGTAGCAAAGAGGATTTAGCAGACAACAGTGAAAATATTCAAATTTGATAATAAATGAAATTTGATTAATTGACACAAGGTCGAAGAAATTGTGTTAGCTGAAAAATACATTTGATGTATGACATAAGGTCGAAGAAAAACTGTTAGGAAATAGATTTATCTGATTTAAAAAAAAAAAGAAAACAAGGAGGGTATATATATAGATTTTTCAATTTTTCAACTTTTATGTTTTTTAGAAGAAAGAAATGGCTTACTCTTATACTAGCAAAAATTTGAGATGCTTTTTTCTCAAGAGATGTTGCAAAATGTCTTCAATATGTGTGGTACTAATTATTCTAGTCTGGTTAATTTTAGCAATCATTTTTCCGTTAGGTGTTGATAAAGAAATGTATAAAGCTAACAAGACAAGTAAAGCTGAGGTTAAGTCTGATAGTACTGACAAATCTAGCAAAATTATTGATCATAAACCAGAGATACATCAAGATAGATCTGTTGGAGATTTCTCTAGTAATACATTTTCTAGACTTTTATCTGAATATGTTAAAGTAATGGATGCTAAAGATTGTTATGTCTGTGTAAAATTACCTGCTTCAGTTTCTGAGGGAATAACTTATAATATGCTCCCTCTTACATATGGCGTGACGTGCAGTGTAATAGCTAGTTTGTTTTATAAAACTGGTTGTTTAGAATTTTATTATTCTGACTTTGATGTAATTTTTGCAAATTTGAAAGTTGAAAATAACCTGAATAAAGTGAGACCTTCTAAACAGATGAGGGAATTTTTCTTAGTAATTAATGAACTCACCTATGAATACGCTTATAGAAATAATTTAACATGCAAATTTAGAGCAGAGGAGAAAACTTTGTCGAGTATGGTGGAAGAGAGAAGGGCAATTTACAAACGAAATGAGGCAATGAAAATTGCTAAATAAAAGTTTTGGCAAATCGAGGATGAGAAGCTCAATGGTAGAAATGTAAATATTTCAATCCATATAGATAAACCTGTTAGTGGAAAATTATGTATTAGAAGAGATAATTCCCTGTATGACAATTATTTTGTAGGAGCAAGTCAATGTGAAGATACTTATCAAATTGTAGGGGGATGGGGATTTAAAGGAGGTAAAGATCCAATTTTTCCTGGAATTTATTTTATTTGTGGGGATAAAGCATATTACAGCCTTCCGGACCACTGGTGCGGAACCTGTTTTGTTGGTTTAGTTTTTCCAAAACATGTTCATGTGGATAGAAATGCTGAAGGTTCATTTGAAATTAGCAAACATGTAAAAAGAAACAAAATAGAAAGTTTTTCAGAAATTCTGGGAGACATATTTGGTGCAATAATACCTATGGTAGGAATAACCCTGAATTCAATCAGAATTAGAAAATTGTCAACAATTGTAGACAGACTGTCAACTGACACTGCAAGAGGGTTCCAATTAGTGAATACCGAACTTATAGCCATGAGGACTATGGTAATGCAAGATCGTCTTGCACTTGACATCCTGTTAGCTAAGGAGGGAGGAGTTTGTGGGATCTTACATGTCCAACACTGCTGTACTTACATCCCTGATAAAAGTAAGAATATAGAAATGTATATAAGAAACATCACTGAGTTACACCAAGAGGTAGATCCTCTAGAAGATGAGAGTTTTTCAGAACGTCTTAGTAAAAGATTTACAGCAATCAAGCACTGGTTTCAAGAGATAGGTAGTTCAATTATAGGTAAAATAGTTTTTCCTTTGATAATTATAGCTTTAATGATACTTTTGTTAAAAATTAGTTGTATGTTACACAGAAGAAGAAAGCATGTCACAGAAAAGAAGAGAATTTACAAGCTAAGAGAGGAGAGAGAAAAAGAAATAGAATTCGAAGAGTTTCGTAGAGCTCAATATGATAGTTGCAGAAGAACAGCTGAATCTAAAATTTAGAAATACTAACACTAAGAAAGTGCAAAGCATGTTCTTTGGTTGAAAATTTATAGAATCATAAATTTTTTTGGGTATAGTTTGGTGATTTTTAAATCACCAGATGAGTGAGTTGATGGAGCAAGATGAAGAACAAAATTTTGTTCTGACTTGCAAAGTTAACCTCTCTTAATAAACATAATATTATTAATAAAGTTTGTGGTGTGATCATTAACCAACATAGTTTAAGATGCATTCATCATGGGTTTACACGCGGGACTAACATGCTTTATGTTGCAACTGCAAAAAAGAAAATAATAAAACTAATTATGTCCATTGTCTTTGTCAGTATTAAATGCGGCCTTTTACGATAATGGCATGTGCTTATTTTCATGTTGCTTATGTTTTGTCTTTTGTGATAAAATGCTCAAAGAGTTCCAGAATCATTATGGATATGTAAATATGATGCTGCTTTTTGTGCTAAGCTAGGTAACATAATTAATCATGTTACATTAGCAAAGAAGGAGGGTAACAGAATGGGTTTCAATTCTTTAATTAATTGATGTATTGTGTTTGTTTAATAAACAGTTTTCGAAGTGAGGCCTAAGATGAAATATGGCTGACAGAAATGCAGACGTGAACGAAACCATGTCCGGAGATGAGCCTTTTGTTGTAAAATGGAAATATTTGCTGAATAAAAAAGACTTTTGCCAGAATTAAATGTGCTCACGGAAACAAGGCCCCAAGGACAGTATCTGTGTATGTCTGCCAAGGTTAGGAAGTGAAAAGAACAGTGCTTGTACTAAAGTAACATTTTGAAGAAGCCGAATGTCACCAAAAAGAAAAGACAATGGAGCTTATGTAAAACCTTGAACGTGGTCAGGAGCTGTATGAGCTAATGTGGACTGACTTGGATCAGCCAATGAGGGTTGAGCATTTTTGAAAAGAAATACAAAATATAGAAAGATAAGTTAGTAAAAAGGTATAAAGTCTGACGTTGCGTTTGTGGAAAAAACTCTTGCTTTCCGATTCCTGAGACGCTGACATGCTGTCGGACTTTTGGCGCACATAAGGACAGCAGACTTATTAATCTTCCCTTTTAGGAGAAGTTTGAGTTAGACAGGGAAATAGACTGAAGGAAATGGAAACGATCTTTATTAATAATTCATGTTTCTGAGCTTTCTTCCGAATGTCAGTTCTAATTTAGATTTTTTAATAAAATGCTGCTTATCTTTTACTTATGAAATAAAAATTTAAATCATTCTAAATGTCTTTCCTTTCAAAATAAAGTTAATAAAATTAGATTTGAAGTGACAAGCTGGTCTTGTTTATTCATGGTCTAGTTACTATTAGTTGATCCATCCACCTTATGTGGCTTGATTTAAACTGCAGTATGTAAATATAAATGTAAATATTTGTGAATAGATCTTTAAAATCAAACCACTTGATTCAGTCACTCTAAATTGTCTCATTGGTGTTATGGGCCTGGATTTATGTGTTTAGAGATGTATGGCGAGAACTGAGGTGATAGATGGGGCGAGTGAGACTGTTTTTCCTTAGGAGCGCTGGATCATATGCCAGACACTCGTTCTTCCCTGCATGTGCACACAATGCAACAATACAATTTAGCCTAACAAATTGTTCAGAAATATACTGGAAGGTAAAGAAAGAACCAAAATTATTTTTACAAAGAAAAATAGGCAATTGTTAACTTGATACCCCATGACATAAAAGCCATAGCGTGCACAGCTTGTCCAAATTCACGCCACCTAATTCTACCACACACAGCACATTTGAACATCTCATACTTTCATGCCACACAATTCAACTATAAATAATTTAACTCTACAACATTCCATACCACATAATTACAATCCTAAAAATTAAAAAAACACATATTTCCACTTCACTCCATACCACATCATTCCACATCACATAATAACATTCCACACAACTTAATACCACTCCAAACCACATAATTACACTCCACACAACACATTTCAACTACACATAATTCCACTTCAACCTACATAATTACACTCCACACACCATATTTACACTCAACTCCAAAACACATAATTTCCCTCCACAAAATACAACTATGCATTATGCTGTATAATTCCACTCCGCACTTAAATACACCACACCATGCCACATAATTCCACACTTCATACAATTCCACAATTCATCCTCACACGAATCATCACACAACATAATTACACTCCACATACCACTTAGCACCACATAATTAACCTCCACATAATTAAGCTCTACTCCATACTGCATAAATACACTCCACATAAATCCAGTCTATGCCATGTAGCCAAACTCCACATAACTACACTTCACACCATTCCTCCTAATACCACTCAGCATATTGTTCACTCAATATCGCAAACTTCCACGTCACACAATTCAACTCTACACATTTCCATTCCACACCACATAATTGAACAACAAACTACATCATTCAAACCAACAGCCCAATTACAAAACACACCACATACATCCACTCTACGCCACAAAATTCCACATCATGCTACAATATTTAACAGCACACCACATAAGTAAACTCCCCTACCTACCTCTCCACAACACAAAATACCATTCCAGATCATCCCACTCTAAGACATACAATCCCACTCCACATAATTCAATAACACTTAATACCACATAATTTCACTGTACACCATGCCACATTATTTCACTACACAGATCAAATCCACTCAACACAATTCCACAACTAACAATTCCAATCCAAACCCCATATGTCCACTTGACACCACACACATTCACTGCACTCCAAACAGAAAATGCATAGTTATAATACATTGTCCTTTACGTCAATAGCTTTAACTCTCACAAATGCTAAACCAATTGCATTGCAAATGCTTGTTTACCTTCCAATGCGTCCCAGCAGATCCTGTACCTGTAGCTGCAAACCTTCTCCTGCCCCAGTCAATATTGTGCTGCCTTGTCCCTTCTCAGCAGAGCAGTGCCCTGTGGAGAATGCTCTCTCTGAGCGCCCCCACCCCTACCCTTGTCAGGGTACTGAGCCGTGCCCTGTGGACCCCACACTTGACAGGGCCCTGAGCATTGCCCTGTAGAGAATGCTCTCTCTGAGGGCCCCACCCCCACCCTTGTCAGGGCCATGAGCCAAACCCTGTGGACCCCAACCTTGTCAGGGTCCTGAGTAGTGCCTTGTGCAGAATGCTCCCTCGGAGGGCCCGCAGTGCAATGTGGAGAATGTTTTTTTCTGTGGGCCCTCACCCTTGTCAGGGTCCTGAGCAGTGCCCTGTAGGGAATGCTCTCTCTGGGGCCCGCACCCATGTCAGGGCCCTGAGCACTGACCAGAGTGCCCCCACCCTTGTCAGGGTCCTGAACAGTGCCCTGTGGAGAATGCTCCCTCTGAGGGCCCCACCCTTGTCAGGGTCCTGAGCAGTGCCCTGTGGAGAATGTTCTCTCTGAGGGCCCCCACCCACACCCTTTTCAGGGTCCTGAGCAGTGCCCTGTGGAGAATGCTCTCTCTGGGGCCCCCACCCTTGTCAGGGTCCTGAGCAGTGCCCTGTGGAGAAAGCTCTCTCTAGGGTCCCCATCCCACCCTTGTCAGGGTCCTGAGTAGTGCCCTGTGTAGAATGCTCTCTTTGTGCGCCCCACCCTTGTCAGGGTCCTGAGCAGTACCCTGTGGAGAAAGCTCTCTCTGTAGGCCCCACCCCACCCTTGTCAGGGCCCTGATCAGTGCCCAGAGGAGAATGCTCTCTCTGGTGGCCCCCACCCTTGTCACGGTCCTGAGAAGTGCCCTGTAAAGAATGCTTTCTCTGAGGGCCCCCACCACACCCGTTTCAGGGTCCTGAGCAGTGCCTTGTGGAGAATGCTCTCTCTGGGGCCCCCACCATTGGCAGGGTCCTGAGCAGTGCCCTGTGCAGAATGCTCTCTCGGAGGGCCCGCAGTGCCCTGTGGAGAATGCTCTCTCTGGGGCCCCCACCCCACCCTTGTCAGGGTCCTGAGCAATGACCTGTGCAGAATGCTCTCTCGGAGGGCCCACAGTGCCCTGTGGAGAATGCTCTCTCTGGGGCCCCCACCCTTGTCAGGGTCCTGAGCAGTGCCCTGTGGAGAATGCACTCTCTGAGGGCCCCCACCCCCATTCTTTTTTGGGCCTGGCTCTGACTGAAGAGAAACAATGTAAGTTGTTACTTTGTTTCTCTTCAGTCCTGGGTCAGCACGAGGAGCTTACAGCACACTGCAGCTGCTTTAGAGCAAGAGACATACAGCTCTCCACAGATGAGCTGAGGGCCCCCCCCTTCATGTACTGAAGCCTGGGCCCCCCTGCACTGCAGGGGGGGTTACGCCCCTGGGCAATGCTCCTCCACCATAGCAGAGGAGGCACCGCTGGTGATGACATCTCCCGAAAGAGGATCATCCCCCTGCTGCCGGTCGCATGTCACTGCAGCCTCACCCAACCTACCCTGCTCTTTCCCACTCACTCGATCCTGCATAGAGGCACCCCTACGCTGCGCAACGTATGGCTCCATGGCGCAGACTTGACAACGGCACACGAGCCTGTAATGTACCTACCTTCTCCATGCATGAAACCTGCAGCACTACACCCTCAGTAGGCCACCTTTCTTGCATCTATGCTTTTCAGCCGGAACTGTTATGATTTGATTGATGGCAGAGAGCAAGCCAGCACTGGGGCTGCTACCACTACCCCTAACCCCCTTCAACGACACCCTCTTCAGATGTTTTAAGCCCACGCAGGCTTGTTCTAGAGGACCTATTTTTTTTAGATCCTCCCTACCTTCATCCTGCTAAATCTTTAATGCTTCCACTACTCTGCTAACGCCCGCCATGAGTAAACCAACTGTAACCATGTATACAGTATATATATATATAATCAAAAGCAATTCTACGTGAGGGGCACGGCCGGTCCTCCTGGTCGCCGAGGTGGCGTCTGCAAATCGGGGCACCCACCTCCGCTCTAGGCCAGTCCAGGTGAAGACTAGTGACCCCCCCCGACACCAGAGGGGAAGACCTCCCGGGGCACAGACAGCAGATCCAGAGGCGGGGGATCCTGGACGCAGCCCGCCATGGCCAGGGGCGGGAGTGGCGGAGGGGCCCCGAAACAGGGCCTCATTGACAAATACACAGGGCCGAGTGGAGGGGCTGGGGCCGCTGGAGGCCCGCAGGCCTCAGGACCGGACAATGCAGCACTTATGGTGGTGATAACCTAATCCAGGGACATGTTGGATGCGAAGATAGGGGCAGTGGGGGCGGATGTCACGATGCTGCGCCAAGACCTGCGAAATACAGTGGCTCGCATCACGGAGGCCGAGACCAGAATATCGGGGGTAGAGGACAACGTGACGACCTTGAAGCGAAAGGTGGCCAGTATGGAGGGGATCCAGAAAGGCCTAGCTCTCCGGGCAGAAGATGCGGAAGGGCGGGCTCGGCGGAATAATCTGAGGTTCGTGGGATTCCCGGAGGGCTATGAGAAGGGCAACATGGAGAACTTCTTAACTCAGTGGTTGGAGAGCTGGCTCCCACCAGACTCCCTCTCACGCTGTTTTGTGATCGAACGGGCGCATAGATCACTCATAAGAAAGCTACCGGTCGGGTCTCGCCCGAGGCCAGTGATAGCCAAGCTATTGAATTATCACGATCGGGACACTATCCTGCAGCAGGCGCGAGCAAAGGAAGCCCTCATGTGCGAAAACCAGAAAATCCTGATCTTCCCCGACTATACCAGACTAGTGCAGCAACAGAGACAATCATTTGCGGCTGCCAAGGTACACCTTCGTGATCTTAAGCTTTCATATGCCTTACTGTATCCGGCCATCCTGCGAGTGGTCTATCAGTCCCGTACCCTTTTCTTTGACACCCGGGAGGAGGTGTTCCATTGGACAGATGAGACAGTCAAAGACCGGGTGAACACTCCTCCGGGCCGAGATTCAGATTCGTCCTCCAGTGGTGCACTGACGCGGACCACCCGAAAATCACGGAGCAAGAGCAACTGGCGGTCCAGATCTAGGGGACGCTCTGCCTCCAGGGGGGGCGGTGAATGGAAGGGCGGCTGCCTCTGATCCCCCGAAGGCTGTCCCGTGAAAGGTGGACCTACTTGAGGTGGCACGAGGACGCAAGCATGCTTCTGTGGAGACTACTAGGCTGGGGGATCTTCCCGCTGTGTATCACTGAGGCTGCACCGAACGATCATTTGAGACATTTGAATTTCTAGTGATGATGTAGATGTGGGGCAAATCTGGGGTGGGGGATGCTAAGGGCGGGCGCGTTCAGGGTAGTTGACGGTTGTTTGGGGGGATGGGTAGTGTTATGGGGATCCATTGGGGTGGAGGGTCGTCGACCTCGGGTTGGGGGTGGAGACTCTGCTACGCCGCGACAGGTACTTTATTGTTCTTTAAGGTATGGGGGGGATGGGGTAGGGTTTATGGGGGAATGTTTGATGTTGAAGTGGAGGGGGAATGCACAGTCCTAGTGATGTCACAGTGGTGGTTGAGTGTGGGTGTACATGGCGTGCATGGTGGCTTGTCGATACGTGAGGTTGTTGATGTCGGGCCCGGATGATGGGGCCGCTGGGACCAGAGGCACACTTCTTGTCCTCAGTTGGAACGTGAGGGGAGTATTGGATAAGATTAAGCAGGGGCGGTCTTGAAGCAGGCCAAGCGAGCGGGGCGGATGTGGTAATGCTAAAGAAGACTCATCTTTTAGGTAACAAAATCCTCAGCCTCCAGCGCTATGGCTATACCCAGGTCTTCCATGCTGGATTTGCTAGGGGCTCCAGAGGGGTGGCCATTCTTATACATCGTAGGGTTCCATACATCCATGCCACTCAATGCGTGGATGTGCAGGGTCGATACATATTTGTCCAGGGCGTCCTTGGGGAGGAGCCGGTAGTGTTCGGCTGTGTCTACGCCCGCCCCCATTGCAGTGGTCCCTGGTGGAAAAGATAATTGCGGTGTGGGCGGATATCCCGGATGTCCTAGCAGCAGTGGGTGGTGACTGGAAGGATGTGATGGACAGTGCACGAGATAGGTACAGGCCTGGGGGGGACAGTGGCAGCGGGAGGTACCGAGTTGAGTGATATGATCAGGAACCTGGGCTGGGTGGACACTTGGAGACATGTCCATGGGTCAAGGCGTGAATATACCTTTCTTTCTGCAGTACATAAATCCTTTTCTAGACTGGATTACGTAGAGTCCGCAGATATACTGCCACGGGGGCTGTCGGACCGCTCTCCAACGGCCGTTACTATTCGCCTGGACCAGCGGCGACAGCCATTTCGGTGGCGCCTCTCTGTATGGCATCTGCAACTGGTAGACTATCAAGTACACATGAGGGAGGCCATTGCCCATTACGTGTCTGAGAACGAGGGGACGGTGGCGGACAAGGCGACTTTATGAAAGGCCATGAAACCCACTTTGAGAGGCATAGACATAGCTTGCTGTACGGCGGCTAAGAGGAAACATAGAGAGGACCTGGATCGGGCCGAGGCTGAGATTAGGGATCTGGAGAGACGCAGCGGTTTGGAGGGTGGAGGCCAGACTGTGGGGCAGTTGTTGTTTGCCCAGCAGTCTTCCGCCTTGTTACTCTTAGATGAGGCACGACAGCTGTGGATGGCGACCCGCAGTCGTATATACCAATGGGGGGATAAGTCAGGGACAATGCTCCATAGACTGTGTCAGGGCCTGACCCAGGCTCGGACCCTCCCGAGGGTGGTAGATGGATCTGATCCCTGATCACAAACCCTGGGGTGCTAGCGGAGAGCTTTGCCACATACTATGCTGACCTATATGCCCCAAGTGAATGCATCTCCGTGGATTTGGTTGACAAATTTATAGCCGATCTGCCGCCGCGAGCAGTCTCAGATGAGGCTCGAGACCGCCTTGATCTTCCGCTGACGGAGGATGAATTGGGTACGGCTTTGAAGGAGTTGAACACAGGTAAGGCCCCAGGCCCTAGCGGCTTTCCCAGCGAATTTTTTAAGAAATTCCGCCTACAACTCGGGGCCCACTACAGGGCAGTGGTGGAGGAGGCAAGGGAGCGCGGTAGTCTACCCCCAGACTGGAGGCATGCAGAGGTTGTGGTATTTCACAAACCTGGTTGGCCCCTGGAACAACATGCCTCGTACCGTCCAATCTCCCTTCTGAACATGGAGGCCAAAGTTCTCGAAAAAGCAAGGTAAGCCCCTGCCTAGCGGTTAAGCGTAAAACTCTGCTTATCACGGAGCCCGACCCCTGATCCAGCCCTCAATTCTATTTCCCCAGCCACTGAACGGGTAAAACCATCCCGACTAGCCTGGCATTGAGCCCAACCCGCCGCTGCTCTCATCGAAAAAGCAAGGTAAGCCCCTGCCTAGCGGTTAAGCGTAAAACTCTGCTAATCACGGAGCCCGACCCCTGATCCAGCCCTTAATTCTATTTCCCCAGCCACTGAACGGGTAAAACCATCCCGACTAGCCTGGCATTGAGCGCCTACATACAGCACACTCGCGCTGTAACTACGAAGGGGCCAAAAGCCGATTGATCTTCGCCCTACACTCCATAGCATTCCAACGGGAAGCAAGGTAAGCCCACGGTTCAAATACCGTTGTTTGCAATTAATCCGTCATTCCCGAAGCCTGACACCTTATTACGCTAATTTTTATCTTCAGTCAAAGAACGGTCTGACTCCAAGCCAACCGCTTACAGAGACCATCCGATGCCCTGCTACACCATATGTAGCTAGGTAAGCCAACCCAAATCGAAAAGTATTACTCCCAAAGTGGAGCGGCGCCACTTATCCCTCACATTTTCACCCCCAGCAACCACGAGGACCCATCAGAGGGAACCTCGCTGCCACAACCAATTACAGGTTATCTCTCCAGGCCTCACTAGTCAACACCAATTGGTAGGTAAGCTTCCTGCTTGCCGCCGATGCTTCCATAATGTATATTGGTCCCTTGACTCTAGCAATTAACATTGCAAACCGGTTAACACATCTTGTTTTCCGGTGCAACAGCTTTATACAGTGATTTTAGCTCAGCAATTCCCATGGGGGCCAAAAAACCCAGATTAAGCATGCATAATCGGTAGATGCTGTTGGCACTGTTTCTCTCACGATGTCACTATTCACAAACCACGACATTGTTACAAAAGCGACCCTAATGTCACCGTCGATACAGCACAAGTCTTGATGAATGACACCGCTGTCACTGCGCCGTTTTTCCGCACGTTTTCACCGGCACAAAATGTTTTTCCTTAAAATCACAAATACACTAGCAAAAACAGGTGAGCCCAAATAATGACCGTTTTTTAAAAAAACTTTTAATTGTGCCCTGTCATTTACTGTCTGATTTTTCGTTGTTGTAGGCCTAGGCCTTAAAATTGTCTTTTATCTCCCCCTTCCTTTCTACAGGCTTTATGTATTGCAGGCATTAACTATAAAAATAGTCCTGATGATGATCCCATTGTACTATGAGCCCCTAGGGATCGAAACGTCGACGCAATAAGCAGTGTAGCATATTATTTAATATGGTCATATGAAATGGTTGGCACTGCACGGTGAATTTGTTGTATTTGTATTTACTTTAACTACAAGTCACCGATTGGCTCAAAAACTTCTTGTTTTGCCTGAAAAGTTTTCCTTTTTTCTATCCCTCTCTTCCTGGTTTATCTTCTCTTAAACCTCTTGGGATAGGTACAGGACTGTACCCTATCTTGCCATTATATTTTTTGGCCTCCTCTCGGGCCAACAACTCCATGTTATCTTTGGAATAAACTTGCGTCCGGCTGGACGTGTTTCAAAAATATAGTACTCATTGTAGTCTGTATTGCCATTTTTTGTTATATTTTGATCCCTTAGGACCATTGTTCTTTGAAATAAGTAAAGTTCTGGCCAAGGCATTGGCCAATCGGTTGCTTCCATACATTAGTGATCTCATACACCCGGACCAGGCTGGATTCATGCCCCGTCGGGCGACGCGACATAACATTAGGCGGGCTCATGTTGCGGTGGCGGCGATTCGCTCCACTGGGGAGCGGGCGGCACTTTTCCTGGCCGACATGGACAGGGCGTTTCATTCGCTTAGCTGGATTTATCTGTTCTCGTTCCTGTCCCGACTGAATCTGGGGCCCGTTTTCGTGTCCTATGTGCAGTTGCTATACACAAACCCGACGGCCTCAGTTCGCGCTGCGGGGGTGTCGTCCCCGAGCTTCACTATAGGGAGGGGGACCAGGCAGGGCTGCCCCCTCTCGCCCTACTTATTCGCCTTGGCCATGGAGCCGTTAGCCGTGTGGGTCCGGATCGATGCGCAGATGCGGTTGTTTGAGTGGAGGCGCGGACTGTCAGATAGAATCGCACTTTATGGGGACGATGTCCTGTTCTCCTTAACGGACTTTAATAGGTCGTGCCCCGCCTTATGCGTATCCTACAAATTTTCGGCGAGACGTCGGGCCTGTATATTAACCCGCGCAAGTCTACCCTTTGGGTGCTGGGAGATGGCCCGGCAGTTGGAGACTGGGCATCGGCCCTTCAGATTGCAGTAGGAGGCATTAAATACCTTGGGGTGTTCCTGTTGGAGATCCCTGCTGTATCCCGGGAGCGCAATTTGGCGCCAGTTTGGGAGCGCACCCGGGCTGACATCAAGGTGTGGTCCCGCATGCCACTGACGATCTATGGTAGGTCGCCATTTTTAAAATGGTGGCTCTGCCTAGACTACTTTATCAGTTGCAAAATCATCCCTATCCTGTCCCATCCTCATGATTTAAGCAGGTAGACTCGACTCTGGGACAATTCCTCTGGGTGGATGGCGCGATCTGGGTAGCACTTCGCACATGCTTCCGATCGACATATAGTGGGGGGTTGGCAACTTCTGATGTTCGCCCATATTATCAGGCCTCGCATCTTCTTGTTTTGAACGAATGGTGGTATGGAGACAGGGGGGACCCGGCCGATGCGCTGGAGCGGTCCCTTATGGAGCCCCACACACTCCATACGTTGCTATATGCGAAACAGAGGCGTAGGGCACTGCCGTCTGTGTCGCAGGTGGTATTTGATGTTTGGCGGCAAGCCCTGCAGCGAATCGGGTGGTGGCAGACCTTGACTGAAGAAAGTCCTCTTTGGCGAAATGGCCGCCTTCCCGACCTGGCTGTCCTTCAGGGCTTTGAGGGTGGGATGATATCGGAATCTCTAGACTGGGAGATGTCATGGCGGGGACGTCGCTTAAGTTGTTCCAGGACTTGAGTGCTGAATACCATATGCCCCGTGCTCAGTTCTTCCGATATTTACAATTCCGACATGCCATTACCCCATATATAGAGGGATTGACATCTCTCCCCGAATTTAGTCCGCTGGAGGCTCGGGTGTTTAAGGGGGACATTGAGACCAAAAAAACATCTTGAATATATCAATCCCTGATTATACACTGCTCTTCTGATCTGCAGAAACTAAAGGGGACCTGGGAGGCTGATATGGGGGAGTTAGAGGAGGAAGACTGGAATGAGGCGCTGGCAGGCCCCAGAGGAGCGGCCATCTCTGTCCGCCTGAGACTGATTCAGTTTAAATACTTGCACAGGGTATACTTCACTCGGCGGAGGCTGTGGCAGGCGGGCCTCATTGCATCCCCAATCTGTACTAGGTGTGGATGTGAGGAGGGTACTTTCTTTCTCACAGTGTGGAGTTGTGGCCTCTTAGACAGGTTCTGGAATGGCCTAGATGAGGTCCTAGGATGGGTGCTTCCCCGCACGCCACGCCTGGGACTACTGCATGTGTTGGATGGAGTGGGGGGTAACCTCTACAAGAGGCATTTGTTGTTACTGGGTCTCACAATTGCCAAAAGAGATATAGCGAAGGCATGGAAGGATCCAAGGGCTCCGACGTTAGTGGCGTGGAAGAGGGGGCTTGATTTCTGTATGGGGATAGAGAAGCCCATATTTCTTGCCCGGGGCTGCCCTCGGAAACATTATAAAATCTGGAAACGTTGGGCTGATTTCAGGGGCATCTGGCTTAAGCCTCTGCCGGAACAGGACCCAGGACTGGATGCTTGAGTGTGCTGTGCCAGTGGCTATGTGTACACAAATTGTTGGAATTGAATGGAACCGTGCTGGGGGGGGGGGGATCCGGGAGGGTTGGGGGTGGGAGGGGGGTTGGGGGCGGGAGGGAAGGTAGTTAATTGCATTCTTTTTCTACGTTTATTTGATGTAAAAGACATGATGGATTGCAATGCTTTATGTACATTCAAATGCTTGGCAGTTGCCTCTGGGGAACAGAGCTCTGCGATGTAATGTGATCTATCAATAAAAAATCTGTTTTAAAAAAAAAAAGCAATTCTACTCTTTGTCCTCCCTATGATGAAAGGCAAAAGTATACCCTGCCCCTGAGTGCAACAATGGCCAAAGAGGCCGCCATCAACATCTCCCTAAATAAAATCAAACCTACACCCCACCCACCTACTACATGACCTATAATAAACCCCAACGTCGTTGGGAGCGCACCACACATCCTAAACCCTTGGGGGGGAGAGACCGGGCAAGCTCTCCAACACCAAGTCCCCTTGTTGCATTTAGGGAGGGGGGATGGGGGAATGAGTTGGTGCAGCTAAAAGGGCTAGCGCTTGTTAAGAACATGAAATGTGATCTTAAGAAACTAAAGAATGTATGGTCTGAGACCTATATTGTTTGGCCGAAACTGATTGAAATGGGGTTTTAGCGTTTGCAAGCAGTCTGAGTTACCAAAGCACACGGTTTGCCTAAGCTAAAATCCATTGTACATCTGGCGGGAAATTGTTATAGTTGGAATTAAGTCTAGAAGAGAGCAGCTAGGATAGTTCATTCTACAAAATTCCACTAGATGGCAGTAACGTTTTGATCATGCTCACCAAAGGGACGAAATGTGCAATTGGCATGCTGTTCATAGAAGCCTTGTTAAATGCACAGTTTCGTGGTCTGATGAACAGTGGTCACGTTTCCGGTTTAGAACTCGGTGCACTGAGCTACAGTGCAATCAGAAGGAAGAGCATGTTATATTCCAGAACTCCACTGGGTCGCCAAAATGCCAATACCCGTCGGGGCAAGCCAAATAGCTACCCTAACCTTTACTTTTGTAATAAATATGTTCATAGCTACCAACGTTTCAGATTGTGATATTTTAATATTATTAGTCTATTTATGAGTGACATTCAACGACTTCATACACGATACTTTGAGTGACACTTTCTCGGGAGCAAAATCAAGCAAGGAAAACCCTGGTAACATAAATATCAGAAATTACATCCATTTGAGCAAAAAACTCTAAGATCTTGAAAGTACTGCATAACAGCAGAAATGGAAGGCCTTGTAAGCTGATCCTATTGTAAAACAAATGTGTAACCATGATATCAAATATCAAACAAGTCTTCCAGAGGCAGCACTTTATTCAAGTTCTATGCACATCTCTGAGTCAGGGCCAACTGAGCAGAATGGCACCAGCCTGAGAAGATCAGTGAGCTACAGGCTCAATCAGGTTGTGAATTAAATTATATTTTCAAGAAATAAGGAAGTTGGTTCAGTGCTAATAAATATTGAAATCAATAATTACTGAGTCACTGTCAGCCCGCCGTGCACCAGCCTGAGGAGAGGAGGAGAGCAGTAAGCTACAGGATCAGTCAGGCTGTGAAATAAATTATATTTCCAAGAATTAAGTTCGTTCAGAGCTAATAAATATTAAAATCAATAATTACTGAGTCACTGGCGTCAGGTGAGCCTCTGCACAGCATGTCACGTCACCAGTCTGAAAAGAAGAGTGACCTACAGGCTCAGTCAGGCTGCAAATAAAATTATATTTTCAAGAATCAAGTTCAGCGCTATTTTAAATATTTAAATCAATAATTTTATTGAGTCACTGTCAGCTGAGCAGAGGGAGCGCTGCCCAACCCGCTGCGGCACCAGCAAAGCAGTAAGCTACATACAGCAAGATCAGGCTGATACTAAAAATTAAATTATATTTTCAAGAAGATAATATATTACAGATTCAACTGAGTGCCACCGGCCGTGACAAGTCTCTAGCATCCGGTCCGGTCGCATGGCATAATGAGTGGCACCATTAACTGGTGGCACAGGCAGCAGCAGCCAAACTAAAGAAACACAACTGCCACCCACTGGCGACCCCCCTCACTAGTGACATAAGTTAATGTCTCGATGAACAACACATTGTTGCAGTCTCGTGACACAAGGGGCCCGATTCACAGAATTAACTAAAGACAAAATCCTAAACTTACTACTTTTGGTATTCACAGAATGCACTTACTACTTTTGGTAAACACAGAATGGATGTATGACTACTAACTTTACGTCTGGCCCAGAGGCGGAGCTTGTGGCTTGGAGGCGGAGCTTGTGGTCCGGAGGTGAAGCTTGTGGCCCGGAGGTGGAGCTTCCGGCTCAGAGGTGGGGATTCAGCCATGGCTGAAATCTCCAACTCCGGGCCAGAAGCTTCGCCTCCAGGCCGGAATTTCCGGCCAGAGTGCGGACGTAAAGTTAGTAGTCGTAAATCCATTCTGTGAATACCAAAAGTAGTAAGTGCATTTTGTGAATACCAAAAGTAGTAAGTGCATTCTGTGAATACCAAAAGTAGTAAGTTTAGGATGTTGTCTTAAGTTAGTTATGTGAATCGGGCCCCATGTCACGTGAATGCTGCCGCAGTGAATGCTGCAGCCAGTGAGCACCAGTGGCAGCTCCTCTGCTGTGGCGGAGGATCGTCACCCCCCCTGCTTTTAAGCAGTGCAAAGAAGCATAAAATAATAATTGTGGTGATGTGAGGGCCCTAGGCCCGCATCGCTAATAATGGATACACAGGACACAGTAGTGGGGTGGTACAACTGGCCATGAGCACGTGCGCTCAGCCCCTTTTATTAGCAGGGTCATCTGACTGATGACGCCTGTGGTGGGTGGGTGTTCAGTGTGGGTTACACCATACTGTAACACTAGAATGCTGACTCCACGTCACTACAATAATAACTTCAAGTTAACATATTATGTTTATTGACGTGTTCTGCTTCTTTGTGGGCGGGCAGGTTGGAGGGGCTGCTCTGGTCTCGGGGCAGGGCAGGGGAGGATTGGTATGCCCACTCCTAAGTGCGCAGTGATTCTTTGGTGGGCCCTCTCGTGCCACTCAAACCAATCATGTGCCCTTTCCCCTTTCTCCATGCAGGCTGCATGGAGAACAAGCCCAGGCTCCCATTTCCTGGTAGAGTGTCCAATCAGTATGCTCACAACCAATCACAATGCTGCATTGCAAGGTAGTGATTGGTCAGGGGAGCCTGGGGCCTACCAATAAAAACGCTGCATGCAGCGTTGTGATTGGATAGTGGGGCCCGGAGGTGTTTTAGTCCAGAGAAGAGCAGCAGTGAAGACGCGGGACCAAAGAGCCATGCCAGCAGCGACTGGTAAGCACAGACGAGCCCTGTGACCTTGTAAATTAATATAAATGTTTAATTCAACACTAGGGCAGCACTGCAGTGTGGAGTAGTACAGTTTGTCTGTACTGCTTGCTCAATGAGTGCTACTTTTACAGCAGTACTCCTGTCATTTGCAAGGAGGCACTATGAATACGTGACTTTGCATTTCAGTGCAGTGATGCTGACCACCACCCTAAAATACATAAGTATCACCCATGATGCGTGCTAGGTACTTGACAGGGCTCAATACTACCCAACCCCTGCATGCACTATGGAGCTCTTGATCACTGTGACAATCACAGAATTTATTTTAGCTATAGGCTCACCATCGTGAAGGAAAAACACCTCAAACAGCAATTTTTTCATATTATCAGCCCCTAACCATCTGATGCTACCAGTCACTTTCTTGTAAAAATCCCTTCAGCTCTCCCCCACCAGAGTAGTATATATGGTGCAGCAGGTGCAGTGGCCAAGAGGCCAAATGGATGCAATTTACCCTTATTATTACAGAATTGTATTCCCCAATCAGCAAGCGGAGGGGCTCCTTTCCTTGCACCAGGTTCTATTACACCCTTGCAGCACCACTTCTTTACCCACCAACATATCCCTAAGATGAAATACCTCCTGTAGGAGAGTATGGTCTGCTATCCTATGGTCACCCCAAATTTTTGCTTTTTGCTTCACTTGTTTTTGACTTAATGTGGCTGTGGGCCTGCCAATCAGACCCACAGCCTGCTGTTCTCTCTCTAAATGTATGCCAAGGCGCTTTAGGTGCCTTACCAATTGGAACATGGATCACCTTGTGAGCCCCTGTACAGTGTACCCTAGGTACCCAGGGCATAGGTGAATCCAAGGCCTACCAGGGGCTGTAGCACGTATTGTGCCACCCCTGGCCTGGCCTTACTATTTGACACAACTGGCTGATCACTCAGCTGGGGCAAGGTGGTGTAATTACCCTTTGCTTTAGGTATAGTATCTCTATATCTAACACATACAAGGACACACAGTAACCTATAAGTCACTCCTATGGCAGTCCTTATCAATCCTGGCGGCAGAGTGCTTGGTTATGTGTGAGATGGTGCTCTAGCATGAGCTGAGCCTGTCTGCAGCTTTCGGAACCATGTCCTTTAGCTGTTTCCTGATAGCGTCATACCATATACTCTTAAGTGCATTATGAACTTTTGTTAAAAATTAGTTGTATGTTACACAGAAGAAGAGAGCATGTCACAGAAAAGAAGAGAATTTACAAGCTAAGAGAGGAGAGAGAAAAAGAAATAGAATTCGAAGAGTTTCGTAGAGCTCAATATGATAGTTGCAGAAGAACAGCTGAATCTAAAATTTAGAAATACTAACACTAAGAAAGTGCAAAGCATGTTCTTTGGTTGAAAATTTATAGAATCATAAATTTTTTTGGGTATAGTTTGGTGATTTTTAAATCACCAGATGAGTGAGTTGATGGAGCAAGATGAAGAACAAAATTTTGTTCTGACTTGCAAAGTTAACCTCTCTTAATAAACATAATATTATTAATAAAGTTTGTGGTGTGATCATTAACCAACATAGTTTAAGATGCATTCATCATGGGTTTACACGCGGGACTAACATGCTTTATGTTGCAACTGCAAAAAAGAAAATAATAAAACTAATTATGTCCATTGTCTTTGTCAGTATTAAATGCGGCCTTTTACGATAATGGCATGTGCTTATTTTCATGTTGCTTATGTTTTGTCTTTTGTGATAAAATGCTCAAAGAGTTCCAGAATCATTATGGATATGTAAATATGATGCTGCTTTTTGTGCTAAGCTAGGTAACATAATTAATCATGTTACATTAGCAAAGAAGGAGGGTAACAGAATGGGTTTCAATTCTTTAATTAATTGATGTATTGTGTTTGTTTAATAAACAGTTTTCGAAGTGAGGCCTAAGATGAAATATGGCTGACAGAAATGCAGACGTGAACGAAACCATGTCCGGAGATGAGCCTTTTGTTGTAAAATGGAAATATTTGCTGAATAAAAAAGACTTTTGCCAGAATTAAATGTGCTCACGGAAACAAGGCCCCAAGGACAGTATCTGTGTATGTCTGCCAAGGTTAGGAAGTGAAAAGAACAGTGCTTGTACTAAAGTAACATTTTGAAGAAGCCGAATGTCACCAAAAAGAAAAGACAATGGAGCTTATGTAAAACCTTGAACGTGGTCAGGAGCTGTATGAGCTAATGTGGACTGACTTGGATCAGCCAATGAGGGTTGAGCATTTTTGAAAAGAAATACAAAATATAGAAAGATAGTTAGTAAAAAGGTATAAAGTCTGACGTTGCGTTTGTGGAAAAAACTCTTGCTTTCCGATTCCTGAGACGCTGACATGCTGTCGGACTTTTGGCGCACATAAGGACAGCAGACTTATTAATCTTCCCTTTTAGGAGAAGTTTGAGTTAGACAGGGAAATAGACTGAAGGAAATGGAAACGATCTTTATTAATAATTCATGTTTCTGAGCTTTCTTCCGAATGTCAGTTCTAATTTAGATTTTTTAATAAAATGCTGCTTATCTTTTACTTATGAAATAAAAATTTAAATCATTCTAAATGTCTTTCCTTTCAAAATAAAGTTAATAAAATTAGATTTGAAGTGACAAGCTGGTCTTGTTTATTCATGGTCTAGTTACTATTAGTTGATCCATCCACCTTATGTGGCTTGATTTAAACTGCAGTATGTAAATATAAATGTAAATATTTGTGAATAGATCTTTAAAATCAAACCACTTGATTCAGTCACTCTAAATTGTCTCATTGGTGTTATGGGCCTGGATTTATGTGTTTAGAGATGTATGGCGAGAACTGAGGTGATTGATGGGGCGAGTGAGACTGTTTTTCCTTAGGAGCGCTGGATCATATGCCAGACACTCGTTCTTCCCTGCATGTGCACACAATGCAACAATACAATTTAGCCTAACAAATTGTTCAGAAATATACTGGAAGGTAAAGAAAGAACCAAAATTATTTTTACAAAGAAAAATAGGCAATTGTTAACTTGATACCCCATGACATAAAAGCCATAGCGTGCACAGCTTGTCCAAATTCACGCCACCTAATTCTACCACACACAGCACATTTGAACATCTCATACTTTCATGCCACACAATTCAACTATAAATAATTTAACTCTACAACATTCCATACCACATAATTACAATCCTAAAAATTAAAAAAACACATATTTCCACTTCACTCCATACCACATCATTCCACATCACATAATAACATTCCACACAACTTAATACCACTCCAAACCACATAATTACACTCCACACAACACATTTCAACTACACATAATTCCACTTCAACCTACATAATTACACTCCACACACCATATTTACACTCAACTCCAAAACACATAATTTCCCTCCACAAAATACAACTATGCATTATGCTGTATAATTCCACTCCGCACTTAAATACACCACACCATGCCACATAATTCCACACTTCATACAATTCCACAATTCATCCTCACACGAATCATCACACAACATAATTACACTCCACATACCACTTAGCACCACATAATTAACCTCCACATAATTAAGCTCTACTCCATACTGCATAAATACACTCCACATAAATCCAGTCTATGCCATGTAGCCAAACTCCACATAACTACACTTCACACCATTCCTCCTAATACCACTCAGCATATTGTTCACTCAATATCGCAAACTTCCACGTCACACAATTCAACTCTACACATTTCCATTCCACACCACATAATTGAACAACAAACTACATCATTCAAACCAACAGCCCAATTACAAAACACACCACATACATCCACTCTACGCCACAAAATTCCACATCATGCTACAATATTTAACAGCACACCACATAAGTAAACTCCCCTACCTACCTCTCCACAACACAAAATACCATTCCAGATCATCCCACTCTAAGACATACAATCCCACTCCACATAATTCAATAACACTTAATACCACATAATTTCACTGTACACCATGCCACATTATTTCACTACACAGATCAAATCCACTCAACACAATTCCACAACTAACAATTCCAATCCAAACCCCATATGTCCACTTGACACCACACACATTCACTGCACTCCAAACAGAAAATGCATAGTTATAATACATTGTCCTTTACGTCAATAGCTTTAACTCTCACAAATGCTAAACCAATTGCATTGCAAATGCTTGTTTACCTTCCAATGCGTCCCAGCAGATCCTGTACCTGTAGCTGCAAACCTTCTCCTGCCCCAGTCAATATTGTGCTGCCTTGTCCCTTCTCAGCAGAGCAGTGCCCTGTGGAGAATGCTCTCTCTGAGCGCCCCCACCCCTACCCTTGTCAGGGTACTGAGCCGTGCCCTGTGGACCCCACACTTGACAGGGCCCTGAGCATTGCCCTGTAGAGAATGCTCTCTCTGAGGGCCCCACCCCCACCCTTGTCAGGGCCATGAGCCAAACCCTGTGGACCCCAACCTTGTCAGGGTCCTGAGTAGTGCCTTGTGCAGAATGCTCCCTCGGAGGGCCCGCAGTGCAATGTGGAGAATGTTTTTTTCTGTGGGCCCTCACCCTTGTCAGGGTCCTGAGCAGTGCCCTGTAGGGAATGCTCTCTCTGGGGCCCGCACCCATGTCAGGGCCCTGAGCACTGACCAGAGTGCCCCCACCCTTGTCAGGGTCCTGAACAGTGCCCTGTGGAGAATGCTCCCTCTGAGGGCCCCACCCTTGTCAGGGTCCTGAGCAGTGCCCTGTGGAGAATGTTCTCTCTGAGGGCCCCCACCCACACCCTTTTCAGGGTCCTGAGCAGTGCCCTGTGGAGAATGCTCTCTCTGGGGCCCCCACCCTTGTCAGGGTCCTGAGCAGTGCCCTGTGGAGAAAGCTCTCTCTAGGGTCCCCATCCCACCCTTGTCAGGGTCCTGAGTAGTGCCCTGTGTAGAATGCTCTCTTTGTGCGCCCCACCCTTGTCAGGGTCCTGAGCAGTACCCTGTGGAGAAAGCTCTCTCTGTAGGCCCCACCCCACCCTTGTCAGGGCCCTGATCAGTGCCCAGAGGAGAATGCTCTCTCTGGTGGCCCCCACCCTTGTCACGGTCCTGAGAAGTGCCCTGTAAAGAATGCTTTCTCTGAGGGCCCCCACCACACCCGTTTCAGGGTCCTGAGCAGTGCCTTGTGGAGAATGCTCTCTCTGGGGCCCCCACCATTGGCAGGGTCCTGAGCAGTGCCCTGTGCAGAATGCTCTCTCGGAGGGCCCGCAGTGCCCTGTGGAGAATGCTCTCTCTGGGGCCCCCACCCCACCCTTGTCAGGGTCCTGAGCAATGACCTGTGCAGAATGCTCTCTCGGAGGGCCCACAGTGCCCTGTGGAGAATGCTCTCTCTGGGGCCCCCACCCTTGTCAGGGTCCTGAGCAGTGCCCTGTGGAGAATGCACTCTCTGAGGGCCCCCACCCCCATTCTTTTTTGGGCCTGGCTCTGACTGAAGAGAAACAATGTAAGTTGTTACTTTGTTTCTCTTCAGTCCTGGGTCAGCACGAGGAGCTTACAGCACACTGCAGCTGCTTTAGAGCAAGAGACATACAGCTCTCCACAGATGAGCTGAGGGCCCCCCCCTTCATGTACTGAAGCCTGGGCCCCCCTGCACTGCAGGGGGGGTTACGCCCCTGGGCAATGCTCCTCCACCATAGCAGAGGAGGCACCGCTGGTGATGACATCTCCCGAAAGAGGATCATCCCCCTGCTGCCGGTCGCATGTCACTGCAGCCTCACCCAACCTACCCTGCTCTTTCCCACTCACTCGATCCTGCATAGAGGCACCCCTACGCTGCGCAACGTATGGCTCCATGGCGCAGACTTGACAACGGCACACGAGCCTGTAATGTACCTACCTTCTCCATGCATGAAACCTGCAGCACTACACCCTCAGTAGGCCACCTTTCTTGCATCTATGCTTTTCAGCCGGAACTGTTATGATTTGATTGATGGCAGAGAGCAAGCCAGCACTGGGGCTGCTACCACTACCCCTAACCCCCTTCAACGACACCCTCTTCAGATGTTTTAAGCCCACGCAGGCTTGTTCTAGAGGACCTATTTTTTTTAGATCCTCCCTACCTTCATCCTGCTAAATCTTTAATGCTTCCACTACTCTGCTAACGCCCGCCATGAGTAAACCAACTGTAACCATGTATACAGTATATATATATATAATCAAAAGCAATTCTACGTGAGGGGCACGGCCGGTCCTCCTGGTCGCCGAGGTGGCGTCTGCAAATCGGGGCACCCACCTCCGCTCTAGGCCAGTCCAGGTGAAGACTAGTGACCCCCCCCGACACCAGAGGGGAAGACCTCCCGGGGCACAGACAGCAGATCCAGAGGCGGGGGATCCTGGACGCAGCCCGCCATGGCCAGGGGCGGGAGTGGCGGAGGGGCCCCGAAACAGGGCCTCATTGACAAATACACAGGGCCGAGTGGAGGGGCTGGGGCCGCTGGAGGCCCGCAGGCCTCAGGACCGGACAATGCAGCACTTATGGTGGTGATAACCTAATCCAGGGACATGTTGGATGCGAAGATAGGGGCAGTGGGGGCGGATGTCACGATGCTGCGCCAAGACCTGCGAAATACCGTGGCTCGCATCACGGAGGCCGAGACCAGAATATCGGGGGTAGAGGACAACGTGACGACCTTGAAGCGAAAGGTGGCCAGTATGGAGGGGATCCAGAAAGGCCTAGCTCTCCGGGCAGAAGATGCGGAAGGGCGGGCTCGGCGGAATAATCTGAGGTTCGTGGGATTCCCGGAGGGCTATGAGAAGGGCAACATGGAGAACTTCTTAACTCAGTGGTTGGAGAGCTGGCTCCCACCAGACTCCCTCTCACGCTGTTTTGTGATCGAACGGGCGCATAGATCACTCATAAGAAAGCTACCGGTCGGGTCTCGCCCGAGGCCAGTGATAGCCAAGCTATTGAATTATCACGATCGGGACACTATCCTGCAGCAGGCGCGAGCAAAGGAAGCCCTCATGTGCGAAAACCAGAAAATCCTGATCTTCCCCGACTATACCAGACTAGTGCAGCAACAGAGACAATCATTTGCGGCTGCCAAGGTACACCTTCGTGATCTTAAGCTTTCATATGCCTTACTGTATCCGGCCATCCTGCGAGTGGTCTATCAGTCCCGTACCCTTTTCTTTGACACCCGGGAGGAGGTGTTCCATTGGACAGATGAGACAGTCAAAGACCGGGTGAACACTCCTCCGGGCCGAGATTCAGATTCGTCCTCCAGTGGTGCACTGACGCGGACCACCCGAAAATCACGGAGCAAGAGCAACTGGCGGTCCAGATCTAGGGGACGCTCTGCCTCCAGGGGGGGCGGTGAATGGAAGGGCGGCTGCCTCTGATCCCCCGAAGGCTGTCCCGTGAAAGGTGGACCTACTTGAGGTGGCACGAGGACGCAAGCATGCTTCTGTGGAGACTACTAGGCTGGGGGATCTTCCCGCTGTGTATCACTGAGGCTGCACCGAACGATCATTTGAGACATTTGAATTTCTAGTGATGATGTAGATGTGGGGCAAATCTGGGGTGGGGGATGCTAAGGGCGGGCGCGTTCAGGGTAGTTGACGGTTGTTTGGGGGGATGGGTAGTGTTATGGGGATCCATTGGGGTGGAGGGTCGTCGACCTCGGGTTGGGGGTGGAGACTCTGCTACGCCGCGACAGGTACTTTATTGTTCTTTAAGGTATGGGGGGGATGGGGTAGGGTTTATGGGGGAATGTTTGATGTTGAAGTGGAGGGGGAATGCACAGTCCTAGTGATGTCACAGTGGTGGTTGAGTGTGGGTGTACATGGCGTGCATGGTGGCTTGTCGATACGTGAGGTTGTTGATGTCGGGCCCGGATGATGGGGCCGCTGGGACCAGAGGCACACTTCTTGTCCTCAGTTGGAACGTGAGGGGAGTATTGGATAAGATTAAGCAGGGGCGGTCTTGAAGCAGGCCAAGCGAGCGGGGCGGATGTGGTAATGCTAAAGAAGACTCATCTTTTAGGTAACAAAATCCTCAGCCTCCAGCGCTATGGCTATACCCAGGTCTTCCATGCTGGATTTGCTAGGGGCTCCAGAGGGGTGGCCATTCTTATACATCGTAGGGTTCCATACATCCATGCCACTCAATGCGTGGATGTGCAGGGTCGATACATATTTGTCCAGGGCGTCCTTGGGGAGGAGCCGGTAGTGTTCGGCTGTGTCTACGCCCGCCCCCATTGCAGTGGTCCCTGGTGGAAAAGATAATTGCGGTGTGGGCGGATATCCCGGATGTCCTAGCAGCAGTGGGTGGTGACTGGAAGGATGTGATGGACAGTGCACGAGATAGGTACAGGCCTGGGGGGGACAGTGGCAGCGGGAGGTACCGAGTTGAGTGATATGATCAGGAACCTGGGCTGGGTGGACACTTGGAGACATGTCCATGGGTCAAGGCGTGAATATACCTTTCTTTCTGCAGTACATAAATCCTTTTCTAGACTGGATTACGTAGAGTCCGCAGATATACTGCCACGGGGGCTGTCGGACCGCTCTCCAACGGCCGTTACTATTCGCCTGGACCAGCGGCGACAGCCATTTCGGTGGCGCCTCTCTGTATGGCATCTGCAACTGGTAGACTATCAAGTACACATGAGGGAGGCCATTGCCCATTACGTGTCTGAGAACGAGGGGACGGTGGCGGACAAGGCGACTTTATGAAAGGCCATTAAACCCACTTTGAGAGGCATAGACATAGCTTGCTGTACGGCGGCTAAGAGGAAACATAGAGAGGACCTGGATCGGGCCGAGGCTGAGATTAGGGATCTGGAGAGACGCAGCGGTTTGGAGGGTGGAGGCCAGACTGTGGGGCAGTTGTTGTTTGCCCAGCAGTCTTCCGCCTTGTTACTCTTAGATGAGGCACGACAGCTGTGGATGGCGACCCGCAGTCGTATATACCAATGGGGGGATAAGTCAGGGACAATGCTCCATAGACTGTGTCAGGGCCTGACCCAGGCTCGGACCCTCCCGAGGGTGGTAGATGGATCTGATCCCTGATCACAAACCCTGGGGTGCTAGCGGAGAGCTTTGCCACATACTATGCTGACCTATATGCCCCAAGTGAATGCATCTCCGTGGATTTGGTTGACAAATTTATAGCCGATCTGCCGCCGCGAGCAGTCTCAGATGAGGCTCGAGACCGCCTTGATCTTCCGCTGACGGAGGATGAATTGGGTACGGCTTTGAAGGAGTTGAACACAGGTAAGGCCCCAGGCCCTAGCGGCTTTCCCAGCGAATTTTTTAAGAAATTCCACCTACAACTCGGGGCCCACTACAGGGCAGTGGTGGAGGAGGCAAGGGAGCGCGGTAGTCTACCCCCAGACTGGAGGCATGCAGAGGTTGTGGTATTTCACAAACCTGGTTGGCCCCTGGAACAACATGCCTCGTACCGTCCAATCTCCCTTCTGAACATGGAGGCCAAAGTTCTGGCCAAGGCATTGGCCAATCGGTTGCTTCCATACATTAGTGATCTCATACACCCGGACCAGGCTGGATTCATGCCCCGTCGGGCGACGCGACATAACATTAGGCGGGCTCATGTTGCGGTGGCGGCGATTCGCTCCACTGGGGAGCGGGCGGCACTTTTCCTGGCCGACATGGACAGGGCGTTTCATTCGCTTAGCTGGATTTATCTGTTCTCGTTCCTGTCCCGACTGAATCTGGGGCCCGTTTTCGTGTCCTATGTGCAGTTGCTATACACAAACCCGACGGCCTCAGTTCGCGCTGCGGGGGTGTCGTCCCCGAGCTTCGCTATAGGGAGGGGGACCAGGCAGGGCTGCCCCCTCTCGCCCTACTTATTCGCCTTGGCCATGGAGCCGTTAGCCGTGTGGGTCCGGATCGATGCGCAGATGCGGTTGTTTGAGTGGAGGCGCGGACTGTCAGATAGAATCGCACTTTATGGGGACGATGTCCTGTTCTCCTTAACGGACTTTAATAGGTCGTGCCCCGCCTTATGCGTATCCTACAAATTTTCGGCGAGACGTCGGGCCTGTATATTAACCCGCGCAAGTCTACCCTTTGGGTGCTGGGAGATGGCCCGGCAGTTGGAGACTGGGCATCGGCCCTTCA
The DNA here is from genome assembly GCF_964263255.1 of Lissotriton vulgaris. NCBI lineage: Eukaryota > Metazoa > Chordata > Amphibia > Caudata > Salamandridae > Lissotriton > Lissotriton vulgaris. Next base: position 361,332,504 of record NC_141694.1, read on the forward strand.
GATTGCAGTAGGAGGCATTAAATACCTTGGGGTGTTCCTGTTGGAGATCCCTGCTGTATCCCGGGAGCGCAATTTGGCGCCAGTTTGGGAGCGCACCCGGGCTGACATCAAGGTGTGGTCCCGCATGCCACTGACGATCTATGGTAGGTCGCCATTTTTAAAATGGTGGCTCTGCCTAGACTACTTTATCAGTTGCAAAATCATCCCTATCCTGTCCCATCCTCATGATTTAAGCAGGTAGACTCGACTCTGGGACAATTCCTCTGGGTGGATGGCGCGATCTGGGTAGCACTTCGCACATGCTTCCGATCGACATATAGTGGGGGGTTGGCAACTTCTGATGTTCGCCCATATTATCAGGCCTCGCATCTTCTTGTTTTGAACGAATGGTGGTATGGAGACAGGGGGGACCCGGCCGATGCGCTGGAGCGGTCCCTTATGGAGCCCCACACACTCCATACGTTGCTATATGCGAAACAGAGGCGTAGGGCACTGCCGTCTGTGTCGCAGGTGGTATTTGATGTTTGGCGGCAAGCCCTGCAGCGAATCGGGTGGTGGCAGACCTTGACTGAAGAAAGTCCTCTTTGGCGAAATGGCCGCCTTCCCGACCTGGCTGTCCTTCAGGGCTTTGAGGGTGGGATGATATCGGAATCTCTAGACTGGGAGATGTCATGGCGGGGACGTCGCTTAAGTTGTTCCAGGACTTGAGTGCTGAATACCATATGCCCCGTGCTCAGTTCTTCCGATATTTACAATTCCGACATGCCATTACCCCATATATAGAGGGATTGACATCTCTCCCCGAATTTAGTCCGCTGGAGGCTCGGGTGTTTAAGGGGGACATTGAGACCAAAAAAACATCTTGAATATATCAATCCCTGATTATACACTGCTCTTCTGATCTGCAGAAACTAAAGGGGACCTGGGAGGCTGATATGGGGGAGTTAGAGGAGGAAGACTGGAATGAGGCGCTGGCAGGCCCCAGAGGAGCGGCCATCTCTGTCCGCCTGAGACTGATTCAGTTTAAATACTTGCACAGGGTATACTTCACTCGGCGGAGGCTGTGGCAGGCGGGCCTCATTGCATCCCCAATCTGTACTAGGTGTGGATGTGAGGAGGGTACTTTCTTTCTCACAGTGTGGAGTTGTGGCCTCTTAGACAGGTTCTGGAATGGCCTAGATGAGGTCCTAGGATGGGTGCTTCCCCGCACGCCACGCCTGGGACTACTGCATGTGTTGGATGGAGTGGGGGGTAACCTCTACAAGAGGCATTTGTTGTTACTGGGTCTCACAATTGCCAAAAGAGATATAGCGAAGGCATGGAAGGATCCAAGGGCTCCGACGTTAGTGGCGTGGAAGAGGGGGCTTGATTTCTGTATGGGGATAGAGAAGCCCATATTTCTTGCCCGGGGCTGCCCTCGGAAACATTATAAAATCTGGAAACGTTGGGCTGATTTCAGGGGCATCTGGCTTAAGCCTCTGCCGGAACAGGACCCAGGACTGGATGCTTGAGTGTGCTGTGCCAGTGGCTATGTGTACACAAATTGTTGGAATTGAATGGAACCGTGCTGGGGGGGGGGGGATCCGGGAGGGTTGGGGGTGGGAGGGGGGTTGGGGGCGGGAGGGAAGGTAGTTAATTGCATTCTTTTTCTACGTTTATTTGATGTAAAAGACATGATGGATTGCAATGCTTTATGTACATTCAAATGCTTGGCAGTTGCCTCTGGGGAACAGAGCTCTGCGATGTAATGTGATCTATCAATAAAAAATCTGTTTTAAAAAAAAAAAGCAATTCTACTCTTTGTCCTCCCTATGATGAAAGGCAAAAGTATACCCTGCCCCTGAGTGCAACAATGGCCAAAGAGGCCGCCATCAACATCTCCCTAAATAAAATCAAACCTACACCCCACCCACCTACTACATGACCTATAATAAACCCCAACGTCGTTGGGAGCGCACCACACATCCTAAACCCTTGGGGGGGAGAGACCGGGCAAGCTCTCCAACACCAAGTCCCCTTGTTGCATTTAGGGAGGGGGGATGGGGGAATGAGTTGGTGCAGCTAAAAGGGCTAGCGCTTGTTAAGAACATGAAATGTGATCTTAAGAAACTAAAGAATGTATGGTCTGAGACCTATATTGTTTGGCCGAAACTGATTGAAATGGGGTTTTAGCGTTTGCAAGCAGTCTGAGTTACCAAAGCACACGGTTTGCCTAAGCTAAAATCCATTGTACATCTGGCGGGAAATTGTTATAGTTGGAATTAAGTCTAGAAGAGAGCAGCTAGGATAGTTCATTCTACAAAATTCCACTAGATGGCAGTAACGTTTTGATCATGCTCACCAAAGGGACGAAATGTGCAATTGGCATGCTGTTCATAGAAGCCTTGTTAAATGCACAGTTTCGTGGTCTGATGAACAGTGGTCACGTTTCCGGTTTAGAACTCGGTGCACTGAGCTACAGTGCAATCAGAAGGAAGAGCATGTTATATTCCAGAACTCCACTGGGTCGCCAAAATGCCAATACCCGTCGGGGCAAGCCAAATAGCTACCCTAACCTTTACTTTTGTAATAAATATGTTCATAGCTACCAACGTTTCAGATTGTGATATTTTAATATTATTAGTCTATTTATGAGTGACATTCAACGACTTCATACACGATACTTTGAGTGACACTTTCTCGGGAGCAAAATCAAGCAAGGAAAACCCTGGTAACATAAATATCAGAAATTACATCCATTTGAGCAAAAAACTCTAAGATCTTGAAAGTACTGCATAACAGCAGAAATGGAAGGCCTTGTAAGCTGATCCTATTGTAAAACAAATGTGTAACCATGATATCAAATATCAAACAAGTCTTCCAGAGGCAGCACTTTATTCAAGTTCTATGCACATCTCTGAGTCAGGGCCAACTGAGCAGAATGGCACCAGCCTGAGAAGATCAGTGAGCTACAGGCTCAATCAGGTTGTGAATTAAATTATATTTTCAAGAAATAAGGAAGTTGGTTCAGTGCTAATAAATATTGAAATCAATAATTACTGAGTCACTGTCAGCCCGCCGTGCACCAGCCTGAGGAGAGGAGGAGAGCAGTAAGCTACAGGATCAGTCAGGCTGTGAAATAAATTATATTTCCAAGAATTAAGTTCGTTCAGAGCTAATAAATATTAAAATCAATAATTACTGAGTCACTGGCGTCAGGTGAGCCTCTGCACAGCATGTCACGTCACCAGTCTGAAAAGAAGAGTGACCTACAGGCTCAGTCAGGCTGCAAATAAAATTATATTTTCAAGAATCAAGTTCAGCGCTATTTTAAATATTTAAATCAATAATTTTATTGAGTCACTGTCAGCTGAGCAGAGGGAGCGCTGCCCAACCCGCTGCGGCACCAGCAAAGCAGTAAGCTACATACAGCAAGATCAGGCTGATACTAAAAATTAAATTATATTTTCAAGAAGATAATATATTACAGATTCAACTGAGTGCCACCGGCCGTGACAAGTCTCTAGCATCCGGTCCGGTCGCATGGCATAATGAGTGGCACCATTAACTGGTGGCACAGGCAGCAGCAGCCAAACTAAAGAAACACAACTGCCACCCACTGGCGACCCCCCTCACTAGTGACATAAGTTAATGTCTCGATGAACAACACATTGTTGCAGTCTCGTGACACAAGGGGCCCGATTCACAGAATTAACTAAAGACAAAATCCTAAACTTACTACTTTTGGTATTCACAGAATGCACTTACTACTTTTGGTAAACACAGAATGGATGTATGACTACTAACTTTACGTCTGGCCCAGAGGCGGGGCTTGTGGCTTGGAGGCGGAGCTTGTGGTCCGGAGGTGAAGCTTGTGGCCCGGAGGTGGAGCTTCCGGCTCAGAGGTGGGGATTCAGCCATGGCTGAAATCTCCAACTCCGGGCCAGAAGCTTCGCCTCCAGGCCGGAATTTCCGGCCAGAGTGCGGACGTAAAGTTAGTAGTCGTAAATCCATTCTGTGAATACCAAAAGTAGTAAGTGCATTTTGTGAATACCAAAAGTAGTAAGTGCATTCTGTGAATACCAAAAGTAGTAAGTTTAGGATGTTGTCTTAAGTTAGTTATGTGAATCGGGCCCCATGTCACGTGAATGCTGCCGCAGTGAATGCTGCAGCCAGTGAGCACCAGTGGCGGCTCCTCTGCTGTGGCGGAGGATCGTCACCCCCCCTGCTTTTAAGCAGTGCAAAGAAGCATAAAATAATAATTGTGGTGATGTGAGGGCCCTAGGCCCGCATCGCTAATAATGGATACACAGGACACAGTAGTGGGGTGGTACAACTGGCCATGAGCACGTGCGCTCAGCCCCTTTTATTAGCAGGGTCATCTGACTGATGACGCCTGTGGTGGGTGGGTGTTCAGTGTGGGTTACACCATACTGTAACACTAGAATGCTGACTCCACGTCACTACAATAATAACTTCAAGTTAACATATTATGTTTATTGACGTGTTCTGCTTCTTTGTGGGCGGGCAGGTTGGAGGGGCTGCTCTGGTCTCGGGGCAGGGCAGGGGAGGATTGGTATGCCCACTCCTAAGTGCGCAGTGATTCTTTGGTGGGCCCTCTCGTGCCACTCAAACCAATCATGTGCCCTTTCCCCTTTCTCCATGCAGGCTGCATGGAGAACAAGCCCAGGCTCCCATTTCCTGGTAGAGTGTCCAATCAGTATGCTCACAACCAATCACAATGCTGCATTGCAAGGTAGTGATTGGTCAGGGGAGCCTGGGGCCTACCAATAAAAACGCTGCATGCAGCGTTGTGATTGGATAGTGGGGCCCGGAGGTGTTTTAGTCCAGAGAAGAGCAGCAGTGAAGACGCGGGACCAAAGAGCCATGCCAGCAGCGACTGGTAAGCACAGACGAGCCCTGTGACCTTGTAAATTAATATAAATGTTTAATTCAACGCTAGGGCAGCACTGCAGTGTGGAGTAGTACAGTTTGTCTGTACTGCTTGCTCAATGAGTGCTACTTTTACAGCAGTACTCCTGTCATTTGCAAGGAGGCACTATGAATACGTGACTTTGCATTTCAGTGCAGTGATGCTGACCACCACCCTAAAATACTTAAGTATCACCCATGATGCGTGCTAGGTACTTGACAGGGCTCAATACTACCCAACCCCTGCATGCACTATGGAGCTCTTGATCACTGTGACAATCACAGAATTTATTTTAGCTATAGGCTCACCATCGTGAAGGAAAAACACCTCAAACAGCAATTTTTTCATATTATCAGCCCCTAACCATCTGATGCTACCAGTCACTTTCTTGTAAAAATCCCTTCAGCTCTCCCCCACCAGAGTAGTATATATGGTGCAGCAGGTGCAGTGGCCAAGAGGCCAAATGGATGCAATTTACCCTTATTATTACAGAATTGTATTCCCCAATCAGCAAGCGGAGGGGCTCCTTTCCTTGCACCAGGTTCTATTACACCCTTGCAGCACCACTTCTTTACCCACCAACATATCCCTAAGATGAAATACCTCCTGTAGGAGAGTATGGTCTGCTATCCTATGGTCACCCCAAATTTTTGCTTTTTGCTTCACTTGTTTTTGACTTAATGTGGCTGTGGGCCTGCCAATCAGACCCACAGCCTGCTGTTCTCTCTCTAAATGTATGCCAAGGCACTTTAGGTGCCTTACCAATTGGAACATGGATCACCTTGTGAGCCCCTGTACAGTGTACCCTAGGTACCCAGGGCATAGGTGAATCCAAGGCCTACCAGGGGCTGTAGCACGTATTGTGCCACCCCTGGCCTGGCCTTACTATTTGACACAACTGGCTGATCACTCAGCTGGGGCAAGGTGGTGTAATTACCCTTTGCTTTAGGTATAGTATCTCTATATCTAACACATACAAGGACACACAGTAACCTATAAGTCACTCCTATGGCAGTCCTTATCAATCCTGGCGGCAGAGTGCTTGGTTATGTGTGAGATGGTGCTCTAGCATGAGCTGAGCCTGTCTGCAGCTTTCGGAACCATGTCCTTTAGCTGTTTCCTGATAGCGTCATACCATATACTCTTAAGTGCATTATGAACCTTGCGGTTAAATGCTAACTCTGGTTTGACATTATCAAAACATGTCCAGGTGTCATACGAATTGGAATACTACCCCCTCACCAATTCTGGCGACGGGGGTAGTATTCCACCCTTCTAGAGGGACACGACATGTACAGAACCTGAACCCTGGTTAAAGTTAAACAGAGCCTCAGCATCACAAAATGGATGCTGCCACCACAGACACAAGTCTGACCTCCTGCTGCTGGGAGTCCTTCCAGCAAGGGAGGCTTGGACAAAGGGTTTCCTGCCTTGGGAGGTGCTAGCACCACCCCAGACAGGATTTTGTGTGTCTGGTTAGGTAGGGCTGAATAGAATCAGACATGCCCGGGGCACACAAGGTGTCCCCGTGCAAAGGCCAGTTCAAACCGGTGCTGGTGCACTCCATCCCCAGCTCTGGCACGAAACTGGACAAAGGAAAGGGGGTGTAACCACCCCCCTTCCTGGTCCCACCCATAGGAGGGTCCTAGTAGTTAGTCCAGCCCCTAGAATTGGCTTAAAAGTAGGAGCTGAGTCCCAAGACTGCAGATTACCCTGAAATTCGACTAAAGAAGAAGAAACTCTGGACCTTCGACGTTCTGCTGCTCAGAAGACTGAAGAATCTCCCATGTGGCCAAGGAGTGGCCACCCTGTGAATACAGGCACCATCCAGCGATCAACGACTGCTTTGCCGCCGCCTCCCGCCGGAGCCCGAGCCCAGAGCCTGACAAGAACCAGATTCCGGGACATCTAACAGCCCGATCCACAGTCCCTGCAAAGCTGAGACGAGTGGAGGCGACCTGAGACGTGGGAACGGACCTCTTGAAACGTTCACGAGAACCTGACTGCGCAGCACCTGAGGCACCCTCATCTGTGTGCTTGGGGTCTTGAGAAGCCCCACCACTAAGCTAAATTTGCACCAAGGACCAGCCCTCCCACTCTCACGAGATCTGCGTGGGGCCCTTTTGCTTTGTTCCACTCGACACGCCTTGACGGTTACTAGTCCGTTGGCTAGTGGCCATTTTGGTGACCAAACGACAACTTTCCACTGCTGGTCTGGTTGCTCCAGACTGGCCCTTGCTGCTCCTAAAAGCAGCAACCCCTCTGACCCTGCTGGTTAGAGTGAGAAGCCTTCTTTCTTTCCTGCGTGGCTTGCATTAGCCAAGGCCTGTTTGCTCTGATCAAGAAGCCGACACCGCCATCAACTAGAGCCTACGTGGGACAGCTCGTGAGTAAATCCTGGTTGTCATCATCATCGCCTGGTCCACGTGGCTGAAGAGACAAGCTTCCCGACATCACCTGTTGGCACCCGACAACGCCTGGTTCCTTCATGGTTCCACGCCGGTCACTGGCTAGTGACTGTGAACATTGTCCCCTCTGCTTTCAGGTCTTCATCACTTCAGATCCACCCTTGGATCCACCGGAACTCTTCACATCAGGTCGCCTGCAGCATCAACACTCCAAGGCTCCATCTGAACTCCTGCAGAATCCCGACACACTTTGACTCCACTGCACCTGCTTCCTGTGGGTGAGGTAACGCTGGCACTCCGGTGCCCCAGAGTAGTTTAACTCTCCGAGTGTCCAGATCCAAAGGGTTAAGTTCTAGTATGACCGGAAGACTTCCTACCTTTACCTTTTAAACTTTTACGCATCCAGTGATTACAATGTGAACTGCTTCTAACTTAGCGCACTGCAAACCAGATCCCGTGGGCCTCCTAGTTCCTAACTTGCATTAGTACAGCATAGCCCCAGCAATTCCCAAGGCCCCAGGCCTTACTTCCTTTCGACTTGTGGTACTTAAACCACTTCTTTAGTATATGGTTTTAGGGGCCACCCGGGCCTATCGATATTTGTGCAACCTTTGTATACTTATCAATTGAATTGTTTTAACGTGTTTGCTTCTGTGCTCATAAAGAGTTCAGGGGACTATTTGTAGTAATAAATACATATATATTTTGAATATATATCCTGTGTGGTGTCCTTTCACTTGGTGTTCAAGGGGTTACATATGATAATACAGCCGGCTTCACATGCCAAAAGAGTTTAGCCTAAGACTGCTTTGTCCAGGCTACCATTAGAATAGCTGGTCTATAAGGTTGACTTACAACCAATCACCATAAGGGTTGTTTGGACTGATACAAGGTGGTCACTAGAACTAGTGAACATCATATATCAGGCCAACTTCTCACACCTCCCAGACTTTACCCAGCATTCCTCAACCAAATAGACAACAATCTAGTTCCAATTCAAATACTACATCATTCAATTTCATCCTCATACATGCCTTTGACTCGTACGGTCTACTGTGCATAGCCTTACATCCACAACCTTGGACTACACCCAGCAGTAGAATGTAGCTGCTTAACCGCGGTGGCAATTCCACCGTGGTGCTTCGGTTTAGCGCAGTGGGCAGTGCTGCGACGGCCAACTGACGTGCTAAGTACTATAGAGGTAGTGCGCGTGACGGCCATTGGCAGTCAGAAGCTGCGAAGGGGTTAGAATTGAAACATAAAAATTGAAGCACTTTTGTGCAAATTGGTTCAAGAACAAGACCAATGATAACATTAAGGCATATAAACAAGATCCTACCCTGCTGCCCTCCACCCTTGATAATGTTAAGTACTTTTATTTTCAGAACATATCAGTTCACTCCAATCTCACCCAAAATCACTTGCATGCATGATTGCACATTCTTGTCCTTAATGAGGAACTAAAATGGAAAAAGTAACAGAAGTCACTGGATTATTTTCTAGAAGCAGCACAAGAATCACAAGACAGTCAAAAATTGCCACTTCTGATTGATCTGTCAGATCACAATGGATAACACCTAATTAAAACATTCTCAACAAGAAAGATTGAGATGCATAAGAAACTAAAAAGAGCATGTTAGAACTGGCATCTTTGGCTTGTTTTTTCCGTCTTTTTTTGCTTTTGACCTCCTGTTCTTGACTGTGCTGCATCTTGTTTTTGCTAGTTTTAGAACTCTGTGCACTTTAACACTGATGATCAGTGCTAAAGCACAAGTGCTTCCTGTGTAAATTGTGTTCATGATTGGTTATCCCTAATTGGCATATTTGATTTACTGGTAAGTCTGTAGTAAAGTGGGTGGCGCTAGGTGGCGCACGACCAAGATGTGCGCGCACCTGTGAGGCTCCAGCGCAGCAGGGCAGAAAATCATCCTTCAACCCCATCCTCAGCTATGTAAGTGAAGATCTGACTTCACCGTGGGATGCCTAAGACCCTGCTGATTCCGGGGATACACTTTTTGTGCGCCTAAACTGCAGACTTTCAGGCAAACAGACCACCTTTATCCGGAGCTGACAGAGGGGTGCTGGTGTGGAAACAAAATGCGGCCGCAACGACTGGGACAGACCGAGGCTGTGATTGCAGCAGGTGGAGGAGCTCCTCTGGAGCCCAGGCTGTGGAATGCGAGGTGAGGATCTGCGCTCGAAGGCGCTCCCCCCCCGCCCCCCCGGTGTCGGAGCTGTTAGCAGGCGGTGGCCTGCAACCCCAAGAGAAATATGGTGACAACCCAGTAAGACGCGGGGGCCTGGCTGAGCCGCCGCCGAACAACATTGCGGGGGTGGGTGTGCGCGGCAAGCTGGATTCTGGCGGGGCTCTGACCGGGCCCGATTACGGATTGTTTGCCTCGCCAATGCGAGCCAGGCCAAGAGATCTTGGCCCCTGCCCGGAGCTCCTTGTAAGACCCTGCGGCGGCCCAAGAGTGGAGTGGCCGCCATTTTACATCGGCAGAATGCACACGGCCAAGGAGGGAGCGCGCCATTTTTGAGACTCAACGGGATCATGCCCGGCCCGGTCTATCATTCACTTGCAGTGATTTTTGAATGGGACGCTGTGCGATGCCCCGAAGTCAACACGACGGGACTCATTGGCCGGAGCCCTGTAATCCAGTGGGCAGTGAGAGGTTGATGAGCGCTGCCTGTTCCTAGCGGTACGAGGCCCAGAGGAGGACAAGGTACTGTGACGTGTGGCTGCAGCGAGGGGATCCCCGCATTCCTGTCCCATAGCATCTTGACCCCCATTGCTTAGAGGCCTGGTCCCTATTGTTCCTCGGGCCTTACGCCTTGCTGTACCATTCCGGCCTACAAATTCGGGCTCGCGCTCTTTGCTCCAGCGTAGTCACAACTGGCAGGCATTAGGGGCTAACGTGAGCTCCTAGCTACTGGGGACAATATTTTCGCGTGCGCTCCAGGCACAACGAAGAGTCTCCAACTGGCGAACACATCTATTAGTACAGCCTGCCCTGAACTGTATACTGCTCTTCAGCCTTAGTTTGTTCGCGACGGAGTGCTAATTGAAAACTGTTGTACCCTGCTCTCCCTCACCTGAGGGGCCTACTCTTCACTGTAACACAACCAGTGGTCTGTCAAAATGGGGCGCAAAGAGGCCAAACAATCAAAGATCCCATTCAAAACGCACAAAGTGCCCAGGTCGCAATCAGTGGAGCATGCAGACTCTGACGCCACGGGGGAGCCGGAGGAGGACTGGAAAGCGTTCCTGCTCGGTATGAAGCAAAGTCTCAGGTCCATAGACGCCAAAATGGACACAATGAACTTATGAATGGAAGCAGTGGTCAAAAAATTGGATGAGCATGAGCAACGCATCAAGGAAGTCGAAACCAGAGTGTCGGATCTGGAGGATGGCGCCACTACCAGTAAAGGTCAACTCACACACATGGATTAGCTGCTCCGAATTATAGCCGAGAAAAACGAGGATTTGGAGGCATGCTCCAGAAGGAACAACGTGCGTATCCTAGGCCTTGCAGAATCCACCAACGTGGGCCGTATGGAGGACTTCATCGAAAAATTGGTGGTGGAATTATTCGGTAGGGAATCCTTCTCAGCACACCTCACTGTGGAACAGGCACACAGATCCCTGACCACTCGCCCCCTCCGGGGAATGCACCGCGGCCTGTGATTGCCCAATTTCTGAACTATCGTGACAGGGATGTGGTCCTACGCATGGCCTGTGAAAGGAAGCAGGTGCACTATGAGAACACAACATTGGCGTTCTTTCCGGATTTCACGCAATCAGTGCAAGACACCAGACGCAAGTTTTCAGCCGTCAAGAAGAAGCTTCAAGCGCAGGAAATCTCTTTTCCCATACTGTATCCGGCGAAATTGAAGGTTACCCATCATGGGATGCAGCACTACTTCCAGAACCCGCAGCAGGTCGAGGAATATCTCAAGCACCACCGCAAGGCTGCATCAGCAGGCTCTGGGTGTGGGATCGCTCCAGGTCTCACTCTCCCCCATCGGACCCAGGTTAATCAATCTATTATCTCTGAAAATCCTGTCGTTTTCCTGGACGCTCTGCTGTTGAAGGACTGACCCACTAGGGTAATTTATGCAACTGTATACTAGATTTTTTCTATAAGCTGCCCGGCAATCTGCCCCGTCCCGTCGTGACTGTCTGCTGTAAGGCGGCACAGGAGGCGAGTGAAAGTATGGAAGGCAGAGGGTGGCTCGTGCACCCCTGGTGTATTTCCCAAGAGGGCGTACCCCCATTCAGACTTGTTAAAGTGGGACAGTAAGAGTTGTGTTATGCTAGTTCAATGGGGGAGGGAATTGTGTACCCGGCAAGTTGGGGGAGCCGGTGTGGGAGGGGGGAGGGGATACCTCAAGCTCCAAATAGCGATTCACTCCTTCACTAATGGTAATGACAGCATGGTGGAGGATAGGATATTTCCACTACTGTAATGGTGGACAACACACGTGACATACACACCATTAAAGTATTGTTGTGGAATGTGTGGGGACTGAACAACCTGAGGAAGAAAAGGCAAGTGTTAGGATACTCAGATTGCCACCACATCGCCATTGCAGTGTTACAGGAAACACATTTATGCCCCAAAACTACACCCCTATTTGCCTCGAAGTGGGCTTCATATCGCTCCTTTGCATCTTATTCCACTTACGCCTGAGGTGTAACGATCTTGGTCAGAAGGGGGGTGGCATTTGTACCGGGTGGGACAGAGATGGATACAGGTGGGCGCTACTGCCTTCTCTGGGGGAGGCTACACTCACGCAACATGACTTTTGCCGACTACTACGGCTCCAAAACTGATGAGCCTCGAACTCTCCTTCAAATATGGAACAAAATTCAGGAGATAGGCACTACCTATGTGGTACGGGGTGAGATTTTAACACGATGATGCAGCCCCAACTGGATAGGTCCAAGGCCTCTCCAACACATTACACTAACTCAAGGAGGACACTGCAGGAACTCATAGCTGACAATTGTCTAATAGATTCTTGGAGGCACACGCACCCCACTGGGCGAGAGGGCACCCATTACTCAGCGGTTCACACGTCCTGGGCTAGACTAGATTATGTATTCCTATCTGCGGGTATGACGCACTGGCTGGGACATGCGACACACTTGGCCCGCATGTACTCCGAACACTTGCCTGTCTTGGTGGAGTTACAGGCCCCACTACAACACTCCCCCTATAGGAGCTGGCGCCTCAATCCTATACACCTGCAGGACGCAGTATTTAAGGCAGAAATAGAGCAAGATATACATTTTTTTTTTTTACGGAATAAGGAATCTGTCTCTAGTGTTACAATAGTGTGGGAAGCTTTTAAGGTCACGGCTCGGGGGTGGTGTATTTCCAAAGGGGTTAGCATCCTCAAGACGCTGCGTAGTGACCGTGACAAATTAGAAAAGAAACTCAAACAGCTGGAAACTGACATCACAACTGACCCCGACGAACACACACTCAAGGCCACTATGCGCGACACGCTGACAGAATATGAGGAGCTGACTGATAGAGAGAGCAGATTTCGGGGTAAACCACATATGGCAAGGTTGTATGGCGAGGGAGACCAGCCGGGGATGGCTCTGGCGGCTGCGATTAGGCCCCCTAAGTTTTCCAATTATGTCACAACCATGCAGGATGCACAGGGCAACATACACAGAAACCTTCCTGACCAACTTAATACATTTAGAGACTTCTAGAGTAATCTGTACTCTTCCCTGAGAGGTGTCCCGCTAGACCTGACGGAATACCTAGACGATACTGCCCTGGTGTGTTTGTGGTACACCCAGCGAAAATTTCTGCACCTAAACTTGAACTGAACTAAATTACAGACACTATCATGCAAATGAGATCAGGACGAGCCCCGGGGTCTGACGGGCTACCAATAGAAATATATAAAGTATATGCCCCTATGTTAGCCCCTATCCTCAGGGAAGTCTTCTATGCTGCGCGTGAGGAAGGATATTTGCTAGAGACCATGCCAGAGGCCTTGCTCACCTCCTTACTTAAACCAGGGAAATCCCCAATGTGGTGCGATTCATATCGACCCCTATCTTTATTAAACTGTGATATGAAAATACTCGCTAAAGTCCTGGCCACCAGATTCAACTTGTTGATGCAGTGACTTGTGCTACCTGACCAGGCGGGGTTCATCCTGAGTTGGGCCACGGCACACAACCTCAGAACCCTAGCCGCAGTTTTGCAAGATGTAGACCCCAACTGTACTGCAGTGGCAGTCTTTCTCGACCCTACCAAAGCGTTCGATTCCCTGGAATGGGACTACCTGCTGGGTGTATTGGGTCTTATGGGGCTGCCCACCTCCTTCCTCCAATGGTTCCAATTGCTTTACTGTCGGCCGATGGCGTCAGTGCTTCTCAATAGCGCCAGATCCTCCCCTTTTCCCATTTCGAGGGGGACACACCAGGGTTACCCCCTATCTCCCATCTTATTTGCCCTAGCCATAGAACCTTTAGCTGCTAAACTGCGCCAACACCACAATGACAAGGCGCTAATCTACCCAGCCAGACAGCTGCTCATTTCCCTGTATGCGGATGACATGACATTATACGTTCGCAAACCCCAGGATAATCTAAACCCCATCCTTAGGGAGATCACTAAGGATGGACTACCCACTGGTCTGGGAATCGGAGGAACTCAAGTACCTAGGCATATACATCACTAGGGATAGAGATGCGCTGATGAGAGCTTATTATGGCACAGCCATGGATAAAATCACCAACTCCATCACTAAATGGTTACGTTTGCCCCTATCCATGGCAGGGAGGAATTCACTGATCAAGATGGCACTGTTACCAAAGCTACTGTTAATGTTAATGTTAATGTTAATTGGTTCTTATATAGCGCTGGTTCACCATCAGGTCGCTTCTAGAGGAGAATATTACAACAGACAGTGCGTGTGAGCAAGTGTGGGTAGGCTTATTTCGTGGTCAGTGCCTCCAGAAACAAGATAGTCTTGAGTTTTTTTCTGAACGAAAGGAGGGCAGGTTCCTTGCGCAAGTTTTCAGGTAGGTTGTTCCACAGGGAATCAAGGTGGAAAAGGCTATGCCGCCTTTGCGAGCCGAATGAAACCGGGGATTGACCAAGCGGCAGGCTGCAGAGGAACGGAGGGTCCGCGCAGGAATGTAGCTCGTCAGGCGGTCCTTGATGTAAGCTGGGGCCCGACCGTAGATGGCCTTATGGCCTATGCAAAGGCCCTTGAACGATGCTCGCTGCCTGATAGGTAGCCAGTGCAATTTAGAGAGCAGTGGGGAGGCATGAGTCCGTCTGGGTAAATCATAAATGAGGCGCGCCGCATCGTTCTGCACAACCTGTAATCTTCTTATTAATTTCCAAGGGAGGCCGATGTAAAGGGCATTCCCATAGTGCAACCTGGACAATTTTGTGGCAGAAACGATAACCTGAAGGGAAGTTGTAGTGAGGAGGGGGACACGTTTTCGCAAACACCTCAATAGCCCTGTACAGGTACCAACATCTGCAGACACTTGAATGTTCATAGAAAGGTCGGGGTCGATTTTGATGCCCAGGCTTCTAACCACTGGGACTGGGGTAGGAATGACTCCCAATTCCCGCGGCCAAAACAGGTCACACCAGGGACTTTTGATGTGTGAGACAGCCATGATTTCCGTCTTATCTGGATTTATTTTGAGTGAGTTGTCAGTCATCCAGCTTGCTGTGAAACGCAGCGCCTCTTGTATGTGTTCCTGAGTAGCACTGGAGTTGTTAATCTGTACAAGTAGCTGGGTGTCGTCTGCATAATTGAAGACCTGGAAATCCAATTGGGCCAGGATCTCCACCAATGGTTGTAGGTATAGATTAAAGAGCAGGGGGGACAGCGCCGAGCCCTGCGGGACAACACATACCAAGGGACCGGTGATCGATACCTGATGACCTAACTGTACCCTCTGCGTCCGGTTGGTCAAGAAGGATTCAAGCCATTGATAGGCAGGTCCCTCTATACCCACATTGGCAAGACGGGACAGGAGGGTTTTATGACTGACCGTATCGAATGCCGCTGACAGATCTAATAAAATCAGGGCACTCAATACTTTCTTGTCAGCCATAACCCTCATCTCATCCAGGACAGATAGCATCACCAATTCCATACTATGATGAGCTCTAAAGCCAGCTTGTCTAGGATGTAACAGACTATGTTCCTCAAGAAAGTTGGAAAGTATTTTGAGGACATGTTGTTCAAGTACTTTAGCTAAGTACGGGAGCTAGGAAATTAGCCTGAAGTTTTTAAGGATAGAGGCATCTGCACCTGATTTTTTGAGTAAGGGGATAACTCTAGCCTCTTTCAACGCGGGAGGGAGGGAGCCTGTTTCCAAAGAGGCATTCAATAGCTTGAGAATAGGGCCTTCTAGGCTGGGAATGGCCAACTGGAAAATTCTCGGTGGGCACGGGTCTGCTGGTGAGCCTGATTTCACCCGGTTCACAAGGAGAAGAAGAGATTGAGCATCCAGGAGGGGAAATTTCACGAGGCGGGCTTCAGGAAGAGGGGGGCTCTAGATTGATGGGAAGAGCCAAGGCTAATTGGGGAGTTTTCTATTTCTAGTAGTATGTCGTCCACTTTTTGAAGGAAGAAGTCCTGGAAAGCGTCGCAGTCAATAGGGGGGGCTGATGACTTTGCCTCCGTGTTATGGCTGAGTTCTTTCAAGATTTTGAAGGTTTCTTTTTGCCTATTTGTAGCAAGCTGAATTCTTTCCTCATAATATTCTGCCTTCCTTTCTATGATGGCATGTTTATAGGAGGAGAATATAGATTTATATGAGCTGAGGTCCTCTAGCTTGTAATTTAGCCGCCACCTCCTCTTGGCTTGGCAGAGGTTTTTTTTTAAATCCCTGAGTGTATAATTAATCCAAGGGGCGCCATGGCCTTGATCTCTAATTTTTACCTTTCTTACTGGTACTATTTGATCAAGGGCGGAACAAAGGGTCGCTGTGAACTGGTCATTCTCCTGTGCCAAGGTGCTTGGCTGGGGATTAGTACCAATGACTGTATCTAGGGCAGAAGCTAAATGGCTGGCCTCAACCTTTTTCCAGTCGCGTGTTAATCTCCAGGTTGATGGTGACTGTAATGGCTGGCTGTCACTCGGAACCCAACAACTAACTAAAAAGTGGTCGGACCAGACACACGGGTTAGTTTTTATCTTTGTAGCCAAGGGGTGATGACCAGATGAGGTCCAGAATGTGGCCTTTAATATGTGTGGGGCTGTCTACCAACTGACGGAGATCGAGTGCTTTCATAGCAGAAATCAAATTGACGTGCTGTGGGATCCTTTTGAACATTATCCCAATGAAAGTTGAAATCGCCTACTATTAGTAGTCTTTTATAGCGCATAAATCCATGACAACTTCCATGAAGAGGTCAGTGAAAGTAGGGGAGGGCTATGGGGGGCGGTAGACTACCATAAGTAGGAGGCAAGAGTTTTTAAACAAAATTTTACCCCCTAATAGATCTGTCCCCTCAAGGTGTTCAGCAAGGGCTTTGACAATCGTAAGATGTTTCTTAAAGATAATGCCCACACCGTCTCCTCTTTCATTTCCCTGTCTATTGTGCCATAAGGCCTCATAACCATCTGGGAGGGCCACAATAATATCCGAGGCTGAGGCATCCCCTAGCCAGGTCTCAGTGAGAGCCAAGATGTGGATATGGAGCAGGGTGAATACCTCTAAATTATGTTTTTGCAAGGAGCGTGTGTTCAGGACTCTTATACTGACTCTGCATGGTTTACCGGGCGAGGGGACCGCTGAAACAGGGGCGGTTTCCCGCTTGAATGCCACCTCATCTCTCAGTATCTGGTATTCCTGGAGCTTCTCCCTAATCCGCCTGTCTAAGTGATAGCTCCCCGATTCCAGAGACTTTAAAACTGTGGATGAGTAACTGTACCGGGGACCAGGGGTGGTGGCCCCTGGTCCCGACTGGGCACGGACGGGCGCAGACGGGCTTGCCTTTGGCGCACCTTCGGCGCGCCGCCGGCACGCCCCCTGCGCTGACTAGGCATGCTGCCTAATATAGGAAGTGAGTGAGAGAGGGAGGGGACCTGGACGCTGATGCTGCCAGAAGAACTAGAGCGTCTACAACCCCAGCGCTACTCTTCAGGCGGGTCTGTTTGTAGACACCCCATTAGCGCTGAGGTTGTAGGAAGTGCAGACTACAGGTATGAGCAAATTTTAAAAGAGCGCGTTCCGCGCTGAAAGCAGATTCCAGAGAGCAATTTTTAAAGGAGCTTGTTCCGAGCTAAAAGCAGAGTAAATGTAAAATCATCAAAAAACCCAACCCACCACTCAGCAAGTTAATGTGGTACAATTCAGCCCTCTAGTGCCCGAACAAGCGTCACTTCCGTCCAAATGCAGGAAGTGAGTGAGTGAGGGAGGGGACCTCGACGCTGACGCTGCCAGAAGAACTAGAGCGTCTATAACCCCAGCGCTACTCTTCAGGCGGGTCTGTTTGTAGACACCGCGTTAGCGCTGAGGTTGTAGGAAGTGCAGACTACAGGTAGGAGCAAGTTAAAATTCTAAAGTACAATTTTTAAAAGAACGCGTTCCGCGCTGAAAGCAAATTCCAGAATGCAATTTTTAAAGGAGCGTGTTCCGCGCTAAAAGCAGAGTAAATGTAAAATCATCAAAAAACCGAACCCATCACTCAGCAAGGTAATGTGGTAGAATTCAGCCCTCTAGTGCCCGAACAAGCGTCACTTCCGTCCTAATGTAGGAAGTGAGTGAGTATGGGAGGGGACCTTGACGCTGACGCTGCCAGAAGAACTAGAGCGTCTACAACCCCAGCGCTACTCTTCAGGCGGCTACTGTACCTCTTTATTAATATACCATATTACCCAGGCAGCTTCTTCTTCAGAACACTCAGGACACAACTCATAAGGCTCAAATGGGGGGGAAACAGGTGCGCCTCAACTTGCGCACTATGATGCTGCCATATCATCAGGGAGGGTATGATGTACCTAACTTTGAATTCTATTACTACTGTGCACAGGCTCACTTCGCCATATATTGGTTCCACCCACCACCCTATATGCCTCACCTGGCGGTTGAGGACGGCTACATGACTCCGACGCCCCCGGCGGCCTACCTCTTCACGTCGGTGAGAGAACGCGGGCGAGACCCTTCCACTGTAGATTGCTCTGTTGTGGCATGGCAGCGTATAGCCAGTAAATTGGAATCCCCGATGCTATACTCTCCTAAGATGACCCTGATGCGAAACCCTTTACTTACCGTCACATGCGAGGGGATTTGCCGAAAGATGCTCGAGAGCCTTAACTACTTCATTTGGGGGGATCTCTATGTTGGAGGGCAATTCCGCACCAAGGAACAATTCTCCACTACACGCACACCAACAATAATGGACACATTCCTCTATACTCGACTCGTCAGAGTGTGAGGGCAGCCACCCCTGCATTTCATGAGGAACCGACCACGTTAGATCCCTTGCACGCTTTCCTGCAGGCAGAGCCTCCCAGGCACGCTGTGTCTCTTCTATACAAATACACGCAGGCAGCAATGCCATCTCACACAATTAGAGCTAGGCGAGAATGGGACAAAGCTTTGGACGTCACATTGTCTGATGAGCAGTGGGAACGTAGCTGTACACACACAGAAGCCATCACCGGTAATAGCAGATTACGTCTCATACACTTCAAATGTTTGCACAGATTGTATCACACCCCGATCAGACTGCATAGATTGCATCTCAGGGAAGACGACAGGTGCATCAGATTCGGCGGGGAGGCAGCAGACTTCCTGCATCTGGCTTGGAGTTGCCCTCATGTGGTAACTTTCTGGGCACAAACATTTGAGGGGCTCTCAACCATGCTGGGGATCCAACTGGATCCATGCCCACTTGTGGCTCTCTTAGGACTATCCCAGGACATCAACACACCACACACAAAATGTCTTGCTATGGCGATACTTCTGCTTCTGCTTCTGCTTCACGTGGCTTGTCGTTGGGGTAGGGGACGTCCTCCAAAATTTAAATGCTAGGTTCATACCATGACCATATGGCAAGACAATCTAGGTTACTACGCAGAAATGTTACCTATTAAGTCATGCCCGAGAGATATTTGGGGCCTGCTTACCACCTACCTGTTATTGCAGGAAGCGAATACGGATGGAGAAATGGCAGAAACTGCCACGGAGGCGGGGGACAACATTGAGCCTGGAGGGGGGTCCCCGACCTCTCAAGAGAGAATGGCTGTGTAATGGTTTGATGCATTAATGTCAGGAGGATGTGGATACTATTTGAGGCGATATGGTTGAGTCTCATGCTCATACAGAGATGGGCGCTGGGACCGAAAAGGGGGACGTTTGATTGAGAGTTCTGCTCTTGCGTATTGTATTACCTGTGAACACAGAAGTACGATAAGATGTAAGAAAAACATGACGAAACTCACAGATCATTTCCTCACAGCCCACCATACTACTAACGACATGAGGTGGACGGTCATCGAACAGCTACAAGCGGGCCCCAACATCCAAGCCCGCCTATTTGAAAAGGAACAGAGATGGATATATAGACTTTCCACTCACATCCATGGGCTTAATGACAACATCCCATGGAATTCTGTACTGAGATGATTCCTTTTCCTGACTGTACCCACGATAATTTTCATTAAGTATGATTCCCCCTCAGAGGATATGCATCATTGCACCCTTTTCCTAAATTAGTCCTATAGCTGTAGTACTATTCATACTACTCCTAGTCCCCCATGTCTTCAGCATATAGCCCTTATACGCCCCTCACTAGACTGAAGGCTTCCCCCCTTTTTTTTCTCCCATAGACATGACAGCTATTTAGCGTAGCTTCATATCCCGTAGATACCACAGATGGCATCTACATTCAAACAGCCATCCTGCTGAACTAATTCCCAGCCCCTCCTGTTTTATCCCATCCAAGATCGCTTTGATCAACATTACAAACACAAAGCATCGGGCGGTAATAATTTCTCCTCCCACCAGCCTGTGTTTTCTTTTTCATTGCGCAGGCGCAGCGCCACGCGTTTCCCTTGGAAACCGCTGTTCCAAATAGGATCACGCACCATTGGACGCTGGGCGCCTACCACGCTCACAGGCCCGCGTCTTCCACTCTTCTGCGCATGCGCAGCATCACTGGGTTCCCATGGCTACGTGTGACCCTTCTGGGTTCCCGTACTGCCGTGGCCGGCGCCGGAAGCGATTACACGCTTATAGACGCCACGCCCGCACTGCTGCATTACTTCCAAGCAGCGAGCACGGCGAAATAGGTGACCCGCCCGATCCCGCCCATACAAACTGTAAGTCTATCCTTTCCTTCCCTCCAGCAGGACACGAACTACGGAGACCTCCCTCCTAACGCCTAACAGGGTAGTTACCCCTTTACCAACAACATACCCTTTTCTCTCTAGAGTATGTTGTGTCCGGCATAGCGCCCTGCCCCTGCCTGATGCAGCTCGATCCGAGCACCAGCATTGTGAGCATCTCTCTGCCTTGTAATACTGTCGTGAACTATTCAATGTTGTTGATGTTTGTTAGTCTAGTTTGTCACTATATGTTGACCACGAACTCTGAACAGGTTCTAAAATAAACGAGTATACCACTTAGCTGGCACCAAGAAGAATTCACAGCGGTACATTATATGAGCACTCCAATTTAGTGCACTCCAGTCTGTGATGCCAGCATGCACATATTCCATAGCACGCACTAAGGTTTAGAAACAGACCTTATCCAATAGATATTTTTTCCTAAGTTAAGAGCACGTTTGCACAGCACCTGTAGACACGCTCTACACCGATGAAGGCACTGTGTCAACCACCACTGTGGAATACCTGAATAATTGCATGTATCCTGCACTTCATCACTGCACTACGTAACAGGATAGTAATTATTTTATTCATTTTTTCCTTTCCACAGGTTTTGCAGCACCCTAAATTTTAGGTGCGCGTTCCAGAAGTTTATTTTTCTTCTGATGCCCAAGGATTTAGGGCTGGGTGTGTCTTTTAGGGGGCACATACCACCCACTTCCTTGTTTTGGTCCTGAGGAATACCGGGGAGTTTCCCCTCATGGTAGAAACATGTCGACCATCACATAACACAGAGATAAGTAGGCCGTAACTTCCCTACTACTATCTCAACTTTGATTTTTAACCTTTGTCCAGTTACTTTTTTATTAAATCTTAAATAGAAGACTACCAGGACAATTTTTAACACTTACACATTTTTGTTTGCACCCCACATCTCACTACCAGCTCCACTGCAGTTGCAGGTGTTGTAGCACACCCAAGTGACGCTAGGTCACTTGGGTGGGCCCCGATGATGAAGCAAGTCACCACCAGGTGGTGAGTGAGGGGTTTCCTAACAAAGGAATAATATTTCCTTCTATCTAAACAAAAAGCCTTCATTTACCCTCATCGGGTAGTACTCCTTCATTTTGTTCTTTCATACCTTGACCCAGGGAATCAGGAGTATTCCCCGTCCGACGACTACGGACGCAACTCCTTACTCTCCTACTTGTTTTTCCAACATTGTATTACCTAGCTCCATTTATATTGCAGTATAGTGGTCGCCTGCACCACACGTTGACATACTCTATTGGTTAAGATCTGGACTGTGCTGAAAGACTTTTCCAGTGGCATCGAGGGCACGTGGGGGGGAGTTACTGTTAAGACAGCATTGATACGGGAAGGTGGCATATATTTGTACACAATGCAACTTATGATTCGCTGAATGTATATTGCACTGATGTACTGTACAATGATTCAATAAAGGTTTTTGAAAATAAAAAAAAAAAACATTTGTAGTAAAGTGCACTGTGTGTTCCCATGGCCTGTAAATCGGATCACTGAAACAATATCGACGGACCGAATATCGAGTACAAAAATTATCGACGTAATTATATCGAATACAAAAATATCGACTCCCAATACTTAAACATAAAACTACACAAATATCGACACAACATTATCCACCCTAAAAAATATCGCAAATAAAATATATCAACTTTCAACACACATAAAGACATAATCAAAAATATCGAAAACAAAAATATAGACCACTAAAATATCGCTAAATCAAATTATCGACTTCACTATACATAATAAATATACGAATATATCTGGAAAAAAACACAGTAAATCGTAACATAAATCAGCATATTTATATAAAATATAACATACTACAATCAAACAATAAATAAACAGCAACATTTATAACATATAAAACATTTTTATAATACAATTAGTTCACACAATATAATCATATAAAACATTATACAACTCAAATTACTAAACAATATTAAATGAAAAGAATGAAAAATAAATACACCACAATATAAAACCATTACCTACCATCTACAAAACAAATCACATAACTACCAAAAAATCTCAAACAACCAATAAAAAACACCAAACAATTAAATAGACCAATCAAATCAACCAACACATTATTGAAACACTATATAAAGAAAGAAAACACACAATTAGATACCACTTGGTGCTACAAAACGTGAAGAAGGGGAAACTCTGCCAAATTTTCACCAGAACAGAAAGCTGCTACCATCAAACAAAGGATGAAGAAAACAAAAGTAAGTACCTGACATTAACTACTAGGCTTAGCACTACAAGCTAGAAATAAAAAATTAAACAATAAACTAATCATTTTCTTTCATTTTTACCATTTATTTCAGATATACCACAATTAAAGAAAAAAAGGTCAACATTTACAAACCTAGCAACTCTAAAAACAAAGTATACAAACTGAAATAACAGAGACAACTTAGAATACGAAACTTAAAAAGAAAACGTCCAAATAAAAAGGAATCCAATAATTGTAAACAAAACATATACAATAAATGATTTTACTTTTACCAACAGAGCCATCAACAAAAGAAACAGAGAAGAAAAGCATTAAAAAACAGGGCACAGCCCTTCAAACAACTGAAAAGCTGGTAAATATATTGTGAAAATGTGATAAATGTAATGATAAACGTAAAACAAATCTAAATTTCTCTATGTAACATTTATTTACTGTAGAAAGAAACCAGAACAATGACAGAAGAAGCTAAATTTGTAACTTCACAGAAAGGCAAAATGCTTCTTTGTTATATGGGCTATACATATACCCAAGAAAAACAACATCAATTGAAAGTGTTTTGGAAATGCAGCAAATATTACAGTAATAAATGTTATGGTCGTGCTATAACTCAGGAAACAACTGTAACTAACACAACAGACCATAACCACCCTCCCAACGTGACAGAAATAGAAATTAGACAAATGCTTGACTCACTAAAAGAAGCAAGCACTAACACAGACCGCCCATCTACAACTATTCTTAAAGACCATCTAAGAACTCTCCCCCAGCATGCAGCAAGCCAACTCCCTTCTATAGATTCTCTAAAGGACAATAGCTAGGCAAAAAAGAATAACTACAGCTACACCACCTGCCCTAAAAACATTTGAGGAAATCCAAATTCCCCCTGAACTAACATTAACCCATAATAATGAACCTTTCATCATATATGATAATGCATCTAAAGATAAAAGAATTATACAGTTTGCTACAGCAGACAATAAGGTGAAATTACACCAATGCGAAACATGGATGATGGACGGCACATTCTCAGTATGCCCAAAACCATTCTACCAATTATACACCATCCATGGACACTATCAAAACTGCAATATCCCCTTCATATATGCCCTACTACCCAACAAACAGCAAACAACCTATACTGAAGTACTAAATAAAATAAAAGACCTAACAAATAATTACTTCCCCAAAAAAATGATCATTGACTTTGAGAAAGCAATGATAAATACAGTTCTAAAGACCTACCCTCACACAGCAATCAAGGTTGCTACTACCACTTTAACAAATGTATATGGAAACATATACAAAAATCTGCCCTAAGCACCCAATACTGCACTGACAGTACTTTTGCCTACCAGGTAAAAAAATTAATTGCACTGGCCTGCGTTCCAGTTACAGACGTAGCGGAACATTATAACCTATTAATAGACAGCCCCTATTATAAAAAAAATGAAACAAAACTAAGCCCTCTCTTAGATTATTTCGAAGATACATGGGTATGGAGACTACACAGATCTGGACACAGAAGGCAACCAAAATTCTAAATCCCCTGGTGGAACGTCTACCTACGTACACTAAATAAACAAGCTAAAAGCAACAACGTTGTCGAAGGATGGCACAATGCTTTCCAAGCAGGTACAGGCAGAGGTTCCCTAACCCTACATAAACTCCTTCAAGCATTGCAAAAGGAGCAAAGCTACCAAGAACTCCGAATGGAGCAATCTATAACACAAATAGGCCCTAAACTAACTAAAGAAGCGAAAAAAAATTACAACATCTTACAAAGCCAAGTAACCCTATACCCAACTACCAGAGACCTACCATACCTATCCACCATAGCTAAAACAATTCTTTAAACATAACTCACATACCTACACTATTCAAATAGTAAACATAAAATATACATATTAAACACATGTTAGAAACTGTAACAAAATTATTTAAATATATTTAATATATTTATTTAAATATATCTAAATATTTTCTCTACAATTTCTAACATATACCATAAAATGACATAAAAAAAGAACATGACAATCCCACCCAAAAATAAAATGAAAAATACTTACTCCCTTTGTTGCTGAAGAGAAACCTTTGTAACAAAATAAATCATTCCTTAGAAGTAATCCACCCAAACAATCCAAACAAGATCATCTAAAAATAACACGAAATCCAAAAAAGTTCTTCTCCAACACAATCCACTCGAAAACCCTTAAAAACCCGAAAATAGTTCACAAAAACAGAAAAAATGCTCCAGGGAAATGTAATATAAATTAAAAAAAAACACATCCATAACGATTCTTCTCCATAATAGTTCCAAAGATAACCCATTAAAAACCCGACAATAGTGTAAAAGATAAAAAACGCTCCTGGAAAAAACGAAAATGTTAGAAAGTGTGTCTCTAATATATTGAAAAATAATAGAGACCCTTCTTACGAAAAAAAACCGCAATCTTCTCCCAAAAACATCCACATGAAGTACCTGTAAAATAGAAAAAAACATACCCACCCGCACACAATGAACCCCAACATACAATTTAAAACATTATTAAACATAATACAAAACATTAAGGGGCACATTTAGATGGCGGGCGGGCAACCCTAGCGGAAATCGGGACCGGCCGCCTAAAGGGCGGGGGTCCCAACATTGCCATTAGGATGCGCCCGCCACAGTGGCGGGCGCATTCCTCAATTTAAAATTGTGGCGGGCGGTGCTCACTGCACCGCCTCCCACAACGTTAGGAAACAAAAGCACGCCTTTGCACAATCGAAGCAGCAGCGATTATGCAAAGGCCCGTGTGCCACCCTCCTTCGGCATTCACTCTGGAGGCCCACAGGGGGCCCCTAGCGTGAACACCGCATGCCTTTCAGTGGAGGCATTGCCGCCACGGAACGGCATTGAAAAAAGCCCATGGTAATATTGCGGGCGGTGTCTAAAAGACACCGCCTCGATGTTACTCGGTTTCCGCCCCGGCAGCAAGGTGACCGGGGCGAAAAACAGGCGGGCGGTATTTTGCACCGCCACCTTCCCCTCCACCATCCTAATATGGCGGGGGGGATTTGGGCTTGCGATGTCGGGCGGTTTGCCTCCGTCAGGCCAGCGGTGGCCACCGCCAGCCTGGCGGAGGCAAACCGCCCGACATCGTAATGGACCCCTAAGTTACATTTCTAACCCTATTCCTACCTCATCAACATACTAACCCAAAACTAGTAAACCGGAAAGAAAACAATAACCGTAACTACCACCTAAAACACACACATCCTACAACTACCAAACAATAGAAAACCTACACACACTCCACAAACACTCAAACTAAACATATAACTTAAATAAAGTACTTAAAATTAAACTTACCCTTCCACACGCGAAGCAGCCTCCAACCGCGACCTCTTCCAAGTCAAAATGACCCAAAATAACATGACGCGGTTACAAAATAGTCCCACCGAAACAAATAGTCCCATTTCTATTAACATTAAATAACATTCTAAAATTATTTTAGACATGTTACAATATACATTATGTAACTATTGTATTTTTTTAATTAAACAAAAATGTAACATTGTTATAAAAATTATTCCAATGTACTATATGTTGTTTTCAATGACTGTACATTAAATAAACAAACATTTACCTTATTAAAAATTACTTACATAACTGTATGAATGTACAATACTGTTATTCATATTACTATTATTTACTGTTTGTATAAACCAATATTTTACCTAAAAACATTAGCAATGTATCTGTAAAAATTATTATTATTTTATATATTAATAATAATTATTTATTTCAAAAAACACAAATGTAAATGTTATATTAATGTTAACAAAACCTGCCTTTTTGTATTAATTTTTATAAATATGTGTACTACAAAAAATGTTTAAAAATACTACTACAGTGTTAATAAATTATAAAATAGTTGTTGTATATGACTTGTCAAATAAATCTTTATTTGTACATTAAAAACTGTGAAATAAACAAAAAAAGGACACTTATTAAATATTACTTTACTTAAAAATAATTGTAATAAATTATGTTTGCAATAATAATTTTTGGAGACAAATGTACTACTGTGATGAAAATGTAAATATTTTTAATGTATTTCATATCAATAAAAAAGTACAGATAACATTTAAAAATGTCAATAAAATTATTTTCTGATTTCTTATTTTATTCCCTACTTTTTGAAAATAATAAAATATTTAAAACATGCTGTGACTCTGATTAATTTTTGTAAGTACTAACAATTACAATAATTAATTAAATATTGTTATAATAATGTTACCATACAACATGAATTAAACATAGTTAATATCGTTATATATACTCTCACAAAACACTCAAAATTCATATATTATAATTTACTATTCCCACTCCATCAACTATATATTCTACCAAAATGCTGAACAGTCAACCCAAATAATTTATCATTCCCACTCCACCAAGTATAAACTCAGAGAAGGTGCTAAATCCTTAACCCAAATAAATTACTATTCCCACTCCACCAAGTATAAACTCAAGGAAGGTGCTGGACAGAAAACCCATATAATTTACTATTCCAACTCCACCAACTATAAAGTCAGGGAAGTTGCTGGACACTCAAACAATATAATTTACTATTCCCACTCCACCAAATACAAACTCAGGGAAGGTGCTGGACACAAACCCCACATAATTTACTATTCCAACTCCACCAAGTACAAACTCAGGGAAGGTGCTGGACAGAAAACCCATATAATTTACTATTCCCACTCCACCAACTACAAAGTCAGGGAAGGTGCTGGACACAAAACCCATATACTTTACTATTCCAACTCCACCATGTATAAAGTCAGAGAAGGCGCTGGACACTCAAACAATATAATTTACTATTCACACTTCTCCAAGTACAAACTCAGGGAAGGTGCTGGACAGAAAACCCATATAATTTACTATTCCCACTCCACCAAGTACAAAGTCAGGGAAGATGCTGGACACAAAACCCATATAATTTACTATTCCAACTCCACCATGTATAAACTCAGAGAAGGTGCTGAACACTCAAACAATATCATTTACTATTCCCACTCCACCAAGTACAAAGTCAGGGAAGGTGCTGGATACCAAACCCATATAATTTACAATTCCCACTCCACCAAGTACAAAGTCAGGGAAGGTGCTGGACACAAAACCCATATAATTTACTATTCCAACTCCACCATGTATAAACTGAGAGAAGGTGCTGGACACTCAAACAATATAATTTACTATTCCCACTCCACCAAGTACAAAGTCAGGGAAGGTGCTGGATACCAAACCCATATAATTTACTATTCCCACTCCACCAAGTACAAAGTCAGGGAAGGTGCTGGACACAAAACCCATATAATTTACTATTCCAACTCCACCATTTATAAACTCATAGAAGGTGCTGGACACTCAAACAATATAATTTACTATTCCCACTCCACCAAGTACTAACTGAGGGAAGGTGCTGGACAGAAAATCCACATAATCTACTATTCCCACTCCACCAAGTACAAAGTCAGGGAAGATGCTGGACACACAATCAATATACTTTACTATTCCAACTCCACCATGTATAAAGCCAGAGAAGGCGCTGGACACTCAAACAATATAATTTACTATTCCCACTCCACCAAGTACTAACTGAGGGAAGGTGCTGGACAGAAAATCCATATAATTTACTATTCCCACTCCACCAAGTACAAAGTCAGGGAAGGTGCTGGATACCAAACCCATATAATTTACTATTCCCACACCACCAAGTACAAAGTCAGGGAAGGTGCTGGACACAAAACCCATATAATTTACTATTCCAACTCCACCATGTATAAACTGAGAGAAGGTGCTGGACACTCAAACAATATAATTTACTATTCCCACTCCACCAAGTACAAACTCAGGGAAGGTGCTGGACAGAAAACCCATATAATTTACTATTCCCACTCCACCAAGTACAAAGTCAGGGAAGATGCTGGACACAAAACCCATATAATTTACTATTCCAATTCCACCATGTATAAACTCAGAGAAGGTGCTGGACACTCAAACAATATAATTTACTATTCCCACTCCACCAAGTACAAAGTCAGGGAAGGTGCTGGATACCAAACCCATATAATTTACTATTGCCACTCCACCAAGTACAAAGTTAGGGAAGGTGCTGGACACAAAACCCATATAATTTACTATTCCCACTCCACCAAGTACAAAGTCAGGGAAGGCGCTGGACACAAAACCCATATAATTTACTATTCCAACTCCACCAAGTACTAACTCAGGGAAGGTGCTGGACACTCAAACAATATAATTTACTATTCCCACTCCACCAAGTACAAAGTCAGGGAAGGTGCTGGATACCAAACCCATATAATTTACTATTGCCACTCCACCAAGTACAAAGTTAGGGAAGGTGCTGGACACAAAACCCATATAATTTACTATTCCCACTCCACCAAGTACAAAGTCAGGGAAGGCGCTGGACACAAAACCCATATAATTTACTATTCCAACTCCACCAAGTACTAACTCAGGGAAGGTGCTGGACACTCAAACAATATAATTTACTATTCCCACTCCACCAAGTACAAAGTCAGGGAAGGTGCTGGATACCAAACCCATATAATTTACTATTGCCACTCCACCAAGTACAAAGTTAGGGAAGGTGCTGGACACAAAACCCATATAATTTACTATTCCCACTCCACCAAGTACAAAGTCAGGGAAGGCGCTGGACACAAAACCCATATAATTTACTATTCCAACTCCACCAAGTACTAACTCAGGGAAGGTGCTGGACACAAAACCCATATAATTTACTATTCCCACTCCACCAAGTACAAAGTCAGGGAAGGTGCTGGACACTAAACCCATATAATTAACTATTCCCACTCCAACCCTGTATAAACTCAGAGAAGGTGCTGGACACTCCACTCAAACAATATAATTTACTATTCCAACTCCACCATATATAAACTCAGAGAAGGTGCTGGACACTCCACTCAAACAATATAATTTACTATTCCAACTCCACCATATATAAACTCAGATAAGGTGCTGGACACTCAAACAATATAATTTACTATTCCCACTCCACCAAGTACAAAGTCAGGGAAGGTGCTGGATACCAAACCCATATAATTTATTATTCCCACTCCACCAAGTACAAAGTCAGGAAGGTGCTGGACACAAAACCCATATAATTTACTATTCCCACTCCACCAAGTACAAAGTCAGGGAAGGCGTTGGACACAAAACCCATATAATTTACTATTCCAACTCCACCTTGTATAAACTCAGAGAAGGTGCTGGACACTCAAACAATATAATTTACTATTCCCACTCCACCAAGTACAAACTCAGGGAAGGTGCTGGATACCAAAACCATATAATTTACTATTGCCACTCCACTAAGTACTAACTCAGGGAATGTACTGTTACCAAAACCAATATAATTTACTATTTATATATATATATATATATTGTTTTTAATTGTAACAATTTTGAAATAAAATTTACAAATTCTAATTTTTAAAACACTCCGCACCCTATACCCATAAAAACCCACATCCCAATCCTGATTTTTATTAAGAATTTAAAAAACAATTTAATACAAATGTAATATTTTATAATTAAAACAAAATTAAAGTTTTTCGAAATCTAATTTTTAAAACAATCCCCACCCTATACCCATAAAAACCCACATCCCCCTCCTAAATTTTAATATAATTTTTTTTAAATAAATGCTTTAATTTAAAAAAATTACATTTAATAATACACATTTTAACAAAAGTACCCACCCTATTCCCTTAAATAAAAAAACAATATTACAAATTGCAATTTTTAAAACAATCCCCACCCTACTACCCTAAAAACACATATCCCACTCCTACATTTTTTTACAAAAAAGTTAAAATAAAATTCTAAAAATTAAATATTTAAAAAAAAAATTTTACTAAACAAATTTGTAAAACACTCCCCAACCATTTCCCTAAAAACCCACATCCCGTTCCTAAATTTATGTATAAATTTTTTACATTTTAAATATTTTTTTTTTAAATTCAAATAAAATTATAAAAAATTCACATTTTAAAAACACTCTCCACCCTATTCCCCTAAAAACCCACATTCCGCTCCTAAATTTTATTATACATTTATTTAAATATTTTATAAAAAAAAATTATTTAAAAAAAATAATAAATTTCAAAATTCAAATTTTTGAAACACTCCCCACCCTATCCCCCTAAAAAACCACATCCCGCTCCAAAACTTTATCATACATTTATTTAAATATTTTTTTTTTATAAAAAATTTAAAAAAATTCACATTTTTAAAACACTCCCCGCCCTATTCCCCTAAACACCCAGATCCCGCTCCTAAACTTTATTATACATTTATTTAAATATATTTTTTTAATTTTATAAAAATAATTCTAAATTCACATTTTTAAAACACTTCCCACCCTATTCCCCTAAAAACCCACATCTCGCTCCTAAATTTTATTATACATTTATTGAATTATTTATTTATTTTTTTTATAAAAAAAAATAATAATTCCAAATTCACTTTCTTAAAACACTCCCCACCCTATTCCCCTAAAAACCCACACCCCGCTCCTAAATTTTATTATACATTTTTTTTAAATATATTTTTTTATTATTTATTAAAAATGATATAAATATATATATATATATTTATAACTTAAATAACATATTTAACCATCTAAAATCCAAATATAAATATTCTTACACTCTGTATTTATAATTTCGATATTCTAACTTTCTATATTTTTACATTCGATATTCTGACACTTTGGGGCCGATTAGGATGGCGGACGGAAACGTGCTCCGTCCACCGTGGAAGGTGTCAAGATACTCCGGACCTGGCCGCGGAAAAACTGCATTAGCGATTAGGATCAAATGTGACCGAAACGCCGTCCGCGGCGGACGGAGCACAACAATCCCCGTCCGCGGCGGTCGAAGTACAGCTGATTCCGCGGCATGCGGACGGAACCCACAAAACACCGACCGCCGCGTACGCACATGACCAGGAGAACAACAACCTCCCCCGCGATACCTGCGTACATTCCGTGTCCGCAATTAGGATAACTCCGCAAGTACCCCGGTAGTCACCGCGATCAACGTCCGCGGCGGTAGCAATGCAATGAGAAACGGGGCTCCACAGCGGAAGTCCAACATCCCTACAGTCATTCAAATGGCATACATACCGACAGAATCCATCACCAAACACAGCAAAATGGACGACAACCCACCTGACACAACTAAACCAAACACAAGACACAATTACCCACCCCCAAAAACTGCATAGACCACACCTGACAACACACCCGCCCATCACCTGACTGCCAATCAACATTCACACAGGGCCAACACACAGACTATAAATTGACTCCCACCCACTCCCGAAATCCTCTGCATCCCAGCATAGCTGACAGCAGGAGACAATACTTGACTTGACAAACAGCAAACTATTTGATTCAGACACATAACCCACACCCAAACACACCCTGCACACAAACACCCACCACACCACACCCAAAGACACCCTGCACACAAACACCCACCACACCACACCCAAACAGCACACACCAGCACCTCAGCACTCCACACAAACACACCCCCCGAGCACCATGGCACCCAAAAAAAATCCTAAATTCTCCGACACCGAGCTCAAGGTAATGGTGGAAGAGATCCTTCGTGTGGAACCCCACATCTTCGGGTCCCTCGTGCAGCAGACGAGCATAGCTCGGAAGAACAGCCTGTGGGACCGCATCGTGACCAGGGTCAATGCCTCCGGGAGCGTTCCGCGAACCAAGGCAGACATCCAGAGGCGGTGGCACGACCTGAAGACCCGGGTGAAGTCTATAAGAGCCAAGAACTACGTCCGGGCCCACCATACCGGCGGTGGAACCCCCCCGGAGCCCCTACCATACACCGAGTGGGAGGAGAGGGTGCTGACCATCCTGCACCCTGACACCCTCGATGGACTTCCTGATGGAGAAGAGGCTGGTAAGTACCAACCAACCACCACAAACACAACAACACGGTGTGGGCCACACAACTCTGAAGACACATCCCACATACCCCAGCCTTGCATGCAGTCCACATACTCACCAACCTCCAAAGCACTCCTACAGGCCCCCATGTCCATAGAGAGGGTGGTGGTGGTGGGTGGGGTGTGTGAGGGGTCGGAACTACAACTTCCAACAGGCCCCCATGTCCATAGAGAGGGTGGTGGTGGTGGGTGGGGTGTGTGAGGGGTCACTAGTCCTACTTCCAACAGGCCCCCATGTCCATAGAGAGGGAGGTGGTGGTGGGTGGGGTGTGTGAGGGGTCGGAACTACAACTTCCAACAGGCCCCCATGTCCATAGAGAGGGTGGTGGTGGTGGGTGGGGTGCGTGAGGGGTCGGAACTACAACTTCCAACAGGCCCCCATGTCCATAGAGAGGGTGGTGGTGGTGGGTGGGGTGTGTGAGGGGTCACTAGTCCTACTTCCAACAGGCCCCCATGTCCATAGAGAGGGAGGTGGTGGTGGGTGGGGTGTGTGAGGGGTCGGAACTACAACTTCCAACAGGCCCCCATGTCCATAGAGAGGGTGGTGGTGGTGGGTGGGGTGTGTGAGGGGTCAGAACTACAACTTCCAACAGGCCCCCATGTCCATAGAGAGGGTGGTGGTGGTGGGTGGGGTGTGTGAGGGGTCACTAGTCCTACTTCCAACAGGCCCCCATGTCCATAGAGAGGGTGGTGGTGGTGGGTGGGGTGTGTGAGGGGTCACTAGTCCTACTTCCAACAGGCCCCCATGTCCATAGAGAGGGAGGAGGTGGTGGGTGGGGTGTGTGAGGGGTCGGAACTACAACTTCCAACAGGCCCCCATGTCCATAGAGAGGGTGGTGGTGGTGGGTGGGGTGTGTGAGGGGTCGGAACTACAACTTCCAACAGGCCCCCATGTCCATAGAGAGGGTGGTGGTGGTGGGTGGGGTGTGTGAGGGGTCACTAGTCCTACTTCCAACAGGCCCCCATGTCCATAGAGAGGGTGGTGGTGGTGGGTGGGGTGTGTGAGGGGTCACTAGTCCTACTTCCAACAGGCCCCCATGTCCATAGAGAGGGAGGAGGTGGTGGGTGGGGTGTGTGAGGGGTCGGAACTACAACTTCCAACAGGCCCCCATGTCCATAGAGAGGGTGGTGGTGGTGGGTGGGGTGTGTGAGGGGTCGGAACTACAACTTCCAACAGGCCCCCATGTCCATAGAGAGGGTGGTGGTGGTGGGTGGGGTGTGTGAGGGGTCACTAGTCCTACTTCCAACAGGCCCCCATGTCCATAGAGAGGGTGGTGGTGGTGGGTGGGGTGTGTGAGGGGTCACTAGTCCTACTTCCAACAGGCCCCCATGTCCATAGAGAGGGTGGTGGTGGTGGGTGGGGTGTGTGAGGGGTCGGAACTACAACTTCCAACAGGCCCCCATGTCCATAGAGAGGGTGGTGGTGGTGGGTGGGGTGTGTGAGGGGTCGGAACTACAACTTCCAACAGGCCCCCATGTCCATAGAGAGGGAGGTGGTGGTGGGTGGGGTGTGTGCCAATGCCGACTGAATTTCAACCATAAATACATGTACACGTATAGGCAACATTACTCATCATCACATTATTCTTTTGCAGGGGATCCTAATCTGAGTGCCGCCATTGACACCAGGCCTCCAGCATCCCCAAACTCCGAGCACTCATGGGACGATTGTGCAGCCAACTCCGGGGCAGAGGATGGTGCCGGATCGAGCAGCCAGCCAGGGACCTCTGGCACGCAGGTCACACCTGCAACTACAACGACTACGGGCACTGGCATCACAACAACACCGGCGACTCGGACCTGCACAGCTGCCTCCAGCACCACCTCCACCACCACCACTACTACCACCACTTCTGCCCCTGCCGCCCTGCCCAACCCCGCCGCCAACGCTGGGCCAGCGCCATCCCAGCCACGCAGGGAGACAGTCAGGCAACCCACCACTGCAAGGGCAGATCCTGCAGGCAGGAGCAGGGCGGAAAGAAGGGCTGAGGACACAACACTGATTGCTGTGCAACAGTGCCATGAAGCACTAGTCCGGGTGGAGGCGGGCTATGCACGTAGCCAGGAACATGCAGACCGGGCCCACCAGGACTTTGTGGACAACACCGCCATGTTGGGGGCCATCGAGAGGCGGCTTGGCCAACTGGTCGACATTTTCAGCGCCAGGGCATCCGCCAACACCACCCCCCCCCCCCTCAAACACCGGCACCGGCCACAACACCGCCACCGCCGACTGCGCCCCTGGCGGCGGATGTGTTACCGAATCAGCCTGCGCCCCTAGCTGACCCCGTGCTGGCACAAAGACGGAGGGGCCGTCCGAGGCAGGAAGTGGCCGAGAGCAGTGTTGGAGCACATGACACACGCTCCAAGAGGAGCCGACAGTGACTCTTTGGAGTACCTCAGCCTCCGATCCAACCTGGAAAGTATCCGGACCCACCTGCCACAGGCCTGCTGCACTAGGCACACACCACCCTATGTGGTGTCTGCACGCCCATCTCATCTACCATTACCTTGGACTCTCACTCCCCCACCCCTTCACTCCTTTGTAAATATGCACCTACACCTATGCACAATCTGTAAATAAATACCACTTACTCACTCAATGATGTGTTGCCTCCATGTTTATTCACATGATTGCATCAGAAACAGACGTAACCAGGTTCAGGGATCCAACAGGTACAGAATAATGCCGCAACGGAGTGACCTAGGGAAACATAGAACCCGCAAACAGACGTTAGTAAACAGCATCACACTCATCCCAACTCACTGCAGTGCAACTTACAACAAACCACACACATCACTACACGAATGGCTGACACTACACACATCATGGAGAAGTGCATGTACTCATAAATGAAGACACACACACACATGCATACATCACATAACAAAACACATAGATGATCCCCAACACAATGACACCAGAGCAGCAAACCTACACAGGGCATACACAAGCAGCACAAGAGGGGCACACTTACAGTCAAGGGAAGTAGCGTGCTATGAGCTGGCGCCTCTGGTCCACACCTTCCTCCTCATCACTATCCTCATCAGTCGACATGGGTGGGTCGGGAGGGCGAGGAACTTGCTGTTCATCTGGGTCCAAGATCAGTGCAATGTTATTTCGCACAGCCAGGTTGTGGAGCATGCAGCAGGCCATCACAATCTTGCATACTTTGCCAGGTGCGTAAGGCAGGGCCCCTCCAGTCTTATCTAGGCACCGAAACCTAGACTTAAGCAGGCCAAATGTTCGTTCCACCACTCGACGTGTCCTACCATGGGCATCGTTATATCGCATTTCTCCTGCTGTGGTGGGATTGCGAATTGGACTCAGAAGCCAAGGCCTGTTTGGGTAAGCCGAGTCGCCTGTGTATGTGGGAATTAGAGAGAGACATCAGTACCTGAACATGTGGCCACACCAAGCCACCCAAATATCACTCCAGTCACCACAGCATACTCACCAACAAGCCAGGCTTGTGCCGGACGCAGATTTGCCATCAGTCGTGGGACTATGCTGCTCCGCATGATGTGGGCGTCATGTGCAGAGCCAGGAAATCTTGCACACACATGTGAGATAATGTTGTCGGCCTGGCACACCACCTGCACGTTAAGGGAGTGGAAGTGCTTCCGATTCCGAAACACCTGCTCACGTGCCCGTGGCGGGATGATCGCAATATGCGTGCCATCAATTGAACCCACAACGTGTGGAATGCCACCCAGTGCATAAAAGTCTGCCTTGACCGCTGCCAACTCTGCCGCCTGTGGAAAATGTATGTACTCATGCTTGTACAGCATCATGGCTGTCAGTACATCCTTGAGTACCGTGCTAAACATGGCCTGTGACATTCCCCCGGCATGTCCTATAGTGTACTGGAATGTGCCTGTAGCAAAAAAATGGAGTGCCGCCATCACCTTTTGGGTGGGTGAAATTGAGCCTGGATAAGTTCTCCGCGGCTGCAGGTGAGGAGACAACTTGTTCACAAGCTCCAGCAATCGACGTCGATCAAGCCTGAATTTCCGGACCACCTCCTCGTCCACCATGTCCTCCAGCACAGTATATGGGCGATGGACATTTTGAGCCCTCCTGTGTGGGAGTAAATGGAATGGAAGTCAATTCACATACAACGCATGTGTGTGCAACTCACTCACATGTCACCGCACTCTATCCAACATGTAATAGGCAGTGTTCGATTTGCTTATGTGTGACACCTCTGATTGTCACAACAACATGGATTGACGTAGCAATGTGCACCCACCAGCTACATGATGTGTTGCAACATGTCCAATGCACTCTGTTGCACCTCAACATCACTGCCAACAAGGCATGTGACATGACCCAAAAGTGACGGTCATTAGTGGCACACCGATGGGCATGGTATGGAAACCATGGGATAGAGCATGAAGTGTGGAGTCACGCAATCACGCACACAACCCTCAGCATGCAGCTGCAGACAATTAAACATAGTGCATCGTGCATCGTCAGCTGACATGCACTCATTGACGCCGCCATGGCGGTGCACTGCTTCCGCTGTTGACGTCTGGCCATACGCGGCCCGCGTTCAACATTCCAATTGTCTGCACGTGCTAGAGACCGGGACGGATGCATCATTTGCAACAAAGTTGTAAGAGTGGCGCCACCATGGCGGGGCACGTATTCGGCGGGGGAGGTGGAGGCCAATACAGCCATAAGCTGATGTGCATGCACATGCCAGTTCATGACCCCCTTACAGTGACATTGCATCAGGCAGCCTACACCGGCCGGCCCAGCTCTACCCACTACCGCCGTGCCAGACCTAGCCCTTGACCGCCGTTGCGGCCGTGCCAACTACCGCCGCTTCAGGCCCCCTCCACTACCGCCGTGCCAGACCTAGCCCTTGACCGCCGTTGCGGCCGTGCCAACTACCGCCGCTTCAGGCCCCCTCCACTACCGCCGTGCCAGACCTAGCCCTTGACCGCCGTTGCGGCCGTGCCAACTACCGCCGCTTCAGGCCCCCTCCACTACCGCCGTGCCAGACCTAGCCCTTGACCGCCGTTGCGGCCGTGCCAACTACCGCCGCTTCAGGCCCCCTCCACTACCGCCGTGCCCTGGCGGCCCTGGCACGGCGGTCATGGGCCTAGGTCTGGCACGGCGGTAGTGGAGGGGGCCTGAAGCGGCGGTAGTTGGCACGGCCGCAACGGCGGTCAAGGGCTAGGTCTGGCACGGCGGTAGTGGAGGGGGCCTGAAGCGGCGGTAGTTGGCACGGCCGCAACGGCGGTCAAGGGCTAGGTCTGGCACGGCGGTAGTGGAGGGGGCCTGAAGCGGCGGTAGTTGGCACGGCCGCAACGGCGGTCAAGGGCTAGGTCTGGCACGGCGGTAGTGGAGGGGGCCTGAAGCGGCGGTAGTTGGCACGGCCGCAACGGCGGTCAAGGGCTAGGTCTGGCACGGCGGTAGTGGAGGGGGCCTGAAGCGGCGGTAGTTGGCACGGCCGCAACGGCGGTCAAGGGCTAGGTCTGGCACGGCGGTAGTGGGTAGAGCTGGGCCGGCCGGTGTAGGCTGCCTGATGCAATGTCACTGTAAGGGGGTCATGAACTGGCATGTGCATGCACATCAGCTTATGGCTGTATTGGCCTCCACCTCCCCCGCCGAATACGTGCCCCGCCATGGTGGCGCCACTCTTACAACTTTGTTGCAAATGATGCTTCCGTCCCGGTCTCTAGCACGTGCAGTTGCCGGTGTGTGAGCGTGACGGTCTGTGCAAGTGCAGCCAATGGGAGGTGTGGACATGGGCCACGGTTGGCCAATTGCAAGTACCGTATGGTGTTCACCGCAACACCAGGGCCAATCATTGGCCAAATTCCAAACACGCTCTCACGGCGGACCAATGGCTGGCGCCGTATGCCACTGACATGGCCACTGGGCCCTATATATGTGTGATGTGCAAAAGCAAACTTTCTACGATGACCACCGACTGCTGCCTGTGACCATCACCTCCACCTGCTGCTGCGGAGCTGACCACCGACTGCTGCCTGTGACCATCACCTCCACCTGCTGCTGCGGAGCTGACCACCGACTGCTGCCTGTGACCATCACCTCCACCTGCTGCTGCGGAGCTGACCACCGACTGCTGCCTGTGACCATCACCTCCACCTGCTGCTGCGGAGCTGACCACCGACTGCTGCCTGTGACCATCACCTCCACCTGCTGCTGCGGAGCTGACCACCGACTGCCGCTCTAGTGCCATACTCCGTGACCTTGCCATGTCGAGAGTCAAAGAGGTCCGGTCTCGTCCCTTCACCGCCGCGGAGCTGGATGTCCTCGTGGACGCTGTGCTCCGCAACTACGGACGCCTGTATGGCGCACCCGGACAGGCGGTAAGTGCAGTGGGGGATAAGTTGTAGTGCATGAGGTGTCAAATGGCACCTGGGCTCTGGAAACTTGGCGGTGTGATGTGTGACCAACTAAAGAATCGATATGTGCATGGCTGCTGAGAGTAATGTGTTGCTCCTATCTGTGTGACTGGCCAACTGTCCACTGACTTCCACCCTTTTGTCTCCCATCATGGTAGGTAAAGCTGCACCTTCGCAAGGACGTGTGGAGGAGCATTGCACGTGAAGTACGAGCAGCGGGGGTGTGCAATAGACGACATACACACTGCCACAAACGCTGGGACGACATTTCCAGACTGAGCAAGAATGTAGCGGAAGTGACACTAGGGCTGATTCCACGGACGGCACGTCTGGCCCGACGCTCAATGACCCCTCTCATGCACCGTATCATAGCTGTGACGCATCCTGACCTGTCCGAGCGGTTGCGTGTGGATGAACAGCAACGTGGCGGTAAGCTTACTGTCAGTGTATGTTGCTTGTGAGTGCAATGCATGTATGGTTGCGCACACACATTAGGGTCTTCCGTCTATCGTGAGTCTATTTCCAATGGCATGTTGGTGACATTGCCACAGTTAACTTTGCACTTGCACATGCGGAATGTTGAGCCGCCACCTGCTAAGCTGTTCAGTTGTCATGCACATGCTGTAGTGCTCCGTCACCCCTTGCCAACACTTGTGTGCTGATGTAGTTCCTCATGCCCAGTGTGCATGCTGTACATGTATTACGGCCAACGCCAAAGAATTCCTGTGAGGATGACTGCTTGGGGTGGGCTGTGTGCAGGTTGGGGGATCGATGGACAGTGTCATCAGTGGCTTTAGGGATTCCGCAGCAGTACTGTACGTGTGTGTGCCCATTACTTACACCCATTTCCTGTGCTTTTCAGCATTGGCAGAGGGCACTCAGCCACATACGGCGGAGATTACAGAAGGCAATGCATCCGGATCAGACGTCGCGCACACGCAGACTGACACCGAAGGGGCCAGCGGCGGAGAGGGGGACAGGACCGTCCCGGAGGACTCGCATGTGGAGACAACATCGTCATCATCTTCCGACAGTGTTGGTGAGTCAGCACTGTTGTCACAGACTGGGAGTGGGCAACCAACACCTTCGGTCGGGACACAGCACACAGGGCCCACCCTGCCGGCAACTGCACCATGTACTGTACGTGCACGCAGGAGTAGGGGGAGCAGAGTGGCGTTCGGTGTCGGCACCGCTGCCCCAGCCTCGGTGACCCAAAATTCTCTTTGTGCAGAGGCTGTTGATCTGCTGCGACAGCTGTGTGTGGGCCAGACAAATATGATTAATGCATTCCAAGACCACGATAGGAAGTTGGGGCAGGTGGTGGCATTCATGGAAGGTATGCATGGTGATCTGGCTGGTGTACACAGGACACTGCAGTCATTGTCTAACAGTGTGTCGTCTGCCATTGTACAGTCGCACGGACTGGGTGGTACTTCTGTTCCGCCATCTACAACTCTGGATGTGTCAGGGGGGAGTGAATTTTCTGACCAGGACTCCAATACAGGTTATTGCACTAGAAGCAGCGTCAGCCAGCACGTCAAGGCACGGAGGCCTCAGACCCCATCCCCTAGGTCAGGTAACTCTGTTCACAAGGGCAACGTCAGATATAGTGGAGTACACACACGTGAGGCAAAAGAGGGGTTGGGTGTAATGGCTACACATGCTGCACAGCCATCCCACACACAAGGTACTACCAGGCCAAGACTCACTCCCGCTTCCATTGACACTACCCTGTACGAGGACAGTGAGAAGACGAATACATCTCTTGAGGGCTCGCATAC
The DNA here is from genome assembly GCF_964263255.1 of Lissotriton vulgaris. Classification (NCBI taxonomy): domain Eukaryota; kingdom Metazoa; phylum Chordata; class Amphibia; order Caudata; family Salamandridae; genus Lissotriton; species Lissotriton vulgaris. The sequence continues at coordinate 361,373,695 of NC_141694.1, forward strand.
TCCCAGTACCAGGGACACTAGGAAGGAAGGTGCCACTCCCAAGGGCAGGGAAAGCAGGAAGGATGTAGGCACTCCCAAGGGCAGGGACAGCAGGAAGGATGTAGGCACTCCCAAGGGCAGGGACAGCAGGAAGGATGTAGGCACTCCCAAGGGCAGGGAGACTACGAAGGAAGGTGCCACTCCCAAGGCCAGGGAAAGCAGGAAGGATGTAGGCACTCCCAAGGCCAGGGAAAGCAGGAAGGATGTAGGCACTCCCAAGGGCAGGGAAAGCAGGAAGGATGTAGGCACTCCCAAGGCCAGGGAAAGCAGGAAGGATGTAGGCACTCCCAAGGCCAGGGAAAGCAGGAAGGATGTAGGCACTCCCAAGGCCAGGGAGACTACGAAGGAAGGAGCCACTCCCAAGGGCAGGGACAAGAATAGTCACAAGACAAACGCACCTAAGAGGAGCACGGACAGTCCCAGGGGCAGGGACACACACGGGCAGAAGGGGTGTCCAGCTGATATGCACACCACAGACGACAAGTCTGCTGCCTGCAAGAGGGCACCATCCAGGGAACAGGGCAAGTCCACAGAGTACAGTACTCCTACGGAAATGGAACATCCAAGGCCCAAGGACTCGCCCATGAATAGTGGCGCTGTCAGGGACAGGCATACATCACCCATAGTTGCTCTGAGACAGCTGTTTTCTGGCAAACGGAATACAGAAGACTCAGCAGTGGAGTCACCCCTTACATCCACTCCCATCATGGCCCGTCAGGGACGGATGCAGGTGGACCCTGTCGTGGCATCCCCCATGACACATGTTGCAGAGGCCACAAGGCAGCCACACAGCAAACGACAAGCAGGCTCCAGCACGTCCCCAGAGACCATTCCCCCCCCAGCACATGCACCTCCCATGGTGGGTGAAATTGCTTCTCAGTCCGGTCGACTTGTGGTTCCTGTCCTGTCCAGGGTGCAGGCACATGTCCAAAAGAAGCGTAGACACACAGCATTGACACATGCCCAATCCGATATCGGCCAATTGCAACTATCCCCCGCTCCCAGAGCCACCCTGCCTCCTGGACCATACAGTCCTGTGGCTCATCATTTCAGTGGTCACAGTGGCGCTGGTGCAGTTGACTCGCATGTGTCTGTTAGTGGCAGGGTATCCGTCGAGACAAATCCTGTATCAGGTGCTGGCAGTGTATCTGGGTCTATGGGCCATGTGTCAGTAACTCGGGCTGTGTCGGTGTGTCACACTCCTGTATCAGGTGCTGGCAGTGTATCTGGGTCTATAGGCCATGTGTCAGTAACTCGGGCTGTGTCGGTGTGTCACACTCCTGTATCAGGTGCTGGCAGTGTATCTGGGTCTATAGGCCATGTGTCAGTAACTCGGGCTGTGTCGGTGTGTCACACTCCTGTATCAGGTGCTGGCAGTGTATCTGGGTCTATAGGCCATGTGTCAGTAACTCGGGCTGTGTCGGTGTGTCACACTCCTGTATCAGGTGCTGGCAGTGTATCTGGGTCTGTGGCTCACGTGTCAGTCACTACATCTGTGGCTGTGTGTCACACTCCGGTTTCTGGTGCTGCCAGTGTGTCCGATGCGGGTACTTCACGCAATCCACCTGATAGTGTGCTGTAAGTTGCTGTACTGTGCCCTCTGATGTACCTGCTCTGGTGTCCACACTGCCCTGTTGCTGTTCTGATACTGCATTGTGCCCTCTGATGTACCTGCTCTGGTGTCCACACTGCCCTGTTGCTGTTCTGATACTGCATTGTGCCCTCTGATGTACCTGCTCTTGTGTCCACACTGCCCTGTTGCTGTTCTGATACTGCATTGTGCCCTGTGATGTACCTGCTCTGGTGTCCACACTGCCCTGTCGCTGTTCTGATACTGATGTATGCCCTCTGATGTACCTGCTCTGGTGTCCACACTGCCCTGTTGCTGTTCTGATACTGATGTATGCCCTGTGATGTACCTGCTCTGGTGTCCACACTGCCCTGTTGCTGTTCTGATACTGCATTGTGCCCTCTCATGTACTGCCTCTGATGGACGTTTTCAGTGCAATGGACTGTTGGTGCCCTTAGCCCCTCTCATGTACTGCCTCTGATGGACGTTTTCAGTGCAATGGACTGTTGGAGCACTTGGCCCCTCTCATGTACTGCCTCTGATGTACCTGCTCTGGTGTCCACACTGCCCTGTTGCTGTTCTGATACTGCATTGTGCCCTCTCATGTACTGCCTCTGATGGACGTTTTCAGTGCAATGGACTGTTGGTGCCCTTGGCCCCTCTCATGTACTGCCTCTGATGTACCTGCTCTGGTGTCCACACTGCCCTGTCGCTGTTCTGATACTGATGTATGCCCTGTGATGTACCTGCTCTGGTGTCCACACTGCCCTGTTGCTGTTCTGATACTGCATTGTGCCCTCTCATGTACTGCCTCTGATGGACGTTTTCAGTGCAATGGACTGTTGGTGCCCTTAGCCCCTCTCATGTACTGCCTCTGATGGACGTTTTCAGTGCAATGGACTGTTGGTGCCCTTGGCCCCTCTCATGTACTGCCTCTGATGCACCTGCTCTGGTGTCCACACTGCCCTGTTGCTGTTCTGATACTGCATTGTGCCCTGTGATGTACCTGCTCTGGTGTCCACACTGCCCTGTTGCTGTTCTGATACTGCATTGTGCCCTCTGATGTACCTGCTCTGGTGTCCACACTGCCCTGTTGCTGTTCTGATACTGCATTGTGCCCTCTCATGTACTGCCTCTGATGGACGTTTTCAGTGCAATGGACTGTTGGTGCCCTTGGCCCCTCTCATGTACTGCCTCTGATGTACCTGCTCTGGTGTCCACACTGCCCTGTCGCTGTTCTGATACTGATGTATGCCCTGTGATGTACCTGCTCTGGTGTCCACACTGCCCTGTTGCTGTTCTGATACTGCATTGTGCCCTCTCATGTACTGCCTCTGATGGACGTTTTCAGTGCAATGGACTGTTGGTGCCCTTAGCCCCTCTCATGTACTGCCTCTGATGGACGTTTTCAGTGCAATGGACTGTTGGTGCCCTTGGCCCCTCTCATGTACTGCCTCTGATGTACCAGCTCTGGTGTCCACACTGCCCTGTTGCTGTTCTGATACTGCATTGTGCCCTGTGATGTACCTGCTCTGGTGTCCACACTGCCCTGTTGCTGTTCTGATACTGCATTGTGCCCTCTGATGTACCTGCTCTGGTGTCCACACTGCCCTGTCGCTGTTCTGATACTGATGTATGCCCTGTGATGTACCTGCTCTGGTGTCCACACTGCCCTGTTGCTGTTCTGATACTGCATTGTGCCCTCTCATGTACTGCCTCTGATGGACGTTTTCAGTGCAATGGACTGTTGGTGCCCTTAGCCCCTCTCATGTACTGCCTCTGATGGACGTTTTCAGTGCAATGGACTGTTGGTGCCCTTGGCCCCTCTCATGTACTGCCTCTGATGCACCTGCTCTGGTGTCCACACTGCCCTGTTGCTGTTCTGATACTGCATTGTGCCCTGTGATGTACCTGCTCTGGTGTCCACACTGCCCTGTTGCTGTTCTGATACTGCATTGTGCCCTCTGATGTACCTGCTCTGGTGTCCACACTGCCCTGTTGCTGTTCTGATACTGCATTGTGCCCTCTCATGTACTGCCTCTGATGGACGTTTTCAGTGCAATGGACTGTTGGTGCCCTTGGCCCCTCTCATGTACTGCCTCTGATGTACCTGCTCTGGTGTCCACACTGCCCTGTCGCTGTTCTGATACTGATGTATGCCCTGTGATGTACCTGCTCTGGTGTCCACACTGCCCTGTTGCTGTTCTGATACTGCATTGTGCCCTCTCATGTACTGCCTCTGATGGACGTTTTCAGTGCAATGGACTGTTGGTGCCCTTAGCCCCTCTCATGTACTGCCTCTGATGGACGTTTTCAGTGCAATGGACTGTTGGTGCCCTTGGCCCCTCTCATGTACTGCCTCTGATGCACCTGCTCTGGTGTCCACACTGCCCTGTTGCTGTTCTGATACTGCATTGTGCCCTGTGATGTACCTGCTCTGGTGTCCACACTGCCCTGTTGCTGTTCTGATACTGCATTGTGCCCTCTGATGTACCTGCTCTGGTGTCCACACTGCCCTGTTGCTGTTCTGATACTGCATTGTGCCCTCTCATGTACTGCCTCTGATGGACGTTTTCAGTGCAATGGACTGTTGGTGCCCTTGGCCCCTCTCATGTACTGCCTCTGATGTACCTGCTCTGGTGTCCACACTGCCCTGTCGCTGTTCTGATACTGATGTATGCCCTGTGATGTACCTGCTCTGGTGTCCACACTGCCCTGTTGCTGTTCTGATACTGCATTGTGCCCTCTCATGTACTGCCTCTGATGGACGTTTTCAGTGCAATGGACTGTTGGTGCCCTTAGCCCCTCTCATGTACTGCCTCTGATGGACGTTTTCAGTGCAATGGACTGTTGGTGCCCTTGGCCCCTCTCATGTACTGCCTCTGATGTACCTGCTCTGGTGTCCACACTGCCCTGTTGCTGTTCTGATACTGCATTGTGCCCTGTGATGTACCTGCTCTGGTGTCCACACTGCCCTGTTGCTGTTCTGATACTGCATTGTGCCCTCTGATGTACCTGCTCTGGTGTCCACACTGCCCTGTCGCTGTTCTGATACTGATGTATGCCCTGTGATGTACCTGCTCTGGTGTCCACACTGCCCTGTTGCTGTTCTGATACTGCATTGTGCCCTCTCATGTACTGCCTCTGATGGACGTTTTCAGTGCAATGGACTGTTGGTGCCCTTAGCCCCTCTCATGTACTGCCTCTGATGGACGTTTTCAGTGCAATGGACTGTTGGAGCACTTGGCCCCTCTCATGTACTGCCTCTGATGTACCTGCTCTGGTGTCCACACTGCCCTGTTGCTGTTCTGATACTGCATTGTGCCCTCTGATGTACCTGCTCTGGTGTCCACACTGCCCTGTTGCTGTTCTGATACTGATGTATGCCCTCTGATGTACCTGCTCTGGTGTCCACACTGCCCTGTTGCTGTTCTGATACTGCATTGTGCCCTCTGATGTACCTGCTCTGGTGTCCACACTGCCCTGTTGCTGTTCTGATACTGATGTATGCCCTCTGATGTACCTGCTCTGGTGTCCACTATGGGCATGCTCCATTCTAGACTGTGACTTTGCTCCGAATCAGCGTAAATAAAATAGCGATTCATGTGTCGTGCTTTGTCAGAGTCATTCTTGCGTGTGTGATGCTGGTGTGGATTGGTATTTTCTTGGGGGCGGTGGGTTCTGCTCAGGACCCAAGTCCTGCAACAAGAAGTGGGGTGACGCAGAAATCACGACAGGAAGTGATAGGGTGGCTTCCACTCAGTAGCAGTTTATAGTTATCATGCTCCCTGTTGAATTAGTGGGGGGACGCCGTCCACACGCGTGGTACCCCGACTTGAGCCCTGGTTGTGCTACGTGTCACTCTCCCCTACCTGGGTCACGGCCCTTGGAGGCGTTGCCGTACACAGGCATTTGTGCATTTTGGGACATGTCACTCCCCCCTCCCTACGTCACCGCCCTGGCCGGTACTCCTCTCCAGACAGCGAATGCTTAGGTGCCTACCTGCGTCGTCGTCGATGGTGGGCCAAGACGAGGACGTACTGGATCGCGTAGAGTATCGGGTAAGCCTGTAGTGCAGGGTCCATGTCGGCGTGCGGCTCGTGGTGGGTATGGTCGCTGTGGAGCATCCGCCGTGTTCAGGCAGGTTGTTTATCCGCCGCGCTTTTATGTGTGTTTTCCGCCATCTTGATTTGGAGGACGGTCCTAGTCGTCAGTCCGTACGGCGGAGTCTCTGGAAAGGTTACGTCCGCTGCGTGGTTGGGTGTGGTGGTGCGGCGGACCGTGTTCTACCGCCGCGGACGGAATTTGCCACGTATTTCGTATCCTGATTTGGCGGACGGAGTGTCCGCGACGGGCGCACGGAAAATAGGCCTGTTCCGCATACTCAGGGTATGCGGAGGCACTTCCGTCCGCCATCCTAATGACCCCCTTAATTTTTACATTCGATATTAATTACTTACAAACATAAACAATATTTTACACAATTGATATTAACAACTCAATGTTACTACCTTTGATTTTTTTTTCACTATAAAAATCGATATTACTTACCTCGATATTACTTACCTCGATATTATTGCACTCGATATTCCTGACTCGATATTATGTCCACTCGATAAAAAAAACTCGATATTTGGACTGCATACCCTGTAAATCAAATCCTACTAGTGGACTTGCAGCACTGATTGTGCCACCCACATGAGTAAACCTGTAACCCAGTCTCCGGCCTTCCACTGCAGTGTCTGTGTGTGAGCAGTTAACTGCCATGTTGACCTGGCAAATGCACCCATTTGCCAGTGTAGTGAATCAGCCACTTTAGTGGTCTGATGCTCTGTGATGGCCCTCGATCACCACCATTGTGTACTGACTTTAGTGTGCGATGTTACCTTAGCCTTAATGTAGGATGGTCTTGCATTACAATAATCTTGCCAAAGAATAGAAGGTATGGGATGTCGAGGTGCAGTGTTGTTGGTGATGGTGCACACATGTGCTCCATAGTGGATATTGAGGGATTAAGTGCATAATGTTATTTGAGTTAGGTGAATTATGACTTTAGCCTATTGGCTTTGACGTGGTCTAATATCATTCTGCTTTACAAGTACTGAGCCTCTGTGGGTGAGAGGTTATATTTGAGATTACATGTGTTGTTCACCGGCAGTGAACCAGAGCAGACCAGTTCTTATCGAGAGGAATGTGCCTTCTTTGCATTGGCGTCATAGCAAAACGCTTGGCCAGCTGCTGTTGGGTGCCTGGTATGGAAAGGTACAGGAATCTTGTGAGAAAGGTAGGTGGGTACTCCCAGAAGCTTCTATAGAGGATAGAGTTCTATATTAGAGAAAGGGGGTCCGAGAGAGGGAGAGATGCTGAGATGCTGGTCTGGTGGTTTGGCGGTCTGGTGATACATCACGGTGCAGACGTGCAGTCGTGTTTGTGCAACAGAGAGTCCTGACCCAACCAGAGAGGTAAAGAGAGACGGACCCTTCTTCAGATGACAAGACGCCTAAGATCATGGGGAGGTGTTTCATGTGTACTTATTGTATCTAACTATGTCTTTTTTTTCAGGCTCTATGTATATGTATGTGTTGGTGATTGCTACAAATGTCTATTGTGATGTCTAGTTATTTCTTTCTTTTGTCATCCTATTATCATGTAATAAAGAACCCTTGGAGAATATAATTTGTCTTTATTCCTTGTGAGGGAAGGTCGGGACCCTTTTTTAGCAAGTACTTACAGAGGGATGGGCGATTCCCCTCTAATGGGTAATTGTTGATACGGGAGGGAAATCGGCTCCCATCAGGGATGTCTAAATTCTTATTATTCTATCCAATACATTGCTAGGAGGAGCATGCGTTGTGTACCCTCTCAGATGGGGAGGTGTTGTGACTTGTTGTTATTTGCAAGTTCCTCTGCAATGGTCTTCTATGTTGTCAGTGTTTATTCCTTTCCTGGGTAAGTATTGTGAAATGTGGTGTCTTTCTGGATCCTGAGAAAGGATGTGGTAAGTAATGGCCTGGTGACTGACAGAAGCACCAAAACATACAGAGAAGTAGGTCATTACAGCCAGGCCCAGACCTTCCCTTTTACCACAGGTAAAGCACCCCTAAGGTAGGCCCAATGCCATGGGCAGGGTGCAGTGTATTTAAAAGGTAGGACATGTATTGGTGTGTTTTACAAGTCCTAATAGTGAAGTAATTGGGAAGAGATACAGATCTGGAGTTGAGGGTCCCTGAACTCACACTTTAAAAATGCATCTTTTTGTGAAGTTGGTTTTGAGATTACCTGTTTGAAAAAAATGTGGGCATTTTCTTGCTTTACCCTGCTGTTCCTCTGCCTGCCTTTTGAATCACTGTCTGGTGTAGACTGATAGTTGGACTGTTTGTGCATTCACTCTAGACTTCACACAAAGGGAGCTGAGAAGTGTCCTGCAATAACCTGATGGCCCATTGCCAGGCTGATGGGTCTTCCTTAGCAAGAGTGGTGGGAGGAGTTGTCACTGACACCTGAATAGGGCTGCACCTGTCCTCACATAAAGCTGTCTCCACCTCCCTCTAGTGTGTCTGGAGCCAGGTCAGGGAAAGGAGGGTATTGTGCTCTACAAAGACTTTCCTTTGAAGTTTGCCTACTTTGGTATAAGTACTGGAGTTTTGAGGACATAACTTCAGAACACGTCTGGACCAAGGACATTCAGCCAGGAAAAGCAGGAGAAGCTGTAGGAGGGAAACTGCAACTCTTCTTGTTGCTTTGTTGTGCTGGTTTGCTGCTTCTGTCGTGGGCAGTGAAAGGATTGGGTTTTGCTTTCTGTATCCTGCTTGCAAAGGTTCTCCAAGAGTTTGTGTGTGCTAGCCTCCAGTTAAGAACTCTCAGGGCAAGGAAAGACTTTACCTGCAGCCCCTGAACGCCTCTGCTGGGAAGTCTGACCTGCCAAGTGGTGCCAGTTCCAGTTTTGGGCCCTTGGAGGTGGCTTTTTTGCAAAGGACTTAGGAAAATCCATGCATCGGCCTTCAGAGCCTGTTTTTCCCACAGCTGCAATGCAGTGTGGTTGAAAATCCAGCGCATCACAGTTGAGCTGCCGAAAAATCCACATAGCACCTTCCATGCAACTGAAATAGCACCTCAGCCAGAGGCCAGTGCCCTGTGTCACTGAAGTCCCTGGCACCCAATCCGACTCCAACGCAGGCTCTGCTTCGCAGCTAGAAAAAAGACGCAGCGCCTGTTTTGCCACATCGATCAAGTGCATCTGGATTTTAAATGCATCACACCTCTGTGTCAAGTTCTTCATCAACGTTGCCCAGCAGTAATGAACCGAGGCTGCGTGTCAGGAAACTGACTCATCACCTCCCCTCACAGTAAGGAAACTATGCATCACCTCCCCTCACAGTAAGGAAACTACTCATCACCTCCTCTGCACTGCAGTAAGGAATCGACGCATCACCTACCCTGGCAGTAAGGAACCAATGCATCATCTTCCCCAGGGAGTAAGAAACCAATGCATCGTTTGGCTTTTCCGGCGCCTCATCTCTCCTGCACCTGTTTACGTCTTTGATTTTGACGCATCCCAGGTATTTTGTGATAAAAGTGATGCATCCATAGTTTCCTATGGAGTGAACTATTTTAAACCTTTTAAAAGTAATATCTTTGCTTGTGTATTTTGGGCTTTTGTTGTTTTGATCTTGTTTTACTCAGATAAATATTGGAAATTAATCTAAACTAGTCTGGTGTCATTTTGTAGTGTTTTCACTGTGTTACAATGTGTTTTTGTATGAATGCTTTACACATTGCCTCTGAAATAAGCCTGACTGCTTGTGCCATGATACCAAGTGGGTGAGCCAGGGTTATCTTCACTATGTAACTCCCTTACACTGACTAGAATAAGGGTACCTACTTGGACAGAGTGCAAGCTACTAGAGACCCTCATTTCTAACAGAGCACATTGTGCATACTTCAACCCTAGGACAAATGTGGACCAAGAAGGTCATGTCTTCAACTCAGCATGCCAGGAGCCAGGTGAATCCCTTGCAACTTTTTTTGCAAGGCTAGAAGACCTGGCACAACATTGTGCATTCAATTCATTAACAACTGAGGATGCCATTTGTCAACGGATCATTGACATTTGCCTCTCAAACACAGAACACAAGATCCTCAAAAGACCACTGTCATTAAAGTAAATCTGCAACAAGGCAAGAGCTGGCAGCTCGCCAAAGTCAAAGCATCACATCTCAATGCATTCAGCAAGATTGAAAAAGAAGCAGAAGGTAGTGAAGATGCAGAATATTCTCAAAAGAATAGAAATCTATCCCTCAAAAGACATTACACCCCAAAACATGGCACACAACATTATCATCTGGCACACGCACCAACACACTCACAAGAAGCGGAGAGCGATACAGATTCTTGGTCGTCCCGAGACCACGCTGATACAGGTACAGAAATAAAAAGCAGATGTTTATGACATAGGATGCCAAGTCTCATTGAGATCTCTGATAAAGTGTCTATCACAACATTTTCCAAGAATGCGGACTTAGGGCAAGAGAGGAGGACACAAACAGTAAAAGATCTGTCAATGTAACCTCATCTGGGAGATTGGAACACAAATCTCTCCTGTAAAGACAACATCAAAGAAAAAGAACAGAGTCAACAATCAATCCCACGAGGGGGAACAGGAAAAAACCCGCATATGACTTAAAGGGATAAAGCAAAAAAATTCTTGTCGACAACATTACTATCATTTGTCAGATGGTGACGAGAAGGAACGAGAGTACATCAGAGCCAAGCAAAATCCATTTGCTCCAGTAGAGCCCCATGCGGAATAGCATATGCGAAGAGCCGAAGGGTAACAGCTAGCAAAGCACCTAAAGACTCAAGGAATACCTCATCACAGTCCATCAAGTCAAATAAATTACCAGTCACACCAAAAATTAGAAAGACGTCCCATGAGAAAACATGTGAAGATAAATTACATTAAGAGAACATACCACCACAATTCATGACAGTGACAGAATTACTAGCCACACTTCAATCAATTAAAGAACCCGGGGAATGCCAGGTGGACACTGGACAACACTTCCTACACATAGAAGGGGAAGGCAAGAAAAAAAAGGAACATTCCAAGGCAGGACAACCAATGGACAGTATGGGTGGACACATGCTTCCCCATGAGTAGATGAATGTGTAACAGCGAAGAACTTGTCAATTAAATAAATACACCACAGTACTTGGTCTGGCATGATTCACTTACACTCCCCCATGATTAGACAAACAAGTAATAGCGAAGCACTTCGCAAAAATAGAAATACACCACTGTATGCTGGTTAGAGTCACTTTCGGTGACTGCAGACACAACAAAAGTGCTGATCAGGTTTTGCCTGCACAGAGCTTTCACTGCGTTTGTGAAATATATTGTATTTAATATAAATCTTAAAAGGGGATTACATCTTGCCCTTGCTTTCCATTGGTTCCTGTGCTTGCCACTTACTTTTTCTCTGTTTTCCATTGGCTGTATGATACAATATCCTGTTGTTCTACCTATCAGTCTTCAATGGCCCAACTATTGATTTCAACCACTTTGTATAGATTTTTTTAAAAGCTTTTGCCTGCACAGTGCTTGCTCTGTACACGTTTACATACTCTCCCCCTGGCTGCACCATTCAAAGCATGCTTGTTTTCATTTTTTGTTTTTCCTCCTTCCTTTACCTAAATCCCTGTACATTGCAAGCGTGCTTGTCAGCTGTGTTAAGGGTCACATGGCCATCGTCTGTGGGAACCCTTATGCGGCAGTAGCTCCTCACCCACCTGGAGACAGAGCTGGTTTTTTAAATTGTTTTTGCAATTTTAGCGCAAACTTGACAAAAGGTATTGGAGCGCTTTGATTTCATTTCCGTTTTGCAATCGCTGAACGGTGACGTAATGCCATTGCAAGATGGCCACCCTGTATGAGCCTGGCAGCTGGGTCAAAGAACACTGAGACTATGGTACGATTTCTCTCTTCTGCCTAGAACATTTTACTATTCAAAATATTCAAGAAATTTATTGGTATTGGGAGCCCCTTTCAGGGGTAAATGCCTTTCACAAACGCTCTCCTAAATGTGAAAGCGTTTGTGTAGCAGCTGCACAGTTTTTCTTTCAGTTGCCGAGAGCACTTACAATGCGCAAGACAGTAAGGCTCACCTGCTCGATCTGCTTCTGGTGGGATGAAGCACACAGCTTTAACTGTACATGAGGGGTTTTGTGCTGTGTGGTATGCGTTGAATGACTTGGAGAGGTGCTTGTAAGGTGACGAGAAACGTGTGTACTTGTGTGGACATGGGGTTGTGTGGCTGTGGTACATTGCTGCGACACGTTGTTTCAAACACACATATAAATTTAAATATATTACCTACTGGCGGTCGCCAGTAGGTAGTTATAGTTAGGATTTTTTTCAATGGTAAATCTCAAAATTCTATTTGGAATAACTTTGGCGCCGGTTGACGAATCTGCCTGAGAATTTCCTCAAAATGGCCTCGTCGAGCTCCGGTCCTTCCCTGAAAGTTTGGGGGGGATGCGTCAAGCGGGGGCCGAGATAAAAGGGGGGTCCCAAAACGCGTTTTCCCCATGTTAATTTCCATAGGGCGGTCGACCTCACTTTTAGCCCGAACGGCTGAATGGATTTACACCAAACTTGGCAAAATTGTAGGGACTGGTAGCCCGATGTGCCTTTGCTATGTCTCAAGATATGTGCTCCAGTGGATTTTGAGTAATTTAGGTTAAAAAAAATATATATATATCTGTAAGCGCGCCCCGGTACGTGCACCGGGCGCGCCACGCGACTTGCGCACGGAAAGCTGATTGGCTGTCGGGTGTCTGTGAACATTCTAAACAGTCCGGAGCGGCCGCCATCTTGTGTCTCGGTAGGATCGAGACATGAGAGGTGGCCAAAACAAAGGGGAAAATGACCATAAGGGGGCAGAGTAGACCCTCCGTGACCCCCTAAGTTTGATGTGGGGGCTTTAAAAGGGCCCCGCGGGGCCCAAAAAAAGTTTTAAAAAATTCGATTTTTTGCGGGGGGGAGCGCCCGGTACGGGCACCGGGGAGCGAAGCATGGGGAAAATCCAGGGCCTTATTTATGAAAGCCTTGCGACAGTTTTGCGCCGCCGGTGCGTCACTTTTTGTGACGCACCAGCGGTGTAACAAAAATGCGCCTCGTTGCGCTATATTTAAAAAGTGACGCATCTAGGTAGATGGGTCACTTTTTAAAACCCTGCGCTACATTATACCTGCGTCAGGTATAATGTATGCAGAGGGGGCGTTCCCCCGCAAAAAGCCTCGTAATAGTGACGCAGTGAAATCTATGAGATTTCACTGCGTCACTTTTAGAACGCTGTTGCGTCAAAATCTTGCGCCTGCCTCACAGCAGGCGTAAGACTGACGCAAGACCTTCCACATGGGGCTTTCTCCATGTGAAAGGACGCATTACTGGAGTTGCGTCACTTTTGTGACACACTCCAGCAATGCGTCACTTTTGCGCTTACAGATACGTCAGAAATACTGACGTATCTGTAACTCCTTGCGACATAATTCGTCATACATTAAATATGACACATCAGGAATGTCGTAAGGAGTGCGCACTGAAAAGAGACGCATCACTGTTTTCACGCAGCGATGCGTCACTTTTCAGAAATGAGACCCCCAGTTTATTCACTGTCACCTCTACGACCCTTTCTTGCGCCAATACGTCCCTTTTGCATACATTACACCTGACGTAGGAATAATGTGGCGCAGGGGCTTACAAAGTGACGCAACTACCTAGATGCTTCACTTTGTAAATATGACTGAATAAGGTGCATTTTTTACAGCACTGGTGCATCACAAAAAGTGACGCTCCGGTGGCGTTAAAGTGACGCATGGCCTCATAAATGAGTCCTTCAGTCTTCTACTCATGCGTCATATTAAATTTATGACGTATTATGTTGGAAGTTCTTTTAGATACGTTAGTATTTCAGACGTATCTGTAAGCGCAAAAGTGAAGCATTGCTGGAGTGTGTCACAAAAATGAAGCTACTCCAGCAATGCATCCTTTCACATGGGGCCAAGGCCTGCACGCCTGCTGTGAAACAGGCGTAATATTTGGAAGCAACAGCGTCATAAAAGTGACGCGGTGATATGTCATAGATTTCACTGCATCACTTCTACGACCCTTTCTTGCGTCAATACGTCCCTTTTGCATACACTACACCTGACGTAGGAATAATGTGGCGCAGGGGCTTACAAAGTGACGCAACTACCTAGATGCGTCACTTTGTAAATATGACTGAATAAGGTGCATTTTTTACAGCACTGGTGCGTCACAAAAAGTGACGCTCTGGTGGTGTTAAAGTGACGCTTGGCCTCATAAATGAGTCCTTCAGTCTTCTACTTATGCGTCATATTAAATTTATGCCGTATTATGTTTGAAGTTCTTACAGATACGTCAGTATTTTAGACGTATCTGTTAGCACAAAAGTGATGCATTGCTGGAGTGTGTCTCAAAAATGAAGCAACTCCAGCAATGTATCCTTTCACATGGGGCCAAGCCCCATGTGAAAGGGCCTGCACGCCTGCTGTGAAACAGGTGTAAGATTTGGACGCAACAGCGTCATAAAAGTGACGCAGTGATATCTCATAGATTTCACTGCGTCACCTCTACGACCCTTTCTTGCGTCAATACGTCCCTTTTGCATACATTACACCTGACGTAGGAATAATGTGGCGCAGGGGCTTACAAAGTGACGCATCTACCTAGATGCGCCACTTTGTAAATATGACTAAATAAGGTGCATTTTTTACTGGACTGATGCATCACAAAAAGTGACGCTCTGGTGGCGTTAAAGTGACGCATGGCTTCATAAATGAGGCCTTCAGTCTTCAACTCCAGCAAAGCATCTTTTCTTACCCTTCCACACCCCCGTTCCTTTTCAACATTTTCTTTGAATATCAACATTCCCCATATTCACTCTTCTTCTCCTTACTTTCCTTCCCAACACTCACCTTCTTTCAGTCCCCCTACTTCACTTCCTTTCTCCTCTCATACCTTTCTGTTCTTCCTTACTCATTTTCCTTTCCATTATCAATGCACCCATTTCACTTACTCTTTTTCATTTTTTTAAGAATATAGCTCTTTGATGAGAATTGGAGGTAGTTCTGAAAAGAACTTTTTGTTTTCTTCTTTTTTCAAAACAGGAACAAAAACAGGGAATGGAAACTGCTCAACAGGAGCAAAAAAAAAAAAAAAAAATTAGGGGTGGGAACGGCAGTGATGGTTCTCCAATGCTCGAACCATGAGCTGGACACTTTGCTCCCCATAGGTAAGGAGTTGATTGCAGTATCTGCATCTCAGGACACCATTATTAAAAGCAGGTTGAATATTTGGCACGAGCTCCTGCGATTGCCCACTCCCAGAAGTAGTTGCTCCTCCGGTGGATGTAGAGGCCCCATCACTGGGAACCTCTTGTGCCAGAGCCCTGACACTTTCCCGGGCAAAATTCTTGGGGTGCCTCCTCTCCACATGCCGGATCATCGTAAAGTTCCCAAAAGAGTATTTTTTTGGGGGGTCACCCCGTGACAGGACTTGTTTGCAGATCCTGCACTCCACTTTTGGAGCATTCACCTTTTTCTGGTTAGGTGGTATTTTAAAAAATTTCCAAATAAAATGCTCCTTCACCTTTGGCTGAGGAGGCTCTTCATTGATGAATTCAGGCTCTTCATCACTGCTGGATTCTCTGGCAGCCATGGTAAACCAAGAAAGATCCAGGAGCAAAAAAACAGGTCTTTCAGTCACAAAAGTGAAAGAAGAAGTGAAGGAAATGGGTGGGGATTTCATTCTTTGTAAAAAAAAACTGTTAGCAACCAATGAAAAGTGTTATTTAAAGGTCACATGACTTGACACGCTGATGCTGCGCGCACCGGAGCGCTTCCGGGTGCGCACACGCGGCGCGAACGTAGGCGCTTCCGGGGCGCATACGCGGTGCGAACGTAGGCGCTTCCGGGACGCATACGCGGCGCAAACATAGGCGCTTCCGGGGGCGCTTACGCTGCGCGCCGAAGTGACGTCTTCATAGTTTCACGGAAATGCAAAATCATTTTCATTTCCTTATAAAAAAAAACTGCTTTTATTTGTATGGTACGAAATGTTTTGCGTTATTATTAACTTTTCATTCATATTTTTTTCACGAACGAAAGTAGCGCTCTGGGTGCGCTTTCCGGAGAGCTTACCGGAGCGCGCACCCAGAGCGCCCCAGGAAAAAATGATAAAAAAAAAAACTTTACAAATTAATACTTACACAAAACAGCACATTTATTAAAAAAACATAGGTTAGAAACCCGATATAGAAAGGAATTAGCATTTAAAAACCTATGAAATTCACTGAAAAAACCATAGGTTTCACACCAGTTATAGTTAGGAATTAGCATTTAAAAAACCTATTAAATTCACTGAAAAAAACATAGGTTTCACACCAGTTATAGTTAGCTGGAAATTTTACTGACATAAAACCATTGAAATTCCCACGTTATAGTTAGTTGGACTCACTATAACATTTTTTTGAAAATGTTAAATACTATTTTTGAATATGTGTTTCAAGGCTTACATTACACTGAAAGGAGGTCTGTCACTCTGTCACAAGGATGGTGTCATCAGTGATGTCATGAGTGATGTCACTGACCATGTCATGAGTGATGTAATATGTGACGTCATCAGCAGTGCATTGCAGGCGCGCAAGTTATAGTGAGTCCAACTAACTATACCGTGGGAATTTCAATGGTTTTATGTCAGTAAAATTTCCAGCTAACTATAACTGGTGTGAAACCTATGGTTTTTTCAGTGAATATATATATATATATATATATATATATATATATATATATATATATATATATATATATATATATATATATATATATATATATTCCCGGCCTTGCTCACCGTGAGCAAGGCCGAGTGAGGCCGAAACGCGTTGGTGGGGTGAAGTCTTGTAATAAATAAGGCTTAAAATCGATTCCTGATTGTGCCGCCTCCTTTGTTCTAAAAATTACCTGGGTCAGGATCCGACCCCTGGGCAGAGCACACACTGCAGAGCGCGTCCACATGGCTGAGGGATCACTTTGGATGCTGATATATATATATATATATATATATATATATATATATATATATATATATATACTGGTCTTGAGAGCTTTGCGTGTTCTCCTTCGTAAATGCAAGTATGGACACAGTTACAGTCAAGAACACATTTGGATGAAGGATCCAAGCGTTCGCGGGGCAATCTAGAATTTATGGCTGATCTAGGAGATATTATTTATTGCTTTTTTGTTTTTATATTTTTTACCAACTGTCTTTTATTGCAATTTTACAACCACACAGAGCGGTACATAGCACAAGCAAACTAAAGCATCCAGGTAATCCCACATTTGACATGGATATGAGAGATGTGAACAACTGGTGAGTGAACAGGTCCCGGGGTGCCTCCTGAAGGCACTGGTGACCCCTTCTGTAGTTCCCTGGCTTTTGTTTTTAAATTGAATGAACTGCATTGAAGCACAGAAAACAGGCACCCAGCATAAATTTATTTTTGTGTAACTGATACGAGGGTGTATGCAAGTGTGATATCCTCAAAGGGTGCGGTATCTCTCACTGACAAGGCGCATGAAGAATGCCACCTGTAATGTTCACACTGTATGCACTGCACAGGTGTACTGTGCCATAACATGACTGCTTATTTGTTTTTCTTGCCAAGTCAAGTGGTAATACGGTGAAAGGTCCCATGAACCTGTCCCTTTCAATCAGTGCTGGAAATACTGCCCTAGGTAGTTTCACTCCATCTTCTGGGAGATCATTTTGTATTTCCGGTCAGGCTCAATGAGCGTGATTGCTGAAATATTTTGGCGGCAAACGCAAATATTACACAAACCATGGAAGGCACAGGCCGTGATTTGAAACAGGTAATGGCAAATTCTTTTTCGACACTGCAGATTCGAAGTTCAGCAGAACTCTAGAAGCGCTGCCAGGAAAGATGATGTGAAAGCCCAGGTCTTAAAATTACTTAACAGGCTTTGAATGATGTTTGGAGATTAAACCTGGAACGAGTTTGAGGACGTATTTCTCAGGTAACATGTGGAGTCTGTATGTGTGTTGCTGAGCAACAGCCGCATTACGACTTTTCAAATGCAGTACAGTCTTTGGGGCATATTATCAAGAAACGGCGTTAACATTATCGCTGCTTCAGCTGCAGAAAACTACCTTTAAAGTGGTGATAATGGGCTTGATAATACACCCTTGTGAATTCCCATAGAAGCCTATGTTCTGGTGTGAACATGGGCTTCTATGGGAATTCTCTACGGCGTATTATCAAGCCCATTATCGCCGCTTTAGCTGCCGTTTTCTGCCACTGAAGAGGCAATAGTGTTAACGCCGTGGTTGATAATATGCCCCTCTGTGTTTTGATTCATAATCTGATAACACATAGCAAGCAAATTTGCTTTACAGTGATTGAATTATAACTAGGTAGTGGTGGATGTGTATTAAAAGGAAGCATTTGCCATGCCAATAGGTCTGAAATGAATGTGCAACACCCTGCACTCACCAAAGCATGCTACTCACTCTGCATTCTCATGGGTACACTTCTCACCCATACACTTGTTCATACTGCAATCACAGGCACACCACTCATCTCTCAACCCGCACTCACGAAGGGAGACCCTAGCCTTATTCTCCTCTTACCCATGACTCACCACTTACATACCCTGTAATCACAGTGTCCCTTGCACTTCTGCCCTCAACCAATTCTCCACTTACCCTCATTCACCACTGACACTGCACACAAACTCTACTCATCCTTAACCCAGACACCCAACTGCTCAGCAAGATAAAACTTGCAAAAAAATAATTATGAATCACAGAGGTGAATCCTATTGCATTTACCAATGTTTGTTTTTGCAAATGTGTCTGTTTACACAAGTAGAGAGCCATACACAAAACCTTTCGAGCTTGAAACCAAAGTTTACTTAACATTTGCTCTCCCTGGACAAAAGTCAATATAACCTTTTCAGACTGACGTTCCACCTTCCAAACTCCATTCCACCTACCTACGTTAGGTTGTAATTGTGTCTTATTAAACAGTTATCATTAAACGCTCGTTATCTGCTCACCTGGCATAACATCATATAGGCCAGTGAAGCCTGGTTAAAGTTTTCTCTCTAGTTCCTTTTAGCATCCGGACACACTTTTTGAAGTTCCTACTTAAGGCAAGCTCTCCCTAATGTTATCAACCTAAGTGTTGCTGAATATATGAGTCTGCTTTTTTGTATTGCAATTGTCTTAGTTTTAATTATCTATTCAACTAATAAACTTTATTTTACTTTCTTCATCCATAATCAGACTGAGAAACTATGGTAATGCGATACATGAGTCAAGCTGGGAGAGAAAGAACCTCAGTCATGTTGGGGTTCTCCTATTCCATTCCAGCATCTCCTGTTGGCTGGATTTGGGTCATGCAGCCTGGGCCTAAGGGGGAGCGAGTCCATGAAAGCTAGACCCATGCTTATGCAAGTTGTTTGGCTCATCTCAAGACCAGCTTGGACCATTGAGCCCAAAACAAATCAAGCTTTCATGTAGCTTCTGTCTGCAGCCCACGTTCTAACTTAATGCTCAACAAATTAAAGAAAGCTCATTAACATTTAATATAAAAATAAAAAAAGACTGGGAACGAAATACCCACCTAGCAGCTAAACTGCACGACATAAAATCAGAAAACCCTGGATTGTTCCCAGCTTCCTTACTTGGCCAAGTGTGTGATTAGCAGGAACCCAGTGTACACTCAGTCAAAGATGCATCAGAGTCAGGCAAAAAGTGAGGGCTAACCATGCCAAAAGGGGTAAATTCCTACACTACTGTGTAATGTCACGGAAGTACCGCAGTACATTGTAAATGTTTTAAAACTTTTTATTAAATATGTCATTAAAAATCCTTTTCCCTACCTCTACAGTTTGCTAAACTGACTCATGTCTTCGGATATATTACCGAAACAATGATAACAATACTGATTTGCTGATTTACCAAAACAATGATAAACTATATTTCACATGAAAACACAGAACAAAGGCAAACTGTGGTCTAAACAATATGTTGCTGCTGTTTTACTTTACAAGGGCGTTCATTAACCAATCATATTGTGCTTTGTCATCGTCATTTACTGCAGTATAACACAAAGGTACCACAACATTCCGCAGCCCAATATACCACTAAGATTTTGTCCCTTATAACTCAAAAACTACTGAACAAAATTTGATCAAATAACAAAAAGGGCAATTTCTGCAGCATAAGCTATAATCCAGCCAAATTTCATGAAAATCTATTGATCCTTTTTGCAGCTAAGTCTATAAAAAATGCATGGGTTGAAAAATGTTTTGGTATCCCTTTTGTTTCTTTGCACCCCCTTAACTAATTACCATGAAACTTTGCATCATCAGCCAGTGTAGGAAAGGGAATAGGTCTGCCAAGGTTTGTGGAGATTCGTCAAAGGGTGGCAAAGTTATTAATCATCAAAAATCAGAGGAATTCCAATACATATATTTATTCTAAAAAAATAACTTACCTGCATTGTACGTAATCGTGTTGTAAGGTACCTAAAAATGGCCTGTATGGTGCTAGACATGCTATGTTTTACTAGTAAAAGAAATGTTACTGACTGACCATGCTGCAAGAAGGGGGTGCTTTGGGAGCATAGTGTAGACGCTACACGATAGTGAAATGAACCCCAGATGCATGCAGTCATTAATGCTGATGTGCGATGACAACAACATACGCCAGGGAATAATAAATACCATTGTGTGAAAAAATCTTTAATGTAATGACATGGATTTTAAGATGCGTTAAAGGATACGTTAAGAGGTAGATTGTGCGCTTCAAGAAATGCACCTGTCGGACACTGAACAAAGTAAGATGCCAAAGAAATGGAGAGGGCAATTCTGCTCTGCCATCTACACTGCCTTCACCTCGGGAATATCGGTCTGGATGGCTCCTAGGATGCCCATCCGGCATCATTGCCCTGAGGCAGATATATAGGGCAGTAACATCATGATGTGTGGGCTACTGGATGGCAAAGATATAACTGCCCTGTACAAATAAGCACAAACAATATTCCTTTTTTATATTATTTATGCTTTACCAACTTACTTATAAACGTGATTCCATTACTGTGACTGTAACACAATATTTTCCAGCCTCAGACATGCAGTAGCAAAGACATATTACCTCATTTTTTTTTTAACTGTTTTTATTGCAGAATCAGATACAGTGCACATCAATCAACTTAGGATCTCCTTAGGCAGATTCAGTGCTCTCTTATCCCCTCCCGGATGCTTTGTTCACAGCCATTCAGCCCACATCCCGGAGGTCGGGCGGCGACATTCGTTGACATGATGTTCGCTTTGGTTTGGCTGCTTGCTGTGGTCCACATACGGAGCCGTCCGCCCTCTGCTTTTCTAACTTTTCGTCCCGCACCCCATTGTTCCTTGTCAAGTATGTTACTGGCACTCCACTGAATCCCGGGATGCCTACCCTCCCCCCCTCTCCCCCTCCCCCCCAGTGTCATCGTCTATGCCCGGTGTTGGGATATGTGTCTACGCTGTGGGACTTAGGTGCAGTGTATTGTTTACTGAGTGTGTGTGTCTGGTGCAGGAGCTGGTGTCCTTACGATCTCTGCTGGGGCCGCTGGGTCCACTGTCTCCTCCTCCTCCCCATCTTCTTCCACAGTGCTATCCCTCAATGCCTGCACTAACATCTCCCATGCCATTGCTGCTTCCTGCGCTTTCTCGTCTGATCTACGGCGGGCCAGCTGGTATCTGATCGTGCTCTCTGCTGTCGCCCATTTCAAGAATTCATTCAGCCACTTCCGGTGTGTCTGCCCCGATTTCGATTTCCACCCTTTGGTCAGCTCCCTCTTCGCTATAATCAGGCCCATGTCGATGAATTTGCTTGCTAATTTGTTCTTGCGTGTATGTGGGAACTAATGCAAAACGGTGACCGCGTTATCGTACTGCAGGTCTCTATCCATTACCTCGTTCAGAGTAATCCCTATCTCCCTTCAGTAGTCTTGTAAGTGAGGGCAGCCTCTCAGCATGTGTACCAGATCCGCTCCTGTCCGATTACATCTGGGGCAAGCTGCGTCTGCCGCTCCAAAGTATGCAGCTATTTTGCTCAGGGTAAGGTACGCCCTATGGATGATATAGAGGTGTATTAGTAGGAAACGCGCATTCCTAGTGCACTTGCCAGCCCTTCGCACCAGTTGGGACCATGTCGTATCTGGGATTTCCATTTGCAGGTCTACCTCCCATTTATTCTTTAATGTCGTGAGAGGTTGCAGGGTTTCCCTATGCATTCTGGAATAGAGGCAGGTGACTGCCTTAAACGTGCCTGCCGCCATCATTGTGTACTGGCACGCTAGCGTAGTTGTGGGTTCGATCAGTCCCTCCCCCCAGTGCGCCTGTACGGCGCTCACCACTGCCGCGTGTAGCAGATAGTCCCCCCTCGGGAGGTCGTATCGCTCCTGCAGAGTCTGGTACGGGGTTAGTACTCCGTCATCGTATAGATCCCCTATCAACTGTAGACCGGCATCTTCCCACCGCTGTAGTCCCGACCAGTCTCCGCATGTGGGAGTGCCGTCACCATACCCAACGGGATCTTGGGTGCATACGGGTGTCCAGGTCCAGCTCGTTTTTGCGAGCGGTTCCAGCACAATCGGAGCGTCCGTTCCTCTTGGGACAGCCCCCTGAGCATCAATCTTTGCTGCAGTGTTATGTAAGCCAGGACGTGGCGGGGGATGCCATTCTCCCTCTCCTGCTCCGGTCCCCGGTAGACCCTTGCAACTTCCTGCGTGAAGAACTGCAGTTGAGCAGCCAGGTAGTAGAGCCCGAAGTCCGGGATCGCCAGGCCACCCTCATCCTTTGGGCGAGTCAGCGTCGCCAGCGCAATTCTACGCCTGCCTGTTCCCCATAAGAAGGACACAACCATCGACTTCAGCCGTTTAAAGGTCGCTCCCGGAATCCATACAGGGAGGGTCCGGAAGAAGTATAATAATCTCGGCAGGGCTATCATTTTTATGAGTGACACCCGGCCCGCCACTGAGAGAGGCATGGAGGCCCAGAAGGACATACTCCCCTGCAATGCGCGGATACAACGCCCTATATTACCTTCTAGTAGGTCCGCAGGGTCGTGGTATATATACACCCCCAGGTAGCTCACGCAGTTCGGTTCCCAACAAAGCAACGGGCAGGTCGGGGGGCGCACCTCCCCCTTCCGCAGGGGGAAGAGGCAGGTCTTTGTCCAGTTAACCCGCAGGCCTGAAATGTCTCCGAAGCGCGCCAGCAGTCTCTCTGCGCCTTCCACAGCCATCTCAGCATCCTCTAAGAAGAGAAGGTCATCTGCGTACAAGGATATGAAGTGGCGGGCCCCTCGGAATTCTAGTCCGTTGTAATGCTCACCCCTCCTAGCCATCGCCGCAAGAGGCTTAACCGCGAGCGCAAACAACAGTGGAGAAAGTGCACATCCCTGTCTGGTCCCCCGATTCACTTCATATTGGTCAGACTCTAAAGGTCCGACTTTCACCCTTGCTCTCGCTGAGGAATACAGCACTTTCGTCCAACCTATATATATTCTGCGCCCAGGCCAAAACCCTGCAGTACTCGATATAGGTATGCCCACTCCAGGCTATCGAAGGCCTTCTCGATGTCTACAGCCAGTACGAGGGGGGCCCTCGCGGCCTGAGGCGGGTCGTCTACCAACCTAAGGAGCCTACGGATGTTGTGCGTCATGTCCCGTGTAGGTATAAAACCTGATTGATCTCTGTGGACCAGGTCCTGCATGTGGGTCAGCAGCCTGGTGGCCAGCACCGTACTCAAAATTTTGTAGTCCGTCGTCAACATAGATAACGGTCAGTAGGATGCTGGGTCTGTGTGTTCCCTTCGTGGTTTTAATAATGGTATCATTATGGCTTCGTGCATCGATTGGGGGAGTCTGCCCTTATCCTTGGCTTCATTGTATATTACTTGCAGTCTCGGGCCAGTTGTTCCAGATACCTCCCGTAAAATTCAATGGGTAACCCGTCTATTCTATGTACCGGGGATGCGTGTAGTGGTGGGTGCGATCTATCCAGAGAGGTGTCTTCAATGGAGTTGAAGTCCCCCCCATCAGCACAGGGCCTGTGAAGTAGCTGGCCAGGACTCTGGAAAGCCGCGCGAAATAAGTTGCTTGGTCAACATTCGGAGCATATATGCTACTGAGCACTATGTGCCGGCCTCTGAGTGTACCCTCCACTGCTACAAATCTCCCGTCCGGGTCTATGATGTGCCTAGTCACCTGGAAAGGAATACCCGCTCTAATCCAAATTAACAGCCCTCTAGCAAAGGCAGAATACGTGGTGTGAAACAGGTGCCCCCTCCATCTACGCTATAGCGCTATTCCCTCTTTCTTTGTGAGATGAGTTTCTTGTAGGAATGCTATGTGTACTCCCCTGCGGACTAGGTAAGAGTGGACCTTGTGCCTCCTTGCCATCGTATTCAGTCCCCGCACATTCCAAGACACACATTTTATCGATCCCGCATTAGCCATTGTCCCATTGTGGTCGGTTTAGTTCAACTATGAATGGACTCCAGACATCAGATTTGACACTGTCCCCGCCCTTTCCCAACATTGTCCCTTCTACCCCCCCCCCCTTAACCATGCCTTGAGATTCCCCAACTTCTCCAGCCCCCCCCCCCAGAACAGGACCTAACTGCAGTAGAGTTGCTCCCATCCAAACTGTGTTGAGCAAACGTGCTCTTTAATCTTCCTAGCCCGTAGTCTGAACTACGGAGGCCTTATGGGCCCTGTGGAGCGTGAGCTAACCTCTGGTAACTTCAATCACAGTCCCCATACCCCCGCCCCGCAATACGCATTATGACTCACGATACTCCAGACTGACAGCGGTCTGCTCAAGTGTTCGTAGAGGTGCCATCAATCGCTGCCACCGTCTCTAGGCATCTATGTCTAGGCCTCAAAGTCCAATTATTTCCCCTGACATCTGTGGCGTGACCTTCGGGCCCCTCGTGTCGCCCAGTTCCGACAACTCAGTCTCCGAGCCCGTTTTCTGGCCCTCCGAGCCCGACTCCCTTTCCGACTGTGTAAACGTCGATCCCGAGACATCCTTCACTGCCTGCAGAGCTGCTCTCCGTTCGCATTCGGTTTGGGATTCCGTCGGTTTTTTGGACCCCTGCCTGCGCCCACGGAGCCTCCTCGATTTCCTCACAGTTTGTTTCTGGCGCTCTTCCTCAGCTCTGAACCGGGCTCCATCCATCCCTGCTTTATAGGTGTTCCACCAGGCCCATGCATCCGTCGCAGTTGGGAAGAACAGAGCTTTCTCATCTACCACTACTCGGAGCCTGGCCGGAATTAACAGCGAGTACTGTATGCCTTCGGTGCGCAGTTCCTTTTTAATGGAGAGGAATGAGGCGCGCATCCTTTGGGTTTCGAAGGTGTAGTCCGGGAACAGCGTGACCCTGCTGTTGTCCACCTGAAAAGGACCCGCATCTCTGGCTCGTTGCAATAGCCAGTCTCTGTCCTTGTAGTGTAGAAGTTTGATGACCACTGGGCGAGGCGGTAGGCCCGGCTTCGAGTGCCTGGCCGGTACTCGGTGCGCCCGCTCCAGTGTGAAGAAGGGAGAAAGGCCCTCCGGGGCCACTTCAGTCTGTAGCCATTCGGTCAAGTAGCCCACCATATCTGTGCCCTCCTTTTTCTCCGGAAGGCCCACTAGGCGTACATTGTTCCGCCGGCTGCGGTTTTTCACATCCTCCGCTCGCCTCTCCAAAGCTTGTATGCGGTCCAGTGCTTCTGTGAACCTCCCCTCCATCGATTTGTGTGCCGGCACCACTTCTTTCAAGGTGATTTCCGCTTCCTTGACCCTCTCCGCCAACTTCCCGTGATCAGCCCGCAGGAGTCCCAGCCCCGTCGACACCTGCACAATGTCTTGGTGTAACGCCTCCTCGTGGCTGCGATAGCCTCTAGGATCCGGTCCTGCATCTGTTGCAGTTCTGTCGCGGCATGCGTGGTGTCCTCCTGCGCCTCCGTGGCGGGGCTTCCTTCTCCTTTTGCTCCCTTTGGCTTCCCCATCTTGCCCCTGCGATGCCGGCTCGGGTCCACAAGGATAGGCAGGGGCGGCCGGTTCTCCTCGCAGTGGTTAAGTTGTCGGGCACCTGTCAGGAGAGGCTCGGTCCGGGTGCTATCTATGGGCTCTCCTCCCCGCGGGGTCCCTCTGCACCTTTCCTGCTTTGTAGCCTTCGGTACCAACCGGGTCGGCCCACTGGTGCAACCGCCGTACGCTGGGCACTGGGCTGCGCCTCCGCCGCTGCGACGTCTCGGCTCCTCGGCGAGGCGACAAGGGGTGTGGGGCCCGTTCCGGCTATAGGTTTACTATCGGCTCAGTCCCAACAGGCTCCACGCAATTGTGCCTCCAGGCGATGGGAAGAAACCGCTTCGTTCCGTCACTTTTCAGTGGCGCGACTGCGCTCCACGCCGTTGTCACTCCCCTATTCCAGGCTCCCCTCCAGGTCTGCAATAAGGACAGTGTTTCCCACTCCCCGCCAATCCTCTGTAGTAAGTGCTGTAGTAGCCGTCTGCTGTGTTGTGTGGCAGGACTCGGACATCGGCCTGAGCTTTTTCAGTGTCCCCCCCGGTCACTGCCAGCCCGTGGTAGCCCCCGTGGACCAGATCCAGACCAGGCCCAAAAGCCGGGGGGTCGCACAGTGAAGTAGGCTCGCTGGAAGTCCCGTAGCCTGGATGGGCCGCCACCCGCTAACCAGTCTCTGAACAGCCATTTTCTCAGTGGCGCTCACCAAGGGGGGGCACCGCTCTCTTTGGAGCACCGCACTGCTATCGCTCCGTTGTTCTGATGTCTGGCGTCCACCTCACGGGTCCCGAAGTCCTCGCTGGTCCGGGGGCCGAGGGTCAGTCGGGGCTCCCTCTCTGGGATCGTGCCGCGGGTGGGTGGTCAGGGTACTCGCCCAGCGCGGCCCCACTCACCAGTTCCTGTACTCAGGGTATTCACCCTACTGTCCGGGTGAGGCCGGCCGCAGTCTGCTCCGTTGGGGGCTAGCGGACCCCACTTGGCTCTCGCTCTGCCCAGGCCTCAGATCCGCGGCAGCTCCGGAGCCGCCGTCTCCGATATGCTGATAGCGGCAGGGCTGGGCCGCTGGGGTATCACAATCGCCCGTCTCCACTCCCCACCACACCAGGGGGACATCACCGCCGTCTTCTCTTGCTTGGGCCGTCCGATGGGCTCCGCAGCCGCACTTCGATGCCCCCGGGGGATGATAGGCCCCAGAAGCCGGGGTGTAGATCTGCGTTCCCTTCGTGGGGGGGCGGAGCCTCCCCGAAGTCACTCGCACCCGGCGTGCCGTGCCGGTCTCCCTAGAGTCGGAGGGGCCAGGGGTCCGCCAGCCAGCCCCGACCTCCCTTCCAGCTGCTTACGGTTCCTTCTCCTTCCTTCAGCCGGGTCTCGAAGCTGGAGCCGCCGTTATTCCCCGGCCGCCAGCTCGGATGGGGCCGCCATCTTGAGCCTCCGTGTCGTGGACTTTCACGATCGATTTGTGCCGGTCTCCGTGGCTCCGCCGGCACGCCGATCGAACCGGAGCAGACCAAATTACAATACCTGGGATCACCCAGAGTTTCGCGGGGATCCCAGGTCTAATTAAGGATGTTTTGTGCGGATTATCGGGCGGTCGGGAGCCTCGCTAGGCTGCTACCGTCCTCATCGGCTGCAAGCCACGCCCCCCAAAGACATATTACCTCATAACATACTTCTATGGCTTCACAGCCTAGATTCTTGTATCATGTCTCCACAGGTGAATTTCTATTATCCCCCGCCAAGACCCAGTAAACTCCCTGTTTAGGAGATTTCCAACAGCATATCTCAATACCCCTCCATTGTTCCCATCTCTCTTTCATTTGTGTGGGCATATCCATACTTTTTGCCAGTATGCACCAATCCTTGTCCTTTTTCCATGTATCGGGGCTTTTGGCAGCATGAACACCAGAAGTATTCTAGAATATTTTGCTGGGGGCTCCCACACTACACCTCAAGAATGTTCTCAATCCTGACCAAAAATTGTCAAGACAGGGTATGAATGTAAATGCCCGACTGATTACAGTCCCGAAGCTGCCCATCATCTTTGTTACTGTCACTCTTTTTCAGGCATGCCCTAGTAAAATCCACACCCTACACAGGATTTGTTTTTTTGCACCTGACAAAATCCTACTTTTATCACCACTTCACAGGGTACTTCAACCTAAGGTCTCCCAAAAGGTCCGGTGGGTTACTTTTTTTTTAATATAACAGATATTACTTTTTTGAGGAGTGGTTCTGAAAATTGCTAGCCTCTAACTCAGGCGTCTCCAACCTTTTCTGTAGTGAGAGCTACTTCTGATCAGTGAAAATCGTAGTGAGCTACTAAAGGTTAAACAACTGGCAATTTTTTGCGAGAGACCCTCCCCACGCCCAGCGTCATTGACTTTAAGGCTGTGTCACACCTCATCATCCACTGCACCGTGTCCCATAACATGATAACTGCATCTTGGTGTTTATCAGTCAAGACATGGAAACACTTCCCATACATGATCAGAAACCTAAGAAAACACTTGCAACCACCCACACTACAATGCCATAGCTTGCTCTCCATGTAGGTAATTACTTCAGTGACATACAATGGGTTAGTAAGCACTATGAAAATGCTAAAACAAAATTCCCCTCTTTGTTTCGTTATCAAATAAATAAGGTGAGAAAAGCTATGCTGCAAATGAATACATATGATTTTCCTTCATGTCTGGGACGTTGCAGACTATTAAACTATTAAAACCATAAATGTCTGTTTTTTGAAAGGTTAGAAGCCTAGTTTCATT
Source organism: Lissotriton vulgaris (assembly GCF_964263255.1). NCBI lineage: Eukaryota > Metazoa > Chordata > Amphibia > Caudata > Salamandridae > Lissotriton > Lissotriton vulgaris. The sequence goes on from NC_141694.1 coordinate 361,402,239, forward strand.
TATTTTTAAATGGCAATGCATGCATGCTGGTCATGTAATGGTTCCATAGCAGCGTACTCGGTGAATTAATGTACCTGCAGCAAAAATGTGCATATGTGTTAATGCGCCTGCTGCAGAGGTAGGCATGCAAGCTTCAGGTCGCAGGTTCAAACACAGTTTGAAAGATCAAGAAGAGGTTAGTGCGCTTGCTGCAGAGCTCCAGATGTAACTCGCAGGGTACCAGTTCTTGTTGCAGTATGATAGTTGAATAGTGTAACGCAGGGCATCTCCCTACCTGCAGATCAGTTTCCTAGAATATACATTAGAGATCAATGCACCTCTTTCACTAATCTACGTTAACCTATTGCTCAATAGTTCCAATGAAAGTAAGATAGATCAGGGGATTAAAGCACCGGTTACGAAGCGCTGCAGGTCCCAGTCTCCATTAATTACCTCACAATCGAGATCTGTGAGGCATCCTGCAGGACAGAAACTTCAATCCTGAGAAGAGCGCTCAGGTCAGTCTTACTAAGTTTGCTCATGGGGCAGAGCACCTGCTGCGGCTGTCGGGAACAGTGTCTTGAGACTTTTCCAGTTGTTCTAATCTGCGTTATCGGATGACGCATTTCAAGGTTACAAACAGTGGCTGTAGGCCTGGTCCCAAGATTTGATTGTCCTTCTCTGAAAGCACTGCTAATTAATTTTCTGTTTGTGATTACACCCACTTTCTGCCTCCTCTATGCCTATCTCTCTGTGTACGGGCTGATCATCTTTTCATTAATCATCTATTTACTGACAAAGAAAGCAAATTAAATGACATCTCTGAGAATGCATTTCTTCACTTCTGCCTCTCATGCACTCAACTGCTCGTCGCTGGGGCTGGCCTCTCTGTGGCTGGGGCCGCCTGTTGTCTGACAAGGCCCTTAGTAACCAGAAACGGGAACATTAAATGCATTATTTTATTTATTATCTGATTATGCCTAATAAATTCCCATAAATAAAGAGTCACAAGACCACTAATCAATTGTATTTCAGCTAGAGGACAGCAAGGGGAATAGCTATCCGTAAGAGCATTTTGACTATCAATCATAGTGCTTTTTCCGACGGGCTGGTTTCTTGAATTAAAAATACAACATCTTTGAATCCGCAGCAATTGGAAGTTGGCCCTTTGCTGAATTGGGCAGCAGAGTTATTAAACATAAAACTGAACATTTGCTGAAATGTTATTATTAAAGCCCTGGATTAAAGTTATTGGTGCAGGTTTTTCAGCTGCACAAAGGGGATAGTGCTCCCCGCGGCTCATGTTTGGTCTTGCTATTATTAGTATCTTAATTAGGTATTGTAGAATCATTCAAACCAGGCAGCGTTTCACTCCAACTTTTTATTTTGTCGGGGGATGTGTTGCTTGTATAGCTACGCACGTTCAAAAGAAAGGGTCTTAAATGCACTGAGCTGCATTAACATACTATGGAGCTACTGGAGTTCGCTTACCAATCTGCTGCTGTGGTCCGCTCCGCGCAGGATAGTAAGGCAGCTGCTGCGATTCTCGGAAGGGGCAGAGTAGATCAATAGTGCTTGCGCCACCTGCATTACAGCTGTCCGGGGTTCCGTCATGATTATCTGCGCCCATGTCTTGCAGGATATACAGTGCGGTACCAGCCTGGAAATGACAGGTCACGTGATTCCTGCTTGTTCGGGAGTTCAGGAAGAACGTCATGTTCCTTTGCCCGCCCCACTCCAGCTAAACTCTGTTTCAGCCAATATGAGCTGCTGGTTTGGGTGAGGGCAGGCAAACAATCATCAAAGGCCTACAAAGAGAAGGAAAGGATAATAGACGCCGGAGCTCAGGGTGAGGCCATAATTATTAAATACCGGCGCGAGCTACTCCCAGGGGGCCGGAGAGCTACCGGTAGCTCGCGATCGACCGGTTGGCGACCCCTGCTCTAACTGGAGTGACCTTCGACATCAGTACCACCTGGGGTATGTGCTGCACGTGCAAGTATCTAGAAGGCTGCATCAGTTAAACTGTACCTCAATGCCTGGAATGTATTGGTTCCGACATCTCTAACATCTCCTAGTTTACTAACCCCTATTAGGCCTTCTTCTGAGAGACCTGTAAACTATCTCCTCTATCACGTATTTTTAAATGGGAGACCGCCGTCAAACACGCTTTAGTGTGTAACGGAGTGTTATCCACAGTACGAGACAGCTTTGCGGCTTGTCCGGTAAGCAGTGGCTTTATTGATGTTCATAAATCCTTTTGTTTGAACAAAGCAGCAGCATAAATTAACAGCTTCGCTTTGATATTAGCAGCATGCGTAACAGATTCAGATATGCACTCGCTATGTTAAATGGATTATTATAGACAGGCGTTCAGATGATTCTCACTTTTTAAGCATTTTATATCACGAATTGTTAAAGATTGTAAGCAGGTCTTAAACCGTTCATTATTACCTTTACTTGACAATTTTCAATACTCGTATTATGCTTTTCAATGGTCACCTTAGTTTTAAATCACTGATGTTTGATACACGTTATGTTCACATATACTAAAAAGTTCGCATATATTAAAATGCAGGATTGATTTTCATTTGTAAATACGTAGAATTGCAAAACTTTTTGCCATATGTTTGATATGAGTGTGTTTCTTCATTATACATATTGATTTTCAGATTCCCCTGATGAAGTGCCCCATGGCACCAAATGCATTGGGACCTTGTGATTCATGAATAATTGATGAATTGAATGTGATATACAACATCTCAATTGGAAATTGAATGACATGAAATAAATACAAGAATATGTTCAATGGAAATTGAATGATGATGCTTTATTGAAAAACAAACGTTGGATTGTAAAGCATAACACCTGACTAATATCGCAGCAGCGATTTCAACTTAAAGCAGCGCCCAGAGGGTCGCCCTTTAATTGGAAAGGGCGCATTTGTGTTTAGTTTTGTATATCTTGTAAGAAAATACCCCATCATATACTTCTCTGATCAACTTTTGTAGGGCAATGTGTGATGGGCACACACCCCAGAGCAGCAATCTCACTTTAGCTTTTAAGTTTCCTTAAAGAAATCCTCAAGTAAGGAGTATTTTGCAGGACATATCAGAAATTAGATTCTGATCTTAAAGAGGGCCATTAGTCTCATAAGGGGCAAAGGCAGTCTGCTCCAGTGTCGCATGTCCTCCCTAAATCTGTCCAAAATGGGGTAAAGGTGGAAAGCGAAGAATTATCCTGTAAACATGTGCTGTACATTCCAAGATACTGGACTCCATCTACATTAATGAAAAGGATGCATCTAGTCCTCTCAGGTGGGGACCAGGGCCGGACTGGGAACCAAAGCTGGCCCTGGCAAAGTGTTGGGCTGGCCCCCCTCCCCCCCCCCCCCGGGGGTTGTGGGTGCCGCCAAGCTCTCTGCCAGGGCCGGCTTTTGGCTGATTTTGTTACAGGGCCAATTTTGCAGCTATGCTGTAAAAACGGCCCTGTAACAAAAACAGCCCCCAGGGGCCCCAAATCGGCCCCACCCGTGCGGCGCACCAGGGATTGCACGGTGCCCGCTACGGCCAGTTCGGGCCTGGTGGGGACCATTCAGTTAGTGTACACAATACAAATTTGCCCCAGTGAATACAAAAAGTGACATTTACTGAATATATCAAATATACGTGGGATCCAGTCTATAATAAGATCTTGTTGTGCCAATATTAGAAATGGGGTTCTGTAGTTGGCAATGGCTTGCACCTTTGTCCAAATAGGGACCCTTCTTCATAGTCAGGATAAGGGTGTTGCACTCCTAAAATAACCCCTGTTCACCCCCTTGGCAGCTTGGCACGAGCAGTCAGGCTTATTGTAAAATCAAGATAAAATGAGGTACAGGATATTGTAGATAAAAAAAAGAGTAAGTTTATTCCAGAGAACATAAGATCCCATCCATCAGGTCTCAGGAGCCAGGTGCAACTGACCACTAGCATTACTGAAGATTCTATCTCTATGGTGCTATTCAAAGGACAACATGTAGGAGCATGGTAAACACAGAGGAAATATATATATAAAGAGTAAGCACATTGTTACACACCTTCCCCCTATATAAACACATGAAGCACAAAATAAGTAAATAAATAAAAACTCTACATTTTAACAACATTCCATTACATAGTCTCAGAACCTAGAAGGTGGCTTCTTTACTCTTCCACTCCTAATCTTTAAAGGATCAGAAGAACACATAGTGGGAAAAGAGGTGGAACTAGACAGGGGTTCTGCATGCTCATTGTCCAACAAAGAGTTTTTGATGACCACCACTCTATTAAGGTTCCAGATGCGGGAATCCACAGTTTTTATTGCATTAGTTAAGAATTTTACAACTCTGTGAGGCTTTTGGAATGTACCTGAAGCTTTGCGCCCAAATGGTGCTCTAATCATGACCAAATCACCTACATTAACTTGATTGGTCCTGACAGCTTTCCTGACATCAAATCTTCGCTTGCGTTCATCAATTTTACTAGCTTCTCTAGTCCTCCAAAGTGCTGGTGAGGACTTATTATTTTCTTTTCTTGATTCAATATCATTCACCCAGAAAGGTACTATGAGAGTATTGGGATGTCTACTTTTGAGTAACTCAAACAGCGTGCAACCAGTTGTTGCATGAGGAGTAATTCTATACATTTCCACAATCTTATTAACTCCCTCTTTCCAGTCCAAATTACTTTGTTTAGACATGGATATAGATTCCTTGAGAACACGAACAAAGAGTTCTACCATGCCATTTGTTTTTGGATGATACAGAGAGCAACTTTTGTGTTTAACAGAACATCGATCCAAGAATTCCTCCATTTCTTTAGACACAAACTGCACACCATTATCTGTTAACAGATAACCAGGAAGACCTTCTCGTGTGAAAACCTCCTTAAGGAAGTTGATGACATGTTTAGTATCAATGAACTTGGTAACCTTGATCTCAAACCACCTGGAGTACATGTCAATGAGAACAAAAAGATAAACATCACCATCCTTGCATTGAACAGGACCTAGAATGTCAAGTGCCAACTCTTCCCAGGGACCTTTCGGTCGTTCTCTGATGACCATGGGTTGGACCCTGGGTTTGAGACATTTTTTTCACTTAATGTACAGGGAATGCATTCTCTAACTAACCGTTCTACTTGTAAGTCCATCCCAGACCACCAGTAATTGAGTCTGACTCTTTTTTTGGCCTCCGATGCTCCTTGATGGCCCTGATGAGCCAACTCAACCAACTCCTTGTGGAAAATCCTGGGAAGAATTAATCTTGTCCCTCGAAAGATCAATGCACCAGACTCAGACACTTCATGCCTAACATTCCAATATTTTTCTGAAATACTTGACCCCTTTTATTCCATTCACTTTGATCAGAGAGGAAAGTTCCAAAAGTTCCTTGTCAGATTCCCACTCCTCACGGCAACTATTTATTTAATTACAGCGCTGCACTGTCGCTCTATTGATTTACTCGCGCTGCACTGTCGATTAATTATTTATTAATTTGTAGTGCGACCTCGCTGAGTCTGTAACTGTGATTGCTGCTATACTGATACTGATTTGTGCGCTTTAGGCTCTTTCTCATTACACGCTGTGCATTTACTGCCCCTGGCTGTGCTCGCCTTTGACCCTCCATTTTGTGTTGTTGTTTTCCCCTGGTCCGCCCCTCCTCCCGCCACCGCCTCCCAGCTGCTGCCCCTCCCACCCACGATTAATTCCTGTACTCGCTCCTGAGCTCGCTGTGACCGCCTGGACCCTCCTTCAGTCCGGTTGCTCCTCCACGCTCCTGTTTCCTAACACGCTGGTATTGTTTTGATCTCCTGCCCTGCATCTCTGCATCTCTCTGCTCGCCTAGCGCTGCACGCAACTATTTATTTAATTACAGCGCTGCACTGTCGCTCTATTGATTTACTAGCGCTGCACTGTCGATTAATTATTTATTAATTTGTAGCGCGACCTCGCTGAGTCTGTAACTGTGATTGCCGCTATACTGATACTGATTTGTGCGCTTTAGGCTCTTTCTCATTACACGCTGTGCATTTACTGCCCCTGGCTGTGCTCGCCTTTGACCCTCCATTTTGTGTTGTTGTTTTCCCCTGGTCCGCCCCTGCTCCCGCCACCGCCTCCCAGCTGCTGCCCCTCCCACGCTCCGCCCCCTCCACCATCCATTTATGACCAATGACCCAACGCGCAGCGTCCACGCGCAGCGACCGCGCCCCATTCGCGCCGAAGGTGCGCCAAAGGTAAGCCCGTCTACGCCCGTCCGCGCCTGGACCGCGCCCAGCGCCAGAGCCCTTGGTCCTCGCAATGCCCAGCCCTCCCGCATTACTTACGACGCCCCCACCCTCCTAGCCTTTAACCCCGGCTGTAGGAAGGTACATCCTGACTATGGTTGCCCCCAACTTTTTGCCCTGTGTTTTAGCTGGTTTTGGACATAGTCGACCTGGGACCCTGCCAATCAGGACCCCAGGCCTACTGCTCTCTCTTTAAAATGGATTCCATGTACCCTAGGTGCATTTCCAATTGGTACTGGGCCACCTTATCAGACCCTGTAACTCAGGGCATAGGTGTACCCAGGGCTGCCAGGGGCTGCAGCATGTATTATGCCACCCCTGGCTGGCCTCCTAAATTTGACACAACTGGCTGCATGACAGCTGGGGCAAAGTCGTGTAATCACCCTTTGCTGTAGGTGTAGTATACCTATACCTAACCCTAAAATGGACACACAGATTCCTATCAGTCACTCCTATGGCAGGCCTTGACAATCCTGAAGGCAGAGTGCTTGGAATCGTGTGAGATGGTGCTCTGGCATGAGCTGAGCCTGTCTGCAGCTTGCGGAATCAAGTCCTAATAGCTGTTCCATGATATCGCATACCATATACTCTTAAGTGCATTATAATCCTCGCGGTTAAATGCTATCTTTGGTATTGCTTTATCAAAACATGTCGAGTAAGGTGTCATACGAATTGGAATACTAACCCCTCGCCAATTCTGGCGACGGGGTTAGCATTCCACCCTTCTAGAGGGACACGACATGTATGTAACTGTGAACCCCGGTTAAAGTTAACTGAAGCCTCAGCTCCACAAAATGGATGCTGCCACCACAGACACGAGTCTGACCCCCTGCAGCTGGGAGTCCTTCCAGCGAGGGGAGCCTGGACAAAGGGTTTCCTGTCAGGGGCGGTGCTAGCACCGTCCCAGACATGGTTTTGTGTATCCTGGGTAGGCAGGGCTTTACAGGAAGGTGACTGCTGAGTGGCACCCCGGTGCTCACTACGCATAGGCCGGTCTGAACCAGTTCCAGGGGCACACCAGCCCCTGGCCTGGGGAAGTCCAGCATGGCTGAGGGGTGTAACCACCCCCCACCTAGTCCCACCCATAGGCAGGACCTAGTCACCGGGTCAGCCCCCTTTTTTAGTATAAAGATGGGAGCGGGCCCCCTGTTAAAATTAGATCATCTTTGGAATCAAGATACCACTTTCTTCGAAAGGACTTCACGATTTCTTCTTCAAGATTCTCCCTTGTGGCTAAGGAGTAGTCACCCTGCATCAAGCGGGCACCATCCTAAAGAACACTGCGGTCTGCTGCAAGTCCTTCATCACGAATCCGACGACCCAGCTCGACGAGACCCGGCTTCCCTGGCACCTCTGACCTCTACTCACCTCTACAGCCAAGCTGAGAACCGTGAGTGCGACGAGACCTCAAGGGACCGACGATCGCCAAGACTGCACGACATCTTTACTGCAAGCCCACCGTGTCCTCCACTGGTGAGTGCTTTGGGGTCCGAGAAGCCCCGACCCTGCGCAGCTCCAGCACCCAAGATCAGCCCCCCTGCATCTCCACGATCGGCGTGGGGCCCTTCTGCTGTTTGCTGTGCACCGCGTTGTTTGGCTACTAGCCGGCTGGCTTGTGGCCTTCTGAACGACGCCCAACGACTTCACGACTGCTGGTCTGGTTGCTCCAGGCTGGCCCTTGCTTCCTTGTTCAAGAGAGGCACCCCGGACCCTCCTGGTCCACTCCAGACGCCATTTTAGGTCCACCGCGTGGGCTTGAATTTGCCAAGGCTTTGTTGCCCAATCCTGGGTCCAGCGACGCCGACAGCTTCCATCTTCGTGGGACAGCTCGATCCTCCATCCTGGTCGCCGACAACGCCTCCTGGTCCGTGAGATCTTCGAGTCAAGCGTCACCCACTCACCTAGTCGAGGTGGCTACCATCCGGTGCCCTCCTGGTGCCCACTGACTACTGGCTAGTAGTCTCGAACTTGGTCCCCTCTGCTTTCAGGTGTCATCTATCTTCGAGATCCAGGCTTGGATCCAACTGAACTTTCTTCACTGGTCACCGGCCAGCATCTTTTCTTCCGGCTCCTGGTCCGTCTACGAGGATTCCCGACGTCTTTTCAGACCTATGCAGCTGCAGCCCCTGGGCTAGGTAACTTCGGCATTTCGGTGCCCCAGCATAGCCTCACTATCCAAGGGTCAGAATCTACTTTCGTTTTCTCCCTACCAGGTCGGGTTCGCCCGAGAACACTAACTTTCTAATTCCTAGCTACCATAGACTTTTGTCCCGCATCTCGCGTGAGAGTGCACACACTGCACCCGAGTCCCCTAGGCCTCCTAGAAGTAATCTAACGATTCCCTAGTCAAGTCCTAGCGATTCCAAAAGCTATTAGTACTGTACTTACCTGCTAGTAATTTCGCATTCCACTTTCAGAGTATATGGTTTTCCGTGCCCCTCGGGCATTTGTATATACTGTGCTAACTTAAGTATTTTTGTAAGAGTTTTGGTTTGTGCTTAGTACCCTGTCCTCATAAAGAGTACAGGGCTGTTGTGATCTTTAAATAAATAACTGTTTATTTTCATAACACTTGTGTGGTGTCCTTTCACTTGGTATTCAAGGGGTATATGTGTGGTAAACAGCTGGCTTAACACGCCCTCTCGAGTCTTTAGCCTTAGACTGCTCGTATCCACGCTACTAGGATAGCTGGTCTATAAGGTTGACTTACAACCAATCATCAATAAGGGTTGCTGGACTGATACATAGTGTTCACTAGAATAGTGAGCACTGCATATCAGGCCACCTTCTCACATTGGTGAGCAGCGGTTGGGATTTGAGCTTGCTGTTGTTTTACCACACGTATCCTAAGAATATCTTGTTGAAAGATCACATAAGTACTGTTAGGTACATATAACTAAAGCTTAGAATACTCTGAGTTCTACTGAACCAGCTGTTGTAGCTCCTCAAGGCTTAGCACACCTTGGCTACAACTCTAGCAAGGGACCAGTAGGTAACACATAGTGTAGGTAGGTGCATCACTTACACCACACTAGAAGCAGTATGTCGGTCACAGGAGGAAACACTGAGTCTCCCCTTGTGTCAGTTGACCCTCCACAGGTCATCCCTTCAAAATATACTGCTCTTAGCTTCCATGAGATGAGACAAGTGTGTACTCTCAGGAAACTAAAACAGGGGTCTAACCCCACCACTTCCTTTCTGATTGGTCTCTTAGAGGCTTATGATGCCAGTAGGGCTGGTAACCCAGACCCTTCTAATCCAGATGGAAGTTTGCCCTCCTTACAGGGTCCCTTTGATATCCATCCCCTCCATGAGGCAGATGATGCTGAGGAGGAGGATGAGTTGTCTGGGGATGAGGCAGATAAGGGACAGCTAGAAGTCAGTAGACTAAGCAGGTCCAACTTAAGCAGACATGAGCTTGGTACTGGGGGACCCCTGGGCCCACTCTCAGGTCAGCTTAACATTGGGAATGGACGAGTTAGGTCTCTATCAAGAGGCTCTAACAGATCCTTTCGAACCAATGGCTCTCTCAACTCTTCTCACAGAGGGATGTCTTCCCCTAAGAGGAGAGTGTATGAAGCAGAAGAAAGGGCAGTCAAACTGAGGATTGAAAGGGAAGAACTTGCCCTGGCCAAAGAGAGACTTGCCCTTGCTAGAGAGCAAGAATTATGTGGGCTAGTTCCCACTGGTGGCAGCAATAAACCTAGCAATAGGGAAAGGAGTTTTGATAAAAAGCACCTGAATAAGATAGTGCCCCCCTTTAGGGAAGGGGATGACATCCACAAATGGATTACTGCTTTGGAGAGAGCCTGCACTGTGCAGGGTGTTCCCCAAAGTCAGTGGGCAGCTATCTTGTGGCTCTCCTTTGATGGTAAAGGTAGAGATAAGCTCCTCACCACAAGGGTGGAGGATGCTAACAATTACCAAGTCTTGAAGAATGTACTGGTTGATGGGTTTGGTTTAACCACTGAACAATACAGGATGCTGTTCAGAGACACCCAGAAAACTCAGTCTCAAGATTGGACTGACTTTGTTGATTGTGCCACGAAGGCTTTTGAAGGCTGGCTACTGGGTAGTAAGGTTACTGATTTTAAAGGATTGTATAATCTAATTATGAGGGAGCAAATCTTAAATAATTGTCAGAACCAGCTATTACATCAGCACCTGGTAGACTCTGAGTTGACCTCTCCACAGGAATTGGGTAAGAGGGCAGACAAATGGGTCAGAACCAGGGTTAGGCCTAAAAACCAGGGTGGTGACCAGAAAAAGGAATCAACCAAGCCTCAAGAGAAGGGTGGGGATAAATCCACAGAGAAGACTTCCCAAGGGCCCCAAAACTCCAACAAGGGTGGTGGGTCCCAGAACACTCCTTCTGAACAAAAGAAACCTTATTGCCATACCTGTAAACAGGTGGGCCATTACAAAAGTGATGCCAGTTGCCCTAAAAATGGTAATAAGGGAAATATGCCCCCAGGTAATACTCCTAAACCTCCTGTTACCACTAGTGGTAATCCCCCAGGTGGTGGGAGTGCCCCCAAGAATGTGGTGGGCATTACTTTGGGCAATCAGGAGGACTATGGCTTAGCCAGGTTCCCTGACCACACTCTTGTCTGTGAGACTGGCATGGGGTTTGCCAACTTCACTACTGGACCCCACATTTTGGGCAAGTATAGACAAGAAGTTTTAGTGAATGGTCAGAAAGTTGAGGCATTCAGAGACACAGGGGCCAGCCTCACCATGGTGAGTGACCATCTGGTCCCCTCTGCTCAACTGACCCCTGGTTTTACTTATCCGGTGACAGACATTCATGGAATGAAGAGAAGGCATCCCATGGCAGTAGTCAAGCTCAGCTGGGGTAATGTCACAGGGCCCATGAGAGTGGCAGTGACAGATAACCTACCTGTAGATTGCTTACTGGGGAATGACCTGGAACTCTCAGCATGGGCTGAGGTGGAACAAGAAACTCATTCCAGAATGATAGGCCTATCCAGACAGGTTAGTGGGGCAGTAATAGCTACAGCCCCAGTCCCAGCACCATTCCTCCCTGAAAAGGTTGGAAGGGCAGTGGTAGCCACTGCCCAGGCTCAGACAGACTTTCCAGAACAGGATAGGAGGGCTGTGACAGTCACAGCCCAAACACAAACTGAGTGCCCTCCTGAAAAGGTTGGCAAGGTTGAAATGGTCTCAGCCTCTACTCAGACAGATAGTGAGGTTGTGAAGCCTGAAACAATGGATCACTCCACTCAAACAGAGAGCATTGAGGAGGAAGAAGAGTCTTCCCCCTCCCAGACACTAGGTGAGAGCCAGCCTCCTCAGGGAGCTGACTCTACCCCTGTTGAAGGAACTGCCCCAGAGGTAGTCAGGCCTAGCCTGGCAGAGCCCCTGATGGCAGTGGACCCTTCCCAGGTGGGACCCAGTCTGGAGCAGGTAACCTGCACCTCTCTACCCTGCCTCAGTCAGCCCAGGGCTGAAGAGACCAGGGAGGCCAGAGGTGGACCCCAAAGGGCCCCCTGTCCAAAAGAACCCCTTAATCAGCAGATTAGGATCACTGAAGCTGGTAAACCTAGCCAAGTGAAAATAGAGCAGACTCCTGAGGGATCCCCCTTAAAAGTAGTTAGGGAACTCCCACAGCTGGACACTGTTGGGCACAGCCAAACATGGGGCCTAAAAACCCCAGACCTGACCTGTCCCTCCAGTAAGCCAAACAGAGGGACTCAGCCTCCAGCTTTAGGTAGCCAGAGGCTGACCCTGAGAGCTCAGTGCATCTCAGCTAAAGAAAGAAAGGCACATATGATGGATGGTGATTGGAGGAAGTTGAGCCCAAAGGTAGAGGAGCCTCACTTCAGTACTCCATCCCAGCATCAGCCTTCTTCTTTCCCAAGACACACCAGAGACAGAGATTCCCTATGGTGGAGACCCTCAGATACCCTTAGGGTGAGGGGTTGCCTAGTGGACCATGACACAGGGGGAAACCAAGCCAGAGCTGGTCCTTCCTTATATGGCCACTTAGGTGATAGAGGCTTACCTGGACAAGGATAGCCTTATCTCCTTTCGTTTGGGGGGGGGTTGTGTAGGAAGGTACATCCTGACTATGGTTGCCCCCAACTTTTTGCCCTGTGTTTTAGCTGGTTTTGGACATAGTCGACCTGGGACCCTGCCAATCAGGACCCCAGGCCTACTGCTCTCTCTTTAAAATGGATTCCATGTACCCTAGGTGCATTTCCAATTGGTACTGGGCCACCTTATCAGACCCTGTAACTCAGGGCATAGGTGTACCCAGGGCTGCCAGGGGCTGCAGCATGTATTATGCCACCCCTGGCTGGCCTCCTAAATTTGACACAACTGGCTGCATGACAGCTGGGGCAAAGTCGTGTAATCACCCTTTGCTGTAGGTGTAGTATACCTATACCTAACCCTAAAATGGACACACAGATTCCTATCAGTCACTCCTATGGCAGGCCTTGACAATCCTGAAGGCAGAGTGCTTGGAATCGTGTGAGATGGTGCTCTGGCATGAGCTGAGCCTGTCTGCAGCTTGCGGAATCAAGTCCTAATAGCTGTTCCATGATATCGCATACCATATACTCTTAAGTGCATTATAATCCTCGCGGTTAAATGCTATCTTTGGTATTGCTTTATCAAAACATGTCGAGTAAGGTGTCATACGAATTGGAATACTAACCCCTCGCCAATTCTGGCGACGGGGTTAGCATTCCACCCTTCTAGAGGGACACGACATGTATGTAACTGTGAACCCCGGTTAAAGTTAACTGAAGCCTCAGCTCCACAAAATGGATGCTGCCACCACAGACACGAGTCTGACCCCCTGCAGCTGGGAGTCCTTCCAGCGAGGGGAGCCTGGACAAAGGGTTTCCTGTCAGGGGCGGTGCTAGCACCGTCCCAGACATGGTTTTGTGTATCCTGGGTAGGCAGGGCTTTACAGGAAGGTGACTGCTGAGTGGCACCCCGGTGCTCACTACGCATAGGCCGGTCTGAACCAGTTCCAGGGGCACACCAGCCCCTGGCCTGGGGAAGTCCAGCATGGCTGAGGGGTGTAACCACCCCCCACCTAGTCCCACCCATAGGCAGGACCTAGTCACCGGGTCAGCCCCCTTTTTTAGTATAAAGATGGGAGCGGGCCCCCTGTTAAAATTAGATCATCTTTGGAATCAAGATACCACTTTCTTCGAAAGGACTTCACGATTTCTTCTTCAAGATTCTCCCTTGTGGCTAAGGAGTAGTCACCCTGCATCAAGCGGGCACCATCCTAAAGAACACTGCGGTCTGCTGCAAGTCCTTCATCACGAATCCGACGACCCAGCTCGACGAGACCCGGCTTCCCTGGCACCTCTGACCTCTACTCACCTCTACAGCCAAGCTGAGAACCGTGAGTGCGACGAGACCTCAAGGGACCGACGATCGCCAAGACTGCACGACATCTTTACTGCAAGCCCACCGTGTCCTCCACTGGTGAGTGCTTTGGGGTCCGAGAAGCCCCGACCCTGCGCAGCTCCAGCACCCAAGATCAGCCCCCCTGCATCTCCACGATCGGCGTGGGGCCCTTCTGCTGTTTGCTGTGCACCGCGTTGTTTGGCTACTAGCCGGCTGGCTTGTGGCCTTCTGAACGACGCCCAACGACTTCACGACTGCTGGTCTGGTTGCTCCAGGCTGGCCCTTGCTTCCTTGTTCAAGAGAGGCACCCCGGACCCTCCTGGTCCACTCCAGACGCCATTTTAGGTCCACCGCGTGGGCTTGAATTTGCCAAGGCTTTGTTGCCCAATCCTGGGTCCAGCGACGCCGACAGCTTCCATCTTCGTGGGACAGCTCGATCCTCCATCCTGGTCGCCGACAACGCCTCCTGGTCCGTGAGATCTTCGAGTCAAGCGTCACCCACTCACCTAGTCGAGGTGGCTACCATCCGGTGCCCTCCTGGTGCCCACTGACTACTGGCTAGTAGTCTCGAACTTGGTCCCCTCTGCTTTCAGGTGTCATCTATCTTCGAGATCCAGGCTTGGATCCAACTGAACTTTCTTCACTGGTCACCGGCCAGCATCTTTTCTTCCGGCTCCTGGTCCGTCTACGAGGATTCCCGACGTCTTTTCAGACCTATGCAGCTGCAGCCCCTGGGCTAGGTAACTTCGGCATTTCGGTGCCCCAGCATAGCCTCACTATCCAAGGGTCAGAATCTACTTTCGTTTTCTCCCTACCAGGTCGGGTTCGCCCGAGAACACTAACTTTCTAATTCCTAGCTACCATAGACTTTTGTCCCGCATCTCGCGTGAGAGTGCACACACTGCACCCGAGTCCCCTAGGCCTCCTAGAAGTAATCTAACGATTCCCTAGTCAAGTCCTAGCGATTCCAAAAGCTATTAGTACTGTACTTACCTGCTAGTAATTTCGCATTCCACTTTCAGAGTATATGGTTTTCCGTGCCCCTCGGGCATTTGTATATACTGTGCTAACTTAAGTATTTTTGTAAGAGTTTTGGTTTGTGCTTAGTACCCTGTCCTCATAAAGAGTACAGGGCTGTTGTGATCTTTAAATAAATAACTGTTTATTTTCATAACACTTGTGTGGTGTCCTTTCACTTGGTATTCAAGGGGTATATGTGTGGTAAACAGCTGGCTTAACACGCCCTCTCGAGTCTTTAGCCTTAGACTGCTCGTATCCACGCTACTAGGATAGCTGGTCTATAAGGTTGACTTACAACCAATCATCAATAAGGGTTGCTGGACTGATACATAGTGTTCACTAGAATAGTGAGCACTGCATATCAGGCCACCTTCTCACACCGGCCGTTCCCCCAACTGTATCCAAGCCGCTCCCGGACACACCCATGGACCCTTCTCTTGCTACTCCTGCAAGTTCGACGGCACCAATACCAACTCCTCATCCACCGACACCAAGCAGAGACCCGACACCAACCACCTAAAATGCATCCTGCTCAACACCCGCTCAGTCCACAGACACGCCATCGAACTTTGGAATCTACTAGACACCATCTCTCCCGACGTCGCCTTCCTGACAGAAACATGGATGAACGCCTCATCAGCCCCTGACATCACCATTGACATCCGGGAAGGATACAAGATCATCCGTAAGGATCGCATCGACCAAACAGGAGGAGGCATCGCTATCGTCCATAAGAACTCCATCCGCATCTCAACCAGCTCAGACGTCAACCTAGCTAGCGCCGAACACCTTCACTTCCAGATCCACACCGACCCCAAGACCACACTCAGAGGCACTCTCCTCTACAGGCCTCCAGGACCCCAGGCAAAATTCAGCGACGTTATCACCGACTTCATCACCCCACACGCCCTCCCCTCCGAGGAATACATCCTACTGGGAGACCTCAACTTTCACTTGGAAAAGAGCAACGACAGCAACACCACCTCCCTTCGGGACAACCTCGCGAACCTCGGACTCAAACAACTTGTCTCTACCCCCACCCACATCGCAGGTCACACACTCGACCCCATCTTCACCTCTAGCAAACATGTCTCCTTCAGTCACACCACCACCCTCCAGTGGACGGACCACAGCTGCGTACACTTTTTCTACAATAAAACCACCACTCACAACCGACTTCAACCTACTCTACGAAGAAACTGGAACAAAATCACCATCGACCAGATCTCCTCTTCGCTTCTACAAAACCCACCCACCCACTCCTCAAACCCCGACCAAGCAGCATTTAACCTCACCCAATGGCTATCCAACAGCGCCGACACCCTAGCACCGCCGAAAAAACGTCAAATCAAACCTGGCAGCAAAAACGCCTCCTGGTTCAATGATGATCTTAAGAAATCCAAGAAACTCTGTCGCTCCCTGGAGAAGGCCTGGAAAAAAGACCCAAACACCAGCACCAGGGACGCCTTCAAAAACGCCACCCGCATACACCACCAACTGATCCGGACTGCCAAGAAAACCGCATTGAAAGACCGACTAGACAATAACGCCCACAACAGCAAGGAACTATTCAACATCGTCAAAGAATTCACCAACCCCTCAGCCAACTCCAACGACCTCACCCCCTCGCAAGCCCTCTGCGATTCCCTAGCCTCATTCTTCCACAACAAAATTGCAGACATCCACAACAGCTTCGACATCCAACCCGGAGACCGTCCCACCCAATCTTCTGCCATACCTGCACCCCCCTCGAACATCCTTAACAACTGGAACCCAATCTCCACCGAGGACACCATCCGCCTGATGAACTCCATCCACTCAGGATCCCCCACAGACCCATGCCCTCACCACATCTTCAACAAAGCAGATTCCATCATAGCACCACACCTCCGAGATGTCATCAACTGCTCCCTCAACTCCGCCACCTTCCCGGAAAGCTGGAAACATGCCGAACTCAGCGCCCTTCTGAAAAAACCCACAGCTGACCCCGCCGAACTCAAAAACTACCGCCCCATTTCGCTCCTTCCATTCCCGGCCAAAGTCATCGAGAAAGCCGTCAACAACCAGCTCGCCGCCTTCCTCGAAAGCAACAAATCCCTCGACTCCTCACAGTCCGGCTTCTGAGCCAAACACAGCACGGAGACCGCTCTCATCGCAGCAACAGACGACATTCGAAATCTACTAGACAACGGAGACACAGTCGCCCTCATCCTCCTTGACCTCTCCGCAGCCTTCGACACAGTCTGCCATAGCACTCTCCTACAGCGCCTCAATAACATCGGGATCCAAGGAAAAGCACTGGAATGGATCACCTCTTTCCTCACCGGAAGAACCCAGAGAGTCCGCCTCCCGCCATTCAAGTCCGAGGCCACTGAAGTCATCTGCGGTGTACCCCAAGGTTCCTCACTCAGCCCCACCCTCTTCAACGTATACATGAGCCCCCTCGCAACCATCGCTCGCCAACACAACCTCAACATCATCTCCTACGCAGACGACACCCAACTGATCCTATCACTCACCAAAGACCCCAACACCGCCAAAACCAACCTACATGAAGGCATGAAAGAAGTAGCAAAATGGATGAAGCACAGCCGTCTGAAACTGAACTCAGACAAAACAGAAGTCCTTATCTTAGGCACCTCCCCCTCCGCTTGGGACGACTCTTGGTGGCCAGAAGCCCTTGGAAAAGCACCCATCCCGATGGACCACGCACGAAACCTGGGCGTCATCCTGGACTGCTCTCTCTCGATGAACAGACAAGTCAACGCAGTCTCATCTTCATGCTTCAACATCCTCCGCATGCTCAAAAAGACATTTCGCTGGATCCCCACCGAAACCAGAAAGACAGTCACCCATGCACTGGTTACAAGTCGCCTGGACTACAGAAACACCCTATACGCTGGTATCACCGCAAAACTCCAGAAAAAACTACAACGCATCCAGAACGCATCAGCCAGACTCATACTTGACATCCCACGCAAAGACCATATCTCTAGCCACCTGAAAAACCTCCACTGGCTCCCCGTCAATAAGAGGATTACTTTCCGACTCCTAACCCACGCCCACAAAGCACTCTACGAACTTGGACCCGAATGCCTCAACACACGACTTTCCTTCTACACCCCCCCTCGCCAGCTTCGATCTTCCAACCAAGCCCTCGCTACTATTCCTCGCATCAATAAAACCACCATGGGAGGTAGATCCTTCTCCTACCTCGCAGCTAAAACCTGGAACTCACTCCCCACCCACCTACGTCTCACACAGAACCACCTAGCATTCAGAAAGCAACTTAAAACCTGGATATTCGACAAGTAACTCCCTTCCCCTCCTCAAGCGCCTTGAGACCCTCTGGGTATGTAGCGCGCTATATAAATTTCCGACTTGACTTGACTTGACTCTCAATAGCACATACCCATTACATTTTAACTTGTTCCTCCTGACCAAAATTGTCTTCATTTGGTGACACTAACCTGGATAATGTATTGGCAATGCAGTTGCGTGCTCCAGGTAAATATTCTACATTAAAATCATAACCTTGAACATCTACCACCCACCTGGAAATTCTGCTTGAGATGGCGTCAATGCCTTTTTTATTAAAAGCCTCACATAGGGGCTTGTGGACGGTACGCACAACAAATTTAGTACCCCAAAGGAGATTCTTGAGTTTCTTGGTTGCCCAGTGTACAGGTAGGGCCACCCTTTCTATTACTGAATACCAAAACTCCGCTCCTCTGAGACTCCTATTAAGGAAAAGTATAACATTGATGGTATTATCACTCTCTTGTTGCAAAACAGCTCCTAATCCCTTTATACTGGTATCAGTAATAAGCACCAACCTGCCAGAGGGATCGAAGCGAAGTAACGCTTTAATTTTAACAAACTCAGCCTCACAAGGTTCTGTCCAAATGAAGTCAACTCCTTTACACAACAGTGTTCGCATGTTAATACAATTTTCAGCAAAAGCTTTGACAACCTTGCTGTAGTATTCAGCCATCCCGAGAAACTTCATAAGTTCTTCCTTATTAGTGGGCGAGGCCAAACTTTGTATAGCCTCAATAAGCTCACGTTTAGGTTCAACACCCTTACCCGAGATGGTATGCCCAAGATAGTCAATGGAGGATCTTTTGAACTTACACTTATCTATCCTGACAGTGAGATTATGTTGAGTGAACTTTCTAAATCCTGCCTGAATCTCAAATCATGTTCCTTATCATCTGTACCATAAGTTAAAACATCATCTTGGTAAATTTTAACACCAAGTTGCCCTTTTAAAACCTTTTCCAATGCCCTCGGAAAAACAAAGGCTGCAGACACCAGCCCAAACGGTAATCTAATAAACCTGAAGGTTCAAAATGGGGTGATAAAAGAAGTGTAATCTCTAGAGTCAATAACCAATTTGATTTGACGGTACGCCGATTTAAGATCAACAGTGGAAAAGACTTCCGCACCTTTCAACAGCATGAGCATGTCTGATATTTTGGGGAGGGGATACCTATCTATGACAACCTGTTTGTTAAATTCTCTTAAGTCGATGCAGAGGCGGAGACTGCCATCAGATTTACGTGCGGCAACGACTGGAGCTAACCATTGTGTCCTCTCAACTTCTTCAATTATCCCTTCTGACTTAAGTTTCTCCAATTTCTCTTTTATTTCTTCCCTGACAGACAAAGGAACACCACAAACCTTGCTAGCAATTGGCACAGTACCAGACACTAATTTGATCTAATGCACGTAATCACATAAGCATCCCAATTCACTTCTGAATACTATGGGGAATTAGATTTTCAAATTTAACCCCTTCTGTGCTGCGCGAATTTTGCTGCGGTGCTGAACGTTCCATTGGGCCTATAGAACCATGACGGAACGGTTCCGTCATAAGCACAGGCCAACCGACGCTCATGACGGAACCGTTCCGTCATGAGCATGGAAGGGGTTAAGGTATAGGCATCACTGCAGTCCTGTGAATTAACTACATTTACCTGAAAATTTACTTGAAAACTTTCCTTTAACAACATGGGGGGTCACTATTGGGAACGAACATAACCCCCAAATCTCTCTCTTGCAGCCAGCTAAGAATGCTGTCCCCCTTATGAGACACATAAACTTTGCCAGCGATGTACTTTCCTTTGTATTCAATCATGCCATTAAAGTACCCTAAGAGTTTTATTGGTTCTCCACCATAAGCAAAAGGTTTGATGTCAGCTTTTCATAATTTAATGTTGTTCTTCAAATGATGCAAGTAAAATGTTTAGATACAATGGTTATCTTCGCACCTGAATCAAACAAAACACGAGTACCACAATATTCAACCATCACTGCATCTACGGGACCTTTCTTGTTGTCATTAGATACTTGTGAAACTATTTGTCCAGAGTCAATATCATTATCTGAACCACAATCACTCACTTTGTTCCGACACACCATACTCACTTTAGCTTTACCTCTTTT
The DNA here is from genome assembly GCF_964263255.1 of Lissotriton vulgaris. Taxonomy (NCBI): domain Eukaryota; kingdom Metazoa; phylum Chordata; class Amphibia; order Caudata; family Salamandridae; genus Lissotriton; species Lissotriton vulgaris. The sequence continues at coordinate 361,422,383 of NC_141694.1, forward strand.
TGCCCTGCAAGATGATGTGAAATTACCAATTCTTTTACAAATACCACATTTTGCTTTCAATGCAGGACATTTTGTATCATTTGCCAAATGGTTGGGGTTTCACACCTATAACATTTTAATTGAGAATCAGAATTTTTAAAAGAACAAGAAGAGTTCTTCTCTGTACTAGCTTTTAGATCTTTTCTTATTTTTTTTTCCTTCGATAACATGTTCTCTTTGGAGTACATTTTTACCTCATGTACACTCTCACTCTTGGTTTCACGGTTAGAGAGGATTTCAACGCATTTTTGCGAATGTTCTTTTTTTTTTGTTTCTTTTTATTAACAATAAAATAAACAACAATAAGAAGGCAATACAGACATTTTTGTGAATGTTCAATCTGTTTGGCAATTGTTATAACTTCCTCTAGTGATGGACCATCCTTCTGCCAGATATCATCCCTAACTTTTTGACCATTACAGCCCAACATAATTTGGTCTCTTATTCTATCCTCCAACAAAGCCCCAAATTTACAAGACAACCCCAACTTTCTGAGTGCTGTGATGTAATTTTCAACTGTCTCACTTTCATTTTGGTTTCTGCTACCAAAATGGTAACGCTCACGAATTGTGCCTACCTTTGGTAGGTAGTGTCTGTCCAATTTTTGAATACAAATTTCATATTCATTCAAGTTAGAATCATCAATATCAGGCATATGATCAAAAACTTCCTGTCCCTCTGACCCAAGACAATGTAAAAGAAGTGCAGTTCTCCTTTCTGCACTAAGCTTTGTCCCACACACCTTAGCATATCTCTCGAATACTTTTTTCCATGTTTGCCACCTGATAGGTGCATCTCCAGGAGCTGCAAGGAAAAACAGGGGAGTAGCTACATTCTGCATTGTCGTGCACACTCAAAATTATATCAGAATAAATAAGACTTAAGTAACTCTTGTAACCTCAGTGCCCTTATTGAATAATGAGAGAAACTAAATGTAAAAGTATAGTAAATAACCTATGTCACCATAACAACTCAGTTGTGATATTATTAACAAGAGATCAAATAAGCGCAAAAGGATTGTTCAACAAAGTTCAATAACCGAGCCAAATATAAATAAGTAGCTCATAAATAAGACTACCTGTAAAGACAATATGTTTGCAAATTATTAAATAACATGTCAAAAAGTTCATTAATTAAATTCGTTTGAAAATGAAAATATAAAGCTATGCGTACAATTAAATAAAATATAATAGTACTTCAAAACCCTATAAGAAGTTCGATCGATGTCCTGAAAGTTGCTTCATTTGCAGTGACGGAGTGTAAATAAAACAAACAAAAAATGGCCGCCACATTACCCACGTAAAGCGTAGCGTAACGTGACAACTTCACCAGAAGGACGGAAAGCACTAAGAAACAAACTAAGGCTAGCGATAAACAATGGAAGAGTTCTCATCTGGAGAACGCTTGTAGATTACGTGATGACGAAGTTCCATAAGCAGATGCGGCCACAGCGAATCCAGAACACGAGGTGAGTGATGAAATTTCAGAAGTGAGTGCAGCCACAGCAACTCCAGAACGCAAGGTGAGTTTCAAAGCCAAACACAGTGCATTTTCAAAGCCAAACATTAAACGGAGCAAAGACTCAGCTTTGACAGTTCGAATGAATTTAAAAATAAGTTTCAAACCAAGATGTACTAGCCAAGAAATTCGTTTTAAGTCTTGCAAAAATTCCAGTGTAGTCCAGGTTAAAAATTCAATTTTTAAAGTAGAAAGAACATCTTTTCCGACTGCTGTAAGAAGGCAAACGCTTGACTCTTGACAATCCACACTGAAGCGGCACAGGTTAAATCATGAAGAGGGATAGCAAGTTGAATATCCTCCTTTTTTTTAAGTATGAGAAATGCCTGTTGACAGCCTAGCAAAGACTGTTGCAATTTCACATGAGACAAAATTATAAGAAACTAGTAAGCCCCTGCCTTGTGAGCTTGCCCTAGACTTCTCAATACTTTTACATGTACAACAAAGTACACTATTTGAGAAAGATATCAGATGCTCCCAACAAGACAAGAATGGGGTAAAACAAAAGAGCCCACATCGAAACCTCCCAACCCCGGTATTAAATAATCCAAAGGTGAGGTATCTGGCAAAAGCTCTAAGTGTCGTAAAAAGATTTTTTATGTCTCTTGTGAAAAGTAAGTTGAAAGCAATGATTATTGGGGGGCGTGGCTAACCTGCCACGATGGCGGTCGGCTCCCGATAGTGCTCCGGAGGTGCCAGGGTCTGAATCCTGCTGCTGGACTCCGATGGGAGTATGGTTCTGTACAGCGGTGAGGCGGAGTGAGGGGAGCACCTCCTTAACCAGACTGGAGACCCGGGGAGGTTTTGACTGTGCCTCATACGACGGGGACTGCTGAGTGCGGCCTTCCGCGGTCACCGGCCGGGCACTCGAGTGTGCCAGGAAAAGAGCGGCGGCCCGGCCTACCCGACCGGAAGTGCCCGGGAAAGGTGCCGGAGTGCCCCCATTGCTGGGATAGAATCCCGGGACTGCCATCCCGCCCTGCGGTGACACAGCATCGGCTCGACCGTCGGGCAGTGCAGCCCTGAAGCGGACTGTGGCGCGACTGCGCCTGCTCTGGAGCCCGGCATTACTCCTGAGCCTGAGAGAGGACGACGTCTAGGAAGCCGGGTGGAGGACGCGGGAGGTGGCGGTGAGATCAGGAGGGGGGATATGGATTTCTATTCCTTCATTTGGGGTCCCCCCCTCCTTTGGGTGAGAGCGACGAGCTCGGTGCTGTTGTCTGGTTATTCCTTGTGCGATGAAAGGCCCTGATTGGCAGAAATAGACCACGGGGGCTGGTGAGAGTGCACCTGGTGCACGTGGACGGTCCCTGGGTGGCAGAGCGGTGAGGGGGTCGGCGACCCAGCGAGGAGCCACGATTGGACCCTCTGGGGAACACCACTGTAGCAATAAGACGTGGCATACGGAGATATGACCCCGATGAGGAGATAAAGGCCCCCCCCGAGGGTAGAGGCGAAAGTTGGGCTTTTGAGGATCAAGGAGGGGTCGAAGTGTTTGCCCCTCGGCGTTGATGCACAGAGGAGTGGTGCCACAGAGAATTCCCCTTGGTCAGACACAGAGTTTAAGGGAGATCAATTGGCGCAGCATTTTTGAGCCTGGATGATTCCAGAGGGGGGTTGCTCTGATCGTTCCCCTGCGTATTTATATTCTTACACGTCTGTGCCTGCGGGACCCTGACATTACGAGATTATCATTATTTGCCTGAATTACAGTGTCTACTGCCGGGACACCTCCGCTTTCCTAAGGGGACATTCTTGAGGCTGATTGCAAGGTGAGCACTGCCACGAACTAGTGTGGGATTCCAACATGGTCTGGAATGGAGCCAAGGGCCAAGAACCTTCGGATGGCCCAGAGACGACGCAGACTGGAGCGGGGGCTGGCCAGGGATGATCGGGGACCAAGGACGCCGGGAGCGAATCATCAACAGACAAGTTGGACCTGATCCTAAAGGAAATACGGGATTCCAGAGCAGCGATGGAGCAGCAGCTAGGGGCCTTGACTAGCAATTTGTCCCTCCTGAAGGCCGACCATGGGAAGCTTGTGGACGAGGTTAAGGATCAAGGGCTTGTCCTTGCGGAGCTCCAGCCGACAGTGACAGACCACTCTTCCTCCATTCAACTGCTTCAGACGCAAATGACTTCACTGATAGACCGGGTGGAAGATGCAGAAGGAAGAAACCGACGCAAAAACATACGTGTCATAGGCCTTCCGGAACGATGTGAGGGGAATCGTGCGGCGGATTTCATGGAGAGCTGGTTCTGAGACAATGTGTCTGCTGAGGGTCTCTCTCCGTACTTCAGTGTGGAGAGGGCACACAGGATCCCGTCTGGACGACCTCCGCCTGGCCTGCCACCCCGACCACTGATAGTACGGATTCTGAATTACATGGATCGGGATTTCCTATTACAAAAGGCTTGCGAGAAGTCGACCATTCAATTCGAAAACCACAAGATATCCCTGTATCCGGATTATACTGCTCTGGTCCAAAAGCAACGCTCGTCAGTCCAACTGATGAAGAGAAGACTTCAGAAGGCCGGCCTGAAGTACGCTCTATTATTCCTGGCGCGCTTGAAGGTGATCCATGCTCAAAAGACACACTTTTTTGAAAGCCCTTCCGATGTCGAGGAATGGTTAGATGTGATGGATCTGGAGGATGTCCTGGATTCTACTCATGAACAATCGGAACGGAAGCCGGAGGACGACCTGAGCCAGACTGCGAGAGGATCCCTTGGTTCCGGAGGCAGGGGCAGACGGCCTGGGCCATCACGACAACAACAGAAGAAAGACCAACAAGGGGCGTTGGCGGCGGTGGGTGCCTTCCGAGAGGATACAGACAAGATTGGCACGGACTCAGAGCACAGTACGGTACATTCTGATTCAGACCGCAGTGTTGTGCTGTTCCCCACTGTTACACCTTGAGTGGCTGATGACCTTATAGATAGATAATTAGGAACATTGAAGACTCAGCCTGAATTGGACACGAGAAGACAACGGATGTGGTATCCTTTTTCTGTTATTAATCAACAGGCTTTATGCTCTTTAATGTGATATTGATATGTTGCACTGTAAGTTAATTGTTTATGGGCGGGTGGCGGGGAATTGTACACCTTGACCTGCTTTCTTCAGTGATGTTGAGCAAAGCTACAGTGTATAAATACATTTTGGTTTTCTTTAGGGTTGCTTAAATACTCTAGGATCCCTCCCCCGTTCCCTCACTGCTGGACATTCTACATCATTGTACCCCAGGCAGACCTGCTGTTGAGCAGGTGGAGCTAGATTGGACTTTTACATCACTAGTGCTACGGGATAGCCGCCCCCCCAATGGCGTATGCACCATGTACTGGTTTGAAATGTTGATTGCTTTATTGTTGGGCCCAGCGCTGTTCAACGGCTGTGCCGAGTTTTGTTGGGTGTTAGAATTAGTTCTGGGGAATAGGGACTCCTAATCGCCAATGGAAATAGATGCCAGCATAGGGCAATGGTTGCTCTTACATGAGATAGATGATACACATGGCTGAGATTAAGGGGAAGTATCAATTACTCACCTGGAATGTGCTGGGTCTTGGGGCTGTACAAAAACGTCATTGAATCCACTCATCGCTTTTATACAAGAATCTCACCTCACTAATGCAGAATGACAGAAACTGAGGAAGAAATGGACAGGGTCGATCAACTCCACATCCTACTCTGCATTTTCCCGGGGTGCGACTATATGGGTCCGACATGGGGTACCATTCATAGAAGAGGAAAGGAGGACGGACGACCAAGGAGGGTACATCTTAGTTAAAGGAACACTGGACGGGAGCTTGGTTGTGTTGGGTAGTGTGTACGCGCCCAATTTTGATCAGGAAAAGTTTTTGCTTAAGCTGGGCTCAGCCTTATTAGATTGGGTGGAGATACCTTGGGTGCTGGGAGGTGATTGGAATGCCGTCTTGAACCTAGACATGGACAGGTCACATCCCCCCCTCCAGGCTGCTGGGGTTGCTAGATTGACTGATTTCTTTGCTCTTTGCTTCCTCTGTAGAGGGTTGGATGTTGTCCGAAACATGGCGGGAGCTCTACCCACACATAGGGAATACTCTTTCTATTCACCACTACATAACCTGCACACTAGGATTGACCGGTTCCTCTGTTCCAGATCGTTGATCACTAAGGTGGAGAGGTCAGAATATTTAGCAAAGACGTTTTCGCACCACAGGCCTTTGTCCCTTGCACTTCACTGGGGTAGCGTGCCGACCCCGGTTCCCACCTGGAGACTCAATTCCTCCCTCTTAGAAGATCCCCGGTTTTGTGGCACTTTGTCTGAAGCCCTTGCTGATTATTTTCGGTTAAACTGGGATTCTGCCTCCTCTAATCGGGTGGTCTGGGACGCTATGAAAGTTGTAATCAGGGGTGTAGCCATAGGACAGGTGGTGGGTGCCAGACGGGAGATTCACAAGAAGTTATGCGACGTGGAGGCTCGTTTAAAAATCCTGGAGCAAGCAGCAGTCGTGGATCCGGGCAGGAAGAGAGACCTACAATTAGGATACAGAGGTTCTGGAAACATTGCGGACGATAGATTATAGGGAATATTTACATTGTCAGCACACAGAGGCGGACAAGTCTGGTGTGCTTTTGGCCAGATTGGTGTGGGATCAGCCAGATCCACTGACTATCACTCAAATACGTGACCCGGCAGGTGCCTTGGTTCGCATGCAAACAGAAGTAAATCATGCCTTTTATGCCCACCTACGTGGCCTCTATGCACCCAGGGGCCTTGAAGACCCTGTGCAAATAACTGATTTTCTGAGTGATCTTGTATTCCCAGTATTGTCGGAAGACACACAAAAGTCACTGGAGGGCCTGATTACGCAGCATGGGATACGGGTGGCAATAAAGAAACCTCAATCATATTAAAACACCCTGCTTAGACGGGTTACCTATGGAATTTTATTCGACCTATGCAGATAGCCTGGTACCTGTCCTTGAGAAGGTATATAAAATAGCATTTGAGGAAGGGCAGCTACCCGATTCTACCATTCAAGCGCTGGTCACCTCTATACCTAAACCGGATAGAGATACTCTAGACATGGCCAATTACAGACCTCTCTCTTTACTTTCGACGGAGTAAAAGATCCTCAGTAAAGCTTTAGCCTTGCGTGTTCAACCCCATCTTCCTAAACTGATTCATCCAGATCAGTGTGGATTTCTTTCTGAGCGCAGTACTTCATTGAACATGTGTAGATTACATGCCCTTATGTCAGAGTCGATTCCTGACCTTCCAAGGGCCGGCTGTATAGCGCTTGACTTGTAACAAGCATTCGACTCTTTGTCCTGGTCTTTCATGTTTGCATCGCTGCAGCACTTCGGCTTTCCGGACGCCCTTATACGTTGGATACGTTTACTTTATACCAACCCTACAGCTGGGCACGCACCGGCAGGTATGTTTCAGACTGCTATACAGTCCATAGAGGCACTCGACAGGAGTGCCCCTTAGCCCCGATTTTATTTGTTTTAGCACTAGAACCTCTGGCACTGGCGCTCAGGGGTGCCTTCGTGTAGCCCGGTATCCCGGTGGGAGGGGTGTGCCATCTGATATCCATTTACGCTGAAAACATATTACTGTATTTCAGCGACTTAGAAGTGGGCCACGCGGCAGTCTGCCAGGTCTTCCAGCCTGTGGAAACTTCCACTGGGTACCTCGATGGGTGGTCTAGGAGTGCCGGATTTCAGAGGCTATTATTACGCTAGTCAACTGCAATGGCTATCGTATTAGATAGCGGGTAAGAACCTGAACGAGATTGCCTTTTTGAAGGAACGCCTAGACTGAGGTGATCTCCACTCTTTGTTGCTGCCAAAAATTCGGATCCCTCCACATTGTTCTCCCCTTTTACGCACAGCTTTAACATGTTGGAAGAAAGCACTAGCCTACACTTCCACGATACCCCCTTACGCAGCGAACATTCCATTGCTGGGCATCCCGACACCGCAGGGTACACTCACACGCAACGCACTGCAGACTTGGATGGACAACGGGATAGAGGATATCGGGGCCTTTTTTGGAGATGACACGCTATTGGATCATAACACCTTCCTACAGATCACAGGAGCCTCACCAAGATTGTATTTAATGTTTGCCACGGTTTCACATTATATTAAAAACACATGGGCACCTCAAAGAACAAAACCCACGCAACACAAATTAGTTCACATGTTGTACTATATGTGTGGACGGGGTCATTTGGTACATTGGCTTTACACCGGAATCGGGGAACATGCTGCCCTGCCCCTTACGGCCCTTCGGGCGACCTGGACACAGGATCATGGTTCAGATCTGTCTGATAAGACTTGGCAGTTGTTACTAGAGCACCCAAGAAGAGTCCCTCGTAACGCCAAATTGAGGTTTATCCAGACGATGGTGCTCCACAGAGCGTATCTAACACCTGCGCGACTACATCGTATGTTCCCTGACTCCCCACACTGCTGCCCACGCTATCAAGGTGATGAAGCCGACTTTATTCACATGCTGTGGTCCGGTCCTCAATTGTCTTGTTATTGGGTAGAGATATGTCAGACGCTACACACGATCACTCAAATGACCATTCCGACGGATGCCCTGTATTGTCTGGTGGGGTTGCGTAGGACATCTAAGGCATTGAAGGTTAAATTGAAATTCTTGGACCTCGCCTTGGTTTTGGCGATTAGATGTCTTACAATGAGTTGGAAATCCCCCAGACCCTCCAGGAGTTCTACATGGCAATCGGACCTAGTGCAGTGGAGTAGGGTGGAGGGAACGGCTTTGCGGAGGGAGGAAGAGAGAGGACATAGGAAACAACCCATAGCGCTGGAGTGGGATGGGATGGTATTGCAGCTGGAGGGAATGGATTTAATTGCTCCCCCGAGTGGATGACTCTCAATAATCTGTTTAGAATAGTAGACGCTGGTCAAGGGAATGCCCCCCCCCCCCCCACAGAAAGGTGCATTCATAATGATGTTTGATAGTAGCAGCTTATTGCCTGCTGGAGATATGTTTTAAGTGTATTGTCAGTTTCAGCCAGAAGCGACCGGGAAAGGGTGGGATGCGGGAGGGGGGGAAAGTTAGAAGATGGGTGTAGAAAAAAGAAAAAAAACTGACTGTGATGTGACAATGATTTGAAGAGTATGTATATTTTCCTGTACAGTCACAATAAACAATGTTTTTTTTTTAAAAAAGCAATGATTAATGGCAGCTCTCTATGTTTCTCTAAATTTTTTTTAAGAAACTCACATGAAAGGTAGATTGAAAGCGTAGATTAATTGCAGCTTTAGATGTTGGGATCTTTTCTTCTTTTTCTCTAGTTGAAACGCTGTGTAGGTTGTTTTCCTTTGTCGCCAGTGTAAAATCAAGATAAAATGAGGTACAGGAGATTGCAGATAAAAAACAGAGTAAGTTTATTCCAGAAAACATAAGATCCCATCCATCAGGTCTCAGTAGCCAGGTGCAACTGACCACTAGCATTATTGAAGATTCTATCTCTATGGTGCTATTCAAAGGACAACATGTAGGAGCATGGTGAACATAGAGGAAATATATATATATATATATATATATATATATATATATATATATATATATATACATATATATAAGCACATTGTTACACTTATCTTAGAGGCAATGTGTAAAGCATTTGCAAATAACCAACAGTAATATTGTGTAAGCACTACAAAAGAACACCACACCAGTTTAGAAAAATATCCAATATTTATATACAAGGCCAAAAACGATAAAAAGCCACAATACAGTACTTACAAATTGGCAGTCATCAAAATAAGGTTTAAAAACAGTTCCTTGATGTCGATAGCTCCGTCCGGGGCCAATGGTGGCATCATGAGCAGACAAGTCCAAACAGTTCTGACTGACCGCGGCAGCGCAGGCCAGTTACGGTGTTGGGAAGACCCGCAAACAGTACCTTTTAGAAATGCAGGGCGTCGGTGACCTCTCGTTGAGCTTCCGAAAACACGGCGTCTGCAGGCGTTGATTCCAGAGGTCGGTGCAGGAGTTGTCGGAGCCCTCAAAGTCACACGCGTTGCAGGTCGATCTCCTCTCTGTTGAAGTCAGGATTCCACTACGATGATTCTATTGACATTAGACATTTCTACTCTTTATACGAGTATAAGACACAATGATGGTTTGAAAGCTTGTGCCCACTATTTGAATAGAAGACCAATACGCCTTGCATCCCAAAATAGGATGATTCTAGAGATCATGGAGTGGTGTTTATCGAAGAATATTTTTTTGTTTGGTAATGATCTTTATATTCAGGAACGTGGTACCGCGATGGGCACCTGCTTTGCCCCCAGTTATGCCAACCTACATCTTGGCTACTGGGAGGAGCAGGTGCTGAGAGGGGGCCCACTAGATCATTGGTCGGAGCACATTCTTTTGTGGGTGCGTTATATCGATGATGTCTTCGTGCTGTGGCAGGGCACGGAGACATCAATCGGCACCTTTATTGAGGAGATTAATCAAAATTCTTTGAATTTGGAATTTGTGGGGAACTTTAGTAAGGTTTCGATTGATTTCCTCGATATTAGGGTCACCCCTTCAAATAATAAGTTCGAGACAACTGTGTTCCGTTTGGGGAGTATTATAGGGCCAGACGGACATGCAGCAATGATGAACATTTTGACACCATTGAAGAAGAAATGACCCAGAGATTCCTTGAAAGGGGTTATAGCAAGAAAGTTCTTCAGGGTGCTGCTAGCAAAGCCAAAAAGCTAACCAGGCAATCTTTACTTTTTGAGCCCTCTAGAACTCGCATTTCGAAGTCTAAACAACAAGATCAAGGCAGCTCTAGGTTTATCACTACTTATAACACCAAACATAAGGAAATTAGATCAATATTTAGGAAACATTGGTATTTGATTAAGAATGATCCAGTGTTGGGTTCCAGGATAAAGAAAAATCCAGAGATTACCTATCGGAAATCCAAGTCACTTAAAGATCTAATTTTCCGTAGTGATTTCGAAGATAAACGTAAGAGTGGTGCTGACTGGATAAAGCCAAAACCCGGTTTTAAGAAGTGTTTTAAGTGCAAAGCATGCCTACATGGTATGAATCGCACTGAGTTTAAAACATCTTTTAATAAAACCGTTAAAATCAAAAGCACCATTACCTGCAAAAGTGAATTTGTTGTGTATCTTTTAGAATGTCCCTGTCCCAAGATTTATATCGGAAGTACAACTTTACCAGTACACCAACGGGTTTTACAGCATAGAAGAGCAATAGTGAACCAGGATAGGTCTTACCCTGTGGCTCCACATTTTGAACTCCATCACCAAAGTAACCCTGAAGGTCTGTTATACTCCTGTATTGCAGAAGTCCCAAAAAAGAAGAGAGGGGGAGATAGAAAGGGGGAGTTAAGGAGATTGGAGACTTACTTTATTTTAGAATTTAATTGTAAGGAACCACAGGGTCTGAACGTAGATGAAGACCTATACACCTGTTTGGGTTGACAGTGTAAATATAATGAATTATTTCCTAAACCTCGATGATCCCTGAACTGCATTTTTAAGATTTTTTCATTATGAATTTCCTTTTGGTGAAAATTTCTTGTTGATTTTAATGGTTCAAATCTGAAGCTTTTCCTTTTTGTATTTTCACGTACAGAGGTGGTTTTATTCTTAAATGAAGGCTCTGGGTGAATTTTTATTACAATGTATTAATGCTGTCTTTTGCTCTGTGATATGCACTGCCACTTTGGAATAATGCTTTTGATTGTGCAATTTGAGTGAAATGTTTACATATATGAAGTACTGTATTTTGAGGTAAAGGCATTTGCACTTTTATAATGAGACCAAGGAATCCCTCCAATGATGTGTAATAATATATCATAGGAGGATGGTGTGTAGATATGAATTACTGTGAGAAACACAGAAATATTTGCACTTTATTTGAGATATTAAGTACCTCTCGAGCACTAGCACTTTTTCATTTTCCATGTGCAATATCCAGTCAATCTGTTTACAGTATATATTTATCTGTTGACCAATGCACTTGCACTTTATGTTTTTAATAAGGTAGAATTGTTTGACAGCATTAGCATAACTCCCACAAGTTGTAGTAACGTAAACTTGATAGTCAGAGCCAGGACGAACTCCCATGAGACTAGACTGTGCTAAATTTAATACAGCGAGATTTTCTGGCAACACATATGATTAGGGACAACAATCTCTCTCACATCAAAGAAAGGGTTACGCTCTATTGAAATAGGCACTTGCCTTATTTTAAATGCGCACATTTTTTTGCACAAGGGAGCTAATATGTTTCCGTTGAATGAAATATGCACTTGCACTTTAAAAAACTGTGAATGTTACATCTAAGAGATAGTGATACATACATATATATATATATATATATATATATATATATATATATATATATATATATATATATATATATCTTTTATTTTGAGTATTTTTAAATTATTCCCTGATAAATGCTTTGTTTTGTGAGGTCCTACATTATGATATTCACTTTGAAATCTATGTACTTGGAAAATGTCAAGATGGCCGCTGTGTTTACTCCAACAGTGTTTCATTGTGAGTCCTTTTACTGTTTTTTATCACCCTGTGTGTGTGTGTGAAAAGGAAGGCTCAGACCAACGCAAAAACATCGTGATCAAGGGAGCTTGACTCCCGAAACGCGTTGATGGTACATTGCTTAAATAAATAAGCTTTTTGATAAAACCCTGCTCGTGTGTGCCTGGATGCTTTCAGTGTCGAAGACTGTTGAAACTGGGATCTTATCCTGAATATATATATATATATATATATATATATATAAGTAAGCACATTGTTACACTTATCTTAGAGGCAATGTGTAAAGCATTTGCAAATAACCAACAGTAATATTGTGTAAGCACTACAAAAGAACACCACACCAGTTTAGAAAAATATCCAATATTTATATACAAGGCCAAAAACGATAAAAAGCCACAATACAGTACTTACACATTGGCAGTCATCAAAATAAGGTTTAAAAACAGTTCCTTGATGTCGATAGCTCCGTCCGGGGCCAATGGTGGCATCATGAGCAGACAAGTCCAAACAGTTCTGACTGACCGCGGCGGCGCAGGCCAGTTACGGTGTTGGGAAGACCTGCAAACAGTACCTTTTAGAAATGCAGGGCGTCAGTGACCTCTCGTTGAGCTTCCGAAAACACGGCGTCTGCAGGCGTTGATTCCAGAGGTCGGTGCAGGAGTTGTCGGAGCCCTCAAAGTCACACGCGTTGCAGGTCGATCTCCTCTCTGTTGAAGTCAGGAGCACTGGCGACGGCAGGCGTCGGGTGCTGTGGTGCGAAGTGCAGCAGTGCGGCCTGCGGTGCCCTCAAGTCGGGGTGCAAGCAGCGGCTCGGTGGTGGCATCAGATGGCGTCATCGGTGAGACCAGGGTCACAGTGTGAGATGAAGGTGGTGCTCGTCATGGTGCAAGCAGCGGCGTCGTCGTTGCTGAAGCGATGTCGTCGGCTGACGAAACGGAGTCAATGGCACCGGCGTCGGTAGGCCAAGGCTGCGTTGCAGGATGAGGACGGTGCGTCATGTAACTTTACAAACGGTGCCCTCGAACCACGGTGCAAGCAGCGGCGTCGATCTCGGTGGGGAGCAGCGTCATCGTGGATACCAAGGTGTCTTCGTGAAGCGAGGCAGTGCGTAGTACAGTGCCCACAGGTCACAGTGCAAGCAGCGGCTCAGTGGCGGCATCAGCAGGCATCGTCCGTGAAACAAGTGTCGCGGTGCGGCGTTGCGACAATGCCCTCTGCTGTGCTGTCAGGACACCGAGTCGGCAGCGGCATAGTGGACGTTGTCTAGTTGCTTTTCTTCTGTTGCAGCACAAAACACACAGTTCCCAGTGCTGAGGGCAGAAGAGCTTGAAGTCTTTGCTGTTCCTGAGACTTCTTGAACAGGAGGGCAAGCTCTACCTCTAGTCCTTGGAGAAACTCACAAAAGTAGATTGCAGAAAGTTCAGTCCAGTCCTTTCATTTCCCAAGACAGAAGCAGCCACTGTAGGCCAACACCGCAAAGCACACAGCAAAGTGGTAGTTCCTCCTCACAGCTTCTCCAGCTCTTCCTCTTGGCAGTCTTCTTGATCAAAAAGAGTTCCAAAGTTCAGGGGACTGGGCTGCAGTATTTGTACACAAAAATCCTTTGATCTGGTAGGCAGAGTGTGTCTGTGCCCGGCCAGAACCAGTTTGGCCTTCTCTGGTGTGAGTTCCTGACAGGAGGTGGAGACGGCATTGTCAGAGGCAGACCAGGCCCCTTGAGGTGCAAGGAAATCTCCCCCCTTCCCCCATCGCAGCCCAGGTCTATTCAGCCCTCTCCTGACCTACCTAGACTATCTGGAGCCCATCTGGCTCCCCAGCCTTCTGTCATCCAAAACCCAAACAGGCAATCCACATTCCATCAGAGGCACACGGGATGACTGAGCAGGAAAATACCTACTTTCTAAAAGTGTTATTTTCAAACCCAGAATGTAAGAATCACCTTCACTAAAAGATGCATCTTTAGATTCTGTGTTCAGGCATATTAAATGTAATATTCCCACCTAGTTCCCAGGGCCAATTATGCTTATAAGATGTTATAAACAAACTGCCCAATCTGTCCTATGGGGAACGGGTAGCCTTGCAATAGTGAAAAACGAAATGGGCAGTAATTCACTATCAGGACATGCCACACACACCAGGGCATGTATTCTAAGTGCAGGGGTACTTTGGGCCTACCTTCGGGGTGCCTGACATGTAAAAAAAAAGGGAAGGTTAGGGACAGGCCAGTGTGTGCACAGGCGAAGTCGACATGACAGTTACAAACTGCGCGCAGACTCTGCAATGGCCGGTCTGAGGTACCTTTTCCGGGCTATTAACGTGGGTGGCACAATCCGTGCTGCAAGCCCACGCGTAGCATTTGATTCCCTGGCCCTGGCACACTCAGTGCGCTTTACTAGGGGCTGACAAGAAAACTAAACAGTCATTCATGGAAACACCAATCCATAACATACTTTACCACAGGAGCACTTGCCCTTTACCACTGATCAGCAGTGCAAAAAGTGCCCAGAAACACTGCGCCCGCAAAAACAGAGTCAAAACCGAGAGGGCAGAAAGCAAAAACGTTGGGGAAACACGCCAAAAGATGTCCAGTCTAACATCCACCTATAAGACAACGTCATCCGCATACATGGAGATTCTCTCATCTCATTGCAAGCTTTGAACTAGTGCAGCCTCATGTGCCTAGCAGTCTAGTGGCTTACATGCCAGTGTGAAAATCATAGGTGACAGGGAACATCCCTGTCTTGTTTGCAGCGTTAACTGGAAGAGTGAAGACAGGACCCCATAAACTTTGATTCTGGCTAGTGATTTGTTATACAGTAGTTCTAGCCACTCCAGGAATGTGAATCCAAAACCCATATTCCTGAGGACTCCAAGCTTATAGGGCCATTCCAGGGAGCCAAACGTCTTGGCCGCATCCAGCGAACCCACAACCAATTCTCCCACTTTTTCAGTATATGCTATTCAACCTATATAGCTGTCATGGAGTAAATCCAATATTCCTTTTAGGCATAAGGTCAATTGGTCAGGGGACACAACAGTGTTAATTATTCCCTATATTCAAGTAACGAGAAATTCTTTTAGAGTATTTTGGTCCCAACATTTAAAAGGCAAATGGGCTTGTATGTGGAGCATCATCTTGGGGCTTCCCTGGTTATATATTGTCACTATCATTGCTACTTATATTCATATGGTATCATTTCCAGTTTAGTCTTGCACATTTTTTGGTGAGCTCTCACCTTACCCGCCATTCTTTTGTATGCCTATGGCTATGCAACTGGGGACTGGAACCCTATCTGATTGCCGATCTTTAATAGCTTGCTCTACTTTCGGGTTTTGTGGTTTCGTGGACTAATGCGTCCAGCGTCGGGCCTGTGTTCGACCTCATGGTCACAGGTTCAAATCCCAAAGGGTCAACTCAGCTTTTTATCCTTTTGAGGTCGATAAAATGAATACCATTGAGTTGGTTAGCAATAAACATCCGTTATTCAGCGCAAAGATACCCCTCTAGGTGAACATGTGCTTTAAAAACGCACGTTATGTTTTTCCTCAACTGTTATATCTAGTTCTAGTGCATTTTTTCTGCTTCTGAAAGCCTGGGCAGCTTTACAATTGCCAGGAATGTCTGTACTTGAATCGGACCTTTTGCTAGGTTAATGGATCGAAAGAAATAAGCCAACGGCATGCATATGTTCACGGATCATAGTTACTCCCCTAATCACCTTCTACTTTTTTTCCAAGTCAACATCTTTCCCACCTTATTTCGAAGTCATAGAGTTTCTTTTGAGCACCCAAACATTCATTTCTCGACTCATTGTTTGTCAATGCCTGGTACTCTTATTGTTTTAACCGTAGAGTGTGTTCGAAAATCAAATTCTGGTGTTTAAAGAACTCGTCTTTCTAAGTCAAGGCTATGCTCCAATTGATCAGCCTTCACCCATCTCTTATGAACCGCCGATAGGGTCAATTGAGCAGGAACTTAGGCAAGCGAAGGACGCAAATAGGAATTTTAGAAAGAACTGTACCATTCACCTCAGATCACAGCTGCTGACCCAATCATGGGGACAGGATGTTGACCTCCTTGACAGACTGCACCTCCTAAATCTCACATCTTATATAGCGAAACACACTCAGAAGCAGTTAAGACTGCCATGCTGAAAACCTATTGCCACCATTAGGAATGAATCGGGTGACACCCGACAAATAAATAAAGCAATCCATGAATATTATAAAGAACTGTACATCGAAAAAATATGCCCTAGCAATGAGGTGCTGGAGCGATATATGGTCAAAAAGTATTTCTGCAAGTGACATGAGAGGCACTACTAGAAACTGGAAACAGCCATTACAACGCAACTTTCACAACACACTACAATTACAATGAAACTTTTACAACGCAGGATCCATTACAACGCATGCCATTACAACGCAGATGCTATTACAACACATGCCATTACAATGTAAGTATGGGTAAGTATTTAATTTAATTTGAACGCCTACACTATCCAAAACTTACCCTACTATTACACCCCCTGGAGTTAGAATAGTATTTTTAACCCCTACACTATCAAACACTTACCCTACATTTACACTACTATTACATTCCCATTAATTAAAATAAAAAAAAATACTTACCCATACTTACGTTGTAATGGCATGCGTTGTAATAGCATCTGCGTTGTAATGGCATGCGTCGTAATGGCATGGGTTGTAATGGCTCCTGCATTGTAAAAGTTTCGTTGTAATGGTATGCGTTGTGAATGTTTGCGTTGTAACGTCATCCATTCACTAGAAATGGACCGGGAAATAAAAGGAGCCATGTTCAGTCTGGCCAATGGAAAGCCACCTGTGTTAGATGTCCTGCCAGCACATTACCAAATGTACACATACCCAGTGCCTGCTAAACTGGACAAAGACTTTGTCACAGCTGCAGATACCTACCATGTGCAATTAATGAAGCAATAAATGTATCATTCCATAAACCAGGTAGAGCCTTCCTATTTTAGCCAGATATCGCCTACTGTAAATTCTAAATACTGAGTACAAGATTCTCTGTAACATTTGAGCACACTGGTTGCTTCCCATCCGATGATTTTAATACAAGAAGACCAAAATGCCTTTATTTTGTGCGGTAGGGAATCCCTGAATATGAGATGCTTTTATAGCATCATACAAAAAAACGACAGGTCTTTGGCCTCGTGCAGCTTGCCTGGCATCAGATCGGTAGAAAGCTTCTGACAGACTTAACCTGTGCTACGTATAGAAATCCATATCAACATCCTACAGGGTGGGAAGAGAAACCCAGCCGGACTTTTCTTTTTCACACCTGTTTTTCTTACTAACCACTGAGGGTCAGAACCACATGTGGGGGATACGGATCCAACTTTGGAAAACCAATTATGCTATCTCACTCTGCGTAGATGGCATGCTGCTCTAGGTCAGTGACGTAGAAAGTGATCCCTTGGCTATCTTCAACACTCAACTCCTTCACAGAGGTTTTTTTTGGCCCGTGTGTTAACTGGAGCAAGACTGCATAGTCCCATTATTCCTCAAATTACCTGCTGTAGATTTATCCTAGATGGAAATGAGCTGCAATGGGAAGGAAGTATGCTCCGTTACTTAGGGATCAGGATATCCCATAGGAAAATCTGTTTCTTGGGGAGAGGGGTAAATTTGGGTTCTGCATTGCAATCGCTGAGGTATCAAACTGATTTCTGGTGCACACTCCCTTTGTCTTCTGTGGGTCCTATAGCACAATCTAAAATTGTTATGCTACTTAGTGTGAGAAACTCCCCAGTAGGAGACTAATAAAAGTATTAAAGAAAGCATCCTCATCAAAGTCCAAGACTGATAGCTTTGAACTATCAGTTTGCTTTTGCAGGTCCAGCAACATTTTGTGTAATGATTCAAGGCTCTCCACACTTCTTCACAGATCATTTAAAGCTGAAAAGATTCCTCGACTGTCCAGAGGGCCCTCTTATGGATACGGCGAACCCCAGGTCTTCTTCCATAACCTCTTAATACTCCATTGCTTCAACATCCTTAGATCTCCATTGTTTCAAAACTCCACATCGAACGATACGATGATAAATTTATCTGTCTTGGTCTTCATCTAACTCAGTAGGCGTACCTCCACAAATGTTTTGCATAGCGATAATGTGTACTCCTGGACTCTTTCACAGCTGCATGGCCATCACCTGATCTTCAAGCAAGATACTTTAACCTAACTTGATGTATTCGGGTCACAAACCTGTAGTCTTTATCCTCAAATGTAGGTTGTCAGACGAGATGAGCTCTCTTGTCCTTCACTTGTCCTCCTTTACATATCTTTAAGCTAGTGAATGTGTTATTGAATCTCGCCTGCATCCTAGGTCCTTACTGTAGGTCGTCTGGTAATTTGTTAATATTAGACAAGTTAGTTTGCCCTTGCCATTTATTATTGTGCTGTTTTGACAACTGTGTGGGCCCCATTGGCAATTTGTTGTGAGAAGTGCTACGAATACGCCTACTGACCAGGCTCGGTTTGATGTCAAACTGGCCAGTTGGCCAATAAATATTGTTAGATTATTATGTTAGATTATTATGTTAAAAGTCCAATACTTGCTCCACTTGTATTATATGGTCAACATGCGTAAATACTTAGATCAGTAGTGCACTTATGTATGGCAATCGCAGTCAGTCCTTAGTTCATAGTCTTTGACGTTTATTATTCCTTAAGCCGTAGATTGGCTCATGTGTTCAAGGCACTCTTATCTGGTTATCATGGGAGGGGAGCTTTGTTCCCTAGTCACCATGCCAGTTATCTATCTTCAGGGTTGGGTGGGAGGGTTAGGGATGGGGGTGGGTGGTGGATGGGGTTAAGGTTTTGTAACTTGTTTTTCTTATTTTATTTTTCTATAGTTGTTTTATTTACTCAAGTGCCTTGCCTCTGTTCTCGAGTGACGATTTTCGCAGTGATAACCTTGTTCATACAGAGGATACCTCATTGTATGGTCTGCTGTATATGTGTGACAGGTCTCTTTACTCAAGTGCCATATTTTCTCACCCAAATATAATGTGTTGCAGTATAACCTTGTATATGCAGGTGTTACCTCAATGTGTGGTAAGCACCATATACGGGACAGGTCTCTTTACTCAAGTGCCATGTTTCTTTACTCAAACGCAATGTTTTTTCTATGAAGGGCTATGTTTTTCCTCGCATGTCAAATGTTTTGTAGTGCTAACCTTGTATTCACAGGGGGTTCCTCTTCGAGTGGGAATCTTCACATCCACGACATGTACACATTGCCTGTCAATTCAACACAACTGTGTCCAATAACTTTATCGCAAGTACAAAATGATGTTACAAACTCTGCTCATACAGTGTGTATACTGTACAAAACCAACTTTTTAGTCAGAGAATTACTGACAATGTTTATAACGCACTTATGATGTCGCAAACTTCCCCAGGTAATAGGGCCCATAACAATCTCAAGATTGTCTCACTGAATGTTAAAGGTTTAAACCATCCCATTTAAAAGGAGAAAATCCTTGATTAACTTCATAAACAGAAAGGTGGTGTTTTCCTTCTACAGGAGACGAAGATTGACTCAAAACAATGTAACTCACTTAGAAATAGGTTCTACAGCGATGTTACGGGATTGGATCTAGTGGGTAAGAAAAACGGTGTCCTGACTTTAGTAGCTAAAAAATCAAACAGACTGGTGACAAGCACGTCTGATACTAAAGGGAGGTGGGTCGAAACGAAACTGGCAAAAGACAATACAGAATTTTACATTACTAATATTTATGCCCCTAATAGGGACAAAAAATAGCGGCTATTCAGGCGAGTCTTAGCTCTAGCCACTTTTCGGATGGCTCTCTCCATCTTTCCCCTCCTTTAGAGGGTTCATCTCCCCGGATAGTGGAGCTCACTCCTCCCACTGCTACTGACACACTGGCCGTGATTAAATCCTTGAAATCTGGATCAACTTCTGACCCGTGTCCAGCGCGGGTGTTGGCAGGTGTAGCGGAAGTGGTGGTGCAGGAAGTGACGCATATCGTCAGCCTTTCATTTAAATCAGCCACAGTTCCTGTTGAGTGGAAACAAGCTAAGCTACTTCCCCTGCTGAAAAAGGCTGGAGCGGACCCAGAAGTGCTGGCCAATTACCGGCCAATTTCCCTGCTCCCGGCTATGGCAAAAATAGGAGAAAAACTGGCTTTCCGGCAGCTTAATGAGTTTGTGGAATCATCTGGGGCTCTCCATCCTGCTCAATCTGGTTTCCGTGCTGCGCACAGCACGGAATCTACTTTGGTGGAGATCTCTGAGGCAGTTAGGGAGTGTCTGGACTGTGGCGGCAGAGCGGCTCTAATTTTATTGGACCTCTCTGCCGCGTTTAACACGGTGCCGCACCAACGCCTCCTCACTAGACTTGCGGACATTGGGGTCGCTGGCCTTGCTTTGGACTGGCTGCGCTCCTTTCTCTCGTCTCTATCGCAACAGGTTTGGCTCCCTCCTTTTTCATCTTCGGCTAAGCCCCTCATGACTGGGGTCCCTCAGGGCTCCACTTTGAGCCCTCTTCTCTTTAATGTATACCTGACCCCCTTGATTTAGCTTGCCGAACAACTGGGGGCCAAAATCATCGCCTATGCCGATGATACGCAGCTGTTGTTCACCTGGCCTAGTGCTGTCTTAGATACCGAGCGGATTCAGATTTGTTTATCCTCGGTTTTCAACTGGTTAGCCTCCGCGCAACTGAAGTGCAACGAGGATAAGACGGAAATAATGCTCTACGGTCAATTCCCCCCTAACTTTAGAGAAGCACTTTGGCCGGCAGGTTTCCCGATGCCCGGTTCAGTCAATGTCCTCGCCAAGAACCTAGGGGTCTGGTTTGGGGAAGCTGGCAGGAGGCTGTTTCGGGACTCTTAAGGCGTTGCGGAAGTTTTTCCCCTATCTGCCTGCCTCAGCAAGAGAGTCAGTTGCGAGAGCTTTAATTCTCTCAACTATGCCAATGGCCTGCTGAGTGGATCCCCGGCTTATATGGTGAGACGTCTCCAGGTGATCCAAAACGCAACCGCCAGATTGTTGGGTATTATCCCCAGTCGGGTTAGCGCAAGGAATCACCTGCTGAGTCTGCACTGGCTGCCAGTTTCCCAGAGGATTACTTTTAAAATTTTGACCCGGGCCCACAAAGCTATCAATGGACAAAGTCCCGCCTACCTGATGAAACGATTTAGTCGCTACTCTCCTAAGCGACTTTTGCGCTCTGCCGCTCAACATCTGCTGCAGGTGCCGCTCTTCCGGCTTTCTCGGCTGGGAGGGCAATCAGTGGCGGTGAAGGCCGCTTTGGCTTGGAATGAGCTCCCTCTATCCTTGCGAGCTACTGTGAATTTTATTTCTTTTAAAAAAGGGTTGAAAACCCATCTGTTTCGGCAAGCCTTTTAGTTTTCTGTTCTGTGTAGTGTAGGCTGTTTATTCTGTTTTTTCTTCTTCGCGCCAGGATACTCCGGCAGTAATTGAGCGCGTTATAAAACAGCATAATAATAATAATAATAATGGCTCGGATTTCTGGGAATATCCAAGCAAGCAAATCAATACACTCCCAGACAATGCTATGCACATATTAATGGGTGGCTTTAACCTACCCATGGACCCGGCCTTAGATAGGAATTCACGCTGTCCTTTCCGTACAAACAACTCTCACAAACCTCTTATAAATCTTTGCCAACGCTTCAACTTGATAGACACCTGGAGGCTTCAAAATCCCGCTGGGAGGGAGTATACCTTCTATTCTTCCCCACATAACTCCTATTCACGCATTGACTAACTACTTATTTCAGGTAACACCATAGCCAGGACTGAACAAACCTCGATTGAACCAAGGGTGATCTCAGCCCACTCATGCATCACCTTTTCTATAACTGACCCAAAGCCTTTTAAAAAACAACCTCTTTGGAGACTTAGTAATGAAGTCTTAGAAAAAGAGTCAGATAGACGAATCATTGAAAGCGCGATACAGAATGACCTTATTACTAATAAAAAGGGTGACACCTCAGACCTCACAAGATGGGAGGCATTAAAAACCACCATAAGAGGAGAGATCATTAAAAATAGAACTGTCATGAATAGGGACTCCAATACAATCTTGAAAAGATAGAAAAAGAGTTTACCATACTAGAAGAAAAACATTTAATATCTAGGGACTCCTCAGTCTTGAACAAATTAGTGAAGAAGAAATATGAGTATAATAAAATAGTAAGTGACAGAGCAGGCATATGGATAAACAAACAAAAAAGCATTAGACTTTGTGAATCCAACAAGGCAGGGAAGAGCTTAGCATCATACTTAAAATTCTAACTGCAGAAGAACACTGTCAGGATTTCGACTGTCCGGTAAATAGCTGACTCAAATCGCGCTACACCCGGAGGTATGTGGATAAAAAACTAGGGATATATATTATGGGGATATCAAGAAGGTACAGGTGTTCATGACACAGGTGTTACTACACTTTACCTGTAAACCCAAAATGTTCGCCACAAACCAAGCTAGAGTGGCCTTTTTGATTTCATACTTGGGGGGCGAGGCTGCACATTGGGCAGTTCCTGTAGTAAGACGAGACAATCCTCTCTTGTATGATTGGGACAATTTCCGCTTAGAATTCGAGAAAACGTTTGACCGTAGAGCAGAAACGTTTTCTGCCGACAGAGATTTGCTGGAACTTAGACAGGGGACATCTGACCTAGTAACATACCTCAATAATTTCCGCCGCTTGGTAGCGGAAACATATTGGCCTGAATCTAAGCAATCTGCCTTTTTAGGTCTCGCCCTGGAATTCGCATCCGAAGGATGCGTCCAGGTTGGAGACTTATAGTTATCTGACTCGGGGGAATGAGGACAAGAAAGTGTGACGAGCTTTTGAAGGCAGATTTGGGTGCGCAAACGCGCACGTTCCGTCCCACGCCCTTCCCGCGCCGTGCACATGCGCGCGCATATACACAAACAGACAGACACTCGCTCACACACACCCCCTCTCCCCCCCACAGTCACACACACAGACTCCAAGACACATACACACATGCATGCACGCTCACACACATACACAGCCCCCCACCGCCGCACGCGCACACATGCCCCCCCCGCCCTCGCAGCTCAGGCGCGCATATACACAAACAGACAGACACTCGCTCACACACACCCCCCTCTCCCCCCCACAGTCACACACACAGACTCCAAGACACATACACACACGCACGCACGCTCACACACATACACAGCCCCCCACCGCCGCACGCGCACACACACATGCCCCCAGCCCTCGCAGATCATCAACAAGGCGAAGCCACACTCACCGGCTTCCTTGGTGCGGCGGCGGCTCCTCTCATCGGCAGCTGCAGGGCCCGGCAGCAGGACTCTTCCTCCCTCCTTCGGCACTGGGGCGCAGGGTAGGCTCTTGCCTGCTCCGGTGCTCCAAACAGCCGCGGCTCTTACGTGGGAGGCGGGGTAGGCTCCCGCCCTCCTACTTCCTGTTTCCGGGTGTCCCGCCCGGCCTGCCTGACTTCCTGGTCGCAGGCCGGCGGGAGGAGTGCGAATCCTCCAAATGCTTTCTGTAATCCAATTCCTAGCAGACTTGTTTAAGCTGACGGGCATTTCTTTATGGTGAATTCAAGTCCTAAATCAGCTGCTAAACCCTGGAATGGCGGTTTTATAGGGGTACCTCCGCTGTTTAAAGCATTAGCTTGCATGTTTATCTAGCCTCCGAGGTGATTTTGCGCAGACATTTTGAGTCTGTAATTTCAGTTTGTTCCATTTTGGGCGAGGGGTAAATTTCTACCACCCCAGTTCCACCCGACGACCCCATTCCTCTGTTCCTCATTGCATCCTGTCAACCCTTCCCGACTTTAAACAATGGCACTTGCTAAATCTCTAAAATATTCAATATTTCAGGAAACGCTGGAATATTACAAACAGCATCATGGACTGTTTGTCACGGATGAGGAGCCACGTGTCTAAGTGAGCACGCACACTGTCTCAGACTGCCGGAGTGGCAGTAGCCTCCTCTGATTGCGCACTCCGAATAATTTGTATTATTATTACACAGACTGTCACACACTCTGGGTGGGCGGCAACAAGTAGCTGGAAAACAACAACGCTTACTGTTCTTGAGTTTTGAATGATCCGACTCAGCCAGATATCGCTGCATGACTGGCACATCGGCGGTGACTCTCTTCAAGGCATCTGGCTCACCTCAGGTCACGAGAGAAGTTCGAACCACTCCAGGCCAGTCCTATCAATCCAGGCTGCAGTGGCGGCTGTCCTTCGACGGGATTCCTAATCTGCTGGTGCCACGGCCGCTGCAACCCAGTGACGGTCAGACTTGACTCCGTCACAGATTACCTGCGCCTTCCAATACCTGTACAGCACTCTCCCTCGTGTGCTTAACATTGTGATGGAATGGAATGTGAGAGTTAAAAGCACACCTGTAGATGTGTGGTATGTACGCCGGCAGTTCTGATTAGCTCTGCATTTCCCCATATGATATATATGTTAGGCAGAGGTCTAAAGAAGGGAAACCAGTTGCATTTTATGATTAAATAAGATAATAGATTTACAGAGGAGTACATATTGCATTACAAATGCTATAGGTATCACATTTGCGAAAGCTATAACTATTGGCATTGTAAATGACAAACCTATTAATTTCGCTATTTTCAAAAACAACACATAAATAAAAACTTAGCCATTTACTTTGCCATTTACAATACTAATAGCTCAAACTTTCCTAATGCGAGACCTATTGCATTGCAAATGCTTGTTTTACCAGGGTCTCACTGACGAACTGAAGGATGTTTTGGCACATATCGACCCTCAACCAAGCACCTGTTCTGCCCTCATAGAACTTACCTTGCGCCTTGACCATTGTATGAAAGAGCGGAAAGGATAATACAAGAAAAAAGAACATCATGATCAGCCATATGAGCGTTCCTCACTGGGAGAAAAAACGTCGACATCATCAGAGCCCATGGAAATAGGAGCTGTAAGGACTTCATTGACATTAAGTGAGAGGGCCATCGTCGAAAACAAGGGCTGTGCCTTTATTGTGGAAGAAAAGGACACTTCCTCCGGGACTGCCCAGTAAAACCAAAATACGGAAGGTCTAGAAACAGACAGGCTGCCGCCGGGTTCACAGATAAGGGGGCAGAAAACTTCAATGCTTGAAGGCAGGAGAAGGGGAACCCTCAAGCAAGAAAATCATCCCTTCGATAACCCCAATACAAGTCCAGGAATCGAATCACTTTTTTCTTAATATGTCCATTGCCATAGATTCTGAAGAAAAAAGTATACGTGCTATGGTGGATTCCGGAGCCACAGGATGCTTCATGGATTATAATGAAGCATTACAACTGGGAGCGCTCCTCATAGACAAGAACCAACCTGAAACAGTCTATGCTGTAGACGGAAAAGAACTGGAATCGGGACCGGTCAAATACAACACCCCAGAATACGATCTTACTTATGAAGGTTATCATCATGAAAGGCTGTCGTTTAATATCATTAACACTCCACAATACGGAGTGATACTGGGCCTTCCATGGCTACAAAACCATGAGCCTCTCATACATTGGACATCTAAAATGTTACAATTCACGTCCGCCTTTTGTCAGGAGATTTATCCAACGACTCCTTAGCCTCTCTCGGGCTTTAGCCTCGATACTACACATTGCCACGGCTGCGGAAAAGGCAGTTGTTTTACCTGAAGTTTATGAGACCTATGGTGCAGTTTTCAGTGATGCGCAGGCAGAGGTACTTTCACCACACAGAGAATACGACTGCACTTCTCCCTGGAGCTGTGCTCCCATGTGGTCGGATGTATGCCCTCACAGTGCCGGAAAATGAATTTTTACATTCATATTTGGATAAATACCTTGCAATCGGATTCATATGTCCTTCGAGGTCCCATGCAGCATCTCCTTTGTTTTTTATTCCGAAGCGAATGGTGAACTGAGATGTTGAATCGACTACAGGGCCCTTAATACCACTACGGTGAAAACCAATACCCTTTGCCATTGATCCCAGTACTATTAGAGCAAGTAAGAGCTGCAAGCATATACACCAAACTCGACCTCAGAGGTGCCTATCACCTTGTTCGTATACTGCAAATTGATGAATGGAAGACCGCCTTCAAGACGAGGTACGGGCTTTTTGAATATTTGGTAATGCCATTTGGGCTCTGCAACGCCCCATCTGCGTTTCAATTCTTCCTAAACGAAGTACTGAGAGAATATCTTGACCACTTTCTGGTGGTTTATATTGATGATATATTGATACATTCTGCCACAGATGAAGAACATGTTGGGCACGTGAGTCGGGTACTAAAGGCTTTACAGGACAATCCTCTATTTTGCAAGATAACAAAATGTGAATTTCACGTCACTACGGTGGAGTTTTTCGGAGTTATGGCGGAAAGAAAAGTCAAGGCGGTAACAGAGTGGCCTTGTCCCTGCAACGTTAAAGACATCCAAAGTCTGTTAGGATTCGCCAACTTTTATAGAAGGTGTATCCGGGGTTTCTCCGACTTAGTAACACCCTTAACCCGGCTCACTCGAAAAAAACCTCCTTTTGTATGGACAGAGGAAACTCAGAGAGCTTTTGATCAGTTGAAGGTCACATTTTCCACGACTCCGGTTCTCACACATGCTAACCCAGAGTTACCCTTCAATGTGGAAGCAGATGCATCCGAAGTTGCGTTGGGAGCTGTCTTGTCCCAAAGACAAGAAAACACAGGACACCTCCATCCTATTGCATTTATGTCTTGGAAACTGAATCCAGCGGAAGTAAACTATACCATAGCCGAGAAGGAACTCCTAGCTATCAAAGACGCATTTGTCGAATGGAGACACTGGCTGATGGGAGCAGCGCACCAGGTGACTGTTTATTCAGATCATCGCAATCTGCAGTTTATGCGAGCAGCTCGCCACCTTACCCCGCGACAGTTACGCTGGATGCAGTTTTTTGAGGAATTTAATTTCGTCGTAACTTACCAACCTCGAGTGAACAACATGAAAGCAGACGTTCTGACACGTCAGGAAAATCCGACTATGCATTCGGTTACACTGGAAAGAGCCATCATCGAACCTTACAAGGTCTTGTGTGTTACACAAACAAGGGATTTCCTACAAAGCTTAAAAACAGGGGCACAAACATGTGTTTGGAGGACATGGCTTAGACACCATAAAGAATGGACGATGCGACAAGGCATACCCATGAAAGGATCACAAGTGTTAGTGCCCAACAAGACGTTACGAAGAATGGTCTTTGCCTGGTGTCACGATTCACCCTGTGCGGGTCCTATGGGATATGCAAAAACGCTGGAGAAGGTGTTAAGACAATTCTGGTGCCAATCCATTCGTCCAGACCTTCGTCAATGGGTGTGTGCAACATGTGCTATGATGAAAACCGACCGCCAACAACCTCAAGGTCTGTTACAGCCCGTTCCCAATCCAAAAAACCCATGAGAGAGATTTTCTGTTGATTTTATTGTAGGACTCCCTAAGGATCAAGGAAAAACAGCCATTGTTGTGGTTATTGACTATCTTACCAAAATGGGCCACTTCATAGCCTGTAAACAGGTTCCGACGGCCAGTCAGTTGGCACACATTCTGTTGGTTAACGTAATTCGTCTACACGGCCTCCCAAGGGTTATAGTATGGTGCAGAGGGGCCCAGTCACAGCACGTTTCTGGAAAACCTGGCGTACGGAGTTGCAAATCTCATCCTCACTTTCCACTAGTTTTCACCCCCAGACAGACTGCCAGACAGAGAGATTAAATCAGACACTCAAACAGTTCTCACGTTGTTATGTCCACAACAACACGGATACATGGGTGGACTGGTTATGGGTGGCAGAAATTGCTTATAACAGTTCGCAACACTCCTCCACACTACACACTCATTTTTTTCTGTTCCTATGGTTTTCACCCTAGATTCAATCCTCTGCTGCTCCCAAGTACGAACGCCAGGTTGCCGGACCTCCAGGAGAGATTGTTGCGTGTCCCCAAGGTCTTACTTGCCACACGTGGCAACCTGCTACAAGCCAAGGCCAGGTACAAAGCGCAGGCAGACAAACGTCGCAGACCTGGTCCCGTTTGCAGAAAAGGGGATTTGGTTTGGTTGCCCACTAAAAACATACGGTTTAAGAGACACAGCGTGTTTAATCCCAGATTCATAGGCCCTTATCGTGTGATCAAACACATAAACCCTGTGGCGGTTAAACTACGTTTGCCTCCGCATTTCCGGATTCACCCCGTGTTTCATGTATCCCTCCTCAAACCTTTTTTTTTTTTTTTTTGGAAAACCTTTATTGGACAATATGTGCAAACAAATACGGGCCTACAACCCTCAGGCCGGCCTCGACAATAAAAGGCACATCAGCATGCAATTAGGCGACTCAGCAGCATATCAGAGCAGGCACAAGTAATCCAGAGTACGCTATACATAATCGCGCCACCGAGAGGCAGGATAATGAGGTTTAATTTTAAAGTTTTTAAATGAGTCCATAGCATTAAGGTCAAGAAGGATCCGAGTCAGAACAATACGATGAGGACCGAAGTGGGCAATAAACATCATAGTAGTCAGCAAGCATTTTCCACAAAACAATCAATTGTAAGCAAGTAAGTCAGGATAGAAAATAAATCCGCCACCTAGTGACCTCCAATCGCTACCCACCAGTTCCCAATCCACCCTCTGACCCAAGAAAATAAGGAAGGAAAGGAATAAAGGATAAAAGTGATAAAAAGAGAAAAAGGAAGAAAAAGAGGCCCATAGAAACTAAAACGATCGACAAAAATTACCCCCCCACCCTACACGCATGCAGAGGCTACGGCCTACCCCCCCCTAGCAGTGTGTCTGTCGCCCCAAAGGAGTGCCCGAAATGCAGAAGAGAGAAGAAGAAGAAGAAAGAGAAAGAAAAAATTCACGTTTGATCGGAGGAGGGCCCAGGATATTAACAAAGCAGACAATAACGTTACCCACGGCCGCCCAACCCCAGGCCCCGACCTAGTACCTAATCAACCTGTACCTCCACTAATTGTCATTTACAGTCCCGGCCATGCACGTAGGAAGTTGCAGCATAAGAAAAAGCATCATCAGCCCTGTCCCCTTCGAACCAGCGTGACAACAGAGTCCAGTTCCAGAACAGCTAACATGGACGGAAAGGGCCACCGTGGAATCCAATGCAGAAGTCGAGGCGCCTGCGACGAGGCAAACTGGCTTGGAGGTCGGTAGCAGGGGGCCCAAGAAATTTTCACTGCCAATCCGAAAACAGCACAACGGGGAGCAAGACCAGATGAGAGTTCCAGCATAGCGGTCAAACGATGCACAAACAGCAAGTCCAAAAGGACGCAAAGAAGCAAGTCTCCAGAGAACAAAGGAGAAGGGCAACATGGCGTCTGAGCCTTAATCACCGGCCCTCGCGAAGGAGCAGTGTCACCGAACTTCCCCAAGTCAAAGCCGAAGAATACTGCAGCAGACACTGAGGCGCGCTCATCCATCGCCTCCGTACACTCCAGAGCGGATGATCCACCGTCGAACAATGGAGGATGTGGCGTAGTGTGCAGCGCTGAGGGGCCATCGTGACCAGCTGGAAGGACCTCAGTGAGCCGGGCCCCCAAACCGTTAGCAGAGTGTTGAAAGGCCATACGCAGGTCCTCGAGTGCATCCAGGATATCCCGAAGCCCCAGCGGTGGATCCGGAATGGGGGATGCATCATTGGCCACCATCTTGTGCGCACAGCTATAAAGCGCCACGAAAAGCAAGTTTCACTCGTCAGCCAGCCGCCCTCGATAAGTCCGTGAAATGTCTGCAGGGCACTGCTGGGACAGTGATAGGAAGGCAGCCGGTAGCAGGGAAGCTTCAATAAAGAAGAAGCCGGCGGAGCAGGGAACCCCTCTGGCAGGCACTGGGTTGCAGACGCGGAAAATGGCGTCCGCCACGGGGGAGTGCAACAAAGAAACAATCCCGGCCCTCTTCCAGCAAGGCCGGGATACAATGCGCGGGAGCCGATACAGTGTTGCAGGTAGGGCGCGCTGGGAAGCCGGGCCGAGGAAAGCTACGATGAAAAAGCCCAGCGCCAGTCTGCAGATACAGTCCACCGGCTCCTCCCCCTCCGCAGCGGCCGCTGCTGTTGTTGTCGCCGCCGGCCGTCTCCGTAACTCCAGGACCCGGCTGCGGCCACTCGAGAGGCCGGGATAGAAACAGAGGCTCTTCACCACCGGGATCGCGCCGCTTTCACCGGGGTTTGCAGCAGCGGGAACAGGAGCGTCTCCTAG
Organism: Lissotriton vulgaris; assembly: GCF_964263255.1. NCBI lineage: Eukaryota > Metazoa > Chordata > Amphibia > Caudata > Salamandridae > Lissotriton > Lissotriton vulgaris. The sequence goes on from NC_141694.1 coordinate 361,452,803, forward strand.
GTAAGTGTGGCGCACGGAGGTGCAGGATTGAAAGCAGGATGTTGATAAAAGGCACAAAGGTCGGCGGAGCCGAAGAGCTAGGCGGCCATCTCGGCTGCTGGCTAGGCTCCTCCTCCTCAAACCTTCTTATAGCCCAGTCAGACGTACTCCTGTGCCGATTTGGGTGCAACAGGAACAAGAATATGAGGTTCAGGGGATTCTTGATGCCAAGCGTGTGAGGCTGCATTATTTAATATCCTGGAAAGGCTACGGACCTGAGGAAAACTCATGGGAACCGGTTGAGGCAGTGCACGCTCCCCGTTTGGTGGCTAGATACCACAGGATGCATCCTGGGAAGCCTGCTGCCAGTCAGCGTCCCTCGTGAGGGGGATGTACTGTCAGGATTTTGACTGTCGGGTAAAGCGCTGACTCAAATCGCGCTACACCCGGAAGTATGTGGATAAAAAACTACGTTTCCCAGCATGCTTGGGGATGCACGTTGTGCGTGCGCCGAGAGACACGCAGCAGAGGAAACAAAACTCTTTCCAGGGATTGCACCGCTGCCAATAATTGTCTTGGAAGATCCTTGGTCGGTATGTAGCAGCGATGGAGGTGGCAGTAAGAGCTCCTGGTTCTACTCTATTCCACATTTCTTTTGTTCAGGAAGGGATACGCTGTACTCCCATTATCTTCGGGTGCACTTCTGCTATCAGGCGGGAGGTACGCCCTTCATGAGACCTTTGTTGTCGGACCTAGCATTGCTGTTTCGGTGAACTCTCTCATCTGAGCGAGTTCACGCTTCCCCGTTGGAGGAGACAGGCATTCCGCCGTCTTGTTGCGGGGAAGATTAGTGGTGTCTTTGAGTTCCCCTTTGGAGGAGACATTGATTCCTAGTCTCTTGCGGGCCACCTCTTACTTTGTACAGTTCTACACTGTGCTTTCTGGGCTCAGAACAGTTCCCTGTGTTAACCACGGAGTGCATTATATCTTGGCCATCCTAGCTACTGTTGCTGGGAACATATCGGATACTTGTGACAATATCGTGGTGCAGGCATAGTTAAGAGGCATTAACCTTGTCTGCTGCTAAATTTTGATTTTCTATCTGCAATCCTTTATATTTATCTTATCACAGGAGAGAGGTGCTTAAGGGTACCATATCGGTGGGACTTTACAAACTACAGATTATCGCACAGACTTCCTGGGTATGTAGTAGAACAAAGACAATTGTATAATGTTGTTAGAAATAGAATCTGCAGTTCCAATGTGTTCCTTTGTTTCCCATTACAGTTTGTAAGAGTCTGGTATCGCCCTACTCTCTCCTTGTAGTCAAAGACAACAGTATTTTACTTTACAGTTAGGAGAGTAGAATCGTGAAAGCTCCTATCAAGAGGGAGGGACACGGGGAACAGGATAGCGTTATAATCAACAGATACTTATAGTATGTTCTTTGTGTCTTTTGTTGTCTTTCACAGATCTCCTTCACTGCTTTTCCCATCCTTTCCTTCCCTCGCATGACTATCCCGGCAGTCTGTGTATTTATACTTCAGACTCTGGGGACGTCGAGAGGTGGATCCCTTATAGCATCGGCACAATCCCGAAGATTCGGGAAGAAGGAGCCTGACACGATTAGGGACCTATAGACCAAAAAGGTTTAGCTCACTCTAATCCTGATAAAATTGCAGATTATTTTGGGAATTTCTATAGTACTCTATATAGTAAGAACCAGGATCGGGATAGCACAAAAATTCAGGTCTATCTAAATAAATACATTCTGCCGAGAAAAAATTGAAATTAACAGCCCAATTTCCTTTCTAGAAATTGAAGACACAATAAAGTTAGGAAGGCTCAGGGCGATGATGGGTTTAATGCTAAATTTCACCAGTGCTTCTCCTTGGCACTGATTCCCCCTCTTCTAAACTTGTTCAACGTTATTGGGGACAGAAGCTATCATAGCAATAATTCCCAAAGAAGGGAAGGACCCAACACTCGCTAAAACTATAGGCCGATATCTTTAATTAATTTAGACTGCAAAATGTATGTAATGATCCTTGCTAAGCTCCTCCAAACAATTTTGCCCAAACTCATCCATCCATCACAAGTGATTTTTTTAAAACACAGACTTTCTAGTGATAATACTCGTATTCTACCACATGTCCTTGAGAAAGCCAAACTTATTGATTCACCATCAGTTGCTATCGTGTTGGATGCCAAAAAGGCTTTCGACAAAATTGATTGGATCTACTTGAAAGCAACACTTTATAAATTTAATTTGGGTATGAATTTTACGTGTCTGGTAATGGCTCTATATATTAACCCCACGGCCAGGGTCAGTGCGGGAGGGTTCCTCTCATCTTCATTTAAATTACAACAGGGAACAAGGCAGGGATGTCCTCTTTGCCCCTCTCTATTCTTCCTTGTAATTGAACCTTTCCTCGATCAACTTAGGATCAGTAAACAGATCACAGGGATACGTTTCAACAACTGCATGGTTAAAATAACTGCTTATGCGGATTTTACGACATGTTTATGACATGTTAGTTGTTTCCGAAAACGCGGAAGCTGCCATCCCTGCACTTATGTCCGCAATAAATGAATTTGCTGCAGTATCTGGTTATAAATTGAATAAGGACAATACTGAAGTAAAAATCCTGAACAAACTTGGTGGGAAAGAAATTATTGGCAACTCTGGTCTCTTATGGCAACCTAACTGTTTCAAATATCTTGGCTTAGACTTCACGAGTGATCTGATCTCCACCCTTCAGATCAATGAAAATGCTCTCTTCAAGAAACTTTCTTCTCTATTGGATGGTTGATCACCTAAATTTTTATCTTGGTGGGAAGAGCTGAGACATAAAAATTATGATTACTCCTCTTGTTAACTATCTAGCCAGCATGCTACAAATTATGCTCTCAAATCAATTCCTGAAAAGGATCTATAAGCTTTTCAACATGTTCCTTTGGCAAGGTAAGAGACCCAGAAAAGAGAAAGGTGGTCTAGGCCTTCCAAACTTTAGGAACTATCAAACAGCATTTCAATGTAAACAGGGATCTAACTTAGCTGCTCCCCCAGGTGGACTATATCCCAGTCTGGTTGGACATAGAAAAATCAATCATTACCGATACGCCTTTGCCTGCTCTCCTCACTATAGATATATCTTTCATCCCCCATTCAAAATATATTTTGCTTAACACTAAAAGAGCCCTTTTACATCTGGAACACTTCTCCGCACTAAGAATTAACAAATCCACCTTGACCTCTCTCTGGCACAACCCGGACTTGAAGGTTGATGGAGGGACGCTCCATTGGGGACATTGGTCTAAAAGCGGCATAAATCTAGTCAAAGACCTTTTTACAGGGACCCTCCCCTACCTTTCTCCGTGCTTCAGTCTCGACATGGGCTACACCCAAAAGATTTTTATAAATTCCTAAAACTAAAATCACTCCTCATGATGCGCTCTATTAAGACTTCCTATCCTTCGATTCTTTCAAAGATGAAACTCTAGCAATATACCAAGCTTATGTTAATAAATAGGACATATTGGACCCCTGAGAGGATCTTTAAACTTAATCTCAGCAAAAGCCCTACATGCTGGAATTGTAAATCTCACGTTGGTAATCTTACCCACATGCTCTTCCATTGCCCTATCCTACAAACATATTGGGATAAGATCTACGAATGTATAAAAAACACTTTCAACATTGTCAAACCCAAGGGAATTTTCCTATATCCTACTAGTTGCTCTGGATCCTAAGATCAAAGATGTGAATGACCGATGTTTATTAGAACTTCTGCTTACTCTAGCCTGTAAAATTGTAATATATAAGTGGAAAAACTCCAAAGAAGTCTCCTTTAGGTTGTGGCAAGAAAGGTGTCCTTCCTCAGAGGTGTTGCCAATTTTGCACTTCACAGCTCTCCCTGACGCAAATCACACAGAAAGCTATGGAAATCCATTGACGCCTTTTCCTTCTCATAAGACCCTCCGTGAAAATCGACCCACACCCTCCACATGGTAATGCTTATTGAATGCCATATCCACTGTGTTACACCTGTACTGTATTGTACTTTCTACTATTACTACTGTGGAACTGTACTTGCATGACACCCCTGTACTGCATTGTATTTTCCACTATTACTTGTGTGAAACTGTGCTTGATTATCCACTTGTATGTCACTACTGATTCACTGCAACTCTCATGGTAAGGCACTTGAGTAATTGGTTGTTTTCTATTTACTTTGTATTTCTCATGATTTGTATATTCTCTATAATTTATTGCCATTGCTTATCTTATTATTTTGTATATCATTATCTTTGTGTTTATTATTATTTGTTTATTTTTTGAAAATTCAATAGAAATGATTTGAAATAAAAATAAAAATAAAATCACCATCTCAGAAAAACCTCAATCACGTACGGTCTTGCAAGCTTTACATACAATAGGATACGGAAGGTATCTGATCTAGAACATTCAGGTATATCCCACGCCGTGCATAGGGAAATAAGGGAGGCAGACTGTTTAATGGCACGGAGTGGCAGTACCCATTGCCTATCCTCATAGGATCTACATTTTCAAGAACATTCAATTTAACCTTTTAAAAGGGCTTACCTAACCTCACAGACACTTAACAAGATCTACCCAAACACATCAGTGTGTCCACAAGGACACAAGAAGGCTTTAGGCGTATGGTATGAGAATGTCTGAGATTAACAGGCCTCTGAGCAGAAGTTACAAATAACATAATCATGACTACAGGGTGCCATAACGTTCTGCAAATGAGGGCCTGTATTCTGGGGCTATTCCAGAGACCTACACCGAGAAAATGGGCTTGAATTGATTTGGCACTTCTCATAGCGAAAAGAGCTACCACCCTACTCGCAAAATCCCCATAGACCCATGTGGTGAACAGTTGGTGGAAAACAATGATTCATGGGGCTGAAGCAAAGAGGCTAGCAGTGCATAGGGAGCAAAGATGGCAAGTGAGGGTTGAGGAAGCGGCCTACGGCCCAGCAATGGGTTGAAGTACAGCAATTCTTTAAAAATAAAACGATGATTCTAGATCCCCCATGATGTGTCCCTACTTTACACTCACAAATGCTTATGAATCAAACCAGGAATGTATTTGTATGACAACAAAATATTTAGTTGGACTCCATTAAACAGAACAGAAACCCCTGGGGTAAAAATACGAGGAACAGGTTATTCTAATCCCCCAATTTGATATTCAACAGAGTCAAGTCAATAATCTTTATTCGGATATTTCATTATCCATAAAAGTACAATTATTTATACATAATCACGTACATGGCCCATCATTATTAATAATAAAAACTGCATTTAAAATTAAAATAAAACGTTGTTAGGTTCATTACCGACAGCAGCAATACTAAAATAGCAATGTGCAAAACGCATTATTTCCCAGGAAGTCACTGAATCTCAGATATATTACTTTATAGCAAAATTCCCATTAGAGGTAGCAGCAAAAGGTACAGAATACAAAATTCCCATAGCGTCAGCTAAAGGAGCAGGTTACTAGAGCTCATATAGATTACAATTAACAGCATCAAGTAAAGTGCAGGAAGTGCAAAAGTGCAGAATTCCTATTTTTTTTTGTTTACATTTTTTTTATTGAATTTTTACAAATCACGTCCCCTTGGAGGGGGGGGGTATGACACAATCAACAATGAGTTACACATTACCGCATATAGTAGAATATTACATTCCTCTAAGCAGTGGTACATGTTATAGTTCTTTGGTACCTTTTAATCACGAACTTCTCCGGCGCTCCATGTAAGTGCAGAATTCCTATTTAAGGTAACATTAAAATAGGTTCAAAGTGCAAAGTTTCCCATAGCAACAGCTAAAAGAGCGGATTACTAACGCTCTTATAAGTTACAATTAGCAACATTAAGTAAGGTGCGAATATGAAATATCTATTTGTGTTAATCTTAATCTTAGGCAGTTTTAATGGGACTGTACAAAGGAAAAAGGGGAAGGAGGGTGGTTCTCTGCCTCTTTAGTTAAACAGAATTTACAATCTGACCTTTAAGAAATCAGTAGCAATCTGCATGGCAGCAGCGAAATTGGAGGCAAATACAGGGAGCTCTTACATCCCTCACTAATTAAAAAAAAGCATGTAATATGTCCTTAATTTCGCTCCACTAACTGCACTAACTGGGCCTAATTGCGTTTATGTTTAAATAACACAATACAAAAGCATTGGCCAATATGGACTTTTTAGCTCTCCAGGCACCGCCTTGTACAATTTCCACAGGATTATCTGTGAGACAACTTAGTTATTTTCAAACCATGACCAGTAGCCCCATGTAGCTCAACCAATTCCTCTCTATCTTTTAGTATCCACAGCCCATTAACGGAAATCGCAGTCCACACTGGTGAATGGTCCGCGATTCCCAATGCGAGAAATTTTTCTTTTTGGAGTCTATGTACCTATCTTAAGTATTAAAAAAAAATGGACTCGCAAAAAGGAGTTATGAGCTCCAGAAAGAAAGGATACTGTCCAGTGGGAAAGTGATGCATTTGCTACACGTCCAAGAGAGACAGGGTCTTCACAAATTGGTGCAATAGTATATTCTCCCTTCTATGGCCCCAGCATGATCTGTCTGAAGCATCTTATCTATACACTGTTTGACTCAGTTAAGACATATGGGAGAGAGGGATCAGATAGATTAATAACGAGCAGAAACTCCTACTGGTCAAGGATTACAACAATGTATTGATGAAGGACGTACAACCTATTCATTGTGTTAGTTTGTTTCACTCTCAAATATCGGTCTCAACCTTATTTGTAATAACAACACCTTCATTCAAACAATCAACAACACAATTACAAACTCACATAGACGCATGAAAAAAGTACATTAAACATATCAGAGATACGTGATAATCAACTTCTCTCTCTCAAGTACTATGATATTTCATGTGGTCCCTTATGCGAGCTAATGTCCTTGAAACAGAAAAACCTGTGGCTTTAACATTTCAGTGCAAGGATAAAAATGTTCCATGAATGGGAGCATGCTCCTCATAAAGCAAGGGTGTGCTGATGCGTTTCAACTTAAGTGGGACACTGGTTGGTTGAGGTCTTCATCAGGATAGTAAGGTCACTATATGAAAATAATTATTTAATCAATATAAATGACAGTGTTTCATTAAACAATATTTATGACAATGGGTGGACCATGTGTTCTTTCCATCATCCCCTTTTGTTTCGCTTTGTTCGCCCCAAGTTAGCAGGGTATGCTCAGACGTGAGTCCCTTGCTCACTTGGCCACTGGATTCAAGATAGCCTGGCTGATGAGGATTATGAATCCGAAACCGGTCCCAGGATGCTTGTTTCCGGTCCAGAGAAGACATGGCTTGGCAGTTCGGGCTGGACTGTTCCCATGAGGCACAGGGTCAGACTGATTTGTATATGGCCATGTCTGAACTGGGGTGGCTGAGTGAGCTAAAGAATGGTGATGGATTAAACCCAGATCAGTTGACTGGGGGTGAGTCTTTGATTTGCTCAAACTCTCTGTCCATCATCCCCTTTTGTATTGCTTTCCTAGATTGGAACACTGTGGGAAAGAAATCATACGAGATAAAGCTGCAATTAGTGACCAGTATCAAGCAGCATGGGGGACCCCGCCAAGGCACTCAACCTGTGGTAGTCCGTGATAATCCACTGTCACCTACGTGTATGGCTCTACACTAGTTACTAGAAAGTAAATACATTATACCTTCTTATGTGCATAAACTAATATATTAGACAAGGTTTCTTTCTCCTGGATGGGAGACGAGTGGGGCACTGGGAGCTTCTATTTAGTATACTTGGGCTGAGGGCAGAGCCAATAAATAGTCATGTGGAGTTCAAACACACCCCTTGCTTTGACTGTCAATAGGGGTGCCAGAGTCATGCATTCACTAGTCTTGTTGCCTGGTAGTATGACCAGGGCTCCTCCCTTCACTTGTGGCCTCGTAGGATGACAAGTACTCCTCTCTTCAGTGGCCTATCACCCCATTCACTACATAGTGACCTCGTCTCAGAGTAAACCTATCTCCGGGAGACTGAATCAAGACTGGAGCGGCTGAGGGTAGGGACGACCGGATGTTTCTTTAGGTTTGTGTACGACCAGTCTTGCAGATCTTGCTGCCCAATTTTAAGTGTCTCTTAATGGGAGTGTCTGGGCTCAGTCTTAGAATGCCTCCTATTGCTTGCAATCTGTGTAACACCACACCACACCATCCTTCATCTAACTGGTTGGCCCTTCAGAAATAGATGGGAAATGGGGCCTTTAATGGTTTCTTTGATTTCATGTAGAAGAAGGTATTCAAGAGGGGCAGTCTTCTTAGTAGTGCCTCAATTTCGTCCTCTGTGAAACTTAGGGTCATGGGTTCTGACATACTTGTACCCGACTGTGGTCTTAGCAATTCACTACTCAAGGGGTGACACCACCATCGCGCTTCGCCAGCACGCGGAGGTCTTGGGACTTCCAGTGGCAGGGACGTCCCACATTCTATCTGTGTACGCAGATGATATGTTACTATACCTCCGAGATCTGGAGGCCGACCATACACGATTAAGTGACATCTTCTGCCGATTTGAGACGGCATCTGGACTGGCCATTAACCCGGACAAATCTGTAGGATTTTATTTCTGCGAGGGGCCTAGCCCGCCCTCTCTGCAGTTCGGCACTTACACTATCCCGGTTGCCCAAACCAGCTTTAAATATCTGGGAATTCGCATATACCGGAGATTGGAGGATCAACTAGACGGTAATATCTCTAGAGCCATTACTGGCCTCCGAGGTAGCGTTGGCTTTTGGACATCGCTCCCATTGTCTGTTATGGGACGCATCGCAATAGCAAAGATGGTAATGCTACCACGTCTGCTTTACTAATTCGTGAATCTGCCCATATGCATACCGAGACGTACCTTTGAAACCCTTAACTCCCTATTGATCACCCTTATCTGGGGGACGGACAGACGGCGAATCAGCTTGCGGAAACTACAACTCAGCACCGCCCAGGGAGGACTGGGAGCCCCGGACTTCCAAGGTTACTTTTACGCCGGCCAACTCCAATGGCTGTCATAATGGCTGGCCGGAAAGAATCTCCAAGAAATTGGATGGACGGCGAGCCAGCTTGCACAGGGCGACCTACATGTCCTATTGCTACCCAGGAGCAGAATCCCGCGAGAGTGCCACCCACTGCTCCGTACTGCTCTTCTATGTTGGAGAAAGGCTTTGGCCTACACGTCCACGACCAGGCCATACGCAGATAACATTCCACTGTTGGGCATACCAACACCTCAGGGACGACTAACCGAACGCGCCCTCAGGGACTGGACGGGGAATGGGATTGAAGGCGTGGGCAGCTTTTTCGGGGACGACCTATTGTTAGACTACCCCACCTTCGTGCACGTGACAGGGACCTCGGACAGACATTACATGCTACATGCCACTGTCTCTCACTATATTCGAACGACCTGGGCGCCACAACCCACTCACCCACAGCAACACGAACTGGTACACCTGATGCACTACATGGGGGCCGGTGGTCACTTGGTAAGATGGCTGTACACCGGGATTAGGACTCACGCTGCACTCCCCCCTCGACGCACTGAGGGAGTCCTGGTCGCGGGACACAGGGGAGGACTTTACGGACGCAACTTGGCGGGTGGCCCTGGAACACCCAAAGCGAGTTTCTCGAAATGTGAGATTTAAATACATACAGGCCATGATCCTCCACAGGGCATACCTTACTCCGGTCAGAATTCACAAGATGTTCCCCACTGCTTCCCACCAGTGCCCAAGATGTAAAGCGGACGAGGCAGGTTTCCTCCACATGCTTTGGTCGTGCCCGCAGCTAAGTGGGTACTGGAATGAGGTGTGCCAGACGCTACGAGAGGTGACCCAGATACAAGTGAGGGAGAGTGCACTGTATTGCCTGGCAGGTGCTCGGCCATGCCCTAAACCTCTCAAACCTAAGCTGAGATTTGTGGATCTAGGCCTCCTTTTGGCGATTAGGAAAATTACAATGCAGTGGAAGTCCCCGAGAGCGCCCAGAATAGAGACATGGCGAGCGGATGTTGTGAAGTGGGGCAGAATAGAAGAAATAGCCCTTAGGAAGGAGGAAGAAGGTGGTAGGCGAAAAACCCCGCTGGCACAGGACTGGGAGGTCATGCTATTAGAATTGGAGGATACGGACCAGCCATTGACCCAGGACACCGGGGGTGGAATAGGAGTGGTTGGAAGGACTTTTACTCCATAATCCGGGGGGAGACTGGATAACGTAGGGGAGTAAATGTTAGACCTATGAAGAGAGACAGAGCACCACAGTTGGCAGGGAGGGGGAGGGATAGTTGGGGAGCGAGTGGGTGGGTATACACACGCCCTGCTGTGAACAAAGTCACCCCCTATAACACGCAAAACCGGAGAGTTCTGATATAGAGGCTGACGCTACGCTCTAAATGCAGGGGTTGGAGAGAAAAATGAAAAACGTGATGTACTGTATATCTGCCGTAAATACTGCATACAAATGTGATGATTGTACATTCACGAATAAAGTTTGTTAAAAAAAAAGAGGTGACACCAAAATTCTTTATTTCAATAAAGGAGAAAACAAATTATTGTTTCTTTAAAAAAAATGTTGGAAAACAGCAAACTGAGCCAGACAGGATTCATTAAGTTCTTAAAAAGCTCTTCCTACTCAGACAACAACAGTGACACAAAGACCTTCACCCATTCATTTGATTTTTTTTAAAAACCTTTTTTTATTGATTTTCAAACAATCAGCGCTAGTGCGTAGCAATGCCACATCAAATGGATAACTGACAAAATAATATATCATCAACCGCTTCACACTGTACCCACCGCCCATATCCCTCCCACCGCCACCGGTGTACCTCAAGAGCGTGACCCATCAGCAATTAAGTACATCAGAATCCAATACAATAATGAACGTGATCAACAGTGATACAGTACAGGCCATAACATTTCTGCTCAGAGAACATCATTAAGTCCATTGATCATATCTCGGTTCAGTCCCCCCGTGCCAAAACACCAGTTGGATCTCGCAAATCCTCCAAGTCTGAACCCTCCCCTGATTCTGATTCTGGGGCCTTCAATATCGCAACTAAGGCCCACCCCACGCCCTCGCCACCTTCAGTGCCTTGTCATTATTAGTTTGCAGGACCTGCTGCAACCTAAGTGTGCCTTCACTCTGCGCCCATTTGAGCAATTCTGTCGCAATCTTCCCACCCCTGGCCCCTCGCTGATTTCCAATGCATTGTGACTTACCTCTTGGCTAATACAAAGCCCAAGTTTAAATATTTACTTGTCACTTTCGTTTTAGCTGTATGTGGGAACCAGTGCAATAAGCAAATGCCCATGTCTACTTCTAATGTTCGGTCACTCACATGACACAGCAGTTCCAGCACCTCCTTCCAATACGTTCCAAAATTCGTCGGCTCCCTCCAGACTCCATCTCAGGTACTGAGCGGCTGCCGCATTGAAATATTGGTTAAGCTTGTCTGGCGTCAAATACGCCCTCTGCAAGATATAGAACTGTACTAATTGGAATCTAGCATTTCTCGTACTCTTCCAAGCTCTTCTAATCAGCTGGACCCACGTGTTTTCCGGGATTTCCCTGCCAGGGTCCCGTTCCCACTTCCCTTGCAAGGTGCGCAACGGCTCCAGAGCCTCAGTCACCATGCACCTGTAAAGGCACGCAATGGCCTTGAACAGTTCCCGCTGCCATCACCACATACTGGCACACCATTGAGGTTCGAGGTTCAAACAGACCCATCCCCCAATAATGCCGCGTAGCCGAAATAAGGGCTGAATGCAGCAAATAATCCCCTAATGGAAGATCGTATTTATGTTGAAGGGCCTGAAACGACAACAGAGTCATTTTCGTAGAGGTCCCCCAGCACTTGTATTTCCAGATCTTCCCAGTTAACCAGTGTCGCCCAATCCCAGCCAGGCGGCAAGGCCGTACACATACCCAATGAAATCTCCGGAGCATATGGGCGACTGGATCCGGCCCTGCGCTGGCTCCGATTCCAGCACAACTGCAGCGTCCTCTCCTCACCCATTCATTTGATGGATGAGGTAGAGTCTGTCTTTTTTTAAAAGAGGCTAAAGGAGAGGATCAGGGAAACAATGACTAAGTGAAGGGACAGGAAAGATTCCAACCAAAAGACAAACATACAGACGCAGGACCGAAACCTAAATCCAAGTTATAATCTATCAAACAGGACATTGGACTAAATGAAACTAATCTTTTGAAGAAAGGTCTGTCAATAAACAGATCAGATTTCGTCAAAACCTCAATGGAAATGATGCAGTTCTTCCTCAAAATAAGACTAAAAGAGGGCGTGGCCAAGATGGCGAACGGGCGAGACGTGTCCTAATCATCTTCCCGCTCCAGAGTGCCATTCCAGCCATCCAAGCGTGAATTGCCCCTCTCATCTGAGAGAATCTGGGGGTCAACTATTGGGCAGACCTGGTGGATACTGGGGGCAGCTTGCATCAGCCCTGTGGCAGCCCACGGAGGTTATAGAGCCGCGGTCCGGCGCAAGGCGGGCTATTGCAAATGGTGGCAGACTAGTGGACAGCCGGGTGAACGGGCCCGTCAGTGACGTCCCGGGGGGTGATTGCAGATTGCAGCTGGAGAGGAGTCCGGTCCTGGAATGGCTGCGGGGGTCCACTTGCGCAGCGGCGGTTACCCTAATTGGCAGCGCAGAACCTGGAGGGTAGGCGGCGGCCCACAAGGAGCCAGCCCGGGAGGCTGAGGCGGTGACAGCAGTAGAGGGCCTCCATCGGGGGCGGCAGATAGGAGTACGGCACCGCCCGACAGGTGCCGCTCGGTACGAGCTCCCAGCTGGGAGGTAGAAGGAGAGGTGGAGAGAGCCTGGGAGGATGCAACCAGTCCGACCGTGTCCCTGTGAGAAGAGCGGCATCAGAGAGGCCTGGAGGCTGCCTGCTAAGAAGGAGCAGCGCAGTCCTGCCACATGAGCAGGTACTGGGCAGTCGAGAACCACACCGAGGCCTCGGGTCGCAGTGGTGCTGAGTGGCGACCCCCTAATCCCATTGGCGGTGTCTGGTGCCTGAGATAGACACAGGGGAAGATACACCTCAGTGGATAGTAGCTAGACAGCCCGGATCCATGTGACTAGGCCCAGGAGTGCACAGGTAGAGGGCCGGAGGCTGGAATCCAAGACTGGCCAGTGCTGGTGGCGGCGGTGGACCAGGGCCCGGAAGAACCTCATGGAGTAACCCCAGTGGGCGGCGGAGCAAAGTGTGGGGGTGCATACCGAGGGACCCAGCAGGCAAAGCACTGAGTGTGGACAGCCTCTGAGTAGGCCACAAGGCAGAGTAATGCAGGACTGAGGCCTGCGTCATCGCCCCACCAATGACGGTCCCTGCGGGGTGGACGATCCAGCGACAATCATGGCAGTGGGCTGAGGAAGGAGGACATGCTGACTAAGCCTCTGTAGCCTGGAGTGGGGGGATGAGCGAGCTTCCCCGCTAGCGCATGCAAGGGTGGATGGCGATTCCCTGGATGCCCCGGTTACCCGCGCTTTCTTGGAGACCCTCTCCAGTGCCCTCCAAGAAGATTTTCGCACACTGAAAGGTGACTTCGCACGAGAGATCAGGAAGGATCTTGGTGCGGAAGGATGTCAACTCAGTGGGCAAACACGTGGCCTCACTCGAAGACCAGGATCAAGCTAGGGCTGAGGATATAGAACACCTACAACAGGAGGTTCTTCATCTCAAGGAGCAGCAGATAGATCTCCAATCACATGCAGAAGACTTGGAGAATCATTCACGTCGTAACATACGAGTTAAAGGGGTGCCATCTCAGGTAGAGGGGGTCAGACGTCACAGTGTACCTTCAGGACCTCTCTAGGAAGGTTCTGGGAGAGACCGAGGACTTTGAAATTCGTATCGACAAGGCTCACCGAGTGGGACTCCAGCGACGTACACCTGCACCCCCACCCGACTTCCTCGCATACTTACCGGACTTTCGACTGAAAGAGCGTATACTGCACGCGGCCAGAGATAAACACCCTCTCATATACCAGGTTGCCCTATATCAGGACTTGGCCCTGATCACACTTAGAAGCGGATAGACTTTCGGGTGGCCACGGTGCATTTTACTCATGGGGACATCTCTTCCAGCTCAACTTGAAGAGGCAGGGCAAACTTCACCAGCCTCGCTCGCTGCGGGATACTTGCCAGATCCTGAGCTTCGAGCAACCACAGTCGGAGGAAAGAGCATCTTCACAGAGCAAACCTCCCGGGGAGTGCTGGCAGAAGGTGATTGGGAGGCGGAGCACGGAGCACGCACTGAAACCAGCCCCGTCGACTATAGCGCAATAAAGAAAGGCGGTGCTGGAAATACTCTCCAAAGGGTCACCCTCACATAGTGACTCTTCAAATAACTGAGGGTCAGATAAGTGGTTCATGAGTGGATGGGGGTGGACTCACCTGTTAGATGACAGGGGACCGGGACGAATAGCCACACTATGCCCTTATCCTTGGACACCACCATGGACTCGCACTCTGGGTCAGCGAGCCCTGGACGCTATGGGACTCAGGGGGGTTCAAGGTTGGGGTTAGGGAGGGAAAGGGAGGATGAGGGTCGGCGGGGCTGGGACTTTTTCGGAGCCTACCCTTGGATCACTGAGGGGGGAGATGTTTGTTTGCTTGTTGGGGTATGAGGGGAGAGGGGGTCCGGTTTATACGCTGTTGTATGCAAGAGTTCCTGGATGTTCAAGGCAATTTTTTCTGCACTCACTTTCCACACGCTGGGGGGTGAGAGTTGCCCTACAAGTGCGGAGCACACACTATAGGGTATTCACTAGACTCAGTTGTCACCATTGGTCATGGTCACTAGAGAAGTGAAGATACTAATGCTTAACGTTAAAGGGCTCTACAACCCTGTTAAAAGGCGAGCCATTCTGTTTTATATGGAGCATGCGGAGGCCAACATATGTATCCTGCAGGAAACCCATCTTCTGGCTAAGGACTACCACCGCTTGCGGTCGAGAGCGTTCCCCCACCAATATTTCTCTTCCAAAGGGGAAAGGAAAGCAGGGGTAGACATACTCGTATCAAATCGATGTGAGGGGGTGGTGAAAGAGAAAGTGGCAGAGTTAAAAGGAAGATTGATGGCCTACACTATACAATTTGGCTCCCAACTTAAGGTGATAGGCTCTATATACGCCCAAACTCAGGGCAGGAGGGCTTCCTTAAAACAGCTTTAACCGATGTGATGGTTCCCCAGAATCGCATGGCCCTACTGGGGGGAGGACTTAAACTTGGTAATGGATTCGAGCAAGGATAGATCCCAAGCCTCCTACTCCCAAAAAGTGGAAATGTCAAGATACAGGAAGAATTGGCTGTGGGAGCTGGGTCTTGGGGACCTGTGGAGGAAGGCCCATCCGACTTCCACCCAATACACCTTTTTCTCTCATGCCCATAAATCATATGCGCAATTGGACTATTTTCTGGGAACAAAAAAGATCAGCGGGGTAGTGAAGGCAGTGAGCATTGAACCAGCTGCCTTATTAGACCACAACGCTCTAACAGTGAACATAATGTTAACATTTGGCCCCTGCCAGGTGGGCTGCTGGAAACCTAAGGAAACCATGCTCCACAGTAAGGCAGTGGAGCAACAACTCAATAAATGTATCCAAGACTACCTGGTCCTCAACGATACCCCAGATATAGCAATAACGACTCTGTAGGAAGCACTGAAAACGGTGGTGCGGGGGGAGTTGATAGCTATAGCAGCGGCTGACAACAAAGAACGCAAGGAGTTGAGAACAGCCCTGTCCGCTCAAGTTCAGGAACTTGAAAGGGTCCATAGCCCGACTGGGGCGCCCAGGGTGTGGAAGCAGCTCAAGGCCGTTGGGGTTCACCTAGCTGGGATAGACCTGGATTAGGCGGAATACGTGACAGCCAGACTGAAACACCTAAATTACATTGGCGGTGATCGTACAGGCCGCCTTCTGGCCAATAAGTTCAGGACCCAGAGGCAACTGACTCAGGTGTCCTCGCTGCAGGGAGATGGATAAGAGGAGGTAACAGGGGACCACGAAATAGCCCAGGTCTTCCGGGAATTCTATACAATGCTGACGTCTCTTTGGACCAAGACTCCCTAGACTACCTTCAATCGATCACTATGTCCACACTCACACCAGACCAGGCGGGGACGTTAGACGCCCCCATCTGGATCGAGGAAGTAATTACGGCTATCTTGCACCTCAAGTTGCTCAAATCTCCAGGACCGGACGGGTTCCCCTCCCTGTACTATAAAAAATTCTGCTGTATCTTGGCCTCGCTTCTGGTACGGCTGTTCAACTCCTTTGGAAGGGAGAACCCAATCCCAAACTTGATGCTGGTGGCGGCCATAGTGGTTCTGCCAAAGCCCACTATGGATAGGCAGCAATGTGGGCCATACCATCCAATTGGGCCACTATATGATCAACTTGATAGAGCTGGATCAAGCAGGGTTTATTTAATCTCGCCAATGTGGGGACAACACTAAGAGGATCTCATAGACAAAGCCACCAAACGCAAATGTACGCGCTTCTAGTGAAGGTAGATGCAGAAAAAGTGTTTGACCGAGTCGATTGGCGGTTTCTTGGTCACATGCCAACTAAAATTTGTATGGGGAGAAATTCTGGGAGTGGGTGGGATGCTGCTACTACAACCCAACAGCTTCCGTCAGAGTGAACGGCACATCTTCGCGACCATTCGCAATAGAGAGGGGAACCCGGCAGGGTTGCCCCCTGTCCCCCTTGCATATCGAACCTTTTGCGCAGAGGGTCAGGGATAATCCCACCATTAAGGGAATTCTATTTTGGGGAGAAACGTACCCGATCAGCCTTTACGCGGATGATGTGATAGCGGCGCTGACGGAACCGAGGGTTTCACTTCTAGCCTTCCTAGAGGAACTGGACACCTCTGCAAAGTATTCGGTTTCCGAGTCAATGCGGGGAAATCGCTCATCTTAAACTTAAACCCCGCATTGTCTACGCCTCACTTGCAGGACGATCACCTGTCTGGCATTAGTATGGTGGATTCTATACCTTACTTGGGCCTAGACCTAGTGGCATCAGTGCATCAAACAGTTCAACTGAACTACTCCAAGCTAGCAAGACGGGCGAAACAAGATTTGGGCGCCTGGAGCAAGCATCAGCTCTCCCTGCTTGGCAGGATATCAGCAGTTAAAATGTCATTATTGCCCAAGGCACTCTTCCTGTTCCAGACCTTACCGGCGTTGCCTCCCCGTGGGGAGATTGCTTCGCTGCAGCGAGATGTCAACAAGTTCATATGAGCTGGGGCAAGACTCTGAATGAGCAAGGCATTAGGGTATAAGCGGCCCAAGCAGGGAGGATTGGGGATACCCGACCTACTGAGCTACTACAAGGCAGCCCATTCGAGGTACCTAGTAGAATGGGCACGGCCAGAATCTGAAAAACTGTGGCTCTTCCAAGATCGAGCCTTATCAGGTATCCCCCTTTGGAAGGTTCCCTTCTTAAAAATAGCTCAATGCCCACACAGCCTGATGAGATCTCCCATCACCAGATCGGTGATGTCTGTTTGGGATGGGGTAGCGGTCTCAAGGGAACAGCAAATTCACACCTGGCTGGTCCGATAAAGCATACACGGCCTGAAAAGACACTTCTTGTCACTTAGTGGGCCATCTCTTTGACCTCTCGGGTGTCCTTTTATTCCCCAAGATGAAGCAAGAGTACAGGATTCCCGAAACCGAATGTTATCTGTAAGTTTGGCACTAGGTGCTCCAGCCAGGGATGAGGGAGGAGGGTGGACGGCGACTGACTAAGTATAAGAAATGCCTAATTACTTACTGACAAAGGCTTGATCTCCGAAATGTATGACATACTCGGACAGTCCACGCCCACATTCCACACCTGGCCAGCGGAGATAAGGGAGAGAATTAGGGGGCGATCTCACCCAGAAAGACTGGGATGGAATCTACTACATGGCCAAGCACAAAGCCAGGAATGTAGATAACATAGAAACTGCCATGAAAATTGCCACCTATTGGTACCTAACACTAATGTGTCTCCATAGAGGCAACCCACAGTTGAGCTCCGTATGATGGCAAGGCTGCGGCAATGTGGGAATGATCCTACACATACTGTGGGACTGCCCCATGCTATCATCTTACTCCAGCACGATCCTCGACACAGCAGACTAACTATTTGATACACAGATCCCGGGGCTCCCTGTCTACGTTGTTCTAGGACTTCTTAACCCCATCATGAATCCACTTAAGATCCTGAGGGGATGACAAATGTGGATGGCATTGGGGGCAGCACTACAAAACATATTGTCTCACTGGGGATCCTCTGCTTCACCTACCCACACGGGATGGCTGCACAGGCTTTGGCATATCCTTGGTATGGAGTGCATTCCGGCCACTCTGAACAACTCCACTGACTCCTTTCAGAAAGTCTGGAGCCCCTTCCTAAAACTGCATCCGTCAGAATTTAACGAGACTACACAGCACAAATACTTGTGTGTTGCCCCTCTTTGATCTGTGGTACAATCCGCCAACTTCCCCAACTGCTTAATCTGCAAGGCTGATGGTGCAGGAATGAGGTGTGCTCCAGGTGTTATAGAATTTACCGTACGGGGTGGGAGGAGGGGGTTACTGTTTCAGGTTTCTTACAGGGGCACAGCTTCTAAAGAGGTAATCCACTCACTGTGGTACATATGGTTATTGTATCTTATACTTATCGATTATGACATATTTCTCCTGGCTATAAATGCAACTGTGGATTGCTCTTCTTTCTGCAATGCTTCTTTTTTGATACCTCTGTATGATTCTTCACTTTTGAAAATTTCAATAAAAACATTTAAACTTAAAATAAGACTGAAAACCTTTTTCTCAAATAGTTAATTTAAAAAACAAGATTTGGTTTAAAGAGACCATGAATATTCCACATTCCCCTCAAATGAATCAGATGAAAAATGAATCCAAAGAGAAATGGATAGATGGACGTGTGGGAAAAGTACACCAAACCTAACCTTAAAGTGAAAGATATAAAGGGTCAATTGAATAACGAGGGCCATTACAGAGAATCTAGAATCGGCAAGCCAAGACTGTTTTAGGTTTAAAGTATTTTATTCAAGACAACACGTAAGGACAAACATTTCAAGAGAATGTAGCAGGGCGGAAAAGCAAGTGTCCAAGAGTGCCGTTAATGAATGGCCATCCGTTGACTCCGCCTGCACTGTGATAGAAGGCTCCTGTCGCCTCAACATGTTATGACATTTCCCATGAAACCCCCCCACCCAACATGCCCCCCCAACACCCAAACTCCCATCCCCCCCTCCCAATCCCAACCCCCGTCCAGTGCACAGTCCCTAAGCTCAACACACATCAGAGCTACAATACTAAGGAGAGAAACTCACAGGAAGATCAAGGGGCAGACTCCACCTGGGCTGGAAGCCTCAAAAGGCGGAGATATTTGGGACAGGTAAGTTCCTTAAATTCAGTAAGCAATAGGGAGTGAAATGGTTGCCAGAGCTCCCTAAACTGGTCCACATCCCCCGCCACCGTGAGGGACAGCTTCTCCATACCCAACACATGCCACAACCTGTGGAGCCAGCCAGTGATAGACGGGACTGTAGCAGTGTGCCAATGAATCAGGATGTTCTGAACCGCGGTGCCCAGAGCTATTGCTATTTGTCTTCCTCTACGAGAACGAAGGGGATACATCAGATCATTCGGAAGTCCCAGCAGGGTATAGGCAGGGAAACGTGGCAATTCAATTTCAAAAGCAGAATCAATTTCATCCAACACTTCCTTCCAGTAAAGTTCTAGGAGCGGGCAGTCCCACAGTATATGCGTAAGTGTACCCTTATGTCCACACTCCCGCCAACATGCATCCACTTTACTACGGTCAAACTCATGCACTCGTTCCGGTGTGTAATACCAGTAGGTAGAGATTTTAGTCAGTGTATCAGTGAGTCCCATGTGGTAGGCCGAGAGCCGCGCTCTATAGGCTATGTGTTCCCATTCCTTAGGGCTCAGTGTCCTCCCCAGCTCCCTCTCCCAACGCTCTCTCCCAGGGTGATAAAGGTGTGTTGCCGGGGGTTGCAGCAGCTTGTACAAATCAGTAATCAGTTTGGAGTCCGAAGTCCGTGTCATGAGCCAGTGCTTATAAGGGAGAAAAGGCCGATCGGCCGTCTCTCTCACTTGCGGGTGAAGGGCCCAGTGGCGGGCCTGCATGTAATGAAGTCGCTCCGTCTCTGGAAGTGAGAACTCCTGGCGAAGTTGGGGAAAAGGAACCACCCCGTCTGGGCCATAAAGATGACATAAGGCTCTGCACCCCGCCTGTTGCCACCTCGCAAACGCTCCCCTCTCCATCCCTGGGGTGAAGTCTGGATTATCTACCAGCGGAGTAAGCGGTGACGGGAACGTGGTGAGGCCACGTAGAACGCTCGTAGCATCCCACACCCGCAGTGGCACCCTCGTAACAAGGGAGGCATAGAGATTTTTGGGCCGATGAGGGTGACGTAGGAAGGGGATTTCCTGCAGCGGTCTCCCTGCTACCGCCTGATCCTGGAAGAGCCAATGCTTATCAGACTCCCACCTACTCCATTCCACCAGGTAACGCAGCTGCGTTGCCTGGAAGTATTTGCGAAAGTCTGGGATACCCAGTCCACCTGCCTCCGGGGCCAGCAGCGAGAGGGCCCTACGTAATCTAGGCTTCTTCCTCTGCCAGACAAACCGAGAAACGTCTGCCTGCAATTGCGAAATCCATCCCACCGGCGGTTGGAGCGGCAAGGCCCGAAAGAGGTACAACACCTGAGGTAAAATCGTCATTTTGACAGCAGCTATCCTGCCAAGCCAGGAAAAAGTGCCCCGATTCCATCGGCCCAGTTCCTCCTTGATCTTGGCCCCCAGGGCCCGATAGTTTGCCGACACCATCGCCGCCAAGGTAGGTGCAATCTGGATGCCCAAATAGGGCACTGCTCCCGAAGACCGTAGCATGGGAAACCGCTGCTGCAAACAGGCCCTAGTGACCGGGTCAAGGGAGATATCCAGCTCTACCGATTTCCCCATGTTCATCCGAAATCCAGACACCGCGCCAAAAGAGGACAGTTCCTCCATGCACGCCGGGAGAGCCACGGCGGACTTGTCAATGGACAAAATAACATCATCAGCGTAAAGGCTAACAGCGTGTGTGAAGGCCCCCATCCGGATGCCGGTCACTCGCGGGTTATCTCGCATCCGCTGGGCAAAGGGCTCCATGTAGAGCGCGAAAAGCAAAGGTGAGAGCGGGCAACCCTGCCTGGTGCCCCGTTCAATGTCGAAGGAGGTAGAAGCGTGCCCATTAACGCGGACCACCGCCGACGGACGAATGTAACAATTAAGGATCATGGTGCGGAATTTCTCTCCTATACCCGCTTTCATAAGCACCCGCTCCAGGTAAGGCCAGTGGACTCGGTCAAACGCCTTCTCTGCGTCCACCGCCAACATCATTCGCTCCCCTGGAATCCGGGAGGCCTTTTCCAGCAAATGAACAATTCGTTTTGTATTGTCCACCGTCTGCCTTCCCGGGACAAAACCCGCCTGGTCAGGATCGTTAAGGCCGGGCAAATGGAGAGCTAGTCTAGCAGCGAGGATCCCCGTATATAGTTTTAAATCAATATTCAGAAGGGAGATCGGCCGGTATGATCCACATTGCTTTGGGTCCTTACCTGGCTTAGGGATAACCGAGATCGAGGCCCTGAGCAGATCAGGCGGAATGGCCCCGGGCTCCGCAAAGGAGTTGAAGAGGCGCGTCAGGATGGGTGCCAGCGTCATGCAAAATGTTTTATAATACAGCGCAATGTAGCCGTCCGGGCCCGGTGCCTTGCCGTGTTTGAGTCGGGCAATGGCGGAAACTACTTCCTCAATCCTAATGTACCTGTCCAGATAGTCCGCCTGCATAGGTTCCAGAGAGGGAAGTGTGATCGAGGTCAGATAAGTGTCCATCGCTTCCTCATCCGGGGGGTCCCCGGCATAGAGGTCCTTGTAAAAGCCCCGAAAGACGGCTGCTATTCGCTCATCTTCAGTTTCCGGCATGCCCATCGGGCTAGAGATCTCCTTGACCAGCTGGCTCTGCCGCGCCACGCGGAGCCTGTTTGCCAACAACTTGCCAAAGCGGTCCCCCCCAGTATAAAAGGCGTGTCGCAACCGCAAAGCGGCGTACTCCGCCCGGTCAAGGTCCAGGGCCGGCAGGAGCTTCCTGGCTTCCTTGAGCTGCCGCCAAATTCGGGGGGCCCCGGTTCTGCGATGGATCTGTTCCAGTTCCCGAACACGATCTGTAAGTTCATCTCTCTTGGCCTGCCGCTCCCTATTGTCCGCCGAGGAAATCGCTATAAATTCCCCTCTGATGACTGCCTTCAATGCCGCCCATTGCGTGGCCCGACTAGTGTCTGCATTATCGTTATGGGATTGAAATTCCTGAATCGACTTTTCAATGCGAGCCACCACCTCCGCCCTATGCAGCAGCGTATCACGAAGGCGCCACGTCCGTGGGCGGAGCGCCGTCGGGGGCATAGTTAACAGGACCTCGACCGGGGCATGGTCCGAGAGGGAGATCACACCCATTTCTGATCCAGATGCTAACGCCTTCACTGGGGAGGTAACCAAAAGGTGATCTAACCGTGCGTACGTTTTGTGCGCATGAAAATAGTACGAGTAGTCCCTATCCGTCGGGTGCAGATGTCGCCATAGATCAAGGAGGTCCACCTCGTCCAGCTGAGCCTTACGGTCCGCCGAGAGTTCTCCAACCTGAGGGGAGCGTTGCGCCGACCTATCCAGTGCAGAGTCGAAGACAATATTGAAGTCCCCCCCGAGTATGACATGTCTATCCTGGGAAGATGTGACCTCCTCGATCGCCGCCTGAAGAAAGCGGTCCTGTCGTTCATTAGGACTATAGAGGGACCCTATCGTAAAGAAAAGACCCCCGATCCGAAACCGATAAGCCAGTAACCTACCCTTTTGTTCAGCAAATTTGTGGAGAACCTCCCCCTGGAAACGCCGCGCTACCAGAATCGCCACCCCAGCTGTTTTAGTGGTGCATGAGGAAAAGAATTGTGAGGGGAACTTGTGTGAGCGGAGTCTGTGTGTGTCCTGTGACAGTAAGTGCGTCTCCTGGAGGAGACAGATATCTGCCTGTGTGTTCTCTAAAAGCGAAAGGACGGCCCGCCTCTTCACAGGATTATTCAGACCCCGGACATTCAGGGTCACTACCTTACATGTTGTTGGAGGCATGAGTGGTGGTGTAGTAGAAAGCAACAAGGACCCGCCGCAAAAACGGGAGGACAAGAGCGTCATTCAGCCCGTGGTGCAGCAGAGTACTATGCAGAGAGCATTGACACAAAAAGCAGACAGTTCCAAGCAAACCATAAAGCAGGCTACCCATCCAGCAGCTCACCGCCCTCAAGAAGCATCCGGCGATCCCTCCCACCTCTCCCCAACGTCCATGCCAAGCAAAGAGGCAGATCGCACCGCTGAAGCCATAGCCAAATAGAAGCAGATCAAAAAGCACAGACAACGTCAAAATGACCAGGAACCCCCGTGTGCACTGGACGACCCTCCCTCCCCATTCCAAACCCCCAAACCCCGTCTTCCACTCCACTCCCCAACTCCCCTGGCCCCCCCCAACTGTTCCCCGTTCTCCCCGCCCACCCTCTCGCATCCAGCCCCTTCCCACAACTGGGACCAGATCAACAACTTCAAACACCCTCCTCTCTACCCCCCCAAAAACTTGTAGACCCATTGTCCCAGTCCGGTCCTTATCGGACAAGCCTGCGGAAAGTCAGGAAAAGTGGACGTCCAGCCACCTCGCACCCCTCCACTCCCCCCACCCCCCCAGACCCTCAAACCTGCAGCTCCACCACAGCGATGTCGATCTCCCCCCGGAGTTCACTTAAGCTGTCAGCACCACCACAGTTGCAGTAGCAGCTCCAGTTCCATCCTGCACCGCTGTGTCCGACTCCGCCCGGGCCGTAGGAGAGTCCGGCCGTGACAAGGAAGCAGATGATCGCCGGCCGGGGATTGTCTGCCATCCGTCTCTGGTAATACGGCTCCGGCGCGGTGTGTGAGCTCCGTCCTTAGTGGCAGTGATCCCCAGCACTCCACACGTGTCCTGAAGAGAACGCAACTGGTGCAAGATTCCGTTCCACCTGAAAATGAGCCGGAAGGGATGTCCCCATGAATACTGAGTGCCATGCTCCCTAAGAAAGTCAGTCGCAATTTTAAAAGCTTTGCGTTTTTGCAGAGTGGATGCGGCCAGGTCCTGATAGAGAGCTATCCGGTGGCCTCTGAATTCCAGGGAGGGTCTCCTCCGAGCCTCCCTCAGTATCCGCTCCTTCAAGGGATAGTCTGGCAGGAAAGCCAAGATGTCAGGAGGAGGCGCTGAATTTCGGCGTTGCAGGCCTACCCTTTGCGCCCTGTCAATCCGAATGGCGAAGTCAGCCGGTTCCCCCAGCACCTCTCTGAACAGCTCTCCGAGGTAGGCCGCCACATCTTCCCCCTCCTCCCGGGACGTAACGCCCCGGACGCGGATGTTGTTTCTCCTGGAGCGATTCTCAAGGTCCTCCGTGTGCGCCTGCAGGTCAAGGTGCTGTTCCCGGAGTCGGATGACCTCCTGCTGCAACTGTGTGATTTCCTCGTCCCTAGCTTGGCCCGCTCCTTCCACCGTGGACACTCTGTCACCGAGACCGTCCACCTCCCTCCGTATCTCACGGACCTCACCTGCGACCTCCTGCTTAAGCGTCTGAAAGTCGTCCCTCAATGAGCTGAAGAGGGACTCTAGGAAGGACCTCGTAACCGGGGGTTCTCCTCCACTCGCTCCTTGGGCACCACTCGGGTGGGGTGGGGATGGCTGACCTCGGTCCTGTCTCGCATTGCTCCGGTTCAGCATCTCTGGCAGTGTGCGGTCTCCCTTCCGGGACCCTCTGTTGTTCGACATGTTGGCTACCGAGGTGCTCTCCTGGAAATTCAACAGCCCAATCCCTGGTGCAACTTAGGAACCGAGCTGCCGGACTCCCACGCCGTCCCACCACTGACCTATGGGGCTGAGCCGCCCCACTGATAAAGCAGGAACTGCGGCGGGACCAGCGGTCCGTTCCCTCGACGACTGGCTACCCTCCCGGGCCCTCAGCACCAGTCCGCCCGGCGCTGCTCTCCTCTCTCGCTGCACAAGCTCCGCGGCCTCGGGCTCGGCGTCACCTACGTCACTGAGGGATCGCCCTTCAAGCTAGGCCACTGCAGACCCTCAGGGGCCACGTGGTGGTCGCAGTAATGTCCGGTCGGCCCTCTCCTTCTCCCACGGTCAGGCCCAGAATGCCGCCAGGGGTCCCCCTGAGGAAGGGGTCCGTCCCAGTTCTATACCGGTGGCCAAGTGCAAAGGCGGCTAGAAACGCAGGAGCCCAACTCCCGGTCCCCCGTGGCCCCAAGGGGGGTCGGCCGCCACTGTCCTCTCCGTTGTCCCCCAGTTGTCTGACTCACCGCAGGGTTCTACGTCGGCCCAGGAGTGCCGCTCCGTGCTCCGCAATTTCGACCGGCGGGCCGGGGGGCCACCGCAGTGCAGCGTCTCTGAGGCCCGGGGCGCAGGCCGAAGCCACGGCCTCGCGTAGCAGGAGGCCCCAAGTCCGGCACCTCTCCCTCCTTACCTCTGCTCCAGCCGGTCCATGCTCCGACGGGGTGCCACAGGACCAGGCAGGTCCGTCAGGGTCCGGCAGGTAAGGCCCACAGTGCTCGCCGACCCGCTTAGAGGCCGTCAAAGTAGTCGAGGCCTAGGACCCAGGCCCGAGCCCCGGCCTCGCGTGAAGTCCGACGCCGGCCCGGCGTCGGAGTCTCTATGGCTCCGGATCCGGCAGCCCAGGCCCCCGGCCCCCGCGGCAATGAGAGGCTCAGAAATCCGGGGCAGGCGGGCAGGGTCAGCGATTCTGCAGCAATCACCCGGGCCGACGTCTATGGCCGGGCAGGGTCCGTCTCTCCACCAAGCCGTGTGCTAGGCCCCGCTCGCCCTCCGCAGCGGTGCCCCGTCCGGAGTCAGCCCAGCGCCCCGGGAGGGGTCAGCGGTCTCACAGATGCTCCTCCGGTGCTACGGGCCCCCGCTCTGTGTAATGCAGCGTCCCGGGGGGAGAATCAGCGCATGCACAGCAGGATTAGGGTCCAGGGATGGCGGAGCTCACTTAGAGTGCGACCACTCAGCCCGCCATCTTGGCCACGCCCACATCGCCAAGACTGTTATAAAAAAATATATATTTCTATCAGATTTTTCAACAAAACATCATTCAAAACCAATATCAATGAGCCACATGGGCTTCAGAAACAGCAATGGCCAAAAAGCAGTGTTTCGCCTACTTTCCTCACTTCCAATAAGGGGCAATAATACAAATTCTTGTACGATACATCAATATATACATTCAGAGCATGGGATATGTGGCGGAGGTATGGTGCAACACGGATTAATTTCCAGGAAGGTCTTCTGCAACAATGATGCATCCAATAAAAGAAAATGCTAACATTTTGTGGTCATCTTCTCCTTCCCTGGTGACGCTACGACTCCTGTGCAAGACACATTGGGACTGTTCAACTAGGAGTGAGAATTCGTCTGCGTCTACAGTTCCTGTGGACTCACTGCCTGCCGGTAGCCATGGGCTGATTTCTGATGACTCTCTTCTCCTTTATTGCTTCTTTGTGTGCCTTTGGGTCTCGCTGGGAGGGGTTCGTGTTCTTGTTCGGAAGGGCCAAGGTTAAGATCGACTGGGTCGGGGAGGGTTAGCGTGGCTTTCACAAGTGTTGGACCTGCAACTGTTTGCTCTAAGAGGCTAGGCGGTGTCTCAAGGTACCCTCTAATTTTTTCTATATTGTTGTCATAAACTTTTCTTTTAGTGATGGGGGTATCTGTTTCAGGCGGGGGGTCTAAAGGGACTGGAAGCACACATGGATATGCCCTCCTCCGTTCTTTCTCCTACCTTTGGTGTTTTAGTTATTAGGGGCGACAGGCACGCTGCTAGTGGGGTCAGGCTGTAGCCATTTGCAGGGGTGCAGGGTGGGGGGCTGGAGTTTTTTTTTTATTTTGCCTTTTTTATTTTCTATGGCCTTTCTTTCCTTCTCTCTTTTTTCTTAAAGGATCAGTATAGCTACAAATCATTCGGATTCTTATCGTGTGCTTGTATTTCGTGCTTATGTTCTTATGATATCCTGATTCCTGGGTGGGCAGGCTCCGAGTACTGGCGCAACATGGAATGTACATTGTGTGTTCTTTTGTACCGATCTATATGCTCTGGCGCCAATTCTCCATTATAGTGGTTATTACATGCATATCCGGTTTCTTACCCTGTCCCCCGCATTCTGTTTGATTGTATGGCACCTGATCCTCTCTTATAAAATATAAAATGAAACCTCTGTCTCATCCTGAATTCCAGTTCTGCCTTCTAATACAAGTTTTATCCTGAATCGCTGCCGGACCTTTGGGTTGTCGGCTGATGAGCTGTGTCACACTGTGATATCGGAGATTTTAATTTGTCTAGCGGCCGGTCCTCGTGGTTGTAGGCCCAGACTTGTATTTTTTACTGAATGCTACAATAAAGGTTTTTCACAAAAAAAAACACTATAGACAGCACAATTCACCCAAGCAATCGATCAGCATACACGGAACTTTAAGGTGAAACCATCGGTGTCCCCGCTGTTGAGTTGTCATTCAAATCCATCCCCGGTGCCTGCAATGACACCACCAGCACTTCCCAGGCCCTCGCTGCCACCATGGCTTTATCTCCCTGTGTTCGCCTAGCTAACTGAAATCTAAGTGTGCTTTCACTTGTGTCCCAGTTAATCAATTCCATTTTCCACCTCAGTGCGCTGGGGTCCCCTGACAGCTTTCCAATACGCTGTGATATCCCTCTTGGTCAGCAATAGATACAAAACCAGAAATTTGCTTGTTACCCTCGTTTTGGGTGTGTGGGGAAACCAGTGAAGTAAGCAAGTCCCCACATCAGGTGTAATTTGTCGTTCTGTGACTACGTATAGCAGCGCTACCACGTCCTCCCAATAGGTCCCTAATTGCAGACAGTCCCACGTCATATGTTTAACTCTGCCCCTTCTAGATTACAACATGGGCACTTTGCAGTGTCTGTGTTAAAGTATTTATTAATCCTGGCAGGAGAGAGATACGCTCTATGTAGTATAAATAAGTGGACCAGTTGGAAACAGGAGTTTCTAGTGCTTTTCCATGCCCTCTTAACGATCTGGGCCCACGGTTTCTCAGGAATCTCCTTAGCCAGATCCAATTCCCACTTCTGTTGCAGTTCCCTCAATGGCAGCAGTCCCTCCCCAGTCATACGCCCAAATAGACACGTAACTGCCTTAAAGGTTCCTGCCGCCATCACCACATACTGGCATGCCATGGTAGTCTGCGGCTCCGATAACCCTTCCCGCGAACGACTCTGTATGGCCGAGACAAGGGCCGAATGAAGCAAGAAATGTCCACGAGGGAGATCATACCCGTCTTGCAAGGTCTGAAATAGTAGCAGGACACCATCTTCTTATAAATCCCCCACCATATGTAGCCCCATAGTCTCCCAGTCAGTCAGTGCAGATCAATCCCCCCGCGTGGGAGGACCGCACACATTGCCTTATCTCCGGGGCATATGGACGGTCAATCATGGGTCTGCGCTGGCTCTAGTTCCAAAACAATCTCAGCGTCCGAGCCTCTCCAGAGAGCGTCCCGAGTCTCAATGGCTGCTGGAGAATAATAGAACAAATGTACGACTTCGGGATCCCAGTAGTATCCCGGTCATCCGGGTCCCGAAATTCCAACGCCACTGCCTGGGTGAGCCACTGGAGCTGAGCTGCCAAGTAATATGTCTCAAAATCAGGGACTGCAAACCCACCATCAACTTTCGGGCGCATCAATGTTTTAAGCACAACCCGCCTCCTGCCAGATGCCCAAATAAACCCCACGATCAAAGACTGAATCTGTTTAAATAATGACCCTGGGACCCAGATTGGGAGTGTCCTAAAATAATACACCATTTTCAAGAGCGCCACCCTCCCAGCTACCGAAAGGGGGAGCATGCCCCAGAATGCCATGTTGCCCCAGAGACTTCAAATAGCCATGCCTAGATTACACTCCAACAGATCAGCAGGCCTATGATAAATGTTAGTACCAAGATAGGTCAGACATCGATATTCCCATTTAATCCCGTTAGTATGGGACGGACCGCCGTTCACCGGTGTCACCGAAAAGAGACACGTCTTTGCCCAATTTACTCCGAGGCCAGAGAGCTTCCCAAAATCTCGAAGCAGATTCTTCACCCCCTCAAGTGCCTCTGCAGCATCAGCCAGGAATATAAGTAAGTCATCTGAATAGAGCGATATATACTGCTCAACCCCATACACTTCAAGGCGGCATACCTCTGACCCAGCCTAGCTTGCGCTGCTAACGGCTCAATGGCCAAGGGAGAGAGCGGACACCCCTGTCTGGTCCTACAACCCATTTTCCAGGAGGAGGAGATCAGAGCCCCCATCCGCACACGGGACGTAGCAGTTTTATACAATATTTCCGTCCATGCTACAAAGACGTCTCCAAGTCCAAACCTACACATAACGTGGAACAGGTATGGCCACTCCAAGCTATCAAACGCCTTCTCGATATCAACTGATAAAATGGCAGCAGAGTCCGGGAAATAAGTATCCGGCCCCATGATACGGTGGAGACGCCTGACATTAATGGCGGTGTTCTGGGTTGGGATAAAGTCCGCCTGGTCTCGATGAACCAGGTGCACCATATGCAGAAGCAAACGCGATGCATGTATGCTACTCAATATTTTATAGTCTATCATGAGCATAGGACAATGGACGATATGCTGTTTTATCATTGGGAGGCTTTCCAGGTTTCAGTAACGGAATACTGATGACTTCGCGAGTAGAGGATGGCAATGTTCCTGCTTTTTTTAGCATTGCAAACCAACATTAATTTAGTGGCTAATTGATCAATGTAGGTGGAATAAAATTCTATCGGTAGTCCGTCCGTGCCCAGAGTTTGATTACAGGCCATGCGCTTGATTGCGCTCTGAATTTCCCCCAGTATTAGTCCTTGTCCTAATAGGTCCGCCTGAGTCTTATCCAGTTGCGGGAACCCCGTGTCTGTTAAGAATTCCCATATGGCGTCCCCATCTATTTTTATCTTACTCCTATATAACCCTGCATAATACCCCAAAAACTGATTGTTAATCCATTGATGGGTGTAGACCAGGTCTCCAGATGGGCCATCCTGTTCCAGTATAACCGTTCCGCGACAGGCAGGATTAGCTAGCCAGGCCAGCAACGTGCCCGCCTTATCGTGTTCCGCATACCAGATATTTCTTGTGATCAAAGCAGCGCAATCTTGACTTGCATCGCTACGGCCTCCCTAGCGTTGGACACCTCCATTTGTTCCTCAGGGTGGGATTTTTCTGCCGCTCGCAAGCGCTGTTCCACCGAGTCTATGTCCTGTAGTAGTGTTCTCCGAACGTCCACAATTTTAGCTATGTGTACTACCACCTTAAAAGCATCCCATTCTACTGCGGTCGACGAAGCCATACCTTGTTTTCAATAAAATACTGAGTGATTCCTGCCTCAACTTCTGCTCGAAAGACCTGGTCCTCTAAGGCTTCTGGGCGCAGCCTTCAAGTTGGGATCGACGGCCGTTCCTGAGACCAATGGAGGCGCAACAGCAAAGGATTATGATCTGACAATGTCATAGCAAGATATTCGCTGTGGTCAACCATGGCATGCAAGTCTGGGGAACATAAAAAGGCATCTAAGCGCACATGAAGCTCATGCAGCTCTTAGAAAAATTAGCAATCACGGTCCCCAGGGTGCTGCATCCGCCAGGTATCCACCAACCCCCTTCTGGTCTGCCAATCTCGCATGGCCTTGAAGATCCTATGAATGGGCGCTTCAGGAAGCGGGGGATGAGAGCGATCCAAATGTATGTCAGATATGGAATTAAAATCTCCCCCTATAATCACGGGGCTGGTCAGATAGGGGCCAGTTTCCCGGATAAATGATTACAAAAGGTCGGCTGCTCCATGTTGGGTGCATATATGTTGCTCAAGACTACCTCTCTCCCATTAAAGCAGCCCGCAACTACAGCAAACCTCCCCTCTGGGTCCATCAATTGTTGTGTAGGTTGAAAAGGGACCCCTGGTCTAACCCAAATCAGTGTCCCCCGCGCAAAAGCCGAATAAGTCGTACAATAGACCTGCCCTCTCCATCTGCGTTGCAGGGCTGATCCTTCAGTGCGAGAAGTTGGCCTGGCATATGCTGTCCACTATTTTAGTGGGCACCTTGCACCAGTCTAAACGACCCTTATTGATGGTAGGTTGTAAAGTCAACCTTATAGAAAGGTATCCTAATGGTAGCTGTGGTGAGCAGCCTTCAGGCTAAGACTTAGAGGCGGTTTAAGCAAGTTGTTTTACCAGTAATAATCTCTTGAATGATCAAATGAAAGCACACCATACAAGGTATATATCAAATATATACATATTTAATCTAAACACAACCCCTCTGGTCTCTTTATGAAGTCAGGGGTAAAAGTACAATACAGGAACTTAATTAGCATAAGATAAGTTGCACCGTATACGTTATGCCCTAGGGGCCTCACAACCAAAATATACTAAAATAGTGGTATAAGAACCTAGAGCCTGTAGAACCGCTGGGGCTACCTAGAACCATCCAAGGTTAGGATGTAGGAGGCCCACAGGGGACGCGAGCAGTGTCTAAACACAGCCGCGGATCACCATTGACTTTCTATGGAGAACAAACAAGTTACAATTTTAAAGATTAAGGACCCTTAGAAGAGAACTACGATGGAACCCTTTTAGACTTAGACACTTCGAGAGTCAAGACCAACGGGACTACCGGAGTACTCGAGTTACCCCACCCACGGAAGCCAGGTGCATAGGTGTCGGGTTTCGTCGTTGATTCCAATGGAAAGCTTAGAAGAAATGCTCAGGCGACAAGAGGAAAAGCGTCTGGGTGGATTTAAGGGTGGATCGGAGATCTGAAGAACCTGAAAGCAGAGGGGACAGAGTCTGGGTCACTAGCCAGTGACCAGGATGGCAAGAAGATGCCAGCCGATGTTGGGTGCTTTCAGGGGAAAGAGGTGAAGCTTTACTCTTCCGCCACGAGGTCCAGGAGGCGTTGACGATGACCAGGAGCTGGATTCAAGCTGTCCCACAAAAGATCTCGAGTGCTGCAGCATCGGAATCCGGATTGGATCCAAAAAGCCTTGGCAACAGCAATCCACGGAAGATGAGAAGATTGGCTTCGGTTCAGACCAGCAAGGTCGGAGGGACTCCTCCTTTGGACAGAAGTGAGAGCACGTCTGGAGCAACCAGGAAAGCTCAAGAATTCAAAGCTAGCCCTTCGTGTGGGCTCACTAGCCAACCGACTAGGAACCGTGAAGTAGCCTCGAGCGGAAATACACAAAGCGGGCCCACGGGACACTCGTGGAGTGTAGGCCTCTGAGCTTTGGTGCAAAAGGTGCTCGGGGCACAAGCTTCAAATACCCCAATGCAAAACTTTGGGATACCTCGGGAAGTAGGTGCAGTTGCAAAAATGCAGGATGTCCAGGAGTTCCAGTCCCACATCTCTCGTGTCCGCTACGGGTCTCAGCTTTGCTGGGAGCTCGGGTCAGAGATGTCTGAAGTCCATGTCCTGTGTCACAGATACTTCGGGATCCAGCCGGAGCTTCGAAAATACAGACCGGCAAAGATGCTGTTGGTGCCTGTTTGACGAAGGTCCAAGATATATGTATCAGAGTTTCGTCCAGGGTAATATAAAGTCCTAGGGACTGGGATCCTATTCTTATAGCAAGTTTAGGGGTTGGACTAACTCTAGGGTCCCACCTATGGGAGGACCGCTGGGGGGGGGTACACCCCTTCCCCTTTGTCCAGTTACGCATCAGTGCTGGGGCTGATTGCCCCAGCAACCAGTTTGAACTGGGAAATGCATGGAGCACCTTGTGTGCCCCAGGCAGTGTCTGAAAAGCATTCATTGAATGCAACCCACCCTGCCCCAATACACTAAAGCCTGTCTGGGGAGGTGCTGGCACCTCCCTGGACAGGAAACCTATTGTCCAGGCCTCCCCTGCCAGAGTTTCGTCCAGCAGCAGGAGAGCAGACTTGTGTCTGTGGCGGCAGCATCCATCTTGTGATGCTGGGGCTGTTTAACTTTAACCCGGTTTACCAGTAAGTACATGTCTTCTCCCATCTAGAAGGGTGAAATGCTACCCCCGCCGCCAGAACTGGCTGGGGGGGTGGTAGTATTCCAAAGTGTTTGACACCTTACACAACATGTTTTGATAAAGCTAAACCAAGGTTAGCATTAACTGCGAGGATTATAATGCACTTAAGAGTATATGGTATAGCTATATCATAAAACAGCTATAAGGAGATGGCTCCGAAAGCTTCAGAGGGGCTCAGCTCACGCTAGGGCACCCTCTCACACAAAACCAAGCACTCTGCCTTCAGGATTGTCAAGCTCTGCCATAGGAGTGACTTATAGGTTAATATGTGTCTATGTATATATATGTATACTATATCTAAGTAAGGGGCGATTACACCACCTTACCCAGGCTGCAGGTAAAGACCTGTGGTGTCAGTTTGGCAGGCTAACCAGGGGTGGCACAATACATGCTGCAGCTCCTGGTAGGCCTTGGGTGCACCTATGCTCTGGGTACCTAAGGTACCATATACAGGAGCTCACAAGGGTGACCCAGTAACCAATCTAGTATGTACCTAAAGTACATGGTATCAATTTAGAGAGAAAACAGCTAGGCTGTGATCCTGATTAGCAGGGCCACAGCCAGAGTAAAGTCGAAAAACCAGTGAAACACAGCAAAAAGTGGGGGTAACCATAGGAAGCAGACTATACTCTCCTACAGCGAATAATATGTGTTTCTTGGAGGAAAGCAATCTGGACCCCTCTTCGTACCAAATAAGCATGTACTTTATGGCAGCGTGTCATCATGTGTATCCCTCTAACATTCCAGGAAATGCACTTCAATTCAAGTAAGCCCCCCATGGTGCAACCATAGGCTTAGCATCACATACTTTTCCCGAATAGACATACCGGGAACCCCAACTACCCCAATCCAAACCCCCAAACCTCCCCAACACCCCCATTCCCAAAGGACAGGCACTAAACCGCTAGTCTCCATCCAAACTAAGATCCAACTATATCCTCTAGTAGCTACTGAGGATCAAACAATAGAGAGGGCGGCTTCGAACCAAGGAAAGCAGATCAGCAGAACGGGCCTCATGTTTCGCCATACCCTAATCATCAAGCGAGCCTCCCAGCTTGGGGCTCACAACTCAGAGAGCCATTGCATCCCGCCACCCAAATAATGTTAAGTCACTGGAAACAATGCTGTACCTCCTGATCAGCTGTAGAATGAATGCCAAGAAAGGGGATGCAAAGGAGGGGCAGCCACCCACTGATATGGACAGCAATGGAGAGATAAGGTAATGAACACATTCAAGCTATCTCATCAGCTGTCCCTGGCGTCACATGTGGCAGTGCAACACTGTCCGTTCCAGTTCCATCAGTGTCTTTATCCAACGATCCTCTCAGATTCCGTGTCTGCCACCGATTAGGACAAACGTTCCTGGAACAGTTCCGATACGGTTTGCAAAGCGGACATTTTAAACCTCTGTCTGAGATGTGGACAGTCCCCTCAGGCCAGTGCGGCGCCACCTGATTAGTTTCGATCTACGAGGCAGTGGAACCTCAACTATCGATTTCCCGCAGCGCCCAATCTTTCTAGTTCCAGCCCGATAAGATTCCAGCTAGTCACATGCCCCCTCCGGATTCTCACAAAAATGCATCACCTCATCCAGAACTATTCTCAGACGCGCTGGAAACATCAGTGAATACTGTAGGCACTCCTCACGTAGCGCCTTCTCGACCGCTAAGAAAGAGGCCCGGCGGCGCTGTACTTCAAGGCTATAGTCTGGAAACCAGGACACCCTGGCGTTATCCACCCTGTAAGGCAGGGGTCTTCAAATTGTGGGGCGCGACCCCCAGGGGGGCCACGGAGTGATTGAAATGGGGTCGCGCATTCCCGATCACACTTCTGCCCGGGGGCCCATCTGACTACAGGGATTCAGCCCCCCTCCTCCCCAGGGCCGGACTGAGAACCGAAACCGGCCCTGGCAAAGTGCTCGGCCGGCCCCCTGGGGGTGCGACCGAGCTCTTTGGCAGGGCCGGTTTTCGGCCGATTTTGTTACAGGGACGATTTTGCAGCTATGCTGCAAAAACGGCCCTGTAACAAAAACGGCCCTCAGGGCCCAAAACCGGCCCCACCCTTGCGGCCCACCGGGGGATTGCCCGGTGCCCGCAACGGCCAGTCTGGGCCTGCTCCTCCCCCGTAGTGTGTCTCAGCTCGAGCTGCAGTGAGCTCCGCTGGGCTGTGTCTGCAGTCTTATCTCCAGCACAGCCCGGCACCCCTGAGTTTCACAGGTCATTAACGGCCATTTGCATATTTACATACCTTTTGAAAACTGGTCACTGAGGCTTAGTTTTTTTTTTTGTAGTTTCAGTACCCCCTGGGCCCCAACTCAGCCTTTCCCTTACATTTGTATTTTACATTTACTGCAATAGTGTGAGAATGTATTTCATGAAAAGAAATAATAAAAAGCAGAGTTGCCAGAAGAAAAAAATACCAGCCATTTTTCAACACACTGTTTGCTACCTCACATTTTGTTTGCTTTATATACTTGCACAAGTGCCACCATTGCCTACGTAACGTTTGTTCTTGTGTTTGAGTGTGCCATTTATTGCAGTATTATACCTCTACTTTTACTTTGTACGCTTTTGTAAGCTGCACACATCACTTTTTCCTCCTGTAATGTACCATTTGCTACCTCTTGTATTTTGGTTGCTCGCTATTGTCACTTTTGCCTCATGTAACTTAACGTTTGCTTTTGTACTTTGTTCACTTGTAATTTTCTCCTCATGTAACATTACTGTTCCTATTGTGAAGCGCTCTGACACCTTCGGGTAAAGTCCACGCTATATAAAAACGCATAAATAAATACATTCGTAATGTGACTTTTCGGTCTTTGTTCCCTGTATCAGTCATGGATCATGGAGGCAGCCCTAGAACACAATAAAAGTGCTTTCTATTTATATTTTCTGTTCCAAGTATGCACAGATGAGTTCTGAAATATACAGCTTTACGTGACTGCTTATTTTTGTACCGTCTGGGACATCAAAATATTGAGCAGGCAACCCTAATCATAGGACTGGAAGTATATTGCAAGATCAGAATATTTATTTCCTCCACCCTCGATCCCTGATTAATGTCATAATAGCAATAGTTTAACCTATATCTTAAACCCTACGCCGCAGTCAATAATATGTTGAGTTAGTCAAGTGTCTGGAAATGCACCCTGCATTCAGAGAACTCACTTCTCATTCTAGCACTTAACTTTCATGCTCACCCTGCATTCACAGCGATCACAATGCACTCACACTGATCACCATGCACTCACATCATTCACCCTCTCACCCTGCACTCACAGTGATCACTCTGCAATCACAATGCACTTGCGTTGTTCTCCCTGTTCCTCAACCTGCAGTCACGCTACTCATATGCACTCATCCTGCACTCATGTGACACCTCATTCACCTGCCCCCTCACTGCTCAATTTGCAACTCGCTCAAACAAGCCCATCATTAACCATGCTTTCTTTCATCCCACTCTGCACTTACATCCACACTCAAATTCATATGGCCACCTCACTCACCCTGCAGTCACTCCTCTTTCCCTACTCTCATACTGTTGCATCGCTCACCGTGCACTCACATGGGCACTCTTCTCATCCACAGAGGGCAGGGTTTTAAAGACCCCTGCTGCTCCCGGACAGGGCCAGGTGAGCTTCTAATGTGGCAGCACGTATTCCTGCGGAGTGGAAGGCCCATCACAAAGGTTGACTAGACATCTTTCTGATGTTAATTGCTGTATTTTGGTTGTAAACTGGTACTGTTTTATTGTGAGCAAAATAATGAAGCAATTCTATCCCAAAATAACGTGGCATCACATAACATTTACATTTTCCTCTCACACAATTTAGTCAAGCCTTCCGTGTAATTTGGTCCTCACCTGCCTCGTAATTCCAGAAGCCCTGCCTACAGGTTTAGAAATGTTTGTCAGGAGGGGGTCCTTATGACTGAAAATGTTGACAGGGGGGTCTCGGCACCCAAAAGTTTGAAGACCTCTGCTGTAAGGGCTTGAGGAGCTAGCCTTTTGCAGTAAAAGATCCCGGTCTTTATAATGAAGCAGGCGAGCCGCTAATGGGCGAGCAGGAACTCTAAGCGCTCTTTCCAGGGTGTAAAATTGGGCCACCTCAGTCTGCAGCCAGTCCTCTAGGTATCCGATCATGTCAGCTCCCTCCACGCCTTCCGGCAAACCTACCACCCTAGCATGCCATGACCCTGGTGATAGACATCTTACCCAAAATATACAATGATTTGACAAATCATCCGGATTTTCATTTTGAAAATTAAAAACAAAATAATGCTACTCTTGCCATGGAAGTCATCTCCCATGGCGCAGGCTATTTGCACATCACTGTCCCTCGTTTGCCAGGCGGTGCAGTTAGTAAAGACAATGTGCGAGCAGTCATTTCTCTGGCAACCCTTTCTGCGTTAGGCCATCAGTGGTATGTCTATGGCAGTGACGGTAGTTAGTGGGGTACCCAAACCAAAGGTCCATCAACATATAATTTTGGTGGGTGGACTATTATGTTGGCGGTATGTATACTCCGACTCCTGTTTGTCACAAGTCATTATAAATAGGGCAGCCGTTCAGTTTGTAATAGCACCAAAGGCAGGAAACTCTGTATGAATCAAACATTTGAAATTTACCAATTCAACACACAACGTTGTATTTCAGCTACTCACAACATATAGGGATAGACTGAAGCGAATAGTTCAACAAATCAAGTCTAAGATATAAAAGTATAAATACCCCCATAGTACGTCGTTTTATGACTATCATTCTGAAGAGGAAATCTGTTGGACTGTGTTGACATGTAACAACCAATAAATGAAATACTGAATTAATCTTATTCTGACAAGAAGCACAGATGATCATTAGATTGAGGACAGAAGAAACCGGGTTAAATTAACTGTTCAAGATCAATCATATCTTTTGCTGAACACTACACGGCATGCTCGCAAGTGACACGCAAAACATGTCTTATGGTGCAGTTGGGATTAATGGAAATCAGACCATGAATATGACCTGTTC
Organism: Lissotriton vulgaris; assembly: GCF_964263255.1. NCBI lineage: Eukaryota > Metazoa > Chordata > Amphibia > Caudata > Salamandridae > Lissotriton > Lissotriton vulgaris. The sequence continues at coordinate 361,491,139 of NC_141694.1, forward strand.
CTGTTTAATAAACAGTAGCCATCGACAGTGCAAGAAATTAGGGGGCATATTATCAAGGGGGTTTATCTCCGCTTTTTTGGCTTTAAAAGCCAAGAAAGCGGAGATAAAATTATCTCCCTATTACCAAGCTGTCGCTAACACCAGTTAGTGACAGCTAATAGGAGATAGCGACCATCTTGGGCCCCGCTTTGCATGTCAGTGATATTTATCACTAATGACATGCAAAGTGGGCGTGCCAAGATGTTAGCTACTGGAAACAGTCCCTAACATCGCTATCTCCTATTACCAACTTTTGGAGATATTCGCGCTAAGCGCGAATATCTCCAAAAGATAACACCTGCCCTGAGCAGTTCTTAGCCATGTTATCCAATGGGAGGTGGATAACATGGCTAAGAGCATTTGCTCGATAATGCATGAATATCGCTGACTTTTCAGCGATATTCATGCATTGCGGCCGTTTTTTATCGCATTTGCGATAAACCTTGCTAATAGCAAGGTTTATCTGCGATAAAAATCGCCGATGTGCGGCGATAATTTTGTCTCTAAACAAGTTAGAGACAAAAATTATCGCTAGTTGTTGGTAATATGCCCCTAGGTTATTAGTTGAAAGGGGTAAGAGTCCAACTCAAGTAATAGACACAATCCTTGTCAGGGTGAACCACAAAAATCATTAAATAAACATGTTCTTAATCTCCTGGTAGCTTGGTACAAAAGTAGCCAGGTTTAACTTAAAAGCAATGTTTAATGTTATTTATGAAGCACTCAAACCAAATCACGTCTGAGAAATAGAAAATATTTTAATAAATAAAATGACACCAAAACATAAATCCAATAAGTAGAATGGGAAACATGAATTTTTAAAGTTTTCAGTAGAAATGGCATTAAGAAGCACAAAGCGCCAATTAGGTTATTTGGCTGTCCTGTACTGGGTCAAAGTCAAAAGTTTAGGCCAATTGTGATGGAGAGCAGTTCGGATATAGACCAGGATTTTTCCTGTCTGTGGATAGTTCACCTTCTGACTTAGTCTATAGGTGCTTCTCAAGTAAAAACACACTAGGTCATCGGCAGTCGGGGTGCAGGCTGGATCCAGAGAAGTGCTCATCAATGAAGGGTTTCTGAAGTCCCACGCCATTACCAGAACTTTTTTGGTTTCAATACTTTATTACTTTGGAGTACAAACAACCGTACACACAATGAATAAGTATCATCACACAGTAGTCAGCCAATTGAAAAAAAGGTACATGTCAATAGCATTTTATAACCCATCATGCGCCGCCGGGGTGATTTTCCGATGATCAATGCCTGACCAGTCTGTTCCCTCTTTCTCCCCCTACCATTCACCTTCCCCTCCAGTTTCTCAGCTGCTCAATTCCTCTCTTCAGTCTCTATGATGCATGAGATAGCATATACATTCGGAAAGGTTCCCATAGGTCTCAGCATTGAATCAGGAGGGAGGAGCTCAGCATATGTCAGGGATTGTTCTTGCCACAATATCAGGTCTAGATTCCAAGGTCTTAAATTTGGGTGCTCTGCCCAGTCCCTCTCTGCAGGCAACCATTGTTTTCACTAATAACCCAAGCTCCACAAATTTCGTATAAGTAGCGCTAATATCCTCGGTATATCCCAGTAGGGCCATAACTGGGGAAGCCGGGAGTGCCATTTCAACCATTCAGACTATAGTACCAGTTGCAAAATGTCTTCAGAGGTGCACAAACCCACGCTAAATGCAAGAAGTCTGCATCTTCATGCCCACTCCTATCACATCTATTATCTGCTCGCAGCTTAAATCTTTGCCAGTGTGTAGTACAGGCGATGGAGAAATGTATAATGAATGATCCGTAAACGACTGTTAGCTGAAATTTACCCAGTCTGGGTGCAGCTATATGTCCATTGTTTATCAGACCGGGGTATGCCCAGATCAGTTTGTCATCGAGTGCGGGAGTTCGTGAAAGCTCGTATCAGAGATGCCTGTGTGCTGCGGTATAACAGAGACTACGTGCGACGGGGTGTTCTTTGCAAAATTGCATGTAGTGGGCCAAGTGTTGGTGGCTCCCTTGGAAAATCAGGTGTACATGCTCCGGAGTAACCTCACATATAGGAACAGTTCCATTGATGAAGGCTCTCCGCGATGGAAGAACTGGTCCTTATTTTTTTAAAGTTCTGTTATTATATAGGTACCCCCACGTGTTCACTTTGTACTTTTGCAACAGTCGTCTTCATCCTACTTCTTGCGCTACCTCCAAGGCCGGACATTGTGCAATTTGTAATCTTGGCGAGTACATCATTGGCATCTCTAACCTACTAGCAATGCTCCTCCATGTAGCATTTGTACATTCTAAATTCAAATAAACTTTATTCGAATACGAGTAGCCATAAAAGCACAGCTCATCACCACCACCAACAGGAGAAATACAGTACAAATTAAAACATGTAAATTTGCATTAAAATCCTATGCAACTGCAGTGTCTACAGCAATAAATTTACAAATGAGATGATAAAATAACATTTAAAAACAGTTAGACGAAGATGGCGATGTGCACGGACGTGTAGTCTCTCGGCTCCCCGATCCTTTGTCCTTCTCGACGGAATCCTGTCCTATCTCCTGTCATGCAACGCTAGCGAGAGGACGGGAAAAGTGAGCTGAGCTGGATGGTGCTCTCCCGAGGTCCCTGCCTGCCTGAAACTCCGTCGGATTGCCGAGTAATCTGCGGCGTCCGTCTTGACCCCCGTGACTGTGACCCGAGTCGGGAGGCGGACATGGCGGCTGCCGGAACAACGAGGAGCTGTGACTGCGGACTGACCCTGGCGCCCTGACGGGCGCTACCAGCTGCTGATGCCCGCGCCTGCCTTTTACTTGCTCACTGAGAGCCTGCCGACCGGGAGTTCTTCACGGGTACCTCCGCACCGGGACCCTCAAGTAAGGCAAGCTGCGCCACCTCCATGATGGCGGACACCTGAATACTGCGAGTCCCCCACGAGCCTGCTCCCGTTCCGCTATTATCATCGCGGGGCTTTTGTTGCGCGCTGTCCACTGCTTGCAAGCCCGCCCTGGCATAGCGACCTGTGTCCTCGCTGTTTTGGTGATACCTGTGCCTCTGCGCCCCTGTGTCTCCCCTGGTGGAGCCGATGCAATGGTGGATCTGACCGCGCTTCATGCCAATCCTGCTTTGGACTATCACTGGACTCTGCTGCAGCGCCCCGGGTGCTATCCTGTCATGAGTGCCGCGTTTGTGACCGGGGCGAAGATGGAACCCCCGGCCCCTCTTACCTATGGCTCTATTCTTGACGCTATTCGTGACCTGCGAGCAGAAGCGCGTGTGGGCTTTCTTTTGCTGTGCGATAAACTTGAGGCTGCTACACCCGGGGCGGATTACACACCACTGGTCTGTCTCCCTCGTTGTGATGCTATATCTATCCTGCCTCCAGACCGGGCTACAATGTTGCCGCAAGCGCCCATTAACTTCGCCAGCGCCACACTGTTACCGCCTTCACCGGAGCCCATGGTCTTTGCCGAGACTTTGCTGCCTTTGGGACTGACGCCACGCACCCCTCAACCGCCTAATCTACCTGCCCATGTTTTATTGACTCAGCTTGTGACTTTCCTTCTTTTCTCACGTTGGGAGAACCTGCTGGCGCTACTTCGTGGGGTCAATGGAACTGATCGAGGACGGACCCGTCCATCTTGTATTGAGGCACCATCTATCTGCCGGGAGCGGCCATCTTGTCCCTTTGTTCGGCCAGTGGGGATCGCCCTGCGTGGACTTCGGCCGAAGGGTCGAGTGCGGACTGGCCAGGGTTAGCTGATTTCTCCTCAAGGACTGCGCATTCCTGGCTGGCGTGGGTTCGATTTGGCGCTCCTTCATTGTGTTCTAGTGTGACTCTCCTTGTTTTATATGATGTTCACAATACATTGTTTTTTCGCTGGCACGCATGAAGGGCTGTGACGAATGGGCTTGAATGGCGGGTGGGGTCTCGGGAGGGGCCACCCTTCACTGAGGGCTGTTATGGAACTTGAGATCTCTCCCTATTCCTATTTAGTATTACATATTCTATACTTGCTTTGAGATATAGAGGGAGGGACTTCCTGTATGGTTGGGGTGTCCGGAAGACTTAGGATTCGTTTGGCTCCTCCCCCCATTTTTTCTTCATTGGGAGGTATAGATTAGATTTCTCTATTCTTCCTCCCTATATCACAGGAGTTATACTTCATTTTTCCTTTTTCTTTATCAGGGACTATTCCCTCTTTTTCTTTTTTCTTTGTCTATATTTCGGGTTCTTTAGCGGGCGACAGACACTTTGCTGGGGGGGGGGTAGGCCGTAGCCTCCGCAATGGTGTAGGGTGGGGGGAGACTTTTAGTTTTATACATTGGTTTCTAAGGGCCTTATTTTTTCATCTCTCTGCGCTTTCTTATCTAATTTCTGTTCTGGGTCTGATATAGGGATTAGGAGGGAATGGGCTGAGCTGTAAATGGCGTAAAATCACTGCATGATGATCTTGTTGTTTTCCTCTGACCGCCATACTGCCTGGGTAGTAACTTTCACGGATGGTTTCATGTTATGCTCCTGCCTGATCATGCTGCGAGATAATCGTACGGACTCAGTTCTCCTTGGTTTCTATTCTTTATTGCATTATATTTACGTCCAAAAAAATTTAAAACTAACCTTCATTACTACTGTTTCTCGGCGACACTAATTTACTCAGTGTACGGTTAATTGATTGTTGCTTATCATCCCCGCTGCCGCTGAGAAATTATATTGCTTGCTTCTGTGCTCAAAAGTCTTGTGGCCGGCCTGATGGTTGTAGGCCCGTATTTGTTATCCTTACATGCACAATAAAGGTTTACAAAAAAAAAAATTTAAAAAAAAAAAGTGCAATGAATATAGCAGCATTAACAACATAGTGCAAATATGATTGATTATAGCTGCCCTTTCCGGGCCATGCCATTAGTAACAGCAACATAATGAAATAAAGTGCTTTGATTATAGGCAGTATTAGCAGCATCAAGGTAGAATTTGTTTATATGTAGGCTTTCATCCCTATAAGTAATAAACAAAACAAAAATAGTTGTGCATTTGACAATGGCATCATGTTATAATATGATGCAAAAAGTTGTAAACAGTAACCAGAGCATATCACAGATTTCATTGATTATATCTAGCTCGTACACCTGAAGGAGTTATGTCTTCAGTCATGTTCAACAAAGAAGGCGATAATAGATAAGTTTCTCTAGGCGTTAAGTTCATTTATCACATTAGAAGTCGTGCATGAAGGCACGTGAGCGTACTGCTACTTGCAAGAACGTACTTACTCGGCAAATCAAGTCATCATGTGCTGATTTAAAATCAAACATGGCCGATGCTTTAAAATACGGAATCAGGTACTGTTTTGTGTATTTTACATAAAACTTACAATACAAAAAAAAAGTGTGTCACCGTTTGTTTGCTACCAATACCGCACGGGCAATACATCTGCTCAAGGTTATTATTAAACCCTAAAGGGAAACAAAGTAAATATTTTATACTGCCAGCCCTAAGGCGGAAGAGTAAACTCCTTTTCCATCGACCAATGCTCTTCAAAAGGTATTTTCGTGGCATGTGATTTCAATGCCCGGTGCCTCCAAAAGGGGAGTGTACCTGACAACCGATGGTTTTAGGCGCTCATTGGTGTAACTTTCTTTGTTATACAGTTCATACAGTGCCTCCCCCAAGTGATTTTTTGCTCATACCCTCTAGGGCTAAGGGATGTGAGAAAATGTGTTCCAACTTCACACTAGCTCGACTTCTTCTGACCGCAGAAAGCCAAGGTATGGAACCGCCCTGTCGCACTTAAGGCAATCAACAATTATCTCTCTTGTTAAAATCGCTGCAGAGTTCTGCATATTTTTTGCCAGAATGTAGCTGGGCGGGACCTAATGAAATACTCTACATAGCACAAATTCAGTTCCCTATGACATACATAGATTGGAGAAGAAATTTGGGCCCCCAAAATTCTTCTACAAAATCTATTTTCTTCCATTTGGATCACGCTGCAGTTTGTAAATCCCAAAACGTCCGCGCCATATGTGGCCGTTGGAATACATTGCAGTTTATAAATCTTCTTTATGGGTAAGACCACCTCTGCTGGTTTGGGCTGCCGAAGACTCAGAATAGAATTAATCGCTTTTGAGAATTTACTTCTGCTATGGGCCACATGAACTTGCCAGGATCCTGTCTCTGAAAAAACTAGGCCCAAATAGGAAAAAGTGCTTGTTTGTGTTAGGGATTCACTACCAGAAGTTATAAAATTAATAAATGTTTTTTCGGGCCACAAGTTATAGTATATGATGTCTTAAAATTAATGTAGAGCTCCAAGTCTGCCATAAAGGGCACAAAACCCATAACTAAAGTGTGGAGTGCATTGGGCATGCAGCCCATGAGAACCGCATCCTCTGCATATAAAAGCATGCAAAGTGAGTTGCCGTTAATTTTGGGGACATCGTAGGTCAGTTTTGACAGGGTGTTATGTAATTCGTTTATATAGAGGATAAAAAGTAGAGGGGCAAGAACACATCCCTGTCTAACCCCTCTACCGATAAAGATATCCCCTGAGACCTCCCCATCATTACTAATCCTCACCCGCGCCTTTAAATCCCTGTGCAAATGTGCCAAAAAAAAAAACAAAGCCTGGTCCAACCCATAATTGAAAAGGACCGCCCACAAGCGAGATCTATTAACAAAATCAAATGCGGATATGTCCATAAAACCTAGACTGGTGACTTTTGTGCGATTGTGTATTTATCCAAAATGAGATTTAAATTCAAACACTGTTCAATAGTTCCAAGATTGCTTCTAAAACCCAGCTGACAGTGGTTTAAAATGTGGTTGTCTTCGGCCCAGCTCCTGATCTTATTGAAAACAACCCTGTTGTCTATCAAAGAAATTGGGCTGTAACAGCTGGGATTAGAGCGATCTCCATTTTTGAAAATGGGCACGATAATGCTAGTCGACCAGGTACTCGTGATAGCTGTATTAGTCAAATTATTAAAAACATTGCACAGGAGGGGTGCCCAAAATTCCGGTTCTTGTTTTATAAGATCGATGGGGAGCCCGTCCGGTCCTGGGGCTTTGTTCCCTATGCTTTGGTTTATGGTATTCTCAACTTCAGTCACAGATATAAATACCTTGGTGACTGACGGGCTAATATTGATATTGGGGGTTGTTGAAGGTACTGTGTAGATTCTAGCAAAGTGCGCCTCCCATGATTCGCTCGTTATGTTACAGCTTATGGAAGTAATGTCTAAGCCCATAGATCTCATGGCTTTCACTGCTTTCCAAAATTCTGTTCCGTCATTAAGTGAGGAGGTACTAGCAAGATTAGCCCAGCGTTCTTTTAACATCTCGTCTCTACGTGACTTGGTCGCTTTCTTGTAACAAGATCTTAACGATCTGACTAAAATTGTGTCCCTGGGTGTAGCAGCTAATGCTACACGTAGTTCTCTATTAGCTCGCGAACATGTGCTATCAAACCATTTGGGTTTCTTGCTAGTGTTTATGGCTGGTCTTGAAATAATATGTTTAATCCCAGTACATAAGCTGCTTAACGCCTCAATAATCCCTACGGTAGAGGTGCTACCTAACAAACATGTTTCTTTAAATAGTGGATACTGTTTTATCATGTTTGCAAATAATAGTTTGTTATCTATGCCCTTCCAGATCACTCTAAGTTTATCAGTAGATGCCACTAAGTGTTTAGCCCAGACTTCTTTTACGGTGCCGGGTTTGGGGGAAAATCTGATTATAGAAATAGGGTTATGATTGCCTGCGGTGGTGCATAAAACCTCCGCCTTTACTAAGAGGTTTGCCAATGAGGACGATATAAAATCAGTCTATTATAGAGGAACAACCACGTCCCTTATAGGTAGGCAATGAGCGATTGTTATTTGGATGTACTCCAACCCTTTCCTTACGTTAATGAAATTACACATGGATAAGTGATCCAAAAGTTCCACCCCTCTTTTGCATGTGGGCTCCCAGACCGAATTGATGGTGGTTATGTCAGTGTCGCTAAGAAGCCATGCACTAAAATCACCACCTAGGCAAATTCCATCCAGTTTATCGTGCACGTACTAATGTTCTAAATTAGTGATAAACTCGAACAAGTTAATAAAATTCCTGTTTGGTAGGGTTGTAAAATCATTATTATAAAAGTTAATAAAGCAAATCGACGCCCCCGTGTATAAATCGTGGCTTGGAAATTCTCATTATTTGTCATAAGGGGTTTTATACTGCCCCCGGCTGAGATATTTACCCACGTCGAAAGACCACAGGAAGGCCGGCCTGCTTTAGGACTGGGTACAATGCTATTATTACACACAAAACCTACTAAGAATAATTCCTTTGTGCACCATGTCTCTTGAAACATTAAAATATCGTACTTTTGGACTAAGTCAACCCACTCCGTAAAATTTAGCTTGGCTGCTAGTCCTATGACATTCCAGCCAAGCCCACCTAGATTAGGATCTTGGGGTCTGGGATCAACAGCAATGGGACAATCTGTTGGCAGTTCCTTAGTCTCGGGTGCAACAGAGGATGATCAGTTTAATAGTTAGTCTAGACTCTCTAGACTTGATAGAACAGAGAACAGATTCTGTGAGGTGTGTGTAGGGATAATGAGGTTGCATGGGGCCGGGGGAGGTTTGTAGAAAAAGCCCAGGGGTAATGAATGAGAGTTGGGAAATTTGTATAAAATACCTGTGCTCGCAATAGCCATTTTACCATCGGAGGGCATCTAAAATTTACAACGATACAATCCACTCTGATGTTCTTTTGAGAAGATCCAACCCATCCCACCCGGCGGACCATTAATATTTCACCGACATTTGCCATTCCTAGGCCTTTATGTTTAGATAGCCAATCAACACTCTTGTTCCGAAGTTGCTCCCAAGACTAAGTTTGGTCTTTCTTTTTTTTTTTAAATTTGTTTTTATTGCAGAATTAGAAACCCGTTCACAAAATAAATTAACCAGTACACTTATGGCGTCCCAAAGCATAGACAAAGTAAGCAGAATATCGTACACAGCCATTTAGCCCACAACCCGGAGGCCGGGTGGCGCATTGATCCGTACGTCCAGCAAGAACATCACAGTGATTACCCCAGAGGGATAACTGGTTAATAACATCATTCTGTATCAGCATTTTACCCTCCTAAACTCCCACCCCCCCCTTACACCAGCCAACATGCTCCAGCGATCCATATGAGCGACATCGCACTTGTAACCCTGGTCCCATGCCTATCCACCTGTGGACTCCTATTATATCAATCCAGGGTACCTCTACTATCACCCTCACAACCTGTCTGGGCCCTCTCGGTACCCTTGGAAGTGTACCTAACCCTAGGTTCAACTGCAGTGTCTCCCAGAACATGGCCTCGGTGCCTAACACTTCTCCCAAACAACACCCTCTCCCCCCCCCCGCAACCGCTGTTGATGTGGGCCTGGTCTTGCTAACACTACAGTGGAGTACGCTACACATCGAGTGGTGCCTTCGCACTTTCACGCCTCATGGAGCCCTAGGTGTGTAATATGTCTATTTTTCGTCTTCCACCATGTAATCACGCAACGCTTGGACTATCATCTCCCACGCCCTTGCCATTTCCAAGCTCTTTTCATTATCAATCTTGACAGCCTGTCTCATCCGAAGCACACTCTCACATTCCGACCATTTCAGCAGTTCGTTCACCCATCTCCTCACCGACGGACCCTCCTTGGACTTCCAGTGCCAGGTAATTTCTCTTTGCACCAATATGAGCCCTAGATCAATGAATTTGCTCGTTATTTTTGTGTTCTTTGTGTGCGGAAACCAGAGCAATAGACACGCCGCCATGTCAAAGTCCACCTCCCTGTCGGTCACCACATTCAGGAGTTCCCCCACTTCCAGCCAGTACGTCCCTAACTTTGGGCAGCCCCACAGCAGGTGGTCTATGTCAACCTCGGGCGCCAGGCACCTCGGGCACAGCGCTTCATGTACCCGGAAGTACCGTTTGATCTTTTCTGGGGTCAGGTAAACCCTGTGTAGGATATAAAAGTGTACCTGTTGAAAACGTGCATTCCTTGTTCCTTTCCATGTTCGTTTCAGAATATGCCCCCACACCGTGTCTGGAATGGGCCTACCTATACTATCCTCCCATTTCGACTTCAGTACTAGAAGCAGTTCCAATCCCTCATGCAACATCCTGTTATGGAGGCAGGTCACCGCTTTAAACGTACCCGCGGCCATCACTACATATTGGCAGGCCATGGTCGTTTCTGGCTCAAGGAGCCCTCCTTTCCAGTGTTTCTGTATCGCCGCTACCACTGCCGCATGTAGAAGGAAGCTCCCGTCCGGCAGACCAAACTGTTCCTGCAACACCTGAAAGGGGACCAACATTCCATCCACATACAGATCTCCCACCATCTGTAAACCTAACTCCTCCCATTCCGACAGCGGGGACCAATCACCCCCATGCGGCAGCGCAGTCAACATTCCCAGTGGTATCTCTGGGGCATACGGCCGGGCCTTCTTTGCTCTCTTCAAACTCCTATGCCAACACAACCTGATCGTATTTTCTTCCATTGTAAGGCCCCTTAACTCCAGTTTCTGTTGCATAACTATGTACTAGGCTCTTTGGGCTTAAAGCAGGTCAACATCGGGCCTACCCACATGGCAGGCCATACCCTGGACCTTATTTTTACTAATTCCTTATCTATCGAATGCTCCCTCCCCTACCATGTAGACTGGACAGACCATTATGTTCTGGAATTCTGTACCCCCCTTCCCACCCCTCACGCCAAAAAACCCCACACCCTACCCTGTAAAAGAAGACCCTGGCACAGATTAACTCATGAAATGTTCTGTAAAATATTTGGAAAGCCGACTATGAGCAGGAATGACAATATAGACAAAGTCTTACATGAATACGAAGAATTGCTGTCATATACAATTGACAAGACTATCCCATTAAGAATTTTTAAACCTAAACCCGCCCCTAAACAAGAGATATGGTTTTCAGAAAATCTCAGACTATCCAAACAGGCCACACGGAGGTTAGAAAAGAAATGGAGGATCTCCCGCCTAGACAACGATAAATACACTTACAAAGAGTCTTTGAAAGCATATCACAAGGAGATTAGATCAGCACGAAAAAGCCACATAGCCTCACAGCTTCTGGCGGCTGGCAATAACTCCAAGACCTTGTATCAGATATTACTGACCTTCACTAAACCCACTGCTTGTGAAAGTCCAGAAGTGGCGTCGCAACATCTGTGCGACAGTATCTCCCATTTCTTTACAAATAAAATCGACGCCATATATGCCAAAATCCTTCTTTCCAACTTGCCATACAGTGCTACTAATGACCTCACAACTAACTCGGTTCGTCCCCTCCTTCCTGAAAACTCCCTTTCTGCATTTCCCCTTATCCAGATTGAGGAGGTACAAGCACTCATGTCGCAGATAAAGAGTGGCTCCCCCTCAGACATTATTCCAGCGCGTATCATGCCCACTCTAGCTAAAGCCCTAGGACCCACCATCCAGGGACTAATAAATCTCTCACTTACCACGGGGCAGGTCCCACTTGGATGGAAAAAGGCACTGGTCAAACCTCTCAGGAAGAATACCACCATTCCCTGGAGTGAGCTTAACAATCTGAGACCAATATCCCTACTCCCCTTCTTGGGCAAAATCACAGAGAAACATGTGAATAAACATCTGTCAAGATACATTGAGTCGGTAGGAGTGCTGGATCCATCACAGTCGGGCTTCAGACCCAGGCACAGTACAGAGACCGCTCTTATGTCAGTCGCAGACGATCTGCGTATGTACCAGGATGGGGGGTTTTCCGTCATCCTGGTGCTATTAGATCTGTCTGCGGCGTTTGACACCGTATCTCACTCTATTCTCATGTCCAGGCTGGAGAACATCGGCCTAAAGGAGGATGCCCTCGAATGGGTAAGAAGTTTCCTAACTAATCGGACCCAACAAGTAACCATGGGCAATTTTCGGTCAGAGGAAGTTGAGATCACTAAAGGGGTGCCACAGGGTTCATGTTTGAGCCCAACTCTTTTCAACATATATGTGGCACCCCTGGCAAACATCTTGAGAGCATATGGATTTGTTCCAATATCCTATGCGGATGACACTCAACTCCTCTTTCCTTTCAAAACCTTGACACCCGAAGTTAGGAACTCCTTCTCCCTCGGAATGAAAGCGGTAGCACACTGGATGTCTTCCAACTACTTGCAATGCAATGTTGGAAAGACTGAAGTCATGTTGTTTGGGGGGGCAAGACAACTTTGGTCTCCGGACTGGTGGCCACAAGACCTTGGCCCAGTACCGGAGCCTAAACCATCTGTAAAAAATCTGGGGGTCCGGCTGGACCAGGAACTCTCCCTCAAGCAACATGCCAACCAGGTGGTGGGATCCTGCTTCCACGTAATCGGTATGCTACGTAAGATCTTCCCCCTCCTGCCAGACGACAGCAGAAGAACTTTGGTACAGGCATTAGTCATGAGTCGTTTAGACTACTGCAACGCCCTGTTTCTGGCTGCCAATGATGGAGTCATGGCAAGACTACAGGTGGTCCAGAACACGGCTGCCCGTCTGGTCTTAAACGCACCCCCCCGTTCACCTTCCAAACCCCTTCTAGAAAAGCTTCACTGGCTGCCTATCCGACAAAGGGCTAAATTCAAGGTAGGCTGTACCATACACAAGAGTCTCAACGGTATGGGCCCGATATACCTGGCCACCAAATTCGTCCCTTACAAACCCCCACGCCCACTTCGTTCTAGCGAACAAGGCCTTCTAGTAGTGCCCAGAGCAAGAAAGGCAAGGCAGGGCAGCAAAGCTCTCTCTATAGCTGGACCGTCTCTTTGGAATAGCCTTCCCATCACCTTAAGACTTTGCACAGAATATCTTCCATTTAGGAAAATGTTAAAAACATTCCTCTTCAGCCAATAGACAGCATACGTGCTCCCGTTCCAAATGTGTCAGACGTCAAAAGCGCGGAGATGCTCCCTAGGGAGTCGAGACCAGCGCTATACAAGCCAGTAAAATAAATAAATAAAAATAAATAAAATAGGCCAGAACGTGACGTTGTATACCAGTCCCTCGTTCGTGTTCCGGCCCTCTGAATTCCCTGGCCACGTGTTGTGTGAATATCTGAAGCTGCGCCGCTAAATACTACAGCTCAAAATCGGGGACTGCCATCCCCCCCTCGAGCTTGGGTCTAAGCAAAGTATTCAACGCTACTCTGCATCGTCCGTGACCCCAGAGGAAATCCGTTGTCAGCATCCTTAGTTCTTTAAAGATCTGCTGAGGAATCCAAATGGGTAGGGTGCGGAAGTAATAGAGCAGCCTCGAGAGCGCCACCATTTTCAGTACTGCTACTCGGCCCAACACTGACAGAGGGAGGGAGGCCCAGAAGGATATACAACCTCTTAATGCACGTATACAATGCCCTATGATGCCCTCCAGGAGGCTCGCGGCCTCATGATAGATGCGGACTCCCAAATACGTGAAGCAAGATGGCTCCCAGACCACACCCAACTCGCGAGGAGGACATTGTGTGTCCGCCCTAAGCGGAAAGATACAAGTTTTATTCCAATTCACCTTAAGTCCCGACAACTGACCAAACCTGGTCAACATGGTCATCGCTCCCGTCAGGGCCTGTTCCACATCTGCTAGGTATAACAACAAATCGTCGGCATACAGAGATATGTAGTGTGATTGCTCACCCTGTTCAATCCCCTGATACATGGCCCCAGTCCTTGCCTGCGCCGCCAAAGGTTCCACTGCCAATGCAAACAGCAACGGGGACAACGAACAGCCCTGCCTCGTCCCTCTACGGACCGGATAATCCGAGGATCCAATAGCGCCCAGGCGTACCCTTGCCGTGGCAGAGGAGTACAACACTCTCGTCCATCTTCCAAACCCCTCACCAATACCACACTTCCTCAGTACCTCATCCAAGTAAGCCCATTCAAGGCTATCAAAAGCTTTTTCAATATCAACCGATAAGACCGCAGGTCCTCTATCAGTGTCCGCAGCACTGTCCAATATCCTGATCAGTCGACGTATGTTTAGCGACGTGTTCCTAGTAGGAATGAACCCTGCTTGATCCCCGTGCACCAGTCTGGTCATGTGTGGAACCAATCTGGTGGCCAGGATACGACTCAATATCTTATAGTCCACAGTCAGCATAGACAAAGGCCTATAGGACGTTACATTAGATGCCTCTCTACCGGGTTTCAGCAGCGGTACTACCAGCGCCTCCCTCATTGAACTGGGCAGGTACCCCAATCTTCCAGCCTCAGTATACACCACCAATAGTCTGGGCGCCAAAATATCCACATATTTCTGATAAAATTCGATTGGCAGGCCATCTACCCCAGGTGTTTTGTTCCTTGCCATTTGTTTAATGGCCACTCTAATCTCCGTTAGCGTTATAGGCCCTCCCAATTCCTTCGCTTCCTCGTCATCCAGCACTGGGAGCGGTACTGAGTCCAGGTATGCTCTGATTTCAGAGGCCTCCACCTCTAAGTGGCATTCATACAACTTCGCGTAATAAGACTTAAAGCGCGCCAGCACCGCCGCCTGCGAGTAGACCATCTCCCCTGATTCAGTTCTTATGCTCATAATTGGCAGCCTCTAATTTCTGGGTTGGCAATCCTGGCAAGCAGCGTACCCACTTTATCCCTCTCGGCATGCGCTTTAATGGCGTATTGCTTATAATCATAACTCCGCAGCCGCTCCGTTTCGGTCGCCACTATCTCTTTAGCCTCTAATAACCGTTCTTGTAACTCCGGTCGCTCAGGCCTACGCCGTTCCAAGTCCCTTAGTACCTCCTCCGCTTTCACAAGTGCATTCAAAACTGACGTTCGTGCATTCGAGAATCTGCCCATGCATACTCCTCTCACCACCACTTTCATCGCATCCCATTCTGTAGATCTGGTAGCAGTTGAACCCTCGTTTTCCTCAAAGTAGTGTTCTACGCCCTGTTGGACCGTGTCGCTAAACACCGAATCCTCTAAAGTATCAGGCCGTAGCCGCCATGTTGGAACCGCTGATCTCGCACGCTGCCACTGCACTAATACCAGCAGGGGATTATGATCTGATATGGTCCTATGGGTGAATCAAAGAGGATAGGACACTTGTAACCACTTTGCCAGGAGATATATATTGTAAAACCCTCATAAACGCCGTGTTTATCGAAGTAGCGGTTTATCTTGTTCTCTGCCCCACACAAGCGTTATGGCAGTAGTCATTGGGTTAGACAACTCGTGCTTTTGCCAGCCTCGCCCGAGGCAATCTCTGGTGTATCGTGGCAGTATCCAGAGAAAAAAAGTTTTTAAACCCACTGGTAAGATAAAAGTTAAAAATAGTCTACAATCAACAAATGGGACTTTACTAATGTCGTTGGATAACTATAGTAAAAAATTGGATGGGTATGCTATAGGGACTGAGTTAGGGGTCCTCAGCATATCACTTTAATGAGATACGTCGACATGTTTCAGCTCGCTGGGCCCGTAGGTCTATGGAGCCTTCGTCAGGACATGAAAACACATACAAAACAAAAAATGAAATTTGAAATACTTTCACTATTTGTGAAGTGATCGGGTGACAAAAAATTATTTTGATAGTCTTACCACTTAGGTTCAGCATTCATCACCTAAGGACGAAAAAAGGGGTCAGTACCTGGTGTTATTTTTTGTGGTCGGAGCATGCTTCATTTTTATGCTTTTTGGGTGTATTAAATTTACACATTTACTACTAGTCAGTCCATTGGTGAAAACTATCTATAGAGACACTCATGGCGAATTCGACAGGGAGGATTAGTGAGAGAGCGGTCACAATTCAATTCGATAACATTAGATTGCTAGTCTGAAAAACCTTTACATTATGTATGTGCGAAATGGTGCATCGCTTCATAAGGTCTCTGCGTGATATTAGATTGAGTAACAAAAAGATGACATATATTCATTTCTCTATTTTGGGTGAGTAGTTGTAAACCTGGGAAAACAAAACAGCGCGTGTGACAAGCTTTGAATAGTGAAACCCAGGGAGTAGAAAATGGAAGTACCTCATGTGAGGTCTTACCTAGAACTCGTATGAATTACACTCCCTCAGAGGGATTGGACATTAGTCCCAGGCTGTGGGGGTACCAAAAAATGTTCAACTTTAGAAAAGGTTTCTTTAAAAGTTACCCGTGTATGCAGAGAAATACCGTAAAGTTTAGGTCTCACCCGCGTGGGAAACTGATTCCGCGTCTGTGCTGGCGCTGCCCTCTGGACGCCGGAATCACGTTTCCGGCTTGGTTTTGAAGGTAATGTGTAGTCGTTATAGAAAGAGGACTTACCATGATACGTATAGCTCCTACTCGTATTGAGATGTATTGAACGCTGTTTTGTAAAACTGGTTGATGTTTATGTTGATGGTATATTTTTTCATTTGGTTTGACCAGATTATTATTATATTGCATCGTATATTTCAAAGTCTATATTACGAGCAGTACGGTTCAGCGAACAAAATGGTGCCATGAAATGTCATCGTTCAGTCCATGTTTATTAGTTTTGAGTCGGTCCACCCAACGTTGTTCTCTCTCGTAAAGCACTTTCTCTACATTGGGGGTGCTCTCGGGTAGTCTCTCAATGACGGTCCATTTTAGTTCCTCAATACTGTGTTTTTGTTCCACAAAGTGTGAACAGAGTTTCGTTGTGTTTTTTTGGAGACGGATATTGCTCTTATGTTCACCAATCCTAAGTTTCACCTTCCTGCATGTCATCCCGATGTACTTTTTGTCGCAAGGACAGGTAACCATGTAAATCACATGCGATGAATTACAATTGCTGTGTTGTTTTTGTATCCATTTTAGTGTCGGTGTTAAATATAACACTTTTGTACTGGTCGTGGATTTGCAGGCCAGGCATGACCCGCAAGGATAGTGTCCTGTCACTGGCGCCATATGTGCATCTCTTATTCTTTTTTCCAGGGTCAGTTGTCTCGGTCGAGTGTGGACAAGAAAATCACGAAGATTTTTCGTTTGTTTGTTGGCAAAGCGCGGTTTTGGCCAATCGTTTTTGCCTGTATTGAGGATGTGCCAGTTTTTTAATTAGTTTGTTTACTTGGTAAGTCACTGGACAGAAAGTTGTTACGCAGGTCATCAGATCTTCAGTTGGTGCCTTTTCATAGCTGGATAAGAGGTTTTCTCTTGGTTGGTTCATAGCCTTCTTACGACATTTCGATACAGTTGATGGTTTGTATTCTCTTTTTAATAGTCTTTCGCTGAGTTCTTTCGATTGTTCTTGGTAATCGATCGTCTGGCTGCAATTCCTTTTGAGACGTAAAAACTGGCTGTACGGCAAGTTATCTCTTAAAGGTTGGGTGTGGTAACTCTTGTAGGATAACAAGCTATTCTTCGCAGTTGGTTTTCTGTAGGTTTTTGTCTCTATGTTGTTCTCCTTTATGTAGATGGTTAAGTCCAAAAAGTCGATACTGTTTTTATCCACAGTGTGGGTAAAGCATAGCCAGCGATCTCGTGTGTTCAGCCATTCCATGAATTGGTTCAGATCTTGGTCATTGCACCAAATCAGTAAAACATCATCGATATAACGTTTCCAGTAAAGTATACTGGAAACGTAAGGATTGTCCACTGTCAGAACATTTTTGGTTTCAAAACTGCTCACATAGAGTCCAGCCACTGACGGGGCAAAAGCACTCCCCATTGAAGTGCCAAGGCTCTGTAAGAACAATTGGCCATCATATTGAAAATAGTTCTCAGTTAACGCCAGCCGGCAACATTCCAAGACAAAATGTCTTGGGGTGTGAAAATTCCAGTCTTCCACAAAAAGGACGTCTTCAAGCATTTCTAGAGTCTCTTTTTGAGGAAGGCTTGTATATAGCGATTCAACATCCAGACCCACTAGTAGCATTGTGGTGGGGTCGAAGGTTTTATTTTTCAATTGGTTTAACAGATCCCTGGCGTCCTTTAGATAGGCTGGAGTCTTTTGCACCAAAGGTTGAAGAAATTGATCAGCAAATTTCGATAGTGGCTCCAATATTGAGCCTATACCCGATACTATCGGGCGCCCTGGGGGAGGGGGGGGGGGGGGGGGGGGGGGAATTGTGTTCTTGTGTGTTTTAGGCAGGGAATAGAAAAAAGGAATTTTTGGGTCTGGTGTTATTAAAAATTCGGCCTCTTTTTTACTGATCCATGAATGTGTCTCAGCTTCATACACCATAGTTGCAATTATTGTTTTCAGTCTAGGTGTTGGAGCTGAATCGATTTTGGTGTAAAATTTTTCATCTGCCAGTAGTTTTAGGCATTGGTTTCTGTATCCTTCTTTTCCCAAAATAACTATGCCACCACCCTTATCTGCGGGTTTAATTACAATTTCTTCATTAGACCGGAGTTCGTTCAGGGCTTGGTGTTCTTGTCTTGTCAGATTCTGAAAGGGTTTTTTGGTATTTTGTTGAATTTTGTCAATTCCAGTAAAGATGGCCTGCTCAAAGGCTTGAATTTCAATAGGCACTACACTACTTGGTGGAGTAAAGGATGACATCTTGAGTAAGTTGGTATCTCCTTCTTGAGTTAGTGGGGGTGACCCAGAGAAGTGTGCTTTAAGTTTCAAGGTTCGGCAAAATTCTGATAGTTCGCACTTCAGCTTGAAGAGGTCTAGAGTGGGGGTCGGTACATAGCCGAGTCCTTTATTCAAGACTTTTTCTTGTTTTCTGGACAGGGTTATCGTACTTAGGTTCACTATTAGTGACTCGTTTTGCTTGTTCCTGGTTTGGCTGTTGTCATGCTCCGAGTTTGAACTTGTGGTTGTTGGTCTTGCCAAGTTATATTTCTTCTCCTTCCTCTTTGGTTCTGGCCCCTCAATAAAAAAGAATCCTGATTTTGATTATTCATTCCTTGTAGTGGCATACCCATCATGTTATGCATTTGGTGTGATCCTTGGTTGTAAGGATTCATCCAACCCGGGAATGGTTGCATGTACGGTTGGAAAAATTGCATAGGGGGGCCCATAAACTGTTGTCTCGGCCATCTGTTGCCTCTTCTTTGAGGTCGAGAGCGGAGGTGACCGCTCGAGCCTGCCCAGGCGAGGTCGCCCCACCTACGACGCTCCTGCCTGCTACTGCCAGCACGCTGCCCTTCTGCCGGCTGCCCTGCTGACGGCTGCGCTCTTCCTGCTACCTCCGTCTTCACCGCTGCCTGCCTGCCTTCCACTGCGTGCCTGGTTCCCCTGTCGCCTGTTGCTTCCCCGTTTTTTTCTGTACCCCTGCTGTGTGCCTGTTGCCTCCCCCGCCCGCCGCCTTGTCACCCTTCCTTCCGTTTCCCTCTCCCCCGCTTCGGCTGCCCTCCCCCTCCGGGGTGCTCTTGCCGCCTTCTTCCCGCCACTGCCCTCTGGCGCTCCGCCCCCCCCTCCTGCCCATTGGCCGCCCCGCTCCAGCCACCCAGCTGAACCGCCCTCCCGGCTCCTCACTTATGACGCCCCCAGAGCGACTGTGCAGCGGACGCGCGCAGCGGGAGCGCTGATTGAGCGTCGAAGGTGCGCCAAAGGTAAACCCGTCTGCGCCCGTCCGCGCCTGGACCGCGCCCAGTGCCAGGACCCCTGGACCCCTGGACCCCAGACCCCCCGCCGGACGTACGACGCCGCCGCCCTCAACGCAGTCAACACCGGCCGAATCGCGGGATGCTACCGAGCCACCCCGAGACGAACCCACGGACCCTTCAGCTGCCACGCCTGCAAGTTCACCTGCATCCGGACCTGCACTACACCAGCACCCACCAAGCCGAACAACAGCAGCAACCACCTGAAGTGCATCCTCCTCAACACCCGCTCCGTCCACAGACACGCCATCGAACTCTGGAACCTCCTCGACACCACAGCTCCTGACGTCGCCTTCCTCACGGAAACCTGGATGAACGACTCCTCAGCGCCCGACATCGCCATCGCCATCCCAGAGGGCTACAAGATCACCCAAAGAGACCGCGACAACCACATTGGAGGAGGCATCGCCATCATCTACAGGGACACCATCCGCATCAAGACCAACACCGACGACACCCTGACAACCGCCGAACACCTGCACTTCCAGATCCACACGGACCCCAAAACCACCCTCAGAGGCACCCTGATCTACCTACCCCCGGGACCATGCACACAATTCAGCGAGGACATCGCCGACTTCATCAGCCCGCATGCCCTCCCCTCCGCCGACTATATCCTCCTGGAGAACAACAACGACCGCAACACCATCACCCTGCTCGACAACCTCGCCACCCTCGGTCTCAAGCAGCTGGTGTCCACCCCCACCCACCTCGCCGGACACACACTCGACGCAGTCTTCTCATCCTGCAAAGACATCGTCTTCAGCCACGCCACCGGACTCCACTGGACGGACCACAGCTGCGTCCACTTCACCTTCAAAAGAACGACGATCCACCACCACCAGCAACAGGTTGCTCGAAGAAGCTGGAACAAGATCACAGCCGACCAGCTCGCCGCTTCCCTGAGCCAGCACCCTCCCGCCAGCTCAGCGAACCCCAGCCAGGCCGCCAACAACCTCACGAAGTGGATCAGCAACTGCGCGGATGAACTCGCCCCGCGGACAAACTCGCCCCACTGAGGACCCCGCCCAGCAGACCCGGCAGCAAGAAGGCACCATGGTTCACCGACTAACTCAAGAGCTCCAAGAAGAACTGCCGAGCCCTCGAGAAAGCCTGGAGAAGGGAACCAACACCGGACAACATGACCACCCTCAAGCTTGCCACCCGGAAGCACCACCAACTGATCCGCGCCACCAAGAAAACTGCATTCAAGGACCGGCTGGACAACAACGCACACAACTGCAAGGAACTCTTCAACATCGTGAAAGAGCTCTCCAACCCCAACGCCGGCAACAACGACATCACCCCATCGCAAGACCTCTGCAACTCCCTCGCCTCCTACCGCCCCCCACCACCACCCTCCGCGCCTGGACTCCGATCAGCACCAAAGACACCGTCCGCATGATGAACTCCATCCACTCCGGATCTCCAACCGACCCCTGCCCTCACCACGTCTTCAACAAGGCCGACGCTGTCATCGCACCCCACCTGCGGGACATCATCAACACCTCCTTCGACACCGCCACCTTCCCGGAGAGCTGGAAGCATGCCGAACTCAGCGCCCTACTCAAGAAACCTACAGCGGACCCCACCGAACTCAAGAACTACCGCCCCATCTCGCTCCTCCCGTTTCCAGCCAAAGTCATCGAGAAGACCGTCAACAAGCAGCTGGGCGCCTTCCTCGAGACGAACGGATCCCTCGACCCCTCACAGTCTGGCTTCCGAGCCAACCACAGCACCGAGACTGCCCTCATCGCGGCCACCGATGACATCCGAGCCCTGATGGACAACGGAGAAACAGCGGCCCTCATCCTCCTAGACCTCTCCGCGGCCTTCGACACGGTCTGCCACCGCACCCTAGTGCAGCGCCTCAGCAACGTCGGAATCCAGGAGAAGGCACTGGAGTGGATCATCTCCTTCCTCGACGGAAGAACACAGAGAGTCCGACTACCACCGTACAAGTCAGAGGCCACCGAAGTCATCTGCGGCGTCTCTCAAGGATCCTTGCTGAGCCCCACCCTCTTCAACGTCTACATGAGCCCCCTCGCGGCCATTGCACGCCAGCACAACCTCAACATCATCTCCTACGCCGACGACACCCAGCTGATCCTCTCCCTGACCAACGACCCCGCCGCCGCCAGAGCCGACCTTCACGAAGGGATGAAACACGTAGCCGAGTGGATGACGACCAGCCGCCTGAAACTGAACTCAGACAAGACGGAGGTCCTCATCCTGGGCTCCTCGCCCTCCGCCTGGGACGACTCCTGGTGGCCCCCCGCCCTGGGCACCGCACCCAAACCGACAGACCACGCACGGAACCTGGGCGTCATCCTGGACTCCTCCCTCTCCATGACCAGACAAGTCAACGCCGTCTCCTCGTCATGCTTCAACATCCTGCGCATGTTACGGAAGATCTTCCGGTGGATCCCCACCGAGACCAGGAAGACGGTCACCCAGGCCCTCGTCACCAGCCGACTGGACTACGGCAACGCCCTCTACGCCGGAACCACCGCCAAGCTCCAGAAGAGACTCCAGCGGATCCAGAACACCTCAGCCAGACTCATCCTCGACATCCCACGACACAGCCACATCTCCGGACATCTGAGAGACCTGCATTGGCTCCCCGTCAACAAAAGAATCACCTTCCGTCTCCTCACCCACGCACACAAAGCCCTACACGATCAAGGCCCGAGCTACCTCAACAACCGCGTCAACTTCTACGCTCCCAAACGCCATCTCCGATCAGCCAGTCACGCCCTCGCCGCCGTCCCCCGCATCCGAAGAATGACAACAGGAGGAAGGTCCTTCTCCTACCTGGCCGCCAAGACCTGGAACTCCCTCCCGACCGACCTGCGCCTGACCCAAGACCACCTCTCCTTCAGGAAGAAGCTCAAGACCTGGCTGTTCGAGCAGTAGCAGCACCCCCTCCCTCACCCCCCAAGTGCCTTGAGACCCTCCGGGTAAGTAGTGCGCTCTATAAATGTCTTTGATTGATTGATTTTCGAAAATTTCCTTTTCCTCTTCTTGGGCCTGAGTCTTCGGATCCTGTCTCTGATCCTTCGGAGGAGTTCCACCCGTCTGAGTCATTGTCTTTGTTGGAATCGGGTGTTTTGTAATCTGTTTTGCTATATGGGTGCATCTTCTCCTGACTGAATTTTTTAAGATCTTTACTTAATTTTTGTAACTTATTTTGCATCAGGTATTCTTCGGTTTCCGATATCTCTTTATTTTCTCTGGATACTGCCACGATACACCAGAGATTGCCTCGGGCGAGGCTGGCAAAAGCACGAGTTATCTAACCCAATGACTACTGCCATAACGCTTGTGTGGGGCGGAGAACAAGATAAACTGCTACTTCGATAAACACGGCGTTTATGAGGGTTTTACAATATATATCTCCTGGCAAAGTGGTTACAAGTGTCCTATCCTCTTTGATTAACCTATGTACGTTCTGGGGAACTGATAGGACAATCATTCCTCTTCCCTCCTTTTGATAAACACTGATATGGTCCTAGTCAGGTATTCCGTGTGGGTGACCATGGCAGCCAGGGGGTTACTACACAGGACCGAGTCTATCCTGACGTGTAACGCATGGAGAGCCGAAAAAAAGGAATAATCCCTACTATCAGGATGCTGCTCCCTCCATACATCTAGCAATCCCCACCTCTCTTGCCAGTCCATCCTATGTGTGGCTAACCTGCGTACCGGGGAATCGGCCAGCGGCGGGTGTGACCTATCAAGCACCACATTAGTAATTGAGTTGAAGTCACCTCCTAGGATGATGGGGCCTGCCAAGAAATAGGCCAGTGAACTCGTCAGGCCATCAAAAAAATGAGCCTGATCAACATTTGGGGCGTACACACTGCATAAAATCACATCCCTGCCATATAACCTCCCCTCCACCACCACATATCTACCCTCAGGGTCCACCAACTGATTTGTAACCTGGAACGGTATGCCCGCCCTTACCCATATCAGCACCCCTCTAGCAAACGCTGAATAAGTGGTACCAAATACCTGACCCCGCCACCTCTTCTGTAGTGCAGTGCATTCCTGCTTAGTTAAGTGAGTTTCCTGTAACATTGCAATCTGGACACCCCGCCTCACCAGATAAGCATGCACTTTGTGGCGTTTGACCATTGTTCGCAGTCCCCGGACATTCCATGTTAAGCATTTCAGATTAGGTAACGTCCCCATGGTAATCATTACAGTACCAGTTCAATAGCAACCAGTTGCTGCCCACATCGTGGCAGTTGCTTCCCCCCAACATAATTGTTGAAAAAACTCCCCAAACCCCACTCCCCAGGACAGAGCCTAATAACCCAGTTTCAGCCCTGTTCCAAACCTGTAGCACAGCACACATCAGTCTAAACTGTGGTCTCCACCACAGAAGGCCTTAAGGGCCACAAGGGGGTGAGTTATCGCCGACCCAGGGCAGGCAGAGCCCCCGCCCCGCGCCTTCCATCCCACACTGCTCGTGCGACACCATACCTGCCAGCCCTTCAATCACTAGGAGAGCCTGCCCACGTAGAAACAACGAAATCGGCCAGCCCATTCAATAGTCACTCATTAAAGAGTCCATCTGATGTCTGTGGGGTGACCGCAGGGCCCTTAGAACTCTCAGCCTCCGATAATTCTTCTCCAGATCTACCTCCATCCTCACCAGAGTCCGATTCAACCAGCGCCTTCTCCTGTTGCGACCTCGTAATACTCGCTGTTGCAGCCAGCGCCCCCTTCTTGTCCGCGGCCATCTGACCATCTCGCTCTGCTCTCTTGAGCTTGTTTCGTGAGCGGATTTGTTGCGATTTTCGGATCTGGAGCGGTTTAGGTCTCTCCCGTTGATTTTTACCAGTCCGGTCCATGCCGGCTCGATACAACTCAAGCCACGACCATGCTTCATCCGGGGTTTGAAAAAATTGGGTGTTCCCATCCAGGATTACACGTAGTTTAGCCGGGAAGAGCAAGGAGTATTGAATGCCTTCCTCCCTCAGCTCTTTTTTCACCGCTAGGAAGGACGCTCTGTTCTTTTGGACCTCCTGCGTGTAATCCGGGAAAACCGTAACCCGGTTATTGTCCACCTGGAAGGGGCCCAATGAGCGAGCCCTCTGTATTAACAGGTCCCGGTCCTTATAGTGCAGGAGTTTCACTACCATCGGCCTAGGTGGTCGGCCTAGCATCGGTGGGCGAGCTGGCACCCTGTGTGCCCGTTCCAGGGAAAAGAAAGGAGATAGACCCTTTGGTGCCACCACCGTTTTGAACCAGTTCTCCATATAGGCCACTGAGTCATCCCCTTCGATTTTCTCCGGAAGGCCTACAACCCTCACGTTGTTCCTCCGATTACGACTTTCTGCATCCTCCGCTCGTCTCTCTAGTGTGTTCAGGCGGCTGAGGATATCCGTCAGTTTATGTTCCGCGGTCACCACCGCCGGCTTCAGTTCTTGAAGCAATTGTTCATGATCTTTTACTTTGTCCGATAGCTTGGCATGGTCCGCTCTCAGGAGACCCAGCCCTGTAGCGACCTGCGCAATGTCCTGATGCAAAGCCTCCTTAGTCGCGGTTATCGCCTCCAAAATGTTGTCCAGTCGCTGGTTTAGCCTCTGTTCCTGCTGCGTTACCACCGGGGAAGCCTGAGCCCCGCCATCTCGGGTCAGCGCAGTCGAGTCGTCCCGGCCCTGTTCCATGACGGAGGCCCCGCCAGCAGCTGCCATCTTAGCTGCTTCGTGCGTCGTCATACGGTCTCCACAGGCCTTCCTCCTGGTCTCGTGTTCCCCGTCTCGGGAGCCGTGCTCTCTTTTGTCGGTCCTAGTGCAAACACCCCAACTGGGCTGCCGAACCGTGACCCTCTTCGACGGTGCCGATAGCCACCGGAAGCCGGGGTCGCCCGTTAGACAAGCACCAAGGCAGAGGTTGGGGGGGAGGGGAGGATAGAGGCGGATGCCGTGTCAGCCGTACTCTAGTCCAACGCAGGCCCCCACGCCTCCAAGTCCACTCCACAGATCCGTTAAGGTGGGCTCTAGCATCTCGAGCCCTGTTGGAAGGGACTCACACTTCGTTTCGGCCTTGCCCCTCGAGCAGAGTCCGCCGTCTCCCTACGCCGCCATTTTCTTTCCTCTCGGCGCAGCACCTCCGGCCTCCACCATCGGGTCTCAGCTTTATGATCGGTCTCCCGAAAGCCCCCAGCTGCTCTCCGATGTTTCCTCAACACTTCTCACGAAGAAACCGCTGTTCAGGGAACGCCAAAGGTGTAGTTTTCAGGAGAAATAGCGGGACCATGCGCGGAGCTGCAAGCTCACGCCGCCATCCCGATCGGCGTCCAAGCCACGCCCTCCAAGTTTGGTCTTTCTTTAGGGGAGGAACGCCTGCTAGGACTACAACATAAGGGCATGCCTCAGGTGGTAAATGAAGGAAGTCTGTGGACGGCTTATTATCAGAATCATCCACAGTAGAAAGGGCACTTGGGGCCTTTACAATATTTGAGGGTATAGGGTCCAGGGGCATGGGGTTAGCCGATACAAGATTACAAGGCAAACTATTGCTTATAGTGTAGTCACCAGATACTGTGTGTGACCGAGGCATCGCGCTAAGGGTTGGTTTAAAAAATGGATCTTATGGTTACCACACGTTTCACAAGCGGTATTGGGAGGGGAAGACGTAGCATCAACAATCTGCTGAGGCATACTTTGACTAACTATTCTCAGTGACTTTGAGTGTTGCTCCCCCCCGGTTTTACCAACAACATTAAATGTACTTTTGTGGGTATCAGATTTCTTTACCAGATCTTCAAGCCTATCCAAACGTTTCAGTAGAGCATTAAAATGTTTCTCAACCAAGTTTTTCATGCGTTCATAAACTGAATCCGCTATAGTGTCAATTGTGATATCGCCAGGCCTAATACGAGTACTTGGAGCAATTGTATGCTCAGTTTGGGTGTGGATAGAGTGGGCTGTGGCTACTGGTGTGGTCAAGTCAACAGTAATGTCATTTGTTGGCTCAATGGGCCCCAAGGGCACATCAACAGTGCCTTCTATCCAAGAACTCAGAGCTGTAGATTGAGGTTTAGAGCGAGGTGGCTGTTTTCTCTTGCTACTGATCGGTTTTGGCGCAGTTCTTTCCCTTTTGGGGTCTGGGACAGCGTTTTCAGCATTGACCTTAGCATGAGTCAGGGGTTGACAGTCCGTAAAGAACTCATCATTCTCGGTGTCCAACAACTCGATACCATCTGACGGTTTCTTGATGACTAGTAGTGCTAGTTTTCACAGTTGGGATCGGAGGAGGGGTACTAAAGCACAGCCTGGCCCAAGACGGCCCGGCCTCTGACGGCCCGCACCTGTCCCCGGCATCCAGCATAACGCGGGCCCCCGCCTCAACTTATGCGCCTCCTGGCGTCAGTGGTGGGCGCAGCGCTCTGGGTGCTGGGAGTTGTGGTTTCACCCCTGCACCGGATCCGGGACCCACCCACAACAACAGAAAGCAGCAGCAAGCCCCCGCCGGGGCCGTGGAGCAAGGTGGCGGTACCGGGCAGCAGGCAGGTTTGTTTGTCTAACGTGGTGGGATCCAATTCTCTAAGTTTGGTTGTATGCGTAATAAACCCCGCTGGTGGGGTCCTTATACTGATGTATGGCGGTGGGTGAAATCAATATGAGCCAAAGTGCGCTTAAGCACATAGGTAATATAAGTGCATGTTGGGGGCTTCAAAGCCCCCCTGTGCAAAGGGATGTGTTAATATGCCCCATTAAAGCCTGGGCTGCTTCCCTCCCCACACCAGCCTGGTCAGTTGTGATGGAAGTTCTTTGAAAAAGTTCCCACCCTGATTGTACAGTATATTTACGAACAGGTACAATAGTTTGCGAAGTAGTATCATTATGATCAGAGATATGCACCCTGCCATAGAGAGGGGTAATGTGATCCATAGTGTTATCTTGTCAGTCAGGGAGGTCAAGACTAGCCCATAATTAGCGTAAAATAAGTTCAGGGCTTCTCTCATGATTGTTATTCCTAAATATTTCATTTCTGCCTGGCACCATACTATAGGGTAGTCCAAAGGGTGTGGATGAGTGGCCAACGTGAGTGGAAAAATCTGTGGCTTCCCCCAATTTACCTTAATTCCAGAGATCCCTCTGAATGCAAGCATTGGATTAAGACTGGTACGTGGGTTATGTACAGAGCGTAATGTCATCCGTGTATAAGGACACTAGGATCTGCCTCGTTGGGTATCTGATCACATGCTCTTGATATTTCTGGTGCAGTTTGGCTGAAAGGGGTTCTACCGCCAGTGCAAATAATAGAGGCGAGAGCGGGTATCCCTGCCTAGTGCCCAATGAAATTGAGAAGGGAGAGACCGCACAACATTGACCAGCACTCTGACCTGCGGCAGTTGGTGCAAAAGGTGTAACCAGGCAAGAAATCCAGATGGCATCCCCATACGTCTGAGAACCCTTAGTAAGTACACCCTATACTGAATTGAACGCTTTGGTAGAGTCCAGAAAAACCGCCACCGCTTCTATATCCGGGTTCCCATCTTCTAGTATTGTGAAGAAAGTGGGTAGATTATGCAAGGTTGATCAGCCTGGAATAAATCCTTCCAGATCAGGCAGCACAAAGGAACTCATGAGAAGACTCTGTTCGCAAGCACTTTGATCAATATGCAAAAGTTACTTACCTTCGGTAACGATATATCTGTAAGAAATATAGTTAGTGTTAGATTCCTTACCTTAAAATATCCCCAGGCGTCAGACTGGATCCAGAAAGTACAGCTGCGCATCGGTAGGTGTCGTCTGTGGCTCCGCGTCCATCATCGTGATCACCGGGATGACGTCTGAGTACTTAGAAACCGCGTTGACGTCAGTTCTGTACATAGCTTTCTGCGCCAGGAACACAGAGCCATGCAAGAAACAGACACTTGTGCCATAAAACTAGGGCCCTCAAAGGGAGATACCTTAACTCTAGATATCGGTTCGCAGAACTGGGAGGATGGGTGGGGCGGTATGGAATCGAACACTGTTTCTTACAGATATATTGTTACTGAAGGTAAGAAACTTGTGCATCTGAAAGAAACACGTTAGTGTTAGATTCCTTACCTTAGAATAGATACCCCAGCAATACCAACCCCGGTGGTCTGTCTGCTAACCAAGATCGGTATACAGTCAAAATATTGAGTTTTTAATATCGATTTACATTAATATCGAATTAAAAATATAGAATGGACACTATCGAATGGACAGAATATAGACTACAAAAATATAGAATGGACAGAATAGACAACAAAAATATCGAATTTGAGGTAAGTAAGTTAATATTAATTTTTATTAATATCTAATTTTTTAAAGTATTTTTTATGTTAGTATATGTGTGAAAAGTCTATATTTATTTTTTTATTTATTTTAATTAATGTTATGGTCGTATTTTTGCGTAATATAATTCTGTAGCAGGTTGTGGGTTTATAGGGGAATAGGGTGGGAAGTAATTTAATTATAATTAAATAAATGTTAATTTATTTATTGGTATTTTGAATTGTTAATTATTAAATGGTAATTAATTAAAATATAATTGGTAATTAATTTTAATTAATTGATAATTATGTTAATTGTATTCATTTATTTTATGTTGCGGGTTTGTAGGGGAATAGGGTGGGAAGTAATTTTATTATAATAATTTAAAGAAATATATATTTATTGGTATTTATTTTGAATTAATTGATATTAAAATATTTAATTGGTAATTAAATAAAATATATTTGGTAATTTATTTTAATTATTTGATTAATTGATAATTATGTTTTTATGAATTTATTTTAAGTTGCGGGTTGTGGGTTGTGGGTTGCGGGTTGTGGGTTTGTAAGGGACTAGGGTAGGAAGTAATTTAATTATAATTAATTAAAAATTTATTTTATGTATTGGTATTTATTTTTATTTTTAATTGATATTAAAATATTTAATTGGTAATTAAATATATAATTGGTAATTTATTTTAATTAATTGATTATTGATAATTATGTTCATTTTATTAATTTATTTTATGTTGCGGGTTTGTAGGGGAATAGGGTGGGAAGTAATTTAATAGTAATTAAATATTTTAATTTATTTATTGGTTTTTTGTTTAATTATTTTTTCATTGTTAATTAATTGGTAAATAATTTGTAATAGGTAATACTTTTTAATAATTATTTATTTGTATTTTTTTATTATTATAATATATAACATTGTTAATTAGTTTTAATTAATTAGCAATTGGTATTAATAATTAATTTATTTTTATTTATATATGAAGTATTTACTTTCCCTACTGTTGCACTCTGGAGTGGTAATAGTAATTTTTACCCCTATGCTATCCAACGCTTTCCCTACTGTTGCACTCTCTGGAGTGGGAATAGTAATTTTTACCTCTACGCTATCCAACACTTTCCCTACTGTTGCACTCTCTAGAGTTGGAATAGTAATTTTTACCCCTACGCTATCCAACGCTTTCCCTACTGTTGCACTCTCTGGAGTGGGAAAAGTAATTGTTACCCCTACGCTAGCCAACGCTTTCCCTACTGTTGCACTCTCTGGAGTGTGAATAGTAAATTTTACCCTTTCCGCTATCCTACGGTAAATATATTGTAAATTTTTTATTATTACGTATATATATATATATATATATATATCGATATCGCGTTGGATCGTGGCACTCCTAATTCACTGAAAATATAAAGAAAACTTTGCAATTGTACCGGATTGAAGTGTCCGTTTTCTCCTCGAAGGTGCTGTTTGTGCGGCGTGCTTTGGGAGCGTGGGTGTATATATATATATATATATATATATATATATATATATATATATAACCAACAAAAGAGTTCCTTACTTTGGAGACGCTACTCAAAAGAACAAGCAGGACCCCCTCGGTGGCAAGCAGAGTCCTTTATTTTAAGCAAGACCGGCATTTCATTCTCAAATCTTTTCAAAGAAAGCCCTACGCGTTTCGGTGCTCCTGCACCTTGGTCACGGGCTGGCACTATATTGTCCGGCAGGTTTTACGAGAGCATCAAGTCACCTGATGTTAATACACCATCTCCTGCCTCCTGATAGGCTGGCTCCGGTGCTGTCAATCCAACGGTATGCTGGGACTTGAAGTGTTCCCTCGTAAGTTGATAATGTCCCGGTGCAATTTGCACAAAAGGATTATTGCCGGCACACAACCTACGGGACATTATTAACTTACGAGGGAACACTTCAAGTCCCAGCATACAGTTGGATTGACAGCACCGGAGCCAGCCTATCAGGAGGCAGGAGATGGTGTATTAACATCAGGTGACTTGATGCTCTCGTAAAACCTCCTGGTACACCCCTACCAGATCTCTCCGCTCAGCCTCAGCCTGCCTTGTCACTGTACCAAGATTCAACAAGGTCAGGACAGGGGGAAGATCCTTCAGAGTGGCAGCCGCCAAACATCACAACTCCTTCCATTCAGAAAGCGGATTAAAACCTGGCTTTTCCCTTAACTACTTCTCTGGCAAACTGATCTCAGTATCCCACCACTTTTCACCCTTAGGAGTAATTTTTCCCAGTGCCAGGATACCTGCTAGGTGACAGACGCGCTATACAAATGTTTTAAATAAATAAATAAACAGCACCCACCTGTCCGAAGTGACGGTACGCCAGAGGAGTAGGTGATGGCGAACCCTGCCTCCAACTGGCATTGAATGGGCCTGAAAGCTCGGACTAGGAAGGCTTTGAGGCGGATGCTGCGGGGGCCAATGTGGACTGACCAGGCCTCTGACCCCCTGCACCGCCATGACGGGCACCACGTCCGCGACCATGTTGAGGTTGGTTCTGCGGCCTGTGGCTGGACTAACATGTGGGGGCGCTCCTTCCTTGGCCACGCAAAGGGTGAATAGCAGAAGTTTTCCGGCTCTGGCCCAACAGGCCCAAGTACTTGGCATTAGCCCTGGAGTCCTTAAAACAAAACAATCAAGCGCGCGGTCTGCTTTGTCGCCAAAAAGGAGACGCCCATCAAAGGGCATATCCATGAGTGCGTTTTGGACATCCCCCGAAAAATTGGCAGACCTCAGCCTAGCGTGGCGACTTATCGCCACCGTCGTGGAAATCGCTCTGTCTAGCGAGTCCCTGGACCAAGTGCCCATCATATCAGTGAGGGTCTCGTTGAACTGCAGCATAGGCTCCGAAGAGCTTACTGGCGGTTGAAGCAATCAGTGAGGAGGTTGGTCCTCACCGCCACTGCAGGGAGCTCAAGTGCCAAGGCCGTGGCCGCCCTGCGCAACACCACAGCCTAAGTAGCCCCTCCTCCGTAGACACCGAAGGAGGAGAGAGAAAACCAGTGTCAGGCGATGTGTCAAGACCACTGGCATCCCCCAGCTCATCTGCCGAGTCCTGACTTAACTGGCACTGCTGTGCCAGAGGTTCCTCAGACCCCTCCCAGTCCTCCCCTTCATCCGTGTCCTGATAAACAGGCATAAAGGACTCAGCCTAATCATAGGCGAAGTGCTCACCCATCGACGCGGAGACGGCGCCGAGCTGCGCAGCTCCGCCACGGAGACGGCGCCGAGCAGCTCCGAAGCGGAGACGGCACTGAGCTGCGCAGCTCTGCCGCGGAGAAGGCGCCGAGCTGCGCAGCTCCGCCGCGGAGCATGCGCCAAGCTGCGCAGCTCCGCCGCGGAGATGGTGCCGAGCTGCGCAGCTCCACCGCGGAGAAGGCGCCGAGCTGCGCAGCTCCGCCGCAGAGAAGGCGCCAAGCAGCTCCGAAGCGGAGACGGCGCGGCTCCGCCGCGGAGACGGCGCCGAGCTGCGCAGCTCCGACACGGAGACGGCGCCGAGCTGCGCTGCTCCGAAGCGGAGACGGCGCCGGATTGGGGCTATAACCATGGGCGCAGTTGTAAGAGGACGGTGCCGGGAGTGGCACCGTGGGAGTCCGCGCCATCGGAGTCCTAAGGTCAACTGGCGTCGACCGGGATCCAGGCCTGGATCCCAGGGGTCCTGCGGCGCTGGGACAGAAGTCGTTGACGATGCCAGGGCCAAAGCCACCGGCACGCTAAGACCCCCAGTCGGGCCCGCGGAGCCCGAAGGCGCGCCGGCGGGCCTCGACAGCAGAAAGAGCCCTCATGGCCACGGGGAAGTCTTGAATCTTCACAAGGCAAAGGGGAAGTCTTGAATCTCGCCCGGAGTCGCATTAAGTCCAGGGACCAGAGGGTGTGGAGTTGGATGCGACTCCTGCAGCTCCGGCAGAGCGGAGCCGGTGGTGCCACCCGAACCCTCGGCCGAATCGCATGACGGGAGTCAGAGTGATGTCGCCTCTTCGACTTCTTCTTGCCATGTTTCGACTTACCTGAGTGCAAGGACTTGGAACTAGGCGAGCGGTGATGGCTGCGGCTCCGCGACTGGTCCCTCTACTTCCTCCTCGGCCGGTACCTCGAGCTGCGCGGAGCAGACTGCCGGAGCTCGAGAAGCTTACGGGACTGCTCCCGCCTAGCTTTCGAAGTCAAGGCCCGACAGTCGGGGCACGACTTGTCGTCGTGGTCAGCCCCTAAACAGTAGACACCGGCGGTGGGGGGCGGTAACCGACATCAGTCGGTGACAGGCGTCACACGGCTTGAAACCGGGCATCCCTACCGGCACCAGGAGTCGGGGTCGACTCGAAAAAGTCAAAAAGACCAAAAAGTTGGTCAAAAAAGGGCTAAGGGTAGGTCCTCTTCCCGGATCTGCGCTTGCTGGAGCGGAAAAAAGAAGAACTGACATCAGCACACGAGGGCAGCGTCTAAGCACTCAGACGACGTCATCCCGGCAATCACGACGCCAACGCACGAGTTACTCACCTTCGGTATCTATATATCTGTAAGAAACAGTAGTTAGTATTAGATTCCTTACCTTAGACTATCCCCAGGCGTCAGACTTGATCCGGAAACTTTTGCATAGCAGTACCCTTGCGCGTCGGTAGGCGTCGTCTGCGGCTCCGCGTCCGTCGTCAGGATGACATCGCCGGAGTACTTACACGCCGCCCTCACGCGCCGACGTCAGTTCTTATACACAGCTTTTCAGCGCCAGAAACGCAGCCATGATAAAAACCAACACTGGTGCCATGAAACTAGGTCCTTGTAAGGGGATGACCTTAACCCTAGATATTGGTTCGCAGAAGGCTGAAGGTGGGTCGGGCTGTAAGGAATCTAATACTAACTACTGTTTCTTACAGGTAGATCGTTACCGAAGGTAAGTAACTTGTGCATCTGAAAGAAACAGGTTAGTATTAGATTCCTTACCTTTGAATAGATACCCCAGCAATACCAACCCCGGTGGTGGGTCTGCGAACCAATGATCACACCAGAAAGTCCGAAAAAAGCCATTGATCCGGACTTGGCTGTCCATGCAATAGTGTCTTGCGAACGTGTGCAGCAAGGCCCACGTAGCTGCCTGACAGATGTCCTGCAAGGGGACTCCCCGACCCAGGGAAGTAGTAGCTGCCGTGGCCTCAGTGGAATGGGCATGTAGCCCCACAGGAAGCTCCTTTCTAGCCAGAGAGTAACAAGCCTTAATGCACAAGACGACCCATCGAGAAATGGTCGTCTTGTGCACCGCCCGTCCCTTCTTAGCGCCCACGTAACCAACAACGTTGGTCATCCACCCGGAATAGGTGTATGCGATCCAGACAGAATGAGAGCGCACGTTCTGGGTCCAGACAGTGGAGCCTCTCTTCCTCTTTCAAGGGATGCGGAGGCGGAAAGAAGGGGGGCAAGGTAATGGACTGCCCGATGTGGAAGGCTGTGACTACCTAGGGCAGGAAAGAGGGTCGCGTCCGCAACACAACTTTGTCCGGATGGACAGAAAGGAAATGAGGTTTAGAAGAAAGGGCCTGGAGCTCGCTCACTCTCCTGGCAGAGGTGATGGCAACCAGGAAAGCAGTCTTAAGAGTAAGGAGGCAAAGAGGACCGTTATGAAGTGGCTCGAAGGGAGCGCACATCAAATAATTCAGAACAAGGTTCAAGTCCCAAGTCCCACTGAGGCATCACGAAAGGAACAGGAGGAAACATGAGTGCTGCCCTTCAAAAACCTATTTACAACTGGGGACTTGAACAAAGAGGGCTGATCAGGGAGCCTTAAGAAGGCAAAATGGCACAGAGGTAGCCCTTTAGAGTGCCCAGAGCAGAGCCCTGCTGGGCAAGAGAAAGAAGAAAGAGGAGAACCTCTGAAAGAGGGGCAGAAAGGGGATCCACAGCCTTTGCTGTGCACGATGCCACAAATTTGTTCCACCTGCAGGCGTATACCGATTTTGTAAAGGGACGCCTGGCTGCCAGAATCACATTTCAGACTTTAGGAGGCAAGTCAAATGGCCTCAACTGCTGCCGCTCAATCTCCACACATAAGTGGAGACTGGACAGGTTCGGGTGGAGGACCGTCCCCTGCTTCTGCGACAAAAGGTCCTCCAGAAGAGGCAGACGAATCAGGGGATCAACAGAAATGCTGAGTAGCTCGGGATACCAGTATATTTGTGTCCAGTCCGGAGTCACAAGGATGACTTGGGCCCGGTCGCGTCTGATCTTCAGCACCCTGAGCAGAAGTGGTATAGGCGGAAAGGCGTAAAACAGACCGCAACTCCACTCGTAACGAAAAGCGTCTCCGAGCAAGTGTCGCCTTGGAAATTCCAACATGCAGAACTGATGACATTGCACATTCTCATCTGTGGCGAGTAGAACAAAGACGACCATAACAAAGGCTCTCCCCACCGCTAAAAGAGGCCTTGCGACATGTCAGAGTTCAGACGCCATTCGTGATCCATCATGCACAGACAGCCGAGTTTGTCCGCCCTGGTGTTCAGGGAACCTGCCAGGTGTTGAACCACCAGGGTCACACCCGGATGTTCCAGCCACTGCCAGAGGAGCAGAGCCTCCTGGCATTGGATCCACGACCCCACCCTGCCCTGTTTGTTGCAGTACCACAGGGTGGTGGTGTTGTCCGTGAATACCTGCACTACACTCCCCCAGACAGAGGGGAGGAATGCCTTCAGTGCAAGCCGGATCGCCCGCAGCTCCAGAAGGTTGATGTGGAGCCGGGACTCCGCCAGAGACCAAATGCCTCTGATCTCTGCCTCTCCCATGTGGCCCCCCAGCCCTGGAGGGACGCGTCAGTCACAACTACGTGCTCCAGGTGGGGGAGGGAGAGGGATCTGCCGCTGACCCAATCGAGGTCCGTGAGCCACCACTCCAACTGTCTTGCAGTGCCCTTCGAGATCAAGACATGGTCGGACAAGTTGCCCTGATGCTGGGCCCACTGAAACTTCAGGTCAGACTGCAGAGCCCGCATCCACCACCTGGCGTGATGCACCAGAAGGATGCAGGAGGCCATCAGCCCCAGAAGCCGCAGCGTCAACCTGACCGAGACTCGGGATAACGGCTGAAAGATCGGAATCAGAGCCTGAATATCCCGAACCCGCTGTACGGAAGGATAAATCAGAAACTGCGCAGAGTCTAGAACCGCTCCGATGAAGAGGAGCTTCTGAGAGGGACACAGGTGTGACTTAGGCACATTAATGGAGAACCCCAGCAGGTGCAGGAGGTCGGCCGTAGTCTGGAGGTGGCTGACGACTGTCTGGGGCGAGCCCGCCTTCAACAACCAGTCGTCTAGGTAGGGGGGAGACTGAAACCACTAACCTGCGCAGATGAGCTGCGACCACCGCCATCACTTACGTGAACACAAGTAGGGCGCTGGTAAGGCCGAAGTGGAGCACGGTAAACTGAAAGTGCTTGTGGCCTACCGTGAACCGCAGTTGGCACCGGTGGGACGTCAGGAAGGGGATGTGAAAATAAGCGTCCTGCAAGTCCAACGCTACCATCCAGTCTCCCGGGTCCAGGGCAGCTAAGACCTGAGCCAGTGTCAGCATCTTGAACTTCTCCTTCCGGAGGAAGCCATTGAGGTTCTGCAGGTCCAAGATAGGGCGTAGGCCCCCTTTGCCCTTCTTGGGAACCATAAAGTAATGGGAGTAGCAACCACACCCTACTTCTGGCCCAGGAACGCGCTCGATGGCCCCCTCGGCCAAGAGGGCCGTAACTTTCTCTCGCAGAAGATTCAAGTGATCCCCCGACACGCAGTGGTACTGCGGTGGTATGGCTGGAGCGGTCGCCTCGAAGGGACGCGCTCGATGGCCCCCTTGGCTAAGAGGGCTGTAACTTTCTCTCACAGAAGATTCAAGTGATCCCCAGGCACGCAGTGGTACTGCGGTGGCAAGGCTGGAGAGGTCGCCTCGAAGAAGAGGAAGTAGCCCCTTCGGACGATTTGCAGCACCCACCTGTCAGACGTGACAGTGCACCAGTGGAGGAAGTGATGCGAACCCTGCCCCCCCCTGGCATCACCTGGGCCTGAAAGCTCTGACTAGGAGGGCTTTGAGGCGGATGCTGCGGGGGTGGATGTGGACTGGCCTCGCCGTTGTCCCCGGGCACCGCCAAGGCGGTTACCACGTCCGCCACCGCGCTGGATGGTCTGCGGCCCGTGGCTGGCAGGACGTGTGGGGGCGCCCCTTCCTTGGCCACGAAAGGAGCAAAAGGCAGCAGTTGCTGGCGCGGGGCCGACAAGCCGATGGACTTGGCCGTAGCCCTGGAGTCCTTAAAGTGCTCAAGCGCACGGTCTGCCTTGTCGCCAAAGAGGCGACGTCCATCAAACGGCATGTCCATAAGGGTATTTTGGACATCAGCTGATAAGTTGGCGGACCTCAGCCAGGCGTGGTGACGAATCACCACCGTCGTTGCCATCGCTCTGCATAGCGAGTCCGTTGTATTCAGCCCACAACAGATGGAATACCGTGCCGCATCTCGACCCTCCACAAGGGCTTGGGCGAGTTTAGTCCGGGCCTCCTCCGGACATTGTGACAGCACGTCCGCAACAGTGTCCCACAGAGAGTGGGAATAATGACCCAAGAGGCACGCGGTGTTAGCTGACCGCAAAACCAAACTCAGTGAGGAGAACATCTTCTTACCATACTATTCGTACCTCTTGGATTCCCGATCGGGGGGAGCCGTCAGAAATGCGATCTGGAAGTTAGAGGCCTGTATGACCAGGCTCTCGGGAGTGGGGTGGGTGGACAGGAAGCAAGGGTCGCCCGGAGTCGGGCGGTGGCGTCTGGCCACGTTCCTATCTACAGGGGAACCTGCAGCGGGCCTGGACCAGGTGCCTAGAAGAACGTCAGACAAGGCCTCATTAAACGGCAACAGAGGCTCCGAAGAGCTTGCTTGCGGTTTAAGGACCTCAGTGAGGAGGTTAGTCCTCACGGCCGCGACGGGGAGTTTAAGGGATAAGGCCTTGGCCGTCCGCGTCACCACACTATAGGCAGCCCCCTCCTCCGAAGCCACGGTAGGAGGGGAGACAAAACCAGGGTCTGGCGAAGTCTCAAACAACAAACATTGCGGCTGACCCTGGTTAGGCACTTCAATTTTTGTTTCACAAATCAGTCTTGTTAATGTGCAAGACACGTCCGGAGCTTGCCACACTTATGTTCCACTGTCCAGCAGATACCATAAGTTTTTTCAAAGAAGGACCGTGCACAAAAAAGCAATGTTCATAAAGTCTCCAAAGTCTTCAGTTATTAAGTTCTTTATTGTTCAAATCTTTTTTATATAAAAAAAATCCTCAGCCAACGCGTTTCGTTCCAATGGAACTTCGTCAGGACTCAATGATGTCATGAAATTTAATACATGGGTCCCAGGTCATAGTAGGCCAAGCAAAATCATATATTCCATCTTCACCCAATCTTTGTGTAGACAAGAAATTAAGGTACATTGTTAGTTCGCGAGGACCAGCGGTTCCTCTAATTCCGGCTCACGGGCCTAGAGCATAAGTCCGTCACAGAGTAAATATATAAAAAACGCTGGAGAGAGTTGCATCTGTAACATCAATCACTTTCAACGGTGTCTTCAAGTTCTAGCACGAGTACCCAAGTGTCTCCTATCATCACATGTGGACTGTCACAATCTCAATCGTGGATAAGTAAAAAGTAGCCTGACCTGTATAATTCAAACCGCAGGCCCCACCGTCCTTGAAGGGTAATGATAAACCCTCAAGGGAACAACAATCACAAAGGACCAATAATATAGGACCACGTCTTCAACAAACAAGCATTTACAATGCAATGGTTTCGTCTTTGGAAAAGTTACAGCTATTGGCATTGTAAATGACAAAATGTGTATTTATGTGTTGGTTTTGAAAACGGATAAATAAATTGCATTGTCATTTACATTGCCATTAGCTTAATCTCTCGCAAATGTGAGACCTATTGTACCCTACGGACGATCATGGAAAGAGTAGTGAGTCACAGACAAAGTCATACTAAAATAAGGTACCCCTTAATCAAGATTGTGTGGTCTTGGAGAAAAGGGGAAACACTGCAAAGATATAGACCTCCCACTCGACCACCCACTAATTCGCTTTGGCCAACACTGGCTCTATTGGGCTCTCCCTCAATGATATGAAATGCAACAATTATACTTACACAGAATGCATACTTTCTTGGAAAAATATTTTTATTTGATCTTTTTTTCAATTTTTTCTTATAATTAACATCTGGAAAAATCTACATCCCGAATATGTAGCAAATAAATTGAAAATCGTACAGCATCTATAGAGACCGAGAGGATGTTATCTGGCTCACCCCACAAAACATTCTTTTTATAACAACATTCACCATAGAAAGCTATGGAAACCACACACCTCAGTGTAGGGTGAGCAAATGTATCACCACACCATCAATACATTATAAAATGTCATATAATACCACCATCCTAGCACTATTTCTATCCCCTAAATGAATATTGATGAATATACTGTGACCTAATGACACTGTACGCAATACCACAAATCTGGTTTCATAAATAATACCCGCCTTATAAATCAATAGACCTGCAGTAAGCAGAGCAGGAAGAGACCTTGTAGTGAAACAATATCATTAAAGAACTTCCTCCAAAGCTCTTCAGGAACGTAAGGCATCAGTGCACATTTTAAAGCATCAGTGCACATTGTAAAGCATCAGTGCACATTGTAAAGCATCAGTGCGCGTTTTAAAGCATCAGTGCGTGTTTTAAAGCATAAGTGCGCGTTTTAAAGCATCAGTGCACGTTTTAAAGCATCAGTTCAGTGTACATTTTAAAGCATCAGTGCACGTTTTAAAGCATCAGTGAGCATTTTAAAGCATCAGTGAGCATTTTAAAGCATCAGTGAGCATTTTACTGTGTGTGGTGTCAATGAGAAGAACATGTTTAATTCCAAATCCAAGGTGGAGTCAGGCCTAATTAAAACACATTTCTGTACACCACAGCATTATTGTTTCAATTGCAATGTGTTTTTAAAAATCACATATTATTTAAACTAAAAATAACACCCCTTCGCCTCCATGCCTGCAGTCCTTGTTTTCTTATCCATGCCTCCTCACAAATTGACACTTCCGTCATGCTGCGACACGTATGGCCTGCTCCCCGACCCACAGAGGCAATCGTTCACTGTAGTCCACCATCTGCAAGAGTGAAGCCTGCGCTACTTTTTCTCGTGTTTTTGTTTGGGGTTGGCGGTCGGCCTGCGTGTGGGTACTATTTGCTCTGCGTGTGCCTGCATTCTTGCGCCATGTGACACCCGTCTTATTTTAGCAATACAAAGGGGAAAAACGAGTGGCGTTGTCATGTTCTCTCTTCCCTAGTGTCGTACTTTCGGATTTTGATCAATATTGCTCGAGTTGTACTTTCATTCATGCTCTTTTAAAAATATAACTGAGGGTGCTCAGATCTGTCCTCGCCCTGTCCTTCTGCACCTGTCAGACCTCCCTCGGGCCACCTGCTCTTCAGCGTGAGCAGCACCTCTTTACAAAACTACAAAAACAAATATTCTTGACACTGCCCTGAACTCTTTCTGCTCCATTATCCTCCCAAGTGGTGTCCTTTCATTGGGTGAGTTTGTTAAATTGGGTGGTGGTGTACTTGGGTATCTGCTGGGAAACAAAAATAGACCTTGCAGAAGCATCCCGTTTAAGCCTCCAAACATATGTAAATTCTGAACTAAAGTTGTATGGTCATGTGGTTGAGCTCAGACAGTCCCAACTTTTAAACTCATTCTGGTAGTTGTATTTTAATGCCTTCTTGTTTGGCACTGCAGGGGCTATGGATAGTTAAATAGCTCACAATACAGAGGATGAAGTAAACAGCTGTGGGAGACTGGATTGTTTCTCTGACAACAAAACGCACAAATTAAAGTCGCCCGTGTTAGCGGCCGTGCAGTTATTCCTGCCAGAGAAGTTTTGCAAAGTTCACTCCGTATGCCTTTCGTGAAGGTTGCAAAGGTTCACTTTTCACAGGAAAAGTAATTTTCTACATTGCGATAATTCTCTCCACATATCGAAATAACATATATTCTCATGGAACCCACCCGAGCCGGAAAGCACGTGCTTTTTATCTCTACAATACTACCCTCAATGTCAAGTGTATGCAATTTTTTTCTTTAGAAGTTTGCATTTTTTAGAGCGTTTCTATTCACAATAACATTGCCCAGGTAAATAATACAATGTTGTTAATTAGTCCTCCTAAGTAAAAATATGTGCGAATGAGACAGTAGTACGTAACGTTTGTGAAGACAAAAAAA
The DNA here is from genome assembly GCF_964263255.1 of Lissotriton vulgaris. Lineage (NCBI taxonomy): Eukaryota > Metazoa > Chordata > Amphibia > Caudata > Salamandridae > Lissotriton > Lissotriton vulgaris. Next base: position 361,532,353 of record NC_141694.1, read on the forward strand.
AAAAAAACACAGACCACCTTTGCCCACCAAGGTGTGACATTTTACATCTTAGCCAAGAGCAGTTGGAATGCCTGTACCTAGTCTCCTGTGCATCAAATAATTGATCAGTGCATGCAGGCCATACACTACACACTATGGAATGCGCAAGACAGAGGCTGCAATGGTAAAGGTAGCAACACCACCATTAAACGAGGCCGTGGTTCCATTTCTGCCAGTTTCTATTACAAACTATGCATTCTGGGAGATGTAGTCTTTGTTCTGTTCAAGAAACTCTGCTAGGTTAAAGTACTGGCCGACACTAAAACAGAAGTAAGGAGTTAACCCGGGCTAGCAAGTTTGGCCCCGGTGCTATGGCGTCATAAATTCAGCTCACAAAAAGCCATGCGGGTGCCTGTCCCCAGCCCGCCCTGCAGGTGTTGTTTGATTCTTTAGCGCTCCAGTAAGTGTAACCCGGCACCCGGCCCTCGTCCTGCCGTTCTTGGCCTCAGAATAAGTTGGCCCACAACAGCGGCTGCTTCCAGCTCTTTTGCTGTCTCAGGAACTCTGACAGGTCAGCGGGAGAGCTGTCGATTCTGAAATTTAAACCCCCTGCTCCGTCTGTGTTCGTCCTATTTTCCTCCCCTCATTTTGCCCCCACCCTCTTCCTTGCCATCGCGGAGGACCGGACTCGCCAGGGAGAGTAGTTGGGGGAGGGGAGCACCAGAGTAAGCCCCGGATAAACGGAAAGGGGGTAACCGTCCAGGGCAGAAGAAATATAAGGGGGAGACACAAAAGAGGGGAACAAGTGGAAGTGTAGGACCGTAACCACCAGCCGGAGGAGGCAAGGACTGCGCCCAACACCAATATGGAGCAGAGCCCCGTAGACGACTGGTCGCTTCAGAGGAAACAGAAGGAACAAGCAGCTCCTGAAAGACACGGACAGCGGGAGGGGGGCAGGATACGACCACACGGGACCGGGAGACACGCAAAGACGTAAAACAAACAGGGAGACAACATGAGACGGGGTAGACTTACAAAGTGAATAGAAAATTATAAACAAAATGCTGCTTACCTGATCGCAAATACAAAGTACTTCCTGGCAACTTCAATCGCGCAGCCCACTCCGGCAAAGGACACTTCGAAAAAGACCAAAGCATGCCGAGACCAAAAAAAATATCATCCGCCCACAGCCGCAATGACGCACGAAAATGGGCGGGATGAGTAAAAATAGCCGGAACGCCCACGAATCTGCTCGGAGGGAGCAATGCAGAATAGTGGTGAAATATGAGGGGAGGTTCATAATTGTCCAATAGGGATCTCCTTTCGGGTGTTTATTCCCAAGGGAGCACTGCTGCCATTCTACTTCCTTGTATGGAAGGGCGGGACCCAGGTGTCCTTTTCATCAATGTCCCAGTGCCTTCATTGAGGACTGACTCACAGGTCTTTAGTGAAGTCTTAGTGTTCTCCAGTTTTTCTTTAATTCTAATGCTCTGTGAGTGCAGGATAGCTCCGGGTACAGACCGGTTCCTCCCGCTCGAACTTTTATTCATGCATGCACATATAATGGTGACAATGCATGTGTCGGTGATGTTCCCAATACTCTGCCAGTAGCTCTATTAACACGTTTCAGGTACTCCTCCGCCTGTTGTGGGTTGGTGTAAAAGAACTGCATCCCTTGGTGTGTGATCCGAAGACACGCTGGGTATAGCATGGCATAGTCTATTTGGGCTAGCCGCAGTATATTACTAATTTCTCCCTGACCTCCTGTACCGCCATCATAAAATCAGGATAGAATTCTATGATGTTTTCCTCAAATTCCAGTTTCTCCTCTCTGGAGAGGCGGAGGACCGTATCCCGGTCCAATATTCGAGAATCCTAGCGATTATCAGCCTTGGGGAGGACGAGGCCCCAGTGAGCGATGTGCTCTTTCTACCACTAATTTTACAGGCAGGGCTTCCATACCCAACGTTTTCAGCATACACTCTACATATTCCTCCATTTGCCCAGAAGTTGGTGCTCTCTGGTAAACCCATAATGAGCAGGTTCCGCCTCTATCTCTCTTCTAAATCCTCTTTTTGGCAGCCATAACTTTCAAAAGACACTCCCATTTGTTCTAGTTGGCTTTCCCATCCAATTTGTCATCCCTGGAAGGACTGAACCTTCTACTTGACAGGACCAAATCCTCTTCTCCAATGGATCCTCTACTTCTCAAAAAACTCAAAGAGTGTAGAAGTAGTCTCCTTCCTCCTATGTTGGAGGTTATGAATAAGGCTATTGTCCAGGGTTCTTTTCCACCGGTATGGAAGAAGGCTATTGTGAAGCCTCTCCTTAAAAAACCATCACTTGACCCCGGCCTTCTTAAAAATTTTAGGCCTATCTCCCTACTCCCTGCCCCAGCAAAAATACTGGAAGCACATCTTAATCTCCATCTGTCTTCCTTTCTGGATGCTTCTGAATACCTTGACAACACCCAGCACGGATTCAGAAAACACCACAGCACGGAGTCCCCGCTTACTCTTGTGGTCGATAACATCCGACGCAAAGTGGACTCTGGCCAAACTACAGTTCTGGTCCTGTTGGACCTCACGGCCGCGTTCGATACCCTGTCTCCCGCCATCTTAACATCTCGGCTTAGGGCGGCAGGTGTTACTGGGCCGGCCCTGAGTCTCCTGAATTCCTTTCTCCTTGATAGGGAACAGAGAGTGATGCTCGGAAACTACCTCTCCCAAGTCATTGCAATGCGGGGTGCCACAGGGGTCGGCATTAAGTCCGACCCTGTTTAACATCTACGTGGCCCCCCTTGCTAGACTAGTAAGATCGCAGGGGAAGGAGGTGGTATCTTACGCCGACCACACCCAGATCATGGTGTCACTGGCTCATTCCTCTGTCAGGACATCCGCCTCCAGCTTCAGGTCATGCATGCAGCATGTATCAGATTGGATGATCATCAACTCCCTTAAGCTGAACGGCGACAAGACAGAGGTACTGATCTTTGGGAAGGACCAAGATGTTTGGTCGAGTGATTGGTGGCCTTCTTCTCTTGGCACCTGCCCCACCCCCTCCCAATCAGCCAGAAATCTCGGTGTGGTATTTGACACCTCACTCTCGATGTCTCTACAAGTGAACCGGACCGTGGCCACTTGCTGGGGTGTGATCAGGATACTCAATAGAATCCGTAGCTATCTCTCCCTCCAGGCACACAAACAGATTGCAGTCGCTCTTGTTGGCTCCAGGTTAGATTACTGCAACTCTCTGTACATGGAGTCCAACAAGGGCCTTATACATAGACTGCAAATCGTGCAGAATGCTGCAGCGCGCTTTGTTTTGGCTCTTCCTAAGACATCATCTGCCACCATTGCGGGGAGGGATCTTCATTGGCTCCCTGTTCAGCACAGAATTTCTTTTAAAATTTTGTGTCTGACATATAGAGCACTCGCGGATGGCTCAGCGGGTGCTATCAGCTCTTTACTCACCCGCTACTCTCCAACAAGATGTCTCCGATCCGCGGGACTATCCCAACTTGTTGTTCCCCGATTCAGGCTGACCAGATGGGGAGCCAGGGCTTTTTCCGTTGTTGCCCCTCAGCTCTGGAACGCTATTCCAATTGAGATTAAAACGTTACCCTCAATGGATTTGTTCAAAAAGGCCTTAAAAACGTGGTGCTTTTCCAGAGCCTACCAATGATGAATTGCTTCGGTGTTGCTATGAGCTGGTATTTATGAAGTAGGCGCCTTGACGCCCATTGGGCAAAGTTCGCGCAGGACAAGACTCCTTTCATTCATTCATTCATTCTAGTGCAGAGATCCTATGCTCTGCTTCCTGTAGTCACCCATCATGTTTTTCAAGCTTTTCTGCCAGGAAGTCAACCAGGGTGCACATGGAATTCATTTTGCCCGCTATTGACACAAGTCTCTGCTTCAGTCCTCAACTGCATCTTCAAATCATCATCAGCGGAGTCTTGGTTGACAAGGGATTATTCCGACATCTCTGCAAGTGTCCCTTGATTGGGAGCTCACTGCTCTCCGGGTTTAAAGGACAGCCTTGATGGTTTGCCCTCAGACCTGCCCATATTCTTCTTTATCCATTTTGCTGCCAATCTTGTACTTCATGCAGGACCGGGAGATTCTTAAAGATCCCACAGGGGTATTGTCCCCATTAGCGTAGCCACAAATAGTCAAGTTGTAGATGTGCTAGATTCGCTACACCTTTAGTGTTCTGCTAAGTGTGTGTGCCTATCCCCCCCCTACCCCCCTCCGCCGGTCACACAACTAGAGGCCTACCGGCATTTTCTTAAAACACACTGCACTTATCCAATGACCAGGGTAATGTGCGATTGCTCCAGATCTAGCCTTCTGTATGTCCCTCTGCGCTCTTCAGTGCCCCTCCAACCCATCCATCCACCCCCGCAATGTCCCAGCCAGTAATCAGCACATTGAGTCAGGGGAGGGGATGCCTTGCACTGATCAGGCCAGTGAGTTCTGTAGTGTTGTCTCCGCTTAAATCGTTTCTCTTGAGTGGGGTCTTGTGCATGCACGCTTCCTCCCCCATGCTACCTTCCGTTGCTCGTCCTTCCTCCGGGGCACATCGCAGTTTAAAATGCCTACGCTCCGACCTTGCTGCTCTTTGGCGGGAGCTCTGGGTTTTGATCATTCCTCCGGACAGCTTTCAGCTTAGGGCGAGTTATAGGCGGTGCGCTGCAGCCTCTACGACTTGGTGGCCCCATCGCGAGGCCCACCGTCAGTCTCTGCAGGCCGCAGTGCCTGTGAGAGGCCTCTTACAGGGCTCTTGTGTCTTCTTCCATCCAGTGGGGAATTGGTGCCCAGAGGCAGCTGTTGTACCCAGAACCACTAATAGGATTTTGTCCGATTAGTGGCCCTGGCCGCAGGAGCCTCACGGTCATGTGGCCATTTTACCTGTGCACTCCTTTTTATCGGAAGAGCTGATCAATGATTGGTACTTCGCGGTAGACATAGGGAAGTTGTCATACAAATGCTTTGGGCGCCCAATCCTCCAAGACAAAAGACAAGAAGCATGAGGAACCAACTTCTGAGGAGCCACAAGCTCACGTCCCTAAAAAAGCATGAGGAAACAGATTTCTACTGGTGGTAAATCCATCATGCAGTGGTTTTCTTGGTGACGGGTCGTCCCAAGAAACTTCTTGCAAAGGAAACAGAGTTGCTTTGTTTTTCTGCACTCCTTAGTCCTTTCTATGTAGTGAATCACCGCCCTTCTGGCGTCCAGTATGTGCAGCGCTCTGTGCTCGTGGTTGTTTTTTGGAAAAAAACTAGGTATTTGGACTGTTTGGTTGATGTGGAACAGAGACACCACCTTTGGCATGAGGTGTGGGTCTGTTCTCATAACAATCCTATCACTGTATCTGTAGGGAGGGCTCTTGATGTGTTAGCGCCTGAAACTCACTCTCCGTAATGATGTGATAGCTACTAAGAAGGTAGTCTTCAATGTGAGCAGGTGCAGAGTAACTTGGTGCATGGGCTCCAATGGTGCCTTCAATTGGGTCAGCACTACGTTGAGGTTCCATGCTGGCATTCTGTTTGGAGATGATTCTCTTTGCCCCTTCTAGAAATCTCTTTACGACTTGGGAGGTGAAGAAGCTTTTCCCAGTTTCTCCTCTAGTGTAAGCCACAATCGCCGCTAAGTGCACCTTTTTTTTTACATTTGACTGGGATTTTTATTGTGAAGTGTACCCTTAGGGACGTGTAGCTTAGTTTGCTTTGCAGTAGATGTGTTAAGTATTTTAGCACAGTTTACTCTCTTGTGATCTTTCTTTGCAGTTTCTCTCTAATGCACCATTCTGAGAATCTCTTCCACTTTGCTACATAGCATTTCCTTGTGGTAGGCCTTCTTGCATCCCGGAGCACTGCCATAGTGCTCGCCGGTAGTTTGAGATGTGCAAACTCTAAGTCTTCAGGAGCCATGCCGCCAGGCTGAGGCTCTCTAGCTCTGGGTGCCGCACCCTTCCGTTCTGCGTTGTTAACAGGTCCCTTCTCCTTGGGAATTTGTGTGCTGGTGCCTGCCCCATCTCCAAAATATGCGAGAACCAGGACTGTCTGGCCCACTGAGGCGCTATTAGTATCACCAACATGTTGCGGATCCTGCATTTGCCGAATACCCTGTGTATCAGCCGTATTGGGGGAAAAGCGTATGCAAATGTCTTTGACCAACTTATCCATAGCGCATTCCCTTGTGGCCATTGGTCTGGTTGCGAAGTGTTGACATTTTGCATTTTAGTGTGTTGCAAATAGGTCTATCTGCAGTGTACCCAACTTCCGGAATACCTTTAGTAATTCCAGATTGTTGATCTCCCATAAGTGTGATACTGACCCTGCTTAGTCGGTCTGCCTCCACGTTGTCCTTCACTGGGAGATGTATTGCTAGTAGGTCTATCGTTAGTCGGATGGTGCATGTCCACATCTCCTATGCTAGCCTTGATAGCGCTACTGGCTGTGTTCCTCCCTGCTTGATTTAGAACACGGTTGTGGTGTTGTCTGTCTGGATCAACACCCTGTTTCCGTACAGCTGCTTCTGAAAAGCTTTCAGGGCTAGGAACACAGTTTTTAGTTTCAGGTAATTGAGGTGCATGACCGCATCATGTTGCGACCACAGCCCTCTCACCTTCAGTTTGTGCATATGCACACCCCACACCAGCTGGGATGCGTCCGTTGTGAAGGTCACTGTTGGAGTTTGTTGTGTGAATGGTTTCCTCTGTGATATGTTTTGTTTGTTCCAACACGCTATTTCCTGATGCACTGCGTGTGTGACAACCACATCTTCCCAACTACCGGTTGCCTGTGACCATTGTTGTTGTATCCATTCTTGGAATAGCCTCATGTGCTATGGCACCTTAAAAGTACTTGACCTTCTGCCGACCGAAGCGAGAAAAACCATAGTCCATGCTTTAATATCCCCTCACTTGGACTATGGCAATGTTCTCTTACTTGGTCTAAATCAGAAGGGACTGCACCAATTACAATGCATACAGAATTCAGCAGCACGACTGGTGCTCGGTCTCCCTCGGAAAACATCTACCAAACACGCACTTGCTAAACTTCACTGGCTCCCTATTAAAGAGAGAATCATATTTAAGACTCTCTGCTATGCACATCGCATTGCTCAAAACAAAGGCCCAAGCTATCTGAAAGGTCTCATCGCCATTCATCGGCCGATTAGAGATCTAAGATCGTCGGGCATGATGCTATTTAAAGTCCCCCGCATCACAAAAGCTAAAATGGGAGGAAAATCCTTTCGCTATCTGGCCACTAAATTCTGGAATGCTCTGCCAATCCATTTGCGGATGGAGCCCTCCGAAATGAGTTTCAGAGCTAAACTTAAAACTCACCTCTTCCCTAAATACTAACTTTTGTCATCTCATGGTTCAAGCTCTTCTCGATGGGTTTGCATTTTGTAGTCAGCGTGGGGACACACAGCTTTGTGTAGCCAGGCGCTCAATAAATGCTTATTATTATTATTATTATTATTATGTGTAGTCTGATATTTTGAACTAGGTGAATGCAAGACCTCATCATTCCCATTAGCTTGCTCACCGTGCTCACTGTCAGAACTTGCCCCTTGCGGTAATGACGTTTCCTTAGTAATGCCAAGGTTCTCTTCCTGCTGGGGAACACTTTGGCCTGTATACCTTCTATCTTTACCCCAAAGAATATCTTCATTTGCCCTGGGTCTATTGACTATTTCTCCCAATGAGTCGAGACACCCAGCACAGTGAGTGTAAGTATGACCTACTGGATGTGTATTTTGCATTGATCGTACAAACTTGCCTTTACGAGCCAGTCGTAAAGACAGGTGGTATACGTGTATCCCTTGCCTTCGCAGGTGTGCTGCAACAGCTACTAGGCATTTTTTAAACACCCTAGGTGCGGATATTAGGCCGAATGCCAGTACTGTGAACTGATAGTTGCTTTGGTTGATCACAAACCTTTGTAGTCGCTTGTGGTTGATAGGGATGAGGTCATCTTGAATGGGAGTCCATACAAATTTGTTCAAGAACCTTTGATCTAGGATAGGTCCGATTGTTTCGTCCACCTTTGGCACTAGGAAGTAGGATGAGTGATCCCTTGTTCCTTTGGTTTTGTGGTACCACTTCCATCGCCTCTAGCTGCAAGAGGGAGAGCTCTTTTGCTGAGTGAGCCTTTCTGCTTTGTTTTCTGTGGAGGTTGTCTTTCCAACTCTATACAGTATCCATATTGTATGATGTTTAGTATCCATTTGTCCGATGTGACCTTCCTCCATTCCTGGATGAAGTCTCTTATTCTTCCCCCTACTGGTGTGGAGTGTGAGGCACTGTTGGTCTTTTAATGTTTGGCTGCATTTTTTCTTTTTGTCTGTCTGCCTACCCAGAGGTGTTGCTAGGGTGGGGGCATGGCAGAATCACTCGGTTGAGGGCTGTTGTCCTCGTCCGTTTCTGCGCCCTTGAAAGGACTGTCCCCAGGGTTGGTACTGACAGTTTTTCTGCTGCTGCTGGCCTTGGTAGCCTTGCAGGAAATTTTGGTGCAATGCGGTCGGCACGTTGCCTCCACTTCTACCACCTGGCCTTCTGGGTGTGCCTCTTCTCATCCCCCTGAACTGCAGCGCTACCATGGACCTTGCTGTTTATTTGTCCTTCTTGAGCTGCGTCACCTTGTCGTCCACTGGTGTGCTGAACATTACCGATCGAAGGGTGTATTTAAGATGTTACTTTGTACCTCTGGCTTGAATCACGAAATTCTCAGCCATGCATGTTTTCTCTCAGTCACTTTTATCATTACGCAGAGTGGTGCTGTGGTGGCGCAGAGAGGTGCTGTGGTGGCGCAGGAGTGGTGCTGTGGTGGCGCAGGAGTGGTGCTGTGGTGGCGCAGGAGTGGTGCTGTGGTGGCGCAGGAGTGGTGCTGTGGTGGCGCCGAGTGGTGCTGCCGAGTGGTGCTGTGGTGGTGCTGAGTAATGCTGGGGTAGCGCTGAGTGATGATGCTGAGTGAGTGCAACTCAATGTATTATGTGGAATTGTTGTGTTTTATCTAGGACCCCAATCAATATTGTGACCTCATGCCCCTATACGGCTATAATCAATACATATCCCTATAATGGCATAACGATCAGAGCCATATTTCAGTAACTCGTCTCTGCAGTTCATGACATAGCAGAAGCCACTTCCTTAGATTCCTACAGAGCACACCGAGTTCTTTCGACATCTCAAACCCCCAGCAACCTGGGAAAGCCCCGCTTGCTTTGTTTTGATTAGTAATAGAACTCCTGCAAGCACTGTAAGAACGACCAGTTCTTAGTGACATCTTTATTGACGTCTTATGCCCAAAAACTTACGTCAAACTCGGCACCTTTCAGGTATAAATATACCAATGTTGCCTTAAGCAAACACACAGTGGTAGTGAATACTGGAGCATAACAGCTGTCCCTTGCAGAGCCCAGCAGATGCGAGAAGCCCACGGACGCTGCCTCTCCTCCTTGACGCGCTGAGAAAGACGCTGCCTTTTCTCCTGCCGAGAAAATCCAGCTCCGGCGTTTCCAGCCTACCCTTGCGGGTAACTGGGATATCGGGTCCTGAGAGGAGATACCAGACCTCCTGCATTCTATTCCAGAGGTAAGTTGCTGACTAAACCCTTAGAGAGAATTCTTGAAACAAACTCTTGGCAAAACCAACTTAACTTAAACTGTTACTTACTCCCTCCCTTGTATTAGGCTTAGGTCAGGTACACTGGGGTAGGCGTAGTTAGAAGCACCAGTTGAGGTCGTTAGCCAATGTATATATGAATGTATATATTTTATTCATTTTAACTATCTTGTGGCTAAGAAACCATATCAATGCAAATACTCCTTTTACTGTACGCACTTTTTATAATAACAAGTCTTGCAATTGTGGCAATTCATTTCTCTTGCATGAGAAGGAAGACTGCTCAATAAATAGTATCTTTTATTGAAAACGCCTGTCTCTATTCTCTGCATCCTGGTGAGAGTAAATCTGCACAACTGACTGAGTGAAATAGCTGTCTATTGTTTCACACGACTCTAGAGATTGACTCTTATTCTGAGGAGCAAAGTTGTCATGTTTATGCGGTTGTCGGAAGCTGAATCCCTTCTTGTCTGAAGCCTGGGAAGCTGATCACTTCCTATTCAGTCAAGAAAGTTTCCAGTTACCTCTGAGCTAGCTGGCACAAACCTAAATTAAGTCTAACATAGTCAGTAGTGACCTAGAAGACCGCAGTCCTACGTCTACACTGCTGTTTATGTTATTCCAATGCACAGGGCCTATAGGGAAAATAGGAACTACACTACATGGCGCCTAACGTTTGGTAAGGCGATCAAACTAACGCAAGACGTTAAAGTAACTCAGTCGTGCTTTTTCACACAGACCCTTTCTCCCGTAAATACTCCAATAGACGTCTGGAGTGGGTGAAAGTTTAAAATCTGCCGGAACTTAGTAGGAAGAGATTCCTATGTAAAGTTTCTGGTTTAGTCAACGTTGAAGGATACAGTGTTCCAAACAAAATATTGTGCACCTAATCTTTGTTTCCTTGGAAACCTGATCTGCAACAAAAAACCTTTGACAGTAAAATGAGTGATGAAGAAAGGGATGCTGCTATACTAGCAAATCAACTAATGGAGGAAGACACGAGTCCTACAGACTGACCAGAATGCTATCCTCATTCCGGTCAACATAAGAAAACCTATAACGTTAAAACTTCTAGAAAACGGACTGACATCACAAGGTGGTACAGTCATTTTCGTGATGGAGGCATACGAATATCGGCAGACAGAGGTATTTTATTCTTGGATAAACTTTCCAGCGGCAAACGCTACAACACACGAGTTTCACTATTACAAAATAAAGGAACCACCGGAAGAGTACGCTCCTTTCGAGGAGATTGAAATCCCAAGAGCACCTGCTCTGGTTTAAAGGCGCCCTAAAACATAATGATCACATCACCAGGCTCGGTCCACTATGTAGACCAGGAGCAACGTGGCTGGTTCTAGCCAGCTACACACCACATCCAGACATTGAAAAAATGTCAAGAGAAGAACTTTTAGCACAGCTAAAATTACTAATTAAAATACACAGACAGTTAGTCCAATATGTAATGCGGACTGCAACAGTCCAAACAGCTGTTAATGTTCCACAGCTGACCCCTCATCAGGGGAACACAAATAAAATTACACCACAGAACATACAATCATGTTTTGGAAAATCTCCCGCAAAACGGGAACAAATTCCTTTCTGGTTAGCACAGAAAATTACTCAAATAGAGGCAGTATTTCCGAATACTACCCCTATTGAGAAACACAGAATTCTGACTATCTGCCTTCCAATGGGAGTCGCACCACATGTGGAGGACTGTGACACTTGGGGTACAGTCTTTGCTTCCATTTACACAATAACACATGGTGTTCCGTCCATGGCGGTAAAACCGGATGTGCTAAAACAAATTCAGAATGAATACGGTCCAGAACCTGCTTTAACTCTTGGTATGAAATTACTGAAAGACTTCAAGCAGGTCTCTGGTATATTACTAGCCAACATAAAAGGAGAAGCAGCATCTGTGGCGATCCGCCAGAAATTGAAAGAAACAGATATAACAGATCAACCAATTGAGCTTGCCAGAATTATAGAAAAATGCTATGAAGGATTAGGTAGAGATAGTTTGGGTGGGAAACCTGTAAAACCCCAACTACTCGAAAATCCTGAAAAATTATTTATTAAAAATAATCTAAACACTCCTAAATAGAGCTGGGATGGAAATAAACAATCCACTCCCAAAGAAAAAGTTTTCCAGTCCAGAGGAAGGTCTCCTCGGCGGAGGGAAAGACTCCAACTCGAGAACACCAGTCTCCCCAGAGGGAACACTGAGAAAAGATATAACCTTAGAAATAGGGATAACTTGAAAAAGCCTGATAGATATCAAAGTATTGATACACGTCCCTCTCGATCTTTTTCGCAGAAATCCGAAAGAAGAGGACGGTCAGACCTAAGGGAAGAGCACACCAAGTCCAAAGACAAGGAACCTGCTCAAAGTAAAAAATTACAATTCCCAAGGAAGAAGGTAGCCAGTATTAGAGTAATCGAACATGCCGAGAATACCGAGGACACAGCTGAAAAACGGAGAGTGGGCACAGACAATGCTAGACAGTGCAGCAGAAATCACCATAGCTCGCAAGATCCTGATGAGTCATCTGGAGACAGTGGAAACAAATGAATACATTCAGGTAGAGACTGCAGATACCAGAGTTAGCGAACCTCATAAGATATACGAAATAACACTGCGTATAGAGGGAGATAAGACTAGAAGAATAAGGGGTATATTTTGGGATAACCTCTCAAAAGGCTATGACATCCTGTTAACCAAGAAAGATTGGCCCCCAGAGTTGGTCAGGGAGTGCCCTCATAGCAAAGGAATGATTATGCCTGCCTTCTCAAATCACATTCCAATTCACACTAAATACATATATGCAAGGAAATGGGCAGTAGCCCAGGCACCAGCATTATATAAGAATCATGTAGGATGGGATGAGGACTCTCCTCCTCACAAAATCCAGTTAAAAAGTCAACCGACTGCACAAAGGCAGTACCCAATTAAGCAAGAAGCTAAAAAACAGGTCAGGGAGATTTTAGATCAACTTGAATACCAAGGGGTAATTGAAACATGCACCTCTCAAATGAACAATCCTTTGTTTCCTGTCTCCAAACCGGACGATTCGTATCGTCTAGTCTTGGACTACAGACACCTTAACTCATGTTGCAAAACATTTGCGGTACAAAATTCGCACAGTGCAGCACTATATGAATAAAAAACATTAGACATATCTAATGGGTTCTTTTGCCAAAATATTGCACCAGAAAGCAGGTACTTGACAGCTTTCTCAATAATGGGGTCACAGAAAAATTTCTGTAGGCTCCCACAGGGATTCAAGAACAGCCCAGGACTATTCTCAGCCAGAGTAACAAAGTTACTACAAATATATGAGGCATTATCTTATGTCGATGACATCTATCTCACAGACAACGACTTGGATACTCACTTGAAAAGGGTGAACACCATAATACTTGGGATCGCAGCAGAGGGTTGCAAATTCAACTTTAAAAAGTCACAAATTGCCCATCTAACAGTATTATTTTTAGGTTACGAATTATCAAGTGAAGGAAAAAGCCTAGTGGACAACTTCTTAGAAAAGTGCGCTGTACTCCAAGCACCGAAAACGCTGAAGAACTTACAATCGATTCTAGGCTTCCTGAATTTTAGAATAACTTACATTCTAAACTACGCAGAAAGAATTAAACCTCTCTACAAATTAATAAAACCTGATTTTAAACCAATCAACTGGACTCAAAAACACACGGAAATTTTGAGATCACTGCAAACAGATATTGTTAGCAAAAACAGACATTGTTAGCAAAAACAAAATTAGAAACACGTGACAATACACGCAACCTTGTAATCCGGGTCATCCCAGGAAGATGCGTATTCACATACCTGACCTCTAATGAGGGAGAAACGGTACCAATGGCTTACAAATCACATTTGTACACACAAGCAGAAAAAACATTGTCTCACAGAAAATACTGTGAAGGCCGGGCAAACTGCTATAGCGAAAGAACGAGAACTAGCACAAGGTAAAAGGATCACTGTTCTCACAGCAGAATCCGCCTTCGAGGCACTATTCAGCCCAGTAAACCTGCCTACAGTGTCACTGGATCCGAAATGGATACAGTGGGAATATTCTTTTGCTGCAGAAAACGTGAAATATTTCGCCCGCACATAAAAAAACGGAATGATTTAAAATATGAAAAAGAATATCCTCTGCCAATCGAAATTCTCCCTCTAGAACAGTACTCCTGTATAATCTATACAGACAGATTTGTACAGCATTACAATGTAGAAGATAAATCCTACGATGCAGCCTGTGCGATTGTTAAAGGTCGCTGGCTCTGCGGTAAATTCAGACCGAAAATAACAAAAACTGAATCACTTAGAAAATGTTCGGCTCAGCGAGCTGAAATCAGATCTTTAAAGATGGCGCTTGAAAATGCCGAACGTGAATTCCCGACACTAATCGTGTGCGATTCGCATTTTTGCGTCAACTCCTACAATAATGATTTGCAGAACTGGGTTCAAAATGATTACATAGACGACACAGGTGCCACAATCAAGCATAAGATGTTTTGGAAACAAGTAGTTCTTTTACAGAAAGAACTACAAAAGACTCACGTGATGCACACTCTGAGTCATCGACGGGATGGCGTTCACGTTGCAGGGAATTCATTGGCTAATACAGCCATAGCGGAAGCAAGTAAACCGGCTTCCGTTGCCACAAAAAAGCCTTCAGAAAAATACATAGACGGGGAAACCATGCTGGCAGTAAAAACGTCTTCAAAAGGCAACTGTGCAGCACTACCTTTGAACTATCCACTCAATTATACATACGTAATTGATGCAAACTCCGTTCCTTTTGCTCGAATCCCTGGAGTGGGGGATAAGGTAATTCCAAACACGAACCGGAGAAAGTTATTAATAGCAGACGCACACACGGGTGAAGGTCCAAGGCACAAACAGATTAAGGAATCTCTGACCGAATTACAAGCAGTATACTGGTGGCCGGGGATGAGCCTGCACCATTATAAATTTGTAAAGAGCTGTCCAGACTGCGACCGAGACCGCAGTAACGAGTCAAGCGGGGTAATGCCATGGCCTTGTATGAAGGTAGCATAGAGCTATCTACACATGCAATCCAGCGTCCTATTAATTGTTTAAGACTACATGCACTTTAAAAATGTGGCCCCAGCGCTCGGCTGACGCCAAAACTGTTATAAAAGATTTGCGAGTCTTTATCGGCACATACGCAATTGCCATGCTTCATTTTGACCAGGGTCCTGCTTTTAGCTCTCGAGCTTATAAGGAGGCCATGACCAGCATGGGCATTGGATTGCGATTCTCTTGTCCATTTCATCCTGAGGGAAATAGCGTAGTGGAAAGAAAAAAACGAGACATAAAGCAATCTATAACAGCAAAGGTATTAGGTTCGGGTGATGGGTGGGTCAAACATTTAATAAGTGTCCAACGTAGTCTTAACAACCTGCCAAGAAATTCTCTAAAAGGTTTCAGCCTGTACGAACTATTGTTCGGAACTAGAATGCATGTTCAGGACCTAGATAGTCTTGCTTCAGTGGTAGAAGATAAGAATAAAGACTTTGATATCAAAGATCGCTTGGCTGTTTTACAGGACTTAAATGAAACAAGAAAAGCCCTGAGCAACATAAAGTTAAAACAACAGCCAACCACCACTGAAGACACACCACCTGTCCCAGCAAGACCTGTCTGGATTCCAAAGATTGGGGATCTGGTCAGAGAAAATAGCGGTGAAGAAGGAATTTGGGCCTTCTTACAGAAAAGCAGTACCTGTCTTAGCAATCAACGGAACAAGATCAGTAGTACTGCCGCCCCTTGCTGGTAAAAAGGAGAACAGAGTTGTATCAATCGACCTGGTAAAACCACAATCATGTGGCCTATAATCAATAGCAGGCCCAGTGGACTCGCAAGAAGTAACAGAATACCCAAATTTACAAGTATCCAAGAGGTTCAAACTTAAAGACTAATCGCATTTGATAAACCTGCAGTGAATAAAAAAAAGGACTATGCAGAAATGGCATGGAACTTGTGCCTCTTGAAACACAGATTGAAACAGTTAGTCATGAAATACCAGTCTACAATGATGTAGCATCAGAATGTGCTAATGAAAGCCAAATGGGAAAAACTATTCCAACAATCGACAGAACTGCGTCTGGCTACTTCATCAACTTCGACAACTTTTCTGAAGATCAAAGCAACCAAGAAGTAACGCCAGAAACAAAGACTTAAAGAAAAAGCAACAGAACTCTTTCATCAAATCAAGGAAGCATATTTGAATGCACCATTGATTGAGCATTGGATTGTATCAGGGGTACTTATACTCCTACTATGCCTGATTTTAGTTTTAGTTTTAGGAAAATCTATTACAGTTCAATGGACACAGCAAGTCAGAACATCTACTTAGTTCTGAAACCTCACAGATCATCTCACGTCAAGAAAAGCGAACTATCATCAGTAAATGTCACAGCCATTACAATACCCGGCGGGGTAGTTTGGGACAAAACAGACTATGAAATATATGGCCCGGTCGAGATCTTGAAATATCCTCACCAGTTTAAGGTTTCATTAAGTGACTTTGTTTCATTAAGTGACTTTGTAAAACCAAGTACATTCTTTGATGATTGGGACTTTAAAAGTATAAATGATATGATGTCAGATTTGGTGTTGTCAGCAAAATTTACAGAACATGATTTACAAGGTTAATCTAATTATGAACAGATGTACTGTTTTTCACATTACGCAGACCACTATTTACATAAATCTGCCCAACCTAGAAATGTTTTTAAATTTAACCAATGGGAACATTGTGCTACTCCACCTAAAAGCAGTTCAAAAACATTCTATGAGAAATTCCAATGCTTCTTAGGGTTTTACACGAGTAATGCAGAAACATTTTATTATAAACTGTTGGAAAAAACAGGGACGAAAACCATGCTGACAAATACTAAATTGATATATTCAGAAGCATTTTATGAAAAAATGATTACATCTGGTTTTGATTTCTGGAAAAATAACATTGAAACAAAAACCATCTGGGGTACAAATGATTGGCAGGTACAAGGCCTAGAAGCATTATTTCGAGCCTGCATGATCCCAGAACAAATAATGTTCCTGAATGACACAATTCAACAAACAACCTGTCTTGGCCTAGCTAAGATTAAAGACCTTAACAAACAGTCTATTCCAAAGCAAATACCGGATAATGCAACCACAGATATTGAAATAGACGTATCCCAGTTTTTAAATGAAAACAGAACACATCCTGATTGGAAAAAAAGGTTAATCTGGCCTACAGACACGAATAACTGTCAAGATAGATTCCTGAACAAAATACAGGGGTTAAAAATGTCCAGACGAGACCCTAGATACTCCCAGATACAACATCCAGGGATAGTAACAACATACAGTGTAGGGAAACTCTGCCTTGAATGGCTACAAACATCCACGCTGGCACAAATTAAGCAACACTTGTCTTTACTTAAAGATGGTGTTGACTTCCGCGATTTCATTATGGGACCACGCAAACAGCGTCAAAAAACGTTTCATAGCGGCCAGCATATATGCGGCATACAAGGCTTGGAAAGAAACTCAAATTGAAACAGCCGAGAAAATACGAGAAATTGATCGTATTAATTTGGAAAAATCACTTTCTGTTGTGGACAATGGGTTAATGACTCTGTCCTCCAGAATATATTCACTGGACAGTATTGTATCATCTGCTATTGATATAATAGACCAGGACTTGCTAATGTTACAACATGGCCAGTCCCAATTACGTTCTATTGTACAGCTAGGCTGGACGTTGCAAAATCTTCGTTCAGGCTATGTGCCATGGCGTTTAATCAACACAACGTCATTGTTTTCCATCTTTAACCTTACTGATAAACAAATCAGTTTGGCACAGAAAGGAGCAGACTATACAATCCTGAGCATCGAAAAACTTGAGATTACCATTGACAATGTCAGAAAGACCTGTCATTGAATGGATAATACACAGGATTATCACAATTCCGATAACAACTTTCCAATTTAAAAATTGCCTTGAATATATACCGGCAGGCCAGTATGAAAAGTTGGGTAAATGATACATTAAGTCATCATGGAAATTACCTTATACACACACGTTATAGTGACAACAACAAAAATGTATTTTAGTGTTAATGAGTGTAAACATTCACTAAGCGGTATACTTTTGTGCCAAGGTATTAACTTACATGGGGCCTGTGAGGGTACTTCAAACAACTTTTCATGCCACCAACATGGCACACCTGCAGCACAAATAGAGCCATTCTTTAGGCAACTTTCTAACGGGAGTTACGTTCTAATAACGGATCACAGCTGTTGTGGCTTGGTGCCAGGGAAAGCATATCTCTTAAGCGCGAGTTCCATGGTCACTTGCTGTATGCAAGCATTGTATCCAAACGGCCCTGGAGACTCAGTGGCTCAGATTTGGCCTAATTTGAATATCTCTTCTATACGAATTGATACTTTAAGCAGAATGAAGTCTGTACTTTTGCAGACAACAGTGCCCATCTCGTCATCAAAAGAGACGTATGATCTCAAAGTTGCAAGGACGGCGGCAGAGATACATGCACTTTTATCAACAAATTGCCCGGTGCATTTCAAAGAAATGCTCAGCCAAATACTAAATATGTCGAATGCCAGTGGTATCTCTAATGTATTTATGACAGTTTTTTCAGGACTGTTAACACCATCTGAAGAGTCCTGGGTATCTTTCCAAATTTTGAACATTCGATTTTGGCGGCGTACCACTACTTTTGGGACTCGTAGCAGGTATTTTATTTTTGACTCTCCTGCTCCGATATGGCAAACCAAAACGCAGACAGACTCCGGCACGGATGGAAGAAACGATCCTAGCAATACGCTACCGGGACCGCATAACTAAAGTCCTTGGGATAGCTCGGCTACGAGATCTGAATATGACCTGGTTTCTTTCATTCAGACCTATACAGCAGACATGCATCTTACCTGTGCTTCGATGTATGCTATGCGGAGAGGAATGCGTGTTAGACACCTGTCTTGCACTACCATCAGCAATACCAATGGACGTCGATACTTTGCTAAGTCCGGTAACGGCTCACGCATCGTGTTGTCCCCAGCGGTTACCAATCCTTATGACGGCATTCGTTGAGACTCCTGCACTACGACTAGGTGGTGGCAGTGAAGCAAGAAATGAAAGCAGCATCACCCAGGTACGACCTTCTGTGAGCATTGCTGATCCTGAAATCGATTATAGCAATCATTCTCACAACTGCCAAGTTACAGCATTATCGAACCTGGTCGAACTGTCACCTGAATATATAGACCAATTCTTTGCGAGCCTGTCTGAAATGATGTTCTCTCCTGAACAGAAACAATAACTTTTTGGAAAAACATTCCGGCACACAGCGTTCCAATGAACTCTGAATTCGGCCTTCAGCTTTCATAAACAAAAGCTACTGAAAAGCGTTTTGAACTATTTTTCCCCGCTAACCATGAAATTAATTTTTCCAAAATATTTACCTTTTTTTCTGCCACACGTCCTTTGCTTAAAGTAGAACTATTCATAAAGAACAGAGCTTTTTTTTCAATTCAAAGAAGTCTTTATTCAATTATTACATCATAAAAGACATGCATCACAAAATACACATGAAATATAAAAAAGTATGAAAGTATAAAAACATCTAAGATCATATTAAATCACTATACAGGCTTCTTTTGAATAATTATAAAAATTACAATAAATCCTACGTTAAATTACCACAATATCACAAACCCAATAAGGAATGCACAGGAACAGATGAGCCTAAGGTTATAAGTAAGCACCTAGGTCAATTTAATAAACCTTGCTCTTAAAATCCAGGCCCACCCTAAATATTTAGCTACTCCAGTTACAATTAATGGGGACAAATTGGTCTGTAATATTCTACTAGCATTAACAGCCGAGCGCGTTCCCAGGCTTCTGCAAACGGGGCTTAACCATTTAGCTCTAGGGGCGACATACAATGGGCAGACAAACAAAGCGATTTATGCTTTCACCCTGACCTGGGCACTTAGGACAGTGCCCAGTCCCACCAATGCCCCACTTTTTGGTGAACTCCCTTAAAGGCAGGGAACCGCATCTAAATTGGTGAAATAATTTACGGTCCAGGGGCTTGGTTATAGCGTCCTAGTATTTTTCGAGGCTGGGAGCATCCTTGATAACAAATAAACCAGTGAGATTACTTGCACTCAATCCCGAATGTCTATTTTGAACCACCCAACCCCAGTAATGTGATTTCAAGTCCTTTTTAGAAGGGAAGGTTGCAGATGCGGGATTTGACCACAGTTCTCCATACCCCATGGCATACAAGGAGGCTCTTAAATCCTTGAACCAACCTATATTATATGAGCCTGGTAGATCTTTAACCTCCAAACAAGCTCTTACGTATAACTGGAGTTCGGGCGTTGTCCAAAGGCGTCGCCAGAATGCTAATGGACGAAACCTGGCCTGGTCCTCCACAGGCTGAAACCCAAGATCATACAAAAGCAGAATCCGTGGTGTTGACTGTGGGAGACCCGTTGCCACCCTAAGGAATTTATTTTGGGCTGCTTTCAAGGGATCCAGATTACTAAAGCCCCATAGCTCCGCCCCGTACAAGACAGAGGGTAGAACTTTCGATCCATAAATCCTAATTAGAGGCGAAATTGGCCGGTTAAAGGAACCTTTATGTTCTTTAATCAGGGCTCCTCCAATCTGCATGTGTTTTAGAGCCAGGAGATCAACCTGGTGGGACCAACTAAGGGTCTCACTGAATGTTACTCCCAGGTATGTAAACAACTTAGTTTGTTCCAAGGATGTACCCCCCATAGTAACCCTTGCTGAGATCGGGGTGTGTCCTCTTAGTACCATAAATTTGGTCTTTGACACATTCACCTCAAGCTCATGCTCGCTGCAGAATAGTTCAAACCTCATCAGGGCCTGTTGGAGACTCTGTCTGGTCTTTGAGATTAGAAGAGTATCATCAGGAACATAAGGGAAAGGGGATTTTCATTCCAGCTAGAGACGGGGGCGTCGGTAGGGTGGGTGTCAAAATATTTGGTAACCTCATTAATATATAAAGAGAAAAAGGTAGGGGCTAGTACACACCCTTGCCTTACACCTTTAGCAACTGGAAATCGATCCGTTACCTCCCCTGGCTTGCCCCAGCGTACTTGGGCATAAGTTTGTGCGTGTAAATTCACCAGGAGGCGTACAAGGGGAGCTGGCATGCCCAATTCTACTAGACAATTCCACAACCCTGCCCTTGGAACAAGGTCAAATGCAGACCTTAAGTCCACAAAGGCTGCATAAAGGGTACCTTTACCCAAAAGGACAGTCTTCCAATAAATTAGAGTGAACCGAAAGGCCTGATCTAAGGTGCTCACATGGGACCTAAAACCTGCCTGGAGTGGGGTTAAGATGTTAAACTCACCAATCCAGTCCTGAATCCTGCCAAGAACAAAGCGGGCTGAGATTTTTTGCACCGCATCAATAAGGCTGATCGGCCGGTAGTTGGAAGGGACTGACAGGTCACCTTTCTTGTAAATTGGCAGGATTTCAGCCCCAGCCCTGGACTCGGGAACCTTAGCACCAGAGGCCAAGGCGTTTACCAATTGGACTAGATAAGGAACCCAAAGATCCTGGTCATGCTGGAATAGGTCAGCTGGTATGCAATCAGGACCTGGTGCTTTGCCCCTTGGAATAGATTGCAGGACATGTTTGACTTCACTACTCGTAAACTCTAGTAGATCAACCGACACTGGACAATAAATATCATCCTGTGCACTACTAAGGCACCTGAATTGTTCCTCAAAATAACACCCACTGATGTTGACCAACCGAAGCGGGGCTTGGACGATCTTCCTGGGATGAACCCCATTTTAATAAATGCCAAAACTGTTGCATATTGGGCGCCGAGACTGATACGGTTGCTCCTGCAGGCACAACAGTCATATGCCTCTGTCTCGCATGACGAGGCTAAGCAAGCGTGGCTTGCCACGCTGAGTAGAATCTACCAGTGGGGAGATAAGTCTTGCACGATGCTCCATCGGCTATGTCAATGTAATCTTCAGCCAGTTACACTGCCGGGCCTCACTGTGGATGACGGGTCGGTGATGACGGACCCAACTGAATTGGTGGCTAGTTTCGCCCGATACTTCAAGGAGCAGTATTCCCCACAGGAGTGTCTGGAAGCAGATGAGGTAGCCAAATTCCTCGATGACCGGCCACCGACCGCGGACTCGGATGAGGCCAGGACAGCGCTCGACGCTCCGCTTACTGCTGAGGAACTCGGGGAGGCTCTGGGGCAGCTTAACACCGGGAAGGCACCTGGGCCGAGTGGCTACCCATGTGAGTTTTATAAGAAATTCCACCTTCTGTTAGGGTCTCACTACCGACGTGCGCTCGAGGCGGCCCGGACCCGAGGCAAGCTACCACCTGATTGGCGCCATGCGGAAATTGTTGCGTTTCCAAAGCCGGGTAGGCCCCCTGACAGGCATGACTCGTACCGCCCCATATCCCTGCTAGACATCGAGGCCAAAATCCTAGCGAAAGCTCTAGCGAATCGCCTACTTCCGTATATCACGGAACTCGTCCACCCTGACCAGGTCGGGTTCATGCCTCATAGGGCGACACGCCATAACATCCGGCGGGCACAGGCAGCGGTGGACGCCATGGGGGCCTTGGGTGAACAAGCGGCTTTGCTGTTAGCAGACATGGACAAAGCCTTCGACTCTGTTAGTTGGGCATACCTTTTTACGCTCCTGCCCTGTCTCAACCTGGGCCCGGTGTTTTTGTCGTACCGCAAGCTACTGTATACTGACATCACGGCCTCGGTACGGGTCGCTGGGGCTATCTCCGAACGGTTTCAGATTGGTCGGGGCACCAGGCAGTGATGCCCATTGTCCCCATACCTGTTCGCCCTGGCCATGGAACCCCTGGCCTCCTGGGTGCGCATGGATGCGCAGGTGCGTGGGTTTGTGTGGAATGGGGATCTAGCGGACAGAATTGCGTTGTATGCTGACGACGTCCTCTTCTTCCTTACGGACTTGAGACGCTCTGGGCCCCAGGTACTGGAAATTATGCATATCTTTGGAGAGGTCTCCGGCCTTCGGCTGAACCTACATAAGTCTACTCTGTGGGTGCTGGGAGGTGGAGCCATGACGGACCCCTGGGCGGCAGGCCTTCGGGTGGCGTCCGACGGGCTGAAATACCTTGGGGTGTTTGTCTGAATCGGCGACCGTTGCTTGGGAACACAATATCGTGCCTGTATGGGAGCGAGTTCAGGCTGACACCAAAACGTGGTCCAGAATGCCTTTAACCATATTCATATTTACAACAAGGGGTGGTGAGGGACAGAGTCTCTGATTTAAGCAGAAAGCTCTCACCCAGTCAGGAGATCAGGGCTAGATCCAACACCGTTTTTTAGCTCACTGCACCATCCCAGTTTCAGAACCTGGCTGTATGCAAATTAGTCTGTTCCTGTCCCAGTGCATGATGGGAACAGGGCAAACCAAACTACAAAAGCCAATTCTTACACTGGGAAGGAAACAAGCTCCCGGGGACCGGTTTCTGGCATTACAGCCGTCTTCGGCCCGGTTTGCTTGAATCCTGATGGTGCAATGAGCAAGGGTCTCACATCTGAGAATACCCTTCCACGCTTAGGGTGGACAAAAATATTTACAACAAGGGGTGGTGAGGGACAGAGTCTCTGATTTAAGCAGAAAGCTCTCACCCAGTCAGGAGATCAGGGCTAGATCCAACACCGTTTTTTAGCTCACTGCACCATCCCAGTTTCAGAACCTGGCTGTATGCAAATTAGTCTGATCCTGTCCCAGTGCATGATGGGAACAGGGCAAACCAAACTACAAAAGCCAATTCTTACACTGGGAAGGAAACAAGCTCCCGGGGACCGGTTTCTGGCATTACAGCCGTCTTCGGCCCGGTTTGCTTGAATCCTGATGGTGCAATGAGCAAGGGTCTCACATCTGAGAATACCCTTCCACGCTTAGGGTGGACAAAAATATTTACAACAAGGGGTGGTGAGGGACAGAGTCTCTGATTTAAGCAGAAAGCTCTCACCCAGTCAGGAGATCAGGGCTAGATCCAACACCGTTTTTTAGCTCACTGCACCATCCCAGTTTCAGAACCTGGCTGTATGCAAATTAGTCTGTTCCTGTCCCAGTGCATGATGGGAACAGGGCAAACCAAACTACAAAAGCCAATTCTTACACTGGGAAGGAAACAAGCTCCCGGGGACCGGTTTCTGGCATTACAGCCGTCTTCGGCCCGGTTTGCTTGAATCCTGATGGTGCAATGAGCAAGGGTCTCACATCTGAGAATACCCTTCCACGCTTAGGGTGGACAAAAATATTTACAACAAGGGGTGGTGAGGGACAGAGTCTCTGATTTAAGCAGAAAGCTCTCACCCAGTCAGGAGATCAGGGCTAGATCCAACACCGTTTTTTAGCTCACTGCACCATCCCAGTTTCAGAACCTGGCTGTATGCAAATTAGTCTGTTCCTGTCCCAGTGCATGATGGGAACAGGGCAAACCAAACTACAAAAGCCAATTCTTACACTGGGAAGGAAACAAGCTCCCGGGGACCGGTTTCTGGCATTACAGCCGTCTTCGGCCCGGTAGCTTGTCTCCTTTCTGGTGAAGAATTGGCTTGGTAGTTTAGTCTGCCCTGTTCCCATGATGCACTGGGCCAGGGACAGACTGATTTGCATATAGCCAGGTTCTGAGCTGGGATGGGGCAGTGAGATAAATAACGGTGATGGATCAAGCCCTGATCTTTGGACTGGGTAAGAGTGGTCTGTTTAACTCAGACACTCTGTTCATCACCACCCCCTTTTTGTAAATCGTTTTTGGCCACTATAGGTGTGGCAGGGTATACTCAGACATGAGTCCCTTTCTCACTGCTCCATCAGGATTCAAGCAAGCCGGGCCGAAGAAGGCTGAAATGCCAGAAACCGGTCCCCGGTAGCTTGTCTCCTTTCTGGTGAAGAATTGGCTTGGTAGTTTAGTCTGCCCTGTTCCCATGATGCACTGGGCCAGGGACAGACTGATTTGCATATAGCCAGGTTCTGAGCTGGGATGGGGCAGTGAGATAAATAACGGTGATGGATCAAGCCCTGATCTTTGGACTGGGTAAGAGTGGTCTGTTTAACTCAGACACTCTGTTCATCACCACCCCCTTTTTGTAAATCGTTTTTGGCCACTATAGGTGTGGCAGGGTATACTCAGACATGAGTCCCTTTCTCACTGCTCCATCAGGATTCAAGCAAGCCGGGCCGAAGAAGGCTGAAATGCCAGAAACCGGTCCCCGGTAGCTTGTCTCCTTTCTGGTGAAGAATTGGCTTGGTAGTTTAGTCTGCCCTGTTCCCATGATGCACTGGGCCAGGGACAGACTGATTTGCATATAGCCAGGTTCTGAGCTGGGATGGGGCAGTGAGATAAATAACGGTGATGGATCAAGCCCTGATCTTTGGACTGGGTAAGAGTGGTCTGTTTAACTCAGACACTCTGTTCATCACCACCCCCTTTTTGTAAATCGTTTTTGGCCACTATAGGTGTGGCAGGGTATACTCAGACATGAGTCCCTTTCTCACTGCTCCATCAGGATTCAAGCAAGCCGGGCCGAAGAAGGCTGAAATGCCAGAAACCGGTCCCCGGTAGCTTGTCTCCTTTCTGGTGAAGAATTGGCTTGGTAGTTTAGTCTGCCCTGTTCCCATGATGCACTGGGCCAGGGACAGACTGATTTGCATATAGCCAGGTTCTGAGCTGGGATGGGGCAGTGAGATAAATAACGGTGATGGATCAAGCCCTGATCTTTGGACTGGGTAAGAGTGGTCTGTTTAACTCAGACACTCTGTTCATCACCACCCCCTTTTTGTAAATCGTTTTTGGCCACTATAGGTGTGGCAGGGTATACTCAGACATGAGTCCCTTTCTCACTGCTCCATCAGGATTCAAGCAAGCCGGGCCGAAGAAGGCTGAAATGCCAGAAACCGGTCCCCGGTAGCTTGTCTCCTTTCTGGTGAAGAATTGGCTTGGTAGTTTAGTCTGCCCTGTTCCCATGATGCACTGGGCCAGGGACAGACTGATTTGCATATAGCCAGGTTCTGAGCTGGGATGGGGCAGTGAGATAAATAACGGTGATGGATCAAGCCCAGATCTTTGGACTGGGTAAGAGTGGTCTGTTTAACTCAGACACTCTGTTCATCACCACCCCCTTTTTTTAACCATATTCGGCAGGTCCGCAATCTTCAAGATGGTGGCGCTTCCACGCCTGCTATCAGTTGCAAAACTACCCCTACCCTGTCAGCCCGCAGTGGTTCCGACAAGTCAACTCGGTGTTGGGCCGCTTCCTATGGGCTGGAGGTGCGGCCAGGGTGGCGCTACGGACATGCTTCTTGTCCACCTATTGTGGGGGCCTGGCCGCCTCCGATCTGCTGTCTTATTACCAGGCCTCTCAGCTGCTTATTCTTAATGAATGGTGGTATGGTGACAGGGGGGGACCCGGCCTATGCTTTGGAGCGCTCGCTCATGGGGGAAAATACGCTACACACAATCTTATACTCAGCCCGACTGCGGCGGATGCTACCGTCTGTCACGAAAGTGGTCTTTACTGTTTGGAGACAGGCGCTGCGCCAAATGGGCTGGTGGGGCAAACTGACAGCAGAAACGCCGCTGTGGAACAATGGCCTACTCCCGGAGCTTTCTACTCTCGCCGGGTTTGAGGGATGGGAGGCCATTGGGATCTCGTTGCTGGGCCAAGTAATGTCAGGAACTACCCTCAAATCGTTTCAAGAGCTCAGCGCGGAGTTCCACATGCCTCGATCCCAGTTCTTCCGCTATCTACAACTGCGCCATGCGCTTACCCCCAGTATCGCTCACTTGGAGTCTCTCCCTGAGTTTAGTCCGGTCGAGGCGAAAGTCTTCATGGGAGACCTGGGGGACAATAAGGTCTCCCGCATCTATCAGACACTGGTTACTCATTGCTCCTCTACACTACTTCCCTTCCGTGCGGTATGGGAGGTGGATGTGGGTCCCCTAGACGAGGATGATTATAGGGAGGCCCTGGAGTCCCCGCGAGGGGCTGCTATCGCCGTGCGGCTTTGGCTAATTCAATTTAAATACCTCCATAGAGCCTATTACACCCGAGAGCGTCTGTGGAAGGCGGGACTAATTGGGTCTCCGGAGTGTCTGCGCTGTGGGGCTGCACTGGGTACGCTGCTGCATACGGTGTGGTCGTGTGCTCGACTATCTGGCTTTTGGAGAGGTGTATGGGGCTGCCTGTCTAAAGTCCTAGGGTGGGATCTCCCCCGCACTCATCGGCTGGAGTTGCTCCATGTCATGGAGGGTATCGGTGGGAACATTTACAAACACCACCTGCTGTTGCTGGCACTTGTTGTGGCTAAGAGGGACCTGGCCCGGGCATGGAAGGGAAAGAGAGCCCCCCCTTGTCGGCATGGAAGGCTGGACTGGATTACTACATGGGGCTTGAGAGACCGGTGTTTGAGGCAAGGGGATGCCCCCGTAAGCATTTCAAAATCTGGAAGAGGTGGGCTGATTAGAGAGGGTTGTCTTTGGATCCCCCAGCAGAAAGAGAGGAAGACATATGAATGAGATGTGTTGTAATGGCCTAAGTCCTGTGGCATACCTGTCACACCGCACTCGAGATTTGCTTGCAGCATTTTGCACAGGTGTGTGGGGGGGGGGGGGGAATGGGGGGGGTTTGGGGGTAGTGGGAGTTGGTAGGGCAAGGGTGGGTTGCGGGGTTATTCTTATTGAGCTTTCACTCTTTATTGATAGGACAATTGTGCATGTGTAATAATCTGTGCCATGACTGTTGGTGGCGATCTCCTGATTTTGGGGAGCCACACTTTCCCTTGCTTTAACTGCTCAATAAAATCTGTTGTGAAGAAAAAAAAACTGTTGCAGGTTCCGAAAGCTGCAAGCTTCGGTTAATGTTAACCACCGTTCTTCGTCCCAATTGGCCTTGGCTATACGTTTTGCATCATTAAATGCCTTCCTAAAAGACCTAATTAGGCTGTGGTTCTTAAGCTTTAATGCTTCGAACAAATCTCCATGGGTCCGACGACACTCCTCATTGAACCAATTTGTAGTTTCGGTTTCCCCCTACTACCCCGCTTGGTGATAGACTTTACAAACAATTTTTTTAATGCTGTGAAAAGACTGGTGTGGATATTAGTAACGGTTGCATTAATAACCTCCTGTGAGTCGCATTTGGAAATTTCTACCAGTGAGATAGCAACCAAGGATCTAATCTCTTTGCGTGCATCAACAGAGATTTTTGGCCATCGTACCCTTCTCATATCATTGGTGAGTACGACTTCTTCCTGAACTATATTAAGCAGTAGTAGTATAAGCTTTATTCGAGATAACTTCTCATAAAAGCACAACATATAATCAAGTACAATACAGATAAAAACAGTTAATTCATTCATCAATATACATATACATATTCTAAAAGCAGTTGTGCGAGCTCATACGATACTAAGTAATAAGAATTACACACAAATATAACCATGATGTCTGTAAGGTAGATAACTTTTCCCAGGCCCACAACTCTGCACCATATAGGGCCGCACCTAGAGCCTTTGCATCATACACTATAAGGACAGGCTTAATAGGTTTGGTTTTAGATTTTCTATGTTCCCCCCGCAGTGCCCCTGAGATTTGCTGATGTTTTAGTGCCGTTTTTTCCAGATGTGACCAGCCCAAACCATCTGCTATTTGGACCCCTAGGTATGTGAATTCCCTAACCACCTCTAGCTTAGTGTTATTCAGAAATACCCTAGGGTGGGCTTTATGGCGCGGGGAAAAGACCATTAACTTCGTCTTACCCACATTTACTTCAAGGCCGTGCTCTTTACAAAAATCATCAAATATATTTAGGGCACGCTGTAGACCTGCAGGAGTCTTTGACATAATTAGTGTATCGTCAGCGAACATCAGGATCGGGACCCTGACGCCCGCTAACGAAGGTGCATCTACACTAACATCTAACATCCTCCCCACAATCCCATTAATAAATAGTGAGAAGAGTAGGGGTGCAATTGCATAATCTTGGCGGACCCCCCTTTCTACCGGGAAGTCCGATGACGACTCGCCATTCCCACCCCACTGGACCCTGGCAAAATTACATTCATGCAATCGCATGATTAGGGTAAGGAGTTCAGCTGGGATGGCTAATTTGTGTAAAACCATCCATAGCTTACACCTTGGGACCAAATCAAAGGCTGCCCGCAAGTCGACAAATGCAACATACAGGCAGCCTTTGCCAAGCAATACCATCCTCCACCGCAAAATGGTGAAGCAAAAAACGTGGTCAATTGTGCTGGTGGCCCGCCTGAATCCTGCTTGGTAGGGGGAAAGAGCATTATTATCGTCCACCCATTCCATTAGCTGATTTACAACCATTTTCCCCATAACTTTTTGTATGGTTGCAATCAAGCTTATTGGCCTGTAGTTAGCTGGGAGAGACCGATCTCCTTTTTTGTAGATGGGTATGATAATGGCACCTTGCCACAGCTCAGGGACCAACCCTCCCTTGGCAATGGCGTTACCCAATAGTAAGACATACCTCGCCCACCTTTTCATGTCATGTTTAAAGACATCCGAGGGTATCCCGTCTAACCCTGGTGCCCTCCCCCCTTGAACAGAGCAAATTGCTAGTTCAACTTCCTTAAGGGAAAACATGTTATCAGTAGCATAAACTGGCGATAACACATCCCCTATCCCGTCCTTCTTTACATCTGCATATTGTGGTCTAAAGTACTCAACCCAGGCTTCTTCAGCTACATTATTATCAGGCCTATCAGGGGTACCGCCTCTACCCCACTTTATAATCTTCCAAAAAAGCCTGGAGTCCTTACTACTGGAAACCTCCTTTAACTCTGCCCAGTGCTCTTCATCCCATTTTCTCTTTGCCTGGAAGATGCTTATATTGTAGCATTTTCTGGCTGCACTAATCGCAGCCCTGTCTCTTTCTCTAATAGCATGGCCCAGTGCCAATCGAGCTGACCTACACTGGCGATTAAACCACCTGGCCGCTTTAGGAGGTTTTTTACCTTTGATACTTTGTGGTTGCGTAAAGTGTGGTCTTAGAAGGCAGAAAAACTTGTTGTGAATATCTGTAATTTCCCTGGAACCAGGGATTGTAGGTTTTGCCACTTCCATAGAAGTAAGAGCCTTGTCAACCTCAGCATTGATAGTGATCATGGATTCTTCATTTGCTAATACACTTGGCCATTTCAACCTTCGCATGTCGTTGGTCATTACTGGAAATTGGCAATTTATGTGCATGTTTTGAGGCCCAATACTCCACCATTTGTGGGTCACAGAAAGGGGATTGTGATCACTTTCCAATCTACCCTTAATGTCCATATCAAGAACCCCCTGCCAGAGTGAAAGACTACATATAACATAATCTATTCTGCTCCTACTATGACCATTGTCAAAAGTGCAAACACCCTCTTTGTCCCCTGGTGTCCCCCCGTTTAGGGCTCTTAGCCCGTGCTCCAAACACATGGCATTTAGTAGCAGTATGTCCTTCGTCCACCGCTTGACAGGATCTATACTCAAAAATGGTACTCCCCAAAGCGTATCCTCATCCTGACCTAGGGGATCATTTGTACTGTCAAGTGGTTCGAAGGTCCTATTTAAGTCCCCAGCTACTACCACTCTGTTACCTAGGGACTTAGTTTCCAAGAAGGCGAACAAGGCCTCTAAAGTGGGAGAACTCCCCGAATTGGTTCCTCTTGCATAGATGTTATACAGATCAATCACATCCCACTTTTCTGAAGACAGTCTTAACATTTGTATGTCATTAAGGCCCAAATCCAACACTTTAATAGAAATGTCCAGTCCTGCTTTATCCATACTGTAAGCCCTCCCATTGGCCGACCCCTAACCCCTCGAGGCTGGGATTGAAAAGTTTAAACACCCACGGAGAAAAACAGGGTCACAGGCCCATGTTTCTTGAAAGCAACACACGTCGAACCCATTAATAAAGTCTAACCAGGTTTGTGATTCTAACTTACTACCCAGCCCAGCAATATTCCAGGATAGGAACTTCTCAGGACTAAACCCATCCTCACATACTGCATTTGTTACAGAACATGGTTGAGGATTCATTGAGCTTTCATCATTCCCGACAAGTCTCTCGATATTACTCATACTACCCCCATCCATATCATTATCAACATTTGCAGTTGGTGTGGGTAACTCCCCCTTTCCGTCGTTAACACTTACTTCCCCACATCCTTCCTCCACATTCACGATCTCATCGCCAATATTCATGACATCTAACGTCGCACCAGCATTTGGATCAAATTCATTACAATCCCCATGTTGATTCCTGCTATTTCCTCCCCAACTAGTATTCATGTGATCAAGGGTTTGTCAACATCCCCAACCTAGATCTTGCCATCCAACCGGAAGATTATAGTTCGGGCCAATAAGATGGTTTTGGCACTGTAGCAGTGGAACAGGTGGGGAAATCCTTGACCATGGAAGGTTAGAAGGAAAATTTTGCTTATTAAGCAGACCAGTCAGAACACTAATAGGACGTGGGTAAAAGAAAGTAAGATCAACAATGTCGATTCCTCTGTTGCTTGTGCCCCATCCCAGTCTTATCCATCCTGCCACCCTTGGATCTTGAAAGTTAACCACAATGCAATCCCCCCCCAAACTTTTAGGAGTACAGCCTATCCAGTCTATTCTCCTCACCCCCAATATTAATCCATCAACTTCCCCTGGTAGAGGCCGGTTCACCCTTAACCAGTGCATAACCTTATTTTTAAGCATCTGGAAGGTTTCTCTCTGTCCCGTTGAAAGTGGTGGGACATTTGTAAGGACAGCTACATAGGGAAAGGAATCTGGGGTAAGGTTCATTGGGGGTTTCTTTTGGGGTGGCTTTGTCAAGGGTGGTAAGGACGGTCTGGAAGCTATAGGAGCAGGGCGAGGTGCAGGTTTATTTGCTGGGGGCTGGTTACTAGTTAATGGGGCAGTACCTGTTCCAGAACTCTCATTACCCCCTGCTCCCACAGTAAGCAAAGGTTTTAAACTAGGCGGCAGTGATTGCGCCGCAATCTGAGCTAAGGTTACAATATTAGGGCAATTTTTGGCAGGGCCCGATGGTGCTAAGTCAAGAGGCTTGGGTGGTCTCTTCCCAGCCGCACTGCCTGACTTAGGTGGCACTGGAGAATTAATTTCTTGCCTTTGTCCCTTGTCCTGCGGTACACATTGAGTATTGTTCTGGGGCTTACTACTTTCATCCAGCCTTGCTTGCGTTTTTATCAGTGCCTTTGTTGAAAGAAAATTATGTAGTGTGACCTGCTCAAAATGGTCTAGCCGATCGGATAGCTTACTAATTCGTTCCTCTATTGGGAGCAAAATTGACCGTAGCAACCTTTCTAGGTCAGGAAACAGGTTGCAAAGAAGTGGCAGTGTGCCGGCCATTGCCAAGCCAGTCTCAGAAGAATTAATACTACTAGGATCTGGACTGTCTAATAACACAACATCCCCCTCTTGTATAATTTCCCTACTACGGCTTGCTTCAGTGACAGCCTTACTGGAGCACGTACTTTTACTTACTTTCCTAAGTTTGTGTGGATGTTTAGCCAGATAACATTTTCTAGGTGCAGTACTCCTTTTTCTTTTTGATCCTGATTTGGGTTGAAGCAGAGAAACCGGGGCACATAATTCTGATGTACATATTATAGGGTCAATATGGCTCACACAAGAAGATATTGGTTCTGCTACAATACCCTGGTTCGCCTCGTTAGTGATATCATGACATATTTCAGCTACAACAGGCAGGTTTAATGATAAGGGCGTTACCAAAGCAGGATAGATTTGTACTGAGCGCTTGTCTACAGGATTTTTGAGAAGTTCAATAGATAATCTACGCTCAGCACGCCTCTCTGCAAGCGTTCTCTTTGTCGATGTCCTGGGTGGGCCGGTTAAAGTATTTATCTAGAGGTCTAGAGGTCCAATAACATACTTTGTGCTCACGAACCCTTTTACAAAACTTAAGGTTTGCCACTTATCTGACAACACATTTCTTGGTACAATATATTCCGTTAGGGTCAATGTCAGAGGGCTGGCCCAGCCCGGCCACAGACGGCCCCGCCCTTGTCCCGGGCTTCTCCCGGCTCGCTCCCACGCAGAGGTACCACTGGTCACCTTTGAACAAAGTACGATAGGCGGGTGGGCGGGGCCAGCGGGGAGAGCAGCCCAGGTGTATCAGATCGGGCACGCAGGTACTCCTGGACGCTGGAGTCCCTGCCTGAAAGCTTGCAGCCCCGCCGGCACTACCACGTACCCCGCGTTACTTCTGTAAGCGATTCCACACGGCCAGCAGCGTCAAGCGTGAGGAGCGCTGCGGGACCCGCGAAGCGGGTCCGGCGAGACGCTACGGTGATCCTCGGTGCAAAGAGGCACTAAAGGGCAACAGACTTCCAGAGATCCAGGTAGGAAATGCAGCAAACACCAAATGGTCCCAGTGGGCAGGAGTCAGAGCCCGCTTTTTACTCCGTTGGCAGGTGGGCGGGGCCAGCGGGGAGAGCAGCCCAGGTGTATCAGATCGGGCACGCAGGGACTCCTGGACGCTGAAGTCCCCGCCTGAAAGCTCGCAGCCCCGCCGGCGCTACCATGTACCCCGCGTTACTCCTGTAAGCGTTTCCACACGGCCAGCAGCTTCAAGCGTGAGGAGCACTGCGGGACCCGCGAAGCGGGTCCGGCGAGACGCTATGGTGATCCTCGGTGCAAAGAGGCACTAAAGGGCAACAGAGTTCCAGAGATCCAGGTAGGAAATGCAGCAAACACCAAATGGTATATTAAGAGTACTATTTACAGGCCCAGATAAACTAGAATCCCTTAGTTCCATCACCAACGGATCATGATCACTTTCCGGGTGAGACTTAACCTCCATGTCCTCCACAGCAGCCCACAGCTTAACGTCCAGTAGAATATAATCAATTCGGCTACTGAATCTACCATTGCTGAAGGTATGTCTGCCCGACCTGTCTGAACGCACTACCATTTAGAGCACGCAAGCCCTGGTCCAGGCACAACCCTTTGATAAATGTAGCAGCTTGTATCCATTTTCCTATTGGGGCTAGCTCAAGCTGGGGAATCCCCCAGACCAAATCTTCGGCCTCAGTGAGTAAGCAGTCGTCCTGGCTCAGGGGTTCAAAGCAAGTAATTAGATCCCCCATAACAACCTTGTGTCCTGCTTCGGATGCACCACTTAGGAAATCATCCAAAAAGAGGGTTGGAGAGACCCTACCACCCTGGATGCCCCTGGCATAAATATTAATCAAAAGAATATTAAAACCATTGGTAGATTTAATGCTAACCATTAGTATGTCGGGGCTATCGATGGAAACCTCCTCCACTATCACACCCTCGTACTGTCGAACCCAGACAGTCAAGCCACCCATGGCTCGACCTCTTTGTCCATTAATTGCTGGTTTGCTAAAGTTTAGATTCCAACAAGGAACACTGGTGATAGTGCCCAAGTTTCTTGAAAGGACCATACATCACCTTGCTGTATAAAATTCACCCAATCCGGAATACACATACGGGACTCAAGGCCAGGTATGTCCCAACTACCAAGCTTGGTGCCACATAAGACCGCCTGAACTCTAGAATTAGCCTTGGGGAGAGAATAACCTACATCATGTGATAGTGGGGCTAAGTTATCTTCAAAAGACCTCCTATAACTCGGTGCTTCCTGTATGGGAACATCATCACTCCTTACATCAGTACAATAAGAAAGCCCTCCTTTAGGGCCAATCACCATTTCAACATTCTCTGTATTTAAACCAGCATGTAACACCAGGTCTGATACCAAATTTGTGTCCCCAGTCCCACCCGGGTAATCAGAACTCCCATTTTCGCTATGCGTTAACTGATCCTTTGGAGCTTCAGCATAACATAGTACATCAACTGGGGTAACAACGGTACCCGAACAATCTAAATTAGCCTCTAGAACCAAAGGTGGAGTAGCTGGTCAATCATTATAATCCAACCCCGAGAAGGGTTCGTAGATATTGTGCAGCTGGATGTTCCAGTACTCGTTAGGTTGGGTGTAGTTACCTGGATTGTTTGAATTAGGATGGAGACTAGGGGGCTGACGACTGAGTGGAAAATTTGAAGTAATGGTAGGAGCAAAAAAGCAAGAATTAAAATTAGCCCAATTCGGAGTGTGAGTGATTTTATTAGAGCTGGCATGGGGTCTAAACAGGGTCTCAGGATTTGTGGGTGGACCTTGGAAGCGGGGAGTGAAGTTGGCCCAATTCAGAAAGTGAGTGTCTTTTTTAGAACTGGGATGCGCGTGGGGTCTAAGAAGAGCCTCAGGATAAAAGTAGCTGAGGTTTCGTGTAGAAATACCTCCCTCCTTGTTTCCTAGGTACCAATCACTGATGTGAGAAACAACTCTGTGATCCTTAATGTTAATAATCACGATGTCACCCTCTATATCTTTTGGACGAAGACCCACCCACTTGCATCTTCTTACTGAGATAATGTCACCATTTAAGTGGGCAGGAAGAGGTCTATTGGTTCTCAACCAAAAGATTTGTTTTTCAGGTTTGCACTGTTTCCCAAATTCCCATTTGAGATCGGGGGGACACCCGTCAGAATGATCACAAAGTTTGCAGAGTCCGGGGGAAGGTCTACTGTATTCCTACGATTTAATAAAGATCTATGGGTAGTGGTTATTGGTTTGTCTGTCCCAAAAGTTACAGATGGCTTGTTTTCTAATGGGATTGGTTTATTTGGAGCCAACATGGGCTTCTCTTTAACAGGCTTTGATAGTGACGGTTTAGATAGCATTTGGGGAACATTAGTATTGTTGTTACAAGTGGTGTTTCTATTGTTTTTATGGTGATTACTAGGAGCAGCAGTGTTAGCACTAGACTGAGATTGTGGAAGAGGAGTCCTTCCGCATCAAACCGTGTCCCAGAAAACGGCCCTGAACGTCCGCCTTTACCTCCGTAGGCGCGGGGGGGGGGGGGGAGGGTGGGTTGGCGATCAGCCCAGGTGTTGCTAGTTGGGCTCGCAGGGACTGACTCCTGGACAGTCGAGTCCCTGCTTTTGCTCACAGCCCCAATCAGGAACGCTCGATGAAGGAGAGCCCAGCCCCTCCGCTTTTAAGATCCGCACCAGGTCAGGTGTGCTTTGTTGCCACAGGTAAGGGTCGATAACACCAAGGGCCTGTCCACACACAGGAGTCCTTCCGCAGCAAACAGTGTCCCAGAGAACGGCCCTAAACGTCCGCCTTCACCTCCGTAGGCGCGGGGGCGTGGCGATCAGGGAGAGCAGCCCAGGTGTTGCTAGTTGGGCTCGCAGAGACTCCTGGACAGTGGAGTCCCTGCTTTTGCTCGTGCCCCAATCAGGAACGCCCGGTGAAGGCGAGAGCAGCCCCTCTGCTTTTAAGATCCGCACAAGATCAGGTGCGCTGCGGGACCCGGCCACCCTTACCTGTGGCGGAGAGTTGTTGCCACAGGTAAGGGTCGATTACACCAAGGGCCTGTCCACACACAGGAGTCCTTCCGCAGCAAAAACAGCTTCTATTTTTAATAGATCTAGAGACAAAAAATGTACCTTAGCCTCTAGCACATTTTACAGCAAATTGTATTTATGTGATGAAATAGTCTTGCCTTTCTTTTCTGTATTTAGAGACTTTTTCAAGTGTAAATCT
Source organism: Lissotriton vulgaris (assembly GCF_964263255.1). Taxonomy (NCBI): domain Eukaryota; kingdom Metazoa; phylum Chordata; class Amphibia; order Caudata; family Salamandridae; genus Lissotriton; species Lissotriton vulgaris. The sequence goes on from NC_141694.1 coordinate 361,568,741, forward strand.
TTGCAGAATCGTTCAAATAATTACATATGCAATATTTGAATGATTACTATGCTTGATAACGTACAGTACCAATTCATTTCCATGTATTTCATATACACCATTTCAAATGCAAAATGTATTTTGGGGTGGGTAGGAATACATGTGCTTCTTATTGCTTTATTTTTTAGTAATTTGATGGACATAAATTCGTGGAGTGGATGTTGTGTTTTATCTAGGACCCCGATCAATATTGTGACCTCATGCCCCTATACGGCTATAATCAATACATATCCCTATAATGGCATAACGATCAGAGCCATATTTCAGTAACTCGTCTCTGCAGTTCATGACAGTCCATGACACAGCAGAAGCCACTTCCTTAGATTCCTAGATAGCACAGTTCTTTCGACATCTCAAACCCCCAGCAACCTGGGAAAGCCCCGCTTGCTTTGTTTTGATTAGTAATAGAACTCCTGCGAGCACTGTAAGAACGACCAGTTCTTAGTGACATCTTTGACGTCTTATGTCCAAAAACTTTCGTCAAACTCTGCACCTTTCAGGTATAAATATACCAACGTTGCCTTATGCAAACACACGGTGGTAGTGAATACTGGAGCAGAACAGCTGTCCCTTGCAGAGCCCAGCAGATGCGAGAAGCCCACGGACGCTGCCCCTCCTCCTTGACGCGCTGAGAAAGACGCTGTCTTTTCTCCTGCCGAGAAAATCAAGCTCCGGCGTTTCCAGCCTACCCTTGCGGGTAACTGGGATATCGCGTCCTGAGAGGAGATACCAGACATCCTGCATTCTATTCCAGAGGTACGGTGCTGACTAAACCCTTAGAGAGAATTCTTGAAACAAACTCTTGGCAAAACCAACTTAACTTAAACTGTTACTTACTCCCTCCCTTGTATTAGGCTTAGGTCAGGTACACTGGGGTAGGCGTAGTTAGAAGCACCAGTTGAGGTCGTTAGCCAATGTATATATGAATGTATATATTTTATTCATTTTAACTATCTTATGGCTAAGAAACCATATCAATGCTTTTACAGTATTATTTCATAATACTCCTTTTACTGTACGCACTTTTTATAAAAACAAGTCTTGCAATTGTGGCAATTCATTTCTCTTGCATGAGAAGGAAGACTGCTCAATAAACAGTATCTTTTATTAAAAACGCCCGTCTCTATTCTCTGCATCCTGGTGAGAGTAAATCTGCACAACTGACTGAGTGAAATAGCTGTCTATTGTTTCACACGACTCTAGAGATTGACTCTTACTCTTAAGAGCAAAGTTGTCATGTTTATGCGGTTGTCGGAAGCTGAATCCCTTCTTGTCTGAAGCCTGGGAAGCTGATCACTTCCTATTCAGTCAAGAAAGTTTCCAGTGACCTCTGAGCTAGCTGGCACAAACCTAAATTAAGTCTAACATAGTCAGTAGAGACCTAGAAGACCGCAGTCCTAGGTCTACACTGCGGTTTGTTATTCCAATGCGCAGGGCCTATAGGGAAAATAGGAACTACACTACAGAATTTCCACACGTTGCTGCAGGTTTTATGTGAGTTTGTGCTTGGACTAAAATGACTTGAATCTTTTGGATTTTAAAAATCGAGAAAAGTGCTCATGCACTCCAGTCTACCACGAAAATAACTAAAGGCAAGACTCCATATCGTAGGGTGAGATTTAGAGGAATTTTTAACCCATTCAAGTCTAATGTTGTTCTGCTTGAGCTCATAAAAAGGCTTAATGGTAGATTAAGCCTTTTTATGAGCTTGCGGGCTTAATGGTAGATTAAGCCCGCAATCACACACGCCCCAGTCGCGCCCTCAACCCCCTTTCGGACCATGACCTATGCACCCTCCTTCGCTCATTCGGCCCTGGTCCCTTAAAACACACAACCGCTACACATCTCCCCATTCCCACAATCCTCAGTAATCCCCTTAGGCCCCCCACTCTGAGCAACAGAAGTTCCGTCCCCATTAACCTCAGAGAAGTCCCCCGCTCTCTAGAACAATCGATCACCCTTCTCTCCCCCAGACTCAAATGCATCCTACTCAACTGTAGATCGGCCCCGAGACACTCCTCCGACATCGCGAATCTCATTATAGCATTGGACCTCGACCTGGCCATTCTAACTGAAACGTGGTTAACAAACTTCTACGCCTATAATGGACATACTAGTCCCCCCAACTACCACATCATTAGGCTCGACAGGACCGGCAAGACGGGCGGAGGAATCGCATGCATTTTTAGGAGCACCCTCTCTGTGACCAAAGTCACCTCCCCCTCCCTCGCTTCCTGTGAACTCTTCTGCCTCGATATCTCCAGCGAGGGAAAACCTGTATGCTCTTTACATGTCATCTACCACCCGCCCGGGGACAACCTCACCTTCACCCAAAAACTCATGGACACGATCTCATCCAATGCCGGTCGGCAGTCCACTCAAATTTACCTGGGTGACTTCAATCTTTATTGGAACAATCAGAAAGACGCAGTGGTGAATAGTCTCAAAACTTTCCTTAATGCACTTGGCCTCACCCAAATCTGTAACAGCCTGACACGACAAAGGCTCAATCCTCGACCTTATCATCGCCAAAGAGGACGCTACCCAATTGGGGTCGATCCAACCCTGTGACTGGTCAGACCATCACATATCTCTTTCATCAACGAAAAAGTTAAACCTAACATGGCTCAACCCACCAAATCCAAGATCTGGAAAAGGGACATGAAGAATCTCAACCCGAACTGCCTGCCTTCTCACACTCTCAGTCTCCTCCTTCCTCCTGTGGGCACCCCTGATGTTCAATCATTGACTGACCTCTACCTCGATTCTATGAACTCAATAATCAATGAAGCTGCCCCCATGCAATTGAAAAGTCTCCACCAAGAAATCGAATCCCTGGTATGATGGCAGACTCAATGAAGACAGACATGCCTTGCGAATGGCAGAGCGCACCTGGAGATCTGACCCCTCAGCACTGCACCTTAAAATGCTAAACAAGAGAAATGCCTACTTTAGGAAGATCAAGCGTTCAAAATCCAACTTCTTCAGCCTCCAGCTGGACCAAGCAAAGAACCGACCAAGGACACTGTTCGATCTAATCAAATCTCAAACCAAGATGCAACCCTCACAATCAATCAGCGCAACAAGCTATATTCCACACTGTGAAGACTTTTCCGCATTCTTTAAGTTAAAGACCGACAACATAAGAAGTGATCTTCTCATTGATGCAAGCCGATACTCCAGCCCTATCAGCGTGACTACCACTCACCCTAAAAACAACGCATCATGGACGTCATTTGACACCTACACTGAACAAGCAATTCGCAAACTGCTCACCACCTTGAAGCCCTCTAATCACTTCACTGACCCCCTACCTGATAATGCTGTGAAAGACTTCACCCCCTGCTCCTCCCACTCTGGACTAAAATCATTAACAGCTCCCTTCAACAAGGCCTCATACCAGACTCCCTCAAGGTGGGGCAAGTCACACCTATACTCAAGAAACCTACAGCTGACCCCGGCTGACTTGAACAACTATCACCCTATCACCAATATCCCCACCTTGGCCAAGCTTCTGGAAAAATGTGTACAACTCCAACTGACTAAGCACATTGACTAGTTTGACCTCCTCAACCCTCATCAATCAGGCTTCCGAGCAAAACACAGCACGGAAACAGCTATGACTCACATAATTGATGACACCCTCCAAATCCTTGACTGCAACGATTCCTGCCTCCTCATCCTTCTTGACCTCTCCTCAGCTTTTGATACTGTCAAACAAGAGAACCTTCTGGAGCTGCTAAAGACCAGAATGGGTCTATCCTGAACTGTTCTCAAATGGTTCGCTTCCTTCCTACCGTTCACAGAAGTTCAAGATCAACAACGTGCTGTCCTCACCGGTGCCGGTAACTGTAGGCGTCCCACAAGGCTCCTCCCTATCCCCCACTTTGTTCAACCTCATCATGGAACCACTCACCTCCTTGCTTCAAGCATCCAATGTACTCTTCCATATATACACCGATGACGCTCAACTTTACCTCAAGCTACAATCCCCGGAAGACATTAAGCTTCTGAGCTCCACACTCAGAAACACCCAATCATGGTTGGCCGATAATCACCTCAAATTAAATGCTCTGAAAACTGAGTTCCTTCTGATCTCACCCCCCACGAAAATTGCCATCACCCAAACCTGGCTCAATCAGCTAACTGTGCTTAATGTCCAACCCACCATTGTGGAACCTGCGAAATCCTTAGGTATTACACTTGACGCCAAGCTCAACATGCAGCAGCACATTAGCAAAGCCACTAAAGGAGCTAACTTCCAAGTCAACACATTGAGGAAACTTAAACCCTTCCTCCCAGGTAAGGACTTCCAAACTGCTGTACAGGCCCTTGTCATCCCTCGCATAGACTATGGAATTGCAACCCTTAGCGGACTCCCTCTTTCAACAACCGCTCCCTTAAGAGCCTCCTTGAACACTGCCGCGAGACTCATAACTGGTTCTAGGAAACACTCGCATATATCCCCCCCGATTTAAAATCTCTGAACTGGCTGCCCTTTGAGGCCAGAATACTGCTGAAAATAGCTGTTATGACACACTCTGCCGTACACCACAAGTCACCCAGCTGCCTCACCCAAAAGCTGACTATATCAGGAGGCTCGAGATCCAATAGAAGTACAAAAAATTTACTCCTGAAACCTCGTAGATTCCGGATGGAAAAAACATACAAACGCTCCTTCTCAGGAATGGCGCCCAGGATCTGGAACTCACTCCCGCCTGAAACTAGGCATATCCCCTCCACGGCACTTTAAGAAAGAGGTAAAAGCCATCCTTATGGCCAAGTTCACCTGAACTCTTCTGATGCTGGAACAGAGACGTCTGTATCGTTGCTGCAGTACTGGTTACCAGTTTGTTTATTGTATTTTATTTGTACATGACTGATATCCTATTATGCTATTTCACTTACCACCGACTACTATTTTGTTCCTAACAGTCGGTTCCAACTACCTTTCTGTTGCCCCTACCCCTTGTTCCTGCAAGCTTTAAGAAAGAGGTAATAGCCATTCGTTTTGGCTTAAGTTCACCTGATCTCTATTGCTGCTGGATCTAAGTCTCTGCACCGCTTTGTTTTATTAGTTATTTGATCGTTTACTGGTTCTCATATATGTACTCGATTGTTATTCCTATTCTACTATGCTACCATATTGTACCCAATATTGTATCTATTCTCCCCGCCGCTACCCCTGTCTCTGTAAAGCGCTCTGATATCTGCAAAGATCTTGTTCGCGCTATATAAAACTTTGAATAAATTGTATATTTCCTGGTCACATCATGTTCACATTTAGACAAGTGTTTCAGAGTGTTGAAGTAAGATGAGCAACCTGCCAGAAACAAATTGGGAAGAAAGGAACTGACGGGGAAAAAGCTGCAGCAGCAATTTATGTCATTACATGAAGAGTAAAAAAAGGATATTGTGCAACACTAAAATGACACCGATATTAGGAACGGTTCTAGAAATCCTGTGGTGAAGATGAATGCTGCAGAGAATGACACCCCATACCAGACTAGAAAAAAGAATTACATCATCGCAAACAATATCATTTCATGTTACGGAAAGCTGTGGAAATGCTGGTCCCTTTGAAGTGAAGCTCACGGCCCCGCGAGCGTGAAAGCAGGGATGCAATTGGGGGGCAGGGATAAGTGAGGCCGAGCGCGCACTGCGCACGCTGGGGAAGCAAAAGAAGCCTGTGGGAGAGAGGCTGATGGCTTGATGTGGACACGCTTTCTGCACGAGTGCACCACATGAACTGTCGGAAATCTGCAATGGTTTAAGACCTTAGTTTGCCCACGATACTCTCGTCTATTTATTCCTTGCGGAATATAATAGACTAGACCTAAAAATGGCCAGCTTCCGGCAGCAAGTTTAGCAACCACACAGCAACCCATGGTTCTAATCTAGCTCACTTCTTACGCAAGTGCGACGGAAAACCAGGACTACAAATTAAAGACCAGTCAAAACATACGATTATGCATATAAATAAAAAAAAAAGCATATAGAAATTGATTTTTTTATTTATGAATCATTTTACAACTGAAATTCTGGGAATTCAAATACAACATCTTTGCCAGTCAGCTTCTTATAGACGCCAGAAAAGGTTTCCACCTGCAAAGAAAGCAAGCATAATGAATACCACAAGCAATTGAACATTATAGCATTCAATAAATAAGCGAAGCAACACCATTTACAATAAGATAAAACTGCATGGCTTGCCTTCCCAGTGAACATCATAGACTAACATAAAGGCAACCTCACTAGCTCACAGGCTATGACAAACTAGGTCAAACAGTCTAGCTATAAATTAGTGCACAACTCCACTGGGTCATCTCTTAAGGGCTACGCAACTTTAGAGAAAAGTTATTTTGTGCAGAGGGCTAATGTTGCAGTGCAAGACCAATCTATATCCTCAACATAACTCAGATTTTAAACTCCACCAACATTAACCACTAAATATTACTTCGGAAACAATGTTGAGGTTGATTCTTTTTTTTTTTTAAACACACAGGAAGATGAGGTACTGGCATCTTCACAACTGACCCGCAGTGTGAACGGGGGCCTTGGGACCTGTAGCAACCAGAGACTACATGTTTTATTGGGAAAGCGCTGTATTTAAAATTATTGCATTAAGGCAGCATTTGTAAGCTAGTTGGTTAGGTCCCGTCTAAACACTGTTTCCATTGAATGCATTATTGTGCACAACTTTAATGTGACTATCAACCTGGCAGTTAGTAGCAACAGGTGAGCGGTGGGCTATGTAAAGAGTTGGGAAAAAAAAAAAAGTTTCCAAACAGAAAAGGAACCAGGAGCATGGGATCTTACTTAATGGATTGTGGTTGGACACTAACTTATGGAGACTTGGGTAAGTTCCTAAAAGCTTAAATGGTAAAAAAAAAATGGTAAAAAAAAATCTCAGTTGTTACAGACCAAATAATATAATCTTAGTCTCAAAGTTATAAGAGTTACGTTTTCAAGATTTAGGCAAATGTACATGTCGGTGTAGAGATAAATCATAGAAATGCTTCTAGGCAAACGTGAATAGAAAAGTAAAATGCAATGTAAAAAAGGCAAGAAACTCAACAAAATGCATGAGGCGCTATTTTATATCTAGATGTGCAAGACCGTGCTTTGCTTTCTTCAGATGAAAAATGTGTATCGATCATAGCCTTCACAGCATGCAACAATCCAATCAAAAATACTTTATTCAAATGAAAACAATTGTAAAGTAAAAATATAAATGAGATTTATAAACAAATTACCATGCTTTAGAAAAACATTTTAAAAATTCATATTATGACATGGTACCATTCATTAAAAAAAAATTCCTATTTCAGAACATGTTGAAAGGTCCTTTATTTTTTGAAGAAAGAAAAAGGTGAAAGTCTACAAAATCTAAAGTTATGATCTTTCGGCCAGGAGGTGGAGATAGGAATATAAAGCGAAAACAATGCGTTTGTTTGGGGCTATGGTAATGTAGCCCATATTCATACTCCAGCACTGCAAGTTGCAACGAGGGAAATATTGAGCTTTACAAATAAATAATCCAGAGTATCAGGTTAAAAGGGGTACCGATAGACTGAAAAAGTACATTAGAAAGCTTCATTTGGTTGAAAATAAACCATGGAAGTACAAGGTTAAAACATCTACAACATAAAAAGCACTGCATAGAAACCAACATAACAGAGTACAATGCAATTACTGGTCAACAAAAATACTCAGTCCCCTATATTAACAGGGATGTATGGGCCATTAATACGATAAGCAAAGAAAGCATCGCACTAAAGATACAAAATATCAAATGGCAACCCATATGGAAAATTATGAGGACAAGATTTCTGAAGAAAAAAAAAATCATTCACAGGCTATAACAATATTTTTTGCCTGCACCGGAGGGCATATTTACCAAAAAAAGGGACAACACCTACACATACCTCAGGTGTGAAAAGCACTTACAGATATCAAAGTACAAAGATCTGAAGCAGACAAATACAATAAAAACTACATAAAAATGCAAAGTGTGCCTAGTGTTTGCAATGTGTGCTCATCCTAAGGGCAGAAATTAATATTTTTAGGGTAAAACGGGCAAATGAGTGGACTCAATCTGATGAAACCTAAATCTAGTCAGTAACACGATCCCAGGCATTGGAAACCACTCTCCAGATACAGTTCCATCCCTAGTGTTGTTTGAGCCATCAGGTACGATCTATTGGAGGCAACCTCAATTCGGACAGCTCTTTCCCCCACCCCAGTGGTCTTCAAACTTAAATGCAGCACCCCCCTCCCCCCGAATGGAAAAATGTAATTCATAGAGCCCCTCACTCAGAATTTTTCACAATTATTTTATTGCTTTGCCAATGTTTAAATGTGACTTTACTTATTCAACGTAAACACAAGGCATATTTAAACATTGCAGTTAAGTTCTGCAATAGTTTTAAAAACGCTACCAAACACATGACTGTCAAACTATGGTCAGGCATCCCACACCAACATGTAAAAGTATTCACAGATGTTGGTGATTGCCCATTACAGAGCAGCTTACTGCAGCTCATTTCCTGCTTAAAACAATGCAATGTTATCATAAAGATTCTTTGGCCAGGTCCTGGCACCCACCTTGGGATCACTTGCTGACTTCCTGGGGCATGGAGGGGGGCTACACCAGCCTGTCCTATCCTGTGTTCTCTAAAGCTACATTTAACCCAACTTTTATTCCTTGTGGAAAAATCAGCAAGCATAGAAAAAAAAATCAGTTCTTCTTAACTTGGCACAGGTACACTTAATTCAGCCTTCCGTTTCATGCAGGGATCGTCCCAAGTCCCCGGGTGTCAAATGAGTCCCAGGTATGGAAAACTAATGAATTCATGCTATTGAAGTACTGCGAAGCAAGAAACATCACACCTTCAAGTTTTAGGGGCCACACACACAATGGCAAAGGTTTGGCCAAGTTTGGAACCAGGCCTATACCATTCATATAACTGATAAAGATATCTTAAAAAAATAACTGATGAGGGTTAGCTGTTCTTTACATTAGAATAGCATGATCTGCATATAAAAGGACAGGGACATTCAGGCCATTAACTATCGGCATGTCCCTGCCCTTTCCTACTAGGTACAGTCCAGTGCAATGATATGTAAGAGAAATACAATCAGCAACCGTACGCCATTCCTGCTGTACACCTTGACCCAGGCCAATACTCTGTATTCAACATTAGGTCAAATCTACTGGAGACCGAAAGATATAATAGGAGAGTATGCAGACAAATATTTTTAAAAACAAATACACTATGCCACTGTCAATCCCTGTGGATTTGAACATATCCCATAATTTGAATCTAACCACGCTATAAAAAGAGCAGGCCAGATCAATTAAGGGTAATAGACTGGACTAACTTTAGCTACTTGACAAACTTTAGCTACTGTACATTTGCTAAGTAGTAGATACAAATGGAGACCCTGTTCTTGTACACCTAGACCGGCTCTAAAGCCATGTAGGACAGAGTTCATCAGTGACCCACAACATGATCCTATTAAGGATACCCTGCCAATACCTTTCACTGATAAAACAAATAGGTAAATTTGCCTAGATCGAAAAGGTAATGCCAAGTCCCCTTCTTTGAAAAGGAGTACAATAATGGCCCAATGCCACGACTCAGGCAGGCCAGTCTTGCTGGAGAAATCATCATAATTTGCAAACATATGTGCACACATCCATCTACAGCTTGCATAAATCCATGGATTTGTGCAAAGGACTTTCATAAACTGCATCAGCCACTTCATCCACAGAGAATTCAAAACCCAGAGGAAAGCACCCTTGTTTGAGATTACTTGCAGACTAGGTTGCGACGTGTAATACACTTATCTAGAGTGATCCACTCATGCCTCTGGACTCATGCACATATCAAATGTTGCCGGCTTCAAAATGTTTATGATCACTGATAGTGTGCCAAAACAGGACGCTATTTCTGGTCTTGATAGAGGTTACCGGGATGCTGCATATTTGCTCCCCAGGCATCTATTACCCTCCCCAAATGCCTCGCCAAACCTTGAATAGTCTGCGGGCTTATTGCTTATTTTGGGCTCAAACCTCTTCGGTACTCATGACAAGCCCAGCTCGTCATGAGTCACAATAGAGCTGTGCTCAGGACGAGCTGGGGTCGTCATAACTGCTCTGCGCCGCCCACGCGCAATAGATTTCCCCGCCTGTGAGGGCGAATTAATCAGTGGGTGGGGTCGTGGCAAGACCAGCTCTTCATGAGCACAGCTCTAGTGACTCATGACGAGCTAACCCAGAAAACGATCAATTATGGAGGTGCGCACCCCTCAGTTGATGAAAATCGACAAACACCAGTAATGATAGTTCAAACACACTGAAAAGAATGCACTCAAGCAACTTAAGTACATAACCAACACTACATTCCCTAATGCCAGCAGGGAGAGCCAAAGAGTCAGAATTAAATATATGCATTTCTTAACCTTCCACCTCGAACCCAAGCTTTGCATTTATGTCATTTCAAGGATGATATTCATGGCAGTTTCTGAATAGCAAAGATTATGTTCAAGGTCACAAATAAAATAAAAGGATATAAAGATAGGATCATTACTGGAAAATGTGGTATAAAAATAAAGAAGGACAAATTTTACTTTAGACCATTTGACTTGAAATGCCCGAATTAGGAAATGAGTAATATATTAAGCTCAAGGGTGGTTTTAAACTTCGGTGTAATATTTGTTACGTAATGTGTGAAATAGCTTCGCCTCTAGTTTTGTCTCCTGCAGTAAGGCTATATCTCCACGTTGCCTACGTAGATAATCAAGTACCTTTTGACGTTTAACTGGCTGATTGAGACCTTTCACATTTAACGATAATATTCGAAGATTAGCTATCGTTGTTGTCCCTATTGGAGTGTCCATTACAGGAGCCATCAATTATACAATAAGTGATACCGTCTCATGACCCATGCGTATGCGCGAAAGTTGGATCGAGAAGAGGGTCTCATACCTTTGTCAAAGCCAGTAGAGTCATATATCGCATTGAATACAGGGTTAGTACCCTTTGTAGGGGATCGGCGGACAGAGTTAAAGCTCCGGAACACAATGTAGTGCAATGTACGCAAGTTAGGATGCAAAATGGACAAAACTAAACAAAACAATATACAAAATGCAAAAACAATCCCCCCCTTCATTCCCACCAACCTCCCTCCACCCTCCTCCCTCACCCACAACCCACCCCTCCCTCCCCAATAGTAGAAACAACAGAACATGGCGACTCGGGAATGACGACCACGAGGCCGCCTCCGAGCAGCTTGCTCATTACTATTAATCTTTTGGGGCTGCAATCCCAAACTAGTGAAGGAATAAGCCAAGTATGTTGGCAACAATAAACGACAAACAACAATGGTGCCAAGACCTTGAGCGCAGGAAGGTCAATGTCTTGACTTCAGTATCATAAACCAAGCACAACAGCAACTGTAGAAGAATCACTGTGGGTGCACCTGACATCAATGGGAGTGCTATAAAACAACACCACAGCACAGTACTTCATACTGCAGTACTTCAGTACATCATAAACCAAGCACAACAGCAACTGTAGAAGTCACTGTGGGTGCACTTGACACCAATGGGAGTGCTACAGAACAACACCACAGCACCGTACTTCTTCGAGGTCCAAGAGGGGCACAGGTAGTATCATGGCAGCACAGATATAATCATTGTGAGTCACTTTCAAATCAAGGATACAAGAGATCGCTCTGAAACAGATCCGGGTTCAAAAGGATACGCTGGCAGGGGGCCCAAAAGGTACACAGAACATTAACGTGACGGACAAAATTGGCCAGAACCAGACCCCATGCGGGCGTGCCCTTATTAGTTCTTTCAATTACAGACATGGTAAACAACCATTTAGTAATACCAGACAAGAGACCCTCATGTAAGTTCTAGATCAAACAGTCATTTCAATGTGGATTCAGGAACATGAGAATAACAGTATCAAAGGTTCAAGCCTAGACTCATCCTGATCCGGCTGAAGAGGCTCCTTGTTGAGCTGAAGGGGAGACCTCCATGGTGCCATCGCTGTGGTCGAACAGGAATTATCGCAGTTTTCTCGGGTCAGAGAACACATGTGTCACACCTTGTATGGTTACTCTAAATTTCGTCGGACCAATAAATCCATACATGTGACCAAGTGATTTCAATTGGGGTCTCATTGCGAGGAAGGCCTTCCTTATGTCCATAGTCTCCTTACTGAAGTCCTGTGAGATGAAGATTTTGTGACCCTTCCATAGCACATGGTTATGCTTGCGGGCGAAGGTAAGTATCTGCTCTGTGTGCTGATATCTTAGCGGTTTACACACGATCGCTCTTGGGCCCTTCTGATCCTTAGAAATTCGACCTGGTACCCTATGAGCTCTATCAAACTCAAGTGGCTGAGTGAAGGTTAGATTTGTGGCCTGCGTGAACCACTCCTCGAGGAAGGGTATGCATGCGCCATGTGATTCCTCTGCTTTTTCCGGCATGCCAAAAATTCTTAGGTTCCCCCTTCTGTTTCTGTCTTCCAATTCCGCAACTTTTTTCACAAGGTGGTCTGAGCATAAGGAGAGGTTCTTGATAGCTCCACACGTTTTATTCTCAAAGTCTTCCAGTTTGCTTATCCTGGCCTCGGACTCCGTAATTCTTGAGTTGATGTCTTTGATATCCTGGCGAATAGCTACCACCTCTTCCTTGGTGGATTTGGCCAAGTCCCTAACCTCTTCTAGCCTGCTCAAAATTGTAGCCATGGCATCCGTCATTTCTTTATTCCCTTTGACTGGCGTCGGTGGGTTAGATTTCAGGCGTTTAGAAGTTACGCAGTTTTCTTTGTCCCCCATCCTTAAGTTGTAGTTGTGCGTAGCGATTTGACCTGACGCTGTCTTGTTCTGAGTCCCCCCAACTCACGGCGCAGATACTGAATTGCGTTGCGTTGCGTCGTGAATTGCGTTGCGTCGTGAATAGTGAGAGACGATTTTTATTGAAGAGAGATCATAGGTGCACATTCATCAGCAGGAGCCGTCATTCGCACAATACTCGTGGTGTTTCCTTGGAAATATCATTTAAATCATTAAGTGTCATTCGCACCCTTGTAAATAGCTCTAGCAACAGTTGCTGTAGAGGTTCAGCCAGCACGTCATGCACAGTGTCTCAGATTCAGTCCATATACATGCCACCAGCTTTCCTAGAGTTTCCGCAGGACTGTTCAGTGCCTTGATATCAACTGCGACAGAAATTCAATCTAGGCTCTATGGATGGTTGCAATGGTTGTTCTTATATGTGCTTTGCAGCATTATTTCCAGCATTATTCCCAAGGAGCATGGTTGATTTGATTTTTCTAGTAACCTGCTTACAGGTCCTCATAGCATTTCAGAGGCCACAGTACACAACATGGTATTCAGGCGCAGGGTCACACAAACACGATGTCAGCTTAGCAAGGGACCGCCATTTTAAACAGTCATCTCAGTCCTTCATGTAGTGTAAAAGATCCTGCTTGCAGCGTTATTCAGACAGGCTGTATCTGAGCGCTGTTATGATCTCTACACTACATCAGTTTTCCCATAGGCATATGCATTCATTCATCTGCAGTTTCGTGTTCCTGGTGCAGGGTGTTCGATTCACGGAGACAGGCTCCCCGGGTGGCCGCCATTATGAATCACCAACGCGGTAATCCATACCAGCGTGCATTCAACCGCCACACTAACAGCCTCGCCCCCTACTCACTGCGTTAATGTCCTGTGGGTTCGAGGACCTGCACTGTCCAGGGAGAGCCCCAACAGCTCGTAGTGTGCAGCGTGGTCGAGTCTCCGGGAGACCGGAGGACCACGTGGTTGTGTCCGTGGTCTGGTTCCGCCACGGAGTGCAGCCTCTCTCGGTCAGGGCGAAACGGGCAGTCAGCTCCTCTCCCCTCGGTCGGATCCGATTCAAAACTTCACCACTGCCGGATCTGGTCTTCCGACGCCCTTGTAATCATTTTAGTTAGGATCGGAGGCGGATTGCAGCTTCCCACAGCATGTTTGTTCCAGCCGCTCGGAGGAGGACAGAACTACGCCATTACGTAACAAATATTACACCGAAGTGATAGGCTCTGAAGCAATCTCAAAAAAGAATGGGGTGGTGATGCTAGTGGCCAAGAATGCGAATGTGGACGTAGTCTCTACTACTACAGACACGAAAGGGAGATGGATTTCGGCGACATTACGCAAAGATGACACTGAGTTCTTTATCACAACTGTTTATGCCCCAAATACACATGATCCGTCCTTCTGGGTAGGCCTCTCGAAGCAGATCATCTCCATTCCTGACACAGCACTCCATATTTTGGCAGGCGATTTTAATCTCCCATATGACCCTGTATTGGATAGAGACTCTAAATGCGTCTTTCGTCCAGGCAAAGCCCATAAGGCATTCATGAAACTATGCAACAGATTCCATATGGTGGACACGTGGCGCTTACTGCATCCTGATGGCAAAGACTACTCCTTCTACTCCCCGCCACATGACTCGTTCTCGAGAATCGACTATATACTCATATCTAAAAACGCAGTGGCAAGAGTTGAGGACGCGGACATTGCTCCCAGATTAGTCTCTGACCACTCATGCGTCTCCCTTACACTATCTAATCTTACACCATCTACCCGTCAATCTATGTGGCGATTTAATGATACTATTCTTAATGACACGAAACACAAAGAAACCCTTGATACCGCCATTAGAGACTTTCTATTGTCCAATAAGAGAGGGGACACTTCAGACACCATCCGTTGGGAGGCACTGAAATCCACTATAAGGGGACTTATTATAAAAATATCCTCCGCTATTAATAAAAACCGCACTGCGGCCTTGTTGAAGTTAGAAGACATTTCGAAACTTCAGCACAAATACCTGACGAGTAGGAACCCTGCAGTCCTAAATGAACTGTCCAATCAAAAATACACATATAATAAACTTATCAGTGAGAAAGCAGGAATTTGGCTGGACAGGAAGAAGCGTTTTAAAATCTGCGACTCGAACAAAGCAGGGAAGGGGTTAGCGGCTTATCTTAAATTTAAAATTCAAAAGAACACCATTACCTCCTTAATCGATGGCGATGGTACTCCTAAGTCTGATCCCAATAGGATTGCGAACATTTTCAAAGACTTTTATGAAAAACTCTATGCTAGGAACGTACACGTTGACAGTGAAAAAATGGAGAAGTATCTCTCGAACTGCACACTACCAACACCTACGACCGCAGAAAGGGAAGCTTTAAATGAACCGATCTCTGAATTGGAGGTGGTTAGCGCGATCAAATGCCTTAAAAAAGGGAAAGCCCCTGGCCCTGATGGCTATACTGCACCGTTTTATAAGACTTTTGCCCATATTCTTGCAACTCCTCTATTAGAAGTTTTTCAAGAAATTAGCACCACAGGAGAGGTCAAGGGAACTATGGCTGAAGCCGTAATTGCTGTAATACCCAAGGAAGGCAAAGATCATAAACTCCCCAAAAATTACAGGCCTATCTCACTGATAAATTTAGATTGTAAGCTCTTGGCATCGATTTTAGCAAAACGCATCCAGAAGGTTCTGCCGACCCTAATACATCCCTCGCAAGCGGGATTCCTGAAGAACAGGCTTTCGAGCAATAACACGAGAATTCTGGCTCACGTTATTGAAAAAGCGAAGTTCCTATCAACGCCCACCGTGGCTATCACACTAGACGCTGAAAAAGCGTTTGACAAAGTTGACTGGACTTATTTAAATGCTGTGCTACACAAGTTCGACCTGGGTCCCCTATTCACTAGGTTAGTCATGTCCCTCTACGCCTGTCCCTCTGCTAGAGTGCGGGCTGGTGGCGCCTTTTCCTCCCCCTTTAGTCTAGAACAAGGCACAAGGCAGGGTTGCCCATTGTCCCCGTCCTTATTCCTCCTGGCAATTGAACCCTTTTTGTATTATATTAGGGAAAACCCTGAAATTGCAGGAGTTCAGTTTGCAGACTGTACAATCAAACTCACGGCCTATGCTGATGACGTATTGGTCATGAGTGAAAGGGCTGATAAGGCTATACCGGCGTTACTCTCCACAATCGAAGAATTCTCAAGTGTATCTGGGTACTCCCTGAACAAGGATAAAACTGAGGTGAAGTCGTTAAATAATCTGTGTGATAAAAACATCCTGGGCGATTCCGGGCTGACCTGGCAGCCGAAGAGTTTTAAATACTTGGGTCTGGAATTTGAAAGGGATTTGGTAACCACCCTAAAAATTAATGAGGAGATACTCTACAAAAAAATACAAAAACTCTTAGATGGCTGGTCCCCAAAGTTCCTCTCATGGTGGGGTAGGGCGGAAACATTAAAAATGATGATCAGTCCCTTGGTAAATTATATGGCATGTATGCTCCCCATGACCTTCTCAGAGGATTTTCTACATAAAGTTGAGAAGTCGTTAACGGACTTCCTGTGGAAGGGGAAGAAACCAAGAATTGCCATGAAGAAACTGCAATTGCCAAAGCTTAAAGGGGGCTTAGGTCTACCAAATTTCAGAAACTACCAAACCGCCTTTCTCTGCAAACAAGGAGCTTCCTGGTTTACCGAAGACCCTACTTATACGCCCTTATGGATTGACATCGAGAGATCCATTATCGGAAAGGCCCCGCTCTCTGCTGTGCTCACAATGGATCTCTCACATCTTACGAATTCTAAATACATCATACTTAATACCAAGAGAGCTCTCTTGCGGTTAGACCGCGCTCACAAAACTGGTCTACAAATCCATAATTCATCATCTGCTTCTTTATGGCGTAACCCGTCACTCAAAATTGGCGGATCGCCCATAATATGGGAACACTGGTCTGATAAAGGTGTTAATGTGATTGCAGACCTACACGAAAATAACATGCCACTACCATTCTCGACTCTGCAGGCTAGACACTCCCTACTACCGATTGACTTTTACTCATTCCTGAAACTAAAGTCAGCCTTATCCAGCAGAACGTTCAAACTAGCGACGCCTTGGCTGAAATCTATGCTCCCTCACTTTCAATCCTCTGGACATTTTGTCTCAAAAATATATAAACTTCTTGCACCAACACCCAACAAATCGATAAGGCGTAACGAAGCAAAATGGGAATCAGAACCAAATAACACTGGCATAAGCATAGACTGGGTCAGGATACATGCATCAGCACTCACACATAAGGTCTCGCCGATACTATCACAGACCAAATATATGATTCTTAACAGGGCTTTCTGGACCCCACAACGATTATTTAAGGTTGGGCTACGAGATACACCGAATTGCTGGAACTGCTCCTCGGGTATTGGGGACCTTCCACACATGTTATTTAACTGCCCCATGCTCCAAACATATTGGACTAGAATCTTTGACTACATTGGGCACACGTTTGACATACACCCTACAAGGGAATTCATCTACATTATCCTGGGGGCTTTAGACCCACTACTAAAGGGTGATCATGACCGTCAGCTCCTAGATCTCCTGCTAACACTAGCTTGCAAGGTAGTCCTATGCAATTGGAAATCAACATCTGAGGTCTCTTTTAATGCCTGGAGAGAATGGCTATCCTGCATTAGGGGCACTGACAATCCTGCTCTTCACTCATCACCATGGCAGGTTACCAACAAAAAACTATGGTCTTCTTTAGACCAGGCCTCCTTTACCTTCGATCCACCGTGATACACCAGCAATGAGATCAACTCTTAGTAAATGTGGGGGTGCTGGACGCACGAATTGTACTGGTTATATCCTGCCCATATGGGCTTACCAGACTTAGACACAAGGTGCAGGGATGACAAGTATACCTGGTATTATCTGATAAAATTTGGATGGAGAGCTCTACGGAACTGTGCACAACCGTGAAGATTGCAATGATGGCATATTTTATTGTTTACCTTGCTCATTTATTTATTTATTTGTTTATCCATTTATTTATTCATTCATCTCATTTACAGATTCGGTATGATGTTACCTTCTTGTTTTCATTATGCTTTATTTTCCGTTCCTGTATGTATTGTTCTATATGCATTGATCCATGCTTGACCACGGCGTCACTCCAATACGAATGTAAATCTACTGATGCATTATGGCCGTTATCATCTTTGTTTTTGCTCAATAAAAAAGATTTGAACTCAAAAAAAAAAGGGTGGTTTTAAACTAAACGCCTAAAGCCCTTGCCATCCCAGAAGATGAAGCATGGTCAGAAAAGCAAACCCATAACAGAATATGTCCCTAGGGGCCCAGGTCTCCTGTAGAGTAACAGTCATATGATGATGACCAACTGCGCCGATGACCTCACATCTGAAGACACCCCCCCCCCCCCCCACCCCCCCCCCCCCCCAAGCAGACCCGCCAGCAAGAAAACCTCATGGTTCACCAACAACCTCAAAAACTCCAAGGAAACCTGCCGCACCCTCGAGAAAGCCTGGCGCCACAACCAGACAACGGAGAAAATGACAGCCCTCAAGAACGCCACTCGCAAACACCACCAGCTGATCCGCACCACCAAAAGGACAACATTCAAAGAACGTCTGGACAACAACATCCACAACAGCAAAGAACTCTTCAACATAGTCAAAGAGCTCTCCAACCCCAGCGCCTGCAACGACAGCACACCCTCGCATGACCTCTGCGACTCAGTCGCCTCGTTCTTTCACCGCAAGATCGCCGACATACTCAACAGCTTCAGCGCACAGACCGAGCTCCCAACCACCGAACCAGCGCCCCCACCACCATCCTCTGCAACTTGACCCCGGTCAGCACCGAAGACACCACGCGCACGATTAACACCATCCACTCCGGATCCCCCACCGACCCCTGTCCACACCACATCAACAAAGCAGACTCCATCATCGCACCCAACTCCGGGACATCATTAACAGCTACTTCGCATCCGCCACCTTCCCGGAGAGCTGGAAACATGCTGAGCTCAGCGCCATCTTGAAGAAACCCACCGCGGACCCAACGGACCTCAAGAACTTCCGCCCCATTTCACTCCTCCCTTTTCCTGCCAAAGTCATCGAGAAGGCCGTCACACAACTCTCCGCCTTCCTCGAGGCCGTCACACAACTCTCCGCCTTCCTCGAGACAAACCGATCCATCGACCCTCACAGTCCGGTTTCCGAGCAAACCACAGCACCGAGACCGCCCATATCCAGTGCTTAATTTGTGCCGGTGCTTTCCAGTGCTTAGCACCGGCACTTAATTATCAGGGCCGGGTCTATGCTTCTGCTGCATGTGTCACACATTGTTGTTTTGTAAAATGTACTGTACTGGAACTGTACTCTGCTGAATGCGTTGAAACGCTGCAGATGCTGTGCTCTCCTCCACGCAGACTTAAGTTGGCAGCAGGCAGTACACAAACTGTTAAAGGTCCTGCTCGCCCCTGCGTGAATCGAGTGCTACAATAATGTTACAATTGAATGTGCCCTGGGGCTTGCCTGCGTTGAAATTCGCGCCTGTGAGTCACCGAGTCATTGCCCAATACCGAGACCCTGGGCGGGGCTGTGGCCTGAGCAGGTTGTTGCGTTAATGGCTGTGGCTCCGTGGGGGGCATGTGACCTGGTCACCTCACGTCCTGCAACAGTTAACAGGAAGGAAGTTGTCGGTTGCCGGATCTGTGCAGTGCACGGAGGATGCGATCGAGAGGCACCCAGCCAGGGCACAGGTGGCAGGGCCCTTCTAAAACTACATGCTTTTCAGCTTCTAATCTCGGCACTTCAACTCCCCTCCCCCTTCATCTATTTCCTTCAGCTCCCTCAGATAAAGAGCAGGCACGAGTTCAGCCCAAGAAAAACAATGTAGCTGCAGAAAGGTGGAAATGCAAACACCCAATCACAGTCCCGTTCCTAGTCCAATCTCAGCAGAATGAATGTTCGAATTAAGGTATTTATCAAGCGTGTGACTTTAAGTGTCACGGCGCTGAAGGCAGCAGCTACAGGTCACTGAGGCACTTATGAGCCAAATAGGTGAGTTTCAAGCTATTTCCTACTGAGTCTCATATGGCATATAGGTGTTGAGGAAACGGATAACTAGCCTATAGTTCTCTAGATCCACCTCCCTGCTGACAGCATGCGCACCTCTGCTGAGTAATAACTCACGCCAGGCACCCAGAAGCTACAAGGCAGATAACCAAGCAAGGGATGTGAACTAAAGAAGAGTGGGCTTGAGAGTAGGGGGCCGTCGTCACATGATTGCACTCGTAGGGCGAGAGGAGACACTTGTCTCTAACTCCTTTCTGCAGAGGCACCGCCACCGGCTACCTTCCTATTCCAAATGAATGATTGAGTTTAAAGAAGGCGTTACAAAGCCGCTGGTTAAACTAGGGTCAAACTTGCTTTCACTATCGGCCGGGTCGCATTAGGTTCCAGTTTCCACATGAACACACTGTTGATTGGGGAGGACCCGGTTCTGGTGGGCCCAGGCTGTAGCAGGAATGTTCAATTTCCTGCCCGCCAGTCGGGCCCCAAGGCACCGTAGGAATTACTTGCTATTCTGCTGCGTGCCCTGCTGCATGGTCGTGAAAAGGAAGAAGCCGGTTTTCGAGAACAGTTCACCCTGCTCACCTCCTCTTGACCTCGCCATGTGCTGTTGCTGTGCCCTGTCCAGGTAGAGCCCAACTTCTGCCCCGGACTCACCACTAACAGGATGAGTCTCACCGTGGGAGCAGGTGCACAGTTTGAGGCAGTGCAGCACGGCACGTTCTGACTCTGAAGAAGAGACGGGGGCAAGCAATCCTCACTCAGCCCCTACATGAGCCCCCTCGCAGCCATCGCACGCCAACACAACCTAAACATCTCCTACGCGGACGATACCCAGCTGATCCTCTCCCTCACCAACGACCCCTCCATCGCCAGAGCCAGCCTCCAGGAAGGAATGAAAGACGTCACGGAATGGATGAAGCTCAGCCATCTGAAACGGAACTCAGACAAAACGGAAGTCCTCACCCTGGGTCCTTCTCCCTCTGCCTGGGACGACTCCTGGTGGCCCCTTGCCCTGGGCACCGCCCCCAAGCCAACGGACCATGCTCACAACCTAGGCTTCATCCTGGACTCCTACCTCACGATGTCCAAGCAAGTCAACGCCGTCTCATCGTCCTGCTTTAACACCCTGTGCATGCTCCAAAAGATCTTACGGTGGATCCCCACTGAAACCAGGAAGACGGTCACCCAGGCCTTATCACCAGCCGACTGGACTACAGGAACACTCTCTACGCCGGAACCACAGCCAAACTCCAGAAAAGACTCCAGCGCATACAAAACGCTTCTGTATGCGATGACTCATCCTGAACATCCCCAGTCACAGCCACATCTCTTCCTGATGGGGAGCCAGTGCAGGTCTTTCAAGATGGGCAGAGGATCACGTTCAGACTCCTCGCACACAAGGCTCTCCACAGCATGCCACCCACCCCCCAAGTACCTCAACAGCCGCCTCGCTTTCTACACGCCCACTCGCCAGCTCCGATCCGCCAGCCTCGCCCCACGTATTCGCAGATACATCGCCGGAAGACCCTTCTCCTACCTGGCAGCCAAGACATGGAACTCCCTCCCCACCCACCTACAGCTTACCCAGGACCATCTCTCCTTCAGGAAAGAACTCAAGACCTGGCTGTTAGATCAGTAGCGACTCCCCCTCCCCCCCAGTGCCTTGAGACCCTAGCGGGTGAGTAGCGTGCTCTACAAATTCCATGATTGATTGATTGTTCCAAAAGCAGTAATGATGGGACCCCCTCAAAATGTAAGGTACGGCCAGGGAACAGAGGGGAAGAGAAAGTACAACAGAATGTTGATTGATTGATTGTTCCACCTCAGCAACTTTATCCTTTACTCAGGAAAGGATATGACCGAGTGGGGCCTTAGTATTGGAGCAGTGGTTTGCCTCCATAATTATATTATGGACAAGAGGCTTGGTTGGTTGACATGCAACCTATTACATTAGTTTTAATCCAATTTCAGCCTCGGGCAATGGGAGTGGCCCATCATATTAATCATTGCTACACTCCCCAGAAAGGACAGAAGACAGTTGATAGTGAACACTGAATAGGAGACACGCTGCGATATCTCCGGAGCAGTTGCATCCCTCAGAACTCCAAATCTCTATAAAAGTAACCCAATGGCAATACCTTCACAGCTGTTCGCCGGGCAAGGCAAGGTAGGATGAGCGTATCAATCGAATATGCTACTTACCAGTATGCATCTGTTCTTGGCATGTAGGGCTGCTGACATTCATATCTTTGCATAGATCGCCGCCTAGTGTTGGGTCCGGATGATTGCACATTGTTGTCCTGGAAGAGTTTAAGTATCACAAGATATGTGGCTCCTCCCCTGGACTACAGTGCGCATGGGCATCCTCTCCATCCTCAGATTGTTTTTCGCCATTGTGGCAGAGATGGAGCGTAATACAGTGAGTGATGACCATGCTCCACAGTAATTCTGAATGCTACAGCTGCTACAGGCGCCGGGGAGGAGGGTGGCCGATATGAATGTCAGCAGCCCTACATGCCAAGAACAGATGCATACTGGTAAGTAGCATATTCGGTTCGAGGCATGTGGGTTGCTGAATTCATATCTGTGCATAGATTACATAGCAGTCCATCCTATTAGCGGCGGCTGCCCGTGCCAGCTCCAGCACTCTGAAAAAGTTTTGAGAACAGCCCGTCCTACAGCTGCCTGCTGTCTTGAATGCACATCTACACAGTAGTGTTTCGTAAATGTATGTGTAGTGGACAATGTGGCTGCCTTACATATCTCTTCTAAAGGAATATTCCCCAGAAAAGCCATGGATGCTCCTAACTTACGTGTGGAGTATGCTCTTGGAGGAATGGTTAGTGTGCGTTTAGCCTTTGCGTAGCAAATTTGTATACACTTAACTATCCATCTGGCTATTCCTGCTTTGGAAATGGGATTGCCTTTGTGCTTTGGAAAAAAGGCAACAAACAGTTATTTTGTTGTCCTAAAATCCTTAGTTCTGTCTATATAGTACATTAGAGCCCGTTTGGCGTCCAATGTGTCTAGAAATCTCTCTGCGACATTTTCTGGATTAGGATAGAAAATCGGCAGTTCTATGGTTTGGTTCATGTGGAACTGCGAAATCACCTTAGGCATGAACGTAGAGTTGGTGCGTAGTACAACTATTTGCGTGGAACTGTATGAATGGCTCTTGAATGGTTAGTGCCTGGAGTTCACTAACTATTCTTAGTGAGGTAATGGTTACTAGGAAAGCAACTTTCCAGGTAAAAAATTGAATCTCACAAAAGTGTAGAGGTTCAAAAGGCGGTCCCATCAGTCTGGTGAGGACCACATTCAGGTTCCATACAGGTGAAGGTGGGTGTCTGGGAGGGATCACTCTTGAGTCCCTCCAGAAAAGCTTTAATGGCAGGCACTCTGAATAGTGAGAGGTGCTGCCTGTTTTGAAGATCAGCCGCTATTGCGGATAAATGTATACGAATGGAACTGTACACCAGATTGCATCTGTATAAGTGTAACAAATAACAGATAATGTTTTGAATAGATGCATCCAGTGGGTCAATGTCATTACTGTTTCAATATATGACAAACCTCTTCCATTTAGCCGCATAACATGCTCTGGTTGTGGGTCTCCTTGCCTCCTTGATGTTCATGCATTCTGGTGGAAAGTTGAGGTAGCCAAATTCTAAGACTTCAGGAGCCAGATCGCCAGGTTGAGCTGTTGCGGATCCGGGTGCTGAATTTCGCCATGGCTCTGCGTTAAAAGTCTGGGTGTTAGCTGCAGTCTTTGATGCGGTACCACGGAAAGTTCTATTAACGTTGTGTACCATGGCTGGCGTGCCCACGTTGGAGCAACCAGGATAAGTGTCATCGAGTGTTACCTCAGCTTGCGTGCCACCAGCTTTATTAGAGGCGCTGGGGGAAAAGCGTACGCAAACCTGCCTGACCAGTTCATCCATATCGCATTGCCCTAAGAATGCGGATGTGGGAACCTGGCGGCAAAGCTTTGGCATTTTGAGTTTTCCCTTGTGGCGAATAGGTCTATCTCTGGATGACCCACTGCTGGAAGTACGGTTGGAGTACTGATGGATGTATCTCCCACTCGAGCATCTGGTGGCTGTGTCTGCTGAGCAGATCCGCCATCTGGTTGTCTTTGCCCGGGAGGTGTTCCGCCATGAGGAAGATGTTCCTTTGAATGGCCCACTTCTACATGCTCTGAGCCAGATTAGACAACTGTGTGAGAGTGTGTACCTCCCGGCTTCTGTATGTAGTACATGGCAGTCTAGTTATCCATCCGGATCAACACGACCTTGTTGCACAAGTGTACTTTGAAAGCCTTCCTCGCCATGAAGATTGCAATCAATTCCAGAGGGTTGATATGCATCTTCTTTTGCTGTGCTGTCCATAGTCCCTGCACCGTGTAGTGGAGTACATGAGCTCCCCATCCCTGGAGAGACGCGTCCATCAGTATAATCTGGCACAGGCTCTTTGAACTGTCGGCCCTTGCAAAGGTTTTGTGGGTTCCACCAATGCAGAGAGTTGAATGCCCGACCGCTCACCAACACTAGGTCTTTTAACTGTCCTTGAGCCTGATTCCACTGACGTGGCAAGCACTCCTGAAGCGGACGCATATGTAGTCTCGCATGCGGGACTATGAAGATGCAGGAGGCAATCATGCCTATCAACTGCACTCTTGCTGGAAGAGAGTGTTGAGGTCTGACTTTTTTTATCAGCAATTGCATGCTGTGTATCCTCGCTGAATTTGGCTGAGCTTTGGCTGCCAGAGTGTGTATTGTCGCACCCAAGTACTGTCGCACGTGGGCGGGTTGAAGATGTGACTTTGGATAATTCCGCGAGAATCCCAGACTGAAGAAAATGAATGGTGTGGGACATGTGGCTGGCACACTGCTAGGCCATCTTCGCTTGAATAAGCCAGTTGTCCAGATAAGAGTAGACATGTATGTGCTGCCTCCTTAGGTGTGCTGCCACTGTCGCCAGACACTTCGTGAACACCCTGGGTGCCGTCGTTACTCCGAAAGGGAGGACTTTGAACTGGTAATGTTGATTTTGAATAGTGAACCTGAGATACTGTCTGTGTAATGGGTGTATGGGTATATGGAAATACGCATCCTTTAGATCCAGTGTTGCGAGGAAGTCTCCCTGACTGAGTAACGGCAGAACCTGCTGTAAGGTGATCATATGAAAATGCTCTGATAGAATGTAACTGTTTAGAGGCCTGAGGTCTAGTATAGGTCTGAGAGACCCATCCTTCTTGGGTATTAAAAAGTACAGAGAATACACCCCTGAGCCTTGGTCTTCTACAAGCACGAGCTCTATGGCTCCTTTTTGCAGCATGCTGATGACCTCCTGCTGCAATAAGTGCAAGTGCTCTGCAGACATAGGACGGTGTCTTGGTGGTATGTTGGGTGGAGTGGATGTTAATTCTAGACAATACCCGTACTGGACAATGTCTCTCACCCACCTGTCTGTGGTGATGGACTTCCAGACTGGCAGGAACTGTTGTAGTCCCCCCCCCCCACAGGTGTTATATAGTCGGGGGGGGGGGGGGGGGGGGGGGGGCAGTGACAGGGCGTCACTGTTTGTTATTGGCAGAGGATCTGGAACTGTTGTTTCCTCTTCCCTTGATGGTTTCCACAATATCCACCCCGGTTGTTCTTATTGTAGGTGGATTGTGTACCTCCTTTATTGTACTGTGTTTGTTGTGTGGATTGGCCTCTTGAAGGTCCCCTAGTATTGGAGAGACGAAAGGAACCACCCCGAAACTGCTGTGACTGCAGAGCCCCCATAGACTTTGCAGTGTTCGTGTCTTTTTTTATTTTTTCAAGGGTGGTGTCAACCTCAGGGCCAAATAAGTAGTCCGGGTTAACTGGCTGATTGAATCCAGAGATTCTCAACCAGGCATGTCTCCTCAACATAATGCTAGTGTTAATGGCCCTGGCTGCATTGTCAGCTGAGTCTAGCGCGCACTTGATGGAAGCATTTGTGATAAGCTTTCCTTCTTGGATTAGCAGTGCTGCACCCTCCTTGTACTGATCTGGTAGGTGTTGCAACAGTGTCTCAAGGGTATCATAATGGGACCTGTCATATCTTGCTAAGAGTTGGCAATGCGCCAGATGTTAGCTGCCTGCGCTGCCACCCTCTTTCCTGAAGTTTCCAGCACTTTCAACTCTTTGTCCGGAGGAGCATCACCTGTAGTCTGGGAGTTTGCTCTCTTACGTGCATTAGAACCTGAGTCCAATGGCAACTATCCTCTTATATAAGTAGGGTCCACAGGTGCCGGTCTAGATTTTTTTCAATCCTTGGGTTTAACACCCTGGCCCTTAAAAATTTTACCAGCATGCTTAAGGACCCCTTTAAGCATGGGCAGGGTTTTGACTGTTCTTTCTGAAGTGGAAAAGGTGTCGACCAAAAAATCTTCCTCCACAGGGTCAGCATGTAGCTAGACGTCATGGTTACTTGCCGCCCTTTCAATAAGGGCGTTAAAGGCAGTAGTGTCCTCAGTAGGAGATGTTTTCACACTATATACATGTGTGTCCAGGGCAGTCTGCGGATCCCTTGGGTCAGCCGGGTCTGCCCATGGTTGGTTTTGATCATCGGGATCAGTGTCCACATGATAAGACTCGTCTTCATTTTAGTCATCCCCTGCATTCACATCTGAGTATGTGGGTGAAATATTGGGTGAAATATTCTGAGGGTCTGGTCCATAGGAATGGAGGGGTTCCGCAAGAGCTGGTGACATTGTTGAATCCCTCTTCTTTAAGGAAATCTTAACTCCATGGGTGTTTCTGGTATGATTTTCCTTTTATATATAGACAGTCTACCAGTTTCCGAGTCGATGAATTGCCCCGACTCCTGTTCAGTAGCTTCCACGTCCGTCGACACTTTAATGGCTCCGATACCTCTTTTTGGTTCGAACATCTTCGGACGCACCGTGGGTGGCAACCCGAATTTGATCGGTGTTGACGCGGTCTGAATGTTTCCGACCAGCTTTGGTGTTGGGGCCTTCTTCGGCCGACGCTGTAGCCTTATCTTTGATGCGTTGGAGTGACTCCGACACTTCTTTGGCTATGAATTGACTCGGCTGCCTCGACTCAACAGGGTCCTTGGAGCCAGTCTTCATCTTGTCCACAGGCCTCGACCGTGGATCTGCCCCTTCTTTTGGTTCGAGCCTTGTGTGTCAACTCCCTTCGGTGTCGGCCTAGTTTGTTCGACAGCCTTGACCTTGGTCTTCGGTGCCCCAACCTTCGGTTCGACGACCTTGGGTTTTTTGGCATAGACTGCCATTTTCTGTTACTTCGGCTCCGAGGGGTTTGAGGCCTTGGAGCCGACCAGAGTTAGTTGCACTTTTGGTTTTGGCAGAGATGCTTTCGGTTTCTTTGAATCGACCAATGGCGGTTTTGATACAGACGGCTCTTTAACAATGTTCGAAGCCGGGCCTTTATGCGGGGCTTTAAAACGAGTCTGTAGATCTCAGGTAAGGCCTTGTGGCGATCCCTCGACCTGAGCCTTATTGAGTGCGTCATAGTCGGCCCCCGTATAGCCGGTTGGGCCTAGCTCCTCACCTGAGCTATCTTCTACAGCCCCAAGGGCCTCTGCGTCTCCTACCTCTTGGTCGACGTTTCCTTTTTCTTCTAGCACCTCTTCGTCTTCGGCGTCATACTCGAAGTCATGGCCCGAAGCCGGATCTGATTGGTATTCCAGATCCTCCAGATCAACAACCTCTTCGGACCAGAAGATGTTTACTGGAACAGGCGCTGATCTCTGCGACTCCCATCGAAACGCACGTCGAATCCGAAGAGTTTTTCAACCTGAACCGGGCACAGGCCATACAGGTGGCTTCATTGTGATCCGGGGACAGGCACTTGTTGCACACCGGGTGGACATCGATGTTTTGTTCATTAACTGTTCCGAACTCAGTGGCCAGGGGTTAGAGTCTAGAAACATGCATATCTGGCGTATTTCGGTGGAAAGCCAAAAGATGCAATTAGTGAAGAGGCCTGGCCTTCTCCTGTCACAATGTAATGTAATGTGCATGAATCACCCCACATGGGTATCTCCGCGCTGTAGACCGCTGGGAACCCGTCCTGGCTTTCCCTGTGAGATGGACCCTACTGGGTATCTCCAGGGTGAAACCAGGCATCCCCGGCATATGTGGGGGGCCGTTGTGGAGATGAGGCAAGCTAATGCCCAGAGTTGCAGAGTGTGATCTCTGGATAGAGTAGGCACCAAGGCGAGAATTATCGAGTCCGCTGACCCTGGTCCACGACCCTGCCGTGTCGGGAATTGAACCCTGTTCCAGGGCCGTCCTCTGCTTCCGGGTCTGCCGCCTCTAACCAGTGAGCCACACCACTCCACAATGGCGAATAGCTAGTGGGTGTAAAGCGCAGCAGGATGCTAGGGCTCCCTTCTTCCGCTCTCTAAGGTCCTAAAAAAAAGTCCTTGGATGTCAGATGACCTGCTTTCAGGAAGTAGTTTCCGGACACGAGGAGGAAAAATTAGAAGAATGCAAAAACCCATGTGGAATCTAAATGAATTACCTAACTAGAGAAAACTAGTCAACACTGACAGCTCAGATATGATATAAATTGGTCTTGAGTGTGTCATTTAGGGATCATAGGTGATTTCGTGTAACTATTAATGTCTAGGATGTAATAAAACTGATCAAGTCCAATAAAAGTTGCGACAGGCTTCTGGGCATGCGTGCCAAAAACACCAAATTAGCATGAATTAATGCTGGGACACGTACCTTGCTGATCTGAGGTACATCATGCTCACACAAAATTTGGTACTAACTAAAGTCATTAATGTATGTAGAGGGTGAAGATCTGCGCCAAGATGCAACCTGGTCAAACCCCTCTAGCTGAATGAGACTGCAGTTGTAATTTGGAAAATAACAAAGACCGGGTTCAGCCCTTTGTCAAATGACACTGACACAGCTTGGACCTGGTAACTCAATCTCAAGCGCTAGATAAGCCCATAAAGGCTGGGTTCAGTGGGCAGAGGCTGATGACTGCATATTTGCTGTAAAGTTAGAGATTCCGACACTGCTCCACTGTACCAAGTCGCTCCACGAATCAATACTGACAAACTCAACGTTATGGTCATTAGTACAAGCCAGGATCGAATGAAAATCACGGTCCTTAATATTTAGCTGCTGAGTTGATGAGAAATCTGCCAACAGCGGAGGTCTGAACAATTCCCCTCCCTTAAAATAAGTAAATAACAATGGGGGGTGTGGGGGGGTGCGAGGAAGGCTTAGGATGCCGGCATAGTATTATTGCACTGAAGTCAATCAGAAGTCTGACTGGTCAAGAAACTGCACTATTGCCGAAGCGCTACACTCCGCAGACATGTGAGCCAAGTGGTGCCATTTCTCCACCTACTCCTCAGGCAGTTGAACATAAGCGAGAATAGTTTGGTGTCTTTCAAGTTATTGGCCTCCAATATGGCTATGGTTGTTAGCATTAACGTTCTCTCTCTCTCTCCTCAAAAGGGTATGTTAATATAGGGCCCTAAAGAAAATAAGTTACTTACCTGTAACTTTGGTTACCCGCTATTGGTAACTTTCATAGATTCCCATGCTTTGCATCATTCCCCGCCGGAATGGGAGCCTCGGTAAATAGAAAATACCTTAGTAATAAGCACAAAGTGAAAAAACAGGCCTAGGCCTCATCTCATTTTGTAGCTTATCCACCTCTTTTTAGGTCTCGCGACCTATCGATGTGCGCAAGCGCATCAAGCGGAGCGAGAATTCATGTGGCGAAAACATCTTCAAACCAAAGGGCTTTCAGCCCTGCGGTTTTCATGAAGTTCACGTGAACATGCACGCGCATCGCATGCAAGCCCAGCCCAGCCTCTCGCATTCCCAGGCTCTCCCGCCCCCATCCGGCATCAGGCTTCCCCTCCCCTAGCAGCACTCCTCTCACACCAGCACCTCACCCCTCCCACACCAGCCTGCCTCCGCTCGCTCGCATTCCCGCCCCCCCCCCCCCCACCATTTGCCAGCATACACTCTCCAAGTGCTTCGCACACGGCCATCTGTTCCCCACCTCCAGCACCTCCCCTCTCTCTCCTAGCACACAGCCTTACTTGAAGGGGCTTCGGTTACTCCCCTGCTTCGTACCATCCCCTCTGTCTCCAAATGCACCTCTTTCACCGACTCCTTTCTCTCCTCCTCTCTCCACCCGCCCCCATCCCCCCATCCCACCCATTCAAACCACCTCACCCTCCTCTAATTCCATTACCCGACTGGCCTCTGTCACCGCTCCCCCTCCCCCTTGCCTTCTCTCTCTTTGTTCTCTAATCACTCTCCCTTAACCACTCCCTTCTTTCATCCATCCTTCTTGCCTCTCGCCCCCTCCCCCCCGCCAGCCTCCTTCCGCCGCCCTCCCCCCTCCCCGGGGACGCCTTGCTCTTGTTCTGGGTGTAGTCATTTGCTTCTACGCAGTTTGCTTCAACAAGCTTGGCAGAGCGTCAGCGCAGCCTGCTCTTCAACGATGATTTATGTGGGTTGTGAGTAAGTATTGAATCAACAAAACTATACAAGTAATTTAGTTCCTCGATTTGTGATAGCTAATTGACCATGCAGGGCATGCTACAAAACTATCTCCAAGTGCAGCTTTTTACTTCCTTTGCCGCAGCACAGTTTATTTCCCGGAAGTGAATCCCTTTTCCGCAATGACTTTTTCCACAAGTGCGGTGACTATACTAATGCCGCCGGTTTTCGATGCACCAGGGCAGCGGCATCACTTGGGCGTCCGGCTGGTGTTCGTGGTGGCTCCGTGGCGGCTGCAGCCTGCTGGTGTAATCTGATGCGGCTGAGTAACATTTAGTGGTAAGCTGATCAGGGCAGACACCGCTGCTCTGCAGAGCTCATTCATCATTTTAATCAGGGTTAAAACAAGCACTGGCGTTACCAATAGGTTTCGCATTTGGAAAGTTTGAGCTATTGGTTTTGTAAATGACATTTTATATTTATATATAGTTATTGGCATTGTCAATAACAATATATTGCCCCAGTATTGGAACTTTCATAGATTCCCATGCTTTGCATCAGAATAGCTAGCAGTAAAGAGAAAAGCATATTTTGTAATATGTGTACCTGTAAATGTCATTCATAATCCTGATAAGATAAATAGATACACATTTGCATCACAAAGCAGAACAATTACAAGTAATACAAAATATGCAAACAGGAAGGCGGGATAGTAAGGAAAGCTCACCGACTTATTGGAAAAGGTTCCTCAAGACCGCCTGGCCCACTGCAGCATCCTCTTTCACAGAAGAATCCAAGCAGTAGTGGCGAGTGAAGGTGTGGACACTGCTCCATGTCGCCGCTCTACATATGTCCTTGATCAAGACACCTGAGAATAGAGCCACCAATGAAGCCGTAGAATGAGCACGAACTGCTCGCTGAAGAGGTTTCCCCGCTTCTTGATGACAAAAGTGTATTGCACTGGATATCCAGCGGGAAATGCCGGGTTTAGAAATTGGACACCCCTTTCGAGGAGCACTGAATGAAACAAAAAGCTGGGAAGATTTTCTGAACAGTCTTGTGCTTTACACGTATAACTTGAGACATCTGTGAATGTCCAATGAGTGCAAAGCCCTTTCTGCTGGCGTGGAGGGCCGCGGAAAGAAGGATTTTAAGACCACCGGCTCATTCAGATTGAATAAATTTAGGATTTGTTCGTAGGATGAGAACATTTTTGAATTGTAGAAAAAGGTTCCTCAATTGTGAAAGCCTGGAACTCACTAACTCTCCTAGCCGATGTCAAGGCCAAGAGAAGAGCCAGTTTCCATGAGAAACTTCAGGTCGGCTCTATGAATAGGTTCAAATGGGGCCTTCATTAGATGTGACAGGACCAAATTAAGATGCCATGTTGGTGGTGGAGGCCGGACTGGTGGAAAAACCCTGAACAAACCCTTCAGGAATTGTTTAATGATCCTTGCAGACCAAAGGGAAGGACCTGATGATGATGAAGTGTGGCTCGGGGGTTAGAGGCGGCAGACCCGGAAGCTGAGATCGGTCCTGGACCAGGGTTCAATTCCCCGCCTCGGCGGGTCTTGGGCTCAAAAATTCCACGGACTCGATAATTCTCGTTCCGGTGCCTACTCGACTCATGGGTTCACACTCTGCGACTCTGGGCAATAGCTTGCTTAATCTCCACTACGGCCCCTCGCGGCGGGATGCCTGGCTTTCACCTTGTGGATACCCTGCTGGGGTTATCTCACAGGGGAATATCAGGACGGGTTCCCAAGGCAAGCGCCTTGATGCCTTCGGGTGATACGTGCGCTATATAAATCGCAATACATTTACATAGTCTTAATCTAGAAATGGCCACTAGATGTACCTTTACAGAAGGAGTAAATCCAGATTTCGCAAGAGAAAGGATGTAAGGCAAGAGTTGGTGCGGTGCAGAGGATATTGATGTAGACCTTCTCTCCGACACCAAAAGCAGAATCTCTTCCACTTAGCCCGATAGGTTTTATTCGTACTAGGCGCTCGGACCTGGGCCAAAATGTCTTTACATTCTCCTGAAAGATTTTAACCCTGGAACTCTGAACTCAGGAGCCACGCTGTCAATTGTAGTGACTTCAGGTCTGGATGCAGAACCTGTCCGTGAGCCACTGTCAAAAGTGATGGAACAGGACGCAGGAGAATCGGTTTATCTTGGGAGAGGAGAAGAAGTTCTGTGTACCAAAACTGCCTAGGCCATGCTGGTGCGATCAGAATCATTCTGCACGGTTCCACCTTGAGCTTGCGGATCAGTATCGGGATCAGCGGAATAGGAGGAAATGCGTAAACAAATGCGCCGTACCAGGCAATCAAAAGCGCATTCCCCAAGGATCCCCAATGGTGAACCCTGCTTGCGTAGGACTGGCATTTGGCGTTGTGGGGAGTTCCAAACAGATCGCAGCCTGCAGTGTGGTACCAATGGTATGCAGGATGATATCGATCCGAGAAGCGATTTGTATTTGCGAACTGACAGAAACTTCCGTGTCCGTAGAAGGCGAGCAGAAAGAATTAGCTTGGTTTGGCGCGCTTCTGAAGGAAAAGCCAGGCAGCACTCCGTGTCTAGGATCGCACCCAAAAACTTTGCTGTTTTGGAGGGGCGCAAAATCGATTCTCTGTTGAGCCGAAGGCCCAGCTGCTCGAACAGTTGTCTGCAGCTCGTGACTGCCCTGGACGCCTCTTGGAACGAAGGAGCCTTTAGCAGCCAATCGTCCAGATATGGGAAGACTTCGAAAGACTGCTTTCTGAAAAAGGCTGCCACAGGAGCCAGTACCTTTGTAAAGATCCGCGGAGCAGACCGGAAACCAAAAGGCAGTACTTTAAATTGAAAATGGTTCTCGCCTACTGTAAATCGAAGATATTGCCTGTGAGCTCGATGAATGGGTACATGGAAGTAAGCGTCTTCCAAATCTAGGGTCGCCATGTAGTCCCCTGGATTGAGAAGGCAGAGGATGTCCTGAAGAGTGGCCATCCTGAAGGACAACTTGATGAAATAAGTGTTGAGCTGTCGTAGATCTAAGATCGGACGCCACTTGGCCTTCGTCTTCCGAACCAGGAAGAACCTGGAATAGAACCCTTTCCCCTTTTGGGAGAGAGGTACAGGTTCTATTGCCCCATTGGTGAAGAGTTGGTGGGCCTCGAGATGAAGGAGTTTCAGATGTTTGGGTGTAAAGGCGTCCGGAGCTCTCGTTGGAGGAAGATCTTGGAACTCAGTGGGTCCTTTCTTGATGAGGTTTAGGACCCACTGGTCTGTTATGACCATCCAGTTGTTGAGGCAATCCTGCCCCCCACTGGCGTTAGAGGGTACAGGAACAGTAGAAAGAGCCACCTGGCCGCTATGGTCTCTTGGTATTCTCTCTTCTCTGCTGCCCTGGTCGTCCTCTCGGCGGCTGGCGAGAGAAAGAACCCCTCTGTGAATACTGGGGTTTGAATGTGTGGCCAGGTTGGGAGTTGGAAGATTAGCGGTGCTGATTGCCGCCTCTATAGGAGGAGAATCCTCTTCCTCCTTTAAAGGGCACTTTGCGGTATTGTTCAGTTCCTAAGGACTTGGCCGTATCTGTATCTTTCTTTATGCCCTGTAGGGCATCATGCACGTGTTTGCCAAATAACATCTCCCCATCGTAAGGCAGATCCAGAATTTTATTTTGTACCTCCTGTCTAAACCACGTGGCTCGCAACCAACCCTGGCGTCTCAGAACTGCCGAGCCGGCTAGCGCTCGGAAGGCCGTAGTTGCTATATCAATAGCGCAGTCGATTACCTCAGAAGAGGCTCGCTCTCCTTCCAGTAAGATCTTTTTGACCTCGTCCTTAGATGCATCCTGAAGTTCTTCCACAAGCGGGGAGAGGTCACACCACATCTGGCGATCGTATCTCCCCAGAATCGCCAAAGCATTAGCCGCCCTAACGAGGAGGCTGGCCATTGTGGAGAATCTTTTTCCAACATTGTCCAAACGCCTGCCCTCTTTATCCGGTGGCGTAGTTAGCGGCGTGGATGGGTTCTTAGATTTACTCTGTGTGTCCTGGGAAATAACCGAGTCCGGTTTTGGTTAACCTAGTAGACATGCCGGGCTGCCCTCTGGCGCCTTACATTTTTTCTCCAGTCTGGGGAGCACCGGAAGGACCGTGGCCGGATTCTGCATAGCTTTCAGGCCTTCAGACCAAACCTGTTCAATGATGGGGATTGAACGTACGTATTTCCAGAATGGTTCTTTGAAATCATACAAAAAACATTCGGACTGAACTGTGGTAACTGGAAGACCAAATCTCTTGGAAGCCCGTTCCATCAAGTTGTGAAAACCTTCGATAGCTGCTGGAGGAGAGATTGCGGTATCATGCCCTGTGACGTCTGGATCTCGAAGGTCATCCTGATTCTAGTCTATATTTAGGTCTTGGTCAGGGTCCACTTGCTGATTTACATCAAATGAGGCATTATCATCCGTATCATCCCGAATGGGCACCACCTCTTGTGGATGTTCCACGGGCTCTGGGTCATGCCCTCTTGAAGGCAAAGAGTGTTCTGCCACTGGTTGAGATAACTGAGGCAGAGGTGTAGGAGGGCGTACCTGTTGAACCTCCTGAGGAGTAGGAAATCGCCTCCGATAGTCCTGCAACATTAATTGTAGATCCTGCTGAGACTGACGTGGAGGTTTCTGCAAAGGAACCTGCATGCTTGGCCTCTCCTGTTGTTCATAATAATCTTGTGGAACATAGTGTTGTTGCTCCATTTCACCTTCCTCAAAACTGACGTCTTGTAATTTTACTTGTAAGTCAGAAGGGCTATAAGCCGGCCCGAAATCGCTATAAGCCTCTTCTTCAGAGTCCTCATCCAGCAATAGGGTAGGAGGAAACAGATGAACTTGCCGTGGAGATGTCACTTCCAGTGTTATTGGTCTTTTCCTGTGTGAAAAAACAAGCTTTCCAGTTGGACGGTTTCATCTTCAGAGACTGTTTCGTCAACGGAGGCGCCGACAAAGAAACTGCGCTCGTCGTTGAGGATTGAGTCGTCGACGGGGAGATGGTCATCGTAGACTAGGGTTGGATCGTCGACGGAACAGTCGATGAACTAGTCATCAGCAGCAAGGTCACAGGTGTCGTCGACATGGTAGTCGTCGACGTTGTCCTCGTCGTGACCGTCGTCGTCGTGGAGAAAGTAATTTGTCGATGATCAGGCGTCTTAAACATAGTCGACGGCGCAGGTGCCGTCGTCGTAGCCATAGACGACGAGCCCGTCGACGAGGCCAATTTTAAAGAAGTCTCTTGATAGAAATAGTCAGCGTACCTGGTTTTCACAGTCGACGAATGCCGTTTGTCTGAAACAATCTCCTGAGTCGCAGTAGAAGGCTTTTTCTCCCCTCTATCCTTGTCA
Source organism: Lissotriton vulgaris (assembly GCF_964263255.1). Classification (NCBI taxonomy): domain Eukaryota; kingdom Metazoa; phylum Chordata; class Amphibia; order Caudata; family Salamandridae; genus Lissotriton; species Lissotriton vulgaris. The sequence continues at coordinate 361,604,658 of NC_141694.1, forward strand.
GAGGGTGGTGAAGTCCCAGGGACGATCTTCTTAGCCTTTTTTGAAGGTTGAGACTCCTCAAGCTTACCCTGCCTCTCCTTTTCACCGTGGTGAGAAGATTTTTGGGAAGCAGGCCTATCAGACCTATCAGAGGTCCCAGGCAAGGCCTTGACATGGGGCTCATCAGATGTAGTAGGGGGAGACCTACCCCTCTTCTTCGATTTTCTTGATGACACCATCGAAGAGGAGCCCTCGCTGTCAGAAGACAACTTCCTTGCGGTCCTTCATTTTCTGTAGCCAAGTGAGGAGACTTCCCTCTCTGTCCCTCAAGGTCTTGGTGGAGAAGGTTCTGCAAATCTTGCAGTCCGAGGCCTTATGATCCGGATATAAGCAGTCTTCATGTTTGTCCTCAACAAACAACCTCTTTTTTTGAGCAAGTAGCACAGGCTCTAAAAAGTGCTTTCTTCTATTTGTCAGACATGACGAAAAAATAGGCAAAAGTTGAAGAAAAATACTCAGAAGTGAAGAAAATTGAGCAGAGCTCAATGGAGACTCCCTTGCACACCGTGCGGTAGAAAATCTGAGGCTCTCTCGGGTAGGTTCTATGGGGTGAGGCTGCTCTGATTGGGTACTGCAAGAATTTGGTCTCTTACAAAAAGAGGTGGATAAGCTACAAAATGAGATGAGGCCTAGGCCTATTTTTTCACTTTGTGCTTACTACGAAGGTATTTTCTATTTACTGGGGCAACCTTAGTTCTGGCTTGGATGCTTAGTGGGGGTCTCAAATTTCGTTTGGCAGAGAACACACTTAGTCGAACTGCTGGGGAGGGTGGTGGGAATTCATAGGGGGCCACCAATATAATTGTGCAAGGAACAGCCTACGTGAGCAATTTTCTTGACGGCTCTCATACCTCTATAAAAGACTGGGTTAACTATAGCACCTCTCTCCCTCTTCTGCAAGTCAGGTTTTAAAAGACAGCGTCACCATTACGTTTTTCTAAACATATGGCAGTATTAGGTTGTTTCCGTATCAGGTACGAATTGCTGTCTTTGGTATTCTTGGGGAGTTTTGACACTTGCAAATGGCAGGATAAAACAGAGGGAGCTCGATGGATATTGCAAGAGGATTGAGATGATCACCAATGAACAAATGCAGGATTTTGCTGTTAAAAACAAGGCTAGTAAGTGAACCAGACAAAAAAAAAAAAAAATGATAGATGCACAGCCACTTCCAAATAAAGGTAGGTACAATAGGGCGCTGCGTTGGATACGATTTATGGATAGTCATCAAATACCAGGCAAAATAAAATTACTTAAATCTGCAGCTCAGGTTAGAACACAAAATGGTATTGGATAAAGCACTGCCCAACCTGTAATTTTGCTCTGATATAACGCTTAATATAGCGTTTAAGTCCCCACATACTATTATATTGGTACACTTCAACTTCCCCATTTGCTGGTAGAAATGAAATCTATTTTGAACAATCGCTTAAAATTGTCGATTTTAGATGAAATAAAGTAAAAATTCAATATACAGTCATTAAAATTGTAACATTTAACAACAAATGCCTGAATCAATGTGTTTTTTTTAAGGATATACGGGAAAAAATGTATTGTACCCCTACTAAAGGACAAAGGGTTCAAACAAGTGAAACCTGCCATATTATATCTCCAACTGTTGTCCAATACGTGGGAAATTTTTAATGTTGCCACTGAATTTTTAACTAAGATGAATTGTGTATGTTTTTAAACTTACATATGAATTTGTTACTTAACTCCTACTGTTTTAAACTTTTGTCACATATTCCTTCCTTAGTCGATGTGCTGTTGTCATTAGTTAGCCATATTGCAATTTGAATGTCTTTTCCCTTTTTTTGGACCTATGTATACTTTTGTGGTTTTTGTTAATAACCGAAAAGTATTTTGACTGACTGCCTGAATCAATACTATTTAAGTTTGAGGGTAACCCTAAAATTTAGTGATTACTTTAGTGAAACTGATAAACCCCCTTGAAGCTCAACCATCTAGTTTGGGGAGAGTTTAACAGAACAGCAGTACCAATTGTGCTCACTCTCTGAAACATGCTTCTCCGGTAATAAAATGTCAAATGTCCCTATGAATGATAGCCAAGCACTGAACTCAGCCCTGGTTGCATACCCTGCAATATTCCAGCTCTCTAGCCTTACGAGGGCAGAACTTGATGAGGGTCATGCCTGCAGGGATAAAACTAGCCATCCTTGAGTTAGATATGGTTGTAGCGATAGTGCTACTGAGGTATACCTGGATTGTCAATATATGTCCACAGGAGTCTTGCAAAGGCTGAGAAGTGATTTTGGAATGGGACACTGCTTTTTATCGTAACCAGCGGAACATCATTTTAAGTTCGAAGGTACATGGGAACAAAAGGGAGCAGGCTGAGAGTAGCCAAGAGGAAATTCCAAAATGTCACTAGTAGCACAGAATAGATTGCAGTAATGGGACAGCAAATTGATGACCAAGAAGGGATTTAAAAAATAAGTTATAATAGTGACCCATCCAAATGATTAACCAAATCCAATCTGTAGGAAGGTACCTCCTGACTATGGTTGCCCCCAACTTTTTGCCCTGTGTTTTAGCTGGTTTCTGACATAGTCGACCTGGGACCCTGCCAATCAGGATCCCAGGCCTACTGCTCTCTCTGTAAAATGGATTCCGTGTACCTTAGGTGCATTACCCAATTGGAACTGGGCCACCCTGTCAGACCCTGTAACTCAGGGCATTGGTGTACCCAGGGCCTACCAGGGGCTGAAGCATGTATTATGCCACCCCTGGATGGCCATCTAAATCTGACACAACTGGCTGCAAGACAGCTGGGGCAACGTGGCGTACTCGCCCGTTGCTATAGGTATAGTATCCCTATATCTAACCCTAAAATGGACACCCGAGTTCCTATCAGTCACTCCTACGGCAGGCCTTGACAATCCTGAAGGCAGAGTGCGTGGACTCGTGTGAAGTGGGCTCTGGCTTGAGCAGAGCCCGGTTGCAGCTTGAGGAACCAAGACCCAATGGCTGTTCCATGATAACGCGTACCATATCAGTAACTTCGGTATGGCGTTATCAAGACATGTCGAGTAAGGTGTCATACGAATCGGGATGCTGCCCCCGCACCAATGCTGGCGACGAGGTTAGCATTCCGCCCTTCTAGAGGGACACGACATGTACGTAACTGTGAACCCCGGTTAAAGTTAACTGAAGACTCAGCTCCACAAAATGGACGCTGCCACCACAGACACGAGTCTGACCTCCTGCTGCTGGGAGTCCTTCCAGCGAGGAGAGCTTGGACAAAGGGTTTCCTGTCCGGGGCGGTGTTCGCACCATCCCAGACAGGGTTTTGTGTATCCTGGGTAGGCAGGGCTTTACAGGAAGGTGACTGCGGAGTGGCACCCCGGTGCTCACTACGCATCTGCCAGCTAGAACCAGTTCCAGGGGCGCCAGCCCCTGACCTGGGGAAAGTCCGGCAGGGGAGAGGGGTGTAACTACCCCCCTTTCTGGTCCCACCCCTAGGGCAGGACCTAGTCATGTACCCACCCCTTTCTTTAGGATAAAGGCCGGAGCAGGTACCCTTCCAAATTAGATCTTTGAATCAAGAATACTTTCTACGAAAGGACTTCGAGACTCTCAAGATTTCTCCCTTGTGGCTAAGGAGTAGTCACCCTGCGTTCGCAGGCACCATCTAAGAACTCTGCGGTTTGCTGCAAGTCCTTCCTCAGGAATCAGACTGCCCAGCTCGACGAGAACCGGCTTCCCTGACACCTCTGACCTCAACCCACATCGTCAGCTCAGCTGAGATCTGTGGGTGCGACGAGACCGAGGGACCGGCCATCATCAAAACCTGCACGCTTTCTTAACCAGCACGACCACCGAAGGAATCCTCTGGTGAGTGCTCTGGGGTCCGAGAAACCCAGACCCTGAGCCGCTCCAGCACCGAAGTGTAGTCTCCCAGCATCTCCACGATCTGCGTGGGGCCCTTCTGCTCGCTGCTCAGCACGTTGTCCGATCACTAGCCGCTGGCTTGTGACCCTTTGACGACTAACGACAACCAACGTTGCTGGTCTGGTTGCTCCAGACTAGCCTTTTGCTCCTTTTTATGAGAGGAGCACCCCGGACCCTCCTGGTCCACTCAAGACGCCATTTTAGGCCCACCACGTGGCCCTGAAATCTGCCAAGGCTTGTTGCCCCAATCCTGGGCCCAGCGACGCCGACAGCATCAACCTTCGTGGGACAGCTCGCACCTCCATCCTGGTCGCCGACAACGCCTCCTGGTCCGTGAGACTGCAGAGCCTAGCGTCGCCCACTCACCTAGTCGAGGTGACGATCATCTGGTGCCTTCCTGGTACCCTCTGACTACTGGCTAGTAGTACGAACTTGGTCCCCTCTGCTTTCAGGTATCATCGATCTCTGATCCAGGCTTTGATCTCTACGAACTATTTTTCACTGGTCGCCGGCCAGCAACTCCTTCCTTCCGGCTCCTGGCTCGTCAGCGAAGACCCCCAACGCCTGTAAGACTTGTGCAGCCGCAGCCCTTGTGGCTAGGTAACTTCGGCATTTCGGTGCCCGCATAGCCTCCTTACTTAAGGGTCCAGAGTCCCTCGCTTCCGACTTGCCTTATCGGGTCCGCCCGAGACCACTAAACTTTCTGTGCCCTCGGGCACTTGTATTAATTGTGCACTTGAAGTATTTTCCTAAGAGTTTTGTTCTGTGCTTAGTACCCTGTCCTCATAAAGAGTCCAGGGCTGTTGTGATTCTAATAAATACACCGTTTATTTTCATAACACTTGTGTGGTGTCCTTTCACTGGGTGTTCAAGGGGTATGTGATGGTATAACAGCTGGCTTAACACGCCCTCTAGAGTTTAGCCCGAAGACTGCTCGTATCCACGCTACTAGGATAGCTGGTCTAAGGTTGACTTACAACCAAACACCATAAGGGTCGTTTGGACCGATGCATAGTGGTCACTAGAATAGTGAACACTGCATATTGGGCCAACTTCTCACACAATCCACTATACTCACCTCACAAAAATAATTTGCTGGGCTAAGATAGAGATCTTTTTTGGACCTTAGTCACAAACTGGAATGGATTCTCAATAACCCCTATCTTCTATTAAAAGGCACATTAGTCAAGAATTGGAACATATGGGCAAGTCTTGTGGAAGATGAACAAGTTACTTACCTTCGATAACCAGGTGTCTGTAAGAGGCATAGGTTAGTTGTAGATTGTTTACCTTCCATTACCCCCAGGCGACAGACTGGATCCAGAGAATATTTTTTTAGCAGTACCCCCGAGCATCAGTAGTCAGTGTCATGGTCGCCGGAATGACATGGCGGCGTTTAGGACACCACCCCTGCTTGCTGACGTCGGTTCTGACATAACTTTTCACGCCAGAATCACAGAGCCATAAAAGACACTGGCGACCCACAACTAGAGCCCTGTAAGGGAGTCCCTGTCCCTAGAGGTCAGTTCGCAGAGCAGGGAGGATGGGTGGGGCAGTAAGGAATATACATAGTAACTTGTTCATCTTAAAGAGACAGTTACCCGGTGGTGGGTCTGCAAACTAAGTACACAGCAGAAAGTCCTGGAGGACCCAAACAAAATAACAGTCCCTCTGGACTTGGCTGTCAAGGCAGTAATGTCTTGTGAACGTGTGCAAAGATACCCACGTGGCCACCTGGCAGATGTCAAGGGAGACCCCACATGCCAATGCAGTGGTTGCTGCAGTAGTCCTAGTGGAATGAGCACGCAGCCCCACTGGAGGTTCCTTTTTAGCTAAAGCGGAAAACTAATACAAAGGAAAACCCATCGAGTGCTGGTATGCTTTTGAATAGCCCGACCTTTCTTGGCACATACATAGCTTGTGAAGAGTTGATACCCCACCCAGAAATCTTGTGGTCACTGTAGAAGGCCAGCGTACGTTTAGGGCCAGACGGTGGGGTCTCTCCTCCTCCTTGGAAGGGTGTGGAGGTGAGAAAAAGGTGGGCAAAGTGATTTGTCCTATGTGAAATGGTGTAACCACTTTTGGAAGCAACAAAAACTTCATCCTAAGCACCACTTTGTCCGGATGCACGTAGAAGACCGAGCCTGAAAGTCACTCACCCTGCAGGGGGAGGGTGGGTTTAAAATGAGTAGTCTTGTGACGGGGCTCGAAGGGAGCACACATAAGATAGGCTACAACAAGATTCAAGTCCCACTGGGGCATCATGAAAGGAGATGGAAGAAAGATTAATGCCTTTAAAGAATCTAGTTACAATAGGGGACTTGAAGAAAGAGAGCTGATCTGGCAGCCAAAAGAAAGCAGACATCGCTGCAAAGATAGATAGCCTTTATGAGTGCCCAGAGCAGAGCCTGCTGGGACAAAAAGTATATACAAGTGAACCTCTTAAAAAGGGGCAGACAGGGGATCCAGAGCCTTTGCTGTGCACCATGCCACAAACTTGAACCATCTACAGGCGTATACAGTTTTGTTAGAGGGAACCCTGGCTGCCAGGATGACATTACAGGCTTCGGGTGAAAGGTCAAAAGTTGTTAACTTTCGCCACTCAATCTCCACACAAGGAGGTGGAGGCTGGACAGGTTGAGTAACAGAATGAGGGAGGGAATGCTTTCAGTGCCAGGCGGATCACCTGGAGCTCCAACAGGTTGATATAGAGCCCGGACTCTGCCGGACACCTCTGATCTGTCTCTCCCAGATGGCTGCCCCCTTCCCAGGAGTGCAGTTCCTTCCGAGATGTGGACGTTGTTCCCCAGGTAATCAGCCCACTGGAAATTTAGGTCCCACTGCAGAGCCCGCATAGGTCATCTGGCATGATCCACCAGCAGGATGCAGGAGGCCATGAGGCCCAGCAGCCTCCAGGTCATTCACTCCGAAATCCAGGACAGGGGCTGAAACCATCAGATAGCCCAAATATCCCAGACTCGCTGCTCAAGAGGATAGGCCCAAATTTGCACTGTGCCCAGAAGAGCTCCGATGAAAGGGAGGGTCCGATATGACTTCTGCATGTTGATCGTGAACCCCAAAGGGGGTCAGCCGTAGTCCAGTGGGGGAGGCGATGGTGAATCCAGACACCAACTAGCCATTGATGGGCCTGAAATGTCATACTAGGACTGTTTGGAAGCCGCTGAGTGGGCGGGTGGAGATGAACTGGCCCACCCGCTGGCTCACAGACCTGCTAGATCGCTGGGTCCCACCTACACAGCCACGCAGAGGCGGGCAGCTTGCATGAACCAGTGGTTAGGCTGGGCAGTACAAGGCGAGCACCTCCTCTGTAGCCACGACAGGAGTGAAAAGCAGACTCGAGTGGTCGGGCTTCAGCACAGCCTGCTTTGTCGCCAGAAAGACAACGGCTACATAATGGCATGTCCAGCAAAGTTGACTGGACATCCCCCGAAAAGCCTCATGTCTTTAACCAGACATAGAACCTAAAGGCTACCGACGTGGCAATCGTTCTGCCCAGTGAGTCGGTGGTATCCAGTCCTTATCAAATTGTGAATTTGGCTGTGTCTCTCAGAGGCAGCACCTGCGCAACCGTATCCCTGAAGGCGTGGGAATGTGGGCCCAAGAGGCATGCAATATTCTCGCACCGAAGTGCCAAGCTGGAGGTAAAGAACATGCGCTTCCCGAGTTGATCCAGCTTCTTGGATTCCCTATCTGGAGGAGCATAAGGGAATGCGCCCTTTGAAGGTGGTTTGGACCACCAAATTCTTGGGGGAAGTGTGTTAGGTGAGGAAAGCTGGGTTGCCTTGGGCCAGGCGGTGGCGGACAATCGCCCTTTCCACAGGAGCCCCTGAGCTGGGCTTGGACAAGCTGCCCAGGAGGACATCAGTAAAGGCTTTGTAAAAGGGGTTTAGAGGAGGCTGCTGCAGGCACAAGCACCTCGATCAGGTTAGTCCAGACTGCCACTGAACGGCGCTCAAGGCCAAAGACCACAGCCGCCCTTCGCACCACCACAGCGTAAGAGGCTCCCTCTTCCGTAGCCACTTTAGGGGGAGAAAGCATGTCAATGTCTGGAGAAGTGTCCAGACCACTGGCTTAACCTAGGTCCTCGGTCTAGTTCTTTCAGCCGGTCTGTTAAAGGGTCCAGCAACCCCGCCTAGTCCTCATGAACACCTTCTGGGCGGTTGGGAACACCAGTGATAAACAGGGGAACAAAGGTACCCTCCGGCGTCGGCTCAGACATCTGTCCAGACCATCTCAGGGGGTAAGGCAGGGACGTGGTCACCGGGATTGGCACCAGGGGTTGGACCAGTGAGATAGACTGTCAGTCCGAACCCAGGCCTGGGTCCACAGTGGCCTTTCGAGATCAGCTGTCAGTATTGAAGGCCCAGGGCCCCAACGAGCACCGGCAGAGTTGGGCTGCCCAAAAACAAGGTGGAGGGCCTCATAGAACTTGGGCAGGGGATACTCTTTCTCCCGGAAACAGACTGAGCCTTAGAGCGGCGGCGCTCCTAGTCCTAAATTACATCAGCCAACCGACGGTGAGAAGGCAAAGAGGGTAGGTGCTACTTTGCCTTCTTCTTGGACTTACCCGAAAACTTTAAAGACTTGGAGTGCGACAAGGTGCGAGGGCTCCATGAACATCAGAGTCCTTCCCCTCAAACAAGAACGGGAGCGAAGGAGCTGACTGCCGGAAATCCAATTACTTTCGGGGCTGCTCCTGCTAAGACTTTCGATTTATGGTCCAGCAGTCAGAGCACCGATAAGTCAAACACATCAGCTTGTGACAGGGGTTGCAAGGCTTGAACCCGGTCCTGCGTTGTGCCAGCCATCACGCACCAGTAATCAAAGACTCAAAAACACAAGTTGCCAAAACATTGTAAAAGGTTAGTCAAAAAGTGACATAGGGTAGGACTCTTCAGATGTGCGCCAGGCTGGCAATGAAAAAGGAGATCCGACATTAGCGTGTAGGAGTGGCTTCTAAGTATAGACAGCGAAGTAATCTCTGCGACCGAGACTCCGAAAGTGGAGTCGACCGATGCCTCCTGATGAAGTGCAGGGGTGCTGCTAAGAAAAAAATTCTCCAGATACTTTGATGACTGTGGTAATTCTAAGGGATAGAATCTACAACTGTGTTATACACAATTATTGAGCCATTCTTGAGGCATTATGCAGGAGACTACTTCCCTCGTCTAGCACCGTAGTCACAGCTAGGTCTGGCTCACCATCTGTAACACTGGGAGATGGGAAGGTAGCGGTTAAGATTATACACTCTAATTCCTGACTATCTATCCCCGATTTGTACTAGAACGCATACATCTTAAGGCTTGTCATTTTATTAACTAAAAAACATACAATCGTGACAAAGTTGTTAAGTATGCTTGTTACAATTTTTAGAGAAATATAAGCCAACAATCTGGTTAAAGTAAACACTATACTCCACTCTGTTATAAGATCAGGGAAGCCACACTATAATTCACAGGGCTCCGTTAAGAGTTCAAGAGAATATCGGCTGCAAAAAAAAGTTTAAAATTTGACAAAATAATTCATTTACTTTAACAGGGCCCTGGCTGATACAAATTAACAATCGAGTGCGCCAGTGACCACATAACTATAGCAAAAAAAAGTGAGGGAATGCTTGAATTAACTTCAGCTACTGGAATAACTCGGGGGTGGGAGGGGGCGCAACCTAGGTCAAGAGATCAGAATGATTTGCATTTGGCTGGGCTCAAACTGAGGTGGCATGGTGGGTCAAACAGTTGGGGCCCTGAGAGATCGCCATGGCAGAGATTTCAAACATTTCATTCATCACTGTTTGTGATGCCCTGTGACCAGAAAGCCCAAACGTGGATGCCAAGCTATACATGCGGATGAGCCCTAAAAAGGGTGAGACCGGGCAAGAATTCCATTCATTAACTTGTTTTTGGTGCTCACTTTGTCCACAAAATTGGTTCTTAACTATAGTGCTGCAGCTGAAACTACTAATTGGCTCCGGAATACTCAAACTTCGACGACTGTGCAAAGAATGCATTACATCAAAGAAGTGTTCAGTTCAGAAATAATTCTGTACGAGTGCAGAGTCGGAAAAACTGTCATTAGCCAAACTACAGCCATTTTAAGCAACAAGGTTCAATGGAAGATAAAAAAATTAAGCAATGCAAAGCAATAGGTCTCACATTTACATGTTTAATAAATGCGACACCAATTGCATTGCCAATACTTGTGCTCCTTTCCTTAGACACGGCTCGTTTAAGGTAAGGGTGCAGCCGCCATAAAGTGTAAGAGTAGCATGGGACTCTGAACCCGAAAGGGCCCCTGCGTTTAGTGTGGCAAATAAAGCAAAGGCACACCACTCTAAGTGTGTGTGTGTGTGTGTGTGTGTGTGTGTGTGTGTGTGTGTGTGTGTGTGTGTGTGTGGGTGGGTGTGGGGGGGGGGGGGGGGGCGGTGTTGCGAGAGAGCGTGTCTTGGCATGTTAAAACCATTAAACAAATTAGTACTCTGAGGCTGTAATTAAAGCCTACTGAGCAACACATGTAACAAGCATTGGAAATGCAATAGGTCTCGCATCATTAGAGTTAGTGCTTTTAGAATTGTTTTTTTGTAAATGTTTAGCATTTTTGTTTCCTGTAGCCAATGCTAAAGAATTACAAATAAAAAAAAGCCATAAACATTTCTAAAAGCTCTAACTGAAATGGTCTGAGACCTATTGCACTGTGTGAGGGTGAGGGGTTGAGGGTGAGGGGTTGAGGGTGAGGGGTTGAGGGTGAGGGGTTGAGGGTGAGGGAGGGTGAGGGAGGGTGAGTGAGGGTGAGGGAGGGTGAGTGAGGGTGAGTGAGGGTGTGAGTGAGGGTGAGTGAGGGTGAGTGAGGGTGAGGGAGGGTGTGGGTGAGGGTGAGTGAGGGTGAGTGAGGGAGGGTGAGGGAGGGTGAGGGAGGGTGAGGGAGGGTGAGGGAGGGTGAGGGAGGGTGAGTGAGGGTGAGGGAGGGTGAGGGAGGGTGAGGGAGGGTGAGGGAGGGTGAGTGAGGGAGGGTGAGTGAGGGTGAGGGGTTGAGGGTGAGTGAGGGTGAGGGGTTGAGGGTGAGTGAGGGTGAGGGGTTGAGGGTGAGTGAGGGTGAGGGGTTGAGGGTGAGTGAGGGTGAGGGGTTGAGGGTGAGTGAGGGTGGGTGAGGGGTTGAGTGAGGGTGAGGGGTTGAGGGTGAGTGAGGGTGAGGGGTTGAGGGTGAGTGAGGGTGAGGGGTTGAGGGTGAGGGGTTGAGTGAGAGTGAGGGTGAGGGGTTGAGTGAGAGTGAGGGGTTGAGGGTAAGGGGTTGAGGGTGAGTGAGGGTGAGGGGTTGAGGGTAAGGGGTTGAGGGTGAGTGAGGGGTTGAGGGTGAGTGAATTTGTGTTGCACAGTGATATGCACAAATGAAAACCGAAGAGTCAGCTGGAGTTTCTTTAATAAATCAAGGATGACTACAATAAACCAGAATTAACAAAAGCAACAGATCTGCCTTTTGTAAAGAGGCTGCATGGAAATACCTTCACTTATGCACACAAAGAGGTCGACATGCGCAAAGTCAACCCACATACAGGTGTCCATGCACACAGACAACACAAGGGGCGCACACACCTGCATAAATGCCATGTGGCCCCTCGTCATGTGACATCTTCAGTCAGTCCTTATTTGTTGGACGATCGCATTACTTGTGCTGTGATTTAAAAAATAGTACTTGTGAACTTAAAGCAAAAACCTTAAAAGAAAGAAGGCACCTTGTATGGTATAAATACAAGTGGTAGAAGGCATCACAGATGATACAAACGACTTCGGAGCGGAGACATGAGGAACTGCCCACATGACCGGGAGGAAATGGAGCAAAAACAAACTGCTTATCTAGCGAAAAACAGTTCGTGTTTTCTACTTTGCAATCCCCATGCAGTAAATAGAAGTCGTTCCATCTTTGAAACTGCAGTAAATTGCCGAAATGCGACAGCTTAGATTGATAACACCAATTGCAATACACGTCTTTATAGTTAAATAAAAAAAGCAGAGCCCTACCAAGAAAACATTTAACTATAGTAAAAGACAAGACGGAGGGAAGAGAGAAGAGGGGGGAGGAGAAATGCGACACGGCAGGCAGGGGAGGGGGCGGAGCGGGGGCCTGGAGTGCGGCTGAGGGAACTGATGTGCACACTGCCCACGCACACCTGAAAAATAACATTGACACTGCAGGGACAAGATCACTCACACAACCCCTGGTAACAATGAAAGCACCCTCATGCCAAATTACCCTCTGAAGCCCTGGAGCGGCCCAACCAAAAAGTGAACGATGACGTGTAACTATTCCTGAAATTAGCTAAGAAATGAACAGATTACTGCTCAGGCGCACTGTTCAGCACTGTGTTCCTCTCATTATGTTTACGCCACCATTTCACAGAACCGTAATTCTGGGGACGAAACTTTGTTTTACTCCAATGTAACTGGCGTAATTTCAGGAATTTTATGTTACACTTGTTACATACAATTCCCAAATTATGCAATTTCCCGCCAGTTTCAGTAAAAATGTACCAAGCGCTGTGGGTAGCCTCACGGAAACGCTGCCCTGAACTGACTTGGGGCTCATGTATGAAATCAGAACAATGTTTGCCGACTTGCTCACTGCGATGGCCGAGCTCTGGAAACATGGGCTAAATATAAATATTCCAGCTTAGGGAGTGCAGCGCCTTCCGTGTCTCCGTGTAATGAACGAGGAGCTTTGAGTGCAGTTCCCAAGTTCTCGAAGTACGGACTGGCCTGTAAATGGCTCCGCTTAAGAGCGCACTGTTTGCATTGAACATGGCGCTCTGAGTGCGCCGCTGTGGGAAGATGGGCAAGTGTGCAGGGAACAGGGTCAACTGCTGTGTATTGTTTACAAATCAGAGTTCGTGATGAGAGGATTGTCCTCAAAGGCTCACAGCCTTGTAGGATAGTCAAAACACAGCTTTTAAACAAACGCTGCGAGCTGTGATTTTCAGCAAATTGCGAGGCAGGGACACCGGTCTCTGCCAGCAACTCTTCAGCCTTATAGCGAGGGCATGAGAGACTACCTGCACAGCCCTCTGTTCCTGTCCACGTGGCTCCGCTGTGTTGCTGGAGCCCGTGATTGATTGAAATGGAGGGGGGAGAGAGAGCGGTGGGGTGGAGGAGCAGGGTAAATACATACAAAAATTAAAGCAGAACCAGCGCGACGCACATGAAAGAGAAAACCTCAGACAATAAAAAAAAACGCTTACAATAATTAACTGCCCCGAAGCCATAATGACCATTGAAGATGTCAGAGCGATCTACATCGACGCGACATGGCAGGCAGGGGAGGGGGCGGAGCGGGGGTGTGGGAGGAGTGCGGGAACAGACGGCGAGGGGAGGAGTAGGAGGAGGAGAGTAGGGGAGGCACGGCCTAGCGGCCGTGCAATCAAGAAGTGAGGGGGCGGGAGAGTAGGCAAGGCAGGCGGCTGGGGGCATGTGCACGCACTTTTAAGCTCAATGCGCATGCGCATTGAGCTTAAAAGTCACAGGCACTGCAAGGAATCGCCACGATTCCTTGCAAGTTGGATAAAGAGTGGATAAGCCCCCATAGTCTCGCTTGCTCGATGCGCATCGACAGGCGAGACCTAAAAAGGGAGTGTCCTCATGGGAGGTTACAAAATGAGACATGGTGGCACTAAGGAGGGGCTACTAAGCCACAGCTACCAAAGGACAATGACAAACCAATGAAAAATATGGGAAGGAGTTTTAAGTCCATACCTGAATACAGCACGCCTTGCAGAGCAGCACATGCACTGCCAGGAGAGCCCTAAAAAGCTACCACAAATGTAATCCATAACCATTGCACACTAATAACCAGACTGGACTACGGCAACACCCTCTTTACCAGAATCAGAAGAACCCTGCTACACAAGCTCCAAACCATCCAGAACACCGCAGCCAGACTCTTCCTCGGAGCTTCACGACACGAACACATGACCCAGCACCTATGAGACCTCCACTGGCTTTCCGTTGAGAGAGTAACCTTCAAGCTACTCACCACCGCCTACAAATCACTTCACAACATCAGACCCAAATACCTAAACGAGAGAGCATCGTTCCACATACCCAAAAAGGAACCTCCGCCGACCTCACCCTGGCAGAGACCCCATGCATCCGCAGAACCAGAGCGCGCTCTATAAATCCCTGATTGAGCAACAGTAAAAAATGCTATTCTGGCAATACATGCACAACATGATGAAAAGCATTTAACATTAAGAATATACACATGGCTTAAACTCACCTTATGTTCAACATTGTTCTGCTGAGCTTTGTCCAAATGGACTTTAATTAGCCTGCTGCCGTCCAGTTTCACCCGGATTCTCTTGCCCACAATTTCACTTGGGAAGACCAGGTCTTCTAAAATGGCATCGTGCACTGCAGTTAAAGTACGACTGCAAGACAAGCATCAAAGTCAAACAACCAATCTTGTTGCATGAGGTGGAATGAGCAAAACTCCGGTATTCCGGGCTAAACTGTACTTGGGCAACAACATGCATGTTCATTAATCTAACGGAAGAGTGAATAGCCAATAGTCAACCTCCGGTTTACGTAACCACGGCCAAATCATGGCTCTAAATAGCAAGGCCAAAAAAAGTCACTTTGAGACACACAAGTTGTACTGTGAACTTTTATGGTTTTGACTTCCCCAGTACAGGACAAGGGGAATACAGAGTGCGCCGTCCTAGATGTTACAAGAGCCAAAAACATATGTAATCATGATTGTTGCTTACAGCTAAATAAATTGCATCACATTGGTTAAACACCTGGCCAGACACTGCATCACATTGTTTAAACACCAGGCCAGACACTGCATCACATCGGTTAAACACCAGGCCAGACACTGCATCACATCGGTTAAACACCAGGCCAGACACTGCATCACATCGGTTAAACACCAGGCCAGACACTGCATCACATCGGTTAAACACCAGGCCAGACACTGCATCACATCGGTTAAACATATACAGAAGTCAACTGTAGTTTATTAACAGAATTAGCTTTTATGGTAATGAAGGCAGATATAAAAAGCAGGACACTACTAGGTCCCAGTACACACAAGTTAATAAATCTAGGAAATCCACACCTCAAACACGCAAGAAGTGTAAAAAATTGGTGTGTAACAGCGTTACTTAGACCTCATTTTAGTATACATCCTATTCTGTTGTAATGTTAAACCTAACGCATTTGATTTAACTATTAAGACGCTCCCATAATCTTCACAATTGAAACTGGGGAAACTGCTCACCTCCTGGGGCGCTTCTGCTTGTTCTTGGTGCGGCTTTTTCTTGTTGGTTTAGGCAGAATCCTTCTCTGTTGGGAAAATCGCAAGAGATGGAGGCTCAATCGATTTAAATGGAAGTAAAATATTTTACAAAGTTCTAACTTTCGACGGAGCTTCAGACATTTAAACCTTTCATGAATTTAACGGACTACAAAACACATCAACACTTATTTGCAAATGTGCAGCAGTAAGAAAACATTACTTATATAAAAATTTTAAAGGAATTTTTAGTTGAGCATTTTATTCTCTGAAGATAGTCGAAAAAGATACACAATAGAATGCCACTGAGCTGGAAGACAAATAAAGTCAATGTCATAAAACAAAAATTTGCGGGATATTCCCATTCTCTCGAGTCCCACCTCTACAATGACCCGGACAACACGCTTCTCAATATCCCAACAGCTCTGCCAGCATATCACCTGAACAGGCAATTAAACCAACATTTGCCATGCAACAGGTCTCGCATTACTGAAAGTTTGAGCTATTGACATTGCTAATAATGCAGCGCCAATAGCTTAAACTGTAGTAATGAGACCCTTTAGTTTGCAAAAGTTTAGGTTTCGCCTGCACAGTGCACAAGCGCTGCTTGGGAGGGACCTCTTGTAATCGCTCCAGGCTTTAGTTGAAACTCGTGCATGTTTTGCACCGTTTCCTATCAGTACTCGTGCATGTATTGAGTTTACCTTGCGGGATCGAGCAGCTGCTCCATCTGTTAGCAATTATCGCGTCTGCCGCTGCTTGCTCACGCAAGGTAGACGCCGTACATGGACTTCCGGCCGCACGCCACTGAAACCCCTTTGAGTGGTGCCCTCAGCAGCGTTTTAACTTTCGCGGCTGCAGGGCCACGCTGGTCTTCTAGCGCTTGTTTAAGGATGCACTGACGCTGGAATGTTTGTTGCGCTTTAAAAAGATTTTGAATGCATGGGTGGTTTTGGTAGTTTTGTAATGTTGCAAGAGACTGGACATTTAGTTGTAAAAATTAATCTATGACAGTGGTATCTTGAGCGATGTGCACTTTAGGCACCATAGCATGATGAAAGGAACGATCAGGTGTACACGAAATTGCTACTTCAATCACACTGTTCACTTGTCAACAGTCGCTCGTCAGAGCATTTACTTTTAATGCGATTTTCGAAAACACGTTATTCAGATTTTAAAACTAGCTAAATTTTAATTTCCAATATGTAGTGTAGTTGTTGCAGAGAAGCGGACTTACTTGTACCTATTTCTCTAAATACTTCTTGGTAACCAACCCTCTTCTACAAAGATAATACGTCCAGTGTTTAGATGTCGGAACAGAACAGTCAGCTAACCGAGCAGAAGGACGCCAAAGGGAAATTAATATTGCTTTGCCCAATGGCACTTTCAAAGTAATTGTGAAAATATCCACTGTGCACATTATACCAACGTACTGCTCAGATTTTTTCATTAGGAGGGCGTCATCTCATTTGGACTCGTCATACTTTGTATAGCCAGATGCCTTCCAAATACTTTAATTGCCATGTGTGCAGATCTCTTCATTACCCTCTCCAAAACATTGTTCATCTACATTATTTCAGTGGGCTCGATGACAAAACTATGCCTTTTTGTGGGCTACTAGTTTGAAAGGCTTCAGGCAGCGGGTCAAAGGTAACAAAACCTAACGAAGGACTGGAAGAGGAGGCATTCCGCAAACTGCTCAGTTAAGAAGACTGCCATAATTGGGTTGCAGTGAATCCCTCACAACCCTGGTCCACGGTTCCTCTGCACCTGCTGCCCAGTCGATAGCGCTGCCCCAGGAATTATGTGCCAAGATATTAATCCATTTTGTGCAGAAGAAATTACCACATATGTATCATATACTTGATTTGTACACATCAAATACTCCATACAAACCATTTAACCTCTACTACGAACAGAAAGTTTCTTATTTTTTGAGAGGCAAGCTTCCTCCAATTATTTTTGAAGTATATAGCTGGCTATCTTGACAGTCCACCTGAAGGTCTCCTACTAGTATGGCAAAAATTGCTTTAAATATAATGTCAGAACAGGAGACCCTTTTCACCTGGAGCTTGATAAATGTGTTATGTTTGCACATATTCAATCTTGTGTATTTCTACTGTCCCCTTCCCTGCTGAAAGTAGAAAACCATGGGGCTGACCAAGGAGACAGGATCGTTCATGAACTGAAGCGATCCCCATTCTTGTATTAACTGTAATCAATACTAAGCCAGATTTACCATTTGTTAAGAATACAGTGATTCCAAAATGTTCAGAAGATTATCGCAAAAAGAAAGAAAGGGATGGCCAGTGTAGAAATGAAAAGCCTCTGTAGGCCATGTGAGCCTCCAGCAAAGCATGTTCTGGTGACACTGATAAGCAGGTGAGCTTGCTTCTGAGTGCGCAGTCATACGTTACTTGCAGCTCATCGTAACCAAACAAACGTATTTTGGCTAATATTTCTTTGATAGCAAAGTGGTTATCAGTTTGTGAAAATGTATGTGTCTGAAATCGGATGTGTATAGTGAGGACAACCTTATCTTCAGAAAACTACTCAAGATTTGGCTCTTACCCACATAAGCACCATACGGAAACAGAAATTTACAGCATATCCCTCTGTATATAAGCATTTGTTGTCACTATAGATATGTACCTGTGTATTACTTCATAAAACCTGTAAAATAATTGTTATGAGAGAAAAAAAAATCTTTGGTCTACATGTATGAACTTCAATTGTGCATCTGTGTACCTCCCATGTACTTTGATCTGTAGGTCTTACTTTTCTCCTGAAAAAGCATACCCCATGCACTACCCTATTTCTCATCCTGTGCCTATCAATATATTTAATCTAAATATACTTACTTCCTTTATGTATCTATATACTTTCAATGTACTTATGGATCTATATATTTATCACTTTCTTCTAATTAAGCATTTTCAAAGCACTCGTGATGAGTTGATTAAGTCCCTGGATTAGTACTTTGCTGAGAACGAGGGGTCTGTGCCCTCTTCTGTGTCACTGTGGGAGTCATTTAAGACAGTTATCCGGGGACAGGCATTGTTAATCGCTGGTGCCAAGAAAAGTAAGAATGAGGAGGTGGTCCGTTTAGAGACTGAAATAACTGAGCTAGAAAGCGATCTGGAACTAGGTGTGACTAGTAACACGCGTCATGTCCTTAGTCTCAAACAACTGGATTATAGGGCCCTAGTGACGGATGCTGCTAAAGTCATGAGTAGAGAGCAGCAGGGCAGACTATTATGTGGGAGATAAGGCAGGGAAACTGATTGCTTGGCTGGATCAAAAGGAGAGGGCGAGTCGTGTGGTTCCTGCGATTGAGAAACTGGATGGAGTGTGTGCGACTGACCCAACTGAGCTGGTAGAGTTTTTGCGGAACATTTCCGAAATGTGTATACCTCAGTCTCCGATAGACTGGAGGAGGACTCCCATCTGCTCCTGCGTGACATTGCATTGCCTCGGTTGTCAGATTCAGATGGGGACTGTGAGAAGGTGGCCTGATATGCAGTGCTCACTATTCTAGTGAACACTATGTATCAGTCCAGCAACCCTTATTGATGATTGGTTGTAAGTTAACCTTATAGACCAGCTATCCTAGTAGCGTGGATACGAGCAGTCTAAGGCTAAAGACTCGAGAGGGCGTGTTAAGCCAGCTGTTTACCACACATATACCCCTTGAATACCCAGTGAAAGGACACCACACAAGTGTTATGAAAATAAACAAGATATTTATTAAGAATCTCAACAGCCCTGTACTCTTTATGAGGACAGGGTACTAAGCACAAAACAACTCTTACGAAAATACTGGTTAGCACAGTATATACAAATGCCCGAGGGGCACGGAAAACCACATACTCTGAAAGTGGAATGCGAAATTACTAGCAGGTAAGTACAGTACTAATAGGCTTTGGAATCGCTAGATCTTGACTATAGAATCTTCAGATTACTTCTAGGAGGCCTAGGGGACTCGGGTGCAGTGTGTGCACTCACGCGTGATGCGGGACAAAGTCTATGGTAGCTAGTAATGACAAAGTTAGTGTTCTCGGGCGAACCCGACCTGGTAGGAGGAAAACGAAAGTGGATTCTGACCCTTTGATAGTGAGGCTATGCTGGGGCACCGAAATGCCGAAGTGGCTGCAGCTGCATAGGTCTCAAAAGACGTCGGGAATCCTCGTAGACGGACCAGGAGCCTGGAAGAAAGAAGTTGCTGGCAGGCGACCAGTGAAGAAAGTTCGATGGATCCAAGCCTGGCTCGAAGGAAGATGACACCTGAAAGCAGAGGGGACCAAGTTCGAGACTACTAGCCAGTAGTCAGGTGGCACCAGGAGGGCACCGGATGGTAGTCACCTCGACTAGGTGAGTGGGTGACGCTGTGCTCGCAGATCTCACGGACCAGGAGGCGTTGTCGGCGACCAGGATGGAGGAGCGAGCTGTCCCACGATGGATGAAGCTGTCGGCGTCGCTGGACCCAGGATTGGGCAACAAAGCCTTGGCAAATTCAAGCCCACGCGGTGGACTCAAAATGGCGTCTGGAGTGGACCAGGAGGGTCCGGGGTGCCTCTCTTGAAGAAGGAAGCAAGGGCCAGTCTGGAGCAACCAGACCAGCAGCAGTGATGTCGTCGGGCGTCGTGAAGAAGGCCACAAGCCAGCCGGCTAGTAGCCACACAGCGCGGTGAGCATGCAAAAGCAGAAGGGCCCCACGCAGATCGTGGAGATGCTGGAGGGCTGATCTTCGGTGCTGGAGCTGCTCAGGGTTGGGGCTTCTCGGACCCCTAAGCACTCACCAGTGGAGCACACGGTGGGCTTGTTGCAAAGAAGTCGTGCAGTCTTGGCGATAGTCGGTCCCTCGAGGTCTCGTCGCACTCCCAGTTCTCAGCTTTGCTGTAGAGGTGAGTAGAGGTCAGAGGTGCCAGGGAAACCGAGTCTCGTCGAGCTGGGTCGTCGGATTCGTGAAGAAGGACTTGCAGCAGACCGCAGTGTTCTTAGGATGGTGCCCGCTTGACGCAGGGTGACTACTCCTTAGCCGCAAGGGAGAATCTTGAAGAAGGAAATCTTGATGCCTTTCGCAGAAAGTCGTGTCTTGATTCCAAAGATGATCTAATTTTAACAGGGGGCCCGCTCCCATCGTTATACTAAAAAAGGGGGCTGACCCGGTGACTAGGTCCTGCCTATGGGTGGGACTAGGAGGGGGTGCTTACACCCCTCTGCCATGCCGGACTTTCCCCAGGCCAGGGGCTGGTGTGCCCCTGGAACTGGTTCTGACCGGCCTATGCGTAGTGAGCACCGGGGTGCCACTCAGCAGTCACCTTCCTGTAAAGCCCTGCCTACCCAGGATACACAAAACCATGTCTGGGACGGTGCTAGCACCGCCCCTGACAGGAAACCCTTTGTTCAGGCTCCCCTCGCTGGAAGGACTCCCAGCTGCAGGGGGTCAGACTCGTGTCTGTGGTGGCAGCATCCATTTTGTGGAGCTGAGGCTTCGTTTAACTTTAACCGGGGTTCACAGTTACATACATGTCGTGTCCCTCTAGAAGGGTGGAATGCTAACCCCGTCGCCACAATTGGCGAGGGGTTAGTATTCCAATTCGTATGACACCTTACTCGACATGTTTTGATAAAGCAATACCAAAGATAGCATTTAACCGCGAGGATTATAATGCACTTAAGAGTATATGGTATGCGATATCATGGAACAGCTATTAGGACTTGGTTCCGCAAGCTGCAGACAGGCTCAGCTCATGCCAGAGCACCATCTCACACGATTCCAAGCACTCTGCCTTCAGGATTGTCAAGGCCTGCCATAGGAGTGACTGATAGGAATCTGTGTGTCCATTTTAGGGTTGGATATAGGTATACTATATCTACAGCAAAGGGTGATTACACGACTTTGCCCCAGCTGTCATGCAGCCAGTAGTGTCAAATTTAGGAGGCCAGCCAGGGGTGGCATAATACATGCTTCAGCCCCTGGCAGCCCTGGGTACACCCATGCCCTGAGTTAGAGGGTCTGATAGGGTGGCCCAGTACCAATTGGAAATGCACCTAGGGTACATGGAATCCATTTTACAGAGAGAGCAGTAGGCCTGGGGTCCTGATTGGCAGGGCCCCAGGTCGACTATGTCAAAAACCAGCTAAAACACAGGGCAAAAAGTTGGGGGCAACCATAGTCAGGAGGTACCTTCCTACAGGGACCTAATGGACGCTGCATTCTCAGCAGACGAGGTAGCCCTCGCTATTCGATCTGTGCGCTCTGGCAAAGCTATGGGCCCGAATGGTCTTCCCAATGAACTTTACAAGTTGCGTCCTGACAAAATGGCACCGTATCTCCGTGATATGTTTCTAGGGTAGCGAGACATCGCCTCCCTTCCTCGTGATCTGAGTCTTACTACCATCGTGGTGATTCACAAGGAGGGGAAACCGCAGGACCGCTGTGAGCCCTACAGGCCGATTTCGCTCTTAAACGCCGAACCAAAGATTCGCTAAGTTGCTGGCAAACCGCTTGATAAAAGTAATTAGTGACTTGATCCACCCGGATCAGTCCGGTTTCATCCCACACCACAATACAGCACTTAACCTGAGGCGCTTGCACTGTGTTCTCGCGAGGGCGGCGTCGCTGCGTGAGCCGGCCATTTTGGCTTCCTTGGACACTACGATGGCCTTTGATATGGTGGAGCGGCCGTACCACTGTGCCGCTCTTGCGAAATTTGGTTTCGGGCCTGGTTTCATTGGCTGGGTGAAACTTTTGTATGAGGAGCAATTGGCGCAGGTGGTAGTGAATGGTCGAGTGTCTAAGCCTTTTGTTCTTGGGAGGGATACGCGACAGGGCTGTCAGTTGTCCCCACTTCTTTTCGCCCTTGCCTTGGAGCCTCTGGCTGCCTGGCTGCGTTGGGAGCCTTCGATTAAGGGTATTCGGTGGACCCCGCAATTCGAGGATCGCATTTCGCTTTATGCAGACGACATTTTGTTGTACCTCACGTCCCCTCGTAAGTCGTTGAATGTATTGTTTGATGTGCTCACCTCGTTTGGAAGGAACTCTGGCCTTGTGATCAATTGGACCAAGTCCTGTGTGTATGTGCTTTTGGGTGATAACCCCCTTTACCGCGCGGATGTCCCATCCAGGTGTCGCAGACGGGGTTTAAGTACTGGGGATTTTCATAACTTTAGATCCCGTGACTCGTTACGATCGTAATCTGCTCCCTCCTCTTCAGAGGTTAAAAATCAGACGTTGCGGGCTGCCTAAGGCAACCGCTTTCACCACTTGGGCACGCAGCTCTTTTTAAAATGATGTCCTTACCGCGATTTCTATACGCGCTCCAGAATACCTTTGCTGTTGACGGATTGTCAAGAGACATTGCGCAGTTGTGGGGCTCCCAGCGGCCGCCCACGGTTTTGGCATGGAAGGAGAACATGGACTGGTGTATGTTGAGGGAGAAGACTATGTGGCACGGGGTAAACCCAGGAAATGGAATAAAATTTGGAGCCAGTGGAACTCCTACCATGGAAATGTATGCACGCCTCCATTCGTGGAGACGCCGGAGGGTTCCCTTTCCCCCTGATCCGGCATTCCAAGTCGTGTGTAGTTTTTTTTAATACGGATTGTGGATCAGACCATACAGCCTAACCCTTTCCGTCAACTCTTGCGTGACATGACCAAATCACCCACTTGCTTAAAGAACACTTACTACTTAACTCTGGTTTAATTTTATATTCCCCCACTCTACAGCTCATCCCTTTGAAATTTAACTCCGTTTCTTCGCCAACGTCACTACATCTGTTCCATAGCCACCAAGGGGCCAACCAGATCCTGGGTCTTATTTGCTCAACCCAAAAAGACTCAAAATTGGTTACAGAATTATGTGAAGTCCTATAACTTCAGTGTAAACTAACATTTCTCCAATTAAGTCCCCCTTTCACAGTCAATTGGATCGCCTTCCTGACTACAGTCCATGCGTCACACCAAACTTCCCCCAAAAACAAAATTATCCTGCAGGTAAACTGGGGGCTATTACCAGTTATAAGCTCCTGATGAATACCTTCCCTACAAAAAACTTAATCTAAACATTCTACAACAACTTGGACGTGACCTCATTCACCATCTTAGCCTCTGGCCATATGGAATACTCCATTCCATGCCAAAAGCTTGGTGCCTGGGTAATACTGTAAATGGGTCGATAATATCCAAACCCAGTTTACGCCAAGGGGCAATTCCTCTGGCTGAGGTACAATACAAATAGTTGTGGCTGACATCACTAGAAGCGCGCTTGTTTCACTACCTTACTTGATGCTCAACAAATATATCCCCACCGGAACTCTCCCCGACCCGCCTTCCAGTAGGATTATAGCCAAGTGACCCACATAGGCTATGTCCACAATAAGTCTCCCTAGAGTGAACGGAGGAATAAACATCCCCACACACAATTATACCATTTTTCACAGCCAATATTTTCTTCACCTTCGGGTATTCTATAATTTCTCCAGAAACATTTTTCCACCGGCAAACGATGCAAGATTAATTGCTTAACCTTCTCAAGTTCACTATCATTGTACATCTCCTCGGCCGAACTAGATTCTAGTAAAATGGGTTGCTCAGCATGTATAAAGTTTACATCCTCTAGGGTGAAGGTAATCTTATAGTCTTCCATATCTACTCCACAATCATCCACACTACTAAGAATGGGCTAACAGGACATGCAATCAGCATGCACATTATTTTTCCAATTCACAAATTCTGACACTGAACATTTTGCAGCCTAGATGCTAATCTTGCTAACCTTGCAAACATAGAACGTCCACCGCCAGGTGCCATCATGCAAATTAATGGTTTGTCGTAAGTTTTGATAATTACCTTGGTATCCCCGAATAGGTTCTTAACCTCATGCGCGCTAGAAACTGGAACAAAATCACCACGGACCAAATCTCCGCATCGCTCCTTCGAAACTCCCCAGCCCTCTCTTCCAACGCTAACGAAGCCGCCGCCAACCTCACCCTATGGTTATCCAACACCGCCGACACCTTAGCACCACTGAAAAAACGCCAAAGCAAACCTGGCAGCAAGAAAGCCTCATGGTTCAACGATGATCTCAAGAAGTCCAAGAAACTCTGCCGCTCCCTTGAAAAGGCCTGGAAAAAAGACCCAACCACCAGCACCAAGGACGCCTTCAAAAACGCCTCCCGCACTCACCACCAACTGATCCGAAAAGCCAAGAAAACAGCATTCAAGGATCGACTTGACAACAACGCCCACAACAGCAAGGAACTTTTCAACATCGTCAAGGAATTTTCCAATCCCTCGGCCAACTCCAACGACATCACCCCCTCTCAAACCCTCTGCGACTCCCTAGCCTCATTTTTCCACAACAAGATTGCAGACATCCACAACAGCTTTGACAACCAACCCGGAAACCAACCCACCCTACCATTTGCTGATCATCTTCCCCCCGTGAACACCCTTAACGACTGGAACCCAATCTCCACTGAGGACACCATCCGCCTGATGAACTCCATCCACTCAGGATCCCCCACAGACCCATGCCCTCACCACATCTTCAACAAAGCAGACTCCGTCATAGCACCACACCTCCGAGACGTCATCAACTGCTCCTTCAACTCCGCCACCTTCCCGGAAGACTGGAAACACGCTGAACTCACCGCCCTTCTGAAAAAACCAACAGCGGACCCCACCGAACTCAAAAATTACCGCCCCATCTCGCTTCTTCCATTCCCGGCCAAAGTCATCGAGAAAGCTGTCAACAACCAGCTCGCCGCCTTCCTCGAAGCCAACAAATCCCTCGACCCCTCACAATCTGGCTTCCGAGCAAAACACAGCACTGAGACCGCCCTCATCGCAGCAACAGACGACATTCGAACTCTACTGGACAAGGGAGACACAGTCGCCCTCATCCTCCTCGACCTCTCCTCTGCCTTCGACACAGTCTGCCACAGCACCCTTCTACAACGCCTCAATAACATCGGAATCCAAGGAAAAGCACTTGAATGGATCACCTCGTTCCTCACCGGAAGAACCCAGAGAGTCCGCCTTCCTCCATTCAAGTCCGAGGCCTCTGAAGTCATCTGCGGCGTACCACAAGGATCCTCACTCAGTCCCACCCTCTTCAACGTATACATGAGCCCCCTCGCGGCCATCGCACGCCAACACAACCTCAACATCATCTTACGCGGACGACACTCAACTGATCCTTTCTCTCACCAATGACCCCAGCACCGCCAAAACTAACCTACACGAAGGAATGAAAGAAGTTGCCGAATGGATGAAACAAAGCCGTCTGAAACTGAACTCAGACAAAACAGAAGTCCTCATCTTAGGTACATCCCCCTCTGCATGGGACGACTCCTGGTGGCCGGAAGCCCTCGGAAAAGCACCCATCCCGACAGACCACGCACGGAACCTAGGCGTCATCCTGGATTCTTCACTCTCAATGAACAGACAAGTCAGCGCCGTATCCTCTTCCTGCTTCAACATTCTTCGCATGCTCAGAAAAACTTTTCGCTGGATCCCCTCCGAAACAAGGAAAACAGTCACCCACGCTCTGGTCACGAGCCGACTGGACTACAGAAACACCCTCTACGCGGGCACTACCGCAAAACTCCAGAAGAAACTCCAACGAATCCAAAACGCCTCAGCCAGGCTCATATTAGACATCCCATGCAACGAACACATCTCTGGTCACCTTAAAGACCTCCACTGGCTACCCGTCAATAAGAGGATCACTTTCCGACTGCTCACCCACGCACACAAATCACTCTACGACATCGGACCAGATTGCCTCAACTCACGACTGTCCTTCTACACCCCTTCCCGCCAACTACGTTCTTCCAGCCAAGCCCTCGCCATTGTACCTCGCATCAACAAGACCACCATGGGAGGCAGATCCTTTTCATACCTGGCTGCTAAAACATGGAACTCACTCCCCGCTTACCTTCGACTTACCCAGAACCACCTAACGTTCAGAAAGCAACTTAAAACGTGGATATTTGACAAGTAATCCTCCTCCCCTTCCTAAGCGCCTTGAAACCCTCTGGGTATGTAGTGCGCTATACAAATTCTATGACTTGACTTGAGAATTCGAAAGTCGAGCGTTACGTGACAAAGCCAACTCGTCAGGCGTGCAGCGCAGGTAACGCCCATGACGAGCTGGCTTGGTCACCAGCATCGAAGGGGTTAAAATGTTCTACACTACACACGCATGCCAATAATTCTTTCAATTACAGCGTAATTTTGTTCAGCTTCTCTCAATGCCCTGGAAGCATAGGTAACTATCCATTCACCATTTCGATCTCTCTACACAAGTACAAACCCTAACCCACAATTGAAGGCATTTAGCATCACAACTACAAGAGTTTTCAAACAAGGTGCATTAAAGATAAACTCCTGCAATGTTTGAATAGCAATAGACATATCTTCAGTCCAGTTGAACTGTGCATTTTTCTTAATGAATCTAAAAGGTTCCACTGCAGCATCAACAGTAGGAATTAATTTAGAGTAAAACTCAGTTTTTCCTAAAAATACCACTAATTGCTCCTGAGAACTGGGAATAGGAGCCTTAGTGATGTTCTCCACATGGTTTAGGCCTAATACCCGAACCACTAATAGAATGTCCTAAATACTACACTTCAGTTTGCTTGAGCTTGCATTTATCAGGACTCCATGTAAGACCCATGTCAGCTAAGGCCATAAGGAAGAACCGAAATAACCCTTCTGAAGTTTTAAATACTTCCTTGATTATCCATCTAAAAACAACCTGGTGATATGCGATCGCTAGTCAAGACATGACCATCTCATGTAAATTAGGTAAGCGATGGGCATCCACCTATATGGCATTGTTGAGGCTGCGCAAGTAAAACTCAAGTATCAATTCTCCAGAAGGTGACCAATATGAAAATGGGAGAAACCCACAGTGAAGATTCCACTGGCTCAATGATGTGTGCCTGACAAAGATCATGCAAAACGTCTTACAGTTTACCCCATAAGCACTCCATGGCGAATGGGTACTGCACCCTCACAGTCTAATGTGGTGCTTGAAACTGCTCTATTTTCCTAATGTACCGCCAAAAACCCTAGGAAACTGATTTTAGATCCAATGCAGTACACACTTTTGCATTGCCCAAATGAGTATCACTACCACATCTATAACATACAAATGCATTCTTCCTTCTACCACTTGGACTTCTTTGTGTACATCGATGTCATTTTTCTCGATGCCTTTTATTTCTTGTATACATTTTCTCTGAACGCTCAATAGCTTTGGCAATTTCAATGGTAGCATTGAACGACAGGTCAGGGCTTGTCGCCAAAATCTTCAATTTTCTTATTAATCCTCAAATTTTGGTCCAAGTACCTGCTTATAAAGGTATATGCTCCAAATCACATGTGGTTGTTAAGGACTCATTCTTAAATAGACTCATCAGCACGGTGCTTCCTGAACTAAACAAAAAAACCTTACCATGACCATATTGGTTTTATTCCTATACCTTAAATTAACCAGTTTAGTTGCAAACTGGTAGACCGTGACATTGCCAGGACTAAGGCAGATGATTCAAATGTTTTAATTCTTTCAATCCTATCCCACAAAGAAATGTTTAAGCAAAGCAAGTTTCCTTTCAAGCTCACTATCTACTCCTAATACCTCTACATATGCTAGAAATGGAACCTCCCATATTTCCCAGTCCATGGGTGATACCCCAGAAACGTTCAGGAACGATGGGCAGAGATAAAATTCCAGACATAATGATCACACAAAAATGCACAACATCAAAGCTGGGAGAATAGAGAGGGAAAAAAAAACTTGTCTACATGAAGATTAGCGTTCTATTTACTGGGAAAACTCCAAAGTTAAAGAAATGCACCGCTGTCCAGGATGAGAAATGCAGTACAGTGATCAAAACTGAGACAATCCATGTGTCCTTCAACCTCGGCAAACAGGCATGGACAAAACCAAGATACCCATTAAAAGCATTAAAATCCTTCAGACTCAGGAAACCTCTGTAACCCTCCAATAGGCTCTGAAACCTTCCTATCGGCTGCAACAGAAATGACCAAAAACAGGAATATCCAAGGAGAAAAGCTTGATTGCCAACATTGAGGCACTCCAATTAGATTATGGCCTCACAATCAATTCTGAAATGAGCAGAACAAAAAGGCACCCAATCTCGAGGCCTCAAAGTGTGTGTGTGTGTATATATATATATATATATATATATATATATATATATATATATATATATATATATATATATATATATATATATATATATTTTACGTGATTAAGTGTTCTCCGGTGTAGGAGTCCAACAATATAATTCTGGAAAAATATTACGACTAAAATACTCTTTCATGAATTCCTTTGTTGGAAGTACTTCTGTGTACATGAAAAGCAAACAAATAATCCAAACCGCCTCTCAACATACATAGATCCTCTCCCACACACATTTGAATATACACAGCTCCCACCCCACGAGCACAGCTCGCTCCTATCCAAGAATGCAACATATGAAAATAGACATGAGCAGCAATGCATTGTTGCTAGTGTCTACTTCCTAACAGATACTGCACACAAATGTAAACCTGTTAGGAGATGCACTTGCGAAGGCTTGAGATGCCACATTTGCCCTGGTGCACTGAGCTCCCTAGGAGTGACTGTCCCCAGTTTGCTCTTGAGCCCTGTGGCAAGGAGGGTTCCCCTGACCCAATAACGTTAGAGTTGCTGCTAAGAGGGCTCCTGAGGAGCGAACCGAGGGACTCTGACGTAGGACACCATGGGGTGGCCCATGTCTTTATCCTCTTACAAGGTGCCGGAGACCAGACCTCTGGTACCTATTATTCCCCTGGAATAAATGCCTCCTGCCAGCCTAAACAGACAGACACTCACAGCTGTCACTCGCTGGGAATCCTTGAGGTGAGCACTGGAGGTGCTACTGGATCCTGCCTATTGCCAGCACGGTAGGCCTACAGGAAACTCGGCATGCTGCCATGGTGAAATAAGGGTTCCAAAACCTGGCGCATGCAAACAAAATTCAACTACACCCATCTGTAGCAGCCTACTGCTCAGGTGGATGGAGGGGACCGGGGTCTTGCAGTTCATGTTGGTGAAGCGGAGGAATCTGCCTGATCCTTGGCAGTGATTGAAAGTTTCAAGGCAGAGGTGGTCAACTAGATTGATGCAGTTGCTATGGACATCAGCCTGCTTCGCACGGACCTGTGAAAAGTGTTGGGCAGGGTGGCCACCTACAAAAGGAGGCCCGCTGCCTGCATACTTAGGTCTCTGACCTACAGAACTTCACAGCTTGCCTAAATGAACACACTGAAAATTCCGAGGGACGTTATCAAAGAAACCTCCAGCCCTCCACGATCTGCGTGGGGCCCTTCTGCTTTTGCGTGCTCACCGCGCTGTGTGGCTACTAGCCGGCTGGCTTGTGGCCTTCTTCACGACGCCCGACGACATCACTGCTGCTGGTCTGGTTGCTCCAGACTGGCCCTTGCTTCCTTCTTCAAGAGAGGCACCCCGGACCCTCCTGGTCCACTCCAGACGCCATTTTGAGTCCACCGCGTGGGCTTGAATTTGCCAAGGCTTTGTTGCCCAATCCTGGGTCCAGCGACGCCGACAGCTTCATCCATCGTGGGACAGCTCGCTCCTCCATCCTGGTCGCCGACAACGCCTCCTGGTCCGTGAGATCTGCGAGCACAGCGTCACCCACTCACCTAGTCGAGGTGACTACCATCCGGTGCCCTCCTGGTGCCACCTGACTACTGGCTAGTAGTCTCGAACTTGGTCCCCTCTGCTTTCAGGTGTCATCTCCCTTCGATCCAGGCTTGGATCCATCGAACTTTCACTGGTCGCCTGCCAGCAACTTCTTTCTTCCAGGCTCCTGGTCCGTCTACGAGGATTCCCGACGTCTTTTGAGACCTATGCAGCTGCAGCCCCTGGGCTAGGTAACTTCGGCATTTCGGTGCCCCAGCATAGCCTCACTATCCAAGGGTCAGAATCCACTTTCGTTTTCCTCCTACCAGGTCGGGTTCGCCCGAGAAGACTAACTTTGTCTTTACTAGCTACCATAGACTTTGTCCCGCATCACGCGTGAGAGTGCACACTCTGCACCCGAGTCCCCTGGGTCTCCTAGAAGTAATCTAACGATTCTATAGTCAAGATCTAGCGATTCCAAAGCCTATTAGTACTGTACTTACCTGCTAGTAATTTCGCATTCCACTTTCAGAGTATATGGTTTTCCGTGCCCCTCGGGCATTTGTATATACTGTGCTAACTCAAGTATTTTCGTAAGAGTTTTGTTTTGTGCTTAGTACGCTGTCTTCATAAAGAGTACAGGGCTGTTGTGATTCTTAATAAATATCTTGTTTATTGTCATAACACTTGTGTGGTGTCCTTTCACTGGGTATTCAAGGGGTATATGTGTGGTAAACAGCTGGCTTAACACGCCCTCTCGAGTCTTTAGCCTTAGACTGCTCGTATCCACGCTACTAGGATAGCTGGTCTATAAGGTTGACTTACAACCAATCAATAAGGGTTGCTGGACTGATACATAGTGTTCACTAGAATAGTGAACACTGCATATCAGGCCACCTTCTCACATTGCTCACCAAAGCCCCTGCCGCGGTTTCTGTCCCACACTACAGGAATGCTGGTGATGTATGCATCTCGGCTGAAGGAATGGGTCGGATCATCAAGAATAATAAACAGAACACAACTAAAATTATTACTTGTCTAGTCTCCAACGACCAAGCGCCACTGGTGTCCGGAATCTTTTATTTGCCTCGGTATCTGTCGGAAAACTTCAGAGGCCTTTTGATTTAAGGACGAGTAAATTACAGGCCACCAATCCAAATTGGTTTTCCTGTGCAGAGGCATTAAGCGATAGTCTTGTTGAAGTAACAGTCGCAGACACTACCTTCAAGAGAACTGTGATACCCGAGGAAGGACTACGGATTGGAAGGTGATGAAGACGGTCCTCCTTGGGTGCTTCCTTAAAACAACATATGAGGTCCAGCATCAGCATGAGACCGACTTTCAGAGGACAATCAGGAATTGGGCGACACGGAAGACTGTCTCAAACATTCCAATAAACTGCCAGAGCTCCTACAAAGACCTCCTAGGCGATTGGCACAGACTAGAAAGACATACCTACACAGCTTATAGCCAACATCTCCCTGCTGAAGGAGCTAAGACCGGAGCGGTGCTGGTGTGCCTGGTAAAATGAGGAATTTCAATCCCCAATCCTGACCCGGAATGATAATTTAGGGCACCCGGTATGTGCCCAACAGGCCATTAATGAGGTCTTCAACTACCATCTTACAGCATCTGCGCTGAGCGGACACTGACTCAAACGTGTGGCATTGTGGACTACTTCCAGAAGGTCTTGCTTCCATGTCTTACCTCCAACATGTACAGCCTAGAGAGGTTTGTTATACAACAAGAAATGGTGGTTGAAATAAGGGGTATTAGGACAGCAAAGACACAGGAAAGAGACAGCCTACCTGCTGAGATTTACTGCATGTATTCGGAAACTCTGGTTGAAACCCTTGGAGGTTTTGGAGGAGGTCCACTGGAAGAGCAGTCTCCCAACCTCATTATGTGAGGCCTTGATATTATTGAATTTAAAACAAAATCTTGCAAAGAAACTAAATGTGAATGCTTACATTCACATGGTGTCAAGACGTTGCAGAATAAACTACATGTAAAATATAGACCATTAATTTATTTGTTTCTTGGTATTCGCTCACAAACATGACAAAGGAACAAATGTAAAATAAAATGACAGCTTAAAGGTTCGGCCAAGCATTTCACTAGCAGTCCCTCCACTAAATAATTTAACAAAGCAAGGATACCAGTTAGACTAGTGTATAAAACTCTGCTACAATCAAACCTCTCGCATAACAAAAGGTGCCAGCATATTCAAACTTCTGATAAAAAGCAGATGTCTGCTAAAATTCAGTAAACAACAAGGGGGACAATGTCCCTTTTAAACGTGGACACTAAAATATTTGCTAAGATACCGGCTAACTGCTTAGCACTTCTGCTTCCCACAATAGTTGCACCAGAACAGACAGGTTTTATACCGCAAAGGAATCTAACATATAATATACGCACGGTGCGTGGTACTCTGCAGGACGTGCAGTAAGATGTGAAAGCTGTGGCGGTCTTTTTAGATATGGCAAAAACTTTCGATTCGGTCGAGTGGCCCTTTCTGCGCAAGGTGCTGACGAGAATGTGGTTGGGGTCAGTTTTTTTGCAACTCGTTGGTACGCTATATCACAAGCCCACAGCGAGGGTGCTTATAGGGAATCTAGTTACCGATAGCTTCCCTATTACTAGAGGCAATAGACCGGGCTGCCCTCTTTCGCCTCTTCTATACGCGTTGGTAGCAGAGACCCTAGCGTGCGCACTGAGGGAATACCACAGCCATGAAGGCATTAGCTTTCCAACTAATAACATTGTAATCTCTACATACGCAGAGCAGACTACACTACTGTAGGTCAGACAACCGGAAAAAAGTTGACAGCAGTCCTTTGCGAAGTTGTGCATTTTGGGGACCTGTAAGGACTTAAAGTTAACTGGGGCAAGTCACTGGTCCTTCCTCGGACTCCGGTCACGGAGGAATTAGAGATGGAGTAACCATTACAATGGACCACGGACCCAGTCAGGTATTTGGGGATCAATCTACATACAGACTCAGTTGATTCTGCGGGATAACTACGGCAGGGTTATTGATAAAGTGGAAGATGAAGTTAAGACGCGGTGCAAGCTTCCCCCGTCCCTGATGGGGAGGATATCCATAATGAAAATGGTAGTTTTACCGCGGATGTTGTTTCTCTTCGTCAATATACCAATAATCCTCTCCAGATCCTTTTTCCAGAGACTTACGCAGTTGATGCTCAAGCTGGTGTTGGCGGGCAAACAAGCATGGGTCAAATGGCAGATACTGACGCGGCCATGGAATATGGGCAGCCTAGGAGCGCCAGATTTTGAATTTTACTACAGGGTGGGAGTGCTCCCACCTACATGCTTGGATACATGGTGAGAAGGATACACCGTACCAGCGCATGGAGAGACTGTTCGCTGCCCCGCACTTGCCCCCAGCGTCCATATTTGAGAACCCGGACCATAGAACAGGCTATTTAGACTTGTTAAATGCTACTAGGCACGCTTGGCACTACCTGCTCCAACAGCAGGCGGGAGTGTTACTGTACACCCCAGCAATGCCCATAGAATGGGTCCGTTTGCTTGCACCGTGCAGGGACAAAGGAGTGGTTAGAGCCTTACAAACGCTACAGTTGAAGACTGCGGGCGATCTTTTTCATCAAGGTGCAGCCAAAACATGGGAACAGGTGCAGGAAGGGACGGATGCCACCAACACAACTGCAGAAATTCCAGTCTTATAGGGTGCACCAAGCTATGATGGAGCAATGTGGGGTGGATATGCAGGAACCCCGGAGATCCCTGAACTTGCGTATGTTGTAAAAACTAGCTCCCCTCGTAAGCTGATCACCAATATTGATAAGCTGGTAATCCCATAGGGTGCATGACGGCCTGGCAGCCAGACTAGCTTGGACTTACAATCGATGACATGTGGCAGTACTGTTGCTCGAACACCAGGCGCATATCACTACATGGGAAACATAGGTTTATTCATTTCAAGTTTCTTAATAGAGTATACTACACTCCGGAACGGTTATTTAGATATGGCCTCAGAGACGGGGCGGCTTATGAAGGTGCGGTGTACAGACAGCCAATTTCATACATTTAGCATGATTCTGCCATGGAATCCGGAAATATTGGTAAGACATCTTTGGGGAACTGGGGAGGATAGTTGAGAAGCAGCTCGCCCTGGACCCGGCGTTAGCACTGCTGGGACTCTCCAGAGATATTCCAAAAGCTGTACGGAGACTCATAGACATGGGACTCTTAATAGCAAAAAGGGTGGTGGCGCTATGCTGGATGAAGGGTCTGGTGCCCACGGTACAAAGGTGGTCGCACGATATGTTATACCGCTGCACGCAAACGGAGAAGCGAACTGCTACACC
The DNA here is from genome assembly GCF_964263255.1 of Lissotriton vulgaris. Lineage (NCBI taxonomy): Eukaryota > Metazoa > Chordata > Amphibia > Caudata > Salamandridae > Lissotriton > Lissotriton vulgaris. Next base: position 361,638,973 of record NC_141694.1, read on the forward strand.
CACGTAGTCGGCCCAAAAATGTCTGGGGATTTTACAAGACATAAAGATGGGGTGTCTGGGACAGGAAATGAGATGGGGAGGGACGAAATATGAGTGACAGCACAGAATAAGGACACTCAGACGGAGAGCATAAGTGAAGAGAGTAGTGATGGCGCTGCCTACCCGCGGGGGTTGTTGGCTAAACAGATGTGTTACAGCCTGAGATGCGATGTGACTGAAGTACCACCCGAAAATGTCTGCTATGTGGGTATGTTGAAGTCTATAATTTGGATATACTTGATGGTAAATTGTTCTTTTATGTACTGTACCTGAATGATGCCTTCTTAAATAAATTAATAAAATAAAAATAAATAAAAAACAAAGGACAATGAGGGCTTGATAAAAGGTCCACCGTACTTGCACTGGGTAGAAATAGAAGACAAAAGGGGTACGGTGTCCCTGGGTGGCAAGTTGGCCACCTGGTGAGCACTCCGAGAGGTGGGGAATACCTTCTTTCGGAACTAGGATCCTCACACACCCAGCAAGCTAGGTGTCATGCTTCATCATATGGTTCTGCTCACCGCAGAGCCGGCTGTGAACATTTTTTTCTGGTTTATTACTGGTCTGGTTGATCAGAGTTATTTGAGTTTATTCTAGACACATTCCTTATGAATTCTCCATAAAGTTTGGGATCGCCCTAACAGAAGTGCCCAGCATGTTATCCTATACTGAGTCCTACATAATCTACAACGTCACGTCCTACTTCATGCTCCACTAATTACAATTACGCAGTTAAGAGGTCTTCAAAAAAACAGCTATATTAATTTATACACAATAAACATTCTCATGTTATGTTCCATCTCGACTGCTTGTATGCGATGCGGTTTAGTAGAATCATATCTACAGGCACTTCCATGGTTCACATGAATAACACCCAATACCCCTGCCATGTTTACATGCTTAGAAGGGATGTGCAATTCTGGTAACGACAAGAACATGAGCATACCTAGAACAAGTCTCATGTAATCGAATTAGACACCGCTTGTCCTAATGGTATGTCATCATGCAGCCCAAAAAAGTATAACTTATGCCTGCAATACAACATGAAAAACAAACCTAATGGATTTTAAGAGGTATGTTGTAGCAACAGTGAGTCATTTATCTCTGGTTCCCAATCTGCATCCTTCGTATATGTAGTACACTCTACCTCTATCAAATTCCTTCTTTTCATCTTCATATGTAAACTATTCATAGGTGCCAGAAATAAGGGAGCTACATGCTTTACAAGAACCCACGCAGTACTGCACAGAAGTGAAACAATAGTGAAATATTAAGATAGTTTAACCAAACAAATACCCGTTTACCTGAGCAATGAAGACCACATGTTTGCCGCTGAATTTCTTTTCCAGCTCACGTACTAATCGCACTTGGATCTTCTGAAAAGATTTTAACTGCGGGACTGGAACAAAGATGATGATAGCTTTCTTACCCCCACCAACTTCAATTTCCTAAAAACAAATTACAATTATCAGTAGACACTCTTCAGTCCAATGATAGTTATCGTTGCATTAGTTGCAAAATAACACAAACACTGTGCTGTAGGTAAAGATTATTTAGCTTGCATGCCATTTTCCATAGCCTTCAACATAAACTTTAAAGATAAGAGCCTTTGAATAGATGTTTGAAAATCCATCAACTTGCTCGCCTACCAGCAACAGGGTCGCACGTTTTGCGAGGTTCAGGCTCACCAAGTCAAAACGTACACACCACAACACATTTGAATATGGAGAACGGGCAGTAAGGTGGTGGGGACTGAGGTCTGTAAAGTAATTATCAGTGAAGCAATCCTATTTTTGCCAAAACGGGGTAGAGAATAGATTAACCACCACCACAAAATAAATTGACTACCATGTTTACAATTATGTCACCAAATCAATATTAAATAAAAGCTTTAGATGCAAGGTTCATACTAAAGATCTACATTTATCGTCAAATGTGGTCCTACACAGAAGAATTAACAAGTACACTGAAAACCTGAGAGTGAAATGTTAGGCCATAAGTTAACATTCTAAAATAACCAGTTCTGCTTTTTACGTTTAACGTATATCCACAATGGTTTGTTTCTCAGTAACAGTCCGAGGACTTCAGGAAGTTGTAGGAATGAGCAGCTGAGCCAAACAATGTGAACAGGACTTTACACCACAGCACCAAGTGGTGTTACGCTCCCTTATGCCACCTTGCAAGAGCCACGAAAGAGCAACATCACTGAATACCACAGCAAGCAACAGAACATTCAAGATATTGATCACTATAAAAGTGAAAGACTGGTCATGAAATTTTACACCCAAATTAAACTACTGTTTCAGCAGTAATGTGGTAAATTGCCGACCTTAATAGATGCATTAAAGAAATTTCAAGTTTTACAAATGAAATATAACTACCTTAGCTGCAGTGATGTTCAGCTCTCTCAACTGTGCCTTCAAATCAGAGTTCATCTCCAACTCCAGGAGAGCCTAGAGAAAAGTTAAGATGTAACAAACCATCCTTTACAATGAAGGAATTAACAGCATAAAAGTTTATATTTAATAGGCATTTTGAGACTCTGCACCGCGTGTTGGGGGTGGACTGGTCGGATGGGATGGTTTCAAAGCATTAAGCCAATGATACTCAAAGTGAGGCCCTCCAGACCTTCACTGGCCCATTTATGAACAGCTGCTGTCTACTTGACAGAGCAAGAACAGTCAGAAAATAAAGCCAGACTTTATTTTACTGGATAACAACAAAAAGTAACGAAATAAAAAGGTGCACTGCGCGGCTAACTTTAGAACACCATGTTTGGACACATTGCAACAAACGTGTATTAGGACATATCTCCAATGTTCACCGTAGTACATAAGATGAAATAAGAGCTCTGAGAAGTATTTTTTAAAGTGATCTATATAGTTTTAAAAAAAATGGAACAGTTCACTATTGTCATTGTTGGAGGAGGCATGAATAAAACAAGTCAGTTGTCATGTGGACCCTACTGGGTGACCTGGGTTATTTCACTTTGACAAAATCATAGATTATCACATCAAACAGAATGTTCTGTACATCGCACATCCTCAAATCATTCATTTCAAGGTGCTCGTGTGCGATAGTTAAAAAATAGGAGGGAAGTGAAATAAAACAATGTGATAGGATTACACCATTTGGTCAAGCAAGGAAGCCGACCCAAAGGCTACGGGTTTCACACTGTGCAATTCTATTTCATTCCAATTCAATAATAATGTTACTTCCTTGTACACTGGACTCTCACACGGTAATACAGCATAACATTGCATTGTCCCCTTTATGACTACTCTAGAGACATGGGGCTAAATTTAGACGGCACATCACCCTGTAGACAAACCCTGCAACGCCCCACTCCCACTCTGCTGGAACCAATGCAGTTCTTGAGCAAACCACAGACCATAATTTTTGGCTCCTGGGAAACATTTTGGGTACCCATGTCTAAACCAAACAAGGGGCAGAAAATAGACCATGGTAAATACAACATATGTAGCTAAATTATACACATAAAATCACCCACTTTTAAGGCTTTTGTAAACTTGCTCTGGCAACTGAAATATGAATGGCAATATCACAAATGGTTGGTTAACCGTTCAGGACCACATACCACAAAGGAAAAAGTTATTACCCAACGACCAAAACACTGTTTTATGGTGGGTAACCTACCGAAGTTATTCAGAGTTAACCACATTAAACAAGTCCGTTTCAATACTGGAACCAATGATCTTACCTGGGAAATGCCAGACTCGAACTCATCTGGCTTTTCGCCATTTGGCTTCACGATCTTTGCACTTGAGCTGAACATGGCCTGTCTGGATTAGAATTATGGTCCCATTAGAAAATAGCAATATAAATACAATCTACGAAAAAATACTTATTTAAGCGAAACTGTAATAAAAACGCACTGGAAAAGTCTTCTTGGTTTGTTGCGATGGATTCAGGGACCACAGTGGTTACACTTAAAGATGTGATTAACTAGGTCATTAGGCTAACAGCGCACTATTTAACATGTTGGTTGATAACAAGGATTCTGGACTACAAAACAGAAGTTACCATGTTTTTCTTAAAGCAAAAATGCAAGAAAAGGGCGGGAAAAGCATACTCTAGTTCTACACGGAATAAGCGTACATTAGCAGCAAAATTGCTGGGGCACAGTAAAGGCCATATTTGGTCTTAAAACTGAATAGTTTAGAGTAACTGCTCTTACCGGCAGTCCACATGTAAAAGATTATGCTTTAAGCATCGGTCAATTAAAACACACAAGTGTTAAGTAGACCTCGACCTTACTGCTAGTATTAAACTGACCAACGCTGCATTTTCAATGCTTACAGGGTAAACTGCAGCCCCCTCGTTGAGTCCTTGATATGAATACCCAGAGTCAAAGCAAGTGTCGAAATTGGCAGCGGGCGACCACTGAATTATTGGGTCAAATGATGCTTTCTGAAATGATGGCACTGCCACTGACCATTCGACTGTTTTGTACTATTTTCTTCTCTACAAGGACATATCTTCAAAGCAGTAAGAAATTAAACTACTAAACGTCCAACATATTGTTTGTAAACCTTGCTAAAGGATACTCACTTTGCATAACAGTATGCGAAAGTAAGGTGGAATATGTGGACCAGGTATCTCCAACCTTTTCTGGAATGAACTACTTAAAATGAAAATCCTCCGGAGCTACTACTAATATCAGATATGCAATAGTAACCACATAAGATAAGCACTTGAGGACACCATATACAAGATTACCAGCTGTAATCACCTCAGGAATGGCTGCTAGCAGTATTGCAATAAATGCTTTTTCAATGTGGAATTCCTCTACATGAGTAACACCGAAAGGCCATTACTGCACTGCTCCTAATATTAGTAATAAAAACTATCCCAAGCACCTTTTGATTTTCACTAAAATATATTTAATGTAACCATTTTTTCCACAAACATCAACTTATGAGAACTGAAAATACACACGTTTGTCTCGAAATACACACCTTTTAATGTAGGTGTTATATGTGAATTGAACAAAGCAAACAGGAAAGCTACTTAAAAGTAACAGAGCTACCAGTAGCTCACGAGCTACCGCGATGTGGACAGACTTGAAAATAAATTGAGAAAAAACATGCCGACAGTACATTGTTTCCTCCTGTTTGTATCTCGAAACTCACTACTAAATTAACAGAATATACGAAGATCATGTTTCATCTCAAAGAGTGCTCCAAGAAGAGTGAGAGGATGTGTGTAATATAGACAATTAGCATAATCATATTCAGCTTTACCCGCGATATAATAATCGCCAGGTTCGAGTCCTAAAAAGCAGTTATATGAGGCGGTTGGCCATGAAGAATCTTGTAAAGTCAGGGCAGCCTTTATAAAATGGAAATTGACAGGCAGGGGCATAAGGAGTAGTGTCCCTTTTGCCAATATATCATTAACCTTTTTGCTTTTACTTAGTTTGCATATGCTTTGACAATAGTAGAAGAATAATGCTTCTAACAATTTTTAGATTGTTACGGCTTCGCTGTACAAGTGATATAATGACAGTAATCTTAAAGTGCGATACATTATTTTGCCATGTGGTAGGGACTGTTTTGATCTGTAACGTCAACAGAGCAGAGTTGCCTGTTGTGTTAGGTGTATAGAAAGGGACCATGGGGGCCTGTTCATGTTCCAGCATGAGTTGTAAGCTAGATAGATCATACTTCATTGGCTCACAGTTGTGGCTTTTATTTGTTGAACAGTAATATTACTTTGATAACTGAAGTCTGTTGAACTATGGGATTCATCGCACTTTTTATAGAACATGCACGATGGTCAACACAGTACATCCTACCGCTGCTATTACTTTGGACATCCATAAACACAGTACCACAATGAAGTACTTCACAAACAACCCAATAAATGTACGTCGAAAAATAAAGTTAGGATACTACGATACCCAATAAAAGATAGCTTATCAATACGCATCTGCTCTGGAGAATGACATAACTAGGGATTGGAGACTACAAGGAACTACAAACCTATAGGGAAAGTAGTACTTGCAGGATAATCCTACATATGAGAAAAACGCGTCATGTTCATGAACATGAAATGTACGGGAACGTAAGTTATATTCGGGAATTGTAACGTAGGTTAAACTTGCATTACCGTCAAATAAAACAGCCTACACCATGCTACTCGTGGCTTTTTAGACGGCATAAATTAAATTCAGAGACTTGCATATCCGGTTTAAATAAACAAACTTCAAAAACCCCACCCGTTGAGCAGAAAGCCATAACTGGCTCATTCAACAGCGTAACTTTACATTTTTGGTATAACAACGCGACATAACCACGAGATGTAAGGTTAGTATGTCCCGTTTCTTGTCAGACTGGTAGTCTAACTTTTCAAAAGTGATTTCGCTCATCATAACACACCTACCATTAGCACTGTGCATAGTTCGAACAAAAAACAACATCAAGGGCATATGTTTTAGCTGGGCCACAGTCGAATATGACTGGCGTTTCTGTACAGCGAGAGTCGGCTACCACAACGGGGTAAACTAGTCTCCAGCCAGAAAGGCTTCTTTAACTTGCCTCCGGAACAGCACGGACGAGTAAGTCTGCAAAAGGACAGCACATCTGACTCCAAACATATTTACAAAAAATAGTAGACAACCTGATCTTTCCAAGAAGGGACGCCCGGTTACCAGAGACAGCCAGTAGTGACACGAGACTTCTGGCCGCGCATACAACCCTCTGACTGAGGCCCTTATTAAAAGTAATAAAGCAGCACGGACACCATTCCCCAATGGTGGCTCCCTATCACGGGGGAAGGCAGCGGAACAATCCATCGTCATCCTAAACCAGCAGCTCACAGTTTAGCATCAGCAACCCCTCAAATGCCTGTCGCTACTTAAACGTGAATTTTCCTGCTCCAAAATATAAAAAAATAAAAGACAAGCAAAACGTTGTGGGGCATTAGTCGCTGGCACCCACCTCGTTCAGCGACGGCCTAGGAAGAGGGAGAAACCTCGCGAGAGCGTGCTTGATCTCGCTGTCGCGCTAAGGCTAAAGGGAAGAAGGAGGGGCCCAGGCCGGCTTCTAAACCGGAAGTGGATAACTCAAGACTTGGTTTTGCTGCAGAACTGGTATCGCGGCGTTAACTCCGGCATGCATTTAACATCGTAGAAGCAGCAGCGCTTTTATATGATATTAGCTTTCATGCTGGAAAAAACAAAGTGCCTCACACCGAATGGCTAGGTAATCGCGGATCCCATTGCAACATGGCTGCCACTATCCACGTCCACTGAAAGAGCGAGCGACTTGAGAGGTGGCCGGCGCCTTATCAAATTATTGCCCCCCATGGTAAAGAGGCGTTAAAATTATACTGTTCGTTACAATAGGCGGGCGTCTGTTACCATTATGCATTTAACTTTAGGTGTATATTGTTTAATAATTTAAGCTGGTCGCAGTTTATTGGTATTTGATAATTAGCAGATGTTGAGCTTCAAAAAGCGGGACAGGCCAGACATAAAGCTATTTCTATGCTTGGTATGTCACGGTTTTTGCATAACCATGTGTGTGTACGTCACGCCCCTTTGCGTTTTCCAGGTGCGAGATGAGCACATATAGTCTTTATTAGGTCGAGACTGGCGTAGGCTTCGCGCATGCGCAGTCTCACCAGTGAGACTTTAATGTCTCAGAGTAGAGAGGGTAAACCTCGCCCCTCTTCTCCATTGGTTGGCCTCCTAAACAGTGGCCAGCCATTGGAGAAGAGGTCTCTGTGACGTCCTCTTTTCGCTGTAAGCCCAGTCCTTTTCGGATTGAGGGGCGTGTAAGTATATGGGCCGCCTTTGCCAACATTTCAAGGAGGAAGGCCCTCCGAGCCGCATGCCTACTGTCGATCCTTGCTCTCCATCCTAGCAGACCTTCTTTTCTCAAAGTGCGTAGGAGAAGAGGTCTGAAACAAGAGACAAGGCCGCGCACCCCCATTCTCCTCTGTGCTCCGTGGCACTCCCAAACAAAGGGTTTAATCTCCCGAGCCCCACATGTTGTTCCCGTAAACTGTAATGACATGGTACCGTTACATTTCAAAATATTGTCCTCGTGCAAACACACAAAACAATAAAATAACAATTGCAAGCGTTAATTCCAGTCTTAGATTTAGGGTAAGTCTGTTTACAGCGCCCCTAGGTTGCGTCCCGTTACGTATGCCCCTGGGGTGGTATCGAACGAATACTGATAGTGTAATCTTCGATGGTCAGTGCCTACTTCCCTGCACTGCCCTCTGACAGTGACCCTGTCATCCTGCCACCCCTCCCACTTTTCATTCGTGCATCACAGCTCCATCATTAAACAGTCATAAAGGAGGCGTGTTCCATCTCTCCAGGAACTGAGGGATGTGTACAAGTCAGTGTAATAAACGTATACAAAGACATTTCTTCCAAGGTGCTGGTGGGTGTGTCCTCCACTCTTCAGTACCTTATTTCAATTTGGGGACTGACACCGTGTGCAACCCAGTACCTTCCTGAAGTTATGAAAAGTACCACCCGCTAGTAAAACTGCTGAAGTTAAATTTTAGGAGGTGTGCCTGTTCTCTAAGGTTAGTCTTGCTATTCAAGATATTTGGGCTGATTTGTTGAAATGATGTACGTTTCTCCAATATGTCAGTCTCCTTCTGAAAAAACTTTTGATCCACCAACCTGTCAAAGAATCCCTTCTGTCCAATAAGATTAAGGTGACCAGATTTTGTGGAGTTAAAACCTTGATTACCCAGACAATAAAAGTAGGACTAGAGCATTTTAGCTTTGTCAATGTGATAGTTTTAGCCATGTTGTACTGTGTGTGGCTGTGTGTGTGGCTCTGTGTGTGTGGCTCTGTGTGTGTGTGGCTGTGTGTGGCTGTGTGTGTGCGTGCGTGGGTGCAAATGCAATAGGTCTCGCATTTGCTAGAGATTAAGCTATTGGCATTGTAAATGGCAATGCCATTTATTTATCTGTTTTCAAAACCAACACATAAATACAAATTTTGTCATTTACCATGCCAATACCTCTAACTTTTGCAAAGGCGAGACCGTTGCATTGTAAATGCTTGTTTTTTTGTTCGATTATAAAACAGAACTACAAGACTAAGAATTTAACTGTAAAAGCTTGGACTGGAGCAAAAAACCAAGGATCTATTTAAAATCAAGAAAAGCCTTGGTACGCCGGGTAAGACTTCTGAGGACCAGGAATGTCCAGGAAAATATGGGGCATAGTCACAGTAGATTTGATGTATTATGATGTAATGTGGAGAAAAACATTCAAATGTCCTATCCTTACCACTGCTGCTTCCTTCCAAATGTTACTGGGAGATCAATTCTGTGTTAGGTGTCAGGACCTGAGTCTCCGACTTTTTAGCTCTTGCGTGGGCGTGGCAGCGAAGCTGCCCGCCCCTTCGAGAGATTTTGCTACAAAAAGGGTGCTGTAAGCCCCGCCACTCGTTTCCATTGGGTAGCGTCAGCATTTATTGTAAACGCTGACTTCCCAATGGAAAGGAGAGTTTTTGGGTGCCACCCTGTCCGTTTTTCGGACAGCCCCTCCAGACAGCGTGGCCTGCTTTTCGGCTTGTCGTGAAGACTTTTCTTATTAGCTTGTTTATTTAGCAAGCTGATAAGAAAAGTTTTCACAAGCTGGGCAGCGCACAGGCATTCCGAGGGTGCCTTTTCAGAGCACTTCCCCCTCCTAACGTGTCCAGGGAAGGCACACTCTGTTTCACTCCCCCTTCTTCCCCCATCCCACTCTCGAGCAGTGAATTCAGAGGATTGCTGCCAAGATCGTTCGCCTGATTTCTCTTTTATAAAGTAAAAGCAAAGGCGAAACAAAGCCTCTGAATAATGGAGCTGAAAAAACAGCCGAGTAACAGAACACTGTCTTCAAAGTTAATTTCTGTGTGTATCAAGTCAAGGTTGTGCTTTCATCCTGTTAACGTCGCGACACTGTTTCTGAAAAAAGTTCAAAAGAGACTGTAATTGGCATGCCATACTCCTCCATCCTTGCAGATAAAAATTCAAGAACCCACTCTGCAGATGTAATTGTCTGGCCAGTCAGCATCCCATTGAGAGAAGAAATGCTTTTGCTCCTCCTCTAGCAAACATGTTTATTTTTTAAAGTTGTTTGAATAATTGATGTAATGTTAACAGAAATCTCACTTTTTGTCTATCATAATGATGCTAAGACGAAAGCGTACCCTTCTCCCTAATTAAGCTTGTGCAGCAAGGAAAGCACGGTGCATCGTAAAACCGTGCCTCAGGCAGTGGTACTAGAACAATTTTCAGAGCGGGGTGCTGCTATCAATGTGAAAAACACAAGGCGCTACATACATATAAAGTAAGAAGGTGTGCCGGGTTTGCCCGAACAGACCCGGTTTTCACCGGGGTTCCGACAGTTTTGGGAAATTTGCCTCATGTTTCTGTTTTTGACAGGGTCGACTGAAAGCAGTGGGAGGTGCCTTCTATGTTTTTCAAAGTAGTGTTAACAGCTGTTATAAGAAAGCACTTTATTTAACAGGCATGATCCTGACTTTAAAAGATTGTATTTTATTTATATTCTTACTGAATAAGAAAGCACTTTATTTAACAGGCATGATCCTGACTTTAAAAGATTGTATTTTATTTATATTCTTACTGAGTCCTCTGTCATTCAATGTTGATGAGCCCTGCCATTCTCTGTGCTCGGTTGAAGTAAAATTGCAGTCCTTCTATTTTTGTGAAATGTCGAGTTTTTTGGCTTTACAATTCTAGTCACCTTACATATAGTTCAAGCGTAGCAAACAAGGCATGTCCGTTCTGCAGGAATATGACTGGGCTGTAGTAGGCGTCCAGTGGCTTGAAGCTATTGCCCAAAATATTCGTGTTAAGTATGGAGTGGGTGGGTACTGCCATGAATATGGAGCGCATTTTCCACTGAAATATAATTGAAATGGCCATTCATTTTGCATCAGACATGCAGCTTTACTTAAAAACTTATATAAGGAACTAATATCTTTTGGAAATTAGCTCCCTGTGAATATTTTATCACAGGAAGTGTATTGGTTGGTTTTGATCATCTTATTAAAACCTTTTAGTCCACCACAGTTCAGAGATAGGAAAAATAAACCTTATTAGCTCTTTACTTGCTGCAGATATATTTAGAAATATTTGTAAACTTTATTTACAAGTATTTCGAGTTTGTTGTGTGTTAGAAAACATTTGACATACAGAAGCAGCCTTCTCCTTTCACACTTTCAGTACCCCAGTTTTGCAAAATTCACTCACTTTGCAGTAAAGCGAAGAAACAGTAAACACCAGTCTTCATATTAGAGAACAGGAGCAATTTGCCAAACGAAATTGTCTGGCATTTAACCTCTGTTTTGAATGCACAGCAACTGACTCAAGATAAACAAAAATGCAAATGCTCTCTTTATTGATCTTTGTCCTTTTGAGCTCTTGCAAGATTATTCTGGATGTGCTGCAGCACCTTCTTCACCCCCAAATTCCTGAGCACGTTGTCACAGACACCCCTCTCTGAATCCAGTGGATATATAACTCCTTTAATTTCAGTCATGTGCCTGGACTCCAATTTGAAGGCTACATTGAGCGTGCAATCGGTGACAAAAATCTAGGGAAATGGGGGCTGTAGAAATTCTGGTTATACTAGAAACCAAATTACTGATTACATTTCCAACATCCAGTGCATCTGAATATGGTTTAAACCCGGGTAGTGGTTGTTAGTTACATAATCTAGCCCTGATATTGGGCCTAACTCTGTGAATGCCGGGTTGTGGAGACCTATAATGTCATGTGCATTCAAGTGCAATGTTTTAAAATTTATTTTTCCCAAGCATATGCAATAGAGATTAAAAACATAAAAGTAACAACAAGAGAATATACTTCCATCTAAAGCAAAAAATAAACAAGGAAGTAAAACAATGAACAATTTCAAGAGCAAATAAAACTTCTCTATGAAATGACAGCAGAAATTTCCCAGGCCCTGAAGTGGACTATTTGCTAGGTGGATGTGATGTTGATGTTATAGTTAGCTTTTGAAATTAGTTAAGAAAATGACATTAAAAAACAAAACAAATGCACTTAAATTGAATAGTTGTAGTTTGCTGAGCTAACTCTAATTTGCACCATTGCCTTGCTCTGCCTATAACTTCACATATTCCATCACTCATGACATGTTAAATGACTTCATTGATTAATTAGATCATTGATTACATCAGTGATGACATGACTGATGACATCATAGTCATATATAGCATAGAGTTACTGAGTGTAAATGTGCCCGTCCATAGCATGTAAATAGAGTAAGCCCAGGAGGCAACTGTGACTGTGTATGTTGAAAGCTAAATGGTGCACCGTTTACAAATCACTAAAGTCTGGGAGCATGCATTATTCAGTGTTAAATAAGGTAAAGGCTGAGTGCAACAGATGTTGTTCGGAGATGCATATTTCAAAGTAGGTTGTGGCTTAAAGCCAAATTCTGTGTCAAAAAATCTGAGAAAAGCCAAAGGCTCTGTTGACAGTATATTATCCACCAGTGGATATCTGGGCACTTACCCGTGTTAAATAGTTGTAATACAGTGCTATAGACAAATTCTATACAGTGAGGGTGTTTATAAAGTATGGATGTTTATTTCCAGAACTTCGTGGAAGTTTTTGAGGTATTGCAGATTGTTGAATACCAAAGAATGTAGCGGTGAGCCACATAGAGATAGTTTATCTTACATTAGAGTTGTAAGCATTGCTCTAAGGCAGAGGTCTTCAAACTGTGGGGCACGCCTCCCTGGGGGAGGGGGGGGGGGGCGTGAATGCGTTCCCAGGGGAGTGCGAATGCCTCTGTAATTGCATGTAAATGAAGATGGCCTGGAAGTGCGGCATTGTTTATTTGCTGCATTTCCAGGCTGTCTTCATTTACTTCGAACCCTTGTGAGAACAGTGATCAGCATGCCATGGGGGCGGAGGTCAGGAAGTGTGCTGGAAGGGTCAAAAAGTTTGCTAAAATCAAAAGACATTTATGTATTTTTAACAACTGGCTGTTTTTATTATGATGCATAAAAATCAATAATTTTCAAAGCACCTGATGCCATGGTCCTTGCCCCAGCAATTTTCAAAGTATCAATAAAAATGCCAGGAACTCCAGTGATTAATATTCTTTCTGGGGAGAGACCGGAGCTTTGTCTGGAAGTGGAAGTTTCTTTTGACTCATCATAGCGCAGAAGGTTAATATGCCTGCTGCACAGAACATGTCCAATTCAGATCACAAAGTACATACACTACAAATAGGTAAATGGGTTATGGTTTTTCTCAGAGAGATCTTTTTGTTACTTGCAGTTTAAAAGTTAAAATACTAATATATAGCTGAGTGCTATTAACTGTCACCAAAGAGCTGCATGCAAACTGCAAGGAATATATTACAGCTACTTTTTTTTTTACCAGTTTTTCCTTATCCTAGTATTGCAAAAAGTGTTCATTTGGGTAGAAATAAAGTCTTCTTATTAAAGAAAATTACTCACAATGGTGTTACATTTTAAATTCTGAATTTGTGCTTTTCCAGACCAAGGACTCTTAAACTATACTGCATACTACAACTGTAGGCCGCTGTCTTATGTAACATTTCCCATACATGGATTAACACTTGTATGATTGTCTCAGTGCAATGTATGTGTGATGTAACGTGTTCTGACACCTTAAACTGGTATGAGTGGCGCTATAAAACTAAAATTAATCTAAAAGACAGTGGTAATGGAGACTTGGGGGGCATTGTCAAATGGTGGCAGTGAGGGAATCCGTGGTGAGGTGGTCATTGGGGGAGAGGGGGGGGGGGGCGCGTCACCAAACATTGTCGCACAGGGTGCCACCAGGACTAAGGCCGGCCCGGAGGCTTTTATTACAGAAATTTCCTTAGTCCCGAATCTTGTGGTAGCAGTTTTTTTCTGCTTGAATCATGATTATAAGAAATGTGGTAATTACAGAGCAACAGTGTTGGTAAATTCAATTGTTATTTCCTATGAGGTTTATATGCACACCACACAAGGAGGGATATGCAGGGCACTGGGTGGATTGGTAGGTACTGCCCTCTTCACCCCGGGAGATTTGGGAGTGGTAATTGCTTCACAGCACTCAATTCACAACCAAGCAGTTACTCTAGGGAAGCACTGAGCCTACTAGCCAACTCTGGTACAGGGACAATAGGCTTCAGCAGCAGGTTGAGCACTGGGAAAGAGCTGCAATCAGATCAAGAGGTATTAGTTATAGAGGTCAAGCTCATCTAAAGGCACCAAGGACGAGTTTAGAGGTAACCGGGAAAAGAGCAACGGAAAGTAAGAGGAGAATGGTGGAACGAAAGGAAGGCAGGCTTGGTTCAGGGGCAGATAGGCTGATTTGGTGCAGGAGAAAAGGCAAAAGGGTTAGTCACTAACGGAAGTTGTCAAGATAAAGTTAAAGAAGAAATTGTTAAAGGAGGTGGGAATTGTTTAGCGGCCAAGGGAATAGTTAATGTTTGGTTGAGTGCTGTGAGGACATATTAATCTGAGCGGCAATAAGCAGATGTTTTTTTTTGTACCTGAGCTCAAACGGCCTTATGACAACAGCAACAAGGTGTAAGTGGTGATCCAATCCCAAAGTATGTTTGGGAGATTAAATGGCTGCTGAATCCATGCTCAACATATTTAAAAAACATGGCAGAAGACCACAAAAGAAGTGAATTATGCAGCAAAATAAACCGCAACATACATAGAACTAGGTTTACTTAAAAACAAAAGTGTGCAACAAAATGTATTTGTCTTCCTGTACTGCACAATAAAGCAGAACTTTCGAAAAGACATGAATCTATCCTCCAGAATAGAATGTTTGTAAGTACTAGTTAACAGCAATGAAGAATTGGATATGCAGTACTATGCAGCAGATGATGGATAACGTAGCAAATGCGGTAATATAAGTGGCCTTTTTAGGTCGAGCAGACCTTACTCTCAATGCGTGAGCATTGAGAGTGTCTGCTTCAGACCTTTTGTGGCCCGTAGGCCCGTGTTATTGGGAATGAGGACACCAATCTGTCACAAGCGTTTTTCCTCGCAGTTTTCACCGCGGGAGCGAGCGTCTGACCTGCGCATGCGCAGAGTTCCCGCGCATGCGCAGAGTAACTCAGCCCTTGCTCACACAGACGCAGGCAGGCAGCCCCCACCCCTCTGCATGCACGCACGCACACACAGGCGAGCGCATGCACACGCAGGCACACACATACAGGCACACAGACACTCGCTCACACACACACACCTTCCCCACAGTCACACGCACGCACACATACATACAAAGCCCGCCCGCCCCCGCCCGCACTCGCGCACATCCCCCCCCCCCCGCACTCGCGCACATCCCCCCCCCCCGTCAGCAACCCACTCACCGGCTTTCTTCTTGCGGCGGCTCTTCTCAGCTGCAGGGCCCGGCAGCATGACTCTTCTTCCCTCCTTCGGCACCGGGGCGCAGGGTAGGCTCCTGCCTGCTCCGGTGCTCCAAACACGGCCCCATCCAATCGCGGCTCTTCCGTGGGAGGCGGGGTAGGCTCCCGCCCTCCTACTTCCTGTTGTCGCGCCGGCCTGCCTGACTTCCTGGTCGCAGGCCGGCAGAGATTTGCGGTATTTATTTATTTATTTATGCATTTTTCTCTTCTGGGGTGCATTAGTTGTCTGTGTTTTACGTCGCACTACTTGCTGTTTTTGAATAAGTATAAGTGCGCTAGGTTGCAAAGATGTTTTTTAAGTTACTATGAATGGAAAAGGAATTGCATTTGTTGGCATTTTATTTTGGGTAGTCTTTCAGAATAGGAGGATCCCATTTTTTTCTGGCTGAGGGACACACGTGTCGCAGGCCCCACATTTTGAAGGCGTTATCGCCTGTCCCGTTGGCTGGTATGTGAAGCGAGGTTCTTCTCCGAGACTGCCATGGGGAGAGGCTGCCTTACGGTCAGAGCTGCCGACTTCGAAGCTGTTGAACCAGGTTTGAGCTCGGCGTCTACTCAGCTTCTCCCCGAATGTGTCCCTGTGTAACTGGTGCTCATGTAGGCTCTCCGATAACTCCGGGTCGAGTTCCCGCTGTATAAATCTATAAAAAAACAAAGCTGCCACCAGCAAAAAGAAAGGGCGGGGTGGAAGTCAGCATCTCCGAGGGGAGTTCAATCTCTAAAGAAACTTTTCTCTCCGATTTAACTTCCTTTGTGTCAAAAACGTGTCATTACTGTCGATATCGCCGGCAGCAACAGCGGCTCTTATCTTTCCACTGCAGCTGCTAAAACGTTGACTTTTCCATACGTGGGTCAGTGTTCCTTGACGTCAAATGCTCGTTTCCAAAGGTAAGGTAAACCCCATTTCGAAACAGCTCTCCATATCGACGTCACAGATGACCTTAGAGTACACGTCACGCCGATGAAGTCGATGCTCCTGCCCCGCACATCAGAAGTCTACCTACACATGAAGATGTAGATGACGAGCCCTCCAGGGGGCCTAACGAGTGTCGATGTCATTAGCCGACTAGAGCGGGGAACCCTGCGGAGCTAAGTCACACTTTGGGGAGGACAGGCTTCCCCTGACGCGGTGTCCAGTGTGGGGATATTATAGAGAGAGCTGTGGCACCAGTTTATATTCCCTCAGATAATGAGGCCGATTGAAAGGCCCCTTGCCCTGAAAGAAGCCAGTCGCCTTAACTGCTCTACGCTCAGGACTTAGTGACGTTTTCTGGACTCTGCTGCCCTGTGACCTAAACTGAACATAGAGTCCTGTCGAGCTGTGACTTTGTCCAAATTACGGTTTTGCTCATTGCAGCACTGCGGGCATTTAGCCCCACTCTCTCGCGTGCGAATGTTGTGCTAGGCAGGGCAGTGTCACTGGGCATAGGCACCGTAGCATCTCTTGCTGCCCGTACGGCCTCGCGCTAGTCACCAAGGTTGCGGGCTGGCAGACACGGGGACAGAAGGTCTGATCTTAAGTAGTGCCTGCAAGGAGAGCATCCTTCTTCAAGGCACCAGCGCAGCACTGTGTCTGAGGCGCCATGGAGACAGACAGCTTCTGAACCCATCCCTCCTAGTCTGCCATGGATCACGACCGGAAGTCCTGGGAATAACACGGAGCACGGGTGGTAACATTCCGTACCTTGGAATCTCCCCGTGCGGATTCATCACACTTAAAATGTACATATGTTTAAGAGAACCTGTAAAACTCACACTGTGCACAACACTGTTATTAGAACACTGACTCGTAGGGTAATCACATGCCTGTGCCACACCTGTTTTTCACCCCAGCAGTTGTGTAACAGTGTGCTTACTTACTGTAATAATAACTGATTCATTAGAATCGCTGAAAGATTAGTATCTCTAACGCTGAACCACCCGCTGCCAACAGGTAGGGTCACCTGAGCCTCTGTTGACCAGCCCCTCCTGCTCTATGACAAGCGTAGAGCTCTTTATATTTTCATGTGCTGTGAAGACTAAACTAAGACTGAAACACTGTTATTTCTGATATTTTGCTTTGAGAAAGACCTGGGTGTGCCAGCCACTTTGGGCGAAACATGTGTCGGCTGCATTTCCTGTTACATCAGGCTTGAACCATGATCCTCATAATAAAAACCAACCAAAATCATAGAGAACTATTTTCTGGGCATTTATGCCTTGAAAAAAACGAGACACTCCCCTGTTTCTTGAACTGCTCAATGACAATGTCTGACCACATTGAAAAAATGTAGGAAACCTCTTTAGACCGGCGTCGTTCAGCAATGCAACTTGGCATCTTCTTGGTCACAGTTGTGTATTTAGTTGGGTATATCTTGAACGGTAGCACTCACACTCCGGTCTCTCCCCTGTACATGATTATCTTGCTGTGGCTGGTTCGCATTCATGTCTTCATATAGCTTCACAACATGTAAGTGATGGGTTTCACTCTTGCAGTATGTTTGCAGGACAGCGTCGGCTCATAGTGAATGAGACAAAAGGCAGTCTGCATCCATATCAAAGCGGAAAGATTTTTAGAGCCACATAATTGCTTTAGAAGCACATGTGAGTTTGACCCACACCCACACTGCACACACTGTACCCACACACACACACACCGCACCCACACACACACCGCACCCACACACACACCGCACCCACACACATACTCTGCACCCTCACACACACTCTGCATCCTCACACACTCTGCACCCTCACACACAGCTTATCTGTTATTTTCTTCATTTATTAGAAAGTTTACTCCCTTTAAGATCTGATCACAGCTGCCTGGTCCTGTTTATGGCTAATAGATCATGTCTGTAGCCACACTGCACCCTCACCCACACCGCACCCTCACACACCGCACACTTACACACCGCAACCTTACACACACTGCACCCTCACAGACCATGCACCCTCACACACCGCACCCTCGCACACACTATTCCCTCATGCACAAACTGCACCCTCACACACACACTGCACCTTCACACACCGCAGCCTCACATACCGCACCTTTACACACCGCACCCTCAGACACATTGAACACTCACACACTCACACACCGCACCCACACCCACACACACACACACACCGCACACATACCGCACCGCACCCACACACACCGCACCCACACACGCACCCACACACACCGCACCCACACACACCGCACCCACACACACCGCACCCACACACACTCTGCGCCCTCACACACTCTGCGCCCTCACACACTCTGCGCCCTCACACACTCTGCACCCTCACACACTCTGCGCCCTCACACACAGCTTATTTGTTATTTTCTTCATTCATTGGAAAGTTTGCTCCCTTTAAGATCTGAGCACAGCTGCCTGGTCCTGTTTATGGCTGATAGATCATGTCTATAGCCACACTGCACCCTCACACACACTGCACCCTCATACACACTGCACCCTCACACACACCACACCCTCACACACACCCTCACACACACTGCACCCTCACACACTGCACCCTCACACACTGCACCCTCACACACTGCACCCTCACACACTGCAACCTCACACACTGCAACTTCACACACTGCACCCTCACACTGCACCCTCACACACCGCACCCTCACACACCGCCCCCCCCCACACACACCGCACCCTCACACACACCGCACCCTCACACACACCGCACCCTCACACACACCGCACCCACACACTGCACCCACACACACCGCACCCACACACACCGCACCCTCACACAACGCACCCATACACACACACTGCACCCTCACACACACTACCCCCTCACATGCCACACCCTCACACACCGCACCCACCGCACCCTCACACCCCGCACTCTCACACCCCGCACCCTCACACCCCGCACCCTCACACCCCGCACCCTCACACACCGCACCCACACACACCGCACCCACACACACCGCACCCACACACACCGCACCCTCACACAACGCACCCATACACACACACTGCACCCTCACACACACTACCCCCTCACATGCCACACCCTCACACACCGCACACACCGCACCCTCACACCCCGCACCCTCACACCCCGCACCCTCACACCCCGCACCCTCACACCCCGCACCCTCACACCCTGCACCCTCACACCCCGCACCCTCACACCCCGCACCCTCACACCCTGCACCCTCACACCCCGCACCCTCACACCCCGCACCCTCACACCCCGCACCCTCACACACACACTGCACCCGAACACACACACTGCACCCGAACACACACACTGCACCCGAACACACACACTGCACCCGAACACACACACTGCACCCGAACACACACACTGCACCCGAACACACACACTGCACCCGCACACACACACTGCACCCTGACACACACCGCACCCTCACACACCGCACCCTCACACCCGCACCCTCACACCCCGCACCCTCACACCCCGCACCCTCACACCCCGCACCCTCACCCCGCACCCTCACACCCCGCACCCGAACACCCCGCACCCGAACACCCCGCACCCGAACACCCCGCACCCGAACACCCCGCACCCGAACACACTGCACCCGAACACACACACTGCACCCGAACACACACACTGCACCCGCACACACACTGCACCTGCACACACACTGCACCCTGACACACATTGCACCCTGACACACATTGCACCCTGACACACATTGCACCCTGACACACATTGCACCCTGACACACATTGCACCCTGACACACACTGCACCCTGACACACACTGCACCCTGACACACACTGCACCCTGACACACACTGCACCCTGACACACACTGCACCCTGAGACACACTGCACCCTGAGACACACTGCACCCTGAGACACACTGCACCCTGACACACGCTGCACCCTGACACACGCTGCACCCTCACACACGCCGCACCCTCACACGCCGCACCCTCACACGCTGCACCCTCACACGCCGCACCCTCACACGCCGCACCCTCACACGCCGCACCCTCACACGCCGCACACACTGCACCCGCACACACACTGCACCCGCACACACTCTGCACCCTCACACACTCTGCACCCTCACACACTCTGCACCCTCACACACTCTGCACCCTCACACACTCTGCACCCTCACACACTCTGCACCCTCACACACTCTGCACCCTCACACACTCTGTAATGGAACATACACTCCAAATACCACTCAGTGCCACATAATTATATGCAACATAATTGCACACCTCATACTTACACTCTACTCAATGCAACATAAATTCACTTTATCTGTCTATCTATCTATCGCCCTCCCTCTATCTATCTATTGCACTTACTCTATCTATCGCACTCACTCTATCTAGCTAGCGCATCACTACAGCATCACTCAGGGCCACCACAGCATCACTCAGGGCCACCACAACATCACTATGCGCTACCACAGCATCACTGAATGCCACAGCATCACTCGTCACTGCCACAGCATCACTGAGCGCCACCACAGCATCAATATGTGCAACCATTCAACAACAACTGGTTCAAATATGTTCTCTCAATGTTTCAAGCTTTATTACAAATGTCACAAAAAGATGTTAATATTTCACTTCTGTTCTTGGATTTCCGTCACAATAAAATACAATGAACATAATCGTTAAATATTTACAAAAGCTATTGCCATTATAAATTACAATAACTTTTATTTAAGTATTAATTCTTAAAAAAATTAAAAGCCATTTTTATTTGTAATATCAATACATGTAGGTCACGTAAATACAACACATATTGCATTACAAATGCTATAGGTGTCACATTTGCGAAAGTTAAAACTATTGGCATTGTAAATGACAAAGCTATTAATTTCGCTATTTTCAAAACCAACACATAAATAAAAAATTTGTCATTTACAGTACCAATAGCTCAAACTTTCCTAATGCGAGACCTATTGCATTGCAAATGCTTGTTTGTCTTTAAAAAAGGCCATTCATTAGTGAAGCAGGTACTGCTGCCAGGTGTGTAAGTGGCCACTGCTGATTATCAATAATTAAGCAGATGCAGAAGGACTGGGGCCTATGGGTTTGAGGGGCCCACTGCATCACAGTTATCACTGTCTACTTTTAAAAAAGAGGCATGGGAGCTTATTTTCCTTTTTAGCATTAGGACCGAGGGCACCTTTGCAGAAAAAAGGGAGACCTGGTGTGGGAGCTTTATGTTTTTTCTGAAAGGAACAGAGAACCTCATTCAAAATCTGAGAGATGGGCAGGCATGGTGGGGAAGAGTGAAAGATGTAGAGGAGATAGCCTTCTACTCAGGACTGCTGTTATCTATACTAATATAATAAAGAGAGAGCCCAAACCTTTGAGGCGGGTAATCTCAGGTACCACAGCACCAATCACAACACCCAATATATCGTTGGAAAGGGCAGTTGCAGCAGAAGGACATAGGCTATGCAGACGCCCACCATATACATTTAAAAGGTAAAAGAACCGTGCCAGCAAAGTTGTCCCTTGTGGGCGTGTCTGCGTTGTGCTGTTGGCGTGTGCTGGGGGTGTGACAAACGCTTGGGGTGTATGGTACGTTCCGCCCTTCATGCCATGTCTCATATGGTGTGCTGGGGGCGTGGCCGTGTGCGGGGCGCGGGATTACGAAAAAATAAAAGCGCACGTTGTGCCCAATATTTCATTGTTTTTTCTTCCCAGGTTCTATACATTCCAGCTCCGGGTGTGCTTGCCCCGCGCTCCCAGTGACGTGCACCTACTTTACTGTATGGAGGTCAGGCATGGCACTATTCCCAAGGGCTGGAAGGAGCGCAAACAGGGGCCATTGTGCAGGAAATCTAATCTCGCCTTAACTTCCGGTGACGCCTGAGGGCACACTGGAGATTTTACACTTCTGTTGCGCACAGGCCTCGCGCCACGCACATCCGGACACAAGGCCCGCCTCCATGGAAATAGCAAGAAAGGTACTATCCCTCCCCTGGTAAGTACATTTGTGGCACGGCAGCCCACATCTCCAGCAACATACTCATATTTTTTCCCCACCCATTTGAAAAATGCACAGGTCTCTCTCATTGATGGCCAGCACCTACACTTTTAGACACACATCCCGCCAGAAGTTCTAGAATTGCGAACTTTAGAGCTGGGGAGCTACGTTCGAATCTCGGCATCAGCTCAACATCCCGTGATTCCAGGCAAATCGCTATGTCTCCCTGTGCCTACCACAAATTAATGTGTTCTTCTGTAATGGTAATTGTGCTCATGTCATGTTGTTGAGTTCGCGCTATATAATATTGCAAGGAAAAATTAAGTAGGGAAACTCGAGTTCACACACTACTGACCGCGCACTCTTAAGTGCATCAGCAGTGCACTGTGAATCGGAGCGTTTCACAGGCCTGTCACAGATAAGAAATGCTATCAAAACGAAATCTTACAAAACAATATACTACTGGCCGGCAGCAATTCATACCCAGACAACGTCGGGACGGGCTGCTAGTCAATAATACAGCAGGTGTAGTTGCATTTGGGTCCAAGAGTGTGAGGAGCTACAACACCCCAATAATGGGGAGCAGTATTTTTGGAACCACACATGTTTTTGTTTGATGCATTTTCTGTTTTATAAGTATCATACTTAGTGTGGTTAATGAGCTATAGAAAAAGTATTCCTGAAATCATCTCATAAGCCTGTCCCTTGCACAAAGCCATGTCCCTCCCGCTCCACCAATCATTTTTTTTTCTTTTGTCCTCATTTGCCTTCCCTTCATAAGAGGGGGATACCAACCACCTTGCACGACTTAGAGGCGTGATTTTATTTTTTGGTGGTAGAAATGTCCCAACTGAAACAAGGGTGCTTTCTTTTAACTCCATCTAGGTATATTTCAACCTGCAGGACCTTTATCGTAACTAAGCTGGCCCTGGTCCAAGGAGTGTTCATGGCATAATCATAGGACCCGGGAAAAAAAAAACACACAAAAAAAAGAAGCTAGATAAAGACATTCAGCAAATTCACAGAGACCCGTTTCGTATGAACCCGGCAAGAACCAAACCAAGGAAAGTGCTAATCAACTTTTTGACTTGCGCTCTTAAAGAACATTTTTTAAATCTTGCTCTGAAAGCTGGCACAATAAAAGGTCCCGCTCCACCAATCATTGCCTTAAAGTTTTGTAGGGGGGCCCGACCTCAAAACATTTTGCTTAGGGGGAGCTCGGAGCAAAACAGTTTGAAGACCTCTGCTCTAAGGTTATGGTAATGGTAATAGTAGCTGTACTTAACAAGCATTTGCAATGCAATAGGTCTTGCATTTAGAAACTTTGACCCATTGGTATTGTAAATAACAATGCCTTCTATTATTGCAGGTTTTTTAAAACATAAATAAAAGCATTGTCCTTTAGAATGCCAATAGCTCAATATCTTGCCATTGCAAGACCTATTGCATTGCAAATGCTTGTTTCTATTTATTTTCCGAAAATATGATAGCAACCAATCGGATACATTTTTTTCCGATAAACTACATTTCCAGAAATCTTTGACCAATGTTACATTACACAGTGCACCAATCACCATTCTGTTCACCCATCAAATATCACAAGCACCATCACCCTTCTTTTGTTACTCAAAAGAGATAAGCACTGTCATAATTATCTTCAAATGAAGCATTGACCCTGCTCCCCATGGGAAGAGGCCTTGCAACTTAGGGCGGTACATCAAACACATAAGCAACCTGCCACCGGTTTCGCCCTGCGCTCATCAGCAAGTAGCTTGGTTCCAGTGTCACAGTGTGCGAGGAACCCGTCTGGCCATACCTATCTGATGAGCCCATATCAGGGTAAACCCACTCCTAAATTGCTTGTGTTCCAATTCAGTGAGTAAGTAAATCTTCGTTGTTTAGTTAGTGAAAACCATAACAATTTCACAATAAAACAGTTATTAAAAGATAAAAGAAACACCGATGTTAGCCATAACAAGGATAAGGTTATACAGAGAATGAGGAAGTCATATATACAATCAGTGTTTGAGTATCTAAAAATGCAGTTACTTGCCCTATCTTCTTTAAATAGTGAGTAAAACAAATAAAGTGGAAAGTGCGGGTGTTGGCACCACCATGGGGTGCTGGGTGGGGGTAAAAATACGCAGAACTAGGCCTGTGCGAGGAGAACCACTTTACTTTTAGTGTCTTATGCTTTGTCAGTGAGACTCTTGCTGCCCGGTTCCTACTTCTGGATCATGCCATGAAATTGTCTGTTAGTAGTTTTTGAGCACATTTGGCAGGTGGGGAGATGCAGGGCGGGGTCGAAGTTGGTCTTAAAGCTTCTTATGTCAGTGTGGGAGAAGCACAGTGACGATGAATCCAGGTATGAGTGGATTTCCTTCTTTAGATAAATTGGTTTAAGGAGAGATCTCCTGGGGGCGGCAAGCATGGAACAGCAGCATAGGTGAAACCATGATTCTTTCTTATAATTGCAAATTCTGCAGGCCCCCTGCTTTCCCAATTGGTTGAAGTCAGCCATTGGTAGGCCTAGCAGGTGCCTGAATAGGATTTCTCTGTGGACCCGTCTGTTTATACCTTCTGAGAAGTATGGCTGTGACTTCCCCAGCAGGTAGGAATCATTCAGGGGGAATTAGATAGTTGAGGACTTTAAGGAGCAAGTTTCCAGCACATGTGAGGTTAAGTTCAGCTGCCTGCTGATGTCCCTTTTCCAAGCTGTTAGGGATCACGCCTGAGTTTATTACAGTGCTTTTGATTTGTAAAGACTATAGCTTGTCTGTGCTATGGATTCCCAGGACTCTCTAATGTCTCTTTTAGGTGTAGTCAGAGCTTTTAGAACCCTTTTATAAAATTTCAGGGTGTCAGCCTTGCGGTTTAGGGATTGTCTTAAAAGTCCCAATTCCAATCGTAGTCCGGTCCTTCGTATGTATCTGGGGAGTTGAAGTACTCCCTTATAGGCCGTACTTTGCGTGTGATCTAGGCTTGGGGTACAGGGCTCTGGGAAGGCCTGTTGACTGTAGTGTAGTGCCATTATAAGAGCGGCTTTCATGACCTTTAGTATGTGTAATGCGGAGTCACTTTTTAAGTTCTTATTAAGACAGGTCGGGCAATGTATGATCGCTCCGGCTTTCTTTTTCAGGGCGGCTAGGTGGGCCGTTGGTCTGGTGGCCTCGTTGAACCATACCCCCAGGTAGTTGCATTTCATGCTTGTTTTAATAGTCCCAGCTCCCATACACCATGTTAAAAGTTTCTTTTTTCTGCAGTGGCCAAAGATCAGGGGTTTGGTTTTGTCCTGACTGATCATAAGAAAGTTGGCTTCATTGTATTCCTGGAGCTCATTCAGGACTCGTTGGATTCCAACTTTGGTGTGATCCATTAAGACGATGTCGTCAGCTTATTGTAAAATGTGTAGCTTTGAGTGGCCGAGTTGTGGTGGTAGCATGCAGCTACACTCCAAGAATTTCCCCAAGTCAGCTGTGAATCGATTGAAAAGGAGGGGAGTGATGACGCATCCCTACTTCAGGCTGTCATTGGTTGTGATTTTAGAGGATACAGTGGTGGGTCCCATTGAGTGCAGAAAGATGATGGCCCCAAGCAGCTGCCAGGGTAACCCCAATGCATTTAGTTTCCTCCAAAGAGTGTTGCAGTCTACCTTATTGAATGCAGCACTGTAATCAATGAAACAGCTGTAATGAGGAGGCTGGCTTTTTTGGGCTGCATGATGACTGAGGATGGCAAGTGCTCTGATGTTTTCGATTGTTGATGCAGCGGCTCGACACCCGGTTTGGAAGTAAGGAAAATTTTGTTGTTTTCTGCAACCCATTCCTCTAGCTTTTTGAGAAGAGACTGGGCATAGGTGTTGGCCTCTCGGTCTAGGAGGGCTATAAGTCGGTAATTAGATGGAATTGTCAGATCTCCTATTTTGAAGATTGGGCATAGGATGGAGCCCCTTCATGAGTCAGGGATCTGAAGTCAAACAAAGTCAAGTCATGTCAAACAAAACTTTATTTGATTTGTTAAAACCTTAAAAGTACATTTTCCACATTCCGTGAAGAGAGAAAGAACAGCAGCATAACATGACAATATTAAACCCATAATTACACCTCAAAATACGTGTAGTTTAACTTCTCTTGTTCCTTTTAAAACGGAGTATTATTACATTTATTTGTTAAAATCTTACCTATACATAACTTCTTCAGAAAGCAGTTTTTACTACTGTTATGGCTTAGTATCTCTACCTTTATTCGGAGGTAGGGGCTGCACTATACATGTTCTTTTGCGCATTTGAGGAACAACTTAACTTTATTCATATATTTCCCCAACGCACAGGCTATGTCTAAATTCTCCTTTTCCACCAGAAGAGTTGCAGCTTGCATTCTGTGTGTAATCTTATATTTATTAAAAATCGGACATAAAAACTCCTTTTGAAGATCTAAAAATCTCGTACAATCTAATAAAATATGTAAAATATCACAGGTGGTTCCTAAAGTGCAAGTACATTTCCCATTACATCCTATCATTAGGTTTCAAGCCCAGTTATTCGCATAGCCTGGGTTTATACCAATTCGCATTTTCAAGACTTCTCGCCTCAGATTATGGCTGGGTAACCGATCCACGTAGGGGCAGTGTTGGCTGCTCTCCCATGCCACTTTCATGTGTGCTACCGAGGACTTTTGGGCAAGGTAGTCCCGATCATAACTATGGGACATATTGACCCCTTGAATCTTTAATTCTTTTTTCCCAAATATTGTGGGGTCTTGCAGCAAGCATACCTTCAAATCTAACACCCCGTAAGCCTTACTTATTGAAGCTCTCACCTCTTTTGCCCAGAGAAGCTCACTAATGGTAATTTCCTCCTTAGCCCATTGGGAGATTTTAGTAAGTTCCCTTAGTCCCAACCGCTGCCAGAAGCGTACAAGGCTCATGCAGGCTGTTATAGCCCAGGAGGTTATCCCCAGCTCCGGTCGTGCTGCCTGCACCATAGAGGATTTAGGCAGCGCAAATAAGCTTTTTCATATATTTCCCTCCTCTCTATCCCAGGAGGTCTTGCCACTGAGGTAAAAGACCTCAGCTCCATACAAAAATTGAGGGGGGACCATTGCTTGATAGGCTTTTAAGACCGGCCTATCTGACCTTTCACCATAGGTATTATTAAATCTTTTTAGGCCTTTGACCGACGCCAATGCCCTTATTTTTAATGCTTGCAGGTGTGTGTGCCATTTCAAGTTACATGAGAACCACATTACCAAATATCTGTAATTGGACACCCTCTCAAGCAAAACTGTACCAAGATACCACGAAAACTTCGCTTTCCTTCTCCCAAAACATACAATTTTCGTTTTATCCATGTTTACCACTAATTTTTTACTCGTGCAATATTCTTTAAACCTATTTAATTTTCTCTGGGGCCTATCTCCGTTTGGTCCATAATTACTAGGTCATCTGCATCTGGGATCTGTTCAGCAACTCAGGTTTGGTTGAAGATGGGGGTTAACACCATAGCCCACTCCTCCCTGCAGCATTTGAATATACTGGATTGGAGGTCATTGGGGTATGGAGCTCCGTCGATTTTCATGGCTTTTCTGTATTTACAGACCTGGGGCTCCGTGGCCAGTGCTGGAGTTTCCCGTGGAATATAATCCACAGTCCTCCAGCCAGGAGCGTCAATAGGGCCTAGATGCACACTGTTGTATAGGGCTTTGATGTGTCACACCCAGGATTCTCCTGGAACCAATTTCTCCCTGAGCAGGTGGGAGATCTGAGTTTGTTGCTGTACTCCCAGAAGTGGGCCAGGCTTTTCTCTTGCAACATTTGGTTTATTTTTAGCCATTTATTTAGCTCAGAGTTTTTCCTTGCTTCCCAGGTTAGTTTTTTGTATGTTTTGCATAGATTGGCAGTGTTCTTTGCGTAGTTTGCTGTGGGATTTAGGTTGTGAGCGCGTGTTGCGCTCCTTTATGCTCTTTGTGCAGTTATAATAGCCCTGTTATGCGGCTTTCGGGTCTGGTCCTTCACCAGGGTCTTGGGGTGTTGATGGGAGGCACCAGATCCCACCATGTGATGAGTTTAGGCCTCAGCCAGGCCTGCAGATGCGAAAGGTTCGCTCTTATGTACACAAGTAGACCTCAGACTATGTAAGAATTTGGCATGGAAACTGGAAATACAAAGACAAAGTTTAATAAACCTTTAAAGGTGGTACTACAGCCCACATAACACCCTTCAGTATTGTACAAGGTAGCACAAAGAACACGGACATGCGGTCCCCTTTTATACACAAAGAAGGGGGTTCATATGTGGACGGTTACAGCAGAAGAACATGATTTACGACCATATAAGGACATTTCTTGAACATAATCAATACATGGGTGGAGCAAATGGTCTCGCGAAGCCCCCTGAATGCACATTCCAATCCCCTCTAATCAGAAACAGATGTTGCACATACTGAGCATGCGTTCGATAGGCTGGAACTATTTATAGCTTGTTGCTAGGCAAACTCCAGGGGTGATGGTCAGTGAGGTAGGACTTGCCTCGTGGCGAGCACATGGCACGATGTAGCCTACAAGATGGAGGCCAGAAAACAAAATGGAGTCTGGCCGTAAAATAGTGAAACATAAGAAAACTACCTTGAAGACGTTCTAATATGTCTTCAGCGGATGCTTAACATTTATTGCGGTTTTATTTACAACAGACGACCCTTTCAGCATTTGCTGAAGACATTCGGTTTCTTTGGATAGTCTAGATACTCATCGTTTATATCGATGCTCATCATGTCCGCTATCTCTCTGGTTATGGTTTTCTTATGGGTAGCATCCGCAACAGTTTGTTTATTAGGCACACAAAACGAAATGCATAACGAACATATCATGGGACTACATTGGATACATACACAACAGGTGAACAATATGCCAGCGATTATACACAGTCCAGTGAGGACCTTCCAACCCCATGTGGAGATCAGGGCCCAAAACTACCCAGAGAATGTCCAAGACCCATTTTCTTGATGTATATCTGCTGCAATTTTGTGCAACTTATTGATAGCTTTGTATACAGAAGGAGTGTGATCAGGTATAAAAACACAACAACTACTTCCGATAATTCTAGAAGCTCCACCTCGGTCCGCTAACATAACATCAAGGACCATCCTATTCTGTAACGCAGCAACCCTAGTAATCTGTAGCTCTTCAGTAAGGTTCCCTAGTGCTGCTGCAGTTTGATTTGTAACAGCCTCCACTACTCGCGTTAATCGTCGTATCTTTCTGCTATTCAAGGCTGGTCCCACAAAAAAGAACAATACTAAGTTAAAATCTATATACTGTTGTAGACTAGTGTCTGTCTGATCTACTTCATCCACAGATAAAGTTCGTTTGAACCTATTTACAGTTACATTGTTCAACAATTTCAAAACCTTGTGATAAGATGCTGGTGCTAAGAATACAGGTGGCAATAGGAATGATACATAACATACTCCAGACCATCCAGCAGGTAATCGATAGTAACCCTTATTTCCACACACAAAATAAGTGTTTTGTGAAGCAAGAAAAGTACTGTTATTCAAACCATCGATGTTTAGCACGACAATACAATCACTAACGCCCACAGGAATATGGCCTACACTTTGTACACATAAATCAGCCTGCGCTTGGGCCACCAAAATTACAAATTTCTCCTGTCCAGCAGTGTCTCTGGTGTTCGTGAAGATGTATGGAGTTGATGCATTATCCGGCTTGTACTCTTCCCATTCCCATATAGTTCCATTGGCTTGGGGATAGCCATCTTTATCTTGGTGGCATTCTTTGTTCAGCTTAAAGATCAATCGTCCCACAGTAGGTTTTCTCGTAGCAAAAAGCAAAGTGTACCATGCTCTACAAGAGCCATTGTGTGAAAAGGGAAGTGGTATGAACGGTGTTCCCCCTTTCTTTTATTGCGCTGGTGTAGGAAGGGGGAGTCTCTAGTTGGCGCAGTGTAGCACTAGCGACAAGCAGGGACTCTCTCTTCCTCGTCAGGGCTGAGGGTTACCTTCCAGACAACCTCTGCTTACCCTCTAGGTAGTGTGGCTTAAGCAGTCTTAGGCTAATCTTTGGGGCACATAGGGTTAAACATTTGCAATATCACACCATCACAACCAACCCACCACACAATGACACCAAACTGTATTTGTGAAAATATATATCTTTATATAGATTTCAAGCAGGTTTGTAAATACAGTTGTCAAACTTTCAATAGCGGTTCCAGTTTACTTAAGTTCAGGTTGCCACAGTTCTTTCTTAGCAATAAGCAATCTTTTGGGCCTTCTGCCCAGGTTCAGTAAGGTTCAGTGTCTTGTAGCGCCTCAATGCGCTTTCCGCTGTCTCTGCTCGCTTCGGAGAGGAGATCGGGCCTCGAGGACCAGGAGCTGTGCGAGCCTCGGTTTCAGAGGCGGCTCGCGTTGGGAGCAGATAGCGCGGTGCGAGCTCGAGTTGCAGGACGCTCGCACCGTGAGGATACAACACAGTACCTTTCGAATTCTTGTGGAGCGGGCGGCTTCCAGGGGAGCTGTCCCACGTCGCGTTGCTTTTCCGGGGTCGCTGTTCGCTGCGGCTCTCAGCCGGGCAGGTCACGGGTCATCTGGGGCGGCGGTGTTCAGTGGCGGCAGGGTCCTCCCTTCGTCGTTCACTCCGACCCTGGAGGCGGTGGCTGTGTGGTGGCGGCAAGTGGCAGTACGGTCCCCAAGTGCAGGACGTACCCAGCCAAAGTGCCGGTTGCAGCTGTGCGTTCACAGCTGAGCTGTCGGGCAGGCTACCGACCAGAGGGGGGTTATCACAGGGCGGCTGTCCGTCTTCGCAGGTGGATTGACGGCTCGAAGCGCAGTCAATTCGGGAGCTTGGACCGGACGGGTCCTCCTTCACTTTGCTCTCGGGCTCCCGGTGCAGATGCGGTCACGGTGTTCGGGCCAGCGGCGGCTGGACCTCACGTTGCTCTCGCTGGTGCTTTGGGCCCCGGTCACGGTGCTTGGGGGGGATGTCAATGCCTTGGATTACGGGGAGCGTGGCAGGCTTGCCCAGCGCTCCCAGACCCCTCGGTCAGTACTGCAGCGATAAGCAGCACACACAGTCGCTTTCTTCAGGATGTAGCGCCCACTGGTCCTGGGGCGCTGGTCAGGGGGCAAGTTCAGCAGCAAGCCCTTGGAGATCTTTCAGCAGAGTTTGGCACAAAGTTTCACAAAGCAAAAGTCTTCTTGTAGTCTTTCCTTTTCCTCTCCTTCTGCAGCAAGGCACCGGACACAGGCAAGAGTCAGCACCCTTCCTTGTCCTTCCAGGTCCTTCTCGTCGGGCAGAGTTCCTTCTGTAGCACAAACAGGATCTAATTTACAAGGAGCAGGGCTCCTACTTTTATACTGCATTTCTTTTGTTCTTGCAGGCCAGGGGGGCCTTTGCATAGCCACTTTCAGTCCTTGAGCACTCTGGTGGGTGCAATCCGGCTTCTGCTTTCAGTGTGAGGGGCAGGCGCATCAGACGCCCCACAGGAGGTGGAGCCAACATTGTGTGGACAGAAGTAGCCAGAAGTACCTTGTTGATGGGGCTTCGCCCTTCCTGGGCCAGGTGTCGGCTGAGTCATCAGTCGCTCCCCAGGAGGGTGGAGCCAGCATTGTGGTGGCAGAGCACAGCAAGATTCAGAGTCAAGAGCCACTCCTACCTCCCACTAAGGTGTAATCTGCGCATTCACCACCTGTCATCCCCCAGCCCTGTCACTCACACATCCCAGACAGTCAGATACACATACCAGCAGAGGCGGGCTGAAATGGTTAGGCAAGCAAATGCTAACTTTCTAAAAGTAGCATTTGCAAACACAGGACATTAAAATAAACTTTACTAAAAGAAATATTTTATTATCCTGAGTTCAGGCATACTAAACATGACTCTCTACCATGCTCCCTGAGCCTGCTGGGATTATAGAGTGTAATAATTCCAGCAGCCCGTTCTGGCCTAAAGGAAGCAGGTAGCCTTACAATAGTGAAATACGAATTTAGTTGTAATTCACTACTAGGACATGCCACACACATCAGGGCTTGTCCTACCTTACACTTACAATGCACCCTGCCCTCAGGCCTACCATAGGGGTGACTAATATGAAGTCAAGGGAAGGTTTCGGGGCTGGCAAGTGGTTGCACTTGCCCAGCCAGCATGACAGTACGAGACTGCACGCGGGTTCTGCGGTGGCAGTCCCCAGACACATCTTACGGCTGCTTCTGTGGGTGGCGCAACCAGCGCTGCAGGCCCACTAGCAGTATTGGCATTCACAAGCCCTGGCACTCCTAGTGCACTTTACTAGGGGCTAACAGTAAATCCAATGAACCAATCATGGACATCAATCACATGTACAATTTACAGTAGGGAGCACTTGCACTGCGGCACGGGTCGGCCGTGGCGCAGTGCCCTGAGTATCGGAAAACCAGCAAAACATCGGAGGCACACCAGCAAAAAGTGGAAGGGAAACTCACGCCAAGGTGCCAGGTCTAACATGTGTCCCCTCCAGCTGAAATGTGGGGGGAACTACCCTTCCCCAGGGAGTTCCACATCACTAAGGCGGAAAAAATCTGGACAGACCGTCAGCATTGGCGTGATCTGTGCCAGGGCGGTGTTCCACCGTAAAGTCCATACTCTGTAGAGAAATGGACCACCTCAACAGTTTCGGGTTCTCACCCCTCATTTGCATCAACCATCTGAGGGGCCTGTGGTCCGTCTGAACTCGGAAGTGAGACCCAAACAAGTAGGGTCTTAGCTTCTTCAGCGCCCAGACCACAGCAAATGCTTCACGCTCTATTGCACTCCACCTACTTTCCCGTGGAAGTAACCTTCTACTGATGAAGGCTACGGGTTGGTCAAAGCCCTCCTCAGTCATCTGTGAGAGAACAGCCCCTACACCATGCTCTGAAGCGTCTGTTTGCACTATGAATTCCTTGGAGAAATCAGGAGCACGGGCGCCGTGCACATGGCAGTCTTCAGGGTGTCAAAAGCCTTCTGACAGGTGTCAGTCCAAATCACATTCCTGGGCTGCTTCTTCGAAGTCAGCTCTGTCAAGGGGGTCACAATGGTGCCATAGCCCTTGACAAACCTCCTGTAATACCCAGTGAGCCCCAGGAAGGCTCTCACTGCAGTCTGGGTCTTGGGGGGTTCCCAAGCCAGGATGGTCTCAATTTTGGGTTGCAAGGGTGCCACCTTGCCACTCCCCACTTGGTGTCCCAAGTACACCACTGAACCCTGCCCAATCTGGCACTTGCTTGCCTTGATTGTGAGGCCTGCTCTGCGCAGGGCCATCAACACTTCCCAGAGGTGTCGCAGGTGTTCTGGCCAGGTGCCACTGAACACCGCGATGTCATCCAGGTAGGCGGCACTGAACTCATCCAGCCCAGCCAACACCTGGTTGACCAATCTCTGAAAGGTGGCAGGGGCATTCTTCATTCCAAATGGCATAACCCGGAACTGGAAATGCCCATCTGGTGTAGAGAATGCTGACCTCTCCTTTGCCCCATCGGTCAAGGCGATCTGCCAGTACCCAGACGTTAAATCAAACGTGCTGAGGAACCGGGCAGCCCCTAGCCGATCAATGAGCTCATCAGCTCTGGGGATGGGGTGCGCGTCAGTCTTCGTGACTGAATTGAGTCCTCTGTAGTCCACACAGAACCGGAGTTCGGGTGTGGCTCCCGGCGCAGCAGCCTTTGGGACCAAGACCACGGGGCTGGACCAAGGACTGCTGGAAGACTCAACCACCCCAAGGGCAAGCATCTTGGAGACCTCCTCCTTGATGCAGGCCCGGACCCTGTCAGTCACTCTGTAAGCCTTATGCTTCACAGGTAAGCTGTCTCCTGTGTCCACATCATGGACGCACCAATCCGTGACACTAGGAACCAGGGAGAACAGATCTGGAAACTGCCCCAGCAACTGGCGGCAGTCTTCCTGTTGTTCGGGGGTCAGGGTGGGTGAGAGGTTAACTCCATCCACTGACCCGTCTTTCTCACAGGCCACTAAGAGGTCAGGGAGAGGCTCCGACTCCTCCTCCATTCCATCATCAGTTGCCAACAACATGCCCACTTCGGACCTTCTTAAGTGGGGCTTGAGGCGGTTGACATGTAGGACCCTCAAGGGGTTCCTGGGCGTCTTCATGTCCACCAAGTATGTCACTGGGCTCTTGCGCTCCACAACCTCAGATGGACCTGTCCACTTATCCTGAAGGGCACAGGGTTCCTCTGGGGCCAGGACATACACCTCTTGTCCAGGCTGAAGCTCGACCAGAGTGGCATTCTGGTCGTACCACCGCTTCATCTCCTCCTGGCTTGCTTCCAGATTTGCCTCGGCAAGTTGTCTGGGTGCCGCTCGCAGCTGAGTCAGCCTTCGTGCAATAGTGTGGATTCCTTCCTTTACCTAAGCCGCTGCCACAAGGAGTGAGGAGAAGGTGTTCCAGAGCCTCAATCAACACCGAGAAGCCTGCTGCCTCAGGGGACGGGACTGCGAGACCCAGGGTTCCGCGCAGGAGCATCGGAGCGCACCTGGAGTCTCTTCCCGCCCCCTGCTCCTCCCTTGATTGCCAGTATAGCACAAAACAGCTCGCGGCCCCCGCTTCGCGGGAGCCGCTCGCAGCTGAGTCAGCCTTCGTGCAATAGTGTGGATTCCTTCCTTTACCTAAGCCGCTGCCACAAGGAGTGAGGAGAAGGTGTTCCAGAGCCTCAATCAACACCGAGAAGCCTGCTGCCTCAGGGGACGGGACTGCGAGACCCAGGGTTCCGCGCAGGAGCATCGGAGCGCACCTGGAGTCTCTTCCCGCCCCCTGCTCCTCCCTTGATTGCCAGTATCGCACAAAACAGCTTGCGGCCCCCGCTTCGCGGGGGCCGCTCGCAGCTGAGTCAGCCTTCGTGCAATAGTGTGGATTCCTTCCTTTACCTAAGCCGCTGCCACAAGGAGTGAGGAGAAGGTGTTCCAGAGCCTCAATCAACACCGAGAAGCCTGCTGCCTCAGGGGACGGGACTGCGAGACCCAGGGTTCCGCGCAGGAGCATCGGAGCGCACCTGGAGTCTCTTCCCGCCCCCTGCTCCTCCCTTGATTGCCAGTATCGCACAAAACAGCTCGCGGCCCCCGCTTTGCGGGTGCCGCTCGCAGCTGAGTCAGCCTTCGTGCAATAGTGTGGATTCCTTCCTTTACCTAAGCCGCTGCCACAAGGAGTGAGGAGAAGGTGTTCCAGAGCCTCAATCAACACCGAGAAGCCTGCTGCCTCAGGGGACGGGACTGCGAGACCCAGGGTTCCGCGCAGGAGCATCGAAGCGCACCTGGAGTCTCTTCCCGCCCCCTGCTCCTCCTACAAAAAACGTGCAATAGACGCACAGCGGGACGCGTGTGCGGGACGCCGGACGAAGCCCGGACAAAGGGCGGACAGTCTTAGACAGTCCGAGACTGGCTGAGACTGGACTGGGCACGTCACTCCGCCTTTGTTGAACTTGATCTTTTCCTCACAATAAGACTAATAATCCCTGAAATATTCGTTTGATCTTTGTTAATTTGTACCGTATTTTTGTGAGTCCGCTTCTTTTGGCAGTCCGCTAAATAATAGGATTTAATATCTACCTCATTCAGAATGCCAAAGAAGAATGTTATGGTGGGGGGTAACTCCATTGAAAATTACATGGTACAAGTAGTGTCAAAGATCAATAACGATAGGAGACAATCTCTAGGTCTTAGTCACTCCCCTAATTTATCTCCCTTAAGTCCATCACCAGACTCACCATGGTTAGATATTCCATCTCAGGCTGAGGGAAGTGTAATTTTAGATCCTGAGATAATTGAAAATGGTCCATCAAATATGAGTATCAGTTTAGCTCAGGTTCAAGATATACCTACGACTAATGTTTCGGACTCCCAGATAGTTGATCTTGAAGAAGATCACACTGCACAAGACAGTGAGCAGACAAACACAGAAGCTGATCCTCCCACTCAAGCCCCAGCTCCTCGAGCAATTAGAAAGTGTAGAAAAACCCAATTACTCCGCGGTGGAGTTTGCTCAGGGAGAAAGAGGGCCGCGTCACCATTGAGAAGTAGGGAAAAAGGTAGGAGGAAAGTAGAAGATGAC
The DNA here is from genome assembly GCF_964263255.1 of Lissotriton vulgaris. NCBI lineage: Eukaryota > Metazoa > Chordata > Amphibia > Caudata > Salamandridae > Lissotriton > Lissotriton vulgaris. The sequence goes on from NC_141694.1 coordinate 361,675,483, forward strand.
GAAAAGTTAAACATGGATGAAGATCTTATATCTAGGATAGCAGATTTAATTGACACCAAACTTAGAGCCTTAATTAAACCAGTAGTGGCTAAACTGGATAAGTTATCCGCAGATGTGAAAAAGTTGGGTGTAGATCAGAAGAAGTTAATGGAAGAAGTGTCTAACATATCTGGTACAGTTAAAAATCTGGCCTTACCTGTGAAAGAGGTATCTGGCCTCCAGCCAGATGCAGGCACAACTCCTAACATCACAAGGCTAAATCATTTAGATCAGACCCCAATTATTGCATCCAACCAGTCACCGTCAAGGGTGATCCACCCTCCACAACCCCCAGAAATAACCCCACCAAATGTAGAAGAAGACACATTACACTTCATTGAAGACGCGGCCCCATTAGTGCTGGTCTTAGCAAATGCTCCCCCACTAGCACCGGATCAATCTGAATCAACCACGGCACTAACAAGTAAAGCCCTGCATTGGCTATCCGGCAACATGCGGTTGGCCCCATGGGGGAAGCAACAGCTAGCTAGAGATATTAAATCAGCTAGAAGGGCCACATGGATAGGACAAAATCCCAAAAAATTTAAAGGCGACTGCATAATTATTAATTTTGTAAATTCTGCAGTCCTACCAAATATCCTCCCTAACATTCTACCACCACAACGAAGGAGAGGTACCATCATCCCTCTTACTCTGGAATTTTTTGGTAAAAAACAACGGAGTATGACTTACCCTAAGCCTAATCATACCTATATTAGGCCTTTATGGCCAGAAACAACAAACGGTTGGGGCTTTGATGCACCAGCAAACATCTGGGGTTATAGTAGGGACGGATATGACCAACCATCACGACCATTTCATACAGATCACCAATACTTTAATATCCCCACATCCAATAGTTATGATATTTTCTCCGCGTAGGGTGGGCTGGATGGGGTAGAATGACTACCAGAAGACGCAGGCTTAGTCATTGCTAACCAAGTTTTAAATTCAGAGGCTGGTAATATTAGGGTACTGGGTGCAGATACCACTCATATAGGTATTCCTGGTCCAAACACTGCATCACATTTATCTTTACCTCCAGTTCATACCATGGAGTATTCTGGGCCAGTTCAAGAATGTAACAGTATTGCTATCCCTACTAACCCACTTGTAAGCGAGAATATGAATAGAACACAATGTGGACGTCAAAAATGTAAGGAGAGATTTTCTTTGTTATCATGGAATATAGCTGGACTCTCTGATAAAATGCAAGATAAAGATTGGTTGCACGATGTTAAAAAATATCCTATAATATGTCTTCAAGAAACCTGGGTAGTAGGGAAAAACTTGTATATTGAAGGATACCAGAGCTTTATAATCCCGGCAATTCCATCTGCTAGTGGAAGAGCTAAAGGGGGTTTGGCCATTTTTGTTAATTTGTCGCTCATATGTCACAAAATTGAACACAAATCTGGTAATAATAACATACAGATCCTGGAATTCAAAAGGGGTAAAACTAACTTTGCACTGATTAATGTTTATAATTCTGTGAACCAGCTTGGAGATTGCAATATAGAATTCTTACGTGATTTGCTAGGGGCAATTGATAGTTCTCTGCCACGTTCCAAAATCCTAGTAGGTGATTTTAACACACATTTATGTGGGAACCCTAGCGTGAGACCTGTTGGACAATTGGGTTGTAACAGTATGGAAGGAATACATTTTGAACACTCGCGGAGGGGTGCAGGTCTAAACGATTTAATGAATGAAAACAATCTATTCACGGCAATGTCGACAGTACCTGATCAAACTGTATTCCCAATCCCTACTTTTAAGGGCCATGCTACAGGTACATATATAGACCACATTCTTATCTCAGCTGACTTTGTTAATATCACTGAGGAATTTATGATCCTCATGTGTATTTACAGCGACCATAACCCTTTATGCATTACTATGGGCATGAGTCTACTTGAAAAATGCAACTCTCGAGAGGACCGTGGCCTTTTAAAATGCATTAATGGTAAGCGTCGCCTAAAATGGTCAATGGTGGATTGCGATCAATTTTATACTTCTATTAATGCAGTATGTAATCAAGAACTGATGATATGTACATCTCCTGCATCAGCTCCGTTGCAAATCTTGACATCCTTCAAGGAGATAGCCAAGAAGGTGGAGTCATTTTTAATGGTACCCAATAAAGGAAGAATAAATTCAAATTGCAACCCAAAATGGTTTGATAGTGGCTGTTCAAAGGCTAGTCGTGAGCTTAAGAAAGCCTTAAAAACAAAACCAAGAGATCCATTGATCATCAGGGGTCTGCGGACTGAATATAAGAAATCACTGGCCGCCCGCAAGCGAGCAGTTAAAAAAAGTGTATGGGAGTCACTTTTAGAACCCGAGACTCTAAAAAACAGCTCGAAGTTTTGGGGGATAATCAATAAACCAATATTTGATTGTCCTAGCAATTCAAACGTGGGCACAAACATTTCAGAGGATGAATGGATAGACCATTTTAGTTCTATTTTTATAAACAATGAACCACAGGCAGAACACAACTCAGGTAAAGGTAGAGACATCTCACTGTTTCACAAATGACGAAATAATTAAAGGAATTAAAGGTCTATCAAATAATAAGGCCCCAGGTCCCGATGGACTTCCGCCTGACCTCTTTAAATCATGCGAAGCATTATGGGCGCCGGTACTTACAGCAGTACTTAATGCTGCTGTGTTATGTGGATGCCCAAAATCATGGGGGGTATCTACAATAGTCCCTATATTTAAGAAGGGAGACCGTAGCAGCCCGGTCTGCTACAGACCGATATCGTTAATAAATTCCGTGGCAAAAGTGATAGGAGGAGTCATTTTAAACAGATTTATCAGTTGGTCAGAGGAATGTAACATAATATCTCCAATCCAGTATGGTTTTAGGCCTGGACACTCTACCATTTCGCAGTGTCTGAATTTGTATCTTATAGTAGGGAAGTACACCAAGGCTCGAAGAGGCACGATTCACATGGCGTTCATGGATCTCTCTTCGGCTTTCGATTGTGTGAAACGAGGGAAGCTCTGGGGCGCCATGGAAAAAATGGGCGTGGACAAAAACCTAGTAAACTTTCTAGAAGATATGCATTCAGATACTAAAGCTAATGTCAGATATACCCAGGACCTAAAAGTGACCAAAGATTTTGGAGTGTTTCGGGGCGTCCGGCAAGGATGCATTTTGGCCCCGTTCCTCTTCAATCTATACATTAATGACCTGGAAGAGACCCTTTTAAGCACCAACACAGATTATCCATACATTGGTCGAAAAGGTCTGCCGGTACTATTATACGCGGACGACGCAGTCCTTTTATCTAGAACGGCCAATGGACTCCAAATTTTACTAGACTCCTTTTACACATTTATGAAGACAAGAGATTTAAGTATTAACAACACTAAATCCTACATAATGAAGGTTGGTCAAGGTTTTAAAAAACCAAATCGCCTAAATGTAAACGGAGTGGAAATCCCTGTAACTCACACATTCTCTTATCTCGGGGTCCTCTTTGATAGTCAACTTAAATGGGGACCCGTGATTCAGAAAAAGAAGGGAGACGTTACAAGGGTAAACGCGGCTATATTGGATTTCTCAAAAAAGATGGGAAATAGCCCAGTTGCCGCTCTACTCCAACTTTATAAGGCCAAAAGTGTAACCACAGCTTGTTATGGCAGTGAAATTTGGGGATATGTTCCCCTGGACGTACTCCAGATAGTCGAAAATAATTTTTTTAAAACAGATTTTAAGGGTTCCCAGGGGTACAGCAAACTATTCTGTGCATGAAGAATTGGGTGTTCCGTACGTATGCGATAAAATTGCAGTGAATCCCATGTTGTGCTGGATGAATTGTTGGTTAAATGACAACATCCCATTGACCAAGCTTATTTTAAGAGAAGCACTTACATGGGACAACAGGATGGAGGTTCCTTGGCTTAAATATTTATCCAAATGTTTTACTGATTCAGGCCGCTCTGAACTCTTTCTATATCCGGAATCCATCACCAAAACGGATCTTATTACGGTAAAAAATGCTTTTATTGACTCTAGACAACAGGAAAGGGAATCATGTGAACTAAAAAAAGAAAGTGTACGAAATCATATACTAATTAAAAGCACTTTGTTTACAGAACCCTACCTGACATGGCAAATGTCGAGTTACGACCTTTTCCTGCTGACAAGGTTCAGGTTCAACCTGTTTCATCTTTTGTTGGCGGTACCTAGGGGTTCTCATCGAGGTCAAGTGTTGCCGGCTTGCGGCTGCGACAATAAGTCTCCACAAGACCTGGCACACTTTTTGTTTTTTTGTTCTTTTTATGCTATACCAAGGAAGCTATACTTGAAACCCTGTTTGAAAAAATTGAACTTCCAACAATTTCGCCCTGCACAACATTTTTTACAGCTGCTAAATTGTGATTACACTTTGTTTATATGTAGTTTTTTAAGAATGGCGATCAAATTCAGAAACAGTATGGATGGATAGTAATACTGATATATGAATTGTTATTTATAATTGTTGTTAAAGGAATACTATTTTTTAAACGGTCTTCTATGTCTTGAGATAGTGCAGTACTCTTAACTCTGTGATTTTTATCTGTAATTGAATACTTTCTTTTAGATCATGTGTTTGTTGTGTTATTAACTGTAATGTAAATACTTTTATGGTTGTCAAATCGAACAACCGAATAAAGTTTATTTGACTTGACTTGAAGTTGTCTGAAGCGCCTGGTTTGGTTTCTGAAGGCCAGCATGTAGCTATATACATTCTGGGGAGGTTTCCTGGGAGATTGCTCCCAGCCTTCCTTTACCAAACTCAGTGGTCCTCTCACGGGGTGACCGTACAGTAGTTCAAAGGGGCTGAACCCTAGGGACTTCTGTGGTACCTTGCGATATGCAAAGAGCAGGCATGGTAAGAGGACGTCCCACTTACGCCTCATTGGACCTTCCAGGCCCATGATCATGCCTTTCAGGGTTCGGTTGAATCTCTCAACCAACCCGTTACCTTGGGGATGGTAAGGCGTGGTGAACTTGTAAGTTACACCACACTCTTGCCAAAGGGACTTCATATACTTGGATATGAAGTTGGTCCCCCTGTCGCTCACCACCTCTAGAGGGAATCCTACTCGTGAGAAAATTCCCATCAGTGCACGTCCCACCACGGGGGCCGTCACTGTCCTCAGAGGGATGGCTTCAGGGTACCGGGTGGCATGATCCACCAAGACCAGGATGAACCTGTTGCCCATGGCTGTCTTGGGGTCCAGAGGCCCAACAATGTCAATACCCACTCGTTGGAATGGCGTACCGACCACAGGGAAGGGTTGGAGGGGAGCCTTGTTCTTCCCTCCGCTCTTCCCACTTGCCTGGCAAGTCGGACAGGTTCTACAATGAGCGTCTGAGCTCTTGTGCATTTGGGGCCAGTAAAAGTGGGTGACAAGCCTGTCATAGGTCTTGTCCATCCCCAAATGTCCTGCTAAAGGCACATCGTGAGCCAGACCCAGTAGGAAGGCTCTGAACTTCTGGGGTACCACCAGCACACGGGCTGACCCAGGTTCAGCAGCCTTAGGCTCTGAATACAGGAGGTCGTTCTCCCAGTACACATAATGCGTTTTGGCCTGAACACCATTGGCCTGGTCTGCAGCCTGCTGCCGCATACCCACGAGAGAAGGGCATTCTTTCTGCTCCTTGCAGAATTCTTCCCTGGAGGGTCCTCCTTCTTGCTGCCAATGGGTCAGCTCAGGCAGGTCCCCCAGTTCAGCAATCTGTTCCCTTGTAGGCTCCAGGGCATCCCCCTCAAGGTCTGCTTCCTCCTGGACCGTGGGAACTTCAGGGACCGGTTTCCCGCGCCCCCTGCGCCTTCTCCCTAAAGCCGGTTCCTGGGCCTCTCCTTCAGGCCCCAGGACCTCTTGATCACCCCTACTGGCTGCCATTGACCGGGTGGTCACGCACGCCCAGTCAGGTAGACCCACCATCCTCAGGTGAGTCGTTTTCTCCACCTTTTCCCAAGGGGAGTGCTCCAAGTCATTCCCTAGCAAACAGTCAACAGGCATGGTTTTCCTCACACAGACCTGCAGAGTACCAGAGACCCCCCCCCCACTCGAAGGGAACTTGAGCCATCGGACACTGACTCTCTGAATTATCAGCATTGATAACCCTACAGTAGGCATGGGGTACAACTTGCTCTTGAGACACCAGGTGCTGCCTCACTGCAGTCACACTGGCTCCTGTATCTCTAAGAGCCTCAGCTTCCTTACCATTGATGATCACCACCTGCCCATATTTCTTAGTGTTAGAGGGCAGGTAGTTTGTCGGGACCATCTCACTGTCTCCTAGTGAGACTAGGGTCATCTGAACGGGATCTCCACCCCCCGGGACCATCACTTCTTCTCCTAAGTGAACACTAGTCACTTGACGGGGCGGAGCACCAGTGGGTGCTGGTTTTCCAAACAGGCGACACTTGGGGTCACTGGATATGTGCCCCGGCTCACCACATTTGAAACAATTGAAGGGCCCCTTTGGAACAGGTCTACCTGTCGGGCCCCATTCTGCTTTGGGGGTGGGGGAGGCTGAGAACCTTTCTACTGGTCCCCTTGGGGATTACTTTGGGGGCCTTTTTGGAACCCTTTCTGTTTTCCCTTGTCCCCCCCACTGTTCTGCTGGGGACCCTGCCCACCCTTGGCGGAGTCTCCCACTGGACCCTTGTGGACCCTGGTGCTGAGCCAGCGGTCTGCCTCCTCAGCAAGCTTCCTCGGGTTGGACAGCTTGCTATCGATCAGGTGTTGGCGTAACTCAGGAAAACAGTGATCAGACAAGTGCTCCCATGCAATTAAATCAAAGAGACCTTGAAAATCATTCACTTTGCTACCCTTCACCCAACCATCCAGTGCTCTGCAAAAATAAGTCACATACTCCACATACGTATTCCCAGGCCGCTTAGTACATCCCCTAAACTTCTGTCTATACATTTCAGGGGTAAGCCCGTACCTGTTCATTAAAGCTTCTTTCATGTGGGAATAGGATCTTTGGTTTTCAACGGGCAAATCTAGCAGGGTATCTCGCCCTTCGCTAAGGAACCTTCCCCACAACCCCGCTCCCCAATCCTTGTCAGGGACCCGGTGGGAGGACATGGCTACCTCGTATGCCCTAAACCACTGTCCTATGTCATCCCCCTTAAAGAACTCTTTAACTACATCTTTGGGGATGTGCACTCTTGACTCTACCTGCACCGGCGTTGTGCTGCCACCAGAGGGAGGATGATCCAAGTTTCTCTCCTTTAGACTCATCTCCCTCATCTTTAATTCGTAATCCATTTGGTGCTTTCGCTCTTCCAGCGCCATTCTTTTGGTTTCAAGCTCCAGTTGGATTTTTAATTCTGCCAGCTTCCTTTCATGATCCCTCGTTTCCTTCCTGTCTGCCAGCTCCTCTGGCGACAGGCCTTTACCAAAGCTGTGCACGCTGTCTTGCTTTTCGAGATCCACCAGATCCACAGGTGCCCTCTGCTCCTCAGTGGCATCCTGATCCTCAAGGGCATCTTGATCCTCCGGGGGCTTTCTGGACTCTATCCAGGCTTTCAGGGCCTTGTAGAGCTCTGGCTTGTTCTTGCAACCGGCGTGCGGAACCTTGAGTTTCTTGCAAAAAAACTTCAGTTCCGTTCTGGTGTATTTATCCAGCTTTGCTACGTCCCATTCCACCTCCAACATCTCAGAGGTCGTGGACTCCGCTCCATCCAGGCTCTTCGTGCCCGGCATGGTTTCTTCGCTAGGGATCTTCTCTCGGCAAAATTACAACAAAACCTGTGGCCAAGTAACTGGACTGAAATCACTGTGCAATGGTCAGATGTTAAGGTATAAACACTGCAAATGTAAATTCGAAAATCCTCACCGCTGCGTCCAATGTAGGAAGGGGGAGTCTCTAGTTGGCGCAGTGTAGCACTAGCGACAAGCAGGGACTCTCTCTTCCTCGTCAGGGCTGAGGGTTACCTTCCAGACAACCTCTGCTTACCCTCAAGGTTGTGTGGCTTAAGCAGTCTTAGGCTAATCTTTGGGGCACATGGGTTAAACATTTGCAATATCACACCATCACAACCAACCCACCACACAATGACACCAAACTGTATTTGTGAAAATATATATCTTTATATAGATTTCAAGCAGGTTTGTAAATACAGTTGTCAAACTTTCAATAGCGGTTCCAGTTTACTTAAGTTCAGGTTGCCACAGTTCTTTCTTAGCAATAAGCAATCTTTTGGGCCTTCTGCCCAGGTTCAGTAAGGTTCAGTGTCTTGTAGTGCCTCAATGCGCTTTCCGCTGTCTCTGCTCGCTTCGGAGAGGAGATCGGGCCTCGGGGACCAGGAGCTGTGCGAGCCTCGGTTTCAGAGGCGGCTCGCGTTGGGAGTTGCAGGACGCTCGCACCGTGAGGATACAACACAGTACCTTTCGAATTCTTGTGGAGCGGGCGGCTTCCAGGGGAGCTGTCCCACGTCGCGTTGCTTTTCCGGGGTCGCTGTTCGCTGCGGCTCTCAGCCGGGCAGGTCACGGGTCATCCGGGGCGGCGGTGTTCAGTGGCGGCAGGGTCTTCCCTTCGTCGTTCACTCCGACCCTGGAGGCGGCGGCTGTGTGGTGGTGGCAAGTGGCAGTACGGTCCCCAAGTGCAGGACGTACCCAGCCAAAGTGCCGGTTGCAGCTGTGCGTTCACAGCTGAGCTGTCGGGCAGGCTACCGACCAGAGGGGGGTTATCACAGGGCGGCTGTCCGTCTTCGCAGGTGGATTGACGGCTCGAAGCGCAGTCAATTCGGGAGCTTGGACCGGACGGGTCCTCCTTCACTTTGCTCTCGGGCTCCCGGTGCAGATGCGGTCACGGTGTTCGTGCCAGCGGCGGCTGGACCTCACGTTGCTCTCGCTGGTGCTTTGGGCCCTGGTCACGGTGCTTGGGGGGATGTCGATGCCTTGGATTACGGGGAGCGTGGCAGGCTTGCCCAGCGCTCCCAGACCCCTCGGTCAGTACTGCAGCGATAAGCAGCACACACAGTCGCTTTCTTCAGGATGTAGCGCCCACTGGTCCTGGGGCGCTGGTCAGGGGGCAAGTTCAGCAGCAAGCCCTTGGAGATCTTTCAGCAGAGTTTGGCACAAAGTTTCACAAAGCAAAAGTCTTCTTGTAGTCTTTCCTTTTCCTCTCCTTCTGCAGCAAGGCACCGGACACAGGCAAGAGTCAGCACCCTTCCTTGTCCTTCCAGGTCCTTCTCGTCGGGCAGAGTTCCTTCTGTAGCACAAACAGGATCTAATTTACAAGGAGCAGGGCTCCTACTTTTATACTGCATTTCTTTTGTTCTTGCAGGCCAGGGGGGCCTTTGCATAACCACTTCCAGTCCTTGAACACTCTGGTGGGTGCAATCCGGCTTCTGCTTTCAGTGTGAGGGGCAGGCGCATCAGACGCCCCACAGGAGGTGGAGCCAACATTGTGTGGACAGAAGTAGCCAGAAGTACCTTGTTGATGGGGCTTCGCCCTTCCTGGGCCAGGTGTCGGCTGAGTCATCAGTCGCTCCCCAGGAGGGTGGAGCCAGCATTGTGGTGGCAGAGCACAGCAAGATTCAGAGTCAAGAGCCACTCCTACCTCCCACTAAGGTGTAATCTGCGCATTCACCACCTGTCATCCCCCAGCCCTGTCACTCACACATCCCAGACAGTCAGATACACATACCAGCAGAGGCGGGCTGAAATGGTTAGGCAAGCAAATGCTAACTTTCTAAAAGTAGCATTTGCAAACACAGGACATTAAAATAAACTTTACTAAAAGAAATATTTTATTATCCTGAGTTCAGGCATACTAAACATGACTCTCTACCATGCTCCCTGAGCCTGCTGGGATTATAGAGTGTAATAATTCCAGCAGCCCGTTCTGGCCTAAAGGAAGCAGGTAGCCTTACAATAGTGAAATACGAATTTAGTTGTAATTCACTACTAGGACATGCCACACACATCAGGGCTTGTCCTACCTTACACTTACAATGCACCCTGACCTCAGGCCTACCATAGGGGTGACTAATATGAAGTCAAGGGAAGGTTTCGGGGCTGGCAAGTGGTTGCACTTGCCCAGCCAGCATGACAGTACGAGACTGCACGCGGGTTCTGCGGTGGCAGTCCCCAGACACATCTTACGGCTGCTTCTGTGGGTGGCGCAACCAGCGCTGCAGGCCCACTAGCAGTATTGGCATTCACAAGCCCTGGCACTCCTAGTGCACTTTACTAGGGGCTAACAGTAAATCCAATGAACCAATCATGGACATCAATCACATGTACAATTTACAGTAGGGAGCACTTGCACTGCGGCACGGGTCGGCCGTGGCGCAGTGCCCTGAGTATCGGAAAACCAGCAAAACATCGGAGGCACACCAGCAAAAAGTGGAAGGGAAACTCACGCCAAGGTGCCAGGTGTAACATGTGTCCCCTCCAGCTGAAATGTGGGGGGAACTACCCTTCCCCAGGGAGTTCCACATCACTAAGGCGGAAAAAATCTGGACAGACCGTCAGCATTGGCGTGATCTGTGCCAGGGCGGTGTTCCACCGTAAAGTCCATACTCTGTAGAGAAATGGACCACCTCAACAGTTTCGGGTTCTCACCCCTCATTTGCATCAACCATCTGAGGGGCCTGTGGTCCGTCTGAACTCGGAAGTGAGACCCAAACAAGTAGGGTCTTAGCTTCTTCAGCGCCCAGACCACAGCAAATGCTTCACGCTCTATTGCACTTCACCTACTTTCCCGTGGAAGTAACCTTCTACTGATGAAGGCTACGGGTTGGTCAAAGCCCTCCTCAGTCATCTGTGAGAGAACAGCCCCTACACCATGCTCTGAAGCGTCTGTTTGCACTATGAATTCCTTGGAGAAATCAGGAGCCAGGAGCACGGGCGCCGTGCACATGGCAGTCTTCAGGGTGTCAAAAGCCTTCTGACAGGTGTCAGTCCAAATCACATTCCTGGGCTGCTTCTTCGAAGTCAGCTCTGTCAAGGGGGTCACAATCGTGCCATAGCCCTTGACAAACCTCCTGTAATACCCAGTGAGCCCCAGGAAGGCTCTCACTGCAGTCTGGGTCTTGGGGGGTTCCCAAGCCAGGATGGTCTCAATTTTGGGTTGCAAGGGTGCCACCTTGCCACTCCCCACTTGGTGTCCCAAGTACACCACTGAACCCTGCCCAATCTGGCACTTGCTTGCCTTGATTGTGAGGCCTGCTCTGCGCAGGGCCATCAACACTTCCCAGAGGTGTCGCAGGTGTTCTGGCCAGGTGCCACTGAACACCGCAATGTCATCCAGGTAGGCGGCACTGAACTCATCCAGCCCAGCCAACACCTGGTTGACCAATCTCTGAAAGGTGGCAGGGGCATTCTTCATTCCAAATGGCATAACCCGGAACTGGAAATGCCCATCTGGTGTAGAGAAGGCTGACCTCTCCTTTGCCCCATCGGTCAAGGCGATCTGCCAGTACCCAGACGTTAAATCAAACGTGCTGAGGAACCGGGCAGCCCCTAGCCAATGAGCTCATCAGCTCTGGGGATGGGGTGCGCGTCAGTCTTCGTGACTGAATTGAGTCCTCTGTAGTCCACACAGAACCGGAGTTCGGGTGTGGCTCCCGGCGCAGCAGCCTTTGGGACCAAGACCACGGGGCTGGACCAAGGACTGCTGGAAGACTCAACCACCCCAAGGGCAAGCATCTTGGAGACCTCCTCCTTGATGCAGGCCCGGACCCTGTCAGTCACTCTGTAAGCCTTATGCTTCACAGGTAAGCTGTCTCCTGTGTCCACATCATGGACGCACCAATCCGTGACACTAGGAAACAGGGAGAACCATTCTGGAAACTGCCCCAGCAACTGGCGGCAGTCTTCCTGTTGTTCGGGGGTCAGGGTGGGTGAGAGGTTAACTCCATCCACTGACCCGTCTTTCTCACAGGCCACTAAGAGGTCAGGGAGAGGCTCCGACTCCTCCTCCATTCCATCATCAGTTGCCAACAACATGCCCACTTCGGACCTTCTTAAGTGGGGCTTGAGGCGGTTGACATGTAGGACCCTCAAAGGGTTCCTGGGCGTCTTCATGTCCACCAAGTATGTCACTGGGCTCTTGCGCTCCACAACCTCAAATGGACCTGTCCACTTATCCTGAAGGGCACAGGGTTCCACTGGAGCCAGGACATACACCTCTTGTCCAGGCTGAAGCTCGACCAGAGTGGCATTCTGGTCGTACCACCGCTTCATCTCCTCCTGGCTTGCTTCCAGATTTGCCTCGGCAAGTTGTCTGAAGCGCCTGGTTTGGTTTCTGAAGGCCAGCATGTAGCTATATACATTCTGGGGAGGTTTCCTGGGAGATTGCTCCCAGCCTTCCTTTACCAAACTCAGTGGTCCTCTCACGGGGTGACCGTACAGTAGTTCAAAGGGGCTGAACCCTAGGGACTTCTGTGGTACCTCGCGATATGCAAAGAGCAGGCATGGTAAGAGGACGTCCCACTTACGCCTCATTGGACCTTCCAGGCCCATGATCATGCCTTTCAGGGTTCGGTTGAATCTCTCAACCAACCCGTTACCTTGGGGATGGTAAGGCGTGGTGAACTTGTAAGTTACACCACACTCTTGCCAAAGGGACTTCATATACTTGGATATGAAGTTGGTCCCCCTGTCGCTCACCACCTCTAGAGGGAATCCTACTCGTGAGAAAATTCCCATCAGTGCACGTCCCACCACGGGGGCCGTCACTGTCCTCAGAGGGATGGCTTCAGGGTACCGGGTGGCATGATCCACCAAGACCAGGATGAACCTGTTGCCCATGGCTGTCTTGGGGTCCAGAGGCCCAACAATGTCAATACCCACTCGTTGGAATGGCGTACCGACCACAGGGAAGGGTTGGAGGGGAGCCTGGTTCTTCCCTCCGCTCTTCCCACTTGCCTTTGCAGTCGGACAGGTTCTACAATGAGCGTCTGAGCTCTTGTGCATTTGGGGCCAGTAAAAGTGGGTGACAAGCCTGTCATAGGTCTTGTCCATCCCCAAATGTCCTGCTAAAGGCACATCGTGAGCCAGACCCAGTAGGAAGGCTCTGAACTTCTGGGGTACCACCAGCACACGGGCTGACCCAGGTTCAGCAGCCTTAGGCTCTGAATACAGGAGGTCGTTCTCCCAGTACACATAATGCGTTTTGGCCTGAACACCATTGGCCTGGTCTGCAGCCTGCTGCCGCATACCCACGAGAGAAGGGCATTCTTTCTGCTCCTTGCAGAATTCTTCCCTGGAGGGTCCTCCTTCTTGCTGCCAATGGGTCAGCTCAGGCAGGTCCCCCAGTTCAGCAATCTGTTCCCCTGTAGGCTCCAGGGCATCCCCCTCAAGGTCTGCTTCCTCCTGGACCGTGGGAACTTCAGGGACCGGTTTCCCGCGCCCCCTGCGCCTTCCCCCTAAAGCCGGTTCCTGGGCCTCTCCTTCAGGCCCCAGGACCTCTTGATCACCCCTACTGGCTGCCATTGACCGGGTGGTCACGCACGCCCAGTCAGGTAGACCCACCATCCTCAGGTGAGTCGTTTTCTCCACCTTTTCCCAAGGGGAGTGCTCCAAGTCATTCCCTAGCAAACAGTCAACAGGCATGGTTTTCCTCACACAGACCTGCAGAGTACCAGAGACCCCCCCCCCCCACTCGAAGGGAACTTGAGCCATCGGACACTGACTCTCTGAATTATCAGCATTGATAACCCTACAGTAGGCATGGGGTACAACTTGCTCTTGAGACACCAGGTGCTGCCTCACTGCAGTCACACTGGCTCCTGTATCTCTAAGAGCCTCAGCTTCCTTACCATTGATGATCACCACCTGCCCATATTTCTTAGTGTTAGAGGGCAGGTAGTTTGTCGGGACCATCTCACTGTCTCCTAGTGAGACTAGGGTCATCTGAACGGGATCTCCACCCCCCGGGACCATCACTTCTTCTCCTAAGTGAACACTAGTCACTTGACGGGGCGGAGCACCAGTGGGTGCTGGTTTTCCAAACAGGCGACACTTGGGGTCACTGGATATGTGCCCTGGCTCACCACATTTGAAACAATTGAAGGGCCCCTTTGGAACAGGTCTACCTGTCGGGGCCCCATTCTGCTTTGGGGGTGGGGGAGGCTGAGAACCTTTCTGCTGGTACTCTTGGGGATTACTTTGGGGGCCTTTTTGGAACCCTTTCTGTTTTCCCTTGTCCCCCCCACTCTTCTGCTGGGGACCCTGCCCACCCTTGGCGGAGTCTCCCACTGGACCCTTGTGGACCCTGGTGCTGAGCCAGCGGTCCGCCTCCTCAGCAAGCTTCCTCGGGTTGGACAGCTTGCTATCGATCAGGTGTTGGCGTAACTCAGGAAAACAGTGATCAGACAAGTGCTCCCATGCAATTAAATCAAAGAGACCTTGAAAATCATTCACTTTGCTACCCTTCACCCAACCATCTAGTGCTCTGCAAAAGTAAGTCACATACTCCACATACGTATTCCCAGGCCGCTTAGTACATCCCCTAAACTTCTGTCTATACATTTCAGGGGTAAGCCCGTACCTGTTCATTAAAGCTTCTTTCATGTGGGAATAGGATCTTTGGTTTTCAACGGGCAAATCTAGCAGGGTATCTCGCCCTTCGCTAAGGAACCTTCCCCACAACCCCGCTCCCCAATCCTTGTCAGGGACCCGGTGGGAGGACATGGCTACCTCGTATGCCCTAAACCACTGTCCTATGTCATCCCCCTTAAAGAACTCTTTAACTACATCTTTGGGGATGTGCACTCTTGACTCTACCTGCACCGGCGTTGTGCTGCCACCAGAGGGAGGATGATCCAAGTTTCTCTCCTTTAGACTCATCTCCCTCATCTTTAATTCGTAATCCATTTGGTGCTTTCGCTCTTCCAGCGCCATTCTTTTGGTTTCAAGCTCCCAGTTGGATTTTTAATTCTGCCAGCTTCCTTTCATGATCCCTCGTTTCCTTCCTGTCTGCCAGCTCCTCTGGCGACAGGCCTTTACCAAAGCTGTGCACGCTGTCTTGCCTTTCGAGATCCACCAGATCCACAGGTGCCCTCTGCTCCTCAGTGGCATCCTGATCCTCAAGGGCATCTTGATCCTCCGGGGGCTTTCTGGACTCTATCCAGGCTTTCAGGGCCTTGTAGAGCTCTGGCTTGTTCTTGCAACCGGCGTGCGGAACCTTGAGTTTCTTGCAAAAAAACTTCAGTTCCGTTCTGGTGTATTTATCCAGCTTTGCTACGTCCCATTCCACCTCCAACATCTCAGAGGTCGTGTACTCCGCTCCATCCAGGCTCTTCGTGCCCGGCATGGTTTCTTCGCTAGGGATCTTCTCTCGGCAAAATTACAACAAAACCTGTGGCCAAGTAACTGGACTGAAATCACTGTGCAATGGTCAGAAGTTAAGGTATAAACACCGCAAATGTAAATTCAAAAATCCTCACCGCTGCGTCCAATGTAGGAAGGGGGAGTCTCTAGTTGGCGCAGTGTAGCACTAGCGACAAGCAGGGACTCTCTCTTCCTCGTCAGGGCTGAGGGTTACCTTCCAGACAACCTCTGCTTACCCTCAAGGTTGTGTGGCTTAAGCAGTCTTAGGCTAATCTTTGGGGCACATGGGTTAAACATTTGCAATATCACACCATCACAACCAACCCACCACACAATGACACCAAACTGTATTTGTGAAAATATATATCTTTATATAGATTTCAAGCAGGTTTGTAAATACAGTTGTCAAACTTTCAATAGCGGTTCCAGTTTACTTAAGTTCAGGTTGCCACAGTTCTTTCTTAGCAATAAGCAATCTTTTGGGCCTTCTGCCCAGGTTCAGTAAGGTTCAGTGTCTTGTAGCGCCTCAATGCGCTTTCCGCTGTCTCTGCTCGCTTCGGAGAGGAGATCGGGCCTCGAGGACCAGGAGCTGTGCGAGCCTCGGTTTCAGAGGCGGCTCGCGTTGGGAGCAGATAGCGCGGTGCGAGCTCGAGTTGCAGGACGCTCGCACCGTGAGGATACAACACAGTACCTTTCAAATTCTTGTGGAGCGGGCGGCTTCCAGGGGAGCTGTCCCACGTCGCGTTGCTTTTCCGGGGTCGCTGTCCGCTGCGGCTCTCAGCCGGGCAGGTCACGGGTCATCTGGGGCGGCGGTGTTCAGTGGCGGCAGGGTCCTCCCTTCGTCGTTCACTCCGACCCTGGAGGCGGCGGCTGTGTGGTGGCGGCAAGTGGCAGTACGGTCCCCAAGTGCAGGACGTACCCAGCCAAAGTGCCGGTTGCAGCTGTGCGTTCACAGCTGAGCTGTCGGGCAGGCTACCGACCAGAGAGGGGTTATCACAGGGCGGCTGTCTGTCTTCGCAGGTGGATTGACGGCTCGAAGCGCAGTCAATTCGGGAGCTTGGACCGGACGGGTCCTCCTTCACTTTGCTCTCGGGCTCCCGGTGCAGATGCGGTCACGGTGTTCGGGCCAGCGGCGGCTGGACCTCACGTTGCTCTTGCTGGTGCTTTGGGCCCCGGTCACGGTGCTTGGGGGGATGTCGATGCCTTGGATTACGGGGAGCGTGGCAGGCTTGCCCAGCGCTCCCAGACCCCTCGGTCAGTACTGCAGCGATAAGCAGCACACACAGTCGCTTTCTTCAGGATGTAGCGCCCACTGGTCCTGGGGCGCTGGTCAGGGGGCAAGTTCAGTAGCAAGCCCTTGGAGATCTTTCAGCAGAGTTTGGCACAAAGTTTCACAAAGCAAAAGTCTTCTTGTAGTCTTTCCTTTTCCTCTCCTTCTGCAGCAAGGCACCGGACACAGGCAAGAGTCAGCACCCTTCCTTGTCCTTCCAGGTCCTTCTCGTCGGGCAGAGTTCCTTCTGTAGCACAAACAGGATCTAATTTACAAGGAGCAGGGCTCCTACTTTTATACTGCATTTCTTTTGTTCTTGCAGGCCAGGGGGGCCTTTGCATAGCCACTTTCAGTCCTTGAGCACTCTGGTGGGTGCAATCCGGCTTCTGCTTTCAGTGTGAGGGGCAGGCGCATCAGACGCCCCACAGGAGGTGGAGCCAACATTGTGTGGACAGAAGTAGCCAGAAGTACCTTGTTGATGGGGCTTCGCCCTTCCTGGGCCAGGTGTCGGCTGAGTCATCAGTCGCTCCCCAGGAGGGTGGAGCCAGCATTGTGGTGGCAGAGCACAGCAAGATTCAGAGTCAAGAGCCACTCCTACCTCCCACTAAGGTGTAATCTGCGCATTCACCACCTGTCATCCCCCAGCCCTGTCACTCACACATCCCAGACAGTCAGATACACATACCAGCAGAGGCGGGCTGAAATGGTTAGGCAAGCAAATGCTAACTTTCTAAAAGTAGCATTTGCAAACACAGGACATTAAAATAAACTTTACTAAAAGAAATATTTTATTATCCTGAGTTCAGGCATACTAAACATGACTCTCAACCATGCTCCCTGAGCCTGCTGGGATTATAGAGTGTAATAATTCCAGCAGCCCGTTCTGGCCTAAAGGAAGCAGGTAGCCTTACAATAGTGAAATACGAATTTAGTTGTAATTCACTACTAGGACATGCCACACACATCAGGGCATGTCCTACCTTACACTTACAATGCACCCTGCCCTCAGGCCTACCATAGGGGTGACTAATATGAAGTCAAGGGAAGGTTTCGGGGCTGGCAAGTGGTTGCACTTGCCCAGCCAGCATGACCGTACGAGACTGCACGCGGGTTCTGCGGTGGCAGTCCCCAGACACATCTTACGGCTGCTTCTGTGGGTGGCGCAACCAGCGCTGCAGGCCCACTAGCAGTATTGGCATTCACAAGCCCTGGCACTCCTAGTGCACTTTACTAGGGGCTAACAGTAAATCCAATGAACCAATCATGGACATCAATCACATGTACAATTTACAGTAGGGAGCACTTGCACTGCGGCACGGGTCGGCCTTGGCGCAGTGCCCTGAGTATCGGAAAACCAGCAAAACATCGGAGGCACACCAGCAAAAAGTGGAAGGGAAACTCACGCCAAGGTGCCAGGTCTAACAGCTGGCATCACCCCACATATCCAGCAGTCTGTGGCATTTGTAGCAACGTGGGTATGATGCAACATCTGTATAAAAGTGTTATTCAGATAAGACTGTCGATGCTTCAATTCTTGATAAGGGAGTGTATAAAAGAAATGCTCATCGGGAACTGGAGTGGAAACAACATACAGTTCACGGACAGGAGCTTTCTCCTCAACAAACCACATGACTGTAGCAATGACTGCTATGGCAAGAATGAACCCTACAGAACCAAAAACTTTCCTCTTATCCATTGCAACCGAAAGTCACAGTATCTTCCTGTTTCTAAAGTGTTGTCGGAACTCTTACCCCTAGATAGCCGTTGTTTTCTTCACCATTGGGCCAAGACGGGTGTCACTACTCTAATGCATGGCTGATCCCCCCCCTTGCCTCATCAGCTCTCCGTTTCACAAACCGAGGGACCGTTCAGACAACTTCTCACACAATCGCAGATTCTTTTCTTGGTCGCAGGTCGTATCTCCTCGATGCAGGCGTTGTTTGGTCCGGGAAGAACTCCTCAGAATCGTTGGGTCCCACAGCACGGCCTTTGTCTGTAGTCAGGATGTCTCGATGGTCTGTCAGCACAGCAGGCTCCACCAGGTCAGGTTGTACCTTTCGACTATGAACTGAATGAATCCAATTCTTTCGATTCGTCACTCGCACTGCTGTTCTTGTGGCCAGAAGAACTTGTTCAGGACCACACCATCTTGGCTCCAGACTATTCGACCTCTCAAAGGATTTCACGAGAACAAAATCGCCAGGCCGGAGGTTATGTCCTTCTCCTGTGGACCGATCAGGGAGTGCTTCTCGAACCTGTTGGTGAATAGAAACCAAACTATCAGTTAATTGTGCTAAATAGTCATTCATTAAAACACAAGGTACATCATACACTGAACTCGGTTTGGGCACCCCCCATATATTCATGGGGCGCCCAAAAACAATTGCATAAGGTGTCAAGCCTGTCCGAGAGTGTGGTACCGATCTGATAGACAACAACGCCAAAGGCAAAGCATCTGGCCAAGTTAAAGCAGTGGAGGCCTGTATTTTTGCAATTTTCAACTTCAGAGTTCCATTGTACTTCTCCACCAATCCTGCTGATTGCGGGTGGAATACTGCATGGAACTTTTGCACAATGCCTAATCCCTTCAAGACATACTTAATAACGTCCGCAACAAAATGGGGCCCGTTATCACTCCACAATAATCTGCAAACACCGAATCGAGGAAAGAATTCCTTCAAAAGCACCTTAGCAGTAGTCATTGCAGTATTGTCCTTGCTACGGTATGCTTCAATCCATTTACTGAATGCACAAACCACAACCAGAATGTACTTCAGATTATTACAGCGTTCCAGCTGAATGTAATCCGTTTGCAATACTTCAAAAGGTGCAATGGGTGTTGCAAATCCTCCTGCCGGAGTTCGTGTCCCTTTCCCTGGATTGTACTTTAGGCAAATCATGCACGTCTGTACTACTCTTCTAGCCGTGCTAGCAATCTCTGGATGCTCCCAGACTTGTGCAAGCAATTTCACAATCGCTGAAGCTCCAACATGTGCTAGTCCATATGCCATCTGAACCATAGGTTGCACGAAGGCTGTAGGCAACTTCCACCTATCCATCTGCTTATTCCTCCAGCAGCCTTCATCGTCCAATTCTCCATCTTTGGACCACTGCTCTCGTTTCTTATCAGTAGCAGTCTTTTGCATCTCTAACACCTTCTCCCTTGCATCATGCCACCGTTCAGCTTGTGACTTGACAACATACATAGAAGTGGAACCAGGCTGGATCGCAGTTTCTCGTGCCACTCGATCTACAAAGGCATTTCCTTGTCCCACCTTGTCTGTCACATTCTTGTGCGCACTGCATTTTACTATGGCTATTCTTCTAGGGAGTGTCAGTGCAGTCAGGAGCTGGTGTACTAGCTCTCCATACATGATCTGACTTCCATGTGATGTCAAAAAGCCCCTTTCCTTCCAGAGCAGGCCGAAATCGCGCGCCACTCCGAAAGCATAGCGCCTATCAGTGTAGACATTCACACATAATCCTGTGCTAAGCTCACAAGCACGTATCAATGCTATTAGTTCAGCTGCCTGTGCTGATTTCTGTGGTATGCGGGCTGTCTCCACTATCGTGTGTAATGTGGTAATTGCATAGGCCGCAGAAGTGGTTCCATCTGGTAACTTTAAACAAGACCCATCCACCCACAGTTCTCCATCCAAATCTGCAAAGGGCGTGTCCTGTAAATCAATGCGACCCTTTGTCTGTTCCTCAGTCACAAAGACACAATCATGCGTCTCTTGTGCCTCAGGCCGGGTCGTTGGAAAGGGCAACAATGTGGCTGGGTTTAATGTTGCACATCGTTTCAAAGTTATATGGGGGGCCAGTAATGTCAGCTCATATCCTGTGAGACGAGCACTAGTCAGATGCTGCGTCTTTGTCTGATTCAATAGGGCGTCCACAGCATGGGGGACCCGCACTAACAGTTTATGTGATAAGACAATCCCTTCACTCTGGCGTATTGACACAGCTGTCGCCGCAACTGAACGGAAACATCCAGGTAATGCTCGAGCAACAGGATCAAGAACTGCCGAGAAGTATGCACATGGGCGCTGCTTATCGCCGTGCATCTGCACTAACACTGACAGCGCGCATACATCTCCCTCATGCACATACAATGTAAAGGGCTTCGTGTAGTCAGGGGTGCCTAATACTGGTGCCGAACAAAGGGCTTGACGTAATTGGTGAAAAGCATTCTCACATTGATCTGTCCATGGAAGGGGAAATGGGGTATCTTTTGTCAAAAGGGCTAACAGTGGTTTGACTATATGTGAAAATCCCAATATCCATTGGCTACAAAAGGAAGTAAGACCCAAAAAGGCTCGAACTTCTTTCTGCGTGGAGGGGACAGGCGTATCTAAAATGACTTGAATGCGATCTGGTGTGAGCGCACGCCCCTCCTTAGACAAAAGGTGACCTAAGTAGGTTACCTTTGGTCTACAAAATTGTAATTTTTTCTTCGATACTTTGTGATTGTGAGATGCCAAAAATGTAAGTAAGGACAAAGTGCATGTTTCACATTGCTCTGGGGTGTCGGCGGCCAGCAAGATGTCATCGACATATTGTATGAGCGCCACGCCATCAGATAAAACAAAGGAATCTAGTTGTTGTTTCAATGCCTGACTATAGATACTTGGACTTTCAGTATAGCCCTGGGGAACTCTACAAAATCTATACGATCTATTATTCAAAGTGAAGCCGAAAAGGTATCGGCTGTCAGGATGAATAGGGATCGAAAAGAAAGCGTTCTTCAAGTCTATAACAGAGAACGTCGTTGCAGTTGGTGGGACCAAAGTGAGAAGTGTCGTAATATCTGAGACCACAGGGTAATCTTATTAACCTCCCTTAAATCGATAATAAATCGATAAACTCTGGTGTCAGTGTCTTTTTTCAAAATCGTTAGGATAGGGCTGTTACACACATTGTAAGGGACTTCATCGACCACTCCAACTTTAATCAAATCCTGCACTATTTGAATGAGCGCCTCCTCCCCCTCCTGTGAAATCCGATACTGAGGCAAGCGCTGCAATACAGCTCCCTCCTTCACACTGATGTGTACCGGAGGGATGATCATTTGTCCTACATCAGTATCAGACGTAGCCCACAAGGATTCAGGCAGAGAGGCCAATGCAGCTTCTACCGTAATCAAATACACCCTCTCCGTGGATGGATAATTGTCATTTAAAATAACACGCACTCCTTCAGGGGAGCACCGTATCGTGGCTCGAAAATATTTGAGCATATCCAAGCCAATGATATTGTCAGGGGTATTCGGAGAAAGCAGAAATGGACATGGAGCAGCAAACTGATCAACATAAAGTGCAAGAGGTTGTGATAGTGGGCTAACAGAAGGAGTTCCATCGAACCCTATTGACGTAATCGATGAGCCAGACAGGGGAGCCCTCGGAACCAATTTTCTAGACATAGCGCTACGAGTAGCTCCGGTATCAACCAGGAACTTATCAGTAGAGCCCAAAACGTGTGCTGTAACATAAGGACCCCTCTGATCTACTGGCACTTCAACTGGTTCCTTACCCCATCCTACGCAATCCTATGCAAACTGGGAATCATGTTGTTCAGGAGGTGTATAGTCAGACATTTGATACTGATTTCGTCGATCAAAAACATTGGATCCCTCACGGGATCGCACATTCGAATCAAATCTAGCCCTGTCATTTGTGTTGGATCGAGGACCTGGAAAGTTTCCTCTACCCCTTGCAAACCCTTGGCCCCGATGAGTGCGTAGCACCGGGCAATCACATGCCCAATGTCCCTTCATTTTACAATACGCACATTGATCCTGGGCTACATCAGTACGACCCTGTGAAGGAGTAGAAAAATTCCTACCACCCCGGTCACTCCCTCTACGCTGCTGCCCATAGACTTGCGCTAACATTACTTTCGTTTTTAAATCTTTAGTTTTCTTATCCTCACTCCCTTTCGCTTCTAATTCCGGACGCTCGTAATACTGAGCCATCGTCAGGAGGGATGCTGGCGTCGAGGTGGTCCAAGAACTTTCACTCGCTTTTAGTCGAGCTGCGATACTCGGTAATAAGTTTGAAACATATTTATCGACAAAGAGATGGTGGCCCGTGTCGTCTGTAAGCGACTGACCGCTTAAGTCATGAAACGTTGATTCAAACCGCGTAAAGAAATCCGACACGGACTCATCTGTTTTCTGTTTGCAGGACGCTAGCATAGTCCAATCAATGTTTTTAGGGGGAATAAGCGTTTTCAATTTAGTTACTATAGCAGCGGGAAGATCTAAAATCGCTTGGGGCGGTTTCTGCGCAGGTTTTCTCTCCCTATCTTCATCCTCAAGGTCCCCCCATCTAGCTTTAAAAATCGTAAGATCATCCACTTTTCGAATCGACCTCCACATATCTGGTGGCAAAATAAGCCCAAAGAACAAATCAATATCAGCTAAAGTCATAGTACAAGAATTCAAAGCCCCTTCAACTTCCTCATAAAACGCTGCAGGATTCTTTCGGGGATCAGGTAACGATGCTTTTAATGCCATGACATCTGCTCTATTCCAAGGAGTATATACCCAGTTATAAATAAAACACCCTTTCGCATCAGGCGACCCTTATCTGAACTAGTTCCCGCTCCCTTAGGGGGAACGTACAACGGCGCTGCCTCCCGCATTGGTTTAGCATGCACGGTGTCGATCTTATATGAATAAATGATGGGTGACTGCTTCCCGGCGCCAGACAGGCCCGAAGACTCGTTGCCGGCCTTCCGTTTCCGTGCCTCTTCCCGGAGTCGTAACGTTTCATCCCGTAACGCAAAAAGTCGTCGAACTGCACCGGGCACCTAGGAAGAAGGAAAAAGACCTTTACGTAATTCTTTAGCATCAGCTACCACATCCTCTGGTTCAAAAACATCGGTGCATTTCCGGAAAGCGGATACCACTTCATCGGAAAGAAAACTAACAAAATACAATCTTTCTCTATCCTCCCATTTTTCAAGATCAGTTAACACATCAGTTAGAGACACAGTATCCTTGGTGACCCGATAAACAATCTTACGAAGTTCAGTCATACGATCGGTCGATAACATAGACCGCGTATCTCTCTTCTGATCGGGCGGTCTGGAATCTGAATCTCCTCCATTCGGAGCGGACGGGCCAGCGTAGGGCGAAGGTGAACGATCTAATAACGAAAAATCATCAACCGATTTATTAAGGACCGGATAGAGTGGCTGGCAAACAGGGTATTGGCCAGATATTTGCAATCGCCGTTCTTTCTCCTGTTTCTCCTCTAACTCCTTAGCTTCACGCTGTTTCGTCTCACGCGCCTTCTCACACTCACTCTTTCGTTGCTCTTTCTCAATCAGTGCTTGCTCACGCTTCTCACGCTCTCGTACTTCTTTCACCCACATACGAACATATCTGGTCGCACTCTCCGCTTACACATACACTGCTCCACATACTCAATCTTCCTCAAGTCAAACGATCCATACATAGGCCATCGCAACTCAGGATCCTTCTTGGTATATTTCTTGGTATATTTCCTCCACAACGTGCTGTACATTATAGGGGAAAGACCAAACTTCACATACATATCCCTATTCGGCGTGATTCTTCAAGTACCAACCGTTCATTTCCAAAACAGCAGCACCACTTACAAAGTGCGCTAAAAACGGGCATGTCTTAAAATAATGCAGAATATGCAATATTACAATAAAATGGCACTTAAAAACGTTGCGCCGTTCAAATTAAAAAATCAGGAGAAATGTCCCCACATTGCCCGCCTATATGGGTTGCAACTCATATATCACAATCAAAGACACATTCACAAATGACTAGTCAATTTCAAATTCAAACAAATTAGTCGGGGCAAGCGTATCCTAAAACTACCTTGCCAATCAAGACTCAAAGGGCTCGGGGCAAGTATCGTACCACGATTCTTACCAATCAGGAGCGTCCAGATTCCAACTGCCAAGTTCTGAATTCGCCCAAACGGCCACTACACGGCAAACTGACAGAAGAGGTCTCAGTCGAGGACCGGCGCCACCCAGACGGTCAGATCGGAAGGGAAGGAAGAATACCTCGGGATGCCAGGACTAAAGGCGCCGCTGGCAGTGATCACGTCCCCGGCAAGGTTCCAATCCTTCATCACGACCAGTCCTTCGAGCATCCTAGTAGCCGATGAGCCCCACGTGACGGGCGCCAATTGATGAGTTTAGGCCTCAGCCTGCCTGCAGATGCGAAAGGTTCGCTCTTCTGTACACAAGTAGTCCTCAGACTATGTAAGAATTTGGCATGGAAACTGGAAATACAAAGTTTAATAAACCTTTAAAGGTGGTACTACAGCCCACACAACACCCTTCAGTATTGTACAAGGTAGCACAAAGAACACGGACATGCGGTCCCCTTTTATACACAAAGAAGGGGGTTCATATGTGGGCGGTTACAGCAGAAGAACATGATTTACGACCATATAAGGACATTTCTTGAACATAATCAATACATGGGTGGAGCAAATGGTCTCGCGAAGCCCCCTGAATGCACATTCCAATCCCCTCTAATCAGAAACAGATGTTGCACTGTGAGACTTGGCCCTTTCCCCAGAAATTTTTCGCTTTTTATCCCCTGATAATTTAGAATGCCCCTATTGAAACAACAGTGTGTAGGCCTTGGGTGGTGGAGAATGCCCTGTGTAGTTTAAAACTAGTGTTAAAGTACAGGTACTTCCTACCCCTAACATGGCCGCCACAGACCACTGCTGCAGAAGCGTGGTTTAGAGGGCGCATTCTAGTAGCCAGGGGCTGGCTGGAACCCTCAGGCAATGTATCCATCTTAGCCTGCCAGCCTGTCCACAGGTAGAATGGTGGAACCTCCTGGAAGCCTCTGGAACCTTCTGGGAGAGGTGAGGTGACACCAACTGACACTACCAACTGTCAACTGGCACTATAAAAGGAAAGGGAGGGAACTTTCCTGAGGAGAGAAGCTGAGGGGAAGACCTGGGGAAGTACCTACGCAGGAGGATAGGCAGTGGGGGTCAGGGCAGGGTCTTATGATGCTGGAATGACAGGGCCTAGTGTGCTGCTTTATAAGTGTTGAGGTATCCTGTTCCCCCCCCCCCCCCCACTGACCTAGCCCCGCGGCAGGGAACCCCCAGGGACCCCTTGAGGGGATTGGCTGAGGAGATCCAACACCAGCCACCAACTTAACCCCCTTCAAGGAAACAAGAACCCAACTGCTATTTACAAGGGCGCAAGAAACAGCTGCGCCAAGAAGAAATCAAGGAACAAGAAACCAAGCAAATAAACTAAGGGCGCAAGAAACATCACGCCAAGAAGAGAACTAAATCCCCACAGGACTGTTGAGGAACTTCCCAGGTATTGGCGCTGTGTCGCTCCCTGTGCCCCTCCTGACGCCACCTGGGGTTCCTGCGCTAACCTGCCACTGCTGTGTGGCTTGTCCTGTGAGCTGCCTTTACTTTAAATCCACAATGGATGAAGCGCTGAATCAGAGACTGCCTGTCCTGTCAAGCTGCTTGTAAAGCGCTGTGAACTGTTGCCCTTGAGAAGCGCTATACATGTCTCCCAAGCGCTGGTCTCCCCAGCACTGCGGCACCCTTGCAAGTGCTGTATTTCTCCCCCAGGCGCTGGACTGCCTGAAGACTGTTACTGTAGGAGAGCTGTACATGTGGCTCCAAGCGCTAACTCTGCTAAGGCTGTCATCTGCTGTGCCCCTGAAAGCGCTATAGTCTACCTATATTAAGCGCTGCATTAGTGCCTCTAAACGCTATCTTGAATGCCCCTGCGAAGCGCTGTGAAGTTGTGAGGCGCTGTACATCTTTTAGCTGTCATCAGTGACCAGTACTACATCAGCAAAGCGCTGTGAGGAGGAATGTGCTGTACCACCCCTGCTGGGCCTCCATCTGAGCGCTACAAAGTAGTTGATGAGCGCTGTGGTAATTGCCTGCTGTGGCCCATCGGAGCGCTGTGAAGTGCCTGTAAAGCGCTGCCCTTAAAGCGCTACGAAGCCCCCCCTCCAAGCACCTACCTGTAGCCCCCTAGCGAAACGCTGTGATCCCCGTGGGCCCCTGCTGAGGTGCTGACTGGGCATTCACCGCCGCGGGCCCGGTTCGACTGGAGGGCCTTCCTGCTATTAACTGCCTCGTTGCGGCGGCCCCCGATGTGAGGAGAGGGCCGCCGGAGTCCGTGAGGGCCGCGTTAGGCCTTGAGGCAAGAAACCCCGCCGGAGTTTCAGTCAGGCGCACTAGGCCGCTGAGGCCGAGGAGATCCCGCGTCACGTGACGGGGGAACACCGCCGTGTCACCGGCCACGCCCCCGTCATTGCAGCCTGAGACTGAAGGAGACTGCAGCGCCGGAGCTCATAAAGAGCAAGAGCCCCCCCCCCCCCCGAAGTTGTCCCTGAATGAACCCCGGGCCCCCGGAGGCAGAGCGAGGCCCGGAAACAAGAGGAGCTACGACCGGAGGGCTCCAGTGTGGGGTAGGAGCCCTCCCCTTCGCCTGAGACCACCGAAAGGGGCCCAGAGAAGGCCCGAAGAGACAGGTAAACCCCGGGGAGGAGGGCAGAGGGTCCTATGATCGCCCCTCCCCGGGAAAACCCTGTTACTTGGCCCGTGGGCCCCATTTAATGTGTACAACCCCCCCTTTGGTGGAAGAGGGGGGAATTTAAGTGCCTACAGGCCTGCTGGGCCCTTGAACTGGGCCAGGAGTTTATTTGTAACCCTGCTGTATTGCCTACCGAGCCCCTGTATATTAAAAAGGCCAGGGGGCTGAGAACTGGAATGGGAATAATCTCCTAATGAGAAGTTGATTCCTAGTTGAGGAACTGGTTAGTGTTACCTAAAGGAAATGGGTACCCTTGCAGAGTGAATTGGGATCCAAGCACTAATGAGAGGTGTTGCCTTTTTGAGGGATGCTACACTGATGGAATGTCTATCCAATTGGAAATGTTTATTCCTGACTAAGGAAGTGTTTTACCTACGCTTAGGGGATGGTTCTTCCTGCTTGAGTGTTACTGGCCTGTTTGGTCAGGGAGGGTGGTGAGATGTTTGCTCATTAACCATGGAATGTTCCACCTTGGCTGGATGGTCTGATGTAATAAGGCCTAATGGCAAGTTAAGCCCTAAATAAGGAACTGTTTATATTTACCTAATGTGATGTTGCTTGATCTGTTAGGAAGTGTTCTACATTCCTGCCTAATGCCATGTTTAGTTAGAACTAATGGGATGTCTACATAATGAGGTGTTTACTTAAGGGGATGCCATCCTTGTTGCATGAAATGCATATTCCTGATTGCTGAAATGTTTTATTCCTATTTAGTGCTATATGGATTTAAAACCTACCGTTGGTTATCTGCATATTTATAGATGTGAAACGCTCACCCTTGTTTGGTGAGGAGTGGGTAAAATGCCCACAGAACCAATGAGACGCAATGCTATTTGGTTGTCTCTTTAATGTATTTCTTTCAGGTGCTGACTCAAAGCAAGGCGGTAGTCAGGCCTGTGTTCTTCAAATATTTATTTATCTAATATTTAATATTTATTGCATATTCAAGATTCATTCATCTAGTATTTATTACAGAGAAATGAAACATATGTATTTGTAAAGGTAAACTGAAAAGCTAATGTTATAATGAATTTCTTCTACCCTGATCCTGCTCCATTTACCTGATTATCTATCTTAATAAAGTTAACTTGAGTTTTTACACAAACTCACTGGAGTGGTGTCACTAATTGCGTGCCCAGGTTTCTGACTCAGCGGTTGCGTGTGCTGCATGGTTGCTTTACACATAAGCTTTCTGATGCCTACCCGCTCATGCCATGCTACCCTAGGGGACTGGTGACCCCAGTTCCAACATATTGGTGTCGAGCGGTGGGATCCAGGACTTGTGACCATGCAGCACCCTCCATTGGGACAGGGTGCACAGCAATTGGGCTGCACAATTATTGTGTGTGTAAGCCAAAGTAATTGACCCCTCCACTGTCTAGCCTGTGAGTGTATCAAGATCTGTTAGACCTAATCCTGTCACCCACGTCCTGGTATCTTTTCCCAGATTTATCTGAGTCCCCACCTGGCATAATGGAGTTTTGTCAGGGGATGGGGGTGCCTGTTGGGCGGAGGGAAGAAGGAACTCCGTTCCACTTTGGGG
Organism: Lissotriton vulgaris; assembly: GCF_964263255.1. Lineage (NCBI taxonomy): Eukaryota > Metazoa > Chordata > Amphibia > Caudata > Salamandridae > Lissotriton > Lissotriton vulgaris. The sequence goes on from NC_141694.1 coordinate 361,704,228, forward strand.
GCATGGGTAGGAGCCCACCCAGAGGGGAGAGGGGATGGGGAACAGGAGGGGCAGGTCACACCCAGGGAGGCGGGCACACCAGAAGACCCAGGCCTACTCAAAATTGTTGTGTCTGACAAGGTGCTACCGGGAGGATGTTCTGGGGCAGGGAGTAGAGTAACTGGGGGTGTGCGTCGTCTAAGATGATAGAGCATGAGAGGGAGAGTGAGAGCCTTGCAATGGATGAGAGGAAGCTGGTGCACAGGCTTCAGCTAGAAGAGTTAGAGCTGAAGGCCGTGGAATTATGTGTACCAGGTGCTTCCAATGGTGGCAGCGTACCCGAGGTTCGGAGTTTAGACCAGTCACAGAGTGTAGGACCTGGACTGGGGTTTCAGGATCAGGGGTTGCCTGACCTGGCGGGAGGAATCTCTGTATTCAGAGTTCCTCCGGTTGTGACTTCCAGGGGTACCTATCCGGGGAGGAGGGTGCGGAACCCTGGAAGGGGGTGCAGAGGGAGGAAGGACTCTCCTCTGGCACCGGTCTAGCCACGGGGTTAAGATCCTGGGTTGGGTGGCCAGGTTCAGGGGTTGCCTGACCTGGCGGGAGGAATCTCTGTATTCAGAGTTCCTCCGGTTGTGACTTCCAGGGGTACCTATCCGGGGAGGAGGGTGCGGAACCCTGGAAGGGGGTGCAGAGGGAGGAAGGACTCTCCTCTGGCACCGGTCCAGCCACGGGGTTAAGATCCTGGGTTGGGTGGCCAGGTTCAGGGGTTGCCTGACCTGGCGGGAGGAATCTCTGTATTCAGAGTTCCTCCGGTTGTGACTTCCAGGGGTACCTATCCGGGGAGGAGGGTGCGGAACCCTGGAAGGGGGTGCAGAGGGAGGAAGGACTCTCCTCTGGCACCGGTCCAGCCACGGGGTTGCCTGACCTGGCGGGAGGAATCTCTGTATTCAGAGTTCCCCCAGTTGTGACTACCAGGGGTGTCCCGAGGTGCCCTAGCTGTGGTCACTGGGCCTGGAGTGTTCTTTAAGAGAACCCCAGGTTGGGAGACTAGGCTGTCCCGATGTGTCATCCAGGAGGGAGGGTGCGGAACCCTGGGAGGGGGTGCAGGGAGAGGTAGGTCTCGCCCCTGTCACCAATTCAACTTAAGGGTTTAGACCCTAGGTTGAGGAGGAGAGTGGAAAAAGGTACCACGGGCCTGGGGCGACTGCCCCCCACTCTGAGAGAGAGTAAGGGCCAGAGACATCTGGATTGGAGGTCTGTCCTGGCCGCATCCCACTAGGAACACCAGTGGGGTGGTTGGATTAGCGAGGATGTCATGGTGGTATTGGGCCTGCGTCCACCTTTTTCCGCCCCAAGCAGGGAAGCCCGTCAAGGGAATGATCAGTCTACCCTGGCTTTTGGCTGGGGGGGAGATGTGTGAGACTTGGCCCTTTCCCCAGAAATATTTCGCTTTTTATCCCCTGATAATTTAGAATGCCCCTATTGAAACAACAGTGTGTAGGCCTTGGGTGGTGGAGAATGCCCTGTGTAGTTTAAAACTAGTGTTAAAGTACAGGTACTTCCTACCCCTAACATGGCCGCCACAGACCACTGCTGCAGCAGCGTGGTTTAGAGGGCGCATTCTAGTAGCCAGGGGCTGGCTGGAACCCTCAGGCAATGTATCCATCTTAGCCTGCCAGCCTGTCCACAGGTAGAATGGTGGAACCTCCTGGAAGCCTCTGGAACCTTCTGGGAGAGGTGAGGTGACACCAACTGACACTACCAACTGTCAACTGGCACTATAAAAGGAAAGGGAGGGAACTTTCCTGAGGAGAGAAGCTGAGGGGAAGACCTGGGGAAGTACCTACGCAGGAGGATAGGCAGTGGGGGTCAGGGCAGGGTCTTATGATGCTGGAATGACAGGGCCTGGTGTGCTGCTTTACAAGTGTTGAGGTATCCTGTTCCCCCCCCCACTGACCTAGCCCCGCGGCAGGGAACCCCCAGGGACCACTTGAGGGGATTGGCTGAGGAGATCCAACACCAGCCACCAACTTAACCCCCTTCAAGGAAACAAGAACCCAACTGCTATTTACAAGGGCGCAAGAAACAGCTGCGCCAAGAAGAAATCAAGGAACAAGAAACCAAGCAAATAAACTAAGGGCGCAAGAAACATCACGCCAAGAAGAGAACTAAATCCCCACAGGACTGTTGAGGAACTTCCCAGGTATTGGCGCTGTGTCGCTCCCTGTGCCCCTCCTGACGCCACCTGGGGTTCCTGCGCTAACCTGCCACTGCTGTGTGGCTTGTCCTGTGAGCTGCCTTTACTTTAAATCCACAATGGATGAAGCGCTGAATCAGAGACTGCCTGTCCTGTCAAGCTGCTTGTAAAGCGCTGTGAACTGTTGCCCTTGAGAAGCGCTATACATGTCTCCCAAGCGCTGGTCTCCCCAGCACTGCGGCACCCTTGCAAGTGCTGTATTTCTCCCCCAGGCGCTGGACTGCCTGAAGACTGTTACTGTAGGAGAGCTGTACATGTGGCTCCAAGCGCTAACTCTGCTAAGGCTGTCATCTGCTGTGCCCCTGAAAGCGCTATAGTCTACCTATATTAAGCGCTGCATTAGTGCCTCTAAACGCTATCTTGAATGCCCCTGCGAAGCGCTGTGAAGTTGTGAGGCGCTGTACATCTTTTAGCTGTCATCAGTGACCAGTACTACATCAGCAAAGCGCTGTGAGGAGGAATGTGCTGTACCACCCCTGCTGGGCCTCCATCTGAGCGCTACAAAGTAGTTGATGAGCGCTGTGGTAATTGCCTGCTGTGGCCCATCGGAGCGCTGTGAAGTGCCTGTAAAGCGCTGCCCTTAAAGCGCTACGAAGCCCCCCCCTCCAAGCACCTACCTGTAGCCCCCTAGCGAAACGCTGTGATCCCCGTGGGCCCCTGCTGAGGTGCTGACTGGGCATTCACCGCCGCGGGCCCGGTTCGACTGGAGGGCCTTCCTGCTATTAACTGCCTCGTTGCGGCGGCCCCCGAGGTGAGGAGAGGGCCGCCGGAGTCCGTGAGGGCCGCGTTAGGCCTTGAGGCAAGAAACCCCGCCGGAGTTTCAGTCAGGCGCACTAGGCCGCTGAGGCCGAGGAGATCCCGCGTCACGTGACGGGGAAACGCCGCCGTGTCACCGGCCACGCCCCCGTCATTGCAGCCTGAGACTGAAGGAGACTGCAGCGCCGGAGCTCGTAAAGAGCAAGAGCCCCCCCCCCCCCGAAGTTGTCCCTGAATGAACCCCGGGCCCCCGGAGGCAGAGCGAGGCCCGGAAACAAGAGGAGCTACGACCGGAGGGCTCCAGTGTGGGGTAGGAGCCCTCCCCTTCGCCTGAGACCACCGAAAGGGGCCCGGAGAAGGCCCGAAGAGACAGGTAAACCCCGGGGAGGAGGGCAGAGGGTCCTATGATCGCCCCTCCCCGGGAAAACCCTGTTACTTGGCCCGTGGGCCCCATTTAATGTGTACAACCCCCCCTTTGGTGGAAGAGGGGGGAATTTAAGTGCCTACAGGCCTGCTGGGCCCTTGAACTGGGCCAGGAGTTTATTTGTAACCCTGCTGTATTGCCTACCGAGCCCCTGTATATTAAAAAGGCCAGGGGGCTGAGAACTGGAATGGGAATAATCTCCTAATGAGAAGTTGATTCCTAGTTGAGGAACTGGTTAGTGTTACCTAAAGGAAATGGGTACCCTTGCAGAGTGAATTGGGATCCAAGCACTAATGAGAGGTGTTGCCTTTTTGAGGGATGCTACACTGATGGAATGTCTATCCAATTGGAAATGTTTATTCCTGACTAAGGAAGTGTTTTACCTACGCTTAGGGGATGGTTCTTCCTGCTTGAGTGTTACTGGCCTGTTTGGTCAGGGAGGGTGGTGAGATGTTTGCTCATTAACCATGGAATGTTCCACCTTGGCTGGATGTTCTGATGTAATAAGGCCTAATGGCAAGTTAAGCCCTAAATAAGGAACTGTTTATATTTACCTAATGTGATGTTGCTTGATCTGTTAGGAAGTGTTCTACATTCCTGCCTAATGCCATGTTTAGTTAGAACTAATGGGATGTCTACATAATGAGGTGTTTACTTAAGGGGATGCCATCCTTGTTGCATGAAATGCATATTCCTGATTGCTGAAATGTTTTATTCCTATTTAGTGCTATATGGATTTAAAACCTACCGTTAGTTATCTGCATATTTATAGATGTGAAACGCTCACCCTTGTTTGGTGAGGAGTGGGTAAAATGCCCACAGAACCAATGAGACGCAATGCTATTTGGTTGTCTCTTTAATGTATTTCTTTCAGGTGCTGACTCAAAGCAAGGCGGTAGTCAGGCCTGTGTTCTTCAAATATTTATTTATCTAATATTTAATATTTATTGCATATTCAAGATTCATTCATCTAGTATTTATTACAGAGAAATGAAACATATGTATTTGTAAAGGTAAACTGAAAAGCTAATGTTATAATGAATTTCTTCTACCCTGATCCTGCTCCATTTACCTGATTATCTATCTTAATAAAGTTAACTTGAGTTTTTACACAAACTCACTGGAGTGGTGTCACTAATTGCGTGCCCAGGTTTCTGACTCAGTGGTTGCGTGTGCTGCATGGTTGCTTTACACATAAGCTTTCTGATGCCTACCCGCTCGTGCCATGCTACCCTAGGGGACTGGTGACCCCAGTTCCAACATGCACGTACTGAGCATGCGTTAGATAGGCTGGAACTATTTATAGCTTGTTGCTGGGCAAACTCCAGGGGTGATGGTCAGTGAGGTAGGACTTGCCTCGTGGCGAGCACATGGCACGATGTAGCCTACAAGATGGAGGCCAGAAAACAAAATGGAGTCTGGCCGTAAAATAGTGAAACATAAGAAAACTACCTTGAAGACGTTATAATAGGTCTTCAGCGGATGCTTAACATTTATCGCTGTTTTATTTACAACACATGTGGACCCTTAACCTGTTTATTAGGTAATCTCCCCAAATCAGAGAGGTATCTCAAGAATCAGAAACTTTAGATGAGGAACTCGTGCTTTGCATTTATGAGGTCAATGATAATAAAAGAGATTCGCGTGCCGGCAAACTGATTGGTTTGTTCATGAAGCCCTCACCTACCAACCTAGTTGGTGGCATGCTTCAACATCGGGCCCACCACAGTGACACCGAGTGTGTCCCGGGTGTGCTTCGGCGCTAGTTTACTGCGGAGCTGGTATGTTCGCTGAGTGTGCAGTGTCGTGAGTGAGAAAGTGAAAGTTAAAAAGCTATACAGTGGGTCCCAGTACCTGAGGATAAATGGATAAACTTTAATTACTGGGCCACTGTTAGCTACTAAAAAGGCAAGCGGACGTGTTGGAGTACGAATTATGACCTCCTGCGTCCTGTGTGGTCTACATGTTTCAGCCAGGCCTTTTTTAATTTAAAACTGGCTTTCCTCAGGACCAAGTGAGTATGTGATAAAGGTGCAAATAAATAAATAAAGTTACTAAATTATAGTGATTGTGTTGTTTCTTGGCTATTTGTCGCACTCTCTAAGGTGCGTTATATGTTAGAGGGGGATTCCCTTTTGCTTTACTACACATAACATATACAAGACATAGACAGACGTACAGGGTAGAGTCATATTAGCATGATATGATTATTTCCACATCATTTAGCCGACTTATAAGGTGTGTGACCGGCCTATATACGGCTAGGGTGTGGTCATTTCAGGGACATGACCTGCGTGGGTTTTTATCTTAAAACGGATTGTAGTGGTGAGCTAAAACAGCGGATATTAGCATGGTGAGGTACAGGTAAGTAAAAGTACATTATCCTCACACAGGCTATTTGATGTAAAAAGCTTCCTTGGGTCACCTGGCAGAGAAAGAGACCCTGAAACAAGGTTGTGAAAGTAATCGGTTACATCTGACCTGTAGGGAGAAAGATATCAACAGCTTACCCCAGTTGTTGCAATTGTGTGCTGGCTTTACTCACGGAATTGGTGGTCTAGATCCTCCTTGGACCTGTCGTCCTTCTGCGGTGCCCGGAATGAGAAGAGGAGGCCCGCCAGGCGAGTTTAAATAGCCCCGTTTATTGTTTTCACCTGGGTAAGTGTGGAAATAGAAGGAGGGGTGCACTCGCGCTAGATTCCTCGTCATTGCCGTGGGGCGCATGCTCAAAAGAGCAGTGTTTATCGAGCATGCGCATGGTGGGGTTCGAAAGACAAGGTGTGCCTCAGCGTCTGCGCATGTGCGCAGACGTAATGGGAGTCTTTTTGCATGTGCACGGGCGTGGTAAGCGACTGTTGCTTGTAATGCTGGGGGCACCAAACTGTTCAAAAGAGTAGCGCTGTTTTACGCTAGTGGCAATGGACAGTGGTATACCAAAGTACATTTATGTGTATACAGCGAATTGGCTGTAGCTTAGGTTGGGTCACTTTGTGAGAAGAAGGAAAGGCAGGATGGGACACATGACATAGTGGTCGCATTTAATGGTGGGGCCTCCGTAGGTATGTTTAGCGGATGGCTTGTGTAAGGGTAGATTGTTCAGGAGTTTAGGAAATTCCACGGTATTGAGTCGTTCAGACCCACTGTGTGGGTAGACAGTCTATATATCCAGCTTTGTTCTTTCTGGAGGAGATATTTTTCATTGTTTTCAGTTGCATCAAACTGTTCAATGACAATCCATGAGAAGTCATTAGGGGTGTGGTTGTGGGACAAAAAGTGGTCCGTCAATTTACTTATATTCTTGCCACATCGGATGGTGCTCCTGTGTTCTGTCATTCTAGTTCTGACTTTTCGGGTAGTTATCCCGATATACCGTAGGCCGCACCTGAGGTTATAAGGTATACCAGGTTGGACGAGTTGCAGTTTGTGAACTGACGTTGCGTCCATGTTTTTCCCAGTTCCAAGTTGAGGGTTTTGGATGGTGATGTCAAGTGGCATACACTGCAATTGTTACATGTCTGGTGGCCTGTGAGTTTGGGTAACCCCCAGGCGTTGAGGATTGTGTTGTCAGACGGGACGGTGTTGGGTCTGGGTCTTGTATGAACAAGCTGATATTTTAGGTTTTTTGCTCTTTTGTAGGCAAACCTTGGTTTTTCCCAGTTTCTGGTGCCTGAGTTAATGATCTTCCAGTTTCTTTTGATGATGTTGGAAACTTGGTTCGATGCAGTGTTGTATGTTATTATGTTATTATGTAAAGTAGTGAGCATATTGCGAAACTGTGAAATGACCCTTACTAAAGAAAAATGCAAATTTGAAGGAGCTCTGTTGATTATTTAGGTCATAACATTAGTGGCAACGGTATATCACCCAAGCAGAATTTAATCAAAGCAATTCAAGAAGCTCCTGAGCCTCATACTAAAGTTCAGCTCAGATCCTTTTTGGGTCTGGCTGAATATTACACCAAATTCATTCCTTTATTTTCGGATAAGCCTAGTAATATGAGGTGTTTAATGAAAAAGAATCAAAAATTTGTTTGGTGTGAAAATTGTGCTACAGAATTTTCAAATCTTAAAAAATAATTATCTCCAACTTCTGCTTTAGCGACATTTGATACACGTTGTAGTTCTGTCATTATTACTGATGCCAGTAATATTAGTATTGGGGCAGTTTTGATGCAAAATCAGAAAGGGAAATTAGTTACCATTGCATTTGCATCTAGACCTTTACAAGATGCTGAGGTCAAATATTTGACACTTGAAAAGGAAACTCTAGCATGCTGGTGGGGTATAGAGTATTTCCGAAAGTATGTATATGGCACAGTATTCAAGGTTCGGACATATCATAGTCCATTGGTGGAGTTGTTTACCACAAAGGGTTGCGGGAAAGCTACAACAAGGATTGCCAGATGGCAGTACAAACTGCAAGATTTCCATTTTAATGTAGAGTACATTCCTGGGGTCAAGAATGTTTTAGCAGACTGCCTATCCCATTTACCTGTCAAGGAAGATTGTGAATCATTTATTCCTGATGAGAATACTGAAAAGGTTATATCTGTTTGTATGGTATCTAATGGGTCTATCAAACAAGATGAATGGAAGAATGCTTGTGCTATCGATGAGGAAATTCAAGAAGTTATCAAATATATTTCAACTCAATGGCCGTTAAAAAAAGATTTAGATAAAGAGTTATTGCCTTACTTGTATGTGGCCAATGAATTGTCAGTTATTGATGACATGTTATTTCGAGGTGTACAATTAGTTGTGCCTAAGGATTTGCGGGAACAAGTATTGTGTTTGGCACACGTAGGACATCCTGGGATGTAGAGCATGAAAAACAGATTAAGATCTGAATTTTGGTGGCCAGCCATTGACAGATTTATCGAGTCAAAAGTAAGATCGTGTATAGATTGTGCTATGAGTGATAAGTCTCAAAAAGTTGTTAAGTAAGAAAAGTCTCTTGTATCGAGGCCTGAGGTTGTTTGGGAAAGAGTTTCTCTTGACATAGCTGGTACGATTTGTTTGCCCATAAGTCTGATGTATATAATTGTTCTTATTGATCAATTATCTCAGTGGCCAGAGATTAAATTAGTGCATCTTATTGATTCTCATACAATCATTCAATTCTTAAGTGAAGTGCTTAATAAGGAAGGGTTTCCCAAGTGTTTGGTTACAGACAATGGTACTCAGTTACCATCCACTCAAATGGAAGATTTTTTGGTTGAGCATGGAATTTTTCATTTGAAAACATCGGTATATTATCCACAGAGTAATGGAATTGTCGAAAGGTGGATAAGAGTTCTGAAAGAGGGTGTACAATTGGCATTATCTTCTGGACAAAATTGTTCTCAGATTCTTAAAGATTTGGTGTGGAGTTATAGGGTTACTCCTAGAGTGGTTGGTGATCTGTCTCCATTTGAGAAAATGAGGGGAAGAAAGGCTGTTTGTGATTTGAATCAGTTGTGGATGTTCGAGATGAAAAACAAAGTTGATCAATCTAAATTAAAATCCAAAGTTTCCAATGATAAGTGTCGTTGGCCATCTAATAAAAGGCAACTGTCATCTCTGAAGCGGGTGTCCCAATTTCATATTGGTGATTCGGTACGAGTGAAGAAGGGAAGATTAATAAAGGCTGGAGAATCTAAGTTTTCTATACCAATGAAAGTAGCCAGAGTTGGTCATCAGGTTGTAGAGCTAACTGATGAGAATGTGTGGAGTTTGAGCAAGGTTGTTAAGGTGCCTACATGCTTATGGTCTAACCTTGATAAATCTGCTGGAGCAAGTATCACTTCTCTACATCAACAAAACCATAATGACACCAAGTATCAAGCCACCTCAAGATTAAAGTGCAAGCCAGCTTGGTGTAAGGATTTTGTCATGACATAATGTATTTACTAAAGTTTGCTATTCTTGTTTACAGTTGAATCTATGTACAAGGTATTATTTGAATACGCTTTATATCTATTTCCCCATTTGAAAATTGTTATTTGTTGTTTTGTTGAATTACTCATTTTCTGTTAATGACTCAATGATAATATATGTAACATACAGTTCTCTTGATAATATTGAATATGTTGTAAATTTATGTTAACGAAACGGGATGTGTGGCATCCTGACCAATGGTGTCTTCCAGAACCATGGGTCAGGGTTCCACATGTCTCACATTCTATCTTGGGTCAGTTGGCCCAGGCTCTATTGAGAAATGGTTTATGGTATTTATCTTAAATAAATACACTACACAAATTACCTCGTTTAGCCTTTTTATTAGAATTTTACACTCACCTGTAGTATGAGTCTCCCAGTGAGTTGTTGGATTCTAAGATTACGTCTTCCAGCTACCTGCCTACCTTGGAGGTATCTGACTGTCGCCATTTGATTCTCTTGATTTGGCGGCCGTTGTGGCATTTAGGTCAAGTATTACAGTAAGGGTGTTGTGGTTGCCGTCAGGGCAGTCAGGGATCTCCAGTTGAGTAACTAAGGGGGCTGACAGGAAAATGTAGTCTATGGTTAAGATCCCTTTGAATGTGGCAGGGAACTGAACGTGAGGGTCTTGTGCCTGAGAGATGTGTTTGGTAGAAAGTAGATTGTGGTTAGATAAGAGTATTCATTCTGTCCTGTTCTTTGGTTTTATGTACAAAGTTGTAGGTGCTCCCAAGTGCCCTGATATTAAAATCTCCCACTAATAAGGTTTCATGGGTGACAAACTCCAAGAGGAGATTCTCCTGGCTGTTGGGCAGGTGTTTGGTAGCAGACAGTTTGGATATTTGGTTACGTTGTGGTAGCAGTTTCTTAGAAGAAGGGAGTATCTTTCTTGCTACTTGATATGCCAAAAACTAGGACTGCTTGCCAGGCCAGAGAATTACATTTTAGGGTTACAGTCTTGATCGTGCAAGAGTGTTTAATAAAAAATAGATAGGCCCGTGATGGTCGCTCAAAAAGATTGGTGCATTTTGCTGGTTTGAAGAGTTGTTGGAGCGATAACACATGGAGTAAGAACCCATGTCTCCTGTAGGCAGAGAATATAATTTCTGTTCAAATAGGTCAGCATGGGTTTGCTTGTGAGTATTGACCTAAGCCCTGCCACGTTCCAGGAAGTGATTGCGAGTTTGGGCCTTAGCTGGAAGGTCCAAGCATGAAGAAGGCCTTGGGGGTTCAAACTAGGAGCAGTAATCTGTAATCCCTCTATGGAGGTTGCCCAGCTGGCTCCACCCATTAGAGTTGAAGTTGGTACTTGAGCATCTTACCTGTTGCTGGTTGTTAGCGCATACACCTCTGATGATATTTTCATCTTTTGAGAGCCAGTCATGGGTGGCTCCCCATGTCCCCCTCAGCACACTCTTACGAGGTCTTGCAGTCTCTTGCTGAAGCAGCACATGTGGATATTTCTGCGGATGAGATTCTAAGAACTTAATGCCCTACCTCATGAAAGTTCTTGCTTTGCCCATGTTAGGGTCCTTTCTGCTCACTCCTGACCTTGTGGTAATGGTGTCCTCGGAGGTTCCTTTATCGTACATTCGGGCTAAGTTTAAGGATGTTAAATCGGAGGAGGCTAGCCCCTTCTGGGTAGGCCTAGGAGATTGTCCCTGTTGAGTATGTCGTGCAAGCACTTGAGAGTATAGTGCAGAATAAAAGCCAGTTCAAGCAGTTCTGAGCTCAGTCCCATCTTAGTGGTGAGTGGGAGAGGAGCATTATCCTCTACTTCATATGACCCTCTGAGTATGAGGCTTTCTCCCAGGTCTTCCTTGTGTGCGTTGATTGACCCAGTGGTAAGTTTAGGAGCGTCTGCAGCCCTAAGTTCCTGGGTGGCTGCCTTGAATGTCTCTTGTGCAGGTTTGGTTGTTTTTTTAGGGGTGATTTGTGTCATTAATGACTTTCTTGTGCCTATTAATCTCTGTTTTTGGTTTTAAATTCAAGTTGAAGATGGGGGAAGTGCATTTCAGACACCTGTTCCTTGTCCACCTTGTTGGTGTTGCCTATCCCTGAGATCAAGGATCGTCTTTTTTCGAGGTGTTGCTTTTTTGACAGTTTTTTAAGTTTCTTTTTTTCCTTTCTGGAGGGAATTGGTTTTATTGGAAAGGGAGATGAAATTGAAGGGTCTCTTTGTAGAGCAGGTTCGTCTTCCTTGGTCAGGCTCGGGGAGGTGAAGACCACAGTACCCTCACGCCGCTTTGCATATTAGGCTTTCTGCGCGTTTAGGCGCCCTGCTGGCATTTTAACTTACCTGTTTTCGTATTTGTGTTGGACTTAGTTTCTTTCCCTTGTTTTTAACAGGGTTTCATTCTTCCACTCACTTGCAGCATAATTGTCTGTGCACCGCTGCTTAGCGGGTCCGGTTCCTGGGGCGGTGATCTACAGGTGCCATCTTAGGGTGGTAGGACACTTTTCGGGCGCCATTAGCGAGCGGTCTAGCGCTCCGGCAGCCTCGCGGGACGCTTACTTAAGGCGACCATTTCTGTAGGCAGCCTTGATGAGGTACCCTCACGACGCTTTGCATATTAGACTTCCTGCGTGTTGCGCTCTATTAGGCGCGTTGCTGGCATTTTAACTTACCTGTTTTCGTATTTGTGTTGGACTTAGTTTCTTTCCCTTGTTTTTAACAGGGTTTCATTCTCCCCCTCACTTGCAGCATAATTGTCTGTGCACCGCTGCTTAGCGGGTCCGGTTCCTGGGGCGGTGATCTACAGGCGCCATCTTAGGGTGGTAGGATACTTTGCGGGCGCCATTAGCGAGCGGTCTAGCGCTCCGGCAGCCTCGCGGGACGCTTACTTAAGGCGACCATTTCTGTGGGCAGCCTTGACGAGGTACCCTCACGCCGCTTTGCATATTAGGCTTCCTGCGCGTTGCGCTCTATTAGGCGCGCTGCTGGCATTTTAGCTTACCTGTTTTCGTATTTGTGTTGGACTTAGTTTCTTTCCCTTGTTTTTAACAGGGTTTCATTCTCCCCCTCACTTGCAGCATAATTGTCTGTGCACCGCTGCTTAGCGGGTCCGTTCCTGGGGCGGTGATCTACAGGCGCCATCTTAGGGTGGTAGGACACTTTGCGGGTGCCATTAGCGAGCGGTCTAGCGCTCCGGCAGCCTCGCGGGACGCTTACTTAAAGCTCCCTTCAACGCACAGCGGGCGCGCCTTCCCTGCGCCTGAGTCGTGCCAAGGTCCTGTCCGTCTGCGCCCGTCAGCGCTAAGTAGGCGCGGGCCGAGGCAGGACTCTAAGCTCTAGCCTTATTGTCATGACGTCGCCTACTATTACCTATCCAAGGGAGGAACTGCTGGCCATCAGAGGTCGGGTTATTAACTGCGGCCATACCCCTGTTGGCCCGCTATGTGCTCCTTACCAGTGTACATGTAGAGGCTGGTCCTTAGACACTCCTGCCCCTAATCGAGTGGTGGAGACACCACTTTCACACAAGAGCGGGACAGGATTGCGTGAACTCAGCATCTGGAACCTGAATGTTAGATCATTGGTTAAACATCATCAGGAGATATATGACCTTATCAAGGACGAGTCCCCTGACTTGTTTTTCTTGACAGAAACCTGGCTGCAGGATACGGATACTTCCATCCTCAACCTGGCCTTCCCCCCGGAATATTCCATCTTCACGCTTAACCGTGCTACCAGGGGGGGAGGTATTGCGTTGGCCATCAAGTGTTATCCGTGCGAGTGGAAAGTCTTAAAACTCCCAGGATGTGAGAGCGCTCTCTTCAAAGCTTCGATCAGTCATCACTTTACCTTCTCTGGCATCTTGATTTATCGCCCTCCGGGCTGTGATTCCGCTTTCAGGGCAGCTCTCCCTGACTTAATTAGCACCGTGGCACTAGGATGTGCTAATTTTAATATTCTTGGAGACCTCAATCTCCATTTTGATTGCCTGACCTCCCCTTCTATCAGTAGTATTCTGGCCGATCTAGAGGCCTTGCAACTTACCCAGCTGGTCACATCTACTACACACATGTGAGGGCATATCCTTGATCCTTTTTTTACCAACTTAGAGGGGGCTAGGGCTTTATGCCCTACTCAGATCGCCTGGACAGACCATATGTTGGTGAAAATGCTATGCCCCACTCATGAGCATCCTTTTAAACCTCAGGATAGAACAGTACTTAGGCGACACTGGAACAAACTGAGATTGGAGGATCTCTACCATCTGCTGGAAGAGGCTCCGTTGGGCCCCATAACCGATGCGAAACGCAGATATGATCTCTTCTGTGAGTGGATCACCCACGCCCTTGATTCACTGATCCCCATTGGCTGGTCTAAGTGTCGCACAAAAGAACCAAGCCCCCGGTATGATAGCTCTCTAGCGCTTCTTAAAAAAGCCTGTAGACAGGCTGAGAGGGAGTGGCGGAAAGCGTTTGACCCTAGAAAAAAGGCATGCTACTTCGCCAAAATCAAAATCTATCATAGGGCGGTGTGTAGAACACGAGCAGCCTTTTATGCCCAAGAATTCCAGAACAGCTCTAATCCATCGAAACTCATCTTTAAGGTGCTAAAGGACCTGATGGCTAAAAGGGCTACGACGGCGGAAATCTGCTCGGATTCCCATTGCGAGGACCTGGCCTTCTTTCTCGAGAAAGTTCAAGCCATCTATCGAACTTTTCCGAATGGCACTCACATCTCGGAGCCGGTCAGCTGTAGCCTGGGTGGATGTGAGTCTCTCACTATTCTGCCATTTCTATCAACTGAGGCCTTTAACACCTTGAGCCTCAAAATCAAATCAGGATCCCCTGCAGATCCAATGAAACCGGCTCAGCTCAGGAATATGTCCCTGTTATGCCGTACTCCGGTGCTTTCTTTGATCAACCTGTCTTTATCTTCAGGTGTAGTTCCCATTAGGTGGAAACAGGCTGTAGTCACGCCTATCCTGAAGAAGGCTACCCTTGAACCCCTCAAACCCGAGAACTACCGCCCAGTCTCCCTTCTTCCTTGGGCTGCAAAAGTAACAGAGGCCCATGTGAACGGAATTCTTTCTGAACATCTCACTAGGGCTAACATCCTCGACCCCACCCTGAACGGTTTCCGTGCGGGTCACAGCACAGAGACGGCCCTACTCTCTATGGTCGAACACCTGCGTTCTGTGCTTGATGCGGGTCGGACGGTGGCACTATTGCTATTAGATCTTAGTGATGCGTTCGACACGATCTCGCACAGGATTTTGCTCCAGCGCCTGGAAGAAGTAGGTGTCACGGGTTCTGCCCTATGCTGGTTTCGTTCCTTTCTTGCCGAACGGTCTTTCAAGGTTGCGATCCCGCCCGGTCAGTCTAAATCATATCCGTTGGAACTGGGTGTCCCGCAGGGCTCTTCGTTAAGCCCCACTCTATTCAACCTTTACGTGAGGCCGCTGGCTGCGGTCGTCAAGCAGTGGGGCTTGACGATGGTCTCATATGCAGACGACACGCAGCTGGCGGTCACGTTGAGTGGGGACTCTGACATGGAGGCTCCCAGGTTCCGTGACGGACTACGGGCAGTGGCCAACTGGATGAATTCCAACTGTCTCCAGTTAAACGCCAAAAAGACCGAGGTCATGGTGGTCGGCAAACAGGCGGAGCTATGGGGTGACCTGTGGTGGCCTCCTGAACTGGGTGTGACCCCTTCTCCAGCATCGGAGATAAAAAATCTTGATGTTTGGCTGGATTCGACCCTTAGTTTCATCTGCCACACTAAGAAGGTGGTGGCTACCTGCTATGGCATTATCAGAAGTCTAAGACCTATCCTGAAATTTTTCGGCGCACCCAGCAGGCAGCTAGTGGTCCAAGCGTTAGTGTTGTCCCGGCTGGATTATGCTAGCTCGCTTTTGGTGGGGATCAATAAGTCAGAACTCACCCGGCTGCAGCGAGTTCAAAACGCTGCAGCCAGAGTGGTGATTGGTCTGCCAAGGCAGTGTTCTGTTTCTAACACGCTGCGCTCTCTCCACTGGCTTCCTGTGAACCAGAGGATCAAATTCAAGGTATTATGCCTTGCTTTTAAAATCCTCAAGGGTTCATCTCCCCAAATACTGGAGAATTTGCTGGTGCCATATGTACCCTCACAAACCCTCAGATCCCTGGGCCAAAACCTGGCAGTTGTTCCGCGCTTCAGGCTGAGCAGAGTCGGTGGCCGCTCTTTTCGGGTGTAAGCGGCGAAGTTGTGGAACTCTCTCCCCCTCACACCCGGGCCCTTGAAGATCTCTTGCTGTTCAGACGCGCCATCAAGACTATTTTATTTGTTTAGCTTTTATTGATTTACCTTATTGTTGTTCCATTTCTCTGGCCTTTTAACTGAGTTGTGTTTTGTGTACCTTGCAAAGCGCCGGGACGCCCCTTTCCTGGGGCAGCTGAGCGCGGTATAAGTGCAGATAACATTACATAATTGTGGGTGGCTATCACTGCACCCATCGCCTCCAGGGAAGGTGTTTCTGCTATGAGAACGGCGGAGTGCGTTAACTGTTTGGTAACAGGGTCAAGCCCCTTTTTTGGGGGAGGGGATGATTCCCCTTGTTAGTACAGATGTAGCTCTGTTGTTTTCGGTTGGTGTAGGGAAGGAGGTTTTGCACTGTTGTAAGTTTTTTATTGGTTTTCCGGAACAGCAGACATTGTTATTGACGCTGTCTCCGAGAGAGCATAGGGGCATATGTAGGAAGGCATTTGCGATTCGCAAACGCCGGAATTCGCAGAATTCTGGTGTTTGCGAATCGCAACCGGCCATTTGGTGTGTAGGTGCCACATAGCAAAATAAGGAATCTCAAAAATTGCGATTCCTTATTTTGCTCAAGCATTTAAGGAATCGCAATTTTGCGATTCCCTAAATGCTATGTAGGGGTGACTTTTAAAATGCGATTTTGGCTTAAGAAATTGCAAAATACCACCTACTCCAAGTAGATGGTATTTTGCGATTTCCTGTCAAAATGCATTTTAAAAATAAATTCAAAGGTGGAACACAGACATGCCCATAGGGCATGTATGTGCGCCACATGTACTTACAGGCACATTTCAGGGTTGCAACAGGTGTCCTTTGGACACCCTGGCACCCTTGGAATTGCGATTCTCAAATTGCGATTTTCTCATAGAAAATCTCAATTTGAGAATGTATCCCCATTCATTCCTATGGGCCTCTTGGCCCATAGGAATGAATGGGACACTCATTCCTTAATTGCGATTCGCAATTTGCAAATCGCAATTAAGGAATTTTTGCAATTCGCAAAAATATTGCGACTTTTTACCTACATTCCATTTTGCAATTCTCAAATAGCGATTCCTTAAAAATCGCTATTTAAGAATCGCAAAATGGAAATTACCTACATATGCCCCATAGTATTTCGGGAAGAGAGCTTAGTTTATTGAGCCAATAGGGAGCTTGTACATGTTTTGTTGGTTTCCGGTAGCCCAATTACTTTTTCCATGGAGGTTAGCCTGCGCCCAGGCCTGCTTAGGTTAAGGTCATTGATTGAATTGGGTCTATCTGAAGTTACATGTTCTGGGATTGCCATAGGAGTGTCTTGCAGTGTAAGAGGCAAGTGAGACTGAGGAGGGGCACAGAGGACCAGGAGGAGGGATGCTTTATGCAGAGTCCCCATGTTTGAGCCAATGAGGCTTCAATATGGGCTTCCAGTGTGGCTTTGGATAGGTTGCCTAGCTCCTGGTCTGATATGCTTTCCCTCCTCTTTATGGGCGTTTGGGTGTGATTTGACTCTGGTATGTTGCTATCCAGCTGAGAGGTATTGGGTGTCTCCTCAGGTGCTGTCAGAGAAATGGAGTCAATTACGCATGTGTACGTCTGGGCAGTTGTTGATGTTAGCATGTGTATGCTTTGGATGCTTGCAAAGCTTTGATATCCCAGGACCCTCCTGAGCTAGGAGGTTAGTTGCGTCCCTTTGTATCTGGGTTTACAGATGCGCTGGCCTGGGTCAATGGGAGTGTGTCTGGGGAGGGATGGAACAGTTGGAGAGGCTCAAAGTTGCCCAAGGCCACGCATTATTGTTTTAGGTGAGAGCTAGTAGTGTTGGATGATGGCCTGGCTGGAGGTCCGTTTATGGTGTTAATGGATTTATTAAGTGCTGGTGAGTTCAGTTGTGGGGGTGGAAAAGACACCCCTGAGGTGCAGCATTGCTAAAGTATTCACTGATGAGCCCATGTGACGATTGGGCCCCTTGATCTCCTGGTGTGGTAGAAGGAAGGGCTATAGGTTCTAGCCCCTGAGGTGTGGTGGCTAGTAGATCTAAAGAATTGTCTGCTCAGAGTGGTTCCTTTCCTCTGAGGTATTATTTTTCTTTTTGGCATGACCCTTAGGGCTTTACATGTATCCTAGCTTGCTTGGAGTAGGTCGGTGTTAGATTTGGGGGTCTCTAGTTGGCAAAGGTAGGTACCTTTGACCAAATAGGGACCCTTGCGTCTATTCAGGGTAAGGGGGTACACTCCTAAAATAAGCCCTGCTTGGCAGCTTGGCACGAGCAGGCAGGCTTACCTCAGAGGCAGTGTGTAAAGCATTTGTGAACACATACAGTAACCCAGTGACAACAGTACAGATGGACACCACACAAGTTGTAGTATGAAAATAAGTATTTTTATATAGACTTAACACAAGACCGCAAACAACAAAAATCCAAAATACTGTGCTTCAAAAATTGTAGAAATAGCTTAGTTCTCTTTAGATGTAAAATGAGATACTTTAGATGTAAAATGAGATACTTTAAGTTAAATGTACCTTTGGATGCCTAACGCTAAACAATGAAAGTGTTGCAGGGAAGGTGATGCGGCTGTTCCTTACACGCCAGAACAGTGATGCGTCGGAAACCTACTGCTGCGTAGGGGATGCGACGGTCCTTCTCCGCGTGGGGAGGTGATGCGTTGGTTTCATCCTGCGCTTCCGTGGCGATGCGACCAGCAGCTCTGTGATACAATGAAGATCCGGTGCAATGAAACAAAATGGCATCATCTTCTTGATGCGACAACGATGTGTGCACGCCCAATGGCCGTGCGGCGACTCAGCGATTCTTCTGAGCAACGACAGGCCCTGCGAAACACTTCGGCGATGCGATGGCGTCTGCTGTGACGGCGACACTGCTCCGGTGATGCAAGGCACTTGGGGTGATGCGATGGCAGCAGCAGTGGCACGCTTCTCTAGTGATGCGACAGCGTCTACTGCAAAGGCGACACTCTTCTCTGGTGATGTCAAAGGTTCTTATAGAGCACACTAATCACTGCAAGGTCTCAAGGTCTGATGTAACAACAACGGCTGTGGCGGCGAAACGCTTCTTCGTCTTGAGTCTCACTTCCAGCTCCTAGCGACACACAGTCTCTCCGAAGGCCCAGCTCAACAGCAGGCACTTCAATTCCCAGCAAGGGAAGGCAGGGGAGTTGGTTGATGAAGTCTGTTGTCCCTGGGACTTCAGCAGGAGGCAAGCTCTATCTCAAGCCCTTGGAGAGCCTTTACACGTTGATTTGAAAGGAGCACAAAGTCCTTTCTCCTTTCTTTGGCAGTCAGGCAACCACTGCAGGCCAATCCCCAAACATCACTCAACTTGGGGATAGACTCCTCCTCAGTTTCTCTGGTTCCTCTCCTCAGCAAAGGTTCTAGTTTCCCAAAAGTGATCTAAAGGTCTGGGTCCCCATATGTATACTAGCAAATCCTTTGTCCTCTGAAGGCCTGAGGGTCCTGTTTCTAGTCCAAACCAGTTCTGTGCCGTCCTGGAACATTTTGTTGACAAGACTCCTTCTTCCCTTTGACAGTGTGGGCCAGGGACATCAGAGGTGGAGTCAGCATTGTGGAAGGCAGGCACAGCCCTATTCAGGTCCCAGGTGCAACTCATCTCACCTATCTACATGCAGGTAGATCTATTCAGCCCTGTGCTGACTCACCCTGTCACCTGGAATCCCCCAGCCCATGTCACTCAAACCCCAGACAAGGAATACACAACCTAGGAGAGGCAGGCTTGGATAGTTAAGCAAGAAAATACTCACTTTCTAAAAGTGGTATTTTCAAACACAGAATGTCAAAACCAACTTCACTAAAAGATGTATTTTATCATTCTGAGTTCAGAACCCAAATTTCTACCTAGTTCCCTGAGTCAGTTAGGATTATAAGGTATTATAATCAAACTTATGCCTATGGGGAACAGGTAGCCTTGCAATAGCACATACCACACACACACCAGGGCATGTCCTACCTTTTACCTACAATGCACCCTGCCCTTGGGCCTACCATAGGGGTGACTAATATGCAGAAAAGGGAAGGTTTAGGAACTGGCAAGTGGGTGCGCTTACACAGTCAACATGGCAGTACCAGAATTCACCCAGGCTTTGCAATGGTATACAAGAGACACACTTTTACAGGCTGCGTCTGTGGGTTGCACAACAAGTGCTGCAAGCCCACCAGCAGCATTTGATTTACAAGCCCTGGGCACACTCAGTGCACTGTACTAGGGTCCTGAAAGTAAACCAAATCAGCCAATCATGGTGTCACTAATCCATACATCAATTTACCATAGGGAGCCCTTGCATTGTGGCACTAAAGTCGAAAAACACACAAAAATCACCACAATCCAATGCCATCCATGCCCTCAATGATGTTTAAATTCAAGACACCCCAAAGAAAGACTAGGCCCATGCACCACTAAGTACCCCTAGGCATAATGGTTGAAAGCAAGGCTAACTGGGTGCAGGCCTGAGCACACTGCCTGGCTTCAAAATGGCCCCTTGACCCCCACCACATGGCCAGGCCCTGCCTGTCCCAGGCCTCAAAATGTCGCCCACCCACATGGCCAGGCCCCAACAAAACCCCAAAAAGTCAAAAAACACTCAAAAATCACCACAATCCAATGCCATCCATGCCCTCAATGATGTTTAAATTCAAGACACCCCATAGAAAGACTAGGTCCATCCACCACTCACTACACCTACGTGTTCGGTATTGTTTACTCCCGTAATGCGTGATCGCGGGCCTTTATGATGTACTCGCATTGTCAAACTCTCGCTGTGCAAGATGGCAAGCCGCGATAACGTAATTGCGTTCGAAAAACTCTCGCGTGATCACGCAGTAGGATTGAAAATGGCACAGAACACGCAAACCGGGAGAAAAACAACTCGGCGGACTCAGAATCACGGTAAGTCAACGCCGCGCGCGCGATATTGTATTTTTCAAGCGCGACCAAGAAAAATAATTCGTAGCTTGCGGATTTTTGGGCAAATTTGCGCGATTCGCAGATCGCGAAATTGCCAAAAATCCTCAAATTAGCCCGCGAAATGGATTTTACACCCATACTTAGTCTCTCCCCTGACCCCAGCCTTGAATGTGTCCCATATCATCATAAGAAGGGCTGAGCCTAAATTTACCTCAAAGAACACCAGAATCCACCTCTGCATATGTACTTTATATTTGCCATCATACAATAGCGCTTTTTCAAAGGTCCAGGTTATATTCTTGCTTTCGGGCTTTAAACCATCCAGGGGAAATATTAACGGGTTGTGGTCCGACATAAATCTGAGTGAGATCTCAATGCGAGAGGAATGGACCAGGGATGAAGAGATGAGAAAATAATCTATTCTTGTGAGTGACACATGGGGAGCGGAAAAAAAAGTAAATCCCTCTTGGTTGGGTCTTAGTTCTGCCCAGACATCGACTAAGCCATGTGTCTCAACTAGGTTTAGCATGGCTTGAAACACCCTTGGTTTTCTCCCAGTGTATCTCCAGTTCTTTTCTGATTGCCAACAGGTAGGTAGGTTTAAATTCAAGTCTCCACATAGTATGATGGGAGTCGTCCAGTGTGCTAACTCTCCTGTCACCCAATTAATTACCCCCGGATCGTCCAGGTTGCTCCCATAGATAGAACACAGTGTGAAACTACAATTTGAAGCCAAAGAGCAGCTCACGATAACCCATCCCCCAAGGCTATCTGCCTTGACCCCATCTATTTGTAAAGCAAGCCTATGATTTGCTAGCACCCCTACACCTTTCACCCTAGCCCATTGAGTTGTAATTCCAATTACCTTGTACCCTTGTGAGTTAAAAAGATGTTTCTGGGCCCCTTCGATATGTGTCTCCTGGAAACAAATTATGTCTGGACCGAGTGCCCGCAGCCCTCGTTCAACTTTCTGCCTTTTTGCTAAATCGTTAAGACCACAAATGTTGACAGAAATTATTTAAATTTTATTTATATTAGTCATCCTACGTTAGTGATTCTCTTAGCTTTGCTCCTATCTTCCTGCCTTCCTGCCTATTTCTTACTTTTCCCTCAACCTTTTTAATGAAGTAACTTAGTACCCTGTGTTTTATTCCAAACTCACCCTTTGTGCCCTTCCTTTCACATCCTTTTAGTGCCCCCTCCCCCACCCTTATTGAGCAGTCAAGATGACCTTGTATGATGGATGTCAAGTGTGAGTTCCAGCCAGCCGACCACAAACAAAATAAAAACAAAGAAGAAAACCCATTAGAGGCCTGGGGATCCTAATGCCTAAGACCTTAGTGTAAAACATAATTCTAGAATATAAGTCAATTCATCCTCTTGCGTTCAGCTATTTCCTTTAAGAATTCTACAGCTTTGACTTCTGAGAGGAATACTCTTGTTTTTCCTTTGTGCATAACCTTCAGTCTGGCCGGATTCATCAAGTAAACTTCTGCCCCTTGCTGTTGAAATGGGGAGATCAGCTGGCGCAGCTTCCATCTTCGTTGTACAGTTGCGTGGCAAAAATCTGGTTTTGCAAAAAACTTTACCCCATTCGCCTCTTTCTGAGAGTTTGGTCTTGCCTTATCATAAATCATCTGCCTCAGTAGAAAGTTTCCTAAGAAGACTAGGAAGACCCTGGGTTTATCGTTAGTGTTGTTCTCGCCCCACCTAGACTTGACATTAAAAGGGAATCTATTGGCCCTTTGCACTTCCAAGTCCCAATTCCAATTAGCCTCTGTGGGGAATGCCGCTTGCAGAAGTTTGACTATGAACCCTCTGGGATCTTCCCTCTCGACTCCCTCCGGAATACCCAGTAGCCGCAGGTTATTACGGTGTTGTCTGTTTTCCTGGTCCTCTAGTTTAGTCATTAAGTCTATTAGGCATGCCTCATGAGAGTTCCCCTGTTCTTTAGCCTTTACGGCCTCTCCATCAAGTATCTCAGTTCTGGCCTCCACCATTGCAACCCGGTCCCCAATGTCTGTACAAACTTTGTAAAAGCTTCCTCATCCCACTTTGTAGTTTCTTGGAAGCGGCTTTGGCAGAGAGATTATCAGAGCGTACCTCCTCATGAAATTCCTGAATGGAGTTTAGGATTGATGTTAAAGAGAGTGCACCCCCTTCATCCCTGTTCTTATCCGGGACAGAAGCGGTTCTCACAGGTGGTGTTGTGTTGGGGGTATTCTCAAGAGAGAGCAGGCTAGGAGAGTCAGAGTAATCCCATTTGAGTTGATTCCGCTTCCGCCTAGACTGTCTCCTCCTCATGACAGTATCGACCAATTTACTTGGGGCTGCCTCCTCCTCGCTAACGGTCTCTTCTGACAGTGAGTCTTCTGTTGAAGAGGGGCCTTCTTTGCCTGTGCCTGCATCTGATAGCGATCCATCTGATACTGAGTAAAAATGTTCGGTGCTAGGATCTGGGGTTTGAGGCTGTGGCCCCCCGGGATTACTCGCAGCTGTCCGGTTCTTTCCCTGCTCTTCTGCTCTTGCCAAGGCTGCGCTTGGCGGGGCTATCTGAGGCACATTGCTTGCTTCCATATTGTTTTGCCTGGTTTCTGTGTTCGCCTCATGAGAAATCAGTGGTGTTTGTGATTCTATCTCAGTAGAGGAGACTTAGGGGGTACCGTTGGAGTGATCTTTGCAAATCACGCTGTCCCCACTCCCTGCTGGTGTTATAGTTCTTAGTACAGGGAAGTGTTTACTAATTGAGAGAGAACAGCCGGTATTGGCCGAAGCAGCCTCCTTCATAGGGTTTGGTTTAACAGTCTTTTTAATGGCCCTCTAGTCCCTCTTACCTTTCTGAGGTGGGTCTGACTTCTCTCCTTCCTTTACCCCCTCTGTCTGCATCACGGCCGGTTTTGCTTTTGTTTTCTGGCCTCTTGTCGCCATCCTCGCTGCTGGATACAGACTCAAGTTTGTCCGTGCTGTTTGGCAGTATACGATCCCTGAGTTTATGCAGACAGCCACCGACACCGCGGCTGTGAAGAGAATCCGTTCGCTGAGCGGCGATCGAATGATCAGGTGAATCTCCGCATATAGCCCCAATCGTCTGCGCGAGGGATAAAGCCTCCGTGCTTTACTCGTGGTCATGGGACTAAGCTGGTTCTTGTCCGTTCGCTCCTGCTTCAGCTGTCTGTTTCAGCTGAATGGCTGTCAGGCTGTCCGTGCGATGCGCGCCGAGCATCAGGATTTTCACAGCATGCAACAGTGGTGAGGTGGCTGGATTGCGGCTCCTCCTCACACAGGCCCCATCACTGCTCACATCCATGTGAACCGCCTCAAGCTCTACAATGACAGGGCTGACCTCACCATGCTGATGGTGACTGACGAGCAACAGGAAGCAGAGAGTTAACCTCTCCCTGGCCTCCTCTCTTTCAGCCCAAAAGATGGGTCAGTGGATGGAGTAGTCTTTTCAGACACCCTCGCTCCCCAACAGCAGGCTGACTGCAAGCAAGTCTTGCAGCAGTTTGCTATCATCTTTTTCTTGACCCCTGGTCTGACCAGCTGGTGTACCCATGATTTGGACACTGGTGACAGTAGCCCTGTGTGATGGGGCGAGTGGCCCAGGAGAGGAAGAAAACAATGACTGGTGGTCTGCCACCCCTCTATTACCCACTTCCTTTACTTTCCAACAGCCGCCTGACCCCTCCTGGAGTGAGGAGCCGGAATCGAACTGGCCGAGCGAGACAATGAGATGTGGCCCCTTTAACTACGAGGCAAGAGATGACCTGGCCCCTCCCACCTACAGCCACGGAGGGACGTCAAAAGAGGGACCAACCTCGGAAGCAGCGGACCGCGTTTCCCAGGTGGAGAAAGGAGATTAAAGTGCTGATTTCGGAGAGAAGACGGGAGAAGGAGTACCGAGAGAATTGACGGAGAGCGGAGAAGGAGCAGCGGACCCGAAGCCAGGAGGCCAACGTTTCCACGCTTCGCCCCGCCACGCTCCCACGGTAGGGGCGTGGCTCCAGCAGGTACGGGCCGAGTGGCGAGCTGGGTGGGACGGCCTCCTGAGTGATTGTAGAGCCACGTAAATGTAAATGTGTAAATGTATTTGAGCTTATATAGCGCACAGCTACCCACAAAGGGTTTCCCGGCGCTTGCTTAGGGAACCCGTCCTGGTATTCCCCTGTGAGATAACCCTGGCAGGGTATCCACAAGGTGAAAGCCAGGCATCCCGCCGCGAGGGGCCATTGTGGAGATTAAGCAAGCTATTGCCCAGAGTCGCAGAGCGTGAACCCGTGAGTCGAGAAGGCACCGGAGCGAGAATTATCGAGTCCGTGGAATTTTTGAGCCCAAGACCCGCCGAGGCGGGGAATTGAACCCTGGTCCAGGGCCGATCTCAGCTTCCGGGTCTGCCGCCTCTAACCCCTGAGCCACACTTCTCCACGTGTAAAGCTCTAACCCCTAAACCTCCTCCCTACACGAGGACTTCCCTCACTGAGTGTATATACTTCACTGTTCACCGGTTTCCCTCACCCCCGGCCCCACCAACCTGTATGGTCTCGTGCTTTGATCTGACACGGTCTCTCTCCCTCTTACCACACACCCCGGAGCCAGAGAGGAGAAGCGACGATCCCCTGCAAAGAGACCTTCCAGAAGCAAGCTGGATTCATCCCTGAAGCCGCCCTTTGACTCAGCAGCGTTTGCCCGAGAATGGATCACAAGTCCGCAACGACGCTGTTACATTAAAATAAAGCCTTCGTTGAAAACTTTAATTAAGGATTCGGCATCTCACTTGACCTCCTCCCCCTTGGTTACTCCTGTGAAGTTAGGCCTGAGTCTTCCTTCCCCCACCCCCTAACCTGGGACACCCTGTCAAAAACAAAATCTATCGACAATCAGACCAAGTCAAGGAGAGCATCAAATCTGAAGTCAGCCAGATGCTGGAGCTAGGGGTGATTGAACCTTCTGAGAACCTCTGGGCTAGCCCAGTGGTTCTAGTCCCCAAACCTCATCAACAGGGCGGAAAGAGAGAGATGAGGTTCTGTGTGGACTATAGAGGGCTCAACTCTGTCACAAAGACAGATGCTCACCCCATTCCAAGAGCAGATGAGTTGATAGACAAACTAGGGGCAGCCAAATTTCTAAGCACCTTTGACTTAACTGCAGGCATGGCCCCAGGAGCCAAAGAGAAAACAGCATTCTCCACCCCAGATGGGCACTATCAGTTTACTGTGATGCCTTTTGGGTTAGAGAATGCACCTGCCCCCTTCCAGAGGTTGGTGAACCAAGTCCTGACTGGGTTGGAATCCTTCAGTGCAGCCTATCTTAATGATATTGCTGTCTTTAGCTCCACCTGGCAGGATCACCTGATCGACCTTGGGAAGGTTCTACAAGCCCTGCAATCTGCAGGACTGACTATCAAGGCATCCAAATGCCAGATAGGGCAGCACACTGTGGTGTACTTGGGCCTCCTTGTTGGTGGAGGCCAGGTCCAACCCTTACAGCCCAAGATCCAGAGCATCCTGGACTGGGCAGCTCCAGCCACCCAGACCCAAGTCAGGGCATTCATTGGCTTGACTGGGTACTACGGAAAGTTTGTGGAGGGATATGGGTCTATTGTGACTCCCCTCACAGAACTCACCTCCAATAAAATGCCCAAGAAAGTGAACTGGACTGTTAGCTGCCAAAAGGCTTTTGACACCCTGAAAGAAGCAATGTGCTCAGCACCCATTCTAAAAGCACCAGACTACTCCAAGCAGTTCATATGCCTCAGAGCTGGGGATAGGAGCGGTCCTCTCCCAGATCAATGAGGAAGGCCAAGACCAACCTGTTGCTTTTATAAGCAGGAGGCTACTCCCCAGAGAGCAGAGTTGGAGTGCCATTGAGAGGGAGGCCTTTGCTGTGGTTTGGTCCCTGAAGAAGTTGAGGGCCTACCTGCTTGGAACTCACTTCCTGGTTCAAACTGACCACAGGCCTCTCAGATGGCTAATGCAGATGAAAGGGGAGAATCCAAAACTACTGATATGGTCCATCTCCCTACAGGGTATGGACTTTGAAGTGGAACACCGACCAGGGACTGCCCATGCCAATGCAGATGGACTTTCCAGGTTCTTCCACTTAGACAATGCAGACTCCCTAGAGCAAGGTTAGTATCATCACCTTTCGTTTGGGGGAGGTGGGAGGGGGGAGGTTGGGTGAGAAAAAGCCTCTTTCTTGCCTTGGTATGCCCCCACGTTTTTCTGAATTGCTGATGTGCTTTGACTAAGTGTGCCCTGGGCTCCTGCCAACCAGATGCCCAGGGCCTGTGTTCCTTCCCTAAAACTGTACTGAAACGAAACCCAATTGGCATCTATGGCCACCTGTCAGCCGCTAGTAGTTGGTACCCAGGGCATGGTGACCAGAGAAGACCCCTGAGGGCTGCAGCACTTATTGTGCCACCCTCAGGGGCCCTTCACCCTGGCACCCACACACTGCCTTTGCAGGCTGAGTGCCTAAGTACAGAACTAAAACCAGAGTCGACATGGCACACATCCCTGTGTGCCATGACCACAGAACCCACTGCCCTGGCATACTTCAGTCACCCCTCTAGCTGGGTGCCCTATGCCAGAGGTGTGGGCACTGGTGCATGAGCCCTGTGCCCCTACAGTACCCAGGGCCATTCCTGGGCACTGTAAGTGCAGTGATGCCATTAAGAGTATATGGTGCTGGGAGGTAGGCATTACGAACCCATTGAGCTCAATGCTATAGTGTGTTTTAGGATTGTGTTGCTTACTGTCAATACTGTATTAATTGTGTGCACAAAGTTTATTGCTCCTTTGCAAATTAATTACATGAGAGAACTCATAACAAGAAATGTATATTATTATAACTGTTGGTTCTAAAAATAAACACCTATATCTGTGGGTATAAAAACAATTGGCCTCGAGTTCAGTCCTTGAGTGTGTGAAACCTTTTGCTGATGAGTGTGTATAACAAATGCTTTACACTGTCCTCTGGTACTGTCTTACTGCTTGACCAAGCTACCACTTTGGAGAGTAAGGTCAGTTCTGACTTTAACCTCTGTTATATCTCTGGGGTTGGTGGACTCTATACACACACTGCACTTCATTCTAGTCCAGTATATATAGAGCCACTTTCTCACAACAGCCCTGAGGAAGTCGCGGGTATTTTCCTTTGCCGACAAAACATGTGTTGGCTAGAGACCAGAATTCTAAGAACAAATGAAAGAAGACAAGAAAAACAAGACAATTGAGATAATGTTATTTCATGTCATTACATAGATACGTTTCTGCATGATCATATTAGCGTGTGTTTGAGGATAACAGAATTGACATTTCTGTTGACTTTGGTCACATAATTGGGGAGTGGGTGATCTTCCTACTTCAGAGCACCGCAAAAGAACTAGGGATAACTAGATTTATGTGTATAGACCTTTAGAGCACCAGACACCTTCATAAAACCTAAACCACCACAATTTCCTTAGTCTCTGTAGAAGCCCGTAGAAACTCATCCAGGCAAGCCATCTGAGTGCCACAGTGCCACAATGGTGCCTATTGCTAATCCAAGACAGTCTAGTATCCAACACACTTCTAATGACACAATTTTCCGCACTGCAGCATTCTTGGATGACCTGTGTTGAGAGAAGGGTATAAGTCATCAGGAAGGACAGTCAACACCTGGGCCACAGAGCCCCAAAGCGTGTGGGAGTGGCAGACAAGCAAGTAGCTGCCATTTACCAAGCGCAGGTGAATGCTTGCAGATGAGGACATGCTCTTGCCACAGGTTTTGATGGGCTTGAACTCACAATATAGTTGAGTGGCGGGGAAAGAGTTCAGGTTTATTTTGATGGTGGATGTCTGGACCATCAGATATTTGGGCATTGGGTGTTGTGTCAAGAAGGTTGGGTCACCCAGAGCAGGAGATAGTGTGGAGGTATTTGCTGGTTTACTGGAGGCCTGGAACATGGCTTTGTGAATGCCCCAATCAGGGTATCCGTTTGGGCCTCATTAAAAGGCAGAAGAGATTCAGTGTCTGCCCATGTTATAGGTTCTCTGCGAGAACATTTGTTTCCACCTGCATGGTGGATAGTTGGAGGTCTAGGACACCTGACACCCTCTGCATCACCACAGCGCTTTCATCAGTGGCAGTCCCAGGGGTTATGATCAGACCAGTATCTGGAGAGCTGTCCATACCACTGGCGTCTTGTAGTTCCTTGTACCAGTTAGTCAGTATATTGAGGTACTAGGTCATCCCAATCATATTGGTTGTAGTGTGAATCCATCTCAAAAAGGCTATTGAGAACCTGAGCTCTCCTTTGAGGCTGAGATGAGATGTCGAAGTCCAATGGCTTGCCAAAAAGATGCTGCCTGGAGGATCTGGGGCACCGTCTTAGTCGAGGAGACTTTGGCTCAGAGTTAGAGAGCACAATCAGTTGTGCATCTTCCTCTTCCACGAAGAGTGCACCAAAGCAGGTGTAGAACTCGTAAGGGTGCAGAGGCTCCAGAGGGCACAGAGGGTGGACCCACCTGTTGTATTCTAATTGGAGATCTAGACTCTTCCTTGGTACCTGAAGGCATGCAGGATGAAGCCAAAAGTGTGCCAGGGACACAGCATGGCCTCACAATAGTCCTCTATCTATTGCTCAGCAATTGTCTAAGGAGGAGATAGACTTCTGGAGTGAAACAGAGAGGCACATTTGAAAGAAACAAGAAGGGGCAGAGCCCTGCTTGGACTTCTTGTGCTTCTTTTTGGACTTTCCCAATGACTTTAAACGGGACAAAGATTTGCCAGGGGAACTGGACCTTTCTCTCGACCTTCACTGGTCACGGTGTATGTCGATGTAAAGCTTCGCCTCATGGTCCCATATGGATTTGGGTTCATCTGGGTGCAGTCACCGTAGGCCTTGGAGTCGTGCGCTGACCTTAAGCAGAATACTGGATGGTGATCTGTCAGACATTTGTTTGCGACAGTCCCTACAAAGCTTAAACTGTAGTTTTAGGGGTTGACATTTTTTTTACACATTGGTTTATAAATTTGGAGAATGGTATTTTTCAGGCAGGAGGGATGGCTTTAATCTGGTGGCGCAGAAAGAAAAGAATTGTCAGTGCATGGGTGGCGCTTATATGCGGCCCAGCACTTCACTTGCAGGGTGGAGCAGCGTGACGCAACCTATTGATGCACAGGAGTACTGCTAAAAAAGTTTCCAGACTCAGTTGAATGCCAGGGGATATACCAAGTGAGGAATCTACTGTTAGAAGTATGCTTCAGAAGTCAGCACACAGAGGTGCCGCCTATATGCAGTTTCGCCTAATCACTTCCATGGAAATATGAAGTCCCACAGGAGCCATATTGTGCCACCTACTGGTACACGGGAAGCACTGGTTTGGAACCTGGGTATTTTGTAGAGGTGAGGAATCTGCAGTTACGTATCCTTTAGAAAAGGGCCCTAATTTCTGCTTCTTGAGGAAATTTTCCAGAGTGGATTGAGACTAGGTCCAATGACGACTCCTCCTAGGAAGGTAAGACTTGTTTGATCCAGTGCACAGGGTTCGCAACAACACACCTAGGATAGAATAGTTAAATCCACAATGCAAGGACTGCGGGTGACCCACATGAGCATAAACATGTCAAGCTTAGCTTGAAGGAATGGTGCCATGGAGTTTCTGGTACTGAAGAGAGTTTGCACCAAGGATGTTCCTGTTTCCAGGTGCTTGATGTGAGAAGTTGGCCTGATATATGATGCTCACTAGTTCTAGTGATCACCTTGTATTAGTCCAAACAACCCTTATGGTGATTGGTTGTAAGTCAACCTTATAGACCAGCTATCCTAATGGTAGCATTGACAAAGTAGTCTTAGGCTAAACTCTTTTGGCATGTGAAGCCAGCTGTTTTACCACATATAACCCCTTGAATACCAAATGAAAGGACACCACACAGGTAGTTATGAAAATAAACAAGATATGTATTAACTAACAAACACCTCTGAACTCTTTATGAGATCAGAGGGCTAAGCACATGACAAGACTCTTAAGAAAAATACGTTTAAGTTGCACAATTACAATGTTGCCCTAGGGGTACAACAAACCATATACTAAGTAAGTGGAATGTGAAAGTCGATAGAAGGAATGGGGCTGTCCAGAGGCTGTAAGATCGCTGGGACCACACTACCCTAACCCTAGGTAAGTAATAGCAGGCCCACGGAACGCGTGTGCAGAGTGTGAACTCACACGCGAGATGCGTAACAACGTCTATGGACAGTACAGTTCAAGTAAAAGGTGAGTACGGACAATCCTGACTAGTTAGGACTAAAACGACTGTGGAACTGGACACTAGTAGAGTCAATCTACCCTTGAGCACCGAAATGCTCGTGTTACCTCACCCACAGGCTGCGGGTGCATAGGTGCGAAGTTGTGTCGGGTTCCGGCGTCGAAGTCTATGGAGCCTGGAAGAAAAGATGCTGCAGGTGACCAGGAGGAAGATGTCTGGTGTGATCCAAGGGTGGATCAGTGAAGAGGAGAACCTGAAAGCAGAGGGGACAATGTTCAAAGTCACTAGCCAGTGACTGTAGTGGAACCAGGAGTGGAACCAGATGTCGTCGTCGCGATCAGGTGAAGAGTGGATGCTTGTCTCTGCAGCCACGTGGACCAGATGGTGTCTTCGACGACCAGGATGGAGGCACGAGCTGTCCCACGCAGGCTCTCGGTGTCGGATCCGGATTTGGAGTCAACAGGCCTTGACAAAGGCAACCCACGCGGTGAGTGGAAACGGCGTCTGGAGTGGACCAGGATGGTCCGGGGTGCTTCTCCTTCGCAGGGAAGCAAGGGCCAGTCTGGAGCAACTCCGTGGAAGTTCTCCTGAACCGAACCCAGACTCAGCACTTGACCATAGCGAGACTGACAGGATATGAACTGACACTGTTCCAACCACACATAGAGATCAGACGTTGCAACATACTAAACCCTGCTACACTGTTACCCTCGATTACAGCAGATCCTGTACCACATGACTGCGTGGAAGTCATTAATACCATGACAAAACCCAGACAAGACTTGACCGACATTGCATTGCCCGACCCAGACCTGACACTTTACGTGGATGGTTCATGTATGAGAACAAGCACAGGAGAGTTAGTGGCCGCATATGCAGTGACCACTGAAACTGAAGTCATAGAAACACATTGTATTGACACATTGTCTGCCCAAGCAGCAGAGCTCATCGCTCTGACCCAAGCCTGCATACGAGCCAAGAACCTGAAAGTAAACATATACACAGATTCACAGTACGCATTCGGAGTCGTTCACGACTTCGGTATCCTCTGGCAAGAAAGAGGTTTTTTAACTTCTCACGGCGCCAAGATACAACACGGTCCCCTCATTCAAGCTCTGTTAGAGGCAATACACTTACCTGCATCCATTGCTATCATGAAGTGCAAAGCACATACGAAAGTCACCGACACCATTTCCCAGGGTAACGTCCTGGCAGATCGAATAGCCAAGCTTACAGCTCAGACTCAAACAGACATTCCGACTGACACGACAAAGACTGAAGTAACTCCACTGACACATTGTATGACAGTTAAGGATCCCACACTAGATGTACTCGACATACAGACACATGCAACTCCAGATGAAATCAAGAAATGGACTGAACAAGGAGGGATCCAGACAGATCAGGGATGGATGACGAAGGGAAGAGCCACATGGTTTCTCCCCGACTCTATGGTTCAAGTTATCATTAATACAGCACATAGTCCAGCACACTTAGGAGAAAAAGCCATGCTAGACAGCATCCAGAATATCTGGTTCAACAAGCATTTACGTGCAGCAGCAAAACAGAAAGTGCGTACCTGCATGATCTGTTGTCAGTTCAATCCAGGCAAAGGTATCCCCGTGGAACAAGGTGGATTTCATCCTCCTGACCATCCTTTCGAAGTCCTCCAGATGGATTATATCCAGATGGACAGATGCCGAGGATTCAAGTATGTCCTCGTAGTTGTATGTGCCCTTTCCCGATGGACAGAAGCGTACCCAGTCCCAGATTACACTGCCGTGACCACTGCCAAACAGTTGGTCCGTGAATTTTTACCGCGATACGGCTTGCCCCGTGTCGTGTACTCTGATAATGGACAGCCATTCTCGTCCGAACTCATGAAACAGGTATCACTCCTGTTAGGATACCAGTGGAAATTTCACTGCCTACGACACCCCGAAGCAGCTGGTCTCGTTGAGAGACATAATCAAACTCTGAAAACACGGTTAGCGAAGGTCTGTGCAGAAAAAGGAGTAGATTGGATGGTAGCCCTGCCGATTGCCCTCTTTTACATGCGTATGGTAGCTCATTCCAGAACCGGACTATCTCCCTATGAGGTAGTCTTCGGCAGACCTCCAAACATGTGGGGTACGCCTATGCCTCGTAAGATTACTGATGTCGATAGTAACATGCTGACAGATTACCTGGCTTCCTTGATGTCTGCACTACTCTCTTGTCGTTCACAGGTCGCGGCTGCCTTCCCGGATAACACCCAGGTGAAACCGCATGAAATTGTTCCCGGAGACCTGGTGTTGGTCCGCAACTTTGACCGCTCAAGCCCTCTGGAGCCCAGGTGGAAGGAACCGAAACTGGTGTTGATGACTACGAGGACCGCTGTGAAGATTGAAGGAAGAAAAGGGTGGCTCCACTCCAGCCACATCAAGCGATTTCATGGACTGTGTCCAAAGACATTTCCCAAGGACTGCCCTGATACTGACTCTAAACTCCCCCTGTTAGAGAAAACTCCACAACAGGAGTACAAAACAAAGTTGAGGTCTAGTAAGTCAGACAGCGTTTAATTGTTTAAGTCCCCCTCTGGTGAAGCAGTTAGACAGGTTTCTGACATGTATAAGATAGACCCAAATAGTCAGAGAGATAGGCGAATTGAAAAGAGAGAAAAATATTGCAAAAACCTGCACAGCAGATGCGTCGTTACTTTAATTTTTATGTTTGTTCTGAGTATATCGATTGTATGCATAAGTTTAATGCTACATGTTTTCTTTCCTCCTCTTGGTTCCCATGTACATACTTCCTCTAATGACACTGTAGAGCACACCTTCAGTGACCTGCCCCCTCACGAGCTGTCCTATCGATTAGCAATGCGCAACAACACTTTCATTTGTATGTTACACCATACTCACCAGACCAGCAATGCCACAAATTGCTGGGTATGTGGCCGACTCCCACCCTATCAGAAATACAAGGGAGCTCTGCCCCTCTTTCCCTACCGGTTTACACATAATGGTTCGTGCGGAGCATGGTTTACTTTAATGTCCTCCCTAGACAGTAAGTCCACAGTTTCCCAAGGCAATTGGATATGGGGGAACCTGAATACAGTTATGAATAAAATATGTTTCCCAGACAAGGAAGGTCTTCCCCAAAGGACAGGGACCGATCTAGAAAATGAAGTGTAT
This sequence comes from Lissotriton vulgaris, assembly GCF_964263255.1. Classification (NCBI taxonomy): domain Eukaryota; kingdom Metazoa; phylum Chordata; class Amphibia; order Caudata; family Salamandridae; genus Lissotriton; species Lissotriton vulgaris. The sequence goes on from NC_141694.1 coordinate 361,738,154, forward strand.
GGATTGGGTAATTTTACCCGTAACCTCATGATTCTGAACGTCCAGTCCGAGACTAATTCGGACTTGCCGTTTATTACAGTTTTACCAGTGAAAGGCGAATTATGCATCAGAAAGAATGGTTCAGTACATCTAGGACACAGTGACTGTAATACTGTGGTCGAATTCAGTGATAAAGGAAAGTCTACTTTCAAAGCCTCTCGCCATTCCTATTTTATTTGTGGTCAGACAGCCTATGTACATCTGCCCTTGGATTGGGATGGGACGTGTTATATTGCGTTCCTATTACCACCTGTTTTTCTAGCCCCACCTGATTATCATCGAAATTCACATCTTGTGCATATAAGACATAGAAGGGAGATCAAGACCCCGATTGTCGATCAGACTGAAACAACATGGGAGCAATATACAGATTTCAATAAAGGATTCTTTTTCTTTGTGGGTCCTGTCCAAAACAGTAAACTGATACGCAAATTAACCAGAACTTTGGAAGCAGTAGTGAATGAGACTACTTTTGCTTTAGGTAACCTGACCGAAGAGCAGTCCGCTATGAGGCTTGTTGTTCTTTAAAACCGCCTTGTCCTTGACATCATCCTGGCCGATAGGGGCCGGGCTTGTAGAGTGATCGGATCCAGTTGTTGCGTGTTTATTCCTAATAACGCGCTATCAGTGTATAAAGCGATAACAAGGCTTCATGAGATAGCTCACCTGATAGACCAGAATCCTGGCACCTGGACTTGGTCCGGTTGGCTCTGGAGTGTGATATCCGCCTGGGTATGGAAAGTGTTGTCATTCCTAGGAATAATACTGCTCATAGTATTCAGTTGTTGTCTCTGTCTGCAATGTGGGCCAGCGATTTGCGGCTTGTGCGCCACAGCTTGTATTCCCCGTCCAAGTTCACGTTCCCGTTCCAGAATGAAAAAAGATGAGCAAATGATGTTATATGAACAAATAGATGGTCTCATGAAGATAGATATATCCTAAAGGGTGAAGTAGGGGCCAAGGAGGGAATGAGGAAATAGAAATTTTTAGGTAATCAATGTGTCCCCCACTCGCACCCTATCCATGCACCCATGTTCCATAATTCCCTTCCCGTGCCTGCCATGAAGACGCATATGCATTTGCGTCCAACGTTAACATGTCAGTTATTCAGTCCTCCAAGAAAACCACGTTAATTTGGCTTTTAGGCCTATGGTGCCAACGTCTTTACATGGTGCACTTTTAAATATCGCAAAGCACACGTTCTTCACGTTTTTCTGGCTCAGTCGAGCCAGGCCCTTAATTGAGGCTCCGAGTCTTTTCTGTCTCTGAAAGCTGCAGTTTAGGTATGCATCCCTGACCTCTGCCTTACTTCCTGCCCAGCGAGCGGTGCCCGGCTCGGCCTGGCCTGCCTGCCAAGACAGTATTTTGCCTACAGTTATCTGCTCAGCCTCCGCAAAAACACATTCCAGTCTAGTGAAATAGGTAAACATATTCCTGACTGCAGAGCAAAGGGCCCTGCCTTCCTGTCTCCTTGCAAGTAATTTACAGAACCCGTTACCATGGTAGGCCCATGGCCCCCGCGCATTGCACCAAGACACGTATGCACGCACTAGCATTCAGTATTGAACGGCCTCTGCCCGAGAGACCTTTTACTTCAGACAACACATCCTCTAAACACAAGATACCAGATATGCTATAGGTGCAGGTCGTTCTGACATCCCAGACACCAGACTCCTCTACTAGTGCTAAAAGTCAAGCCCCCCAGCTCTCCCCAGTTACACGTCATGCTCAGTTGCGCACGCACACAGGGTAAAGGTTTCTGCTGACCCTGCAGAATTTCTCTATGCATCCACCCACCTATGACACTTCTGTGACGTTTCCAATACACGCCTACGTGTACGCCCCCTTACACGCCTTCTTTTACGCCCATGTGTTCTTATCTCTCTCTTTTCACTTGTTACGCCTACTGTATTCATTTCAATTATACTGTTTTACTATATATAATGTGTGATGTTAATAAAATGTTGAATATCCCTTCCTGAACCTTAGTGGTGATGGAACCCGATGTCCAGTTTCTCGAGAGACTTAATTAAAGCCCGTATGACTCAGATACCACGGACTCTGCCTCTCATTTTATTGAGCTATCCTTATTGTCATTTAATGTATAGAAAAATAGTCCCGGTAATTTTATTTACCACACCATGCGGCGCAGCGCCTGGCGCCAAATCATGAAGACCACTTGTGTGGCCCGAGGCAGTTCTTTCCGCAGCCTGGCCGAATACAGCAGTGTGTGGAGCGTGGTGTCGCCCATCAATGAGCGCTCGAGGGCATATGCAGGGTCACCTCTATCCCCGTACCACCACTCATTAAGAACTAATAGGTGGGAGGCCTGATAGTATGATAAGAGATCCAATGTGGCCAGCCCTCCACAGTAGGTGGACAGGAAGCATGGCCGCAGTGCCACCCTAGCGGCGCCTCCCGCCCATAGAAAGCGGCCCAGCACTGAGTTGACCCGATGAAACCACTGTGGATCTATCTTATGCGGGAGATTCTGTAGTTGGTACAACATTATTATTATTATAGAGGCTTTTGTAGCGCGCTCTGTTACTAAAAAGTATAGTATCCTGGCGCGAGAGAAAGGGAAAACAGATCATATTACATGCGGTTTAGAGAGACATACCACATGCGCGGTAGTGCGACCATTTTGAAAATCGCAGACCTTCCAAAGATTGTAAGTGGCATCCGGGACCACGTCTTGATGTCTGCCTGAACCTTCTCCCATACCGGCAGCACGTTGCGCTCCCACGCTATGTCAGCGGACTTGGACAGGAAGACTCCCAGATATTTCAGCCCCCCAGCTGCCACCTGTAACACCGACGCCCAGGGGTAGACACCGGAACCCACGCCCAGTACCCAAAGGGTGGATTTACGTGGATTGAGGAAGAGCCCCTACACCTCGCCAAATATGCGCATAATCTCCAAGATACGGGGGCCGGACCGGTTGAGGTCTGTAAGAAAGAAGAGGACATCATCCGCATAGAGCGCAATTCTATCGCAGAGCCCCCTACTCCACACAAAGCCGCGAAGCTGTGCATCAATACGCACCCAAGAAGCCAGGGGCTCCATGGCCAACGCAAAGAGGTAGGGGGATAGTGGGCACCCCTGCCGGGTCCCCCGGCCTACCGAGAATCTCTCCGAGATCGCCCCGGACACCCGCACGGAAGCGGTTAAATCAGTGTACAGTAGTTTAACATAGGAAATAAACACCGGGCCCAGGTTAAGGCGTGGCAAGAGGGAGAATAAGTAGGTCCAGCTGACTGAGTCGAACGCCCTATCTATGTCTACTAGCAACAAAGCCGCCCGCTCTCCAGAAACCCTTATAGCGTCGATGGCCGTCTGCGCTCGCCGGATGTTGTGCCGTGTTGCCCTATGCGGCATGAATCCCGCCTGATCCGGATGTACCAGGTCAGCCACGTACGGGAGGAGGCGATTAGCCAGAGCTTTTGCCAGTAATTTAGCCTCAAAGTTGAGGAGGGATATGGGGCGATACGATTCGTGACGGTCCGAGGGCCTACCGGGCTTCTGAAAGACCACTACTTCGGCGTGGCGCCAGTCTGCTGGCATGCAGCCCTGTTCCCTCGCCAACTCCAGTGCTTCCCTATAGTGGGACCCCAGTTGAAGATGAAACTTTTTATAGAACTCACATGGAAAGCCACCTGGTCCAGGCGCCTTTCCCGTGTTGAGTTGCACCAAAGCCTCACCCAGCTCCTCCGCTGTGAGGGGAAGGTCCAGGGATTTCCTTGTGTCATCGGAAACAGCCGGGGGGTGGGCAGATCCGCTATAAATTTGTCAATGGCATCAGCCGGGAGGCAGTCCCGTTGGGCATATTGGTCTGCATAATAGTGGGCAAAACTCGCCGCCAGGGCAGCTGGGTCTGTAATAGAAACTCCCTCCCCATCCGTGAGCCCCGGCAACGTAACTGGTTGCATGACGTGTTGACATAACCTATAGAGCATAGTACAGGACTTATCTCCCCACTGATACACCCTGCTCCGCGTGGCCAGCCATGCCTGCCGAGCCTCATCCATCAAAATAGAAGCGTAGGACTGTTGTGCCTGCAGGAGCAACCGAACCGCCACCCCGTCCCCCTCTCTCTGACACCGCTGTTCTAGGCGTTCAACCTGCGCCGCCTCCGCGACAATAGCCTCCCGACGACGACGACGGGCGGCCGCGCACCACGCTATGTCTATGCCTCTCAGTGTAGGCTTCATAGCCTCCCAGACTGCTACCGCGTCGACGTCCTCGACCAGATTCTCCTGCCAGTAATGGGCAATCGCGACGCGCATGTGTTGAACATAGTCTGCCTGTTGGAGATGCCACGAGGACATCCTCCACCGAAACGGCTGACGCTTCCTATGCAACTCTATCTGTACTGCGACAGGAGAATGATCGGGCAGTCCCCTAGGCAGAATTTTGGCTTCTCTCACTCTGGATTATATTTTCATGCCGGGAGTATTCCTTGACAGTCGAGAAAAGGAGCCATGCACAGCAGATATATACGTATATTCTCTCGCCTTGGCATGCATATGTCGCCAGACATCCACCCAGCCCAGTCCTTCAACCGCCGCACTCAGTCTGGTAGGGACAGCCGCCACCACCGTGCCTTGCAGCCTCTTGCGATCCATGTAGACATTCATAACATCGTTCCAATCACCGCCCGAACCCACACCACCATCCCCCTTTAGCATCAGTCTATGGCATCATGGCAATTTGGTGGCGATGTCACAAACCAGGGTAGGCCCTGGCCAATATCCGTAGCGTACCACGGCACTATGCACCCAATGATCAGGTGACCAGGTAGTCACAACCCATCCTCGAGCCATCTCCTCGGTGAGTCCTCAAAATCCGTAGAAGCACTCCCAACCAAGAGTTCAGTTTTCTTTTCCAGACTGGTCAGTGTCAAGTTGTGTCTCGTCAGGCTGGCCATTACGAGAGAAGGACCGCTTCCGTGACCTGGACTTCCTGTGTCGCTTACTCCTGGCAGCAGGGTTGCCCCTCTCCTGTGAGGATCCGCGCGACGGGCCAGAGCCCAAGCCCGGCTGGGCGTGCGGCCAGACCCTGACTGTCTCATCAGTCTACCTGAAAACCTCCTCCGGGGAGTCAAAGAAGTGCGTTTTCGATTGGAAGATGACCCGGAGGCGGGCCGGATAGAGTAAGGAGTACTGAATCTTTAAGCCACGCAGCTTAGCTTTCGCTGCCATGAAAGAGTGGCGCTGTTGCTGTACGAGTTTAGTATAGTAAGGGAAGATCATAATTTTGTGATTTTCAAACATAAGTGTCTCCTTGGCTCTTGCTTCCCGTAAGATGACGTCCCTATTGTGGAAGTTCACCAATCGGGCTATGTCCGGACGAGGTCTTTCTCCGGTTGGCGGTTTTTGCGTCAGGGCTCTGGGGGCGCGTTCAATCACAAAGCATCGCGACAGGGCGTCCGGGGGGAGCCAGCTCTCTAGCCATTGTGTCAAGAAGCTATCCATGTGTCCCTTCTCGCAATGCTCCGGAAAGCCCACGAAGCGCAGGTTGTTTCTGCGCGCCCGCCCTTCCGCGTCCTCCACTCGGAGCGCCAAGCCCTTCTGGATTCTTTCCATGGCCGCCACCTTCTGTTTCAGTGTCCCCACATCGCTCTCCACTTCATTGATCCTAGTTTCCGCCTCCGTAATGCGGGCCACGGCATTGCGAAGATCTTGTCGCAACAGAGTGACATCAGCCCCCACCGCTCCTATTTTAGCGTCCAGCATGTCCCGAGATTGGGTAATCGCCGCCATCAACGCCGCGTTGTCCGGCCCCGCACCCTGGCCACCCCCGGAGGCACCCGGCCCTCCACTAGGCCCGGTAAATTTGTCAATGGGTCCCTGCTTGGCGGGCCCGCTCCCTCCACCACCCCTGGTCATGGCTGGGTTACTCAGGGAGGGCAGCCCAACTTCAGCAGCCAGCAGAGCTCCCCCCGGGCAGCAGCAGGATAGGTCGGGAGATGTCTTAGCCCCAGAGTATGGTAGTCCACAGGGGGGTTCCTCCACCTATAACCGATTCGCACCGGGCCCCAGTTCAATCCCATAGGCGCATCCAGGGGGCAGCATCACCTGGTGCCACTATGCAGCTGACATCGTTTTGGGGCCGAGCAGGTCTCTTCCAAATCTTCCAAATGTCCACCTCGGGTACCTGGGGTCCACCACCTCACCATTCAGCACCCCAGAACGTTCAGGTCAGCCCATGCCTTGACACAGGTTGTTAGACGGCAATGCGAATCGGGACCCAGGCACCAGGCTCCTTCAGCTCCCATGCAAGCTCCGACCGGAGGCGGCCAACCGCGTCCAGGGTTCTTCAGCGGGTTCTCAGTGCCCCACAGTTCCTGCCCCGCTCCGTCCACCGGGTCCAGCATCCACCCCCACTGGGCCTTATGTACTCACTGCTCGCTCCTCGATGCAGTAGCCGCCATCCCACCGCTCCTCTAGGGGTCCAGATGGAACTCCGGCAGGGCCCACAGTCGGCTACTGGGCAGGAGGCACAACCAGGGTATCAGCGTCGCCCCGAGATGGCAAGCGGGGCCGCCCCGGTCGCTGTTCAGACCGGCTCCCACCACTCGCGGTCGGGGAGCTCGAAAATCCAGGTCCCGGTCCCAAGGCCTACGCTCAGGCCTCTGCCGTCTCTCCGTACCCCCACTTCTCACTAGGCCACTGTGGAGGCGGGGGGGATGCAATGGGGTCGCCGACCCCCACTCCGATGCCAGTTCAGCCGAGCCAGGCAGTACCGAGGACCGCTGCCGGAGGTCCGTTCCAGGGACGCCCGTCCCGGTCACCGCCAAAATCGAGGCCCCGGCTCCGCACGCCGGGACTAGGCCCCAAAGGGCTGCAGCTGTGTGTTCGGCTTCAGGCGGCGCAGGAGCTCAGTCCGGCACACCGATGGGTTCTCCACACCTTCTGCCACCAAACTAGATCGGTGTATCACCTCATGGGTCCGGGAGCCAGGATAAATGCGTCGGATTGTTGTCGGGCTGGCGGGAGCTCTAACAAGCTACGTCCACCATCTTCGCCCGCTAGGCCACGCCCCCGCGTGATGTCTCTTTTAGCTCGGGAAGTTCCCTGTTCTTGCGGTATTGCTATTCTTGCGATATCTACGTGGGTGTAAGAGAAGAGGTGCAGATCGAGGAAGTGGGGGCTCCGGGGGGGCTGAGCCTCACTGAGAAGATTTGTATGAGAGAGACATTTTGGTGCCTATTCATAGAAAAAGAACAGCTGGGACAATTGGGTCAATTTAACAGATTCCTTTTATGCTAGCTGGTGTTATGTTATGTTATGTTATGTTATACCAGGGTTTTATATAGCGTGCGGCTACTCGAAAGAGTGTCCCGACGCTTTGAATTGCACACTAATCTCATAACACAACAGGGAAAGAAAATAAAAGGCAGAGAGAAAGGAAACCTAATAGGGCCAGAAACTAAGAGGTAAAGAGCCAGGTTTTGATGGGGGCTTATCAGGGTATCATGCCTCAAGGGTGGGCAGAATTGGCCTGGGGTACAAAACAGACCCTGCTTCAACAAACACCACAACAGACACAAAGGGGGCCTGCACCTTCTGGATAAAAAAGGCAGTGAGGACCTCACATTGCTGATTGGAGGAAAGAGAGGGGGGACTTTAGGTTGCCCCAAAGATTTAAGATCTTTAAGCAGGGAGAAGATACATTTAGCAGGGTTACTGCTATATCTAAAATGGATATTGTGGCTCTGGGAGCACTTGGCGGGAATAAGGATGTTGAGGGAATGCGTGAGGCAGTCAGATAAAGTGCTTTAAGCCCCATCAGGGTTGCCGGGGAGACTGGGTATGTGATCCAGGGGAAGAGCGCAAAATTGCTCGGTATCAAGTTTATGAGAGGGGCGTTTTAAAACCGATTCACGAGCTGCACCATGGAGGGGTCAAACTCCCTGTAATGCCATGGATAGGTGTATCGGCTGTGAGCATGGGTTGTTGTGTATCGATTTAGATTCCGTATGAATTTCATGATTCATGCCCTGATATTGGTACATTTTCACATTGCCCTTATATAGGCATAGAAATCCAGTCCTTAGGCATAGTCCATGCTACCCAAATACAGGCATGGCTACTTCCATCCGTTCATCTACGTCACAACGAGTTCTTGGAAAACCAGACTCTTAAGCTTTAGGGACTTCCCCTTGCCTGGATATTGATTTCTCCAAGAACTCATTTATTATGCATTAATATCTATTCCTTAGGGTTTCATTCATGACGTTCATATGCCCGACTTTTACGTCGAGACTGGCATTCCTAAACACCTTCAAGGTATAAATATACCTTCATTTTCTATGGCAAAGCACGGTGTGGTTCGATGCAGTTAGACTACCTACTTGCACGACGCAGCAAGTCACAAAGGAAGTCATCTCCCAAGCTGATGCACTGACTAGACGCTGTTATCCTCCCTGCCGAGAATCCAGCTCCAGTGTTTCTGACTCTCCTTGCGGGGTGTTGGGAAATCAAGTCCAGGGAAAGAGATACCAAACTCGCTCATTCTAAGGTATGGAGCTGATTAGAACCTAGAGAAACCTTTGGCAATTCTTGGCGAAACTAAACTAGACTATAGCTAAAACAGCACCTACTTCTTCCCTCGTACTAGACTTAGGTTAGGGACACTGGGGTAGGCTTATTTTAGAAGCACCAGTTGAGTATTTTAGCTTGTGTTATTTATGTTTGTACTCCCTTTTTTATTTCTTTGTAATTTTTTTTGCTACTCAGAAAGAAACAAGTACAAAAAGGTAATATAAAAAGAAAAAATAGAACAGCGATACCATAATGAAGGTTACGTAGATAACAATATCGAAGTAATTCCAAAACAATATATGCAATAAATATATATGACGTGTGACATTGCAGGTAAAGAAAAGCAAAAAAAAAAAAAAAAAGCTAATTCCAGAAAACAGACAACCTTCAAATGCTTAAAGATCCCTAGATCTTATCAAACCTCATTAATGATTTAGTGCCCCTAAATCTAGCTAGAGAGGATTCCATACCGTGTATTTCGTTAAGCAAAGACCACCATTTCATGATTAGCGGGGGATTTTAGGAAATCCAGGCGTGGGCAATTGTAAGTTTAGCGCAGGATAGCATAATAGTAATTATAGCCTTTTGTGAGGTGTTAATGGTGTTGATATCAAGTGGAGCTGAAGAAATTGTGAGCGGGAGAATGCAAGTCAGATTTTGTTTAATTATCTTGTCCACAGCTCTCCAGAATTCTGCTAACATAGGGCACGAGAACAGCATGTGTACCAAATCTGCTGCTACTAGCGCACACTTGGGGCATTTAGTTCGGTCATTATATGAGGGGTTCACATCCCACTTAGATATTCTTTCGGGAGTATGATAGAGCATACATGTCGTTCTGAATTGTTGAGTCTTAAACTAGACGAAAAGACAGCATTATTGATGTTACGCAGCGATGTGTTAATCATCGCAGGACTAATATTACTATCCAACATTTTGCTCCATTTTTCCGCAAGTTTATTGCAATCGCTAATTTTATCGGGACTGAAGCACTTATAGCCAGCACTAATTAACCCCTTGTTTTTATGTAAATACACACAGTCCCAGATAACCGAATTCGAAATACTAGAAAGTTTCATCTTTCGGATGAGGAAATTGTGTATCTGTATATATTTATATCTCATGGAGTCGGTTACTTTATATAGTGTTTTTAATGTATCAAAACTCAAAAATCCTTGTGCTCTATAAAGGTCCCCGAGTGTCCTTATGCCGTGTACCAACCAAGTGTTTGTTGTGCCATTACTGAAAATTTCCGGGAGTCCCGGATTGCTCCACAATGGTAATTTAGGGTGAAAAAAAGAGGTATGACAAAAATTCAAGATATTTCGACATATTTTAACTAAATCCCTGGCGCTCTTAAACCTAACCCTTTTGGGTTTATTATTCGTGATGATTTGAGTTTTGTTTAGATTCAATTTATACCCAGAGATATCTCCAAATCGATTAGCCTCCTCTGTAATACCCTTCAGGGCTTTTGTAATGTCGGTCGAATAGATAGCTATGTCGTCGGCATAAGCCGCGATTTTTAATAAATGGGGGCCAAACTTAAAAGGAAGAATACAGGGTTGGGACTGCAAAGCATGAAGAAACGGTTCCATTGATAAGGCAAACAATAAAGGTGAGAGGGGGCATCCCTGAAGGGTGCCCCGAGCTATGGAAAACGGTATTGATGCCATGCCTACGTAACTGATTTTAGCTATAGGATTGTAATATAGCGATTGGGCCCATTTCAAAAATTTACCGCTAAAGCCAAAATTAGTCATCACCTGCCAAAAGTACTCCCACCCCACCCGGTCAAAGGCCTTTTCTGCATCAAGCAGGATCATACAGAGTAGGGTGGATTCCTTGTCTGCGATATCGAAGGCAGTTATTGCCATATTGATATGTGCCGTAGTATCCCTGCCCATTACTAAACCATGTTGATGCGGGCTGACTTTTTGGTATATACGAGACCAGACGGGTGGTGAACACTTTGGCAAATATTTTGGAATCGGCGTTAACCAACGAAATAGGGCTGTAAGAGCCACAATTGTCCGGTGGTTTCCCTTTTTTCAGAAACAACACACGTTTTACCCTATTCCATGAGCAAGGGGCTTTCCCATGGTCACCGATATAATTAATAACTTGTTGGAAAAGGAAAATCAATTCGTCCAGGCATATTTTATAGATCTCAATAGGTATTACGTCTTCCCCTGAAGCTTTTCCAGATGGTAGGGAAGAAATCGCCTGTCTGATCTCCTGCTGACTGATATAATTAGACAGTTGTATCAGCTCAGGAAAATCGGGTGTTCCTATAAGATGGTCCAAATACTTTTGAATGGCAGCCGAAGTGGGGTATGTTTCGGGAGTGTACAGTTTTTCATAAAACATTGTGAATTGCTCCAAGATTTGAGATGGTTGATCATAAATCATGCTGTTAGGACCACTAATATATTTAATCAAAGAATTTGCTTTTTCATCCGCTATTTTGTAGGCTAACCGTTTCCCGACCTTGTCCCCACTCTCATACTGAGAGAGCAGTGATTTGTGTAGATTTATACAACTCTTTTCCCAGAAAATAGTTTTTAATCTAGACTTCAGGCACCCTAGTTGTAAGCCCAGTGCCATCACATTTTCGAGGCGCAAGTAAAGAGCATCAGCCAATTGCTGTTCAACAGCCAAGATATCATTAACCAGTATTTTGTCTCTCCTGCGGCGCTCAGCGTTTTGTTGGTGAAGAAATTGCTGCGTGAACCCCTGAATGCTTGCCTTACATGCGTCCCAAACCATAAGGCAGGTAGTGGAGTTAAGATTAAGTTCGATAAAATCCACAATATGCAGTTTAAGCTGAGAGATAAATAGGGTGTTTGTAAGCAGGTGCCTAAGAAAAGAAAAGGCTCAGGGTGTAGTGCAATTCTGTTTAGTGTCAAAAGGAAATAAAATGGGATTGTGGTCGGAGTTAATTCTTGGGCGAAGTTCTAAGGTACTGTCGCTCACCAGATTGTCAGGTGCCCAGACCATTTCAATCCGTGAACAGAGCTTATGAGGAGCAGAGTAGTATGTATAGCCTGGCACATTGGGGAAGGCACTACGCCAAACATCCTTAATATTATGGATGTGGCCTAACTCTAGTATAACAGCACGGGTTCTACGCATGCGTTGAAAGGCGTTGCGCCTGGTGGTGTCAATCTGGTAATTCATTATACAGTTGAAGTCACCCATAATAATTAATTCCCCTTCCCACTGTAACAGTTCCATATTTAATTGATAAAAAATGAATCCTTCGTCAAAGTTTGACCCATAGACCACACAAAAAACAAATTGTCAAGATGAGTAGTAGTGGCTAGTGGGAGCTCCCCGATCCTACCCGAAATGGCGTGATTCGGCTTTCAAGATACGCTATGGTGCTGCAGCCAGTCCGGGACTCCGAGAGCACTTGAGACCATTGAGAATTTTTTTTTACATGTAGCTGGTGGAGTTAGCAGTCACTTTTGTATCTTTGTAAAGCGATTGCAGCCGGCGAGCTAGCAAAAGAAGACGACAAGCGAAAGGCGGAGGAAGTTGAGGAGGGCTTCTAAAAGCGACCGCAGTGAGCAGAGACCACGGTTGTGAGGGGGACATGTGAGATGTATTGGGGCCGTATTCGGGCCGGTGAAACCGCCGGTGAACCCGCTGGTGGACCCAGAGACGTGCAGATTTTTTTTCTAAAATAGCAGAGAGTATAAACCACATTTTTAAACGGTAGACGGATGCAGATGCTTGTACTTACTGCTCGCCCGACTCCTTATCCCGCGGCTGATCGGGGGGCCGGTTTTCGGCTGGTCGGGTCTTGGGATACAACCTGGATTACAGCTGAGTGCAGACCCTGCACAGGACGGTGGATCTCAGATGGCTCCAAAGAACTTGTCCAGAGGTACGAGGGCAAACAAACCCAACACTGAGGTTGCACTGGCGGTTACAGCCACAACTGCAACAAATGCAGTACAAGGTCCCGTGAGCCTCGGAAAATCCAAAGAGGGGGCTCTCGCATCGAGAACTACTATGGCAGGTGAAACCGTTTCATCTTCTGGGGGGGGAACTATCACAACTGCCCCTCCTACAGCTTCCACTGTATCTGGCAAGCAAGTTCTGAGACCTCCAGTTTTGCTCGTACCTTTGCCTTCATCAGTTCCTGTTTCCGTGAACAACAGTATTACTAAAACTGACACAAACAATGCTAAATCCACGAAAGGGAGAAAGAGCGAGGCGGAGCTGGAGGCAAATTCAACCAACATAGCTGCCCTCACTGACGTTACGCCAGAGCTCTCACCGCTTGGGGATTCTATAGTAGAAGCAGAAGCAGAAGCTACCTCGTTAGTTCGCTCTGTTGACTGTTCTAGTGAGGATCTCTCTCCGGCGGGAGAGTTAGCTGTTGTAGGCACGGAGGTAACTGGCTCTCCGAATGGAAGATTATACACAGAGGAGGAGGCGTCGGTAGAGGGCACAGAGGAGGGTGAAAACTCTAACGACGAATTTGAGGATTTAACAGAGGGGGATTCCCCTTCAGATACGGCTAAATATCTGGCGAATAGGAGGGATAAGGCTAAGACCAAATCTAAAATTAAGTGCAAGAAGGAGAAAGCACTGGGACTAGTAGTAAGCTCAAACCCTCCGGTAGGGAAAAACCTTCTGATCGAGAAAAGCCCCCTCAGGAAATGGATCCAGGCCAAGGGGTTGGTGAAGAGTATGACACTCAGACTCTCCGGTACAAGCTCGTCTGATCATGATGGTACCGATCCCTCTGCAATGTAAACAGAGGATCCTGTAAGCACGGTAGGCATAGCACAGCCACCCCTAGCTGGATCAACTGTTGTATCTAATATGGTGGGACTCCAGGATTTGGTTCCAGGAGATAGAGGCTCCACATGGGTCACCCTAACTGACGAAGTTTCTCCTAACGGCACCTCCATGGTTAATATCACTGCTGTTAATAGCTCTCCTGTCAGGGTAAAATCACCAGCGATTCTGCCTCCACCAGCTTCTGTGGCTCCTCAACGTATAAATAACTCCACCGTAACTATAGAGTTAGGATCTTTTGATTCGTCACTGGATATTATCTTGCAGACTCTAACTGGCCACAGGAAAGAAGCGCAAGAACATTTCCTGCACTTGCGAGATGACAATACTAAGCTTCAGAGTGCTCTACAAGAGATTACATCTAAGATGGGGGGGGTGACCCAGGAAATGGAGGACTTGCAGCAGCGAGTGGTTCAGGTAGAGGAGGGTTCAGCTAGAACTGATGCTCTGGTTAGCCAACACGATTCCCAACTTCTAGCTCTACAACTGAAAGTTGAAGATTTGGAGAATAGCCAACAGCGATCCAACTTCTGGCTCTTTGGTATTCCAGAGGGAGCTGAAGGGGGTGATCCGAGGGCATTCATGGTAGGCCTACTTCAGAAAGCTGTTACGGATCTCTCTGATTGGGACTGGGATTCCCAACTTCAGAGAGTCCACCAGCTACCACTTGTTCAGAGGAACAAACAAAATAAACTCCCACGTCATTTCTTATCCATTTTGGAAACTATCTGTTAAGGCAGGCAGTATCATTAAAAGCCAATCCTAATTTACCAGTTACAGTAGGAAATCTGTCTTTTTTCGTTAAATCGGATCTCAGTAAGGCTACCATGGACAGACGGTGGCAATTACGTAAACTCATAGATCCGTTTAAATCTCTTGGTGGACAAGTTTTCCTACAGGAACCTGCTCGCCTAAAGGTTAATAAGGGAGGGCAAACTCACTTCCTTACAGATGTAAGGGAAGCCTAGAGCCTACTAGCTTCATTCTCTTAAACTTATAGAGAACTGAAATTGATTCCTAATATCATACTCTATATTTAATCATTCACTCACTTAACGCCCCCTTCTCTCTTTTCTTTGCTCAATTTTTTTTCTCCTCGTCGTATCTTTTATTTCTTAATTAGATACACTTAGATTTTCTTAGTTCGGGTGGGGATTAGGAGGGAACCACTGGTTGCTCCTCAGGATAGCTGCCATCCCAGCGACAGCAAGTGTCCGGGGGGGTGCTCCTACCCGAGAGGGGGGAGGCGGTTGGAGGGGAGGAGGGTTCTGAGGGGGTGGCGGGGGGGGAGGTACCTTTTGGGAAAAGCAACTCAGGAAGTGGAGCTCCGTTATTATTTCAAGAGTATTTTACTTTTCGTTTCAGCCTTACAGAATGATAAGACATATCTGATTTCTCTTTCTAAATGGTGCGTTTAAAATGTTTAGCATGGAATGTTGCAGGTTTAAATAGTAAAAGTAAGAGAAGGCTGGTCCGGGAAGAATTAGCCCTTACCAAATTTTGTTTTTTTATCTGAGACACATATCGCTTATAAAGACAGGAAGATACTTGGTCAATTGGGCTATGATGTGATTGTTTGGTCTACTTTTAACACCTCAATAAGAGGGGTCACCATTCTTAAGGACAAAAGATAGAGATTTGCAGAACTGTTTGTGACAAGAATGGTAGATAGGCCATAGGGCAATTATTAATATGTTTGTACTCCAATACATTTAAAATACACTTATGCCAGGAAATGGGAAGTGGTCCAAGCCCCAGCATTATACAAAAATCATGTAGGATGGGATGAGAACTCTCCTTACCATAAAATCCAGTTAAAAAAATCAACCAACTGCACAAAGGCAGTACCTAGTTAAGCAAGAAACTAAAAAACAGGTCAAGGAGATCTTAGATCAACTTGAATACCAAGGGGTGATTGAAATATGCACCTCATCAATGAACAATCCTTTGTTTCATGTCTTCAAACCAGACAATACATATCGTCTAGTTTTGGATTACAGACAGCTAAACTCTTGTTGCAAAACACTTGCAGTGCAAAATGCACACAGTACAGCATTAACCTCATCGCTGCTACCCATATTCCCCTGAGGTGCTAGAGTATAATGATACTGGGTGTGGTTATGATGGAACCGTTCCGTCATCAGCACAGTTCCACTGTGCCTCATGACGGAACCGTTCCGTCATGAGCATCGAAGGGGTTAATGAACAACATTGTGCGTAAAAAATATAAAACCACATTAGACCTTTCAAATGGTTTCTTTTGTCAAAACATTGCACCAGAATGTAGGTATTTGACCCCTTTTTAGGGCGAGCTGACGTAGCTTGCAATGCGAAGCATTGCAAGCTGTCAGCGAAGACAACTAATGTTGCCCGTATTTGGAAGAGTGGACACGAGAGGGGCACGAGCGTAGACGCGGATTTCACCTCGTGGGCGCGCACGTCGCCTTGCCCCTCTCGTGTCTCATTCCCTTGCGCAAACACACTCCACAGTCACGCATGCGCACATACCCAGCCACACACACTGCATACACACACTGCATACACACACGCAGACCCACGCGCACACACGCAGA
Organism: Lissotriton vulgaris; assembly: GCF_964263255.1. Classification (NCBI taxonomy): domain Eukaryota; kingdom Metazoa; phylum Chordata; class Amphibia; order Caudata; family Salamandridae; genus Lissotriton; species Lissotriton vulgaris. The sequence goes on from NC_141694.1 coordinate 361,754,127, forward strand.
CCCACACAGACACATTCGAACAGACACACACGCGTACACCCCCCTCCCCTCCCCTCCCACTCACCGGGCTCTTTCGGCGTGTTCCGTGTCTTCATCTGCAGCGCTGGTCGGAGTCGGCCGGCTTCACTGCTTCCTCGTCGGCGGCGGGCGGAACTTCCTGCTGGATTGCAGGCCCCGCCCCCGTCTCGGCCAAAAGTGCCTGACTTCCGGTTTTCACGGAGCAGGGCTGCGGCGGTGATTTCTTTTGGGGGCAACAGCGGTAGGCACCCTCGAATTCGCAATGCAATATTAGTATTGGCAAAAATGTGTAACGAGTCGCCACAATAATAGTATTTATTTAAAACGTAACCTACCTGCATCTCAGAAGGGTTGTGTTCTTTTCCCTTTGCCTGTCTGTGCACGGTCAAGAAGTCTCTTTTGATCTATCTCACTGGCAGGAAGGAGCCTGGGCTCAAGGGCCAGATTGTGATTGCGTAACATGAAGTTGATAAACAACAAGCAAGTGTCTGGGGGGGGGGGGGGGGGGGGTGAGGGCTCGCCTCATGGTTTGGACCCTAGGCAACACACACTCCACACAATACCACTCAGTGCCACAATTATATGCTACATAATTACACTGCACTCAATGCAACATACACTCCAAACAATACCACTCAGTGCCACATAATTGCACGCCACACAATTACACTCTACTGAATACATCATACACTCCACATAATTACACGCCACATAATTACACTGCACTCAACACAACATACACTCCAAATACCACTATGTCACATAATTACACGCCACATAATTATACTCTACTGAATGCAACACACTCCACACAATACCACTCAGTGCCACATAATTATGCTTCATAACTACATTGCACTCAACGCAACATACACTCCAAATACCACTCAGTGCCACATAATTACATTGCACTCAATGCAACATACACTCCAAATACCACTCAGTGCCACATAATTACACGCCACATAATTACACTCTACTGATTAGACTGGGCTCAATGCAACATACACTCCAAATACAACTCAGTGCCACATAATTACACACCACATAATTACACTGCACTCAATGCAACATACACTCCAAATACAACTCAGTGCCACATAATTACACACCACACAATTACACTGCACTCAATGCAACATGCACTCCAAATACAACTCGGTGCCACATAATTACACGCCACATAATTACACTGCACTCAATGCAACATGCACTCCAAATACCACTCAGTGCCACATAATTACACGCCACATAATTACACTGCACTCAACATCTAAGTCACGTAAATACAACACATATTGCATTACAAATGCTATAGGTGTCACATTTGCGAAAGTTAAAACTATTGGCAATGTAAATGACTAAGCTATTAATTTTGGTATTTTCAAAACCAACAGATAAATATAAAATTTGTCATTTACAATACCAACAGCTCAAACTTTCCTAATGCGAGACCTATTGCATTGCAAATGCTTGTTCAATAATGGGGACACCGCGTCACTTCTGTTGTCTCCCTTAAGGATTCAAGAATAGTCCTGGGTTATTCTCAGCAAGAGTAACAGAGTTACTACAAACGTATGATGATGAAGCATTGTCATACGTCGATTATTTTTATCTGACAGACGATTACATGGATAGGCACTTGAACAGGGTGAACACCATTATACTGGGCTTCAAATTCAACTTTAAAAAATCTAGAATTGCCCATCTTAACATCCTTTTTCTAGGATATGGACTATCAAGTGAAGGAAAAAGCCTGGCAGCCAACTTTTTAGAAAAATGTGCACTGCTCCATCCTCCAAAAACGCTGAAAAACTTAGTCGATTCTTGGTTTCCAAAATTTCGGAAGAACTTACATTCTAAATTACGCAGAATGGGTTAAACCTCTCTACAAATTAATAAAACCTGATTTTAAAACAGTAAATTGGAATAAAGAACACACAGAAATTTTGTGTTCACTCCAAACAGACATTTTAGCAACATAACATTTACAAACAAGCGTAAATGTACGCAACTTAGTGATCCGAATCATTTCGGGTCAATGCGGATTCACCTACTTAACTTTTAACAAAGGTGAAAAAGTACCAATAGCATACAAATCACATTTGTACACACAAGCAGAAATGAAATTCAATTCTACAAAAAAAATTCTGACAGCAGTTCATACCGCTGTAGCAAAAGAAAGAGCCCTAGCGCAGGAGAAACGCATTATAATCGTAAATCCTGTACCTGCCTTAGAAGCACGGATAAAAGCGAGCATTCCAAATGCAAAGCTTTACGTCGAAGATGGATACAATGGGTTAATTCTCTTGCTGCAACTGATGTTGAATACGTTTTTGATCCTTATTTGAAAACACAAGCATTTCTACAATACGAACAAGAATGTCCTCTGCCTACTGAAATTCTGCCTCTAGACCAGTATGAATGTATAATTTATACATTCGCGCTAGAGGATCCTAAACTGGGTAATTAGTCTAAAGGAAGGAGCGCCTGGTAAAGGGCTCCCAAATCACTCTGCACACTTTGTTTTAACCTACTGCTTCTGCATTGCATCAAGCCTAAGTGATGACCATTGCAAGAAACGCCAGTCCTAACTGTTTAAATTTGCCGTTTCTCACTCGCCACATTTGGTTTTACAATCACTCACGGTTCACTGCATCCCAGGTCTGCGTCTTTCCCGGTCCACCCCGGATTGTTCCGGTTGAGTGGAGGGAAGGCGGATGCAGACCGGAAGTGCCTCATTGCAACTGCGACGGTTAGCGGTCTAGTTGCCAGAGCACCAGCATATAACCCGATGCAAGCCTCGACGTACCGCTGGCACGCCAAAGGCTAGCCCGTCCGTGCCAGATCGGGCCCAGGGCCAGGAACTCTGGTTTCTACTCCCACAGCCCCTCTACGCTACTCCAGGTAAAAACTACTCCAAATAATGCAGGCCCCAAAGATATTAAGCTCTCACTCAATTACCATTGAGAAACTGCAAAACAACTGCACCCATGCCCTTACAAACTGTCATCAATGGGAATCCAACACCCAGCAGGGAATCCATTTAGCATGGCCCTGCTGAACTGCAGATCCTTACCTAAACACTCCCTGGAAATCTCCATTCTCCTACAGGACACAAAACTTGATGTTCTGTTTCTTACAGAGACCTGGCTTTCTCCAAGCTGTGACCCAGACGTTGTGCAGGCTCTCCCCCCGGGATACTTGATTCAACGCCTTGACAGAACAAGTGGCAAAGGTGGTGGAATAGCAATCATCTATAAAGAACACCTAACTTGTCACATCCTGGACAGCCCCCATCTAGATTGTGAAAACACCCACTTCACCATTGAACTCACCCCCTCTAGATCTTTTTCTGGCATCCTCCTATACCACCACCCGGGAGCACACGGACAATTCTGTAGCTCGCTTCTGGAAACTGTCCTTTCCCTGGCTAGTGTCTCACCCAACTTTAATCTTCTTAGAGACTTAAATTTGCACTTTGTTAACCCACTGGACAAAGTGGATGAAAAATTGGGACTTTACCTCTCAGCCTACCAACTCCACTTTAAGATCCATCAAGATACAAACATGAAAGGTCATCTCCTATACCCTATTTTTTCAAACATAACAGAAATAAAAGGGATGGAATCTATCCCCGTTCCCTGGTCAGATAATTTTTTAGTACCTTTCATCTGGCATCCACTCACCGAGGGCCCCCACATGCCAGCCTCATGCACCCTAGAACGGCCCTGGCCAAAACTGGCTGTAGAGGGCTAGACCCACGAACTACAATTAATCAAACCCACATATGATCCTGACCCCTCAGTAGCAGATAAGAAATTCTCCTCATGGTTCGAGAACGCACTGGACATAGTACTGCCCAGAAAAATCTTATAAAAAAAAAGTGGAACGAACAAATCCCCCTGGTTCACTTCGGAACTCCGTAAACTAAAACATTCCAAGAGATTAGGAAGAGCATGGAGGAAAGACGTAGCTAGCAATAAAAAAAACTAATATAGATCATCCATTACATCCTATTAAGCTGCTCTAAAAACAACACAGGCTGCCTTCTACGAAGAAAAAATTTGATCCTCCTCCAGGGAAACATTTCGTATTGTCGAAAAACTTCTGAAAGTTCCCGATCCACCCACTGACCCTTCTGGCCATCCATGCAATGAATTGGCAGAATTCTTCACCACCAAAATTCAAAATATCCTAAACACCTCCCACCTAACAACAATGATCACTACCTAGAGCCCCACAAACCAGAACCTCAGAACAATGCCCATTGTTTAGAATCATTCTCTGCTCTCACTGAGGTATTATTTCACCCATATTAGAATCGATCAAGAGCGGCTCCCCGCTCGACCCGACACCGTTTAACATCCAGAAGTCAGCTGCACCACCCATCAACTCCCCCATTATTCATTTATCAATGCCTCCCTAACAAGGGGCATCGTCCACCTGGACTGGAAAAAGGCCATGGTAAAGGCACTACTAAAAAAAACCATCTAGATCCCACTGAGATGGGCAGCTACCGTCCCATCTCCTTACTACCGGGAATCAGTAAGGTGCCAGAAAAAATTGTCAATCGCCAACTCTCTGATCACCTAGAGTCCGGTGGACTACTCCACTCTTCCCAGACTGGTTTCCGCCCTGGCCAGGGTACAGAAACCGCACTGATAGCAGCTGTGGAGGAGGCGAGAAAGATTCTTGACTTGGGAGGCGTTAGGATATGTTCCATGCAGAGGGCCTGTCCACGTTCACTCCACTAGCTATTGGTTCTTGTCAGTCTGTCCGCTCTTCTTGCAATAACTGAATTCTGATTAACAGATTATTGGGTCCTGATATGTGTGAAGGACTTCCTGTATGGCATCGTTTATGATTTGTTTTTACCAAGGTTTGTTGTATTCTTTATGCTGGCTTGTGATGGCCCAAAGACTATTGTATTATCGAGCATGGCCCCATGATTGCTCTAAAAATGTTCGCCTCATTGTTAAATGCCTTTCACAGTAAATGGGTGCTGCTGTAGTCTAACCTGTAAAAAAAGTTTCTAGAACAAACACGTGTTGGCGCTTTCAACCCCACCCAATGCTACCTAAAAAAAAGAAATTAAGGAACTCGAGCGGCCGCTTGTGTTCGTCACTCTAATCCTCCTCACCTGAATACCTGACTCACCGATCCTGCGCTCCTGATTCTTGAAGTCGTCATCTCTTCTCACCGACGGCTCTTCTTCCGGGAACATTGTCCATCCTTGAGATCCTACCCTTCCGGTTTCCGGCAGTCCTCGGTCCAGTTAGAAATCTCGTCCGTCCCGAAAAGAAAAGTAAAATAATGAAAAAAAGGGTAAATACATTCACGATTGCACCAGAATGCGAGTAAGTACATTTTTGACTTAATTTAAAGGGAAAACAATGCGCCTTGATGTACCTTTATAAATCAAGTTCCGGAAAAGACAGCTGGCTACTAATTGGTCATCTAATTAAAACAGACTTCCTTGTTTATTCTTCCAAAGACAAAACTCACGTAGTTTATGCCAACAGAAAAATACTTGCTGCAAAAAGACATAGTTGGCTCAACATACAAAGGAGCATGTTAATGACTTATATTATTGGCGAAAAGACTGATACGGTAGTGTAAATATTTTGGCAAAACTTGTTTTTAGAGTCTTGGAATTATTGGTCATTCACCTCAAGGAATTTTTTTTGTTTAAAGGACACAGAACAAAGAAACGAAGTAAGCAATAAATTCCAAAAGGTCATAAGGGACACATACTGTGTGTAACTTGGATTGGATGTTAATTCATGTTGTCTATTTTCTCCTTAAGAATGTTGTAGGCTGCAAATTACTTCAAAAGAGATAGTCACGTTTTCAGAGAATGATCTGGTGAAATAAGAAGCGCCAGAATAGAGAGGTATATTAAGTTTGTTTGTTCTAATATGCTGATATAGATATCTGAAAGTTACATAGCTAAACAAGTAACAAGAATGTTAATTATTTTCTGCTGAAGAAGTATTCCCCAAAGTGAGACAAGTGAGAAGTCCAGAGGAGCTGTGGAGGAGGCGAGAAAGATTCTTGACTTTGGAGGCGTTAGGGTATGTTCCATGCAGAGGGCATTCCCCCTTCTCTTGGGCTTCTTTTCCTCACGCTTTGCTCTTTAAGACAATGCGGCAGGATTAGAGGTTTGAGAGAGGGTGCGAATAGTCTTTAATTCTTTCTGGCAGGACTACCTGGATTTTCAGGTGAGTGAGGACTTAACAGGAGGATCCACAGCAGTTATCCTCCTGGACCTAAGCGCAGCCTTCGACACAGTGAACCACTGCATTTTGGTACACCGTCTCAACAAAGTAGGAGTGACAGGCACGGCCCCATCCTGGCTGAAATCGTTGCTGGAAATGAGAACTTTCCAAGTATTCTAAGGTAACACTCGATCCCAACCTATTCCGCTTCACTGTGGGGTTCCCCAGGGCTCGTCCCTGAGCCCTACACTTTTTAATGTGTATATGTCTCCACTGGAAAAAATAGTAGCCCCTTTTGGAATTAAACTGGTTACCTACGCAGATGATACCAAACTAATCGTAACATTAAATCAGGCGGATCAGTCTAGCTGGATGAACAGATCACACCTTAAACTTAACGGCGGGGGTGTGGCTAGCAGCCAACTGTAATAGCCGCAGCCTAAAGGGGCTCCTACCTTCCTGGCAAGGATTCCGCGCTATCCGCTGCCATCCCGATGTGAAATTACTCTGCAATCGTGGTGATACATCCCGGGACCCCCTCTGGGAGCCTTTTCTGTGGAAGTGACAGTGTTTCAGCAGGGGCGGAGCAGTTACCGATCTCCCGTCAGCAGTGACAATGGCGGCTCCTCAGTGAAGACGGGCCCATGCATAGATCCTGCGGGGTGCCGGAAGACGAGACAGCAGAGCTGAGGGGCCGCGACTGGTGTGGTTACATGCTGTCGGCGGCAGCAGAACGACTGGCGGCCAGAAACGATTGTGGGCACGTACGGCTGCCAGGATGATGATGCAAGGTCCCGACTTTGGGGCCTAGATGAAGACGGAAGCGGGTGCGAATACTGAAGGGCTTACGGAGGATCCAGGTGCTGACCTACTCCTGTGAATGTACTCGCGGGTAGACGAAGGCACCCGCTGTTGTCTACTGCTGCTGTAGTTGGGCGGGTAGTGCCCAGGACTGGACCAAGTGACGAGAGGTGCTGGGGTGGCCCGGAAGGGATATCATACTGGGGCCCAGTCTAGAGGCGGTACTGAAGTGACAGGCCCAACTTATAGGACTGAGCCAAGTTGGAGACGACCCCCCCACCTCCACTACTGGGCGCTAGTGCCGGCGGCTGTGGGACAGGAACCGCAGTGATTGTGGACACACCCTGTTAGTGGTTCGGGTGCCTGAGTACATACAGGAGGTCCTGGCTTTGAGGCCTTGGCCAGTACGAGCGCGGCCGCAGCCTTGGTGGCCTCCTGGAGGCCATTGTGCATTGATCTTGGCCCACCGGGACAGACTGCCATAATTGAAACTGCACACTGCCACTTCTGTGGGCTGGGGCTGGTTTGGGCATAAGGGAAGGACAAACATAACGCTGCAAGACTGAGGAAACCCAGCTGATGGCATGCTGAGAGCGACCAGGTTTGGGGGTATAGGGAAGTAGGGGACCTGGCTTCTGAACTGGCATAAGGAGGACAACTAAGTGCGACGAGGGCTCTGCGCTGGTATTTGCTGGTGATGACCTTCCACTCCCTCCTGGGCCTGACACATACTACTGCTGGCCCAGACGAGGCTTGAAGTGTCTACAGGGAAAGGTGATGAGCTACGCTGCCTATCTCGTGGAGTGACAGTGGCTAATGTGATCTATGACCTGCTGGCTTGACAGTTGCAATGGTTAGTGAGAGTGGAAGGTGATCAGGAAAGAATTGACTACAATGAGAACTCTGATTTGACTCCCCTAGGTGTTTGCTGAGATCGGTGCTGAGCCCATGGGACACTGCGCTTGTGAGTCAGAAAGAGTACCGGAACTGGGGCCGCTGGCAGAGGCCAGGCACACTGTACAAACTCCTAAAAACTGTTTTGGAGAAGAAGAGTTGTGCCCTTCCTGCGACAAAGAGACAAAGCGGAGACCACGAGGTGGCGGTCTCGTTTGGCTTTGATCACTCCATTTGCCCCATAGGCTGGATTGCTGAAGACAGGCCACCATGGCGACCGGGGGAAGGGGCCCAAGGGGTAACCCCCAGAAACAATTGGCAACATTTGATTGGTCAAAGTCTGGAGATAAAGGAGATTCCCCAAGATCCGAAAAAGAAAACTGAAGGACTGGGTTCTTTAAGACCCAGCGGTGCCAGGGCACAACACCTGAAACCTTCGTGGGTAACCTGCTCCGGCGCACGAATCACAGAGACACGGGACACTTCCTTCGACGTCAAAGATTCAAGGTTTATTTGCTGCAGGGAACACAGAAGTCACGACAAGTACACCACGTGCAACTTGGGGAGACTGCTTCAAATTGGTTCTGTGGATCGCTCCTTTTATACAGTTTTTACCCATAGAGTTACATTGAACACAAAAGTTTACAACCCGGTTCCCACCATTATCCCCCAGAGGGGTCGCTTTGGTCACTTTGAAACACATCAGGTCCGGAACATAAGTGCGGAAACATTTGGCGGTTCCCAACTGTAAAAACCCATCTTCCCAACATTAGCGAATTCCAATCGGCAGTAAAACAGATCGAAATAGGAACAAAGACAGGTGCAGAGGAAGACGGAGACAGTGGGGAGATCGGAAAGGGTGTAAAAGGGGAGGTATCAGGAAACACGAGATACAGGCATCAAAGGGACGTGCCTAATGAGATGCACGACTGAGACAATAAGTCCGTGCGGCAAGATGAGCCTCAAGCGGCGCCATCTGCCTTACAGTAGCATCCCCCTCGTCATAAAGACACTTACAAAGAACATGTGTCTTCCGCAAATATCTTGGGAGTCCCAGGGTCGCGAAGCGGACAACGTCCGTTCGCTGGCTACTTGAGGGCAAGAAACAAAATGGATGCCGTATCTAAGATGGAACCCGTGGGTACAGATAGAAATACCCACGTAACAGACGAACGGTTTAAGTTAGTGCAGCGAAACTGCGCACACTTACTAAACTCGTCATTTGCGGTTAATAGATACCAGACTCGACCATATTCGTGCGAGTCAAAAACACCACTTACAATTGTCACGGAACCTCAGACGCTCCTTTTGCCCTCATGTAGGCAAGCACTAGTCGGAATCATATTCGATATTCATCAGACCATCGAGATGTTGCTGTAGCATAGCTCTGTCCAACCGAGTCCCCTTGGTAACAGGTGGTTGTCTCATACACGTTGTAGCACAGAGGCCACATAAGACAGGACCACACTGCACACAAAGGCAACACGTGAACAGGAACACCACAACGACTCCGATGATCATCAGAATCTTCCAACCCCAAGTCGACATCAGGCCCCAAAACCATCCAAGTAGCGTCCAATCCCCTACATCCACGTGTATGGATTCGGAGATCTTATGCAACCTCGAGATGGCTTGATAGACAGTAGGAGCGTTATCTGGAATGAAAATGCAGCAGCTCGAATGGATCACCTTACATACCCCACCTCGATCTACTAAGATGACATCTAAAACCATACGGTTTTGTAACGTCATAAGTCTCTCCGCCTGAAGTTCAGTGGTGATATTACCAAGGGCACTGGCAGTAATATTAGCTGTCGATTCTACCACCCGAGTCAACTGTCTCAGGTTCCTACTATTAACCATAGGTCCCCAAAACGGGAGGAAACCCTTGAAAAAGTCTCCTGCCTCTTGACCGGCAGTATCCTCTTCGCTAATTACGCCTCGCACAACTCTAGTCTTATGATAATCGGCATCTACAGTAAACGTCGGAGGCAACAGATTTGCAATGAAACATGAGCCCATGAAGTCAGCGGGCAACCATGCATATGCACGATCATAGCAGATAAAGTATGTACCCTTGGCAGCCAGAAACACAGGGGACGAGACCATCGGCAGAATGTAATTTTCAGTGCAAGCACTTGCTCCAAGTCGGGCTTGCGATCTTCGGCCACGACCCATGAGACAAAAATTACCAGTGTGGGGTACGACCCATATCGGAGGCGAGCTTTTAAGCTGCTTTTCGCTAGTGAACGCACTATATTCACCTCTACTTAGGACCCGATAAGCCTGTACCTCTTCTTCGGGAATAAGCGAGGGATCATAGATATCGCTATCTAAATCCTCTATTGCTATCGACAAAGGTTTTTGATACGAGGTAGGACCAGAGTAGGGAGAACGTGGTTCTCGAATGGGGTGGAAACCCAGTGCGCTTCGAAACATTGTCTGGAATGCTCGAGCAGACCCTTGGGAACTATACGGTAACACCAGATATGGAATTCCCTTATCCGTAGTATGTGGCATCAACCCACACACCCAACAATTAGTAGTATTAACCACTAACTGATGCTGATGAAGGAGCTGAATAAAGGAATTGTTGCGGAATTCTACACGTCTAGCCTGTTCGTGTTCCGGTAACATATGAAAGGAATGAGGAGAAACAGTGGAGGTAAGTTTAGGGTCAGGAGTAGGAGTAGGTGTAGCAAAAGGTAAGAAGTAAGACATCGTGTAATACACCCCACCCGCCAATAATGCAGAAGCAGTCAAAAACAATACAAACAATTGGAATATAAAACATTTGGTACGACTGAGTTGCTGCAGCTTGAATCTGTGAGCCTGAGCTCCTTCCAAATCATTCAGCTTCGAGAATGCCATTCCCTACGACCGTCCGCAACGTTTCTTGACGCACTTCGTTCTGTGTAGCAATAGTCAATCCCTAGGAGTTCCCAGGAACCGACGGCCTTTAACCTAGCGTCAAGACCTACTATCCAGAAGGAAGTACGCGCGCGGCCCTACGGCCTTTAATGCACAATATGTATATATGCAAAAACAAAGTCTCTCAGCTGTGGAAGCAAAAAGTACAAGGAATAAAGCTCAATATATGTACAATGAATAATTACAGTAATACGAAGGTTCAAAACTGATCACGGAAAACGGGATAATGCAGTTGTCAATACAACAAAGCAGGATCTTTTATTTGTCCTTAGTGCGAGATCGCAAAAAGTATCGAGTTTTCCCAGGACGTGTCTGCTCGTCAAACAAAGGATCCGTTGAAGAGACAGCGTCCCGTTGATCAGTTGAGTGGTTTGGTCTTGAGTCTTTCGATGATAATTGTTCAACAATGTCTTTCTGCTGCGCTGAGAATTCTCCAACAGGCTGTGCGTCGCTAAAAGGCACAAACGTCGGCAATACTTCAGTTTCAGTTGATGCAATGCCTTTCCTCACCCACGAGTCTGCTGGCAACGGAATGGGGACTTTCTTGGTGTGCGTGGCATGCACCCAATTCTTCCGCCCCTCAAGACGAACTGCAGTTCTCGTGGCAAGGAGGACCTGGTAGGGTCCGGTAAACCTCGGGTCCAGGTTATTCTTGCGTGAAAAATTTCTCGTCACCACCCAGTCTCCGGGCTGGAGCTGGTGGCCTGGACCCTCCGTCTGCGTCGGCAATGCTTCGTGAACCTGTTGGTGAATTAACCTCAGTTTAGCAGTCAAGTCATGTAGATAATCAATCAACATTGGGTACTCAAGATCACGAAAAATACCTGGCCTAGGAACCCCCCATACTTTCGCAGGACGGCCGAACACTATTTCATAGGGACTAAGCCCTACTCGGGAGTGTACAGTCGCCCTAGTTGACAGTAATGCTAGAGGTAAAGCATCAGGCCACGAAAGACCAGTCGTAGCCTGAATCTTCGCTAACTTTAGTTTGAGGGTGCCGTTGTACCCTTCAACCAATCCAGCTGACTGGGGATGATTGGCGCTATGGAATTTCTGATTAATTCCAAGGCCCTTACACACACTCTTCATCACACTACCCACAAACTCACTTCCGTTATCTGACCACACGACTCTAGGCATTCCATACCGAGGAAAATATTCCTTCAGTAGGATTTTCGCAGTAGACAAAGCAGTATTGTCTTTGAGGGGATAGGCCTCGATCCATCGGGAGAATGCGCAAACCACAACTAAAACGTATTTCAGGTTATTGCATCTCTCCATATGGATGAAGTCCAATTGAATCACCTCAAAGGGGCATGAAGGGGGAGCAAAACTGCCAGGAGGAGTTGGGGTTCCTTTGCCAGGATTATACATCATGCACACCATACAATTCTTCACCAGACGTTCAGCACATTTCGTGATACCATCATTCTTCCATACAGGGGAAAGCAACTTACAAATACCTTTCGCGCTAATATGTGCTAACCCATGCGCCATTGTCACAACGGCCAGCACATACGCATCCGGTAACATCCATCTTTTCTGATCAGACAAATCAATCCAACAACCATTCGCATCCAATTTTCCCGTACTTTCTTTCCACTTCGCCTTTTCAGTGTCGGTGGCTTCATTCTGAATTGTTTTCACACTCTCGATAGTGTCCTCACACATACTCGATTCTGTAGGCCACCTAACTGGACTCGTCACATACATTCGAGTGCTAAGGTTCCGGGCAGTCTCCTTAGCAGTCTCATCCGCAAACGCATTACCACGACCAACATCATCCGTCACCTTACGATGCGCACTACATTTAACAATTGCAACTTGTTTAGGCAACGTCAGTGCATCCAGAAGATCATTCACAAGCTGGCCATGCTGAATCTTTGTACCGTGCGACGTCAAGAAACCTCTCTCTCTCCACAATCGTCCAAAACTGTGAGCGACGCCAAATGCGTATTGGCTGTCGGTAAACACATTCACACGTTTCCCTTTCGCTAACACACATGCTCTAGTGAGAGCAATCAATTCTGCAGCTTGGGCAGAATTCTGATTTAATCTTGCAGTCTCAACAACAATATTCAACGTTACAACAGCATAAGCAGTAGTCACATCGCCATTCGGCAACTTAAAGCATGACCCATCCACATATAGTGTACCATCCGGATCTTCCAATGGGGTGTTTTTAAGGTCCACTCGACCTTTTGTTTCTTCCTCCGTCCTCAAGTAGCAATCATGTTCTGCTACTTCATCTGACTCTGTGCTAATTGGTAACAAAGTTGCCGGGTTCAGAACATTACAACGTTTTATTTGAATGTGGCTTGCCAACAGCGTCAACTCGTACCCAGACAACCTCGCACTCGTCAAGTGCTGAGTTTTCGTACGATTCAAAAGAGTATCGACTGCATGCGGAACCATCACCGTAAGCATATTATCCATGACCAATCCTGCTGATTGTCGGATGGAGACCGCAGCTGCCGCAGTTGCTCTCAAACAACTCGGCAATGCTCTAGCTACCGGGTCCAAGGTCGAGGAAAAATATGCACATGGACGTTGCTTACCACCAAAAGGTTGCGTTAAGACACTCAAAGCACAACCTTCCCTCTCGTGAACATATAACGTAAACGGCTTACTGTAGTCGGGAGTACCTAACACAGGAGCCGAACACAATGAATCACGCAATTCAGAAAAACTTTTCTGACATTCGTCCGTCCATGGTAAAGGAGTTGAAACATCCTTGCACGTAAGAGCCACCAATGGTTTCGCTAGCAATGAAAAATTAGGAATCCATTGCCTGCAGTATGATGTGATACCTAGAAAGGCACGCACATCTCTTTGGGTTGTTGGCACAGCCATTCGCGCAATTGCTGCAATTCTCTCTGGGGTCAATCTCCTTCCCTCCTTTGACAATAAGTGACCTAGATAGGTTACTTCTTGGCAACAATATTGGAGTTTAGAAGGTGACACCTTATGATTCAACTCACAGAGATGTTGCAGCAACGACACCGTAGCAATTTTGCAAATGTCCTGAGTATCAGCAGCTACCAATAAGTCATCGACGTATTGGATTAAGGCCGCACCAGCCGGCAACCTAAACGCATCCAGTTGACCCTTCAAGGCTTGGCTGTAAATCGATGGACTTTCACAGTAGCCCTGAGGAGCGCGTTTGAACCGGAAGCTACGTCCACCAAGAGAGAAACCGAAAAGGTCTCTGCTCTCCTCGGCAATCGGGATGCTAAAAAATGCATTTTTCAAGTCAATCACCGAAAACCATGATGCAGAAGCTGGAATCAGAGTCAGTAGCGCCGTAATGTCAGGCACAACGGGAAATTGAGGAACCACAATTTTATTCACCTCCCGTAAATCGATAACAAAGCGATAAACAGGCGGTTTCGAAGGATCAGTACGTTTAAGAATGGGCAGCACGGGGCTGTTGCACACGTTTCCCCGAGTCTCCTCAATAACATCTTTCTCGATCAAATCATAGATGATCGCTAACAGTGCTCGTTCACCATCAAGGGAGATACGATATTGGGGAATACGTGGCAGTCGCACATTAGATTTCAACTGTACAACATAAGGGGAGATATCAAGTAGGCCCACGTCATTTGGACCCGTTGCCCACAAAGACGCAGGAAGAGAACTCAATTCCGGTGGGAGCTTATCGAGGGACAAATACATAGGAGAGTCAATCCTCTCTCCTAACGTAAGCTTTACACCCGCAGGAGAACAATACAAAGTCGCGTACAAACGTTTAAGCAAATCCAGGCCCAAAAGATTTTCACCACAACCCGTAGTCAAAATCAACGGAGCTTCTAGCTCACGTGGCCCAATTTTGAGGGGCAAAGGGCGTGAAACTGGATTGCTAACAGGGGCGCCAGAGAATCCAACGGAAACATTTGTTAAGCCAGACAAAGGTGCGCCAGGGAGTTTCGAATGCATGATAGAACTTTTCGCTGCACCAGTGTCCAACAGAAAAGGCTCAACGACGCCCGATGTAGCAACTGCGACGTAAGGCCCTCTCTGATCAACCGGAACTGATACCACTCCCTCTCCTTGTCTATGGCTGTCCTAGTAATTACAGTCGTCAGTTCCCTGATCGACGTAATAATCATCTACATTGTACTGCGCAGATCGTCCTTGCGATGATCCACGTTGATCGAAACAATTATTAGAATTAGATGAGTTATCTGAGCGATCATTCTGAGCACCACGACCTCTACCACGTGACGCCTGCTGCGAACCACCACGACCTCCTCTAGATGAGTTACCATTGTTACGTTCATTCAAAACAGGGCAATTGAATTTAATGTGTCCGTCCTGTCTACAATAAGCACATTGATTGTACCCTAACGAGGATCTTTGGGAGGAGGAGTCATTACGAGTTTGGGATCTGTTCGATTGCGACTGCGATCTAGTCTGCTGTGAATTATTCTGATTCGAACGTGGAGGATACGCTTGCTGAAGCAGCACTTTAGTTTTTAGCTCTTTCGTCTTTTTATCAGCACGGTCGCTCTCTTCTTTCTCTCTGTTCTCATAATATTGTGCCGTAGCCAATATCTGAGCTGAAGTAGAAACGGCCCATGCACTTTCCGAATTCTTTAACTTATTGCTCAGATCGGGCAATAAATTCGAAACAAATTTATCCAGGAACAATCTTTGACCACCCTCAGTACCCATATCCTGTCCACTATGGTCGATGAATGCCTCCTCAAACCTCGTAAAGAAGTCGGAGACACTCTCGTCCTTCTTTTGCTTACAGGCTGACAATTTGTCCCAGTTCACCTTCATAGCTGGCATAAGAGTTTTCATTAATGTTATTATTCGTTGGGGAAGAGCAGTAATCATCTGGTCGGGTTTAGCACCACCAACTTGTCCGGCATCTGCCGCTACAATGGCAGCCCAATCACCGCCTAATTCATTCGGATGATTCTCCTGCCGAATCTTAGCCCATACCGGTTGCGGTACGACATTGCCGAACAACATATCGATATCGGAAAGATTCATTACCGTAGCATCTACGAGCTGCGATAATTCTTTGTAATACCCTGTAGGATTTTTGCGAGGGTCAGGCAAAGATTGCTTCACCTGTAACACTTCCGAACGTTTCCATGGGAGATGTATCCATACTCTCTCAAAATGCCCCACTGTCGTCGGAGGTTGAGCATTAGGATTAGGTGGTATCCAGACCGGTGGAACTTCTCGCATGGGAAATTGGCCAGACTCGTCTGGTTGTTTTTCAATATCCTCAACGAACAATGCATGAGGGATTGGAGCGGGACGAAAAGATAGCAATCGCTCAACAGCACGTCGAACGTTGGTATCCACTATCAGCCCATTTGCGAACTGAAGCTGAAGATCAGACAGAGCGGTGAGCACCTCGTCAGGCGCATCGGCCGCTATCTGATCATGAAGGAACTTACACATTTCGTTGAACACATATCTCTGGGTAGGTATATTAAATTGACAAAATGTATCGAGTACGACACGGGGTGGACTTCTAAGAGGATTTACCATCCAACCCATCGCCATATTATATAGCGCAACGCGTTCTCTGTTTCCAGGAAGCTGACTACGTCTCTGAGGACCATCGGAACCAGCGGACCCATGAACAGGTCCGAGCGAATGAAAGAAGCTAGCCGCAAGAGGAGAATTGCGACTACGAATAGAGGGAGAGGAATAAGACACAGGACTAACAAGAGAAGGAGTAGAAACAGTAGCAACAGCAGGAGTTAGCAAAACAGGAGCAGTAGCAGGAGCAGTAGCGGGAGCAGGAGTATGTGGAAGCGGAGGAGCAGTAGGGATAGCAACAGGCAAAGGAGCAGGAACAGTCGGAAGGGCAGGTGCAAGTTGAGGAACAGGCGGAGGAAGAATAGGCGGAAGAATAGGTACAGCAGGAACCACAGGAGCTGCGGTACCCTGTACATACGGAGGTGGCGACTTCATAAGATAAGACATTAAAGGATCCTCAACTGGCTCTTCCTTCTTTTCCGACTCCGTAGGCAAAACGGGATAACATTTATCTACGGTCATACGCTGTAGTCTGTCAAACACTTCCTTATCCTTAACCTCCTTATCTCGCTGAAATTGCTCTGCTTTCTTCACTATGGTAGCAACATTATCTCGCTGATTACGTTTAGTCTGTCTGATTTCCTTCTGTCGGGCTTCTTTACGCCACAACCGAAAGGCATCAAACATGGCCGGCCTTGACTTTCTTTCAAACAATTTAATCTCTAGATTATCTAAGATCGGTGCCTCGAAGCTACCATGTGGTGGCCAGCGAAGGTCACCATCTTTCTTTGTATATTTGATCCAGTAATCATTAAAAGTAATCGGGCCTAGCCCATGTTTGCTATAAAGTTAATACGTGGGAGTTCCAACCGGAGGTATCGGACACGAGTCCTCCAGTCGGGAATCCGTACCACAAGGCCTGAAACAACTAAACAAAGTACTACGACCAGGCATCTTGCACACTAGCCGAGTTTCACAAACTTCAAGGGTTACGGGACTTACCAAGTCCCAGCAAAGAACAAAACCCTCGGTTTTTGGCGGCTGCAGTCGTCAAACAATACAACAAAGTACGCTAGCAAAGTGTCACCGACAAAAACACTCACACAGCGTTAACAACAAAAACACTCGCTAAAGTGTCAACAACCAAGAACTCTGGGAGCGACCCACAAATACTTAACTCAAAGATCGATGGCGTCACCAGGAAGGCCCGTCAGTCGTCTCGCTCTACCAAGGTCTACGCCAGGCGCCAAAACAGGTCTACAGTCAGGGCAGCAGTCCGTCGCAGCCGTCAGGAGGCGGGAATCATCGCGGGAAAAGTCTTCGGGCCACTTGTTTCGACAACAGGATCGATGAAGCGGGGTGCACCTTCCCTCGGAGATTTCACACGAAGTTCCTCACGATCGTCGGGCTTGGACCGGTACCACTGATGCAGCCCCACGTTGGGCGCCAACTGAAGGACTGGGTTCTTTAAGACCCAGCGGTGCCAGGGCACAACACCTGAAACCTTCGTGGGTAACCTGCTCCGGCGCACGAATCACAGAGACACGGGACACTTCCTTCGACGTCAAAGATTCAAGGTTTATTTGCTGCAGGGAACACAGAAGTCACGACAAGTACACCACGTGCAACTTGGGGAGACTGCTTCAAATTGGTTCTGTGGATCGCTCCTTTTATACAGTTTTTACCCATAGAGTTACATCGAACACAAAAGTTTACAACCCGGTTCCCACCATTATCCCCCAGAGGGGTCGCTTTGGTCACTTTGAAACACATCAGGTCCGGAACATAAGTGCGGAAACATTTGGCGGTTCCCAACTGTAAAAACCCATCTTCCCAACATTAGCGAATTCCAATCGGCAGTAAAACAGATCGAAATAGGAACAAAGACAGGTGCAGAGGAAGACGGAGACAGTGGGGAGATCGGAAAGGGTGTAAAAGGGGAGGTATCAGGAAACACGAGATACAGGCATCAAAGGGACGTGCCTAATGAGATGCACGACTGAGACAATAAGTCCGTGCGGCAAGATGAGCCTCAAGCGGCGCCATCTGCCTTACAGTAGCATCCCCCTCGTCATAAAGACACTTACAAAGAACATGTGTCTTCCGCAAATATCTTGGGAGTCCCAGGGTCGCGAAGCGGACAACGTCCGTTCGCTGGCTACTTGAGGGCAAGAAACAAAATGGATGCCGTATCTAAGATGGAACCCGTGGGTACAGATAGAAATACCCACGTAACAGACGAACGGTTTAAGTTAGTGCAGCGAAACTGCGCACACTTACTAAACTCGTCATTTGCGGTTAATAGATACCAGACTCGACCATATTCGTGCGAGTCAAAAACACCACTTACAATTGTCACGGAACCTCAAAATGACGCAGCAGCATCTGCGCAGATCACAGAGCCTACTCTCCATGATGTCATGGCAGCTATCAGTGGAGTGCGATCATCAGTGGATTCGGTTACGGTGGAGGTCTCGCTTCTCCGGGCCAACTTCCGTAAGATGGATGAGAAGGTTCAAGAACTGAAAATTGTCACCAAGGACCAGCAGACAGACACCTCAGAATTGCAAACACAGATGCTTGACCTACAGAGGAAACAGGAAAGGATGTCGCAGCAACTCGATTAAGAAGGTCGTGCCGTCGTAATAATATTTGAATCTTAGGAGTTCTGGAAAGGGCAGAGGGGCCGGCAGCGGATTTACATGTGGAGGACGAAGCACCTCAAGCCTGCGAAACTCTCCAACTACTTTTCGATTGAAAGGGCTCATAGGGTGCCTAGGGGAAGACCAAGACCTGGAGACCCATTATTGCATGGGTGTTCAACTACCACAATAGAGATATTATCCTACAGACGGCGCGCTCGAACCCTCCCTTGAAAATAGAGAACTATGAGGTAGCCCTCTATCCTGCTTTCACGGCCAAGGTTCAAGCTCAAAGACGCAGTTACCAAGCGGTGAAGAAGGAACTAAGGGACAGAGAGATCAAATATGCGATGTTGTTTCCTGCACGTCTGAGGGTCGAATCTGACAGCAAGTCCTGGTTTTTTGATTCCCCGGAGGCAGTCTGGGAATGGATGGAGGGCTGGTCCACAGTGAGAAATCAGAGGAGAGATCGCCGAGGAGGGTCGGGCCAGCGCAGAGAGGACCCATTAGAGACAGTCCACAATGCCCCGACAAACAGCTCTAGCCACCTTGAAGAACAGGACTAATGGACATGGGCAGCAGGACCAGGACAACCCACGCTGAAACGTCTGATTGAACGCAAGTAGTGGTACTGGAAGGAGGGGGGATGGGGGTGATGCTATTTACTGTGTGATTTGGTGACAAAGGGTTCCCGAAGTTATGCTGTGAACTGATTAATCGCTTTGATGTGTTTTGGTGGGAACGCTGTAAAAAGTGGATGGCTATGTTTCGAGTTCTATATGATTTGATTCGCCGGGAAGGGGAGATGCTCTACCCCGGTTATTTTGGGAATTTTAGAGAGGGGGAGAAGCACTCTGCCGAGTTTGGGGGTGGGTAGTTTTGAATCCACAGGCAGGGAGGGGGGAGGAGGTTGGGGAGCGGAGAGGGAGATTGTTTCTTGGTTACTTGGTTTATTGAGGATTTGGTTGCTACGCTAGGACGATTGAGTGACTTCACGAAGGAAGAATTGTTCTTTCAATTATTGGCTTCCATACACCCAAACTCTAAAATGGCTGTACTGTTTGTTGAACGATAATTGCTAGGTACTCAGGTTTACATATTATCTTATTCAGACATAATCGGAAGGAGGGAACGAGGGGTGACACAGACGTGGGGCAGGATAGTAAACGACGCTTGACCGTAATGTCCTGGAATGTGAATGGGATGGGAGATAAGATCAAGAGAGGCATAGTACAGCAATACCTGCAGAGATGTGGTCTTATTGCAGGAAGCCCATTTGGTGGGTCGCAAATCTAAGGCCCTCACTAGATGGGGATACACACTTTTGGCACATGCAGACTATACTACTGGTTCCAGGGGTACGTCAATATTAGTTAAAAAGACTACACCCCTCATTATACACAAGACGTGGACTGACACGGCAGGCCGCTTTGCGGGGGTGGAAGCTCAGTGGGATGGGAAGGATCTTAATCTGATCTCGGTCCACCTACCACCTGCTCTGGGCAAAACGGCGCTGGAGGACTTGGGTAACAAACTGATAGGTCTACGAGAAGGTGTGCTGATCATGGGAGGAGACTACAGTATGACATTAGATGACACTACTTACCATAGCCCACCTAAACCCCATGAAAAGGTTAATAACCTGCTGTCTAACTTTGTGCAGGCACTGGGTCTCGCAGACGTGGGTCAGGCACTTCATCCCACCGACACAATGTTTAACTTTTTATCTAATGCCCATCGTAGTCTGTCGTGTATTGACTGCTTCCGTACACATTTGTCCTCGGTGGGAAACTTTGCCCAATATAAAGTGTTGCCTAGGCGGATCTCAGATCACTCCCTGGTCTGGACGACATATACGCAATGGGAAGGTCAACCACCAGCCACCATAGTAATTAACCCGTGGCTCCTACGCATCCCCGATATTAGAGACGAACTCTGCACGCAGACCGGGAATTACTTTACGGAAAACGTGGGTTCGGTTGACTCCTTGCAAACCATCTGGGAGGCCTTCAAAGTAGTGATAAAAGGCGTAGCTAGTTTGTTAAAGGCAAGCAACACTGTCAAAAAGCAAGAACTCTTGGCTCAGGTGGAAAATGACCTCATTGACCTGGAGCTTGAGCACTCGCAAGATCCCTCGCCTGACATTAGTCATAGGCTCACACTGAAACAGGATGAGTTTCGGTTAAAATCTAGGGAGCAGATATTGGCCAGACATCGAGCGACGCAACACAGACTAAATCCGCTGCCGGCCCCCCTGCACTTTCCAGAACTCCTAAGATTCGAATATTATTACGACGGGCACGACCTTCATAATCATTGAGTTGCTGCGACATCCTTTCCTGTTACCTCTGTAGGTCAAGTATCTGTGTTTGCAATTCTGAGGTGTATGCAGGAAAGGCGGGAGCAAGGCTCCAGATGGGTTCATAGGCTGAGGACGCCGGATGGGGGCACGATAACACCCGGCAGACCTAGTGGAACGATTTGCCAATTATTTTGAAGGGGTGTACACTCCCTCTACTAGTTATACAGCGGACAACTCATATCAGCTTCTTAAAGACAGTAATCTTCCGTGCCTCTCTAAGGCGGATAAAGACGATCTGGGGGTTGACCTCTCCACTGAAGAAATAGGCAAGGCTTTGGGGCAACTTAAATCAGGAAAGGCTATGGGGCCTAACGGAGTCCCAGTGGAGTTTCTGTAGGCTACAGCCTCTTTAACTACACCACATTTGAAAGCCATGTATGAAGAGAGTTTAAAAAAGGGTCAGCTGCCCCTAGACCAGCGCCTCGCCACTATTGTAGTTATTTATAAACAAGGAAAACCAAGTGATCATTGCAGCTCCAATAGGCCGATCTCATTGATAAATGTGGAGACGAAGATTTTGGTGAAAGTCTTGGCGAATAGATTGGTGACAGTTGTTACCTCCTTAGTCCACCCAGATCAGTCTGGCTTTATGCCAGGGCGTACCACGGCTCTTAACTTGCGACGGGTACACAACGTCATGGCTAGGCGACAATATATAGATGAAGACGCAGCAATATTATCCCTAGATGCCTCTATGGCTTTCGATTCCATAGAATGGCCATATTTATTTGAGGTGTTGCAAAGGGCAGGGCTAGGTCCCAAATTTGTAGCTTGGGTACTCTCTTATATACAGGGGTATTAGGACAGGTGAGAGTGAACGGTTTTACCTCCTGGACGTTCGAACTCCGTAGGGGTACGAGACAGGGATGCCCGTTATCCCCGCTGATCTTTTACCTCGTACTGGAACCACTCGCGGCCTGGGTACGTAGAGACATAATGGTGCGTGGCATGCGCTGGGCGAATGATGTGGAAGACCGTATATCGCTATATGCGGACGATATCCTTCTTTACTTGTCATACCCGTATAGATCGATCAGGGTTGTCCTGGACATTTTCACAAACTTTGGTAAATACTCGGGGTTTGCAATAAACTGGCGCAAATCAGTTCTTTTTATGCTGAAAGGAGAGGTGCCGTGTCTCCCAGCACAGTGTGTGATAAAGGTTGCCACAGACGGTTTTAGCTATTTGGGGATCTTTGTTACCTCAGACCCAGCCTGTTTTTACAACTCAAATCTGGCCCTGCCTCTGGCTCATCTGCGTGCAGATGTTAAACATTGGAGGACCCTACCCTTGACACTAGTGGGGAGGGCAGCGCTATTTAAGATGCTGGCCCTTCCTCGCTTCCTCTCCACAATTGCCCCTACAAAGTCCCGGATTCGTATTTCATAGAGGTTGAGGGTGAGATCACTACACTGCTATGGGATGGGAAAGCCCCTAGGATTGCTTGGCAGAAACTGACAAAAAGTTGGTATGATGGGGGCATAGCCCTCCCAGACCAGCAACGCTATTACTGGGCGGCGCATCTGGTGACTATTAACCATTGGATATATTACCCTCCAGACGACCCAGCGTATGCCCTAGATAGATTTCAGACTGATCGCACACGTTACTTAGGTGCTCTATATACCACCGACAAGAAAAATAAACGGAAGTTTTTTGGACCGACCAAACACACACTTGATATTTGGCGCATAGTCACGTCTCAACTGGGCTGGACAGACACACTATCGTTGGCCACACCACTTTGGTTTGCTCAGAAGCTGGGAAGGCTAGGGTATCAGCCTGGGTTTGATAAGTGGGACCTCATTGGGCTGTCCACAGTGGAAGATTTGGTTAAAAAGAGAGCGATATTGACTTTTAGTGAGCTCCAGGACAAATATCAGTTGGCTCAGGGGGAAATTTACCGATACCTACAAATTAGACATGCGTTACAGGCAGCCATTCCGTCCTTCACGGACATACCGGAATCTTCCCCTCTGGAGGACCACCTGCTTGATGGTCCTCTCAGATCAAAGGCAATCTCCTTAACCTATAAAAAGTTGAGCAACAACCTTTCCGGATACCTTCCCGAAACTCAGGGAACATTGGCAATATGATATAGGTCCTATAGAGGACGAAGACTGGCAATCAGCACTGATGTCCCCACGTGAGGCGGCCATTACTCAAAGATTCCACCTGATCCAACTTAGAATACTGCACCGCTCATACATAACGGCGACAGTTTGGGCAGAAATAGGGGCTAAACATGACGTCAGATGTGGAAGGGAGTGTGGCCAGCAAGCCACATTTTACCACACCCTGTGGACTTGCCCCCAGGTATGCCCCTCTGGGCGGGAGCCAAGACACGTATGTCCACTGCAGTAGGGAAAGAAATAACTCTAACCCCACAACTTGGACTACTAAACATTTGGGAGGCCAAGGACATCAAACAACAGTTTACTGCATTGGGTTACACAATGGTGAAGAGAGAAGTGGCTAGGGGTTGGGGGGACAAAAACCCGCCCGTGTCACCGTGTGGGGCAAAGAAATGGACTAGTGTATGCTGGCGGAGACAGAGGTATATAAGGCGAGGGGGTGCCCTAAGAAATGGGATAGGAAGTGGTACCATTGGAACAAATACATGGGAGATATATGTGTGTCGCCCACGGCCGAAATGGAAATGCGCAGACAGGAGAGATTGATGGGAGATGTGTCCTGAGGGCTATTGACTGATACTAACCTGTAATTATTTTGATGATGTTATGCAATGTGTCATTCAATCATGTACTGTACTACTGTGATTATACTCAATAAACAACGTTCTAAAAAAAAAAAAACTTAATGGCAAAAAACAGAGCTCTTGCTGCTGAGCAACCAGTAACCACTGGGGAAAAACCAACCGTCCCAGCAAGGCCTGTCTGGATCCCAAAGTTTGGTGATCTAGTCAGAGAAAAGATCGCGGACAAGAAAGAATTTGGGCCTTCTTACAGACAACCAGTACCTGTCCTAGCAATCCACGGAACAAGAACAGTGATACTGCAGCCCCCTGCTGGTAAAAAGGAGAACCGATTCATGTCTATCGACCTGATCAAACCACACTATGTGGCCGATATTAAGCAGTAAGCCAAGTGGACTCCGCCAATGTAGCAGACTCACTCCTCTAGCTACAATCCAAGAGGTTCAAACTGAGAGACTCATCCCCATTGAGGAATCTGCAGTGAGAAAAGAAGAACTATACAACAAAGTTATGGAACTTGTACCTCTTGAGACCCAAATAACAGTTCATCATGAAACACCTGTCTACAACAAAGTACCAACTGTCTACAATGAAGTAGCACCTGTCTACAATGAAGTAACAAGTGATCAAGTCATTCCAGCGGTTTCAACAAATCTGGATGCATCCCCACCATTGACAGAACTGCCTCTGGGTACTTCATTAACTTTGATACGTTTTCTGAGGATCCAGCGAACCTGAAACAACACCAGTAAAAAGAACTTTCAAAGAACAAGCAGCTAACCTTTTCCATCACCTGGAAAACACTTACCTGGTTTCACCGTGGATTGAATTTTGGATTGTGTTGGGAATATGTTTTCTTCTACTATGGTTAGCTCTGTTAATAACTCTGGGTATGCTGATAAATGGAAGATATGTAAAAATGGACACAGCAAGTAAGAAAGTCAACTTACTCCTCAAGCCACACAAATCAGCTCATCATGAACAAAGAGTCTTGTCAGCAGTGAATATCACAGCCGTTCCTATACCTGATGGTATAGCTTGGGACAAAACAGAATATGACATTTTTGGCCCGTCGGAGCTTTTGAAGATTCCACACTTATTCAAGATTTCATTTAGTGACTGTTTCATCGAGTACCTTTTCTGATGACTGGGACTTCGAGACTGTTAATAGCATGATGTCTGATCTAGAGAGGTCTGCAGTATTCACAAATCATGAATATTTAGAAAATTCATTAGACTATGAACAACTGTATTGTTATAACCATTATGGTCATCATTTCTAGTACAAATCTGTAAGTCCTAGAAATGTGTTAATGTATAACCAATGTGAACATAGTCCTATGCCACCAAAGAGTAGCTCAAAAACATTTGCTATGAAATTTCCATACTTTTCAGGGTTCAATGTATCCAATGCAGAAACATTTTACTTTAGAAATGTAAACAGTACAAGGAATGAAAATTATGTTGACCAATACGAAACAGATTTGTTCTGCAGCCTTTTATGCCCAACTGTCTAGACAGGGTTTCGACTTTTAGAAAAGACAAAATTGAGACAAAAACTGTCTGGGGTACAAAAGATTGGCAGGTACAGGGAGTAGAAGCTTTGTTTAGGGTCTGTATCATCCCTGAGCAAATTATGTTTTTGAATGACACTGTCCAACAAACGTCCTGCCTTGGGTTAGCCAAGATCAAAGATATGAACAATCCGTCCATACCTACACCTGAGAGTGATGAAACTTCAGTGGGGGAGGTCGACGTACATACTATTTTGCATCACAACAGAACAGATCCAGATTGGAATAAATGGTTAATCTGGCCCACAGACAAAAATAACTGTCAAGATAGATTCCTGAACAAAACAAAAGGGTTTAAAATCAATAGGCCAGACCCAAGATATGTTCAAAGGCAGCATCCTGGAATAGTAACAACATACAGTGTAGAGAAAATCTGCCTTGATTGGCTACTTAATTCTACACTTAGGGATGTAAAGCAACACTTATCTTTACTTAAAGATGGCGCAGACCTTAGGGAATTCTTGCTAGGACCAAGAAAGCCACGTCAAAAACGTTTCATATATGCCGGTATATATGCTGCATATAACGAAATCTGAAATACTAGGCAAGCAGAGACTGCAGAACGAATAACGAGAAATTGATTGTATTCATTTAGAGAAATCGCTCTCTGTAGTTGACAATGGGTTAATGACTCTGTCGTCCAGGATATATTCATTGGACAGCATTGTGTCTTCTGCCATAGATATCATGGAAGAAGACTTGGTCATGTTGCAACATGGTCGATCTCAACTACGTTCTATCATGCTATTAGGTTGGATGCTCCAAAACTTGCGTTCAAGCTATGTGCCTTGGCATTTAATCAATACTATGTCACTATTTTCAGAATTTAATCTCGCTGATAAACAGATCAAACTGGCACAAAGGAGAGCAGACTATACGGTGCTGAGCATTGAAAAACTGGAAAGATTACCATTCACTGTAGCAGAAAAACCTGCTACTGAATGGATAATACATGGAACAATCACTCTCCCTGTTACAATTTTTCATTTTCAGTTTTGCCTAAAACACATACCAGCAGGCAAATATGAAAGGTTGGGTAAAGAATACATCAAGACATCCTGAGATTTACCATACACACACAGATGTTGGAGTGGGGGACGTGAAGTGTTTCTTAGCGGTTCAAACTGTGAAAATGCACTAAGCCGATCTCTCCTTTGCTAGGGTATTCATTTACAAGGGGCCTGTGATGGTTCCTCTAACAGCTTATACTGTCACCGGCAAGGTTCACCAGCTGCAGTGATTGATCCAATTTGTGGACAACTTTTAAAAGGAAGTTACCTCATGTTGAACGATCACAGCTGCTGTGGCATGTTGCCAGGTATTCCATATCCGGTAACTGTGTCATCCAGGGTCACTTGCTGTATGCAAGTATTGTTTCCAAAAACCAAGACAGTCAGGGAGTCGCCACTTTGACCTTCACTGAACATCTCTTCTATACGAATTGATACTCCAAGCAGAATGAAAGCCATTCTTTTGCAAAAAAACTGTGCCACTGACCTCGACGAACAAGTTACTTACCTTCGGTAACGATATATCTGTAAGAAACATTAGTTAGTGTTAGATTCCTTACCTTAGAATATCCCCAGGCGTCAGTCTGGATCCGGAAACTTTTGCGTAGCAGTACCCCTGCGCGTCGGTAGGCGTCGTCTGCAGGCGTCCCCTGCGGCTCCGCGTCCGTCGTCGGCGTCGTGCGCCGTGATGACGTCGCTGGAGTACATAGACGCCGCCTCCGCGCGCTGACGTCAGTTCTTTGCACACAGCTTTTCCGCGCCAGGAGACGCAGAGCCATGAGAGAACCAACACTGGTGCCATGTAAAAACTAGGGCCCTGAAAGGGATGACCTTAACCCTAGGTATCAGTTCGCAGAACGGGGAGGATGGGTGGGTTCGGTAAGGAATCTAACACTAACTAATGTTTCTTACAGATATATCGTTACCGAAGGTAAGTAACTTGTTCATCTGAAAGAAACACGTTAGTGTTAGATTCCTTACCTTAGAATACATACCCCAGCAATACCAACCCCGGTGGTGGGTCTGCGAACCAATACAAAACTACACCAGAAAGTCCTGGAGGACAGAACGGCCAAAGAAGCCATCCCTCCGGACTTGACTGTCCAGGCAGTAGTGCCTCGCAAAGGTGTGCAGCGAGGCCCACGTAGCCGCCTGGCAAATGTCCTGCAAGGGGACTCCCCGGCCCAGGGCAGTAGTAGCTGCCGTGGCCCGAGTGGAATGGGCCCTCAGCCCAACAGGAGGCTCCTTCCGAGCCAAAGAGTAGCACGCTTTGATGCAGAGGACGACCCATCGAGAGATGGTTCGTTTACAAACCGCCCGTCCCTTCTTCGCACCCACGTAGCCAACAAACAGTTGGTCATCCACCCGGAACTGCGATCCATGTAAAATGAAAGCGCACGTTTTGGGTCCAGACGATGGAGCCGCTCTTCATCCTTTGAAGGATGCGGAGGCGGGAAGAAGGAAGGGAGGGTGATGGACTGCCCGATGTGAAAGGCCGAAACAACCTTGGGCAGGAAAGAAGGTCTAGTCCTCAGAACCACCTTGTCAGGATGAATGGACAGGAAAGGAGGTTGGACAGAAAGAGCCTGGAGCTCACTCACCCTCCTGGCAGAGGTGATGGCAACCAGGAAAGCCGTCTTTAAAGTCAGGAGACGGAGAGGGCAAGAATGAAGGGGCTCAAAGGGAGCACACATCAGGAAAGTTAGAACCAGGTTCAAATCCCACTGAGGCATCACAAACGGAACAGGTGGAAACATGTGAGTGATGCCTTTCAAGAATCGAGTTACAATCGGGGATTTGAACAAAGAAGGCTGATCAGGAAGCTTCAAAAAGGCTGAAAGGGCAGAAAGGTAGCCCTTGATAGTGCCCAGAGCAGAGCCCTGCTGGGCAAGAGAAAGAAGAAACAGAAGAACCTCCGAAAGAGGGGCAGAAAGAGGGTCCACAGCCTTTGCTGTGCACCATGCCACAAATCTGTTCCACCGACAGGCGTATACCGACTTAGTGGAGGGACGCCTGGCTGCCAGAATAACATCACAGACTTCAGGAGGCAAGTCAAATGGCCTCAACTGCCGCCGCTCAATCTCCAAGCATGGAGGTGGAGACTGGACAGGTTCGGGTGGAGGACCGTCCCCTGCTGCTGCGACAGAAGGTCCTCCTGAAGGGGCAGGCGGATCGGGGGACCGACTGACATGCTGAGTAGCTCGGGATACCAGTACCTTCTAGCCCAGTCCGGAGCCACAAGGATAACTTGAGCCCGGTCGCGCCTGATCTTCTTCAGCACTCTGGGCAGAAGTGGTATAGGCGGAAAGGCGTATAACAGACCGCAACTCCACTCGCGCCGAAAGGCGTCGCCGTGCGAGTGCCGTCTTGGAAACTCCAACGCGCAGAACTGATGACATTGCGCGTTCTCTTCTGTGGCGAATAGATCTAACCAAGGCTCTCCCCAGTGCAGAAAGATGCCTTGCGCCACGTCCGAGTTCAGACGCCATTCGTGATCCATCGAGCACCGACGGCTGAGTTCGTCCGCCCTGGCGTTCAGAGAACCTGCCAGGTGTTGAACCGTCAGAGTCACGCCCTGACGTTCCAGCCATTGCCAGAGGCGCAGAGCCTCCTGGCAAAGGGTCCACGACCCCACTCCGCCCTGTTTGTTGCAGTACCACATGGCGGTGGTGTTGTCGGTGAACACCTGCACTACACTCCCGTTGACAAAGGGGAGGAATGCCTTCAGTGCCAGACGAATCGCCCGCAGCTCCAACAGATTGATATGGAGCCGGGACTCCGCCGGAGACCAGATGCCTCTGATCTCTGCCTCTCCCAAGTGGCCATCCCAGCCCTGGAGGGACGCGTCCGTCACGACAACGTGCTCCGGTTGGGGAAGGGAGAGGGACTTGCCCCTGACCCAATCGCGGTCCGTAAGCCACCACTGCAGTTGTCTCGCAGTGCCTTCCGAGATCAAGACGTGGTCGGACAAGTTGCCCTGATGCTGGGCCCACTGAAACTTCAGGTCCCACTGCAGAGCCCGCATCCGCCACCTGGCGTGATGCACCAGAAGGATGCAGGAAGCCATCAGTCCCAGCAGCCGCAGCGTCAACCTGACCGAGACCCGGGATAGCGGTTGAAAGATGGGAATCAAAGCCTGAATATCCCGAACCCGCCGTTCCGGAGGATAAACCCGAAACTGCGCCGAGTCCAGAACCGCTCCGATGAAAAGGAGCTTTTGAGAGGGACACAGGTGTGATTTCGGCACGTTGATGGAGAACCCCACGTCGTGCAAGAGGTCTGCCGTCATCTGAAGGTGGTGGACGACTGTTTGGGGCGAGCCCGCCTTCAACAACCAATCGTCTAGGTAGGGGAAGACTGAAACCCCCAACCTGCGCAGATGGGCTGCGACCACCGCCATCACCTTTGTGAACACCCGTGTGGCGCTGGTAAGGCCGAAGGGGAGCACGATAAACTGAAAGTGCTCCAGGCCTACCGTGAACCGCAGGTAACGCCGGTGGGCCGGCAGGACGGGGATGTGAAAATAGGCGTCCTGCAAGTCCAACGCTACCATCCAGTCTTGTGGGTCTAGAGCAGCCAAGACCTGAGCTAACGTCAACATCTTGAACTTCTCCTTCCTGAGGAAGCCGTTGACGTTCCTTAGATCCAAGATAGGACGTAGGCCCCCCTTGTCCTTCTTGGGCACCAGAAAGTAGTGGGAATAGCAACCACGCCCTACTTCTGGCCCAGGAACGCGCTCGATGGCCCCCTTGGCCAAGAGGGCCGTAACTTCCTCCTGCAGAAGTGTCAAGTGGTCCCCCGACACACGGTGGTTCTGCGGTGGCATGGCTGGAGGAGAGGTCTCGAAGGGGAGGGAGTAGCCCCTTCGGACGATTTGCAGCACCCACCTGTCCGAAGTGATCGTGCGCCAGTGAGCGTGGTGATGGCGAACCCTGCCACCCACTGGCGTCACATGGGGCCGAAAGCACGGACTAGGAGGATTTTGGGGTAGATGCTGCGGGGGAAGGTGTGGTCTGACCCCGCCGTTGTCCCCGACCGCCACCACGGCGGTTTCCACGGCCGCCACCGCGTTGGAAGGATTGTTGCGGCGCGTGGCTGGCAGCACGTGTGGGGGCGCCCCTTCCTTGGCCACGAAAGGGACGAAACGAACCCGTTTGCTGACGCTGGGTCGAGAGACCCAAGGACTTGGCCGTGACCCTGGAGTCCTTGAAGCGTTCCAGCGCGTGGTCCGCCTTGTCACCGAACAGGTGACAGCCATCAAACGGCATGTCCATCAATGTATTCTGGACATCAGCCGAAAAATTGGCGGATCTCAGCCAGGCGTGGCGACTAATCGCCACCGTCGTTGACATAGCTCTGCCCAGCGAGTCGGTCGTATCAAGACCACACCGTATTGAATATTTCGCTGCATCCCGGCCCTCAGCCACAGCTTGACCGAGTTTTGCCCGCACCTCCATGGGGCATTCTGGCAGCAGTTCCGCGACCGTATCCCACACAGAGTGGGTGTAGCGGCCCAAGAGGCAAGCGGTGTTGCAAGACCGCAGGCCCAAACTAATGGACGAGAAGACCTTTGTGCCAAACTGGTCATACCTCTTGGATTCCCGGTCGGGCGGGGCCGACGGGAATGCGGACTGGGAGGTCGAGGCCTGGATCACCAGACTCTCAGGAGTGGGGTGGGTAGACAGGTACTTGGGGTCGTCCGGACAAGGACGGTGGCGCCTGGCCACGTTCCGATCAACAGGCGCACCTGAAGCGGGCCTGGACCACGTGCCCAACAGAACGTCTGACAAGGCTTCATTAAACCGCAGCAGTGGCTCCTGTGGGCATGACTGCGGTTTGAAGACCTCGGTGAGGATGTTAGGCCTCACGGCCGCGACGGGGAGCTCAAGGTGCAAGGCCTTGGCAGCCCTCATCAGCACCACAGAATAGGCAGCTCCCTCCACCGATGCCACGGAAGGAGGAGAGATCAAACCAGGGTTAGGAGAGTCGTCCAAACCACTGGCATCCCCCAAGTCACCTGTCCAGTCCGGGTCATACTGGCACTCGCGTGACAGAGGGTCCTCGGACCCCTCCCAACCTTCACCGTACTCCTCATCCTCTCCGTATTCGGAGTCAATGATGAAGACCGGCTCCTCGGGGTTCATGGGCCCCATCGGCGCCGGGACCGGCGTCGAGCGACGCCCGTCCGGCGCCGCGTCCGGCGTCGGAGAAGGTAAGGGGACGGCGCCGCCCGGAGCCGGCGCCGGAACCCCACCGCCGGCCGGAGCCGGCACTGGAGAACCGGCGCCGCGCGGGGGCGGCGTCGGGGGTAACCCCGATGGCAACGGCGCCGGGGAGGCCGGAAGACCAGCCGGCGCCGATCCCGAAGGCCCTTGCGGCGCCGGGGTCGGAGCCGTCGGCAGCGCCGGGGCCGGAGCACCCGACGGCGCCGAGGCAGGGACACCCGAACCGCCAGGGCCCCCAGACGGTAGCACTGGGCCCGAAGGCACCGTAGGCCCCGTCGGAGAAGCGAGCGCCCTCATGGCCATGAGGAACGCCTCGATCTCCTCAGGCGTCGCGCCATGCCCAGGGACCGGAGGGTATGAGGCAGGCCGCGCCGGCGACTCTCGCGGAGCCGCGGGGTTGGGGTCACCCGAGCCCCCGGCCGCATCGCGCGAGCGTCGGGGGGAGTCGGGGGTACGATGACGACGCCCCGACTTCTTGTGCTTCCTACCTGACGAGCCTGACGAGTGGTGTCGACTTCCGGAACGCTCGGCGCGGCTCCGCGACCGCTCCCTCGAACGCTCTCTCGACCTCCGGCCGGACCGGGACCGCTCCCGGTCCCGACGTGGGGCCGACACCCGGAGCTCCAGTAGCTTGCGGGACCGCTCCCGCCTAGCCTTGTTGGTGAGGGCCCGGCAGTCGACACAGGAGTCCACGTCGTGGTCGGGGCCCAGACACCGGAGACAGAGGCGGTGATGATCCGTGACCGACATCGTGCGCTCACAGTCATCGCAATTCTTGAACCCAGGCATCCTATCAGGCACAATAAGAGAAAAAACAATCGAAAAACTTGGTCAAAGACCGGAGTACTGCTCTTCAGATCTGCGTCCACTGGCGCGGAAAAAAGAAGAACTGACGTCAGCGCGCGGAGGCGGCGTCTATGTACTCCAGCGACGTCATCACGGCGCACGACGCCAACGACGGACGCGGAGCCGCATGGGACGCCTGCAGACGACGCCTACCGACGCGCAGGGGTACTGCTACGCAAAAGTTTCCGGATCCAGACTGACGCCTGGGGATATTCTAAGGTAAGGAATCTAACACTAACGTGTTTCTTTCAGATCAAAGAGACTTATGATCTACAAGTCGCAAGGACTTCTGCCGCGATACATGCCCTTTTGAATAGAAACTGCCCTATAAATTTCTCAGAAACGTTAAGTCGTATCTTAAACATGGCTGATACGAGCAGTATTGTACATGTATTTAAGACTGTATTTTCCGGACTGCTAGCACCTTTTCAAGCAGTCCTTGGAATCATTCCAAACTTCGTGCACTCTGTGTTTGGCGGACGGCCCCTCCTTTTGGGACTCGTTGCAGGGATACTATTTTTGCTCCTTCTGCTACGATATGGCTAGCCAAATCACCAGCAACACCCAGTTCTCCATGGAGACAACTCTACTGGCGATGAAGTGTCGTGAGTGCATCGTCCAAATTCTGGGGTTACCTCATCTACGAGAATTAAATACCACATGGTTACTGTCATTCAGACCAATCTGGCAATATTGCATCTTACCTGTTCTACGGTGCCTGCTATGTGAAGAGGAATGCGTGCTAGACATCTGTTCAACACTCCCATCAGTCATGCCAACGGATATTGATACTTTGCTGGACCCTGTAATGGCCCATGCTCTGTGTTGTCCCCAGCGGCTACCATTCCTGATGACGGCATTCATAGAGATCTCACAGACGCAAATTGCAACTGCTGAGGTACGGGAGGAATCAACAGGTGTGCATCCGATTCAAACATTGCTCATGTGACCAATGCTAAAGGCGTTAGTTCACATCTATGTGCGGTTAATCTTCTAAACGAGGTAATCCAACTTTTGCCTACAATGATAGACGACTTTCTGTCTACAGACATAGAGGATTTTATGTTTTCTCCAAGCCTTAACACTGACTTTTGATTTTGGCAAATAATGTTCTGCGAGACTCGTAATTTGACATTCATTTATCACAACAAGGAACTAACTTTGGAAATTTTTCCTATGATTAATTTTTTCTCCAAATTTGTATTTTTCATTTTTTGGCACAAAGTAATCTGCTTATAGTAGAACTATTCATAGAGAACAAGAATTATTTGAATACTTCCAGATACAATATTTGACCTTGTCCACATACAAATGATTATGTAATCTGACATGAAATGGTTTTGGCACCTTTTTCTTCTGTATTTACGAGCCATTTCATAAATGTATATTTTCATGATTCAGCCAATTTGCATTCAAAATGTCAACATATGCTTAGAATGAATACTTGCTTTAATGTGTACAGCACCAATTCTTTAGTTTGAATACATAATTTACAATGTAGTTGAAACATGCTTTTTAGCACTTTGTGTGTAGATACATTTTAGATATGTTATCATGTTTAGGATCTAATAATGTTGTACATACGAAAGTGGAGTGGGTGTTGTGTATCGATTTAGATTCCGTATGAATTTCCCGATTCATGCCCTTATATAGATACATTTCACAATGCCCTTATATAGGC
This sequence comes from Lissotriton vulgaris, assembly GCF_964263255.1. Lineage (NCBI taxonomy): Eukaryota > Metazoa > Chordata > Amphibia > Caudata > Salamandridae > Lissotriton > Lissotriton vulgaris. The sequence continues at coordinate 361,788,556 of NC_141694.1, forward strand.
ATAGAAATCCAGTCCTTATTTAGACATAGTCCATGCTACCCAAATACAGGCATGGCTACTTCCATCCGTTCATCTAAGTCACGAGTTCTTGGAAAACCAGACTCTTTAAGCTTTAGGGACTTCCCCTTGTCTGGATATTGATTTCTCCAGGAACTCATTTATTATGCATGAACATCTATTTCTTAGGGGTTCATTCATGACGTTCATATGCCCAACTTTTACGTCGACACTGGCATTCCTAAACACCTTCAAGGCATAAATATACCTTCACTTGCTATGGCAAAGCACTGAGTGGTTCAGTTCAATTTGACTACCTACTTACATGACGCAGCTCGCCACAGCAAGTCCCTAAGGAAGTAATCTTCCTTGCTGACACACTGACTAGACGTGGTCATCCTCCCTGCCGAGAATCCAGCTCCAGTGTTTCTGACTCCCCTTGCGGGGTGTTGGGAAATCAAGTCCTGGGAAAGAGATACCAACCTCTCTCATTCTAAGGTATGGAGCTGATTAGGACCTAGGGAAACATTTGGCAATTCTTGTCGAAACTAAACTAGACTATAGCTAAAACAGCACCTACTTCTTTCCTCGTACTAGACTTAGGTTAGGTACACTGGGTTAGGCTTATTTTAGAAGCACCAGTTGAGTATTTTAGCTTGTGTTATTTCTGTATGTATTTTTATATATGTCATAGGAACAGATCATGCTATTACAGTATTATTTGATATTCCTGTTTACGCTGTACGCGTTATACTTTGCATTCTGTCTTACGATTGTAGCAGTTCATATCTCTTGCATGAGAAAGAAGACTGTTCAATAAACCCTTGTTAGTGAAACACCCGTTTCTCTATTTCTGTGCAACTCTGTAGAAACGAAGCATGCATGATTGACTGAGTGAAATAGTTATCAATTGTTTCCATGACTCTGAAGATATTGTTCCGACTCTAAGGGAAACAAAGTCGTCATGTTTATGCGGTTGTCGGAGACGAATCCCTTCTTGTTAATTTGAGAAAGTTTGTAGTGACCTCTGAGTTAGCTGGAAAACACACACAATTAAGTTTAATGTACTCAGTAGAGACATACTGACCTCAGTCCTATGTCAAAACTATAGTGTATATTATTCCAATGCGCAGAGCCTATTAGGGATATAGGAACTACACTACAGGGTAAGTTGGAGAAAACAGAATCCAATAAATATCCAGCTGAGTGTGTGCAGACTGGGACACTCTGGGTTAGTTGGAGGGCGGGAGAACAGCTAAATAATTGCCAGTCTCACAGTCTTGACTAGCATCTAAACTCAGATTAAAATCTCCAATGATGCTGAAATTGGCCGATCTGATGGCAAGTATGCCAGATGCTGCAATAAGCGCCAAACATCCTATATTTCAGTGAAGCTATCATGGAGCTGGGGAACTCGTAAGGATGAGTGTCCAGCCCATGTACTTACTATGGCTTCCCTCGTCACTTACAATATCCAGGAATCGACAAGGATATTGCAAGGGGCATATTGGATATGTCCTCACAGTAGACATAGTGCACCCTGCTTAGGGTTAAGATGTCTTACCTACAACTCATGCAGTATCTATTGGCATGGCACGTTGACTCTTCAGTTTTGTCTGCACAAGGAGACAGGCTGCAGAGGCAGTGTGCATGCGCTTGGTGAGGGGGTAGTGTCTTAGAGTAGCGCAATTTTTGCTGCAGCCCTTAGGGACCCTCTTTAACCACAAGGCGCTTGGTACCAGGAGTACCTTTTAGTTATATGTGAGCTAAAGGGGTGCCATTTGTGGAAACAAAAGGTACCTTTTTTAGGGAAGGAGATCTGGCACAGGAGACCTGTTTGGCAGGGACCCAGTACACTTCCAGTCTGAACAAAATGTACCAGAAAAAAAGCAGGAGCTAACCATGTCCAAAAAAAGGCACTTGCCTACATGATCCTCTCCCTCCCTCAAACAAAAGAGGATGAGACTAACCCTCCCCTAGAATTTCTTCTTTTAAGTGGAAGAACCTTGAAAGGCCATCTGCATTGGCATGAGCAGTCCCAGGTCTGTAATTCACTCCAACGACCACTCCCTGTAGGGATATGGACCATCTTAGAAGTTTGGGACTTTCCCTTTTCATTTGCATGGGTTGTAATGGTTAAATCACGCCTCCACCAACAAGGTGACCCAAGTATAAAACCGTTCTCTGCTCTATCTGGAACTTGCCTGCCTTGAGATTCTCTTGTACTTTCCCAAGGTGGATCAGGTGATCCTGGCAGGTGGACCTAAATATAGCAATATCATTGAGATGTGGTGCACTAAAGGACTCCAATCCAGTAAGGACTTTGTTCACCAACCTTTGAGAAGTGGCAGGTGCATTGTTCAAACCAAAGGGTATCACAGTGAACTGATTATGCCAATCTAGGTTTTTATAAATATAGATCTTTCTTTTGCTCCTGGAGTCAGACCTATCTGCCAGAACCCTGGTGTGAGATCAAAGGTATTCAGATATTTGGCTGCTCCAAACCTGTCAATTAAGTCATCTGCCCTTGGAATTGGGTGTGCTTCAGTTTTAGTCACAACATTGAGACCATGATAGCCAACAAAAATCCTCATTTCTTTCTTACCACCCTGAGTATGGAGCTAGGAGACTAAGACAACTGGGCTGGCTGGCCAGGGGCTGCCTGGTGGCTCTATGACTCCCATTTCTAGCATCCTGATTATTTCAGTTTTTATACTCTCTTTCACTTGATCAGACTGCCTATAGATTTTATTCTTGACAGGTAGGCTTACACCAGTGTCCACACTATGGGTACACCAGCTAGTCTGTCGGGGTCAAAGAAAATAGCTAAGCAAACTGATTTAGGACTTGCCTGCAGTCTGCTGGTGAGTAGTGAGGGTGACCGATCTTTTGGATTAAGTGACCCAATAGGTACTGTGGGAATCACGGACATCACCGGCTTCCTGTACAGCAGCTTGCTGTCGCAGGCTTTCAGTAGGACAGGTTTTATGCCTCTGGCGCACCTCTACCCTAAAGGGTCCCCTTGGGCCCAAAAGATCATCTTGGTAATGCTCCAGCTCTCTCTCTGGAGTGGACTCTTCTTCCTCCCAAAGGAGAAAGGTCTGGTGCCAAATTGGAAGCGGGCTACCTATGCCAGAAACCTCTCCTCAGGATACCAATTCCATGGGATGGGTTTTTGTCACATTGTTGACTGGATAGGTCCTTCCAGTGAGATACTGTTTTGAGGACACCAGTTGCTCAGTCAACATTGTGATGCTGGCACTAGTCTCTCTCAAGGCTTCCATCCTAACCCCATTAATAAGAGGATGCTGCCTTTTTTTTGCATGTTAGCCACCTTAGCTGTCTGGTCCACTAAGTCCACATTCCATACTAGTCACCTCAGTGAGCTCTCTGACATGGTCAATACTCCCCTGAGATCCGATCTGGAGATTGGTCACTGCATTTACTGCAGGTGGAGTGGAGGCACTGTTCTTGTTTTTGCAGTCAGAGTCTCCAGTTTAGTGCACTGTGGTCCTACAGTCTTGGCACCAAGCCTTCTTGGGATCCCAGTTCTACCCATGGTACCCACCCTTTGGCTGTGAAGTCTCTCTGGGCCCACCCTCCTAAACACGTAATTTGGGGGCTGGAAGAAGAATTTGTTTTTAGGGTTAACCTCTTTCCCTTGGGGGCTTTTTGACTGCTTTCCTTTGGTCTCCCCAACCAGTGGAAGTCTTGGTCACCCAGTGGTCTGCCTTCTTCCCCAACTCTTAAGGAGAAAGTGGGCCTAGGTCTACCAGGGATTGATGTAGCTTCTCTAGTTAACAATTACTTAAATGATGGTCCTTCATTATCAAACTATAAAGCCCTTCAAAGTCCTGCACATTATTAACTTCTTACCAACCTCCTAGTGATTTCATGGAGTAGTCTACAAAATCTACCAAGGCCTGGCTCTGGGTTTTTAGAGCCTCCTTGAATCTGATCCTATACTCTTCAGTGATTAATCTAAAGCCCTCATTTAGAGTATGCTTCATGAGGTTACAGTATTCAGCCTCTTTCTTTTTTTGAGTGTTAAGAGCCTATCCCTGCACCTTCATGAAAACATATCCCACAGGATAGCTCTCTACAGCTTCCTGTGGACATGCCCTCTGAAAAGCAATGAACCACTTGGTGATATCATCACCCTCAAAGGATGTTAGGATAATCCATTTAGGGTCAAAACAATCTACTCTCTCCATTTATGATTGTGCTGCTGCCAGAGATAGGTCCTAGGCCCATCTATTTTCTCTTTTTCTATAGCCAGGAGTTGGGCTCCTAGAGCTGCTTTCCTGGCTAGTCTTTCCAGAACAAGCTCTTCGTCTGCAGGGGCTTCTCTGTCTTGGGCTATCACGCCGGCACTCCCATTGTCAGTGTTTTGATCTTCTGTAAGATTAGAGCCATCCTCTGGATGCTCTTTGTCATACTCTGCCAAATGCTCCAGGAGCTGTGCTTAGGCAGGGTTTTACCCAGTTTTAAGGCCACAGGTTTTACACAGGCCCCTAAGCTGTTTCATGTTTAGAGACATGTAAGGTGTGAGGTAGAGTTCCTCAACCTGTACCAGCTTTGAGTTACTACTTCTAGTACTCATTTTTACTTTAAGTTTAAAACCTTTTTGGAGAGGAAAAAAAACCTAACACTGATTTCCAAACTACAGTAAGGTTTGGACTTTTACAACAGATGAACAAAAAGGGACCTAACCAGGGCCTTAACAATTATTTGAAAATGTGGATAGTCAATTTGCAAAAATACAATTTAACTACAGGCAATTTTCAGATTTATTCCTGTGGTCACATATTGTAGAGTGGTCCAGCAAACGCTAAGTCGTGTACCCCACCACTGGGCCACTAATGTAAGAAGCTGGCTCTCTATATACTACACCAAACTGAGGTATAGTGTTCAGAGTCCAGTGGATCCCCAGAAGCTTTACAGAGGCTAAAGTATATAAAACAAATGCTCTTTTGTAGTAGTGTGGGCGAGCAGTAAGGCTTAATAGAGGATAGTGTAAAGCATTTGTTGTACACAGTGGTAATAAATGAGACACCCTTAATGAATAAATTCCAGACCAATTTATAAAATACTGGGTTATACTTATTTTGTAGAACCACAGAATTTTGTCATAGGCAAATACATTTATAAGTATAAATACTTTTTCAGTTTCAAAAATAGACACTTTTGAGTTCAATTTTCAGAATTTGCAATGATAACCTATGGGAGGAAGAAAACATTCAGCATACAGGGATAACATTTGGCTTACTAGAACAGTCTTCGTAAGTTAAGGTCAAATTGTGCAAGGTTCAGTTCAGCACCAACAGTGAACCACCAGGGACACAGGGGCAGCTGGGTGCAGGGTATAAGTTTGAGGAGAAGCTCAGTACAAATAAATGGAGATTGTGGGGCAATTGGACAGAGGCTGCTTACAGGTAAGTAGAGAGGCTTGGGTGGCCAGTCTCCAAGGGGTTGAAGCAAAAAATGGACGAAGCAGCACCAACACACCACCAGAGGCACAGGGGCAGCTGGGTGCACGGTGCCAACAGAGCATTGGGTACCCAATGCAAGGCAACGGAGAACATCCAATTCGAACAAGGGCTGCTGGGCAGGTAAGTTGCGGTGCTCGGGGGATATAGGAACACCTTTGGTGGACGAGTCATCTTTAGGTGCCGGATCATTGAGGGTTGCAGACAAGCTGGTAGGATTGGGGCCAAGTCAGTTGGTCTCCCTAGTCTTCTCTGCTAGTGCGGCTCTGAAGTGTCAGGCTCTTCTTAGATTGTCAGGAACTGAAGTCCAGAGTCAGACCACCTAAATTCTAAATTTAGGAGGTGTTACAAGGGAGTGACAGGTAGTGGCCAATGGGCCCCTTACCTGGGGTGTCTACACGCTCTATTATGCCCACCTCCTGTGGGAGGGGGGCATAGACCTAGCCCTGATTCGTTAAGTCCCACCATCTTCAAGATGGTGGGCACTGAAAGGGGTACTTCACCTCGCCTTCAGCGCAGAAGGGTGAATTTGGCAGTGGGGGCACACCTATTCTTTCTAAGTTTTCCCACTTGTCCTGCTACCAAAAAGGGGGTGAGGACAGGAAGAGGGCCTGCTTCCCTCTGACAGGAGAGGCTGGGGTTGCATTACAAAGGCAGCAAGGCCTTGAAGCTCTCAGTTACAGATCACTCTCCCTGACCGGGGCGGGGGTAACGAGTAACCACCCAGGAAAGGCATTGTTTTCACCCTTTGCGTTTGCAGGCATGCTCCCCATGAGGTAAGAACAGTCTGGAGGTTGTAGGCTGGCTCAGGCCAGTTGGTGGCCACACTAAGGATTGGTAGGTTTCAGGAGACACCTCTAATTGGTCTATGTGAACTTTGTAATAAATATGACATTGGAATCAGTGCAAGTGTATTAAGCTGAGATGTTTGGTACCAAACATCTCATATTTCAGTGAAGCCATCATGGAGCTGGGGAACTTGTAATGAGTGTCCAGCCCATGTACTTACAATGACTTCCCTGGTCACTCACAATATCCAGGAATGAACAAGGATATTGCAGGGGCATATCTGTTCATGACGATATGCCGTCACAGGAGATATAGTGCACTGTGCCTTAGAGCTAAGGCCTGCCTTACCTATATCTCATGCAGTGCCTATGGACATGGCACACAGGGATGTGTGCCATGTTGACTTTTTTGCCTGCACCAAGACACGCAGGCTGCAGTGGCAGTGTGCATGTGCTTGGTGAGGCGTCCCTTAAGGTGGCACAATTTGTGCTGCAGCCCTTAGGGACCCTCTTTAACCACAAGGCTCTTGTTACCAGGGGAACCTTTTACTAGGGGAATGAATGTGTGAGCTAAAAAGTTGCCAATTGTGGATACAAAAGTTAATTTTAGGGAACAAGATCTGGCACAAATATATCAATGAAAGAAAGGTAGCAGCACAACATGGACGTTCATGAACATACGTAGCTGATCAATTAGCTACATAGTACAAAGAAATAGAGGGACAGAGACGGGGGCCTCTGAAAAAAAACGAAAAAACAGCAAAGCATTAGGAAATTATGCTAGCTGATTGGAAGCCTGAAAAAGGCTGGTAGGAGCCACAACCTAAAAGAAAGCAACAGGAAAGGGAACCTTGCAATAAAGAATACAAGGGTGAACTGGGCCTAAAACAAGCCATGGTGAGTAAAGGCTAACTATTAGAAGGCTGAGACTGTCGGAAAGGTGAAGGCTATCGGAAAAAGCAGGAGCCGATGAAAAAGTAAAAAAACAGTCCAATAGGGAAAAGAAGCTGCATAAACCTTAAGATCCAACATTTTTACCCAACAATAAAAAAAACAATAGAAAGGAGAGGCAAGTGAGATAGAAATAATATATATTGGAGGAACAGAAGTTCCACAAAAATCAACAGTAATCAAGATTGAAGGAAAGAGAAGGGCAATCACTTGTAAGCCCAGAGTGAAAGGAAAAACAAGTGCCAGGACAGAGTCCTGTGAATTTGCCAAACGCAGTGTGTTCGAAGAACTGAAGCTACTGCAGTAAAAAGAAGAGAACATCACAACATAGTGGAAACACTAAAATGATCTAATGAAGAAAGGAACTCCAAAAGTGACACTGGTAGCAATGACAAATTCCGGAGGACAAGGCTATACGACACTGTATAGCAGAACCAAACAGAACAGTTTGTGAAAGAACACCAACCTTACAGGAAAGGAAGCCTAAAGACAGAACCATTGGTTAGAAACAAATCGTAAGAACCAAGAATTCATATGCAGATAGATCATGTCATTAACCTACAAAAGGCGCATGGTGAGAAAGAGATGTAAACAAGTTGATGCCCTACAAAATCAAAGCAGCAAGGATAAATAAGGCACCTATACCCAACAATAGTACTCAGGACCAGACAGTCAGAACAAAGACGCAAGTCTGGTTGTAAAAAGAAAGTTAGAGAATTTGAGACTCAGACACAGCTACACAGATAAATAATGTGGAATAGACTGCAAACAAAGAAGATCAGCAGGAGAAACCTGTGCACCATAGAGTATGTAAAGGGCCCCCTGTTGAAGAAAGGTAAGAAAGGACGCTGAAAGAAAATGAAGACACCAGAGGAAAAAATTTCCAACCGAATCACTGACAAGGCTCAGAACATGGATTGCCAAGCAGAGACCATACCAGACATTCCACTGCTCCAGAGAACATTCCTTTAACATAAAGAGTGCTCCCTGAGGGAATTAGAAGAGCATAACGATGAACCTCTAGTGGAATCTCAACAAACTGTACACAACCTTCCAAGGGGAAACCAAGCCACAGGATCCCCTAATATATGGTAAATTAGTAAAAAGACTGGCAATATGCCTACCAAAATTGCCCATAAGAGCAGGAAACATGAGATCAGCAGGAGAAACCTGTGCACCATAGAGTATGTAAAGTGCCCCCTGTTGAAGAAAGGTAAAAAAGGACGCTGAAAGAAAATGAAGACACCAGAGGAAAACATTTCCAACCGAATCACTGACAAGGCTCAGAACATGGATTGCCAAGTAGAGACCATACCAGACATTCCACTGCTCCAGAGAAAATTCCTTTAACATAAAGAGTGCTCCCTGGGGGAATTAGGAGAGCATAATGATGAACTTCTAGTGGAATCTCAACAAACTGTACACAACCTTCCAAGGGGAAAACAAGCCACAGGATCCCCTAAGGTATGGCAAATTAGTAAAAAGACTGGCAATATGCCTACCACAACTGCCCATAAGAGCAGGAAACATGAGCAATCCAACTTGTTCGGAAAAGATATACCACAAAAAAAGATTTCTTTTGAGCGAGGAGCTCATCAGCAGAGATCACCAAAAAACCCTATTGAATAGGTAGTAGACGCACGTATGATCACAAAGAAAGACAATCTGTTGTTAACAGTGTAAATACAAAGAAGACCTGCAGAAGCAAGAACACCATCCGGGTGACGTGCTATATAGAGCGGACAACACAAGGGGCACTCCAGAAAGAGTAACAGAAGGCAGATGTCACACAACCTAGAATACCACGCTGAATGTGAACAACGCAGTTATAGAATAACAAGGAACATTTGTTGTGTGATACTCTGCCTCACTTCACTCTCCTGTGCACTTTAAACAGCGCTCCTTGCGCTGCAACGAACGCCATCTATCGCCATCACTGAGGGCGAGGCGCCACGGCGGTCACGCCCACCTCAGCTGGACACGCCCCCTCCCCTGTCACTATAAAGTGCGCGCGGCTGGAAAGCGCGTCACTTTAATTTGGGAGTCTCCTGAGGCGGAAGCCGGGAGTGAATCTTATCTTTTTAAAACATTTGTTGTGTGATACTCTGCCTCACTTCACTCTCCTGTGCACTTTAAACAGCGCTCCCAGCGCTGCAACGAACGCCATCTATCGCCATCACTGAGGGCGAGGCGCCACGGCGGTCACGCCCACCTCAGCTGGACACGCCCCCTCCCCTGTCACTATAAAGTGCGCGCGGCTGGAAAGCGCGTCACTTTAATTTGGGAGTCTCCTGAGGCGGAAGCCGGGAGTGAATCTTATCTTTTTAAAACATTTGTTGTGTGATACTCTGCCTCACTTCACTCTCCTGTGCACTTTAAACAGCGCTCCTTGCGCTGCAACGAACGCCATCTATCGCCATCACTGAGGGCGAGGCGCCACGGCGGTCACGCCCACCTCAGCTGGACACGCCCCCTCCCCTGTCACTATAAAGTGCGCGCGGCTGGAAAGCGCGTCACTTTAATTTGGGAGTCTCCTGAGGCGGAAGCCGGGAGTGAATCTTATCTTTTTAAAACATTTGTTGTGTGATACTCTGCCTCACTTCACTCTCCTGTGCACTTTAAACAGCGCTCCTAGCGCTGCAACGAACGCCATCTATCGCCATCACTGAGGGCGAGGCGCCACGGCGGTCACGCCCACCTCAGCTGGACACGCCCCCTCCCCTGTCACTATAAAGTGCGCGCGGCTGGAAAGCGCGTCACTTTAATTTGGGAGTCTCCTGAGGCGGAAGCCGGGAGTGAATCTTATCTTTTTAAAACATTTGTTGTGTGATACTCTGCCTCACTTCACTCTCCTGTGCACTTTAAACAGCGCTCCTTGCGCTGCAACGAACGCCATCTATCGCCATCACTGAGGGCGAGGCGCCACGGCGGTCACGCCCACCTCAGCTGGACACGCCCCCTCCCCTGTCACTATAAAGTGCGCGCGGCTGGAAAGCGCGTCACTTTAATTTGGGAGTCTCCTGAGGCGGAAGCCGGGAGTGAATCTTATCTTTTTAAAACATTTGTTGTGTGATACTCTGCCTCACTTCACTCTCCTGTGCACTTTAAACAGCGCTCCTAGCGCTGCAACGAACGCCATCTATCGCCATCACTGAGGGCGAGGCGCCACGGCGGTCACGCCCACCTCAGCTGGACACACCCCCATGTTCCCTCTCGCACGGACATAAAAGATGTGCCTCGCCAGGAAGCGCAGCGGACGGGCGCAGCGGGCGCGCCGGCAGCGCGCCGAAGGCGCGCCAAAGGCAAGCCCGTCCGGGCCTGGACCGGGCCCAGGGCCAGTCCCCCTGCCTCTTCCATCAGCCCCACCCGCATCTGCTGGACTTCTGCCCAACTTCACCTACTCAACTCGCATCTATGCCCGACCTGCCCCCGCTGCATCCCGAATCACCTGGAAACCGCTCATTATCTCTGCTCACAATGCAGTTTTACGCTTCCACCTTGCCAACCCCGCCTTCCCCCTTGCTCACCACCGCATCCTTCTTCCTCTAATCAGCTCACTTTACGTGCAGGTTTGATTAACTGTCGATCTCTACCCCGTCACGCCAACGACATCTGGATGTCCATCTCGTCTGAGGAATGGGATATTCTTTTCCTTACCGAGTCCTGGATCACAGACTCTTCCTCACCAGACATTTATCTGGCTATCCCCCCAGGCTATGACATCAAATGCCTAAATCGGACCGGAGGCAAGTCCGGTGGCGGTCTTGCCGTCATTCTCAAATCTTCCTTCCAGTTTACTTTCACTAGACTTAGTGAAATTGGCACCATCGAAGCCATGTACTTCTCCATCTCCGACAATGCGTCAACAATTCTAGCTGGCACACTCGTCTACTGTCCCCCTCCTGTCTCCACGCCCTCCCTTAACGCCCTTGTCCACTTATTAGCTGATCTCTCTATTAAACATCAAAACTTCATTGTCCTGGGCGATTTTAACCTCCACATCGACAACCCGCTTTGCGCTAAGGCTATTAACCTGATTGACACCATGGAAAGCCTCAATCTTAAACAACTGGTTGCAGGTCCCACCCATGTGGCAGGCCACACCCTGGACCTCATCTTCGCAAACTTTTCGCTCATCACTGCCCTCCAGCCTCTCCCTCTAACCTGGACCGATCACTTCCTCGTCCCATTCTCCCTTACTTTAGGACGCAAATCTGTCCAACCGGCTCACAGGAAGGAATTAGGACGAAAGTGGCATAAAGTCACCTGCGCTACCCTGGACCCCATATTCCACTACCAATCGGAGCACCTCTCCCCGAACATTGATGAAAATGTCGCTAGGTTAAACTCTACCCTCCTTACGGCAATTGACTCCATTTCCCCCCAGATAACCATCTCCTCCACCAGGTCGCGGCCCTCGGCTCCCTGGTTCTCCACCTCCCTTCGGGAGGAGAAAAGCAAGTGTAAGGCTCTTGAACGCAAGTGGAGGCTCCACTACGACTCTGATGCCAAACAACTTTACAGAATGGCACTCAAACAATTTCTTAAACTGAAAAAAGGCGCTATGAAAGACCACTTTGCCACTCAAATTAACAGAGCAAAAAACTCTTCAAAAACGCTCTTTAACGTCGTCAAAGACTTTATTAACCCTCCGGCCAGAGCCCCCCAGAATACCGCTAGTCAGGCCCTTTGTGAGGGACTCTCAGATTTTTTTCTTGAAAAAATAAATAAACTATGTGTCTCCTTCCCCACTGAGACAATCACTCCATCTCCTGCTCCCAATCCCCCTGAGTCTCCATCTCTCCTTGCATTTAACAAACTAAGCACGGACGAGGCCATTAGATTGCTCATCGCCTGCAAATCTGGCGCCCCCTCTGATCCTGTTCCCGCCAAAATCATGGGAGAACTGGCACCCTCACTGGCCTGCCCTTTCCTCTCCGTCTGGAATGCCTCCCTTCACCATGGCTTCTTCCCCACCACCTGGAAGGAGGCACTGGTGATCCCTATTTTGAAAAAGGCAGACGCAGACCCCTCGATCTTCTCTAACTACCGTCCCATCTCCCTCCTTCCTAAACCTGCCAAAGTCCTGGAAAAAGCAGTTCAGCTCCAACTTACTGATTACTTGGAAAGCCACTCTCTGCTTCACGGATCCCAATCCGGTTTCCGAGCAGGATTTAGCACCGAAACGGCCCTGCTGGAGGTGTCGGAGACCATCCGGGAGTGCGTGGACAGGGGCGAGGAGGCCATGTTGGTTCTCCTCGACCTGTCCGCAGCTTTCGATACGGTCTCTCACCCCATCCTCCTGGACCGTCTCAGGCAGATAGGCGTCGGTGGCACTGCCCTCGGCTGGATCGAGTCCTTTCTCTCATCCAGAAGTCAGAAAGTACTACTACGCCCCTACAAATCACAGAAAAAACCTCTGTCATGTGGGGTGCCACAGGGCTCCGCCCTCAGCCCCCTATTTTTCAATGTCTATCTGGCCCCCCTGGCTGACGTCGTGGAGTCCTGCGGAGTCAGGGTGGTATCCTACGCCGACGACACTCAGTTGGTGTTTTCCTTCCGGGACCACTCGGACTCCGCATTCCTCAACTTTCGCCAATGCCTGAATAACATCAGCGGCTGGATGACTACGAACCATCTGAGACTGAATGCAGATAAAACGGAGGTTCTGTTTTTCAATCAGAAAACCTCTATTCCCTCGTCTTGGTGGTGGCCGACAGCTCTTGATCCCGCCCCAACCCCGGTTCGCTCGGCGCGGAATCTGGGCTTCCAATTTGAGGACTCCTTGTCATGTAAAACCCAGATTAATAAGGTTACCTCCGCCTGCTTCATGAAATTACGGATGATAAAAAAGATCCTCCCGTACCTTCCCACGGATTCCCGCCGCACAGTCACCCAGGCCCTTATCACGTCCCACCTGGACTATGCGAACAGCCTCTATGCAGGAGCTCCGCAGTACCTGATTGGCCGGCTGCAGATTGTCCAGAATGCTGCGGCCAGACTGATCGGTAACATCCCTTACCGTCAATCTGTTTCTGCATATCGAAGGCAACTCCACTGGCTCCCTGTGGCCAGCCGCATCCAGTTTAAGGTCCTCACCCTTACCTATCGAGCCGTTAACAACTTCGGTCCTACTTACCTGAAAAATCGGGTCTCGATATCTTGCTCCACCAGATCCCTGAGATCCAATGACCTCCGCCTCCTCATCTTGCCCCGCTTCAGACTTTCCAGAACCGGTGGCAGAGGTTTCGGTGTCATTGCTGCCAGACTTTGGAACTCCCTTCCTCTTGAGCTGAGGTTCTGCCCCTCTGAAACCGTCTTCCGAGCCAAACTCAAAACCTGGCTCTTCTCCGGACTCTAACTTCCCCTGCACTGTCTTTTTCTCTTCCCGTCTCCACTCAGTAACCCCTGGATTTCAGCGCCGGGACACCCCTTCGGGGGTAGCTGCGCGCTTTACAAACTCCATAAAATAAATAAATAAAAAAATAAATAAGGTTGAAAGAAGGAAAACAGAGCTAATGGTCTGCACTACCCCGACTGCTGCAAAACCAGCACAAAGCAGCGTCGTCATGGGCACCACATAAATGCAGGACATCAAAAGGCATGTCAAATAAAGTGGATTGGACTGCCTCAGAAAACCCAGTGGTACGAATTTAAGCCAGCAAGGCAACAGAAGAAGCCATCCAAATCGGTGGTGTCCACCCCACACACTTAATGATTAATTGAGCAGTCTGCTGCCCATCCAAAATCAACAGCCAGTTTAGCATCCGGGAGGGTTGGAAACAGCTGTGCCAATGAATTTCATGAGGCATGAGAAAAACGTCTGCGCACAATAGCTGTGTTGGGGACGTAACGCAGCACTGGGGGGGAGCTAATATGCTTTCCACAAAGGAAAGGGACATGCCCGGCTCCAGGAATTTTTATTTGGGTGGGCCAAGGATACATTCGGGTGGGCCACTACCGTCCCAATTTGTCACTTCTGGAGGTAGTCTACAAGCCATAGATTACATCATACTACTTGCCAACAGTCACCATGATACAAGGATTGCTTCTGTGTGTATACAGAACATGTGGAGAGTTATTTATTGGTGCTCCACCACTGACCTCTTTTTCTGTAGATACCTTTACTACAACCCTCCAACAGTGCACTCCATCTCTTCGTAGCCCCTCCCCCTCATGATCTCCTCCTCAGACTCCCTCACTACCACTCTCCACCCATGCCCCTCATCTCTCTGTATCTCCCACCCTCCCCCATGACCACCTCCTCGGATTCCCTCACTGCACCCTCCGACATTTGCCCTTCATCTCTCTGTATCTCCCCTCCTCCCCATGACCTCCTCCTTGAATTCCATCATTGCCACCCTCCACCAGTGCCCCTCATCGCTCTGTAGCCCAGCCCCCCCCATGACCTCCTCCTTGGATTCCCTCATTGCCACCCTCTACCAGTGGCCCTCATCGCTTCGTAGCCCAGCCCCCCATGACCTCCTCCTCGGATTCCCTCACTGCCACCCTCCGACAGTGCCCTTCATCTCTCTGTATCTCCCACACTCCCCCATAACCTCCTCCTCTGATTCCCTCACTACCACCCTCCAACAGCGTCGTTCATCTCTCCAAAGACCCTCTCCCTCATGACCTCCTCCACGGATTTCCTCACTACCACCTTGCAACAGTGCCCCTCATCTATCCAAAGGCCCTCCTCCCCATGACCTCCTCCTTGGATTCCCTCATTGCCACCCTCCACCAGTGCACCTCATCGCTCCATAGCCCAGCCCCCCCATGACCTCCTCCTTAGATTCCCTCATTGCCCCCTCCACCAGTGCCCCTCATCGCTCCGTAGCCCAGCCTCACCATGACCTCCTCCTTGGATTCCCTCATTGCCCCCCTCCACCAGTGCCCCTCATCGCTCCGTAGCCCAGCCCCCCATGACCTCCTCCTCGGATACCCTAATTGCCACCCTCCAACAGTGTCATTCATCTCTCCATAGCCCCTCTCTCATATTTGATTTCATTTGTTGTATTGCGCTACTCATAGTGTAGGGTGTCATAGTACTTTACATCATGCACACATTATGCAAAGACAATGAATCATACAAGTATGTAAATCAGCCTATAGGGAATGTCACATAAACCAATGAGGATTACAAGGTGTAGGAATCACGTCATCCATACTGGCGGCCAATATGTTTTAAGAGGGTTTGGTCTGGAGAAGCATAAACGCAGGATTGAAAGCATACCTCAGTGTTTGTGGGGTTGGCTTTACTGATTAAAATGTATATCTGCCAAAACAAACTCTTTATAGCAACATTAGGGTAATGAAAGAGTAGGGAAATTCCAACTATATTGAAACACACAAAAAAAGTTCGAAATATACCATTCAGGTTTGTATGCAGCTCTTTGAGGTCAGTTTATAGATCACTGTCCTATTTTAGGATTGTAACTTATGTACTGCAAGTAACCCATTGAGCTATCCACATAAAATACAGTCTATCTGCATTTAAAAATTATGAACAGACAAAATATTGCTTTTGAGTAGTTGTGTCTTGCATCCGTCATGATAACTTATAACAATATAAATGAAATATACACAGCATACACGTGTGTTGCTGGGCCCTCACAGACTTTTAGAATATTAACTAATATACACACACCCTCGAAGCATACACATAGTATATATCTAGCTGGGCCTTCGCAGATTTTTAAAAAAAGGAGCAATAGCCACGCATTCTCTTACCTGCTCTGTTCAAACTCTGTGTCACAGCCGGATCTGATAAACAGCTGAAGGGGTCAGTCTGACGTCACTGCGAGGGCCAAGGTTCATGTTTGGGTGGACCAGGCTCATGTTTGAGTGGGCCTGGCCTACCAGGCCCACCCTCTAGAACCGGGCCTGGAGAGGGAGAGGATGTGGTCTGACGGCTAGAGTTGCCGACTTTAGTGCTGGAAACCAAGGTTCTAGCCTCGGGGTCGCATCCACATCCTGTGATTCTTTGCAAATCACTTAATCTTCCTGTGCCTACCAATAAAAAATATGAAAATGTAAAAAACATGAATGTGTCCTTGTGTAACGTAACCGGTGCACATGCAATAACTTCGGGTCTTGTTTGCAATATAAATCTGAAAAAAAGAGGGTCCTATCTTCGGGAATCTCTATCAACCTGAGGAAGATAATCCAAATCATGGGAAGCTGTAGCAGCCTGTACCACGAAACTGTGGTGCTTCAGTTGGCAGAGTAGACGAGCATTAAAGCAGTCCACAGGAGCACCAGTATCACGTCTAGGCCATGCCCCCAGCAAATTATCATGCAGCATCTCACAAAAAGGTAGCACCGGCTCAACACCCAATTGGCCCGGATGAAGAACCCCAGTGAGGGGGCTCAGTAGACTGCCACAGAAGGAAGAGAAATCTAAAACCACAGCCACCCTCTCCAACATATCTGCCAAAGTAGAGCTGGTCTCGGTATCTAGGTCAGGAGCAGGGTAAGACTCCAAAACTCTTGCTTCACCTAGCTCAGTTATCCAACTATCCACCATAGGATGATCTGCAGACATTTTTTTTTTTTTTTTTTTTTTGGTGTAAGACATTTATTATGACAAAAGGGACAAACGGTTACACTGCGTCACGCCAACAACCCGGAGGCAGGCCGCTATGAGGTGTGTACATCATCTAAGTCAGGAAAACAGTCGACAGTAATACAACTTTTGTGGAGCTCCGAGCCCTCAGCAGGGTGTCCAACATTGCAATGTATCATACGTGAGCAACACAACCGTAGCACAGTTAGTGATCTTACATTTTTGCAGTGCAGTAGATAGATGACCATAACAGGAGCCGTGGAAGCTGTCTCGGGGCAATCCGCAGGCCCCAACTCTAGAAACAGCAAGTGGGAAGCACACATCTAGTAGCACCGTTTTCACCCAACCGTCCCCAACAAAATAGAAAAGAAAAGAAAGGAAACGTAAACAACGTAACAATGGTGCAAACATAGCAAGTCAACCACGCAGTTCCCCTCGCTTTGGCGGGGCCGCGTGTGTCCGTCGGCCGGTAGCGATCCGTGGCAGTAGTGGAGGTGAGGCAGGCAGCAAGCATACATGGCGGAGGTAGAGAGGGGGGGGGGGGGGGGGGGGGTGACGCGGGGGGGGGAAGGGAGATATCTTAGCAGGGCAAGGGGTCGGGACGAGTGGTCTAAGGGAAGGCAAAAAGGGGAACAGGACGCGCTGCTAGTACAAAGTGAAGGAGGGACAGCAGGGCAAGCGTGGTACATAGCCAGGGCGTGACAGTGCCAGAAGGGAACATCAGTGCCAAGTCAGTTCAGATACGCACAGCAACCACTCAGCCCATATCATCCGAAACACCCACATCAGGCGATCCTCCAGATACTTCCGATCCCGCCCGCTCTCTTGTCCACTGCAGAAAGGGCTCCCAAATGTCATTCGGCCTAGAGGCAGTGGGCATGGTCTCCCAGTAGTGAGTGAGTTGCGCGTGCCCATAGGTGACATCCCCGACCCACCCAGTGAACAATGGCAACGCCCTCCTGCCCCAGTGTAGTGCAACCTGTCGTTTAGCATAGAGGAGGAGGAGTGCATGTAATTTTCTGTCACAAGGTTCAGTGTCCTTGACGTAGCCCAGCAGGCCCAGGAGCGGCGACGGCATGTCGTTTCTACTTAAGATTTGGTTGATAGCTGCAAAGACATCTGTCCAGAAGTCTGTTAGTTTGGGGCAGCTCCACGCCACATGTATGAAGGACGCTTCTGCCCTCCCGCACTTCCAACAGGACGCATCCGTACGGATGCCCATGCGATGAAGTAGCATCGGTGTCCGGTAGTACCGGTGTAAAAATTTAAAGTGAATGAGCCGCAGCCGGTAGTTCGGGGACAGTGCAGTCAGCTGTTCACAGCAGTACTTCCATATGTCATCCGTGAGGGGGACGTCCAGGTCCGCAGCCCAAGCATCTTTGGCGGTAGCCACAGTGATTGGGGCCTGCTCCTGCATGCAGTTGTAGAGCCTCGATACCAATTTTTTGGGAGAGGGTTTCGACAGTAGGTTCTGTAGGGCATCCAGTGCCTGCGGCTCCTCCGGGAAGTGGGGTCCCAACTGTTTGCATGATTCCCTAAGGGAGTGGTACAGCAGCGTGTCCGCAAAAGATTCAGGGTGGTCCCCAACAACCGTGTGCAACTCGACAAAGGTGCCTTCAGGGTACAAGTCGGCGAATGTGTGCAGTCTTTGCCCCCGGAGCGTAAGAACATCGCCTCTGGCAGCCAAGCAGGGCAGCAGTGGGTTCCCCCGCAGTGGGATCGCAGGTGCATACAGGGAGGAGAGGCCAGCTCTTCTCTGCAGTTCTCGCCAGGTCCAGCGTACCATTTCTACAGTGTCGATCTCCGCTGAAGGGCGCGTAACCTTCCCATATAGGGCCACGCGCAGGGGCAACGGGGCCAGCGCAGCCATTTCCACCGCTACGTGCGGTTGGTAGGGAGTGGGGAAGGCCCAAAAATGCAGAAACTGCGCCTGTGCACACAGAGAGTATAGCTTCAAGTCGGGAGCTCCGAGGCCCCCCTGCCTAAGTGGGAGTGTGAGCAGGTCCCAGGAGATCCTCGCCTGGCCTCCAGCCCAAACCAGTTTCAACATCAACGAGCGCACCCGCGCATGGAAGTGTGATGTCATGGGCAGCGGGATGTTCACAAACAGATACAGGAATTTGGGAAGAATCACCATTTTTGCCAACGCTATTCGTGCAACTAGGGACAAAGGTAGCCTGTTCCAAACCTCAATCTTCCCTTCCATCCAATCTACTGCCTTTCCAAAGTTCAGAGACCATAGTTCTTGCACATCCCGGCTAATCCAAATCCCCAGGTACTTAACAGCCTCAGCTTCCCAACGTATAGGGTAGTCTGCAGATGGCTGGCTCGTCTCATCGGTCAGTGGGAAAGCTACGGACTTTGACCAATTGATGGATATTCCCGCCAGGCCCTCAAACCTCACAAACTCTCGGAGCAGCGGGTTCATGTTGTCTTTGGGGTTGACAATATACAAGGTCACATCGTCAGCATATAACGAGATCAAGAGGCTCCGAGAGCTAAACCCGATGCCCCTCGCAGTGTGGTGTTGTCGTATCCGAGCCGCAAGTGGCTCCATCGCGATGGCGAAGAGGAGGGGGGATAGTGGGCACCCTTGCCTGGTTCCTCTAGTGATATTAAAGGATCCGGACACCAGGCCATTTACACTTACTCTGGCTCTGGGTCCAGTATACAGCAATTTGATCAGGGTCATGAAATTGCGACTGAAGCCCATTCTTTCCAGCACCCTGAATAAATACGGCCATTCCAAAGAGTCGAACGCTTTGGTCGCGTCCAAAAACACCACCGCCGCCTGCACAGATGGATGTAGGTAATGAAGGACCGAGAAAATGGTCCTGAGGTTATGGGACGTGGCTCTACCGGGGATGAATCCGGACTGGTCAGGCAAAGCTATAATCGGCAACATCGGTTGCAGCTCGTCCGCGATTATTTTAGCGTATATTTTGGCATCTACATTAATGAGGGAGAGGGGCCTATAGGAGTCCAGGAGCATCTCATCTTTGTCAGGTTTTAGAAGAGTGACTATTAAGGCCTCGTGCATGGAGTCAGGCAGGGAGTTCAATTCAAGGGCCTCCACAAACACGGAGTGTAGTTTCGGCGCCAGTTCATTAACATAGGTTTTGTAAAAGGACGTCGTCAGGCCGTCAGGGCCAGGGGCCTTGTTAGCCGGCATGCTTTTTATCACCTGAGCGATGTCCTGGACGGTAACAGGCAAGTCCATGTACTGTCTGTGGTTGCTATTGAACCAAACTAATGCAATGGAGTCAAGGAAACTAGTTAAGGAGGCCGGGGCGGTGGGTTGTTTAGAGGCGTATAGAGACGCATAAAAGTCAGCAAAGGCGCGCAATACAGCCTCTTGGCCCACGGCTAAAGTCCCCTCTTTGTCATAGATAGTGTGGATGTAGTGTGACTGTGCCCGAGAGTCTATCAACCTGGCGAGTGTTCTGCTGGGCCTATCTCCCTCTCCGTATCTGCGGGCCTCAGCGCGTTTCCCCAGAAAACGCACCTCTCTCTCCGCTTCCTCTCGAAAGGCAAGCAGTTTCGTTTTGATTTCACCTGCTGTTCCTAATGTCGGGGCCAAGCTAAAGGCTGCATCCAGCCCTCGCAACTCTCCCTCCAGTTTAGCCAGGGTGTCTCGAATCGATCGTAGCACTCCCGCCTGCCTCGCTATGCACTGGCCCCTTATTACTGCCTTAAAGGCGTCCCATTCAACAGCCTCTGAGGCGACGGAACCTGCATTTTCAGCAAAGTATTTAACAATGTCGTCCCTGATCTCCTCAACGAACACCTGGTCCGTGAGTGCGTGTGGGGGCAATCGCCACGTGAATGCTCTGTTAATGGTATCAGGAAGGCGTAGCTCAAGCTCACAGGGGGAATGGTCCGATAGGGACCTAGCCTGTATTTCGACCCTTGTCACCCATGTTGCAACCTCAGGAGACACCAGCCAGAAATCCAATCTGGACCAAGCCGCTTTATGGCACGTGTAACAGGACCCCATTCTCACGTCAGGGTGACGAACCCTCCACACATCCGACAACAATCCCTCACTCATCACGTCAAGGATAGCCTGGCGCGCACGGGCATGCATAGGTCTACTCACACCACGTCTGTCCATATCATCATCCAGCACAACATTAAAATCTCCCCCCAACACCACCGACGAACAGTCAAGCAAAGCAATCTGCGCCCACACGTCCCTAAAGAAGTCCGGGTCATCTACGTTAGGACCGTAAACAGCTGCCAGCACAACAGGCCGCCCTTGCAGGGAGCCATACAAGATCACGTATCTGCCATTCACGTCATACACGTGAGCATGTTCCCGCCAGTCTAACCCCCTGCGCACAAGTATAGCAACCCCTCTGGCATAGTTGGAGTAAACAGAAGAATATACCTGAGACCACCTAGAGTTCTTCAACCTGGGCGAGGGAGTAGTATTAATATGTGTTTCCTGCAGGAAGCAGACGTCAACATTATGCCTGGCCAATGTGCCATGCATCAATCGGGCCTTTCTGTAGTCCCCGAGGCCTCTAATATTCCAGGTCCAAAGTTTAATCCCACCCATATTTGAAGTCTTCCAGTGTTGGGACCATCCTCGTCCCAGCCCACCCCCCACACCCACAACGGACCCCATAACTCCTTGCCACGAATCGCGTACCTGAAAATGAAAACATAGCGGCCAGTTCTGTGCACCATGTCGGAACAAGAAATAACGAAACAACAAACCCCCCCCATTGCCCCCCACCCTCAGCAACCTCCCAATCAGGTCGTGAAATACCCCATAGTAAGGCACACAAGGTGCAACCTAGAACCAACAGCAAAAACAGCGGGAGGCACCCCATGGGGCGTGGTGTGCCCAGCGAACAGCCCCGTGTGAACGGGGTGGCTACAATTAGGGATAAGGTTCCATGAGTTCCGCGAGTCCCCCCCCACGGGATCTAGCAGTCGCACCGCCTCCAGGATGACTGTACTCAGTAGGGCACAACAAAACACACCCAGGAGTCCCGGGACAGGACCCAGTTCCACCTATTGCGCTCCCAGGGAGCATGTACCAGCAACGAACCCAATGAATCCGCGCCAACTCACATGAAGTTTGAGGTGGCGGACTTATGACATCCTAGTACCCCCACTAGACCACCAGTTAGTCATTGTCACTTAGCTGTTCGGACGTATCTTCATGTCTGGGCGATCTTCTCCTGGACCCCGCCCCGCCGATGTGTTTGGCGAACTTGAGCGCCGACTTTGCGTCCGTGAAAAAGTGGGTGGTGTTGTCATGCAGTACCTTCAACCTTGCAGGGTACAGCAGAGAGTAAGGCACGCCTGCCTGCAGCAGTAGTCTCTTCGCCGGAAGGAACTCCTTGCGAGCCGCTTGCACCAGGGGGGTGAAGTCCGGATAAAAGGAAATGTTATTACCTTTATGGGTGATTTTGCCCTTCTCCCTCGCCAGGCGCAAGATCAAGTCTCTGTCCTGGTAGTTGATCAGTTTTGCGAGGATTGGCCGAGGTGTAGCACCTGGCGGTGGTTTCTTCCCTAGCGATCGATGCGCTCTCTCGACCGTGAAGACTGGGGATAGGTGCGGGTCGAAGAGTTCATGCAAAAGGTCCGCCACATAGGTCTCCATTTTGTCGATATTTGTAGTTTCCGGAATTCCCGTTATGCGTATATTGGATCTTCGGGAACGTGCTTCCAAATCATCCGACTTGGCTCGCAGTACATCTAACTCTCGTTCCAGAGAAGTAATATGCTTCTTGGCTTGCTGCTGGAATTCACAGCATTCAGTCTGCCTGTTTTCTAAGCAGTCAAGCCGAGTCTCATGTACGTCCACCTTGGTCTTCACGGATTCCAATTGCGCAGACATGGTGTCGAGTTTAGTATCGATACTTTTCAGGCTGGATCTTACCTCCATGATTAGCGCCCCAAAGTCAATATCGGCCGGCAGCCCTTGAGACGACGCCATGTCGCCACTCGATTCTGCAGCAGGGTTCCTCGGAGTGCGCTTGTTATCAAAGCTGATCTTGGATTGTTTGGCTTCGTTCTTCCCCATCGTGGCTGCCGGTCATTAACAAAGGGCGGTTCAGAAACGCAGGGATCCCCTGTGCAGTGTAGAGGCGTCAACCCGTGTGAGGCAGGGGTTGCGTAGGTAGTCCCGGGGAGCCCGGATCCACAGCCCGGAGTCCAGGCCCTAGTGGCGTGAGCGCTCTCCGCACGCGATGCCAGCAGCGTGCCAGGCAGGCCCTAGATGGCGGGCTGAGTGCTTGGGGTATGGTAATGGCGCCGAGACCCAAAATGCGGCAGGGCAGGTGACCAAGTTATATTCTCAGGGCTGGAGCCCCACAGTCTTGTGGCTGGACAGGCAGCACGCCTATGGTCTCAGCAGTTAGTATGCACCCCTTCCAGGTGGAGCAGGTAGGGCATCGAGGACGCCAGCAGGGGCCCCTCCGCGCGTAGCGCTGCTCGCTGCACTCCGGCCGCCACCGCCAGCGGTCACAGCAGGGTAGGAACATGCGCTCACCAGGATTCCGCAGGTTTGGCCGTTCCACGTCTTCTCCACTAAGGCGGCAGGTCCGGGCTCCGCTCCGCAGGCGAATCCGCCGCCAGGCAAGGGATCTAGCCCCCGATCGCCTCCAATCCGCCCACAGTTCTCCCGATCGGTTCAGGGCTCAGTAGGGGTCCGCTAGGGAACGTCTGAAGTCGCGGCGCCGCCGCCGATAAGTTTTCGCGCCCACGATCTCCGGTCTGCTAGGGGCCTCCAAAGCCTCGGGCTGCAGTGCGTCGCGCCGCCCAGGGATGTGCACTTCCGCCCAGTGCCAGGACGGGCTGTCCAGCCGGCGGAGTCTTGAAGGGCTCCGGTTTCGGGATCGCCGCTGCAGTGCGTCTCAGATTCACACTCCGGATTTATGGAGGTGTCCTCTGCCAAACCCGAGGGAGCGGGGGCCCGCAGGCGCCAGGAGCAGGATCACAAAAGGATTAATTGGTGTAGCCGGCGGAGCTCACTCAACGAGCGGCCATCTCGCAGCTCGGCTTAGCCACGCCCCCCGATGATCTGCAGACATTGGCTGTACAAACCCAACCCCTTCCTCATCATCATCGAAATATTCTTTATGCGAATGTTCCGCAGAAACATGATGCATTAGCTTTGTGCCCGAGGTCAATCGACAGCGATCCAGCGTCACACAGATGTCAGGAGAAGATAATGGAAGGGTGCCGATGGCACAGTGTTTAGAATGAGGCGAGGGCAGTGCTTAATTTGTCAAATGCGAAGTGCAGGTGCTCAAATATTTGTCGGAGGCCACACCTACTGTTCTCTGGCTCCACCCACTTCCTCCACTGGCACCACCCACTTACTACATTAGCTCCACTCACATTTTCAACTGGCACTGCTAAAAATCAGAGGTAATATATACCTGGCTGATCCGAATTTCAGCAAGGGAGCCTTCCTCGTTGTAAGGTTTGATAGGAGGTTCCCTTGCCCTGTGAGCTCTGACTCTCACCTCTCCCTCTGGCTAATTCTACCTCACACTTCTGCCCCATCACTGCTCAGCTGTCCACCTCCCTCAGGAAGAAACGCAGCCACGTTATTTCCCCCTCACCTCTCTGCCTCATGAAGCACCCACCCTCTTCTTTGCAAACCGACCCCCTGCTTCATGTGTTCCCGACTGCCTCTTCCCTCATCGCTTCCCTCCCATTGCAGCCTGCTCTGGCTCATTACTGCCTTTCTCTCACCTCTAATTTAATTTCCCTCCCTTTCCAAAATCGCTCTGCATCGTTTTCATTGCCCTGACGTCCCTTCTTGTTTGTGTTTCCATTTCCACATAACTGCGCCTCCCTTATCTTGCCCCTCCATCTAGTGTGTCGATATATCCCCCTTCTCCACGGCTCTCGCAGTCACCTCTGTGGTCTCCTTCCTTGTTGTCCTAAGTAGTCAGTCTCTTTTTTGTGTGATTTCAAAATGGGTGTGTTTGTGTTTTCTGAAAGATGGATAACGTTATGGCGTGGCAATGTGTGCATTGAATACCATATCTGTTGAATTTCTGTGATTTAGCATGTTTGAGCCATAATTATTTCTCCGTTTTTAAATGAGCATTTTCAGTTAGTTACTATAATACACTTTTCCCACCCCGCAGCACTCCGATATCTGCAGCCAGGAGGGATTGGCCATAGTACCGCCTGGCCTGCCCCGGCCCTGTACCTGACTCACTGCCAGGGGTCAACATTTATTTCAACAGCAGAAAGTTCAGATGCAAGTTTATAAGCAGTCTAGAACAAACATAGGAAAAACACTTCCTCATGTATTACATTATTACCAATCACTTTATTTGAGGGTGCAAGTGCAACACTTCTTATAGCCAGGAAGGAAGCCTTTTCATTGAACACAGAAGGGTGCTTAAGACGCACCTTTTTCCACCTAGGATCTAATATCTGCCCTAATCTCTGCTCTGTACCTGCCACTGCTACCAGGGCCGGTCCTAGGATTCGTGGGGCCCCGGGCAGGATAGGAACATGTGAGGCCCCTCTAATTTGCATAAAATGTAGTATCACAGCAAGTGACATCATAAGAAGTGTCCACTGACTAATCATTTTTTGGCACTGTTGAAGTAGCTTTGCAAGAAGCTACCTCTCTAATGTGTACATCACTGAGATGGCTACAAATACAAAAAATAGCCCTAATAAAATAAGTGCAAATATTTTAAAGCTGTATTATGTGGAAATGCAACACGTCAAACGGGGTTTAAAAGCTATGCCTCTATCTCTCCAAAACCAATGTTTCCAGATTAGTGCATGAATAAAATTCTAAGACAGACTGTCCCATAGCTGTACAGTGGATCTTTAGGTGGCTCCCTGATACTCCAGTTGCACCAATGAAGTTCAAAGTTAAGGCATTTGGTTTTAGCAGGCATGGACATCAACATAAAGGGATCCATGATGGTTCGGGTGAGCGACCTGAAAATGCTCCAGTAAACAGAAAGCACAAATAAGAGGATGAGAGGGCACTTGGAAAATAAAGAGGCAGGTAATTGAAAACTTTGGCAGAAGGCTCAATGTACTTAGCAGCACATGCTAGTTCAAAGACAATTTTACCTCTCCTCCAGCCTCCTACATTTTTTTGCTGGTTCTGCCCACTTACATTCACCTCTCTCCTCTGTGCTTTACTTTTTACCTCACCTCTTGCTCAGCCTACTTTCTTCTCTTGCTGGTTCAGCCCCTCTTACATCCACCTCATTCTGCATGCTCTCCTTTTAATGTATTATCTTTCCCCAATGCCCAAGCCTTTTACCTTTACTCTTTGGTTCTGCCACTCTTACATCCATCTTGACCCTCACACCTCCATGCTCTACTCTTTACCTCTGATCTTTCAACCTTGCCTCTGATATTCACTTGCTGATTCCTCCCCTCTTAAATCCACATCTCTCTTCTCTGTCCTACTCTTCACATCCCAACTCTCTACCCAGTCTTTATCTTCTTTGCTGGTTATGCCATCCTAAATCCAGCCATGCCTTTAACTTCTTCTCTTTCCTTTTATCTTTTCTTTCTGCTCCTACTTCATTACATACAACTCTCCCCTTACTACCTTCCTCTCTCCTCTTGCTGATTCTGCCACTCTTCCATCAAACTCTACTACGCTATCTTCACTGCTCATCTCTCCCCCAGCCTTATAACTTTTGTCACTGGTTCTGCCCCATTTCCATCTTCTCTCGATTTTCATCCTCTTGAACACTCTAATCTTTTCTCACAGATTTTGCCTCTTACACCACCTATTTCCATTCATTATTCATTCATATTATCATTTCTTCCTCAAACTTTATTTCATGGATTCTGCCCCTTTTACATCAATCTCTCTGCTATCCCCAACTTTGTTGCTTCTCTTTCTCGTTATGTCCTTATATCCATCTTTCTCCTCCATGCTGTATGCCTCATCTCCCCCCCTGCCTCTTACCTTTTTCACAGATTCTGGCCTTCTACATCCACATCTCATCATTCCCTCTCTCTTCTCTGTATAAGCTTTCTTGATTGTTCTGCCTCTCTTACATCTACATACCGCATCCATGTACTGCCATTCTTCTCTCATTTCTTCCTTCAGACTCCTAAGATTTCTTTGCTGGTCTGTCCCCTTTGCATCCACCTCTCCTCTTTGATCCCCTTACCTCTTACCTTGTCTCACTGTTTGTCTCATAACTTCATGTCTCCCTTCCATGCTCTACACTTCACTTTATCTTAACTACTGTCTCTTACCATTCTCACGAATCCTGCCTATATTACACCCACCTCCTACCTACCTGCTGAGCTCTTCACCTCTAATCTCTCTGCAGTCTCTAGCCTTCTCTCACTGGTTCTACCTCTCCCCTGCCTCTCTACCCTAGCCTCTTACCTGCTTTTGGTTGTCTTGCCCTCTTATATCCAACACTCACCATTCCCTCTCTATGACACTTAAGTTTTCCTGAGGGTTCTGCTTCTCTTATATCTACCTCGCCTATCCAAGCACTGCCTTTCATCTTTCTCTTCTACTTTGTTCACGGGTTCTGCGTCCCTCATGTCCACCTCGCCCCTCCATTCTCAACTCTTTTGGGGATATTCCGAAAAAAGTCATGTGAAGCATCGCAGCCTCCCCCTCCCCCCCCCCCTGTGCGGCTGCGCTGCCCTGCGCGACAGCCAGGGAGCAGAAGAGCACTATATCTTCAAACACTTGGCTCTCTCCACCCCTTTCCCTTGCACCGTCACTCGTTTCAGCTCTGTGCGCCATGCACACACCTTAGCGCTGAAGCGCTATGGTGTGTGCATGAGTGTTGCATAGGTTTTGTACAGAAGGGTACCCTTCTTGTGCAAAATACTATGCTGGGTACGATACTACGCTTTTCCCACTTTGCATACGTGCTGCGCAGTGTAGTGCGCATGCAAAGTCGTAAAAGCATGGAGAAATGAAAGCATTTCTCTTGTTAGCGCCTCCTTTGAAGGGACGTTAACTTTTGTCGCAAAACCATGTTCACAAATTTTTGTAAATATGGTTTTGCATCAAAGGGCATGGGTGGTTACATGGGCACACCCATGTACCACCCCCTCGGCGCAAAGTAACGCAAAGCAGTGCTTTGCGCTTCTTTGCACTACTTAGAGGGTGCTTTCCAGCACAAAACAAGTTTTTGCTGGAAAGAGAATAGCAGCAAAAAAATGTGCGCTGGTTAACGTCACTTTTATGACGCAAAACCTGCACAAAAGGTTTGAAAATCTCCCCCTTCATGTTTTATCTCTATCACCTCTACTCTCCATTCACTGTTTCTGCCTCTCAAGCTTCCACCTCTCCCCTACATACCCTGCTATTCACCACTCTTCTCTCCGGCCTCTTACCTTGCTTCACGTCTTGTGCCTGGGCGCAATACAGTCCCCTGCAGCACAGATGTGCCCACAACACTTCTGAGGGCCCCATCCCTCAAGGGTCCTCCCATTCAGCCTAGGGCCAATGAATAACTGTGAGATGTGGGAGACTCTGGGGCCCATTATCACATTCTGCAGTGAGGGACCCCATCACAACTGCTCTCATATTACTTTTCAGATGCGTAAAGCAATGAATGGTGAGTGGCCTGAGGGGTTATATGACTTGGGTGTATCTTGGAGGGTTCATTGCACTCCCCTTGGGGTGATAAGGATGGATGTGGGATCACCCCTCCATCGCTTCCCCTAACTGAATGTTAGCATCTCAACTTAACTTTTAAAGAGCGAATTGCTCATTCTTCCTTCGGTTCATGTAAATTACATGAAAATAAAAAACACCAAGCGCTTATAACTGGAGTTATTATTTATGTTAAACTCCTTTTATGTTTGTTTTGGATGAACATGCTTGTTTGAGAAAAAAAACAGAGTTGCAAAAAAAGAAAAGAATAATAAACCCTTTATCCATTTCTTCCATAGAAGGAGCAGCGCCTTTTGTAATGTGAGATCACTCTATGGTTTTGTGTTGTGAGCCCTGCAGGTTGCTCTGCGTTTCTTTCATGCAGGGGCAGGGCTCACTTCACACCTCACGCCAATTCAAGCATCTCCCTAACTGCTTTTATGCAGATGCAGCGATTAGGCTGATCAGGGCCCAATCTGCACTGCAGCATCTGAAAGGGATGGGGTGTCATATTGCACTTTCAGTCCATGGCAGCCTGGGAGTGAGGGGGCCCCGCCGTGGGCCTCGCTCATTGCACCACGACTGCAAACCCCAAGGGAGGGGGCTCCCCACCTGTTACTCTTACAATGGCACCATTTCAAAGGTTGATGGGCCCGTGGGGGGGCCCTCACAGTAACACAGCCGCGAGGCCCTGGGCGGCTGCCCACTCTGCCCATGCCTAGCGCCGGCCCTGACTGCTACCCTCCACTCCACCTGGTAGCCGGCTCATTGGCTGTTTTGGCGCCGGGACGCCCCTTTGCTGGGGCAGCTGCTCGCGGTATAAATTATATTAACATAACATTGTGGTTTTACCATACTAGCACTGCAACATTTAACCTCTTATTTAATATGTGACAGTCAGTGGCTTTGGGGTTATGCAGTATAACTTGGACTGCACTTTCAAATTGATATCACGCCGCATTGATCTTGTGCACTAGCCTGGCCCCTGACCATGTGAACATACTGTGTGCACAAGTGACAAAATCATCCATCATGGCCCGATCAGATGGCCACCTGGCAGTGCGGGCCATGATGACTCGACAGTGGTAAGAGCGGGCCTCAGAGGCTGAGCAGAGCCAGTGCAGGTATGCGGGGGGGCGGTCGCAAAGCAGTGAATGCGCTGCTTTAAGACAACGGAAGGGTAAGTGAAAGAGGCTGGTGTAAAGCATTCACCCTTACACCCTCAGTCACACAGGATTACACAAGAGCTCTGGCTGAAAGGCCATTTTAGCAAACAGCCTTGGCCGTCTTTTGTTGAGCCCCTGCTGCTGAGTGCAGAGTGTAGACCAGGAGACCACTCATACCCCCCAGCACCAGCGCAGCCCAAACATGGAAGGAAGTGGAGTGATAACCTGTCGGACTGGGTGGAGGCATCAGTCTTACGGGGTCTCGGCCAGCCTGGATCCTGGCAGCTCCTGGAACCCCGATAATAAATCTTACGCTTCGCCCAGAATTGGGGCAGGACTCGCAGGTGAAGGAATTGTTTTAAAAACAAGCGCCTAGCTCACAATAGTGCCTCCTTCACCTCTGAGCAAACCCAGCACTCAGTCTAAAATGAAAGACCGACACTGCATGTGAAGCAAACTTCCAACCACCTGTCATTCCCAGAGGCTCAGGAAGTCACCCTTGCACAATTATCCTCCACATGTAGCTGGATACGGGGGATAAGCGTGATGTGAGTGAGTCACTGCAGAGACTGAGTGCCCATTACAGACACGAGTGACTGCTTGGGAGGGGGCCCAGCCCTCGGAAAATCACTGCGACTCCTGTAACAACAGGTGCTGCTGGGGTCCACGTGTATCCTAAGGACATATAAATGATGCCATCGGGGCATTTCTTTTTGTTTCTTAAAACAATTTTTTAAAATATATGAAATGTAGAGGGCGTGGCTAGCAGCCGAGCATGGCGGCAGCCTAAAAGAGGAGCTCCGTAGACCGGACGGCCTCTCCTAATATCCGACCACTTATCGGCGCAGATAAGAAGCTCCAACGGAGGGTTCTGAAGCCTAGGACCGGGCGGAACCCAGGGCAGTGACTTAGAAGTCTGTCCGACATTGGAAACGGAACATACGTCGAGATGACCCTGAGGCCTGGTCGACCATAAGCAGCCGGAACATGTCCTGAATCATCGGCCGACAAGAGACGTGGGAGGCTCGGTTCATTCCCACCGGAAACGCACGACCACAATCCGAAGAGTGGCTCATGAGCTCAGATGTAGCAAGACTTGTTCAAACTGTCTTCGTTAGCCTCGACTACATTTAAGAAACCGATCTCCAAGCGATCAGGAGAGAGCTCCTCCGGACGGCAGACAGGTGAAACCGAAACCTAAGGAGAACAAAGGGCTGATCCGCCATCTTTGTGCATAATACTCAACAAGTCGACTGCCTTTGAACACCGTCGCCTCGCCATCGAGACCGACTTTGGAGAGTGGGACCTCTGGCCTAATAGCACAGGCACCTGACCCGCTGAAGGAATCATAAACCGAGGACTGAGCGTGCGGGGAGGAGGTGGCCCACTATATACATAAAAGAGTCAGGTGTTGACCACCTACACACCAGACCCCCGCGACACCCCGAACGACTGGGCGGAGTACCCTGTGAGGCTTTCAGGGTACGAAGGGGTAAGAATGGCTGGAAAGAACGCGAGAGGGGGCACCACGCAAACCCGAATTGACCGATTTGCCAGTGGTGGGGCATCATCCTCCCCGTCGGCCCCAGCCGGCAAGATGGCGGAAGGGACGAATACGCAAAAAACGACATTGGACGATGTCATGAAGACACTGACTCAAGTGCAGGCCACGGTGGGCTCAATCTCTACTGAGATCACTTTGATCCGTGCCGACTTCCAGAAAATGTCTGAGAAAGTGAAATCGATGGAGGTGGTCACGAAGTCCCTAGTGGAGGACGTTTCTGAGCTCCAAACGGAGATGCAAAAACTGGCGATAGAGAATAGAACATTGCGTGAAAAGCTGGACGATCAGGAAGGTCGCTCAAGACGGAACAACATACGAATTCTTGAAGTACCGGAATCCGAAGGTGTTAGAGCAACTGATCTCTATGTGGAGGACCTAATTAAAAAAGAGCTCCAACCCAAGGGACTGTCTGCCCTTTTCTCTGTGGAAAGAGCACATCGAGTGCCTGGGGGTAAACCTAAGCAGGGAGCGAAGCCGAGACCCATCTTGGCTCGTCTTTTCAACTTCCGGGACAGAGACACCATTTTGCAGGCGGTTAGGGTGTCCCCTCCGTTGAAGATCCTCAACTCCACTCTGGCCTTTTTCCCGGACTATACGGCGGAAGTTGAGCGCCGTAGAAGGAAATTCCTGGAGGTCAAGAAAGAACTGAGGGTGAGAGAGATCCCCTACACCATGCTTTTTCCGGCGCAGCTGAGGGTGGTATCAGACAATAAAACGTGGTTCTTTGACACTCCTGAACTTGCGAGAGACTGGCTCGATGGATGCAGACCGGCGACACAACCTCGTAGATCCAACAGATCGAAAAAGGACAATAAGGTGGGACTCCCGGGGGGCTCACAGAAGTCTCACAGGATGGAAGAAGACAACTCCCAAGAAGAAGACGCGGTGGAGGAAGGCGCCAGCAAGGGACACTAATCTTCATAAAGGACATACTAATTTTACTTTTATGTTTGCATTCTGCCTGGGGGCCGGCTATAGGACACTGGGCTGAGGACTTCCAAGGAGTGAATGTAGGGCCGCCGGCTCCGGAGACTCTTCACCCCCGCGAGCAAGTATTTGGTGTGGGGAATGGGACAGGCACTCTGCTAAGTTGGGGGGGCGGGCGGTTCTGAGTCCGTATAGCAGGGGGGCAGGGAGGGGGGCTGTTCAGGGCATGGGGGGGGTTTGGTTTTTCGTTTTGTTTGACTCAGGGAATTAATAGGCAACACGGCGAACTGAAAGACTATAGGGGTATGTACCGAGTACTATGGCATGCAGATGTTGAAATGTACAGACTAAACTTGATAGGGGTGCATGGCGCACGACTTACAATCTACTCCTCAACATGAGAACATGAGCACAGGTCCGATACCTCCACTGCAGGTGATGTCCTGGAACGTAAGAGGTCTTGGGGAGAAGATAAAGAGAGGGTTGGTCCTACAGGGTATTAAGAGACTGAATCCAGATCTAATCCTTCTTCAGGAGACGCACCTAGTGGGAACGGCGAGCAAGGCATTGGACAGAAGGGGATACAGTATGGTGGTACACTCGGACTTTACCTCCGGGTCTCGTGGAACGGGTATACTAATGAAAAAGGCATCTCGCTTCATACTGCATTCCACGAGAACTGATGAGTATGGCCGCTTCGCTGTGGCGATTGGACAATGGGAGGGCAAGCCACTTAACGTGGTCTCGGTATACATTCCACCGGCGCTGCACGCGACCACTCTACCCGAGTTAGGGAAATTACTGTTAGATCTCCCGGAAGGTGACCTAGTGGGGGGGGGAGACTTCAAAGCAGTGACACATAACACGCAGGATAGGTACCCGGCCAGAACACACACGTCTGGTCCGTCCCGCTTCCAAGAATTCATCGATACACAAGGGTTGGTGGACGTTTGGCGGCATCTTTACCCTGAGGACCGGAAATACACCTATTACTCGGCAACTCACAATAGTCTGTCTCGCATAGACTGCTTTCTTACATTGGGGGACGGTCAACTTACAATTAGTGATGTGCAGATTAGGCCCAGGGGTGTTTCAGATCATTCCCCCCTAACACTGAACATCTCATGCCCGGGGAGGGAACGCAGAAGACTATATCCAATTTAACCGGGGTATATCAAGGTACCACATGTACGGAAAGAATTAAAAAAGGCGACCCGGCACTACTTTGCCGAGAATACTGGTTCTGTGTCCTCTCCCACTACTCTATGGGAAGCATACAAAACAGTTTTGAGAGGTCATGCCATTACAGCAATAACAGGGCATAAGCGCATGCAGCAGCAGGAGTTGCGGGACCTAGAATAGGACCTAGAGATAGCAAACATAGCCTACATGGAACACCCGACGGAGGAAACACTACACATACTTACACTAAGCCAACAAGCCCACACTGATCATATCCGCCTGCAAACGATGGAGAATATAACAGCGACGGCGTATAGAATATATGATACAGGTGACCAGGCCAGTAAACTACTGGCCTGGTTAGATAAGAGAAAAGAAGGTAGCAGGACCATACTACAATTGGCAGACCAAAGTGGGACACTACACTCGAACCCGTCGGAAATAATTGATCTCCTCGCAGATCATTTTCAAGAGGTATACACTCCAGAAAGGGAAGTTACGGAGGCTGCTGCGACGCTGGCCCTCCAACCGGTTCGCACCCCAACCCTGCCCCAGGATGCAGTGGATGAACTGGAGGCAGACCTGACAGTACAAGAGGTTCAGGCAGCAATTAACTCACTTCACACAGGGAAAGCAGTAGGCCCCAACGGGATCCCGATTGAATGGTATCAAACGATGTCTGACACACTGAGTGAGCCACTATTGGCGATGTTCAAGGATAGCTTGGAGCAGGGGGTACTGCCCCGGGATCAACGACTAGCCACTATAGCCACCGAAACCGGGTAAGCCTCCAGCAGACTGTACCTCATACCGACCAATCTCGCTACTCAATGCGGAAGCTAAGATACTGGCAAAGCTGTTGGCTACCAGATTGATGCCCCACCTTTCCCTCCTGATCCATCCAGACCAATCCGGCTTTATGCCGCATAGGAGTACGGCACTTAACCTCCGAAGAGTCCATGGCGCACTGGCGCGGGCCCCCCAATTGACAGAACCAGCGGTCATTCTTTCGCTGGACGCCAAGATGGCGTTCGATTTAGTGGAGTGGCCATACCTTTTCGCAGTTTTAGCGCACATGGGCTTCGGCCCCAAATTTATAGCGTGGATAAAACTCTTATATACAGAACCTGTAGCATATGTGACGGCCAATGGCCACGTTTCACGTGACATCCACTGGCTAGAGGAACGAGGCAGGGCTGCCCGCTCTCCCCTCTGCTGTTTGCATTAGTTCTGGAACCGCTAGCGACTATCATTAGAGATACTCCTTTGTTAAAGGTGGTAAGTTGGGGGGAGCATTGGGAGGACAGAGTCTCCCTTTATGCTGATGATATGTTGATATACTTGTCAGATCCGGCTGAAGGTGTTCCTATATTACTTGACCTGTGTAATGCACATGGTGTTTACTCCGGCTACACCATAAATTGGTCAAAATTGATTATATATGAACTGAAGGATCCCCTACCGCATATACACAGCGAATGCCAATTGACCATTGCACACCCCTCGTTTAAATATCTAGGCATTTATGTAACCCGAGACGCCTCGCACTACTTTACGCAAAATTTGTTACCTCCACTCACTCGCTTAAAAGCGGATGCAAGATACTCGGCGAATCTACCATTGACGCTTCTGGGCAGAGCGGCCTTATTTAAAATGAAGGCACTTCCGCGTTTTTTACATATATTGGAGAATACACTGACCCTTGTCCCACCCTCATATTTTAGGAAGGTGACAGCAGTCCTTTCAGGGTTTGTTATGGGGAGAGCGCCCAGCTCGAGTGGCGCATATAAAACTTAACCGTGGATGGTACGACGGTGGGATAGCACTGCCAAATTTACAGTTATATTACTGGGCATCCCAACTTAGGTGATAAACCAGTGGATCCACGCACCACAAGACGACCCGGCATATATGGCTGACAGAACCCAATTAGGAACACACAGCCTATTGGCACCGCTATATAACAAACGTCTATTGACAAAACTGGTAGGCCGACAAAGCACACAGTAACATTATGGCATAAGACACAGGCTAGATTAAAATGGGAGGACGTTATAACCGAACTCACACCCCTGTGGGATACTAAAGCATTGGGATGTCTGAGACATAGCAAAGGATTTACCCTATGGGACAATATAGGAATCTCCACAGTGGGAGACCTATGGACAAGTACTGGTGTGATCCCATTCTCACTCCTACAGCAACAATATGACCTAGGATCCACTGAAACATATAGGTATATACAGATCAGACACGCATTGATGACGGCTATAGAGCCGGGGACCAAAGTCCCTGAATCATCTCCATTAGAAGACCGCCTGCTCACTGATTATATGCAAACAGGAGCTACATCACTCACTTATCGAAAACTGTTAAATAATCTACCGGACACACTAACTAAATTACGGGATAAATGGGAGACGGAGTTGGGAGAAATGGATGAAACGGACTGGAATGCCGCACTAGCATCCCCGAGAGAGGCAGGAGTATCGGCCCGATTCTGTCTAGTACAATTCAAAATACTACATAGGGTCTACTACACCAGAACTGCTTTGTATAGAATACACAGGGCGCAGCATCCGAATTGTCTGAGAGGTTGTGGAGAGGAAGGAACACTCCTACACACACTTTGGGGATGTCCGGTCATTAGCAAATACTGGAGGCGAATTATGAGGACCGTTTCACAAACACTGGAAGTTTCACTCACACCAGACCCGAGGGTTTGCTTATTGAATGTGCGGGGGAGGACGGATCTACCTAGACAGGGGCAACAATGGGTGGTGATAGGAGCGATGGTGGCCAAGCGCGACATAGCACAAAAATGGGGGGCGGCAGACGCACCGACATTGGCACAGTGGTGCACACACATGGACAAATTGATGATTACCGAGCGAGCGGTGTATAAAATAAGAGCCAACCCTCGCAAATGGAACAGGATCTGGTTACCTTGGAACAAGTATAGAGGTGACCTGTGTGACCCTTTGCCGGAAGAAGGAGAGGATAGCTCTGATGAGGAGGATGAACTTTGAAACTAACACATACCCATGGACGGGACGCTGGGAGGGATATGGGTGTGATGGTAAGAGACCATGGGGAACTCATGGGTAAGAATACAGCATAGTACATCAGTAAAGCCCCACCGATATAGATGATTGTGCGTGTATTGAAGCTCTACTAAATTGTTTACTGTTCCTAATGAGTCTATAGTTCTGTTTCAAATCAAAACAAATAATTAAAAAGTAAGACTATTAATTCTGTATACACTGATGGAAAGCTTGACGCATCATGATCCTAATTGCTGCCGGACCGGAAGGTTGTCGGCTGAATAGCTGTGTATCACAAGCATCGGAATAATTAAGTCGTGACAATGTCCTCTATACACGCCAATGATGTAATGTGTAATTTTCAACTGCAAATAAAGTCTTACAACCAAAAAAAAATGAAAAAAATATATGAAATGTAGATAAAAGGGCCGGAGACGTAGCTCCTTCTATCTTGGCGCGCATTACAATGTGAAAAAATCTGCGCAACCCCCATTGATTTGATGAGCGTGCCCTGCCCTGAAACGAAACTGAATCCAGTACTGATCATCATCTATCTAGGCAGACCGGGCCGGCCCGCAACTGTGCAACAATAGCCACCGCAGTACACTATTACTGGCAACAAAACATGATCGTGATGATCATCAAACCAGGGGATCAAAAACCTCATCATCATCAGAGTGACCATCAACATAAAAAAGTAAACCAGTAGGTCTCACCTGCGCAGCTTCATTTAATAAATCGTTTTTAAAAAATAATTTGGCCGCCGGCCTACTCCGCCTACTACCCCAGGCCATTGATGTATATTGATTCTTTATTTCATTTCTTTTCTGTAAAGGAGGAAGATATGTTGTATATTGATTCTTCTTGTAATTTGGCTGACAGTAGTCTTTAGCCCTTCCTTAGTGTTCTTACCTCCTCAGCCTCCCAGAATACCTGTGAGTGTTCTAACTTGTACCAGTGTGTTCTACTTGTGTCAGTTGATGGTCTGGTCAGCTGGCGAGGTGTGTACTCAGCTGTGTCCTACAATACATCTACATGTAATCAAGTAGAAGTATCTTGTCATCTATTTACAACAGCCACCATGATCAAACCAGTGACGTCACTCACCAATCAACAATTATGATTTAAACAAAACAGTAATCCTACACCTGCAGCCCTGCCCTGCCTCACCTAGGCTGTGCAGCTTCATTTATTTAAATCATGATTTGATTCAGCCGCCGGCGCCAGCCTACCCAGCCCAGGCCATCATGACCAGACGCCCGGGTAGACCATTCAAGTGATTCAACATAATGATTGAAAAACCTACCTGACCACTGCACTGTGACCAGTAATCACTGTCACAGCGCCTGCGGCCAGCCAGGCCCTGCCCTGCCCTGCCCTGCTGCCTCATCACCTGCACAGATTTAAATAATTTATTTTATAGCCCGCTAGCGTACCCCAGGCATTGCCTCGCTCGCCCGGCCCCTCACCTGGTGAGCAGAGCTATATACTGAAGCGTTGTGACATCCTCCAAGCAGCTCCCGACACTTTGAAAGGCGGTGCTGGTGTAGTAATAATCAACACCACCAGGGAATACTCAGTGGTGTGGACAGGTGTGGGTATGCTGGGGCGGGCGTGCTGAGGCAAAATTAAAGCGAATGCACGCGCATTCAAAATCTGTGAACGCATCGCTGCCTCTGCCGCGCACAGCCCCAACCCCCGCAGAAGACGACCAGCCCAGGACAGCAAAGCCCTGCCCAACCCAACTCAACAACTACTACAGTGTCCCGCCCACTGGGCCTGATCCGCGGCCGGAATTCTTGAGACCGAGAGGAGGAGCAATTGAGAATCGTCGTCAGTCACGTCACGTGACGGACAGTAAGTGTTTACAATTTACTGTCTGCATCACAGTCAACAACCAGTACGACGAGTCGGTATGGTAAAACTTAAACTAAGTGACACAGCAGCACAGCACACGCTCTCTGTGTGTGCCAGCCCAGTGCCAAGCACGCAGCACGACTCATAAATCAATTACTGACACAGGACAGGTGCACTTAATGCAGCATGATAGACCCGGCCCTGATAATTAGGTGCCGGTGCTAAGCACAGGCAAGCTCCAGCTCAAATTAAGCCCTGGGCTCAAGCCATCTATAGCCTGATTCTTGTGAAAGAGAATGAATTTCGGTTAACAATTGACATTTTCTTGATGTTTGCAAATCACAAAGTGTTAATTTTGTATTTTCTGAATGTTAATATAATTTGACAGACAATCACCACAATAAACAGCATTTGCAATGTAATCGGGTCCGATTGCATTACGAATGCTTATGTTTAAAACGGAGCACGCCGCCACTTCACGGACACTGTGCTTGGTTTCTTTATATATTTCTTAACTTCAACACTGAGCGCAGTTTCCTTGAAGTGGGCTCAGTGCTGAAGTTAAGAAATATATCAATAAACCGAGCGCGATGCCCGTGAAGAAAAAAAAAGTTTTAAAAAAAGTCTTGCAGAGCGTTTCCCTTGTGGGAACGAGCAGGGGCACCATATGTTTGCAAGTTAATTACAAACATATGGTGTCAAGCTCGCTCTCGCAAGGGAATCGCCTAACGTGCACGCGTTACCATTAAAAGCAATGCAACACATGCACGATTTTAGGGCGAAAAGCGAGTTGATTCCAAGAGGTCTTTTTCCTATGCATTGCATGCGCACTGGTAAGGCTCGACCTAAAAAGGCACATTTTCCAGACAAAAAACGTCATAGTGGGCAAAAAATGGCCAGAGGAACTGCTTCTCTGGATCCGCATCACGGCAGGACGTATATGGACTCAGTCAACATCACATCCGGTGGACAACATCGCTAGAGTCGCACAATGCCGTCAACCGAAGCACAGAGGTTATGCTGAAAAGATTTCCAGATCCAGTCTGGTGCCTGGGGAGAGTTCTAAAGTAAGGAATCTGTGGCTAGATGGCTATCAGATAGGAACGCTCCACCTTCATTATTAGGATCACAACTTGAATATCCCAGAATTGGTGCACAAGTGGAAAGGTTTTCATAACGACTCAAATCACCAAGAAGGAACATCGCTACTTGAGTTGGAGAGATGACTTAGACCAATTGATTGAGAACCCTTGGGTTAAAAAGCAGCAACTCTGTTTAGCACGTGATCAGACACTACTGGGGTTGGGCTCACATTCAGCAGAAAGTCATCAAGGTATGAGAATCCATGCATCCACAATCTGCAGAGATGGGCTGAGACCACAGATATATTATTGGTAAAAACCAAAGGTAATAACGTAAGGCGAAACAGAAGGCCTGCAAAATGGTACTGGGTAAAGCCCAAGACAAAGCGCAGCTACATCCTGTGAGACTGCAGAATTGGTACATGGATATACATGCTTTGCAAAACAGGAAGGCACCCTCCGTTCCCCCTTGATCCAAGGACAGCAGAAACTGGGAGAGGAATAGCACTTTGAATTTCTTCCTTTGGAGCAATACCTTCTGCCTTTCTTGCTAATTAGAAAACAATGTCCAACTTCTGCTTCTGATATTAACTTGATTGATCCTCTGGTGAGCAAAGTCAATAACTTCCAGTACCAAATACAGGAGTGGTCTGCCCAAAGCACTGTGTAAGCAGAAGGAATGTCAAGAGAAAGGTCTTGAAAAGGCACAGCATACTTAATATGTAGGACTCACCGGTCCGAAGTGATGGAGCACCAGTGGTCTAAAAACTAGGAAAAGTATCCTTTACCCTGGATTCACGGTAGCTCTCAGTACAACTAAAGAGGCTTTATTGTATTGTATGGGAGGGAGGAGGATAAAGACGGCATGATTAAGACTGCTCTCCTTAGCTTTCTGCACCACATTTGTGATGGTTGAATTGGTTTTAACGGCTGGAAGATTGGTAGAGTAGCCCAGGAACTTGAACTTCTCCAGAGCAAAAGGGGCCATGTTGCCAAAATGTTGTCACCACAGGACATATCAGTTAGCATAGTCTGGACATAACCTTGGGGGTGTACCTCAGGATTTTGGGGAAATCTGTGTGTGTGTGTGTGTGTGTGTATATGTGTATGTGTATATATGTGTATGTGTATGTGTATATATATATATATATATATATATATATATATATATATATATATATATATATATATATTTGGAACACAAGAAGGGCGGCACAACCGGGTACTTATTTAGAAGTTTTTATTACACCAACACTCCACCGACGCGTTTCAGCCTCACGGCTTTTCTCACGGTCAGCAAGTCCTTTTTGCTTTCCATTTTTATACTGCCCCACCTGAGCCATAAAGTGGCATTGTGGGATACGTAGTTTGTGAAGCAAGAATGATTAAAAAAAACACATTAATGACAAACAAAGGACTGGTGTGTTCTGATTATACAAGTATAGTACTAAGCGTCCGAAGTTGTTTTCACTCAGGGGCGTATCTTGTTTCATTTACATTCATAGTTTAAGAGTTCAAGTTTAGGGTATAGTACCCTCGTCCATGTATTATTCTCGCTGAGTTCATATTTACTCCAGATGTATGTGGAGATCTTCTCCAAAGTTCATGCCTCTGGGCTGTTTTGTCCGGAATCGGACAATGAAGCGTGATTCCATCTGTCGAAGAAGACGGACCGTGTCTCCTCCTCTGTCTGGTTTGTTCAGCATTTTCAATCCATAGTAGTTCATGGCTCGCCAATCCCCATTTTGGCAAGTACTTAGGTGTTTTGCTGTGGCATACAGCATGTTCGAGTTCTTTACAGCCCGGATGTGTTCCAGTATTCTTTTCTTTAACATGCATGTGGTAGATCCTATGTATTTCATTCCACATTTACATTCTATCACATACACCACGTTTTTGGATGTGCAGGTGATGTACTGTTTGATAGGCATGAGTTTTCCATCTGGTTTTGACACAGTCTTCGATTTTTTACCTATTTTACATGCTTTGCATGTGGTGCATGGCTTGAAGCCTACATTTTGTTCCGTCCACCATTTGGGTTGTTCTTTGATCTGAAAGTGGCTTTTGACTAATAGGTTTTGAAGAGATGTGTTTTTCTTATACGTGATGGAGGGGTATTTACCCGCCAAGGGTCCCACATCCAGATCGCTGGTTATCAAGTGC
The DNA here is from genome assembly GCF_964263255.1 of Lissotriton vulgaris. NCBI lineage: Eukaryota > Metazoa > Chordata > Amphibia > Caudata > Salamandridae > Lissotriton > Lissotriton vulgaris. Next base: position 361,829,927 of record NC_141694.1, read on the forward strand.
CAATATTTTTTCATTTTCTTTGCTATTAATCCACTATCTTTGTTATATGTAGTTACAAATCTTGGTGGATCTTTGTTTTGTGGGGATTTTTGTTTTTCAACCAAAGTATCAGCTCTACTGATTTTGTCTGCCTTCTTTTTACAGTCTTTTAGCACATAGTCCTTATATCCTCTTGACAGGAATCTTGCTTTACTTTCAAGTATCTTATTTTCGGCATCTTCTTGTTTTGAGCAGTTGAACAGCTCGAGAGATCAGGATTTCAAGGCGGCTGCCTCGGAATGTCTTGTAAGGTTCAGCCTTAGAGGGTATGATAAAAAATTGCTACAAAGCACTCTTAAAAAAGTGAGACGAATCCCAAGGAAAGAACTTCTGAATAAGAAATCTCCCAAGAGTGACTGTTCTAAGAATGAAGGGAAATTCAGGATGGTAACCCCATTTTCTTCTGGGGCAAATCAGTTGAGAGCTATGTTGAAGAAAAACGGGCACATTCTCCTGACGGATAATGTGCTGAAGGACGACCTACCACCACATCCCCTGGTGACCTTTAGCAAAGCTAGGTCATTGAGGGATTTGTTGGTGAGAAGCCATCTAGAGAAACCTACTCCCAGAACCAATACCTTACGGGAAATGAAAGGTTTTTTCCCCTGTGGCCGCTGCAAGGCCTGTGCGGCTAGCAGAAGGGTCCTCACATATGATATATATGATCCAGGGAAAACCATGAAGATAAAAAAATCCATCACCTGCAGTACCTCCTATGTAGTTTATTGCTTGGTTTGCCCATGTGGCCTACGCTACATTGGGAGTACAATCAACCAATTAAAAATGAGAATACTTGAACATCTCTGAGCTATTGATAAGGCAGATCAGGCATATCCGGAAGCTCGTCACTTTTCGGAACTACATGGAAGGAATAGGAGCAGGCTGCAGTATTTCAGATTGCCTCCGTTCCATTGAATATAAGGGGAGGGGACCCGCTGAGAAGTCTGCGCAGGCTAGAGTCGAGGTATATTATAGATCTGTCGACCAAACATCCTAGAGGCCTGAATAGTAGTGAGGAGATGGCGGTTCACCTAGGAAAGTGAAAAGGAAATGAAGATAAATGTATGACATATTGTCTATGTTGCGAATATGATTTCCATATGAGATAAAGTGAATCACATGTGTACTGTATATGCATTATTGTATGAATTTAGGTACAGGGATATAATTGATGAATTAGATGTAGAAACTAATGAATTGTTTGAGGAAATATGAAGGTTAGCTGCACACTGTTGATCCTGACGAAAAGATAGGAAGTATAATTTTGAATTTCAGTTTGTGGATAATTTGATGAGGGATATCAGCCGATCCACGGCTAGATAGTATGGTATGTTCCATTCGTTAATATGTTTATACCCTCTGCTTTTACACAAATACCGATGCACGGCTATATTATATTTGCGTAGATGTAAAAGGAGAATATACACTCCAATATGGCGCTGGTGGTAGTCCCTTATCTGTTTCCACTATGATTTGACTTTATTTACAGCTCATGAACATAGTGTCATCGACACTGACGAAGACTAAACGCCGAAACGGGTTTGTTGTGTGGTTCCTAAATAAAGAAAACTGTTGGACCTGACCCTCCGGAGTGCTGCAATTTTTGCTGAAAGCGAAGATTTTGAGCGTGACATATATATTTATATATATATAAATCTAATCAGTGGTTTGCATAGCACAAGCAACCAAATCTATTCAGTTCAGACTAGAGCTTAAGATTAGCTTAGTAGCATCTTAATCATCTTGTACAGTCTGTGGAAACCAAACCTGTAGGTTCTCTGGAAGAGCAGGAACCACCTGTTACACCCTCATCAAAAGAGTATGGCAGTAGTGGGTTAGATGGATAGCATTAAAAGACCATAATGCCAAAATAAAAAGATTTTTTGCCAGTGGCATCAGTTTGCTTTGACTCCCTGTCCAGTGGAGTGGAGGTATTCGGAATGCGTTTACACAAAGAAACCTGGACCACCAGGTTTTCTGGCAATATGTTGTGTCAAGAATTTATAGTCCCCTGCAGCTGCTCTGGGAGGTCAAGTAATCTAATGACTAACCATTATGGAAGAGAAACGTTTGGCTCAAGCCTCCAGAATAGGGTCTACAAGGGCATCATGAAATTGGAGAGGCTCAGGAGGTGGTCCTGGACGCATAATGTTTGACCAAACTGCCTTTTGTCTGGAATGTGGCAAATGTAAGCCTTCTACAGCCCTAAGTATAACTACAGCAAAGGAAACACTTGTCTATATGCAGGTCATGGGGTGATTCAGGAGCAGAATAAGACTAGGTGTTTGAACCACCATCATTTGTAGGTAAAGATCAGCATAAGTGGAAAAGGAGTAATAATCCACATCATCTTCGTTCAGAATAGGTACAATCCATAAGCACAGTAGCTGTTAGTACCATATTCAAAGCCAGTATTTTGTAACTTCTGCAGGAAAGGAAACCAATGTAAAGAAAGATCCAAATTTGGGGAAGAGCCCCTATCCCATTTCCCTACTTAGACAGTGGGCATACAGGGGAAGCACTCTCTCAAACTGCACCTAGAAGTAGGAGCCTCTCCAGGACCTGTAGATGTTGCATGGATTTAAATTGGGGACGAGGCAGCTTGGATTGCAGTGGCAGCTGAAGGGTTTAGTACTAAAAGGACATGCATCTTTGGTGACCTGAGTTCAGACATGGAAAATTATTCTCTAACCAATAGCCCACTGGAGCATAATACTGTGGGTCATCTGAGATTTTGTGAAAAGACAGCTGCTCCAAGGTTTAGTTACTAAGACTTCTTGGCCTCTGCGAATGCCACAGAGCAGGCTTGTTCTTCCCCTGAAGAAACTCTTCTTTGAATGCTTGCTCCTAGCTGAAGAGACAGCACAGGAGCCGTTGGATCTTGACAATCTTACTACGACCCTCCAGGTAGGAGTCTCAGGAGACTTTATGGCAGCAAGGTCAGACGAGTTTGACCTGCCGCCATGGTGTCCACAATACCCAAGGGATTAACACTCAGGGGAGAATCTGGATGGCTTTGTCCCAAGTAGACCACTGGTTGAAATGGGCTGGCTCCTGAGAGTTCAGTTACTGCCAGGGGCTCCTGTATTACTTGCTGCACCTCTGGTGTTTGGGTGGCCTCCCAACAGGACTGGAGAGGTTGGTTGTTCACAGAAACTAGCTCAGCAGTGACAAATTAAGAGAAATGCCCCTTTTAGGGTGGTCACCACCATTTTCTATTGTATCAACTGGCTGATTCCAGATTGACATATGCAACTCTCCTGTAAGGCCATAGTATTGGTGTATAAACTACACCCAAGCCATGGAAAGTTAAACATAACCTGTTACACAAGTTACTACTCGTGTAACGATATATCTGTAAGAGACATTAGTTAGTGATAGATTCCTTACCTTAGAATATCCCCAGGCGTCAGACTGGATCCGGAAAATTTTGCTTAGCAGTACCCCTGCGTGTCAGTAGGTGGCGTCCTGCGGCTCCGCATCAGTCACTGGCATAGTCAGCGCTGAGATGACATCACAGAGGGTACTTAGGTGCCACCCATGCGCGATGACGTCAGTTCTGTACACGACTTTACGCGCCGAAATGTAGAGCCAAGGAATCTATCACTAACTAATTTCTCTTACAGATATATCGTTACACAAGTAGTAACTTGTGCATCTGAAAGAGACGTTAGTGATAGATTCCTTACCTTAGAATAGATAACCCAACAATACCAACCCGGGTGGTGGGTATGCGACCGAGCGGGCGTAAATAATGTCCCAGGAACAACAAACGGACTTTTCGTTTCATGCGGCTGAATTAGGAACACGGAGGACTTGCTGTTATGGTGTTGGGAGTGGAAGACATCGGCTTGGTAGTGAATAGGTAAGAAACTCCCCCCAAATAGATGCCACAACCAAATGAAGCTACGTTGCAGAATGTATAAGTAACTGGTCCATTTCTCTGTATATTTACCTTTATACAGATAGAGACTTGACCAATGAGAAAAGGCTAATCCACCCCGTGAAGGTGTTTGCTTTGCAGAACCACGGTAAGATGTGTGGGATTGCTGCAGAACAATAGAGTCTGCGGAAGGACAAGTCGGCCATAATTAAAGCACTTGTTGCTCTCCTTTTTTCCTAACTTTAGAAACGAGGATCCGGCCAGTAGTTTTACCTAGGGGGAACTAGAAGAATCAGCGTAAACAAAAGCCCGCCCATACAGTCCAAAGGAATAAGCGCGAGGGGAACGTGCCCCATTTAAAAAGTAGGTAAAGGGCTAACATCATTGGGAAAATGACATGAGTCAAAAGATATGGTGTGTAGGATAGAAATGAGGGTGAGTCTGTCCCCTTTTCTCCTATAGGAAACAAGGTGCGATTCAAAGTGAGTAGAAAGGGCGTACCCTATGAGAATAAACACCAAAAATAAGGTAAAGGTGTGAGACAGTGCAAAATTAAGTGACAATTAGATATACAATAACTGCGTAGGATAACTTAAGTATCTATCCACGTTTCAGAAGGAATGTACTAGTATGAAGGGCTGAACAACTGAAACTAGAAAACCCTTGAAAATACTACAAACTGCTATGTAATCAGGTAAATGATATTAGAGTAAAAACAGACCCCTAAAAAACGTACGGATAGCTTATAACTCGTACTGCATGACATAGGAAATATAAAAACATCAAAATGTAGGGGAACAGAAAAGGAGTGAGGGAGAAAAAGCGGACTTATCCCCAGACAGAAACAACCAGTTTTTACTTAGAGAGTGTTTATACAAATGATTCCCCATGCCCAAACACCAACATTAGAGGCAACAGTTTGTGTATGTATAGAACGAATTAGTGATGGAGGTAGAGTATAACATGCATTGTGTATGAATTGGGGATAGGGAATGCCTGATATGTACAATGTTATAAAGCAACCAAAATGTAGTTTCTTGTACTACGGTGTGGTAAAAGGATTTGCATGTCACTGTACAGTACTGATGAAATTATGAGGAGAAATTGAATCTCTTGTATATGAACAATGTACTTCATGAATGTAGCAATAGTATATAGGATATCTAGATAGAATAAAGATGATACCTATGCAAGATATTTATGGAAATATGTTTATCTGCAGGACTAATCTTGTTAGTGGCAACCAACCAGTGCCAAGAAGCAGGAGAGACTGATGATTCAGTCTTGATAAAGATGGTAGATTATCAATAAAAGCCATCGAAACGCGTCGACGCCACCACTGCATAATCAAGAGACCAAATCTACCCTGTAGACAAGATATTAAGCGGGACCAGGTCTAGATTTTTTTGAATGTTAGGTTCTCAGATGTGCAAAATGTAATGACTAATAAGGAGTGTCTTTGTATGTCTCTCCCCCTCTGTGATTTCTCTTTATAGCCAACTGATGATGAGAAGTGATTTTGAGTTAATGTGTTTTTAATCATTATGTGTATAAAAATTTTGTTAATGAAATTGTAATGTGCTTTAATGCAAGTGCACAATGTGTTGTTTTAAAGAATTGCAATATTACTGTTGTGTTGGTGTATCAAATTGTGTAGGACCCAGTTCTCTTGTTTGGGTAACCTAGATAATTACATAGTTTGTGAAACTTTAGTTCGTCCGCCAAGGTAAAAACCTTTTTTACTGTTTAAAGTACCCTATTCCCCTGGTGTGCTAAGGGGTCTCTCTCAAATGTTAAAACAGTTTGTGCACAGCCCAACCTTTTTTGGCGCCCACGTAACCAACAAAAAGCTGATCATCCATCCGGAACTGCTGTGTACGCTGCAGAAGAATGCAAGCGCTCGTTTTGGGTCCAGACGGTGGAGCCTCTCCTCTTCCCTTGAAGGAGGCGGAAAGTTGGGCAAAGTGATGGTCTGCCCGATGTGGAAGGGTGTGGAGCTCACTCACTTTTCTTGCAGAGGTGATAACTATCAGGAAAGCCATTTTCAATGTGAGAAAACGTAAAGGACAGTTATGAAGAGGCTCGAAGGGAGCGCACATCAGACAAGTCAAGATTCAAGTCCCACTGAGGCATTATGAAGGGCACAGGTGGGCACATATGTATAATGCCTTTAAGGAAACGGTTACAACCGGGGACTTAAAAAGAGAAGGCTGATCTGGAAGCTGTAGAAAGGCGGAGATGGCCGAAAGATAATCTTTGATAGTGCCCAGAGCAGAGCCCTGCTGGGCCAAAGAGAGAAGAACAGAAGAACCTCAGAAAGAGGGGCAGAAAGGGGATCCACAGCCTTTGCTGTGTACCATGCCACAAATCTGTTCCACCTGCAGGCGTATACCGTTTTGGTGGAGGGACGCCTGGCTGCCACAATGACATCACAGTCTTCGGGAGGAAGATCGAAAGGTGTCAACTGTCGCCGCTCAATCTCCCAAGCATGGAGGTGGATGCTGGACAGGTTCGGGTGGAGGACCATCCCCTGCTGCGACAGAAGATCCTCCCGAAGAGGCAGACGGGTCGGGGGATCGACGCTCATACTGAGTAGCTCGGGATACCATACTCTCCGAGCCTAGTCCGGAGCCACAAGAATGACTTGGGCCAGGTCGCGCCTGATCTTCAGCACTCTGGGTAGAAGTGGTATAAGCGGAAAGGTGTACAATAGACCGCAGCTCCACTCCCGACGAAAAGCGTCTCCGAGCGAGTGCCACCTTGGAAGTTTCAACACGCAGAACTGATGACATTGCGCGTTCTCTTCAGTGGCAAATAGATCTACCCAAGCCTCTCCCCACTGCAGAAAGAGACCTCGCGCCACTTCCGAGTTCAGACGCCATTCGTGATCCACCATGCTTCTGATCTCCGCTTCTCCCAAATGGCCTCCCCATCCCAGGAGGGACGCGTCCGTCACTACTGTGCGATCCTGGGAAGGGAGAGGGATCTGCCACTGACCCAATCGCGATTCGTGAGCTACCACTGCAACTGTCGTGCAGCAATCGGACAGGTTGCCCTGATGCTGTGCCCACTGGAACATCAGGCCCCACTGCAGAGCCCGCATATGCCATCTGGCATGAGTCACCAGCAGGATGCAGGATGCCATCAGGCCCAGAAGTCAGAGCGTCATCCTGACTGAAACCCGGGATAGAGGCTAAAAGAGCAGAATCATAGCCTAAATATCCTGGACTCGCTGCTCGGGAGGATAAACCCGAAACAGTGTCTAATCCAGAACCGCTCCGATGAAGGGGAGCTTTTGAGAGGGACTCAAGTGCATCTTCAGCACATTGACGGAGAAACCCAACAAATGCAGGAGGTTGGCCGTAGTCTGGAGGTGGGTGACGACTGCCTGGGGCAAGCCCGCCTTCAACAGCCAGTTGTCTAGGTAGAGGAAGACTGACACCCCTGGCCTGCGCAGATGAGCTGCGACCACCGCCATCACCTTTGTGAACACCCAAGGGGCACTGGTAAGGCCAAAGGGGAGCACGGCAAACTGAAATTGCTCCCGGCCCATCGTGAACCGCAGGTAGCGCCGATGGGCCGGCAGGACGGGAATGTGAAAATAAGCGTCTTGCAAGTCCAACGCTACCATCCAGTCTCCAGGGCAGCCAGGACCTGAGCCAGAGTCAGCATCTTGAACTTCTCCTTCCGAAGGAAGCGATTGACGTCCCGGAGGTCAAAGATGGGGCGCAGGCCCCCCTTGTCGTTCTTGGGGACCAGAAAGTAGTGGGAACCACTCCCTACTTCCTGACCTGGAATGCACTCAATGGCCCCCTCGGCTGATGGGAGGTCAGAAAGGGGAGCGAGTAACCCTGGCAGATTATCTGCAGCACCCACTTGTCCGATGTAATTTCGCGCCAGTGGTGGGGGTGGTGATGAACCCATCCACCCACTGGCGTGTGGTGCTCCCTGAAGCTCGGAATAGGAAGGCTTAAAGGCAGAAGCAGCAGGGGTGGACTGATCTGCATGCTGGTTACCAGACCCGACCCTGCAGAATCCACGGCCGCCATGAAGCTGGTTCTGCACAGGCTTGTTGGAGGAGCGTGCTTGGGTGTCCTTGCCCTGGCCATGAAAGGAACGAAACCCAGGCGTGGCAGGGTTCTTTGTGGAAAAACCCAAAGACTTGGCCGTGGCCCAAGAGTCTTTAACACCATCGGTGCGGTGCAGATTCCTCCCTTGCGCTGAAGTTTTTAAAAACCCATTGTTCATGACGAGCTCAGCTCGTCATGAGTGTACGAGAGGTGTACCTCATGACGAGCTGAGCTCGTCATGAGCATCGAAGGGGTTAAAGCGCTCCAGGGCATTGTCAGACTTCTCGCCAAAGAAGCGGGAGCCATCAAAGGGCATGTCCATGAGCGAGCCCTGGACATCAGGCAAGAACCCAGTTGACCGCAACCAGGCATGGCGCCGCAGCGCCAGTCGTAGAAATTGTCCTGCCCAATGAATCAGCGGCCTGATGGCAAACTTCGCCGCATCCTTACCTTCCGCAATCGCTTGGGAAAGGACAGCCCGGACCTCCTCAGAACACTGGAGGCAAGACCTCTGCTACCGAATTCCACACTGCTTGGGAGTAACGGCCCAATAAGCAGGTGGTGTTAACCGACCGCAACGCCAAGCTGGCTGAAAACAACCTCTTCCCAAATTGGTCCAGCCTCTTAGAGTCCTTATCTGTCAGAGCCGTGGGAAAGGCACTCTGCGACGTCGAGACCTGAATGACCTGGCTCTCAGGCTTGGGGTGAGTGGCCAAGAAGGCAGGATCACCAGGCGCTGAGCGATGACGCCTAGCTCCATTCTTATCCTCCGGTGCTCCCGAGGCCGGATGCAACCGAGTGCCCAAGAGGACTTTGGTGAGAGCCTCATTGAAAGGGAGCAGCAGCTCAGCCGACGTAGACCCCATCTGGAGCGCCTCCGTAAGAAGGTTGCTCTTTAGGGCCACCGTAGGGGGGTCGAGATGGAGAGCCTCCCCAGCACCACGGTGTAGGAAGTGCCCTCCTCCCTAGTAGGTGGAGGAGAGGCAAACCCCGGGTCAGAAGACACTACAAGCTTGCCCGCATCTTGAAGGTCGTCCACCCAATCCTACTCGGGAGTCACACTGCTGTGAGAGGGGGTCCTCAGAGCCATCCCAGTCCTCGTCCGGCTCCGGAGTAGAGGGAGCAGGCGGCGGCGACAGGGCCACAGCGGGGTCAAGCTGCGTTGGGAAAGATGCAGAAAACTGCGCCAGGCGTGGCAGAGCCGGAGCCGTATCTCAATGCGGATCCCAGGTCTGAACGAAATGGTCCAAGAACCGGGGCAGGGGTGGGATAAACGGCACCCAGTGCAGCACCTGTGGTGTAGCCAGGGGCGGGGCCAGAGCCAGCAGCGCTGGATCCTGTGGCACCTGGGCTGGTGCCGCCAGGCCAACAGGATCTGGACACGGGACCGCAGGGCCCGCAGGCAGGAGCCCGAGGCCTAAAAAGGCTTTCCATGGCAGCAAGAAACTCTTGCTTCTATTCGGGAGTCGCCGGCGGACCCAAGTACAGCGGGTAGGCCACTGGACTCCCTAGCTCCGGAGGAACCGCAGGGGCGGAGCTCCTGTCCCCTTCGTCCGCCTCCGGGGAGCGACGGGGGCGGCACGACCCACAAGAGTTAAAACCGCTCATCCCTACGTGCACCAGGAGAAAAGAGAAAGGGACAAAAGTCTCAAAAAGTAGTCAAAAAATGACTGCTGTACATGCTCAATCCGGATCCTCGCTTTCGGTGCAGAAAAAGAAAAAACATGGGTGGCACCTTAGTACCCTCCATGATGTCATCTTGGCGCTGACACCAGTGACGGACGTGGAGAAGCAGGACGCCACCTACTGACGTGCAGGGGTTCTGCTAAGCAAAACTTTCCAGATCCAGTCTGACGCCTAGGGATATTCTAAGGTAAGGAATCTATCACTAACGTGTCACTTTCAGATGACTGCAGCACTTCCACTTCTTGCGCCATCTACTAGTGAGACAAGCCAAATAGGACTTCAGACAAACCATGTGTAGCCGGACAGCAGAAGTTTGAATCCTGCTGCACAGACCTGTGAAAATCACCTTACTGACATTTAGGGAAATGCTACTTTAAATATTATAGAAGTCACCCCTAAACACACCTTGCTACCTACAAGGTATGGTGCATAATATTTAAGAGTTGAAAAGGTGTGACAAAAAAAGTGGCATGTACTTCAAGTGACCAGGCCCAACACTATTGTCATGTTCAAATAGGAGAGGTCAAAGTATAGATTATAAACTGGTCTACAACTTCTGATCTGTAACAGGGACAGACTTCATTTAAAGACGTATTGTTATATTGAATAAAATCCCGTCGAATAGTAACATTGGGGTATTATTAAGTGTTTGGAAAATGTAACTTTTAGAAAGTTACCTTTAATCTATCCTTAGCTGCTGGAGGCTAATTTGCATTAGCTCTCATGCATGTGGCCTGAACGAGGCATGAATGAAGTGTGAAAACTAATCCCAGAGAATGGACAGTGGGTTGGGAGGTGTTTTTGTCCCCCAGAGGGGAAGACGAGTTGGGATAGGCCCAGAATATTAATTAACTTCATAGGGCATGCCCTGTAAAAAGTAAATGTTAGGTGACACCAGGAAATGGCCACACTTTGCCCCCATAGTAAGACTGCCACCAAACCCAGTGGGAGAAAAGTTTTCCCCACCACAGAGGAGGTACTCATTACCCTATACACACCTCTGAGTAAGCAAAAAGGAAGAATTGAACCCATCTAGGATTTTGATGGCAAGAGGCAAAGTGGGACTGTTTGTAGTAGAAAGACTGGAACTGCTGAAAAAGCGGGTAGGGTTGCCCAAACAAACTTTTACCCCATTGGTTAGGGGGTCATCCAGCATCCCCCTACCCACTAGATGGTATGAGGCTTAAATGTAGCACTCTTAAGACAACCTCCTTAAAACACAATGGACCTGTGGAAGAACAGAAGGACTAACCCTAGAGTTTGAGACCTGAAGGGATAGACCTACTCCTACTTGCACCCAATACAAAGAAGCAGCCTCAAAGGGTCCGCCTGCTGATGACCTCCATGTGTACAGGGACACAAGAGGCCCCTTTCCTCAAGTGTCCAGTTGACCAATAGCACTGAACTAGACCCTGCTGTTGGCCTCTATCCGACACCCTGAAAGCCTCTAAGTGTCTTCCCTCGAGTTCCTGCGGACCTTACAAGTGTAGTCTTGTTGTTTTGTGTACTAACAGTTTTGAAAGTTAAGAAAATTCTTACTTCAGAGCTTAAGGAGACCAGCTAGAAAAAGTCTCAGACAGGCTGTTCCATGTCAAATCATATTGCAGCTTTGTCCCTCTCAGAGGTCCTTGCATCTCTGAAAAGAAAATTACTAAGCACCATTCTACATTAGAGCTTAGAAAGTGTTCAGCTACAAATCTCCCGAGCTCCAGAGGGACCAGTGTGCTTAAGATATCTGGCCTTCACGTTCTTGTCACAGCTACAATTTCAGCAGCAGCAACTGTGGAGAGGATATTTCTTCTTAAAATATGACAAAGTCAGGGGGCGCTAGAGGGCGCGCTTACGGAATGGCTGCCTGAACGCGCAGCTCCCGTTCCTTGGCACATAATCCTTCACTGATCCTGCGCCACGGGGTGCTGAACCACCCCAAAAAGGTCGGATCCTGAGGCCTGCATCGTTCCCCACGCTCGCTCCAAGTTTGGCGGCTCTACGTGCTCCGGGACCGGAGATACGGACGGCAGCAGTTTGACCGACCCTGCCTCTGGAGCTCGGGCAGGCGCCGGACCGGCTGCTGTAACCACGCGACCCTGGGGATCGCCACGAGATTACAGGCCGCACCTCGCCGCCACAACCTGCGACCCTGCTGGGAGGACATGCGGCGATCGCCGCGAAGGTAGGAGACGTCTGGCCGCCCTGCCTAGAGCTGCGTCCCCCCCCTCCTCATCGCTGGTGGACCCTTGTTGTAGGTGCTAGGGGGGGGGGGCTGCTCCTCCCATGCTGGACGGGGCTGCGGCCTGCCCGGACTGATTCCCGCCTCGCTACCATAACTGGCCGGAACTACGAGTCTTGACGGACCTGCAGGGTTTGAGGCCTGACCCCACCGCGCTGGGACTTACCCCTGCACCGTGCTCCCTGCCGGCGGGCCCCTACACCGTGGCCACACCAGGGGATACTGTCGGATCGGGGGCTTGCTGTGTCTCTCTCCTGCGTGGGGGCCCTGGATTGTCCCCCTGTGTGGCGATCCCCGGGGGGCTCTCTTCCTGGCTGCTAGCCGATGCTGCCTGTCCTGCTGGCCTGGATCCTATTGAACTGGACCTGCCACGGGCCCTGAGGCCTGGGCTTTGCCTCGATCAACCCTACGCCACTAGTGTCCTCTAAGTGCTCTGCGCATCTTTGCTCATACATCCACTGTCGCTTCTCTGGAGCCTGGGGGGGCGCAGATCAGCGGGGCTCACCGACGTCTCTCCTGTTTTACTCTACTAAAATACACTGCGGTGGGGCCATCCTGCCCCCTCCCGATTGACCACTCCTTCTCAAGACCATTGAATTGCCCTGCTACTGCCCATCTGGGTTTGTGGACTGTCGCTGGGAGCTGCCATGGGGCGCCCTGAACACCGCCAGCCTAAACTGAGCTTCGACAATGCTCGCAGAAGCGCTAAATCGACACCGATGAACCCAGGGCCTAGCACATCTTCTCCACAATCCACCCCCCCCCCCCCCCCCCCACCCCCGGCCCCTGCGGCGGATCTCACGAGTCTGATCCAAGAGATGCGACAGGGCTTCGCCACAGTCGTGGAAAAAGTGGATGGGGTAACGGCTCGATTGGATGCCCTTGTGCACAAGGTTGACCGCCAAGAGGAACGCATTACGACTGCGGAGCAGCGGATATCCGACAACACAGACACCGCCGCGACCCATACATCGCAACTGGCCAGGATGGACAATTTGCTACGCGTCATAGCGGCGAAGAACGAAGATTTGGAGGCGCGCAGTCGCCGCAACAACATACGCATAACGAATGTGCCGGAATCCACAGCCACAGGCAGAATGGAGCTTTACGTGGAAAAGTTGCTTAGGGGTTCCATCGGAGAGGACGCTTTTTCTCCTCAGTTCATAGTGGAGAGGGCCCACCGATCACTGGCACAAATGCCCCAGCCTGGCTTACCTCCTAGGCCTATAATAGCGCGGCTATTGAACTATCGGGATCGCGACACGGCCCTCCGGGCGGCCCGCACTCAGAAATCGCTGCAGTATAATGGGATCACTTTTTCAATATATCCTGATTTTACACCGATGGTCCAAGACGAAAGGCGCAAGTTTCTGCCCGTAAAGAAAAAGCTGCGGGAGGCCCAAATTGACTATGCCCTCCTATATCCGGCGAAACTGCGAGTTACCCATCAGGGCAAGCAACGTTTCTTTATTAACCCGCAGAAAGCAGAAGATTTTTTGAAATTTGTGCGTGCAGCGCGCAGGGGCGCGAATGTGCCTGCAGAGGACCTGGAGAATACTGATTTACCCCCTGAACAACAGGATGACTAACTGTACTTGCAGGATATGTGCACAACGCCGGCCACGCCTGCTGTCTCTCCAACAGCGTGTGGAACTTTGGTGGCTGGAGTGATGAGAGAATGATGGACATGCATGGACACCGCACCCCAGTGGTAATGTACGCCAAGGACCACTCCCTTGGCCTTAGTCTCCACCGAGGGTAGTACAGTACTGGAGCTAAGGACCAGGTGGTGGCAGTACGCACTCTATGCTTTACCCCTACTGGGTGCTCCCCATTACATGGTTGTGTTTTTTGTTGCTGCTGTTGCGGTTGGAAGGGAGGTTGGGGCGGGACTACGAGGGGGGGATTCATGGCTACTGGCATGTTTGGGATGCTGGGGTGGGTGGGGGTCGGTTGGATTTTTCGAGGCTTTTATTGCTCAGACTGTATCTTTATCTGCTGATATGGTGTTTCTTGGGGTACGGGCGGGATGGCTGTGGCTGTATCACTAGGGCCCTTCGGGCGTTTTCACATATAGACTTGCTGTATCTATGGCGGTATCGAATGCAAGTGCGAGATTGACATGCATATCGTGGAATGTCAGGGGTCTCAATAATGCTAAGAAATGCAGAAATATAATTGCCTATCTGAACAGACATCATGTGCAAGTTGTTATGTTGCAGGAGACGCATCTGCCTGCTCAGGGCGATGCCACATTTGCGACGAAATGGGCTAGTGCCCGTGTTTTTTCCTCATACTCGACATATGCAAGGGGGGTTGCGGTGCTCATTGCCCGCGGAGTGCCTTTTCATCGTCTCGGAGAGGCGGTGGACAAAGAAGGGCGTTATGCTTTACTGTGGGGAAGAGTTGGCCGTGATGTCTATGTATTTGTGTCTATGTACGCACCAAACGTTGATACTCCTGCCTTTTATTCTACGTTGTGGGGGAAGATTGTAGCTGTTGGGGCAAGACATGTTGTATGGGGTGGAGATTTCAACCTCGCACTAGTGCCCCCCATGGATAGGGCGGATGGTGTCAGCTCCTACAAGCCCAAGTCTAGGGAGACATTGGAGGGAATCATGGAGGAGGGTGGACTCTTGGATGCCTGGAGACACCTGCATGCCCAGGGGCGGGAAGGGACACACTTTACCTCACACAATGGGACATGGGCGCGTCTCGACTATTTTCTGGTTGACAGAGAGGTTACTGCAGAGTTGATAAGAATAGAACACCTGCCTAGAACCTTTTCCGATCACAGCCCCGTGTCTATGCAATTTAGCATTCCTGGGTGGGACGATCCACGTCCTCAGTGGCGACTACGTCCTGATGTGCTTTTGGACAATGTCTTCTGCACTGAGTTGGGTGAGGAGATAGCAGATTTTTTCCCAAGGAATAAAGGCTCGGTAGAATCAGTTGAACACATCTGGGAGGCTTTTAAAGTCACCATTAGGGGCTTCTGCATCTCCAAAAGTCACGGGAAACTGCGTGATATCCTACAGTCCATAGCTGCACTGGAGCGCGACCTGCGAGCTCTGGAACACAGCATGATCACAGATTCTGACCCACACCTACACGCCACCTTTAGGGAGACACTATCAAAGTTTGAAGAGGAGGCAGCCAGGGAGGCGAAATATCGGGGCAAACACTGGGTGGCTCGGAAATATTGTGAGGGTGATAGGCCTGGAAAAGTGCTCGCTGCAATTACACGACCATCACGGGTGCACAACACTATACTTGAGCTTACTGACGACACCGGCACTGTAGTCAGGGACCCGGCAGAAATACTGTCCACCTTCACAACACACTACTCTTCACTATATACTTCTACGGCAGTGGAACACACCTCATACGCTGAATACCTTAACGAGGTGGCATTATGCTGGCTCAGCGATGGGGACAGGGAGTTTCTTGCGGCTCCTATCGAGCTAGACGAGGTTCACGAGGCCGTCATGTCCCTTCGGAATGGCAAGGCGCCGGGGCTCGATGGCTTACCAGCCGAATTTTATAAAACCTACGTCGACATAATGGCGCCGGTGCTCCGCGAGGTCTTCATGGAATCCCTAGCCGATGGGATACTTCCCCGCTCTATGCGTGAGGTGGTCATCACCTCCCTTCTGAAACCGGATAAAAACCCCACCACCTGTGATTCATACCGACCACTGTCCCTCCTAAACTGCGATGTCAAGATTCTAGCCAAGGTCTTAGCCACCCGACTGTCGCTGCTCATGACCAGGCTGGTCCTACCTGATCAGTCTGGCTTTGTGGCGGGAAGGTCTACGTCCCATAATCTTCGCACCCTCTTTGCCTTGCTTCGCACGGTTCACCCCGACATCCCTGTCGCAGCCGTGTTCCTGGATGCCACTAAGGCATTCGACTCGATCGAATGGCCTTACCTGTTTTCGGTTCTGGCCAGCATGGGTTTCCCCAAATTATTTCTCTCTTGGGTTCGCCTTTTGTATACGGACCCCACTGCGAGAGTGCTAATCAATGGCCGCCTGTCACTACCTATTGCACTTACTAGAGGCACCCGGCAGGGATGCCCGCTCTCCCCCCTACTGTTTGCCATCGCGGTCGAACCGCTCGCCTGTCGTTTACGGCAGCTACACCGAGAGGGAGCAGTGCAATGTCTGCAACGGCAAATAGATGTGTCCCTATATGCTGATGATATCACATTATACGTTAAACATCCCGAGACGCATCTCAATCCCCTGCTTCGAGAATTCATAATGTTCGGAGGGGTATCGGGTGTCCACATCAATTGGGCAAAGTCGCAGTTTTTTCCCCTCACTGATGCAGTGCATGTCTTCCCTCTCGATTACCCTAGAGTGGTGTAGCGACGATCTTAAATATTTGGGGATTCGTATATCTCGCGATAGAGATGAGACGTTACGTGCCAACTATGGGGTAGCCATGACCAAGTTAACTGCTTCAGTGGACAGATGGATCACTCTGCCGCTCTCCATGGTGGGTAGAGCCTCACTCATTAAAATGGTGATCTTACCTCGCTTCCTGTATCTTTTCCTTAACATCCCCTATTACCCTGGCGCTTTTTTCTTCAGAACGCTCCGCACGGAGCTGCGCAGGCTTTTCTGGGGTGGCAAGTCCCCCCGCTTAAAGTGGTCGACGCTGACCCTCCCCTACGATAGAGGAGGATTTGACGTCCCTGATTTTGAAACTTACTACCAATGTGCGCAAGCGCACTTTGCCTATCATTGGATGGCTCCAACTCCTTTCATGCCGCACATAGCGGTAGAGGACTGGATCGTACACCCTATACCACTCAACGGTCTGCTGCACTGTCCCGAGACGTCCGTCACCACTGCGAACACTTCAGTTTCCTGCACATTAGATGCATGGTGCCGCATTGCTAGACACCTGTCATGCCCGTTACCCTACTCTCCTAAATTGCCACTTTCTTACCACCCACAATTATCTCTCTTGTCGGAACGTGGCTTCCGTCAACTATGTGACAAATTACTCATCGCCTGTTGGGGCGACCTGTTCCACGAGAATAGTTTCAAGACTAAGGAACAGTTCTTTACAGCACAAGCGCACACCTCCCTTGAACTCTTTTACTACATTCGGCTACGTGCGGGGATGCGGGACATCTTACCTGACTATCCCAATGAACCTGAGACCCTAGCGCCACTGCACTTCCTGCTGGGGTCACAAGATGGGACCCACCTGGTCTCCGGTCTTTGCCTCCAAATCCGCAATGCTGCCCCGAAGCCGGACTCTAGTGCTCGGATGCGCTGGTCTGCTGAACTCGCCATCGACATTACCGATGAGCAGTGGAAATATTGCTGCACGCTCACCTCTCGCGTATCTGCTAGCAGCAGATTGAAAATTATCCACTATAAATTCCTTCAGAGGATATACTATACTCCGGCTCGGAAATATAGGTTCGGTTTGGCTGACAGCGACCACTGTGAACGCTGCCGTGCTGACCATGCTGATTTCCTGCACCTGGCATGGGAATGTCCTCAGGTTGCTCATTACTGGCAGCTGGTTGTGGAGGCTATTGCGGAGATGGTGGGTGAGGCGATGCCCGCAGACCCCTTGGTCGCCATACTCGGATACACGATGCAATTGCCTAAAGGGTGCCGGAAATTTGTTGACACCGCCTTGCTCTTAGCCAAGCGACGCGTTGCTTGCCGCTGGGGCAGAGGAAGAGCGCCTAAGTTTAAGGACTGGCTTACAGATTTGACATATTGCCAAGATCAACACACCACTTTTGCTGAATTGGTACCCCTCTCTTGCAGGCCCAGAGATATTTGGGAACCACTAATGCACTATCTGCTCACGCGCCCGGACGACGATGCACGCTCGGGCGACCTGCCTCCCCCTCCTCAGCGCGCTGGCATCCCTCCCGGATCGCAGCCCCTTGATACCTCCTGCGACATCTGACTCTCCTCATTCCCACACGCTCTCATGCCCCTGCAACGTCCTGTATGACCTAGGCCGCCCGGTCTTGGCCTGACCCACACCCCCCCTCCTCATTGGGCATGACTGTTCTCTTTTTTCTGCGTCCACAGTCCGTTTCACGCTATTGCTAGATGACACCCCGTTTTGTTTTCTGCATCTATAGGACACACCTTTGCAGGCTTCTGCCACACTGGGATAGCAGTCCCGGACATCAGTTCCGCCATGGGCTACGGCCTGCCTGACCCACCTTGCTGCACCACTCTTCATTTGCACTTTAGTACAGTCACATACGGCCTCGTAGTTATAACCTGAGTTGGGGAGTTTTGGGTTCCTGTTTTGGAAAAAAAAAAATAAATAAAGGAGAGGGATCTCATCTCTCGACTACAAAACCCTGTTCAACTGCTGCTCATCCTTGCTTGTCCTACTCCCCGGGCTGCAGAACCAGCATCATGTATGTTTTTTCTATACGCCGCCGGGCCCCCGGGATGCCGGCTACTGGGCTGTGTACTGTTCCTAACTTTTGCTGCCAGCCTCCGGGTTGTAGGCGGACCAAGCTGTGTACCATACTCTGTTTACTCCAATAAAGCAGTTTGAACCCCAAAAACAAAAAAAAACAAAAAAATATGACAAAGTCCCTTTCAAAACTGGCACTTAGTAACTTTTTCAAACTTTTTGACTTCTAGACTTCACAGGGATCAACCAACTTGATGTATCCAACTGGGCTCCATCGCAGTTGGCCTCAAATCACACATAGGTCCTGGTTTACCGCTGCCATGGACTATCATTGGCACTTTGCTAATTTTTTTCTCTTTAATAAGTAGTGGATGTTTAACCCCTTCAGCACAGCGCAAATTTTCGCGCTGTGCTGAAGGTTCTATTGAGCCGGCGGGCCGTGACGGAGCGGTTTCGTCATAAGCACAGCCCAACCAGCGCTCATGACGGAACCGCTCCGTCATGAGCACCGAAGAAGTTAAAAAAAAGAAATGTCTGAGTTTTTCAAGTTAACATACGTTTGCGCACCATCCAAGAGGGGATAGAGAAAGACATAAGCACGTCACAAACATGCTAGGTAGATAATATCACTTAATCAATTAAGCATCCCAGGTATGAGTGAGGTTCAAGACCATAAAAGTGTTGCTCTAGGAGCATGTCTGTGCATCTCATGAGGTATCGGACAGACCAGCAAATACACTTGGGGGATTAGGGTGTAGGGGGAGGTTTTTACTCCAGTGGTTGGTTCCATGGACCGTAGGTAGGCTTGAAACTGCAGCCAAATATCCAGGGGTTGGAGGTGTACATAATCTTTGCCTACCCTCTCGCAATGGCTCATGCTCCCAAGCCAGTCTGAGGCAGCAGGCAGATGGGCACTTCCACAGTGCTATCTCTCGGTTACCCAGTAGTAATGTCAAGGATACCAGGCAGCGGTTAGAGTGTGGCTTATTTTGAGTGTATCCCAGCAGTGCCATTTGGGAGGTCTGGTGTTATCTCAAGATCTGTCATGGCAGAGATGTTTTAACCCCTTCGGTGCTCATGACGGAGCGGTTCTGTCATGAGCGCCGGTTGGGCTGTGCTTATGACGGAACCGCTCCAACATGGCCCCGCCCGCTCAATAGAACCTTCAGCACAGCGCAAAAATTTGTGCCGCGCTGAAGGGTTAACACTGCTAGTCAATATGCGAGTACAACAGGACCCACCCAGGTGGGATGAGCAAAGTCTGCTCGAGTGCCCAGGCGCACGTTACTAACCTTTGGTAACGATATATCTATAAGAAACAGTAGTTAGTGTTAGATTCCTTACCTTAGAATATCCCCAGGCGTCAGACTGGATCCGGAAAGTTTTTCGTCAGCAGTACCCTTGTGAGTCGCTAGGCGGCGGCGGCGGCTCCGTGTCTGTCGTCGTGATCGCCGGGATAACGTTGTCAGAGTACTTAGACGCCGCCCTTGCGAGCTGATGTCAGTTCTGTACACAGCTTTCCGCACCAGGCACGCAGAGCCATGCAAGAAACCGACACAGGTGCCATGAAACTAGGGTCCTCAAAGGGAGATACCTTAACCCTAGATATCGGTTCGCAGAACGGGGAGGATGGGCGGGGCGGTAAGGAATCTAACACTAACTACTGTTTCTTACAGATATTTTGTTACCGAAGGTAAGTAACTTGCGCATCTGAAAAAAACAGGTTAGTGTTAGATTTCTTACCTTAGAATAGATACCCCAGAAATACCAACACCGGTGGTGGGTCTGTGAACCAAGATCACACCAGAAAGTCCTGGAGAACGGAACGGCCGAAAAAGTAATTTCTCTGGACTTAGCTGTCCAGGCAATAGTGCTCAGCAAACGTGTGCAGCGAGGCGCACATAGTTGCCTGACAGATGTCCTGCAAGGGGACTCCCCGACCGAGGGCAGTAGTAGCCGCCGTGGACCGAGTGGAATGGGAGCGCAGCCCAACATGAGGCTCCTTTTTCACCAAGGAGTAACAGACCTTGATGCACAAAACAACCCACGAAAGATGGTCCCCATGTGCACCGCCCGTCCCTTCTTAGCGCCCACGTAACCAACAAAGAGCTGGTTGTCCACCTGGAACTGGCGTGTGCGGTCTAGAGAAAAGGAGAGCGCACGTTTTGGGTCCAGACGGTGGAGCCTCTCTTCCACTGTCGAGGGATGCGGAGGCGGAAAGAAGGTGGGCAAGGTGATGGACTGTCAGATATGAAAAGCTGTAACCACCGTGGGCAGGAAAGAAGGACAAGTCCTCAGAACAACCTTGTCCGGATGGGCAGAGAGGAAAGGAGGCTTAGAAGATGGAGCTCACTCACTCTCCTGGCAGAGGTGATGGCAACCAGGAATGCAGTTTTAAGAGTCAGAAAACGAAGAGGACAGTTATGAGGTGGCTCAAATAGAGCGCACATCAGATAAGTCAGTACAAGGTTAAACTCCCACTGAGGCATCACGAAAGGAACATGTCTGCGAGTGTGTGATGCCTTTCAAGAATCTATTTACAACAGAGAAGGCTGATCAGGAAGCCTTAAGAAGGCTGAAATGGCAGAGATATAGCCTATGATAGTGCCCAGATCAGAGCCCTGCTGGGCAAGAGAAAGAAGGAAGATGAGAACCTCTGAAAGGGGGCAGAAAGTGGATCCACAGCCTTTGCTGTGCACCATGCCACAAATGTGTTCCACCTGCAGGCGTATACCGTTTTTGTGGAGGGACGCCTGGCTGCAAAATCCCATCACAGACTTCAGGAGGCAAGTCAAATGGCTTCAACTGTCACCGCTCAATCTCCACGCATGTAGGTGGAGACTGGACAGGTTCTGGTGGAGGACCGTCCCCTGCCTCTGCAGCAGAAGGTCCTCCTGAAGAGGCAGACGAATCGGGGGGATCGACTGACATGCTGAGTAGTTCGGGATACCAGTATCTTTGTTCCCAGTCCGGAGCCTAAAGGATGACTTGGGCCCGGTCTTGCCTGATCTTCAGCACTCTGGGCAGAAGTGGTATAGGCAGAAAGGCGTACAACAGGCGGAAAGGCGTACAACAGACGGTAGCTCCACTCGCGAAGAAAAGCGTCTCCGAGCGAGTGCCGCCTTCCAACGCGCAGAACTGGGGACATTGCGTGTTCTCTTCGGTGGCGAACCAAGGCTCTCCCCACTGCTGAAAGAGACCTTGCGCCACATCAGAGTTCAGATGCCATTCGTGATCCATCATGCACCAGCGGCTGAGTTCGTTCTACCTGGTGTTCAGGGAACCTGCCAGGTGTTGAACCACCAGGGTGACGCCCTGGTGTTCCAGCCATGTCCTGAGGCACAGAGCCTCCTGACAAAGGGTCCACGACCCCACCCCGCCCTGTTTGTTGCAGTACCACATGGCGGTGGTGATGTCCGTGAACACCTGCACTATACCTCCCCGGACAGAGGGAAGGAATGCCTTCAGTGCAAGCCGGATCGCGGGTGTTGGAACTGGCCCTTCTTGCAGGGTTATCCCCAAACGTTGTGCTTCTTCCTCCCTTATTTTTCCTGACCTGTGGCTGTTGGCAATAGGACTCTGGGAACTTTACCAATGCTGATCAGTGCTAAAGTGCATATGCTCTATGTGTAAATCGCTATTGTGATTGGTTATCCATGATTGGCATATTTGTCTCACCAAGAAGTCCCTAGTAAAGTGCACTGAGTGTGCCAGGGCTGGTGATGAAAAATGCTACTAGTGGGCCTGCAGCACTGTTTGTGCCTCCCATATGAGTAGCCCTAAAATGGTGTCTCAGGCCTACCACCGCAGTGCCTGTCTGCAGTCTGTCAACTGCCATGTCCTCCTGGTCAGTGTCCCCACTGACCAGGCCTAACCCTTCCCTTTCTGTGCACACTGGTCGCCCCTATGGAAGGCCCAAGGTACCCCCTTGGGCAGGGTGCAGTGTATGTGAAAGGTAGAGCATGTACTTGTGCAGGTGACATGCTCTGGTAGTGAATTACAGCCATTTTATTTTTTCACTGCTGCAAGGCTATCTTGCGCCATAGGCTATCATGGGGGATGCTGGCTACAGTGGCTACCAGCATATCTTCCAATAGGAACAAGATAGGACATAAAAGTCTGGTATCCCTAAACTCGCAATTTAATAACACGTCTTTTAGGAAAGGTGGTTTTTAACTCCTAGGTTTGAGAATAGCACTTTTAGAAAGTTGCTGTTCACTTGTCTGACCTTTCTGTGTGCATTGGCCTGTTTGTGAATTGACTGTCTGGTTTGAGAGTGACAGGGGCTGGGGATTCCCCAGGAGGCTGGCTGAGTCAGCCCTAGGCTGAATGACTGCATTTGCAACTTGAGTGGTGGGAGGAGATAGCACCTGGGCCTGAAAAGGGCTGTGCCTGCCTTCCACAATGCTAGCTCCACCTCCTGCTGGGTGGCTGACGACCCTGCCCCTCACTCTGAAAGGAAAGGAGAAGCCAGGAAAACAAAGTGATCAAAGAACGCCCAGAACTGGTTCAGACCGGGCTCAGGGCCTACTTGCGCAAAGAGAAAAAAGACTTTTAGGGGTATAAGTACAGGACCCCTGACAACAGAAAATTAGATCATCCTGGAATCAAGAAGGAACCTCTGCCAAGGAGAAAGCTGAAACTGAAGAAGGAAGACTGTCCTGCTGTTGCTCTGCTAGACTGACCTGCTGTTGCTTTGCTGCCAAGGAGAGGGGAAGGACTTTGCTTTGTGCTGTGTCCCCTTGCTTGAAAGAATCTCCAAGAGCCTGAGAAGAGCTGGCTCCCTGTTATGAAGTCCCAGGAACAAAAGGACTTCACCCCCAGCTTCCCTGAACTTTATTGAGAGAGTTCTGTCCTTCCTGGAAAGCGGGGCCCACTTGTGGTGCCTCTGGAAGTTGTACCTGTGTTGAGAAGCTGGAAACCAAGCTTTTAAGGAGTTTCTGCAATTTTTTTGCATCGCTCGCTTGCGGAGCGTATCCCAGACAGTGCGAGGAAATTCCAGCCGCTACAATGGCCGAGATTATCGCAGCGCCTGTTGCGGGACGCACCAGACCGGTGCGGGAAGATTACGATCGCAGAGCCTGTCGTCACTGGGTGAGATCTCCGCACCGCTTGCTTGCGGACCGCATCACGTTGCTGCGAGAGATCACCGCTGGTCCGCGGATCATCCCCCCATAGATCGTCGCAATTCCAAAGATCATCGCATCGTACCTTTGCGAGAGAAAACTTCCCTCGGAACCTACGCACTGGAATCCATACAAGTCCGCCTTCCTCCCCATACAGACCGGATTTGTCACAACACGCCCGCAGCTGCAGCTGTCCTCAGGGTCTCAGGAGCAACGCATCGCTTGTTTTCCACCGCAACAGGTTCTGCTTTGGAACTTTGTCGCTTTTAAAAGGTACTGTTGGTTAAACGTGACGCAACTGAACTTTTCACGCAACTGTGGATTATTTTATCGCAACCTTAAGAACTCTTTTGCAACCATATTCTTGAACTGTGTATGTTGGATTTTTGTCGTTTTGGTCTTGTGTTGTTTAGATTAAATACCTTTATTTTTCTAAACTGTTGAGGAGTCAGTTTGTGGTGTTTTCACTGTGTTACTGTGAGTGTTGGTACACATACTTACACATTGCTTTTGGATAAGCCCAACTGCTTGGGCCATGCTACCAAGGGGGTGAGCAGAGGTTATTATAAAGAGTGTTTCCTCCTTACCCTGACTAGAAGCAAGGGTCCCTATTTGGACAGTGGTACCTTCCTCTGCCAACTAGAGACCCCCAGTTCTAACAGCCGGCAGCTCCATAAGGTTGATATGGAGCTGGGACTCCGCCAGAGACCAGAGGCCTCTGATCTCCGCTTCTCCCATGTGGCCCCCCATCCCAGAAGGGAAAAATCAGTCACTACTACGTGCTCCGGTTGGGGAAGGGAGAGGGATCTGCCACTGACCCAATCGCGGTCCGTGAGCCACCACTGCAACTGTCTCGCAGTGCCCTCTGAGATCAGGACATGTTTGGACAGGTTGCCCTGATGCTGTGCCCACTGAAACTTCAGGTCCCACTGCAGAGCCCGCATCCGCCACCTGGCGTGATGCACCAGCAGGATGCAGGAGGCCATCAGCCCCAGGAGCCGCAGTGTAAACCTGACCGAGACTCGGGAAAGATCAGAATCAGAGCCTAAATCTCCTGAACCCGCTGCTCGGGAGGATAAACCCGAAACTGCGCAGAGTCAAGAACTGCTCCGATGAAAAGCAGCTTCCGAGAGGGGCACAGGTGAGATTCTGGCAAGCTGATGGAGAACCCCAGCGAGTGCAGGAAATCGGCCATAGTCTGGAGGGGGGAGACGACTGTCTGGGGCGAGCCCACCTTCAACAACCAGTCGTTAGGGGAAGACTGAAACCCCTGATCTGCGCAGATGAGCTGCGACCACCGCCATCACTTTCTTGAGCACCCGAGGGGCACTGGTGAGACCGAAAGGGAGCACGGTAAATGAAAGTGCTCGTGGCCTACCGTGAACTGCAGGTAGCGCCGGTGAGCCGGCAGGACTGGGATGTGGAAATATGCATCCTGCAAGTCCAACGCTACCATCCAGTCTCCAGGGTCAAGGGCAGTGAGGACCTGAGCTAAAGTCGGCATCTTGAAGATCCAAGATAGGGCGTAGGCCTCCTTTGCCCTTCTTGGGTACCAGAAAGTAGTGGGAGTAGCAACCACATCCTACTTCTGGCCCAGGAACGCACTTGATGGCCCCCTTGGCCAAGAGGGCCGTAACTTCCTGCTGCAGAAGTTGCAAGTGATCCCCCGACATGCGGTGGTATGGCTGGAGGAGTCGCCTCGAAGGGGAGGGAGTAGTCCCTTAAGACAATTTGCAGCACCCACCTGACCAAAGTGATGGTACGCCAGTGGAGGAGGGGATGGAGGACACTGCGCCCCACTGGCGTCGATTGGGCCTGAAAGCTCGGACCAGGAAGGCTTTGAGGCAGAAGCTGCGGGAGTGGATGTGGATTGACCGTGCCGTTGTCCCCCTGCACCGCCACGGTGGTTACGTCTGCAACCGCGTTGCGGTTGGTTCTGCGGCATGTGGCTGAACGAACGTGTGGGGGCGTCCATTCCTTGGCCACGAAAAGAGCGAAAAGCATAAGTCTGCTGGCGCTGGCCCGGCAGGCCCAAGGACTTGGCTGTAGCCCTGGATTCCTTCAAACGCTCAAGCGCACTGTCTGCTTTGTCGCCAAAAAAGGCAACGGCCATCGAAGGGCATGTCTATGAGCATGGACTGGACATCCCCCGAAAAATTGGCGGACCTCAGCCAGACGTGGCGATGGATCGCCACCGTCATGGAAATCGCTCTGCCCAGCGAGTCCATGGTATCAAGTCCACATCTGATTGAATAAAGTGCTGCATCCCGCCCCTCAGCAAGTGATTGGGCGAGCCATGCCTGGGCTTGCTCCAGTCACTGGGGCAGCACGTCCGCAACCGTGGCCCACAAGGAGTGGGTGTAACAGCCCAAAAGGCAAGCAGTGTTGATAGACCGCAATCCCAAACTTAATGAGAACAGTTTCTTTCCAAACTGGTCAAACCTTTTAGATTCCCGATCCGGGGAAGTGGTCGGGAATGCTGTCTGGGACGTAGAGGCCTGGATCACCAGGCTCTTGGGAGTGGGGTGTACGGACAGAAAGTTGGGTTGCCCGGAGCCTGGCATCGGGCCACGTTCCAATCCACAGGGGGCACTGTGGAGGGCTTGGACCAAGTGCCCATCAGAATGTCCGTGAGGGCTTCATTGAACGACAGCAGAGCCTCCGAAGAGCTTACTGGCGGCTGAAGCACCTCGGTGAGGAGGTTCATCCTCAAGGCCGCAGCAGGGAGCTCAAGATCCAAGGCCTTGGCTGCCCTGCGCAACACTACACCATAGGTAGCACCCTCCTCTCTAGCTACGGAGGGAGGAGAGATAAATCCAGTGTCAGGCGATGTATCCAGACCACTGGCCACCCCCAGCTCATCTGCCCAGTCCTGACTTAACTAGCACTATTGTGCCAGAGGGTCCTCAGACCCTTCCCAGTCCTCCCCTTCATCCGTGTCCTGATAAACAGGCAGAAATGACGGAGCCGGTTCATAGATGAATTGCTCGCCCACCGACACCGGAGACGGCGCCGAACCCGGACTGAAACTGGGGACGGCGTCGTCCGAAGACACCATCGGGTGTCGGCACTAGCGTAGGAGTCGTGAGGTCAACTGGCGTTGACCGGGATCCAGGGCTGGATCCCCCGGTGCCCTGCGACATCGGGACCATAGTCGATGACGGCGCCGAAGCCCCCTACGGCACCGGGGCCAAAGCCGCCCACCTGCCAGGGCCCCTAGTTGAGTCTGCGGGCCCGAAGGCGCGCCGACAGCCCTCGACGAAGGGAAGTGAATTCTCATGGCCAAGAGGACACCGCACATCTCCTCCAACGTCGCATGCAGCCCAGGAACCGGAGGGGATGTCACTCTTCGACTTCTTTTTAGAGGGCCTCAACTTACCTTAGTGTGAAGACTTGGAGCCCGAAGAACGGTGTGGCTCAGGCTCCGCGACCAGCCCCTCGACTTCCTCCTCGACCGGGACCTTGAGCGGCGCCAAGCCGACTGCTGGATCCCGAGGAGCTTACGAGACCACTCCTGCCTAGCTTTCGAGATCAAGGCCCGGCAGTCGGGGCACGACTTGGTGTCGTGGTCGGCCCGAGGCAGTAGAGACACCGGCGGTGGGGGTCGGTCACCGACATCAGGCAGTGACAGGCGTCGCACGGCTTGAATCCAGGCATCCCTACCAGCACCAGGAGTCAATATCGACTCGAAAAGAATAGCCAAAAAGTTAGTCAAAAAATTACTAGGGTACTAGCTCTTCCCGGATCTGCGATTGCTGGTGTGGAAAAAAGAAGAACTGACGTCAGAGCGTGAGGGCGGTGTCTAATTACTCAGACAACATCATCCTGATGATCACAACGGACGCGGAGCTGCAGACGACTCCTACCGACGCGCAAGGGTACTGCTGACGAAAAACTTTCCAGATCCAGTCTGACGCCTGGGGTTATTCTAAGGTAAGGAATCTAACACTAACCTGTTTCTTTCAGATACTTCATGCAGTTCTGTTGTCTGGTGTGGTCAAATGCTGCAATATCAGATGGCGATGGGTAGTAGCAGTGCAGAAATGTAAAATATAATATTTTATGCTGCTGGCTGATTGATATACACAGAGTCTGTGTGCAACTGATGTCCACATTTTGTCTGATCATCACTACCAGTTCAGTGGCTCAAGTCTCCTGCACCCATGTAGTAGTGTCGGCCATCAGAGTGATACATGCTCGGTACGGTCTGGAAATCATGCGGTCTCCCCCTTATCCACTAAGGTCAGTAGTAAAGGGGAGAAGTCTTCGGGAGTAGGGCACAGGAGAGGACAAGTGATCTCAGCGTGTTCTGAAGTCTCCTGAAGATAAAGTGGTACATATACAATACCTCTCCAACCCAAGGGACCCTCCACAAAAGGTGTGGTTGGCTCATCCGGGAATTGGTGCGTAGATTATGCGCCGGGATAGCATTAGAATGGAGGGGGTCACCACCCAGCATACGTCGTAGACGTAGTCATGCCCATCACGTGGTAAACACCATCCTTAATGTCGAGTAGTATGCCCTTGGGTAGTATCTGGGAGTGAAGGAGCCCCTCTTACAGGGCACGCTCCGGGCTTAGGTAACTAATACGGGCATCCGGATGATACCGGCAGTATGTGTACTGGCACTGAGATGCAAGTAGTAGAAGTATAAATCCGGGACCCCAAGACCTAAGCGCTCATAGAGAAGTTTCAGCGTGTCCCACCTAATGCGGTTGAAAGTCCTTGCCCAGATCAGTCACAAAAAGGACTCTGAAGTGTGCAAAAAAAAAAAAGGGTTGTGGCATGGGGATGTTGGGCAAAAAGAACAATTAATGGACAGAATGCAGAACAATGTCATACATTCACCCCAGTACAGAGATCTGGGCCTAAAGCCATCGTTTTTTTACTCACCATGCCATTCCAGTTTGGACACAACTATATGCAAATCAGTCTAGACCCTGTGTTCAATGGTAACAGTCCAGCCCGAACTGCCTGGCCAGGTCCTCCCTGGACTGGAAACAAGCATCCTAGGACCGTGTTTGGGCTTTCAAGCCCTCTTCAGCCAGGATAGCTTGACTCCAGTGGAATGGAGAGCACGGGACTCACATCTGAGCATACCCTTCCCATTCAGAGTGACAAATGCAAAAAGAACAATTGCTGGACAGAATGCAGAACAATGCCATACATTCACCCCAGTACAGAGATCTGGGTCTAAATCCATCGTTTTTTTGCTCACCATGCCATTCCAGTTTGGTCCCAGCCATATGCAAATCAGTCTTGACCCTGTGCCCAAGGGGAACAGTCCAGCCAGAACTGCCAGGCAAGGTCCTCCCTGGACTGGAAACAATCATCCTACTGTTCCCATCTAAACAGTGAAAAGGATAGCCAACAATGTCAGATTTTACACATTTTACAAAGTTTCCTTCAAAAAGAAAACTCCCCTTCACCAAAATCCTTGAAATGATAGAGACGAAGAGTTGGACGACAAGCCCCCATAGGCTGCCATTATGTGTCCGGAAAAGGGATACCGTGCCTTTAAGGAACTCTCCAGAGACCCTCGGTATCCCAGGATGTACAGCCAAAGTCCTTTTACTTTCAGTTCTTTTTTTGATCAAATATGTTTTTATTGGCAGCATCATAGTACATCACAGTGATAGGACAAAAACAAGTCACCATGACATGCGAGCTACCCCCACGACTCCCGGGAGAGAGCCTCAGGGCCAACCGGCCTCGGGCCATGTGTCCATGCTTGCATCAAATGCCATTTTCAAGTGAGAGAACACCCCAACAACACCCCGTCCCACCCCCCCCGCCCGGGTCCCCACCCAACTGAACAACCACGTTACCCGCCCTGTTCCCCCCTCCCATCCCTCCCCCCGAGGTGTGGTCCGCCAATGTCTAGGTAGGGGGATCATCTAGGCCTCCGCTTGCCCTTCTTCTGCCCCTGATCGGCAGCCGGTTTGCAGAATTCATCCACCAGTCTAAGGACCCGAAGGTATTTGGGGCATGTCAGTTCGTGGAATTCAGTGGAGAGTAGTGCAATCAGAGGCGCCCACACCTCTCGGAACGTGTCCTTGGTCTGCGTGAGGAAGGCCTGTATGCGCTCCATACCCATTATGAACCAGATTTTGTGGAGCCAACCCGTGTGAGATGGTCTGCGTGAGTTGCCCCATAGCGAAAGGATGTGGTGTGTCGCTGCTCCCAAGGCCAGCCCCATCTGTTTCCCTTGGATGGATTTAAGTGGGAATGTCAGTTTGTTAGGTAGGCCTAAGATCGTGTATGCCGGGAAGCGTAGGATTTCTGTGTCAAAGTGCGTATCTATGTCTTTCAGTACCTCTTCCCAGTAGGCTTGCACCTCCGGGCACTCCCACAGCAAATGAAGCATGGTCCCAATCTGACTGCAGCCCCACAAACACTTTGGATCGCGCCTGGGGTTGCTCTTGTGGAGGCGTTCCGGCGTCAAGTGCCAATAGCAGGCCACTTTAACTGCGGCCTCTTTACTCGCCATGTTCCTAGCCGTGTGAAGGGCCCTGTAAAATATGTCCTGCCATTCCCTGTCCGATAGTTCCCGGCCGATCTTTCTCTCCCATCTGATCTGTCCCGCCGACTTAGCTGCCTGTGCCGGGGGCGCTAGGAATTTATAGAGTTCCGTGATCGCCCTCCTGTCGTCTGATTTGGCTAAAAGCCACTTCTCAAAGGGCGTGAGGAAGCGGCCCACCAGCGGGGCGATGTCTTTGTGGGTGAGCCAGTGCCTTAATTGAAAGTACTGGAAGGCGTGCGGCCCGACTATCCCATAGCTCTCTTTAAGGGCCGCCAGTGTCATGAAGCCCTGCCTGTCGAACATGTGTCCCGCTGAGTTACATTCCGAGGATCGCCACTGTGAAAAAGCGTTCGGGCCATCCCTGGGGCGAACGCCGGGTTATCAAATAGAGGCATCATCGGCGACGGGAAGAAGGTGAGGTCTCGGGATGTAGCCACCGCGTCCCATACCTGTAGGAGGGTCCTAGTGAAGGACTGGGTTTTTCTAAAGCCCAGCGGTGCCAGGGACAACACCTGAAACCTTTGTGGGTTACCTGTTCCGGCGTACAAATGACAGAGACACGGGACACTTCCTTCGGCGTCAAAGATTCGAGGTTTATTTACTGCAGGGAACACAGAAGTCACAAGAAGTACATAGCATGTAGGTTCATGGAGACTGCTTCGAATTGTATCTGTAGATCGCTCCTTTTATACAGTTGTTCGCTCCGGAACATAATTACAGTAGCATTGCCGGTTCCCAACTGTAAAAGTACATCTTCTCACCATTAGTACATTCCATTCCGGCAGTAAACGAATCAAAGAAGAGTCAGAAACAGGTGCAGAAGAAGACGAGGACAGCGAACAGTTTGAAAAGAGTGTAAAGGGGGTGCTATCAGAAACACGATTGCAGGGATCAAAGGAGACGTGCCTAATGAATGCACAACTGAGACAATAGACCGGCACGGCAAGATGAGCCTCGAGCGGGGCCATCTGCCTTGCAGTGTCATCCCCCTCATCATAAAGACACCCTCAAAGGAACACGTGTCTTCCGCAAGAGTTTGGGAATCCCAGGGTCACGAAGCGGACAGTGTCCGTTCGCTGGCTACTTGAGGGCAAGAGACAAAATGGATGCCGTATCTAAAATGGAACCCGTGGGTTCAGATGAAGAAACCCACGAAACAGACAAACGGTTTAGGTTAGCACAGCGAAAACACGTACACCCACTAAACTCGTCATTTGCGGTTCATAGATACCAGACTCGACCATATTCGAGCGAGTCGAAAACATCACTTACAATTGTCACGGAACCTCAGACGTTCCTTTTGCCCTCATGTAGGCAAGCACTAGTCGGAATCAGAATCGATCTCGATATTCATCAGACCATCCAGATGTTGCTGCAACATTATTCTATCCATCAATGCTTCCTTGGTAACAGGTGGCCGTCTTATACATGTCGTAGCACAAAGGCCACATAAGGCAGGACCACACTGTACACAAAGACAACACGTGAACAGAAATGCTACAACAACCCCAATGATCATCAGAATTTTCCAACCCCACGTCGACATCAGGCCCCAAAACCACCCTAGTAGCGTCCAATCACCTACGTCCACGTGTACGGACTCGGAGATCTTATGCAACTTTGAGATGGCTTGATAGACAGTAGGAGCGTTGTCAGGAATGAAAATGCAGCAACTCGAATGGATCACCTTACATACTCCACCTCTATCTGCAAGGACAACGTCTAAAACCATACGATTTTGTAACGTCATATGCCTGTCAGCCTGAAGCTCTGCTGTAATATTACCAAGGGCGCTTGCAGTGATATTAGCGGTCGATTCCACCACTCGAGTCAACTGTCTCAGGTTCCTACTATTGATCATAGGTCCCTAAAACGGCAAGAAACCCTTAAAGAAGTCTCCTGCTTCTTGACCGCAGTGTCCTCTTCGCTAATCACGCCTCTCACAACTCTGGTCTTGTGATAATCCGACCCAACAGTAAAGGTCGGCGGCAACAGATTTGCAATATAACATGTGCCTGAGAAGTCACGAGGCAACCATGTATATGCGCGGTCGTAACAAACAAAGTAAGTACCCTTGGCAGTCAGAAGAACAGAAGAAGAGGCCGACGGCAAAACATACGTTTTGGTACAGGCACTCCTCCCGAGCTGAGCTCGCGGGCTTCGTCCAAGGCATTTCAGACAGAAATTACCGAGGTGGGGTACGATCCAGATCGGAGACGAGCTTTTAAGCTGCCGATCCCCCACTGACATGCTATACTCAGCCTCACTCAGATCTCTGTATGCTCGCACCTCTTCCTCTGGGATAAGCGATGCGTCAAAGATATCCCATCTAAATCGGCAATCGCTCTTGCCAAAGGCTTGTGGTACGGGCCAGGACCATGATCTGCAGTGCGTGGCTCTCGATGGGGGTAGGAATCTAGTGCGCTACGAAACATTGTTTGGAATGCTCGAGCTGAACCCTGGGAACTATAAGCTAGGACCAAGTACGGGATTCCCCTATCAGTGGTATGTGGCATTAACCCACACACCCAACAGTTGGTAGTGTCCATCACCAACTGGTGTTGATGAAGGAGCTGAACGAAGGAATTGTTTATGAATTCCGCACGTCTAACCTGCTCGTGTTGTGGTAAGATGTGAAAGGAATGAGGAGAAACAGTGGAAGTAGGTTTGGGTTCAGAGGAAAGTGTAGGTGAAGCAGAAGGCAATAACGATTGTATCGCATAGTATACTCCACCCACCAGTAACGAAGAAACAGTTAGGAACAGTAGGAACACCTGAAACATAAAACATTTGGTACGTACAATCCTATGCAATTCGAATCTTTGTGCTTGAACCTTCTCCACTTCCAACAACTTTGAGAATGCCATCCCCTAAAACCGTCCGCAACGTTCTTGACGCACTTCGTTCTGTGTAGCAATGCTCAATCCCCAGGAGTTCCCAGGAATCAACGGCCTCCGACCTAGTGTCAGGACCTACTAAACAGAAGAAAGTACCCGCACGGCCCTACGGTCAACCCGGATGTAAGGTTCTTTTAATCAGACAATATATACAAAATCTCCTAGCTGTGGAAAAACAAACATTTGTGGAAAAGAACTCAGAATTTGATACAAAACCACAATTGTTCAAAAATGTTCTGAGTGATAATGGTGGTAACGTGAATTTCAAAAGGAAAAAGCAAAAATAATTTTTATTAGTCTAGTATTAGAACGAAGAAAATATCTGCTTCTTCCAGGACGAGTCTGCTCTTCAAACAATGGATCGGAGTGTGGAGCAGAGTCCTGTCGGTCTGACGATAGTTCAGATCTTGAATTCTCCAATGGTAAAGGTTCAACAAAACTGTCTGGCTGCTCTGAAGTATCTCCCACAGGCTGAGCGTCACTGAACGGCACAAAGTTCGGCAAAGCTTCTGTTTCTGTTGCAGCGATGCTAGTCCTCACCCACGAGTCCGCTGGTAAAGGTATTGGTACCTTTTTAGTGTGGGTGGCGTGCACCCAATGCTTACGGCCCTCCAAACGAACAGCGGTCCTCGTGGCGAGCAACACTTGGAAGGGTCCAATAAACCTCGGCTCGAGATTTCGCTTCCGGCCAAAGTTCCTGGTAACCACCCAGTCTCCGGGTTGGAGCTGGTGGCCTGGACCCTCCGTCTGCGCCGGCAGTGCTTCAAAGACCTGTTGATGAATTAACCTCAGTTTAGCAGTCAGATCATGAAGGTAATCAATTAGCATTGGATATTCAAGACTTGTGAATGCACTGGGTCTAGGAACCCCCCAAATATTTGCAGGACGGCCGAACACAATCTCATATGGGCTGAGCCCTACTCGAGAGAGTACAGTCGCCCTAGTGGACAAAAGAGCCAGGGGCAAAGCGTCGGGCCACGAGAGACCAGTCGTAGCCTGAATCTTTGCGAGTTTTAGTTTTAGAGTACCATTGTACCCCTCAACCAAACCTGCTGACTGGGGATGGTTGGCACTGTGGAATTTTTGTGTAATTCCAAGGCCCTTACACACACTCTTCATCACACTCCCCACAAACTCACTTCCGTTATCAGACCATACAATCCGTGGCATTCCATACCGAGGGAAGTATTCCTTCAGTAGGACTTTCGCTGTGGACAGGGCAGTGTTGTCTTTGAGAGGGTAAGCTTCGATCCATCGGGAGAATGCGCAAACCACAACTAAAACGTATTTTAGGTTATTACATCGCTCCATATGGATGAAGTCCAGTTGGATTACCTCAAAGGGACATGTAGGAGGAGCAAAATGGCCAGGGGGTGTAGGAGTGCCCTTGCCAGGATTGTACATCATACATATCA
Source organism: Lissotriton vulgaris (assembly GCF_964263255.1). NCBI lineage: Eukaryota > Metazoa > Chordata > Amphibia > Caudata > Salamandridae > Lissotriton > Lissotriton vulgaris. The sequence continues at coordinate 361,864,213 of NC_141694.1, forward strand.
TGCAATTCTTAACCAATCTCTCAGCACACTTAGCGATACCATCATTCTTCCATACAGGGGACAACAACTTGCAGATACCTTTCGCACTAATATGTGACAAGCCGTGTGCCATGGTCACGACAGCTAGCACATATGCATCCGGCAACATCCATCTCTGATTCTCCGACAAATCAATCCAACATCCATTCGCATCCAACTTTCCTGTGCTCTCCTTCCACTTGGTCTTTTCAGTTTCGGTGGCCTCATTCTGAATCGCTTTCACACTTTCGACAGTATCCTCACACATACCAGTTTCTACGGGCCACCTTACCGAACTCGCCACATACATTCTAGTTGCAAGATTTCTCGCAGTCTCCTTAGCAATCTCATCAGCAAACGCATTACCACGACCAACATCATCCGTCACCTTACGATGCGCACTGCATTTAATAATCGCCACCTGCTTAGGCAATGTGAGTGCGTCTAAAAGATCATTCACAAGCTGTCCATGCTGGATCTTCGTACCATGCGATGTCATAAAACCTCTCTCTCGCCACAATCGACCAAAGCTATGGGCAACACCAAAAGCATACTGGCTGTCGGTAAACACATTCACCCGTTTCCCTTTCGACAAAACACACGCTCTTGTCAAGGCAATTAGTTCTGCCGCCTGTGCAGAATTCTGATTCAATCTCGCAGTTTCCACAACCGTACTCAACGTTACCACAGCATACGCAGTCGTCACATCACCATTCGACAACTTAAAACACGAACCATCCACATACAAAGTACCATCGGGGTCTTCCAATGGAGTGTTTTTTAGGTCAACACGACCCTTCGTTTCTTCCTCAGTTCGCAAATAACAATCGTGTGGTAATACCTCGTCTGATTCCATATTGATTGGCAACAACGTCGCCGGGTTTAGGACATTGCAGCGCTTTATTTGAATGTGACTTGCCAAGAGCGTCAACTCATAACCAGACAACCTTGCGCTCGTCAAGTGTTGGGTTTTCGTACGATTCAAGAGAGTGTCAACTGCATGCGGAACCATCACCGTAAGCATATTATCCATGACCAATCCTGCAGATTGTCGGATGGACACCGCAGCTGCCGCTGTTGCTCTTAAACAACTCGGCAATGCTCTGGCTACTGGGTCCAAGGTCGAGGAAAAATATGCACATGGACGCTGCTTACCACCAAATTGCTGCGTCAAAACACTCAACGCACATCCTTCTCTCTCGTGAACGTATAGTGTAAACGGTTTACTGTAGTCAGGAGTACCTAACACAGGGGCCGAACACAACGCATCACGCAGTTCAGAAAAACTTTTCTGACACTCTTCCATCCATGGCAAAGGAGTTGGAACATCCTTGCACGTGAGGGCTACCAATGGTTTTGCTAGCAATGAAAAATTTGGAATCCATTGCCTGCAGTATGACGTGATACCTAGAAAGGCACGCACATCTCTCTGTGTTGTTGGCACAGTCATTCGAGCGATCGCTGAAATTCTCCTTGGGGTCAAACTTCTTCCCTCCTTTGACAATAAGTGACCTAGATAGGTTACCTCTTGGCAACAATATTGCAGTTTAGAAGGTGACACCTTATGAAGTAAGTTTCAAACAAAGGGGGGAGAGAGAGAGTCAGTGGATTCAGTCTCCCTAGTCATGCGAATAAACAAAGTAGAATCCACTCAGAGTGGCGGTGATCCCTAAAGTGATGGGGAACACACAGTGTTGTTTAAATGCCCCTCACACACCAACAGGCCCCTTGGTGTCATGCTTCATCATCGGGGCCTTCGCACCCCTCTACGGGATGCGGCGTGCTACGACTCGCGAATACGCAGGAGCACTAAATAGTGAACTATGTGAGGGGGTGTGTTACTAAGGAGTGAGTGAGGTGAGGTGAAAAAAGTGAATAGTTTAAAAAATACCTGGCACGTGGGTGAAAAATAATTTTATTAAATCCCCGGCTGGTATTATTAAAAGAAGTGCAAGATGGGGTTGTAAGAATACGTGTTAGGGTATTACAACCACTACAAAGGTGTCAACATGTTTCGGAGCGCAAGGGCTCCTTCTTCAGGACAAGGATAAGCACTTACCCTCCCCTTACTCACATGTAAATGTAAAAGTGTAAAAAATGTTACAACAATGTGTAATATACCTAACAATGTTATATATATGTAGGTAGATGTAGTTGCGCCCAATTGGCGATAGATGAAAACCTGTGGAAAGAAAGCACAATAAACACACTGGTCTACAGTGCACAGACCAAGGGAGAAGAAAATGCTTCTCTTAGTACAACAAGGTAGACCCAAAAATAAGGGTCAGAGAACCCTGTAAAGAAAAAATGAAAAAATGTATATATGGACAAACACAGCACATACAGACATACATTCATAACATTGAAATACTCTGCTCAGATGGAAAGAGAGAGGGAGAAAAAGCAGTTAATGTAAGGCTTACTTATAGTTCTCAAATACAAGACCTCATGAGCCTATGCGTGTTATTGGGGGATCCTTCCTTACTGCTCAGTAAAGTAAAGGATTCAGTTTGTTATAGGCACCAAAATCCTAATGCGCCAGAATAATGCTCTTTTTCATGACCCAACTCACGGTTACTGCAATGGCTAGTTGCCTTCCTTCCCTCAACGCGGCTACGATGAAGTGAGCGTTGATCGCGTCGGTAACTCATTTATACTCTCCCGACAGGTAATTAGTTGAGGTAGATTGAATAATGAGGCCCGGGGAATGCCCAAATACGGAGTCTATAATGTCAGGGAATCCGGTGCTGCGCGATCGGCTCGCGCTACATAACGCGCATGCGTACCCCTGCTTCACAGTAGTGAATGCGCATGCGCGGCAGATGATGCAACCACGCATGCGCGAAGCAATGGCATTCCGCCGCAAGGGTAAAAACGCATGCGCGAGAGGAAATACACAGCGAGCATTCGCGCTGGAGTTGAAAATACGCCTATAAGGTGCAGGGGCACTACAATAGGACTAATATAGCCAGCAATCAAGTAGCGCTATCAAAATGAAGAGCTGGTGTAATAGAGAAATGTGGGAATTTATCCCTAACTTGGCCCAATAGGTACTCTGAGTCTGATGGTAGTATAGTAAACTGGCTCAGTGGAGACACATCGAGGGGGACAGTACATCTTAATGGAACACCGATGATGTTTATAAATAGCCCCATTAACTATGACCTTCCCATATCAGGCTGAGATGCAGAGTTCAGAGCGGGACGACCTAGTACAGTTTATCTTAGTAGATTCCAAGGAATGGAGTCGTTGAGCCCAGTGGTATCGGTTCCAAGACGGAACACCCACCGCTGTTCTTTTTCCAGAAGACCTACTTCCGAGGACAGTTGTTCAATTACTGTCCACTGTAACTCGTTGACACAGTGTTGGTGTTCAATAAAGGGGGCTGACATTTTTGTTGTAAGTTTTTTGCACCTGATGTTGCTTTTGTGCTCATTGAGTCTCACTTTCACTGGTCTCGTTGTCATTCCCACATATTCTTTTCCACAAGGACATATGATCAAATATACAACATTCTTGCTGTTGCAAATAGTAAATGCACGTTGTTCCCAGTTTGTCCCATTTGAAAAAGTCAGAGTTAGGCTTTTTCTGGTAAGGTGGCAATTATTACAGTTGCCACACGGGTGGTGGCCGTGTATCCCCTGTAGTCTTGGCTGATCAGTTTTAGTCGGGCTTGGTCTTGTGTGGACAAGCATGTCTCTCAAGTTCCTACCCCTTCTGTGTGCAAACAGAGGTTTCTCCAGTGATAGACTGCCACTTGTCAGTATACGCCAATGTTTATTGACCAATTTTGTGACTTGGTTGGTTACTGGGCTGTATGTGGTGACACAGACTGTTCTATCTCCTTGATTATCACTCCGTGGGTTATCCTCCAGGAGGGCCTCACGGTTGTTATTTCTAGCTCTTTTCATAGCTTTTTGGATCACCGCGTCCGGATATTTTCTCTGTCTCAGTTTCATGCTGAGGTCTTTAGCCTGAGTTTTATATTTGGCAATGTCACTACAGTTCCGACGTAAGCGAAGGAACTGTCCATAAGGTAAGTTCTCCCTCAAATGACGCGGGTGGAAGCTGTCAAATCTGAGGAGACAGTTCCTGGCTGTCGGTTTGAAGTGGGTCTCTGTCTTCGGGACGCCTGCCTCATGATAAATATTCAAGTCCAGGAAAACCATGGTATTGTTTGACACTTGGTGGGTAAATCTGAGGAATGCATTCTGGTTGTTAAGCCAATGTACGAACTCAGATACCGAGTTCTCATCTCCTTCCCAGATAACCAAAATGTCGTCAATATACCTTCGCCAAGTGCGGATCCTCGCCCTGTAAGGATTGTTCGGATGGAGGATTTTTGAGGATTCCAGATGACGGACATATAGTCCGGCCAGGCTTGGGGCAAAAGTACTGCCCATACTGGTCCCATGTCTCTGCCAAAAGAGGGTGCCCTCGTACTCGAAAAAGTTTTTTGTGAGGGCCAGTGAAATACACTCCAACACTACACTGCGAGGGGTATGGTATTCCCAGTTGGTAGAGTGGAGTACTTCCTCAATAATTTGTAAAGTCTCATCATGTGGGAGGCTCGTGTAGAGGCTCTCCACATCCAGGCTTAGGAGCATCTGAGAGGTAGGATCGAAAGTCTGGTTTTGTAACAGTTGTAGTACTGCTTTTGTATCTCTAAGATACGTGTCAGTGGCTTGTACGAGAGGTCTCAGAAAGGCATCGGCAAACTTGGACAATGGTTCCAAGATAGATGAAATACCGGACACAATGGGGCGTCCTGGTGGGTTTTCGAGGTTCTTATGCACTTTCGGTATGGTATAGAAATATGGAATGCGTGGATTTTTCTGAATCAAGACCGTGATCTAGACCTCCTAGGCCTCGGGCGATCCCCTGGCCGTACAGGAGGCGGGAGCTGCGGAGGCAGAACAAGAGTCCTAGGCTGTGGAGGCCTCGTAGGCGGTGACGGAAGGTGCGGCAGAGATGGAGGAGGCAGTTGTGGAAGCAGAGGAAGAGGCGGAGAAGTCGGAGGAGGAGGCAAAGGAGGTAGTGGAGGAGGCTTCCTCTGAGGCAATGGCGGAGCCACTGGTGGAGGCGTAGGCGTCCTGGGCCTAGAAGGCGAATAAGTCTGAGAATATTCGGATTCCGAAGACCTAACCACTCTCCTCTTCTTCTGCGCAGGTCTTGAAGAGGATACCCTGGAGGCAGACCTCTTCTCAGCCGAGCACCGGCGCGACCGGGGACTCGTCGATGCAGAAGACAGGCTGACTACTGAGGCAGAGGACACCGTCCTGGCCCTTGAACGCCTCCTCGACGTCTACTTTTCCTTCCTAGACGTCGATCTCTTCGCCTTTCTGCTTCTCGACGTCGATCGTCTAGACGTCGATGAACTCCTCGACGTTGACTCTTCTCTTAGACGTCGACTTGTCTTTCCTTGACGTCGAGTTGACCTAGACGGCGGTGTCGCCTAGACAGCGAGCGCCGGTGCCTCCTTGACTCATCTCGACATCGATGATATGTCAACGCAGGTGAAGTCCTCAACGTCAACCTCGTCCAAGGTCTCGATGTCCTTCCCCTCGACGTCGAATGTTGATGACGCTTCGACAAGAGCCCAGGGTCGACGGGGAACAGATAGTAGTCATGCCTCTCGACGTCAAAGCCATCGACGTCGACCAGGACCAGTGCCTTTTCTGGGCCTTTTTTTGACTGAGGAGCCCCCCAGAGGCCGAAGCACAGGCAGAGGACGATGACTGAGTCCCTCCATACCCATACCCACCTGGTTCCTGATGTCTCCTCTGCTCCAGGCCTTGGAGACTAATCTTCTCTCTGTCACGCAGGGTTCCCCTGGAGAAGGCTTGACAAATCTCACAGGCTTCAGGGACATGGGAGAAAGGGTGACAGAGTATACATACTCTGTGGGGGTCAGATTTAGCCTTCTTCCTGGCACACTCAGGGCATTTGTCGAATAAAGCTGGCATATTCGACATAAAGAGTGGGCAAAACTGGCTAAAAAACATAACAAAAGGAAGAGGAAGCCCCAGACGTCGAGTGAAACTCAAAACACTTGAAAAGTGGCAAAAAATTGAAGAAATAGCCAAAAAGGGAGAGCTCAATGCCCCAGGGTCCTGCTAGCAGGAGCCGGAAAAAAGAACTGAAAGTAAAAGGACTTTGCCTGTGCATCCTGGGATTCCGAAGGTCTCTGGAGAGTTCCTTAAAGGCACGGTATCCCTCTTCCCATCTGAGAGACATAGTGAGTAGCTGAATACTATTTGGACACACTGCCTGGGAGTTCGGCGAGATCGGTGGCTGGAGACGGAGACAACGGAGTTTGGAGGCCTTGGCCGGCCCCGGCGGGACTTTGTTATCCGGCGGTGGCCGTTCCCCCCTCCCCCTCCTCTGCTTGCTCCTGGAGACGAAACCGCTGCAGAAAACTGGGTGACCGATTAGTGGGGGAACCTCTCACCACTGCGTTGGGATCCGGTCAACGGCCCACAGCAACACAGGCCCACGACCAGTGATTGGAGACACTTTACCGGACCCCCTTTCTGGCTGGGCACCTGCTAGGCTCCCAATTGGAGAACTCGACCGACATGGGGAAGCCAAAGGGTGCTAAGGGTGGCACTCAGGCCGTCTCAGACACGGAGGCTCCGGACAAAGACGACCGGCTAGATCCAGAGAAATCGGGGGGCCCGCACCTACAGCAACGATTCAATAGAATCTTGGAGGCGATTGCAGACTCACGATCGGCTCTGCAACAGGACATTGCTCAGGTCGCGACGAGTCTGGGCCTGCTCAGAGCGGATCACGGTACGCTCTCGGACAGAGTCAAAGAAGTGGAGAGCTCGGTGGGAATCTTGGAACCCGCTCAAAAGTCCCTGGCCGCTGCCATGAAGGATGCCCTATCCCGCATTGGGGACCTGGAGAGACGAGCGGAGGACGCGGAAGGGCGGAATAGGAGGAATAACATCCGCGTGGTGGGCCTACCGGAGAAGATTGAAAATGGCGACATGGTGGCCTACCTAGAGGACTGGCTTCGGACTGTGGTAGCGCCCGAGGGGCTCTCCTCCTTCTACACCTTGGAGCGAGCCCACAGGGTGCCGGCCAGACCACCACAACAGGGCCGATCCCACGCCCGGTGGTGGCGAGGTAACTGCATTTCCGTGACAGGGATCTCCTTCTCTACGCCGCCAGGCATAATGGACCGTACCAGGTGGCGAACAGTCAAGTAAACATTTTTCCGGATTACTCCTACGAAACCCAGCGAAAGCGGGCCTCCTTCCTGGCGATCAAACGGGAACTGCGGAGCGAGAGCATTCAGTACTCCTTGCTGTTTCCGGCGAAACTCCGCATCATCCTGGACGGCACGACCAAATTTTTCGACAATCCGGAGGACGTATGCAGTTGGCTTGAGCTATACAGAGCTGGCAAAGACGCTTTGGTTCCTCCTTCCAATCCACATCGGAAACGGGCTATCAGCGGAGATCTAAGAGAATCCGGAGCCGCCGTGGTAGATCGGGCAGACCCTCGACGGTGGAGACTGCGGCCGAGCGGCAAGGGGTGCTGAGATGGTCTCCAACATATCTGGCTCCCAAGGCGGACCTATCACGGAAGACTCTGAAACTGGCATAGGTGGGGGCCAATCGGACATGGAAGACTCTGAGACTGACAGTGTGAACTTACCTGTGATTACCCCTGATTCGGCGGAGGGCCTGCTGGATGGACAGGGATGAACCCGGGTGAGCCGGTTCTGGTCAGAAGGGGGAGGATAGCGGGAGTGGGGGGGACCCTGGTGGGAGCTGTTGGATAACTGATCATCGGGTGGGTTGGGGTCGCACCTTCTTCCCGACCTCTATGACCTGGGGCTCGGTCAAGTCTCGGTAGCATCGAGGCGTGGAGGCCCCCTATCGACGCTCGACCCCCACTCAGCCCTTAAGGCACACCTGCGGTGGCTACCGCCAGATTAGTTGTTCTGGGGAGGGTGGGGGGAGCAGGGGGTTGGGGGGAGTTCTGCTGTTGTTGGGGGGGGGAAGACTGCCATTGGTGTGGGACTAACAGTGAGATTGATCGTACTTGAGCATTGGTGGGGAAAACTGGATGAGACACTATGGGACAATGGCTGATTTAACCAATTTGAAATGTATCACTTGGAATGTGCGAGGCCTTCACACCATGTCCAGGCGCCATAAGATCCACGCTTACCTAGTGCACAGAGGGGTACAGATTGCGCTGCTCCAGGAGACACACCTCACTAAGTTAGAAGGATTGGTGCTGCAGCATAGGTGGACAGGGCAGGTATACTACACCACATATTCAGCTTATGCGAGAGGCGTGTTGATCTGGGTGTGGGCCGGGGTACCCTTACAGGTTACTAAATCCATGGTGGATCCGGGGGGACGATTCGTAGCAATTGCCGGTAAACTAGGGGGCAGAGCCCTGAACATTTGCTGCATCTACGCGCCTAACGTGGACCAACTCGCTTTCCTGACCGCGCTGTCGGGCTCCCTGGCCCACTATTTATCGGGACCCCTCTTGTTAGGGGGGGACTTTAATTCGGTGGTGGATGTTGATCTCGACCGATCACATCCCCCCCTTCCGGACTCGCCAGTCCACCGAGTGGCCAAAGGTAGGAGGGAGTGGCAGGCTCGGTGGGGACTGACGGACATTTGGTGAGCACAACACTGCGCACCCGAGACTACTCTCACTTTTCTGGCATGCATGAGCTGCACATGCGGCTGGATGGGCTGTTGGGAACTGCGGAACTAATGTCTGCGACCGTGAGATCTGAGAACCTGACGAGGACCATCTCTGATCACAATCCCCTTCTAGCAGATTTTTGATGGATTCCAGGTGCCCCTAGTGTGCCCACTTGGAAGCTGCGCCTCAAGATATTGGAAGATCTAGTTTTTAAGACGGACCTGGAAGATAAAATCGCTGAGTACTTCGCGGAGTATGAGGGCACGGCTGGGACGAGGGCAACGGAATGGGATGCATTTAAAGTAGTGGTTAGGGGATATTGCATAACAAAGAAGGTGGGGATGCGGCGAGTCATTCTGGACGACCTGGCTAACGCTGACCGGAGACTCCGTGAGATGGAGCTTCTTCGCCCTGGCCACCCGGAACTTCAGGGGCAGGCCTCGGCAGCGAGGGAAGCGGTAGCTGTGGAGGTCGAACGACTACGTAGCTTCGACTATAAGGCCTACTTGACCAGGTCACTAGCGGAGGGGGATAAATCAGGAGCGCTCCTGGCTTGGCTGGCCAACCCCAGGAGACGTACTACTCCTACGACGGCCATGCGCACCGCGGAGGGCAACGAGGTATGCACCCAACCCGAGATCCTTGATTGCTACCTGCGCTACTATGAACGGTTATACCGAAGTAGACTAACACAGGACGTTGTCCCAATCGATGAATACTTGCAGGGCCTGTCGATCCCCGCTCCAGAGCCTGAACAGGCGAAAGATTTGGGGAGAGACGTGGCGCTAGGGGAAATCCGCAGCGCCATAAAAGGGATGGCGAGAAACAAGACTCCAGGCCTAGACGGCCTTCCGGTGGAGTTTTACTCCACCTATGCGGACCTCCTGGCCCCCCGACTATTGGTGGTGTATAAGGAAGCGAAGCGTCTGGGACGCCTCCCCGGCTCGATGTGCGAGGCCTTGGTGGTCCCCCTACTCAAACCTGACAGGGAGGGCAATGACCCGGCATCTTACCGACCGCTTTCGATGATCACGGTAGACTACAAGATTTTGAGCAGCATACTAGCATCAAGATTGTTGGGCCACATGAGCTCCTTGGTGCATGACGATCAGGCGGTATTCATCCCCAAACTTAACACGACAATGAATATCCGCCGCCTGTTCCGCCTACTGGAGGAAACCCATGCCGAGGCCCCATGTCCCTTAATACTCTCGATTGACCTAGAAAAGGCTTTCGACAGTTTGGAGTGGGAATACCTCGTAGCGTGCTAGTACACTTCGGTCTGGGGGAGGGGTTTCTGCTGTGGACCACGGTACTGTATGCTTCGGCGATGGCCAGAGTGAGATCGGGCCCACTGATTTCCCAACAATACCCAGTGGAACGTGGTACGAGGCAGGGATGCTCGTTGTCCCCCTCTGCTCTTTGCGCTCGCTGTAGAACCCCTGGCGCTATCGATTCGAACTGGGGCCTACTTCAAAGGGTTGCGAACTTCGACGGGGCACCAGCACATCTCCCTCTATGCCGACGACTTGTTGTCTTTCTTGAAGATTCAGGCGAAGCCTTGGCCGGGGCTGATACAGCACTTACGACATTCGGGGAACTCTCGGGCCTTAGAGTGAACTGGGCCAAAACTTGCCTGTTCCCGGTGCGAAAGGGGGAGCCCCGACCTGACACAGCCAGGGGGATTAGATGGGAGCCTAGCTGCCTCAAATACCTAGGGGTGTACGTATATCATGACCCTGCTGATATCCTCGATGGCAATATCGCCCGTTGTGTTCGAGCTCTGAAGGGCAGTATGGGCTTTTGGGCCACCCTGCCGCTATCGGTGGCAGGACGTATCGCACTGCTGAAAATGGTGGCGCTCCCCCGGCTGCTATATTACTTTAGGACGCTCCCGGTCTGGGTCCCGCCGGCCACCTTCCGGACCTTGAATTCCATGCTAGTGACGTTCCTCTGGGGATCGGGCCGCCGCAGGGTGGCGCTCAAGACACTGATGAGGCCGAAATCTGAGGGGGGGCTGGCGGTGCCCGACTTTGAAAAATACTACTTGGCTGCCCAGTTGCAAACTTACACCCAGGCTGTGGCGCGGGAGTTTCGAGGCCCGGAGGAGGAGAGGGGGGCGTGGTATGCCCAGACATGTTATATCCTACATCGCACTACAACAAAGGTTAGCCTTCAGAGACCTCACGCACGAAGAACGCACCATACGGTCGTGCTAGAACCGTGTACATGGCCGGGCGGAGCTGAAACGCCCGTATGCTCCGGAGATCCCATTGGGAATGCTCTCTGCCTTACCACACGGTGGCGATTGGTCACGATTGAGGCATTGGGAAGACGCTAGGTTACAACTGGTGGGTGACCTCTATGAGGATGGAGTGTTACCCTTTCAGGAGATTCTGGACCGCTTTGATAGCCCCGAGGTGATTTCCTGCTTCACGCGGCGGTCACGAGGGCGATCCAGACGCACTGGCAAAAGGGTCTGGAGGAACCACCGACGTCGGCAGCATGCCAATATATCATGATGTCGTCGGGGATGGTCAAAGCAGTAACGTGCTTGTATTCCAGAATGGTCAATGAGGGGCTACCCCCGCTAGATACACTTAGGACTCGGTGGGAAGCTGACATTGGGAAAGACATACCGGAGACTACGTGGGCACAGCTGATGCGCCGAGCCTGGAAGGGAACGCGTCACGCCCGATTTCAGTTGGTTCACTTTTATATACTCCATCGGGCCTACTTGACCCCGGAGAAAATACAGAAATACTTTGCCTCAGACACGGCGGCGCTGAAGGTAAAGTTTATAGTTAAGGCTGTTGTGTGCTAGAGGAAAACCAGTCAGGACTGCTTCTTATCCGAGAAATGTGTTTGTCTCTTGGGCCCAGACGTAACAAGCAGCTGGCCACTGCGGTTGCGTAAAGAGCTCTGGAGCTGGCACAGGAATTCGGTGGGAGGCAGCCCTTTGTTGTAAATTTCCATGAGGGGAGAGGAATCCATAATAGCGAGCTGCAGGAGAGGAGGAGTGTTCAGTCCAGCTTGTGTGCAGTTCAGCTTGGAGGTCAGTTCAGCTTGGAGTCAGAGCAGTCTGGTTCTTGCAGAGGAGAGAACAGGATGTCTGCTGGAGCTGCAGAATAGAGTGCAGTTCTGGAATGGAGAAAGAAGGCAGATGATTGCTGAAGAGAGAGCAGTGCAGAGAGCATCAAAGCAGATGGAGGAGCTAATGCTGTCAGCTGGAGCAATTGAACCAGAGGCGTGGTGTTGTGGTGACGGAGGCAGAGACAGAGAGAGAGCCCTGATCCCACCAGAGTCAGAGAGAAATCTTCCTTCTAATAGGTGAGGTAGTCTAAACTAGTCCCCTTTACAATTACACCTTAACCTTGTCCTTATTCCCTAGGCTATTGTATGTCTAATCCTTTTCTTTCAGCGGTGTGTTACGTCTAATCCTATTCTTTCAGCGGTGTGTTATGTCTAATCCTTTTCTTTCAGCGGTGTGTTAAAATTACTGTTAGTCATAGAGATCCCACAGTTTTGTGTATGTGTATTGCATCATTGTTAAAATAAAAGAGACCCCATTTCTTAGTGAACTAGTGTGGTGTATATCTTTTGTCCCCATACAGTGGAGGTAGCCATGTCTCCTAGTCAGGTATTACTGTTTGAACAGATGTTACCCCTGATCAGGTAAGTGATAGTGAATAATTAGGGAGATAGGAGACCTGCAACTAAGGGATAAAGTTTATGCTAGGTAATTTGGCCATCCCATAATATTATTGTAGTAGTGAGCCCGTAGTGAATAGAGAGAGAGACTTCCCAACAGAGAGACAGAGAGCTGAAGGTATTCATAGGAAAGTGGTCGTCATTGGTAAGTGGCGTTAGTGAGAGCACTGATTGTGGTCAGTGTTTAGGTCTGCCGGATTGCGGACCGTGTGTAAGTGAGAGCACCGGAAGGAGACGGTGTGGAGGCCTGCCGGATTGCGGGCCGTGTGTAAGTGAGAGCACCTAAGGTAGAGAGGTGTGTAGGTCTGTCGGATTGCAGACCGGGTATAAATGAGAGCACTGGGACTGCAGGCCCATGTGTGTAGGCGCGCCGGATTGCGTGTCGAGTGAGCACTGATGGTGAGCAGTGTGTAATGGTAGATAATCAGAACTGCCCCAGGGTAGATTAGTCTGGACCCATGAGGTCGCGAGACTATGAGGTATGAGTGTGGTGTAGGGCATGGATGTCCTTAGAAATCAGTGAGTATTCTTAGTATCCCTATAGATTTAGTGGTGTTTCTGATGATATGAGCTTGTATATTGCGAGTTCCCCATCCTCAGGTAGGTACCCAGGTGCCTGGATAGATGGTCCTGAGGAGGGAGGTGGTTACGTTCCGACTGGGTTAGAGGGGCTCTCAGGAGCTGATCCCATCAGGTCCGAAAATCCTGTCGGTACAGGCTCATACTGGCGAAGCAGGAGATAACTAGGCATTGGAAAGCACGGGTTGGTCCAACAGGCACTAAATGGCGCAATGAACTTCTAAAATGGGCTATGGGAGAGAGCACCCTGAGATACCGACTGGCGAGGCGGCAGCAGAACGAGAAAGCGTTAGAGACAGCACAGGAGTGGGAGACTTTGGTGCAGGCCCTGCGCGATTACAGCACTTCCAGTGAATCCGATAGTGATGACGGTGAACAGCCTCCGTCCCTGTAGAACTACTTCGAAACGATCTTCCATATAGAAGGGAGGGTTTTCTACCATAAGCTCTCGACACACACAACAGCGCACCGATGGCGGGGTGGGGGGGTGGTGGATAGAGGCTGAGGGTAACGGAGTAAGCCTCCACTGGCATTGAAGATTTTCACACCGTATGGTTGGCCCATGGACCTCTGGGGGGTTAGGTTGGGTGGGATGAGTGGGGTGTTTTCAAGTTGTTTAGAAAAGCAGAAGAGGACTTTTCAATTGTTTAGGTCGACACCAGAAGACCGCAAGACCCTCATACATTGGTTCAACGTAAACGCCGCCCAGCCTCCGGGATGTGGGCTGAATGGCTGTGTGGTAGAAGTATGTCATTATTGGGCTTTCTTTCTTATACTTGGTACTGGTTGTGAGAAGTTGGCCTGATATGTAGTGCTCACTATTCTAGTGATCACTATGTATCAGTCCAAACGACCCTTATTGATGATTGGTTGTAAGTCAACCTTATAGACCAGCTATCCTAGTAGCATGGACAAGAGCAGTCTTTAGGCTAAACTCTAGAGGGCGTGTTAAGCCAGCTGTTCTACCATCACATATACCCCTTGAACACCAAGTTAAAGGACACCACACAAGTTGTTATGAAAATAAAAGGATATTTATTTATAACACAACAACCCTGGACTCTTTATGAGGACAGGGCGCTAAGCACAATACAAAGCTCTTAAAGAAATACTGAAAGTCGGATAATTTACACAAATGCCCAAGGGGCACGAAAAACCATATTCTATGGAAGTGGAATGCGAAATTACTAGCAGGTAAGTACTACTCTCAGAGGCTTTAGAACCGCTGGGCCTACAATGCTGAACCCTTAAATTAGAAGCAAGAGGCCTAGGGACGTCGAGTGGAAACTCTCACGCATAATGCGGGACAAAGTCTATGGATACTAGTAAATGCAAAGTTGGTGTTCTCGGGCGAACCCGACTAGGTAGGTCAAAAACGAAAGTGGATCTAGACACTTAGAGAGTTGTTCTACGCTGGAGCACCGGGGTACTCGGTTTACCTAGCCCAGGGGCTGCGGCTGCATAGGGTTCAAGTGTTGTTGGGAATCCTCGTTGACGAACCAGGAGCCTGAAGTGGAAGTTGCTGGCAGGCGACCAGTGAAGATGTTGCGGGCTGATCCGGGGACGGATCAGTGAAGAAGAGTACCTGTAAGCAGAGGGGACCAAGTTCTGAATCACTAGCCAGTGATTAGGTGGGCACCAGGATGGCACCGGACGAGGTCACTCAGCCAGGCGAAGAGGTGACACTGGATTCTGCTGCTGCACGGACCAGGGGCGCTGATGTCGACCAGGCTGGAGGTCTGCAAGCTGTCCCACGTCGGATGTCCGCTGCTGGCGATGCTGGATCCGGTGAAGGAGGCAACAAGCCTTGGCTACGGCAAGCCCACGTGGCGACACAAAATGGCATCTGGAGTGGACCAGGAGGGTCCGAGGAAGGTCCCCTTCAGGAGGAGACTAGGGCCAGTCTAGAGGAGCTAGACCAGCGGTGAAACAAACGTAGGACGTCGTCTGGAGGGTCACTAGCCAACGGGCAAGTGACCGGACAACGTGGCAAGCGACACAGAAGCAAAAGGGCCCGCGCAGATCTGGTGGATGCTGGGGGGCTGGACTTCGGTGCTCGTGCTGCTTGGGGTTGGGGCTTCTCTTACCCCAGTGCACCCACTCGAGGGTCCCTCGGTGGTCGTGCTGGTTCAGTGTCGTGCTGGTTCTGATGATCGCCGGGTCCTCTGGTCTCGTCGCACCCACGGTTCTCAGCTGTGCTGTAGAGGCAGGTTGAGGTCAGAGAGGGCAGGGAGTCCGGGTCTCGTCGTGCTGGTCAGTCTGGTTTCGGAGGAAGGACGTCTTAGCAAACCGCAAGATACTTAGTTGGTGCCTGCGGCTGCAGGGTGACTACTCCTTAGTCACAAGGGAGAAATCTTGAGAAGAAGTCTTGAGTTCCTTTCGTGGAAAGTAGTTTCAGGATTCAAAGATGATCTAATTTGGAAGGGTCCCCGCTCCTACCTTCATTCTAAAGAAAGGGGCTGGTACGCGACTAGGTCCTGCCCATGGGTGGGACCAGGAAGGGGGGTGGTTACACCTCTCTCCCCTGTCCGGACTTTCCCCAGCTCAGGGGCTGGTGTGCCCCTGGAACTGGTTCAAGCCGGCATATGCACAGTGAGCACCGGGGTGCCACTTGCAGTCACCTTCCTATTCAGCCCTGCCTACCTAGGTGTGACGAGGAGGACCCTGACCCGGGCCCTCCCGGCTTACCTTTACCTGTGTCATCTTTTGTCACCCAGCATGCAGACGCCTGGAAACCGATAACAGACTGGCCCCAATCGTCCCGGGAACCGGAGGAGCCGTGTTTCTTTAACTGGGCGGAGCTGGAGCCGGAGACCGCCCACCAACCAGAGGTAAAGGTGCGCCCAAACGGATCCCAGGTGTGTTTTACACCCGGAGGGAGTGGAGAGTGGTGGCGTGAGCGAGGAGCAGAGTGGAGGAGAACCGAAGACGAGGACCCGAAGATCGCGATCGAGGAGGAGGCGTGTGAGCAGTGGAGGACGGGAGGCGACGGAAGCAAGGAACATCAGCTGGACGGGACGTGTGAGCAGTGGAGGACGGGAAGCGAAGAAAGCAAGGAACATCGGCTGGAGGAGGAGGCGTGTGAGCAGAAGAGGACGGGAGAGGACGCAAGCGAAGCACAGCATCGGCAGGAGGCGGGTGAGCAGGCGAGGAGATCGGGAGCGGACTGGAGAACGGAACAGCGGAGAGAGGAGGCGTTGGAGGAACATCGGAGGATGGAGTCCAGGGACAACGGAGACAGTGGACAACGGACCTGGGGAACCGAGGGACGAGAGACCCGTGACGACCGCGACAAGCCGGGAGGCCAACGAGGAGGCGCATCGCCCAGCCACACTTCACACGAAGTGTGGCTCGAGCAGGTACGGTCAAGGTTCACGGGGTGGGCGGGACGTAAATGGGGTAAACCGCCTTAAAACCGAGCAACCGACCCTCAGTGCACAGTTACCTTCCCTTCACCTCACCGGCACTAGGAACAACGAGCACGTGTGGTCCCTCACTACCCTTCCCTGACAAACACCCCAAAACCACGATCTAATAGTGGTTTCTTTATTTTTGTTTCTTTCATGGTCAAATCTGAAACGAGAGACAAGACGGCGGAGGCAAGGCCTACAACGCCCAGAAGGCACCGGGAAAGTCGGAGACTGGGAACCGCCAAACAAGTTAAAGAGGACATTGACAATCCTTTGCCATTCTATCGAGTACCAGTTCAAAAGAGGAGGCTATATAAAGTAATAAAACCGTCTTTGCCTCGCAATCCCGTGTCAGTGAGTTTATTGGATATCCCACCCGACAGCCCACACTAGGATACACAAAACCCTGTCTGGGATGGTGCTAGCACCGCCCCTGACAGGAAACCCTTTGTCCAAGCTCTCCTCGCTGGAAGGACTCCCAGCAGCAGGAGGTCAGACTTGTGTCTGTGGTGGCAGCATCCATTTTGTGATGCTGAGGCTCGAGTTAACTTTAACCGGGGTTCACAGTTACATACATGTCGTGTCCCTCTAGAAGGGTGGAATGCTAACCCCGTCGTCAGAATTGGCGAGGGGTTAGTATTCCAATTCGTATGACTTCTTACTCGACATGTTTTGATAAAGCGATACCAGAGTTGGCAAATAACCGCGAGGATTATAATGCACTTAAGAGTATATGGTATGCGTTATCATGGAACAGCTATTAGAACTTGGTTCCGCAAGCTGCAAACGGGCTCAGCTCATGCCAGAGCACCCTCTCACATGATTCCAAGCACTCTGCCTTCAGGATTGTTGAGGCCTGCCATAGGAGTGACTGATAGGAATACATGTGTCCATTTTAGGGTTAGGTATAGGTATACTATATCTAAAGCAAGGGGTGATTACACCACCTTGCCCCAGCTGTCATGCAGCCAGTTGTGTCAGATTTAGATGGCCAGCCAGGGGTGGCATAATACATGCTGCAGCCCCTGGTAGGCCCTGGGTACACCTAGGCCCTGGGTACAGGGACTGATAAGGTGGCCCAGTACCAATTGGTATATGCACCTAAGGTACATGGAATCCATTTTACAGAGAGAGCAGTAGGCCTGGGGCCCTGAATAGCAGGGTCCCAGGTCAACTAAGTCGGAAAACCAGCAAAACACCAGGCAAAAAGTTGGGGGTAACCACAGTCAGGTATCCACCTTCCTACACTGGGGATGTGTCTTGGACCGGCATGTAACTTTGGCTAATTCCTGCAATAAAAATATATTAAAAAAAAAAAAATGAAGTAACACTCCGGATGGAGGGGGACATAACTAGGAAAAAAAACGCATTCTTTTGGGAGAAGCTATCTAAGGGTTATGACATTCTTCTAGCTGAACAAGACGGGCCACCTGAATTTTTCAAGGAGTGCCCACATGGCAAATAAATCATTATGCCAGCCATCTCTAATCATATTCCAATTCATAAAAAATACAACTATGCCAGAAAATGGGCTGTGGCCCAGGCTCCAGCATTATATAAAAATCATGTGGGATGGGATGAGGAATCCAGATAAAAAAATCAATCAACAATGCAAAGGCAATTTCCTGTAAAACAGGAAGCTAAAAAACAGGTCAGGGAGATCTTAGATCAACTTGAATACCAAGGGGTGATTGAAACATGCACCTAGTCTATGAACAATCCTTTGTTTCCGGCCTCCAAACCGGACAATACATATCGTCTAGTTTTGGACTACAGACATCTAAACTCTTGTTGCAAAACTTTTGCAGTACAGAATGCACACAGTGCCGCACTGATGAATAACATTGTGCGTAAAAAGAATAAACACACTAGCTATTTCTAACGGTTTCTTCTGTCAAAACATTGCACCAGAAAGCAGGTATTTGACCGCTTTCTCAATCATTGGGACAGAGCGACCCCAAGGATTCAAGAATACCCCAGGGTTATTTTCAGCCAGAGTAACAGAATTACTACAAATGTATGACAATGACGCAGTATCTTATGTCGATGAAACTATCTTACAGACAATGACTTGGACAGGCACTTGAAGAGTGAACACCATTATACTTGGGTTTGCTTCTGAAGGGTACAAATTCAATTTTAAGAAATCACGAATTGCCCACCTCAATGTCCTATTCTTAGGATACGAACTTTCATGTGAAGGCAAAAGGCTGGCAGCAAACTTTCTATCGAAATGTGCGGTGCTCCAAACTCAATTACGCAGAAAGGGTTAAACCTCTCTACGAACTAATCAAACCTGATTTCAGACCAACTAATTGGACTCAAAAACACACAAATGTTGCGCTCAGTACAGACATTTTATCAAAAACATAGTTACAGACATACGACAACGTGCGCAATCTTGTAATCCGAATCATCCCAGGGAGATGCGGATTCACGTACCTAACATTTAATGAAGGTGAAAAGGTACCAATAGCTTACAAATCACACTTGTACACACAAGCTGAAATAAAATTCACTTCAACAGAAAAAATTCTGACAGCGGTTCAAACTGCAGTAGCAAAGGAGAGAGCCCTCGCACAGCGTAAACGCGAAAGGATCGTTAAACCTGTACCTGCCTTAGAGGCAGTAACAAAAGCGGGTATTCCAAATGCTAAAGCTTTACATCTGAGATGGATACAATGGGTTAACTCTCTTGCTGCAACAGACGTAGAATACGTTTTTGACCCATACTTGAAAACACAAGAATTTCTACAATACGAACAAGAATGTCCTCTGCCCATTGAGATTCTGCCTCTAGAACAATACGGATGTATAATCTATACAGACGGATCAGCACAACCCGCAATTGGGGGTAAACAAGCATATAGTGCTGCGTGCGCGATTGTTAAAGGTCGCTGGCACGAAAGTAAATTTCGACCCATGGTCACTAATACTCAATCACTAGGAGACTGTACAGCTCAGCAAGCTGAACTACAGGCTTTCAAGATGGCGCTTGAAAATACCGATTGCGAGTTCCCCACACTCATAGTGTGTGATTCGTATTACTGCGTCCAGTCTTACAATGAATATTTCCAGAACTGGGTTCAAAACAGTTTTAAAGACGCAAAAGGTGGCACAATTAAGCATAAAATACTTAGGGAACAAGTAGTTCTATTACAGAAAGAACTACAAAAGACTCACGTGATCCATACACTGAGCCATCAGCGTGATGGCGTTCACGTTGCAGGGAATTCATTGGCTGATGAAGCCGCGAAGACAGCTGTGCAAACAGCTTCCGTAGCTGCAATCACTCGTTCAAAAACAGAAATAGATGGTGAAACAATGCTAGCTGTCGTTGCAACTAGCGTTACCTCTAAACTATCCACTCGAATATACATACATAATTGATGTAAACTGTGCTCCTTTTGCTCGAATCCCTGGAGTGGGGGACTGAGTAATTCCAAACAGGAATTGCAGAGGTGCTTTGATACAAGAAGCACATATGGGAGAGGGTCTGACATCACGGGATCTCAAAATCTCTAATAGAACTGAAAGAGATGTACTGGTGGCCAGGGATGAATGCACATATTTACAAATTCAGAATTAACTGTGATACCCGTTACAAAGCCCATAACTTTAAAAGCCACCAGATACCGGACTACAGTGTAGCCAGCCCAGTTCAGACACCACTGTTAGACAGCAATAGACTTTCTACAAGCAGTCGTCGCAATGGACGAATGCGGTCCAACAACTATTAGGACGATTCATTTGGATGTGGCCTCAGCACTCGGCTGACGCCTGAACTGTTATAAAAGATTTGCGAGTCTTTATCAGCACATGCACACTGACCAGGGTACTGCGTTTAGCTCTCGAGTTTACAAAGAATCCATGGCCAGCTTGGGCGTTGCATTGCGGTACTCAAGTCCATTCCATCCTGAGGGAAATGCAGTAGTGCAAAGAAAAAAACGTGACATAAAGCAATCTATAACAGCTAGGGTATGAGGCTTGGGTGACTGGTGGGTCAAACATCTAATAGGTGTCCAATGTAGTCTTAATAATATGCCAAGAAATTCTCTGGGTGGAATGACTCCATATGAAATACTTCTTGGTACTAGAATGCTCATCCAGGATCTTGATTGTCACACTTCAGTGGTGGAACAAAAACCCTTTGATATCAAAGACAGTTTGGCTGCTTTGCAGGAATAAAATAAAACAAGAAGAAGCCTAAGCAACACAACACAAAAGCCATTGACCAGTGAAGAAACACCACCTGTCCCAGCAAGACCTGTCTGGATTCCAAAGATTGGAGATCTAGTCAGAGAAAAGATCGTGGTGAAGAAGGAATTTGGACTTTCGTACAGAAAACCAGTACCTGTCTTAGCAATCCACGGAACAAGATCAGTGTTACTGCTGTCCCTTGCTGGAAGAAAGGAGAACC
This sequence comes from Lissotriton vulgaris, assembly GCF_964263255.1. NCBI lineage: Eukaryota > Metazoa > Chordata > Amphibia > Caudata > Salamandridae > Lissotriton > Lissotriton vulgaris. Next base: position 361,885,033 of record NC_141694.1, read on the forward strand.
AAGTTGTGTCCATCGACCTGGTCAAACCACATCATGTGGCTGATAATAAGTAGTAGGCCCAGTGGACTCCCAAGATGAAGCAGACGACCAAATCTTGCTACAATCCAAGAGGTTCAAACTGAAAGACGTATCACCTTTGATAAATCTACAGTGAGAAAAGAAGGACTATGCAACAAAGCCATGGAACTTGTGCCTCTTGAAAACCAAATAACAGTTAGTCAAGAAAAAAACCTGTCTACAATGATATAGCCTCTGACTATACCAACAAGCCAAAGGATGAAGCAGCCCCAGCGACTTTGAAAAATACGGATGCAATCCCAACAATTGACAGAACTGCCTCTGGCTATTTCATCAACTTTGATACATTTTCTGAAGATCCCAGTGAACCTGAAATGACGCCAGCAAATAAAGATTTCAAAGAAAAAATAACAGAACTCTTTCATTAACTTGAAAAAATATATCTGGTTTCACCATGGGTTGAATTTTGGATTGTGCTAGGTGTACTCTTTCTCCTACTTTGGCTCATTCTTGTTTTAAGTTTGGGAAAGATGATAGATGGGAAAAAACAATACAATAGACACAGCAAGTAAGAATATCAACTTGCTCCTGAAACCACACAAATCATCTCATTGTGAGCGAAGAGACCTGTCATCAGTGAACATCACAGCCGTTCCTATACCTGGCGGCATAGCATGGGACACAATTGATTATGACATTTATGGCCTGGTGGAACTGTTGAAGTTTCCACACCAGTTTAAGGTTTCTTTGAGTGACTGTTTCACCCAGCACATTTTCTGATGATTGGGACTTTAAGACTGTTAATAACATGATGACAGATTTAGAAATGTCAGCTAAATTCACAAAACATGAATACTTAGAAGGTTCATCAGATTATGAACAAATGCATTGTTTTAATCATTATGGACATCATTATTTGCACAAATCCGCAAACCTTAGAAATGTTTTTACTTATAATCAATGGGAACATTGTCCAACGCCGCCAAAGCGCAGCTCCAAAACATTTTATGAAAAGTTTCCGTACTTCTCAGGTTTTAATGTCACAAATCCAGAAAAGTTTTATTTCAAAGATGTGAATAAAACAGGAATGAAAAACATGTTGACTAATACTAAACAAATTTACTATGCAGCCTTTTATGCCCAACTGTCTGCATTAAGTTTTAACTTTTGGAAAGACAACATTGAGACAAAAACTGCCCGGGGCACAAAAGACTGGCAGGTGCAAGGTTTAGAAGCCTTATTCAGAGCCTGCATTATCCTAGAGCAAATAATGTTTTTAAATGACACTGTTCAACAAACATCTTGTCTTGGCTTGGCTAAGATTAAAGATTTAAATAAACCGTCCATACCTAAGTCCACACCTGACAGTAATGGCACTGCAGGTGAGGAGGTAGACGCAACACATATTTTACAACAGAACAGAACTAATCCAGATTGGAAAAAACTGTTAATCTGGCCCACAGACAAAAATAACTGTCAAGATAGATTCCTGAACAAGACACAAGGGTTCACGGTGAATAGGCCAGATCCAAGATATTCCCAGAGACAACATCCAGGGATAATAACAACTTACAGTGTAGGAAAACTATGCCTTAAATGGCTACAGAAATCCACACTTCCAGAAATTAAACAATACTTAACTTTACTTAAAAATGGCGTTGATTTGAAAGACTTCCTACTTGGGCCTCGTAAACCACGTCAAAGACGTTTCATATACGCCGGTATATACGCTGCTTACAATGAAGCATGGAAAGTCACGCAAATAGAAACTGCAGAAAGAATACGAGAAATTGATCGTATTAATTTAGAGAAAGCTCTCTCTGTAGTGGACAATGGGTTAACGACTTTGTCCTCCAGAATTAATTCTTTGGACAACATTGTATCATCTGCCATTGACATAATAGAACAGGACTTGCTAATGTTACAACATGGCCAGTCTCAATTACGTTCTATAATGCTGCCAAGCTGGACGTTACAAAATCTCCGTTCAGGCTACGTGCCATGGCGTCTAATCAACACCACGTCATTGTTTACTGTATTTAACCGTACAAATAAACAAATCTCTTGGCACAAAGAGCAGACTATACAGTGCGGAGCATAGAAAAACTGGAAAGATTACCATTAACTGTTTCTGAGAAACTGGTCGTTGAATGGATAATACATGGCACCATAACAATACCAGTGACTATTTTCCAGTTTCAGTATTGCTTAAGACACATACCAGCAGGCATGTATGAAAGGTTGGGTAAAGAATACATTAAGTCGACCTGGAATTTACCATACACACCCACACAAATGTTGGAGTGGGGGTAAGGAAGTTTTTCTTAGTGGGAAAAATTGTAAAAACTCACTAAGCTGTACACTTTTGTGTCAAGGTATTAATTTACACTGAGCATGCGAGGGTTCTTCAAAATAACCTTTCTTGCCACCTGCACGGTTCTCCAGCAGCAGTGATAGATCAAGTTTTTAGGCAGCTAGCCAATGGTAGCTAAATAATGTTGAGTGATCACAGATGGGGAGCCGCCGCTTAGGCCTTCACTGAACATCTCTTCTATACGAATTGACACTTTAAGCAGAATGAAAGCCATTCTATTGCAAAAAACGGTACCACTGACCTCATCCAGAGAAACGTATGATCTGCAAGTCGCAAGGACTTCTGCGGAGATACATGCCCCATTATCAACAAACTGTCGCATACATTTCGTACAAATGTTAGGTCGCATCTTAAACATGTCTGATACGAGTGGTATTGTACATGTATTTAAGACCGTTTTTTTGGGACTGTTAGCACCCTTTGAAGCAGTCCTAGGCATTTTTCCAAACTTCGTGCACTCTGTGTTCGGCGGTCTGCCTCTCATTTTGGGACTCGTTGCAGGGATACTGTTTTTATTTCTTCTGCTCCGATATATGGCAAGTCCAGTCACCAGCGATACCCAGACTACCATGGAGAATGCTCTCCTAGCCATGCGGTACCGTGACAATATTACACAGATTCTTGGCTTGGCTCGTTTAAGAGATCTGAATACCACATGGTTCCTTTGATTCAGACCAATCTGGCAAGATTGCATCTTACCTGTTCTACGATGCCTGCTTTGCGGAGAAGAATGAGTGTTGGACGTTTGTCTTACACTTCCATCAGCACTGCCATTGGATGTTGACGCTTTGCTAGGTCCGGTAACGGCTCATGCATCGTGTTGCCCCCAATGGCTGCCAGTCCTGATGACGGCATTCATTGAGATCTCACCAGCAATTCCAGCTAATGGTGGGGTACGTGGAACAACAGGCACACAGGTACCAACTACGAACGTTGCTAATGCGAATGACGCTGAGGGCGATGCTTCTCATCTGTGCACAATTGATCTACTTAATGAAGTAGTTCCACTTTCACCTACTGTGGTAGACTATTTCTTTGCCAGCTTAGACGATTTGATGTTTTCTCCAGACACCGAGAAAAACTTTTGAAATTAGCACACAACGTTCCATGAACTCTAAATTCGGCCTTCACTTGTCAAAACAAAACTTTTAATTATGGAGCTCTATTTTTTCTACTATTTTGATATGACTTTTTTTTCCAAAATTGAACTTTTTTCCTGGCACCAAGTAATCAGCTTAAAGTAGAACCATTCTTAGAGAAAAAGAAATTCTTTTTTTGAACACTTTCTAGAGACAATATTGGGCCTCCAAAACAGTTTATATATTCTGCTAAGGAATGGTCTCGACTTTTTCTTCTGTAAACATTTCTTTTTTAATTTTATCAAGAACATTTACAAACCAGCGGTCACAGTCATAACCAGCATAGAATGTGCAATACAACAGAGATCCATAATACATAGTATACAATTATCTCATGTCTGAGCGCACATATAATAATAAATCAAACCATAGGAAATGTATCTGCAATCAAAGCAATTAGTCAGGGGTTTCCTTAAGCAAATCAGGGTGTTCTTGCAAATAATCAGTAAGTGGTCCCCTGATGTCTGAGGGCCTTGAAGCAGCAGGTAATTCTTCTGCATACAACATAATGTTGTCACAGCAGTACACAGCGTCCAGTATCCAATCCCTGAACGCCGGGGCTTTTTTCCTGTCCCAGCACATAGAAACCCGTCGCTTCGCAAGTAGTAACACAATTGCTACCAATTTCTCGCTCATGGACCGTAGTGGTATGTCGAGGCCCAGTAGGCATAGCCGTGGGGTGCATGCCAATGTGCAGGAGCCCATCCGCCCCAAGGGACCAGTCACCGTTTCCCAATATCGCTGCACCCTCCCACAACCCCATGCAAGATGTGCAAAGTCAGCTTGATCTATCCCACAGCGTTTGCAGTTGGCAGCATCCCTCAACTTATATTTACATAGTTTGGCTGGGGTGTGATATACTTGGTGTATGTATTTATAATGGATAAGTCGAAGATTGCCATTTGGTGTCAGCAACGTGATCAGTGTACAGCAGGCAGTCCAGTCCTCCTCCGTTAGGGGGGTATCTAGTAAGGTGGACCACTTATCGCGCGCCCTCGATGTATCTGCTCCAATCTCCGACTGCATCTGTTTATATAGTCGTGATATGAGATGTGTTTGAGTGTTCGAGGTGAGAACCATTTGTACCAGTTGCAGTGTAGGGGGTTCATCTGGAATAGAAGGGTATAAGACCTGGGCAGCGGCTTTTAATCTGTGGTACAGCACTCGAAAAAGTAGCGACTGATTGTTTATATAGTACAAGTCCCCTGGAGTGATGAACGAGCCGTTTGGGTATAAGTCACCTTGCTTAGATATGCACACCTGTTCTAAAAGAAATGTTTTTTTCCAGCGTCACTGATAATCCGGGGAGGTGTGCCAAAGGGAGGTTGGGAGCATATATTGGGGTCTTGTGTGCTAGTTGGCTGATCCACTCCCAGGCCTGAGAAGTTGTGCGTACCGTGTTGATCTCCCTCAAAGTAAGGTGAGGCCGAACACGTGTGAGTATGCTAGTCAGCGGTATAGGGTTCGCGTTGCCAACTTCCACCGCAAGATGAGGCAAATATTGCACTGGATGATACCAGTAATAGGCGAAATGCGCCTGATCACATAAATAATAGAGGTAAATATCAGGCACTGCGAAGCCACCCGCACTGTAAGGGAGGGAAAGTGTGTGAAGACTCACTCTAGCCGGTCTGCCTGCCCATATTAGTTTTACAAAATTTGTACGGATTCTGGCAAATACCGAAGAGGGGGGTGTAATCGGTATGTTGATGAATAGGGACAGCAACAGAACCATTTTATCCAGGGATAAGCGATCGGCTAGAGAGAGGGAGTGTGATCCATCTTTGTATTTGCGTTTCCCTGCCGTCAATTGCGACTCCGTAGTTCTGTCTAATCACTAGTTCCGCATCCCTATGTATCCAGATCCCAAGATTTTTAATGGGGTCATCCTGATACATGAGGGGGAAATCCATATGTGGGGCTGTTGTGCACTAGATTTACTCCAGTTAATGTGCAGGCCAGAGTGCCAGCCGAATTTCACATATTCGCGTAATAGTGGGGAAAGATTACTCTCAGGATCACAAAGGTATACCATGTCATCGGCATATAGTGATATACTTATAGGTCGCAAACGGAAACCAAGTGCAGTGTGGGCATACTTCTGGCGTACTTTACAAGTGAGGGGTTCCAGCACAATCGAAAAGAGGAGGGGGGACAGCGGGCAGCCCTGCCTAGTGCCGCGTTGGATAGGTACACTATCGGAGATGTATCCGTTTACTTTAATGCGTGCCGTGGGTTTAGTGTATAGAAAAGTGATCAACGTTATACGCGGGGGTAGACCAATCTAACGCAGAATCGTAAACATATAAGGCCATTCCACAGAATCGAAAGATTTGGCGGCATCCAGGAGGACCGTCACTGCCTGCAGATCTGGGTTTAGCTGGTGTAGAAGTGCGAAGATCGTGCGCAAGTTATGAGTCGTGGATCTTTCAGGGATATAAAGCCTAACTGATCGGGAAGGATTATGGTAGACATAAGGGGTTGTAATCTTGTGGCAATGATCTTTGCCAGTATTTTCACATCTGTGTTAACGACAGAGGTCGATACGACTCCGCCTTCGTAGGGCACTTAACTGGTTTTAACAGAGCCACTATGAGCGCCTCTCTGAGCGACTGGCGGAGAATCTCATTATTATAGGCCTCATCATACATTTCAAGGAGATGTGGTATCAACTTATCCGAGAATGCTTTATAAAACTCTCTGGTGAACCCATCGGGTCCCGGTGATTTCCCACTTGGCAAAGCTTTAATGGCCAATAGTGTTTCCTCCTCTGTTATTGGTTGTGCCAGGTATTCCAGGTGGGCATCTGACAGCCATGCCAATGCTTGATCCTCAATATATTTAATAAAATCTCCGGCTCTATTGCTGTGTGCTGTGTAGTGTAAAATTCCCTATATGTGTCCACAAAGGTGGCCAATATCCCGGGTGTGTCATAGTGCGTTAATCCCTCATCCTCAATCTGCGTGACTATGTTGCCGGTGCTCTGTTCGTATCTTTTGCGCCAGTATGCATCCCGGTCGGCCGCCCTCACCCAGTCTACGCACCCTGTGACGTCGAGAAGTGTTCTTCATTTCATCATCTGCCAACTCGTATCGATTTACCTCGGCACGCAGGGTCCCTAGTGTGGCGGTGTTGTGAGTGGCATCATATTCAGTCTCTAGCAAGCAAATATTGTCCTCGCAGTTCTCAAACTGCGTTCGTATATCTTTCAGTATACCTGCAGAGGTACCTATACAGACTCCCCGGATTGTTGCCTTGAAGGCTTCCCAGTGTACCTGCACTATCTACAGATTGGGCATTATGTATGAAAAACTCTTCTATCGCAGTATGCATTGCCTCTTTGAACAAGGGATCCAACAAAGCTGTTGCATTGAACCGCCAGACAAAAGGAGGTGGTGCATACGTGGGGATATTCAATGACAGAGTAACTGGTTTATGGTCCGATAAGGTTCTGGGAAGATGCTGAATATCCTTAGCCCAGGTGGAGGCATGGTCAGTCAGCAGCCAGTAGTCTAGCCTAGACCAACTGTTATGGACAGTGGACGAGTGAGTGGTCTCCTGAAGATTGGGGTGACGCTCTTGCCATACATCATGGAACCGAAATTTCGTCATGCCACTAAGGATCGCTGAAGCTGCGCGGTTATGGTGTTCAGTAGTATCGTGAGCTCTGTCTAATGCAGTGTCTAATGTCGTGTTTAGATCCCCCCCCATATCCACTCCAAGTGCGGCAGTTCCCCCATCTTGGCTAAAAGGGTCAGGAAAAAGCCTGATCATCTGTATTAGTCCCTTAAGGATTTTGATGACACCCACTTTAGTGCCCCGGAGAAGACCTGTTACAGTGAGATATCTACCTTCTGGGTCAATATGTGTTTGATCCAAGCTAAACTGTGTGCCCTTACTTATAAGGATCAACACTCCATGTGCATACGAAGAGTACGTTGAAGAGATTGCGTGTGCAGCCCATCTGTAGCCCAGTGTTTTCGCTTTGCTAGGGAGCACATGCGTTTCCTGCAGGAGCGCCAAATCCACGGAATGTCTGTCTAGATATGCAAAAACCTGCCTGATTTTTTTGGGACTATTAAGGCCTCGAACATTCCATGTCATGAGTTTTAAAGGTCATACCCCTGCCATACCAATATTATAGTGTAAGATACATATACCATGTGCGTCATGATCTTCTGTGCGTTCCCATGGATCAATAGATAAATCAATGCAGTGATCGCTCCAACCGTAACAACCTCTCCCCACCCACTTCGTCATCCCAATCATGACAAAGCCGCTGCCCGATATACACATCCTAGAACGGAAGAGGAAAAAGGAAGAGAAAACAAAAGGAAAAAACCACTACCATTCAACACACACAGTCCCGGGGTGTCCACAGGACGGGGTCAAACAATGTGGGTCACACAGGGGGGGCAGTTGCCCGCTATAAACCCCAGCTAGGTGAATGCTGGGGGATCAAGCCAATTCCATAAAACACATAGGGTGTCATGGTGTGCTGAGCCGCAACGTCAGACTTAAATTGATAGACATAAAAGCACAAGTATGGAAACATAAGGTACAGCCATTAGTCACACTATCTTATCTGCCAGTGTCAGTTCTCAATAGTAAACAATATAGGGCAAAGAGCAAACTTAGGGCCAGATGTAGGTAATCCCCGATTACCGATTCTTAAATACCGATTCGGTATTTAAGAACTGGCAATCGGGATGTAGGTATATTTATCGAATTAATTACCGAATCGGTATGATTCGGTAATTAATGAATCGGTATTTACCGAGTCTGTAACCGCCATTGTTTCCTATGGGCCTTAAGGCCCATAGGAATCAATGTCAATTACCGAATCGGTAAATACAGATTCGGTAATTGGTGGAAATATTGAAGGGTGGCAGGGTGTCACTTTGACACCCTGTTGCACCCCTCAATTGTGCATGGGTTCACATGTTGCTGACATACGTCTGCAACATGACACTGTTTCAAAAGCAAAAATTATGCTTTTACATGGTTTTCTTAATTTACCACCAACTACTAGTTGGTGGTAAATTAAGACTTCTTAAACCCTTGTAGCACTGAAAACAGTGCTACCTATATCTGAAATTACAGAATCGGTAATTTTACCAATTCGGTATTTTACCGAATCGTAAAATTACAGATTCGGTAAAATTACCTATTCTGTAATTTTACATGCCCCTACATACCAATGTCCAAATACCGGTCGGAAACGGCCGAAAATCGGTATTTTCGGACGTTTCCGACCGGTATTTGTACACCTACATCTGGCCCTTAGGGTGGGGACACCCTTAGACCGGCACTGTGCAATCCATGCCCTCATAGTACAGCTACTTAGGGAAGATCAGTTATTCAGCATCAGGAGGGCCTTGCTCTGCCTGATGTCCGCGCGGTGATTTACATCGCAAGACATGTGGATGGTTCGCCTGCAGAAACTTGAGTACTTCTTGCGGGGTGTTACAAATCGTGCTTTTCCCATCTATGGTTATTTTCAGCCGTGCTGGGTAAAGCATGGCATCAAGGTCTTTCAGTTTCTTTTTTACCTCCAGATATCGTTTCCTCGCCTACTGGACCTGCGATGTGAAATCCGGAAAAATAGAGATACTCATCCCTTCATGATTCAGTGCCCCCAGCTCTCGAGCCTTTCTGAGCGCCGCATCCCTAGCTCTGTAATTTAAGAGTTTAGCTATTATAGGGCGGGGTCGTGCCCCGGGCGCAGTGCCAAAGTGCGATGCACCCACTCCACGATAAAGACTGGTTGAAAAAATATCCCTGGCAAGGATGGTGGAAAGAAGAGTCTCAACATATGTCTCCATATTACCAGTTTGTGTGGTCTTCGCCACTCCCAGGATGCGTAGATTGCAGCGCCGGGACCGCGCCTCCAAATCCTCCGTCTTCGCCGCCAAACTCTGCAGGATTTTGTCCACCTTCTTATGTTTCAGCTCGAGCTGTTGCGCAGTGTCCTCAGCATCTGATATGTGGCACTCCGCCATGTCGATGCGCTCCGTATGTTTATCCAGCCGCTCCGAGATGTGGTCCACACGGTATGCTAGCGAATCCATCTTCCCATCAATGTTGGTGAGCGTGGACTGTATAGTTGCAAACACCACCTGGACATCTAATGTGGGTTGCGCAGCAGGAGATGTATTTGCCTGGCTTCGACCGGACTGGTCAGCAGGCGTCATCGGGGTTTTTCGCCGACTGTCGAACTGCAGCCTAGGCTGGGTTTTATCCGGCTTGCCCATGGCTGCCGGCCGCAGGGGGACAACGACGAGGGGAATCCCAAGCAGAGAGCACAGGTATGCACCAGTGATGCCACCGCCGACAAGACACAGGACGCAATGAAGTCTGCGCTATGAGGTTTAGCACGTTGTAGGCGCTGCAGTGGTAAAGCAGAGAATAGGCCCTCAATTCGAGATAGGGCTGGTACCCGAGGGTCCATCAGCAAGTGTCTTGACTCCCTCGCCGCCTTCCCGCACCGCAGCACTAACAGAAGAAGAGCTCCCCCGCACGAGCAGCCACATCGCGCCTACCTCGGGGGTCACTCGGCCGCGTGGAGGCTCGCTAGAGCCCTTCGGGGGCAGGGGGGCAGCCCACAGCTATGCCAGTCAGGCAGCTCCAGGAGGGCAGCCGCCGCACAAGCTCAGGCGCTGTCACCCTCACAGCAGGCCCACTTCATTCGTACAGAGCCCCGAGCTCGCATAGTGGCGGCGTGGTCTCGTGCGCTGGGAAGCACACCCCTCCGATCACTGGGAAGGCTTGGGGCATGCTCAAACAGCGCGAGCTCAGACGCAGTCACCCTCACAGCAGGCCCACTACATTAGTCCACAGCCCCGGGCTCGCGTAGTTGCGGCGTGGTCTCGTGCTCTGGGTAGCGCACCCCTCCGATCACCGGGAGGGCAGGCCCGAAAACAGCGTGTAGAAGCACTGGAAGAATCTGCGGAGGACGGTAGGCTCTTCTCTTGTGCAGTTTATACAGGGTTGTTACGGCCTCCAGCAGTCAGACACCCAGGATCATGAGAGGACTGTGGCTCCATCGGGTGATCTCGCTTAGAGCGCGGCCATTTCCTAGCTCGGCAAGCTCCGCCCCCTTCTTCTGTAAACATAGAGCCATTCATAAATGTCATTTTTTATTATTTCATATAGCATTGCCACTGTCGTTGAATATGCTTTGAAAGACAACTATCACTTTTAAAATGCGTACAGTACAAATACTAATTTATGTGTACACCATTTTGGAATACATTTTATGTATTTTGGGTGGGATTGCGAACACATTCTTACGTTTTAGATGCTTATAGGTTTAGTAATTTCGAATATTATACATGGAGTGGGTGTTGTATGGCATTTTAGGACCCTAGTGTAATTTTCCAGATTCATGCCCTTATATAGGTATAAAGTACTGTATGCTTATATAGGCATAGAAATCAACCATTTTAAGACATAGCTCATGCAGTCCTGATTTGGCATGTCAATCTACAATGATTTCTTGGAAAATACCCGCCTTCAGCAGTCAGGGACTTACCCCTGCTTGAATACTGATTTGTCCAAGAACTCATGAAGTTTTCAAAGAACTGAGACCCTTTGATGATGTTATTATGTCCAACCTTATGTCAAACTCTGCACCTTCAAGGTATAAATATGCCCACACTTGCCCAAGCAAACACACAGTGGTTTGGAGCAGTTCGACTATCTACTTGCAAGACGCATATCGCTGCAGCAAGTGCCGAAGGAAGCCGACACTCCAGCAGACGCACTGAGAGAGACGCTGTCTTATTTCCTGCAGAGAAATCCAGCTGCAGTGTTTCCAAGCGACCCTTGCGGGTTGTTGGGAAATTGAGTCATGAGAGAGAGAGATACCAGACACCTTCATTCTAAAACCAAGGTACGGAGCTGATTAGACCCCTTGAGAATTCTTGGATACATTCTTGGCAAAGAATACTGAAACTAAGCTACACCTCACTTACTTCTTCCCTTGTACTAGACTTAGGTTAGGTATACCGGGGTAGGTGTCTTTTAGAAGCACCAGTTGAGTACTTTTTTAGTCTTACTGTATGCATTGTACTTTGCAACCAGTATTACGATTGTAGCAGTTCATTTCTTCTGCATGAGAAAGAAGACTGTTCAATAAACACTTAAAAACAAATATTAAATTTATTGGCATTTCAAAAGAAAAACAAAGACAAACCAAGGAAAAGGCATCATAAGCAATATTCTCTGACAGCAAATAATAGGCAAGGAAAACACAGCGACATTAATAGGTGCACATCAAACATAAATCAAAGCAGCACAGAGGAACAAAACCAGGCATAGTGCCCAGAAACATCCACGGTCCAACACCCCGGGCAATTGTAATAGGAGATGGGCCATCCTGAATACGGAAGAGCACAGTCTCACTCGAAACACAGGATCAGTATCATCACACTACCCAGGCACCTCACTCAGAGTGCTGCTCAGTCGCAGTGCCCGGTAATTCGCTCGGCAACTCCACACTACTATCCATGTCAGCCCTTCGCAGTTTCATCACCCCTAGCCGTCTCGTCACGAGTCAGCGCGTCATCCAACATCAAGGACCAGAAATTCTTGGGTCTGTTGCGGAGGCATCAAGTCGCTGTAAAGCTCTGATTGCGTGCAGCAGTAAGTCAGTTTCCTCGTCCAGGACTTGAGTGGGGGCGCCTCTCATCCAAGCGCGCGTAACGCACCAATTTGCTATAAGGAAAGCAATGTCAATTAGATGCCTATGCGCAGGATGTAGGGGCTTAGAATAGCCCAATATGGCTAAGAGTAGATCCAGAACCAACTGCACGACTCTGTTGATCTCCCCGTATACCGCATGCCAAAATGACAGGACTGTAGAGCAGGACCAGGCAACATGCAAAAAATCAGCGACCTGCTCATTGCACCTCTCACAATTAGGGGAGTCTCACAGCTTATACCGGAATAGTCTCTCTGGGGTATAGTAAGTTCTGTTCAAGAACTTAAAGTGTATGAGCCTGTGTCGCCCATTCAGGGATATCTTTCTGGTGCCGGTGCAGCAATACTGCCACATCTCCTCCCGAAGCTCAATTTGCAAATCAAATTGCCACTCCAGTCTCGGCTTCGCATATTCTGTCGTTCTCTCAGAGATGTTGATGCGGTATAAGTTGGTTATTAATTTAACGGGGGGCTTAGCGTTGACCACATAGTCATATGCCGTGACCGTCGGGGTACCTCCATATCATCCCCCAGAAGGTCCCTTAGTGCAGGTCTCACCCAATAGAAATTGAAGCGTGCAAGCATCAGAAATGGTGTGCAAACGTACACAATCCCCTCCCAAGTATGCTCCTTTCCACCACAAACAGATCTCCCATGATGTGAATGTTCAAAAGGTGCATCGCCAACAACACTCCCTTCTCTCTACAGAGTGCGAGCCAGGAACACCACTCTATCGCCGCCTTCGGAGCATATAACAGCGAGCACGCCTGGGCGTCCATCCTATAATGCCAAGCATGCGTGACAGAATTCAAGGAGTCTAGAATCCCCGTACGGCGATCCCCAAGTCTGGTCAATAGAGCAGGCAGCGTGGTTGGGTCTGCAACAATCGTTTCAATGCGCACATGTGGGACATTCAGTGGTCTGTGTATCCAGTAATAGGCATGGGCGCTCTGCGCAGCACGGGGCGTTGAGGCCCCCTGCTGCATACGGACAGATTAAAATGCTCCAGGCGACCCTAGGTTGCTTACCCGACCAAGCAAGGTGGACCATCAGCACCCGCAGCCGCCTGAAGAAATGATACGATAAAACCATCGGGACATTGCAAAAATAAATACTTTTATTGGAAACGCCAGTCTCACTATTTCTCTGCACCTCTGGTGAAACGAAGCATGCACGATTATCTACACGATCACGTGCCCTTGTGGTGAGAGATAGGTGGGTATGACCACCTGACCAGTTAAGATCAGGATTGGGAAGCACAAGAGCACAACACGATGCAGAAAAACGAACACTGAATTACTGAGCCATTTCTCTGAAAAAAAACCATAACTCAGCAAGTTTAAGATGGACTATTGTTGAGTCCAACCAAGATGGACAAACAGTACTTTATTCAGACAGGAACAACGCTTTGTCCATAGATTGAAGACCAACACAGAGGGGCTAAATGATGAAATACCGTGGGTGGAAGTAATGCCTTAGGATCGATGGACATTCCTAGACCCATTCCCTGTAATCACTTACGCTAACCACTTTCTTGGCATGCTTTCTTCCAATAACATGAATTAGCAGGTGGAGCGACTGTTTCCTGCTGAAATCCACACTGCTCTTAGTTCAGAGGTATACTCCTCCTCTCCAGTTCTGTACTTGACTGACCCCACCACAGATATCATCAGCAATGAGACCTCTGTCACCTCAGATATACCTCTTTGGTACGTTACACAAGACATGTTAACCCCTATGACCGGACTCCTTAGTCTATTTTTATCAGCTTTAGATCTCCAAAATCCCACAGCTGAACTACCACATCACCTCCATCTAGATGAACAGCATGCCACCTCAAATATATCAACCTAGTTCTCATCATCATCATTGGGATGAACTACAACTGGGCATGGAAATGTTCCAGTAGCTATATCACATCCCAGAAGTTAATATATTTATAATGGAAAATGCTACTTACCAGTATGCATCTGTTCTTGGCATGTAGAGCTGCAGAGTTACACACTATGCATAGATGGCCACCTAGTGTTGGGCCCGGATGTTTGCAGTTTGTTTTGTTGTAGAAAAGTCTTTGGGAGTCACGGGATAGGGGACTCCTCCTTAGGACGATACTGCGCATGGGCTTCGGCTCCATCCCGATTGTTTTTCGCCATTAGGGAAGTGATGGAGCTGTATAAGAGGTAGTGATGTCCATGTGATTTGTATCTAATTAAGATAATACTGGAACAGATCAAGGCAGCCGGGGGTGCAGGTGGGCGTGTGTAACTCCGCAGCTCTACATGCCAAGAACAGATGCATACTGGTAAGTAGCATTTTCCGTTCGAGGCATATGAATTGCAGATTACACACTATGCATAGATATGTGAGCGGTGTAAGCCATGTAGCGGCTCTGCATTTGTCATCTAAGGGGATGTTCCCTAAGAATGCCATTGAAGCCCCTATTTTTCTTGTTGAGTGGACTTTTGGAGGAATTGTTACCGTGCGTTTTGCTTTTTTGGAAACACATTTGTATGCATTTAACAATCCATCTGGTGATTCCTGATTTTGATATAGGGTTTCCTTTATGTGGCAGTGAAAAAGACACAAAAAGTTGTTTCGTTTTACAAAACGACTGTGTCCTTTCGATATAGTACAGCAGTACTCTTTTGACGTCTAAGGTGTTTAGAGCTCCTTCTGCAACTGTTTGAGGCTGCGAGAAAAATACGGGCAGCTCAACAGATTGATTTAGATGGAATGGTGAAATGACTTTAGGAAGGAATTCAGGATTAGTACGAAGAACCACTTTGTTATGATGCATTTGCAAAAAGGGTTCTTGAATGGTAAATGCTTGTAGTTCACTAACCCTTCTAAGAGAATTAATTGCTACCAGGATAGCTACTTTCCCAAGTTAGGAATTGCAATTCACATTTATGTAATGGTTCAAAGCGAGGACCCATTAACCTTGTAAGAACAATGTTCAGGTTCCACACTGGTGCTGGTGGCGTTCTGGGGGGAATTATTCTTTTGAGTCCTTCCATGAAAGCTTTAATAGCTGATACTCTGAAGAGATAGATGTTGTCTATTTTGTAAGGATGCTGCTATGGCAGCAAGGTGTAGCCGGATCAACGTATAGGCTAGGTTACACTTTTGAAGGTGTAATAGATATCCTAGGATGTGTTGGATAGACACGTCTAGGGGATCTATTTGGTTGTTTTGGCAGTATATGACAAAGCATTTCCATTTAGCAGCATAACATGCTCTGGTAGTGGGACGTCTAGCTTCTTTAATGATGTTCATGCATTCTGGAGGAAGGTTGAGGTAACAAAACTATGACCTCAGGAGCCAGATCGCTAGGTTGAGCTGAGCTGGGTACGGGTGTCTGATCTCTCCATGGTTCTGTGTTAATAGGCGTGGAAATAGATTTAATCTCTGATGTGGTACTACAGGCTTTTGCAGCAGCGTGGTGTACCACGGTTGTCTGGCCCAAGTTGGAGTGACTAGAATGAGAGTCAGTGAATGTTGTTGTAGTTTGCGCAGCACTCGCGGAAATAGTGGGAGGAGGAAAAGCGTACGCAAATAGTTTTGACCAGTTCATCCATATCGCATTGCCTTTGGACAATGGGTGTGGGTATCTGGCTGCAAAGTTTTAGCATTTTGCGGTTTCGTGGGTGGCCAAGAGGTCTATCGGAGGGGTTCCCCACATTTGGAAGAACGGATGAAGTACTTGCGGGTGAAGTTCCCACTCGTGGATCTGTTGTGTTTGTCGACTTAGCAGATCTACGATAGTGTTTTGTACTCCTGGGACGCGTTGGACTAAGAGGAAGATCTTTAGCGGTATAGCCCATCTCCATATCTGCTGTGCTAACAGAGCTGCATAGTGTGTCCCCCCCCCTTGTTTGTTTATGTAGTACATAGCTGTCATCTTGTCTGATGAGTTTGAAATGCTTTTAGAGCTAGAAACACAGCTAGCAACTCCAAATGATTGATGTGGAGTAACTTTTGCTGCGGTGTCCACCTGCCTTGCATGGTGTGATGCAGTAGATGGGGTCCCCAGCCGGAGAGGGATGTGTCCGCTGTCATGACTATTTGAGGAACTGGCTCTAGAAACGGTCGTCCTTTGGAAAGGTTTTTAGTGTTCCACCATTACAGAGAACGAGGAGTCCGACCGTCTACCAACACTAGCTCTGTTAATTGAACTTAAGCCTGGTTCCATTGGCGTGCTAGGCACTCTTGAAGTGGACGCATTTGCAATATTGCGTGAGGTACTACAGATATGCAAGATGCCATCATTCCTATGAGCTGCATGAACACTCGAGCTGGTAGCGTTGTGGTTCAAATTTTGTTAGGAGAGTTTGTACACTTGTTATCCTGGCGGGAGAGGGATAAGCTAGTGTTAGTTGGGTGTTTATTGTAGCGCAGGGATACTGTTGTATGTGCAAGGGTTGCAGATGAGATTTGACGTGATTTACCATGAATCACAAATCGTGAAGCAGTTGAATAGTAGCCTGAGTGTGTTGCACACACTGTCTGTATGAGTTGGCTTTTATGAGTCAGTCGTCCAGATATGGGAAGACGTGAATGTGCTGTCTTCTTAGGTGTGCTGCTACTACTGCTAGGCATTTGGTAAACACCCTTGGCGCTGTTGTGACTCCGAATGGGAGCACTTTGAACTGGTAGTGTGGTCCGTGACCATGTGAAAATGACCCAAATGTATGTAAATGTTTAAAGGTCTAGGATGGGTCTTAGAGATCCATCCTGCTTTGGTATTAGGAAATATAGGGAATATACTACTTTGTTTTTCTGATGCTCTGGAACTATTTCTATTGCATTTTTCTGCAGGAGGGATATTACCTCCAGTCTGAGCAATGTTGAACGTTCCTGTGACATTGGACGCTGCTTGGGTGGGGTAGATGTTCGTTCCAGACAATAACCTGATTAAATTATATGGAGCACCCACCTGTCTGATGTGATGTTTTCCCAGGCTGGTAGGTATTGCTGTAGTCTTCCCCCGACAGGAGTGGAATGGGGCGGGGGAAGGGAGTCATTGGGCAGGGGTAGAGGCAGAGCTCGAGTTGTTATTTTTGCCTCTGCCTTTGTTCCCACCCCTTTGGTAGCCTTTACTGTAGGTAGACTGTAGGGGCTTTTTATGAGGTAGAAGCTGTGTCTGAATTATATCCCCTGGTGGCACCTCGATAGGATGAGCGACAAAATTAACGTCTGGGAGCCTGAGACTGCAGGGCTCCCATAGATTTGGCGGTGTCTATCTTTTTTCAATTTCTCTAATGATACATCTACCTCTGGTCCAAATAGGTGTTGTTCGTCAAAGGGTTGGTTAAGAATGGCACTGGGTACCTCAGGTTTGAACCCCGATATGCGTAGCCAGGCGTGTCTGCGTAGCAAAACGCTGGTGTTAACTGCCCTAGAGTCTGTGTCTGCTGCATCGAGGGCACACCTAATAGATGTTTGTGATATTTTTCCCCTCTTGGATGAGCTTGTTTGCTCTATCCTTTTACTTGTCAGAGAGGTGCCTCATCAGTGAAGCTAGATCATCGTAATGTGCCCTGTCATATCTGGCTAGCAGTACCTGTGTATTGTCGATACGCCAAGTTTGCTGCTTGAGACGCTGTTCTTTAGCCTGATGCGTCAAGTAGCTTAGACTCCTTATCTGGTGGTGCAGCCACACCCGATGTTTGTGAGTTAGCTCTCTTGCGTGCGTTGGAAACTACAAGTGAGTCTAGTGGTACTGGGCCTTTAATATATGCTGGTTCTGAAGGGACAGCTTTATATTTTTTCTCTATCCGGGGGTTAATGACCCTAGTTCTGATTGAGTCTTTGAAGACCTCAGGGGCATGCTTGATCACTCCTTTAAGCATGGGTAAAGTGGATGAAGACCTTTGTGCATTATCGAATATATCCATCAGGAAGTCTTCAACAGAGTCTGTATAAATGTCTACCCCATGATAATGTGCAGCCCTGTAAATTAATTCATTAAACCCTTTAGTGTCTTCTGGTGGGGAAGGCCTCGAGGGGTATATGTCATCCTGAGGGACATTTGGGACATCTGGGGTGGTATAATTGTCCCACGGGTCTGGGGATCCTGTGGGCGTGGTTGGATCAGGTATGTTACCCCCCCCCCCTCCCCCCATATCATCAGAGCTATCATCCCTGTGTGGTGTGATAGGGGATGCTGGAGAATGCTGTGGTACAAGAGGTGGTGGTGATGGTACAGGTGAAAGACGGGGGAGGGCAGTCTTAAGGGAGAGGTAGCCATGTCCTTATTTGAATGCGGAACTGGTATGTCCAGTGGTCGCTTTTTTGGAGCCAAAACTAGGTGTCCAGTGATTGGGTTCTTGGCCAGAGTCTTTTGATCTTTTGGTGCAGAGGGAGTCTTGTGCACCGAGATGGCTTGTTTTGGTTTCTTGGCAACGTCTTTCACCGGGGAGGCAGCTGTCTTTTTCGGATCAGACGACTTTTTCGGATCCGATGCTTTTTTCGGTTCCGGTGGTGTTTTGGAACCTGAAGTGGGTTTGCTTGGATCCGGCCTGGGTTTCGGTGCCGAAGGAGTAGTAGTGTGCTTCAGTGCCGATGTTTTGGATGTTGGGCCGTTGAATTTTTCGGTGCCGGTATGTGTGCACCAGCACCGTGTGAAGGTCGACTCGAGCTGGAGTCGCCTGAAGGCTTGGTTAGCTTCTTAGCCGGGCCCGAAAGTGGGGCAGTAGAAGCAGTTTGACGGTGTGCACCAGAGCTGGAGGGCGAGGGTGTGACCAGGGCCTTCTGTGTCGAGGAGGGGTCGGGGTCAACGGTCTTACTAGCGACCCGCTGCGTTGGAGTGATGTCCTCAACATTGGAATCTTCTGCTTCAGAGCTGCTGTTGACGTCGTGTTGTTCTGGGACGTTGACTCCTTCCTCGAAAGAGGCACAAGCTGAGCAGTCTTTTGCCTCGGGCTCCGGAGAGACCGAGGTTACACACCTCATGAAGGTCGATGTGGGGAAACTTCGACCCACATGGAGGACACTTTCTAAATGGCATCCTTTCCATGAGCTGGAGTCAATGCCTAGGTAGGCTTGAAGGCAGTCGATGACGACCGGAATAGAGATCCTTGATGTTTGAAGAAGCGCGTCGACTGGAAAGCGTTTGAAACTAAGTTTTGTAGTTTGGTAAGGATTGCGCGCCGAAGGAAATCGGTTCCAACACAGAGCGCTGGAAACACATCCGAGTCCGGTTGCCGAAAAAAGTAATCTGGGGATGGAGCTGATGCCCATGCGCAGTATCATCCTAAGGAGGAGTCGCCCAAAGACTTTTCTACAACAAAACAAACTGCAAACATCCGGGTCCAACACTAGGTGGCCATCTATGCATAGTGTGTAATCTGCAGCTCATATGCCTCAAACACAATGTTTTCTCTTTTTTTATTCAGTTTTAACACCCGTTTAATCCAAGGTTTTTCTGACACTCCAGAACCACTGTTGCGCTTCCGATCCAACTGTCCCAATACTATATTTAGAAACTCGTGTTTCTTTGAAAAAGACTTATTTTTCTCAGCATCAGTGCAATTTAAAAACCTTGTACGAAGTATTTTAACGTCATACACCTTTTCAGAACAGTCAAGCACACTCAACACTTCATGATCACATCTCTGCATTACTACCCCAATATGATCGGAGCCCCACTTGAGGTTTATTTTGTCTCTGTCATTCCGTTTCAGGGTCTTCATCTTCTGATTCGGGCGGTGGATCGCATGTCACCCCTGTATTTATTCCAGGCCCCCAGATTTTACTCCACTTTTGGGGGCACCCCGGTTGCTGAACACCGTTCTTTCGGCTATCATAATCACATCCATGTCCCTACTCCATGCAGCAAGAGATGGTGTCTCCACCGCTCCCCAATTCTGTGCAATGTTCCGTTTAGCCACCATGATACCCTGCGTGGCCCAGCTCGGAGCTGGACGAGTTAAGTCATTAGGTTCCCATATATTTAATAAACACCTTCTCGGCTCAGGTACTAGTGATACTCCCTCTGATTGTGAAATTGTCCTCATCACTTGTGTCCAGTATTCCATAATTTTAGGACATTCCCATATGGTGTATAAGGTACCCTCATCCCCGCAGCCAGAAAGGGTGCGTTCTACCTATCCTGTGTAGGGTGTGTCTGGTGTAATATGAACGGATTTTAAGCTGCATTAGCCTAAATCGTGAGGGTATGCCTACCTCCCGCAGGGAAGCCAACTCTTCCTGCCATTCAGAGTCGTCGAAATCGCCTAAATCATGGGACCATTTGTCTTGAAGGGGCCCAGTTGGGTCCAGCAAGTTATTTACCAATTTACGATATGCGAGTGAAGTGGCCTTTTTTTGCAAATATTCTGTCAGTAACCTATCTTCCATAGGTGATGCCTCCAGGACTTCAGTACCAGGCGGCAATGCGGTCATTAAGGCATGTCTGATCTGCGTGCATCTAAACAGCTCCATAGCCGCCAGCTCATATTGTTGTTGGAGACGCTCAAATGGAACTATTTCACCATTATACAACATGTCACCCACCGTGGATATGCCTATATCATCTCAGTTGTCAAAGCCCTTACTATTTCGAAGTCTACCCAGTCGTTTTATGTCCCACAATGGAGTGAGTTGGGTCAGAACTCCATGCCATTCCAGTTTGGCCTGGGCGGCATGCCAGATGCCCACGGTGTCTGAGACCCAATCATTGCTGGGGTCAGTTTTCTGTCGTAGAGGGGAGAGAGCATACCTTTCTTACCTAATATTGCTCTGTCTGCCTTAAATGCTGGGTCTGACTGCGGAACATGCAGCCATTGGTTAATTACCTTCTGTTGCGCTGCCCAGCAGTAAAGTTGTGTTTGGAAGTGCTATTCCTCCATCATACCAGCCGCGCACTAACTTGGATTGTGAGATTCGTGCCAGCTTGTTGCCCCACATAAGGCTTGAGACCTGTGCCGCAATCGCCCTAAAGTAATTTGGATACACCGGGTACGGCGTATTCTCCAGTACTTATAAGAAGCGGGTAGGACCATCATCTTGAAGAGCGGTGCTTTTCCTAGCAAAGTCAGGGGCAGAGTTTCCCAATGGCACACATCTCTTGAGACGGTCCAGTGGTGGTTGTAGATTCCTTTGAAAGAAATCCACGGAGTCGGTGGTGACGTATATGCCCAGATATTTAAATGCACTCTGAAATCCGGAGTGGGCAGTCCACGGGGAGCTGTGGTGGGGGGCCGTGTAACACATACATTATAGATTTGGACCAGTTTATGGTATATCCAGACGCCCTCTTGAAAATCGTACAAATATTTAGAAGGGTCAGTATGGAGCGCCTAGGAGAGGACAGATTTAACAAGAGATCGCCCGCATACAAGGAAACACGATCTTCCCAGCTCTCCGTCCATTTGAGTCCCTGTATCATTGGCTCCAGATTTAGCAATTCTAGCAGCTTATGCGCTGAAATGGCTTCTCCAGAGAACGGTTTTATATACCTTCCATGGGATGGTCGGGGAGTCAACTGATGCAGCATTTTTTTGGAAGGAATGGCCTGTCGCCCGAGCGACTGCCTTCCTAATCTTGGGGGACTTGTAAACAGCCAGGAAATATCAGGTAGATACGCCGCCTTGTCTAGTGGTAGTGAGTGTACTTCAGGAGTAGTGGGGAATGGTCAGAGATGCCTCTAGGTCTGATCTCTATACTGTCTACATTCTTAAGGCTGCCCGCCGACCCCAGGAAGTAATCTATTCTCATTAGGCTATTGTGTGCCCCCAAAGTGGTATGTGAATTGCTGCGCTGTTGGGTGGTGCCACCGCCATATATCCAGGAGCCCAAGTGCTTCCATAAAACTCCCAAGGCATGACACTCCAGTTACCTGCTCGCAAAAATGGTCTCGTCCATAATGGTGTTAAAGTCTCCACCAATGAGTAGTTCACCCTCCGGTAGGCAACGGTAGGCAAAGTAAAAACTCAGATCTGGGAGCGCCACGGCATGTAGTGCAGGGGGGATATAGACGGAAACTATATGAAGGGGCCGTCCCTCCCATTCAGTGATAATGGCTGCAAACCGCCCCAATCCATCAGTTTTGGCTTTGTGTATTATTAATGGGAATTGTTTTCTTACCAGTATACCTACCCCCCTGGACCCTGAAGAAAACTAGAGTGTGCCACCATCTTGAACCCCTATCCATCTATCCATCGCTTTGCTTGTGGCGCCGATAAGGTGAGTCTCTTGCAGCAAAACTACCGCTGGAGCGCCCCTCTTGATACAGTGCAGGACCAGACCCAGTTTTATTTTGTCTCCCAGGCATCGCACATTCCACGTAAGCAAGGAAAGAGGTGGCACCGGTATCACGGGGCTTGTGTCAGATGCAAGATGTGCTGTATCGTTCACCGCTATGTACGGTGGGGCTTGCAAGGAATATGCTACTTACCAGTATGCATCTGTTCTTGGCATGTAAGCCTGCTCACATTCATATCTGTGCATAGATCGCCGCCTAGTGTTGGGTCCGGATGATTGCACATTGTTGTCCTGGAAGAGTATTCGAAGTATCACAAGATAGGTGGCTCCTCCCCTGGACAACAGTGCGCATGGGCATCCTCAGATTGTTTTTCGCCTTTGTGGCAGAGATGGAGTATAATACAGTAAGTGATGACCATGCCTGAAAATGATTCCGAGTGCTGCGACAGGCACCGGGGAGGAGGGCGGGCGATATGAATGTCAGCAGCCCTACATGCCAAGAACAGATGCATACTGGTAAGTAGCATATTCCGTTCGAGACATGTGGGCTGCTGAATTCATATCTGTGCATAGAGTAAAGAGCAGTTTCCTCCTTAGCGGTGGTTGCCCATGCCAGCTGCAGCAGTCTGAAAAAGAGTTCTGAGAACAGCCTGTCCTACAGCAGCTTGCTGTTTGGAGTGTACCTCTACGCAGTAGCGTTTGGTAAATGTATGTATGGTGGTCCATGTGGCTGCTCTACATATATCCTCTAGAGAAATGTTACCTAGGAAAGCCATGGATGCCCCTAACTTGCGTGTGGAATGCGCTCTCAGGGAAACCGTTAATGTGCCTTTAGCCTTCTGATAACAGATCTGTATGCACTTAACAATCCATCTGGCTATATCCGATTTGGAAATGGGGTTGCCTTTGTGCTGTGGAGAGAAGGCAACAAACAGTTGCTTAGTTTTCCTGAAATCTTTTGTCCTGTCTATGTAATACAGGAGAGCTCTTTTAACATCCAGTGTGTGCAGTGCTCGGTCTGCCACTGAATCTGGATTTGGGAAGAAAACGGGCAGTTCTATGGTTCTATTAATGTGGAACTGCGACAGTACCTTCGGCATAAATGTAGGGTTGGTACGCAGCACTACCCTATTAGCGTGAATCTGTATGAAAGGCTCTTGAATAGTTAGGGCTTGAAGCTCACTACTCTTCTTAGCGATGGGATTGCTACTAGAAAGGCCACTTTTCATGTCAGAAACTGTATCTCACAAGAGGGAAGAGGTTCAAAAGGTGGTCCCATTAGTCTGGTGAGAACTATGTTCAGATTCCAGACAGGAGAAGGTGGGTGTCTGGGAGGAATCTCTCTTGAGTCCCTCATAAAAGCTTTAATGGCTGGCACCCTGAAAAGGGAAAGATGCTGTCTGTTTTGAAGATAAGCTGCCATTGCAGCTAAATGTATCCTGATGGAACTATATGCCAGATTGCATCTGTATAGATGCAACAAATAACAATGTTTTGCGTTGATACATCTAGCGGATTTATGTCATTATTGGAATAAATGACAAATCGCTTCCATTTTGCCGCATAGCAAGCCCTGGTTGTAGGTCTTCTTGCCTCCTTGATGATGTTCATACAGTCAGGGGGCAGGTTCAGGTAGCCAAACTGTATGACCTCAGGAGCCATATTGCAAGGCTCAACTGTTGCGGATCTGGGTGCTGAATGTCTCCACGGCTCTGAGTGAGGAGACTGGGTGTGAGTCGCAGTCGTTGGTGAGGCACCACTGAAAGTTCTAGGAACGTGGTGTACCACGCCTGCCTTGCCCATGTTGGCGCAACTAGGATGAGCATCATGGAGTGCTGCCGCAGTTTGCGTGCCACTAGGGGTATGAGCGGTGCTGGAGGAAAAGCGTACGCAAATCTGCCTGACCAGTTCATCCATATCGCATTGCCCTGAGACTACGGGTGTGGGAACCTGGCGGCGAAGGTTTGGCATTTTGCGTTTTCCTTTGTGGCGAATAGATCCATCTCTGGATGACCCCACTGCTGGAAATACGGTTGGAGCACCGAGGGATGTATCTCCCACTTGTGCATCTGATGGCTGTGCCTGCTGAGCAGGTTCGCCATCTGGTTGTCCTTGCCTAGGAGATGTTCCCCCATGAGGAACACGTTTCTTTGAATGGCCCACTTCCACATGCTTTGGGCTAGATGTGACAATTGTGGAGAGTGTGTGCCTCCCTGCTTCTGGATGTAATACATGGCAGTCATGTTGTCCGTCCGGATCAGCACGACTTTGTTGCACAAATGCAGTTTGAACACCTTCATGTATAATGGAGGACATGCGCTCCCCAGCCCTGGAGAGATGCATCAGTCGTCGGCACTATCTGTGGTACAGGCTCTTGGAACGGTCGTCCCCTGCAAAGGTTTTGTGTGTTCCACCAATGCAGAGAGTTGCATCACGACCGGTCACCAACACTAGGTCTTTGAGATGTCCCTGAGCCTGGTTCCACTGTTGTGCCAAGCACTCCTGAAGAGGACGCATGTGTAGCCTCGCGTGAGGACTATGAAGATGCAGGAGGCCATCATGCCTACCAACTGCATAAATACTTGCGCTGCGAGTGTTGGGCCCTGAATTTCTGAATCAACAATTGCATGCTGTTGACTGGCAGAGTTTGGCTGCGCTGTTGCTGCGACAGTGTTTGTCGCTCCTAGGTACTGTTGTACATGTGCGGGTTGAAGATGAGATTTTGGATGATTTAGTGAAAATCCTAGACTGTGTAGGAGGTGAATCGTGCGGGACATGTGGCTGGCACATTGCTGGGCTGACTTTGCTTGGACAAGCCAGTCGTCTAGAATTAGATAAAGTACCAAGGCACATCCCTCTTAGTTGCTATTCTCCAAATATCATTTTCGCCATTACAACTCCAAAGACAAGTGATTTCACCAGCTACTCCTAGTCCTCACAAAGACATGTACAATGTTCAATGTTATTCCAAGTCCATTTATTAACAATTCCTTTCTTTTGCCACACTGCCAGTCGTCTAGATAAGGACAGAGATGGATGTGTTGTCTCCGAAGGTGCGCAGCCACTGTCACAAAGCACTGGGTAAACACTCTGGGGGCCGTAGTGACCCCGAAAGACAGGACCAGAAACTGGTAATGCTGGTTGTTTATGGTGAACCGGAGATATTTCCTGGGTGAATGTGGAAATATGCGTCCTTTAGGTCTAGGGTTGCCATGAAGTCCCCCTGACTGAGCAATGGTAGGACTTGCCACAAAGTCAGCATGTGGAAATGTTCTGACAAGATGTACTGGTTCAGGGGTATGAGGTCTATAATGGGCCGGAGAGACCCGTACTTCTTTGGGATTAAGAAGTACAGTGAGTACACCCCTGTACCCTGTTCTAAAGGCACGAGTTCTATAGCCCCTTTTTGCAGCATGCAGATGATTTCTTGCTGCAATAAGTGCATGTGCTCTGCAGACATAGGACGGTGCCTTGGGGGTATGTTGGGTGGAGTGGAGGTTAGTTCCAGACAATAGCCGTATTGGATAAGTTGTCTAACCCACCTGTCTGTGGTAATGCCTGCCCAGACTGGCAGGAACTGCTGAGGTCTTCCCCAGACCGGTGTTACATGGTCTGGGGGCAGTGACAAGACATCACTGTTTGTTGGTGGCAGAGGATCTGGCATTATTTCCTCGTCCTCTGCCTTTGGTGCTGTTCCCACGATATCCACCCTATTGTTTTTGTTATAGGTGGTCTGCGTGCCCACTTTGTTGTATTGGACTTGCTGTGATGCTTGACCTCTAGAGGCTCCCCTGTTACCGGAGCGACGAAAGGAACCGCCCCTGAACTGTTGTGACTGCAGAGCTCCCATAGATTTCGCTGTCTTTCCTAATTTTTTTCTAGGGTCGTGTCTACATCAGGACCAAACAGAAAGTCCGGGTTAACCGGCTGATTGACTAAAGTCGTTTGGATCTCTGGCTTAAAACCAGAGATGCGTAGCCAGGCATGCCTTCTAAGCATCACACTTGTGTTGATGTCCCTAGCTGCTGTGTCTGCTGCATCTAGCGCACATTTAATGGATGCATTTGAAATCAGCTTCGCCCTCCTGTATCAGCATTTCTGCTCCCTCCCTCCTTATATGCATCAGGCAGGTGTTTGTAGTAGCTGCTCTAACGTGTCGTAATGAGCCCTATCATATCTGGCTAATAGGGCCTGTGTATTTGAGATCCTCCAAATATTTGCCGCTTGAGCCGCTACTCGCTTGCCAGAAGCTTCCATGATTTTGGATTCTTTGTCCGGAGGAGGAGAATCACCACTTGTCTGAGAGTTCGCTCTCTTACAAGCATTAGCCACCACTAGGGAGTCCAATGGGAGCTGGCCCTTGATGTACGTAGTGTCTACAGGCGCAGGCCGGTATTTCCTTTCAATCCTTGGGTTTACAACCCTTGCGGTCTCCTTGAAAATGTCACCAGCGTGTTTGACACCCTTTAGCATAGGCAATGTCTTTACTGATCTTTCTGAAGTTGAGAAAGTATCAAACAAAAAGTCTTCCTCCACTGGGTCAGCGTGCATTTCCACGTCATGGTTAATGGCTGCCCTTTCAATCAATGCGTTAAACGCAGCAGTATCTTTAGTAGGTGAGGTTTTGATGGTATAGGACAGAGTGTCAGGCGTGGTGTGTGGGTCAACAGGGTCAGTCCAGGGTTGAGGTCCCTCTTGATCTGTGTCAATAGGATAATTAAATTCATCCTCATTGTATCCCTCCCCCACATCCTCATTGGTACGTGTGGGAGAATAGGCATATTCTTGTTCTTAGAACTCCACAGGTTCAAAAAAGAACAGGTGAGGTGGCAGAGTCATTTTTCTTTTTGAGTGGGATCTTGTATGACTTCAAAGGATTTTCTGGAATGATCGTTCTTTTGTAAATAGTGAGTCTGCCAGAATCGGAGTCGATGAATAGTTTTTACTGAACATCATAGGAGGCCGCTTGGACCACCACGTCATCCTCAATGGGCTGATTTCTTGATACTACCGACACCTTTTTGGCTGTGTCGGTGCTTTTTTGTGGCTCGAACGCCTTGGGTCGAGCGGTCAGGGGCAGTCCGTACTTAATTGGTGGCGTAAGCATTGGAGACGAAAATACCTTCGAGGGCGGCGCTGTCTTCGATCCGAACGACTTAGTCTGATCACTAGTTTGCTTGCGGCCTTGCGTCGACTCGAGTTCCGGGTGCGCAGCAGGCACGCTCTTCTGCTTCGACGTGACATGCTCTGCTGTCGGGTCAATTTTGATCTTCGAGTCAAAGGCCTTTTCCCACTATTGGCTTGGAAGCTGGAAGCTTTGGATTGAGACTTCTTAGCCTTGAGTCCTTTGCCAGTGTCGCCATCTTTGGACGTCGACGGCATCAGTGCAACGTGCTTGACCGTAGATACGGGCTCCGGCTCCCAGATCTTTGGGCCGACGCCCCCTTGTGACCCCGAAGGGTGGATGACACTTTTTGATTTGATTGGAGCCGATGAATCTGAAGCAGTCGATCCGAGGACTGTCTTTAGTAGTTTCGATTTAGCATCTGTCGGTTTCGATTTCACCGCTGATTGTGGTTGATCGACCGATGGCTCCTTAGAAATATTCTTCGTCGGGCCTTGACGTGGGGCTATAGAATGTGGATTAAGATCTTGGCTAAGGGCTTCCGGCGATGCCTCGACCTGAGCCTTAGAAAGTACAGTGTCAGTATTAGTCCCCGCGACTGGGCCTTGCTCATCGCTCGAGTCGTCATCGACTGCTCCGATGGCCTCTGAGTCGTCTTCTACCTAGACGGCGTCTTCCTCATGGGCGTGGGCTTCTTCTTCGACCTCATCATAGGTAGAGTCGTGCTCCGACACAGGATCAGACTGTTCAGGATCCTCTTCGACGCCCTCGTCGTCAGCCTCGAAGATGTTATCCGGGTCGGGCGCCGTTTTCTGCGCCGACTGACTTGCAGCGCGTCGAAGCCGAAGAGTCTTCTTCGACCTGAACCTAGAACAGGCCATGCAGCTGGCCTAGTCGTGGTCCGGGGATAGGCATTTATTGCACACTGGGTGCACATCAATGTGAGTGTATTTGGAGTTGCAAACGGGGCATCTTTTGAACGGGCTCCGTTCCATCGTCTATGGGGCCTTTGGTGTCGAAAAACGGTAAACTGCCTTAGACGTCCTGTTCGAAGAACTGGATCAAGTACGTGGCACAGAACGAAAGACAATACAGACGCCCCGAAGGCCTTTTGAAAGTGTTTTACTTTACAAACTTGAGTCAAGAAAGTACATCCGAACCCAATGGCGAAAAAAAAAAAAAACCCACAATCTGGGGATGGAGAGGATGCCCATGCGCACTGTAGTCCAGGGGAGGAGCCACCTATCTCGTGAACCTTCGAAGACTCTTCCAGGTGAACAATGTGCAATCATCCGGACCTAACACTAGGCGGCGATCTATGCACAGATATGAATTCAGCAGCCCACATGCCTCGAACAGTGTGTTACGGATTGGCGGGTGTAAGTCGTGAGCCTTATAGTGTGCGCTTGTACTGCATAACAAGGTGCTGTAACCAAAGTCAAAACATATGCCTAGAAAAGAACAGTTGAACAATCTTAACCCTCCCGCCTGCCTTCCTGCCTTGCGGACTTCGAACTGCCCGCCACCCCAACTCAGCAGAGTGCCTAGAACCCAATCCCCTAAACACTACTTGCGTGTATGGGAGCGGGGAGTCAGAGGAAGGCCATGCTCATCCCCTGCTCCAAAGTCCTTAGTTGCTGAGAAGTCCATCTCTATTTCTCAGCCGAGGCGAGTCCAATTAAACGCCTGTACATACTTTCTACACGTGGTGCATGATTGCCACAAAGTTTCACTCTGAAGCTGTCTATCTTCTTCCGCCCTTCGCTGAGGGTCATCGAGGTCTTCCCCCAACCAGGGACGTCAACGCCGCCTGTCGAAACGTCTGTGCCTTCTACCCGCCGCCATCTCTCGAGCCAATCCTGGGCATCCTCCGTTGTCTCAAAGAACCATGTCTTCTCATCCACTACCGCCCGGAGCTTTGCTCGAAATAACATGGAATAGGGCAGTTCACGGGCTCTCAACTTCTTCTTGACCTCCAGGCAACTCATGCGACGTGCTGAGACCACCGCTGTGTAATCCAGGAAGAAGGATACCACAGAGTTCTGTACACGTATGGGCGGAGCCACCCGGGCCGTTTGTAAAATGGCATGTCTATCACGGAAATTAAAGACGAGTACTGGTCTGGGGTGGGCCCCAGGCTTGAGCTTACCCCCCCCCCCCACCACACCTTGTGTGCGCGTTCTACAGAGAAGAAAGTGGAAAGACCTCTAGGCTGCAGTCTAGTTTATTAGTTCCTAGACGTCTAGGTCCATGGCGGGGCCCCCTTCACTTTCCGGAATTCCCGTAATTGTTGCGAAGGGAGCACTCTTTCTGGTTGTCCAGCTTCGCTGCCATACGTTTGTTTTCAGCCTCTAACTGCAACACTTTGATTAACGTGGTAGTGTTCTTTGTCAGGGATGTAGTCACTTGTTCCACTTCCGTGACTCTAGCTGACATTTTTTGAAAATCTGCTTTGAAGGTCACATCTGCAGAGATAGATCCTACCATAGACTGCACTTTGTTGAGGGCGGACATGATATCTTCCAATGTCATCTTGGGCGTCCCTGCCTCCTCGGAGGCTTTATCCGTGCGTCCTTTGCGCTCTGGCAGTGGGGGAAAGTCCTTGCTGTATGCAAATGTATCCAGTTTTCCCTGCTGGGTCGTGCGTGTCCCTCTTCCACTCATCTTCGGCTGGGCAGTCACTCCCTTCTGCCGCTGCTTATCGCTATGGGCCGTTTGCTTTACAGAGGGCTACCGGAGGGAAGTCCCTGGCTTGTCACTCAGCTGGGCGACCTACGATCCCTTCCCCA
This sequence comes from Lissotriton vulgaris, assembly GCF_964263255.1. Lineage (NCBI taxonomy): Eukaryota > Metazoa > Chordata > Amphibia > Caudata > Salamandridae > Lissotriton > Lissotriton vulgaris. The sequence continues at coordinate 361,915,387 of NC_141694.1, forward strand.
TCTCACACACAAAGCTGTCTGGGGGCCATCCGCAGCCAACCTGTGCAATCCAAACCTGCAGTCACTTATCCTTGGATGAGCCCACGCCTGTAGTTCAACGTGCGGTCTTATAAGACTCTATATATCTGCTCCACGAATCTTGAATCCGGGTTTATGTGTAGTATTGGGCATTACTTGTCCATGTGGCCCACAGCTGAATTCCGATGCCCCGTACCTGTGCGCTTTATATCTTTACCTGGTACAGCCAGTCGGGGCCTAGGCAGGCCCCCGTTCACATGAGTCCCAGCCCTGGCCAGGCCAGTCGGCACAGCCCCCAATAGAGGCCCCCCAGGTGCCGCACCGGGGGCGCCACGCGTGTTTCAAGGCCCAGTCTGATGACTTCGATCGAGCCTGTGCAGCGGTGCCGGGTCAGTCCCTCACCTTCCTCTACCGGTGCACGTTGGACCGCAAGGCCGGCCGACGGTCTCAGTCTGCTCTCCCCCAGGGAACAGCTCCGGGACATGGAAGAATCGCCGGCGTCAGCCCGTCCAGCAGGTGTCCTCACTTCACTTTATTCCATCGCCGGCGCTCTCTCAGTAGCGGTCTCCTGCTGCGTGCTCAGCGCTCGGGCCGTTCCTCAAAATTTAGTCCCTGGCTTCAGCCGCCAGTGTAGGCCTTCCCCTGCAGCACGGCCTGCGTGGTGTTCTAATCAGCGAAACGAGACCGGAGTAGCCCATTCAGTTCCGCTCACTTTTGGCTTCCTGTAAGTGTCCTCTGGGTATAATTTCGACTGCGGATTAGTATTCGGATTAAAAGGGAGACAGCCTCACCCTCGGAGCCAAGTTAGATTGCGGCCATCTTGCTCGGCAGAAAGCCATGCCCACTTTTGTTTCTTAGACAGTGATTGGTCGTTCCTCCACCTTCCAATATGGCCGCCTTGAAATTCCTCACCCTGCAACACAAGCAGGGCAGCTGATATCATTCCATCGTGCTCCACGCAGTTATCTAATCTTAGTCCCGCCCCCACCACGTCACTTCTGCCCAGTCAGAGTCCAGACGCTATAACACAGCACCGGGGGCTCCCTTGTTCACACAGGCATTTCAGACGGACGTGCAGGTACTGGGCACCAAAGGGGACGAACAACTAAGTTTCCTTCTAGCTGACACTCTTCCTGGATCTGAGTAAAGGGTTTGTGACAAGGGTAGGATGGGAATTCCAGGACTCAACTGTTATTTTCTCTTTTTGTCCGCCTCCGATAACGCTCCCTTAAAGCCGCTGTGAGCGCCGACGCTGCCCTCCACTTCCAATTCGGGGGTAGGTCATCCATTCTTACTGCAGCACAACAAAATACGCATCATTTACAAAACCATGCACTACAACTAACAGCGTTTCTGTAGTGACGTGGCTGTAGTTGACAGTCACAAGTCATAAACACACTCCTTTCCCTAATTTGGGGCCTCTAAACACCGGCCTAGCAGCGACCGACCTGCATGTGAATTGAACATTTAATTTGCACAGCGTCACAGTCCACGCTATAACTCCATATCAGTAGAGCCGGATGAATAGCTTTTGTCCATCATCACCAACACTGCAAGATGGTTATATCAGTGGTTTCATGCAGCTAACTGATATTGACAACCCCCCTGTATGACTCACCTCACAGGTAGCAATAAGTCTACGTTGGCCAGCATTACAATGTGGAAACATTGGAATTTTATAAGTTTGTATTTTTTCTTTTTTCATATTACTAGATTGGGAAAAGGAACTTGAAGTACACGTTCCTACTAGCGCTGAAATGCATCAACACCCGATTATAGGTATTACAGATATACAGGGGTCCTTTTTTTTTGCCTCTGATCACTTTCTCTTCTATAATAATTCCTTTCACCCTGTTCTGGTACTGACTAAGCTCCCTCGGATTCCTTATGGACCTTTACAATGCGTGAAACATGTGGACTCCATTCTTTTTCATACACCCTCACGGATACTGAGAGCAACTACATTGGTTTCCAAGAGGAGATCACATCCATTGCATTTTTAAGTATCATCCGGACCCCCGAATAAAACTAGGTTCTAGGTACCGGCTGTTAATTTTAACTCACTTATTCACCTACTGTCCTAGGCCCACACACCTGCATGCACAACTGCAGCGTCTCCTCAAAAGATCACCATTAAAAAGCCCCCTCACGGGACGTGGGTGGGACAGAAGCTACCCCCACGAAGAGCAACACCCGATCAAGCATGATACTGGTAAGGGCACTATATTCATAAGGAGGAATTCCCCCACATTCTAGAACATCCTAACTTTACTGAGACAGACAACTCTAAAACTTTTGTGCAAACCAGAACAGGTTGCCACACTTTCTGTAGTAACAGCTACCCCTTAAGTTTATACCAAGGACAATAAGACCAAATGATTGAGCAAGATGGCTAAAAGCTCCAATAAAATTAACATACATTTAATTTTAGTAAATGCAAAAGGTCTTGGATAATGGCAGGCCGAAAAACAAAACTTTATCCAATTCACAAGCTAAAAAGAAGTTATTTTTCTTACCCATGGCTCAGTGCCATAATCTCAACCATTTACACTTCTAGATTCGACAAAACCTCATCCAGTTTTTTTTGCACATATCCTAATTAAATCTAGACAAGTCGAAATAACCCTAGAGCAGCTCATCAGGAATTAGTCTTAGAAATTGGATGTTGACACATATGGAGCAATTGTAGAACGCAAATCTATCCTAAAGGATGCAGAGCACTGTACAAGGTCAATGATAAAGTCGCAGTCAATGAGTGACTGGAGGAGTAGCAAAGGTTTCAAGAGGGTGGGGTTGAAATGTCGGATTTCTTCAGGCTCTACATGTGTGCTACAAGATACAGGATTCCAGTAAGATGGGAACTGGGGGCTGAGTGCAGTCTAGGAGGCCGAGGAGCAGGGTGCTGCCACTATCCTAAGATAAGATGGAGTACAAGAGTTAACCTCCCTTTTGAGGCAAGAGGTTGCAAATCCTGAACATTACCAGGGGGCACTTCCAGCTGTGCTTGCAGCAGAACCAGTAATTATTGGGCAGTTCCAAGAAACAAGACAGAGTTGCTGTGTTAATACCTGTGCACAAGGGTTAGAGGTTGAAGAACTGGAATAGCTTACAGAAAGGTCCAATGTGGGGCAGGGAAAAAAAAGACAGGCTTTGAAAAAGACTATCCCGACCCTGTCACCAAGTGAGGACATTTGGCAAAATTAGTCAAAGAGGTGGGTTGCATCTACCAATAACATAGGTTCCAACTTTTGGCAATGGTCTTTTTGAGTAAAGTGCACCATTCAGTTTTGATTAGGAAGATCTAGAGCAAAACAGAGTAAACACCATTTGTTTATTTAATTGCACTCCACAGTACAAGTTTCATTTATATGCTAAACAGTTAAAAACAATCTCTTAAATCGATTAAGTACAAAAATGCCATACTGTTTACAAATGTGTACAAACTGGGGATTTGTTTGGCAATTACATCACAATATACAAAAAGATTTGTTTTTATAAAGGCTAATGTTTACATTGCATAGACCTTTTGAACATTCAAAACAATCGAAATTGTAAACCTACAAAAAGGGACAGTATTCTGCAAACCACCTTATTGTGAAAACAATGGTTTGATCATCAAACTAAATCACAACAGTCCAACTGACATGCTGCACGACTTGTACTAATTAGTATTTCTTTAATGGTTTCCTAGCTCCTTCTCTTGCTAGTTCATCAGCTGCTTCATTTCCGTTATAACCAGCATGTCCAGGAACGTGTTTCTGTTAAAAAAAAAAGCCAGACACATTTGAAAAGACAGTTTGATAAGTTTTCAATGCTTAGATACTACAAAAATCAAATGCAGTAGCGGTGTTGATCTTGTAGGATATTGTGCAATTGTGTTCACATCTACATTATTATCATTTCATATTGTAGAGGTGAACAGGCTTCAGAAAAGCCCTTTTTAGTTCTGGCTATAGCTGGCTCCATTAGTCTGCTAAATCTCATATCAGCACAACACACAATATAACAAAGGGCTTTTGGGTCACACCCTTCAGTTACTGACTTTCACAGATCGAAGCCCGCAAAGAAACCACACTTTTTTGTTTTAAATAAAGGGGGGTTGGGGATGCAGGGGTGGTCTGATCGAGCCTCCCCCAAGTGAAAAAACAAACGTTTTAAAAATAGATGCCCGTGGGATCGGGTCTCTACCAGATAAAGCGCTACCGAACTAAGTAAGAAATGCGTTACTTACCTGTAACAGCAGTTATCCAGTATTGGTGTCTTTCATAGATTCACATGCCTGAATCATTCCCCGTCGTCGAGACGGGAGCCTCCGGTACATAAAAAGTAATGTCCTATAGACATACATAGAGAAAATAGGCCTAAGGGCCTCCCCTTAGTAGACTCTTTGTCCTTATGTAAAAAGGACCAAACTCACAGTCAGCCAATCAGCTCCGACCTCCCTCTAGAACCTTCCTGGGAGGAGCCTCAGTCCCTCAGATTTTCATACCCACCCAGCTAGGTTGGCGTAATATTGTCAGAGAGGGATGTGAGTCCTTCCAGGGGAGGCGGGAGGGTTGCATGTGAATCTATGAAAGACACCAATACTGGATAACTGCTGTTACAGGTAAGTAACGCATTTCTTATCCAGTATTTGGGGTGTCTTTCATAGATTCACATGCCTGAATCAGAGTAGCTAGCAATCAGATATGCACATGCGTGATGTAAAGTAGCTCTGCAGACATGTTAGACAATGCATATATTATCATATAACATGGGGACAGCATAGTTGGAACATCACAAGAGCAAAGAATGTGCATACCTGGATGGCGGGATGTAGGAAGGCTCACCTCACTGAAAGAGATGGCGAAGCACCGCCTGGCCCACTGCCGCATCCTTCTGAAGTTCGATATCCAGGCAGTAGTGTCTGGAGAAAGTGTGCGGTGACTTCCAGGTCGCCGCTCTGCATATGTCCAAGATTGGCACCCCAGCGAACAGCGCTGCTGATGTGGACATCGCCCTGGTGGAATGAGCAGTCACATGATCAGTCAAAGGCCGTCCGGCCTTGTCGTGGCAGAATGCAATCGCAGAGGAGATCCATCTCGAGATGCTTTGCTTCGTAAGAGGCTGGCCCATTCTTGGTCTGCTGTATGCCACGAACAGTTGTGAAGACTTCCTGAGAGCCTTAGTTTTATCCAGGTAGAACTTTAGGCATCTCTTGAGATCTAAAGAATGCAGTGCCCTTTCTGCTGCTGTGGAAGGGTTCGCGAAGAAGGACCTAAGGACAATTGGTTCATTGAGATGAAAGTCTGAAGGCACCTTTGGTATGAATTTAGGGTTCGGTCTCAGCACCACCCTGTCCTGTCTGAACTGTAGATATGGTTCCTGAATGGACAAAGCTTGTAGCTCGCTAACTCTCCTGGCCGATGTTAAAGCGAGCAAGAGCGCCGTTTTCCAGGAGATGTATTTGATAGATGCTCGATGAATGGGTTCAAACGGATGTCTCATGAGTTGGTTGAGTACCAGATTCAGTTGCCATGTCGGATGGACTTTCCGAGGCCTCGGAAAGGATCTGTAGAGCCCCTTCAGGAATTGCTTGACTAGCCTACTTGACCACAGAGAAGGTCCTGTGAAAGTTCTGGTGAACCTAGAGATAGCTGCCAGGTGAACCTTAATGGATGCATGTGCCAGTCCTGACTGTGCCAAATGTAGGAGGTATGGTAATATCTGTTCAGGGGTGACAGCGAGTGGTCGCAGGCCCTGATCTGAACACCAAATGCAGAACCTTTTCCACTTGAGAGAGTAGGATTTGTTTGTACTGTCTGCTCTCGGTTTTGCCAGGACATCCCTGCAGTCCTGTGGGATGTTTAGGTCACAGAACTCTGTGCTCAGGAGCCAGGCCGATAACTTGAGCAATTGGAGGTTCGGTGCTGTACCTGTCCGTTGGACATCGTTATGAGGTTCGGGTGCTGCCTCAGCCGAATCGGTGACCTGATGGAAAGTCGAAACAGATCCGAGAACCAGTGTTGCCTCGGCCAGAACGGGGCAATCAGGATCAGGATACAGGGCTCCGCCTTTATCTTCCTGAGGAGCCTCGGGATCATCGGAAACGGAGGAAAAGCGTACGCTAACACGCTGAACCAACCGATGGAAAAAGCATTTCCCAGCGACCCTTGTTGGGGATGCCAGCTTGCGTAGTTTGGGCATTTGGCGTTCTCCTTGGTGGCAAACAGGTCGATTCTTGGGACTCCCCATTGAGAGAAGATGTGAGCCAGAGCGTTGTCGCTCAGTTCCCATTCGTGGGAGCGGGATCTTTGCCTGCTCAGGGCGTCCGCGATGGTATTGTCTTTTCCGGGTACATAGTCCGCTTTGAGCTGGATTCCGTGTAGCACCAGCCAGTTCCAGATTTTTTGCGATTCGCGTGATAGAGAGAGCGAACGCGTTCCCCCTGTTTGTTGAGATAGTGCATCGTCGTGGTGTTGTCTGTTTTGACGAGCACTGGGGAGTTCTGGATGCGTAGTAGAAAGGCCTGTAGAGCAAGATATACAGCCCTCCGCTCCAAAAGGTTTATATGGAGCAGCTTTTCCTGAGCGTCCCACTTGCCGCTGATCCGAAGGTCCTGGAGAACAGCGCCCCATCCTTCCAGGGAGGCGTCCGTGGTGACCACCAGAGGTGTCGCCGGAAGGAGAAACGGCAATCCTATGGTTAGATTTTTGCGACGCCTCCACCATTCTAGACCCCTGGATATTTTTGGTGTTATCCGTACAATGTCCTCGAAAGAGCCAGTACTTTGAGTCCATTGGCTCGTGAGAGCTTCCTGCAACGGGCGCATCCTGAGTCTGCAGGGAGGGATGAGGAGTATACAGGAAGACATCATTCCCAGGAGGGATGTGTAAGTCCGGACTTTGAGGTGTGTCTTTGTTGCCACCGCCGTGGCTAGAGACAATATCTTGTCCGTCCTTTCCTTCGAGGGGAAGGCTATTGTGCACTCCGTGTCCAAGGTAGCCCCGAGGAAGGTAATCTTTGTCGTAGGGATAATGCAGGACTTTGAGATTGAGGGTCAATCCCAGCCTCTGAAAAAGATTGGTGCAGGCGCTGGAGGATTCGGCCGCACCTTCTGGTGAGGGTGCTTTCACCAGCCAGTCGTCTAGGTAGGGGAAGACTTGGTGACCCAGCTGACGTAGAAAGGCCGCCACCGGTGCAAGGCACTTTGTGAAAATCCGCGGCGCGGATTTGAGGCCGAATGGCAGGACTTTGAACTGATAATGTCGGCCTGCAACCTCGAACCTCAGGAATTTTCTTTGATGCTTGAGGATGGGGATGTGGTAGTAGGCATCCTGGAGATCCAAGGATGTCATGAAATCTCCTTTTTCCAGAGTGCCCAGGATCTCTTGGATCGTCACCATCCTGAACAATTGGCTCCGCAGGAAAGCGTTGAGCGCCCGGAGGTCGAGAATGGGCCTCCATTTGTTCTCCTTCTGTCGTACAAGAAAGAAGTGGGAATAAAACCCCTTCCCCTTTAAGGATGCCGGAACTCGTTCGATTGCTCCTTTCTGTAGCATGACAGAAAGTTCCTGGAGAAACAGGCGTAGGTGTTTGTGCGCCCGTCTTTGGGGAGGTGTATTGGGAGGGATGGTGGTGAATTCGAGATAATGGCCGAATCGTATCATCTGGAGAACCCACCGGTCCGTGGTGATGTGTTGCCAATTGGTGAGGAAGTGGGTCAACTTTCCTCCAATTTGAAAGGATGGAGAGGGCGGTAGGACTGGCTGGAGTAATCTGTCACTGGCGGCCGCCAGTGCCCCTCTTGGGATTTTTGCCTCTGAAGTTAGATCTTCCGTATGAAGATTGACGACCTTGTTGTGGCTTGTGCTGGTATTGATTCTTGTTATTGTAGGAATACGAGGACCTGTTCTGATAGGAACCTCAATAAGAGGACTGACTCCTGGATCGGTTGCCTCGAAAGGACTGGTTTCGCGACTGCAAAGTGCCCAGTGCCCTGGCAGTATCGGTGTCCTTCTTTATGGTCTGCAGTGCCTCGTCGATCTTGTCCCCAAAAAGATGCTGGCCGTCGAAGGGCATGTCCAGCACCTTCGATTGCACCTCCTGGCGGAACGACGTCGCTTTCAGCCACCCTTGACGGCGCAGAACAGCAGCTCCAGCAAGCTGACGGAAGACAGTCATGGCTGCGTCAATAGCACAGTCAATTATTTCCGCAGCTGAAGTTTGACCTTCCACAAGGAGAGCCTTGACTTCACCCTGGACTGCGTCAGGCAGCTCCTTTACGTAAGGGGCTATGTCCTCCCAAAGTTGGCGATTGTAACGTCCCAACAAAGCAATGGAGTTGGCCACCTTGATGGTCATGGCCGATGTTGTCGTGAATCTTTTCCCGATCGTGTCAAGCTTCCTGCCTTCTTTGTCTGGAGGAGCGGACAGCGGGGAGGAAGGGTTGCGGGAGTTCTTCTGGGCCGCCTGCGTAACCACCGAATCAGGTTTGGGGTGTCCATTGAGGCAAGCTGCCGCTGTAAGTGGGGCTTTGTATTTCTTGTCCAGGCGTGGAACCACCGCGGGCACAGAAGCGGGTGTCAGCATCAATTTCTTGCCTTGCTCCCACAAGAACTCTATAATTGGAATAGATTTAGTAGACTTCTGCGGCTGCTTTTTGAAATCGTGCAAGAAGCATTCCGTTTCAGTTGATTCCACGACCATATGGAATCTCTTCGCCGCCCTTTCCACAAGTTTGTGGAAGCCGCCAATGTCCACAGGCGGTGAGTCCGCTTTGCGTGGTTGTGGTGAAGCTGGGGATGACGCCACATACTCATCCTCCTCATCCTGGTCCGAGTGGACTTCTTCCAATTCCTCCTCATCCTCATCTTCGTCTGAGGAGTCCACCACCTGAGGTTGGACCCTGTCACGGTGGGTTTGAGGGAGAGGTTGAGACTGTTTTGGGGCGGACGCTGGTGTATGTACCATAGGTGTCTGATTCCCACCGTCCGCATCCGGGAAGCGTTGCTTGTAATCTTGTACAAGGTACCGCAGGTCATTGACAAGTCGCCGGTAGGCATATCATGGGGGGTGACCTCCGTGCGGACACTAGTGTGGACGGAGTGTTCCTGATAAGTGAACTCCTGTTCCTCATCAGTGCTTTGGCATTGGACATTAAGGTCAGAGATAGAAGTAGCGGGACCCAGGTGGTCATCCTCTTCAGATTCTTCACTTTGGAAGATTTCCTGAGGTGGCTGCGTTTCCACTTTGCTCAGAGACGTTGTTTCCGGGGTAATTTGCAGTTTGGTAGTCTTGCCAGACGTAGCATTTGATCCTGTCGTCGTCGAGGGTGTCGTCGACGGCGGTAGCGCGAGGGCCGACACCTCCACAAGTCTGGATTTTTTCCATGGCTCAGACAGTGCCATCTTAGACGACGAGTCTTTCGTCGACGGTGTCCTAGTCGACGGTGGGGTGGTCGACGGTACCTTGGTCGTCGACGACTTCGACGCCGATGTTGTCGTCGTCGGTGCACTCGTCGACGGCGAGCCCGTCGTCGACTCCCTCGTCGACGTCTTCGACGGTGGCTTTAATAACGTCTTCGACGACGATGGGCTCGTCAACGACAACGTCGGTGTAGTCCTCGTCGTCAACAAGGTCTTCGTCGTCGACGACGATGTCAGTAGAATAACAGAGGAAACAGGTCTACCTGATGACAAGGATGTAGTCGTCGACGCTGAAGGCGACGATGCTGATGTCGTCGACACAGTGGTAGTGACTGAGGTAGTCCTCTGGGCATGTCTGGTAGATGACGGAGCAGGCTTTTTAAAGGTTTGATCTTCCTGAACAGACACTGAAGATGTTGTGGATCTTGCCTCTGAAGACTTCTTGTGTGCCTTCTTAGGAGGAGTGTCTGAGGGGCCAGGGGAAGTTACCCTAGGCCTCTTTTTAGAGACTTCTGAGGACTTGGAAACACTGCCTTCAGATGATTCCAGATTGTCTCTGTCCTTAAGCCTGTCGAGCCAGATGAGAAGGCGACCTTCCCTGTCCCTCACGGTCTTTTTAAGGAAAGCCCTACATATTCTGCATTTGTCCGAGACGTGGTCCGGGTAAAGGCAATATAAGTCATGCTTATCATCCACATGGATCCATTTCTTCCCACATGAAGAGCAGGCCCTGAAAAGGGCTTTCTTCTGTGATTCAGACATGGAAGAAAGCAGTGGAAAGAAAACACTTACTGCAAAAACAGTGTAGTGAAGTAATCCTTGAAGAGATGAGATTGAAGAATCACTTTTAAAGAAAGTTAGATTTTGAAGGAATCCTGAGGAGAGCTCAGGCTGGAGACTCCCTAGCACAACGTGCGGTAGAAAATCTGAGGGACTGAGGCTCCTCCCAGGAAGGTTCTAGAGGGAGGTCGGAGCTGATTGGCTGACTGAGAGTTTGGTCCTTTTTACATAAGGACAAAGAGAGGCTACTAAGGGGAGGCCCTTAGGCCTATTTTCTCTATGTATGTCTATAGGACATTACTTTTTTATGTACCGGAGGCTCCCGTCTCGACGGGGAATGATTCAGGCATGTGAATCTATGAAAGACACCCCAAATACTGGATAAACTCTTAATCTCATAGCGACATTTGGTCACAGACTCCTTACTTTAGAATCAAATACCATAGTATACCAGTCCTGGAGGATGGTCTGCGAGCTGAGACCGCTAAATGCCACCAACTACAACAAAATCGGTCTAGAACCAGAAAAAAAGAGCGGGCCTCCATAAAAATGTAGGTGAACAATAGAACAAGTTACTTACCTTCTGTAACGATATATCTGTAAGAAACAGTAGTTAGTATTAGATTCCTTACCTTAGTATATCCCCAGGCGTCATACTTGATCTGGAAATTTTTATGTAGCAGTACCCTTGCGCGTCGCGTTGGCAGGTGTAGTCTGCAGCTCCGCTGCGACAGTTGTCGGCGCCGTGATGACGTCGCCAGAGTACTTAGACGCCGCCTCCGCATGCTGACGTCAGTTCTTAGACACAGCTTTTCAGCGCCAGAAACGCAGAGCCGTGTTAAAAACCAACACTGGTGCCATTGAAACTAGGGCCCTGAAAGGGGATGACCTTAACCCTAGATATCGGTTCGCAGAACGGGGAGGATAGGTGGGGCGGTAAAAAATTCTAATACTAACTACTGTTTCTTACAGATATATCGTTACTGAAGGTAAGTAACTTGTTCATCTGAAAGAAACAGGTTAGTATTAGATTCCTTACCTTAGAATAGATACCCCAGCAATACCAACCCTGGTGGTGGGTCTGCGAACCAATAATCACACCAGAAAGTTCTGGAGGATGGAACGGCCAAATAAGCCATCCCTCTGGACTTGGCTGTCCAGGCAGTAGTGTCTTGCAAACATGTGCAACGAAGCCCACGTAGCTGCCTGACAGATGTCCTGCAAGGTGACACCCCGGCCCAGGGCAGTGGTAGCCGCTGTGGCCCGAGTTGAATGGGCCCTCAGCCCAACAGGAGGCTCCTTCCTTGCCAAGGAGTAACAAGCCTTGATACACAAGACAACCCACCGAGTTGGTCCGCTTGTGTACCGCCCGTCCCTTCTTAGCGCCCACGTAATCAATAAAAAGTTGGTCATCCACCCGGCTCCTTCCTGGCCAAGGAGTAACAAGCCTTGATACACAAGACGACCCATTGAGATGGTCCTCTTGTGTACCGCCTGTCCCTTCTTCGCGCCCACGTAATCAAAAAAGAGTTGGTCATCCACCCGGAACTGGCGTGTGCGATCCAGATAGAATGAGAGCGCACGTTTTGGGTCCAGACGGTGGAGCTGCTCTTCCTCCTTTGAGGGATGCGGAGGCGGAAAGAAGGTGGGCAAGGTAATAGACTGCCCGATGTGGAAGGTCGTCACAACCTTGGGCAGGAAAGAGGGTCTAGTCCGCAACACAACCTTGTCCGGATGGACAAAAAGGAAAGTAGGTTTAGAGGAAAGAGCCTGGAGCTCACTCACTCTCCTGGCAGAGGTGATTGCAACCAGGAAAGCAGTCTTCAGAGTAAATGGAGGTGGAGACTGGACAGGTTCGGGTGGAGGACCGTCCCCTGTTGCTGCAACAGAAGGTCCTCCTGAAGAGGCAGACGAACCGGGGGATCGACTGACATACTGAGTAGCTCGGGATACCAGTACCTTCATGCCCAGTCCGGAGCCACAAGGATGACTTGGGCCCGGTCGCGTTTGATCTTCAGCACTCTGGGCAGAAGTGGTATACGCGGAAAGGCGAACAGACAGCAACTCCACTCGCGACGAAAAGCATCTCCGAGCGAGTGCCACCTTGGAAATTCCAATGCGCAGAAATGATGACATTGCACGTTCTCTTCTGTGGCGAATAGATCTAACCAAGGCTCTCCCCACTGCAGAAAAAGACCTCAGAGTTCAGATGCAGTTCGTGATCCATCATACACCGGCGGCTGAGTTCGTCCGCCCTGGCGTTCAAAGAACCTGCCAGGTGTTGAACCACCAGGGTCACGCTCAATGTTCCAGCCACTGCCAAAGGCGCAGAGCCTCCTGGCAGAGGGTCCACGACCCCAACCCCAACCCGCCCTGTTTGTTGCAGTACCACATGACGGTGGTGTTGTCTAAACACCTGCACTACACTCCCCCGGACAGAGGGGAGGAATGCCTTCAGTGCAAGACAAATCGCCCGCAGCTCCAAAAGGTTGATATGGAGTCAGGACTCCGCCAGAGACCAGAGGCCTCTGATCTCCACCTCTCCCATGTGGCCTCCCCAGCCCTGGAGGGACGCGTCAGTCACAACTACGTGCTCCGGTTGGGAAAGGGAGAGGGATCTGCCGCTGACCCAATCGTGGTCCGTGAGCCACCACTGCAGCTGTCTCTCAGTGCCCTCCGAGATCAGGACATGGTCGGACATGTTGCCTTGATGCTGGGCCCACTGAAACTTTAGGTCCCACTGCAGAGCCCGCATCCGCCAACGGGCGTGATGCACCAGAAGGATGCAGGAAGCCATCAGCCCTAGAAGTCGCAGCGTCAACCTGACCGAGACTCGGGATGAAGGCTGAAAGATCGGAATCAGAGCCTGAATATCCAGAACCTGCTGCTTGGGGGGATAAACCCGAAAATGCGCCGAGTCGAGAACCGCTCCGATGAAGAGGAGCTTTTGAGAGGGACACAGGGGTGACTTTGGCACGTTGATGGAGAACCTCAGCAGGTGCAGGAGATCCGCCGTCGTCTGGAGGTGGCAGACGACTGTCGGAGGCAACCCGCCTTCAACAACCAGCCGTCGAGTTGGGGAAGACTGAAATCCCTAACCTGCGCAGATGAGCTGCGACCACCGCCATCACTTTAGTGAACACCTGTGGGGCGCTGGTAAGGCCGAAGGGGAGCACGGTAAACTGAAAGTGCTCGTGGCCTACCGTGAACCGCAGGTAGTGTAGGAGAGTAAGGTCTGCAATCCTATGGTCACCCAAGATTTTTGCTTTTTGCTTTACTGGTTTATGACTTTCCCTGGCTGTGGGACTGCTAATCAGACCCACAGCCTAGCTGTTCTCTCTCTAAATTGACATCCATGTACTTCAGGTGCATTTACCAATTGGTATTGGGTCACTCTTGTAAGTCCTTGTACAGTGTACCATAGGTACCCAGGGCATAAGTGTAGCCAAGGCCTACCATGGGCTGCAGCATGTATTATGCCACCCCTGGCTGGCCATTCAAATCTGACGCAACTGGCTGATCAATCAGCTGGGGCAAGGTGGTGTAATCACCCTTTGCTTTAGATATAGTATACCTATATCTAACCCTAAAATGGACACATACTCCTATAAGTCACTCCTATGGCAGGCCTTAACAATCCTGGAGGCAGAGTGCTTGGAATTATTTGAGATAGTGCTCTGGCATGAGCTGAGCCTGTCTGCAGTTTTCGGAACCAAGTCCTTTAGCTGTTTCCATGATAACGCTATACCATATACTCTTTTTAAAAAAAACAGATTTTACTGATCGCATGGTGAACACATGTCAAGTAATGCTCCGACAACCAGAGACGATCACTAGAAGCAAGTTATCAATCACAAGTCACATGCAATTATTTTCGTAGATGATCAAACAAGTGAAGAAAAAAAGTAAAAAAAAGTAAAAAAAAGTAAAAAAAAAAAAAAAAAAAAAGGTGGCACAACCCCCGCGCTCCGCCTGCGTTTTGCTTGAAACATATTTTACTTGCCAAACGTGCCACAGTGTCCGTGTGTATCTCAGGCCGTCGGGCTGTCAATGGAGCTGGAAAGCATCGTCCTCAGGTGGTGGTTCCAAATCCAGGCCAGATAGTCTGCCCCCTCTTCCATATCTTGTAGTGCTTTCGAGGACAGCCCCTGGCTACATAGATTGGTTGTTCCAGGCCCATACAAAAGTCCATCCCATTCTTCCAACCTGTAAGTGATGGGGCCCGGGGTGCCTTTTAAGATCGTGCAATGTCCCTCTTGGCTAGGGTTAGCCCCAACAATAGTAATGGCGCTTATACCGATTGCCCCCCACTCCAGCCAGTACGTGAAGGGCCAGCAAAGGATCTTTCTGAAGCACCCAGGCCAGGGCCTTGTTCAAGCATCTGAAAACCCCATCCCAGAACTTCCTTCTGACCCTGCAGTCCCATACTGTATGCAGCAGCGTACCCTCTTCCGATCCACACCTAAGGCAATCTGGGGATGCTATCAAGCCCGCACTCCACAAGCGCTGCCTAGTGTAATACGTACGATGAAGGTACCTGAATTGAATTAGTCGCAAGTGCGTGGAGATGGCCGCTCCCCTGGGTCCCTCCAGCTCCTCCACCCAGTCCTCCTCATCAAGCTCCCCAACATCCCGTTCCCACGCGGTCCTAAGCTGTGCAAGGTCCGTGGAGCAATGCCGCACTAAAGTTTGATAGATGCGGTGTAGGAAGGTGGATATCTGACTATGGTTGCCCTAAACTTTTTGCCTGGTGTTTTGCTGGTATTTCGACTTAGTTTACCTGGGAGCCTGCTATTCAGGGCCCCAGGTCCACTGCTCTCTCTGTAAAATGGATTCCATGTACCTTAGGTACATATCTAATTGGATACTGAGTCACCTTATCAGTCCCTGTACAGTGTACCTTAGGTACCCAGGACATAGGTGTACCCAGGGCCTACCAGGGGCTGCAGCATGTATTATGCCACCCCTGGCCGGCCATTCAAATCTGACACAACTGGCTGCACGACAGCTGGGGCAAGGTGGTGTAATCACCCTTTGCTTTAGATCTAGTATTCCTATATCTAACCCTAAAATGGACACATATTTTTATCAATCAATCCTGAAGGCAGAGTGCTTGGAATTATGTGAGATGGTGCTCTGGCATGAGCTGAGCCCGTTTGCAGCTTGCGGAACCAAGTCCTAATAGCTGTTCCATAATAACGCGTACCATATACTCTTAAGTGCATTATAATCCTCGCGGTTATTTGCCAACTTTGGTATCGCTTCATCAAAACATGTCGAGTAAGGTGTCATACGAATTGGAATACTAACCCCTCGCCAATTCTGGCGACTGGTTAGCATTCCACCTTTCTAGAGGGACACGACATGTATGTAACCGTGAACCCCGGTTAAAGTTAACTCGAGCCTCAGCATCAAAAAATGGATGCTGCCACCACAGACACAAGTCTGACCTCCTGCTGCTGGGAGTCCTTCCAGCGAGGAGAGCTTGGACAAAGGGTTTCCTGTCAGGGGCGGTGCTAGCACCATCCCAGACAGGGTTGTGTGTATACCAGGTAGGCAGGGCTGAGAGGAAGGTGACTGCAAGTGGCACCCCGGTGCTCACTGTGCATATGCTGTTTCAAACCAGTTCCAGGGGCACACCAGCCCCTGAACTGGGGAAAGTCCGGACAGGGAGAGGGGTGTAACCACCCCCCTCCTGGTCCCACCCATGGGCAGGACCTAGTCGCGTGCCAGCCCCTCTCAGGATAAAGGTAGGAGCAGGCCCCCTTCCCAAATTAGATAATTCTGAATCTTGAACTACTTTCCACGAAAGGAACTCTTGACTTTTTCTGAAGATTCTCCCTTGTGGCTAAGGAGTAGCCACCCTGCACCTGCAGGCACCACCTAAGCATCGCGGTTTGCTGCACGTCCATCCTCCAGATCAAGACTGACCAGCTCTACGAGACCCGGATTCCCTCGCATCTGACCTCTACCTGCATCAGCCCAGCTGAGATTCGTGGGTGTGACGAGACCTGAGTGACCGGCCATCTTCAAAACCTGCACGACGCTTAACCAGCACGACCGCCGAGGGATCCTCGAGTGAGTGCACTGGGGTTTGAGAAGCCCCAACCATGAGCAGCTCCAGCCCTGAAGTCAAGCCCCCCAGCATCCACGAGATCTGCGTGGGGCCCTTCTGCTCTTTGCTGCTCACCGCATTGTCCAGTCACTTGCCTGCTGGCTAGTGGCCCTCCTGACGACGTACCGAGACGATTTCACCGCTGGTCTGGTTGCTCCAGACTGGCCCTTGCTCCCTTCCAAAAGAGGAGCACCACGGACCCTCCTGGTCCCCTCCAGACGCCATCTTGACTCCACCGCGTGGGCTTGCCTTTGCCAAGGGTTGTTGCTCCAATCCTGGTTCCAGCATCGCCGACAAAGCCTCCTGACCCGTGTGACTGCAGAGTCCAGCCTCGCCCACTCACCTGATCGAGGTGACTTCATCCGGTGCCATCCTGGTGCCCACACAATCACTGGCTAGTGATTAAGAACCGAGTCCCTGCTTTCAGGTCGTGTCCATCACCGATCCAGGCTTGGATCACTCCGAACATCTTCACTGGTCGCCTGCCAGCAACTACTTCTTTCAGGCTCCATAGACTACAACGAGGATTCCAGACGTCTTTTGAACCCTATGCAGCCGCAGCCCCTGGGCTAGGTAACCCGAGCATTTCGGTGCTCCAACGCAGGTTCACTATCCAAGTGTCCAGATCCTTTGTCGTTTTAAGTCTACCTAGTCTGATTCGTCCGAAAACAGTAACTTTAGAAATACTAGCCTCCATAGACTTTGTCCCGCATCCCGCGTGAGAGTGCACACTCTGCACCCGATCTCACTAGGCCTACTGCTCCTAACCTTGGGGTTCAGTAGTGTAGTCCTAGCGATCCTGAAGCCTCTGGATCTTGTTACTTACCTGCTAGTATTTCGCATTCCACTTTTAGAGTATATGGTTTTTCGTGCCCCTCGGGCATTTGTGTAAATTGTGCAACTTGAAGTATTTTCGTAAGAGTTTTGTATTGTGCTTAGCTCCCTGACTCAAAGAGCTCAGGGTAGACTTGTTCTAAATATACTTTATTTTTCATAACAACGTGTGTGGTTTTCTTTCAATTGGTGTTCAAGGGGTATATGTGATGGTAAAACAGCTGGCTTAACACGCCCTCTAGAGTTTAGCCTTAAGACTGCTTTTGTCCACGCTACTAGGATAGCTGGTCTATAAGGTTGACTTACAACCAATCAATAAGGGTCGCTTGGTATGATACACAGTGATCACTAGAATAGTGAGCACTATATATCAGGCCAACTTCTCACATGCGGGATATCTTCTTGTCAGGCAGATCTCCCATAAAGACCTTGGCCTCGATGGGACTGAATTCCGGTAGGTCCTCCACCCCTTGAAGATATAAGTGCATGCCGGAATTAGAGGTATTTATAGAATTGGGTACGTGGCATCTTGAATTCCTCCCGTAGAGTATCAAAGGACTCGAGTACACACCATAACATAACATCCCCTAGAGTAGAGATGCCTATCACATCCCAACCCCAAAGCCCACCAGGGTAGCGAGCTGAGGCAATCTACCATTCTGCCACAATGGGGTTTCTAACTTTGGAACATTCCACCATCCCATCCTACGCAGGGCAGGGCCTGTCGCCAAACTGGAAGACCACCTGTGTATTGGACGGCAGGGACCTCAGGAGGGATGCAGAGTACAGCAGCGTATGTAAGGAGGCAGTGCCTACCAGGGCTCGTTCCACTGCATATGCGGGATCTCTCCTGTCCGCATACCACCATTCGTTCAGGATCAGGAGGTGGGATGCCTGGTAGTATGACATGACATCTGACGTGGCCAGTCCCCCCGTGTACGTGGAGCGAAAGCAAGTCCGCAAGGCAACCCGCACAGCACCCCCCCTCCCATAGAAAGCCACTCAACGCAGTGTTGAGGCGCCGAAACCAACCCTGTGGGACCAACACCGGATGGTTTTGCAGTTGATAAATTAGAAGTGGGAGCGCCACCATCTTAAAAATGGCAGATCTACCATGGATGGAGAGTGGCATTCTGGCCCACGCCTTGGAAGTCCTCCCGTATGCGCTCCCACACCGGGGCAATATTACGCTCCCGGGCCTCGGACGCGTCCTCCGTGAGAAACACCCAAGTATTTCACTCTATCTGCGGCCACCTGAATCCCTTTTGCCCACTCTCCAACTGGCTGCGGACCCCCCCAGAGTCCAGACTTCCCAGGGTTCATGTAGAGGCCTGATGTTTCGCCAAAAATTTGCAGAATTCGAGGCCCCGAGCGCTCTAGATCAGTAAGGAAAAAAAGAAACATCGTCCGCGTATAAGGCTATTCTATCTGCCTTGTCGGTCGACCACTGAAAACCCTTTAGCTGAGCGTCGATCCGCACCCACGCCGCAAAGGGTTCCATCGCAAGTGCAAATATGGGGAGAGGGGGCAGCCCAGTCTCGTCCCCAGCTGGATGCTAAAAGAGCGGGATATCCCTCCGCCCACTCGCATCGCAGCCATGAAGTCCGTGTATAATAGCCGTACATAAGCCAGGAAGCGGGGGCCAAGATTCAGAAGCCCCAATAGGGCAAATAAGTAGGTCCAGCTCAGGGAGTCAAACGCCCTATCCATGTCTGCCAACAGCAGCGCAGCCCGTTCTCCCAATCCCCGCCAGGCCGAAATCGCAACCCAAGCTCACCTGATATGACAAGTGGCACGTTGTGGCATAAAGCCGGCTTGGTCCGGGTGGACCGAGTCTGTGATGTGGGGCTTGAGTCTATTGGCGAGGGCCTTTGCCAGTATCTTGGCCTCTGTGTTAAGCAACGAGATTGGATGGTAGGACTCATGTCTCTCCGGAGGCCGCCCCGGCTTCAGGAAAACAACTACCTCCGCATGTCTCCAATCCGGGGGCAGCGTGTCACTCTCGCATGCCACCTCAATGACCGCCCGGAAGTGGGGAGTAAACCCCCCCCCCCCCCCCCAAACACGGAAGCACCTGTCGTGGTCTGAGTGTGATCTCGGCCCCAACTGGGAGCCAGGGAACACCCCCTCCAATAAATCCCCATACAGCAGTTCATGTGGAACTAGGCTGTCGTTCCCTCCCTAACCCTGAACAAGCGTGGCCTCCAGCCAAAGCCACAGCGCCCTGGTTATTGTTATCAAGCATATAGCAAAGCAAATGTTAGTTCCCTCTGCATTCACGGCACATCCTCTCGGGCCTCCTGCGAGTCCTCATCTTGACTAGTCTTTGATCTTGGTTGCGAGCTGTGGCTCGAGCGTGATCTGCCACTGCGCTTTCCGAGCCTTGGCCGCGGTGAACTACTGTCTCTGCTGCTGGACCAGCTTCGTGTAGTCCGGAAAAATGAGGATGTTACGAGTTCTCATACATGAGCTGGCCCTTCAATCTCGCCTGTTTCAGGATAGCGTCTGTCAGCGTAGTTTAATAACTTGGCGATCATGGGACGAGGGTGCTCTCCCACCGGAGGTTTCTGAGTCAGCGCCCGATGGGCCCTTTCCACTACAAAACAGCGAGAAAGAGTGTCGGCTGGCATCCATCCCTCCTCCATTGTGCCAGGAAACGCTCTGCATTACCCTTCTCGCAATTTTCTGGAAATCCCAGGAAGCGAAGATTACTGCGCCTGGTGCGCCCCTCCGCATCCTCAGTTCTCTCCAGGGCAACGACCCTCTTTTTTAAGGTAGTCATGTCGTCCTCTACTTTAGATATGCGGGTTTCTGCACCGGTTATGCGTTCCACTGCGTTTCTTAAGTCCTGCCGAAGGAGAATCACATCCAAGCCAACAGCCCCGATCTTCGCATCCAGGACATCTCTGGACTGCGTGATCGCCTCCAGGAGCACAGCATTGTCCAGCACCTGAGCTTTGAGCCGGCAGCTTCAGTAAATTTGTCAATAGGGCCCCGTTTGCCCTGACTTCCACCTCCATCCCTTGTCATGGTATCCCGTGCTTCCCACCGCCGGGTTAACCTGGACCCGATGCGGCCGCTCGCACGCTCCGGACAGCTCGTCCCGCGGCCCCCCTCTGAGACGACTCAGCCCCAGCAGTGGATTCGGGTGCCTCTAACTGCAGTCGTCCGAGGTCTCCAGAACCGGGAGCCAAACAGGATTGCAGGGAACTACAGGAGATGACCAGGGCTAGGATATCTGGTAAGGATTACTAACGGCTGGTCGGAGCTCCGGCTCTACACGACCGCCATGTTCGCTGGCCAAGCCACGCCCCCATACCATATACTCTTAAGTGCATTATAATCCTCGCGGTTATTGCTAACTTTGGCATAGCATTATCAAAACATGTCAAGTAAGGTGTCATACGAATTGGAATTACTACCCCCTCGCCAGTTCTGGCGACAGGGGTAGCATTCCACCCTTTAGAGGGACACGACATGTATGTAACTGTGAACCCCGGTTAAAGTTAACTCGAGCCTCAGCATCACAAAATGGATCCTGCCACCACAGACACGAGTCTGACCTCCTGCTGCTGGGAGTCCTTCCCTCGAGGGAGGCATGGACAAAGGGTTTCCTGCCTTGGGAGGTGCTAGCACCACCCCAGACAGGATTTTGTGTATTGGGTAGGGCAGGCCTGAAAGGATTGAGACATGCCTGGGGCACACAAGGTGTCCCTGTGCATACACCGGTCTAAACCAGTTCCTGGGGCTGTCCAGCGGCTCTCCAGCCCCAGCTCTGGCGCAAGACCGGACAAAGGATAGGGGGTGTAACCACCCCCCTTCCTGGTCCCACCCATAGGAGGGACCTAGTCGTAGTACATCCCCCTTTAGCAGGATAAAGGTAGGAGCTGGTCCCATTCCAAATTAGATTAATCCTGACTTGAAACTTTACAAGAAGAAACTCTGGACTTTGACGTTCTGCTCCACAGAAGTGCAAATGCTACTTACCAGTATGCATCTGTTCTTGGCATGTAGGGCTGCTGACATTCATATCTGTGCATAGATCGCCGCCTAGTGTTGGGTCCGGATGATTGCACATTGTTGTCCTGGAAGAGTCTTCGAAGTATCACGAGATAGGTGGCTCCTCACCTGGACTACAGTGCGCATGGGCATCGCCTCCATCCCCAGATTGTTTTTAGCCATTGGCAGAGATGGAGTGAAGTATGTGAGTGATGACCATGCTATGAGCATATACATATTTGAAGACTGCAGCTGCTACAGGCGCCGGGGAGGAGGGTGGGCGATATGAATGTCAGCAGCCCTACATGCCAAGAACAGATGCATACTGGTAAGTAGCATTTGCAGTTCGAGGCATGTGGGCTGCTGAATTCATATCTGTGCATAGAATACATAGCAGTCCCTCATTAGCGGCGGCCGCCCGTGCCAGCTGCAGCAGTCTGAAAAAGCGTTTTGAGAACAGCCTGACCAACAGCTACCTGCTGTTTGGAGTGCACGTCTACACAGTAATGTTTAGTGAAAGTATGTGTGGTAGACCATGTGGCTGCCCTACAAATATCTTCTAAGGGAATGTTACCTAGGAAAGCCATAGAGGCCTTCAACTTCCTGGTGGAGTGGGCTCTTGGTGGGATAGTGAGAGTGCGTTTAGCTTTAGCGTAACAGATTTGAATGCATTTCACGATCCACCTAGCGATCCCAGCTTTGGAGATAGCGTTTCCCTTGTGGTGTGAGGCAAAAGCAACGAAAAGCTGCTTGGTTTTGCGAAAATCTTTTGTCCTGTCCACGTAGTACATCAAGGCTCTTTTAACGTCAAGGGTGTGGAGCATCCCCTCCGCCAGCGTCTCTGGGTTTTGGAAAAACACAGGCAACTCAATTGTCTGGTTCATATGGAATTGAGATACAACCTTGGGTAAGAATTTAGGGTTAGTGCGGAGCACAACCCTGTTAGCATGTACTTGGAAGAAAGGTTCTTGGATGGTGAGCGCCTGCAACTCGCTAACCCTTCGTAGCGATGTAATTGCTACTAAGAAAGCAACCTTCCAAGTCAGAAACTGAAGCTCACAAGAGTGCAGTGGCTCAAAGGGAGGACCCATCAGTCTTGTAAGAACCACATTGAGGTTCCATTCTGGAGCTGGTGAGGTCCGTGGTGGAATGACTCTCTTGAGTCCTTCCAGAAAAGCCTTGATAGCAGGGACCTTAAAAAGTGACAGGTGTTGCCTATTCTGGAGGTATGCTGCCATAGCAGACAGGTGAATGCGGATGGAAGAGTACGCCAAATTGCATTGATACAGGTGGAACAGGTAACAAATGATGTTTTGAATGGAAGCATCTAGCGGGTCAATATCGTGGTTAACACAGTAAATGACAAACCTCTTCCATTTAGCCGCATAACAAGCACTAGTAGTGGGCTTCCTTGCCTCCCTAATGATGTTCATGCAATCGGGAGGAAGATTGAGGTAGCCAAACTTTAGGACTTCAGGAGCCAGATCGCCAGGTTGAGCTGTTGCTGATCTGGGTGCTGAATGTCGCCATGGCTCTGCGTCAGAAGGCTGGGAGTGAGATGAAGCCTTTGATGCGGTACCACGGAGAGTTCCAGAAACATGGTGTACCACGGTTGGCGAGCCCACGTTGGAGCAACCAGGATGAGAGTCATCGAGTGCTGCCTGAGCTTGCGTGCCACCAGCGGTATCAGAGGTGCTGGGGGAAAAGCGTACGCAAATCTGCCTGACCAGTTCATCCACATCGCATTGCCCTGTGATTGCGGGTGTGGGAACCTGGCGGCGAAGCTTTGGCATTTTGCGTTCTTCTTTGTGGCGAACAGGTCTATCTCTGGATGACCCCACCTTTGGAAGTACGGTTGGAGTACTGATGGATGTATCTCCCACTCGTGCATTTGATGGCTGTGCCTGCTGAGCAGGTCCGCCATCTGGTTGTCCTTGCCCGGGAGATGCTCTGCCATGAGGAAGATGTTCCTCTGAATGGCCCACTTCCACATGCTCTGAGCCAGATGAGACAGCTGCGGAGAGTGTGTGCCTCCCTGCTTCTGAATGTAGTACATGGCAGTCATGTTGTCCGTCCGGATCAACACTACCTTGTTGCACAGATGTACTTTGAACGCCTTCAAGGCCATGAAGATTGCCATCAGTTCCAACACATTGATGTGCATCTTCCTTTGCTGTAGTGTCCATAGTCCCTGCACTGTGTAGTGGAGTACATGAGCTCCCCATCCCTGGAGAGAAGCGTCCGTTGTCAGGATAATCTGTGGCACAGGCTCCTGGAACGGTCGGCCCTTGCAAAGGTTTTGTGGATTCCACCAATGCAGAGAGTTGTACGCCCGACCGCTCACCAACACTAGGTCTGTTAGCTGCCCATGAGCCTGAGTCCACTGACGTGCCAGGCACTCCTGAAGCGGACGCATATGTAGTCTCGCGTGCGGGACAATGAAGATGCAGGAGGCCATCATGCCTATCAACTGCATGAACACTTTCGCTGGAAGCGAGTGCTGGGGCCTGAATCGTTGGATCAGCGTTTGGATACTGGCGACTCTCACTGGATTTGGCCGCCAGAGTGTTTATTGTCGCGCCCAGATACTGCCGTACATGGGCGGGCTGGAGATGGGATTTCGGGTAGTTCAGAGAGAATCCCAGATCGCGCAGGAGATGAATGGTGCGGGACACGTGTTCGGCGCACTGCTGTTCTGTTTTTGCCTGAATGAGCCAGTCGTCCAGATAAGGATAGACGTGGACGTTTTGGCGTCGTAGATGCGCCGCCACAGTCGCCAGGCACTTTGTAAAGACCCTTGGCGCTGTGGTGACCCCGAACGGCAGAACCCTGAACTGGTAATGCTGGCCTTGAATCGTAAACCTGAGATACTTTCTGTGGGAAGGATGCAGGGGGATATGAAAGTATGCATCTTTTAGATCCAGCGTAGCCAGGAAGTCCCCCTGCTGAAGCAGAGGGAGTACCTGCTGTAACGTGAGCATATGGAAGTGCTCCGAGAGAATGTACCAGTTGAGGGGCCTGAGGTCCAGGATGGGCCTGAGGGATCCGTCCTTTTTGGGGATTAGAAAATACAGGGAGTAAACCCCTGTTCCCCTTTCCTGCAGAGGGACAAGCTCTATTGCCCCTTTTTGC
Organism: Lissotriton vulgaris; assembly: GCF_964263255.1. Lineage (NCBI taxonomy): Eukaryota > Metazoa > Chordata > Amphibia > Caudata > Salamandridae > Lissotriton > Lissotriton vulgaris. The sequence continues at coordinate 361,939,672 of NC_141694.1, forward strand.
AGCATGACTTGAACTTCCTGCTGCAACAAGTGCAAGTGCTCGCCGGACATAGGACGGCTTCTTGGAGGTATGTTTAGTGGAGTGGAAGTAAGTTCCAGACAGTAACCGTACTGGATAAGAGACTTGACCCACCTGTCCGTGGTGATGGATTTCCACGCGGGCAGGAACTGCTGGAGTCTCCCCCCGACCGGTGTTGTGTGGTCGGGGGGCAGTGACAAGACGTCACTGCTTGTTGGCGGTGGTGGACCTGGAGCTGTTGTTTCCACGTCCCCTGCCCTTGATGTTGTTGCCTCTGTAGCCACCTCTACCCTTGTTGGTGTATGAGGTTTGGGTATTACTTTTATAATACTGTGCGGACTGCGATGCCTGACCCCGTGAGGTGCCTCTGGTATTGGAGCGGCGAAAGGAACCACCCCGAAACTGCTGAGACTGGAGGGCCCCCATAGACTTGGCAATGTCTATCTTTTTTCATCTTTTCCAGGGTCGCATCCACCTCTGGGCCGAACAGGTGGTCAGGATTAACTGTTTGGTTCAGGATGGTTGTTTGTATATCCGGTTTGAAACCCGATATCCTAAGCCATGCGTGTCTTCTTAGCAACACGCTAGTGTTGATGGCCCTGGAGGCTGTATCAGCCACGTCCAGCGCACACTTGATGGAAGCGTTTGTGATGAGCTTTCCCTCCTGAATTAACATTTCTCCTGCCTCCTTGTACTGGTCAGGCAAGTGTTGCAGTAGTGATTCTAAGGTGTCATAATGAGCCCTATCGTAGCGTGCAAGTAGGGCCTGTGTGTTTGAGATTCGCCAAATATTAGCTGCCTGTGCAGCAATCCGTTTCCCTGAGGCCTCAAATATTTTTGACTCTTTGTCTGGGGGAGGAGCGTCACCAGTGGTCTGCGAGTTCGCCCTCTTGCGTGCGTTGGATACCACCAACGAGTCCAGTGGCAAGTGTCCCTTGAAGTATGTGGGATCCGAGGGCGCTGCCTTATATTTCTTATCAATGCGAGGATTGATGACACGCGCCCGAGTGGGCTCCTTGAAGACCTCCGTCGCGTGCTTCAGCACCCCCTTGAGCATTGGCAGTGTCTTGACTGACTTTTCAGCCACTGAGAAAGTGTCAAACAAAAAGTCCACATCCACAGGGTCTGAGTGCAGCTCGACATCATGGTTAGCTGCAGCTCTTTCAATCAAAGCGTTGAAGGCTGCCGAGTCCTCCGTCGGTGAAGTCTTTGCCGCAAAAAGCTGCGGTTCCTGACCCGACTGCGGGTCCTCTGGGTCGCCTCCGGCAGACCAAGGTTCATGTTCCTCCTCCGGATCCGAGTACGCCGGATAGTTGTACTCGACCTCCTCCTAGTCAGCATCCCCTGCATTGGAACGCGTTGGCGAGTGTTCTAAGGCTTGTGGAGACATAGGCTCAATCGGGGCCGAAGTACCCGCAGAATCCTTCTTATTTTTGAGAGGAATCCGAAAATGTTCCAACACCGGCTCCGTGGTGATTTTCCTTTTGAGGAGAGACAGTTTCCCAGTATTGGCGTCGATGATGACCTCTCGACGCTCTTCCTCTGCAAGTGGCTGGAGCCGAGGCTTCGACACCACTAATGCTGCCATCTTCGGCGCTGACGCAGCCGCGTCTGTCGACTTCGCCGCCGACCCTGAGGGCTTCGGGTCGGCCATTTTGGCGTGGCTCTTCAAGTCGGCCATCTTGAATTGTTTGGAAGTTGACGCCTCCAGAGCCTTCTGCACCAGCGCAGCTTTCACTTTCGGTTTCGAAACCGGGGGAGTGGATCCCGATGGCTTTACTTTCGTTTTTGTTAACGGGAGTGGCGCCTCAGAAATGTCCGTGACCGGGCCCGGAGGCGGGGCTGTTGGACTAGTAACGAGGTCTTGGGTAAGGCCCGAAGGCGATCCCTCAACCTGGGCCGCATGAAGGGGGTTGACCCCTGAGTCAGTTCGGGGATGCTCTTCCTCCGAGCTATCCCCCACGGTGGCAATGGCCCTATCGTCGTCCCCTACCTCGTCGCCGGCCTCGTCAACGTCCTCATCACCCGCGTTGTAGGCATCCCCCTCGGACGCGGGACTAGAGTCCGAAACCTGTATGGCGTCGTCTTCAACAAATTCCTCGAAGATGTTGTCTGGCGGGGGCGCCGGGGTAGCCGATAACCGGGCCTGGAGTCTAGCGGCCCGACGAATCTTGAGAGTTTTCTTACACCGGAACTTCGAGCAGGCCATACATCTGGCCTCGTCATGGTCCGGTGACAAACATTTGTTGCACACAGGGTGCACATCGAGGTGTGAATACTTGGAGGTGCACACCGGGCACCTCTTGAACGGAGTTCGTTCCATGGCTGGAGCGTAGAGTAGGCCCGTCCGTGCCGAGAGCACGCGGATGGGTAGCAAGAGTTCGGAGCTGAGAAGTCAATAAACCCGAACGAAACGATACCGACGCTCAGCCTACAGACCTTGTGGTCTCGAGTTAGAAAAGTTTAACAACTATCGATTCCGACAGAGGGAACCGAAACACATCCGAACCCAATGGCGGAAAAAAACAATCTGGGGATGGAGGCGATGCCCATGCGCACTGTAGTCCAGGGGAGGAGCCACCTATCTCGTGATACTTCGAAGACTCTTCCAGGACAACAATGTGCAATCATCCGGACCCAACACTAGGCGACGATCTATGCACAGATATGAATTCAGCAGCCCACATGCCTCGAACACTGAAGAAATCTCCCTTGTGGCCAAGGAGTGACCACCCTGCACAAGCAGGCACCATCAAACGTTCCAGCGGTTCACTTTGTCGTCTTCCCTGGTGGATCCAGACTTCAGAGCCCGACGAGACCCGGACTTCCAGACCTTTCAGACCTCAACTCACATCTGCAGCACAGCTGAGATCAGTGGGTGCAACGAGACATGTGGGACCGGCCATCTTGAAGAAACTGCACTTCGCTTCCAGCACGATTTCAGAGGAGTCCTCGACAAAGTGCTTTGGGGATTGAGAAACCCCAGCCCAGAGCAGCTCCTGCACAGAAGATCCGGCCTCCAGCATCCACGAGATATGCGTGGGTCCCCTTTTGCTTGATTGCTGCTCGACGCGTTGTCTGGTCACTTGCCGGCTGGCTAGTGGTCTCCTAGACGACGATCCTTTAAATCCACACCGCTGGTCTGGTTGCCCCAGATTGGCCCCTGCTTCCCTACAAAGGAGAAGCACCCCAGACCCTCCTGGTCCGCACCAGACGCCTTTTCCACTCACTGCGTGGGTTGCCTTTGCCAAGGCCTGTTGACGCCGAATCCGGAACTAACACCGCCGACAGCGAGAGCCTGCGTGGGACAGCTCGTGCCTCCATCCTGGTCGAAGACACCTCCTGGTCCACGTGGTTGCAGAGTCAAGCGTTCACTCTTCACCTGATCGCGACGACAGCATCTGGTTCCTCCCTGGTTCCACTCCTGTCACTGGCTAGTGACTTTGAACATTGTCCCCTCTGCTTTCTCTTCAGTGATCCACCCTTGGATCACTCCTGGACAGCTTCCTCCTGGTAGCCTGCAGCATCTTTCTTCAAGGCTCCATAGACTTCCAACGCGGAAACCCGACACTTTGACACCTATGCACCCGCAGCCCGTGGGTGAGGTAACAAGAGCATTTCGGTGCTCAAGGGAAGATCAACTCTCCTAGTGTCCAGATTTCCAGTAGTTTTAGTCCTAACTAGTCAGAACTGTCCGTACTCACTTTTTTGGTAAATTGTACTGTCCATTGACTTGGTTACGCATCTCGCGAGTGAGTTCACACTCTGCACACGCGCTCCGTGGGCCTCCTATTACTTACCTAAGGTTAGGATAGTGTAGTCCCAGCAATCCTACAGCCTATGGACAGCTCCATTCCTTCTATCGATTTCCTTATACCACTTGTTTAGTATATGGTTTGACGTGCCCCTAGGGCACCATTGTAATTTGTGCAACTTAAACATATTTTTCCTAAGTCTTGTCATGTGCTTAGCCCTCTGATCTCAAAGAGTTCAGAGGTGTTTGTTATTAATAAATATCTTTTTTTTTTAACAACCTGTGTGGCGTCCTTTCACTTGGTATCCAAGGGGTTATATTTGGTAAAACAGCTGGCTTCACATGCCAAAAGAGTTTAGCCGAAGACTGCTTTGTCCATGCTACCATTAGGATAGCTGGTCTATAAGGTTGACTTACAACCAATCACCATAAGGGTTGTTTGGACTAATACAAGGTGATCACTAGAACTAGTGAGCATCATATATCAGGCCAGCTTCTCACACCTTTCTTTTGGGTAATGTCTTAATCTTATGGCCTGGCTAGAACATGATCAAGATATTCAGACATTTGCAGCTTAATAGTATGCATCTTAGAGGAATGAAAATCTATACAGTATTTATGAATGCGTCTAGGATCTAAGCACTGGGCAATCATGAGATATTACTTTTATTGTGATCTTTGAGAAGCCAAGCAAATGACTTACTTGGGCACACCCTCTCAATATACTTCCTGGTTTAATTCTCTTCCAACAAAACATTTAATCTGCAGCTTCTCTAAATGCCATTAAAGTAGAATACAGGTCACACTTTAACGCTGGGTCTGCATTTGTGTGGAGAGCACCCTTTGGTGCTGCAAGTTTATTTTCTTTATTCCTTTAGCTTGGACAGGGGCAGTAGTATTGGTTTCAAGAAACCAGCTTGTTTGACTTGATATACTCCTTCTATAACCAACGTAACTTCCTCCTACACCATAGCAAGTGTATCTACTGAATAAAGATTTTGCGTGAAATAGCCTCCCATTATTACAATAGCTATTCTGGTTCTAAATGTGGCGTCTGTCAGTGTCTGAGAAGGAAACCCCCAGCAACTGCCATGTCTTATCACAAGGTTGGACAAGCTGCAGCAGTATGGTGAGTGATCAGACAATGTGCAGGGAAGGTACTGCTGTTCGAATATCCAGCTTAATAGAGTAAATCATAACCAAAAATCAGTCCTGGAGAGCGAATCATGTACGGTTGTATTTTTCCTGACATGTCACATATGTATAACTTTAATTTGTATCTGTGTTTCTGGAACACCTTGGATGGGAAAATGGTTTGCTTGGATCAATCTTTCAGGGGGGTCTAGCAAAAAATTAAAATTCCCACCCCAGATAATGTGCAGTTCCTTATTTTCGCAGCTTATTTCCATTACTTCGGCAATCATTTCACAATTACAAGGAACATATACATTTATTTGGAGTACGAGTACAAGATGGTTAGCTCTGGTGCTCATTATGAGAACAGATCACCCCTAAAGGTCTGACTTTTATGCTTATAGTCTGTCTTATCACTCAGTACATTTACCAAATCCCCCATTCCCCCCCACCCCCCCCCACTCATGACTAGGATGAGAGCTAGCTTCCATCCTCCATTTATCAGCAATATTAGGCATATGCGTTTTCTGCCATAAAGCAACAGGTATATCAAGGCTGTCAAAGTAGGTGTGCACCGATCTGACCTTTTTGGATTGTTTAAAACACTAATATTTCAAGAGTAGGTAATGGACGCTGGAGAGTGTTCTCATGACACCCGCTGTATAAACAATGGAGACAAATTGCACACATGTAGACCGCATGAATCCAACTGACTGTGGTGTAGTGTAATAAGGGTAGAGTAAAAAAAACAAAAAAACATTTGCTCCACCTTCCCAACCCATATAGCTCTTAACTTAACACATTCCTGTACTCCACATTCCCAGCTATTAGTGGACTTAACCCAGGTAACATATCCAGAATAAACACAAAGTTAAAGATCTGGTATGCATCACACATGTAGGCGGTGCTACCCACTACATCAATATTGCCATATTAGCATATATTGAAAAGCCACACCAACATAGCAGTGCATGCTTTCCAAATTAAACGTATCGCTTTGAATGTAATGCACGTCATTACATTAGGGGTTTACACATGTTTATTCAATGTCAGTGATCACATTCCAATCTGGATTTGAGTTTGTAGGTGGTGATGGAAAACTTGTAGAGTCTTCCACTGTCTGGTGGAATCATTTGGAAAAGTTCAAAGCAGCTTTTTAGCCCAGAAGGTATTTTGGATGTCCTCTAGTCTCTACACGTAGTTTTGCAGGGTACTGCACAGAATATCTCCTTCCACTGGAGCAGGCCCCCTTTTGACATCTATGAACTTCCATCTGCCAGTTGTGGTTGATACAAATCGAATATGCTACTTACCAGTATGCATCTGTTCTTGGCATGTAGGGCTGCTGACATTCATATCTGTGCATAGATCGCCGCCTAGTGTTGGGTCCGGATGATTGCACATTGTTGTCCTGGAAGAGTATAAGTATCACAAGATATGTGGCTCCTCCCCTGGACTACAGTGCGCATGGGCATCTACTTCATCCTCAGATTGTTTTTAGCCATTGTGGCCAAGATGGAGTGAAACTCAGTGAATGATGACCATGCTAGAATTATATGTGAATTCTGCAGCTGCTACAGGCGCCGGGGAGGAGGGCGGGCGATATGAATGTCAGCAGCCCTACATGCCAAGAACAGATGCATACTGGTAAGTAGCATATTCGGTTCGAGGCATGTGGGCTGCTGAATTCATATCTGTGATTAGAATACATAGCAGCCCCTCCATTAGCGACGGCCGCCTGGGCCAGCTGCAGCAGTTTGGAAAAGTGTTTTGAGAACAGCCTGCCCTACAGCTGCCTGCTGTTTGAAGTGCTGTGTAAATGTGTGTGTGGTAGACCATGTGGCTGCTCTACATATGTCTTCCAAAGGAATGTTTCCAAGGAATGCCATAGAGGCCCCCAACTTCCTGGTGGAGTGGGCTCTTGGTGGAATGGTGAGAGTACGTTTTGCTTTCAGATAGCAGATCTGGATACATTTAACGATCCACCTAGCAATACCAGCCTTGGAAATAGGAATGCGAATGGAAGCATATGCCAGATTACATTTGTACAGTTGGAAAAGGTAACAAATTATATTCTGAATAGACGCATCTAGCGGGTTAATGTTGTGGTCTGCACAATAAATGACAAACCGCTTGCATTTTGCCTCATAGCATGCTCTGGTGGTGGGCTTTCTTGCCTCCCGAATGATGTCCATACAGTCAGAAGGCAAGTGCAGGTAGCCAAACTAAGACTTCAGGAGCCAGATCGCAAGGTTGAGCTGTTGCGGATCTGGATGCTGAATGTCGCCATGGCTCTGCGTCAGAAGGCTGGGTGTGAGACGCAGCCTCTGATGCGGTACCACGGACAGTTCCAGAAACGTGGTGTACCATGGTTGGCGAGCCCACGTTGGAGCAACCAGGATGAGTGTCATTGAGTGCTGCCTGAGCTTGCGTGCCACCAGCGGCATCAGAGGTGCTGGGGGAAAAGCGTACGCAAATTTGCCTGACCAGGTCATCCATATCGCATTGCCCAGCGATTGTGGCTGTGGGAACCTGGCGGCGAAGCTTTGACATTTTGCGTTCTCACTTGTGGCGAACAGGTCTATCTATGGATGACCCCACCTTTGGAAGTACGGTTGGAGGACTGATGGATGAATCTCCCACTCGTGCATTAGGTGGCTGTGCCTGCTGAGCAGGTCCGCCATCTGATTGTCTTTACCCGGGAGGTGTTCCGCCATGAGGAAGATGTTCCTCTGAATGGCCCACTTCCACATGCTCTGAGCCAGGTGAGACAGGTGCGGAGAGTGTGTTCCTCCCTGCTTTTGGATGTAGTACATGGCTGCCATGTTGTCCGTCCGGATCAACACAACCTTGTTGCACAGATGTACTTTGAAGGCTTTGAGTGCCATGAAGATTGTCATCAGTTCGAGAACATTGATGTGCATCTTCCGTTGCGTCCATAGTCCCTGCACAGTGTAGTGGAGGACATGAGCTCCCCATCCCTGGAGAGAGGCGTCCGTAGTCAGGATGATCTGTAGCACAGGCTCTTGGAACGGTCGGCCCCTGCAAAGGTTTTGTGGATTCCACCAATGCAGAGAGTTGTATGCCCGACCGCTCACCAACACTAGGTCTTTCAACTGCCCGTGAGCCTGAGTCCACTGACGTGCTAAGCACTCCTGAAGCGGACGCATATGTAGCCTCGCGTGCGGGACTTTGGAAATGCAGGAGGCCATCATGCCTATACACTGCATGAACACTTGCTGGAAGCGAGTGTTGAGGCCTGAATTTTTGGATCAGCGATTGAATGCTGCTGACCCTCACTGAATTTGGCTGTGCTGTGGCCGCCAGAGTGTTAATGGTTGCGCCCAGATACTGCCGTACGCGGGCGGGCTGGAGGTGGGATTTTGGGTAATTCAGTGAGAATCCCAGATCGTGCAGGAGGTGACTGGTGTGGGACATGTGGGCGGCACACTGCTGGGCTGACCTCGCTTGGATGAGCCAGTTGTCCAGATAGGGGTAAACGTAGATGTTCCGTTTTCTGAGATGCGCTGCCACTGTCGCCAGGCACTTCGTAAACACCCTGGGTGCTGTGGTGACACCGAAAGGCAAAACCTTGAACTGGTAGTGCTGGTTTTGTATGGTGAAACGGAGGTATTTCCCGTGTGAAGGCTACAGTGGAATGTGAAAGTACGCATCCTTTAGGTCTAAAGTTGCGAGAAAATCCCCCTACCTGGGCAACGGGCGCACTTGCTGCAGGGTCAGCATATGGAAGTGCTCTGACAGGATGTAGTAGTTGAGTGGCCTGAGGTCCAGGATGGGCCTGAGGGACCCGTCCTTTTTTGGTATTAAGAAGTACAGGGAGTAGACCCCTGTGCCTCTTTCCTGCACTGGCACGAGCTCTATTGCTCCTTTTTGCAGCATGACGGTGACCTCCTGCTGCAATAAGTGCAAGTGCTCGTCCGACATAGGACGGTGCCTTGGGGGCATGTTGGTTGGAGTGGATGTTAACTCCAGACAATAACCATATTGGATAATTTTTCTGACCCACCTGTCTGTGGTGATGGACTTCCAGACGGGCAGGAACTGCTGGAGTCTCCCCCCCCGACCGGTGTTGTGTGGTCGGGGGGCAGTGACAAGGCGTCACTGTTTGCTGGTGGCAGAGGATCTGGAGCTGTTTCCACTTCCTCTGCCCTTGGCGCGGTTGCCACAATATCCACCTCGACTCTTGTTGGTGTAAGTAGTCTGAGTGTTGCCCTTGTAGTATTGCGTGGACTGGGAGAGCTGGCCCCTGGAGACGCCTTTAGTGCTGGAGCGACGAAAGGACCCACCCCGAAACTGCTGGGACTGTAAGGCACCCATGGATTTTGCAGTGTCAGTGTCCTTTATTTTTTCTAGGGTGGTGTCAACCTCTGGGCCAAACAGGTGATCTGGGTTAACCGTTTGGTTCAGGATGGTGGTTTGGATTTCTGGCTTAAATCCAGAGATTCTCAGCCAGGCATGTCTCCGAAGCATAACACTGGTGTTTATAGTTCTGGCAGCGGTATCAGCTGCGTCCAGAGCGCACTTAATGAAAGCGTTAGAGATTAGCTTCCTTTCCTGAATCAGCATCTCAGCCCCTTCCTTGTATTGATCAGGCAGGTGTTGCAACAGGGTCTCTAGTGTATCATAGCGCGCTAGAAGCGCCTGTGTGTTAGAAATGCGCCAGATACCCTCTTCCCCGAAGCCTCAAAGACCTTGGATTCTTTGTCTGGGAGAGGAGCATCACCCGTAGTCTGAGAATTAGCCCTCTTCCGGGCATTCGAGACGACAAGGGAGTTAAGAGGAAACTGTCCTTTAATGTAGGTAGGATCAGTAGGCGCCAACTTGTATTTTTTGTCAATCCTAAGGTTTATCACCCTTGCCCTGGTAGGTTCTTTAAAGATCTTAGCAGCATGCTTTAAAACACCTTTCAGCATAGGCAGAGTTTTAACAGTTTTTTCTGATACTGAAAAAGTGTCAGAGGAAATCCACATCAACAGGGTCAGCATGCAGCTGGACGTTGTGATTGTTAGCAGCCTGTTCAATGAGGGCATTGAAAGCAGCAGAGTCTTCTGTAGGTGAAGTCTTTGCAGAAAAAAGTTGAGGGTCTTGTCCTGAATGAGGATCCCCAGGGTCACCACCAGCTGCCCAGGGCTCATTTGTATATTCAGGGTCTGTATAGACTGGATAACTGTATTCATCCTCATTATCTCCCTCACCAGCGTCCACATCTGAGTAATTGGGCGACATCATGAGTCTGTGGGGAAAGGGGTTCCACCAAGACGGGAGAGCAAGCAGTCCTTTTTCTTGAGAGGGATCTTGTAAGACTCCATTTGGGGTTCTGGGGTGATTTTCCGCTTCAGGAGGGAAAGCCTGCCCGTTTCGGCGTCGATGAAGTTTTCCCGACGCTCATCCCCCGAAGGTAGTCGAGGTCGCGGGCCGTGAACCACCGATGACGCCTTCGGAGACCTTTTCGGGCACGCCGGCCACTGCCTTAGGAGCGAAAGCCTTCGGCGCTGTCTTGGACGCCTTAACTGGTTTCTCCACAGGTGGAGGGTCCTTCGGATCGACCGACGCGGTGCCCTCACGGATGCGCTGCAGGGAGTCCGTCACCTTCTTGGTGAACGCGGCGGATGGGCGCGCCGTTCAATGGAATCCTTCGAGGCCACTTTTGGAGTCTACTCTCGGGGCGCAGCGCCCTTGGCCTTGTCGTGCGGACGCGGGGTAGTGAGGACCTTCGGGTCATAGAGTCGCTTCTTCGGGTCACCGGGAGTCTTCTTCGGGTCGACAAGGCTTTTGCTGGTGTTGACAGACTTCGGCGCCGACCTCGACCACCTTCACTTTAGCCTTCAGCGCGGCAGACTTAGTCTCGACGCCCTTGACTTTTCGGCTCGACAGCCACCTTCGGTGCCGAGTCTTGGAGCCGACCAAAGCGATGCGCACTTTTGGTTTCGATGCTGGCACCTGCGCAGTATCTGGCGTCGAGACCGTAGGTTTCACTTTCGGTTTTGTTTTGCCAGGGAGTGGCTCGGCAACAATGTACGTGGCCGGGCCCGAAGGCGGGGCCGTGGAACCCATAGCGAGATCTTGGGTAAGGCCCGAAGGCAATCCCTCGACCTGTGCCTTATAAATCGGCACGGCCCCAGAGGCAGTTTGAGGAAGCTCCTCATCCGAGCTATCCTCAATGGCCCAGAGGGCTCAGTCGTCTCCTACCTCCTAGACTACTTCTTCGCCCTCGAACACCTCAGCATCCGCGTCGTAGTCTACTTCGACGTCCGACGCGGGGTTTGATAAAGAAACGTCCTGAATAGATTCGTCCTAGACATCCCCTGCATCGAAGATGTCCACAGGCGCCGGAGCAGATTGCTGGGCCTCCAGGCGCGCAGCTAGTCGAAGCTTAAGCGTCTTCTTAGACCTGAAGCGGGAACAAGCCATACACTTGTCCTCATCGTGGTCCGGCGACAGACACTTGTTGCACACCGGGTGGACGTGGATGTGGGGGTACTTCGAGTTACAGACCGGACATCTCTTGAATGGACTTTGTTCCATGACGGACGGTCGATAGGTCAGGAGCGTCGACTGGGCCTTCCGCGCCGAGAGCATGCGGAAGTACAGAATCCGGCTCGGAGCCGAGCTAGAAGTAAAGCCGAACGCAAGACAATACCGACTTGTAGACTAAAGACCTTTTGGTCTCAAGAAAGTTTATCGATTCAGACAAGAGGGAATTAAAGACATCCGAACCCAATGGCGGAAAAAAACAATCTGAGGATGGAGAGGATGCCCATGTGCACTGTAGTCCAGGGGAGGAGCCACCTAAGACTCTTCCAGGACAGCAATGTGCAATCATCCGGACCCAACACTAGGCGGCGATCTATGCACAGATATGAATTCAGCAGCCAACATGCCTCGAACCTTTGAAACTTGATACCACAGGGGTCCATTTTCTCTCGCATGTTGCAGCACATCTGTCAATATTTCAGTAGTCATGCGAGGAGATTGGGTGCAATGGAGCACCCAAAATGGGCCTCGGGCGAATGATCATCCAGCACACTCCACCATGAATATGCGTAATGCTGATGTGGGCAAACATTTCAGACAGCATATTTTCAACAAAGCACTTGTTTAGCCATGTGTGTTGCCACTACCAGTTCTAGAATTTAGATGTTACTGTGGTGAGAACATGTTTTGATTGTAGGAAGCTGCCTCTGTATATACCAAAGGGAGGTATAGTGTGCACAGAGTCCAGTGGAACCTCAAAGGTAGGCAGATGTTAAGTTAAATAGCACCTCACTCTGTATTTGTAGTAGTGTGGTCGAGCAGTAAGGCAGTATCAGAGGACTGTGTTAAGCATTTGTTGTACACAGTCAGCAAATTAATTCACACTCAGACTGAACTTCAGGCCACTTTTTGTATAAAAATATTCTTTTAGTTATTTTATTTTCTAGAACCAAACAAGCCTGGCACAGGTAAGCAATAATTACCTAACAGTAGTAATGCAATGTGTAAATGGTTTGTATTGTAATAGCATATGCACTTTGTTTTGACTTTCAGTATGGTTGGAGAAATGCAATACTTTGTAAACAGAGTACATAGAGTTCAATGTGCTTTTCAGTAAAATACCAGGTGTTACTATTTGGATTACTTTTCTTACACAGAGTAGTACAACTAGATACAACTGACATTTCTTGTAAACAGGTAAGTAAAATTGTTTTAGTTAAACATTACAATTTTAAAGAAATGAACATAAGTTACTTACCTGTAAACTGTGGCTCTCCAGTATTGGTGTCTTTCATAGATTCACATGCTTGAATATTCCCTGAAGTGGGAGTCCCACGGTACATAAAATAGCAGTAATATATGCATATATAGATGAAAAAATTACATAATCATACATATATACATATAGAGCAATTAGATATAAAGAGATCATAAAGTTAAGAAACAGAATAGGCCCATATCAGCCTAAGGGAGAATTCACTTTAGTAACATATCAGTGTCATTTTAATGGTCCACATTCCAGCCAATCCGGTTGCAGCACCCTCTAGTACCTTCTCAGAAGCTCAAGTCCTCAGATTTTCGTAGAACAAAGTGCCCAAGAGTGCATGAGGAGAAGAGAGCCTCTGAGGGGAGGAAGGGTGGGTCGCATGTGAATCTATGAAAGACACCAATACTGGAGAACCACAGTTTACAGGTAAGTAACTTATGTTCGTCTCCAGTATTAGGGGTGTCTTTCATAGATTCACATGCTCGAATAAGAATAGAAAGCAGTAAAGCACAACAGGAGTCATAAAGGTACCATAAAACAAAGTACATAACACAATTCAACGTAAAACTGTGCATACTATGATTCAAGAGAAAATACCTTTATGACTGGAGGCGTGAGCAACAGAGGCTCACCTTATTGGAAAAGATTCCGTAGCACCGCTTGTCCCACAGCCACGTCTGCTGATCCGAGACAGTAGTGCTTCGTAAAGGTGTCTGCTCGACCATGTGGCAGCTCTGCAGATGTGGCGTAGAGGCACTCCCACAAAGAGGGCTGCGAAAGTTGACACAGCCCTTGTGGAGTGAGCTTGTACAGGAGTAGAGGGGCTTTCCAGCCCATTAGTGGCAAAAAGCAATGGCAGAGGAAATCCACCTAGTGATGGATTGTTTGGTAACTGGCTGTCCTTTGCAGATTGGGCCATAGGCCACGAAGAGCTTATCTGATTTTCGAAAAGGTGCAGTGCGTTGAATGTAGAATTTCAAACAACTGTTTAAGTCCAAAGAATGCAGGGAACATTCTGCAGGAGACTGAGTATTAGGGAAAAATGTCTTAAGGATGACAGGTTCATCAAGGTGGAAATCACTTGGAACCGTAGGTATAAATTTTGGATTGGTGCGTAGTGTAACCGCTTCTTTAGAAAACTGAAGAAAAGGAGGTGGGATTGTAAATGCTTGAATGTCACTTACTCGCCTGGAGGCTGTTAGAAGTGCAACTTTCTAGCCGATGAATTTTAAGCCCGCTGAATGGATGGGCTCGAAAGGAGGTAGGAGGAGCTGAGACAGGATCAAATTTAAGTGCCAAGAAGGCGGAGGGCGACGAATGGGCGGAAACATCCGAAAGAGGCCCTTGAAAAACTGTAGGATAATTCGAGAGAAATATGGCGTGGAACCATCGTGACGGAAGCGGGAGAGTGCTGCCAAGAAGAAGAGTGGAATGACAAAGTCCTGATTTTGCAAGGGACAGGAAAAAAGGCAGAATCTGTTCAGGCTTGGCGGTCATTGGATCCAAGGCTTTAGTGTGGCACCAGATACAGAAACACTTCCACTTCAGTTGATAGGTTTTAATGGTGGATGGAGCGCAAGCATGAGCCAGCACTTCTCTGCAATCTGCGTCGATGTTCAGACGTGCAAACTCATTGTGTTCAGTTTCCAGGCATGTAGCTGGAGATATGCCAGATTTGGATGGCAGATTTGCCCCTGCTTCATTGTCAGGAGGTGAAGAGGATGAAGCGGAATTGGATCGCTCTGGGAAAACAGGAGGAGATCCGGGAACTATGGGCGCCGTGGCCACCTGGGTGCTATAAGGAGGACACGACAGCTTTGAAGCCTCATCCTGTGTAACAGGCACCGAACTAAAGGGAGCGGAGGGAAAGCGTAGATGAATTTGTTCGACCAATTGATCGAAAATGCATTCCCGCTCGACTCTCTGTGGGGATGACGACTTGCAAAGCGTTGGCATTTCCTGTTGGTGGCAGTTGCAAAAAGATCCATCTGTGGATGGCCCCACTGACGGAAGATTAACTCGAGTTGGTTGATTGAGTTCCCACTCGTGATCGTCTGTGAGAGACCTGCTGAGTGAGTCCGCTAGGACATTGGAGACACCCGGCACATGGATCGCTGAAAGATGGACTTGATGGTGAATCGCCCAGTTCCATATTTCTTGTGCTTGTCTGGAGAGCAGAAGAGACTTCGTGCCGCCCCGTTTGTTGAGGTAGTGCATACTGGTGGTCCGCACCAGCAGTGATTGGCCCTGCACTACCCTCTGGAAAGATTTTAGGGCAAGGAAAATTGCCAGAAGTTCTAGGCGATTTATGTGCCACGTGCGTTGGAGCGCAGTCCACTTTCCTTTGACTACATTCCTTCGAGGTGTGCTCCCCAACCTTCCAATGACGCGTCTGTCGTGAGCGTCTGTGTCAGAGTTGTCTCTTGAAAAGGTCATCCCATGGAGATGTTTGGAGGGTGAGCCCACCACTCCAGTGCAGATTGAATGCGGGGCGTGAGGTGAATCTGGTCGTTGAACGACCCAGAGATCTGTTTCCACTGCTTGTTTAGTTCCTCTTGTACGACTCATATGTAGTCTGCAATGTGGAATCCGATGTATGCAAGAGGAAGCCATGCCCAGAAATTATTTTACTATGCGGACAGAAACTTACTGTTTCGACTGCAGGGAAAGTACCATCTTGAGTATGCGGTCCTGTCGTTCCTGGGAGACAAACACCTTTGCCAGTTGAGAATCTAGCAAGGCTCCTAGAAAATCTTGCTGCTGTGATGGGCGAAAGTGTGACTTTTGGCAATTGACTGAAAGGCCCAAGGTGCGAAAAAGCGAGATGCAGACCTGAGTGTGCTGATTCGCCATCTCGTATGATGGAGCCTTTATAAGACACTCGTCTGGGTAAGGGTAAAATTGGATGCCTTGCAGGCACAGAAAAGCAGCTACCGGAGCCATGATATTTGTAAAGCCCCTCGGTGCTGAGCGAAGGCCGAATGGCAGGACTTTGAACTGTGAGTGCAGGTGTCTGACTCTGAAACAAAGATATCTTCTGTTTTTGTGGTGAATCGGCACATGAAAATATGCGTCCTGGAGGTCGATAGTGGAGAAGAATTCTCCGGGATTGAGGTAATTTAAAATTTGAAGTAGTGTTAACATTTGAAATGTTTTTGCTGTGATGAATTTGTTCAGGGCCCGCAAGTCCAAAATAGGGCGCCACTCTCCCGACTTTCTTGATTAAAAAGAAGCGGGAGAAAAAGCCCTTGCCCTGCTGCCCCTTAGACAGCCCCTTTTTTGATCAATTTGACTTGAGCCAATAGTTCTCGGTAATGAGGTGGGGGCTGACCAGTAGGTGGGCGGTTGGGAGGAAATTTTATAAATTCTAGAGTATGTCCCTTTGAGATCACATCCAGGACCCAATGATCAGAGGTGATGTTTGACCAATTTAGGATGGACTTGGAGATCCGACCGCCTATTTTCACAGACAGTGTGTACTTTACACTGGGGTTGTCACTGTTAGCATTATAACCACCTCTGTACGTGGGTTTTCTCTGGTATGGTTTTGAATTGGTCTGGCGATTTTGAGACTGGTAGTTATTTTGTTGTCCATTGTCGTTAAATGAACGATATTGGTTAGAGCCACGAAAAGTAGAAGAGCTGGCGCCCCCACCACCTGCTCCTCGAAACGGCCGCTTCTTATATTGGAGGGTTGCAAAAGCCCGGGCCGTATCCTTTTTAATGGATTCGAGAGAGTCATCGACATGTTTGCCGAAGAGCGAATCGCCATCATAGGGTAGATCAAGCACTCGTGCTTGAAACTCTAGACGAAATGCAGTTGACTTTAACCATCCTTGGCGTCGCAACACAGCGGCCCCAGCCAATTGCCTGAATCCCGTAGATGAGGTCGATGGCACAGTCTATGATCTCTGAAGAGATTTTCTCTCCCTACTGTACAATGGCTTGCGCTACCGCGCGGATTGCATCCGGAAAATGTGGAATTAATGCTGCAATTTCAGACCACATCTGGCGGTCATACCGTCCAAGAATTGCCAGGGTACTAGCCGACGTAACTGTTGTGGCCACCATAGTGGTATACTTTTGTCCGATGGAATCCAATTTGCGTCTTTCTTGATCAGGGGGAGATGAGGTGTGGCAGGATTGCGAGACCTTTTCTGAGCAGCCTGTGTGATGACGGAATCCGCCTTAGGCTGAGAAACTAGGCATGCTGGAGAATTTGCAGGCGCTTTATACTTTATCAAGTCTAGGTAAAACGGCCAGGATCGAATTAGGCCGCTCCATTAATTTGAGACCTTCCTCCCAAATGTGATCGATAATCGGGATGGTGTGGGCTTGCCTCTGAGGAGGATCCTTGAAATCATAAAAAAAAGTCTGTCTGCTGGACCTCTAAAGTCATGTCAAACCTTTTGGCAGCACGGACCATCAAGTTGTGAAAGCTGCCAATGTCCACTGGAGGCGAAGCTCTTGGCGATGTTGGTGGAGTAGAAGGTGGTTGAGCCCTGTAGTCATCCCAATCAGCGAGGACGTAGTCTTTGCCATCTTGATCTGTGTTTCTAGGGTCTTGTTCCTCATTATCAGTATCCTGCTGAATGTGTACAGGTGATCTGTGTGTTTCTGTAGGTATAGAAACTTGTGTTTGTGGAGGAGGTAGCGGAACTGGCGAAGCATGCCTAGATGGCAGAAATGCAAATGCTACTTACCAGTATGCATCTGTTCTTGGCATGTAGGGCTGCTGACATTCATATCTGTGCATAGTCCGCCACCTAGTGTTGGGTCCGGATGATTGCACATTGTTGTCCTGGAAGAGTCTTCGAAGTATCACGAGATAGGTGGCTCCTCCCCTGGACTACAGTGCGCATGGGCATCGCCTCCATCCCCAGATTGTTTTTAGCCATAGGCAGAGATGGAGTGAAGAAGTGAGTGATGACCATGCTATGAGCATATGTTTGTATATGAATACATACTGCAGCTGCTACAGGCGCCGGGGAGGAGGGTGGGCGATATGAATGTCAGCAGCCCTACATGCCAAGAACAGATGCATACTGGTAAGTAGCATTTGCAGTTCGAGGCATGTGGGCTGCTGAATTCATATCTGTGCATAGAATACATAGCAGTCCCTCCATTAGCGGCGGCCGCCCGTGCCAGCTGCAGCAGTCTGAAAAAGCGTTTTTAGAACAGCCTGACCAACAGCTGCCTGTTGTTTTGAATGCACGTCTACACAGTAGTGCTTAGTGAAAGTATGAGTGGTAGACCATGTGGCTGCTCTACAGATGTCTTCTAAGGGAATGTTACCTAAGAACGCCATAGAGGCCCCCAACTTCCTAGTGGAGTGGGCCCTCGGTGGTATAGTGAGAGTGCGCTTTGCTTTAGCGTAGCAGATCTGAATGCACTTTACTATCCATCTAGCTATTCCTGCTTTGGAGATTGCATTTCCCTTGTGTTGTGTGGCAAAAGCAACAAAAAGTTGTTTGGTTTTGCGGAAATCTTTTGTCCTGTCCACATAATACATCAAGGCCCTCTTCACATCAAGGGTGTGGAGCATCCGCTCCGCCAGCGTCTCTGGGTTTTGGAAGAACACCGGCAATTCAATAGTTTGGTTTATGTGAAACTGCGAGACCACTTTGGGTAAGAACTTAGGGTTAGTGCGGAGCACCACCCTGTTGGCATGTACCTGGAAGAAAGGTTCTTGGATGGTGAGCGCCTGCAGTTCGCTAACCCTCCGTAGCGATGTGATTGCTACCAAGAACGCCACCTTCCAGGTCAGAAACTGCAGCTCGCAAGAGTGTAGTGGCTCAAAGGGAGGACCCATCAGCCTTGTAAGAACCACATTGAGGTTCCATTCCGGAGCTGGTGGAGTCCTTGGTGGAATGACTCTTTTGAGTCCTTCCAGAAAAGCCTTGATAGCAGGGACCTTAAAGAGTGACAGGTGTTGCCTATTTTGGAGGTATGCTGCCATAGCCGACAGGTGAATGCGGATGGAAGAGTAAGCTAGATTACACCGATACAGGTGAAAGAGGTAACATATGATGTTTTGAATGGAAGCGTCTAGCGGGTCAATGCTGTGCTCCACGCAGTAGACGACAAACCTCTTCCATTTAGCCGCATAACAAGCTCTAGTAGTGGGCTTTCTCGCCTCCCGAATGATGTCCATGCAATCGGGAGGAAGATTGAGGTAGCCAAACTCTAGGACTTCAGGAGCCAGATCGCCAGGTTGAGCTGTTGCGGATCTGGGTGCTGAATGTCGCCATGGCTCTGCGTCAAAAGGCTGGGAGTGAGATGAAGCCTTTGATGCGGTACCACGGAGAGGTCCAGAAACGTGGTGTACCATGGTTGGCGAGCCCACGTTGGAGCAACCAGGATGAGCGTCATCGAGTGTTGCCTGAGCTTGCGTGCCACCAGCGGTATCAGAGGTGCTGGGGGAAAAGCGTACGCAAATCTGCCTGACCAGTTCATCCACATCGCATTGCCCTGTGATTGGGGGTGTGGGAACCTGGCGGCGAAGCTTTGGCATTTTGCGTTCTCCTTTGTGGCGAACAGGTCTATCTCTGGATGACCCCACCTTTGGAAGTACGGTTGGAGTACTGATGGATGTAACTCCCACTCGTGCATCTGATGGCTGTGTCTGCTGAGCAGATCCGCCATCTGGTTGTCCTTGCCTGGGAGATGTTCTGCCATGAGGAAGATGTTCCTCTGAATGGCCCACTTCCACATGCTCTGAGCCAGATGAGACAGCTGTGGAGAGTGTGTTCCCCCCTGCTTCTGGATGTAGTACATGGCCGTCATGTTGTCCATCCGGATCAACACGACCTTGTTGCACAGATGTACTTTGAACGCCTTTAAGGCCATGAAGATTGCCATCCGTTCCAACACATTGATGTGCATCTTCCTTTGCTGAAGTGTCCATAGTCCCTGCACCGTGTAATGGAGTACATGCGCTCCCCATCCCTGGAGAGAGGCGTCCGTTGTCAGGATGATCTGTGGGACAGGCTCTTGGAATGGTCGGCCCTTGCAAAGGTTTTGTGGATTCCACCAATGCAGAGAGTTGTACGCCCGACCGCTCACCAACACTAGGTCTGTCAGTTGCCCATGAGCCTGAGTCCACTGACGTGCCAGGCACTCCTGAAGCGGACGCATATGTAGTCTCGCGTGCGGGACAATGGAGATGCAGGAGGCCATCATGCCTATCAACTGCATGAACACCCTCGCTGGAAGCGAGTTTTGGGGTCTGAATCGTTGGATCAGCGCCTGGATACTGGCGATTCTCACTGAACTCGGCTGCGCAGTGGCTGCCAGAGTGTCTATCGTCGCGCCCAGATACTGTCGCACGTGGGCGGGCTGGAGATGGGACTTTGGGTAGTTCAGAGAGAATCCCAGATCGTGCAGGAGGTGAATGGTGCGTGACACGTGGTCTACGCACTGCTGTTCCGTTTTTGCCTGAATAAGCCAGTCGTCTAGGTATGGAAAGACATGGACGTGCTGGCGACGGAGATGCGCCGCCACTGTCGCTAGGCATTTGGTAAAAACTCTCGGTGCCGTGGTGACCCCGAACGGCAGGACTCTGAACTGGTAATGCTGGTCTAAGATCGTGAATCTGAGATACTTTCTGTGGGAAGGATGCAGGGGAATATGGAAATAGGCATCCTTCAGATCCAGCGTTGCTAGGAAGTCCCCCCGTTGAAGCAGGGGAAGCACCTGCTGCAATGTGAGCATATGGAAGTGCTCCGAGTTGATGTACCAGTTCAGGGGCCTGAGGTCCAGGATCGGCCTGAGTGATCCGTCCTTTTTGGGGATCAGAAAATACAGGGAGTAAACCCCTGTTCCCCGTTCTTGCAATGGAACGAGCTCTATCGCCCCTTTTTGCAGCATGACCAGTACTTCTTGCTGCAACAAGGTCAAGTGCTCGTCGGACATAGCACGGCTTCTTGGCGGTATGTCCGGTGGAATGGACGTAAGTTCTAGACAGTACCCGTACTGGATAAGAGACCTCACCCACCTGTCCGTGGTGATGGACCTCCACGCCGGCAGGAACTGCTGGAGTCTCCCCCCGACAGGTGTCGTGTGATCGGGGGGGAGTGACAAGACGTCACTGCTTGTTGGAGGCGGTGGACCTGGAGGCATTGTTTCCACGTCCCCTGCCTTTGATATTATTGCCTCTGTATCCACCCCTGCCCTTGTTGTTGTTATACGAGGACTGGGTGTTACCCTTGTAGTATTGCGTGGACTGGGATGCCTGGCCTCTTGAGGTGCCTCTTGAATTGGGGCGGCGAAAGGAACCACCCCGAAACTGCTGGCTTTGTAAAGCCCCCATAGACTTGGCAGTTTCGGTATCTTTTTTCATTTTTTCTAGGGAGGCATCCACCTCAGGGCCGAACAGATGGTCAGGATTCACTGTCTGACCCAGTATTGTGGTTTGTATGTCGGGTTTGAACCCAGAAATTCGAAGCCAGGCATGGCGTCTAAGTAACACGCTTGTATTGATAGCCCTGGAGGCAGTGTCTGCCACATCTAGGGCACATTTGATGGATGCATTTGTAATGAGTTTACCCTCCTGAATGAGCATCTCCCCCGCCTCCTTGTATTGGTCAGGCAAGTGTTGCAGGATGGCCTCTAATGTGTCATAATGGGCCCTATCATAACGTGCAAGCAGGGCTTGAGTGTTAGAGATCCTCCAGATGTTCGCTGCCTGTGCAGCAATGCGTTTGCCTGATGCCTCAAAGATTTTGGACTCTTTGTCTGGGGGAGGAGCATCACCAGTAGTCTGCGAATTCGCCCTCTTTCGAGCGTTGGACACCACCAGGGAGTCCAATGGCAAATGTCCCTTAATATACGTGGGATCCGTGGGCGCCGCTTTATATTTCCTGTCGATGCGAGGATTGACCACCCGCGCCCGGGTGGGCTCCTTGAATACCTCCTGTGCATGCTTCAGCACCCCTTTAAGCATCGGTAGTGTCTTGACTTGCTTTTCGGCTACCGAGAAGGTGTCGACTAAGAAGTCCGCATCCACGGGGTCCGAGTGCAGGTCGACGTCATGGTTCGCTGCAGCTCTCTCTATTAATGCATTAAACGCCGCCGAGTCCTCTGTCGGGGACGTCTTTGCGGCGAAAAGTTGAGTGTCCTGGCCCGACTGCGGGTCGTCTGTGTCGCCTCCCGCTGTCCAGGGCACATGCTCCTCTTCCGGATCCGAGTACGCAGGATAGTTGTACTCGTCCTCTTCCTCGTCCACATCAGGCACGGGGGAAAGGGCCGGCGAGTGTTCCATGGCTTGTGGAGACAGAGGTTCCATCAGAGCCGAAGAGTCCGCAGAGTACCTTTTGTTCTTAAGTGGAATCCTAAAAGGTTCCAACGCCGGCTCCGACGTAATCTTTCGTTTGAGGAGCGACAATTTCCCGGTGTTGGCGTCGATGGTCACCTCACGACGTTCCTCCACCGCGAGCGGTTGGAGCCGAAGCTTCGACACCACCAAGGCAGCCTTCGGCGTCAATACTTCCTGAGAGTGTCCGCTCTGCTTAGGCGCGAAGGCCTTCGGCGCCGACTTGGGAGGAAGGGTAAAACGAATTGGCGTTTGCTCCTTGGCAGGCTTTGGCGTGGCCCTAGGCACTACAGTGTCCTGGCTGGGAACAACAGTGGACTGTTGGATCCGCTTTAAGGATTCTCCCACCTTCTTTGTAAGGGATGCCGAGGGCTGAACCGTCGCGAGCGACTCTTCTTCTCCGAGAGCCCGGTCGCCGGTAGGCCTCTTCTTCGGTGCCGACGCCCCATGGCCTGGCGCACCGTCGGCGTGACGCTTCTTCGAAGCCGTCTTCGGGTCCGCGACCCCTTTCGGTGCCGACGCAGCCGCGTCGGATGCCTTCACCTTCGGCGCCGACCCAGAGGGCTTCGGGTCGGCCATTTTGGCGCGGCTCTTGTGGTCGGCCATTTTGGCGTGGCTCTTCGAGTCCGCCATTTTGGGTTTCGTGGAAGTTGACGCCTCCAGAACCTTCTTCACCAACGCCACTTTCGGTTTCGGTTTCGCATCCGAGGGTGCGAGACCAGTTGGCTTCACTTTCGGTTTCTTGTTAGAAATGTCCGTGACCGGGCCCGGAGGCGGGGACGTAGGACTCATAGTTAGATCTTGGGTAAGGCCCGAAGGCGATCCCTCGACCTGGGCCGTATGACGGGGAGTAGCCCCGGAGTCTGGTTGGGGATGCTCTTCCTCTGAGCTATCTCCCATCGTGGCACAAATCAGTTCGTCGTCCCCTACCTCACCGGAGACTTCGTCGCAGGCCTCCTCATCCGCGTCGTAGGTCTCTTCCTCGGACGCGGGGCCAGAGTCCGACTCTTGTACGTCGTCCTCTTCCTCGACCGATTCCTGAAAAATGTCATCAGGTGGGGGCGCCGAAGCCGACAACTGTGCCTGGAGTCGATTAGCCCGGCGAATCTTCAAAGTTTTCTTACTCCTAAACTTTGAACATGCCATGCAGGTGTCTTCACGGTGATCCGGTGACAAGCATGTGTTGCACACGGGGTGCACGTCGAGGTGCGAATATTTTGAGTGACACAGCGGACACTTCTTGAATGGAGTCCGCTCCATAGCAAATGTGGTAGTGTAGGCCCGTCCGCGTCGAAGCACGTGGAAGGGCAGTAGGAGATTGGAGCTGAGAGTCAGTAAGAAAAACCGAACGCAACTATACCGACGCCCAGCCTAAAGACCTTTTGGTCTCAAGTAAAAACGAACAACTATCGGTTCCGAAGGAGGGAACCGAAAACACATCCGAACCCTATGGCGGAAAAAAACAATCTGGGGATGGAGGCGATGCCCATGCGCACTGTAGTCCAGGGGAGGAGCCACCTATCTCGTGATACTTCGAAGACTCTTCCAGGACAACAATGTGCAATCATCCGGACCCAACACTAGGTGGCGGACTATGCACAGATATGAATTCAGCAGCCCACATGCCTCGAACCCTACGATTATAATCATTCAGCATGTGCTGCAAATTAGACACTAAAGACAGTGGTATTTGTGTCATCAGTTCCGTTATGGGTGTTTTAGAGTGCTCTATGGGGAAAAGATCTGCCCCATCTTCGATTTCCTCTTCCCCGCCATAGTCCTGGCACTTGATCTTAAGTTCAGAGGGGCTAGGCGCAAAACGAAAATCATCATCGACATATGAGCCATCATTAGAGTCCTCCTCCGCGGACTGAAACAATTGTTCAGGAAGAGCAGAGCCACTCTTTACAGGACTTAAATGCAGAAGAGGTGCCCGTCTTTTAACCATTGAAGCAGTGACCACTGTGAAGGTGGGGGCTGTGGCCAGGGGATGGTGTGAAGTTGACGAGCAAGTCAACGAAGCGGCAGAAGATTCAAAAGGAGGCTGAATTGTCAGTGCTGGGTCTGCTGATGAAGAATCCATAGCCATTGATGGATGTGACTTCCCTTTGTTCTTCGTCGACGAAGGTTTTTTCGCCGTCGGCGACGAGGGTAGCGTTGACGCAGATGTCACAGTCGACGAGGATGTCATTGTCGGAATTTTACTAGTCGACGAAGGTGGGACCGTCGATGAGGATGCAACCATTGACAGCGTTGTCACCGTCGACACGCTGGGTCCCGTCTGTAGGAGAGTAGGGTCTGCAATCCTATGATCACCCGGACTTTTTGCTTTTGTTTCACTGGTTTACGACTTTCTCGGGCTGTGGGCCTGCTAATCAGACCCACAGCCTAGCTGTTCTCTCACTAAATTGATGTGTGCACCTTAGGTGCATTACCCAATTGGAACTGGGCCACCTTGTCAGACCCTGTAACTCAGGGCATCGGTGTACCCAGGGCCTACCAGGGACTGAAGCATGTATTATGCCACCCCTGGCTGGCCATCTAAATCTGACAACTGGCTGCACGACAGCTGGGGCAACGTGGCGTACTCGCTAGTTGCTTTAGGTATAGTATCCCTATATCTAACCTTAAAATGGACACCCGAGTTCCTATCAGTCACTCCTATGGCAGGCCTTGACAATCCTGAAGGCAGAGTGCATGGAACCGTGTGAATTGGGCTCTGGCACGAGCCGAGCCCGGTTGCAGCTTGCGGAACCAAGACCCAATGGCTGTTCCATGATAACGCGTATCATATCGGTAACTTCGGTATAGCGTTATCAAGACATGTCGAGTGAGGTGTCATACGAATCGGGATGCTGCCCCCTCACCAATTCTGGTGACGAGGTTAGCATTCCGCCCTTCTAGAGGGACACGACATGTATGTAACTGTGAACCCCGGTTAAAGTTAACTGAAGCGTCAGCTCCACAAAATGGACGCTGCCACCACAGAAACGAGTCTGACCTCCTGCTGCTGGGAGTCCTTCCAGCGAGGAGAGCTTGGACAAAGGGTTTCCTGTCAGGGGCGGTGTTCGCACCATCCCAGACAGGGTTTTGTGTATTCTGGGTAGGTAGGGCTTTGCAAGAAGGTGACTGCGGAGTGGCACCCCGGTGCTCATTACGCATCTGCTGGCTAGAACCAGTTCCAGGGGCGCGCAGCCCCTGACCTGGGGAAAGTCCGGCAGGGGAGAGGGGTGCAACTACCCCCCTTCCTGGTCCCACCCCTAGGGCAGGACCTAGTCATGTACCCACCCCTTTCTTTAGGATAAAGGCCGGAGCGGGGACCCTTCCAAATTAGATCATCTTTGAATCAAGAACTACTTTCTACGAAAGGACATTCGAGACTTCTCAAGATTTCTCCCTTGTGACTAAGGAGTAGTCACCCTGCACCCGCAGGCACCATCTAAGAACTCTGCGGTTTGCTGCAAGTCCTTCCTCAGGAATCCGACGACCCAGCTCGAAGAGAACCGGCTTCCCTGGCACCTCTGACCTCTACCCACATCGTCAGCTCAGCTGAGATCTGTGGGTGCGACGAGACCTTGAGGGACCGGCCATCATCAAAACCTGCACGCTTTCTTAAATCAGCACGATCACCGAAGGAATCCTCTGGTGAGTGCTCTGGGGTCCGAGAAGCCCCGACCCTGAGCCGCTCCAGCATCGAAGTGCAGTCTCCCAGTATCTCCACGATCTGCGTGGGGCCCTTCTGCTTTGCCGCTCAGCCCGTTGTCTGGTTACTAGCCACTGGCTTGTGACATTCTTGACGACATCCGACAACCAACGCTGCTGGTCTGGTTGCTCCAGACTGGCCCTTGCTCCCTTTTACGAGAGGAGCACTTTGGACCCTCCTGGTCCGCTCAAGACGCCATTTTAGGCCCACCACGTGGCCCTGAAATCTGCCAAGGCTTGTTGCCCCAATCCTGGGCCCAGCGACGCCGACAGCATCAACCTTCGTGGGACAGCTCGCACCTCCATCCTGGTCGCCGACAACGCCTCCTGGTCCGTGAGACTGCAGAGCCTAGCGTCGCCCACTCACCTAGTCGAGGTGACGGCCATCCGGTGCCCTCCTGGTACCCTCTGACTACTGGCTAGTAGTACGAACTTGGTCCCCTCTGCTTTCAGGTATCAACGATCTCTGATCCAGGCTTGGATCTCTACGAACTATTCTTCACTGGTCGCCGGCCAGCAACTCCTTCCATCCGGCTCCTGGCTCGTCAGCGAAGACCCCCGACGCCTGTAAGTCTTGTGCAGCCGCAGCCCTTGTGGCTAGGTAACTCAGGCATTTCGGTGCCCGCATAGCCTCCTTACTTAAGGGTCCCGAGTCCCTCGCTTCCGACTTGCCTTATCGGGTCCGCCAGAGACCACTAAACTTTCCGTGCCCTCGGGCACTTGTATTGATTGTGCACTTGAAGTATTTTCCTAAGAGTTTTGTTCTGTGCTTAGTACCCTGTCCTCATAAAGAGTACAGGGCTGTTGTGATTCTAATAAATATACTGTTTATTTTCATAACACTTGTGTGGTGTCCTTTCACTTGGTGTTCAAGGGGTATGTGATGGTATAACAGCTGGCTTAACATGCCCTCTAGAGTTTAGCCCGAAGACTGCTCGTATCCACGCTACTAGGATAGCTGGTCTAAGGTTGACTTACAACCAATCACCATAAGGGTCGTTTGGACCGATGCATAGTGGTCGCTAGAATAGTGAACACTAAGATTGACGCGCCGACTGAAGCTTTTTTCGTCGACGATTAGGTCTTGGCAGTCGTCGACGAGATCTTAATGATAGAAGTAACGAGTCTCACCTCATGGGTCGTCGACGACTAGGTTGACGTCGTCGACGTAGAGACAGCATCAACTGATTTAGTCGTCGTAGTCTATGGACGCGTCGACGAGCCAGTGCCCATTTTTGAAGATGATGGCACGGCTTTGGACTGTGACGCCAGAGAACCAGGTCCCGTAGGCGTTGGAGGCAAGTCCTGTGGGAAGACATTCTTAGAGACTTCAACAAGTATTCTTTTCTTGAGGAATGGAGAGGGCATCTCTGTCTCTGACCCACTCTTCTGAGAGGCCTTGGAATGAAATGAAGAGGCACTCTCAACCTCCGAGACCACTGACTCATATGTCTTTAACCTCTGTAGCCACAGAAGGTAAAGAGCCACTCTGTCTCAAAGTTTTAGCAGAAAAATTACGGCAGTACTTACAGTTCTTGACTTCATGGTCCGGGTAGAGACAGTAAATGCATTTACTGTGTGGATCTTCATGAAACAGTCTGTTTGCCACAGGATGAACATTGTCTAAATAAAGATTTCTTTGAGGACATTTGTCAAGTAGAAATGAGCTATGAAAGTACAAAAACTGAGCAGAGCTCAGGGAGAATCCCTTCACACGACGTGCAGTAGAAAATGTGAGGACTTGAGCTGAGGAGAAGGTTCTAAAGGGTGCTGCAACCTGATTGGATGGAATGTGGACCATTAATATGACACTGATATGTTACTAAAGTGAATTCTCCCGTAGGCTGCTATGGGCCTATTCTGTTCTATGGTACTTTCTTAACTTTATGATATCTTTATATCTAATTGCTCTATATGTATATATGTAAGATTATGTAATTTTTCATCTATATATGCACATATTACTGCTATTTTATGTACCGTGGGACTCCCACTTCGACGACGGGGAATATTTAAGCAAGTGAATCTATGAAAGACACCCCATATACTGGAGAATCTATGTTTTCAAACTCCACACTTTTAAAACTCAGGGGTACCCTAGGGTCAAGGATGCACTCGTTACATCTCAGCAGCACTAGGGCGGCCGGGTATAGAATGTTGAGGCCCAATGTTATCCAACAGGGGATAGGGGGCCTCCGGTTGTTGGCTGCTGACTAGCAGGCCACTTGATTGTGGGTGCAAAGCATCTGGACTTTAGCTCAGGGCAAATGGGGAAACAAAGTAGCACCAAAAGGTACACTCTCAGCAGCACTAGGGCGGCCAGGTGCAGTTACGTCGGGTGCCTTGTTTCTTTCAATAGGGAACCTCCGATTTGCAAAGGAACTGCAGGCTTGGGGACGAAGGTCTTCTGGGTTTGACCACCACTTTGGGAGGTAGTTGGGAAGTTAGGGGTTGGTTAGGCACATTTGGTTCGGCCACCCAAGGCCGCGGGACGTCAGATGCAAGGGTGCTTTTCGCTGTCAGATCTTGCCAGCTCCTGGTTGTGTGTGTGTGTGTGTGTGTTTGGGGGGGGGGGGGGGGGGGGGGGGGGGGGGGGGGGAGGAAGGGGCCTTCTGCTTTTTAGGCTGCTGGTGTTGGCGGGAGGCTTGTGGCAGGTCAGGGGTCGCAGGGTCTGGATCGCTGGGAGGACCTCCCCGTTGTTTGCCCACTCAAGCTCAGGCATCGGACGGGGGTGCAGAGTTGAGCGGATTTGCAGTGTCCGTCCGGAGCCAGAGGTTGCAGATGAACCAATCCGGTGTTCACGGGAGACAGTCTTTGTGGTTGAAGGCAGGCAGATCTTCCGGGGCTTGAGTTTGCTGGCTGCAGGACACCGTGATTTTGCAGGAGCAGGTTCGAGGTGCAGGTAGCGATGGGGCCAAGTCAGTAGGCCTCTTCCTCTTGTTGGCTTCGGCACGGCTGTTCAGTCCTTTTCCTTGTTGCAGGTTCTGGTCTGACAAAGCAAGGTTAAGGGGTTCCCCTAAATAAATGGCGGGGGGGGGGGGGGAACGGGGGGACGGGGGGTCATCGTAGACAGGATCAGTTATTTGTAAATTACGGATTGGTCAGGACTGGTCTTGCCATCTCAAAACAGTCTATTTCTAGATGGATTGTGTCCTGTATCCAACTGTTACCAGAAGGCTAACAAGACTCTACGGGGTAAGCCTAATGCTCTCTCAACCAGGGGCAAGGCAGCTACAGCGGCTTTGCTATGTAATGTTCCCATTGCAGACATCTGTAGGGCTGCCACTTGGAAGTCTGTCTATACCTTTGCTAAACACTACTGCATGGACTCTGATGCCAGAGCAGATGCTCAGGTTGGGCAGGTTTCCCCGAGATCCATTTGCACAGTAGTGGTTTAGTCTGTTTCTTCCACCGCTGGGTTGGTTTGATTGTGTTGGGCTTGCCATTCTATTCACAGATTATACCGAGGGTCTCTGGAGGGTACCTTAAAGGCACGGTATCCCTTTTCCAGGCACATAATGACAGCCTATGGGGCTGGTCTGTCCAACCCCTAAATCTCTATCATGACAGAGGATTTTTGTGAAGGGGATTATCTCTACATGTGAAACTTAGCAAAAAGGTGTAAAGTTCAATATTAGTTGGCTATTCTTTTTCACTTCCGGATGAAGTACTGGCCAGTGTAGCCTTGGTAATTTCAGGCTGCATTATTGGTCTTTGATTTTCTGTTAAGTGTCTAATGCAGGACTGCAGAAGAGGACAAGTTAAGAGACTATTTGGATTGCTCCAAGGTCAACGCACATGAGCGGGACTATTCAGATAAGGACAATACACAGCGATCCCAGACTACAGAAAAGAGGGCGCCTAAAGCTGAAAAACCACTACGCACCCGGCCGCCCAAGTGCCGCTAAAGGTGCACCTTTTGAGCTACTTTGTTTCCCCATTAACCCTGACAACCCTAGGAGCTTTGCTACCCCAACCAAGTGGCCTGCTTGCCAGCAGCCACCAACCGGAGGGCCCCCTGTCACCCATTGGATAACATTAAGCCTCATCACTCTGCACCCGGCCGCCCTAGTGCCGCTGAAGGTGCAACAGTGCATCACTGACCCTGTGAGATCCCAGAGTCTAACCCCAGAACTTTAAGTCCCACAGTTGTTTACTTACCTGTGATACATTAACCGGTTTTCCTCCTATAGGATAACATTGACATTTTTTGTCCAAAAAGTTATGGAGTTTTGAAATCTAAAGTAACTTCCCTGCAATTTACTGTAAAAGCCCATTCATTTCAATGTACTGCATTTGCCAAGTGTTGCATACTACTGCTACTCTGTAAATCAAACAAAGTACAATTTCTATTGCACTTTCAAACTGTTCTATATCCAGTAACTGATTACTGAAAATTATTTAATGCTTACCTGTGCCAGGCTTGCTTCGTTCTCAAAATAAACAGTATATTTTTATACAAAAACAAATGGTCTAAAGTTCAGTTCTTGTGTGTATTCATTTGCTGACAGTGTGTACATCAAATGCTTAACACTGTCCTCTGATACTGCCTTAGTGCTCGACCACTACCACAGAGAGTAAGGTTTTATCTAACTTTAACCTCTGCCTATCTCTGGGCACACTTTGACTCTATACACACTATACCAAATTTTGCTATAATATATATATATATATATATATAGCCAGTTTCCTACACTGTCCAGGCGCTGTTTAAGTATTGCAGCTTGTCACTGTGGCAGGTTTCCCCATCAATGGCTTCTATACTAGCCTTCAAATCTAAAAGGTGAAATTGAGTCCCCCCCATCGGACATCTGGCCAGGAGTAGGGACATGGTCAGGTTTGGTTGGCCTCTCTTTAACACTAACAATGGTCAATAGTCAAAGGACAATCTTCCCCGTTTCTGGTCAGTTTTCCCATATTTGCCTATATGGCTCGACCTACAACTGCAGATAATGTTGAGGATTTCAAATCCTAATGTACAACTTCAAGATGTGTGGCAATTTCATAGGGTCACTTTAATACACAGAGGTACTCATTTCTTATGCCATTCCATTCCACGTTCATTTTATATGTAGATGCCATGCATGGTCTTTAACCAGTGGCTTGGCATACTATTCGCATTCCAAGTGAGCCACCAGCCCCAGCCATCAAGCAAAGCCCAGCCAAGGGCTTCCAGTCTCCAGTCTGTTTTCGGTAAAGCTCTGTCTGGTGGATACTCTAACCGCAGATGACTCACCTTGTGAATCCCATGTACTTGACTGGATCTGGATTTTTTTTTTCCTTCAGCGATTCCCTTGCACATCGGTAGGTGAAGTCGTGCGGTCCATCGTACCCTGGAAGTAGCCTCAGGGCACCAATATAATGGTCACCTTCATGTTAGCTTATTTCTTTTTAACTCGGATCCTTTAATTGGTCACGTGACACTTAAAAAAAAAAATTAGTTTAACACCACCCTTATACGTCTCGGGTGTCTGGGATGCTCGCATGACTAAATTGTGCAACTGCTTGTCTGGGATGCTCGCATGACTAAATTGTGCAACTGCTTGGATGAACCCAAAGGCCGTTTGTGACAGCGAGACCAAGCTCTACATCACCAAGCACTGCAGGAAGGCTTGGAAAGCCTGGTCGAATTAGAGCATGAAATCGCCTAGTCCCAAAGACAGCTCAAAGTTTCTCATCAACAGCACCAAGGATCACGTGTTGAACAATCAATCAGCTCTTTGTAGGTTTTTCTGGGCGAAGGAAGGAAGTGTAATGCAGAATTAGACTGCCTCCAAATTCTTTGGCTAAAGATCTGCTATGGTCTGGCCAAGAAACCGCTTCGAAAGGCCTGCTGCCTCATTACGCCAAAGCCAATAAGGAAAATGTTACTTACCAGTATGCATCTGTTCATTGGCATGTAGAGCTGCAGAGTTACACACTGCGCATAGATGGCCACCTAGTGTTGTGCCCGGATGTTTGCAGTTTGTTTTGTTGTAGAAAAGTCTTTGGAAGTCACAGGATAGGTGACTCCTCCTTTGGATGATACTGCGCATAGGCTCCCTCCCCAGATTTTCCGTTCGAGGAATATGAGCTGCAGATAACACACTGTGCATAGATTGTATAGCAGTACCCACACCTAGCGGCAACCACCTGTATCCGTTGCAGTAGTTGGGTTGCCTTTATGTGGTGGTGAAAAAGACACAAAAAGTTTTTTAGTCTTATGAAAAGTTTGTGTCCTTTCGATGTAGTACAGTAATGCTCTTTTGACGTCTAAGGTGTGTAGAGCTCTTTCTGCAACTGTTTGTGGCTGCGCGAAAAAGACGGGCAGTTCAACAGATTGATTTAGATGAAATGGTTAAATTACTTTTGGAAGGAATTTAGGATTAGTGCATAGAACCACTTTGTTATGATGCATTGGCAAAAAGGGTTCTTGAATGGTAAATGCTTGTAGTTCACTGACCCTTCTGAGAGAAGTAATAGCTACTAAGAAAGCTACTTCCCAGGTTAGGAATTGTAATTCGTATTTATGTAACGGTTCAAAGGGAGGTCCCATTAACCGTATAAGAATAATGTTTAAGTTCCACACTGGTGAAGGTGGTGTTCTGGGAGGGATTATTCTTTTGAGTTCTTCCATGAAAGCTTTTATAGCAGGTACTCTAAACAGAGATAGATGTCTACTTTGGAAATATGCTGCAATGGCAGCAAGGTGTAGTCTGATAGACGTGTAAGCTAAATTACACTTTAAGGTGTACTAGGTATTCTATGATGTGCTGAATAGACACATCTAAAGGATTCATGTGGTTGTTTTGAAAGTATATTATGAATCGCTTCCATTTAGCAGCATAACATTCTCTCGTCGTGAGACGTTTGGCTTCTTTAATGACGTTTATGTATTCTGGAGGAAGGTTGAGGTAATTAACTGACTTCAGGAGCCAGATCGCTAGGTTGTGCTGAGCTGGGTCCGGGTGTCTGATCTCTCCATGGTTCTGTGTAGAGACGTGGAGATAGGCTTAGTTTCTAGTTGCAGCAGTGTGGTGTACCACGGTTGTCTGGCCCAAGTTGGAGCTATTAGAATGAGTTTTAGGGAATGGTGCTGTAGCTTGCGTATCACTAACAGAAGTAGTGGGAGAGGAGGAAAAGCAGACGCAAATTTTCCGGGCCAGTTCATCCATATCGCATTGCCTTTGGACAGCGGGTGTGGCTATCTGGCGGCGAAGTTTGGGCATTTTGCGTTTGTGGGATGCGAAGAGGTCTATCTGAGGTTGTCCCCACATTTGAAAGAACGGTTGAAAATCTTGTGGATGAAGTTCCCACACGTGGATCTACTGTGTCTGCCGAATTAGCAGATCTGCCATGATCTTTTGTACTCCTGGAACGTGTTGGGCTAATAGGAAGATTTTTAGTGGTATAGACCATCTCCAGATCTGCTGAGCTAACAGAGCTGCAGAGAGTGTGTTCCCCCTTGTTTATGTAGTACATGGCTGTCATATTGTCTGTGCGGACTAAGACAGCTTTGCCTGATACTGGTTTTTGGAATGCTTTTAGGGCTAGGAAAACAGCTAGTAACTTCAAGTGGTTGATGTGGAGTAACTTTTGTTTGCGGTGTCCACCTGCCTTGCATGGTGTGATGCAGTAGGTGAGCTCCCCAGCAGGAGAGTGATGCGTCCGCTGTCAGGATTATCTGAGGAACTGGCTCTAGGAACGGTCGGCCCGTTGAAAGATTTTTGGTGCTCCATCATTGCAGAGAGCGATGAATCCAACTGTCTACCAACACTGGATCTGTTAATGGACTACAAGCCTGGTTCAATTAGCGTGCTGGGCACTCTTGAAGTGGACGCATTTGCAGTCTTGCATGAAGTACTATAAAGATGCCATCATTCCTATGAGCTGCATGAACACTAGCTGGAAGGGAGTGTTGCAGTTTGAATTTCGTTGAGTTTGTACACTTGTTATCCTGTTTGGAGAGGGATATGCTAGTGTTAGTTGGGTGTTTATTGTAGCGCAGAGATATTGTTGTATGTGTGAAGGTTGCAGATGTGACTTGGTGTGATTTACTGTGAATCCCAAGTCATGAAGCAGTTGAATAGTAGCGCGAGTTGTACACACTGGCTGTATGAGCTGGCTTTTATGAGCCAATCGTCTAGGTATGGGAAGACGTGAATCTGTTGTCTTCTTAAGTGTACTGCTACTACTGCTAGGCATTTGGTAAACACCCGTGGCGCTTTTGTGACTCCGAATGGGAGCACTTTGAACTGGTAGTGCTGCCCGTCTAGCACAAATCAGATATTTTTTTAGCGCAGTGTGGATGGGAATGTGGAAGTAAGCATCCTCAAGATAGAGAGTGACAAGGAAGTCGTTTTGTTACAGGAGTTGAAGGACTTGTTGAAGTGTGACCATATGAAAATGATCCGACTGCATGTAAATGTTTAGAGGTCTGAGGTCTAGGATAGGTCTTAGAGATCTGTTCGTTGGGATTAGAAAATATAGGGAGTATACTCTTTTGTTTTGCTGATGCTTTAGGACTATTTCTATTGCATTTTTCTGCAGGAGGGATATTACTTCCTGCCTGAGCAGTGTTAAATGTTCTTGTAACATTAGACGCTGCTCTGGTGGTATGTTTGGTGGGGTGGATGTTAGCTCTAGACAGTAACCTGATTGAATTATTTGAAGCACCCACCTGTCTGATGTGATGTTTTCTAGGCTGGTAGGTATTGTTGTAGTCTTCCCCCGACGAGTGGAATGGGACAGGGCGAAGGGAAAGGGAGTCATTGGGCAGGGGTAGAGCCAGAGCGGGAGTTATTTTTGCCTCTGCCTTTGTTATTGTTACCCCTGTAACCACCCCTTTGGTAGCCCTTACTGTAGGTGGACTGTGTAGGGGTATTGTACAAGGTAGAAGATGTGCCCGAAGAATATCCCCTGGTGGCACCTCGATAGGATGAGCGTCGAAATAAAAGTCTGAGAGCCTGCGACTGCAGGGCTCCCATTGATTTTGCGGTATCTGTATCCTTTTTCATTTTTTAAGTGGTACATCTACATTGTCCAAATAAGTGTGCTCATCGAAGGGTTGATTAATTATGGCACTTTGAACTTCAGGTTTGAACCCTGATATGCGTAACCAGGCATGTCTACGTAATAAAACACTGGTGTTAACTGCCCTGGAGGCAGTGTCTGCTGCATCAAGTGCACACCGAATAGAGGTGTTTGTAATATTTCTCCCTTCTTGGATAATCTCATTTGCTCGATCTTTGTACTTAGCAGGGAGGTGCCTCATTAGTGATTCAAATTAGTCATAATGTGCCCTGTCATATCTGGCCAATAAAGCTTGTGTATTGCAATGTGCCCCATGTTTGCTGCTTGAGATGCAGTTCTTTTCCCTGATGCATCAAGTAACTTAAACTCTTTATCTGGTGGAGGAGCTTCACCTGATGTCTGTGAGTTTGCTCTCTTGCAAGCGTTGGTAACTACAAGTGAGTCTAGTGGTACTGGACCTTTAATATATGCTGGGTCTGAAGGGGCAGCTATATATTTTTTCTCTATACGAGGGTTAATGACCAGAGTTCTGACTGGGTCCTTTGTGCATTATCAAAGGTGTCCATTAGGAAGTCCATCTACAGGGTCTGTGTGCATGTCTACCCCATGATTGAAACCCATAGTGTCTTCTGGTGGGGAAGGCCTTGAGGGGTATATGTCATCTTGAGGGACATTTGGGACGTCTGGGGTGCTATAATCATCCCACGGGTCAGGTGTGCCTGGAGGAGTAGCTGGATCATGTAGGTTACCCCCTATATCAGAGCTATCATCCCGGTTATCGTCTGGTATGATAGAGGATGCAGGGGAATGTTGTGGTAGGGGAGCAGGTGGGGATGGTATAGGTGGAGGAGAAGGGGAAGGAAGTCTTAAAGGAAAGGTAGCCGTGTCCAGTGGTCTCTTTTTTTTAAGCCAAAGTTAGCTGTCCAGTGATTGGATCATAAGCCAGGGTCTTTTGTGCAGGATCTGGATAAAGCAAGTCCCCTGCAGGAGGCCGATCTTTTGGTGCGGAGGATGATTTCGGCACCAAAGTGGTTTCTTTTGTTTTTTGGCAAGGTTTTTAACTGGAGAAGTAAGACTTTTTCGGCTCCGAAGATTTTTTTGGTTCAGAGAATTTTTTCGGCTCTGGTTTATTTTTGGGATCTGATGTTTTTTTCGGTTTCAGTGGTCTTTTAGAATCCGAAGCGGGTTTGCTTGGTTCCGACCTGGGTTTCAGTGCCGAAGGAGTAGTGGTATGTTTCGGCGCCGGTGGTTTGGATCTGGGCGTGAACGTTGTCTTATTTGGTGCCGGTAGGTGTGCGCCGGCACCGTGTGAAGGCCGACTCGAGCCAGAGTCGCCTGAAGGCTTAGTTACTTTCTTAGCCGGGCCCAAAGGTGGGGCAGTAGAAGCAGTGTGCAGGTGTGCACTCGAGCCTGAGGGTGTGACCGGGGCCTTCTTTGGGTGTGTCGAGGAAGGGTCGGGTCGACGGTCTTACTTACGACCCTCTGAGCTGGAGGGATGTCCTCGACTTTGGAAACTTCTGCCTCGGGAGTTGCTGTTGACGTCGTGTTGTTCTGGGACGTCGACACCTTCTTCAAAGTTGTCGTCCGGAATCGGAGCTGAAGATCGAGCCATTGTTCTCCTTGCTCTTCAGTCCTGGATAGTCGAGGGCTAGCTGGGGGCCGAAGGAACGAATGGAAATGTTTGTAACTAAAGCGCTGGAAACACATCTGAGCCCGGTGGCAGAAAAAAACTATCCGGGGTTGGAGCCGATGCCCATGCGCAGTATCATCCAAAGGAGGAGTCACCTATCCCGTGACTTCCAAAGACTTTTCTACAACAAAACAAACTGCAAACATCTGGACCCAACACTAGGTGGCCATCTATGCACAGTGTGTAATCTGCAGCTCATATGCCTTGAACACATGTTATTCAGCGTACAGATACCCTTGGGTGAACGCGGGCTTTACAAATACACATGTTAAGCTGCTGGCACTATTGCTGGTGCATGGACTGCCTTTTTTGGACATCTGCAATGTGGCAGTCGGTCCATGTGTTTACAATACTGCCTGGATAACCATGTCTGGTAAGGATACTTTGCCCATTTGATCCTGCAGGACTTTTGGATCCAAGCCATTCCAGAGACCCACCACCTTGGGGAAAGTGCTGTGATATGAATTCACAGGGTGACATCTGAGGTTAGAAGTATCCCAAGTTACCTGCCTTCCGGAACGCCTTTTCTGGCTGATACTCCAACCAAACTATTCAATTTGTGAATATCCCCAGGGGCCAGACTAGATCTAGAGATTTCCTTCAGCAATTCCTTTTTGTAGCTGTAGGTGGCGTCATGCGGCTCCAGGGCTAGTCAGTCCTAACCCGGAAGTGATGTAGGGGCCACAATAGAACCACTACCTCCACACTTCTATGTCAGTTTTTTTCTGGTATAGGTCCACGCCAGATGCAGGGCCATTAAGAATCAGTTCCCCAGTGCAGAGCTCCAATTTGGATTTTGTTTCTATGAAACCGGAGCAGTCTAATCCACAGAATGGTGAGTTGGCAGGACAGTGAGAAATCTGCAGTTATGAGTATTCATCGGAAAGAGCATTTCCAAAGGTAAGTAACTTATTGAATATTAAACTTCAAACTACCCCAAGCAGTTAATATGGAGTTGGTTAGTATTTGTTGGAGGGACACTTCGCTGCCAGAATTCTAATTACTACCTTGGGAAAAAGGTCAAAAGAATTAAACTGTTGCAGCTTAATCTCCAAGCATGGAGGTATAAGGTGTATAGGTTTGGGTGCAGGACCCTTCTGTGCTGCTGCGACGGGAGATCTACCGGAAGAGGCAGCAGGACTGGAGGACAAATTCTCATGTCCAGAGGTTCTGGGTGCGACACCATCCTGGCCCATTCGGAGGCACTAGGATGAGCTGGACCCGGTTGATAGTGAATATGCTACTTACCAGTATGCATCTGTTCTTGGCATGTAGGGCTGCTAACATTCATATCTTAGCATTAGATCGCCACCTAGTGTTGGGTCCGGATGATCGCACATTGTTGTCCTGGAAGAGTCTTCGAAGTATCCCGAGATGGGTGGCTCCTCCCCTGGACTACAGTGCGCATGGGCATCGGCTCCATCCCCAGATTGTTTTTCGCCATTGTGGCAGAGGATGGAGTGAAAAGTGTAAAGGATGTCCATGCTAATGATTGAATACAATAGTATATCTGCAGCTGCGACAGGCACCGGGGAGGAGGGTGGGCGATATGAATGTTAGCAGCCCTACATGCCAAGAACAGATGCATACTGGTAAGTAGCATATTCAGTTCGAGGCATGTGGGCTGCTAAATTCATATCTTAGCATAGAATACATAGCAGTCCCTCCATCAGCGGCGGTTGCCCGTGCCAGCTGCAGAAACCTGAAAAAGTGTCTTGAGAACAGCCTGTCCTACAGCCGCTTGCTGTTTGGAATGTACATCAACACAGTAGTGTTTTGTAAAGGTATGTGGTGTAATCCACGTGGCTGCTCTGCAAATGTCCTCTAGAGGAATGTTTCCAAGGAAAGCCATGGATGCCCCCAACTTGCGTGTGGAGTGTGCCTTTGGGGGTATTGTTAAAGTGCGCTTGGCTTTATGATAACAGATTTGAATGCACTTAACAATCCATCTGGCTATTCCTGCTTTGGAAATTGGGTTGCCTTTGTGTTGTGGTGAGAAGGCAACAAAGAGTTGTTTTGTCTTCCTAAAGTGTTGTGTCCTGTCTATGTAGTACATCAATGCCCTCCGTACGTCTAACGTATGGAGCATCCTTTCCGCCACTGTTTGTGGGTTCTGGAAGAATGCAGGCAAATCGATAGTTTGGTTGAGATGAAAATGTGACACCACCTTTGGAAGGAATTTGGGGTTAGTACGTAGTACTACCCTATTTGAATGAATCTGGATGAATGGTTCTTGTATCGTGAGTGCTTGCAACTCACTTACGCGTCTTAGTGACGTAATGGCAATTAGGAAAGCAACTTTCCACGTTAGGAATTGCAGTTCGCACGAGTGCATTGGCTCAAACGGTGGTCCCATCAGTCTGGTGAGGACCACATTGAGGTTCCACACGGGAGCTGGCGGTGTTCTTGGGGGAATGACTCGTTTCAGGCCTTCAAGGAACGCTTTAATGGCAGGCACCCTGAAGACTGAGAGATGCTGCCTATTTTGAAGGTAAGCCGCGATGGCGGATAGATGTATCCGAATAGAAGTGAACGCTAGCTTGCACTTATAAAGGTGTAACAGATAGCAAATGATGTTAGGGATAGATGCATCTAGCGGGTTTATGCCATTGTCTGCACAGTAGATGACAAAACGCTTCCATTTTGCGGCATAGCATGCTCTGGTTGACGGCTTCCTCGCCTCCTTGATGATGTTCATGCATTCAGGAGGTAGGTTTAGGTATCCAAACTCTAAGACTTCAGGAGCCAGATCGCTAGGTTGAGCTGTTGCGGATCTGGATGCTGAATTTCTCCATGGTTCTGCGTCAGAAGTCTGGGCGTGAGGCGCAGTCTTTGATGCGGGACCACTGAGAGTTCGAGGAACGTGGTGTACCATGCTTGGCGCGCCCACGTTGGAGCAACTAGGATGAGTGTCATGGAGTGTTGCCGTAGTTTCCTCGCCACCAGTGGTATCAGGGGTGTCGGGGGAAAAGCGTAAGCAAATTTGCCTGACCAGTTCATCCATATCGCATTGCCCTGCGATTGGGGGTGTGGGAACCTGGCGGCGAAGCTTTGGCATTTTGCGTTCTCCCTTGTGGCGAACAGGTCTATGTCTGGACGCCCCCACCTTTGGAAGTACGGCTGGAGTACCGATGGATGTATCTCCCACTCGTGCATTTGATGACTGTATCTGCTGAGCAGATCCGCCATCTGATTGTCCTTCCCCGGGAGGTGTTCTGCCATGAGGAAGATGTTCCTCTGAATGGCCCACTTCCACATGCTCTGAGCCAGGTGAGACAGCTGTGGTGAGTGGGTGCCCCCCTGTTTTTGGATGTAGTACATCGCGGTCATGTTGTCCGTCCGGACTAACACCACTTTGTTGCAGAGATGTACAATGAAGGACTTGAGTGCCATGAAGATCGCCATCAGTTCTAGATAGTTGATGTGCATCTTCTGTTGCTGCGTCGTCCATAGTCCCTGCACTGTGTAAGTGAGCAGGTGTGCTCCCCATCCCTGGAGAGATGCGTCCGTTGTCAGGATAACCTGTGGCACTGGCTCCTGGAACAGTCGGCCCTTGCAAAGGTTGTGTGGAGTCCACCAATGCAGAGAGTTGTATGCCCGACTGGTAACCAACACTAGGTCTGTTAATTGCCCCTGAGCCTGTGTCCACTGATTTGCTAAGCACTCCTGGAGCGGGCGCATATGCAACCGTGCGTGAGGGACTATGAAGATGCAGGAGGCCATCATGCCTATCAACTGCATGAACACTCTTGCTGGAAGTGAGTGTCCCGGTCTGAACTTCTGGATTAAAGACTGTATGCCGTCTATCCTGACCTGGTTTGGTTGTGCCGAGGCCGTCAGGGTATTGATTGTCGCACCCAGAAACTGCCGGACGTGTGCCGGCTGAAGGTGTGACTTCGGGTAATTCAACGAGAAACCCAGGTCGTGAAGGAGGTGAATGGTAGTCGACATGTCCGCGGCGCACTGCTGTTCCGACCTGGCTTGAACGAGCCAGTCGTCGAGGTAGGGGTAGACATGGATGTTCTGCCTCCTGAGGTGCGCCGCTACAGTCGCCAGACACTTGGTAAAGACCCTTGGGGCAGTTGTGACTCCGAAGGGTAGGACTTTGAACTGATAATGCGTGCCCTGGATAGTGAACCTGAGGTACTTTCTGTGGGACGGATGTAGCGGAATGTGGAAATAAGCATCCTTGAGATCCAAGGTTGCTAAGAAGTCTCCTTTGTTTAACATAGGAAGAATCTGTTGCAGTGTAAGCATGTGGAAATGCTCTGACAGTATGTACAGATTGAGGGGACGGAGATCCAGAATCGGTCTGAGAGATCCGTCCTTCTTTGGAATGAGGAAGTACAGGGAATAAACCCCTGTGCCTTCCTCCCCCACTGGCACGAGCTCGATTGCCCCTTTTTGCAGCATCACCAACACTTCCTGCTGCAATAAGTGCAAGTGCTCTGCGGACATAGGTCTTTGCCTTGGTGGAATGTTGGGTGGAGTGGATTTCAACTCTAGACAATAACCGTACTGGATAAGCTGTCGCACCCACCTGTCTGTGGTGATGTTGATCCAGACGGGCAGGAACTGCTGTATTCTCCCCCCGACAGGTGTTAAATGGTCGGGGGGCAGTGACAGAGAGTCACTGGTTGCTCGGGGCAGAGGAGCGTGAATTGTTGCCTCCCTTGCCACGTCCTTTGTTGCTGTTTCCCCTGTAGCCCCTCTTGTTTTGTTTGGGGTACGAGGACTGTGCTCCACCTCTAGGGAACTGTGACTGTTGACCCATCTGTCCTCTGGTGACTCCACGGGCACCTGAGCGACGAAAATTATTGCCACGAAACTGCTGAGATTGTAGGGCCCCCATCGATTTAGCGGTTTCAGTGTCCTTTTTAATCTTTTCCAGGGTGGTGTCAACATCTGGACCAAACAGTCTATCCGGATTGACTGGTTGATTAAGTATGGTTGTTTGAATGTCAGGTTTGAACCCCGATATGCGGAGCCAAGCCTGTCTTCTGAGCATGACACTGGTGTTAATGGCCCTAGCGGCTGTGTCCGCGACATCAAGTGCGCACTTTATGGCCGCGTTGGAGATCAGTTGTCCTTCTTGTATAATCATTTTGGTGCCCTCTTGAAACTGCGGAGGCAGGTGTTCTACAATCTGCTCTAGTGTGTCGTAATGTGATCTATCATAACGTGCCAGTAGTGCCTGTGTATTTGCAATACGCCAGAAATTGGCAGCCTGTGCAGCCACTCTTTTGCCTCCTGCCTCTAGCACTTTGGACTCCTTATCCGGGGGAGGAGCTTCACCCGTTGTTTGGGAGTTGGCCCTCTTGCGTGCGTTTGCTACCACCAAGGAGTCAAGCGGCAACTGTCCTCGAATGTATGCAGGGTCTGCAGGCGCTGGTCTGTACTTTTTTTCAATACGTGGGTTGACCACCCTCGCCCTGGTAGGCTCTTTAAAGATGTCCGCAGCATGCTTGAGGACCCCTTTGAGCATAGGCAGGGTCTTTACATTTCTTTCCGAAACTGAAAATGTGTCGAATAGAAAGTCCTCCTCAACTGGGTCAGCATGCATGTCCACATCATGATTAGCAGCTGCCCTCTCAACGAGTGCATGAAAACCTGCAGAATCCTCCGTAGGGGATGCACGTGTACTGAAAGTCTGTGGGTCTTGCCCCACATCTTGGGTGCCTTGGTCCCCAATGCCATAATAAGAATCTGGCTGTGCATCAGGTTCATTTACTGGGAAGGTGTATTGTTCATCTTCACCATAGCCCTCACTTTCAGAGTGGTCTGGAGACGGTGTTGGGCTCCGTCCCAGAGGAGGCTGGATAGGTTCCATGAGGCCTGAGGCGTCCTGTGGAAACTTTTTCTTCTTTAGGGGAATGACGTAGGATTCCACCGGCTGCGAAGTGATCTTCCTTTTATAAAGGGTTAACTTCCCCGTGTCCGCGTCTATGAAGCACTCCGAATCTTCTTCAGGGTCGAGCACTTGACCCGAAGATGTCTCTGCCGTAGAAGAGTCCGACTTCTTTGGCGTCGATTTCGAGGAAAAGGCCTTTGGCACCACTTTTGGCGGTAGAAGGAAGAGGAGCTTACTTGCCGGCTTGACCGGGACATCTGCCGCCCTCTGCGTCGATGGCGTTGGCGTCGACGAAGAAAAAGCCTTGTCTTTAATTCTTTGTAGTGAAGCAGCCACGAGAGATGCGTCGGTGACCGATGTCTTTGGCACCGACGAGGTGGCCTTGCCTTTGGATGCGACGTTCCGTTGGTCTTTTGGAGGGATGGACGGCGCCGACCCCGAGTCCCTGGAGCGATGCGCAGATGTCCCCGTTGGAGCCGGGGCTGTGTCGGTTGCCTTGGCAGGCTTCGCCGGCGCGCTTGTCTTGTGCGTGCCACCCTTTTTAGAGGATCTCTCCTCCGGCGCCGATTTCGACCCAGTGGAATCGCCGCGTTTCTTCGACTTCTGCGGACCGGAGGTCGACGGAGTCGATGAGGCCGCCTGTTTATTTGTTTTTGCTGTTGCGACCGCCATCTTAGGGACGATTGAGTCCTTAACTTTCGGTTTCGGGTCGGCCATTTTAGGTGCAGTCGAGACCGTTGCTTTCAGTTTCGGTTTCGAAACCCTCGGCGCAGCAAGTATGTCCGTGGCCGGGCCGGCAGGCGGGGCCGTGGCTTGCGCTACAGGGTCTTGGGTAAGGCCGACAGGCGATCCCGCGACCCTCTCCTGATGTTCGTCAACTTCGGGGCATAGCTCGTCCCCTGAGCTATCTTCCTCGGCCCCATAAACCATAACGTCGTCCCCTACCTCGTCGACGTATTCAAGGCCTTGACCCACGACTCCGTCGTCGTCATATTCCGGATCAGCCTCGACCTCCGTCTCAGGCGGGGAGATTTGAAGATGATGGCTCTGGTCCTCTTCTTCTTGGTCGCCGAAGATGTTATCTGGATCCGGGGCCGCCTGTTTGGCCACAAGGCGCACTGCGCGCCGAATCGTGAGAGTTTTCTTCGACCTGAACTTCGCACAGGCCCGGCAACTTCCTTCGTCATGGTCTGGCGAAAGGCACTTATTACAGACCGGGTGTACGTCTATATGTGGGTATTTGGACCCACAGAGCGGACAGAGTTTAAACGGACTCCGCTCCATGTTGGGAACTTAGTGTCGAGTCGCGATGAGAAGGCCTCGATGTCCGAAGAGTAGTAAAAAACTCCGGTGATTCCGGCTCCGAGAGACGGAAGAACTCGAGACCGTACGCAAACAATACCGACGTAAAGAACCCAAAGCCTTTTGGCCGTAAAAAGTGATGTTTATTCGGTTCCGACGGAGAGACGTCGAGACCGCATCCGAACCCAATGGCGGAAAAAAACAATCTGGGGATGGAGCCGATGCCCATGCGCACTGTAGTCCAGGGGAGGAGCCACCCATCTCAGGATACTTCGAAGACTCTTCCAGGACAACAATGTGCGATCATCCGGACCCAACACTAGGTGGCGATCTAATGCTAAGATATGAATTTAGCAGCCCACATGCCTCGAACTCATAACTCGTAAAGGGGTACAGGAGTCCAGAGCACTTCAGTCCAAACAAAAGGCATTTAGAAGTGAGAAGTGCCTTGGGAACTCCAAAAGGCAAAATCTTGGGTACTGTGCGTTCTCAGCAGTGGCAAAATAATTAAGACCGTTTTCCCCCCCATCGTTGGAATACACCCTGTGCCACCTCTAAGTGCAGCAGCCATTTGTGATACTTTAGACAATGCTACCTGAGTTTGTCTGCCCTGATGATCACAGATCCTGCCAGGTATTGTGTGACCAGGCAGATGCCCTGGCAACTTAGTCGGTTCCAGAGGCCTTAAGGATCTTGACAGTGGACCCACAACCTCACCTAAGCATTTGCAGTACTACACTGCAGTGGTATTTGTAAGAAACTGTACCCGTTACCCCTTAATGAACAAGAGGATGGCCTTTAGTGACAAATAAAACACCCGCAATTCCAACAGGTGGATGTGGAGGCCAGCTTCCACTTGAGTTATGACCATTCATTAGCAGTTGGGTAGGGAGAGGGGTCTTCCGCCGGTCCAACTACTGTCCAGCAACCACTACTTTCTAGTCTCCTTCGACACCTGGATGGAATCTTTAAGGTTCCCTTGGTGCCGACCCCATTGAGACTCCATATTCCGCTCCAGAGCCCTACTCCACTGACAGAATGCATGAGGTCAAGTAGCCTTAGACCCACCCTCAGAAACCCAGGTCAAAGGCTGAACCACTGGGATCATAACCCAAATACCTTGGACTTCTTGAGGCAGAGGGAAGGCTCAAAACAGCACTGTGTCCAGGATGGCTCTAATGACAGGAAGTCACTGTTGCTCGCTCACGTAGATGGTACATTCCAGAGATGTCAATGGGTTGGCCCTCATCTGAAGAGGGCTCATGACTGATTGATGCGTACCAACCTTTGGAAAACAGTCGTCGAGG
This sequence comes from Lissotriton vulgaris, assembly GCF_964263255.1. Classification (NCBI taxonomy): domain Eukaryota; kingdom Metazoa; phylum Chordata; class Amphibia; order Caudata; family Salamandridae; genus Lissotriton; species Lissotriton vulgaris. Next base: position 361,984,517 of record NC_141694.1, read on the forward strand.
TATGGAAAACTGGTATTCCCACCCTCAAATGGGCATCAACAACCATCACTTGTGGGAATACCCAAGAGGCACTGTTGAGGCCAAAGGGAAGCACGGAGACCTTATTGTGCTTGTGGCCTACTTGAAACTGCAAGTACTGTTGGTAGGATTGCAGGACAAGGATGAGGAACAAGGAACATCCTACAAATCCAATGTCACCACCCACTTGCCTGGATCCAGGGCAGAGCCAACTTAGGTCAATGTGGTATTGGATTTGCCCTTCTTGAGGAAGTAGTTCAGGATGCAGAGGTTTAGAACAGGACAAAGTCCTCAGTTCTTTTTTGAAACCAGAATGTAGCGGGATTAGCAGCCAATCCTGATTTCTGATGCTGGTACCCTATATATGGCTCCCATCTTCAAGAGTGTGAAAGTCTTGCCGGAAAATTGACAAGTGGCCCTCCAGTAGCCGTTGTGGTGTAGGCAGTATTTCTAGAGGGGTTGGAAAGGAAGGGCAGGAAACAAACATATTGGACAGTTTGTAAAACCCATCTGTTCAATATTTCCTTTGCCACTAGTAGAGGTAAAAAATAAAATGATCAGGCCTCTAATTGGACGACTGTGCAACACTAATTATAAGCTAAAGGGGTCTGACCGCGGTGGGGTAGTTCATGTGGGGCTGGGGTAGGGGATTGCTTAGGTCATTAGCCCTGGAGGCCTGGACACTGGCAGCAGGATCCCTAAAAAGTTTATGCAAACCCTTGCCATTAGAAGGAAAATAACCCAGCCAACTAACCATGCAGAGCACATTCCAAACTTACTAGATCAAAAATACTATGATGGAGGGAAATGAAGTAGGCAGATTGCTAAGTGCTAAACAAGTACAAAATTATAACTGAAGAGAAGATCAGTTGCTGCACAAGGAAAAAACAAGCTGGAAATGTGGACAAAAAAAAACAACTCAGCTGTCCCACAGGCCAGGAGGCAAATATCGGACGATAGCAATATTTTCTGAACTCTACATTGCCAAACAGGCCTTTAAGAGCCCCATAACTAAGAAGGATCTCCACCTAGAATTACCAAGCTTAAAAGGGTCAAAGTATCTTGGCGAGCAAAGATGGAATCTCATGAATGTTCTACAAGCAGGTGAGACCAAACCAATCAGGAGTCATGAAGAACTTTAGAGAAACAAAGGAGATCTTTAAGATTTGCCTTCTTATTAAATGTATGCTCCTAACTCTTCAACATCGTCCTGGTCCCCAATGTAGTCTTAGTGAAGATCACATTAACCCATCCTGATTGAGTCCTGTAAGTAGCCTTTGTAGGCCCGGGACAAAAACATAATGTTGGCCACCTCTCTGCTTTTCATTCAAGGAACTTTGGCTAATGCTGGCGGGAAAATGTTCAAGTACATTAAGATTCTTAACATTGGAAAAACAGCATACAATTCAAAGACAACTTTAAAGAGGACTAGAAGGTTGTGAGGAACGTTTAGTTATACTTAACATTTTAACATACATTAAAATACAAATTCTGGAGAACTCAAGACAGGATTAACAGAGGAAGGTCCTTATCTGAAGATTCTTGTTTTAAATGAGTTGATGATGCAAATGTTAAAGTGCATGGATACAGGTTACAGCTGACTGGTTTTTAACTCCCAGGTGGTAACAGTGCATCTACAGAATTTGGGGAGGGGGCGCAGAGGGATTGATGTTTATATGTGTTCAGCAGTGGAGAAAGTATTATTGTGCCATTTCGATTTGGTAATAATGTCGGCCTTCAAAACTGTAGAACTTTGTATCTCTAATACAATAACCAGTATTGATAACTAAAACATGTACGTTCGGACTACACCAATTGAGAACATATTAAAGTTGCACAAGTTCCTTCAAGTATAGCCCTAATAGTAGCAAATACATACCCATGTAATATCCATGCCCTTTGACAATTGGTGAAGCCTTTGAAAGTCGTCTTTGTTTTTCACTGGTTCACCAGTAGTCAATGTCCAGTCGTTCTTCTGCCAGTTAGGAACCCATTTTGTAATTCCTGTGTTGAACATTTGACAGTTCAGAAGAAAGTTGTAACACTTTGTTAAAATAATCTATAATGTAATCCTTCAACCACTATTTAAACCATCAACATGTTTAGCAAAAACAAAGTTGCATTATTTGTGTCAGGCAATGTACAAATCACCAGTGACTAGTATTCAATATTGCGAGTAAAAGTATGGACTTTCACCTCACTGCTCATTCTTCTCACCACCAAACAACCAATAATCGTATTAGTGTTGCAAGACCGCAGAGAAAACTTTAGAAATAAGGACTCAAATCCAGGAATGTGGTTCATTAGGATGTAGTTTTAATTTTTGAAATGAAGTTTAGCACTGACAAATTTTGTATCTATCCGATAGTAAATATTCATTAAAATACAGAAAGGCCTTCATTTTCGGATAACGAAGGTGATAACTACTTTCCCCAGCTCCACTTACACCACCTTCCACAGCATGTGTTAGATTCTAATCCCATTCACTTTTTTTATTAGGGGAGGGGGCAAGCTGCAATTACTGTGAATACAAGTTCAAGCTGGAAAACTATTTACGTCAGGATATTTTCTTAAGAGTACTTTGAAAACTAGTGAAAAAGTTTCTTAATTTGACAGCTCGTACCTCTTAAGCACCTGCCTGCATTTTTATCAAGATAAAGTGAGTCAGGGCGACATCAGTTCTTAAGCTATTTCGCTGCACCCTGCAAGCATACCTTAGATGGCAGCCAGTTGAACAGAAAAGCCGAAGTCAGCATTTCCTCTGTCGGAGTACACATTGACTCTGTGGTGGCAGTCTACTAGCTTTTATGTTGGTAAAAACAGTGGTATCCTCTAAATCACTTGCTACGAACGCACATGAAATACCACTTTTTTTTGCCATATTCAAAATATCAAACTGATGCTGTGTAAATATCTTAACCCCCACCCAGTGTTTTATATAGACCAAACTAGACCAGAGACATTGAGTATCAGTGCGCTTTACATGAGCACCAGTTTAGTAACAAAGGGACACTTTTTGTGAGGCACGGGGAGATTAAGTGATTTGCCTTGAATTGCAGGATGTTAAGCGTCGTTGCTGAGACTCAAACCCGGTTCCCCAGCTTAGAGGTCGACCACTCTAGCCATAAAGCTACCGTATTTTCCGGCGTATAAGACGACCCGGCGTATAAGAAGACACCCTACTTTGCCTGAAAAATTTTAGGTTTTGTGCTATACTCGCCGTATAAGACGACCCCCACTTCCAGCGCAGTCCAACGCAGTCCTGCATAGCCATTCCGAGAATGTACGGTACCGGTATTTTGAACTTACCGTATTAGTCTAGTCCTCCTCCCTGTGGGTGAGCAGTAAGGCTTTATCAGTGGACAGTGTTACCTACCTAAGCGTTTATTTTACAAACTCAGACTGAACTCAAACAAATTGGTTGTATAAACAATCTTGCTTTACTCGCAATATTTTTATTTAGAACCATATGAAAAACTGTCACTTCTGAATATACCGGTACGGTACACATAAATAAGTGCACGAAACAGTGCAAGTGGATTAAACTTCCCATAACTTTCCATAAATCCAAGGGATTTCTACAGGATTTACAACGTTCCCTTTAAAAGCCTTCAAAATCCTCCTCTTCGTCATCTGATCTCATAAGTAAGTCAATGAGATCTTGTGGTACATCTGTAAGGCAGTCATCGTATGGATCTGGTACCAATTCCGTATCAGATGATGTGGTCTCTTCTTCGGCATCCTCTTCACCTTCCCACAAATAGTCGTCCTCCATACCATCTAATGAATTTGATATGCCACACTTCTTGAAAGACTTTATTAGTTTCTGCATCAATGTCGTTCCAGGCCTTTATAACAAAGGTGCACAAAACATCCAACTGTGGAGCACGCATGTTTCCTCCTTTTGTGAATGTTTTTTCACCGCTAACCATCCACTCATTCCACTGTTCTCGGATGCGATCTTTAAATGGCTTGTTTAGGCACACATCCAGTGGCTGCACCAACGATGTCAATCCTCCAGGTATAACTGCAGCATCTGTTTTTATTCTTGCCAGCCTTTGCTTGGTGCTTGGAGTTAAATGAGCCCTGAACATATCCCACACCAGTAGACTACGTCTTTGTAGAAGTCCACCTGGTCGCCTGCTCCATACATTATCAAGCCATAGCTTTACCCCTTCTTCATCCATCCATCCTTTCTCATTCACATGCACAAAACAACCAACAGGGAACTTGAGTTTCGGCATTGTTTTTCTTTTGAAAATAACCATTGGTCTCAGTTTTGCGCCATCAGCTGTGCATGCTAGTAACACTGTGAAACTGGACTTCTCATGTCCTGTTTTTATTAAAATTGTCTTTTCGCCTTTTTCATGGACAGTTTTGTTGGCAATCATATCGAAATTCATTGGAGTTTCATCCATATTTCCGATGCTACTTAGCGCATAGCCATGTTCATTGCGCAGCCTAATAACGTAGCGATGGAAGCTATGCATTTTGGCATCAAGATCCGCAGGTAATTTCTGGGCAATTTTTGTCTTTTGCCGCAATACCAGATTATGCCTTCCCATGAATCTGGTACACCAGGATATAGTGGCCTTAAATCTGTGGCTGAGATCTGGATTAGATTTGGCCCACTGAAGTGCAACCAATCGGATTTTATTTCGGGTCACGACATAACCGCTTTGCCGATGCTCGGCCACCATGTCTGCTACATGCTTTTTAAGTTCTGGCCAATGTGGGGTGCCTCTTCTTAATGCACACTTGCCTCTTGGCATACTCCGTAATGCTTTCTCATTAGCTCTCCAGGCCCGAACCATCTTTTCTGTCACTCCATATTGTCTTGCAGCAGCACAGTTATTATGTTCCGTGGCAAAATCCACAACTTTAAGTTTGTAACTGGCTTCATATTTCCTTCTTCTTGCCACTCCTGGAGCCTTGCTGAGTTCTAGACTGCCAGCCATTTGCACTGGATGCGCTGCTGGAGCCTTGCCGGGTTCTTCACTGTTTGCCATTAGCACTGGATGTACTGGTGCTGTACAGTATGAACAGGTGCAGAGACTGTCTTCAACACCACACATACGGTACGGCAAATACGGTATCTGGTCACCAGACTGCCTTTCCTCTTCGCAACAACCAGCCAATCACGGCAAGTGCTCTACTGCCTTCAGTAACATTCGACAGTCCCCTTTCTATGCCCACGCCCATGTCAAGGAGAGAGGGGCGCGTGCCAAAACGTGCCAAACGTGTCAACACACCGGGCGCTGCCATCTTCGGCGCTGGCTGCCCGTTACCATATACCGTATTTCGGACGTCCTGCTGCCTCGTCTGCCTGGGGATGTGCAAGCGGTTGGAGGCGCGTGTACAGCGGCAGCGGCAGTCGAGGTAAGACTCATGGCGCCATTTGCTCGCTTGTGAAGCGGTTTGACACCTTCGAGTGAAGTCCTTGCTATGAAAAAAACGCTCGCTTTCGATACTTCATGGCGCGGGGCCTGGTTGTGGACGTTGCCAGGGCCGGTGGCTGTATTTTTTAACATAAGGTGTGTTGTTTCTTGTTACATACGGTATTTCCTATTGTGAAGCGGTCTGACACCTTCGAGTGAAGTCCTCGCTATGAAAAAAAAAACGCTCGCTTTCGATACTTGCACAATTCATGGCGCGGGGGCTGGGTGTGGACGTTGCCAGTGTCGGTGGCTGTATTTTTTAACATAAGGTGTGTTTCTTGTTATTTCCTATTGTGAAGCGGTCTGACACCTTCGAGTGAAGTCCTCGCTATAAAAAAGCGCATGAAAACATACCATAACATTTTGTACCCGGCGTATAAGACGACCCCCGACTTTCCAGAAAATTTTAAGGGGTTAAAAGGTCGTCTTATACGCCGGAAAATACGGTACATCCTCTCCCTGTTATCTTCAATAACAGAAAGCTGTTCAAATGCCCCGAGACTGCAGGCCTTTCCTCCATATTGCACAGATCTTTGCATAATACTGGTAATTACAGTTAGAGTGGGAAAGCCACCACATTAATAGGGAGAACAGAGCCAAGCCAAGGGACTGACTTGGCTTGTAGACCGTGGAAGAGCCCAGCAGTGCAAATATTTTGTGTGGGAACAAGCACATATAGGTTTGTCTCCTCGGGGGTGGCTTGCGTGCAGAGGTAAAATGGCGAACCCGCTGTGAGCTCCGCTGAGTCGCGGGACTCAGATGTATTTTTTTAAGCCTCATATCCTAGTTTCCCAAGTGGTGAGAGACGGTCCTGTCTTGCAGAAGATGCGGTGATTCTGGATACCCCTTTTGGGAGTTTCCTGCCATCTCCGAGCGGCCACCAGTTTAGGTCGCTGCGATCGCGTCTTTCTGCGCTGCCAAGTTCTGCCGCCTTTTAGTGATAGTGGTTTCACAATGTCACCTCATTGACTTTTACCATTTTGGCAGCGATGGTGGATTCAAATTTTCACCTCACATTACTGCTTTGCATTAAACCCCTCTGAGCACTGTATAGCTTGCTCTTACGCAGCTCTCTTCATGTACTTGCCAATATACTGTGGAAATGGAGCAGTTTTCTTGTCAAACAGTGCTATCCATTATAAGAGGCGCGCCACTTGAGGTACATCTGCAATTCTTGCTCACTGGAGGTCCTTCTAACTTTGTCACATACTGAACGAACTGTCATTAAGACCTTGTTATTTTTGGATTTTCTACGGCATTTGTTGGGAATACTTCACTTTGATTTCCTATGCAAATTACCATGGCTAACTATCTCCACACTGCTAGATCTTCCTTATCTGGTACAAAACCAAAAAGACATAAAAACTATCCACCTTCTCCTATTCATTCCTCTCAGATTCCTGTTTCGGACTCTATTAGATGAAGTCCGTGGTCTTCAACCCTTTATGTCCACTACAAATGAAAAACTGAAACAGATTGAGGAGAGATGGATTATTATGTAAGGTAAGGTACTGGAACAACGTGTTAGCAACCTACAGGATGTAGCTACAAAGATTCTGTCACTAGAATAGGAAATTCATAAGTTAAAAATCCATACCGAGGACCTTGAAAATAGTCGTAAAAATAATTTACGCCTTTATGGACTTTGTATCATTTCTAAAGAAATTCCTTCCAGAGCTCCTAGATCTTCAGGCTTCAACAAGTGCCCTCAACATAAGAGGAGCACATAGTCTGGGACGTCTAAACCCTACCGCTACCAAACCACGTGGAATCAATGCTCTTTCTAGAATTCACCGAGATGATGTACGTTTTGAAGGCTGTAAGACTTGAACGTCTTATTTGGTCGGGCCATAATATCTTCATATCTCAAGTTATTTCCAATGCAACAAACGCCAGTTGCAAATAATTTCTTCCTTTACGTCCTAAGGTGAGTCATCTCAACATCCAATATGGAATCCTCCATCCAGGTCTCTGCAAAATTCCACATGATGGTCGGTCACGTTCATTTGATGATCGGGAAAAACTTAAACTATCTTCATAATCTTTCATCTCATGGAATGGATACTATTTTTTACTTCTCTATATTTTAGGATTGTGACCTTGAATCCAACATACATGCTTACTCAATGTTTTCTGATTTGTTTTTCTTTATATTCATGAGGTTCTCTTTTTCTATTCTTCTTTGCACCCAATACTGTGGTCAGTCAGTGTCCTCTGGCGTCACTATGCTCCTCTTTCGATTTCTTTTCTCTTTACAGATCTGGATGTTATTCCTTGATCTGTTTGCTTGCTTCTTCCTTCCGTTTCTTCTCTACTCTTATCGATCTGTCTCAGTTTCATCTTGTTTTTTGGTAAATGTTTTACTTTTAACAACAAGTCTTGCTCATCACATGTTGAACAATGGCTTTTCATTTTTTTTCTTTGTTGATTATGTAGTTTCGTGTTCCTGTTTCCTCATGTATCCCCCGAACACACATCATGGTTAATGAGGTCTTTTGGAATGTTCGTGGTCTAGGTCATCCTGTCAAATGTCAAAAGGTATGGTCTCATTTAGCTTAACTTAACACCCAGGTTGCTTTTTTACAGGAAACCCATTGTAATGATGTAGAATCTCAAACTCAAACGCCAATGGGTCAATCAAATTGTTTTTCTCCTGCTATTGATAGTCATGGTGGTGGTGTTGCTATATTATTTCACAAATCTACTAATGCCCAAATAGTTATCAGATTGTGATCCTTATGGTTGTTGAATGATGGTTGAAGTTATCCTTAATTAAAGACAAATTACCTTCTTCAATATTTACGGTCCTGTTAAACCAGATCCTGAATTATGGCGATCTATAAAATTGAAACAATTATCTGCATCTAATTCTAACATTGTAGTTGGTTGTGATTTTAATAACTGGTTGGACCCTTTTTCAGACAGACAATCCAAATTTAAACCAGACGAAACCCACAAATCATTCCAATCTGCCATTTCATCTCGTCTCCTATTTGATACATGGAAAACTTGTAATCCAGATACCTCAGAGTGTACTTTTTTTCCTCCTGTACACCATACTAGGTCTTAAATTGATATGTTAATTTCCAAATTATTACCTTGTCTCCATTCATCTGAAATTGGTTCTATTTTTATTTTGGACCACGCTCCCGTTTCTACTTCTATTGATTTATTTATCATCACATGCAAACCAGGCCGCTGGCGTTTTAACAATCACCTTTTATCAGATCGCACTTTAATTTCAGAAGCGACCTCCTATTAATGGATTTTTGTACGGAACTCTTTAGACACCAATTTTCACAATAATTTAGATTCATTTAAAGCATCCTTTAGAGCCATCACTATTGCTTACTCTTCAAAGAAACAAATTCGAATGAATGCTAAATATAGAGAAACACTAATCGAAACCTTGGAACACAATTACTATTTATCCAAATCCTCATCACTACAAGTTAATTAAAGCTAACTCTAACCTGAATAAAATAGCATCTTGGATGCTTGTAACATCCTCCTTAAGGTTAAATCGAAATATCATGGAGGTTAAAACCAAGCAGGGAAAATGCTAGCGAATTATTTAAAAATCAAAATCAGAACGTAAAATTATCGACCAGATTCAAGCAGAAATGAATAATGCACTCCTCTCATCCTGATATTAGTACATTTCAATCATATTACAATGTCTTATAAAAAGAAACTACTAAGCCTTTTAAAGACTTTTTTTTTCAAGTGTTCCCAAACCTAAAGCTCTCCTGGATATCTACACACCACTTGAGATATTTCTCAATAAGAATTACCAGACGCTCTCAAATCCTTGAAAAAATTGAAGGCTCCTGTCGTTGATGGCAATTTAGTTGATTTTTAGCATTCTCTTCTATTTTTGCCCTTAAATTATTAGAACTTTATTCTTTTATATCGAATTCTAAGGCCTGTGGCTCGTTTTTAGAAGCCCTTATTATTGTCACCCCTAAACCTGATAAAGAACCCTTGTTTTGTATATTTTTTGTCCTATATCACTAATAAATTATGATTGTAAAATTCTTGCAAAGATCTTAGCTTCCCGCTTGGAGAAAGGTATTCATTTTATAATTAACCCGAGTTAAGCTGGCTTTGTCAAAGGATGTCTAGCTTCTGATAATGCCAGAATGTTTTCCAATATTCTCTCTTAGTAAAAAATATCCCACTCAGCCGCATTATCTATGGATGCAGAAAAAGCCTATCAAATTAATTGGTATTTCATGATATGCACCTTAAAAATGGTTTGGCTCAAAGTTTTTCATATGACAAATTATAATATATAAATCCAAAAGCAAGTGTTTTTGTTCATGCCCCCCCCCCCCCCCCCCCCCACATATTTTTCTCTCCAAAGAGGTACCAGTCAGGGTTGCCCCCTTTCCCAATTACTTTTCTTGTTACGTTTGGAGCCCTTCCTCGAACGCATTAGAAGCAACGACTAGTTTACCTGTCGGTGTGGTTTTGCAGCTTGAAGATCTTTTTGGATTCACTACGCTGTGCATTATTCCGCGGTCTAGTGGTTGGGTCCAACATCGTAGTCTTTTCTTTCTTTTTTTTCGTAGCCCAGGTGGGAGTCGACGTTCCACCTTTTGGTCTACTTCCTGTGACGTTGGCACGCTTCCTGCAGAAGCTCTCACCTTTGGGCGTCATCTTCGGATTCTTTTTTCTTATTTTTGTGTTCCATTTGTGAATCCTTTGGCAATGTTTTCTAGTTCTTCCTCAAAGTGAATGATTTTTTCGCTTTGTCTTTTAAGGTGTTTGTATATTGTCCTTGTATTTCCAATTTCTCCTGCCTCATCTTTCTGGCGGAGGTGGGTGGGTTCGCTAGTGAATCCAGAAAGATCTTTAAGCTGCAAAACTACACCGACAGGTAAGAAACTATTCGTTTTGCAGCGTGAATCTTTCTGGATTTACTATGCTGTGTGTGAGAAGGTGGCCTGATATGCAGTGCTCACTATTCTAGTGAACACTATGTATCAGTCCAGCAACCCTTATTGATGATTGGTTGTAAGTCAACCTTATAGACCAGCTATCCTAGTAGCGTGGATACGAGCAGTCTAAGGCTAAAGACTCGAGAGGGCGTGTTAAGCCAGCTGTTTACCACACATATACCCCTTGAATACCAAGTGAAAGGACACCACACAAGTGTTATGAAAATAACAGTTATTTATTTAAAGATCACAACAGCCCTGTACTCTTTATGAGGACAGGGTACTAAGCACAAACCAAAACTCTTACAAAAATACTTAAGTTAGCACAGTATATACAAATGCCCGAGGGGCACGGAAAACCATATACTCTGAAAGTGGAATGCGAAATTCCTAGCAGGTAAGTACAGTACTAATAGCTTTTGGAATCGCTAGGACTTGACTAGGGAATCGTTAGATTACTTCTAGGAGGCCTAGGGGACTCGGGTGCAGTGTGTGCACTCTCACGCGAGATGCGGACAAAAGTCTATGGTAGCTAGGAATTAGAAAGTTAGTGTTCTCGGGTGAACCCGACCTGGTAGGGAGAAAACGAAAGTAGATTCTGACCCTTGGATAGTGAGGCTATGCTGGGGCACCGAAATGCCGAAGTTACCTAGCCCAGGGGCTGCAGCTGCATAGGTCTGAAGAGACGTCGGGAATCCTCGTAGACGGACCAGGAGCCGGAAGAAAAGATGCTGGCCGGTGACCAGTGAAGAAAGTTCAGTCGGATCCAAGCCTGGATCTTGAAGATAGATGACACCTGAAAGCAGAGGGGACCAAGTTCGAGACTACTAGCCAGTAGTCAGTGGGCACCAGGAGGGCACCGGATGGTAGCCACCTCGACAAGGTGAGTGGGTGACGCTTGACTCGAAGATCTCACGGACCAGGAGGCGTTGTCGGCGACCAGGATGGAGGATCGAGCTGTCCCACGAAGATAGAAGCTGTCGGCGTCGCTGGACCCAGGATTGGGCAACAAAGCCTTGGCAAATTCAAGCCCACGCGGTGGACCTAAAATGGCGTCTGGAGTGGACCAGGAGGGTCCGGGGTGCCTCTCTTGAAGAAGGAAGCAAGGGCCAGCCTGGAGCAACCAGACCAGCAGTCGTGAAGTCGTTGGGCGTCGTTCAGAAGGCCACAAGCCAGCCGGCTAGTAGCCAAACAACGCGGTGCACAGCAAACAGCAGAAGGGCCCCACGCCGATCGTGGAGATGCAGGGAGGCTGATCTTGGGTGCTGGAGCTGCGCAGGGTTGGGGCTTCTCGGACCCCAAAGCACTCACCAGTGGAGGACACAGTGGGCTTGCAGTAAAGATGTCGTGCAGTCTTGGCGATCGTCGGTCCCTCGAGGTCTCGTCGCACTCACGGTTCTCAGCTGGGCTGTAGAGGTGAGTAGAGGTCAGAGGTGCCAGGGAAGCCGGGTCTCGTCGAGCTGGGTCGTCGGATTCGTGATGCAGGACTTGCAGCAGACCGCAGTGTTCTTTAGGATGGTGCCCGCTTGATGCAGGGTGACTACTCCTTAGCCACAAGGGAGAATCTTGAAGAAGAAATCGTGAAGTCCTTTCGAAGAAAGTGGTATCTTGATTCCAAAGATGATCTAATTTGAACAGGGGGCCCGCTCCTATCTTTATACTAAAAAAAGGGGCTGACCCGGTGACTAGGTCCTGCCTATGGGTGGGACTAGGTGGGGGGTGGTTACACCCCTCAGCCATGCCGGACTTCCCCAGGCCAGGGGCTGGTGTGCCCCTGGAACTGGTTCAGACCGGCCTATGCGTAGTGAGCACCGGGGTGCCACTCAGCAGTCACCTTCCTGTAAAGCCCTGCCTACCCAGGATACACAAAACCATGTCTGGGACGGTGCTAGCACCGCCCCTGACAGGAAACCCTTTGTCCAGGCTCCCCTCACTGGAAGGACTCCCAGCTGCAGGGGGTCAGACTCGTGTCTGTGGTGGCAGCATCCATTTTGTGGAGCTGAGGCTTCAGTTAACTTTAACCGGGGTTCACAGTTACGTACATGTCGTGTCCCTCTAGAAGGGTGGAATGCTAACCCCGTCGCCAGAATTGGCGAGGGGTTAGTATTCCAATTCGTATGACACCTTACTCGACATGTTTTGATAAAGCAATACCAAAGTTAGCATTTAACCGCGAGGATTATAATGCACTTAAGAGTATATGGTATGCGATATCATGGAACAGCTATTAGGACTTGGTTCCGCAAGCTGCAGACAGGCTCAGCTCATGCCAGAGCACCATCTCACACGATTCCAAGCACTCTGCCTTCAGGATTGTCAAGGCCTGCCATAGGAGTGACTGATAGGAATCTGTGTGTCCATTTTAGGGTTAGGTATAGGTATACTACACCTACAGCAAAGGGTGATTACACGACTTTGCCCCAGCTGTCATGCAGCCAGTTGTGTCAAATTTAGGAGGCCAGCCAGGGGTGGCATAATACATGCTGCAGCCCCTGGCAGCCCTGGGTACACCTATGCCCTGAGTTACAGGGTCTGATAAGGTGGCCCAGTACCAATTGGTAGTTGCACCTAGGGTACAGGAGGTAATTTAGAGAGAGAACAGCCAGGCTGTGGGTCTGATTGGCAGGCCCACAGCCAGAGAAAGTCGTAAACCAGTGAAACAAAAGCAAAAAATCTGGGTGATCATAGGATTGCAGACCCTACTCTCCTACACTGTGCACAGACTTTGTAGCGGTTTGTTATGTTTGTGGAGGCTGGGTGGAAGATAAGCATTGCTTGTTAAATGTATGTTTAAGCACCTTCTGTCCTACTTGTGCTTCCTTGTTCATTTGTATATCCACACAATAGTGCTTAGTGAACGTGTGCACTGAAGCCCATGTAGCTGCCAGGCATATGTCTTGAATGGGTGCGTTAGCCAGGAAGGCTAGTGTTGCTCCCTTCTTCCTGGTAGAGTGGGCTTGTGCTCCCTCTGCTTGTTCTTGGCCTGCCTGTTTGTGGTAGAATTGTATAGTTGGTGCGATCCATTGTGCAATGGTTTTCCTTAGTTACTGGTCTACCCAGGAAACTGCTTGAGAAGGGCACAAAGAACTGCCTTGTTTTCCTGTGCTCTTTGGTTCTTTTCATGTAATGCATTACTGCTCTTTTAGCGTCTAGAGCGTGCAGTGCCCTCTCTGCGCTTGTGGATGGTTTCTGAAAGAAGCTTGGAATTTGTATTGTCTGGTTCATGTGAAACCTAGACACCACCTTTGGCATAAAGTGTGGGTCAGTTCTCATTACCACCCTATCATTGTGTATTTTAACGTAGGGTTCTTGCTGTGTCAGCGCTTGTAGTTTGCTAACCCTGCGCAGCAAGGTGATTGCCACCAAAAGGCTGTCTTCATTGGTAATATTTGTAGCGAGGCCTTATGGATGGGTTCAAAGGGCGCTTTCATAAGTTCTGTTAGGACTAAATTAAGGTTCCATGCCGGTGGAAGAATCCTCTTCGGTGGTGCGATCTTTTTTGCCCCTTCCAGGAATCTCTATACTACTTGTGATGTAAAGAAGCTCTTTCCGGTCTCTCCTATTGCGAAGGCTACAATCGCTGCTAGGTGTACTCTTAGCGAGGATGAACTTAGTTTTGCTTTCAGCAGGTGTGTGAGATATCTTAGCACCGTTGATTCCCTTGTCATGTGTAGTTTTTTCTTGCTGCACCATTGTGTGAACCTCTTCCATTTTGCCACATAGCACCTTCGTGTGGTAGGTCTCCTTGCCTCTCATAGCACCCGCAGGGTGCGCTCCGGTAGCCTTAGGTGTGCAAACTATGTCTTCAGGAGCCATGCAGCTAGGCTGAGGCTCTCTGGCTCTGCGTGTAGTACTTCTCAGTTTTGCATGGATAGTTAAGTCCTTTCTTATCCCAAACTTGTGGGGTGGTTCCCTGTGCCATTTCCATTATTTGTGAGTACCTGGTCTGCCTTGCCCACTGTGGTGCCACCAGGATCAGTATCATGTTGCTGGTTTTGCACTTGTTGAGAACCCTGTATATCTGTGGTATCGGGGGGAAAAGCGAAGGCAAATGTTTTTGACCAGCTTATCCGTAGGGCATTCCCCTGGGATCGTTCCCCTAGTTGCCTGGAGGCTAAGTATCCGCATTTTGGTGTGTTGCAAATAGGTCTATTGTCGGTGTTCCCCACCTCCTGAATAGCCTTGAGTTTCCTGTGCATTGAGCTTCCACTCGTGGGATGCTGAGATCGGTCTGCTGAGCCAGTCTGCTTCCACACTGTCCTTCCCTGGTAGGTGTATGGCTAGGTCTATTTTGAGTGGGATGGCGCATCTATATATCTCCTGTGCTAGGTTCGATGGCGGGGCCGATTGTGTTCCTTCCTGCTTGTTGATGTAGAACATCGTTGTGTTGTTGGTCTGGATCAACACTCTCTGGTTGTACAGTTGTTTCTGGAATGCCTTCAGGGGGAGGAACACGGTCTTCAGTTCCAGGTAGTTGATGTGTCTGACCGCATCTGCTGGAGTCCACAGACCCCTCACCTTGAGCTTGTTCATGTGTGCTCCCCATCCTATCTGGGATGCGTCTGTGGTGAAGGTCACCGTTGGGGTTGGTGGCGACTTCTTTTTTGTTATGTTCTCCTTGTTCCACCACGTTATCTCCTCCTGCACTGCCTGTATTACAACCACTAGATCTTCCCAACTTCCTGTTGCTTGTGACCATTGTTGTTGCAGCCATTCCTGGAATGGTCTCATGTGGAGCCGTATATTGGGGACCAGGTGTATGCTTGACGAAATCATCCACATGATCTTGCTCGCTGTCCTCACTGTCCGAGCTCGCCATTTCTGGTAGTGGCGTGTCTCCTTCAGCAGGGCCAGTATTTTCTTGTTGCTGGGGAACACTTTGTGCTGTATGGTGTTGATCTGTGCACCCAGGAAGATCTTCACTTGCTCTGGTTCCATTGAGGATTTCCCCCAGTGTATGTAGAATCCCAGGTCCATCAGCGCTTGTGACCCCGCTGTGCGTGTTCCTTGCATGTCCTGTGTGAACTTGCTTTTATTAGCCAGTCGAGGTAAGGGTATACTTAGATCCCTTCCCTCCGCAGGTACGCTGCCACGGCCGCAAGACATTTGGTGAAGACCCTCGGTGCGGATTTTAGCCTGAAGGCTAGGGCTGTGAACTGGTAGTGTTCTTTGTTGATGGTAAATCTTAGTAGATGTTTGTGCTGCCGGTTCATGGGAATGTGCAGGTAGGCATCTTTGAGGTCTATGGTGGACATGAAGTCTCCGTCCCTTATCTGAGGAATGACCTCTTGTAGTGATGTCATTTTGAATTTGTCTATGTATTTGTTTAGGAACCTTATAAACAGGATGGGTCTTAGCATTTCGTCTACTTTTGGTACTAAGAAATATTTTAAGTACACTCCCTTGTTCCTTTCTCTGAATGGAACTGGTTCGATGGCCTACTTTCGGAGTTCTTGTGCTTCCTCTAGGAGTAGCTCTAGTTCTTTTCCTGAATGTGCCTTCCATTTTGGTTTTCGGTTTGGTGGTTTCTTTTTCAGTTCCATTCAGTATCCACACTGTATGATGTTGAGTATCCATTTGTCTGTGGTTATCTTTCACTCCTGGAAGAAGTGTCTTAGCCTGCCTCCTACTGGCGTTACATGTTCGTTGATGTTTGGTCCGTGTAACCCTCTCTTGTTGACCTTGTGCTCCACCCTCGGAAGGGTGGTGTGGGTGGGTATGCTTTGCGGCCCTGCTGTGATTGATTATTGCCCTGGTGGGCCTGCTGAAATGTGTGGTGTGACGTTCCCAGCTGGTTTCCTCCCCTTCCGTTTGGTCTCTGTGTCGGGGTACCCCTTCTCATCCCTCTGAATTGTAAGGCCCCCACGGACCTTGCATTTTCTTTTTTGAGCTGGGTGAGTTTTTCATCCACTGGTGCCCCGGAACAGGGTTTCTCCATTGAAAGGGGTGTTCAGAATTGTGTTCTGTACTTCCGTCCTGAAGCCTGAGATCCTGAGCCAGGCATGCCTTATTTCTGCGATTCCTATCATCATAAGTCTGCTGGATGTGTTAGCCTCATCCGAGGCGGTTTTCAGGCAAGAATTTGCTACATTCTTTCTTCCCTCCACCAGGTGTGACGCTCTTTGCTGGTATTCATCGGAATACCAGCAAAGAATAATGCACAGCATAGTGAATCCAGACAGATTCACGCTGCAAAACCCTCTTATTACTGGGTTTACTCTAAAATCCCACCAAATTAAACTTTCTGCATATGCAGATGATGTTCTTATTTACATGTCCAATCCGGTTTCTTCTTTACCCCCCTTTTTACAGAAATCTCATCATTCTATAACGTTTCAGGTTATAAACTCAATTTCTCCAAGACCGAGATTTTAACCATAAAACCTTCATGCTATAGGCATATATTTGATTCTATCAACTTTACATGGTGTCCTCAAAAAAAATATTTAGGCACATGGTTCTCCTGTAACATTCGTGATACACTATCCCATAACTTTACTGCTTTAAAACTTAAAATGACCAATTTGTTGTATTCTTGGTCACCTTTATTTTTAACATGGTGGGGCAGACTAGTTACAATTAAAATGATGAGTGTTCCTCAAGTACTGTTCACATTGTCAGTGTTGCCATTCAAAATCCTCAAACATTTTTCACAGATTAATTCTTTATGTACCAAGTTTCTTTGGAATAATAAGAATGCATGTATTGCCATGTCCAAATTACTTTGTCCTAAGACAGAGGGGAGTGTAAGATTTCCTGATTTTAAATTATATCAATGCTTTTCTGATTCGTCAATTTTATGCTATGTCTAAAGACTATCAGGATTTACCTAAACCTTCTTGGGTCAATGTTGAATGCTCATTGTTTTTTTTTAAAACCTTTATTGTGCAGATGGAAGCATACAAATACGGGCCTACAACCAATCAGGCCGGCCACGACACATTGTGAGAGGCACATAAGCCAATAAGGAGGTTTCCCAGCAGTCGCCCAGCGTTGTGCAAGCGAGCAGTCCAATCTTAGAAAAGCTGAATACGACCGCTGGAAACAGGATTAAAGAAGGTTAATTTTATAATAGGAAGTATAGCAGGATCAGTTGCAGTTTTTAGTCATCTAAGTTCCCATAGCGGGCCACGATTCAAACATCAAGACATAAGGGCATCGATAAAAACGGGTATCAGTAGCGGTTCACAGCAATCAACTTCTAGACGCCATAGTTCAAGTCAGTGCCCACCGTGGCCCAGCACGCGCCATCGACCACCTAATTATTGTGCTAGTACATAAAGGAACCAGAACAGCAGCGTAATTACAATTATCCTCTATACTAACCCAAGTAATAAGAAAAAAAAGGGGGGGGCCGGATATTATAAAGAGGAAGAAAACAAGTTACTTACCTGTAACTTTAGTTCTCCAGTATTGGTAACTTTCATAGATTCTCATGCTTTGTATCATTCCCCGTCGTCGGAATGGGAGTCTCGGTAACAAAAATACCATAGCTGTAGGTAAAAAAAGACAATGGAAAAAGGCCTAGGCCTCATTCCCTTTTGTAGCATATCACCCTCTTTGTGTAAAAGAGACCAAACTTTGGCCTCACCACTTAGAACCTTCCTGAAGGAACCTCAGAGCCTCAGATTTTCGTAGCCGTTGTGTACTAAGACACCATATCTGTTGTAGGCTGAGCTTTCCCCGGGGAGGAGGGTGGGCGCATGGGAATCTATGAAAGTTACCAATACTGGGGAACTAAAGTTACAGGTAAGTAACTTGTTTTCTTACCCCAGTATTGGAACTTTCATAGATTCCCATGCTTTGTATCAGAGTAGTAAGCAGTTGGCAAGATAATCACATTTTGCATTGTAAATAATAGCAGTAGACAATATGACAGATACAAAATGTGAAAAAATGGAAGGTGGGAAGAAAGGAAAGCTCACCATTAGTGGAAGAGGTTCCCTCAGGACAGCCTGTCCTGCTGCTGCATCATCCTGTTGCAGAGATTCCAAGCAGTAGTGCTTGGTAAAGGTGTGGACGCTGCTCCAGGTTGCAGCTCTGCAGATATCCTTAATTTGCACCCCCGCGAAGAGTGCTGTGGAAGAAGCCACAGATCTTGTGGAATGCGCTCGTATCTTTTCAGTCAGAGGTTTACCAGCTATGTTATGTTATAGGGGGGTTTTGTATAGCGCTCGGCTACTCCAAAGGAGTGTCCCGGTGCTTTCAGACCAACAGGTCAGCAGCTAACACAACACAACAGGAAAAAGGAGCAGCCTTGTGACAATGTAATATAGCGCTTGTGATCCACCTTGAAACACCCTGTTTGGATAGTGGAAGGCCTTTACTCGGTCCCCCGAAGGCCACAAACAGTTGAGAAGATTTTAGAAAATCTTTAGTACGTTGCAAATAAAATTTTTAGCATCGCTGCACATCCAACGAATGCAACGCTTTTTCCGCTGGCGTGGAAGGCTGAGGGAAGAATGTTTTCAGAATGACCGGTTCATTCAAATGGAAATCCGAGGGAACCTTTGGCATGAACCTCGGGTTAGTCCTCATGACGACAGCGTTCCTCTTGAATTGAAGGAAAGGTTCTTGGATGGTCAAAGCCTGCAATTCTCCTACACGCCGAGCCGACGTGAGAGCAAGGAGAAGAGCCAATTTCCACGAAAGATATTTGATGTCAGAACGATGGACTGGTTCAAATGGGCCCTTCATGAGTTGAGAAAGGACCAGATTCAAATGCCATGTTGGAGGAGGCGGTCTCACCGGTGGATAGACCCTGAACAGGCCCTTAAGAAATTGCTTGATTATTCTGGAAGACCATAATGAAGGCCCAGAGTCTGTCCTTCTGAATCGTGACAAAGCAGCCAAATGGACCTTAATTGATGAATGGGCTAGACCAGATTTGGTCAAAGACAGCAGGTAAGGGAGGATCTGATGAGGCTTGGAATTGAATGGATCAATGTGCTGCTTTCGACACCAACAGAATCTTTTCCACTTAAGGCGGTAAGTTTTGTTAGTTGAAGGCGCCCTTGCTTGGGACAGAACTTCCCTAACCTCCCTTGACAATGGCAGGTTCATAAATTCTCGCTGTTCAGGAGCCATGCAGTCAGGTGTAACGACTGAGGGTCTGGATGCAAAATCTGTCCTTCGGACATCGTGAGAAGATCCGGCAGAATCCGTAGAGGCAAGGGGGGAGCTATCGACAACAGATGGAGCTCCGTGAACCAGAACTGCCTCGGCCAAGCTGGGGCTATCGGGATCATCCTGCAAGGTTCCACCTTGAGTTTCTTTATTAGTCGTGGTATCAGAGGAATGGGAGGAAAAGCGTAGACAAATGTCTTCGACCAGGCTATCGAAAGGGCATTTCCCAGTGAATCTTGATGGGGAAGCCTGCTTGCGTAAGACCGGCATTTCTTGTTGGTCGGAGTGGCAAAAAGGTCGATGTCCGGCCTTCCCCACCGGCTGAAGACTTGTTCCAAGACTTCCTGATTCAACTCCCATTCGTGGCTGACCGAGGATGACCTGCTCAGTCTGTCAGCGTTTTCGTTTAGGACGCCAGGCAAGTGTTCTACCATCAGAGACATCTTGTGTTGGATCGCCCATTCCCCAGACCTGCTGGGCTTCTCGTGATAATGGGCGCGATCTGGTCCCTCCTTCCTTGTTCACATAGTGCATGGCCGTGGTGTTGTCCGTCCTGATAAGCACTTGTGAACCTTCCAGGCAAGGAAGAAACGATTGCAGAGCCAGTCGTATCGCCCTGAGTTCCAACAGGTTGATGTGGAGGCGTTTTTCCTGGGGTGACCAATGACCACTGACATGTAGGTCCTGCAGCACTGCTCCCCAACCCTCCAATGACGCGTCCGTCGTTATCACTTGTGGAGATGGGTCGCTTGCGAAGGATAGGCCTTGGGACAAGTTGTTTTGATCTGTCCACCATAAGGCCGCGTTCTTGATCTCCGGAGTGATAGCCACTCTGTCGTCGACCGAACCGTGGACTTGCTTCCATTGATTGTCCAGTTGTTCCTGCAAGGGACGCATCCTCAGTCTGCAATGGGGATTAGTGGAATACACGATGACATTACTCCCAGCAGAGACTTGTAGCGGCGTACTGAAAGAGACTTTCTTGCTTGTAAGTCTTGGGCCATGGTTTGTAATTTCTGCCTCCTTTCCGGAGTAGGAAAAGCTCGAGAAAGCTCTGAGTCCAAGATGGCTCCCAGAAACCGAGCTCTTCTGGACGGGATCTGGCAAGATTTCTTGTCGTTTAGAGTGAGACCCAGGTTTTGAAATAAATTGGTACATGCTTGAACCGCCTGTAGCGCTGTTTTTCTGGACGGAGCTTTCAATAACCAGTCGTCCCGATAGGGGAAGACCTGAAACTTGTGTTTTCGCAGGAAAGTTGCTACCGGCGTCAGCACCTTTGTGAATATTCTTGGGGCTGATCGGAGTCCAAAGGGTAAAACCCTGAATTGGTAATGGCTCTTGGCTACTGTGAATCGCAGAAACCTGTGCGCTGGGTGAATCGGAACGTGGAAATAGGCATCCTCTAGATCGAGCGTGGCCATGTAATCCCCCGGGCTGATCAGCTTTAAGATGTCCTTGAGGGACACCATCCGGAAGGACAGAGAAATGAGATAGGTGTTTAGCCCCCTGAGGTCTAAAATGGGGCGCCACTTGTCGAGCGTCTTCTTCACCAGGAAGAACCTGGAATAAAATCCTTGGCCTCTTTGGAACTGGCTCTATCGCCCCTTTTCGGAGCATCTGTTGAACTTCGAGCCGAAGGAGACGCTGGTGTTTTGAAGGAGTGGCTGCCGGGGGCTTGGGTGGCGGAACTTGTGTGAACTCTAAGGTATGCTCTTTCCGAATGATGTTGAGCACACAACGGTCCGATGTTATCTGGGACCAGTTGTGAAGGTATTTGTTGACCCTGCCTCTAACTGATGACTTCCTGGAGGAGGGTCCAGTAGGAAGAGCCAGGAGGCCGCTATTGGCGCTTGGACGAATCTCGTCCTCGTGCCCCTTGCTTTCCTTTACCGTAAGGCCTGGAGTAGTTGGAAGAATGGCCCTGCCGCTGCTGGTAAGGCTGACGGTGTTGCTGGGAACCGGATCCTGTGTTGGAATATCGTTGTTGGAAGGATCCTCTGTAAGTACCACCCCTGCCTCTGGATCCCTTGAAAGGAGACTTTCTGTACTGAAGTGTTCCTAAAGACCTAGCGGTCTGTGTCTTTTTTTATATCTTGCAGGGTGTCGTCAACGAGTTTGCCGAACAACGCTTCCCCATCAAAGGGGAGATCCAATACTTTATTCTGGACCTCGGGCCGGAACCAAGTAGCTTTAAGCCACCCTTGGCGACGGAGTACTGCCGCTCCAACCAGTGAACGGAATGCAGTAGTTGCAATATCCATTGCACAATCGATGATTTCCATCGACGTCGCCTCTCCCTCTTGTAAAATCTTCTTTGCCTCAGAAGGTAGCTGGTCAAGGTACGGGGCGACATCGCACCAGAGTTGACGGTCGTACCTACCCAGGATCGCTAAGGCATTAGCCGCTCGCACCAGCAAACTTGCCATCGATGAGAATCCTTTTCCCACGTTATCCAACCTCCGCCCTTCCTTGTCCGGAGGAGTTGTCAGTGGTGCCGAAGGGTTGCGCGATTTCCTCTGCGCTGCCTGCGAGATAACAGAGTCTGGTCTTGGATGACCTGTCAAGGCCGCAGGGGCATCATCGGTCGCCTTGTACTTCTTTTCGAGACGCGGTAGCACCGGGACCACCGTCGCCGGGTGTGTCATTGCCTTTATGCCCTCTTTCCATAGGTGATCCACGATAGGAATGGACCTGGCAGTCTTCCGAAAGGGTTCTTTAAAATCATAAGAAACAATCTGTGGTAACTTTAGGCATTGCCAATTTAAATCTTGCCGCAGCTCTCTCCATCAGCTGATGGAAGCCCCCAATATCCGCTGGCGGGGAGTCCGCCGGGTCCGGATTTGGCGATGCGGGATTGTCAATAACGTATTCATCATATTTCGTGTCGGGATTAGAGACATGATCCGACTGCTGGTCCTCATCCGAGGATTCATCAACATCATGAGTCCCTGGCAATCCAGAGGAATCCTGTTGGATGGACGCTTGAGGCTGTGGAGAAGTAGGAGCCGAGAAAGTAGGTGGCACCAATGAAGCCTGAATCCTTGAAGGCGTAGCAGGCGTTGATGTATTTGGCAGAGGTCTACTGGCCTTAGACTTATATTCCTGTAGCATCTTATGTAGATCTTGCAGGAAAGACGTTGGCACTGAAACCATTTCCTGTTCAGGTTGCTGCTGCCGACTATGACCATGTTCCTCGTGGCCGTATTCGCCCTCTGAGTCAGTGTCCTGGCATTTGACAAATAGTTGGGAAGGACTATTGGCATAGTTATATGCACCTTGTTCATTTTCCTCTGATTCTCCCTCTTGAAGGAGCATGGTAGGTAACAGAGGGGACACCGTCCTTGGAGAAGTCATCTCTGGCGTGATCCGCGTCACAGAAATATTAATTCGCTTTTCTGTGGACAATATCGTTGGTTCCGTAGTCGACGGTTGTATGTACGCCGTCGAGACAGGTGTCGTGGACGTAGTCGACAATGAAACTGTCGACGCCAGCCGTTGTCATAGTCACTGTAGTAGTCGTCGACGCCCTCGTCGACGAGACCGCAGTCGTCGACACCGTTGTCATCGTCGTCGGGACTCTCGCTGTCGACACCGGGGCCTTCGTCGTCGACGGGGCTTTCAACGTCGACGGGGCTTTTAACGTCGACGGGGCTTTTAACGTCGACGACTCCTTCGTCGACACCCTTTAAGCTGGTACCTTCGTCGACGGAGTCTTCAGTTTCTCAGTCGACGGCGAGGACTCCGCCGTCGACGGTCGCGACGTCAACGAACCTCCAGTCGACGGAGTCTTCGATGTTCTCGTCGACGGGCCTCCCGCAGTCGACGTCTTCGTCGTCGAGGACTTAGAAGTCCTCTCAGAAGACTGGAATGAAGGTGTTTTGAAGGCTGTGGCAGTCTTCTCACCTGTAGAAGGCGTAGAAGGTCCATCCCTCTCTTTTACACTTCCGTGAGGAGATTTGCTGGGACCTGGGCTCTCAGACTCACTGGGGGTCTTTTTTGAGGCTTTAGAAGATCTTCCTACAGAAGTAGAAGGGGAACCCCTACCCTTTTCACTGACCTTTTTGTAGAAGACATTGATCCAGCATCCTCACTGTCACTGGAGACAGTATCCTTCCTTGATTTAAGCTTTTGCAGCCATGTCAGGAGCCTACCCTCACGGTCCCGGAGGGTCTTGGCAGAAAAAGTGCGACAGATTAAACAGTCAGCAGCCTGGTGGTCAGGATAGAGGCAATAAATGCAGTCCTTATGCTTATCCTCCACAAAAAGCCTTCTCTTGCCACAGGAGGAACAAGGCTTGAAAAGGGTTTTTTTCTTCTTAATTTCCGACATCCTGGAAGGTAGTAACAATCCTGAAGAGAATCTGGAATATTCTGAAGAAAATCCTTTAGAAAATCCTGAAGTAATCCTTTTGAAGAGTAGAAGTTGAGCAGAGCTCAAAGGAGACTCCCTAGCACAACGTGCGGTACAAAATCTGAGGCTCTGAGGTTCCTTCAGGAAGGTTCTAAGTGGTGAGGCACTTCTGATTGGCTGAGGCCAAAGTTTGGTCTCTTTTACACAAAGAGGGTGATATGCTACAAAAGGGAATGAGGCCTAGGCCTTTTTCCATTGTCTTTTGTACCTACAGCTATGGTATTTTTGTTACCGAGACTCCCATTCCGACGACGGGGAATGATAAAAAGCATGGGAATCTATGAAAGTTCCAATACTGGGGTAAAAGAAAGAACGCCGCGCTGCTGCACGCACCCCACAGCGGTAAAGCGCGCAAGACTGAGAGACCCACTACCGGGGGTAGGGCGTGCTAGTCATGAAATATGTGCAATCAATACCGTAGAATGAAAGCAGCTCACCCCCAACCCCACCAGCTATCACACCATGGGAGACACGCACAGACACAGCGTCCCGATAAAGGGATACAAAAGAGCCATAGAACTAAAGGGAAAACCAACAGGAAAGAGACCCCGTCCCACCCACCCCGCACAAGGCTACGGCCTACACCCCCAGCAGCGTGCCTGTCGCCCTAAATAGAAACCTGAAATATAGGAAAGGTTAGAAAGAGAGAAAGGAAACAAGAGAAAAAAGGGAAAAGAACCAGGAGGAGAAGAGACCATCAATCGAGTCGTTCAGCCCCTGCCCCCCGCCTTCACACACATTTATTCCACATCAAAACGAAAGCGACAATCTCAGGTATCAGAAACATTCTAAGGAATCGGCCATATTGTCATGGTTAGGGGCATTCCTCATCTGTGTAGGAAGGTACCTCCTGACTATGGTTGCCCCCAACTTTTTGCCCTGTGTTTTAGCTGGTTTTTGACATAGTCGACCTGGGGCCCTGCCAATCAGGACCCCAGGCCTACTGCTCTCTCTGTAAAATGGATTCCATGTACCCTAGGTGCATTTCCAATTGGTACTGGGCCACCCTATCAGACCCTGTAACTCAGGGCATGGGTGTACCCAGGGCTGCCAGGGGCTGAAGCATGTATTATGCCACCCCTGGCTGGCCTCCTAAATTTGACACAACTGGCTGCATGACAGCTGGGGCAAAGTCGTGTAATCACCCTTTGCTGTAGGTGTAGTATACCTATACCTAACCCTAAAATGGACACAGATTCCTATCAGTCACTCCTATGGCAGGCCTTGACAATCCTGAAGGCAGAGTGCTTGGAATCGTGTGAGGTGGTGCTCTGGCATGAGCTGAGCCTGTCTGCAGCTTGCGTAACCAAGTCCTAATAGCTGTTCCATGATATCGCATACCATATACTCTTAAGTGCATTATAATCCTCGCGGTTAAATGCTATCTTTGGTATTGCTTTATCAAAACATGTCGAGTAGGGTGTCATACGAATTGGAATACTAACCCCTCGCCAATTCTGGCGACGGGGTTAGCATTCCACCCTTCTAGAGGGACACGACATGTATGTAACTGTGAACCCCGGTTAAAGTTAAACGAAGCCTCAGCTCCACAAAATGGATGCTGCCACCACAGACACGAGTCTGACTCCCTGCAGCTGGGATTCCTTCCAGCGAGGGGAGCCTGGACAAAAGGTTTCCTGTCAGGGGCGGTGCTAGCACCGTCCCAGACATGGTTTTGTGTATCCTGGGTAGGCAGGGCTTTTCAGGAAGGTGACTGCTGAGTGGCACCCCGGTGCTCACTACGCATAGGCCGGTCAGAACCAGTTCCAGGGGCACACCAGCCCCTGGCCTGGGGAAAGTCCGGCATGGCAGAGGGGTGTAACCACCCCCCTCCTAGTCCCACCCATAGGCAGGACCTAGTCACCGGGTCAGCCCCCTTTTTTAGTATAAAGATGGGAGCGGGCCCCCTGTTCAAATTAGATCATCTTTGGAATCAAGACCCGACTTTCTGCGAAAGGCATCAAGATTTCCTTCTTCAAGATTCTCCCTTGTGGCTAAGGAGTAGTTACCCTGCATCCGCAGGCACCATCCTAAGAACACTGCGGTCTGCTGCAAGTCCTTCTTCACGAATCCGACGACCCAGCTCGACGAGACCCGGCTTCCCTGGCACCTCTGACCTCTACTCACCTCTACAGCAAAGCTGAGAACTGCGAGTGCGACGATCGCCAAGTCTGCACGACTTCTTTGCAACAAGCCCACCGTGTGCTCCACTGGTGAGTGCTTTGGGGTCCGAGAAGCCCCAACCCTGAGCAGCTCCAGCACCGAAGATCAGCCCTCCAGCATCTCCACGATCTGCGTGGGGCCCTTCTGCTTTTGCGTGCTCACCGCGCTGTGTGGCTACTAGCCGGCTGGCTTGTGGCCTTCTTCACGACGCACGACGACATCACTGCTGCTGGTCTGGTTGCTCCAGACTGGCCCTTGCTTCCTTCTTCAAGAGAGGCACCCCGGACCCTCCTGGTCCACTCCAGACGCCATTTTGAGTCCATCGCGTGGGCTTGAATTTGCCAAGGCTTTGTTGCCCAATCCTGGGTCCAGCGACGCCGACAGCTTCATCCATCGTGGGACAGCTCGCTCCTCCATCCTGGTCGCCGACAACGCCTCCTGGTCCATGAGATCTGCGAGCACAGCGTCACCCACTCACCTAGTCGAGGTGACTACCATCCGGTGCCCTCCTGGTGCCACCTGACTACTGGCTAGTAGTCTCGAACTTGGTCCCCTCTGCTTTCAGGTGTCATCTTCCTTCGATCAAGGCTTGGATCCATCGAACTTTCTTCACTGGTCGCCTGCCAGCAACTTCTTTCTTCCAGGCTCCTGGTTAGTCTACGGGGATTTCCGACGTCTTTTGAGACCTATGCAGCTGCAGCCCCTGGGCTAGGTACCTTCGGCATTTCGGTGCCCCAGAATAGCCTCACTATTCAAGGGTCAGAATCCACTTTCGTTTTCCTCCTACCAGGTCGGGTTCGCCCGAGAACACTAACTTTGTCATTACTAGCTACCATAGACTTTGTCCCGCATCACGCGTGAGTGCATACACTGCACCCGAGTCCCCTAGGCCTCCTAGAAGTAATCTGAAGATTCTATAGTCAAGATCTAGCGATTCCAAAGCCTATTAGTACTGTACTTACCTGCTAGTAATTTCGCATTCCACTTTCAGAGTATATGGTTTTCCGTGCCCCTCGGGCATTTGTATATACTGTGCTAACTTAAGTATTTTTGTAAGAGTTTTGGTTTGTGCTTAGTACCCTGTCCTCATAAAGAGTACAGGGCTGTTGTGATTCTTAATAAATATCTTGTTTATTTTCATAACACTTGTGTGGTGTCCTTTCACTTGGTGTTCAAGGGGTATATGTGTGGTAAACAGCTGGCTTAACACGCCCTCTCGAGTCTTTAGCCTTAGACTGCTCGTATCCACGCTACTAGGATAGCTGGTCTATAAGGTTGACTTACAACCAATCATCAATAAGGGTTGCTGGACTGATACATAGTGTTCACTAGAATAGTGAGCGCTGCATATCAGGCCACCTTCTCACAATCTCCATCCGTTAATCAGTGGTCCTCCGGGTTCAGACCGGCTCACCCCTGTCCTTTCCTGGTCATCGCTACCATGCGTAATAGAGTAGTAGGCAGCAAACCTTCCGAGGTGGAGAGGCCACAGGGTCGGAACAAAACGGGCCAAGGGTGTAAACCAGAGGACCCCAGCCACAAATGGCAAAGCAAGAACTTTTTGCGGCAGTCCATACTTTCCAATAGCGACAACAAGAGCAGCAAACAGTACAGGTGCAGTCTCGCCGCCCAGGAAAGTGAGGTCTCCCCCGCAAGGTAACAGCGGGACCTCACTGAGGCAATTTGAATCGAAAATCCATATCGCTCCCCAATCATTCGAGCAGGAACGGGCCCCAGCGTGGAGCCCACACCCTCTACAATTAAAGCTACCTGGAGATTCGGGGCCGCAGGAGCACAGTCCTATCGATGCACGGCAGCAGCACTCCTCGCAGCAGCCAAGGGGGGCGAATCAGCACACACTCGAAGTCGAGCCGCGTCCATGAGGGACGGCCCAGCAGTAATGGCGGCAGACCCACTATCTTGCACAAAGGCGTCGAGGGCCATGGCCGCACGTAAAGACTGTAGGGCGTCAAGGACATCGCCAAGCGTGGGCTCTCGCTCACAGGACCAGGCCCTCGTGCACTTCAGCGCTTCAAGATCGCCGCCCTGAGTAGATCCTTGACCCAGGGCGCCAGTCGCCATCTTGCAGGTCCAGCCGCGTCTCCACGCGCCTCAACTCCTGGAGCGGGCTCTCAAGCAAGGCCACCGCTGGAGTCCCCTCGAGCCCCAGAAATGGCAACCTGGGTGCAGAAAGGAGGGCCACCAAAAGTGGGGACCGCCGGCGCCACCGTCCCACGGACGCCGACCGCCGATTCCGGGCGCAGGGCTTCAAGATGGCCGGACAGGGCAACAAAGGGGGGTATGCCTCCTGAGCGGTCTTCCCCCGTCCACGGCGGGCCGCGCTTTACCACAGGGCCCCGAGGCCGCCAGACCGGGCCCGGTCAGTCGCCACCGGCATAACCACACAACGGCCTCTCCCAGCCGACCCCTCTCCTCCACCAGGGGCCGCCGCCGACACCTTCACTCCGGCCGACCTTCACAGGCAAGTCCCCGGTCTTCACGCCGCGGAGGCCCCGGACCAGGCAGGGGCACAACTTCGGATCCGCAGCTCGCAGGAGCCCCCAGGACAGACTGAGTACGAGCGTTTCTTCACCTTTCCATTTCTTCCAGAGTGTGTCGCCTCGGGGCAGGATGCTTATCAGGATATGCGTGTTGGGCAGGAAGGTTGGCGGAGCCAAGCTACAATGCGGCCATCACGGTCGCGAGCTTGGCTCCTCCCCTGAATGCTCATTGTTAAACAATTTTTCAGTACAGGATAGTGTACATGACGAATATTACTTTTATTTCCAAATAGCCAATTTAAAAATATTCTCAAAATCTTTTACATACACTTCTTATATCAATTTTTCCTCGCCTCCTCACTTTGGTTTAATAAACATATCAAATTTTGTCACAAATAATTTTATTACAAACACTGGAAAGAAAAGGGTCTTTTTTATGTCAATCAAATGATTGTCAATTATATGATCTTACCTTTCCATCAGCTGCAAGAAACATTTAACTTACCCGATTCCTGTATTCAGCAGTATAACATTTTAGCTCCAATACTACAGGGATGTTTACAGATTTTCAATTCTCAACCAACTTATTTCACTCCTGATACTCCCTTGTACCAAGTTTTCTGACATTATTCCTAGTGCCTCGTTTATATATAAAACTATTCACACCTAACTACACACAGAATAAATCAAATATTGCACTAAAATGGGAGCAGGATCTATCCAAAATACTGTCTCTCAGTGGGACAAGTTTTGGCAACAACTCAAGACATCCAAAGCTGCAATTGCACACAATCCTTATATTTTACTTATAATAGAGTTATTACTCCCCTCCCTTCAAGTAAGTTCAACCAATCAGTCTCATCATTTTGTTGATCATGTCTTACTGCTGAAGGTTCTTTAATACACTTACTGTTCTATTGTCCTATGGTACACGATTTCTGGAAAGCTGTATGGTTAAAAAGTATATTGATTTTTTCTTATAAGATTCAATTTAACATTCACAATGTATTTTTAGGTACTAGGTCGCCTGAATTTGATCCAATTACCTCCAAATCGATTTTATTTGATTAATTTATTGATGTGGCTTTTAAGGTTATTTAAGGTTATTTTAACATGCTGGACAGACAACTCTAAAATATCCTTTTAACTTTGGTGGAATTTAATTTGATAAACAAAGAATTGCTTCGGTGCCTCATGCTTCAATCCATCTCCAAATTCAATCTGATCTACTATGGTTACCATTCACTACTTTTCTATCATTCAATTCACCTTTATAGTTTCTTCTTCTATATTCAATATTTCCTCCTTTTTCTTTTTTCCCCTTCCCTCTATCCTCCTTTCACTTTTTTCTACCCTTTTTTTAATAAAAAAAATTTACTTAATTTCTTGAATATTGTATGCCTTTTCCCATTCACGCAGGTTCTTAGTATACCAGTACAAATGTTAAGCCCTATTTTTATTATGTATTTTTTAGTACTCATTGTTCAGGACTTTGAGTACAAGAGTTATATAATCTTAGCTCTAATTAACTTGTTTTATAGATGCTATTTATATATACTCGTGTACTCTTATCTCCATCGGAACTTTGTATACCTGTCATTTATCTTTAATAAATATTTAACAAAAAAAAAAAAAAGATTCTCCTCAAAATAAAGACACGTATTCCTTTAACAGGTGGAAGCACGTCACCCTATTACATCAGATAATATCAGTACTTTTAAAGTTATTTATTGAAACTGATAGTTTTTCAACTAGAGTGTAGAAACATGAATGTAGAAACATTTGTACCCCAATCGGACGACAATGTCTTTACTGGTCTAACAGGCAGGTCGGTTGTCAAGTATAACTTAAAGGCGGCCAGGATTCCTATTATGTATGAAGAAAGGAAAATGCTACTTACCAGTATGCATCTGTTCTGGTCATGTAGAGCTGCAAATTCTTACACTGTGCATTAGATCGCCACTTGGTGTTGGGCTCAGATGATTGCATGCTGTTGTCTTCAAAGAAGTCTTTGTAGTCACGGGATAGGTGACTTCAGTGCGCATGGGCCTCGGCTCCATCCTTAGATTGTTTTTTGGCCAAGATGGGAAATGAAGTTAGAAGAAATAAAGGGATGTCCATGCGTGTATATCTAATTAAGATAGAACTGGAACAGGTACAGGCCCCTGGGAGGCGGGAGGGTGTGTAAAAATCTGCAGCTCTACATGCCAAGAACAGATGCATACTGGTAAGTAGCATTTTCCGTTCGAGGAATAGGAGCTGCAGATCTTACACTGTGCATAGATTGTACAGCAGTCTCCCCTAGCAGTGGTCACCTGTATCTGGTGCAGTAGTTTGAAAGTTGAGGACAGCTTGGCCCACGGCAGCTATATATATATGCTGCTTGGCTTGCACATCAACACAATAGTGTTTAGTGAAGGTGTGTGTTGCAGACAATGTTGCTGCCATGCAGATCTTTTTACATCTAGTGTGTGTAGGCTCTTTCTGCTACAGAGTCTGGGTTTTGAAAAAACACTGGTAACTCTACGGATTGATTTAGATGAAAAGGAGTAATTACTTTAGGAAGGAATTTAGGATTAGTCCATAGAACCACCTTGTTACGGTGGAATTGTAAAAATGATTCTTGTATAGTGAAAGCTTGAACCTCACCAACTATCCTAAGAGGTAATAACAATAAGGAAAGCTGTTCTCCATGTGAGAAATTGCAGTTCACACCTATGTAGAGGTTCAAAAGGGGGCCTCATGAGCCCTGTAAGACCAATGTTTAGGTTCCACACTAGAGCGGGTGGTAACCTAGGAGGAATGATTCTCCTTAATACTTCCATAAAATCTTTGATCGGAGGTACTCTAAATAACATATGTTGTCTGTTTTGTAGATATGCTGCAATGGCTGCAAGATGTAAACGCATAGATGAATATGCTAGATTACATCTTTGTAAATGGAGAAGCTAACAGATGATATTTTGGATGGAAGCATCTAGAGGATGAATTTGGTTATTAGTGCAGTAAATGGCAAATCTCTTCCATTTTGCAGTATAGCAAGCTCTAGTAGTAGGTCTTCCGTCTTCTTAAATGATAATCCTACAGTCTGGTGGCAGGTTAAGGTAACCAAACTAAGACTTCAGGAGCCAGATCGCCAGCTTCAGTTGACTTGGATCTGGATGTCTGATGTCTCCATGGTTCAGCATTAGCATGGATGGTGTCAGACAGTCTTTGGTGTGGAACTAGAGTTCTAGCTGTGTGGTGAACCACGGTTAGCGTGCCCATGTGGGAGCTACCAAGATCAATTTGAGAGACTTGTCTGAGATTGCGTACTACTAGTGGTATTAGTGGGATTGGCGGAAAAGCGTTCGCAAATCTGCCTGACCAGTTCATCCGTATTTCATTGCCCTTGGACAGCGGGTGTGGAAACCTGGCGGCGACGGTTGGGCATTTTGCGTTCTCGTGTGAGGCCAACAGGTCTATTTGTGGATGACCGCACTTGTGAAAATGGTTGGAGAACTTGCGGAAGTAGTTCCCATTCATGAATCTGTTGTGTCTGTCCACTTAACAGATCGGCTATCTGATTGTGAACTCTTGGAAGTTGTTCTGCAAGCAGGATATATCTTCTGTGGAATGGCCCATCTCAAAATGTTTTGTGCGAGCTGGGATAGCTGCAGGGAATGTGTGCCTCCTTGTTTTTGAATGTACTACATGGCTGTCATGTTGTCCGTCAGGATCAAGACAGCTTTGTTCCGTATATGTATTTGGAAGGACTTCCGTGATAGGAAAATTGCTAGCAGCTCTAGGGGATGGATGTGAAGCACCTTTTGTTGAGCGGTTTTATCTTCCCCGAGTTGTGTGGCGGAGCAGATGGGCTCCCCATCCTGTCAGGGATGAGTCTTGTCAGTACTATCTGTGGAACAGGCTATAGGAACGGCCACCCTCTGGACACGTTTTTGGTGTTCCACCACTGCAGAGAGCGATGTGTGCGGCTGTCCACCAACACCAGGTCTGTAAGTTGTCCTTGTGCCCGATTCCACTGATGTGCTAGACATTACTGCAGTGGGCGCATTTGCAGTCTTGCATATGGTACAATAAAAATGCAAGATTTCATCATGCCTATTGATTGCATGAACACTCTGGCTGGGAGAGAGTTTTGGTTTTGAAACTTTGTGACTAAGGCGTGAATGCTCTGTATCCTGGCTGGACTGGGATAAGCTAGAGCTGTATTGATGTTTATGGTAGCCCCTATGTATTGCTGTACATGAGGGCTGTAGATGTGACTTGGTGTGGTTTATTGTAAACCCCAAGTTGTGCAGTTTTTGAATTGTTTGATGTGTGTGTTGAACACACTGGTTGAATGACTTGGCTTTTATGAGCCAGTGATCTAAGTATGGGAAGACGTGGATATGTTGTCTTCGGAGATGTGCTGCTACTACTGCTAGGCACTTTTTAAACACTCTTGGTGCAGTTGTGACCCCGAATGGAAGGTCTGTGAACTGATGTTGTCCTTCTAGCACAAACCCGATATACTTCCTGTGGGAAAGATGTATGGGAATGTGAAAGTAGGCGTCCTTGAGGTCTAGTGTGGTAAGAAAATCTCCTTGTTGCAACCACGGGAGCACATGTAAAGTGATCATGTGAAAATGTTTGGAGTGTATATACAGATTGAGAGGCCTTAGGTCCAGAATTGGTCTTAGTGTCCCATCCTTTTTGGGTATTAGGAAGTAGAGTGAGTAAACCCGTTCCTTGATGTTGCAACGGAACTAACTATTGCATTTTACATGGAGCCGAGTTAGATGTTGGAGCCGAGTTAGATGTTCTGTGGACATTGGACACTGTCTGGGTAGTATATGTGGAGGGGTAGCTGTAAGTTCTAGGCAGTAACCATACTGGATAATCTGTCTTACCCACTTGTCTGTTGTGATGGAATTCCAGACAGGTATGAACTGTGTTAATCTCTCCCCCACTGGAGTGGAATGCTGTGTAGCTTCCTCTAAAATATCCTCTATTGGAGGATGTTTGTGTATTGTTTTTAAAGGAAGCTGAATTATCTGCTCCAGCTTGTTTGGAGCCTCCTCTGTAAAAGGAGCGACGAAAGGAGCCTTGTGTTTGAGTGTACTGCAGAGCTCCCATAGATTTGGCTGCATCAGTGTCTTCTTTCATGTTCTCAAGTGCTGTCTACCTCTGCACCAAACAATTGTTGGTTGAATGGCTGAATTATGATGGTTGTTTGCACCTCCTGCTTAAATCCTGAAATGCTTAGCCACGCATGTCTAAGGAGGACACTAGTGTTTATTGCTCTAGATGCAGTGTCTGCTACATCAAGTGCGCACTCGATTGAAGCATTTGAGATAACTTCCCCTCTTGCATAAGGTCATTTGCCTGGGCTTTATATTGGTCAGGTAGATACTGTAATAGTGTTCCTCTGAACATAATTAGCCCTGTCATATCTTGCAAGGAGGGCTTGTGTGTTAGCTATATGCCATGTATTGCTAGCTTGTGCAGCTATCCTCTTACCTGAAGCGTCTATTATCATTTATTCTTAATCAGGAGGTAGTGCCTCACCTGATGTTTCCAACGTTTGAAACAACTAGGGAATCTAAGGGTTGCTGTCCTTTAATGTAGAAAAGGGGGTGGTGATGAACAGAGTGTCTGAATTAAGCAGACCACTCTTACCCAGTTCAAAGATCAGGGCTTGATCCATCACCGTTATTTATCTCACTGCACCATCCCAGCTCAGAACCTGGCTATATGCAAATCAGTCTGTCCCTGGCCCAGTGCATCATGGGAACAGGGCAGACTAAACTACCAAGCCAATTCTTCACCAGAAAGGAGACAAGCTACCGGGGACCGGTTTCTGGCATTTCAGCCGTCTTCGGCCCGGCTTGCTTGAATCCTGATGGTGCAGTGAGAAAGGGACTCATGTCTGAGTATACCCTGCCACACCTATAGTGGCCAAAAACGATTCAGAAAAGGGGGTGGTGATGAACAGAGTGTCTGAATTAAGCAGACCACTCTTACCCAGTCCAAAGATCAGGGCTTGATCCATCACCGTTTTTTAGCTCACTGCACCATCCCAGCTCAGAACCTGGCTACATGCAAATTAGTCTGTTCCTGTCCCAGTGCATGATGGGAACAGGGCAAACCAAACTACCAAGCCAATTCTTATACTGGGAAGGAAACAAGCTACCGGGGACCGGTTTCTGGCATTTCAGCCGTCGTCGGCCCGGCTTGCTTGAATCCTGATGGTGCAATGAGCAAGGGACTCACATCTGAGTATACCCTTCCACGCTTATGGTGGACAAAATGATTCAGAAAAGGGGGTGGTGATGAACAGAGTGTCTGAATTAAGCAGACCACTCTTACCCAGTCCAAAGATCAGGGCTTGATCCATCACCGTTTTTTAGCTCACTGCACCATCCCAGCTCAGAACCTGGCTATATGCAAATCAGTCTGTCCCTGGCCCAGTGCATCATGGGAACAGGGCAGACCAAACTACCAAGCCAATTCTTCACCAGAAAGGAGACAAGCTTCCGGGGACCGGTTTCTGGCATTACAGCCGTCGTCGGCCCGGCTTGCTTGAATTGAATCCTGATGGTGCAGTGAGCAAGAGACTCATGAAGCTTGTTTCCTTCCCAGTATAAGAATTGGCTTAGTAGTTTGGTTTGCCCTGTTCCCATCATGCACTGGGACAGGAACAGACTAATTTGCATGTAGCCAGGTTCTGAGCTGGGAAGGTGCAGTGAGTTAAAAAACGGTGATGGATCAAGCCCTGATCTTTGGACTGGGTAAGAGTGGTCTGCTTAATTCAGACACTCTGTTCATCACCACCCCCTTTTCTGAGTCCTTTAATGTAGGCAGGCTACCCAGGAGCAAGACTGTACTTTTTTTCTGTTCTTGGGTTTATGATCCTAGCTCGTACAGGATCTTTAAACACTTCTGGGGCATGCTTAATGACCCCTTAAATCATAGGTAGTATTTGAACTGACTTTTGGGAGTGTTCAAAAGTATCCAGCAAAACATCTTCTTCTGCCTCATCTGAGTGCATTGCGACATAATGATAGATGGCAGACCTATTGAATAAATGTCCAAAACCAATATTGTCTTCTGGAGGAGATGGTTTGGGTGGATATGTATGTGGGTCAGGGATATCTGGTACATCTTGTGGGTTTGAGTACTCCCAGTCTGTTACATCACTTGGGTAGGGAAAAAGCTCATCTGGGTTTCCCCCATTCCCTAGGTTATACTCCTCATCATTCTGAGGAGGTGTCTGTGGAGGTGAAGAATGAGGTGGAGAATTTTGGAGTGAATTTACAGCTGAATTTTGAGGTGAAATGTTTAAAGGAGGTGAAAGAAGGTAAAGGAGAAGGGTGCATAGGTGATGTGGCGGAATCCTTCTGGACAGGCACTGGAGTTGAAGGTGCTGTATCTAGCTTCCTCTTTCTATGTGGCATAGAAGAAACATGCCCTGTTTTTGGATCGATGTATATTCTTTTGTGCAAAAGGATCAGGTCGAAAAAGCTCTTCTTGAGGAACCGATTTCGGCGCCAATTTTTTTGGTTCCGGGCCTGTTTTTTTCTTGTTTTTTGCCTTAGGAGCTGTTATAGAGTCCTTTGGCGTAGTGTTCGGCACCGAAGGTAATGTCTTTGGAGTCAAGGCCTGGTTCGAGGGCTTGGAGGCATCGGAAGCAGGCTTTGGTCAGCTTGGAAGCGTCCGAAACAGACTTTATTTGTTTCAGAGCCGTCTTGTCTTTAGGAGTCGAAGGTTTGAGTGTTTTTTGGAACCAGGAATTCTTTCGGTGCCAAGGGAGCTGGTAGTATCGGCACGTGCAGTTTGCTCGGTATGGAGCTACCAGAAGGCTTTAATATTTTCTTTGGAGCCGGTGTTCGATGGCGGGGCTTTTGAAGCAATGTTTCAGTCGCGACTGCTCCGAAGGCATAGTTTTTACATTTGCCTTTTGTTGGAGAACGAGGCAGCATCTTTGAGGCCGGCACACATAACATGACACATTTAAACACCCTAGGGCAGTGCCTGAGTCTGAGGGTAGCGTTGCAGAGCAGTCTGAGGCTTACTCAAGGGAGGTGGTGTGGGCTAGTAATCGCCATTTGCAGGTGCGTAAAATTAACACTCAATTGATTGTCCAGTCTGTACTTTGCTTTATAAAAGTAAGAGTACATTTATTAAACACACACACCACTCAATACTATATACCAATTTACAAATATACATAAGCTGATGGCATTACTTTGTGACATTGCATACCATCTCCACCCTTCCCGCAGGGGGGTGGGGACTAGTACCACCACTCCCATGTATGCACATCATCTTGCCCCCAATGCAGTGAACTGGTCTTAACCTGGAGCGAGGGCCCTCACACTGGCACCATCCCAGTGGCGAATCCCCCCCATTACCTCAATAAGCACTTAACAGGCTACACCTGCCTTGGTGACACGACCTTGACTGAGCACCTCCTACTGACCATACAGTATGCACCTCTACATTTTAAGGGCTAATAGTCTGGGGTCTTCACCTAAGCACAGCAGCAGCAAGAATACATGTTTACGCACACTTTAGAATGACAGTACTCAGCACATTGGTTTATCATTAAAAGTGCATTGCAATTAAAGCCCTTAAAGGCATCACAGACAATCACAGGTTTAAGTAAATACGGTCAGACACCCTAGCAGGAGTGACTAGTCACTTAAATCCAATTTGCTATGACATCACCTTAACCACATCGCTGCTGCGGCGATTTTTGCGCTGTGCGGCTTTTTAAAAATAACTGCGTTACATGACGAGCTCAGCATCAGCACAGGCCACCCGTGGGGGATGACGAGCTGAGCTCGTCATCAGCATCGAAAGGGTTAAACCAGTACTTCACATTGATCATCAGTCCCTTGAAAAGAAATAACCATTAATAAATGCATTTCGGTGCAATTACAGGGGATGCCCTTCTCTAGACATCCTCCAACTTAGCCTTTTCCTCCTTGATGCAATTATCAAAACACCCTCAGCTGAAGAACAAAAGTTCCAGCCCAGAAGGTGTTAAATGCAGGTTGAGCCCTGGAGGGGTTATTCTTTTAAAATCCCTCTGGGGGACCACCATGGATTAAAACGGTCTGCTTCCAAATGCCTGGCAAGGCATTATGGGGTGATTGTGCCCTTTCCTCTGAATAATAGAGGAGCGCCTCTCCCGCTGTGCCGGGAAGAGCCACGCTGGTGCTTCCCCGCTTTCTGGGGCCTTGTCCCACCCGGACCCCCAGGTGAGTTTAGACAGCTAAGGGAGCCCACTCCCGGCCGCTTATGATCTGTTGTTGGGGGTCCAGTCCCACCCGGGCCCCTGGCTCCTTTCGGCTTGGGGACCCTGGTGCCACCTGGGACCCCCGCAGGCGTTCCTCTGGGGAGGGCAGCGCGGGGAGGCCAACCGCCCCCCCCCCCCCCCCCCTCGGGACCCTGGGTTGGGGTCTCGGCCCCCGGACATATTCCACCACCTCTGCCTTACTTCGGGGCCAGGGGATGGGGTCATATTCCACCACCTCACTGCCTTCATTTAGTTCAGCTTGGTACCTGACACCCAGCGACATCAGTGGATGGATTAGCTTGTAGCTCCACCTATCTTTTCTCCTTGAAGGGAAGATCTTTGCTCTGGGAAGAAAGGTCATTAATCTAACCTGCCATGGCCAGACCCCAGCCAGTAACTCAGAGAAGTAATTTAGAAATATGACATTTCTGGACGACCCAAAAGCAGTACAAATATGACTTTGGACTGCAGAATACTCATTTTCACCTCTGCTACACTGGACATTAGTGCGTGTCTAGAATCTTTAGGCTTTGTGGAAGTCATTTTAGCCACGGGCCCCACATTCCCAGAGAAATAATGAAGTGAAAACACAGTAAGACACACTGACGTTCCCTGGCATGTTCCTTTCCAGTATATAAAGCCTATTGCATGTCACCACTCAATTCTGCCCAATTCCTGCCACAGCATTCACTCTGTAGCTGCTCCTGGACTGCGCACGCTAGGAATGTCCCCTAGGCAGCCCCTACACGTGTGCACACACATGTACACCAGTGTCTGCATGTAACCAGCACGGTGTCCCATACTCCAGCTGCTGCGCAGCGGCCTAGTCCAGCCAGGGGTACACCAGCCAATTCTCCATGCAGTCTCCTTAAGTATGAGTCACTGTGGGTGAGTCCCAGATTATGAGGCCCCCCACAGTAAAAGCTCAAGAATTAGGTGCTCAAAAAGCAAAAAATCCAGGCAGCTCAGTGTCAGAACCACCTTCTAACACCTTTGGTTTACGTGTTGGGGCAGTCGTACTTCCACGTTGACCTGATGGTATGGAGTCATTGGAGTAGTCTGTCTCAGATACGATCTGGTGATCGGAATTTTCCTACGGGACAAATGCACCTTCAAAGATATCCACGGTTCCGGAGCTAATGTCTGCATGTCGAGTCGACTGGCCCTCCGATCTAGAATGGTCTTCTTAGATCGAAAGGATGTGCAAGGTGTACAGCTCGACTCGTAGTGTTCTGGTGATAAGCACAGGTTACACACCTCGTGATGGTCGCTGCATGGAAATTTTGCTCCACACACTAGGCATCTTTTGAATGGCGCCCTTTCCATGAGTTGTAGGCCTCACCGCGTGGGTAGTCACAACGGCCTGCTTCCACAACCAGAATCGAGCTGATTAAGTAGAGTTTATAGTTATTGATATCGATAGTTGTTTGGTAACTTTTACACGTTGAAGTACTTGAAAAGTAGATTCTGAACCGGAGCGGAAAATATGCATCCGAACCCAGTGGTGGAAAAAAAATCTAAGGGGAGAGCTGATGCCTATGCGCACTATCGTCCAAGGGAGGAGTCACCTATCTCGTGACTACAAAGCCTTCTTCCAAGACGACAACAACATGCAATCATTCGAGCTCAACACCAGGTGGCGATCTAATGCACAGTAAGATCTGCAGCTCATATGCCTCGAACAAACATCTTCATGGAAAAAGCCTCCTTTTTCCTAACTCAACTCGATCATGCCAAAAACAGACCCAGAGAACTATTTAACATTATCCACAATCAAACATCCACAGCCCCCCACCTCAAACTTACTGCCTCAACTAATAGATGTGATTAAATGGCCAACTTCTTCTCGGATAAAATCACCAAAATTGATCGCTCCTTCCATCTAACCGAGATCCCACCCAACTCCCCTTTTGTTGCCGACACTTCACTAAACTATCCTCCCATCCTGACAATCCCCTTACCCTTCCACTCTCCCTCTCGCCAATACCCCTCTTGAATCCAGCCTCTCCCCCCTGCAACTAAAAATACATCCTGGACTAACT
Source organism: Lissotriton vulgaris (assembly GCF_964263255.1). Taxonomy (NCBI): domain Eukaryota; kingdom Metazoa; phylum Chordata; class Amphibia; order Caudata; family Salamandridae; genus Lissotriton; species Lissotriton vulgaris. The sequence goes on from NC_141694.1 coordinate 362,024,444, forward strand.
TCCACACTGTGACTGAGCTCAAAGTCTTCAACATCACCAAACTTATGCCGACCTCTTAGACCAAAAACCCTATCCCCTCTAGTCTTATCCAGAATCTTAAACAAAATATTGCCGCTTACTGGACCAACATCAACATTTTTCTCCACAGGTTGTGTCCCGGACGGACTTCTGCTCTGTCAAATCACACCTAACCCTATAAATCCCACCTCAGACCCCAATGACCTGAACAACCTCCGCCCTATTTCTAACCTACCACTTCTTTCCAAAGCCCTGGAAAAATATGCTCTGCTTCAACTTGATAAACACATTAACAACTTCAACCTTCTAGACCCCTTGCAATCAGATTTCAGAAAAGGCTGCACCACTGAAACCGCCATGCTAAATATAAACATCGATAACATCCACTCTTCCCTGGACAACGGTGAATCCTGCCTAATGATTCTCCTCAACCTTTTGGCTGTCTTTGAAACAGTCAACCACAACTCCCTACTCAACTCACTAAAGTCCCGCTTTGGACTCAACAGTCAGGTCCTAAAATAGCTCACTTCATTTCTCAAACACAGAACAAAACAAGTCAAAATGCACAACTGTCTATCCAACCCCTCTCCGGTTTCTCTAGGCGTCCCCCAAGGCTCCATTCTCTCCCCATCTCTCTTAAACCTCTTTATGGAACCTCTTAGCCCTATTTGTTGAACGTGGCCTTTTTTGCAAGGTCTTCCCTGAAGTTTTTGCCTTCATCCTGTATTTTTTCTGACCTGTTAGCTGCTTTAGGACTCTGGGCACTTCACCACTGCTGATCAGTGCTAAAGTGCATATGCTCTCCCTATTGTAAAGTTATGTATGGATTAGCGATGCCACGATTGGCTGGTTTGGTTTACTTGTCAGACCATAGTCCAGTGCACTGTGCGCGCCCAGGGCTGGTAAACCAAATGCTGCTGGCGGTATTGCAGCACAGGTTGTGCCACCTACAGAAGCAGCCTGTAAAAGTGTGTCTAAGGCTTGCCATTGCAGAGCCTGTGTGCAGTCTGGTAGTGGCATGCTGACTGGGCAAGTGCATCCACTTGCTAGTCCCTAAACCCTTTTTCTTCATATCAGACACCCCTATGGTAGGCCCAAGGGCAGGGTGCATTGTAAGTATAAGGTAGGACATGCCCTGGTGTGTGTGGCATTTCCTAAAAGTGAATTACAGCCATTTTCGTTGTTCACTATTGCAAGGCTACCTATTCCCCATAGGCCAGAATGGGCAGTTAGATTATTACATTTTATAATCCTGACTGACTCAAGGAACTAGGTAGAAATTAGAGTTTAGTATGCCTGAACTCAGAATGATAAAATGCATCTTTTAGTGAAGTTGGTTTTAACATTGTGTTTGAAAATACCACTTTTTGAAAGTAGGTATTTCCTGGTCTAACTATCCAAGCCTGCCTCTGCTAGGTTGTGTATTCCTTGTCTGGAGTTTGAGTGACAGGGGCTGGGCGATGCTAGGAGACAGGGTGAGTCAGCCAGTGCTGAATAGAGATATCTAGATGAGGAGGAGTTGCACCTGGGACCTGAATAGGGCTGTGCCTCCCCTCCACAATGCTGGCTCCACCTCCTGTGGTACGTCTGATTATCTCTGCCCTGCACTGTGAAAGGAAAGGAAGAGTCATGTAAACAGTGCTCCAGGGCTGACCAGAACTGGTTTAGACTAGGCAGAGGCCTCTCTGCCTTCAGAGAACAAAGAAACTGTATAAAATTGGGGAGCCAAACACCAAAATTTTAGACCACTTTTGGACAACAAGAAGAAACATTTGCTGAGGAGAGGAACCAGAGAGACTGAGGAGAGACTATCCCCAAGCTGAAGTGCTGCTTGGGTGACTGGCCTGCAGTGGTTGCCTAGCTGCCAAAAAGAGTAACTTTGTGTGTACTTTCAACAACTTGTGAAGGATCTCCAAGGGCTTGAGAAAGAGCTTGCCTCCTGTTGAAGTTTCAGGAACAGACTTCAACTACCAGCTCCCCAAGAGTTCATTAGAAGTGCCTGCAGTTGTGTTGGGCTAATGGAGTGACTGTGTTTCTCAATGAGATGGAAGCGCGACACGAGGAAGAAGCGGGTTACCACCGCAGGGTGTCGCCGCTGTAGCTGTCGCATCGCATAAGCGGCTCGCATCGCATAAGCGGCTCGCATCACCGGAAAGGAATATGCTACTTATCAGTATGCATCTGTTCTTGGCAAGTAGGGCTGCTGACATTCATATCTGTGCATAGATCACTGCCTAGTGTTGGGTCCGGATGATTGCACATTGTTGTCCTGGAAGAGTCTTCGAAGTATCACGAGTCAGGTGGCTCCTCCCCTGAACTACAGTGCGCATGGGCATCCTTCAGGAGCCAGATTGCCAGATTCAGTTGACTGGGATCTGGATGTCTGATGTCTTTCCTTAACAACTGGCATTTGAAAGAAAGAAGCCTGAGTGGAAGACTTTCTATATGCTGTTATCGCTGCCAGGGGAACTTTTATGGAGGAATACTGTAAACCTGCTTTGGCCAAAGACAGTAAGTATGGCAACAGTACCTGTTCCAGACCTCGAATAGGGTCATGACTCCGCAGTACACCACATGAAAAAGCACTTTCATTTAAAAGCATAAGACTTTCTTGTAGAAGCTCTCCTGGCCTCTTAAAATCTGCATGCAGTCCTGTGAGAGGCCTAAATGTCCGTGTTGGATGAACTCAGGAGCCATGCTGCAAACTTCAGGGACGGCAAGTTGGGGTGGAACACCGTGCCGCTCGCCCTGGTCAGCAGATCGGGAGGACACGGCAGCCTCCTGTGTGGTACTTTGGATAGGTGAAGAAGGTCCAGATTCCACCACTGGCGAGGCCAATTCGGAGCAACCAGGATCATGTCTGTCTTGGCATCGTACAGCTTCCTGATCACCAAGGGAATGAGTGGAATCAGTGGAAAAGCGTAGAGTAATGTCTCGGACCAGTCTATCCACAGAGCATTCCCCTTGGGCCCAGTTTGCAGGTACCTGGAGGCTAAGACGCAGCATTTTGCGTTTTCTGCGTCTGCAAAAAGATCGATGTCTGGTGTTCCACAGTTGTGAAAGATGTCTTGTATACCCAGTCGTGGGCATCTGCAAAGTGCCTGCTTAGGTCGTCCGCTTGAACATGGAGGACGCCTGGCAAGTGGAATGCAGATCTTCTCATATCCTGTGCCAAAAGCCATTTCCCGATTGTCTGCTTTTAGAGACAGTGGTCTGGATCTTGTTCCGCCCTGCTTGTTCAGGTAGTACATTGTTGTTGTGTTGTCCGTCTGAACAAGCAGAGAGGTCGAAGTTATTGACGTGAAGAACACTTTGAGAGCTAGATGTACAGCTCTGAGCTCCAGCATGTTTTTGTGGTATAGTTGCTCTTCCTCTGACCACATTCCTTGGATCTGCCATGATCCCAAATGAGCGCCCTATCCCTGAAGGGACACATCCGTCACCAGAGTCTGTTGACTGTCTTCTTGAAAAGGGACTCCCACTATGAGATGAATCTGTCACATCAACCATCTGATGGAGAGTCGGACTGGCAGAGGTATAGATATCCTGTCCTCCCAGTGAGATCTGGGACCACTGATCCTCCAGAGTCTGCTGCAAAGGTCTCATGTGAAGCCTGGCGTTTGGAACGAGAAATATGCACAAGGCCATGGACTCCAGTAGGGATGAAATCTGTCTGGCTGTAGGCTGAGGTGTCTTCACAAGAGTTCGACACTGGAGGAGAATGGATGATAGTCTCTCCTCCCAAGGATACGCTCTTGCGTGGTCAGTCCAGAGTTTCGCCTACATAGTGTATCCTCTGTGTTGGTTTGAGGATGGACTTCTTGAAGTTTACATTTAGACCGAGCTGATACAACTGATGAATACATTGCTCGAGATGTTGTTGCAGAAGAGTGGGAGGCGTACTCTTGAGAAGTCAGTCGTCTAGGTAAGGATAAACTAGTACGTGCTGTTTCCTCAAGAAAGCCGCTACAACTGCCACGCACTTTGAGAAAGTGCGGGGAGCAGACTTTAGCCCGAAAGGCAGGACCGTTAATGGAAAGTGGTTTGATTGGATGCGAAACAGTAGAACTTCCAATGCTTTGGAGAGATTGGTATACGGAAATAGGCATCTTGAAGATCTATGGAACACATCCAGTCCCCTTGATGCAAAAGCGGTATAATTTGATGTAATGCCAGCATTCTGAACTTTTCTCGGAGTATCAATCTGTTGAGACGTCGGAGATCTAGTATAGGAATGAACTTTCTTGGGGACCCAAAAATATCGGGAGTAGATCCCTTGCCAACGTTGTTGCCATGGGACATTCTCAATGGCGTTCTTTAGGAGTAGAGCAGACACCTCTTCCCTCAAAAGATTTATACAATGGGTGAGAGTCTTGAGGAGGAATAGAAGGTGGCAGGGACTTTAATTTGATGGTGTACCCATTCTTTACAATATTCAGCACCAGCCCTTCTAGCGTGATTTTTGTCCACTCTTCCAGTTGAATTTGTACACTTACCCCCACCGGAGTGGGTAACGGAGAAAGGGGAAGCAAGCGCTCACTTCTGTTGCTTGGCAGCGGGTGTGGACCGTCCTAAATTGCCACCTCTTCCTCTACCAGGATGACTCTGGGAGAACTGTGACCTTCCTCTGTTTTGTTGCGAGGACCATTGAGGGGTTTGAACCCTCTATTGGTTTTGTCGTTGGTCGTACAGTACTGTCGCCTGAAGTTCTTCCTCTTTTTAAGACCCACAGCTTTAACCGCATCAAGCTCGGTTTTCATTCGAGACATCTTATCATTGGCATGCGATCCAAAGAGTGATGACCCATTGAACGGAAGGTTAAGAATCTGATGCTGCACTTCAGGTTTAAGTCCTGTGAGCCTCAGCCACGCTGAGCGTCGAGCACAGATCCCATGCAAGTAGCCATGTACAGCTAGAGCGGTCGCATCCGCCGCCGCACTGATACTTGATAGGCTACTGAGCCACCTTCATGCAGGATTGCAAGAAAATCTCGTTTGTCCTCTTTAGGGAGCTTCTCTGTGAAGCGTGACAGTGAGTCCCATAATGAACCCTCATATCGACCCAGCAGGGCTGAGGCGCTGGCTACTTTCATGCAGGAAGCAGAGGTAGTACACATTCTCTTCCCTACAGAGTCTATAGCCTTACTGTCTTTATCAGGGGGCACAGATGATGATGCTGCCCCTGTGATTCTTTTGTGCCGCCGACACAATAACAGAGTCCGGTGGAGGGTCAGCCCTCAGGAAGAAGGGGTCATTATCAGGAGCCTTATATTTCTTTGAGATCCTAGATGGTACAGCTCCCACTGCTGCTGGAGTAAAACTTGAGCAACGCAGGTTCCAGCAATCCAGGCACTAGAGGAAGCAAAGGTCTCGAGGAGGACTTTTGTTACAGGGTTTCAAATATCACCGATGTCTTGGTGGTAGAAACCGGCATTTCAATGTGGAGTTTAGCCGCCCCCAGGCAGAGAACCTCATTAATTAGAAAATCGATGGGCGATATTCTGCTTGGAGGATATGAGGAAAGAGTCTGAGAATAGTCTGCCTTGGAATCCGACGACCGTGTGGAAGACCTATAGCTGCACCTTCTAGAAGGTCGGTGGCGTTATAATCTACTCCTAGGAGAGCGTGATCTCCTCCTCACCGATCGGGATCTTCTCAGCGTGGCCAGCTCGGGTCTCCCCGAAGAATGCAGACTGTATCAAAGGTGACCTTGAAGAAAACCGCGAGAGGTTAATTCTGCGGATCTTCTACTCCAATATCTCCTAGCGATTTTGGCGAGATATTGGTTGGTCTGGCTTGAGACTGCGCTGGTGAGTGCTCTGGAGATACTTGTACGATCTGAAGACCTGGAGGGAAAGAAGCACACCCTGAAGACACCACCGTGCCGTCACAAGTCGAACGAACCTTAGACTGTGCCCTAGGTCTCTTTGCTGGAGAAGCCGATTTAGATCTCCGACGACAAACTCCGAAGTCGACCTCCTCGACGTCGACCTGGATCTTGACTTAGACCCAGAAGGCATTTTTCTTGATCTCGACGGCGATCTTGGATGTTGATCTTTTCGGCGTCGAGTGACTGGTTTCTCTTCGGCGTCGAGGCCCTGGGTGTTCGGCTCGACGTCGATGCCAGTGGACCTCCCGCCATCGGCTGAGATTGACGTCGGTCCAGAGCCTCTCGGCGGCGAACTTTAATGTCGAGACCTCTTGCCGTCGTAGGCGAGCCAGACTGACTGCCTACGCGTGGATGGAGACCTCATCCTCTTTCTTCCCACCTTGTCTAGATGGCGAGGGACGTCTCGACAGCAAAGGATGCTTTGATGGCGAGGGATGTTTCGACATAGACTGATGTCTCGATGGCGATTTAGACGCCGACTGAGCACAGTGTTACCTTGGATGAAGATCTGTCCCTCGACGGAGGAGACCGATATCTTTTTTCCACCGCTTTTCTTCGACTCTTTAGGATGAGAAGAGGGCTTTCTGGAATGATGCTCTTCTCGCCCACTCACTGGTTCTCCTCTCTCATGAAGGGAATGCAGCTTTATCTTCCTCTCTCTAAAGGTACTCTTGGAAAACTTGCTGCAGTGGCAACATTGGTCTGGCTTGTGGGATGAAGGCAAACAATACAGACCGAATGAGGGTCTGACTTGGCTATCTTTTTACTACAGGCCAGGCACTTATTAAATAAGGCCGGCATTTTGACTGGAAAAAATAGGCAAGTCAGAAAAAAATTGCTGAATTAGTCTGAGAGAGACTAAAGACGTAGAGTGAAGTCAAATTAAGTTTCTACCAGAAAGAAGAGAAAAAATATTACCAACTGGTGAGCTCAATGCTCCAGGATCCTCACAGAAGGAGCCGGAAAAAAAGAACTGACCTGTCACCCATGGTGCATGATGGGAGCGCCTTGGGGTCATGGAGGTCTTTAAGGCACAGTGCCAATTTTCCAATGGTTTTCTATGCAGCCTGTCTAGCTGATTCGGTCTGTTTTTAACTTTGAAAATAAAGGTTGTGTGTTTCAAAGAAACTCAGGGCAGTTTTCTTCTTTACATATATAATATATGGTGATTTATATGTCTTTATTTTGTCAAATGTACAAGCTTTACATGTAATATTTGCAGTTTTAGAGCCTAACCGTGTTTTTCAGGCTGTATATGTATATTATCTATATATATATGGGTATTTATATGTGTGTGTATATGTAAATATATGCATATTATTGGCTATTGCTCCGGGATCCCGCACGTAGACAGGACTATTTAGTGCTTATGACTATTGAGTATCCCCTGTAAGAGAATGTGTGCCTTTTTGTTTTTGAATGTAGTACATGGCTGTAATGTCCATCCGGATCAAGAAAGCTTTGTTTTGTACATGTACTTGGAAGGATTTCAGTGCTAGGAATTTTGCTAGCAGTTCTAGCTGATTGATGTGGAGCACTTTTTGCTGAGTGGTCATTTTCCTTGAGTTGTATGGTGTAGCAGATGGGCTCCCCATCTTGTGAGGGATGAGTCTGTTGTCAGTCCTATCTGTGGAACAGGTTCGAGGAACGGCAGCCCTCAGAACAAGTTTTTGGTGTTCCACCACTGCAGAGAGTGATGTGTGTGGCTGTCCACCAAAACCAGGTCTGTAAGTTGTCTTTGAGGATGATTCCACTGATGTGCTAGACATTCCTGCAATGGGCACATCTGCAGTCTTGCACATGGTGCAATAAAAATGCAAGAAGCCAGCATGCCTTTTATTTGCATGAACACTCTGGCTGGGAGAGATTGCTGGTTTTAAACTTTGTGACTAAAGCTTGAATGCTCTGTATCCTGGCCGGACTGGGATAAGCTAGAGCTGTATTGGTGTTTATTGTAGCCCCCAGATATTTATGTACATGAGAGGGCTGGCGATATGACTTGGTGTACTGGATTGTAAACCCAAAGTTGTGCAGTGTTTGAATAGTTTGAGATGTGTGCTGGACACACTGATTGAATGACTTGGCTTTTATGAGCCAAACGCCCAGGTATGGGAAGACATGGATGTGTGGTCTTCTGAGATGTGCTGCTACTACTGCTAGGCACTTTGTGAACACTCGTGGTGCAGTTGTGACCCAGAATAGAAGGACTTTGAACAGATAGTGTTGTCCTAGTATAAATCTTTGATACTTCCTGTGAGAAGGATGTATGGAGATGTGAAGTAGGCATCCTTTAGGTCTAGTGTGGTCAGGAAATAGCCTTGTTGCAATAATGGGAGGACTAGTTGCAAAGTGATTCTTTGAAAATGATCTGAGTGTATATACAGATTGAGGGGCCTTAGGTCAAGGATTGGTCTTAGTATCCTGTCCTTTAGAGCGAGTAACAAACCCCTGTTGCTTGATGTTGCAACGGAAGAACAATAGCTACTTACCTGTAATCTGTGGTTCTCCAGTATTGGTGTCTTTCATAGATTCACATGTCTGATTAATTCCCAGTCGTTTGAGTGGGAGTCCCACGGTACATAAAAAAGCAATAATATCCTTGGAAAAACTTGATAATAACCAACCAGGAAGTAAAGTAGCCCAAGCTACAAGAGTAAAAACTTCGACACTCATGACTATCCAACTCATTTTGTAAAGTCCAAACCGCAGCCAATCAGGCGACAGCACCCACCAGAATGTTTTCCCCAGAGGCTCAGGCTCTCAGATTTTTTTCTCACAGGAGTGAAGCTAAAAACTTCCTAGCCAAGAGCTTCTGAGGGGAGGTGGGCGGGTTGCATGTGAATCTATGAAAGACACCAATACTGGAGAAGAAAACAAGTTACTTACCTGTAACTTTGGTTCCCCAGTATTGGTAACTTTCATAGATTCCCATGCTTTGCATCATTTCCCGTCGGAATGGGAGCCTCGGTAAATAGAAAATACCTTAGTAATAAGCACAAAGTGAAAAAATAGGCCTAGGCCTCATCTCATTTTGTAGCTTATCCACCTTTTTGTAAAAGAGACCAAATTCTTGCAGTAGCCAATCAGAGCAGCCTCACCCCATAGAACCTTCCTGAGAGAAACTCAAAGCCTCCGATTTTTGTAGCCGTTGTGAACAGCATCATCATAAGACAATAAGGCTGAGCTTTCCCAGGGGAGGCGGGTGGGCGCATGGGAATCTAATAAAGTTACCAATACTGGGGAACCAAAGTTACAGGTAAGTAACTTGTTTTCTTGCCCCAGTATTGGAACTTTCATAGATTCCCATGCTTTGTATCAGAATAACTAGCAGTAAATAGAAAAAGCATATTTTGTAATATGTGCACCTGAAAATGCCATACATAATTCTGATAAGAAAAACCAGATAAACTGGACACCCCTTTCGAGGAGCGCTGAATGAAACAAAAAGCTGGGAAGACTTTCTGAACTGTCTTGTGCGCTCCAAGTAGAATTTAAGACATCTGTGAATGTTTAAAGAGTGCAAAGCCCTTTCAGCTGGTGTGGAAGGCTGCGGAAAGAAAGATTTTAAGACCACTGGCTCATTCAGATGAAATTCGGAGGGTACCTTCAGAATAAATTTAGGATTTGTCCGTAGGATGAGAACATTATTTTTGAACTGTAGAAAAGGTTCCTTAATTGCGAAAGCCTGGAGCTCACAAACTCTTCTAGCTAATGTCAGGGCCAAGAGAAGAGCTAGTTTCCACGAGAGAAACTTAAGGTCAGCCTTATGAATAGGCTCAAATGGGGCCTTCATAAGATACGACAAGACTAAATTCAGATGCCAGGCTGGTGGTGGAGGCCGGACTGGTGGAAAGACCCTGAATAAACCTTTCAGGAATTGTTTGATAATCCTTGCCGACCACAGAGAAGGACCTGATGAGCGTCTGAATCTAGAAATGGCCGCTAGATGTACCTTTACAGAAGGAGCCAATCCAGATTTCGCCAGAGAAAGGATGTAAGGTAAGAGTTTGTGCGGCACAGAAGTATATGGATGTAGACCTTTCCGACACCAAAAACAGAATCTCTTCCACTTAGCCCGATAGGTCTTGTTGGTACTAGGCGCTCGGACCTGGGCCAAAATGTCTTTACATTCTATTGAGAGATTTAAACCCTGGAACTCTCCAAACTCAGGAGCCATGCTGTCAATCGTAGAGACTTAAAGTCCGGATGTAGAACCTGTCCGTGACCCATTGTCAACAGTGTTGGTACAGGATGTAGGAGAATTGGCTGATCCTGGGAGAGGAGGAGAAGTTCCGTGTACCAAAACTGTCTGGGCCATGCTGGTGCGATCAGAATCATCCTGCACGGCTCTACCTTGAGCTTGCGGATCAATCTCGGAATCAGCGGAATGGGAGGAAAGGCATAAACAAATGCGCCGGACCAAGCAATCAAAAGGGCATTCCCCAAGGACTCCAGATGGTGAACCCTGCTTGCGAAGGACTGGCATTTGGCGTTCTGGGGAGTTGCAAACAGATCGATGGATGGGGTCCCCCAGCGTGCAAACAGTTCCTCCAGAATGGTCTGGTCCAGTTCCTACTCGTGGGAGATAGTCCTTTGGCGACTCAAAGTGTCCGCCGTGACATGGAGTGTTCCCGCTAGATGTTCCGCTGAAAGGGCGATATTGTTGTGGATCACCCAATTCCAAAGTGTCTGGGCTTCCTTCGAGAGGGTGGAAGATCTCGTTCCGCCTTGCTTGTTTATGTAGTGCATGGCTGTGGTGTTGTCTGTACGAACCAGCTTTGCACGGTCGCGGATTCGTGGAAGGAAGGCTTGTAAGGCCAGACGAATGGCAATAAGTTCCAGTAGATTGATGTGGAACTTGACTTGAACTGGGCTCCAATGGCCACTGACCTTCAGTTCTTGGAGGACCGCTCCCCATCCTTCCATGGAAGCATCTGTCGTCAAAACCATGGGAGATGGTGGAAGTTGGAACGGGAAACCTCTGGAAAGATGGTCTTTCAGCAACCACCAGCTGCTTGCCTGCCTCATCTCCGGAGTAATGACAATCCTGTAGTCGAAGGAACCTGTGACTTGACGCCATTGTTTGTCCAACTGTTCTTGCAGTGGATGCATTCGCAGCCTGCAGTGCGGAACCAATGGTATGCAGGATGAAATCGATCCTAGAAGAGATTTGTACTTGCGAACTGACAGAAAATTCCGTGTCTGAAGAAGGCGGGCTGAAAAAAAATCAGCTTGTTCTGGCGCTCTTCCGAAGGAAAAGCCAGGCAGCACTCTGTGTCCAGGATAGCCTCTAGAAACTTCGCTGTCTTGGAGGGGCGTAACTGATTTTTCTCTGTTGAGCCGAAGACCCAGTTGCTCGAACAGTTGTCTGCAGGTCGTGACTGCCCTGGACGCCTCTTGGAAAGAAGGAGCTTTCAGCAGCCAATCGTCCAGATATGGAAAGACCTCTAAAGACAGTCTCCGGAGAAAGGCTGCCACCGGAGCTAGTACCTTTGTAAAGATTTGTGGAGCGGATCGGAGACCAAAAGGCAGGACTTTGAATTGAAAGTGGCTCTTGCCTACTGTAAACCGAAAGTATTGCCTGTGAGCTGGATGAATGGGTACGTGGAAGTAAGAGTCTTCCAAATCTAAGGTCGCCATGTAGTCCCCTGGATTGAGAAGGCGGAGGATGTCCTGAAGAGTGATCATCCTGAAGGATAACTTGATGAGAAGTGTTGAGCTGCCGCAGATCTAAAATCGGACGCCACTTGTCCCTCGTCTTCCGAATCAGGAAGAACCTGGAATAGAATCCTTTCCCCTTTTGGGAGAGGGGTACAGGTTCTATTGCCCCCTTGGTGAAGAGTTGGTGGGCCTCGAGATAAAGGAGTTTGAGATGTTTGGGTGGAAAGGCGTCTGGAGCTCTTGTTGGAGGAAGATCTTGAAATTCCAACGTGTATCCTTCCTTGATGATCTGTAGGACCCACTGGTCTGTTAGGACCATCCAGTTGTTGAGGCAATGGGCAATCCTGCACCTCACTGGTGTTAATGAGGGCACAGGAACAGTGGAAAGAGCCACCTGGCTGCTATTGTTTCCTGATTTGTCTCTCCTTTGTTGGCCTTGTCGTCCTCTCGGCTGTTGGCGAGAGAAAGAACCTCTCTGAGAGTATTGAGGTTTATATATTTGGCTAGATTGTGAGCCGGAAGAGTAGCGGTGCCAATTGCCGCCTCTATAGGTGGAGAATCCTCTCCCTCTTGGTCCTCTGAAGGGTACTTTGCGATATTGCAACGTTCCTAAGGATTTGGCCGTATCAGTATCTTTCTTTATGCCCTGTAGGGCGTCATCTACGTGTTTGCCAAATAGCATCTCTCCATCGTATGGCAGATCTAGAATCTTATTCTGCACCTCCTGTCTGAACCACGTGGCCCTCAACCATCCTTGGCATCTCAGGACCGCCGAGCCGGCTAGCGCTCGAAATACTGTGGTTGCTATGTCCATAGCACAGTCAATCACCTCCGAAGAGGCCCGCTCTCTCTCCATGAAATGAAATGAAATGAAATGAAAAGGAATTTCTAAAGCGCATGGCTGCCCTTGAGCGTCCCAGCGCTACGTGTACACACAGACAGACCTCCTCTGAACCGCATCCCGAGATGTTAGTCATTCTGGGGGAAAAGGAACGTTTTCAAAGATTTTCGGAATCTGGTCAAGTTAGGTTCTTTCCTCATTGATGTTGGGAGGGAGTTCCATAGCTGGCCCGCATTTATTGAGAAGCGGCGTCCTCCGGCCCTTGCTCTTTTTGCTCTCGGGATAGCTACCAGGTTTTCCTCGCCAGAGCGGAGCGTTCGTGATGATTTGTAAGGGCGGATCAGATCTCTGAGGATCGGAGGGCCTGTGCCTTGGAGGACTCTGAACACTGTACAATATCTTCTTTACCTCTTCCTTAGAGGAATCCTGTAGTTCCTCCACAAACGGAGAAAGGTCGCACCACATCTGGCGATCGTAACGCCCCCGAATCGCCAAAGCATTAGCCGCCCTAACCATAAGACTGGCCATTGTAGAGAATCTTTTACCCACATTGTCTAAACGCCTGCCCTCTTTATCTGGAGGCGTAGTTAGCGGCGTGGATGTATTTTTTTATTTGCTCTGTGCGGCCTGAGAAATTACAGAGTCCGGTTTTGGTTGACCCAGGAGACACGCCGGGCTGCCATCTGGTGCCTTATACTTTTTCTCCAGTCTTGGAAGCACCGGGAGGACTGTGGCTGGATTTTGCATAGCCTTCAGTCCAAACATGTTCAATGATGGAGATTGAACGTACTGATTTCCTAAATGGTTCCTTGAAATCGTACAAGAAACATTCTGACTGAACTGTGGTAACAGGGAGACCAAACCTGTTGGAAGCCCGTTCCATCAAGTTGTGAAAACCTCCAACATCCGCTGGAGGAGAGGTAGCGCTATCAAGGTTCTGTGATGTCCGGATCACGAGGGTCATCTGGATTCCAGTCCACGTGCTGGTCTTGGTCAGGGTCCATTTGCTGGTCCGCATCTGACGAGGCATTATCATTATCTGTATCATGAACAGGCACTACTTCTTGTGGATGTGCTGCAGGTGCAGTATCACGATCTCTCAGAGGCAAAGAGTGTTCTGACACAGGCTGTGATGGCTGAGGCGGCGGTGTCTGAGTGCGCACCTTTTGAACCTCCTGAGTAGGAAAACTCCTTCGGTAGTCCTGCAACATAAGTTGTAGATCCGAGGTATGAGTGGATGGCATCGCCACCATCTCTTGTTGAGATTGACGCGAAGGCTTCTGCAAAGGCATTTGCATGCTAGGCATTTCCTCTCCTCCATAATAATGTTCTGGAACATAGTGTTGGTGTTCCATCTCCTTCCTCAGAACTGATATCCTGAACCTTAACTTGCAGGTCATAAGGGCTATATGCTTGGCCAAAGTCGCTATAAGCTTCTTCATCAGAATCGTCATCCAACAGTAGGTTAGGTGGAAATTTTTTAACCTGTCGCGGAGATGTAATTTCTGGTGTTATTTGCCTTCTTTTGCGTGAAAAAACAGTTTTTTCAGTCGCCGACGACATAGTCGACGGGGTCGTCGTAGACTAACGCTTTTAAGGATTGTGTCGTCGACAGAAGAAACTGCGCTAGTCGTCGAGGATTGTGCTGTCAACGAGAAGCTCATAGTCGACGATGGATGGAGCGTCGACGGTATAGTCGACAAACTCGCTGTCAGCATTAAGGTTACAGGAGTCGTCGACACTGTCGTCGTCGAAGCGATCTTCGTCGTCATCGTCGTCGTGAAGGTGATTTTCGTCGACGACAAACAGGCATCAGGTGTCTTTAACACAGTCGACGGGGCAGGCCCCGTCGTCGCAGCAGTCGTCGACGAGGCTAATTTCACAGACACATCCTTTTTTACAGAAATCGTCGGCGTACCTGTGGTTTGACGACCGCTGTTTTTTTTTATCCGAAACGACTTCCTGGGTTGCAGTTGAAGGCTTTTTCACCCCTCTATCCCTTTCAGAGGGAGGTGAAGTGAAAGGAGCAACTTTCTTCGCCTTCTTTGAGGGTTGCGATTCCTCAGGCTTTCCCTGCCTCTCCTTTTCACCGCGGTGAGGAGATTTTTGGGAAGCAGGCCTGTCAGACCCATCAGAGGTCCCTGGTAAGGCCTTGAGAAGGGGCTCGTCTGAAGTAGAAGGGGGAGACCTACCCCTCTTCTTAGACTTCTTAGATGACACCATCGACGAGGAGCCCTCACTGTCTAATGACATAAGTTCTTTGCGGTCCTTTATCTTCTGAAGCCATGTGAGGAGACGTCCTTCCCTGTCCCTCAAGGTCTTCGTGGAGAAGGTTCTGCAAATTTTGCAGTCCGTGGCTTTATGGTCAGGATACAGGCAGTATATACAGTCCCCATCTTTGTCCTCAAACAATCTCTTCTTTGAGCAGGTAGCACAGGCTCTGAAAAGTGCTTTTTTTTCCTTGTCAGACATGACAAAAAAGAGATATAAGTTGAAGAAAAGTAGTTTGGAATTGAAGAAAATGAGCAGAGCTCAATGGAGACTCCCTTGCACAACGTGCGGTAGAAAATCTGAGGCTCTGAGTTTACAAGACCACATACATTACATTACATTCTCTCAGGTAGGTTCTATGGGGCGAGGCTGCTCTGATTGGCTACTGCAAGAATTTGGTCTCTAACAAAAAGAGGTGGATAAGCTACAAAATGAGATGAGGCCTAGGCCTATTTTTTCAACTTTGTGCTTATTACTAAGGTATTTTCTATTTACCGAGGCTCCCATTCCGACGACGGGGAATGATAAAGCATGGGAATCTATGAAAGTTCCAATACTGGGGCAACCACAGATTACAGGTAAGTAACTATTGTTAGTCTCCAGTATTAGGGTGTCTCAGATTCACATGCCTGAATCAGAATAGATCGCAGTACCGAAATAATGCTTGGAAGACGCCATTTGTAAGAGTTTGTACATAGCAAGTACATACATTTACATATTAAAGGAGCAACATTCATATATGCATGAAAACACTTGCAATCACATGAGAATACACCCAATATAGGCATGGAATAAGCGTCTGGAAAGTAATACAGGAGGGAAAACAGAGGCTCATCTTATCTAAAAAGATTGCGTAGAACCGCTTGACCCACTGACGTATCAGCCTAGCTGGCAGCATCCAAACAATAATGCTTGATGAAAGTAGGTCTGCTGGACCAAGTCCCTGCTCTGCAGATTTGTTGACGAGGAACTCCAGCGGAAATAGCAGTCGAGGAAGAAACAGCTCTTGTATAGTGAACTCTTGGAGTTGTCTGTAAAGGTCTTCCAGATTGTATATGGCAAAAGTCAATAGCTGCAGAAATCCATCTAGCTATGGTTTGTTTAGACACTACTTGTCCTATCTTTCTATAGGCAACAAACAGTTGATCGAATTTGCGAATGTCAGAGGTCCTTCGTAAACAGAATTTTCTAACATCTTCTGATGTCAAGAGCATGTAATGTCCTCTCGCAGGCGATTGCGGATTAGGAAAAACATCTTTAAGATGACTGGTTCGTTCAGGTGAAAACCCGAAGGGACCTTAGGCATAAACTTTGGGTTTGTACGTAGCTCCACAGAAGTGTACGTGAATTGTAAGAAAGGTGAATTGACTGTGAAAGCTTGAACATCACTGACTCTTCGCTAGCAAAAGAGAAACGTTCCAGGTTAGGAATTTGAAATACACCCTGTGAATTGGCTCAAATGGGTGGCGCATGAGCTGCGCTAATAAAACGTTAAAATGCCATGATGGAGGCGGACGACGTACAGGAGGAGACATTCTGAATATTCCTTTAAAGAACTGCTGAATTCTTGAAGAATAAAGAGAGGTGGACCCATCCTGACGTACCTTGAAATAGCTGCCATAAAGACCTTCAACGTTGCATGAGATAAGCCTGATCTTGCCAATTGCAAGAAAAAAGGTAATATCCGGTCCGGCGTTGCATGAAATGGGTGAACCCCAGCAGATTGACACCAAATGCAGAATCTTTTCCATTTAAGTTTGTATGTCTTTATTGTAGCAGATGCTCGCGCGTTAGCCAGTACCTCCTTACAATCCGCAGAGATATTCAGATGATCGAATTCAAGGTGCTCATGTGCCAAGTTGTTACTTTTAGAGAAGCCGGATCCGGGTGGCAAATTTGACCATTCTGAATGGAGAGGAGATTCGGTATTGGAGCGCACTCTGAGAGGAGAAGAAGTTCGGTGAACCAGTACTGGCGAGGCCAACTGGGGGCGATGAGAATAAAGAGACACTGCTCTTTCTTCATCTTCCAGAGAACTCTGGGAACCAACGGTATCAGAGGAAAGGCATAAGCATATATTTGAGACCATTCGATCGAAAACACATCCCCCTTAGAGTCCCTGTGGGAATGCCAGTTTGCAAGAATATGCATTAGCTATTTTTCTTGGTCGCAAAGAGGTCCAGATCAGGATGACCCAACGGCTGGGAGATTCCATTCGGCTTTTGCAGTTCCCATTTGTGGTTGGTCACCATTGACCTGCTGAGGGTGTCCGCCAGCACATTTGCAACTCCCAGCACATGAACAGCCATGAGATTGACCCTGAGTCATATCACCCAAACCCATGTCTCTTGGGCTTCCTGAGATAGAAGAACCAACCTCGTTCTTCCCCGTTTTTTAAAGTAATGCATACTTGTAGTATTGTCTGTGTGAACCAATACTGTGGCCCCTTGAGGAATTGCACGAAAGGATTTGAGGGCTAAGAAGATGGCACTTAGCTCTAGCAGATTGATGTGCCAAGCGTTTTCTTGAGGGCTCCATTCCCTGCTGACCTTCAGCCCTTGAAGATGTGCTCCCCAACCCTCAAGGGAGGAGTCTGTGGAGCTTGTGTAATTTGGAGCCTCTTGAAGGAACGCATCCCTGCCACAAATTTCTTTCGCTTACCCACCAAATAAAAAGCCTCTCGCATCTGAGGAGTGATTTGAATGAGATCTTCGAATGAACGAGACTTGCAACCACTGCTTGTCTAGCTCCTCTAGCATTTTTCTCATGTGTAATCTGTAGTTGGGAACCAACGGGATGCAGGTGGAGGCCGTGGACAGGAATGACTTTGGATCTACTGAAACGGACCTTTTTGTACGTAGAAGAACCACCAAGAGGGATCTGCAGGCCCGTCGTTCGTGTGAGACAAACACCTTTGCTAGGAGTGTATTGATTGATGCTCCGAGAAATGTTCGTATCGGAGCGAGGACTAGTTGGGACTGGTCATGATTTATTGAAAACCAGGTTTTCAAGTCTGGGTGTGCTGGACTGCTTGTACATAAGAGCCAGTCCTTATTATACAGTTGTCTCAGTAATGATACAATTGTATGCCTTGCATATGTAGATAAGCTACCACTGGTGCCAGGATCTACGTAAAGACACGTGGAGCGGACCCAAGTCCAAAAGGTAGGATTTTAATTGAAAATGTTTTGTACCTATTGTAAAGCGTAGCCACTTCCTGAGCTTAGGAAGGATTGGCACATGAAAATAGACATCCTGGAGGTTGAGTGTAGTTATAAAGTACTTCTGGCATAAGAACTTTAGGACTTTGCGGTACAAGATCTGTAAAGTTAGCGCAAAGATCTAAAATCAGGCGCTACTTTCTTGATTTGCTTGTTGATGAGGAACTGAGAGTAAACCCTAACTCTGTTGGAGATTCTGAACCACTCGGCGGTCCCGGTTTGTATCCATATAGAGACTTGTGCAAACTACTCCCGTAGATTAGGAGGTGGAGGTCCCTTTGGAGGTGTAGAAAGGGGGAAATTTGACAAATTCCAGAGTGTGCCCTTGGACACGACGTTTAAAAAACCCAACTGTCCACTGTCACCTTTGGCCAATTGGAATTAAAGTGAGATTAGACCTCCGACGTTTTTGGAGGGAATAAAGGTGGGCTCCAAGGTAATCCATTGTTTCTTAGAAGAGTTGCCTCGGCTGTACGATGATTTTCCAAGTAGGACATGTTGGTATTTTGCCTATGTGACTGCGTTTGATTTGAGTACCGCTGTTGGTTCTGATTGTAGGATCCAATACTGGATGGAACTCCTTTGAAAATAGGACGTGGAGCTACGTCCTCGGCACCACGAAAAGGCTGCGATTCTATACTGGAGAGTCGCGAGGGTGCGGGCAGTATCTGTGTCCTTTAAAATGGTCTGCAGTGCCTCATCAACATGCTTGCCAGAGAGGGATCCTTTATGAAAAAGGCAAGCGAAAGACGTAGCATTGAAGCAAAATTTTCTTTGCCAGACTGATTCTATTGCGAGCGGTCGAAAAACCTGTACACGCAATGTCCACTGCAAAGTATTTTTTACGATGCACTTCCCTCTCGCTCTCTCCTGCAGGATCTTCAAAGCGTGAGGCTTGGAGGAATCTGGAATAAATTCTACCAGCGCCAACCCGTCAGAGCACATCTGGCGGCATACCTGCCCAACTGGATTGCATGATAATCGCTGTGCAGCCTGAGTAATGACTGAGTCAGGGTTAGGCAGAGAGACTAGACAATCAGGTGAATAGTCTGGAGCTCCACATTTCTTGTCGAGGCGTGAAAAAAAAAAAAAAGAACGCCGGCAGAGTTTGGCCTCTGCATGAGTTAACCACCGTCTTGCTAAATAAAGTCTATGATAGAAACTGAACGAACTTGTTTCTTTTTTTTTTTTTTTTTTCAATCATAGAGAAAAACGGACCTCTTCCAACAGGACGAGGGGAAAGGGGAGAGTGATTTGCCGCTCTCTTCATAAGGAGGGGAAAAACTCCAATATTCACCGGAGGCGAATGAATTAGAAATCCAGTTGTAAGAGAAGACGTAATCTCGCCATGTGTAACGACCGGATTCTCAGGACAGGCAGCTCACCAACCGTGGCTAACCCAGTCATCACGCAACACTCTTCTCAGGCCACTATTTACAAGATATCTAGAATACTCACCTGAGAAAGTGAAAAGAAGCTATTTACAAGCCTATGTAGTCAAACATACTACTAACATCTAAGGAATTTTATATTTTATCCTATAATTACCTCATTTTATCTTTATAGTCGCCAGACCTATTTGGGAGTTATTTCCTGTCAAAACCACCCTGTCTTCCATTTCTCAGTTACCTGTAAGAAGGGAATCACCCATCCTTCTGTACGACAGCACCTGTTTAAAAAGAAAGGTTACTCCTGCCATAAAAACACTCAAATATGCAACCGGGGTCTCCTTCGATAAGGGCCGGTCCTCACCGGTTCCTAACTAGTGAAATAACAAATTAACTATAATATCACTTCTGAACTACAAACGCCTCAGAAAACTGAGGCAGGAAGACAAGATGGCTGCTCGCTAGTTTAGGCCTTTAGGCCCGAAAAGAGGAAAAATAGGCATAGAATCATGCCAAAGCCAATAGGCAAACCCTACAAATAGGCCGAAATAAAGGATTCATAGCAATATACTGAGATGGCATGCCAAAGCCAATAGGCAAACCCTACAAATAGGCTGAAATAAAGGATTCATAGCAATATACTGAGATGGCAGTGGACTACTAGTCATCACTAATCCAAATCGGGCAAATTATCCTGTCGTTACACCATGGTACAGGCCGTGGCTGTCTCGCTATCAGAAATACATAATTCTGATCTGAAGAAAAAAAATGTTCATACAACTATGTGCTGTCCAAGAAGAATAATGGCGGAAGTAAAAAGCCATCACGCCATCAAGGGGATGTAGCGGAAAGCTGCTGTCGACAAAATAATTAGTCTACAAAAGCACTGTGCATAAAAGTCAACAGTGCGTGAAACCAACTGTCAACGGGCTCAACCGCCGACTAATCCAACAGTTGACAGGTTCATCCGTCAACGAAGCCAACTGGCGACGAAGCTGAATGTCGTTGAAGCTCACCGTCTGAGCTCAGCTCCTACCGAGCTCAGCTCAGCTCCTACCGAGCCCAGCTCAGCTCCTACCGAGCCCAGCTCAGCTCCTACCGAGCCCAGCTCAGCTCCTACCGAGCTCAGCTCAGCTCCTACCGAGCCCAGCTCAGCTCCTACCGAGCCCAGCTCAGCTCCTACCGAGCCCAGCGTCCACCGAGCCCAGCGTCCACCGAGCCCAGCGTCCACCGAGCCCAGCGTCCACCGAGCCCAGCGTCCACCGAGCCCACCGTCTACCGAGCCTACCGCCGACTAAATTTACCATCGACAAAACTCAGTGGTTGACGAGCCTGGAGTCGACAAGAGGGCACGGTTGTCGACGAATGCCTGGAGCCACTGTCATCGCATAGCACTAGTGACGGCAGAGATTGTCATCAGAGTACATCGACCGTATCGTCGACAAGCTAGCACATTTTCACGTACAAAAGTGTGCAGAGTGAGTCTAGACTCGAGAGTAAATCTCGTGGGCGTAGTTGTGTGAGGCAGACTAAAGGAAGGCCAGAGACCCCTTAATTGTGATGTTAATTCAGCTGAAGTAGAGGAGAAGCATCACTTAAAACCTTAATGTGCAGGACAAACAAAAAAATCCTCCCACATCAGAAGGGATCACAATCACAAAAACATCCCTTCTCCTCCTACCAAGTCAGAGACAGGCAGAGTTCTGGTCCATATACTCTTCATGAGGGTTCACAGGAAAAGGTCTCAGCTTTCCAAGAGTGACGTAGGGTCTAAAGATTGACTTTGTGTAAGAAGACATTACAAAACTGATATAATGAAGAATAAATTGAAGAAAATTGAAGAACTGAGCAGATCTCAGGGAGACTCCCTTCAACAGCTTGCGGTAGAAAATCTGAGAGCCTGAGCCTCTGGGGAGAACATTCTGGGGGGTGCTGTCGCCTGATTGGCTGAGGTTTGGACTATACAAAATGACTAGGACAGTCATACGTGTGGAAGTTTTTACTCTTGTAGCTTGGGCTACTTTCCTTCCTCCTGGTTGGTTATTACCAAGGAGGAAGTAATCCTATTGCTTTTTTATGTACCGTGGGACTCCCACTCAGACGACTGGGAATGATTCAGGCATGTGAATCTATGAAAGACACCCTGTAGGAGAGTAGGGTCTGCAATCCTATGATCACCCCAGATTTTTGCTTTTTGCTTCACTGGTTTATGACTTCTCTGGCTGTGGGCCTGCTAATCAGACCCACAGCCTTGCTGTTCTCTCACTAAATTGACACGTGTACCTTAGGTGCATTTACCAATTGGTACTGGGCCACCTTATCAGACCCTGTAACTCAGGGCATAGGTGTACCCAGGGCCTACCAGGGGCTGCAGCATGTATTATGCCACCCCTGGCTGGCCATCTAAATCTGACACAACTGGCTGCACGACAGCTGGGGCAAGGTGGTGTAATCACCCTTTGCTTTAGATATAGTATATCTATATCTAACCCTAAAATGGACACACAGATTCCTATCAGTCACTCCTATGGCAGGCCTTGACAATCTTGAAGGCAGAGTGCTTGGAATCGTGTGAGATGGTGCTCTGGCATGAGCTGAGCCAGTTTGCAGATTGGGGAACCAAGTCCTAATAGCTGTTCCATGATAACGCGTACCATATACTCTTGAGTGTATTATAATCCTCGCGGTTATATGCTAACTCTGGTATCGCTTTATCAAAACATGTTGAGTAAGGTGTCATACGAATTGGAATACTAACCCCTTGCCAATTCTGGCGACGGGGTTAGCATTCCACCCTTCTAGAGGGACACGACATGTATGTAACTGTGAACCCCGGTTAAAGTTAACTCAAGCCTCAGCATCACAAAATGGATGCTGCCACCACAGACAAGTCTGACCCCCTGCAGCTGGGAGTCCTTCCAGCGAGGGGAGCTTGGACAAAGGGTTTCCTGTCAGGGGTTGTGCTAGCACCATCCCAAACAGGGTTTTGTGTATCCTGGGTAGGCAGGGCTTTAGAGGAAGGTGACTGCAAGTGGCACCCCGGTGCTCACTATGCATCTGCCGGCTAGAACCAGTTCCAGGGGCACACCAGCCCCTAAGCTGGGGAAAGTCCGGCATGGGAGAGGGGTGTAACCACCCCCCTTCCTGGTCCCACCCATGGGCAGGACCTAGTCGCGTGCCAGCCCCTTTTCCAAATTAGATCATCTTTGAATCCTGAAACTACTTTCTACGAAAGGACATTCGAGACTCTTCTCAAGATTTCTCCCTTGTGGCCAAGGAGTAGTCACCCTGCACCCACAGGCACCAGCCAAGAACACTGGTTTGCTGCACGTCCTTCCTCCGGAATCCGACTGACCAGCACGACGAGACCCGGCTTCCCTGGCACCTCTGACCTCTACCTACGTCTACAGCTCAGCTGTGATCCGTGGGTGCGACGAGACCGAGGGACCGGCCATCTTCAAGACTGCACGACTCTTGCCCAGCACGACCGCCGAGGGGTCCTCGAGTGAGTGCTTTGGAGTCGGAGAAGCCCCAACCCTGAGCAGCTCCAGCACCGAAGTTCAGCCCTCCAGCATCCACCAGATCTGCGTGGGGCCCTTCTGCTTTATGCTGCTCACCGCGTTGTCTGGCTACTAGCCCGCTGGTTTGTGGCCTTCCCGACGACGACGACCGACATCAACACTGCTGGTCTGGTTGCTCCAGACTGGCCCTTGCTCCCTTCCAAAAGAGGAGCACCCCGGACCCTCCTGGTCCACTCCAGACGCCATTTTGAGTCCACCGCGTGGGCTTGAATTTGCCAAGACTTGTTGCCCCAATCCTGGGTCCAGCGACGTCGACAGCAGCAACCATCGTGGGACAGCTCGCACCTCCATCCTGGTTGCCGACAACGCCTCCTGGTCCGTGAGACTGCAGAGCCCAGCGTCGCCCACTCACCTGGTCGAGGTGACTTCAGCCGGTGCAATCCTGGTGCCCATCTAATCACTGGCTAGTGATTCAGAACTTGGTCCCCTCTGCTTACAGGTGTCTTCCATCTGTCCCCTCTGCTTACAGGTGTCTTCCATCTTCGATCCAGGATTCCCGACGTCTTTCCAGACCTATGCATCCGCAGCCCCTGGGCTAGGTAACTTCGGCATTTCGGTGCCCCAGCATAGCCTCACTATCCAAGGGTCCAGATCCTTTTTCGTTTTCTGTCTAACTAGTCGGGTTCGCCCGAGAACACCAACTTTGTAAATTCTAGCCTCCATAGACACTGTCCCGCATCCCGCTTGAGAGTGCACACTCTGCACCAGAGTCCCCTAGGCCTCCTGCTAGTAATCTGAAGGTTCAGTAGTCCAGTCCTAGCGATTCCAAAGCCTATTAGTCCAGTACTTACCTGCTAGTAATTTCGCATTCCACTTTTGTAGTATATGGTTATCCGTGCCCCTCGGGCATTTGTGTAAATTGTGCAACTTAAAGTATTTTCGTAAGAGTTTTGTTGTGTGCTTAGTACCCTGTCCTCAAAGAGTACAGGGCTGTTGTGATCCAAATAAATACACTGTTTATTTTCATAACACTTGTGTGGTGTCCTTTCACTTGGTGTTCAAGGGGTATATGTGATGGTAGAACGGCTGACTTAACACGCCCTCTAGAGTTTAGCCCGAAGACTGCTCGTATCCATGCTACTAGGATAGCTGGTCTATAAGGTTGACTTACAACCAATCAATGAGGGTTGTTTGGACTGATACAAAGTGCTCACTAGAATAGTGAACATTATATATCAGGCCAACTTCTCACACACCCTAATACTGGAGAAGAACATAAGTTACTTACCTGTAAACTGTGGTGTGAGAAGTTGGCCCGATATGCAGTGTTCACTATTCTAGCGACCACTATGCATCGGTCCAAACGACCCTTATGGTGATTGGTTTCAAGTCAACCTTAGACCAGCTATCCTAGTAGCGTGGATACGAGCAGTCTTCGGGCTAAACTCTAGAGGGCGTGTTAAGCCAGCTGTTATACCATCACATACCCCTTGAACACCAAGTGAAAGGACACCACACAAGTGTTATGAAAATAAACAGTATATTTTTTAGGATCACAACAGCCCTGTACTCTTTATGAGGACAGGGTACTAAGCACAGAACAAAACTCTTAGGAAAATACTTCAAGTGCACAATCAATACAAGTGCCCGAGGGCACGGAAAGTTTAGTGGTCTCGGGCGGACCCGATAAGGCAAGTCGGAAGCGAGGGACTCAGGACCATTAAGTAAGGAGGCTATGCGGGCACCTAAATGCCGGAGTTACCTAGCCACAAGGGCTGGGGCTGCACAAGTCTTACAGGCGTCGGGGGGTCTTCGCTGACGAGCCAGGAGCCGGAATTAAGGAGTTGCTGGCCGGCGACCAGTGAAGAATAGTTCGTAGAGATCCAAGCCTGGATCAGAGATCGATGATACCTGAAAGCAGAGGGGACCAAGTTCGTACTACTAGCCAGTAGTCAGAGGGTACCAGGAGAGCACCGGATGGCCGTCACCTCGACCAGGTGAGTGGGCGACGCTAGGCTCTGCAGTCTCACGGACCAGGAGGCGTTGTCGGCGACCAGGATGGAGGTGCGAGCTGTCCCACGAAGGTTGATGCTGTCGGCGTCTCTGGGCCCAGGATTGGGGCAACAAGCCTTGGCTGATTTCAGGGCCACGTGGTGGGCCTAAAATGGCGTCTTGAGTGGACCAGGAGGGTCCGGGGTGCTCCTCTCGTAAAAGGGAGCAAAGGCCGGTCTGGAGCAACCAGACCAGCAGCGGTGGTTGTCGGATGTCGTCAAGGAGGTCACAAGCCAGCGGCTAGTGATCGGACAACGTGCTGAGCAGCAAAGCAGAAGGGCCCCACGCAGACACCAGAGCACTCACCAGAGGATTCCTTCGGTGATCGTGCTGGTTTAAGAAAGCGTGCAGGTTTTGATGATGGCCGGTCCCTCGAGGTCTCGTCGCACCCACAGATCTCAGCTGAGCTGACTATGTGGGTAGAGGTCAGAGGTGCCAGGGAAGCCGGTTCTCGTCGAGCTGGGTCGTCTGATTCCTGAGGAAGGACTTGCAGCAAACCGCAGAGTTCTTAGATGGTGCCTGCGGGTGCAGGGTGACTACTCCTTAGTCACAAGGGAGAAATCTTGAGAAGAGTCTCGAATGTCCTTTCGTAGAAAGTAGTTCTTGATTCAAAGATCTAATTTGGAAGGGTCCCCGCTCCGGCCTTTATCCTAAAGAAAGGGGTGGGTACATGACTAGGTCCTGCCCTAGGGGTGGGACCAGGAAGGGGGGTAGTTACACCCCTCTCCCCTGCCGGACTTTCCCCAGTTCAGGGGCTGCGCGCCCCTGGAACTGGTTCTAGCCGGCAGATGCGTAGTGAGCACCGGGGTGCCACTCCGCAGTCACCTTCCTGTAAAGCCCTGCCTACCCAGGATACACAAAACCCTGTCTGGGATGGTGCGAACACCGCCCCTGACAGGAAACCCTTTGTCCAAGCTCTCCTCGCTGGAAGGACTCCCAGCAGCAGGAGGTCAGACTCGTGTCTGTGGTGGCAGCGTCCATTTTGTGGAGCTGAGGCTTCAGTTAACTTTAACCGGGGTTCACAGTTACGTACATGTCGTGTCCCTCTAGAAGGGCAGAATGATAACCTCGTCGCCAGAATTGGTGAGGGGGCAGCATCCCGATACGTATGACACCTTACTCAACATGTCTTGATAACGCTATACCGAAGTTACCGATATGATACGCGTTATCATGGAACAGCCATTGGGTCTTGGTTCCGCAAGCTGCAACCGGGCTCGGCTCGTGCCAGAGCCCAATTCACACGGTTCCATGCACTCTGCCTTCAGGATTGTCAAGGCCTGCCATAGGAGTGACTGATAGGAACTCGGGTGTCCATTTTAAGGTTAGATATAGGGATACTATACCTACAGCAACGGGCGAGTACGCCACGTTGCCCCAGCTGTCGTGCAGCCAGTTGTGTCAGATTTAGATGGCCAGCCAGGGGTGGCATAATACATGCTTCAGCCCCTGGTAGGCCCTGGGTACACCGATGCCCTGAGTTACAGGGTCTGACAGGGTGGCCCAGTTCAAATTGGGTGATGCACCTAAGGTACACACATCAATTTAGCGAGAGAACAGCTAGGCTGTGGGTCTGATTGGCAGGCCCACAGCCCGAGAAAGTCGTAAACCAGTGAAACAAAAGCAAAAAGTCCGGGTGATCATAGGATTGCAGACCCTACTCTCCTACATGTGGTTCCCCAGTATTGGTGTCTTTCATAGATTCACATGCGACTCACCCTTCCTCCCCTTAGATTTGAGCTGCCTGAGTAATGACTGAATCCGCCTTAGGCTGTGACACTAGGCATGCCGGAGAATCTGCTGGTGCTTTATACTTTTTATCAAGCCTTGGTAAGACAGCTGGGATCGAATTTGGTTGCTCCATCAATTTGAGACTTTCCTCCCAGATATGGTCGATTATCGGAATAGTGTGAGCTTGCCTTTGAGGTAAGTCTTTGAAATCGTAAAGAAAACAATCAGTCTGTTGGACTTCTAAAGTGAGGTGAAACCTCTCAGCAGCGCGGACCAATAAGTTATGAAAACTGCCAATGTCCACTGGAGGCAAAGCTAATGGCGAAGTGGGTGGGGTTGAAGGTGTTTGAGCCCTGTAATCGTCCCACTCTTAAAGGCCGTTATCATTCTGATCTGTGTTGTGAGGGTCTTGATCCTCATTATCCGTATCCTGCTGGGTACGCACTGGTGACCTGGGTGGAACTGGTGCAGGAATTTGAGGCTTTGGAGGAGGTTGCGGCACTGGAGAAACAGACCTAGACGGTGGGAATCTGCGATTATAATCGTCCAGCATGTGCTGCAGATTAATTACCAAAGACAGTGGTATCTGTGTCGTCTGTTCCGCCATAGGTGCCTCTGAATTGTCTACAGGAAATAGAGATGCCCCATCTTAGACGTTCTCTTCCTCCTCATCATAATCTAAGCACTTGCTTTGTAGCTCGGATGGGCTAGACGCTTGTCTACAGACATTCTCCATCACTGAATGATCATTGGAGTCCTCCTCCGCAGACTGAAACAATTGGTCAGGAAGAGTAGAATGCAAATGCTACTTACCAGTATGCATCTGTTCTTGGCATGTAGGGCTGCTGACATTCATATCTGTGCATAGATCGCCGCCTAGTGTTGGGTCCGGATGATTGCACATTGTTGTCCTTGTGGTAAATATTTGATTTACCGTCCTAATTTCTATGCAGGTAAGTACTTAATCAATAATAACTCAATCGGAAAGAAAGAGGCAGAGTCCGTGGTGTTAGAGTTCTTAGGGGTTTTATTCCTTAAAAAGGAATGGTCAAGACCGGATATCTTGTTCCTGCCACCACTGGGGTGCAGGAAGGGATAGAGCAATATTTTATTGACAATACATAGCTTATATACTTAAGTTACATTATAGAAACCAATACAGTAGGCGTAACAGCTGAGAGAAACAAGATAACAGCATCCACGTGGTAGTGATACGTAATTGGAAGGCGTGAACTAGGCGTGAACATAGAGGTGTGTGCTAGAAACGTCACAGGTAGGTGTCACAAGTGGGTGGCACAAAGCAGAATCTTGTAATGTCAGCAGAAATCTGAGGCCTGGATGCGCGCGCAGCTGCAGGACGTGTGATTGACGTGAAACTGGAGGGTGCAGGGGACTTGACATTTACACTGACGGAAAGAGACAGAAGTCTGGCATGTCAGATCAACTCGTACCTCTATCATATCTGATATCTGATGTTTGGGAACCATATTATCTAAACGGAAAAGGTCTCTGGGGCAGAAGCTATTCTATACTGACTGTGAGTGCGTGTATAAGCGCCTAAGTGTCTACATGAGAATGCGAGGGGCATGGGCCTACCATGGTAACAGAGGCTATGAATTACTTGCACGGAGACAGTGAGGCCGGGCCCTTTGCTCAGCAGCTGGGGGGATGTTTACTTAAACTAGTAGGCAGGAATGCATTTTCGAGGAGCGGAACAGATAATTCGAAGGTTGAATACAGTCTTGGCAGGCAGCAGGCTGAGCTAAGCGCCGTGAGCCGCACAGGGAGTAAGGCAGAGGTCACGGGTACAGAGACAGCCTGGGCTGAGGCTTTCGGAGTCAGAAAGCAGGAAAAAAGGCTTGATGGCAGAATTCAGGGCCTACTTCGCCAGAGCCGAAAAACGTGTAAAGTACACCACAAAAAGACGTTGGCATAGCATACTTAGGAACGGAGTATTCAACCCATTCAGGGTGGGTCTGAAAGAGGACATGTTAACGTTGGAAGCAAATGTATTTGCGTCTTCATAGCTGGCACAGGAGGGAAGTTACATGCACTTTAAGCTGGTACATGGAGACGGTGGGGTACCCGTTAGGGAACATTACTTGACCATAAAATTTATATTTCCTCATCCTGGAAGAGTCTTCGAAGTATCACGAGATAGGTGGCTCCTCCCCTGGACTACAGTGCGCATGGGCATCTACTCCATCCCCAGATTGTTTTTAGCCATTGTGGCCAAGATGGAGTGAAACTCAGTGAATGATGACCATGCTAAGATGTATGTGAATACTGCAGCTGCTACAGGCGCCGGGGAGGAGGGCGGGCGATATGAATGTCAGCAGCCCTACATGCCAAGAACAGATGCATACTGGTAAGTAGCATTTGCAGTTCGAGGCATGTGGGCTGCTGAATTCATATCTGTGCATAGAATACATAGCAGTCCCTCCATTAGCGGCGGCCACCCGTGCCAGCTGCAGCAGTTGGGAAAAGTGTCTTGAGAACAGCCTGCCCTACAGCTGCCTGCTGTTTGGAGTGCACGTCTACACAGTAATGCTTAGTAAATGTATGTGTGGTAGACCATGTGGCTGCTCTACATATGTCCTCTAAGGGAATGTTTCCAAGGAAAGCCATAGAGGCCCCCAACTTTCTGGTGGAGTGGGCTCTTGGTGGAATTGTAAGAGTGCGTTTTGCCTTTGCATAGCAGATTTGAATACATTTCACGATCCACCTAGCAATACCAGCCTTGGAAATAGGGTTACCTTTGTGATGTGGCGCAAAGGCAACAAAAAGCTGTTTAGTTTTCCGAAAATCCTTGGTCCTATCAATGTAATACATTAGGGCCCGTCTAACCACAAGGGTGTGGAGCATCCGCTCCGCCAGTGACTGGATTTTGAAAGAATACCGGCAACTCAATGGTTTGGTTGATGTGGAACTGAGACACAACCTTGGGTAGAAATTTAGGGTTAGTGCGGAGCACTACCCTGTTTGAATGAACTTGGAAGAAAGGCTCTTGGATTGTGAGGGCCTGCAGTTCACTAACCCGCCGTAGCGATGTAATTGCTACTAGGAAAGCCACTTTCCATGTCAAGAACTGAATCTCGCAAGAATGCAGTGGCTCAAAGGGAGGACCCATCAGTCTTGTAAGAACCACATTGAGGTTCCATTCAGGAGCTGGTGGAGTCCGTGGCGGAATGATTTTTTTGAGGCGTTCCAGAAATGCCTTGATTGCAGGCACTTTGAAAAGAGAAAGGTGCTGTCTATTTTGTAGGTATGCGGCCATTGCAGACAGGTGAATGCGAATGGAAGTATATGCCAGATTACACTTGTATAGATGGAACAGGTAACAGATGATGATCTGAATAGAAGCATCTAGTGGATCAATGTTGTGGTTTGCGCAATAGATGACAAACCGTTTCCATTTTGCCGCGTAACATGCTCTAGTAGTGGGCTTCCTAGCCTCCCGAATGATGTCCATGCAATCTGGAGGAAGATTGAGGTAGCCAAACTCTAGGACTTCAGGAGCCAGATCGCCAGGTTGAGCTGTTGCGGATCTGGGTGCTGAATGTCGCCATGGCTCTGCGTCAGAAGGCTGGGTGTGAGACGAAGCCTTTGATGCGGTACCACGGAAAGTTCCAGAAACGTGGTGTACCATAGTTGGCGAGCCCACGTTGGAGCAACTAGGATGAGAGTCATCGAGTGCTGCCTGAGCTTGCCAGCGGTATCAGAGGTGCTAGGGGAAAAGCGTACGCAAATCTGCCTGACCAGTTCATCCATATCGCATTGCCCTGCGATTGCGGGTGTGGGAACCTGGCGGCGAAGCTTTGGCATTTTGCGTTCTCCCTTGTGGCGAACAGGTCGATCTCTGGATGACCCCACCTTTGGAAGTACGTTTGGAGTACTGATGGATGTATCTCCCACTCGTGCATTTGGTGGCTGTGCCTGCTGAGCAGGTCCGCCATCTGATTGTCCTTGCCTGGGAGATGTTCTGCCATGAGGAAAATTTTCCTCTGAATGGCCCACTTCCACATGCTCTGAGCCAGATGAGACAGCTGCGGAGAGTGTGTGCCCCCCTGTTTCTGAATGTAGTACATGGCCGTCATGTTGTCCGTCCGGATCAACACGACCTTGTTGCACAGATGTACTTTGAATGCCTTTAAGGCCATGAAGATCGCCATCAGTTCCAGTACATTGATGTGCATCTTCCTTTGCTGTAGTGTCCATAGTCCCTGCACCGTGTATTGGAGTACATGCGCTCCCCATCCCTGGAGAGAAGCGTCCGTTGTCAGGATGATCTGCGGCACAGGCTCTTGAAACGGTCGGCCCTTGCAAAGGTTTCGTGGATTCCACCAATGCAGAGAGTTGTATGCCCGACCGCTCACCAACACTAGGTCTGTTAGCTGCCCATGAGCCTGAGTCCACTGACGTGCTAAGCACTCCTGAAGCGGACGCATATGTAGTCTCGCGTGCGGGACTATGGAGATGCAGGAGGCCATCATGCCTATCAACTGCATGAACACTCTTGCTGGAAGCGAGTGTGTAGGTCTGAATCTTTGGATCAGCGACTGAATGCTGTTGACTCACTGAATTCGGCTGCGCTGCAGCCGCCAGAGTGTTCATGGTCGCACCCAGATACTGCCGTATGTGGGCGGGCTGGAGATGTGATTTTGGATAATTCAGTAAGAACCCCAGATCGTGCAGAAGGTGAATGGTGTGGGACATGTGGTCGGCGCATTGCTGGGCCGACTTCGCCTGAATGAGCCAGTCGTCCAGATAAGGGTACACGTGGATGTTCTGACGTCTCAGATGCGCCGCCACAGTCGCTAGGCACTTTGTGAAAACCCTGGGCGCTGTGGTGACCCCAAAAGGCAAAACCTTGAACTGGTAGTGCTGGTTTTGAATGGTGAACCTGAGGTACTTTCTGTGTGAAGGATGCAGTGGAATGCGAAAGTACGCATCTTTGAGGTCCAGAGTTGCCAGGAAGTCCCCTTGCCGAAGCAGTGGGAGAACCTGCTGCAGCGTGAGCATATGGAAATGTTCTGACAGAATGTAAAAGTTGAGGTCTGAGGTCTAGGATGGGCCTGAGGGATCCGTCCTTCTTTGGAATTAGAAAGTACAGGGAGTAAACTCCTGTACCTCTTTCCTGCGGGGGCACGAGCTCTATTGCTCCTTTTTGCAGCATGACGTTGACTTCCTGCTGCAACAAGTGCAAGTGCTCGCCGGACATAGGACGGCTCTTTGGGGGTATGTTGGGGAGTGGACGTGAGCTCCAGACAATAACCATATTGGATAAGAGATCTGACCCACCTGTCCGTGGTGATGGACTTCCACACGGGCAGGAACTGCTGGAGTCTCCCCCCGACCGGTGTTGCGTGATCGGGGGGCAGTGACAAGGCGTCACTGTTTGTTGGCGGTGGAGGACCTGGAGCGGTTATTACCACGTCCTCTGCCTTTGACGTGGTTGCCACGGTATCCACCCCGGCCCTTGTTGGTATAGGACGGTTGGGTGTTACTTTTATAGAATTGTGCCGACTGGGACAGTTCACCCCTCGAGGTGCCTATTATTGGAGCGACGATAGAAACCACCCCGAAACTGCTGGGACTGCAAGGCACCCATAGACTTTGCAGTGTCGGTGTCCTTTATTTTTTCGAGGGTGGCATCAACTTCTGGGCCAAAACAGTTTGGTTCAAGATGGTAGTTTGAATGTTTGGTTTGAAACCGGATATTCTGAGCCATGCAGGTCTACGAAGTAGAACGCTAGTGTTAATTGCTCTTGAGGCCGTGTCAGCCACATCCAGAGCGCACTTAATCGAAGCATTGGTGATAAGCTTCCCCTCCTGTATCAACATTTCTGCTGCTTCCTTATATTGATCTGGTAAGTGCTGTAGAAGGGTCTCCAGCGTGTCGTAGTGTGCCCTGTCGTAACGCGCAAGTAGCGCCTGTGTGTTGGATATGCGCCATGTTGGCTGCCTGCGCAGCAACTCGTTCCCCCGAAGCCTCAAATACTTTTGATTCCTTGTCTGGGGGAGGAGCATCACCCGTAGTTTGTGAGTTGACTCTTTTGCGTGCATTTGAGACAACCAGGGAATCCAGAGGCAACTGTCTTTTGATGTACGTTGAATCAGTGCGCGCTGCCTTGTACTTTTTGTCGATACGTGGGTTGATGACTCTTGCTCGGGTGGGCTCCTTGAAGACTTCAGGCGCATGTTTTATCACCCCTTTTAGCATTGGCAAAGTTTTTACAGTTTTTTCAGCGACTGAAAAGGTGTCAAAAAGAAAATCGACGTCTACTGGGTCAGCATTGAGATAGACGTCATGATTGGCTGCCGCCCTTTCAATTAGAGCATTGAAAGCTGCAGAGTCTTCTGTTGGGGAAGTTTTTGCTGAAAAAAGCTGAGGCTCCTGCCCCGAATGCAGGTCCCCAGGGTCGCCACCAGCAGACCATGGCTCAGTCACATCTTCTGGGTCTGAGTAGACTGGATAGGAATACTCATCCTCATTGTTTCCATCACCCTCCTCCACATTAGAATGAGTGGGTGAAAGTTCATGGCCTTGTGGCGATACAGGCTCCATAGAGGCAGAGGCACCAGCAGAGTCCATCTTCTTAAGTGGAATTTGGAAATGCTCCAATGCTGGTTCAGGGGTGATCTTCCTTTTAAGGTGAGAGAGCTTGCCTGTGTTGAAGTCGATGATCACTTCTCGACGCTCTTCTTCTGCCAGCGGTTGGTGGCGCGGGCTTGGAACTACCAACGATGCCTTCGGCGTCGAAGATAACTTCACGGGCACTCCGGCCCCAGGTTTAGCTGTGAAAGCCTTCGGCGCCGTCTTTGGCGGCAACGTGAACAGAATCGGCGTTGGCGTCTTCGCCGGTTTTTGGAGAGGCTTGGGCGGCACAGCGTCCTTCGGCTCGACTGCCGCGGCCCCCTCCCTAATACGCTGAAGGGACTCCGTGACCTTAGTGAACGAGGCGGAGGGACGCACCGGCTCGAGAGTCCTCTGAAGCTGGTTTGGGGACGGCGACCAATGACGCAGTCTTCGGAGCCGACGCAGCAGCCCCCTTTGGCCTTGTCGAGTGGAAGTGGGGCAGGGAGAGACTTGGGGTCGTCCTGCCGCTTCTTCATGGCCTTATGGTCGACCTTCTTGGTATCGATGCGACTTTTAAGTGCGTCGACCAACTTAAGCGCCGATGCAGCCGCGTCGGCCGTTCTTACCTTCGGCTTCGATACCGTAGTCTTCGGGTCGGCCATCTTGGCGTGGCCCTTGAGCTAGACTGCCATCTTGGATTTCTTTGGCGCCGAGGCCTCCGATGTCTTCGACCCGACCAGTGCGACTTGCGCTTTATGTTTCGATACGTCTGGCGTCGAGACAGATTGTTTCACTTTCGTTTTCTGTACCGTGAGTGGTGCCGTATCATTGTCCGTGGCCGGGCCGGAAGGCGGAGCCGTGGGACGGGAATCAAGGCTTTGGGTAAGGCCTGAAGGCGATCCCTCGGCCTGGGCCTTAGAAGGGTGGCTGGCCCCAGAGTCAGCGTGAGGAAGCTCCTCGTCCGAGCTATCCTCTACGGTGGCAAGGGCCCCGTCGTCCCCTACCTCCTCGACGACTTCCTCGAAATCCTACCGCGTCGTAGTCTTCCTCGACCTCCGACGCCGGGTTAGATTCTGCGATATCCTGGATAGTGTCGTCGCCGACATCCTCCGCGTCGAAGATGTCCATTGGAGGGGGTGCCGATCGCTCGGCCTGCAGTCTTGCAGCACGGCGGAGCTTGAGTGTCTTCTTCGACCGGAACTTTGAGCAGGCCATACACTTGGCCTCGTCGTGGTCCGGCGACAAGCACTTATTGCACACCGGGTGCACGTCAATATGTGGATACTTCGAGGCACACACCGGGCACCGTTTAAATGGACTTCGTTCCATGATGAAAGTAGGTTGGAGCGTCGTGTAGGCCGGTCCGCGCCGAAAGCACGCGGAAGTGCAGAGTTGGTTCGGAACCGATGAAACAAACGAACCCGAACGAAGACAATACCGACGCGAGTTCCTAAAGACCTTTTGGTCTCAAGCAAAGCAAGTTAAACTATCGATTCCGACAGAGGGAACCGAAACACATCCGAACCCAATGGCGGAAAAAACAATCTGGGGATGGAGTCGATGCCCATGCGCACTGTAGTCCAGGGGAGGAGCCACCTATCTCGTGATACTTCGAAGACTCTTCCATGACAACAAAGTGCAATCATCCGGACCCTTGTATCAAACAAGGGTTCCCTGTATTACTAGATAGAAACATGCACCCCTAGGCATTTTAAGATTTCCGCCTAGGCTGTTCTTCACATTGTGCAATCATCCGGACCCAACACTAGGCGGCGATCTATGCACAGATATGAATTCAGCAGCCCACATGCCTCGAACCCACTCTTTATAAGACTCAACTGTATAAGAGGCACCCGTTTAAGCGTGGAAGCAGTGACCACTGAAGGTGGTAGCCGTGGCTAAAGGATGGTGCAAAGTCGATTAGCCCGTCGACGTGGTGGTGGAAGATCCAAAAGCAGGTTGAGGTGTCTGCGCCGTGTCCACGGACAAAGAATCTGTAACTGTAGACAGATGGGATTTAGCCTTTGCCAAGGAAGATTGGGCCGTCGACGGAGTGGCAACCGTCCATCAACGAAGTTGTTGCCGACGATGAGGGTCCCGTCAACTGACAGCGGTCCGTCTACAATGCTGTAATCTTGGTTGACGACTAGGAGCGAGTCTACGAATAACGCGTTGACGGTGGCTTCTTAGTCGACGGTGTTGATTTGACAGTCGTCGACGAGATCTTTAAGATAGAGGTAATGGGTCTCACCTCATGGGTCGTCGACGAGGTGGACCTAGTCCTCGAAGACATTGAACAAGTCGCCGTTGACATGGAGACAGCATCCACGGATTTCGTTGTCTATGTCATCAACGGACGCGTCGACGAGCCAGTGCCCATTTTTGAGGATGATAACACTGCTTTCAACAGCGATGCCAGAGAGCCAGGTCCCGTAGGCGTAATTGGAGGTAAATCCTGTGGGGAGACATCCTTAGAGATTTCCACAAGTCTACTTTTCTTGAGAAAAGGAGAAGGCATCTCCGTCTCCGACCCACGCTTCTGAGGTCTTAGACTGTAAAGAAGAGACACTCTCAACCTCCGAGGCCACAGTGTCAGTTGTCTTCAACTTCTGTAGCCACAGAAGGAGACGGGCCTCTGTCCCTTAAAGTTTTAGGTGGAAAAGTACTGCAGTACTTAGTTCTTCACTTCATGGTCCGGGTAGAGGCAGTAAATACATTTACTGTGTGGATCTTCATGAGACGCAATTTTCCACATGGACATGGTTTGAACAAAGATTTCCTTGAGGAAGACGTCTGAGAAGAAAAAACTGAGCAGAGCTCAGGGAGACTCCCTTCACACGACGTGCGGTAGAAAATCTGAGGACGTGGGCTTCTGAGGAGAAGGTTCTAGAGGGAGCTACAGCCTGATTGGCTAGAATGTGGACCAATACATAATGACACTGATATATTACTAAAGTGAGTTCTCCCTTAGGCTTTCTATGGGCCTATTCTGTTCTATGGTACTTTTAATCTTTTGATATTTTTTATTTTTTTTTGAAAACCTTTATTGTACCTTCATATTGTTACACAGCACGCCGCCTACAACCCCGAGGGGCCGGCCGCTAAACGAAAGAGGAAAATCGCAAAGACAGCCTTGTGGAATTAAGGTCCATGTGTTGAGAAAGTCATTGTAGTGAAGGCTTGCCACAGGAATGAATGAAGGGCGCCAGCACACTTATCGTAAAGAATAAATGAGGTTTTCATTTTCTATTTTCTGAAAACAACGAAGGGAACAAAAGAACATCGGGAAATCACAGTGCGATCATTGACAATGTACATTGCAGGATAGTTATAGGAGTAGCCTAAGGACAGGATAAAGTGCCGTGTTATCTAGGAATCAACCTGGGGTGTGAAGAGACTACCACCCCCCCCCCCCACTGCCCTCCCGCAGGACCCCCCCCCCGCAATCAATCCCCCTCATTCCATCCCCTCATCATCCGAGTCTAGCTGATCATCCTCTGGCAGTGGATCGCAGATGTCGCCCCGGTATGTGTTCCATGGGGACCAGACCTTGTTCCACTGGCCAGGACAGGCCCGACTTGGGTACACCGCCCTTTCAGTTACCATCGTTCTATCCATGTTCATGCACCACTGTGATGTTGTCGGAAGGTCTGCTACCCCCCAACGCTGCGCAATGTCCCGCTTCGCCACCATCATTCCCAGTGTCACCCAGAGGCGGCCATGCCGTGACAGGTCCGTCGATTCCCATACATTGAGGAGACACCGCCGTTGATCCGGAAGGACCGAGACCTCCAGCACCTGGAAAATAGTACGCAAAACTTGGCGCCAGTAGTTTTGTATGTGTGGGCAGTCCCAGAACGTGTGAAAGAAGGTAACTCATCCTCGCAACCACGCAAGCAAAAAGGGTGTGGAGTTCTGTGGATGCGGTGTAGCAGTGTCCTCGTGTAGTATACCCTGTGAAGGACCTTTAGCTGGACCAGCCTCATCCTGGCCGATATGCCCGCCTCTTTGGGGAAGCTAGAGCCTCATTCCACTCGTACTCATCTAGGGCGCCTACCTCCCGCTCCCATCTGTCCTTGAGGGGTATCAGAGGATCTGGTGAGTTATTTAGGAGCTTACGGTATGTCAGGGAAGTTGCTCTCTCCACCATGAAGTCGGTCAGGAGGCGATCCTCCAGCGGGGAGGATTCAGGGAGAGTCGATCCAGCAGGGATGGCAGAGAGCAGGGCATGGCGGATCTGCACGTATCGATATGACTCGTGCGGTCCGAGGTCATATATTTCTCTCAGGCGGGCGAATTAAATAACATCTCCCTGCTCTCACATGTCCCCCACTGTGGAGATGCCGATGGAGTCCCAGCGGGAAAATCCCTTACTGGTCCTTAAATTTCCCAGAGCGCGCGTGTCCCAGAGCGGGGTGAGCTTAGTAATCGTACCTTTCCATCCTAGTGCAGCAGTCGCCACGTGCCTGGTGTCTACAGTGAGTTTAGTGGGGCCTATGAGCAGTCTCAGCTTCCTACGATCGTAAAGCGGGGCAAGTATGTTATTGGTGCCCAACTGTGCCCTGTCCGCTTGGAATGCCGGGTCAGACTGCGGAGCATGTAGCCATTGGTTGATGGGCCTGAGTTGTGCCGCCCAGTAGTATAAGTGCAAGTTAGGAAGTGCAATGCCTCCCTCATACCAGCCTCTGCAGAGTTTAGCTTGGGCTATGCGCGCAGGGCGATTGCCCCACAACAGCCCGGAAACCACCGCGGCGACCTTCCTGAAGTATCCCGCTGCCACCGGGAATGGTGTGTTATCCAGGATGTACAGAAAACGGGGCAGTGATTTCACTTTGTACAATGCAGCTTTCCCCAGCATCGTTAACGGCAACCCTACCCAGAAGCCTGCGTCCTGTTTGAGACGTTCCAGTGGTGGCATGAGGTTGTCTCTTGTGTTCAGAGGGGTCCCTCGTGATATGGATACCTAAGTATTTAAAGGAGGAGCCGGCCAGTCTCAGAGGGCAGTCTGGCCCGAGTGTTGGGGTGCTCCCTGCCAGCACATATAACTCAGACTTGTTCCAGTTTATGGTGTAGCCTGAAACCTCACCATGTTCGTCGCACAAGCGCAAAAGGGCCGGGACTCCACGCTCGGGATCTGTTAGATATACCAGCATGTCGTCCGCATAGAGGGACAAGCGGTCCTCCCATCCTTCCCTCCATTGAATTCCCTCGAGTAAGGGGGTGTGTCTGATGCGAATAGCTAGAGGCTCCAGGGAAAGCGCAAAGAGCAGGGGAGATAGAGAGCAGCCCTGCCGGGTGCCACGGCCAAGCGGGAACGTGCGTGATATGTGGCCATTCGCCACCACATGTGCCACTGGCGCTGTGTAGAGTAGCTTTATCCATGATATGAAGTTCGGGCCGAAGCCCATGTGGGACAGGACCTCGAAGAGGTAGGTCCACTCACCAGGTCAAAAGCCATCTTCGCGTCCAGGGCCAGTATAACTGCACTATCGCTAAGTTGGTCTGCCCTTGCCAGCACCCCGTGTACCCTTCTGAGGTTAAGTGCAGTGTTTCTATGAGGCATGAACCCCGATTGATCTGGGTGGATAAGGTCAGACAGATGGGGCAGTAGGCGGTTGGCCAGGAGCTTCGCTAAAATTTTACTTTCCGCATTCAGCAGAGAGATAGGGCGGTAGGATGAGCATTCCTCCGGAGGCTTGCCGGGCTTTGGTATAGCCACTATCGTGGCCGTCCGCTGATCCAGCAGGAGCTGGCCCTTTTCACGACATTCTACGTACATCTTAAGTAAGTAGGGACAAAGGTCTTCAGTGCGTGCCTGGAACCACTCGACCGGAATACCGTTCGGCCCAAGTGCCTTACCGGGTTTGAGCGCCCCTATGGCTTACCGAAGTTCGTCGGTAGTCAACGCCGCCTCCAGGTCGGCCACGGCCTCTGGTCGCAGCGATGGAATATCTATGTCGCTCAGCGCACACTGGGCCGCAATCACGGTCACCTCCCTTTCGGGAGTATACACCTTTTCGAAGTGGGACGCCAGCGCCTCCACCACCCGGTCGGGGTCAGTTAGCATCGTGCCATGTCCGTCCCTCAGCTGCTGGATCCCCATGGAGCTACCCCTCTCTTATCAAGCCAGGCCAGCATCTTCCCTGCCTTGTCCCCTACATCGTACACCCGATTCTGGGTCAGTGATATGCCCCTGTACCGTGAGGCGTGCGTGGTCTGTGTATAATTGCTGGTGAAGTGTAAGGGTGTGTGCCGTGTCTTCCGTGGGGTCAGCTTCGTGGGTGGTTGTGGCTTCGCGCAGTTGGAGCTCAAGAGCAGAGTGCTCAGCTGTTCGTTCCTTCCTATGTGCCGCTATTGAGCCTATAGCCTGTCCCCGCAATACTGTTTTATAGGCCTCCCAGAGAATCTCAGCAGAAGCCGCAGTCGGTTCGTTTTCAATGAAGTACTGCTCCGTGGCTTTCCGAAGAGCCCTCCCGATTTTCGGGACTTTAAGGTAAGAGGCCTGAATGGGGTATATGCGGCGACGGGACTGTGTCCGGGAGGTAATGGTGAGGGTCAATGGTGAGTGGTCAGAGATGCCTCGAGGGTGTATGCCTACCTCATCCACTCGTTGTATCCCGTCCCCCAACGCTAGGAAGTAATCAATGCGGGATAGACTGTTGTGGACTGTGGAATGAAAAGTGTATTGTTTGATCAGGGGGTGAACATGGCGCCAAACATCTATCAGCCCCAGTGCCTCTAAGAACCGCCGAAACCGGGAGGGTCCCCCCGGAGAAGCAGCCACCGGAAACCTGTCGAGCTGCGGGTCTGCAGCTCCATTGAAGTCCCACCCAAGAGCATGTCACAGTCCGGGAGGGACAGCAAGAAGTCGCCCAGGGCTGGAAGCATCACAGAGTGTAGGGAAGGCGGGATATACACTGAGACCACCGTTAACGGGCGACCGTCCCACTGACCCACCACAGCCGCAAAGCACCCCTGATTGTCGGATTTAGTACTAAGTGTGATGAAGTGGGAGGATTTTTTGATCAGTATACCTGTGCCCCGTGAACCAGTGGAAAATTCGGAGTGTACGAGAATTCTATACCCCCTCCTGTCCAGGGCCCTGGTAGCTCCACCCACCAAATGAGTCTCCTGCATGAGTACCAAGTCTGGTTTATAGCGCTTTACTTCAGACAGGACTAGGCCGCGTTTCACCTTATCCCCTAGGCCCCGCACATTCCAGGAAAGAAGCCGAAGGGCGGAACCACTCGTCTGCGTCCCATCCACCCTCACGGCATTGAGTCGTTCATCCGCCATCACCAATCATCAAACACATAATATGTCCAGCAAGAATCATCCGCACCTGCAATAGCACAATTCTA
This sequence comes from Lissotriton vulgaris, assembly GCF_964263255.1. Lineage (NCBI taxonomy): Eukaryota > Metazoa > Chordata > Amphibia > Caudata > Salamandridae > Lissotriton > Lissotriton vulgaris. The sequence goes on from NC_141694.1 coordinate 362,064,978, forward strand.
GTCAAAACACACTGTACAGTTCTTGATCGACTTAGTGAATTTCCCATGAAAAAGAACCAACCCACCCCTTCCCACCCTGCCTCCCTGCTAAACGGTCCTTCAACTGCCCGCCACCCCAACTCAGCAGAGCGCTTATCCCATTCCAAAACCAGAGTACTTGCGCGTCAGGGGAGAGTGTCCCCCAAAGCAGGCGGTCCCCTTGCCGCCCTCGGGATGTCCAGGCCAGAGTCCAAGAACGACGAGATAGAGCAATCCTTATGGGAGAAAGTCAGAGTCCAACCAGTTCATCGCCTGCGATTCTCATTCGCCCCCGGCAGCCCCAGTTCGATCTTGTGATGGCGATGCACTCGCGCTCCTCCTAGCCGAAGTCTGCGAGCCGCGCCGGCTGTCGGTTTCGGGCCTGTTGCGTCGACGGTTAGACGTGCGGTCCACCGTGCGCCATCCCTCCAGCCAGTCTCTTGCTGTCTCCGGAGAGTCAAAAAATCAAACCTTGTCGGCCACCACTCGTAGCCAGGCCGGGAACAGCATGGAGTACGGCAATTCCTGTTCGCAGAGCGTCTTCTTCACCTCCAGGAAAGTTCTCCTCCTGCACGTGACCTCCGCCGTGTAGTCCGGGAAGAAGGAGATGCGTGAATTTTGAATCTGAATAGGTGGTGCCACCCTGGCTGCTTGGAGAATCGTGTCACGATCTCTGAAGTTAAAAAGTCTTGCCAGGATGGGACGCGGGGCAGCCCCCGGCTTAGGTGTCCTACCGGGCACCCTATGGGCTCGCTCTACAGTAAAGAAGTTGGAGAGCCCCTTAGGGGCCAGCTGGTTCTTGAGGAAGTCCTCCACATACAAGTCGATGGCCCCTTTTATTTCGGATTCCGGGACCCCCAAAATGCGGGCGTTGTTTCGCCTGGAGCGCCCCTCGTGATCATCCAGCTTGTCTTTCAAGAGTTTGTCAGCCTGCAACTTTTCCATTGCCACCTGTAGATCCGAGACGTCTTCCACGAGTGATTTGGCCACCACCTCCACTTGCTTCACTCTCTCGCCCATCTTTTGGAGGTCGGCTCGTATGAGGGTCACCTCGGTAGCAGTCGAGCCCACCGCCACCTGAACCTGCTCTAGGGCGCGTAGGACATCATCCAAAGTAGCCTTTTTAACCCCGTCGCTGTCCGCACCTTTGCCCAGGGACTTGCGTTGCTCAGGCTGGGAGAGTGCCTGGTTATCGTAGGCGAATTTGCCGAGTTTCGCCTGAGCGGCGGTTTGTCGGGGTCCTTTCCCCGCCATTTTGGCTCGACGGCGGGGCACTCTCGGTGATAGGGGAAGCAGGCCGTCCACGGCCAGCGGCGTCGAGGCGTCCGGACGGAGAGCTCTGCTAGGCAAAGTTCGGTGACCGCTGCTGACGTTTTAGTCCCTTCGGCGGCGGGTCTGCCTCAGCTCAGGCAGGCCAGGGCAAGATGGCGGCTATCACGCAGTAATTTCAAACTTCAGTCGCAGTCGATTGCCGCTGCAAGGCACTGCCCCGCCTCGTCGCCGGAAAGTTAGAGTCGGAAGTTGAGTGCTCAAAGGGGACACGCCGGTCCGGAGGTTCGTTGGTGTCGAACAAGGTCTTCTGCGGGTACTTCCTGTCTGCCGTGCCGAGGAGGGTTCACTTCCGCCCGGATGGAGCTCGGCCAGACCACCGCGGCTGCACTCGTGCCACCAGGCCGCACTTCGGTGGAGGAAAAAGTAGGTCTTTCCTCCTCTTCCCGGGGCTTGAAAGCTCCCAAATTACTCCAGCGACCGCCGTTCGGTCACCGCACCCAGGACACCCCTTCTGGGACGAGTATTGAGCGGATAGGCATGCAGATTGTTGCGGGAAGCCGCCTTGCTACGGAAGCCTCTCTAGGTTGCTGCCGCCATCGGCTGCTAGCCACGCCCCCTCAATCTTTTGATATTTTACTACATTATACGTATGTATATATGTAATTATGGTAATTCCATGTATATATGCATATATTACTGCTAGTCTATGTACCGTGGGACTCACAGATCGACGACGGGGAATATTCAAGCATGTGAATCTATGAAAGACACCCCAATACTGGAGAACTAACTATTACATCTTTTTGCAGCAATGAGAGAACATCTTGTTGGAGCAGCGTTAGATGTTCTGTGGACATTGGACACTGGGTGGTATATGTGGTGGGGGAGCTGTAAGTTCTAGGCTAACCATACTGGATAATCTGTCTTACCCACTTGTCTGTTGTGATGGAATTCCAGACAGGTAGGAACTGTGTTAGTCTCCCCCCTACAGGAGTGGAATGCTGTTGGGGGAGCTGAATGAAGTCACTGTTTAGTGGTGGGAGAGGTTCGACTTATTTGTGAGAAAGTGGCTTTATATAAACTGGACTATAATGAAGTACAGTGTGTTTAGCGTCCACAAACCCCAAAGAAGTAACAGAGGTTAAAGTCAGGACTGACCTTTTGTAGGAGAGTAGGGTCTGCAATTTTAAGATCACCCCAGATTTTTGCTTTTTGCTTCACTGGTTTACGACTTCTCTGGCTGTGGGCCTGCTAATCAGACCCACAGCCTTGCTGTTCTCACTAAATTGACACGTGTACCTTAGGTGCATTTACCAATTGGTACTGGGCCACCTTATCAGACCCTGTAACTCAGGGCATAGGTGTACCCAGGGCCTACCAGGGGCTGCAGCATGTATTATGCCACCCCTGGCTGGCCATCTAAATCTGACACAACTGGCTGCACGACAGCTGGGGCAAGGTGGTGTAATCACCCTTTGCTTTAGATATAGTATACCTATATCTAACCCTAAAATGGACACATAGATTCCTATCAGTCACTCCTATGGCAGGCCGTGACAATCCTGAAGGCAGAGTGCTTGGAATCGTGTGAGATGGTGCTCTGGCATGAGCTGAGCCAGTTTGCAGCTTGCGGAACCAAGTCCTAATAGCTGTTCCATGATAACGCGTACCATATACTCTTAAGTGCATTATAATCCTCGCGGTTAAATGCTATCTTTGGTATTGCTTTATCAAAACATGTCGAGTAAGGTGTCATACGAATTGAAATACTAACCCCTCGCCAATTCTGGCGACGGGGTTAGCATTCCACCCTTCTAGAGGGACACGACATGTATGTAACTGAACCCCGGTTAGTTAACTCAAGCCTCAGCATCACAAAATGAATGCTGCCACCACAGACACAAGTCTGACCCCCTGCAGCTGGGAGTCCTTCTAGCGAGGGGAGCTTGGACAAAGGGTTTTCTGTCAGGGGCGGTGCTAGCACCATCCCAGACAGGGTTTTGTGTATCCTGGGTAGGCAGGGCTTTACAGGAAGGTGACTGCAAGTGGCACCCCGGTGCTCACTATGCATAGGCCGGCTTGAACCAGTTCCAGGGGCACACCAGCCCCTGAGCTGGGGAAAGTCTGGCAGGGGAGAGGGGTGTAACCACCCCCCTTCCTGGTCCCACCCCTAGGGCAGGACCTAGTCGCGTACCCACCCCTTTCTTTAGGATAAAGGCAGGAGCTGGGACCCTTCCAAATTAGATCTTTGAATCCTGAAACTACTTTCTACGAAAGGAACTCTACTTCTTCTCAAGATTTCTCCCTTGTGGATAAGGAGTAGTCACCCTGCACCCGCAGGCACCATCTAAGAACACTGCGGTTTGCTGCAAGTCCTTCCTCCGGAATCCGACTGACCAGCACGAAGAGACCCGGCTTCCCTAACACCTCTGACCTCTACAGCTAAGCTGAGAAGCGTAGGTGCGACAAACCGAGGGACCGGCCATCATCAGAACTGCACGACTTCTATCCAGCACGACCGCCAAGGGATCCTCGAGTGAGTGCTTTGTGGTCCGAGAAGCCCCAACCCTGAGCAGCTCCAGCACCGAAGTTCAGCCCTCCAGCATCCACCAGATCTGCGCGGGGCCCTTCTGCTTTTTGCTGCTCACCGCGTTGTCTGGCTACTAGCCCGCTGGCTTGTGGCCTTCCCGACGACATCAACACTGCTGGTCTGGTTGCTCCAGACTGGCCCTTGCTCCCTTCCAAAAGAGGAGCACCCCGGACCCTCCTGGTCCACTCCAGACGCCATTTTGAGTCCACTGCGTGGGCTTGAATTTGCCAAGACTTGTTGCCCCAATCCTGGGTCCAGCGACGTCGACAGCAGCAACCATCGTGGGACAGCTCGCACCTCCATCCTGGTCGCCAACAACGCCTCCTGGTCCTTGAGACTGCAGAGCCCAGTGTCACCCACTAACCTGGTCGAGGTGACTTCCGCCGGTGCCATCCTGGTGCCCATCTAATCACTGGCTAGTGATTCAGAACTTGGTCCCCTCTGCTTACAGGTGTCTTCCATCTTGGATCCAGGCTTGGATCCACCGAACAATCTTCACTGGTCGCCTGCCAGCAACTTCTTTCAGGCTCCATAGACTGCAACGAGGATTCCCGACATCTTTCCAGACCTATGCAGCCGCAGCCCCTGGGCTAGGTAACTTCCAGCATTTCGGTGCCCCAGCATAGCCTCACTATCCAAGGGTCCAGATCCTTTTTCGTTTTCAGTCTAACTAGTCGGGTTCGCCCGAGAACACTAACTTTGTAAATGCTAGCCTCCATAGACTTTGTCCCGCATCCCGCGTGAGAGTGCACACTCTGCACCCGAGTGCCCTAGGCCTCCTGCTAGTAATCTGAAGGTTCAGTAGTCAAGTCCTAGCGATTCCAAAGCCTATTAGTCCAGTATTTACCTGCTAGTAATTTCGCATTCCACTTTTGTAGTATATTGTTTTCCGTGTCCCTCGGGCACTTGTGTAAATTGTGCAACTTAAAGTATTTTCGTAAGAGTTTTGTTGTGTGTTTAGTACCCTGTCCTCATAAAGAGTACAGGGCTGTTGTGATCTAAATAAATACACCGTTTATTTTCATAACACTTGTGTGGTGTCCTTTCACTTGGTGTTCAAGGGGTATATGTGATGGTATAACAGCTGGCTTAACACGCCCTCTAGAGTTTAGCCCGAAGACTGCTCGTATCCATGCTACTAGGATAGCTGGTCTAGAAGGTTGACTTACAACCAATCATCATAAGGGTTGTTTGGACTGATACAAAGTGCTCACTAGAATAGTGAACCTTATATATCAGGCCAACTTCTCACAACCTTACTCTCAGAAGTGGTAGCTTGGTTGAGCAGTAAGGCAGTACCAGAGGGCAGTGCAAAGAATTTGTTGTACACACTAAGTCAGCAAAGGATTTCACACAGTCAAAGGCTGAAATCCAGGCCAATTGTTTTTATATCCAAAAGATAGTCGTTTTATTCTTAGAACCAACAGGCATAAAAATATACTTTGCGAGATATGAGTACTCTCATGTAATTACTTTGCAAGGAAGCAATAAAGTTAGTGAACACAATAGTGTTGTGTTTTATTTAGGACTTTAATTAAATATTTTGTATTTAGTAATAGCCAATGCAAACCAAATGTGGCAAGGCTACTTCCTTAGACTCCTAGAAAGCACAACGAGTTCTTACAACATACCAAACCTCCAGCAACCTGGGAATTCCCCGTGCTTTTGTTTTGATTGGTCTTAGAACTCTTGCAAGCACTGAAAGAACGGTCAGTTCTTAGTGACATCTTTAATTGACGTCTTATGTCCAACCTTACGTCAAACACGGCACCTTCCAGGTATAAATATACCAGCATTTGCCTTAACCAACATACAGTTGTGTGGAGCAGAGCAGCTATCTACTTTTCCGAAGCCCAGCTGATGAGTGCCGAAGGAAGCCGTCCCTCCCATTTGACGCACTGAGAAAGACGCTGTCTTTTTCTCCTGCCGAGAAAATCCAGCTCCGGTGTTTCCAGTCACCCTTGCAGGTTACTGGGAGATTGAGTCCTGAGAGCAAGATACAAGACCTCCTCCATTCTAAAAACCAAGGTACGGAGCTGATAAGATCCTTAGAGAATTCTTGGGTCCTATACTTGGCAAAAACTAACTCAACTTGAACTGCAGCCCATCTACTCCTTTCCACGTACTAGGCTTAGGTTAGGGTACACTGGGGTAGGCGTATTTAGAAGCACCAGTTGAGTACGTTAAGTCAAGCTTTTATCTTTGTATGTAACTGTATATATTTTATACCTTTTAAGTATCATATCTCAGAAACCATATCAATGCTTTTTCAGTATTATTTCGTAATACTCCTTTTACTGTATGCACTTTACTTTATAACAAGTATTGCAATCATAGCAATTCATTTCTCTTGCATGCGAAAGAAGACTGTTCAATGAATAACACCTTTTTATTGAAAAAGCCAATCTATTCTCTGCACTCTGGTGAAACTAAGTATGCACAACTGACTGAGTGAAATAGCCATCTATTGTTTTCACACGACTCTAGAGATATACTCCTTATTCTGGGGGAGCAAAGTGGTCATGTTTATGCGGTTGTCAGAAGCTGAATCCCTTCTTGTCTAATGAGGGAAGTTCACTCCTCCCTGTTCATTCGAAAACGTTTCTAGTGACCTCTGAGCTAGCTGGCAAACCTAAATTAGGTCTCTATTGAATATGTTAGACTTAGTCTACCTCAGTCCTACGTCTAAACTATAGTTTGTTATTCCAATGTGCAGAGCCTATTGGGAAAATAGGAACTACACTACACGGCGCCCAACGTTTGGTAAGGCGATAATCTAACGCAAGATACTAGAGTAACTCAGTCATGCTTTTCACACAGACTCCTTTTCCCCCATAAAAACACTAATAGACGCCTGGAGTGGGTGAAAGTTTAATATCCGCCAGAACTTAGTAGGAAGAGAATCCTATGTATTAGTTTACGGTGTAATCAATGTTGAAGGATACAGTGTTCCAAAATATATATGGGGGGGGGGGGGGGGGGGGGGGGGGGGGGGCAAGTCTCCCCAAAGGGAGCCCTCTGAGAAAAGATATAACCTTAGAAATAGGGACAATGAGAAAACCTGACCGATAAAGATGTTGATACCCGTTACTCTCGATCTTTTCAGACTTCAAAGAAATCGGAAGTTGAAATTATTTGTAGAGCGCACTGTGGCCAAGCGGCTTCCTGGCGCTAAATGATTAACAATGACAGTTGGAGAAAACGCAGGGGATAATTGAAAGGAAAGGCTTGAGCAAACAGATGGGTTTTGAGCGCCTTTCGGAAGAGCAAGTAGACAGTAATTGACCCGATGGTCAGAGGGAGGCTGTTCCAGAAGCGGGGTGCAAGAGTGGAAAACCTAGTGCCACCTACTCTGGACTTACGGAAAAGAGGGACACTAAGAAGTGCCTGGCTGGAGGAACGGAGATTGCGGCAGGGGAGATAGTGAGTGATCATAGAATTAATGAAAACAGGGGCCGTACGAGCACGGGCCATGAAGACCATGCAACCCATCTTGAAGAGGGCTCTCTGCAGGATGGGGAGCCAGTGGAGTAATTTGGTGGAACTTAGAAAGCCGGTGGATGAGGCGAGCAGCCTGGTTCTGGATGTTCTGGAGGCGCCGCAACTCGTAGGCAGGAATGCCTACGTACAGGCAGTTCCCATAGTCCAACCGTGAAAGGATCATGGCCAGAACAATGATTTTAAGGGCATCGGGGAAAAGAAACGGGAGATCTTGCAGATAATCCTGAGGGATAAACAGCAGGATGAGACAACAGAGCTAACCTGAGGACGCATGGAGAGGTCCTGGCAGATTTTGATTCCCAGGGCTCTAACTGAAGCTGAGGGAACCGGGGAGGACCAAAGATAGAAGGCAGGAGTCCAGGGACTGGTGGAACCACCAGTCAGGACCTACTCTGTTTTGTCCGGATTAAGCTTGAGGTGGTTTAGGTTCATCCAATCAGAAATGAAAATGAGCGTAGTTTGAAATTGAAGAAGGGAATCAGGGGAAGGGGAAAGATCAAAAACAAGCTGAAGGTCGTCAGTGTAATTATACACTGAGACCCCCATATTGAGCAGGGAAACAATCAGGGGATAGATATAAAGGTTGAAAAGAAGAGGGGAAAGAGAAGAGTCTTGGGGAACCCCACAGGACACCGTGCGGGAGGGAGCAGAAAAACCTGAGAGACGAACAGCCTGCGTCCGGCCTTGGAGAAAAGAAGCGAGCCAGGAGAGAACGGTACCCTGGATGCCCACTGCCCGGACACGGTCGAGGAGGATGGAGTGGTCGACCGTGTCAAAAGCAGCGGACAGATCGAGAAGCACCAAGGTTTGGGGGGGAATTGGAATCAGCCTTGCTCTTCAGCTCGTCCAGGACTGAGAGGACTACAGATTCAGTTGAGTGGACCGGGCGAAAACCAGCTTGTTGCGAGGCCAGAAGATGGTTGTCCTCGATGTGGATCGACAGGCAGGAGGAAGTAACATGACTCCAGAATCTTGCCTAAATAAGGAAGCCGGGAAATGGGCCTAAAATTAGCAGGGAGAGTAGGGTCAGAGCCAGGTTTTTATAAAATGGGAATAACTATGGCCGATTTAAAAGACGACGGAACTATGCCTCTGAGAAATTTAAGCATTAAGAAGTGATAGGGGAGGGTCGGGGCAATCAGAGAACAGCTCCCCTAAGATGCGAGCCGGTCCACAGTCGGCAGGGGAACCTGACGACTTTTTTTTTTGAAAACCTTTATTGCGCATCAAAAAAGGACAAATACGGGCCTACAACCATCTGGCCGGCCACAAAACTTTAAAAGCACCAATGCAAGCAATACGGCGACACAGTATTACCCCATCATCCTAGTCGAGCATTGAAGAGTTACACATTAATTGCTGTAATACCGTGTCCCCAGAACCAATGAAGGTTAATTTTAAAGTTTTTTATGCAGATATTGAATCAAATCGTACTGTTCTGAATCATAAGAGAAGAAGAAGCAAAAAGGAAGAATCCATGCGGGAGGAGCATGACATCAGCTTCAAGTCACTACGCAGGAAATCGATCCAACCGTCAAGTCCCACCCGGGCAGCATGGCAGCAATTTGTATATCCAGCTAAATGACCCTCTCAACGTCCCACCCAATGCCCGCCGCCACCTAACCCCTAGTAACCTAGACATGGACCCAGACCAAAAAGGAGAAAATCAACAATAGGAATAAAATAAGGCACCATAGAAATTATAACTAGAAACTAACTACTAACCCCCCCACCCTACACGCATGCAGAGGCTACGGCCTGCCCCCCCCCCCCCAGCAGTGTGTCTGTCGCCCAATAAACCCGAAAAATAGCGAGAAAGAAAAGAAAGGAAGAAGAAAAAGAAAAAGGTATAACATTCAATATAGAGAGGGAGAAAAGGACACCCCAATCATCACCTCTCAAAGACAAATAGAACGGGAGGAGGATCAATACTAGGCAGTCCCGGTCCCCACCAGCCACAAGAACATCTTCCACCCCAAGGTCAGAGTAATCGGCAAGCAATAAGGCAGATACAGGAGTGAAATGTCAATTTGCAGCGTTCGAGTAAACTGGACACAAAAAACAGTCCCAAACCCGGTTCAACCAGCCAAGAAGCCGATAAGGAAAGCAGCCTAGCCCTGGCCCGATCGTGGATACACCCCCACATACGTTCCCCGAGAGAGGCCCGCCCACTGTAGAACAAAGAGACAATATGGCAACAGAAAGAATGAAAGTGACTTAGAAACACAAAATGGCCGTCGAGAGTCACCAGAAAGTCCGTCGACTGTAGCAGGGAGTTCCACAGAGACATCAGGAGTGTATGAGTTATTTAGTAGCAAAGTCAAAGGACACAACCCAGGAGACGTCGATAGAGCCAGCAATGTCGTGGATAGGTCCCAAGGCACACGCGATGATAAATCCAACAATGTAGCACTCTCCATTGGAAGGGGAAACAAAGTATCCCGAGCGGAGTTGTCAGGCAGGCGGTCTCGGGCGCCAATAAAGTCGGAATCGGGCACATTTGTCCAACAGGCAGGAGGAAGCACTGTGTCCCCATGGTATGCAGGCGGAGGCGAGTGGCAGCTTTGCGGGATCAATGCGTTACATCCCGGCCGCAGCGCAGACGCCATGCCGTCCAGCTTGCCACCCAGTATTCTGTAACCTTGGTGCATATCCGCACGGAAGTTGCACAGGGCGGACAGGATGGTGCCAAGAGAAAGTGTAGGCTGTAGCCCCTGCCTCTCACTACCCTGGGAAGTTGCTTGAAACTCGGACCCCACCTCAGGCGGGGCAGCACAGGCCACCGGCGGGAACGGGCGCTCTCCCCCACAACACAAAGCACCAAGCAAAGCCATCATGGCAAAGTTCCGGGGCAATCACCAGGATAGGTGTAGCACAAGCGAACGTCCATGCAATGCTGCAGGATCAATAAATACAGTGACAGTGAGGCACACACTGCAGGGTAGGCGCCCCGCGGCAGACCCAGGTAGAGAGACGCGGGGTCAGGCAATCATAGCCAAGCAAACATGGCCGAGTGAACCTCTCTCCATGCCATCTGCCCCAACAAAGGATCCGTTCCGAAGGGGCGCCGCAGCGCAGCAAGCGCTCACTTCTCACCGCCTGCTTCGAGTCGCTTCAGGTGGCGTAGCACGGGCAGTGCCTCGCGAGGATCCCACAGGTGCTCTGGCCCTCAGCGCCGATCGAGCATTCCGGCCGCCAGCAGTTCTCCGGGGCACGGCAGAAGGAGACCGTACAGGCGGGGTCCAGGGCTGCAAACTGTTCCGCGGCTATCTCCGCCCGCCGGGCAGGTCGAGAACCCAGGAAAACACAGCTGAGATCAGCGCCGCGCCGCACACAATCCGTCGTCAAGTTACACCAGGATATATGCCAGGATATCGGTGCGGCGGATAAAGGCTGGTGGAGCCGGGAGCCTACAGGTCTCTGACTTGACTTTTTTGAGGAGAGCAAGAAAAGATTCCTTCAAGACGGGTGACAAGTGATTAAGAGAGGAGAACAGAGGGGGGAAGCGAAGGGGGGGGGTTGGGGATGGAAGAAGAGAAGATGGCAAGGGAATGTTTTATTTGATATTGGCAATTCAAGAAAGAAATTGTTCAAGAAGAGGCAGAGGGCTTCGGAAGGGACAGTATTGGGATTGACTGTCGGATGCAGCCAGATTGTGAATAGAGAAGATCTCCTTGGATTTCAATTCAGCTGAAAGAATAGCTCTTGTAGTTATTTAGTAGAGACCTATATTGATCCCTTACGCCTCCACTGGCGTTCTGACTGAAAGCCAATTTGAGGGCTTTAAGATCACTAGAGAACCAGTTATTGGCTTTGTGGAGGCTACAAGCCTTGACCCTCCTGAGGGGGGCGACCAGGTCTCAGGAGGTAGACAGCCAGGTGTTGACGGCGTCAACTTGGTCAAGGGAAAGATCAGATAGGTCGGGGAGAGAGGTCACCAGGGAAGAGCAAAGAGTATTAAGAAGAGGACGGTCAGAACACAAGGGAAGAGCACGTCTAGTCCAAAGACAAAGAACCTGCTCATCAAAAAAAAGAAAAAAAAAATTACAATTTCCCAGAAAGAAGGTAGCAAGTATCAAAATAAAACATGCTGAGAATCCTGAGGACACAACTGAAAAACTGAGAGTGGGCCCAGACAATTCTAGATGGTGCAGCAGAAGTGAGGATAGCTTGCAAGATCCTGATGAATCTTCTGGAGACAGTGGACACGAATGAATACATTTAAGTGAAAACTGCAGACACCCGAGTGAGTGTGCCCCACAAACTGTACGAAATAACATTGCGTATAGAGGGAGATAAAAATAGGAAAATAAAAAGTCTTTTGGGAGAATTTATCGAAAGGCTATGACATCCTTCTAGCAGAAAAAGACTGGCCACCAGAGTTTGTCAGGGAGTGCCCACATGGACGAAGAAATGATTATGCCTGCCTTCTCAAATCATATTCCAATACTTAAAAAATACACACTTGCTAGAAAATGGGCAGTGGCCAAAGCCCCAGCATTATATAAAAATCATGTAGGATGGGATGAGGATTCTCCTCACCATAAAATCGAGTTAAAACATCAACCTACTGCACAGAGGCAGTATCCAGTTAAGCAAGAAGCTAAAAAACAAATAAAAGAAATTTTAGATCAACTTGAATATCACGGGGTGATTGAAACATGCACCTCACAAATAAACAATCCTTTGTTTCCTGTCTCAAAGCCAGACTATTCATATTGTCTAGTTTTGGACTACAGACATCTAAACTCCTGCTGTAAAACTTTTGCAGTCAAAAACTCAGTGCAGCGCTAATGAATAATTGTGCGCAAAAAATAAAAAACAACATTAGATATCTCGAATGGATTCTTCTGTCAAAACATTGCACCTGAAGAACAAGTTACTTACCTTCGGTAACGATATATCTGTAAGAAACATTAGTTAGTGTTAGATTCCTTACCTTAGAATATCCCCAGGCGTCAGTCTGGATCCGGAAACTTTTGCGTAGCAGTACCCCTGCGCGTCGGAAGGCGTCGTCTGCAGGCGTCCCCTGCGGCTCCGCGTCCGTCGTCGGCGTCGTGCGCCGTGATGACGTCGCTGGAGTATATAGACGCCGCCTCCGCGCGCTGACGTCAGTTCTTTGTACACAGCTTTTCCGCGCCAGAAGACGCAGAGCTATGAGAGAACCAACACTGGTGCCATTTGAAACTAGGGCCCTGAAAGGGATGTCCTTAACCCTAGGTATCAGTTCGCAGAACGGGGAGGATGGGTGGGTTCGGTAAGGAATCTAACACTAACTAATGTTTCTTACAGATATATCGTTACCGAAGGTAAGTAACTTGTTCATCTGAAAGAAACACGTTAAGTGTTAGATTCCTTACCTTAGAATAGATACCCCAGCAATACCAAGCCCGGTGGTGGGTCTGCGAACCAATACATTCCTACACCAGAAAGTCCTGGAGGACAGAACGGCCAAAGAAGCCATCCCTCCGGACTTGACTGTCCAGGCAGTAGTGCCACGCAAAGGTGTGCAGCGAGGCCCACGTAGCCGCCTGGCAAATGTCCTGCAAGGGGACTTCCCGGCCCAGGGCAGTAGTAGCCGCCGTGGCCCGAGTGGAATGGGCCCTCAGCCCAACAGGAGGCTCCTTCCGAGCCAAAGAGTAGCACGCTTTGATGCAGAGAACGACCCATCGAGAGATAGTTCGTTTACAGACCGCCCGTCCCTTCTTCGCACCCACGTAGCCAACAAACAGTTGGTCATCCACCCGGAACTGGCGTGTGCGATCCATGTAAAATGAAAGCGCACGTTTTGGGTCCAGACAATGGAGCCGCTCTTCATCCTTTGAAGGATGCGGAGGCGGGAAGAAGGGAGGGTGATGGACTGCCCGATGTGAAAGGCCGAAACAACCTTGGGCAGGAAAGAAGGTCTAGTCCTCAGAACCACCTTGTCAGGATGAATGGACAGGAAAGGGGGCTGGACAGAAAGAGCCTGGAGCTCACTCACTCTCCTGGCAGAGGTGATGGCAACCAGGAAAGCCGTCTTTAAAGTAAGGAGACGGAGAGGACAAGAATGAAGGGGATCAAAGGGAGCACACATCAGAAAGGTTAGAACCAGGTTCAAATCCCACTGGGGCATCACAAACGGAACAGGTGGAAACATGTGAGTGATGCCCTTCAAGAATCGAGTTACAATCGGGGATTTGAACAAAGAAGGCTGATCAGGAAGCCTCAAAAAGGCTGAAAGGGCATAAAGGTAGCCCTTGATAGTGCCCAGAGCAGAGCCCTGCTGGGCAAGAGAGAAGAAACAGAAGAACCTCGGAAAGAGGGGCAGAGAGTGGATCCACAGCCTTTGCTGTGCACCATGCCACAAATCTGTTCCACCGACAGGCGTATACCGACTTAGTGGAGGGACGCCTGGCTGCCAGAATAACATCACAGACTTCAGGAGGCAAGTCAAATGGCCTCAACTGCCGCCGCTCAATCTCCAAGCATGGAGGGTGAGACTGGACAGGTTCGGGTGGAGGACCGTCCCCTGCTGCTGCGACAGAAGGTCCCCCTGAAGGGGCAGGCGGATCGGGGGACCGACTGACATGCTGAGTAGCTCGGGATACCAGTACCTTCGAGCACAGTCCGGAGCCACAAGGATAACTTGGGCCCGGTCGCGCCTGATCTTCAGCACTCTGGGCAGAAGTGGTATAGGCGGAAAGGCGTATAACAGACCGCAACTCCACTCGCGCCGAAAGGCGTCGCCGTGCGAGTGCCGTCTTGGAAACTCCAACGCGCAGAACTGATGACATTGCGCGTTCTCTTCTGTGGCGAATAGATCTAACCAAGGCTCTCCCCATTGCAGAAAGATGCCTTGCGCCACGTCCGAGTACAGACGCCATTCGTGATCCATCGAGCACCGACGGCTGAGTTCGTCCGCCCTGGCGTTCAGGGAACCTGCCAGGTGTTGAACCGTCAGAGTCACGCCCTGACGTTCCAGCCATTGCCAGAGGCGCAGAGCCTCCTGGCAAAGGGTCCACGACCGCACTCCGCCCTGTTTGTTGCAGTACCACATGGCGGTGGTGTTGTCTGTGAACACCTGCACTACACTCCCGTTGACAAAGGGGAGGAATGCCTTCAGTGCCAGACGAATCGCCCGCAGCTCCAACAGGTTGATATGGAGCCGGGACTCCGCCGGAGACCAGATGCCTCTGATCTCTGCCTCTCCCAAGTGGCCACCCCAGCCCTGGAGGGACGCGTCCGTCACGATAACGTGCTCCGGTTGGGGAAGGGAGAGGGATCTGCCTCTGACCCAATCGCGGTCCGTAAGCCACCACTGCAGTTGTCTCGCAGCGCCCTCCGAGATCAAGACGTGGTCGGACAAGTTGCCCTGATGCTGGGCCCACTGAAACTTTAGGTCCCACTGCAGAGCCCGCATCCGCCACCGGGCGTGATGCACCAGAAGGATGCAGGAAGCCATCAGTCCCAGCAGCCGCAGCGTCAACCTGACCGAAACCCGGGATAGCGGCTGAAAAATGGGATTAAAAGCCTGAATATCCCGAACCCGCCGTTCCAGAGGATAAACCCGAAACTGCGCCGAGTCCAGAACCGCTCCGATGAAAAGGAGCTTTTGAGAGGGACACAGGTGTGATTTCGGCACATTGATGGAGAACCCCAGGTCGTGCAAGAGGTCTGCCGTCATCTGAAGGTGGTGGACGACTGTCTGGGGCGAGCCCGCCTTCAACAACGAGTCGTCTAGGTAGGGGAAGACTGAAACCCCCAACCTGCGGCGATGGGCTGCGACCACCGCCATCACCTTTGTGAACACCCGTGGGGCGCTGGTAAGGCCGAAGGGAAGCACGATAAACTGAAAGTGCTCCTGGCCTACCGTGAACCGCAGGTAACGCCGGTGGGCCGGCAGGACGGGGATGTGAAAATAGGCATCCTGCAAGTCCAACACTACCATCCAGTCTTGTGGGTCTAGAGCAGCCAAGACCTGAGCTAACGTCAACATCTTGAACTTCTCCTTCCGGAGGAAGCCGTTGACGTTCCTTAGATCCAAGATAGGACGTAGGCCCCCCTTGTCCTTCTTGGGTACAAGAAAGTAGTGGGAATAACAACCACGCCCTACTTCTGGCCCAGGAACGCGCTCCATGGCCCCCTTGGCCAAGAGGGCCGTAACTTCCTCCTGCAGAAGCGTCAAGTGGTCCCCCGACACACGGTGGTTCTGCGGTGGCATGGCTGGAGGAGTGGTCTCGAAGGGGAGGGAGTAGCCCCTTCGGACGATTTGCAGCACCCACCTGTCCGAAGTGATCGTGCGCCAGTGAGCGTGGTGATGGCGAACCCTGCCACCCACTGGCGTCACATGGGGCCGAAAGCACGGACTAGGAGGATTTTGAGGCAGATGCTGCGGGGGGAGGTGTGGTCTGACCCCGCCGTTGTCCCAGACCGCCACCACGGCGGTTTCCACGGCCGCCACCGCGTTGAAAGGATTGTTGCGGCGCGTGGCTGGCAGCACGTGTGGGGGCGCCCCTTCCTTGGCCACGAAAGGGACAAAACGAACCCGTTTGCTGACGCTGGGTCGAGAGACCCAAGGACTTGGCCGTGACCCTGGAGTCCTTGAAGCGTTCCAGCGCGTGGTCCGCCTTGTCACCGAACTGGTGACAGCCATCGAACGGCATGTCCATCAATGTATTCTGGACATCAGCCGAAAAGTTGGCGGATCTCAGCCAGGCGTGGCGACGAATCGCCACCGTCGTTGACATGGCTCTGCCCAGCGAGTCGGTCGTATCAAGACCACACCGTATCGAATATTTCGCTGCATCTCGGCCCTCAGCCACAGCCTGACCGAGTTTTGCCCGCACCTCCATGGGGCATTCTGGCAGCAGTTCCGCGACCGTGTCCCACACAGAGTGGGTGTAGTGGCCCAAGAGGCAAGCGGTGTTGCAAGACCGCAGGCCCAAACTAATGGACGAGAAGACCTTCTTGCCAAACTGGTCATACCTCTTGGATTCCCGGTCGGGCGGGGCCGACGGGAATGCGGACTGGGAGGTCGAGGCCTGGATCACCAGACTCTCAGGAGTGGGGTGGGTAGACAGGAACTTGGGGTCGTCCGGACAAGGACGGTGGCGCCTGGCCACGTTACGATCAACAGGCGCACCTGAAGCGGGCCTGGACCACGTGCCCAACAGAACGTCTGACAAGGCTTCAATAAACGGCAGCAGTGGCTCCTGTGGGCATGACTGCGGTTTGAAGACCTCAGTGAGGATGTTAGGCCTCACGGCCGCGACGGGGAGCTCAAGGTGTAAGGCCTTGGCAGCCCTCATCAGCACCACTGAATATGCAGCTCCCTCCACCGATGCCACGGTTGGAGGAGAGATCAAACCAGGGTTAGGAGAGTCGTCCAGACCACTGGCATCCCCCAAGTCACCTGTCCAGTCCGGGTCATACTGGCACTCGCGTGACAGAGGGTCTTTGGACCCCTCCCAACCTTCACCGAACTCTTCATCCTCTCCGTATTCGGAGTCAACGATGTAGACCGGCTCCTCGGGGTTCATGGGCCCCACCGGCGCCGAGCGACGCCGGTCCGGCTCCGCGTCCGTCGTCGGGGAAGGTAGGGGGACGGCGCCGCCCGGAGCCGGCGTCGGAGCCCCGCTGCCGGCCGGAGCGGGGACGGCGTCGGGGGTAACCCCGATGGTAACGGCGCCGGAGAGGCCGGAAGACCAGCCGGCGCCGATCCCGAAGGCCCTTGCGGCGCCTGAGCCGTCGGCGGCGCCGGAGCACCCGACGGCGCCGAGGCAGGGACACCCGAACCGCCAGGGCCCCCAGACGGTGGCACTGGGCCCGAAGGCGCCGTAGGCCCCGTCGGAGAAGCGAGCGCCCTCATGGCCATGAGGAACGCCTCGATCTCCTCAGGCGTCGCGCCGTGCCCAGGGACCGGAGGGTATGAGGCAGGCCGCGCCGGCGACTCTCGTGGAGCCGCGGGGTTGGGGTCACCCGAGCCCCCGGCCGCATCGCTTGAGCGTCGGGGGGAGTCGGGGGTACGATGACGACGCCCCGACTTCTTGTGCTTCTTACCTGATGAGCCTGACGAGTGGTGTCGACTTCCGGAACGCTCGGCGCGGCTCCGCGACCGCTCCCTCGGAACGCTCTCTCGACCTCCGGCCGGACCGGGACCGCTCCCGGTCCCGACGTGGGGCTGACACCCGGAGCTCCAGTGGCTTGCGGGACCGCTCCCGCCTAGCCTTGTTGGTGAGGGCCCGGCAGTCGACGCAGGAGTCCACGTCGTGGTCGGGGCCCAGACACCGGAGACAGAGGCGGTGATGGTCTGTGACCGACATCGTGCGCTCACAGTCATCACAGTGCTTGAACCCAGGCATCCTATCAGGCACAAAAAGTGAAATAACTATTCGAAAACTTGGTCAAAGACCGGAGTACTGCTCTTCAGATCTGCGTCCACTGGCACGGAAAAAAGAAGAACTGACGTCAGCGCGCGGAGGCGGCGTCTATATACTCCAGCGACGTCATCACGGCGCACGACGCCGACGACGGACCCGCAGGAGACGCCTGCAGATGACGCCTACCGACGCGCAGGGGTACTGCTACGCAAAAGTTTCCGGATCCAGACTGACGCCTGGGGATATTCTAAGGTAAGGAATCTAACACTAACGTGTTTCTTTCAGATAGCAGGTATTTGACCGCTTTTTCAATAATGGGTAGTACATAGAAAGGGGTCCCAGTTGGCACAGTGTAAGGGGCACAAAATCACAGTTCATAGAATATAAACAATGAAGAACTTCTTGAGAAAATTACTTTGAGAAATGTTATTTAATACACATCCTCATTTGCAAATTAATTGCCAATGCTTTAAAAAAAGCAAAATTAGACTTATTCTTATTGCCCAAGAGAGGAGGGGCTTGGAAAGGAAGGATAGGTGAGAAGGGGGGGGAGTGTGTTTAGGGTAGTGCAGAAATCAGACCAGTTTCAAAGAAATAACAAGTGGTCTCATATACATTCAGAGTTAAGTACCACATAGACTTATATACATTGTCAATCACGTATTTTTTACAATAGAAATATTCCTATCCCATTATAAGCTACCACAGCCAATCATGATCTATTGCTGATGGGTAGGGGCAAGCAAGGGTGTGTCGACGTTTCGACCCCAGAAGTGCAGGCTAAGTCGTGCCGAACAGTGGGTTCTTCATCAGGACAGGTGGTAGTGGGGTGTCGGGGTAGTGAAGAAGGGCACCTGTAAGGAGAGACTATTTAGTGTGGGGAATCTTGCTTTTTATTAAAAAGGGGCTATGACAGTCACACCATATTACCTACAAAGGCACGCCGAATCATGTGACTCCGCCTAGGATTGGAAGTGGGCCCAAAGGCTCCAAATTCCAAGAGAGCATGAACCTAAAAAGAAATTAGGCTTCAATCAGATTGTGGGCATTCGTAACACAAGTCCCACAACACCAAAATTCGCTATTGTCAAAATGTGCTTAAATTTAAAAGCATCAAACACAACCCAGCCGGGTTGAAAACAAGGACAATACCACACATTGGAGGATGAACCAACCAAACAAACAGGATAGACCCAAATCGTCTTGTCATTTAAAGTATGAAAGGCTGAGAGAAACCGCTCTTGTCTAACCCAAAAATCGGCTAAGATTACATGTCAAAAACCATTAAAAACGTAATTCCATATTTACCCAAGGTTCACAGGCTAAGGTTGAACTGCATTTAGACGAAATTTGCCATCAATCCTTGGCAAGAAGTCTCTCAGGTATTGTATACTTCATACGGCGATATTTGTTTACATTCCTTGGCAGGATGTCTTTAGGCCATTATTTACTGGCCTGTGATTTTGTGCCCCTTACACTGTGCCAACTGGGACCCCTTTCTATGTACTATTGATTACCCAGGTCCCAGTACTGTTGGGTTAACCCGTATATTATAACATTCTCAATAATGGGGTCGCAAAAATAATTTTGTCGTCTCCCACAGGGATCCAAGAACAGCCCAGGATTATTTTCAGCAAGGGTAACACTTACTACAAATGTATGATGAGGCATTATCTTATGTTGATGACATCTAACTTACAGATGATGACCTGGAGACTCACTTGAAAAGCGTGAACACCATAATACTTGGGTTAGCTTCTGAAGGGTACAAATTTAATTTAAAAAAAATCTAGAATTGCCCATTTAACTGTCCTATTTTTAGGATATGAATCATCAAGTGAAGGCAAATGCCTGGCAGACAACTTTAGAGAAGTGTGCTGTACTCCAATCTCCAAAAATGCTGAAAAACCTGCAATACTAGGTTTCCTGAATTTCGGAAGAACATACATTTTAAATTATGCAGAGAGGGTTAAACCTCTCTACGAACTAATAAAACCAGATTTTAAACCAATTAATTAGACTCAAAAACACACAGAAATTTTAAGATCACTGCAGACAGATATGTTAATTAAAACAAAACTACAAACACGCGTGAATGAACACGACCTTGTAATCCGAATCATCCCAGGAAAACGCGGATTCACATACCTGACCTTTAATGAGGGAGAAACGCTACCAATAGCTTACAAATCACATTTGTACACACAAGCTGTTTAACAGAAAAAATTCTGACAGCGGTTTAAACTTCTGTAGCAAAAGAAAGAGCCCTAGCGCAAGGCAAAAGGATATCTGTGTTAACAGCAGAATCAGCCATGGAAGCATTAACAAGCCTACACAATCTAAATGCTGTGGCATTAGATCCAGAATTTTACTGCAGAAGGCGTGAAACACTATTTTGATCCGAAAATGAAAAAAATAGAAAATCTAGAATACGAACATGAATGTCCTCTGCCGATAGAAATTCTGCCTCTGGAACAATACACCTGTTTTATCTACACGGACAGATTTGCACAACACTACGCTGTGGAAAAACAGATTTACAATGCAGCATGTGCGATTGTTAAAGGTCGCTGGCGCTTAGGTAAATTCAGACCGATGGACACTAAAACTGAATCACTCAAACGGTTCAGCTCAGCGAGATGAAATAAGATCCCTAAAAATGGCGCGGGAAAATGCCGATCGTGAATTCCCGACACTAATAGTGTGCGATTCGCATTACTGCGTCTGATCTTACAATAATTCCATGCAGACCTGGATAAAAATCGGTTACAAAGATGACAGGTGCCACAATAAAACCTAAAAATCTATGGGAACAAGAGAACTACAAAAGACTCACGTGATACATACGCAGAGTCTTCAACGTGATGGCGTTCACAATGCAGGGAATTCATTGGCTGGCAAAGCCACAGCAGCGGCTGATCACTCTGCTTCTGTAGTTATAAAACAAAAAAAAACAAACAAAAAAAAAAAAAAAGAGTACGAAAACACAAATAGATGGCGAAACGCTAATTTCAGTAAAAGACTTCATGGAAGGCAATTATGCGGCGTTACCTCTAAACTATCCACTATCATAATTGATGCGAACTCCGTGCCGTTTGCTCAAATCCCTGGAGTGAGGGATAGAGTAATTCCAAACACGTACCGGAGAGTCTTCTTGATACAAGAAGCACATATGGGATTGGGTCTGAGGCACGAAGAGATCATGAAATCTCTAATAGAACTACAATCTCAGTACTGGTGGCCGGGGATGAGCGTAGAACTTTATAAATTTGCAATTAATTGTGAGGACTGCAACAGAGATCGCAGTTGTGAACCGGACCAGACACGAGCCCGGACACCACTATTAGAAAGCATCAGGCTATCTATGCGCAGTCCCATAAAAATGAAGACTGGATTCATTTGGATGTGGCCCCAGCGCTCGGCTGACGCCAGAACTGTTATAAAAGATTTGCGAGTCTTTATCGGCACATACGCAATTGGCATGCTACATTCTGACCAGGGTCCTGCGTTTAGCTCTCGGGCTTACAAGGAAGCCATGGCCAGCATGGGCATTGCATTGCGGTACTCTTCTCCCTTTCATCCTGAGGGAAATGTGGTTGTGGAAAGAAAAAAACGGGACATAAAGCAATCTATAACAGCGAGGGAATTAGGTTCGGGTGATGGGTGGGTCAAACATCTAACAAGTGTCCAACGTAGTCTTAATATGCCAAGAAATTCTCTAGGTGTCAGCCCGTATAAACTTATTTAGAACTAGAATGCTTTTTCAGGACTTAGATCATCAAACTTCAGTGGTGCAACAAAAAGCTTTTGATATCAAAGATAGTTTGGCTGTTTTACAGGACTTAAATGAAACAAGAAAATGTCTGAGTAACGAAAAATGAAAGCGAACTACCACTGAAGAAAAACCACCTGTCTGGATTTCAAAGATTGGGGATCTGGTCAGAGAAAAGATAGTGGTGAAGAAGGAATTTGGGCCTTCTTACAGAAAAGCAGTACCTGTCTTAGCTGTCAGCGGAACAAGATCAGTAGTGCTACCGCCTCTTGCTGGTAAAAAGGAGAACGGAGTTGTATCAATCGACCTGGTGAAACCGCAACCATGTGGCCTATAATAAGTAGTAGGCCCAGACTCCCAAGAAATAGCAGAAGACCAAATCTTGCTACAATCCAAGAGGTTCAAACTGAGAGACTAATTACATTTGATAAACCTACGGTGATAAAGAATGGACTATGTAACAAAGCCATGGAACCTGTGCCTCTTGAGACTTAAATTGCTACAGGTGAACAAGAAACACCAGTCTACAACGATGTAGCTTCGGACTACACAAATGTAACAAAAGAAATCCAGAAGCAATCCCACCAATTGACAGAACTGCATCTGGCCATTTTATCAACTTTGATGATTTTTCCGATCCAAGTGAACATGGAGACAAGCCAGCAACGAAAACATTTAAAGAAAAAGTAAAAGAACTTTCATCAACTCAAAGAAATATATCAAACTCCTCAATGGATTAAATTGTGGATTGTGTTAGGCGTACTTTTCCTCTTCTGTGGCTCATCTTGGTTTTAAGTGTGGGAGAATTATTGATGGAAAATATAGTACAATGGACACAGCAAGTCAGAACATCAACTTGGTCTTGAAACCACACAGATCACCACACATCGAAAAAAGAGAACTGTCATCAGTGAACATCACAGCCATCCCCATACCTGGTGGTATAGCACGGGACAAAACTGACTATGAAATTTATGGCCCGGTTGAGCTCTTGAAATTGCCACACCAATTCAATATTTCGTTGAGTGACTTTGTTTCACCTAGTAGATTCTCTGATTGGGACTTTGAAAATATTAATAATATGATGTCAGATTTAGAAATGTCAGCAAAATTTACTGCACATGATTTACAGGTTTCGTCGCATTATGAGGAAATGTACTGTTTTAACCATTACGGGCATCATTATCTGCATAAGTCCGCAAATCCTAGGAGGAATATGCTACTTACCAGTATGCATCTGTTCTTGGCATGTAGGGCTGCTTACATTCATATCTGTGCATAGATCGCCACCTAGTGTTGGGTCCGGATGATTGCACATTGTTGTCCTGGAAGAGTCTTCGAAGTATCACAATAGGTGGCTCGTCCCCTGGACTTCAGTGCGCATGGGCATCCTCTCCATCCTCAGATTGCTTTTCGCCATTGTGGAAGAGATGGAGTATAATACAGTAAGTGATTACCATGCCGGAGAATAATTCGGAGTGCTACAGCTGCGACAGGCACCGGGGAGGAGGGCGGGCGATATGAATGTAAGCAGCCCTACATCCCAAGAACAGATGCATACTGGTAAGTAGCATATTCCGTTCGAGGCATGTGGGCTGCTGAATTCATATCTGTGCATAGATTACATAGCAGTTTCCTCCTTAGCAGTGGTTGCCCGTGCCAGCTGCAGCAGTCTGAAACAGGGTTTTGAGAACAGCCTGTCCTACAGCAGCTTGCTGTTTGGAGTGTACATCTACGCAGTAGTGTTTGGTGAATGTATGTATGGTGGTCCATGTGGCTGCTCTACATACATCCTCTAGAGGAATGCTACCCAGGAAACCCATGAATGCCCCTAACTTGCGTGTGGAATGCGCTCTTGGGGGAACTGTTAATGTGCGTTTAGCTTTTTGATAACAGATCTTTATGCATTTAACAATCCATCTGGCTATACCCGATTTGGAAATGGGGTTGCCTTTGAGCTGTGGAGAGAAGGCAACAAACAGTTGCTTAGTTTTCCTGAAATCTTTCGTCCTGTCTATTTAATACAGGAGAGCTCTTTTAACATCCAGTGTGTGCAGTGCCCGGTCTGCCACTGAATCTTGATTTGGGAGGAAAACAGGCAGTTCAATGGTTTGATTAATGTGGAACTGTGACACCACCTTAGGCATAAATTTAGGGTTGGTACGCAGCACTGCCCTATTAGCATGAATCGGTATGAAAGGCTGAATAGTTAGAGCTTAAATCAATCAGACATTTATAGAGCGCTCTACTTACCCGGAGGGTCTCAAGCTCACTAACTCTTATTAGCGATGTGATTGCTACTAGAAAGGCCACTTTCCATGTCAGAAACTGTATCTCACAAGAGGGAAGAGGTTCAAAATGTGGTCCCATTAGTCTGGTGAGAACTATGTTCAGGGTCCAGACAGGTGAAGGTGGGTGTCTGGAAGGAATTACTCTCGAGTCCCCCCATAAAAGCTTTGACCGGCACTCTAAAAAGGGAAAAATGCTGCCTGTTCTGAAGATAAGCTGCCATTGCAGCTAAATGTATCCTGATGGAACTATATGCCAGATTGCATCTGTATAGATGCAACAAATAATGCAAATGCTACTTACCAGTATGCATCTGTTCTTGGCATGTAGGGCTGCTGACATTCATATCTGTGCATAGATTGCCGCCTAGTGTTGGGTCCGGATGATTGCACATTGTTGTCCTGGAAGAGTCTTCGAAGTATCACGAGATAGGTGGCTCCTCCCCTGGACTACAGTGCGCATGGGCATCGCCTCCATCCCCAGATTGTTTTTTTCCACCATTGGGTTCGGATGTGTTTCGGTTCCCTCTGTCGGAATCGATAGTTGTTAAACTTTTCTAACTCGAGACCAAAAGGTCTTTAGGCTGGGCGTCGGTATCGTTTCGTTCGGGGTTTTGTCTGTTTCTCAGCTCCGAACTCTTGCTACCCATCCGCGTGCTTTCGGCGCGGACGGGCCTACTCGACGCTCCAGACATGGAACGAACTCTGTTCAAAAGGTGCCCGGTGTGCACCTCCAAGTATTCACACCTCGATGTGCACCCTGTGTGCAACAAATGTTTGTCACCGGACCATGATGAGGCCAGGTGCATGGCCTGCTCGAAGTTCCGGTGTAAGAAGACTCTAAAGATTCGTCGGGCCGCTAGACTCCAGGCCCAGTTATCGGCGCCCCCGCCGGACAACATCTTCGAGGAATTTGTTGAAGACGACGATGTCCTACAGGTTTCGGACTCTAGCCCCGCGTCCGAGGGGGATGCCTACGACGCGGGTGACTAGGACTTTGACGAAGCCGGCGACGAGGTAGGGGACGACGATGGGGCAATTGCCACCGTGGGGGATAGCTCAGAGGAATTGCATCCCCAAACTGACTCAGGGGTCAACCCCCTTCATGCGGCCCAGGTCGAGGGATCGCCTTCGGGCCTTACCCAAGACCTCGTTACTAGTCCAGCAGCCCCACCTCCGGGCTCGGTCACGGACATTTCTGATGCGCCACTCCCGTTCACGAAAACGAAAGTGAAGCCATTGGGATCCGCACCTCCGGTTTCGAAACCGAAAGTGAAAGCTGCACTGCTGCAGAAGGCTCTGGAGGCATCCAATTCCAAGAAATTCAAGATGACCGACTTGAAGAGCCGCGCCAAGATGGCCGACCCGAAGGCCTCGGGGTCGACGCCGAAGGCGAAGTCGACCGATGCGGCCGCGTCGGCGCCGAAGATGGTCGAGGTTGATGACCCGAAGAAAGCTTCGAAGAAGCGTCAAGGACCACAGCTCTGGCTTCGTCGGCTCCTGCTGTCGGGGACAAGGAACATGCCGTGTCGGCTCCGAAGACGGTGCCTCTCGCCGACCCGGCTCGGGGAAATCGCTCGAGCCGGTCAAGCCCTCTCCAGCCTTAACGAAAAAGGTCGCGGAGTCCCTGTAACGGATTCGGAAGGACGCTGTGGTTCCCGAACCAGGGGATGTGGTGCCGAAGCACACACCGAAGCCCACAAAGGCGCAGACGCCTATCCGCTTTACCCTGCCGCCGAAGTAGACGCCGAAGGCTTTCGCTCCGAGGCATGGGGCAGGCGTGCCCTCGAAGGAGGTATCGACGCCCAAAGCATCGTTGGTGGTGTCGAAGCCTCGGCTCCAGCCACTTGCAGAGGAAGAGCGTTGAGAGGTCATCATCGACGCCAATACCGGAAAACTGTCTCTCCTCAAGAGGAAAATCACCACGGAGCCGGTGTTGGAACATTTCCGTATTCCTCTCAAAAACAAGAAGGATTCTGCGGGTACTTCGTGTAGGAAGGTACCTCCTGACTATGGTTGCCCCCAACTTTTTGCCCTGTGTTTTAGCTGTTTTTTGACATAGTCGACCTGGGGCCCTGCCAATCAGGACCCCAGGCCTACTGCTCTCTCTGTAAAATGGATTCCATGTACCCTAGGTACATTTCCAATTGGTACTGGGCCACCTTATCAGACCCTGTAACTCAGGGCATAGGTGTACCCAGGGCTGCCAGGGACTGAAGCATGTATTATGCCACCCCTGGCTGGCCTCCTAAATTTGACACAACTGGCTGCATGACAGCTGGGGCAAAGTCGTGTAATCACACTTTGCTGTAGATATAGTATACCTATATCTAACCCTAAAATGGACACACAGATTCCTATCAGTCACTCCTATGGCAGGCCTTGACATCCTGAAGGCAGAGTGCTTGGAATCGTGTGAGATGGTGCTCTGGCATGAGCTGAGCCTGTCTGCAGCTTGCGGAACCAAGTCCTAATAGCTGTTCCATGATATCGCATACCATATACTCTTAAGTGCATTATAATCCTCGCGGTTAAATGCTAACTTTGGTATTGCTTTATCAAAACATGTCGAGTAAGGTGTCATCCGTATTGGAATACTAACCCCTCGCCAATTCTGGCGACTGGGTTAGCATTCCACCCTTCTAGAGGGACACGACATGTATGTAACTGTGAACCCCGGTTAAAGTTAACTGAAGCCTCAGCTCCACAAAATGGATGCTGCCACCACAGACACGAGTCTGACCTCCTGCTGCTGGGAGTCCTTCCAGCGAGGGAGGCCTGGACAAAGGGTTTCCTGTCCGGGGCGGTGATAGCACCGTCCCAGACATGGTTTTGTGTATCCTGGGTAGGCAGGGCTTTTCAGGAAGGTGACTGCTGAGTGGCACCCCGGTGCTCACTACGCATAGGCCGGTCAGAACCAGTTCCAGGGGCACACCAGCCCTGGCCTGGGGAAAGTCAGGCATGGCAGAGGGGTGTAACCACCCCCCTCCTAGTCCAACCCATAGGCAGGACCTAGTCACCGGGTCAGCCCCCTTTTTTAGTATAAAGATGGGAGCGGGCCCACTGTTCAAATTAGATCATCTTTGGAATCAAGACACGACTTTCTACGAAAGGACATCAAGATTTCTTCTTCAAGATTCTCCCTTGTGGCTAAGGAGTAGTCACCCTGCATCAAGCGGGCACCATCCTAAGAACACTGCGGTCTGCTGCAAGTCCTTCATCACGAATCCGACGACCCAGCTCGACGAGACCCGGCTTCCCTGGCACCTCTGACCTCTACTCACCTCTACAGCAAAGCTGAGAACCGTGAGTGCGACGAGACCTCGAGGGACCGACGATCGCCAAGACTGCACGACTTCTTTGTAACAAGCCCACTGAGTCTTCCACTGGTGAGTGCTTTGGGGTCCGAGAAGCCCCAACCCTGAGCAGCTGCAGCACAGAAGATCAGCCCTCCAGCATCTCCACGATCTGCGTGGGGCCCTTCTGCTTTTGCGTGCTCACCGCGCTGTGTGGCTACTAGCCGGCTGGCTTGTGGCCTTCACGACGCCCGACGACATCACTGCTGCTGGTCTGGTTGCTCCAGACTGGCCCTTGCTTCCTTCTTCAAGAGAGGCACCCCGGACCCTCCTGGTCCACTCCAGACGCCATTTTAGGTCCACTGTGTGGACTTGAATTTGCCAAGGCTTTGTTGCCCAATCCTGGGCCCAGCGACGCCGACAGCTTCTATCTTCGTGGGACAGCTCGCTCCTCCTTCCTGGTCGCCGACAACGCCTCCTGGTCCGTGAGATCTTAAGAGCACAGCGTCACCCACTCACCTTGTCGAGGTGGCTACCATCCGGTGCCCTCCTGGTGCCCACTGACTACTGGCTAGTAGTCTCGAACTTGGTCCCCTCTGCTTTCAGGTGTCATCTTCCATCGATCCAGGCTTGGATCCACCGAACTTTCTTAACTGGTCGCCTGCCAGCAACTTCTTTCTTCCAGGCACATGGTCCGGCAACGAGGATTCCCGACGTCTTTTGAGTCCTATGCAGCTGCAGCCCCTGGGCTAGGTAACTTCGGCATTTCGGTGCCCCAGCATAGCCTCACTATCCAAGGGTCAGAATCCACTTTCGTTTTCTCCCTACCAGGTCGGGTTCGCCCGAGAACACTAACTTTGCAATTACTAGCTACCATAGACTTTGTCCCGCATCACGCGTGAGAGTGCACACTCTGCACCAGAGTCCCCTAGGCCTCCTATAAGTAATCTGAAGGTTCTATAGTAAAGTCCTAGCGATTCCTAAGCCTATTAGTACTGTACTTACCTGCTAGTAATTTCGCATTCCACTTTCAGAGTATATGGTTTTCCGTGCCCCTCGGGCATTTGTATATACTGTGCTAACTTAAGTATTTTCGTATGAGTTTTTGTTTGTGCTTAGTACCCTGTCCTCAAAGAGTACAGGGCTGTTGTGATTCTTAATAAATATCTTGTTTATTTTCATAACACTTGTGTGGTGTCCTTTCACTTGGTATTCAAGGGGTATATGTGTGGTAAACAGCTGGCTTAACACGCCCTCTCGAGTCTTTAGCCTTAGACTGCTCGTATCCACGCTACTAGGATAGCTGGTCTATAAGGTTGACTTACAACCAATCATCAATAAGGGTTGCTGGACTGATACATAGTGTTCACTAGAATAGTGAGCACTGCATATCAGGCCACCTTCTCACACTTCGGCCCCGATAGAGCCTGCATCTCCACAAGCCTTAGAATATTCGCCAACGCGTTCCAACGCAGGGGATGGTGACGATGAGGAGGTCGAGTACAACTATTCGGCGTACTCGGATCCGGAGGAGGAACATGAACCTTGGTCTGCCGGAGGCGACCCAGAGGACCCGCAGTCGGGTCAGGAACCGCAGCTCTTTGCTGCAAAGACCTCACCGACGGAGGACTCGGCAGCCTTCAACGCTTTGATTGAGAGAGCTGCAGCTAACCAGGATGTTGAGCTGCACTCAGATCCTGTGGATGTGGACTTTTTGTTTGACACTTTCGCAGTGGCTGAAAAGTCAGTCAAGACATTGCCAATGCTCAAGGGAGTGCTGAAGCACGCGACGGAGGTCTTCAAGGAGCCCACTCTGGCGCGTGTCATCAATCCTCGCATTGACAAAAAATATAAGGCAGCCCCCTCGGATCCAACATACATCAAGGGGCACCTGCCACTGGACTCTTTGGTGGTATCCAACGCACGCAAGAGGGCGAACTCGCAGACCACTGGTGACGCTCCTCCCCCAGACAAAGAGTCAAAAATATTTGAGGCCTCAGGGAAACGGATTGCTGCGCAGGCAGCTAATATTTGGCGAATCTCAAACACGCAGGCCCTACTTGCACGCTACGATAGGGCGCATTATGACACCCTAGAAACACTGCCGCAACACTTGCCTGACCAGTACAAGGAGGCAGGGGAAATGTTAATTCAGGAAGGAAAGCTCATCACAAACGCTTCCATCAAATGTGCGCTGGACGTGGCTGATACAGCCTCCAGGGCAATCAACACTAGTGTGTTGCTGAGAAGACATGCATGGCTTAGGATATCAGGTTTCAAACCGGATATACAGACAACCATCCTGAACCAAACAGTTAATCCTGACCACCTGTTCGGCCCTGAGGTGGATGCGACACTGGAAAAAATGAAGAAAGACACAGACACTGCTAAGTCTATGGGGGCCCTCCAGTCTCAGCAGTTTCGGGGTGGTTCCTTTCGCCGCTCCAATACCAGGGGCACCTCAAGGGGTCAGACATCGCAGTCCACACAGTATTATAAAAGTAATACCCAAACCTCATACACCAACAAGGGTAGAGGTGGCTACAGAGGCAACAACATCAAAGGCAGGGGACGTGGAAACAACAGCTCCAGGTCCACCACCGCCAACAAGCAGTGACGTCTTGTCACTGCCCCCCGACCACACAACACCGGTCGGGGGGGGACTCCAGCAGTTCCTGGCCGCGTGGAAATCCATCACCACGGACAGGTGGGTCAAGTCTCTTATCCAGTACGGTTTCTGTCTAGAACTTACTTCCACTCCACCTAACATACCTCCAAGAAGCCGTCCTATGTCCGGCGAGCACTTGCACTTGTTGCAGCAGGAAGTTCAAGTCATGCTGCGAAAAGGGGCAATAGAGCTCGTCCCACTGCAAGAAAGGGGAACAGGGGTTTACTCCCTGTATTTTCTGATCCCCAAAAAGGACGGATCCCTCAGGCCCATCCTGGACCTCAGGCCCCTCAACTGGTACATTCTCTCGGAGCACTTCCATATGCTCACATTACAGCAGGTACTCCCTCTGCTTCAACAGGGGGAATTCCTGGCTACGCTGGATCTAAAAGAAGCATACTTTCATATCCCCCTGCATCCTTCCCACAGGAAGTATCTCAGATTCACGATTCAAGACCAGCACTACCAGTTCAGGGTTCTGCCATTCGGGGTCACCACAGCGCCAAGGGTCTTTACAAAGTGCCTGGCGACTGTGGCGGCACATCTAAGACGCCAGAACGCCCACGTCTACCCTTATCTGGACGACTGGCTCATTCAGGCAAAAACAGAACAGCAGTGCGCCGACCACGTGTCCCGCACCATTCATCTCCTGCACGATCTGGGATTCTCAATGAATTACCCAAAATCCCATCCCCAACCCGCCCATATACGGCAGTATCTGGGCGCGACGATAGACACTCTGGCAGCCACTGCGCAGCCGAATTCAGTGAGAATCGCCAGTATCCAAACGCTGATCCAACGATTCAGGCCTCAGCACTCGCTTCCAGCGAAAGTGTTCATGCAATTGATAGGCATGATGGCCTCCTGCATCTCCATTGTCCCGCACGCGAGACTACATATGCGTCCGCTTCAGGAGTGCCTGGCACGGCAGTGGACTCAGGCTCATGGGCAACTAACAGACCTAGTGTTGGTGAGCGGTCGGGCGTACAACTCTCTGCATTGGTGGAATCCACAAAACCTTTGCAAGGGCCGACCGTTCTAGGAGCCTGTGCCACAGATCATCCTGACAACGGACGCCTCTCTCCAGGGATGGGGAGCTCATGTACTCCACTACACAGTGCAGGGACTATGGACACTACAGCAAAAGAAGATGCACATCAATGTATTGGAACTGATGGCAATCTTCTTGGCCTTGAAGGCATTCAAAGTACACCTGTGCAACAAGGTCGTGTTGATCCGGACGGACAACATGACAGCCATGTACTACATTCAGAAGCAGGGAGGCACACACTCTCCGCAGCTGTCTCATCTGGCTCAGAGCATGTGGAAGTGGGCCATTCAGAGGAACATCTTCCTCATGGCAGAGCATCTCCCAGGCAAAGACAACCAGATGGCGGACCTGCTCAGCAGGCACAGCCATCAGATGCACGAGTGGGATACATCCATCGGTACTCCAACCGTACTTCCAAAAGTGGGGTCATCCAGAGATAGACCTGTTCGCCACAAAGGAGAACGCAAAATGCCAAAGCTTCGCCGCCAGGCTCCCACACCCGCAATCACAGGGCAATGCGATGTGGATAACTGGTCAGGCAGATTGGCATACGCTTTTCCCCCAGCACCTCTGATACCGCTGGTGGCACGCAAACTCAGGCAGCACTCGATGACTCTCGTCCTGGTTGCTCCAACGTGGGCTCGCCAACCATGGTACACCACGTTTCTGGAAATCTCCGTGGTACCGCATCAAAGGCTTCATCTCACCCCCAGCCTTCTGACGCAGAGCCATGGCGACATTCAGCACCCAGATCCGCAACAGCTCAACCTGGCGATCTGGCTCCTGAAGTCCTAGAGTTTGGCTACCTCAATCTTCCCCCCCGATTGCATGGACATCATTCGGGAGGCAAGAAAGCCCACTACTAGAGCATGTTATGCGGCTAAATGGAAGCGATTTGTCGTCTACTGTGTAAACCACGACATTGACCCGCTGGACGCTTCCATTCAAAACATCATTTGCTACCTGTTCCACCTGTACCAATGCAATTTGGCGTATTCTTCAATCCGCATTCACTTGTCTGCAATGGCAGCATACCTCCAGAACAGGCAACACCTGTCACTTTTTAAGGTCCCTGCTATCAAGGCTTTTCTGGAAGGACTCAAGAGAGTCATTCCACCACAGACACCACCAGCTCCGGAATGGAACCTTAATGTGGTTCTTACAAGGCTGATGGGTCCTCCCTTTGAGCCACTGCACTCTTGTGAGCTTCAGTTTCTGACTTGGAAGGTCGCTTTCTTAGTAGCAATTACATCGCTACGGAGGGTTAGCGAATTGCAGGCGCTCACCATCCAAGAACCTTTCTTCCACGTACACGCTAACAGGGTGGTGCTCCGCACTAACCCCAAATTCTTACCCAAGGTTGTATCTCAATTCCATATAAACCAGACAATTGAGTTGCCAGTGTTCTTTCAAAACCCAGAGTCGATGGCGGAGCGGATGCTCCACACCCTTGACATAAAAAAGGCATCAAGATTTCCTTCTTCAAGATTCTCCCTTGTGGCTAAGGAGTAGTCACCCTGCATCCGCAGGCACCATCCTAAGAACACTGCGGTCTGCTGCAAGTCCTTCTTCACGAATCCGACGACTCAGCTCGACGAGACCTGGCTTCCCAAGCACCTCTGACCTCTACTCACCTCTACAGCAAAGCTGAGAACTGTGAGTGCGACGAGACCGAGGGACCGACGATCGCCAAGACTGCACGACTTCTTTGTAACAAGCCCACCGAGTCTTCCACTGGTGAGTGCTTTGGGGTCCGAGAAGCCCCAACCCTGCGCAGCTCGGGCACCGAAGATCAGCCCTCCAGCATCTCCACGATCGGCGTGGGGCCCTTCTGCTTTTGCCTGCTCACCGCGCTGTGTGGCTACTAGCCGGCTGGCTTGTGGCCTTCACGACGCCCGACGAC
The DNA here is from genome assembly GCF_964263255.1 of Lissotriton vulgaris. Classification (NCBI taxonomy): domain Eukaryota; kingdom Metazoa; phylum Chordata; class Amphibia; order Caudata; family Salamandridae; genus Lissotriton; species Lissotriton vulgaris. The sequence continues at coordinate 362,097,698 of NC_141694.1, forward strand.
ATCACTGCTGCTGGTCTGGTTGCTCCAGACTGGCCCTTGCTTCCTTCAAGAGAGGCACCCCGGACCCTCCTGGTCCACTCCAGACGCCATTTTGAGTCCACTGCGTGGGCTTGAATTTGCCAAGGCTTTGTTGCCCAATCCTGGGTCCAGCGACGCCGACAGCTTCATCCATCGTGGGACAGCTTGCTCCTCCATCCTGGTCGCCGACAACGCCTCCTGGTCCGTGAGATCTGCGAGCCCAGCGTCACCCACTCACCTAGTCGAGGTGACTACCATCAGGTGCCCTCCTGGTGCCACCTGACTACTGGCTAGTAGTCTCGAACTTGGTCCCCTCTGCTTTCAGGTGTCATCTTCCTTCGATCCAGGCTTGGATCCATCGAACTTTCTTCACTGGTCGCCTGCCAGCAACTTCTTTCTTCCAGGCTCCTGGTCCGTCTACGAGGATTCCCGACGTCTTTTGAGACCTATGCAGCTGCAGCCCCTGGGCTAGGTAACTTCGGCATCTCGGTGCCCCATCATAGCCTCACTATCCAAGGGTCAGAATCCACTTTCGTTTTCCTCCTACCAGGTTGGGTTCGCCCGAGAACACTAACTTTGTCTTTACTAGCTACCATAGACTTTGTCCCGCATCACGCGTGAGAGTGCACACTCTGCACCCGAGTCCCAAGGGTCTCCTAGAAGTAATATGAAGATTCTATAGTCAAGATCTAGCGATTCCAAAGCCTATTAGTACTGTACTTACCTGCTAGTAATTTCGCATTCCACTTTCAGAGTATATGGTTTTCCGTGCCCCTCGGGCATTTGTATATACTGTGCTAACTTAAGTATTTTTGTAAGAGTTTTGGTTTGTGCTTAGTACCCTGTCCTCAAAGAGTACAGGGCTGTTGTGATTCTAATAAACACACTGTTTATTTTCATAACACTTGTGTGGTGTCCTTTCACTTGGTGTTCAAGGGGTATATGTGTGGTATAACAGCTGGCTTAACACGCCCTCTCGAGTCTTTAGCCTTAGACTGCTAGTATCCACGCTACTAGGATAGCTGGTCTATAAGGTTGACTTACAACCAATCATCAATAAGGGTTGCTGGACTGATACATAGTGTTCACTAGAATAGTGAGCACTGCATATCAGGCCACCTTCTCACAGTCCAGATAAGGATAGACATGGATGTTGTCTCTGAAGGTGCGCAGCTACTGTCGCCAAGCACTTGGTAAACACTCTGGGGGCTGTAGTGACCCCGAAAGGCAGGACCTTGAACTGGTAATGCTGGTTGTTTATGGTGAACCTGAGATATTTCCTGTGTCCTGGGTGAATTGGAATGTGGAAATATGCGTCCTTTAGGTCTAGGGTTGCTAGAAAATCCCCCTGACAGAGCTGGTAGGACTTGCTGCAAAGACAGGGTGTACTGGTTTAAGGGTCTGAGGTCTAGAATGGGCTTTAGAGACCAGTCCTTCTTTGGGATTAAGAAGTACAGTGAGTACACTCCTGTACCCGGTTGTTCTAAAGTCACGAGTTCTATGGCCCCCTTTTGCAGCATGCAGATGACTTCTTGCTGCAATTAGTGCATGTGCTCTGCGGACATAGGACGGTGCCTTGGGGGTATGTTGGGTGGAGTGGAAGTTAGTTCTAGACAATAGCCGTATTGGACAAGTTGTCTTACCCACCTGTCTGTGGTAATGACTTCCCAGACTGGCAGGAACTGCTCAAGTCTTTCCCCGACTGGTGTGATATGGTCTGGGGGCAGTGACAAGACGTCACTGTTTGTTGGTGGCGGAGGATCTGGCATTATTATTTCGTCGTCCTCTGCCCTTGGTGCTGTTCCCACGGTATCCACCCCTATTGTTTTTGTTATAGGTGGTCTGTGTGCCTCCTTGGTTGTATTGGGCTTGCTGCAATGCTTGACCTTTCGAGGCTCCCCTGTTACCGGAGCGACGACAGGAACCGCCCCATAACTGTTGTGACTGCAGAGCTCCCATGGATTTTGCGGTTTGTCTTTCTTAATTTTTTCTAGGGTTGTGTCTACATCAGGACCAAATAGAAAGTCAGGGTTAACCGGCTGATTGAGTTAAGTTGTTTGGATCTCTGGCTTAAAACCAGAGAAGCGTAGCCAGGCATGCCTCCTAAGCATCACACTTGTGTTTATGGCACTAGCTGCTGTGTCTGCTGCATCCAGCGCACATTTAATGGATGCATTTGAAATCAGCTCCCCCCTGTATCAGCATTTCTGCTCCCTCCTTATATGCATCAGGCAGGTGTTTGTAGTAGCTGCTCTAACGTGTCGTAATGAGCCCTATCATATCTGGCCAATAGGGCCCGTGTATTTGAGATTCTCCAAATATTTGCCGCTTGAGCCGCTACTAGTTTGACAGAAGCTTCCAAGATTTTGGATTCTTTGTCCGGAGGAGGAGCATCACCACTTGTTCGAGAGTTCGCTCTCTTACGAGCATTAGCCACCACTAGGGAGTCCAATGGGAGCTGGCCCTTGATGTACGTAGGGTCTACAGGCGCAGGCCGGTATTTCCTTTTAATTCTTGGGTTCACAACTCTTGCCCTTGTGGTCTCCTTGAAAATGTCACCAGCGTGTTTAAGGACACCCTTTAGCATAGGCAATGTCATAACCGATCTTTCTGAAGTTGAGAAAGTATTAAACAAAAAAAGTATTTCGCCACCGGGTCAGCGTGCATTTCTATGTCATGGTTATTGGCCGCCCTTTCAATCAGTGCGTTAAACGCAGCAGTATCTTCAGTAGGCGAAGTTTTGACTGTATAGGACTGAGTGTCAGGCGTGGTGTGTGGGTCAACAGGGTCAGTCCAGGGTTGAGGCTCCTCTTGATCCGTGTCAATAGGATAAGTAAATTCTTCCTCATTGTATCCCTCCCCCACATCTTCATTGGTACGTGTGGGAGAAAAGGTGTATTCTTGTCCATAGGACCCCACAGGTTCAAAAAGAACAGGTGAGGTGGCAGAGTCCCTCTTTTTTTTGAGTGGGATCCTGTATGACTCCATAGGATGTTCTGGAATGATCTTTCTTTTGTAAATAGAGAGTCTGTCAGAATCCGAGTCGATGAATAGTTTCGACTGATCATAGGAGGGCGCTTGGAACACAACGTCCTTTTCTATGGGCTGGTTTCTTGCGACTACCGACACCTTTTTGGCCGTGCCGGTGCTTTTTTGTGTATCGAACGCCTTAAGTCGTGCGGTCGGGGGCAGTCCGTACTTATTTGGTGGCGTAAGCATTGGAGACGGACCGACCTTCGAGGGTGGAGCAGTCTTCGATCCGACCGACTTAGTCTTCTCACTAGATTGTTTGTGGCCTTGCGTCGACTCGAGCTCTTGGTGCTCAGCAGGCACGCTCTTCTGTTTCGACTTGACATGCTCTTTCGGGTCGATTTTGGTCTTCGACTCGAAGGCCTTGACCACCAGTGGCTTGGAGGCTGGAAGCTTCGGATCGAGAGTCTTATGAGCCTTGAGTCCTTTGTCCGTGTCGCCATCTTTAGACAGCCAGCGCCAGTGCGACGTGCTTGACCATGAATACAGGTTTTGGCGCCTCGATCTTCGGGCCGACACCCCCTTGTGACCCCGAAGGGTCGATGACACTTTGATTTAATTGGATCCGATGAATCCGAAGCCGTCGATCAGAGGACTGTCTTTAGCAGTTTCGGTTTAGGATCTGTTTGTTTCGGTTTCACCGCTGATTGGGGTTGATCGACCAGAGGCTCCTTAGAAATATTCCTAGCCGGGCCTTGACGCGGGGCTATAAAATGTGGAGTAATATCTTGGCTAAGGCCTTCCGGCGATGCCTCGACCTGAGCCCTTGACAGTACAGTGTCAGTATTGGGCCCTGCGACAGAGGTTGGGCCTTGCTCATCGCTCGAGTCATCGAGGGCTCCGATGGCCTCTGCGGGTAGTCTTCTTCTTCATCCTCCTCGTAGTTAGAGTTCTGCTCCAACGCAAGATCTGACTTCAGGATACTCTTCATCGACGCCCTAGTCATCAGCCTCGAAGATGTTCTCCGGGTCGGGCGCCGTTTTCTGCGCCGAAGTGTCTTCTTCGACCTGAACTGAGAACAGGCCACGCAGCTGGCCTCGTCGTGGTCCGGTGATAGGCATTTATTGCACACTGGGTGCACATCTATGTGAGGGTATTTGGAGTTGCAAACGGGGCATAGTTTGAACGGGCTCCATTCCATCGTCGATTGTTGATGGGGCCTTTGGTGTCTAAAAAGGCAAACGGCCTTCAACGTCCTGTTCGAAGAACTGGAGCAAGTACGCGGCACAGAACCAAAGACAATACAGACGCCCGAAGGCCTTTTGGCCTTGTGAAAAGTGTTTTATATCGATTCCTAACTGGAGTCAAGAAAGTACATCCGAACCCAATGGTGGAATGCAAATGCTACTTACCAGTATGCATCTGTTCTTGGCATGTAGGGCTGCTGACATTCATATCTGTGCATAGTCCGCCACCTAGTGTTAGGTCCGGATGATTACACATTGTTGTCCTGGAAGAGTCTTCGAAGTATCACGAGATAGGTGGCTCCTCCCCTGGACTACAGTGCGCATGGGCATCGCCTCCATCCCCAGATTGTTTTTAGCCATTGGCAGAGATGGAGTGAAGAAGTGAGTGATGACCATGCTATGAGCATATGTGTGTATATGAATACATACTGCAGCTGATACAGGCGCCGGGGAGGAGGGTGGGCGATATGAATGTCAGCAGCCCTACATGCCAAGAACAGATGCATACTGGTAAGTAGCATTTGCAGTTCGAGGCATGTGGGCTGCTGAATTCATATCTGTGCATAGAATACATAGCAGTCCCTCCATTAGCGGCGGCCGCCCGTGCCAGCTGCAGCAGTCTGAAAAAGCGTTTTTAGAACAGCCTGACCAACAGCTGCCTGTTGTTTTGAATGCACGTCTACACAGTAGTGCTTAGTGAAAGTATGAGTGGTAGACCATGTGGCTGCTCTACAGATGTCTTCTAAGGGAATGTTACCTAAGAAAGCCATAGAGGCCCCCAACTTCCTAGTGGAGTGGGCCCTCGGTGGGATAGTGAGAGTGCGCTTAGCTTTAGCGTAGCAGATCTGAATGCACTTTACTATCCATCTAGCGATTCCTGCTTTGGAGATTGCATTTCCCTTGTGTTGTGTGGCAAAAGCAACAAAAAGTTGTTTGGTTTTGCGGAAATCTTTTGTCCTGTCCACATAGTACATCAAGGCCCTCTTCACATCAAGGGTGTGGAGCATACGCTCCGCCAGCGTCTCTGGGTTTTGGAAAAACACCGGCAATTCAATTGTTTGGTTTATGTGAAACTGTGAGACCACTTTGGGTAAGAACTTAGGGTTAGTGCGGAGCACCACCCTGTTAGCATGTACCTGGAAGAAAGGTTCTTGGATGGTGAGCGCCTGCAGTTCGCTAACCCTCCGTAGCGATGTGATTGCTACTAAGAACGCAACCTTCCAAGTTAAAAACTGGAGCTCACAAGAGTGCAGTGGCTCAAAGGGAGGACCCATCAGCCTTGTAAGAACCACATTGAGGTTCCATTCCGGAGCTGGTGGAGTCCTTGGTGGAATGACCCTTTTGAGTCCTTCCAGAAAAGCCTTGATAGCAGGGACCTTAAAGAGTGACAGGTGCTGCCTATTCTGGAGGTATGCTGCCATAGCCGACAGGTGAATGCGGATGGAAGAGTAAGCTAGATTACAACGATACAGGTGAAATAGGTAACATATGATGTTTTGAATGGAAGCGTCTAGCGGGTCAATGCTGTGCTCCACGCAGTAGACGACAAACCTCTTCCATTTAGCCGCATAACAAGCTCTAGTAGTGGGCTTCCTTGCCTCCCGAATGATGTCCATGCAATCGGGAGGAAGATTGAGGTAGCCAAACTCTAGGACTTCAGGAGCCAGATCGCCAGGTTGAGCTGTTGCGGATCTGGGTGCTGAATGTCGCCATGGCTCTGCGTCAGAAGGCTGGGAGTGAGATGAAGCCTTTGATGCGGTACCACGGAGAGTTCCAGAAACGTGGTGTACCATGGTTGGCGAGCCCACGTTGGAGCAACCAGGATGAGCGTCATCGAGTGTTGCCTGAGCTTGCGTGCCACCAGCGGTATCAGAGGTGCTGGGGGAAAAGCGTACGCAAATCTGCCTGACCAGTTCATCCACATCGCATTGCCCTGTGATTGGGGGTGTGGGAATCTGGCGGCGAAGCTTTGGCATTTTGCGTTCTCCTTTGTGGCGAACAGGTCTATCTCTGGATGACCCCACCTTTGGAAGTACGGTTGGAGTACTGATGGATGTATCTCCCACTCGTGCATCTGATGGCTGTGCCTGCTGAGCAGATCCGCCATTTGATTGTCCTTGCCTGGGAGATGTTCTGCCATGAGGAAGATGTTCCTCTGAATGGCCCACTTCCACATGCTCTGAGCCAGATCAGACAGCTGTGGAGAGTGTGTACCTCCCTGCTTCTGGATGTAGTACATGGCCGTCATGTTGTCCGTCCGGAACACGACCTTGTTGCACAGATGTACTTTGAACGCCTTTAAGGCCATGAAGATTGCCATCAGTTCCAACACATTGATGTGCATCTTCCTTTGCTGAAGTGTCCATAGTCCCTGCACAGTGTAGTGGAGTACATGCGCTCCCCATCCCTGGAGAGAGGCGTCCGTCGTCAGGATGATCTGTGGGACAGGCTCTTGGAATGGTCGGCCCTTGCAAAGGTTTTGTGGATTCCACCAATGCAGAGAGTTGTACGCCCGACCGCTCACCAACACTAGGTCTGTCAGTTGCCCATGAGCCTGAGTCCACTGACGTGCCAGGCACTCCTGAAGCGGACGCATATGTAGTCTCGCGTGCAGGACAATGGAGATGCAGGAGGCCATCATGCCTATCAACTGCATGAACACCTTCGCTGGAAGCGAGTGTTGGGGTCTGAATCGTTGGATCAGCGCCTGGATACTGGCGATTCTCACTGAACTCGGCTGCGCAGTGGCTGCCAGAGTGTCGATTGTCGCGCCCAGATACTGTCGCACGTGGGCGGGCTGGAGATGGGACTTCGGGTAGTTCAGAGAGAATCCCAGATCGTGCAGGAGGTGAATGGTGCGTGACACGTGGTCTACGCACTGCTGTTCCGTCTTTGCCTGAATAAGCCAGTCGTCTAGGTATGGAAAGACATGGACGTGCTGGCGACGGAGATGCGCCGCCACAGTCGCTAGGCATTTCGTAAATACTCTCGGTGCCGTGGTGACCCCGAACGGCAGGACTCTGAACTGGTAATGCTGGTCTAAGATCGTGAATCTGAGATACTTTCTGTGGGAAGGATGCAGGGGAATATGGAAATAGGCATCCTTCAGATCCAGCGTTGCTAGGAAGTCCCCCTGTTGAAGCAGGGGAAGCACCTGCTGCAATGTGAGCATATGGAAGTGCTCCGAGTTGATGTACCAGTTCAGGGGCCTGAGGTCCAGGATCGGCCTGAGTGATCCGTCCTTTTTGGGGATCAGAAAATACAGGGAGTAAACCCCCGTTCCCCGTTCTTGCAATGGAACGAGCTCTATCGCCCCTTTTTGCAGCATGACCAGTACTTCTTGCTGCAACAAGGTCAAGTGCTCGTCGGACATAGCACGGCTTCTTGGCGGTATGTCCGGTGGAATGGACGTTAGTTCTAGACAGTACCCGTACTGGATAAGAGACCTCACCCACCTGTCCGTGGTGATGGACCTCCACGCCGGCAGGAACTGCTGGAGTCTCCCCCCGACAGGTGTCGTGTGATCGGGGGGAAGTGACAAGACGTCACTGCTTGTTGGTGGTGGTGGACCTGGAGGCATTGTTTCCACGTCCCCTGCCTTTGATATTATTGCCTCTGTAGCCACCCCTGCCCTTGTTGTTGTTATACGAGGACTGGGTGTTACCCTTGTAGTATTGCGTGGACTGGGATGCCTGGCCCCTCGAGGTGCCTCTTGAATTGGAGCGGCGAAAGGAACCACCCCGAAACTGCTGACTTGGTAAAGCCCCCATAGACTTGGCAGTTTCGGTATCTTTTTTCATCTTTTCTAGGGAGGCATCCACCTCAGGGCCGAACAGATGGTCAGGATTCACTGTTTGACCCAGTATTGTGGTTTGTATGTCGGGTTTGAAGCCCGAAATTCGAAGCCAGGCATGGCGTCTAAGTAACACGCTTGTATTGATAGCCCTGGAGGCAGTGTCTGCCACATCTAGGGCACATTTGATGGATGCATTTGTAATGAGTTTACCCTCCTGAATGAGCATCTCCCCCGCCTCTTTGTATTGGTCAGGCAAGTGTTGCAGGATGGCCTCTAATGTGTCATAATGGGCCCTATCATAACGTGCAAGCAGGGCTTGAGTGTTAGAGATCCTCCAGATGTTCGCTGCCTGTGCAGCAATGCGTTTGCCTGATGCCTCAAAGATCTTGGACTCTTTGTCTGGGGGAGGAGCATCACCAGTAGTCTGCGAATTCGCCCTCTTTCGAGCGTTGGACACCACCAGGGAGTCCAATGGTAAGTGTCCCTTAATATACGTGGGATCCGTGGGCGCCGCTTTATATTTTCTGTCGATGCGAGGATTGACCACCCGCGCCCGGGTGGGCTCCTTGAATACCTCCTGGGCATGCTTCAGCACCCCTTTAAGCATCGGTAGTGTCTTGACTTGTTTTTCGGCTACCGAGAAGGTGTTGACTAAGAAGTCCGCATCCACGGGGTCCGAGTGCAGTTCGACGTCATGGTTCGCTGCAGCTCTCTCTATTAAGGCATTGAAGGCCGCCGAGTCCTCTGTCGGGGACGTCTTTGCGGCGAAAAGTTGAGTGTCCTGACCCGACTGCGGGTCGTCTGCGTCGCCTCCCGCTGTCCAGGGCACATGCTCCTCTTCCGGATCAGAGTACGCAGGATAGGTGTACTCGTCCTCGTCCACATAAGGCGCGGGGGAATGGGCCGGCGAGTGTTCCGGGGCTTGTGGAGACAGAGGTTCCATCAGAGCCGAAGAGTCCGCAGAGTACCTCTTGTTCTTGAGTGGAATCCTAAAAGGTTCCAAGGCCGGCTCCGACGTAATCTTTCGTTTGAGGAGCGACAATTTTCCGGTGTTGGCGTCGATGATCACCTCACGACGTTCCTCCACCGCAAGCGGCTGGAGCCGAAGCTTCGACACCACCAGGGCAGCTTTCGGCGTCAATACCTCCTGTGAGTGTCCGCCCTGTTTCGGCGCGAAGGCCTTCGGCGCCGATTTGGGTGGAAGGGTAAAACGAATGGGCGTTTGTTCCTTAGCAGGCTTCTGCGTGGGTCGAGGCACTACAGTGTCCTGGCTGGGAACCACAGTGGACTGTTGGATCCGCTTTAAGGATTCCCCCACCTTCATTGTAAGGGACGCCGAGGGCTGAACCGGCTCGAGCGACTCGTCGACTCCGAGAGCCCGATCGCCGATAGGCCTCTTCTTCGGGACCGACGCCCCATGGCCAGGCGCACCGTCGGCGTGACGCTTCTTCGAAGACGTCTTCGGGTCCACAAACCCTTTCGGTGCCGATGCAGCCGCATCGGAGGCCTTCACCTTCGGCGCCGACCCAGAGGGCTTCGGGTCGGCCATTTTGGCGTGGCTCTTCTGGTCGGCCATTTTGGCGTGGCTCTTCAAGTCGGCCATTTTGGGTTTCGTGGAAGTTGACGCCTCCAGAACCTTCTTCACCAACGCCACTTTCGGTTTCGGTTTCGCATCCGAGGGTGCGAGACCAGTTGGCTTCACTTTCGGTTTCTTCGTAGAAATGTCCGTGACCGGGCCCGGAGGCGGGGACGTAGGACTCATAGTTAGATCTTGGGTAAGGCCCGAAGGCGATCCCTCGACCTGGGCCGTATGACGGGAGTAACCCCGGAGTCTTGTTGGGGATGCTCTTCCTCCGAGCTATCTCCCATCGTGGGACAAGCCAGTTCGTCGTCCCCTACCTCGTCGGAGACTTCGTCGTAGGCCTCATCACCCGCGTCGCCGGTCTCTTCCTCGGACGCGGGGCCAGAGTCCGACCCTTGTACGTCCTCTTCTCCCTCAACAGATTCCTGGAAGATGTCATCAGGTGGGGGTGCCGAAGCCGACAATTGAGCCTGGAGCCGATTAGCCCGGCGAATCTTTAAAGTTTTCTTACTCCTAAATTTCGAACACGCCATGCAGGTGTCTTCACGGTGATCCGGTGACAAGCATGTATTGCACACGGGGTGCACGTCGAGGTGCGAATATTTAGAGTGACACAGCGGACACTTCTTGAATGGAGTCCGCTCCATAGCAAAGGGTGTAGTGTAGGCCCGTCCGCGTCGAAAGCACACGGAAGGGCAGTAGGAGATCGGAGCTGAGAGTCAGTAAGAAACCCGAACGCAACTATACCGACGCCCAGCCTAAAGACCTTTTGGTCTCGAGTAAAAGTAGAACAACTATCGGTTCCGATAGAGGGAACCGAAAACACATCCGAACCCAATGGCGGAAAAAAACAATCTGGGGATGGAGGCGATGCCCATGCGCACTGTAGTCCAGGGGAGGAGCCACCTATCTCGTGATACTTCGAAGACTCTTCCAGGACAACAATGTGCAATCATCCGGACCCAACACTAGGTGGCGGACTATGCACAGATATGAATTCAGCAGCCCACATGCCTCGAACAAAAAAAAACAACCTGAGGATGGAGAGTATGCCCATGCGCACTGTAGTCCAGGAGAGGAGCCACCTATCTCGTGATACTTCGAAGACTCTTCCAGGACAACAATGTGCAATCATCCGGACCCAACACTAGGTGGCGATCTATGCACAGATATGAAATCAGCAGCCCACATGCCTCGAACATACTTTCGTTTATAATCAATGGGAACATTGAGCTGCCTTTTGGCAGGTTTGGACAAAGACATTTTTTGAAAAATTCCCCAAACTTCAGGGTTTAATGTCACTGATCCGGAAACATTCTATTTTAAAATGTTAAATAAGACAGGGGTGAAAAATATGTTGACAAATACTACACTGATTTATTCAGAAAAATGTTATGAAAAAATGTCTACATTTGGTTTTGAATATTGGAAAAATAACATTGAGACAAAAACCATTTGGAGAACAAAAGTATGGCAGGTACAAGGTGTAGAAGAATCGTTCAGAGCCTGTATGATCCCAGGAAAAATAATGTTTCTGAATGACAGTTCAGCAAACAACCGGTCTTGGTTTAGCCAAGATAAAAGATTTAAACAACCCATCTATACCAAAGCCAATACCTGATGGAAACACCACTGCAGATGAGAAGTTAGACGTGGCCTATATTTTAAGACAAAACCGAACACTTCCAGATTGGAAAAAATGGTCTATCTGGCCCACAGACACTAATAACTTTCATGATAGATTCCTGAACAAAATACAGGGGTTCAAACAAAACAGGCCAGACCCAAGATATTCCCAAAGACAACATCCAGGGATTATAACATACAGTGTGGGAAAGCTATACCTCGAATGGCGACAGAAATCCACACTTCCAGAAATTAAGCAACATTTAACTTTACTTAAAAAAGGTGCTGACTTGCGAGATTTCATAATGGGACCTCGCAAACAGCGTCAAAAACGTTTCATATAAGCCGGTATATACACAGCATACAATGAAGCTTGGAAATTAAATCAAATTGAAACTGCTGAAAAAATACGAGAAATTGATTGTATTAATTTGGAAAAAGCGTTTTCTGTAGTGGACAATGGGTTAACGACTGTCCTCCAGAATCTATTCACTGGATAGCATTGTATCTGCTATTGATATAATAGAACAGAATAGGATAATGTTACAGCATGGTCAGTCCCAATTGCGTTCTATTGTACAGCTAGGCTGGAGGTTACAAAATTTGCGGTCAGGTCACGTGCCATGGCGTCTAATCAACATAACGTCATTATTTTCTATCTTTAACCTTACTGATAGACAAATCTCTTTGGCACAGAAAGGAGCAGACTATACGGTGCTAAGTATTGAAAACTTGAGAGATTACCATTGACAATGTCAGAAAGCCCTGTCATTGAATGGATAATACATGGCACCATTACAATCCCGATAACTACTTTAGTTTCAATACTGCCATGAGTATATACCAGCAGGCTTGTATGAAAGGTTGGGTAAAGGATACATCAAATCAACCTGGAATTTACCATTTAAACACAGGTGTTGGAGTGGGGGAAAAGGTATTTCTTAGTGGCAGTAACTGCAAAACATCACTGAGCGGTACACTCATATGCAAAGGTATAAACCTGCATGGACCTTGCAAGGGTTCATCAAATAAACTTTCATGTCACCTGCACGGAACCTCGGCTACACAGATAGAGCCATTTTTCAGACATCTTTCCAACGGTAGCTACGTTATATTAAGTGACCGTAGCTGTTGTGGCATGGTGCCAGGAAAACCCTATCTCGTGAGCGTCACTTCCGGGGTCATTAGTTGTATGCAAGTATTGTATCCAAAAAGCAATCTAGACATGGAGGCGGAAATTTTGCCTTCTGTGAATATCTCTTCTATTCGAATGGATACTTCAAGCAGAATGAAGACTATTCTTTTACAGACAACTGTGCCTTTAACCTCGTCCAAAGAGACGTATGACCTGCAAGCTACAAGGACAGCGGCAGAGATACATACCCTTTCATCAACAAACTGCCCCAGGTATTTCGTAGAAATATTAAGCCAAATTTTAGACATGTCAGATACCAGTGGCATCACACATGTATTTAAGAAAAAAAATTCGGGACTGTTAACACCCTTTGAGACAGTCCTGGGCATCTTCCCGAATTTTGTGCACTCTTTCAGTGGCCTGCCACTTATTTTGGGACTCGTAGCAGGAATTTTAATTTTGCTCCTTCTGCTCCGATATGACAAGCCAACAAAACTCAGGCTTCGATGGAAGAAACAATCCTAGCAATACGATACAGAGACCGAATCACTAAGGTCCTCGGATTGGCCCGGCTAAGAGATATGAAGACAACCTGGTTTCTTTCATTCAGACCGATCTGGCAAAATTGCATCTTACCTGTGCTTCGATGTCTGCTATGCGGAGAAGAATGCGTGTTGGACGTTAGTCTTACACTACCATCAATAGTACCAATGGATATCGAAGCTTTGCTTTGTCCAGTAACGACTCACGCAACGTGTTGTCCCCAGCGGCTACCGATTCTGATGACTGCATTCGTTGAGATTTCACCACTACGAGTAGGTGGCGGTGAAGTACGAGATGAAGGCGGCAGCACACAGGTACAACCTTCTGTGCTTATCTAAACACCGATGATGGCAATGCATCGCATATACGCACTATTTCTGATTTTTCAGCATTGGCACAACTTTCACCTACTGTTGTAGACAAATTTTTTGCTGGTCTAGCTGAGGTAATGTTCTCCCCTAACAACGAGAATAACAATTGAAATAGCGAGCACACAGCGTTCCCTGAACTCTGAATTCGGCCTTCAACTTTTTTAAAACATCACTGCTGAAAAGATTTGGAACTATTTTTCTTACCTTGAAAAGAAAATTATTTTTTCTCCCCAAGAACTTCCAAAATATTTACTTTTTTTGGCACAAGGTACTCTGCTTAGAGTAGAACTATTCTTAGAGAACAGAGCTTCTATTTCTAGAGACTCTAGAGACAATATTTTGAATCAGCCTCTAGCACACTTACAATCTTGTATTAATATGTGATGAAATGGTCTCTGCCTTCTCTTCTGTATTAAGAGCCAAGAGCCATTTCATAAATGTAATTTTCGCAATTCATTCAGCTGATATTTAGGTTTGAATTATCTGAATGATAACACTGCTTGAATGTGTACAGTATAATACTAATTTTCCTGTATCTATACCGTATCAAATGCATTTAACCCCTAAAGTGCTGCGTCGGCCGACGGCAGCACTACCTCCCCAGTGCTGCGCACGACCATTGGACGTCCATTCAGCACTAGTTCTAATGGACAGCGCAGCACTGGGGAGGGATGTTTACGAGCATCTATGAGGTTAACGTATTTTGGGGTGGGATGGAAAAACACATGCATACCTATATGTTTATATATTGCTTAGTATTTAGTAATGATGGACATTATATGTGGAGTGGGTGTTGTGTTTTATCTAGGACCCTAATTAAATATTTCATATTTAGTAATAGCCAATGCAAACCAAATGCGGCAAGGCTACTTCCTTAGACTCCTAGAAAGCACAACATACCAAACCTCCAGCAACCTGGGAATTCCCTGTGCTTTTGTTTTGATTTGTCTTAGAACTCCTGCAAGCACTGAAAGAATGGTCAGTTCTTAGTGACAAATTTAATTGACGTCTCATGTCCAACCTTACATCAAACACGGCACCTTCCAGGTATAAATATTCCAGCGTTTGCCTTAAGCAACACACAGTGGTGTGGAGCAGAGCGGCTATCTACTTATCCGAAGCCCAGCTGATGCGAGTGCCGAAGGAAGCCGTCCCTCCCATTTGACGCATTGAGAAAGATGCTGTCTTTCTGCTGCCGAGAAAATCCAGCTCCGGTGTTTCCAGTCACCCTCGCGGGTTACTGGGAGATCGAGTCTTGAGAGCGAGATACAAGACCTCCTCCATTCTAAAAACCAAGGTACAGAGCGGATTAGAACCATTAGAGAATTCTTGGGTCAGATACTTGGCAAAAACTAACTTAACTTAAACAGCAGCCCATCTACTCCTTCCCACGTACTAGGCTTAGGTTAGGTACACCGGGGTAGGCGTATTTAGAAGCACCAGTGGAGTATGTTTAGTCGAACTTTTATCTTTGTATGTAACTTTATATATTTTATACCTTTCAAGTATCATATGGCTCAGAAACCATATCAATGCTTTTACAGTATTATTTCGTATTACTCCTTTTACTGTACGCACTTTACTTTATAACAAGTATTGCAATCATAGCAATTCATTTCTCTTGCATGAAAAAGAAGACGGTTCAATAAATAACACCTTATTGAAAACGCCCATCTCTCCATTTCTCTGCACTCTGGTGAAACTAAGTATGCACAACTGACTGAGTGAAATAGCTATTGTTTTCGCACGACTCTTGAGATATACTACTTATTCTGGGGGAGCAAATTTGTCATGTTTACGCAGTTTTCAGAAGCTGAATCCCTTCTTGTCTAATCAAGGAAGTTACTCCTCCCTGTTCATTCGAGAACGTTTCTAGTGACCTCTGAGCTAGCTGGCGAACCTAAATTAAGTCTAACATATTCAATAGAGACCTAATCGACCTCAGTCCTACGTCTAAACTATCTTGTTATTCCAATGCACAGAGCCTATTGGGAAAATAGGAACTACACTACAATAGATAGAGGGGTTGCTGAAGAAAACTCAAGTCTAAACACTTTAGCATTGAACTCATTGAATTGTCATCATAAAAGTACAGTTGATTACAGTACAGATTACTTTAGTAGTCCTAGGACTACAGCCTAGATTCAGTCCTTGGGGTCTAAGCGGATACCAGATTAGCAAAAAGTTTTAGTTACTGTACTGAATTTTCATGAACATTAAGCGGTTATAAAAGATCACACTTAAAAACTTATCAATGTAAATCTGGCAATGTTATTCAATGGGAAAAAATTCAGGCTGCAGGTTAAGTACGATCGCGTTACTTTTGTAATCCAGTACTGGGCTCCTAGGGCCAGCACTGGGGTCTTAACCTAAAACAGGTAGGTAGTTGAGTTTCATCATTTCTTATGATTTTTAAATAATATTTCAAGTTTTCAAAAGTAGATATAAGAAATTTAAAAGAAAAGCAGACAATGGGTTCCTATGGAGAAAATACAGATTACTAGTAAATCCGGTAAGGATTACTTTTGCTGTTCAGTACTGGGCTGCAAGGTACAGTACTGGCTTCTTCCCTGCTCACAGGTGAGTACTTCGGAATTCGGCTTATTTTATATGAATATTTTCAGTTTCCAAAAATTCACACTCAGAACATTTTCGAGCTAAAATTAGTCAATGTTATCCAATGGCAGGCAAGTGAGTTACCAGTTTCCAGGCGAGTACTTGGCTGATGAAGTTAAGGTTCTGGGCATAGACTCAGGGGCCCCCCAGGGTCAGCTAAGTACAATTGGTTCAGACCCAGCAGCAAAGGGGCGGCTGGGTGCAGAGGTAATTAGGCCAAATGATATCCAATGTGGGAAAGGGGCTGAGTGAATTTTGTTTTTCTGCTGGTATTGACGAAAACTATCGTTCACGCATATTTTGAAGGGAAATGACTGTTTATTGGTAGTTACTGAGAAGGGACTACGATGAGAATTGGTTTGGTATTAACGAAAACTTTATGGTTCACTCGTGTTTTTAATAGAATAATGGCTGTGTTTAAACTATGGTAATGGTAAAGGGCACTTAGACGATAAAGATTTTATAAAATTAGTTATTTGGAGAAGTTGGGTTGTTTTTTGAGCAGATCATCATACATATAACAATATAATCCCAGGTGCATTTAAATAACACATTAGAATTATTGACATATCGCATTGTCTAACATTATGATAAGTGTCTCGATGAAATGAAATTTTATGTGATCAGACAGTGTGTGGTGTGGAATCAAGAATTAAAAGCCTTGTGTGAATGATGGAATAAAACTGCAAGAATTGTAATAAAGCCATCATTGATAAAGTTTATCAATACCATCAGAAAAACAAAATTCATTTTGTAGTCCTTTTTTAGTGACTACACTGACAATGTTTCTATCAGCTCGAGTATTAGTTTACTCTTAGTCCATCTTCAGTTTCGGCAACTCTAGTCTACATCCTGACTATCTAATTAGTCCTTTGTCAGTGTTTACTGACATTGATCGTGCTAAATAAACAACGAAAAAGGACTCCTTTTGTGTCTTCACACGGAGAAGATAATGCTGTCTGAGGGAAACTCCCGTATCCACAGGTAAGTTGCTTTCAGCTGGATTGAAAACCGCTAAATTCAATAACATGTCAGTGAATTTAATTGTGATTAGCTAAAATCGATAGTCTTTCACTTTTTTAGCTACTGTGTCCACGGGACTACGCTATTATCATACGAATACCACAAACGGCTTTCAGCTCACGCAGGTGAGTCACGGAGAGCGTACTACTTTTGTTAACCCACAACTCTATTTAAAGACACGACATTGGAATATATCCTATTCATACCTTTAGGTTGCCATCAAAACTCTTGCATTATAAACAGTCTCGAAAGGTAAGCCCAAGCATATTGGGAAACCACTAAATAAATTCATACTAAACACTGTGCTAAAACACTGTATATCTTAATTTGTATACAGATTCTAACAGTCTTTGGATTTAACGCATGGCATTTCGCGTGTCCTTGCAAACTATTACATTTTAACTAGTTAAGATAACCATTCTTGAAATTCCCAAAAACGAACTAGGTTAACCAAATAACTTTTTACTAGGTATTCTAATTCATAAAATTGTACTTGAGTATCACATGAGTGATTGTTTTGCAACGTAAAAACAACCAGCTAATAGAAATTGATCTTTAAAAGGATCATTTAAATATTCAGCAATTTCATGTAAATGAAAAAAGACAATGGCATCGTTTTAATACGTTCTTTTTATTTTTCTTTCCTTTTAAACAGAACCCCTGAACAATAGGTTCCGAAATGCATTGGGTCATTTATTGAAATGTATTTGGCTATATATGAAATACCCATATCATTGAAATATTGTGATATGAAATGTAAAAATGTATGTTCTATGAATGTGATAGTTTGAATTCCTGTATTACAAAATTAAAATGTTACAAAGGAATACCACATCTCGTTGTTGCATGTCAGAGCCTAGCAGCCATTAGGGGGCTAGGCCACTTTCAAATGTATATGAATGTTAGCAGGCATTAATCTGACATAGCACACATACCAGAACAGTTGCACTAACTCCATAGAAAATTTTGAGTGCGATTTCCACACACATACATCATGTTATTTGTGCAGGCCTCACAGATGCTGCCTCGTTTTCCAACAGGTCTCAACTGGCTTGCCGTTGAAGGTAGATCCTCTTACAAGACACCATGCATCACACAAAGCCCTACACCAGAATGCCCTGCTGTACCTCACAAACTCAAAAAAGCAGGTGGCTCCAGAACGATGCGGAGCACTAACACTTTGCGAGTCCTTATCTACTGCTGGTGTGCCTGACAAGCCGTCCATAGGAGCGAAAATCGGCCCCCTTTGAGGACTAAAGACCGCTGCAGCCGCTGAACTTTACCCACCTCGCCGGACCCGCTTCGCGGGTCCCGCAGCGCCGCGTGCTGCAGAGGCTGCTGACACTTTGGGGACACAGAACAGGAGGAGCGGGCAGGTGAGAGCCGGCGGGGCTGCGAGCACGTAGGCAGGGACTCCAGTGACCAAGAGTCCCTGCGCGCCCATTTGACACACCTGGGCTGCTCTCCCCGCTGGCCACACCCGCCTGTCCACTAACCAATTAGGAAGTACCAACAGAGTATAAAATTGACCACTATCCCCGCTCCGCGGGAGCGTGCCGGGAGAAGCCCGGGACAAGGGCGGGACCGTCTGTGGCCGTCAGGGGCCGAAGGAGGCCGGGCTGGGCCAGTCCTCTGATATCAACTTTAAGGGATCCCATAGCAACAAGCGATAGATAAGTGTCATACATTGTTGTGTAGTAACAAGGTTGGTGACCATAATAAATATGTCTGCATCCCCAAATAGTACTATCACAACGACCCCACCTGTTGGGACTGGACCACTGGTAATTGGACCGCTGGATAAATTCTTCTTTAACCGCCCTTCCCAAAACATTGACAAAGAGATAACACTTGCAGAGGCGTGCTGAGCGCAGATTGTCTATTGAACTACTTAAAAACTCTACGGACAAGCACCCTGCCCAAATCTATCCTGCATTGTTAACACCGTTATCCTCAGTAAATCTCCCTGTTGTAATTGAGCAATATGATGTATCCTCAAATGTAACAAGTAAGGACAATATAAATAAACTGACTTCTCCTTGTGTGAGTTACATTGATCCTACGATTCTCCCAGAACCAGCTGCCCAGGTTACCTTGACCCAACCCAAGCACGGATCAAAAAGTAAAAGGACTACTATAACAAGAAAATGTCAATTTGTTAAACCCCCACAAAAACATAGAAAGGTACATAAAAGCACGTGTACTAGAAAGGTTGCCACTGAAGCAAGTTGTAGTATAGAAAGCCTACAGGATGGGGATGTTGTTTTATTAAACAGCCCAGATCCCGGAAGCAATAATTCCCCAGTGACAGGTCTCCCAATTGATGATAAGCTATCACCCCTCCAAAACTTGATCCCTGAGTTAGAAAAGTTGCTTAGATTGCTTCTTTCCCCGATTGAGGACCGAATTGGTAAGCTCTCTGACCGATTAGACCATTTTGAACAGGTAACACTAGACAATTTTTATTCTACAAAAGCGTTGATTAAAACTCATACAAGGGCAGATGAAAGCAGTAAGTCCCAGAGCAATACCCATTGTGCTAGTCAGGAAAAGGGAAGAAGGCAACAAACCAACCCTTCACTGCCACCTAAGCCAGGTAGTGCGGTTGCAAAAAGACCTCCCAAGCCTGTTGAATTAGCTCTACCAGGTCCTGCTGTAAATCCTATTAACACTGTAATCCCAGCGCAGACTGAGGCGCAGCAACCGCCTTCAATACCAAATCCTCCGTCTACCGTTGGAATAGGGGGTAATGTGTGTCCTACAGTAGGTAATGCCCCAGCACCTACCCAACTAACTAATACGCAGCTAGCAGCAAATAAACCTGCACCCCACCCTGCTCCTATAGCTACCAAACCAATCCCAACACCCTTGATAAAGCCACCACATAGGAAACCCCCCATGAACCTTGCCCCATATTCTTTCCCCTATGTAGCAGTCCTCATAAATGTTCCACCACTACCAGTAGGACAGAGAGAAACCTTCCAGATGCTTAAAAATAAGATCATGCACTGGTTAAGGGTGAATCGGCCTCTACCTGGAGATGTCGATGGTTTAATCCTGGGGGTAAGGAGAATAGACTGGATAGGCTACACAACCAAAAGCCTGGGAGGGAATTGTATTGTGGTTAACTTCCAAGATCCAAGGGTGGCAGGATGGATAACTAGACAGGGATGGGGCATAAATAAGGGAGGAATTGGAATTGTCGACCTTACTTTCTTTTATCCCCGTCCAACCAGTGTATCGACTGGCCTGCTCAATGAACACACAAACCCTCCCAACCTACCATGGCCGATGATTCCCACACCGGCTCCACCTCCAGTTTCAAAATTACCTCACTGGTACGAATTATAACCCTCCGGTTGGATGGCAAGATCAAGGGTGGGGATGCTGACAAATGCCACAATATTTGTGCAGTAGTGGAGGAGGAAGTAATAGTGATTTACAAGGGAGTTGTGAAGAACCTGATGTCAATTCCGGCCCAATCCCAAATGCTAGGAATGCTGGAAATGGGAGTCTGGTTGTGGTGGAAGGAGGTGGGGTAGCAAATATTAATGCTGGAGCAGGGGAACCATTTACACCTACAGTAAACGAGGATGATGACACCGATGGTGGTCTTGTTAGGGTTATTGACAGTGTTGCAAACCCAATGATTTCCCAACCATGTTTCAATAATAATAATCTTAGTGGGGGCGAGCTAAGCCTTGGTATGTTTCTATCTTGGAACATTGCTGGGCTGGGAAGCAAGCTAGACTCACAAACTTGGGTAAAATTCATTAATGGGTTTGATGTGTGTTGCTTCCAAGAAACTTGGGCTTGTGACCCCGTTTTCCTCTGTGGCTACTTAAACTTTTTCATACCGGCCTTTAGAGGAGGTAGGGGTCGGCCAATGGGAGGACTCACTATGGATTAAGCAGGACCTGGATATTTCTATCAAAGTGTTGGATTTGGGTATTAGCGATTTACAATTGTTAAGAATTGCATCAAAAAAGGGGGTTGTTATCGACCTGTACAAGTCTATGCAAGAGGCAGTAATTCAGCTAACTCTCCAACCCTAGAGGCGTTGTCCGCCTCCCTAGAAACTAAGTCCCAAGACAGTAGGGTATTAGTAGCCGGGGATCTAAACAGGACCTTCGAACCTCTTGACAGTACAAACGATCCCTTAGGGAAGGATGAGGACACTCTTTGGGGAGTACCATCTTTATGCTTAAATCCTGTCAAGCGGTGGACGAAGGATATTCTGTTACTAAATGCCATCTGTATGGAGTATGGCCTAAGGGCCCTGAATGGGAGAACACCAGGGGACAAGGAGGGTAGTTGTACTTTTGACAATGGCCATAGCAGGAGTAGAATTGATTATGTAATATGTAGTCTCCCGCTGTGGCAAGGAATTCTTGACATGGTCATTAAGCCCAGACTAGAAAGTGACCACAACCCCCTTTGTGTGACCCATAGGTGGTGGAATGTTGGATCCCAAAATATGCATTTAAGAAATGACCAGATCCCAGTAATGGCTAATGACGCACGAAGGCTAAAATGGCCAAGGGTATTGGCTAATGAAGCAATGACCTACATTAACCTTGAGGTGGATAAGGCAATTTCCACTATGGAAGCGGCCGAATCTATAACCCCCGGGTCTAGGGTTATTACAGACATCCATGATAAGCTATTTTCCCTCCTTAAACCATGTTTCATACAGCCAAAAAACAATAAAGGGAAAAACCCCCGGGAAGTTGCTAGGTGGTTTAATTGCCAGTGCAGATCTGCCAGATTGAAATTGGGCCAAGCCATTAGAGAAAGGGACAGTGCTGCAACCAGAGCGGCTAGGAAAGCGTACAAAATAGCCATCTCCCAGGCAAAGAGGAAATGGGATGAAGACCACTGGGCAGAGTTAAAGGAGGCTTCTAGCAGTAAGGACTCTAGGCTTTTTTGGAAAATTATGAAGTGGGGCAGAGGAGGTACCCCCGCAAGGCCCGATAACAATGTAGCCGAAGAGGCCTGGGTTGAGTACTTCAGACCACAATGCGCAGAAGTAAAGTATCCTGTGATGGGGGAGGTCATACTGCCAGTCTTTGCTTTTGACAATTTGTTCTCCCTCAAAGAAGTAGAGAATGCAATTACCGTATTTTCCGGCGTATAAGACTACTTTTTAACCCCTTAACATTTTCTGGAAAGTCGGGGGTCGTCTTATACGCCGGGTACAAAATTTTATGGTATTTTTTCATGCGCTTTTTCATAGCGAGGACTTCACTCGAAGGTGTCAGACCGCTTCACAATACGAAATAACAAGAAACAACACACCTTATGTTAAAAAATACAGCCACCGACCCTGGCAGCGTCCACACCCAGGCCCCGCGCCATGAATTGTGCAAGTATCGAAAGCGAGCGTTTTTTTGTCATAGCGAGGACTTCACTCGAAGGTGTCAGACCGCTTCACAATAGGAAATACCAAGAAACAACACACCTTATGTCAAAAAATACAGCCACCGACCCTGGCAACGTCCACACCCAGGCCCCGCGCCATGAAGTATCGAAAGCGAGCGTTTTTTTCTTAGCAAGGACTTCACTCGAAGGTGTCAAACCGCTTCACAAGCGAGCAAATGGCGCCATGAGTCTTACCTCGACTGCCGCTGTACACGCGCCTCCAACCGCTTGCACATCCCCAGGCAGACGAGGCAGCAGGACGAGGCAGCAGGACGTCCGAAACACGGTACATGGTAATGGGCAGCCAGCGCCTAAGATGGCAGCGCCCAGTGTGTTGACACGTTTGGCACGTTTGGGCACGCGCACCTCTCCCCTTGGCATGGGCGTGGCATAGAAAGGGGACTGTACAATGTTCCCGAATGTTCTCGAAGGCAGTAGAGCACTTGCCGTGATTGGCTGGTTGTTGTGAAGAGGAAAGGCAGTCTCGTGACCAGATAGCGTATTTGCCGTACCGTACGTGTGGTGTTGAAGACAGTCTCTGCACCTGTTCATACTGTACAGCACCAGTACCGTACATCGAGTGCAAATGGCTGACAGTCAAGAACCCGGCAAGGCTCCAGCAGCACATTCCGTGCAAATGGCAGACAGCGAAGAACCCGGCAAGGCTCCAGCAGCGCATCCAGAGCAAATGGCTGGCAGTCTAGAACTCAGCAAGGCTCCAGCAGTGGCAAGAAGAAGGAAATATGAAGCCAGTTACAAACTCAAAGTTGTGGCTTTTGCCACGGAACATAATAACTGTGCTGCTGCTAGACAATATGGAGTGACAGAAAAGATGGTTCGGGCCTGGAGAGCAAATGAGCAAGCATTGCGTAGTATGCCAAGGGGCAAGTGTGCACTAAGAAGAGGTACCCCACATTGGCCAGAACTGGAAAAGCATGTAGCAGACATGATGGCCGAGCATCGGCAAAGCGGGTATGTCGTGACCCGAAATAAAATCAGATTGGTTGCACTTCAGTGGGCCAAATCTAATCCCGATCTCAGCCACAGATTTAAGGCCACTGTATCCTGGTGTACCAGATTCTTGGGAAGCCATAATCTGGTATTGCGGCAAAAGACAAAAATTGCCCAGAAATTACCTGCGGATCTTGATGCCAAAATGCATAGCTTCCATCGCTACGTTATTAGGCTGCGCAATGAACATGTGTATGCGCTAAGTAGCATCGGAAACATGGATGAAACTCCGATGAATTTTGATATGATTGCCAACAAAACTGTCCATCAAAAAGGCGAAAAGACAATTTTAATAAAAACAGGACATGAGAAGTCCAGTTTCACAGTGGTACTTGCATGCACAGCTGATGGTGGCAAACTGAGACCAATGGTTATTTTTAAAAGAAAAACAATGCTGAAACTTAAGTTTCCTGTTGGTTGTTTTGTGCATGTGAATGAGAAAGGATGGATGGATGAAGAAGGGGTAAAGCTATGGCTTGATAACGTATGGAGCAGGCGACCAGGTGGACTTCTACAAAGGCGTAGTCTACTGGTGTGGGATATGTTCAGGGCTCATTTAACTCCCAGCACCAAGCAAAGGCTGGCAAGACTAAAAACGGATGCTGCAGTTATACCTGGAGGACTGACATCGTTGGTGCAGCCACTGGATGTGTGCCTAAACAAGCCATTTAAAGATCGCATCCGAGAACAGTGGAATGAGTGGATGGTTAGCGGTGAAAAAACATTCACAAAAGGAGGAAACATGCGTGCTCCACAGTTGGATGTTTTGTGCACCTTTGTTATAAAGGCCTGGAACGACATTGATGCAGAAACTGTAATAAAGTCTTTCAAGAAGTGTGGCATATCAAATTCATTAGATGGTATGGAGGACGACTATCTGTGGGAAGGTGAAGAGGATGCCGAAGAAGAGACCACATCATCTGATACGGAATTGGTACAAGATCCATACGATGACTGCCTTACAGATGTACCACAAGATCTCATTGACTTACTTATGAGATCAGATGACGAAGAGGAGGATTTTGAAGGCTTTTAAAGGGAACGTTGTAAATCCTGTAGAAATCGCTTGGATTTATGGGAAGTTATGGAACGTTTAATGCACTTGCACTGTTTCATGCACTACGTAATTTATGTTTGCCGTACCGTACCGGTATATTCAGAAGTGACAGTTTTTGATATGGTTTTAAATAAAAATATTCTGAGTAAAGCAAGATTGTTTCTACAACCAATTTGTTTGCGTTCAGTCTTTGAGTTTGTAAAATAAACGCTTATAGGTACCCACTGATAAAGCCTTACTGCTCACCCACAGGGAGGAGGACTAGACTAATACGGTAAGTTCAAAATACCGGTACATTCTCGGAATGGCTATGCTGCGCTGGAAGTGGGGGGTCGTCTTAAAAGGCGAGTATAGCACAAAACCTAAAATTTTTCTGGCAAAGTAGGGGGTCGTCTTATACGCCGGGTCGTCTTATACGCCGGAAAATACGGTAGTAATGTCCAATGTGGGAGGGCACCGGGGCTAGACGGGATACCCTCGGATGTCTTTAAGCATGACATGAAGAGATGGGCGAGGTATATCTTTTTGCTGGGAAACGCTCTTGCCAGGGGGGAGGGGGGGGTTCTCCCTGAGCTATGGCAAGGAGCAATCATCATACCCATTTACAAAAAAGGAGATCGGTCTCTCCCAGCCAACTACAGGCCCATAAGTCTGATAGCAACCATACAAAAAGTAATGGGGAAAATGGTTACAAATCAGCTTATGGATTGGGTGGATGATAACAACGCTCTTTCCCCCTATCAGGCAGGATTCAGAAGGGTAACCAGCACAATTGACCAGGTCTTCCGTTTTACCATACTGCGGTGGAAGACTGTTTTGCTTGGCAGGGGCTGCCTGTATGTCGCATTTGTTGGCCTGTGGGCAGCATTTGATTTGGTCCCCAGGTACAAGTTATGGCTGGTCCTGCAAAAGCTAGGCATCCCGGTTGAATTGCTCACCCTAATCATGAGACTGCATGAATGTAATTTCGCAAGAGTCCAGTGGGGTGGGAATGGTGAGTCAACATCGGACTTCCCGGTGGAAAGGGGGGTCCGCCAAGGCTACGCCATGGCACCCTTACTTTTCTCATTATTCATCAATGGGATTGTCGAGCGAATGTTAGACGTGAGTATAGATGCACCATCGTTAGCGGGTGCCAGGGTCCCGATCCTGATGTTCGCTGACGACACCCTAATTATGTCAAAGACTCCTGCAGGGTTACAACGTGCATTAAACATATTTGATGTTTTTTGCAAAGAGCACGGCTTAGAAGTAAATGTGGGCAAAACGAAACTAATGGTCTTTTCCCCACGCCGTAAAATTCATCCCAAGGTATCCCTGAATAACACTAAGCTAGAGGTGGTTAAGGAGTTTACGTATTTAGGGGTCCAAATAGCAGAGGGCCCGGGTTGGTCCCATCGCCTGGAAAAAACGGCCTTAAACACTAACAATTATCAGGGGCATTGCGAGGGGAACACAGAAAATCCAAGACTAAACCGATTAAACCAGTCCTTATAGTATACGATGCTAAGGTCCTAGGAGCGACCTTATATGGTGCAGAGTTATGGGCTTGGGAGAACCTTTCGACCTTACAGATATCTGAAAACAGGTTCCTCAGAGGGATCACAGGCCTCCCACAGAGTACCCCCTTAATACCATTGTTCCTGGAGTTGGGTAGACGGTCAATTAGTGATAGAGCGCGACTGCGCCCTGTTCTGTATTGGAGACATCTTTGGACAACCCCTGAGATTAGGCATTATGCTGATGGTTTCCTGGCAATAATCAAGGAAGACAATTTTCACAAGATAAAGTGGCTGAAAAATCTAAGGACCATGTTAATTAACTTGGGACTTTTTAAACTTTGGACCAAACCGCAGGGGGAAGTCTTTCCAAGTAAGGAAGCCCTCAAGTCGCAATACTGGGATTGGGTGGATAACAACCTTCTGAGAGGCACTAGGTCTGATTCTATGGCGGGTCGCTTCTTGGAAGCTTAAATCTACCCTATCTTAGAAAATTACTGGGACAACATCACAGTCCCACTGGACAGGAAGTTAGTCTTCCAGTTAAGATCTGTATCCCTCCCGCTAAAAAAATTAACCGCGGGATGGCAGAGGCCGACCACTATGTCATGTCCAGTGTGTGAAGCAGCTGTTGAAAGCCTAGGCCACTTTTTATTTGTCTGCAAAGCCTATTCGTTACCTAGGAGGGTATGGCTTACCCCAGTATGCAAAAACCTTGGGACACGACATAGTGCAGTGGCATTGAGAATTCTATGTACATCTACCCAGGAGTCGATAGTTCTCGGGGTAGCCAAATATCTGGGGTGGGCTTGGGCAATCAGGCGGCGGTTGATGGGTGGGCTTAGTTAATCTGGTTTATATTAGTTTTACAATTCCCAATGTAAAATGTTATATATGTGTATTTTTATATGTTGGTATTCAATGAGCTTGCACAAACTGTTTTACATGAATATGTATATGTTAAATGATCTGTTTTTATCTGTTATGTTTGATTTTATGCTGTGCTTTTATGAGAAAATATCTCGAATAAAGCTTGTTCACCACCACTAACACTTTGCTCCTCATCCCCCTTATTCAAAAAGAAAACCACACAATCTCGCTCCTTCTCTGGAAATGTGCAGATCGTCTGGAATGCCCTCCAAAAGAATTGTGCTGAGACGCTCCTACATTGCCTTCAAACAAAGACCTTAATTGGCACACCCTTGGCAAATACCGGGGTCCTTAATCGGACCTCTGACGCCTCCATCTTTACCCTTCTCTACTTTACTCCCTCCTCTTCTCTCCCTCACCTCATACTCTTCCCCCCCCTTCTATCCCCCTTCCTCTTGAAACCCTGCCAGGCTGAACATCCCCCCCTCTCCCCCATCCTGGTTCCCCCATGCCTACTTTTTTCCCCAATTTTTACCTCCCCTGCAGCTCCGCCTGAATCTTTCACCTCTCTGCCCACTATATATGTAAATGTATCTGCTTTTGCTGCGTTTATTAGACCTCAATGGTGGTTAATTTTTTTTTAGGCTGTGCTCTTGAACAATTTCTTGTAATCTTATTTTTGCAAATATAAAGCACTCTGTTACCACCGGGTCTAGCCAGCGCTATATAAAACATTTTAAATGAATAAATTCCTTGTGGAAATCAGTACTAGTCTGGTGTAGAATCCAGTGATGGGCAGGGTTGCGTACTACCTGTGAAAACATAAAATGTATGCTTGTTCTCTTTGAAAGGACACTAAACTTGCATCAAAATAACAAAAGCTAAAATGGTGTATGCATGCCATGCAACCAGGGTTTGTGCATGGTATGGTCACTTGATATTTTGCAGAATGAGGCATTTCACTTGAGGCCTAAAAGGTGTTCAACATCCCGGGAGTATGTAAAGGTTTATCACACAAGTGACCATAAGCGATGGTAAAGCAGGGTTGGTCATTAAAAGTGGATAGGGGAACCATATTTCAAATACAATAACAATTTTATAATCTAAAGGGGCAACTTGAGCAAGTAATATTTGCAATAAAGTAAAACAAGTTAAGCAATTCTGTTACCTAGCTGAAATTGAAATTGTGATAGTAAATGCATACCAAACTTACCATCGATGGTGAACTTGCTGTCAGTACAAACATCAAGCTTCTTGATATTTTGACTTTTCGCCTGAGCTACTGCGGTGCATGCTGCCTGAAGGAGTTGTCCAAATCACAACATATAAGTGGCAGATTCAAAAAGAATTTTGTCAAAATAAAAGATAAGAGCCATGAACCTAACACACCATCACTAGTCTTCTCTTTTACTACTATGCGATAGTAAAATGTTAGTCTTGAACTATTTATGTGGCATCAAATTGTTTTATTCTTACAGTAAGAGCTCAAAGGAAATTCTGATGTTGAAGCATCAATATTGCTTAATAGGGTTTAACAATTACAGCTGAACTTCTCTCTAAAGACAATTGCAAGGCTTCTGGCAATGACAAAGTCAACTTAAAACATTCAGAGAGCATTAAAAATTGAGTACACAGAACAGTAAAGTACAATCTAGCCGCACACCTGTAGCTTAAGGATCACTTACATAATTAGTACTAATCATATTTATTGGCATATTTCAGATAGTATTCTAAACCATTACGAGCCACATCCCATAGATCCAGTCCAGGTTTAACATTTAATGTAGAACGGCCTTTCAATTTTCTCACCCACATTCAACTGCTTATCAGAGTATATCCGAACTGAAGGTTTGTAAAAATAACCCTGTCTGTATCCACCTCATAACTAGGTCTTTTTATTTACAGTGCACTCAGTGCTATCCATTTAGCCAGAAAGGCAATATACAGTTTTAAATATTACATAAGACCAATAGATGCTACCGTATCTTGGATAACACAGTAACTTGCTTGCAACTTGGAGGAAGGGGGGGGGGGGGGGGGTCGGTTGAGAGAGAGAACGTCTTTATGGTTGGGTTGAAGCTCATCACAATAAGTCTGTTGCTTAGGTTAGAATTCCTTTAAACACCAGAAGACTAGAGGCGTTAAGCGAAACGGGAACAGTTGGTTTAATAAACATTACGGTCAGGAGAACAGGAGAACATACACAGGGACAAGGTCTGAGGACTAACAAAATTTACAATCAGTTAGTGTCCTTTTATACAAAATAGGAGTTATAAAAGTTTCCAGCATACCATGTATGGTGAGGAATGTTGGCTGCTGCCTTTAAGAGTCACACTGCCTATGGTAGCCATAGATGGGTCTCACCCATAAGTGGACACAATGGGGGCAGTGGTTAATGTGTCCAGATGTCCTGCATGGGGACTGCGTGTTTTAGGTCCCGATTATCCTTGTGTTCATAACTCGTGTGTCATCTGATTTTTTATGGTGGTTTTAGGAGGGTGCATACCCCTCTGGCCATGTGCACTTATTCGGGGCAGTCTCCCTTGCCCATTGAGATGCCGCTGCGCCCAACCGTGGAACTGATCAAGAGTTTCCTGCCAAGTACGCACGCACCCTCCTACCTGTGACTTATCAATAAGCAATCCCTGGCCTTGGTCTAAGGGCCTACTTGACTACACATTTGTGAGTCGAGGTGGATGAAGTAAACCTCTTGCAGATCATTGTGAATGTATTTAATGATCAGAGGTGCTTTTGTTTGAACCAATGTTTGAAGAAAAGTATCCAGTTCATGTTATTTCGCAAGGAAAGTGGTAGTGATTACAAAAAATAAACACATGAAGGGTGAGTGACTCGTTATGTTAATATTAATTTGCAACAGATTATCTAATATGGAATTTCAAACAAATCCTGCTTTCAAATATTGGTGTATTTATTTACTTGCTTCTATTTAGATGCTACTTTCTTATATTTGTAACTACTAGGAAAAGTATATGCAATTTAGAAATTCAAGAGATGGCGGAGGTTGACATGGTCTCCATGATCGAGCTCTGCCAGCCGAGTTACAAACCCGACCTCATCTGTACATGCTGGGGACTCCTGTTGCTGATATTGCACAAAGGCATAGCAGAGAAGCCAGCTAACCCAAGCCCGCAGTGCCTAAAGGCCAACTCTCCGCCTGGTAGTAAGTGCGCGCAGCGATGTGCTGGACCTGCAGCTTACCTCCCACGCTGCGGTCACCTGGACTGCAGCTGCTCAGCACACATCGCTATTTGCAGCACATCACAATAGCTGCAGTGGACAGAGAGGATCCCACAATATACCTGGACTGTGCCATCTGGCAAATTCTCTGGCTGAAACTGAGGAGGTGGGGGAGGGGGCTGCGGCAGACTGAACGAGGCAACTGCCGCACGAGGTACCGACATATGAAGGGGAGAAATGAACGTCTGTCCCCATTGCCTGGCGCTGCCTCACTCATGACATTGTACCACCTTCCACTTGGCCCCCTCGGGTCGGACCAGCTGCCCTAGTTTGGCTGACCAGCTCTGGCATGTGAGACCTTGGGCCTACTCATGGATGAAGGCGGCCTGCTGCAATAGCCCGAGACGCATGGCCTATTGACGCTGAATCTCGCAGCGCCTGTGAGAAGACCTGTTGGCCAGTGGACCGAGCTGGTGCCGCAGGCCTTCGGCATGAACCTGGAATGTGCGGACGGTGCACTGTGGACATCGCTAGTGTGTTATCCGCCCATGAATTGGCACCACTCTGCTCACTCATGGTAGGTGGGTGGTGTAGGAAGCTGGCTCTGCATAGACCATACCAAAACGAGGTATAGTGTGCATAGAGTCCAGTGAAACTCAAAAGGTAGGCATGAGTAAAAATAGATAGCACCTTACTCTATTTGTGGTAGTATGGGCCAGCTGTAAGGCTTTCTCGGAGGGTAGTGTTAAGCATTTGTTGTACACACTCAATCAGCAAATGATGTCACACTCCAAGACTGAACTCAGACCAATTTTATTTGTATAAAAATATTAATTAATTTTATTTCTAGAACTAAACCAGTCTGGCACAGTACAGAGATCTGGGCCTAAGTACATTGTTCTTTTGTTCACCATGCCAACCCGAAACCCATAGGATGCTTGTATCCAGTCCAGGGTAGACCTGGTTTAGCAGGTCGGGCTAGACTGTTCCCATGAGGCACAGGGACAAGACTGACATGTACACGACTGGGTTCAAACTGGAATGGCATGGTGAGCACAAAACGGTGGATTTGGGCCCAGATCTCTGTACTGGGGTTAATGTAGGACATTGTTCTGCATTCTGTCAATCAACTGTTTTTGCAATTGTTCACAGGAGGGGCAGTCAGTCCTCCCAGGGTTCTGGAGGTTGCTGGCTGCAGGGCAAGGCTACTTTTGGTGCAGGATCATTGCAAACTGCAGATGGGCCGGTAGGGCTGGGGCCAAGTCAGTTCTCTGCAGTCTCCTCTGCTGGGCACCTTTAGTCCTTCGTAGGTTGCGGGAATCTGCATTCTTGGTTCAGGGTTGCCTCTTAAATACTGTATTTAAGGGGCGTTTTATGGATCTCGTGGTGAGTAGCCAATACACCCTTGGAGTGCTCACCCCACGTGGGGGAGTGAGCAAAATCCCTAATCCTGATTGGGGAGTGCCTGCCATCTGGAAATTTGCAGAAACTGAAGTTTGGGCTTCACCTCTCCTCCCCCACCTGAGGGGTGGGGTTGGCATAGGTGGGCACACCTTTTGGGCTGGCTAATTTTTCCCGCCCGTCTTCCTGCTGAAAAGGAGGGGAGACGGGAAGGAGAAGTTGGGGGTTGCATTACAAAGGCTGCGATACCTTTGAAGCTCCCCTGCCACAGATGGCTCTTCCTGGCCTGGGGAAGGTGTGAACACCTCGGCCCAGGAAAGTATTTATTTCTGGGCTCAGAGAACAAAGGCTCCTACCCTAGGGGTCCAGAAACAGGTCTCATGGCGGCAGGCTAGTGTGTACCAGTAAGGGAACCCACCAGAGGCTGGTTGTTTTTCAGGGGACAACTCTAAGATGCCTTATGAGTGCATTTTTCATTAAATCCCACCATGGCATCAGTGTGGGATTTAATGTGCTGAGTAGTTTGATAAAATTTTCAGTAAATCCATTATGGTGCTGTAGAGTTCATATTGACAAACTCCCAGCACCATATACTCTTAATGGCATTACTGCACTTACCATGTCTAAGAATTTGTTTAAACAATGTAGTAGTACAAGGGCTCATGCACCTGTACCCTCACCACTGGAATAGTGCACCCTGATAGAAGGGTGGCTGACCTATGCCAGGGCAGTGGGTTGCAGGCATGGCACACTGCCATGTCGACTTAACTTTGTTCAGCACCAAAACACGCAGCCTGCTATGGCAGAGTGTGTGTGGGAGTGTAAAGGTGCAGGGCCTCTAAGGGTGGCACAATAAGTGCTGCAGCCCTTAGAGGCATTCCCTGGCCACAATGCCCTTGATACCCATGGTACCGTTTACAAGGGAATGATGTGGCTAGATAAGTGCCAATATAGGGTACAAGGTACAGTTTTGTGAAAGAACTAAGGCCCTAGGAACCTGATTGGTAGGGACTAAAAACACATCAAGTCAACGTGCATCAAATGTCTGGCAAAAAGTGTGGGGTGGTGGAGGAACCGCCCGTAAAAAGGAAGGGCCCTGTCGCACAAGTTACTACTTGTGTAACGATATATCTGTAAGAGACATTAGTTAGTGATAGATTCCTTACCTTAGAATATCCCCAGGCGTCAGACTGGATCCGGAAATTTTTGCGTAGCAATACCCCTGCACGCTGGTAGGCGTCGTCTGCGGCTCCGCGTCCGTCGTCGGCGTCGTGAGCGCCGGGATGACGTCGTCGGAGTATATAGACGGCGCCCATGCGCGCCGACGTCAGTTCTGATAACACAGCTTTTCCGCGCCAGATACGCAGAGCCATGATAGAACTAACACTGGTGCCATGAAACTAGGGCCCTGAAAGGGGATGACCTTAACCCTAAATATCGGTTCGCAGAACGGGGAGGATGGGAGGGCGGTAAGGAATCTATCACTAACTAATGTCTCTTACAGATATATCGTTACACAAGTAGGAACTTGTGCATCTGAAAGAGACACGTTAGTGATAGATTCCTTACCTTAGAATAGATACCCCAGCAATACCAACCCCGGTGGTGGGTCTGCGAACCAATATCACACCAGAAAGTCCTGGAGGACGGAACGGCCAAAGAAGCCATCCCTCCGGACTTGACTGTCCAGGCAGTAGTGTCTTGCGAACGTGTGCAGCGAGGCCCACGTGGCTGCCTGACAGATGTCCTGCAGGGGGACACCGCGGCCCAGGGCAGTTGTCGTTGCCGTGGCCCGAGTGGAGTGAGCCCGCAATCCAGCCGGGGGCTCCTTCCTCGCCATGGAGTAGCATGCTTGGATGCACAAGATGATCCACCTAGAGATGGTCCTCTTGTGTACAGCCTTCCCCTTCTTCGCGCCCACGTAACCAACGAAGAGTTGGTCATCCACCCGGAATTGGCGAGTGCGGTCCAGGTAGTAGGAGAGCGCACGTTTTGGATCCAGGCGGTGGAGCCTCTCCTCCTCTTTCGAGGGATGCGGAGGCAGAAAGAAGGTGGGCAAAGTGATGGACTGCCCGATGTGGAAGGCCGTGACAACCTTGGGCAGAAAGGAAGGTCGTGTACGCAACACCACCTTATCAGGATGTACAGACAGGAAAGGTGGAGAAGAAGAAAGAGCCTGGAGCTCACTCACTCTCCTGGCAGAGGTGATGGCAACCAGGAAGGCCGTCTTTAGAGTAAGGAGACGAAGAGGGCAGTTATGAAGTGGCTCAAAGGGAGCACACATCAGATAGGTGAGAACAAGATTCAAGTCCCACAGGGGCATCACGAAGGGAACAGGAGGGAACATGTGCGTGATGCCCTTCAGAAATCTACTCACAATAGGGGACTTGAACAAAGAAGGCTGATCTGGTAGCCTCAAGAAGGCTGATAGAGCAGAAAGGTACCCTTTAAGAGTGCCCAGAGCAGAGCCCTGCTGGGCAAGGGAAAGAAGAAAGAGCAGCACTTCCGAAAGGGGTGCAGAGAGAGGATCCACAGCCTTTGCTGTGCACCATGCCACAAATCTGTTCCACCGGCAGGCGTATACCGACTTTGTGGAGGGACGCCTGGCTGCCAGAATGATATCACAGACTTCGGGAGGCAAGTCAAATGGCCTCAACTGCCGCCGCTCAATCTCCAAGCTTGTAGGTGGAGACTGGACAGGTTCGGGTGCAGGACCGTCCCCTGCTGCTGCGACAGAAGGTCCTCCCGAAGAGGCAGACGAATCGGGGGATCGACTGACATGCCGAGTAGCTCGGGATACC
This sequence comes from Lissotriton vulgaris, assembly GCF_964263255.1. Taxonomy (NCBI): domain Eukaryota; kingdom Metazoa; phylum Chordata; class Amphibia; order Caudata; family Salamandridae; genus Lissotriton; species Lissotriton vulgaris. The sequence continues at coordinate 362,131,883 of NC_141694.1, forward strand.
AGTATCTTCGTGCCCAGTCCGGAGCCACAAGGACGACCTGGGCCCGGTCGCGCCTGATCTTCTTCAGCACTCTGGGCAGAAGTGGTATAGGCGGAAAGGCGTACAACAGACCGCAGCTCCACTCGCGACGAAAAGCGTCTCCGAGCGAGTGCCGCCTTGGAAATTCCAACGCGCAAAACTGCTGACATTGCGCGTTCTCTTCTGTGGCGAATAGATCTAACCAAGGCTCTCCCCACTGTCGAAAGAGACCTTGCGCCACGTCCGAGTTCAGACGCCATTCGTGATCCATCATGCACCGGCGGCTGAGTTCGTCCGCCCTGGCATTCAGAGAGCCTGCCAGGTGTTGAACCACCAGGGACACGCCCTGATGTTCCAGCCACTGCCAGAGGCGCAGAGCCTCCTGGCAGAGGGTCCACGACCCCACACCGCCCTGTTTGTTGCAGTACCACATGGCGGTGGTGTTGTCGGTGAACACTTGCACCACGCTCCCCCTGACAGAGGGGAGGAATGCCTTCAGTGCAAGACGAATCGCCCTCAGCTCCAGAAGGTTGATGTGGAGCCGGGACTCCGCCGGAGACCAGAGGCCTCTGATCTCCGCCTCTCCCATGTGGCCTCCCCAGCCCTGGAGGGACGCGTCCGTCACAACTACGTGCTCCGGCTGGGGTAGGGAAAGGGGTCTGCCACTGACCCAGTCGTGGTCCGTGAGCCACCACTGCAGTTGCTTCGCAGTGCCCTCTGAGATCAGGACATGATCGGACAGGTTGCCCTGATGCTGGGCCCACTGAAACTTCAGGTCCCACTGCAGAGCCCGCATCCGCCACCTGGCGTGACGCACCAGAAGGATGCAGGAGGCCATCAGCCCCAGAAGCCGCAGCGTCAACCTGACCGAGACCCGGGATAACGGCCTGAAGACAGGAATCAGAGCCTGAATATCCCGAACCCGCTGTTCCGGTGGGTAAACCCGAAACTGCGCCGAGTCGAGAACCGCTCCGATGAAGAGGAGCTTTTGAGAGGGACACAGGTGTGACTTCGGCACATTGATGGAGAACCCCAGCAAGTGCAGGAGGTCGGCCGTAGTCTGGAGGTGGCTGACGACTGTCTGGGGCGAGCCCGCCTTCAACAACCAGTCGTCGAGGTAGGGGAAGACTGATACCCCCTGCCTGCGCAGATGGGCTGCGACCACCGCCATCACCTTCGTGAACACCCGTGGGGCGCTGGCAAGGCCGAAGGGGAGCACGGTAAACTGAAAGTGCTCGTGGCCTACCATGAACTGTAGGTAACGCCGGTGGGCCGGCAGGACGGGGATGTGGAAATAGGCGTCCTGCAAGTCCAACGCTACCATCCAGTCTCCTGGGTCCAGGGCAGCCAGGACCTGAGCCAAAGTGAGCATCTTGAACTTCTCCGTCCGGAGGAAGCCGTTGACGTTCCGCAGATCCAAGATAGGGCGTAGGCCCCCTTTGCCCTTCTTGGGTACCAGAAAGTAGTGGGAGTAACAGCCACGTCCTACTTCTGGCCCAGGAACGCGCTCGATGGCCCTCTTGGCCAAGAGGGCCGAAACTTCCTCTTGCAGAAGTTGCAAGTGATCCCCCGACACACGGTGGTATTGAGGTGGCATGGATGGAGGGGAAGACTCGAAGGGGAGGGAGAAACCCCTTCGGACAATTTGCAGCACCCACCTGTCCGAAGTGACTGTATGCCAGTGTGAGAGGTGATTGCGAACCCTGCCTCCCACGGGCGTCACATGGGCCTGAAAACTCGGACTAGGAAGGTTTTGAGGCGGGGGCCGCTGAGGGAGGTGTGGACTGGCCTCGCCGCTGACCCCGACCACCGCCGCGGCGGTTCCCACGTCCGCCACCGCGCTGCTGGACATTTTGCGGCGTGTGGCTGGCGGTCCGTGGTGGGGCGCCCCTTCCGTGGCCACGAAAGGAGCGAAAGGCACCCGATTGCTGGCGTGGGGCCGTAAGACCCAAGGACTTGGCCGTGGCCCTGGAGTCCTTGAAACGTTCCAGCGCATGGTCTGCCTTGTCGCCGAAGAGGCGACGGCCATCAAACGGCATGTCCAGGAGGGTGGCCTGGACATCGGCCGAGAAGTTGGCGGACCTCAACCAGGCGTGGCGTCGAACCGCCACCGTCGTTGCCATCGCCCTGCCCAGTGAGTCCGTGGTATCCAGCCCACACCGGATAGAAAAACGTGCCGCATCTCGGCCGTCCGCAAGGGTTTGGCTGAGTTTAGCCCTGACCTCCTCAGGGCATTGTGGCAGCACCTCCGCAACCGTGTCCCACAGAGTGTGGGTGTAGCGGCCCAAGAGACAGTTGGTGTTCACTGACCGTAGCCCTAGGCTCACAGACGAGAAGACCTTCTTCCCGAACTGCTCATATCTCTTGGATTCCCTGTCGGGCGGGGCCGACGGGAATGCGGTCTGGGAGTTGGAGGCCTGGATGACCAGACTCTCGGGGGTGGGGTGGGTGGACAAAAAGCAAGGGTCGCCCGGTGCCGGGCGGTAGCGTCTGGCCACGTTCCTGTCCACAGGGGGGCCTGTGGCGGGCTTGGACCAAGTGCCCAGAAGAACGTCACACAAGGCCTCGTTGAACAGCAGGAGGGGCTCCGCGGAGCCGGACTGCTGTTTGAGGACCTCAGTGAGGAGATTAGTCCTCACGGCCGCGACGGGGAGCTGAAGGTTTAAGGCCTTAGCTGCCTTCGTCAACACTACACTGTAAGCAGAACCCGCCTCCGAAGCCACAGTCGGGGGCGACGTAAATCCAGTGTCTGGCGAGGTGTCAATACCACTGGCCTCCCCAAGCTCATATGTCCAGTCCTGATGTGACTGGCAATCACGTGCCAGAGGGTCCTCGGACCCCTCCCATTGCTCCTCGTCACCCGGCTCCTGGAGACCAGGATTAACAGCCAGGGCCTCCTCGTGGAGATAGAACTCTCCGAAGGCCGACGGAATTGGCGCCCAGCGGCGCCCCTCCGACTCCTGAGGAGGACCGTAGGAAACATTGGGGGCGGCAACCACTTCGGCTGCCGGGGACGACACCTGAAGGGACGGCGCCGGCGAGGTCGTAGGGTCGACCGGCGAGGTCCCGGATCCGGAGCCGGATCCAGCGAGGTCGTGCGGCGCCGGGACCGAAGTCGCCAGCGGCGCCGGGCCCGAAGTACCAGACGTCGTCGGGGCCGAAGCGCCCGATCCGGAAGGACCTCCAGACGGAGCCGATCGGCCCGAAGGCGCCACGGGAACCGACTGAGGAGGGAGGGCCCTCATGGCCATGAGGTACCTCTCGACCTCCTCCTGCGACGCGCCGTGCCCAGGGACCCGAAGGTGTGGGGCAGGCGGCGACGCTTGCGACTCCCGCGGAGCCGCGTGGGCGGTGTCGCCCGAGTCCCCGGTCGCATCGTGCGAGCGACGGGGCGGGTCGGAGGATCGATGATGTCGCTCCGACCTCTCATGCCTCTTACCTGAGGACTTGGAACCAGACGATCGGTGTCCACTCCCGGAACGTCGATGACTCAGACCTCGCGACCTGTCCCTCGACCTCCCGTGGGACCGGGACCTGGAGCGGCGCGGGGCCGACTGCCTCAGCTCGAGACGCTTGCGGGACCGCTCCCGCCTAGCCTTCGACGTCAGGGCCCGGCAGTCGGAGCAGGTTCGATCGTCGTGGTCGAGGCCTAAGCACTTCAGGCACCGGCGATGGGGGTCCGTGACTGACATGAGTCGGCCGCACTTCGAGCAAGGCTTGAACCCGGGCATCCCTGGCACCGATAGTCGAGAATCGACCAAATAGAGGATCAAAAAGATCAAAAAAGTTTTCAGTCAAAAAGTGACTGGGGGTAGAGCTTCTTCCGGATCTGCGCTAGCTGGCGCGGAAAAAAGAAGAACTGACGTCAGCGCGCATGGGCGCCGTCTATATACTCCGACGACGTCATCCCGGCGCTCACGACGCCGACGACGGACGCGGAGCCGCAGACGACGCCTACCAGCGCGCAGGGGTATTGCTACGCAAAAATTTCCGGATCCAGTCTGACGCCTGGGGATATTCTAAGGTAAGGAATCTATCACTAACGTGTCTCTTTCAGATGCTGGGCTACACCGGTCACCTCTACTGCTTGCCGGCACTACTAGCTGCAGAGGCATTCCCTGCATCGCTGAAGTGGGGAGGCGCCTGAGAGTGCACTGCTGACTGTCTCTGCACAATCACTGGAGGCAAGAGCTGCAAGATCAGGGCTGGACGGTCCCTGGGGTAATTGGACAATGCCCCTGAGTGGCAGGGGCCCATCTGGGCAGGCCAGACGCCGGCCCACAACACTGACTCATTGCAACGCGAAGTAGGAAGGTTGCCCACTCCTCTCCGCCCTCTTTCGTCTCCTTTCCCCCCCACTCCCCATTGCTGCCAGACCCGAACCGGACGTGTTGATGCCCACGGCGCAGCAACTCGCAATGGCTAGGCTGCGAACCAAGTCACAGCCAAAGCAGCAGGAATTAAAAGGTTCCGACTCGCCACGAGAGCAGAGGCGGATGGACGCGGAACCCACGGCCGCCTTGGCAGCCAAGATGGACACTATCTTGGCGGCGGTGGAGCGCATCGGGACTACCTTAACACAAACCAAAACCTCCCTGGAAGCATGCCTGGATAAAGTCACATCTGACTTCACACTATTGCTTGCGGATCATCGCAAGCTGTCAGAGTCGGTAGCTGAGCAGCACCAAACGGTCCAGGGATTGCAACCTGTGGTCCACAGTCACGCCTCGGCTTTGCAGGATCTAATCGACAGAGTCCATGTGCTGGTGGACCGCGCAGAAGACGCAGAAGGGCGCTCCCGGCGCAACAATGTCCGTGTGGTAGGCCTGCCAGAGGGGGAAGAAGGGAAAAACCCCTAACAGTATACGGAGGACCGGTTGCGAGCGCTCCTGCCGGCTGGAACGCTGTCTGTACACTTTGTGGTGGAAAGGGAGCATAGAGTGCCGGCACAAGCCCAGAGGCCTGGAACTCGGCCCCGGCTGTTTCTCTTTAAACTCCTCAAATACAGAGACAGCAATTCGGTGCATCGTGAAAAGCAGAAGATGGGAGACATCAAAGTGGGCAACAGTCGGGTGCTGTTCTTCCCAGATTATACAGCGACAGTGCAGAGACGATGTGGCTCCTATCTGGCAGTGAAGAGACAGCTACGAGAATTGGAACGGCCATACTCACTGCTGTTCCCCTCCCACTTAAGAGTGGTCACCACGGTGAGGTAATCAACATTTTTATGGTCAAATGTGTCCCCTAACGTGTACCCCAACGGCTTTAAGTACATGTAATTTCCCTCCACAACCGAATCTGAAGACGCAAATACATTTGCGTCTAACGTTAACATGTCCTCTATCAGATCCACCATGAATGGATCGATAATTCAGTTCCTAAGTATGCCGTGCCACCGTCTTTACATGGTGCACTTTCACGTTTTTCCTGGCTCTGCCGAGCTAGGCCCTGATTTCTGTCTTCAAGCCACTTCTGTCTCTGCCTCTGAAAGCTGCAGCATGGAGATGCATCCCTGACCTCTGCCTTACTTCCTGCCAAGCGAGCGGTGCCTGGCCTGCCTGCCAGAAACGGTATTTTGCTTTCAAGTGATCAGCGTAGTCAGCTCAGCCTCCTCGAAAACACATTCCTGCATAGTGATTTAGGTAAACATATCCCCGGCTGCAGAGCAAAGGGCCAAGCCTTCCTGTCTCCCTCATGAAATTCATTGCTCCCGTTACTCTGGTAGGCCACTGGCTCCGTGCATTGCACTTAGACACATATGCATTCAGTATAGAATAGCCTCTGCCCGGAAGACCTCTTACTCCAGATTAAACATCCTCCAAACACTAGATATCAGATATGTTATAGGGACAGGTCGATCTGACATGCCAGACTTCTGTCTCCTCTACTAGTGCTAAAAGTCAGACCCTTGGCTTCCTCCAGATGCACGTCAATTACACGTCATATTAGCTGCGCGCGCATTCAGGTCACAGGTTTCAGCTGACTCCGCAAGAATTCTCTATGCATCCACCCACTTATGACATTTTTCTGTGACGTTTCTAGTACACGCCTTCGTGCACACCCCTGTTCACGCCTTTCTGCTACGCACATGTGTTCTTATCATATACATTTCACTTCCCACGCCTACTGTATTCACTGCTATTGTGTCATTTTACTATATATGTCATGTACTGTTAATAAATCATTGACATCTTTCTGCCATCATTGCATACCCGACCCCTTGTATTGATGGAATTGATTTCCATGACTCGAGTCATCTATGATTAAAGCCCGTATGACTGATGCCACGGACTCTGCCTCTCATTTGATTGAGCTATTTCTTTTTACCTGTCTGATATTATATGGCAAACTCGTATACGGTAAAATATTTACCACATAATTTGGCGCCCGAACAGGGACCCCTCCCCCACCCCACGCGCCGGTGATGCGTCGCAGGCTTTGCCCCCGACTACAGCTGTGACGGACCCCATGCGCATCTGCAGGTTTTCCTGTATCTCCCTCAGGCCTACGGAGGTGACAGAGACTGCGGTCGACATCCAGACGAGGCGGTGAGGAGTGCGGAGGATCCCGACCAAAGCCCAGCCGAGAGAGCAGCGTCCGAGGTATCGAGAAGCCCACCTGTAGTGTCGAGGCACATGCGTAGCGTGCAGCAGTGACGTCGTAGCGGTCCAGTCGAGTTTCCGAGGCCTTCCGTTCCGTGCTTCCCGGTGAGTACCGTTGCTGGGGACGCATCAAGACGGGTGCATTAATTTGTGTCCGGTCAAGACGGGTTTGGGTACACAGATCCGGTCTGCACTGTTTTAGCAGTGTATCTGTACTGTTTAGCAGTGCATCTAGTATTCAGTTATCCAGTTTTTCAGTGTTTATTGATTCAATATTCATTTGAAATGTTTCAATGTGTTTCAATGTCGTGGTATGAGTGATTGTTTGCATTTCTATACTGTGTTTATTGTGTGCGTTTAGATCGTGGTAGCAATGCCTCTGTTCTCAAAGTTACGACAGATAGGAACTAGGAAAGGGATACTTGAAGAAGCAGTTCCCATACCACCTAGGGACACTCCTGGATATTTTATGTACCACAAGCACGGCTTAGACGCCATTCTATACTTGGACTTGTGGGTGGACTATAACAAAGACTTGGCAGAGAATCAGAGATGGCCCGTTACAGGGACATGGGATGCCGAGTGCATCATGAGAGTAGAGGAAGCGTTATGGAAAAAGAAAGCCAGACAGTCACAGAAAGATGCCATTGAATTATGACGTAAAGAATCACATAGACGAACAGAGAAAGCACTCAGAAAAGCAGAGAACAGTAGAGAGGATTCCGGAAAAACTAAAGAAAAAGAACTACTAGAAGAAGGAGAGCGAGTTAGAATGGAACACGATAGACAAAGTAATGCCATTATAACAGGACTGTATCCAGTTCTGGCCGAGGGCCTGCCCAAGGCGACCCCGGAAATACCGAAAGATCTGCCCCCTCCATTGGTTCCAACTAAATTACGTAATAAAAATACCGCAGCAGACATATTCCTTTCTTCATATTTAGACGATGTAGCTCCCGCATATATTAATGTACCCGTACCACCTGCTGACAATAATCTGCCCCCAGTTCCGCAACAGCAGATCCCTGCTGATCTGACCACGACCCCTCCACGTCACCAGATCCCCGCACCTGTTGTTATTGCCTTACTATTCCCCCTGGTATTCATCCGCTTAATAATTTTGGGCCCGCGGCTACCCAGGGCTCAACCCCGTTACAGATACCGACCCTACAGTCAGGTTATGCTCATGCTTCCGCCTCAGGAGGTGCTACAGGAGGTTATCGCACCCCGCCACATTTACAACGTGTGACAATGAGAGATTTAGCAATGCAGCGTACACCTAAAGCAACCCCAGCCGAAAAGCTTAAAGAACATCTTACAGATTGCAGATATGATACAGTGCCTGGCCAGACAGGACCCATGATGTTAGCCTCATTACGTTTAAGACGTGTTAGATTATTTGATGTCATTACCAGAAATGCCAGACCATCTAGACAATATATATCATTTTATCAGAACAGGAGAAAGACCAGATGGTATTCGTGAAGCCATGGCACATCAGAAAGTCGAGACAAAAACTTTAATATTGCGATTTTTGATTAATTGTTTGATAAGGGAACAAGACCAGCCAGGTTTCCCGAAAGAAGAGATGGAGGGATTGTGCAACTGGAGTCAGAATATTGCAGACTGTAAACATGATAGAGAGAAATGCATAGAGGCCATGACTAGAAAAATCCGTAAAGTAATAGTAGCAATACATGCCCGACGAGAGTCTGAAAGGCAACTCGAGTCAGACGATAAAGAAACCTCAGATGAGGATGAACCAGAGAATCCAGCAGAAACCTCGCAATCGGCGAGGGGAGACCTGTTAGCGTACGTAGGTAGAGAGAAAATACCTAGACAGTATCCTCTTGATAGGCCCTTCGACAGACCCATCCGTTTAGAAAACAAGAAACGATACCGTTGTCCAATACCAGAACGATGTACCCTTGAGCATATTTTCCAAATTACTGATAAAATCCTGAAAGAAAGAGTAGGTTATCAAGAACTCAACACTTTACGTGATCAGGAACTAGCCCGGTCCGCGGTACAGTGTGCCGGGGATGACAGCATATATAAAGACGATTCAGTAGTGCAAATATTTTTAAGTCTTTCCCCAGAAGAACAGCGACTGGCTGGTATATACATGACCCAACATCTCATTGTACAGTATGAAAACCAAGCATCTGATCCAGGTCCGTTATATAATCTATTGCAGGACTTACTCCTGAGAAGATGGAGGTCTAGGTACCGATTTAATTGATATCATTCTAGAGCAACGTCACAAATATAGGACTTTCCTTAATCCACATCTTGTTTCCGTTCCACCCCCAGTAAGACAACAATATCACCTAGACAAACAGAACCCTTTACGAGAAGTACATCCAGTCAGGAAACCAGATAATACCTTTGAACGCGTGTTTGTATACACGCCTATAACTAAAATGGAATTATTGGAAATGAAGAAAATAGTGCCAAGTCATGATAAAGACCCTGCAGGTTTTCACCGCGAAATAAAAGACATGTTGCTCATGGGAGATTACACCTATCCCGACATTATGAAAATATTGAAAGTGTTATTGCCTGCCGGTATTTACGAGAAACTCAAAGAAAAAGAATGGGAGGTGGGAGATAAAAAGATCAATTGGACTGAATTAGAAAACGAAGAAACTGGTCGAACCCCAGGTTTAGGTCTTGGGGACAAAACTAAAGCATTACCAGGGTTATTAGTCCAGGTTTTGCCAAGATTGTTGGCAACTAAAAAGGAGGACTGGAATGCAATCTCAGCCTGCAAACAGAAACACGATGAAGATACTAGTGATTTTTACTCCAGATTCGAGAAATGTTTTATTATTAATAGTGGCCTGAAAACCAGTAGCGAGTCATACCCACATCTTTTTGTAACCAAATTAGTCGAGAATTCATTGCCCCAGGTTAAGAACCGTGTATTAAAGGTCGAGAGCACATGGCAAGCAAATACGCCTTCCCAAATGTTACAGATGTTACAGTATCACCAGAACAGAATCAGAGAGAGGAACATGATCACGAACAGAGACGTATGAAAGACACGAAAATGAAAGTGCTAGTTGCTCAGTCAGTTCCCGCAGATGGTCATAAAAGGGGTACGACAGTCCAACAATTCAGCAACTCCTGTTAAAGGGACATGCAACTATTGTAAACAGCCAGGTCACTATGTAAACGATTGTGCAGTTTTGAAACACAACATAGCTACAGGGAAAACTAAAGAGAGACCGCGTCCTCCCAGACAGGACCAGAATCAACAACACGTTCCGCAGAATATACAGCCTATGCAGATTCCCCAACAGACCGTAGCAGTACCCCAGCCTCAGCCCATTGCCGCAACACAACATGTCACACAGCAGATGTACCAGTATGCACAATCCGACTACCCCGATTATCAGCAGTACACATGAAACAGCCTAGAGAGGGAGGTTGGCTTGCCTCTTATTGAGATTCCTGTAGATCAAGAGGGTCCTTATGTACATAGTCAGGTATTAGGAAAGGATAGAAAGTTTTTGATTGACACAGGGGCAAGCAGAACTACCATCAGTCATGACGAGGTCCCAGGGGCACCCCTCTCAGGCTCACAGAATGTTTCCCTTGGATTTTCAGGAAAGCCTATAGTCAATGAAGTTTCGAAACCAGTTCCCCTTGCAGTTGGTCCATTATCCCGTACTACAGATTTATTGCTCACGAAATCATGTCCAGAAAACTTACTTGGTATAAAGACACTGAAAGCTCTAGGAGCTGTAATTTGTTGTTCTCCGGAAGGAGTCAGGTTGTTCCTTCGAGATTTTAAGGGACATTATGTATTGAGAGATTTTGACCCCAGGTTACAGAATGTTCCTGCACATTTATGGGCAAAAGGCCCCACTGATGTAGGTTGTACGCACATTACTCCATACCGTGTCACACAAGCCAGGAGTAGTACTACCACGTATCCGACAATACAAGTTACCACCTGATGCTGTAGTGGCTTTACTGAAAATCATTGACGAGCTCATTGCACAAGGAGTGGTTGTAGAAACCGACTCCAATGTTTGTAATTCCCCTATCATTCCAATTCTTAAACGCACTGATCCAAATGCACCTCCGGTTTATCGATTAGTGATCGATTTACGAGAATTAAATAAATGCATTGTACCACAGCATCCAGTGGTTCCAGACATTTCGTCCCTATTGACAGCTATTGATTCTGAAGCGACGTTCTTCACTGTAATCGATCAAGAACGCCTTCTTTAGTGTCCCCATTGATCCAGAAAGCCAATACCTATTCGGATTCTGTTTAAATGGCCGTAGCTTCAAATTTGCACGTGCACCTCAAGGATTCACAGAGAGCCCCAGCATCTACAGCCAAGCATTGAAACGACAACTTGACAGTATTCACATGCCTGCCAACACTGCCCTACTCCAATAAGTCGATGATCTATTGATCACCGCCCGTAGTGAACCTGAATGTGAACAAGCATCACTGACAGTCTTACATTTTCTGGCGGACAAGGGACACAAGGTGTCTCCTTCGAAGCTACAATTCTGTGCCCAGCAAGTGGTGTACCTTGGGCACTTGCTGTCCAAGTGAGGTAGGCAGCTGACACCTGATCGAATTTAGTTAATTGCACAATTACCGCAACCCAAGACACAGAAAGAAGTTAGAGCCTTTATTGGACTCACTTCCTATTGCAGACAATGGATTCCGCAATATGCATTTCTGGCGAAACCACTTATACAGTGGACAACACAGGAGGCAGAGTCTTCGACTGTTCTCCCTTGGACACAGGAACATACACAAGCTTTTGACGAATTAAAGGAAGCCGTATGTCAAGCACCAGTTTTAGCAACACCATGTTACAGCAAACCTTTTACACTTTTTGTCACGGAACGCGATGGCACAGCGTTGTCAGTTCTCACTCAGATTCAAGCAGACAAACACAGACCGTGTGCTTATTTTTCAAGTACATTAGATCCAGTAGCCCAGGCCTTGCCAGCGTGCTTAAAGTCAGTTGCAGCAACAGCCCTAGCAATCAGACAAAGTGACTCCATTGTATTAGGACATCAATTGACAGTACAGGTTCCACACTCTGTGGAGGTTCTCCTAAACAGAACACAGACCCAACACTTGACTATAGCACGACTGACAGGTTATGAATTGACGTTATTCCAACCACACATAGAAATCAGACGTTGCAATACACTATATCCTGCTACACTTCTACCATCAAGCACAACAGATCCTACTCCACATGATTGCGTGGATGTCGTTGACACAATTACGAAGCCCAGACAAGACTTGACAGATGTTGCATTACCCAATCCAGACCTGACACTTTATGTGGATGGTTCATGTTTAAGAACAAGCACAGGAGAACTAGTGGCCGCATATGCCGTGACCACTGAAACTGAAGTCGTAGAGACACATCGCATTGACACCCTGTCAGCTCAAGCAGCAGAGCTCATTGCTCGGACTCAAGCCTGTATACGAGCCAAGAACCTGAAAGTAAACATATACACAGATTCCCGTTATGCATTCGGAGTCGTACACGACTTCGGTGTCCTCTGGCAAGAAAGAGGTTTCTTGACCTCTCACGGAGCCAAGATCCAGCATGGTCCCCTCATTTAAGCTCTGTTGGAAGCAATACATTTGCCTACAGCTATAGCTATCATGAAGTGCAAGGCACATACAAAGGTCACAGACACTATTTCTCAGGGCAACGATTTTGCAGATCGAATAGCAAAACATACAGCACTAACTCATACTCAAACGACGGACATGACAAAGACTGACGTAACTTCACTGACACATTGCCTGACAGTCAGGGACCCCACACAAGATGTCATCGACATACAGACACATGCTACTCCAGATGAAATTAAAAAAATGGGCTGAACAAGGAGGGGTCCAGACAGACCAGGGATGGATGACGAAGGGAAAGACCACATGGTTTCTCCCCGACTCTATGGTTCAAGTTATCATCAATACAGCACATAGTCCAGCACATTTAGGAGAGAAAGCCATGTTAGACAGTTTACAGAACCTCTGGTTCAACAAGCATTTACGAGCAGCAGCAAAACAGAAAGTGCGTACCTGCATGATCTGTTGTCAGTTCAATCCAGGAAAAGGGATTCCCGTAGAGCAAGGTGGATTTCATCCTCCCGACCATCCTTTTGAAGTCCTCCAGATGGATTATATCCAGATGGATTATATCCAGATGGAAAGATGCCGAGGATTCAAATATGTCCTCGTAGTTGTATGTGCCCTATCCCGATGGACAGAAGCATATCCCGTCCCAGATTACACTGCCAAGCAGTTGGTTCGTGAGTTTTTCCCTCGATACGGTTTGCCCCGTGTCGTGTATTCAGATAACGGTCAGCCATTCTCATCTGAACTTATGAAGCAGGTCTCGTGGAACGGCACAATCAGACTCTGAAAACTCGCCTTGCCAAAGTGTGTAAAGAGAAAGGAGTAGATTGGATTGTAGCTTTGCCAGTTGCCCTTTTTTTATATGAGAATGGTAGCGCATTCTAGGACAGGGCTATCCCCGTATGAGGTGGTCTTCGGTAGACCTCCTAATATGTGGGGGACGCCTCTACCGCGAAAAATCACTGATGTTGACAGTAATATGCTGACAGATTACCTTGCTTCATTGATGTCTGCACTACAATCATGTCGTTCACAGGTTGCGGCAGCCTTCCCAGACAACACCGAGGTGAAGCCACATGAACTAGTTCCGGGGGACGTTGTTGTAGTTCGGAATTTCGACAGATCAAGCCCTTTGGAGCCCCGCTGGAAGGAGCCGAAGATAGTTTTGCTAACAACCAGGACTGCAGTCAAATTGGAGGGGAGGAAGGGCTGGGTTCACTCGAGTCATGTGAAACGCTTTTATGGACTTCCGCCAAAAACTGATTCCCAGAACTCTCACATACCAGAGACTGATACCAAACTCCCCCTTTTAGAGAAAACTCCCCAAGAGGAGTATCGACAGAAATTGAGGTCTAGTAAGTCAGACAGTTTAATTGTTTAAGTCCCCTCCTGGGTGAAGCGGTTAGGCAGTTTCTGGCATGTACAAGTTAGACCCAAATAGAGAGAGAGAGATAGACAGGAGACCAAGAAACAAAAATATCGTAAAAGTCTCCGGAGCAGATGCGTCTGCACATTACTTATTATGTTTTTTCTGAGTCTTACGGTTATTGTTTTGAGTTGGATGCTATACATGTATTTTCCTCTTGCACATTCTTTTTCTAATGACACTGCAGAACACACGTTTAGTACTCTTCCTCCACACGAATTGTCTTATCGACTTCACTGCGCATCAATACATTTATTCGTATGTTACACCATTCTCACCAGACTAACAATGTTACGAATTGTTGGATATGTGGCCGACTCCCTCCCTATCAGAACTAAAAGGGAGCTCTGCCCCTCTTTCCTTACCCGTTCACACATAATGGTTCCTGTGGTGCCTCGTTTAGTTTAATATCCTCTATAGACACCGAATCTAGAGTTACCCAAGGTAATTGGATATGGGGAAATCTGAACACAGTCATGAACAAAGCAGGTTTCCCGAACGAGGAAGGTCTTCCACAAATGACAGGGACAGATCTAGAAAATGAAGTGTATGGATTAGGCAATATTACACTCAACCTCATGATTCTAAACGTTCAGTCAGAGACCAGTCCAGACCTGCCATCCATATCAGTTTTACCAGCGAAAGGTGTTTTATGTGTCAGAAAGAATGGTTCAGTACATCTAGGTCACAGTGACTGTACTACTGTGGTCGAGTTCAGTGATAAAGGCAAGTCTACATTCAAAGCTTCCCGACATTCCTATTTCATTTGTGGTCAGACAGCTTGTGAGAAGGTGGCCTGATATGCAGTGTTCACTATTCTAGTGAACACTATGTATCAGTCCAGCAACCCTTATTGATGATTGGTTGTAAGTCAACCTTATAGACCAGCTATCCTAGTAGCGTGGATACGAGCAGTCTAAGGCTAAAGACTCGAGAGGGCGTGTTAAGCCAGCTGTTTACCACACATATACCCCTTGAATACCAAGTGAAAGGACACCACACAAGTGTTATGAAAATAAACAGTTATTTATTTAAAGATCACAACAGCCCTGTACTCTTTATGAGGACAGGGTACTAAGCACAAACCAAAACTCTTACAAAAATACTTAAGTTAGCACAGTATATACAAATGCCCGAGGGGCACGGAAAACCATATACTCTGAAAGTGGAATGCGAAATTACTAGCAGGTAAGTACAGTACTAATAGCTTTTGGAATCGCTAGGACTTGACTAAGGAATCGTTAGATTACTTCTAGGAGGCCTAGGGGACTCGGGTGCAGTGTGTGCACTCTCACGCGAGATGCGGGACAAAAGTCTATGGTAGCTAGGAATTAGAAAGTTAGTGTTCTCGGGCGAACCCGACCTGGTAGGGAGAAAACGAAAGTAGATTCTGACCCTTGGATAGTGAGGCTATGCTGGGGCACCGAAATGCCGAAGTTACCTAGCCCAGGGGCTGCAGCTGCATAGGTCTGAAAAGACGTCGGGAATCCTCGTAGACGGACCAGGAGCCGGAAGAAAAGATGCTGGCCGGTGACCAGTGAAGAAAGTTCAGTTGGATCCAAGCCTGGATCTCGAAGATAGATGACACCTGAAAGCAGAGGGGACCAAGTTCGAGACTACTAGCCAGTAGTCAGTGGGCACCAGGAGGGCACCGGATGGTAGCCACCTCGACTAGGTGAGTGGGTGACGCTTGACTCGAAGATCTCACGGACCAGGAGGCGTTGTTGGCGACCAGGATGGAGGATCGAGCTGTCCCACGAAGATGGAAGCTGTCGGCGTCGCTGGACCCAGGATTGGGCAACAAAGCCTTGGCAAATTCAAGCCCACGCGGTGGACCTAAAATGGCGTCTGGAGTGGACCAGGAGGGTCCGGGGTGCCTCTCTTGAACAAGGAAGCAAGGGCCAGCCTGGAGCAACCAGACCAGCAGTCGTGAAGTCGTTGGGCGTCGTTCAGAAGGCCACAAGCCAGCCGGCTAGTAGCCAAACAACGCGGTGCACAGCAAACAGCAGAAGGGCCTCACGCCGATCGTGGAGATGCAGGGGGGCTGATCTTGGGTGCTGGAGCTGCGCAGGGTCGGGGCTTCTCGGACCCCAAAGCACTCACCAGTGGAGGACACGGTGGGCTTGCAGTAAAGATGTCGTGCAGTCTTGGCGATCGTCGGTCCCTTGAGGTCTCGTCGCACTCACGGTTCTCAGCTTGGCTGTAGAGGTGAGTAGAGGTCAGAGGTGCCAGGGAAGCCGGGTCTCGTCGAGCTGGGTCGTCGGATTCGTGGTGAAGGACTTGCAGCAGACCGCAGTGTTCTTTAGGATGGTGCCCGCTTGATGCAGGGTGACTACTCCTTAGCCACAAGGGAGAATCTTGAAGAAGAAATCGTGAAGTCCTTTCGAAGAAAGTGGTATCTTGATTCCAAAGATGATCTAATTTTAACAGGGGGCCCGCTCCCATCTTTATACTAAAAAAGGGGGCTGACCCGGTGACTAGGTCCTGCCTATGGGTGGGACTAGGTGGGGGGTGGTTACACCCCTCAGCCATACTGGACTTCCCCAGGCCAGGGGCTGGTGTGCCCCTGGAACTGGTTCAGACCGGCCTATGCGTAGTGAGCACCGGGGTGCCACTCAGCAGTCACCTTCCTGTAAAGCCCTGCCTACCCAGGATACCCAAAACCATGTCTGGGACGGTGCTAGCACCGCCCCTGACAGGAAACCCTTTGTCCAGGCTCCCCTCGCTGGAAGGACTCCCAGCTGCAGGGGGTCAGACTCGTGTCTGTGGTGGCAGCATCCATTTTGTGGAGCTGAGGCTTCAGTTAACTTTAACCGGGGTTCACAGTTACATACATGTCGTGTCCCTCTAGAAGGGTGGAATGCTAACCCCGTCGCCAGAATTGGCGAGGGGTTAGTATTCCAATTCGTATGACACCTTACTCGACATGTTTTGATAAAGCAATAACAAAGATAGCATTTAACCGCGAGGATTATAATGCACTTAAGAGTATATGGTATGCGATATCATGGAACAGCTATTAGGACTTGATTCCGCAAGCTGCAGACAGGCTCAGCTCATGCCAGAGCACCATCTCACATGATTCCAAGCACTCTGCCTTCAGGATTGTCAAGGCCTGCCATAGGAGTGACTGATAGGAATCTGTGTGTCCATTTTAGGGTTAGGTATAGGTATACTACACCTACAGCAAAGGGTGATTACACGACTTTGCCCCAGCTGTCATGCAGCCAGTTGTGTCAAATTTAGGAGGCCAGCCAGGGGTGGCATAATACATGCTGCAGCCCCTGGCAGCCCTGGGTACACCTATGCCCTGAGTTACAGGGTCTGATAAGGTGGCCCAGTACCAATTGGAAATGTACCTAGGGTACATGGAATCCATTTTTAAGAGAGAGCAGTAGGCCTGGGGTCCTGATTGGCAGGGTCCCAGGTCGACTATGTCCAAAACCAGCTAAAACACAGGGCAAAAAGTTGGGGGCAACCATAGTCAGGAGGTACCTTCCTACACAGCTTATGTCCGTTTACCTCCAGACTGGGATGGTACTTGTATCATTGCGTTCCTATTGCCACCAGTTTTCCTAGCCCCATCTGACTATCACAGGAATTCCCGCCTTAATATTGTTAGACATAAGAGAGACCTCCCAATAGTTGATCAGACTGAAACTACATGGGAACAATACACAGATTTCAATAAAGGATTCTTTCCCTATCTAGGCACTGTCTCCAACAGTAAACTGATACGCAAATTGACCAGAATACTTGAAGCTGTAGTGAATGAGACAACTTCTGCTTTGGGCAACTTAACAGAGGAGCAGTCTGCTATGAGACTTGTTGTTCTTCAGAACCGCCTTGTCCTTGACGTCATCCTGGCTGATAGGGGCGGAGCTTGTAGAGTCATTGGATCCAGTTGTTGCGCGTTTATTCCTAATAACGCGCCATCAGTCTATAAGGCCATTACCAGACTTCACGAGATTGCTCATCTGATACACCAGAATCCAGGCTCCTGGACTTGGTCCGGTTGGCTCTGGAGTGTAATCACAGCCTGGGGATGGAAGCTACTGTCATTCCTAGGAATCATATTGGCCATAGTATTCAGTTGTTGTCTATGTCTACAATGTGGGCCAGCGATTTGCGGCTTGTGTGCCACAACTTGTGTTCCCCATCCAAGTTCACGTTCCCATTCCCGAAGAAAGAAAGAAGAACAGATTATGTTATATGAACAGATTGATGGTCTCATGAAAATAGACATATCCTGAAGGGTCCGTAGGGGACAAGGAGGGAATGAGGTAATCAACATTTTTATGGTCAAATGTGTCCCCTAACGTGTACCCCAACGGCTCCATGTACAAGTTTTAAGTACATGTAATTTCCCTCCACAACCGAATCTGGTCTAACGTTAACATGTCCTCTATCAGATGCACCATGAATGGATCGATAATTCAGTTCCTAAGTATGCCATGCCACCGTCTTTACATGGTGCACTTTCACGTTTTTCCTGACTCTGCTGAGCTAGGCCCTGATTTCTGTCTTCAAGCCACTTCTGTCTCTGCCTCTGAAAGCTGCAGCATGGAGATGCATCCCTGACCTCTGCCTTACTTCCTGCCAAGCGAGCGGTGCCTGGCTCGGCCTGGCCTGCCTGCCAGAAACGGTATTTTGCCTTTAAGTGATCAGCGTAGTCCGCTCAGCCTCCTCGAAAACACATTCCTGCATAGTGATTTAGGTAAACATATCCCCGGCTGCAGAGCAAAGGGCCAAGCCTTCCTGTCTCCCTCATGAAATTCATTGCTCCTGTTACTCTGGTAGGCCACTGGCTCGGTGCATTGCACTTAGACACATATGCATTCAGTATAGAATAGCCTCTGCCCGGAAGACCTCTTACTCCAGATTAAACATCCTCCAAACACTAGATATCAGATACGTTATAGGGACAGGTCGATCTGACATGCCAGACTTCTGTCTCCTCTACTAGTGCTAAAAGTCAGACCCTTGGCTTCCTCCAGATGCACGTCAATTACACGTCATATTAGCTGCGCGCGCATTAAGGTCACAGGTTTCAGCTGACTCCGCAAGAATTCTCTATGCATCCACCCACTTATGACATTTTTCTGTGACGTTTCTAGTACACGCCTTCGTGCACACCCCTGTTCACGCCTTTTATTACGCACATGTGTTCTTATCATATACATTTTACTTGCCACGCCTACTGTATTCACTGCTATTGTGTCATTATACTATATATGTCATGTACTGTTAATAAATCGTTGACATCTTTCTGCCATCATTGCATACCTGACCCCTTGTATTGATGGAATTGATTTCCATGACTCGAGTCATCGATGATTAAAGCCCGTATGACTCTGATGCCACGGACTCTGCCTCTCATTTGATTGGGCTATTTCTTTTTACCTGTCTGATATTATATGGCAAACTCGTATACGGTAAAATATTTACCACAACGGAGGGCACGTGCTTCTTTGAGGCCCCGGACGTATGGGACTGGTTGGCGGTGACGGGAAGATGGTCGGGGAGGAGGCCAGCAGGCCAAGAGGAAGGCAGATGGCAGGAACAGCGCTCCAGGAGACTGAGGAGGAGGACAGGGTCCCGGCGAGGTACGGATCTGGGACAGGCTGCCCCCAGCCCAGAGAAAATGAGACGGGAGCGGCAGGAGGCCCTGGAGGCAGTCGCAACGTTGGGAGAGGGGAACGCAAGCTGTGAACCAAGCTACGGGTAGAAGAGCGCAGCGCACGCCAGTGGATCCTCCTAGTGAGCAGTTGGCCTGATATGCAGTGCTCACTATTCTAGTGATCACTATGTATCAGTCCAAACAACCCTTATTGATGATTGGTTGTAAGTCAACCGTATAAACCAGCTATCCTAGTAGCATGGACAAGAGCAGTTTTTAGGCTAAACTCTAGAGGGCGTGTTAAGCCAGCTGTTATACCATCACATATACCCCTTGAACACCAAGTGAAAGGACACCACACAAGTTGTTATGAAAATAAAAGGATATTTATTTATAACACAACAGCCCTGGACTCTTTATGAGAACAGGGCGCTAAGCACAATACAAAACTCTTAAAGAAATACTGAAAGTCGCACAATTTACACAAATGCCCGAGGGGCATGAAGAACCATATACTATGGAAGTGGAATGCGAAATTACTAACAGGTAAGTACTACTCTCAGAGGCTTTAGAACCGCTGGGCCTACAATGCTGAACCCTTAAGATTAGAAGCAGGAGGCCTAGGGACGCCGTGTGCCGAGTGGAAACTCACGCGTAATACGGGACAAAGTCTATGGGTACTAGTAAATGCAAAGTTAGTGTTCTCGGGCGAACCAGACTAGGTAGGTCAAAAACGAAAGTGGATCTAGACACTTAGAGAGTGGATCTACGCTGGAGCACTGTGGTACTCTGTTTACCTAGCCCAGGGGCTGCGGCTGCATAGGGTTCAAGTGTCGTCGGGAATCCTCGTTGATGAACCAGGAGCCTTAAGTGGAAGTTGCTGGCAGGCGACCAGTGAAGATGTTCCGGGCTGATCCGGGGACGGATCAGTTAAGAAAAGTACCTGTAAGCAGAGGGGACCAAGTTCTGAATCACTAGCCAGTGATTAGGTGGGCACCAGGATGGCACCGGACGAGGTCACTCAGCCAGGCGAAGGTGACACTGGATTCTGCTGCTGCACGGACCAGGGGCGCTGATGTCGACCAGGCTGGAGGTCTGCGAGCTGTCCCACGTCGGATGTCTGCTGCTGGCGATGCTGGATCCGGTGAAGGAGGCAACAAGCCTTGGCTACGGCAAGCCCACGTGGCGACACAAAATGGCGTCTTGAGTGGACCAGGAGGGTCCGAGCAAGGTCCCCTTCAGGAGGAGACTAGGGCCAGCCTAGAGGAACTAGACCAGCAGTGAAATAAACGTAGGACGCCGTCTGGAGGGTCACTAGCCAACGGGCAAGTGACCGGACAACGTAGCAGCAACCCAGGAGCAAAAAGGGCCCCACGCAGATCTGGTGGATGCTGGGGGGCTGGACTTCGGTGCTCGTGCTGCTTGGGGTTGGGGCTTCTCTTAGCCCAGTGTACCCACTCGAGGGTCCCTCGGTGGTCGTGCTGGTTCCGATGATCGCCGGGTCCTCTGGTCTTGTAGCACCTACGGTTCTCAGCTGTGCTGTAGAGGCAGGTTGAGGTCAGAGAGGGCAGGGAGTCCGGGTCTCGTCAAGCTGGGCAGTCTGGTTCCGGAGGAAGGACGTTTCAGCAAACCGCAAGATACTTAGTTGGTGCCTGCTGCTGCAGGGTGACTACTCCTTAGTCACAAGGGAGAAATCTTGAGAAGTCTTGAGTTCCTTTCGTAAGGGGCTGGTACGCGACTAGGTCCTGCCCATGGGTGGGACCAGGAAGGGGGGTGGTTACACCCCTCTCCCCTGTCCGTACTTGCCCCAGCTCAGGGGCTGGTGTGCCCCTGGATCTGGGCAAGCCGGCATATGCACAGTGAGCACCGGGGTGCCACTTGCAGTCACCTTCCTATTCAGCCCTGCCTACCCAGGATACACAAAACCCTGTCTGGGATGGTGCTAGCACCGCCCCTGACAGGAAACCCTTTGTCCAAGCTCTCCTCGCTGGAAGGACTCCCAGCAGCAGGACATCAGACTTGTGTCTGTGGTGGCAGCATCCATTTTGTGATGCTGAGGCTTGAGTTAACTTTAACCGGGGTTCACAGTTACACACATGTCGTGTCCCTCTAGAAGGGTGGAATGCTAACCCCGTCGCCAGAGTTGGCGAGGGGTTAGTATTCCAATTCGTATGACACCTTACTCGACATGTTTTGATAAAGCGATACCAGAGTTGGCATATAACCGCGAGGATTATAATGCACTCAAGAGTATATGGTATGCGTTATCATGGAACAGCTATTAGGACTTGGTTCCGCAAGCTGCAAACGGGCTCAGCTCATGCCAGAGCACCATCTCACATAATTCCAAGCACTCTGCCTTCAGGATTGTTAAGGCCTGCCATAGGAGTGACTGATAGGAATACATGTGTCCATTTTAGGGTTAGATATAGGTATACTATATCTAAAGCAAAGGGTGATTACACCACCTTGCCCCAGCTGTCGTGCAGCCAGTTGTGTCAGATTTGGATGGCCAGCCAGGGGTGGCATAATACATGCTGCAGCCCCTGGTAGGCCCTGGGTACACCTATGCCCTGAGTTACAGGGTCTGATAAGGTGGCCCAGTACCAATTGGTAAATGCATCCAAGGTACACGTGTCAATTTAGTGAGAGAACAGCTAGGCTGTGGGTCTGATTAGCAGGCCCACAGCCAGGGAAGTCGTAAACCAGTGCAGCAAAAAGCAAAAATCTGGGGTGATCATAGGATTGCAGACCCTACTCTCCTACACCGATGATTTATTGGTCTTTGTCAGGGATGTGCACCACATGCCGGAACAGCTCGCCCCGCTGTCGAGTCGATTTGCCGGCCTCTCGGGGCTTCGCCTCTATGCCTTTAACAGCAAGGTTACTGACCTGGAGTACAGCCTGTGAGAAGTTTCCTTGATATTGCAAATGCTACTTACCAGTAGGCATCTGTTCTTGGCATGTAGGGCTGCTGACATTCATATCTGTGCATAGATCGCCGCCTAGTGTTGGGTCCGGATGATTGCACATTGTTGTCCTGAAGAGTCTTCGAAGTATCACGAGATAGGTGGCTCCTCCCCTGGACTACAGTGCGCATGGGCATCGACTCCATCCCCAGATTGTTTTTAGCCATTGTGGCCAAGATGGAGTGAAACTCAGTGAAAGATGACCATGCCATGAAAGGTTATGTGAACACTGCAGCTGCTACAGGCGCCGGGGAGGAGGGCGGGCGATATGAATGTCAGCAGCCCTACATGCCAAGAACAGATGCATACTGGTAAGTAGCATTTGCAGTTCGAGGCATGTGGGCTGCTGAATTCATATCTGTGCATAGAATACATAGCAGTCCCTCCATTAGCGGCGGCCGCCCGTGCCAGCTGCAGCAGTTTGGAAAAGTGTTTTGAGAACAGTTTGCCCTACAGCTGCCTGCTGTTTGGAGTGCACGTCTACACAGTAATGTTTAGTAAAAGTATGTGTGGTAGACCATGTGGCTGCTCTACATATGTCCTCTAAGGGAATGTTTCCAAGGAAAGCCATAGAGGCCCCCAACTTTCTGGTGGAGTGGGCTCTTGGTGGAATGCAAAGAGTGCGCTTTGCCTTAGCATAGCAGATTTGAATACATTTCACGATCCACCTAGCAATACCAGCCTTGGAAATAGGGTTACCTTTGTGATGTGGCGCAAAGGCAACAAAAAGCTGTTTAGTTTTCCGAAAATCCTTGGTCCTATCAATGTAATACATTAGGGCCCGTTTAACGTCAAGGGTGTGGAGCATCCCCTCCGCCAGTGACTCTGGATTCTGAAAGAAAACCGGCAACTCAATGGTTTGGTTGATGTGGAACTGAGACACAACCTTGGGTAAAAATTTAGGGTTTGTGCGGAGCACTACCCTATTAGCATGAACTTGGAAGAAAGGCTCTTGGATTTTGAGGGCTTGCAGTTCACTAACCCTCCGTAGCGATGTAATTGCTACAAGGAAAGCCACTTTCCATGTTAAGAATTGAACCTCGAAGGAATGTAGTGGTTTAAAGGGAGGACCCATCAGTCTTGTAAGAACCACATTGAGGTTCCATTCAGGAGCTGGTAGAGTCCGTGGTGGAATGACTTTTGAGGCCTTCCAGAAATGCTTTGATGGCAGGCACCTTGAAAAGTGAAAGGTGCTGTCTATTTTGGAGGTATGCGGCCATTGCAGACAGGTGAATGCTAATGGAAGTATATGCCAGATTACACTTGTACAGATGGAACAGGTAACAGATGATGTTTTGAATAGAAGCATCTAGTGGATCAATGTTGTGGGTTGCGCAATAGATGACAAACCGCTTCCATTTCGCCGCATAACAGGCTCTAGTAGTGGGCTTCCTAGCCTCCCGAATGATGTCCATGCAATTGGGAGGAAGGTTGAGGTAGCCAAACTAGGACTTCAGGAGCCATATCGCCAGGTTGAGCTGTTGCGGATCTGGGTGCTGAATGTAGCCATGGCTCTGCGTCAGAAGGCTGGGTGTGAGACGAAGCCTTTGATGCGGTACCACGGAGAATTCCAGAAACGTAGTGTACCATGGTTGGCGAGCCCACGTTGGAGCAACTAGGATGAGAGTCATCGGGTGCTGCCTGAGCTTGCGCGCCACCAGCGGTATCAGGGGTGCTGGGGGAAAAGCGTACGCAAATCTGCCTGACCAGTTCATCCACATCGCATAGCCCTGTGATTGCGGGTGTGGGAACCTGGCGGCGAAGCTTTGGCATTTTGCGTTCTCCCTTGTGGCGAACAGGTCGATCTCTGGATGACCCCACCTTTGGAAGTACGGTTGGAGTACTGATGGATGTATCTCCCACTCGTGCATTTGATGGCTGTGCCTGCTGAGCAGGTCCGCCATCTGATTGTCCTTGCCTGGGAGATGTTCTGCCATGAGGAAAATGTTCCTCTGAATGGCCCACTTCCACATGCTCTGAGCCAGATGAGACAGCTGCGGAGAGTGTGTGCCCCCCTGTTTCTGGATGTAGTACATGGCTGTCCTGTTTATTTATATATTTCTATAGCGCAAGAATCGAGCCCGAAAGGGTCATCTCCGCGCTTTGACTGCAACAAGTGGCAAAGATACTGTACAGATAGCCAGCGAATGCAAGAGGGGGCATCCTTTAATTATGTCTCCATAAACAGATTTGTTTTTAACATTTTCCAAAAAGTAAGGTGATTGGAGATCTGTCTCAAGCTGAGCGGCAAGTTATTCCACAAGGCCGGCCCCACTGAAGAGAGGGCTCGGCCGCCTTGTCTGGTTTTTTTAATGAAAGGTGGTTTGAGCAGGAGTTGGTTACTTGACCGTAGATCTCGTTCCGGTTTGTAGGGCTGTAGTAGTTTAGCTAGGTAGTTGGGGCCGTTTCCAAATAGGCATTTATGTACAGTGCAGCAAATTTTAAATTTAACCCGTTGGCGTATTGGGAGCCAGTGTAGTTCTCTCAACAGGCGTCCAGAAGATGTTCTAGGAGGGGCATTCAGAATCAGTCTTGCCGCCGTGTTCTGGACCACCTGCAGTCGATTGATGGCATCCTCATTGGCTTGTATCAAAAGCCCATTGCAATAGTCGAGACGACTTATTACAAGGGCTTGTACCAGGGTCTTTCTGTAAGTGTCCGGTAACAGGGGAAAGACTCGCCTGAGTAGTCCAATGGTGTGAAAGCAAGCACCTGCAAATACATTTGCATGTTCTTTTTAGGTTAAATTTTGGTCCAGTTTCACACCCAGATTTTTGATGGTGGGTTTAGGGGAGGGTACAGGCCCCAAATCTTGGGGCCACTAATCAGGAGACCAGAGCATGCTAGCTTTCCCAAAGAGCATCACTTCTGTCTTCCCGACATTACACTGGAGGTAGTTGGAGGCCATCCAGTTGGAGATGGCCCTCATGCCTTCCGCAAAGTTTTCCCTAACATTAGAGTCAGGGGCATGGAAAGGGTAGAGGAGTTGAGTGTCGTCGGCGTCCGGATCAACACGACCTTGTTTTCAGATGTACTTTGAATGCCTTTAAGGCCATGAAGATTGCCATCAGTTCCAGTACATTGATGTGCATCTTTCTTTGCTGTAGTGTCCATAGTCCCTGCACTGTGTATTGGAGTACATGCGCTCTTTAACCCTGAAGAGAAGCGTCCGTTGTCAGGATGATCTGCGGCACAGGCTCTTGAAACGTCACCCTTGCAAAGGTTTCGTGGATTCCACCAATGCAGAGAGTTGTATGCCCGACCGCTCACCAACACTAGGTCTTTTAACTGCCCGTGAGCCTGAGTCCACTGACGTGCTAAGCACTCCTGAAGCGGACGCATATGTAGTCTCGCGTGCGGGACTATGGAGATGCAGGAGGCCATCATGCCTATCAACTGCATGAACACTCGCGGAGTGTTGAGGTCTGAATCTTTGGATCAGCGACTGAATGCTGTTAACTCTCACTGAATTCGGCTGCGCAGCGGGCGCCAGAGTGTTTATAGTCGCACCCAGATACTGCCTTATGTGGGCGGGCAGGAAATGTGATTTTGGATAATTCAGTGAGAAACCCAGATCGTGCAGAAGGTGAATGGTTTGGGACACGTGGTCGGCGCACTGCTGGGCCGACTTCGCTTGAATGAGCCAGTCGTCCAGATAGGGGTAGACGTGGATGTTTTGACGTCTCCGATGCCCCACCACCGTCGCTAGGCACTTTGTGAAGACCCTCGGCGCTGTGGTAACCTCAAAAAGCAAAACCTTGAACTGGTAGTGCTGGTTTTGAATGGTGAACCTGAGGTACTTTCTGTGTGAAAGATGCAGTGGAATGTGAAAGTACGCATCTTTGAGGTCCAGAGTTGCCAGGAAGTCCCCTTGCCGAAGCAGTGGGAGAACCTGCTGCAGCGTGAGCATATGGAAATGTTCCGACAGAATGTAAAAGTTTAGAGGTCTGAGGTCTAGGATGGGCCTGAGGGATCCGTCCTTCTTTGGAATCAGAAAGTACAGGGAGTAAACTCCTGTACCTTGTTCTTGCAGGGGCACGAGCTCTATTGCTCCTTTTTGCAGCATGACATTGACTTCCTGCTGCAACAAGTGCAAGTGCTCGCCGGACATAGGACGGCTTTTTGGGGGTATGTTGGGTGGAGTGGATGTGAGCTCCAGACAATAACTATATTGGATAAGAGATCTGACCCACCTGTCCGTGGTGATGGACTTCCACACGGGCAGGAACTGCTGGAGTCTCCCCCCGACCGGTGTTGCGTGGTCGAGGGGCAGTGACAAGGCGTCACTGTTTGTTGGCGGCGGAGGACCTGGAGCTGTTATTACCACGTCCTCTGCCCTGGACGTTGTTGCCACGGTATCCACCCCGACCCTTGTTGGTATAGGAGGGTTGGGTGTTACTCTTAAAGAACTGCTTTGACTGACGCTTGACCCTTTGAGATGCCTCTATTATTGGAGCGGCGAAAGGAACCACCCCGAAACAGCCGTGACTGCAAGGCACCCATAGACTTAGCAGTGTCGGTGTCCTTCATTTTTTCGAGGGTGGTATCGGCTTCTGGGCCAAACAGGTGGTCTGGGTTGACAGTTTGGTTGAGGATGGTAGTCTGAATGTCTGGCTTGAAAACTGATATTCTGAGCCATGCATGCCTACGCAGTAGAACGCTAGTGTTTATCGCTCTTGAGGCGGTGTCAGCCACATCCAGAGTGCACTTAATTGAGGCATTGGTGATAAGCTTCCCCTCCTGTATCAGCATCTCAGCTGCTTCCTTATACTGCTCTGGCAGGTGTTGTAGAAGGGTCTCTAGAGTGTCGTAGTGAGCCCTGTCGTAACGCGCAAGCAGCGCCTGTTTTGGATATGCGCCATATGTTTGCAGCCTGCGCAGCAACACGCTTCCCCGATGCCTCAAATACTTTAGATTCCTTGTCTGGGGGAGGAGCATCACCCGTAGTCTGTGAGTTGGCTCTTTTGCGAGCATTGGAGACGACCAAGGAATCCAGAGGCAACTGTCCTTTGATGTACGTTGGATCAGTGGGCGCTGCCTTGTATTTTTTGTCAATACGTGGGTGGACTACTCTTGCTCGGGTGTGTAGGAGAGTAGGGTCTGCAATCCTATGATCACCCAGATTTTTTGCTTTTGTTTCACTGGTTTACGACTTTCTCTGGCTGTGGGCCTGCCAATCAGACCCACAGCCTGGCTGTTCTCTCTCTAAATTACGACATGTACCCTAGGTGCATTTACCAATTGGAACTGGGCCACCTTACCAGACCCTGTAACTCAGGGCATAGGTGTACCCAGGGCCTACCAGGGGCTGAAGCATGTATTATGCCACCCCTGGATGGCCATCTAAATCTGACTCAACTGGCTGCATGACAGCTGGGGCAAAGTCGTGTAATCACCCTTTGCTGTAGATATAGTATACCTATATCTAACCCTAAAAATGGACACACAGATTCCTATCAGTCACTCCTATGGCAGGCCTTGACAATCCTGAAGGCAGAGTGCATGGAATCGTGTGAAATGGTGTTCTGGCATGAGCTGAGCCCGTTTGCAGCTTGCGGAACCAAGTCCTAATAGCTGTTCCATGATAACGCGTACCATATACTCTTAAGTGCATTATAATCCTCGCGGTTAAATGCTATCTTTGGTATTGCTTTATCAAAACATGTCGAGTAAGGTGTCATACGAATTGGAATACTAACCCCTCGCCAATTCTGGCAACGGGGTTAGCATTCCACCCTTCTAGAGGGACACGACATGTATATAACTGCGAACCCCGGTTAAAGTTAAACGAAGCCTCAGCTCCACAAAATGGATGCTGCCACCACAGACACGAGTCTGACCTCCTGCTGCTGGGAGTCCTTCCAGCGAGGAGAGCTTGGACAAAGGGTTTCCTGTCGGGGGCGGTGCTAGCACCATCCCAGACAGGGTTTTGTGTATCCTGGGTAGGCAGGGCTTTACAGGAAGGTGACTGCTGAGTGGCACCCCGGTGCTCACTACGCATAGGCCGGTCAGAACCAGTTCCAGGGGCACACCAGCCCCTGGCCTGGGGAAAGTCTGGCATGGGAGAGGGGTGTAACCACCCCCCTCCTAGTCCCACCCATAGGCAGGACCTAGTCACCGGGTCAGCCCCTTTTCCTAGTATAAAGATAGGAGCAGGCCCCCTGTTCAAATTAGATCTTTGGAATCAAGACTCGACTTTCTGCGAAAGGACTTTAAGATTTCTTCTTCAAGATTCTCCCTTGTGACTAAGGAGTAGTCACCGTGCATCCGCAGGCACCATCTTAAGAACACTGCGGTCTGCTACAAGTCCTTCCTCCGGAATCCGACTGCCCAGCTTGACGAGAACCGGCTTCCCTGGCACCTCTGACCTCTACTCACCTCTACAGCTAAGCTGTGAACCGTGGGTGCGACGAGACCGAGGGACCGGCCATCTTCAAGACTGCACGACTTCTTTCCAGCACGACCGCCGAGGGATCCTCTGGTGAGTGCTTTGGGGTCCGAGAAGCCCCGACCCTGAGCAGTTCCAGCACCGAAGTTCAGCCTCCCAGCATCTCCACGATCTGCATGGGGCCCTTCTGCTTTTTGCTGCTCACCGCGTTGTTTGGCTAATAGCCCGCTGGCTTGTGGCCTTCTTAACGACGCCCGACGACATCACTGCTGCTGGTCTGGTTGCTCCAGACTGGCCCTTGCTCCCTTCCTAAAGAGGAGCACCCCGGACCCTCCTGGTCCACTTAAGATGCCATTTTAGGTCCACCGCTTGGGCTTGAATTAGCCAAGGCTTTGTTGCCCAATCCTGGGTCCAGCGACGCAGACAGCTTCATCTATCGTGGGACAGCTCGCTCCTCCATCCTGGTCGCCGACAACGCCTCCTGGTCCGTGAGATCTGCAGAGCCCAGCGTCGCCCACTCACCTAGTCGAGGTGACTACCATCCGGTGCCCTCCTGGTGCCACCGGACTACTGGCTAGTAGTCACGAACTTGGTCCCCTCTGCTTTCAGGTGTCATCTATCTTCAAGATCCAGGCTTGGATCACTTCGAACTCTCTTCACTGGTCGCCTGCCAGCATCTTTCTTCCAGGCTCCTGGTCTGTCTACGAGGATTCCCGACGTCTTTTGAGACCTATGCAGCTGCAGCCCCTGGGCTAGGTAACTTCGGCATTTCGGTGCCCCAGCATAGCCTCACTATCCAAGGGTGAGAATCCACTTTCGTTTTCCTCCTACCAGGTCGTGTTCGCCCGAGAACACTAACTTTGTCTTTAATAGCTACAATAGACTTTGTCCCGCATCACGCGTGAGAGCGCACACTCTGCACCAGAGTCCCCTGGGCCTCCTAGAAGTAATCTAAAGATTCTATAGTCAAGTCCTAGCGATTCCAAAGCCTATTAGTACTGTACTTACCTGCTAGTAATTTTGCATTCCACTTTCAGAGTATATGGTTTTCCGTGCCCCTCGGGCATTTGTATATACTGTGCTAACTTAAGTATTTCCGTAAGAGTTTTGTGTTGTGCTTAGTACCCTGTCCTCAAAGAGTACAGGGCTGTTGTGATTCAAATAAATACACTGTTTATTTTCATAACATTTGTGTGGTGTCCTTTCACTTGGTGTTCAAGGGGTATATGTGTGGTATAACAGCTGGCTTAACACGCCCTCTCGAGTCTTTAGCCTTAGACTGCTCGTATCCACGCTACTAGGATAGCTGGTCTATAAGGTTGACTTACAACCAATCATCAATAAGGGTTGGTGGACTGATACATAGTGATCACTAGAATAGTGAGCACTGCATATCAGGCCACCTTCTCACAGGGTGGGCTCCTTGAAGACCTCCGGCGCATGTTTAAACACCCCTTTTAGCATTGGCAAAGTCTTGACAGTTTTTTCAGCGACTGAAAAGGTATCAAAAAGAAAATCGACGTCTACTGGGTCAGCATGGAGATCGAAGTCATGGTTGGCTGCCGCCCTTTCAATAAGAGCATTGAAAGCTGCAGAGTCCTCATTTGGAGAAGTTTTTGCTGAAAAGAGCTGAGGCTCTTGTCCGGAATGCGAGTCCCCAGGGTCGCCACCAGCAGACCAAGGCTCAGTCACATCCTCTGGGTCTGAGTAGACTGGGTAGGCATACTCATCCTCGTCGTCACCATCACCCTCCTCAACATTAGAATGAGTGGGTGAAAGTTCCTGGCCTTGAGGTGATGCTGGCTCTAAAGGGGCAGAGGCACCAGCAGGGTTTGTCTTTCTTTTCAGTGGGATTTGGAAATGCTCCAAAGCTGGTTCAGGGGTGATCTTCCGTTTAAGGAGAGAGAGCTTGCCTGTGTTGGCGTCGATGATTACCTCGACGCTCTTCTTCCGCCAGTGGTTGGTGGCGCGGGCTCGGAACCACCAACGATGCCTTCGGCGTCGAGGATAACTTCGAGGGCCCCCCGGCCCTTGGCTTTGCTGCGAAAGCCTTCGGCGCCGTTTTCGGCGGTAACGTGAAGAGAATCAGCGTTGGCACTTTCTCCGGCTTCTGGAGAGGCTTGGGCACAGTGTCCTGCGGCTCGACTGCTGCGGTCCCCTCCCTAATACGCTGAAGGGACTCATTGACCATTCTAGTGAGCGAGGCGGAGGGACGGACCGACTCGAGAGAGTCTTCTGAAGCAGATTTTGGCCCGGCGACCGAGGCCGCAGTCTTCGGAGCCGACGCGGCAGCCCCCTTGGCCTTGTCGAGTGGAAGTGGGTCAGCGATAGACTTGGGGTCGTCCTGCCGCTTCTTCGTGGTCTTCTTATGGTCGTCGACCTTCTTGGCATCGATGCGACTTTTAAGTGCGTCGACCAACTTCAGCGCGGACGCCCCCGCGTCGCTCGTTTTCACCTTTGGCTTCGACACCGTAGTCTTCGGGTCGGCCATTTCGGCGTGTCCCTTGAGCTCGACAGCCATCTTGGATTTCTTCGGCGCCGAGGCCTCCGAAGCCTTCGATCCGACCAGTGCGACTTGCGCTTTCAGTTTCGAGACGTCTGGCGTCGAGACCGATGGTTTCACTTTGGGTTTCTGCACCGTAAGTGGCGCTGCATCAATGTCAGTGGCCGGGCCGGAAGGCGGAGCCGTGGGACGGGAATCAAGACTTTGGGTAAGGCCCGAAGGCGATCCCTCAGCCTGGGCCTTATAATGGTGGCTGGCCCCGGAGTCAGTGTGAGGAAGCTCCTCGTCCGAGCTATCCTCTACGGTGGCAATGGCCCCGTCGTCCCCTACCTCCTCGAAGACTTCATCGAAATCCTCGTCTTCCGCGTCGTAGTCTTCCTCGACCTCCGACGCCGGGTTAGATTCTGTGATATCTTGGATAGTGTCGTCGCCGACATACTCCGTGTCGAAGATGTCCGTCGGAGGGGGTGCCGATCGCTGGGCCTGCAGTCTCGCAGCTCGGCGGAGCTTAAGCATCTTCTTCGACCGGAACTTGGAGCAGGCCATACACTTGGCCTCGTCGTGGTCCGGCCACAAGCACTTATTGCACACCGGGTGCACATCGATATGTGGGTACTTCGATGCACACACCGGGCACCTCTTAAATGGACTTCGTTCCATGATTAAGTAGTTTGGAGCGTCGTGTAGGCCTGTCCGCGCCGAAAGCACGCGGAAGGGCGGAGTTGGCTCGGAGTCGATGAAACAAACGAACCCGAACGATAGACAATACCGACGCGAGTCCTGAAGACCTTTTGGTCTCGAGTAAAAGAAGTTAAACAACTATCGATTCCGACAGAGGGAACCGAAACACATCCGAAACCAATGGCGGAAAAAAACTATCTGGGGATGGAGTCGATGCCCATGCGCACTGTAGTCCAGGGGAGGAGCCACCTATCTCGTGATACTTCGAAGACTCTTCCAGGACAACAATGTGCAATCATCCGGACCCAACACTAGGCGGCGATCTATGCACAGATATGAATTCAGCAGTTCACATGCCTCGAACATGAAGTTCTAGTGATCACCTTGTATCAGTCCAAACAACCCTTATGGTGATTGGTTGTAAGTCAACCTTAGACCAGCTATCCTAATGGTAGCATGGACAAAGCAGTCTTAGGCTAAACTCTTGGCATGTGAAGGTAGCTGTTTTTACCACATATAACCCCTTGAATACCAAATGAAAGGACACCACACAGGTGGTTCTGAAAATAAACAAGATATTTATTAACTAACATACACCTCTAAACTCTTTATGAGGTCAGAGGACTAAGCACATGACAAGACTCTTAAGAAAAATACGTTAAGTTGCATGAGTTACAATGTTGCCCTAGGGGAGCAACAAACAATATACTAAACAAGTGGTATAAGGAAGTCTATAGAAGGAATGGAGCTGTCCAGAGGCTGTAAGATCGCTGGGACTACACTATCCTAACTTTAGGTAAGTAATAGGAGCCCCACGGAACGTGTGTGCAGAGTGTGAACTCGCACGCGAAATGCGTAACAAAGTCAATGGACAGTAAAAATTATGAAAAGGTAAGTAATAGACAGTTCCGACTAGCTAGGACTAAAACGACTGGATATCTGGACACTAGGAGAGTTAATCTACCCTTGAGCACAAAAATGCTCTGGTTACCTCACCCACAGGCTGCGCGTGCATAGGTGTTAAAGTGTGTCAGGTTTCTGTGTTGAAGTCCATGGAGCCTTGAAGAAAGATGCTGCAGACGACCAGGAGGAAGCTGTCCGGAGTGATCCAAGGGTGGATCAAGGAAGATGGATACCTGAAAGCAGAGGGGAAAATGTTCAGTCAGTAGCCAGTGACTGGAGTGGAATTAGGAAGGTACCAGATACGGTCGTCGCGATCAGGTGAAGAGTGGACGCTTGAGACTGCAGCCACATGGACCAGGAGGTGTCTTCGACGACATTGATGGAGACACAAGCTGTCCAAAGCAGGCTCTCGCTGTCGACTGTGTTGGTTCCGGATTCGGCGTCAACAGGCCTTGGCAAAGGCAACCCACGCGTTGAGTGGAATCTGCATCTGATGCGGACCAGGAGGGTCCGGGGTGCTTCTCCTTTGCAGGGAAGCAAGGGAGAGTCTGGAGCAACCAGACCAGCGGTGTGGATTTCAAGGATAGTCGTCTAGGAGGCCACTAGCCCGGCAGCAATTGACCAGACAACGTGTCTAGCAGCAATCAAGCAAAAGGGCCCAGATCGAGCAGATCTCGTGGATCCTGGAGGGCTGATTTTCTGTGCAGGAGCTGCTCGGGGCTGGGGCTTCTCAATCCCAAAAGCACTTCGTCGAGGATACCTCAGAAGTCGTGATGGAAGCAAAGTGCAGTTTCCTCAAGATGGCCGGTCCCACATGTCTCGTCGCACCCACGGATCTCAACTGTGCTGCAGATGTGAGTTGAGGTCTGAGCGGTCTGGAAGTCCGGGTCTCATCGGGCTTGGAAGTCTGGATCCACTCGGGAAGACGACAAAGTGAACCGCAGGAACGCTTGATGGTGCCTGCTTGTGCAGGGTGGTCACTCCTTGGCCACAAGGGAGATTTCTTCAGTCTTCAGTGGAGCAGAACGTTGAAGTCCAGAGTTTCTTCTTGTAGATTCAATTCAGGATAATCGAATTTGGAATTGGACCAGCTCCTACCTTTATTCTGCTAAAGGGGGCTGTACCATCACTAGGTCCCTCCTATGAGTGGGACGCGGAAGGAATATGCTTCTTACCAGTATGCATCTGTTCTTGGCATGTAGGGCTGCTGACATTCATATCTGTGCATAGATCGTCGCCTAGTGTTGAGTCCGGATGATCGCACATTATTGTCCTGGAAGTGTCTTCGAAGTATCACAAGATAGTTGGCTCCTCCCCTGGACTACAGTGCGCATAGGCATAAACAGGCAACACTGTCCAGTACTTCCAACTAGAATTTCCACCAAAAATCCACAAAAACAGCAAAGCCTGTCCAGATTTCCCTTGCCTTCAGCAAAAACACCTCTGGAATGATAGAGAGGAAGACATGGACAGACAAGCCCCATAGGCTGCCATTATGTGGCTCAGAACAGGATACTGTGCCTTTAAGAGAACTTTCCAGAACTTCACAGTATCCAAGAATGCCCTGCAGGTCCCTCTTACTTTCAGTTCTTTTTGAAGGCGTAACACGCCAGACCTGTAGCATTCCTTACATGAATATCTTTCTCCACCGGGGAGGAGGGCGGGCGCTTATGACTATAACAGAGATACCCCTACTACAGAACTGGAGTTACAGAAAATAAACTACTCCTTCTGTAGTAGGGGATATCTGTGTATAGCCATAATCTAGTGAAAAGAATGGCAAGCCCATCCCCTCACCAAAGCGGCGGTGGAGAAAAGAAACCAACACCACTATTGTGCGAACAAATTCCGCAGCGAAGCCTGTCCAACCTGAGCATCCGCTCTGGCATCAGTGTCCAGACAGTAATGCTTAGCAAAGGTATGAACCGACTTCCAAGTGGCGGCCTTGCAAATTTCTGCAATCGGCACATTACTGAGCAAGGCTGACGTGGCAGCTTTGCCCCTGGTGGAATGAGCCTTAGGCTTACCTCCTAAGGTCTTATTAGCTTTCTGGTAAGTTGTATGCAGGACACAATCCACCTAGAGATGGACTGCTTAGAGGTCGCAAGACCCGTCCTGACCGATCCATAATTGATAAACAATTGGTCTGACCTACGAATACTTTTGGTCTTATCCAGATAAAATTGCAACACCCTCCTAACATCCAGGGAATGTGGAGACCTTTCCGCTGGAGATGAAGGGTTCTGAAAAAACGTAGGCAAAGTTATAGTCTTGTTGACATGAAAATCAGAAATAACCTTGGGAAGAAATTTAGGGTGAGTACGCATAACAACCGTAGCAGCATGAAATACAGTATAAGGTTTATTACAACACAACGCATGAATTTCACTCACCCTGCGGGCCGATGTAATGGCCACGAGGAACGCCGCCTTCCAGGATAGGTGCTGCAACAAAGCCTTATGAATGGGTTCAAAAGGCTCCTTCATCAAACTGGACAGCACCACATTCAATTCCCATGAAGGCGAAGGAAGACTGACAGGAGGGAACACTTTCTTCAAGCCTTCCAAAAAGTCTTTGATCACAGGGATCTGGAAGAAGGAAGTCTGTGAAGGGCTTTTCCTGTAGGCAGTCAATGCAGCAAGATGAACCTTAATGGAATGAACATTAAGGCCAGACCGCGCCAAATGCAGAAGGTAAGGAAGGATGACCTCTTCCTTACACGTCGTTGGGTCAAAGTTCCTGGACACACCAGTTACAAAACCTCTTCCACTTGTAAGCATAGGAAGTCCGAGTGGAAGGTCGTATAGACTCCTTCAGTATGTCCATGCAATCTTCGGGCAGATTCAAATGGCCATATTGCACTCTCTCAGGAGCCATGCCGCCAAACTCAAGGACGAGAGGTTGGGGTGCAACATCTGCCCCCCGAACTTCGTGAGAAGGTCCGGCTTGCACGGCAGCCGTATGTGCGGAAGGACTAACTGGTGTAGAAGGTCCGTGAACCACCACTGCCCGGGCCATTCCGGGGCAATCAGGATCATCCGCGCCCTGGACAGCTTGATGAGCACTGCTGGAATCAGGGGAATGGGCGGAAAAGCGTAAACAAAGCTGTTCGACTAGTTGGTCCAGAGTGCATTCCCCAGCGTCCCTTGCTGGTAGTACCTGGAGGCGAAGTCTCAGCATTTGCTGTTTTCGGCGGTGGCTAACAGATCTACGTCTGGAGTCCCCCACCTTTCGAAGACTTCTAGTAGGTCGTTTATGACCCATTCGTGGTTTTCCTGAATCAGTCTGCTCAGTGCGTCTGCCTTAACATTCTGCACACCTGGTAGATGGGTAGTCGTGATAGTCAATCCTCTGGCCAGAAGCCAGCGCCAGATTGTCTGCACCTCCCGAGACAGAGTGCGCGACCTCGACCCCCCCTGCTTGTTGAGGTAATACATCGTGGTTGTATTGTCCGTCTGTAAAAGCAGAGAGTTGGTCTGGAAGGACGGAAGAAAGGCCTTCAGTGCCAAGTGAACAGCTCTGAGTTCCAGGAAATTGATGTGATACGTGGACTCCATCTGAGACCACGTTCCTTGAATCTGTAAGTCTCCCGAATGCGCTCCCCAGCCTTGGAGAGAAGCATCCGTCACGATAGTCTGAGTAGGGATGTCCCTGTGGAAGGGAACCCCTCTGAGGAGATTCTCCGCTGAACACCACCACTTCAGAGACTGAAGAGCATGCAGAGACAGTCGTATCTTGTCGTCTCAAGATCCTTTCCTCTGGTCCCATTGGTCCTCCAAGCACTCCTGCAGAGGTCTCATGTCTAGTCGTGCATGAGGAGCGAGGAAGATACAAGAGGCCATCGACCCCAGTAGAGAAGACACCGTCCTCACTGTTGTAGATGGAGTGGTCATAAGAGCCTGAGCCTTCCGAAGGAGACACGCTTGCTGACAGCAAATTGATGGTGGCTCCTGTGAGAAGTTGGCCCGATATGCAGTGTTCACTATTCTAGCGACCACTATGCATCGGTCCAAACGACCCTTATGGTGATTGGTTGCAAGTCAACCTTAGACCAGCTATCCTAGTAGCGTGGATACGAGCAGTCTTCGGGCTAAACTCTAGAGGGCGTGTTAAGCCAGCTGTTATACCATCACATACCCCTGGAACACCAAGTGAAAGGACACCACACAAGTGTTATGAAAATAAACAGTATATTTATTAGAATCACAACAGCCCTGTACTCTTTATGAGGACAGGGTACTAAGCACAGAACAAAACTCTTAGGAAAACACTTCAAGTGCACAATCAATACAAGTGCCCGAGGGCACGGAAAGTTTAGTGGTCTCGGGCGGACCCGATAAGGCAAGTCGGAAGCGAGGGACTCAGGACCATTAAGTAAGGAGGCTATGCGGGCACCGAAATGCCGGAGTTACCTAGCCACAAGGGCTGCGGCTGCACAAGTCTTACAGGCGTCGGGGGTCTTCGCTGACAAGCCAGGAGCTGGAAGGAAGGAGTTGCTGGCCGGCGACCAGTGAAGAATAGTTCGTAGAGATCCAAACCTGGATCAGAGATCGTTGATACCTGAAAGCAGAGGGGACCAAGTTCGTACTACTAGCCAGTAGTCAGGTGTACCAGGAGGGCACCGGATGGCCGTCACCTCGACCAGGTGAGTGGGCGACGCTAGGCTCTGCAGTCTCACGGACCAGGAGGCGTTGTCGGCGCCCAGGATGGAGGTGCAAGCTGTCTCACGAAGGTTGATGCTGTCGGCGTCGCTGGGCCCAGGATTGGGGCAACAAGCCTTGGCAGATTTCAGGGCCACGAGGTGGGCCTAAAATGGAGTCTTGAGTGGACCAGGAGGGTCCGGGGTGCTCCTCTCGTAAAAGGGAGCAAAGGCTGGTCTGGAGCAACCAGACCAGCAGCGGTGGTTGTCGGATGTCGTCAAGGAGGTCACAAGCCAGCGGCTAGTGATCGGACAACGTGCTGAGCAGCAAAGCAGAAGGGCCCCACGCAGATCGTGGAGATGCTGGGAGACTGCACTTCGAGGCTGGAGCGGCTCAGGGTCGGGGCTTCTCGGACCCTAGAGCATTCACCAGAGGATTCCTTCGGTGATCGTGCGATCGTGCTTGTTTAAGAAAGCGTGCAGGTTTTGATGATGGCCGGTCCCTCGAGGTCTCGTCGCACCCACAGATCTCAGCTGAGCTGACGATGTGGGTGGAGGTCAGAGGTGCCAGGGAAGCCGGTTCTCGTCGAGCTGGGTCGTCGGATTCCTGAGGAAGGACTTGCAGCAAAATGCAGAGTTCTTAGATGGTGCCTGCTGGTGCTTGGTGACTACTCCTTAGCCACAAGGGAGAAATCTTGAGAAGAGTCTCGAATGTCCTTTCGTAGAAAGTAGTTCTTGATTCAAAGATTTAATTTGGAAGGGTCCCCGCTCCGGCCTTTATCCTAAAGAAAGGGGTGGGTACATGACTAGGTCCTGCCCTAGGGGTGGGACCAGGAAGTGGGGTAGTTACACCCCTCTCCCCCTGCTGGACTTTCCCCAGGTCAGGGGCTGCGCGCCCCTGGAACTGGTTCTAGCCGGCAGATGCGTAGTGAGCACCGGGGTGCCACTCCACAGTCACCTTCTTGCAAAAGCCCTACCTACCCAGAATACACAAAACCCTGTCTGGTTTGGTGCGAACACCGCCCCTGACAGGAAACCCTTTGTCCAAGCTCTCCTCGCTGGAAGGACTCCCAGCAGCAGGAGGTCAGACTCGTGTCTGTGGTGGCAGCGTCCATTTTGTGGAGCTGAGGCTTCAGTTACCTTTAACCGGGGTTCACAGTTACGTACATGTCGTGTCCCTCTAGAAGGGTGGAATGCTAACCCCGTCGCCATAATTGGCGAGGGGTTAGTATTCCAATTCGTATGACACCTTACTCGACATGTTTTGATAAAGCGATACCAAAGATGGCATATAACCGCGAGGATTATAATGCACTTAAGAGTATATGGTACGCGTTATCATGGAACAGCTATTAAGACTTGGTTCCGCAAGCTGCAAACGGGCTCAGCTCATGCCAGAGCACCATCTCACATAATTCCAAGCACTCTGCCTTCAGGATTGTTAAGGCCTGCCATAGGAGTGACTGATAGGAATACATATGTCCATTTTAGGGTTAGATATAGGAATACTATATCTAAAGCAAAGGGTGTTTACACCACCTTGCCCCAGCTGTCGTGCAGCCAGTTGTCAGATTTGGATGGCCAGCCAGGGGTGGCATAATACATGCTGCAGCCCCTGGTAGGCCCTGGGTACACCTATGCCCTGGATTTCTAAGGTATGCTGTACAGGGACTGGTAAGGTGGCCCAGTACCAATTGGTAAATGCACCTAAGGTACAGGTGTGTCAATTTAGAGAGAACAGCTAGGCTGTGGGTCTGATTAGCAGACCCACAGCCAGGGAAAGTCGTAAACCAGTGAAGCAAAAATCGGGCGTGACCATAGGATTGCAGACCCCACTCTCCTACAGATGGTACCATATTACGCTTTGTCATGCCACACTTAATACATTATTGAGCCTTGAATGGGCACGTGGTGAGGTGTATATTTGATGCCGCATTATACTAAAAGTTAACTAACACTGCTTTTGTGGATCGACCCACGTAAGCAGGGTCAATCACGATTACAGAGAAAGTGACCTCTTACTTATCTTACATGGACCCAGAGTACTTTGTCACACTTAAGGCCTAAAGAATTCTTGAGCTCAATGTATTAAGTGTGGCATGACAATAGAACCAATATAGTACCATTATAACCTTGTGTGAGCCCATTTAGGGCACAATGGTATATAAGACTATCTCCACCGGAACAGCTCTTCTGGGAGTGACCGAAACCATCGGGAAACTCCTAAACGATGGTCAGACAGTCGCACTCATTTTGTTAGTTTTGAGTGCGGCTTTTGACACCATTTCTCACACCAAACTTCTGGCCACACTTGTAAGAAATGGTATACGAGGCAATGCACGTAAATGGATAGAGTCTTTTCTGTCCCAGAGAACATTCCAGATCACATCCTCAATTGCCCGTTCTGACAGTTAAAACCTCGCATGGTGTACCACAGGGATCCATTCTGAGCCCTTTGTTTTTTAATCTCTACCTCAGACCTTTGGCTGATTTAGCTGAGCTTGGGACTTACTCTCATGACTTACGCAGATGATTCACAATTAGTCTTCTCACTGTCAGTCTAATCCCACGGCTCCGTCCATTCTCAAACAAGATCTTCAAAATATCTTCAGCTGGATGTCCAAAAACCAACTTAAGTTAAACGGTGACAAAACCGAAATCCTCATTCTGGGGAAAAATAAAGATCTATGGACCACCGCGCATTGGCCCTCTGAGCTTGGCAGCATCCCCACCCCTGCTACCCATGTAAGAAATCTGGGGGGTCATCATCGACAATGCCCTCTCGATGAAACAACAAGCAAACAAAGTGGCCGGCCTTTGTTTCACCATCCTGAAATGGCTGAAAAAAATCCTATGGATGCTGCCCCTTGCAACGCGAAAGACCGTAGTCAACGCACTCATTACATCCCGGCTTGACTACGGCAACATTCTCTATCTGGGCTCAATTCAAGCAGTCATCAAAAGTTTACAACTGGTACAAAACTCGGCGACAAGACTACATTGCCAAATTCCAAAAACTGCCAGTTTATCGAAACATCTGCACAACCCACATTGGCTCAGTGTAGAAAACCGCATTAGGTTCAAAGCCCTGAGCTACACGTTAAGGATTAAATTCGGCACTGCACCTAAGTATCTACAATCCCTAGCAACCCCTTACATCCCGGGCAGAGAACTGCGCTCTCAGACCGCAGCAACTTTTCGACCCCGAGATTCAAATTAGCAAGAATGGGAGGTAGATCCTTCTCTGTCCGAGGACCTTCTCTGTGGAACAAACTCCCTCCCCATATTCGTAAGGAAGAAATTTACGCCAAATTCAGAAAGTACATAAAGACCTGGCTCTTCCATAAATAATTAGTGCCCTTCACCTCTTGCTACTGTACATCGACAAGTCATCGGTGCCGGGAAACCCTTTTTGGGTAGCTGTGCGCCATACAAATGTAAAAATAAATAAGATATGGTTCGAGGCATGTAGGCTGCTGAATTCATATCTGTGCATAGATCGCTGCGTAGTGTTGGGTCCGGATGAGTGCACATTGTTGTCCTGGAAGAGTCTTCGAAGTATCACGAGATAGGTGGCTCCTCCCTCGGACTACAGTGCGCATGGGCATCGACTCCACTCCATCTCGGCCACAATGGCTAAAAACAATCTAGGGATGAACTATGTGAGTGATGACCATGCTATGAGCATATATATGAATACTGCAGCTGCTACAGGCGCCGGGGAGGAGGGCGGGCGATATGAAAGTCAGCAGCCCTACATGCCAAGAACAGATGCATACTGGTAAGTAGCATTTGCAGTTCGAGGCATGTGGGCTGCTGAATTCATATCTGTGCATAGAATACATAGCAGTCCCCCTATTATCGGTGTAGGAAGGTACATCCTGACTATGGTTGCCCCCAACTTTTTGCCCTGTGTTTTAGCTGGTTTTGGACATAGTCGACCTGGGATCCTGCCAATCAGGACCCCAGGCCTACTGCTCTCTTAAAAATGGATTCCATGTACCCTAGGTGCATTTCCAATTGGTACTGGGCCACCCTATCGGACCCTGTAACTCAGGGCATGGGTGTACCCAGGGCTGCCAGGGGCTGCAGCATGTATTATGCCACCCCTGGCTGGCCTCCTAAATTCGACACAACTGGCTGCATGACAGCTGGGGCAAAGGCGTGTTATCACCCTTTGCTGTAGGTGTAGTATACCTATACCTAACCCTAAAATGGACACACAGATTCCCATCAGTCACTCCTATGGCAGGCCTTGACAATCCTGAAGGCAGAGTGCTTGGAATCGTGTGAGATGGTGCTCTGGCATAAGCTGAGCCTGTCTGCAGCTTGCGGAACCAAGTCCTAATAGCTGTTCCATGATATCGCATACCATATACTCTTAAGTGCATTATAATCCTCGCGGTTAAATGCTAACTTTGGTATTGCTTTATCAAAACATGTCGAGTAAGGTGTCATACGAATTGGAATACTAACCCCTCGCCAATTCTGGCGACGGGGTTAGCATTCCACCCTTCTAGAGGGACACGACATGTATGTAACTGTGAACCCCGGTTAAAGTTAACTGAAGCCTCAGCTCCACAAAATGGATGCTGCCACCACAGACACGAGTCTGACCTCCTGCTGCTGGGAGTCCTTCCAGCGAGGGAGGCCAGGACAAAGGGTTTCCTGTCCGGGGCGGTGCTAGCACCGTCCCAGACATGGTTTTGTGTATCCTGGGTAGGCAGGGCTTTTCAGGAAGGTGACTGCTGAGTGGCACCCCGGTGCTCACTACGCATAGGCCGGTCTGAACCAGCCCCTGGCCTGGGAAAGTCCGGCATGGCAGAGAGGTGTAACCACCCCCCTCCTAGTCCCACCTATAGGCAGGACCTGGTCACCGGGTCAGCCCCCTTTTTTAGTATAAAGATGGGAGCGGGCCCCCTGTCCAAATTAGATCATCTTTGGAATCAAGACACAACTTTCTGCGAAAGGACTTTATGATTTCCTTCTTCAAGATTCTCCCTTGTGGCTAAGGAGTAGTCACCCTGCATCAAGCGGGCACCATCCTAAGAACACTGCGGTCTGCTGCAAGTCCTTCACGAATCCGACGACCCAGCTCGACGAGACCCGGCTTCCCTGGCACCTCTGACCTCTACAGCAAAGCTGAGAACCGTGAGTGCGACGAGACCGATGGACCGACGATCGCCAAGACTGCACGACTTCTTTGTAACAAGCCCACCGAGTCCTCCACTGGTGAGTGCTTTGGGGTCCGAGAAGCCCCAACCCTGCGCAGCTCCAGCACCCAAGATCAGCCCCCCTGCATCTCCACGATCTGCGTGGGGCCCTTCTGCTGTTTGCTGTGCACCGCGTTGTTTGGCTACTAGCCGGCTGGCTTGTGGCCTTCTTAACGACGCCCGACGACATCACTGCTGCTGGTCTGGTTGCTCCAGACTGGCCCTTGCTTCCTTCTTCAAGAGAGGCACCCCGGACCCCCCTGGTCCACTCCAGACGCCATTTTAGGTCCACCGCGTGGGCTTGAATTTGCCAAGGCTTTGTTGCCCAATCCTGGGTCCAGCGACGCCGACAGCTTCTATCTTCGTGGGACAGCTCGCTCCTCCATCCTGGTCGCCGACAACGCCTCCTGGTCCGTGAGATCTCAGAGCACAGCGTCACCCACTCGCCTAGTCGAGGTGGCTACCATCCGGTGCCCTCCTGGTGCCCACTGACTACTGGCTAGTAGTCACGAACTTGGTCCCCTCTGCTTTCAGGTGTCATCTTCCTTCGATCCAGGCTTGGATCCATCGAACTTTCTTCACTGGTCGCCTGCCAGCAGAAAACAAGTTACTTACCTGTAACTTTGGTTCCCCAGTATTGGTAACTTTCATAGATTCCCATGCTTTGTATCGTTCCCCGTCGTCGGAATGGGAGCCTCGGTAAATAGTAAAAAACTATAGTAGTAAGCACAAAGTGAAAAAATAGGCCTAGGCCTCATCTCATTTTGTAGCTTATCCACCTTTTTGTGTAAAAGAGACCAAATTTCTGCAGCAGCCAATCAGAGCAGCCTCACCCCATAGAACCTTCCTGAGAGAAGCTCAGAGCCTCAGATTTTCGTAGCCGTTGTATACAGCTATCCACCAAGATCAGAAGAGTGAGCTTTCCCAGGGGAGGTGGGTGGGCGCATGGGAATCTATGAAAGTTACCAATACTGGGGAACCAAAGTTACAGGTAAGTAACTTGTTTTCTTGCCCCAGTATTGGAACTTTCATAGATTCCCATGCTTTGTATCAGAGTAACTAGCAGTAAAGAAAACATATTTTGTCATACCTGAACCTGAAAATGTGACACATCTCTGTAAAAAACAGCAGAACACATAGGATCATGAAATATGACAATAATGCAGTATACAAAATATGCAAAGGAAGGCGGGATAGAAAGGAAAGCTCACCGACTTATTGGAAAAGATTCCTCAGGACTGCTTGGCCCACTGCTGCATCCTCCTTCACAGAAGAATCCAGGCAATAGTGGCGGGTGAAGGTGTGGACACTGCTCCACGT
Source organism: Lissotriton vulgaris (assembly GCF_964263255.1). Lineage (NCBI taxonomy): Eukaryota > Metazoa > Chordata > Amphibia > Caudata > Salamandridae > Lissotriton > Lissotriton vulgaris. The sequence continues at coordinate 362,175,803 of NC_141694.1, forward strand.
TGCCGCCCTGCAAATGTCCTTGATAGGGACTCCTGCGAATAACGCCGCAGATGAAGCCATGGATCTGGTAGAGTGAGCACGAACTGCTCGCTGCAGAGGTTTCCCAGCCGCCTGGTGACAAAATTGTATAGCACTGGAAATCCAACGGGAAATACAAGCCTTAGAAACTGCACAACCCTTGCATGGAGCACTGAAGGAAACAAAGAGCTGTGAAGATTTCCTGAACTGCTTCGTTCGCTCCAGATAGAATTTCAGGCATCTGTGAATGTCCAGAGAGTGCAGAGTTCTTTCCGCAGGTGAAGAAGGTTTTGGAAAAAATGGTTTCAAGACCACGGGTTCATTTAGGTGGAATTCCGAAGGAACTTTCGGGATAAATTTAGGATTCGTCCGTAGAATCAGCACATTATTTTTAAACTGGAGAAATGGTTCCTCAATCGTGAAAGCCTGGATCTCGCTTACTCTGCGAGCCGATGTCAGGGCCAAGAGAAGAGCCACTTTCCAGGAAAGAAACTTAAGGTCAGACTTATGCACAGGTTCAAAAGGGGCTTTCATGAGGGATGACAGAACTAGATTCAAGTGCCAGGTCGGAGGAGGTGGCCGGACTGGAGGAAAAACCCTGAATAAACCTTTCAGGAATTGCTTGACAATCCTAGCCGACCATAGGGAAGGCCCTGAAGATGAACGTCTGAATCTAGAGATGGCTGCCAGATGGACCTTTATCGACGATGGAGCCAATCCCGATTTCGCCAGTGAAAGAATGTAAGGCAAGAGCTTGTGTGGAGAAGAAGTATACGGGTGTAAACCTTCCTTCTGGCACCAAACACAGAATCTCTTCCATTTGGCTCGATAGGTCTTGTTGGTACTAGGGGCTCGAGCCTGAGCTAGAATGTCTCTACATTCACTTGAGAGATCTAACCCCTGGAACTCTCTGAACTCAGGAGCCACGCTGTCAATCGCAGGGACTTCAAGTCCGGATGTAGAACCTGACCGTGAGACATTGTTAGCAAAGTTGGAATAGGCTGTAGGAGAACTGGCTGGTCCTGGGAGAGGAGAAGAAGCTCCGAGTACCAAACTTGTCTGGGCCATGCTGGAGCGATCAAAATCATCCTGCACGGTTCCACCTTGAGTTTGCTGACCAACTTCGGAATCAGTGGAATGGGAGGAAAGGCGTAAACAAAGGCGCCTGACCAGGCAATCAAAAGCGCATTCCCCAAGGATTCCCGATGGTGAACCCTGCTTGCGAAGGACAGGCATTTGGCGTTCTGGGGAGTCGCAAACAGGTCGATTGATGGTGTCCCCCATCGAGCAAAGAGTTCCTCCAGAACGGTCTGATCCAGTTCCCACTCGTGAGAGACTGTCCTCTGACGACTCAAAGCGTCCGCCTTGACATTGAGTGTCCCCGCTAGATGTTCCGCTGAGAGGGAGACGTTGTTCTGTATTAACCAATTCCATATCGTTTGGGCTTCCTTGGAGAGGGTGGAGGATCTTGTGCCACCCTGTTTGTTTATGTAGTGCATGGCTGTAGTGTTGTCCGTACGAACCAGCACTGTCCTGTTTTGAATCCTCGGAAGAAAAGCTTGAAGAGCCAAGCGGATCGCGAGAAGTTCCAGGAGGTTGATATGGAACTTGCGTTGCACTGGACTCCAGTGACCGCTGACCTTCAGCTCCTGGAGGACCGCTCCCCATCCTTCCATGGAAGCATCCGTTGTTACAATCAGGGGAGATGGAGGAATGAGGAACGATAAACCCTTGGAAAGATTGTCTTTTTCCAGCCACCAGCCGCCTGCTTTTCTCATTTCTTTGGTAACGACAACCTTGTCGTCGAAGGATCCTGTGACCTGCCGCCACTGTCTGTCCAGTTGCTCTTGTAGTGGACGCATCCTGAGCCTGCAGTGCGGAACTAAAGGAATGCAAGATGAAATTGATCCGAGAAGTGATTTGTACTTGCGAACTGTCAGTGTCTTTCGAGATTGGAGAAGACGAGCTGAACACATTAGTTTGGTCTGGCGCTCCTCCGATGGAAGGGCTAAGCAACTGTCCGTGTTCAGGATGGCTCCCAGGAACCTTGTTGACCTGGATGGGTATAAAACCGATTTCTCCCTGTTGAGTCGAAGACCTAGCCGCTCGAACAGATCCTTGCACGTCCGGACTGCACTGGACGCTTCTTGAACAGATGGAGCTTTCAGCAGCCAATCGTCCAGGTATGGAAACACCTGAATAGCTTGTTTTCTGAGAAAAGCTGCCACCGGAGCTAGAACCTTTGTGAAGATCCGTGGGGCGGACCGGAGACCAAATGGCAGTACCTTGAATTGAAAGTGACTCTTGCCCACTGTAAAGCGCAGATATTGCCTGTGAGCTGGATGGATAGGAACGTGGAAGTAGGCGTCCTCCAAATCGAGGGTCGCCATATAATCCCCCGGATTGAGCAGACGAAGGATGTCCTGAAGAGTGACCATCCTGAAGGACAACTTCACGAGATAAGTGTTGAGCTGCCGTAGATCTAAAATTGGACGCCACTTGTTCTTTGTCTTCCGAACCAGGAAGAACCTGGAATAGAACCCTTTCCCCTTCTGCGAAAGGGGTACAGGCTCTACTGCCCCCTTGGTGAAAAGTTGGTGGGCTTCGAGATGAAGGAGCCTGAGATGTTTCGGAAGGAAGGCATCCGGCGCTCTTGTTGGAGGAAGGTCTTGAAACTCCAATGTGTGTCCTTCTCTGACAATCTGGAGGACCCACTGATCCGATGTAATAATCATCCAGTTGTGTAGGCAATGGGAAATCCTGCCCCCCACAGATGTGAATGAGGGAACAGGAACAGTGGAAAGAGCCACCTGGCCGCTATTGTTTCCTGGTGTTCTCTCCTTTGCTGCCCCTGACGTCCTTTAGGCTGCTGGCGAGAGAAAGAGCCTCTTTGAGTGTATTGTGGCTTATACGACTGGCTGGACTGAGATCCAGAGGAGTAGCGATTTTGATTACCTCCACGATAAGAAGAAAAACCTCTTCCTCTAGCTCCTCTGAAGGGCACCTTACGATACTGCAATGTACCCAAGGACTTAGCTGTATCCGTGTCCTTTTTGATTCCTTGCAGGGCCTCATCGACGTGCTTGCCAAATAGCATCTCACCGTCATATGGTAGATCCAAGATCTTATTCTGCACCTCCTGCCTGAACCATGTGGCCTTTAACCACCCTTGGCGTCGCAGAACCGCCGAGCCGGCTAGTGCTCGGAATGCGGTGGTTGCAATATCCATTGCCACATCAATGACCTCCGAAGAGGCCCGCTCCCCTTCGAGCAAAATCTTCTTCACATCTTCCTTAGACGAATCCTGCAGTTCGTCAACAAATGGGGCAAGATCGCACCACATTTGTCGATCATAGCGTCCCAGAATCGCTAACGCATTGGCTGCCCTAACCAGGAGACTGGCCATAGCTGAAAACCTCTTGCCCACATTGTCTAGGCGCCTGCCCTCCTTATCCGGCGGCGTAGTCATCGGCGCAGAAGGATTCTTGGACTTGCTTTGGGCAGCCTGCGAAATGACCGAATCCGGTTTCGGTTGGCCAAGTAAACATGCTGGACTGCCATCCGGTGCCTTATACTTCTTTTCCAGTCTCGGAAGTACCGGGAGGACTGTAGCCGGATTATGCATAGCCTTCAAGCCCTCAGACCAGACATGCTCAATGATTGGAATGGACCTCACTGACTTCCTGAATGGTTCTTTAAAGTCATACAAAAAGCAATCCGATTGCACTGTGGTCACTGGGAGACCAAATCTTTTGGATGCCCTGTCCATTAAGTTGTGAAACCCTCCAACGTCCGCTGGAGGCGAAGTAATATTATCCGGGTCGGTGTTGTCCGGATCTATAGGGTCAGCAGTATTCCATGGCGCCTGTTGATCTTGATCAGGATCCGCTTGCTGGTCTGTATCTGAAGACGCAGCGTCATCATCATCATCAGTCTCTTGCACCTGTACTACCTCTTGAGGGCGCACTTCCAGCGCAGTGGCACGCTCTCTTGGGGGTAAAGAATGGTCTGCCACAGGACGTAATGTCTGAGGCGGAGGTGTCGTGGGGCGCACTTGTTGGGCTTCCGGAGGCGCCGGGAAACGTTGCTTGTAATCCCGCAACATAAGTTGTAAATCCGCCACTAAAGTGGATGGTATTGCCACCATACCCTCAGGTAACTGACGCATCGGTTGTTGTGGAGGCACGTGCCTGGTAGCAGTACGTTCCTCCTCATAATAATGCTCTGGAGCATAGTGCTGTCGTTCCATCTGCTCCTCCTCAGAGCTAAACTCCTGCACCTTAACCTGGAGGTCAGAAGGGCTATAGGCCTGCCCAAATTCACTGAAAGTCTCTTCCTCAGAGTCATCCTCCAATAGTAGTGTTGGTGGTAGCTTCTGAACCTGGCGAGGAGACGTCATCTCTGGCGTGATCTGTTTCCTTTTCCGCGAAAAAACCTGTTTTCCCGCCATTTCCATCGTCGACGAGGTCGTCGTCGACGAGGCCCTCGTCGACGAGGCCGTCGTCGACGGGAAGGTCTTCTGTGTCTGTGTCGACAGTGGAAGTGTAGACATAGAAACTGTCTTCGTCGACGAGGATAGCGTCGTCGACGAGGTGAAGCTCGTCGTCGACGAGGTGAAGCTCATCGTCGACGATGGTGGAATCGTCGACGGGACCGTCGACGAGCTCGTCGTCATCAACATGGCAACCGGCGTCGTCGACATCGTCGTCGAAGTCGTTCTCGTCGACGACACCGCCGTCGACGGCAGCTTTGCAGACATTGTCGTCGATGTGGAGGTGGTCACCCTCGTCGACGACGAGCAGGATTCCGGAGCCTTGAAAACAGTCGACGCAGCCGTCGTCGACGAGCCCGTCGACGAGGCAACCTTGGTAGAGCTGTCCTTTTTAACACTCGTAGACGACGTACCTGGGAGTTTAGTCGTCGACGGTTTCTGCTTCTTGTCTGAAGCGACCTCTTGAGTCGGGGTTGAAGGCTTTTTGACCCCACGATCCTTCTCTGAGGAAGGCGAAGAGACTGTAGAAGCCTTTCTCACCTTTTTTGAGGTCAGAAGTTCCTCAGGCTTACCCTGCCTCTCCTTTTCACCTCGGTGAGGAGATTTTTGGGCAGCCGGCCTGTCAGACCTGTCAGAGGTCCCTGGTAAGGCCTTGTGTCGGGACTCGTCTGAAGCAGAAAGGGGAGACCTACCCCTTTTTTGAGACCTTCTGGATGACACCATAGACGAGGAGCCCTCACTGTCCGAAGAGATAATGTCTTTCCGGTCTTTCACCTTCTGAAGCCATGTGAGGAGACGTCCTTCCCTGTCCCTCTGGGTCTTGGCTGAGAAGGATCTGCAAATCGGACAGTCTGTTGGTTTATGGTCCGGATATAAACAGTAGATACAATCCTCATGTTTGTCCTCGACAAACAACCTCTTCTTAGAGCAGGTGGCACAGGCTCTAAAAAGGGCTTTCCTCTCCGACATGCTGAGAAAAAATCCAAGTAGTTGAAGAAAAACCTGAAGAAAACTGAGCAGAGCTTAATGGAGACTCCCTTGCACAACGTGCGGTAGAAAATCTGAGGCTCTGAGCTTCTCTCAGGAAGGTTCTATGGGGTGAGGCTGCTCTGATTGGCTGCTGCAGAAATTTGGTCTCTTTTACACAAAGAGGTGGATAAGCTACAAAATGAGATGAGGCCTAGGCCTATTTTTTCACTTTGTGCTTACTACTATAGTTTTTTACTATTTACCGAGGCTCCCATTCCGACGACGGGGAATGATACAAAGCATGGGAATCTATGAAAGTTTCCAATACTGGGGCAAACTTCTTTCTTACAGGCTCCTGGTCCGTCAACGAGGGTTCCCGACGTCCTTTGAGTCCTATGCAGCTGCAGCCCCTGGGCTAGGTAACTTCGGCATTTCGGTGCCCCAGCATAGCCTCAGTATCCAAGGGTCAGAATCCATTTTCGTTTTCTTCCTACCAGGTCGGGTTCGCCCGAGAACACTAACTTGGCAATTTCTAGCTACCATAGACTTTGTCCCGCATCTCGCGTGAGAGTGCACACACTGCACCAGAGTCCCCTGGGTCTCCTAGAAGTAATCTAACGATTCTATAGTCAAGTCCTAGCGATTCCAAAGCCTATTAGTACTGTACTTACCTGCTAGTAATTTCGCATTCCACTTTCAGAGTATATGGTTTTCCGTGCCCCTCGGGCATTTGTATATACTGTGCTAACTTAAGTATTTTTGTTAGAGTTTTGGGTTGTGCTTAGTACCCTGTCCTCATAAAGAGTACAGGGCTGTTGTGATTCTTAATAAATATCTTGTTTATTTTGATTACACTTGTGTGGTGCCCTTTTACTTGGTGTTCAAGGGGTATATGTGGTATAACAGCTGGCTTAACACGCCCTCTCGAGTCTTTAGCCTTAGACTGCTCATATCCACGCTACTAGGATAGCTGGTCTATAAGGTTGACTTACAACCAATCATCAATAAGGGTTGCTGGACTGATACATAGTGTTCACTAGAATAGTGAGCACTGCATATCAGGCCACCTTCTTACAATCGGCGGCCGCCCGTGCCAGCTGCAGCAGTTTGGAAAAGTGTCTTGAGAACAGCCTGACCAACAGCAGCCTGCTGTTTAGAGTACACGTCTACACAGTAATGTAGAGTAAATGTATGTGTGGTAGACCATGTGGCTGCTCTACATATATCCTCTAAGGGAATGTTCCCAAGGAAAGCCATAGAAGCCCCCAACTTTCTGGTGGAGTGGGCTCTTGGTGGAATTGTAAGAGTGCGTTTAGCCTTAGAGTAACAGATCTGAATACATTTCACGATCCACCTAGCAATACCAGCCTTGGAAATAGCGTTACCCTTGTGGTGTGATGCAAAGGCAACGAAAAGCTGCTTAGTCTTTCGAAAATCCTTTGTCCTGTCAATGTAATACATTAGGGCCCTTTTAACGTCAAGGGTGTGGAGCATCCGCTCCGCCAGCGACTCAGGGTTTTGAAAAAACACTGGCAACTCAATTGTTTGGTTTATGTGGAATTGAGATACAACCTTGGGTAGAAATTTAGGGTTAGTGCGGAGCGCCACCCTGTTAGCATGGACTTGGAAAAAAGGCTCTTGGAAGGTGAGGGCCTGCAACTCGCTAACCCTCCGTAGCGATGTAATTGCTACTAAGAAAGCCACTTTCCATGTCAGAAACTGAAGCTCACAAGAGTGTAGTGCCTCGAAAGGAGGACCCATCAGCCTAGTAAGAACCACATTGAGGTTCCATTCTGGAGCTGGTGGTGCCCGTGGTGGAACGACCCTTTTGAGTCCTTCCAGAAATGCCTTGATAGCAGGAACCTTGAAAAGTGATAGGTGCTGCCTGTTCTGGAGGTATGCAGCCATCGCAGACAGGTGAATGCGGATGGAAGAATACGCCAAATTGCATTGGTACAGATGGAACAGGTAACATATGATGTTCTGAATGGAAGCATCCAGCGGGTTAATGTCGTGGTTCGCACAATAAATGACAAACCGCTTCCATTTAGCCGCATAACATGCTCTAGTAGTGGGCTTTCTTGCCTCCCGAATGATGTCCATGCAATCCGGGGGAAGATTGAGGTAGCCAAACTCTAGGACTTCAGGAGCCAGATCGCCAGGTTGAGCTGTTGCGGATCTGGGTGCTGAATGTCGCCATGGCTCTGCGTCAGAAGGCTGGGTGTGAGATGAAGCCTTTGATGCGGTACCACGGAAAGTTCCAGAAACGTGGTGTACCATGGTTGGCGAGCCCACGTTGGAGCAACCATGATGAGAGTCATCGAGTGCTGCCTGAGCTTGCGTGCCACCAGCGGTATCAGAGGTGCTGGGGGAAAAGCGTACGCAAATCTGCCTGACCAGTTCATCCATATCGCATTGCCCTGCGATTGCGGGTGTGGGAACCTGGCGGCTAAGCTTTGGCATTTTGTGTTCTCCCTTGTGGCGAACAGGTCTATCTCTGGATGACCCCACCTTTGGAAGTACGGTTGGAGTACTGATGGATGTATCTCTCACTCGTGCATTTGGTGGCTGTGCCTGCTGAGCAGGTCCGCCATCTGATTGTCTTTGCCTGGGAGATGTTCTGCCATCAGGAAAATGTTCCTCTGAATGGCCCACTTCCACATGCTCTGAGCCAGATGAGACAGCTGCGGAGAGTGTGTGCCCCCCAGTTTCTGAATGTAGTACATGGCCGTCATGTTGTCCGTCCGGATCAACACGACCTTGTTGCACAGATGTACTTTGAATGCCTTTAAGGCCATGAAGATTGCCATCAGTTCCAATACATTGATGTGCATCTTCCTCTGCTGTAGTGTCCATAGTCCCTGCACTGTGTAGTGGAGTACATGCGCTTCCCATCTCTGGAGAGAAGCGTCCGTCGTCAGGATAATCTGTGGCACAGGCTCTTGGAACGGTCGGCCCTTGCAAAGGTCTTGTGGATTCCACCAATGCAGAGAGTTGTACGCCCGACCGCTCACCAACACTAGGTCTGTTAGTTGCCCGTGAGCCCGAGTCCACTGACGTGCTAGGCACTCCTGGAGCGGACGCATATGTAGTCTCGCGTGCGGGACAATGGAGATGCAGGAGGCCATCATGCCTATCAACTGCATGAACACCTTCGCTGGAAGCGATTGCTGAGGTCTGAATCGTTGGATCAGCGTCTGAATACTGGCGACTCACTGAATTTGGCTGCGCAGTGGCTGCCAGAGTGTTGATTGTCGCGCCCAGATACTGCCGTATGTGGGCGGGCTGGAGATGGGATTTTGGGTAATTCAGTGAGAATCCCAGATCGTGCAGGAGATGAATGGTGCGAGACACGTGGTCGGCGCACTGTTGTTCCGACTTTGCCTGAATCAGCAGATAGGGGTAGACGTGGATGTTTTGACGTCTTAGATGCGCCGCCACAGTCGCCAGGCACTTTGTTAAGACCCTGGGCGCTGTGGTGACCCCGAAAGGCAGAACCCTGAACTGGTAGTGCTGGTCTTGGATCGTGAACCTGAGGTACTTCCTGTGTGAAGGATGCAGGGAATGTGAAAGTATGCATCCTTGAGATCCAGAGTAGCCAGGAAGTCCCCCTGCCGAAGCAGAGGGAGAACTTGCTGCAGCGTGAGCATATGGAAATGTTCTGACAGAATGTACCAGTTGAGGGGCCTGAGGTCCAGGATGGGCCTGAGGGATCCGTCCTTTTTGGGGATTAGAAAGTACAGAGAGTAAACCCCTGTTCCCCTTTCCTGCAGTGGAACGAGCTCTATTGCCCCTTTTTGCAGCATGACTTGGGCCTCCTGCTGCAACAAGTGCAAGTGCTCGCCGGGCATAGGACGGTTTCTTGGAGGTATGTTTGGTGGAGTGGAAGTGAGTTCCAGACAGTAACCGTATTTGTAGGAAGGGGGAGGCTCTAGTTGGCGCAGTGCAACACTAGCGACAAGCAGGGACTCTCTCTTCCTCGTCAGGGCGGAGGGTTACCTTGTAGACAACCTCTGCTTACCCTCTAGGTAGTGCGGCTTAAGCAGTCGTAGGCTAATCTTTGGGGCACATAGGGTTAAACACTTGCACTAGTACACCTTTACAACCAACCCACCACACAACGAGACCAGACTGACTAATATGTAGTCAAGGGAAGGGTCGGTGCTGGCAAGTGGGGGCACTTGCCCAGCTAACGTGACGGTACGAGACCGCACGCGGGTTCTGCGGTCGCAGTTCCCAGACACATCTTTACGGCTGCTTCGGTGGGTGGCGCAACCAGCGCTGCAGGCCCACCAGCAGTATTGGCATCTACAAGCCCCAGCACTCTCTAGTGCGCTTTACTAGGGACTAACAGTAAATCCAATGAACCAATCCTGGATACCAATCGCATGTACAATTTACAGTAGGGAGCACTTGCACTGCGGCACGGGTCAGCCGTGGCGCAGTGCCCTGAGTATCGGAAAACCAGCAAAACATCGGAGGCACATCAGCAAAAAGTGGAAGGGAGACTCACGCCAAGGTGCCAGGTCTAACAGTATTGGATAAGATTTGACCCACCTGTCCGTGGTGATGGATTTCCACGCGGGCAGGAACTGCTGGAGTCTCCCCCCGACTGGTGTTGTGTGGTCGGGGGGCAGCGACAAGGAGTCACTGCTTGTTGGTGGTGGAGGACCTGGAGCTGTTTCCACGTCCCCTGCCTTTGACGTTGTTGCCCCGGTAACCACCTCTACACTTGTTGGTGTATGAGGATTGGGTGTTGCTTTTATAGTATTGCGTGGATTGTGATGCCTGACCCCTTGAGGTGCCTCTGTTATTGGAGCGGCGAAAGGAACCACCCCGAAACTGCTGGGACTGCAGGGCCCTTATAGATTTAGCAGTGTCGGTGTCCTTTTTCATTTTTTTAAGGGTTGCATCCACTTCTGGCCCAAACAGGTGGTCTGGATTAACTGTTTGGTTTAAGATGGTAGTCTGTATGTCTGGTTTAAAGCCTGATATTCTAAGCCATGCATGCCTACGCAGTAGCACGCTAGTGTTTATAGCTCTGGAGGCGGTATCAGCCACGTCCAGTGCGCACTTAATTGAAGCATTGGCGATAAGCTTCCCCTCCTGAATTAACATTTCAGCTCCCTCCTTGTACTGATCAGGTAAGTGCTGTAGAAGGGTTTCTAGGGTGTCATAGTGTGCCCTATCGTAGCGTGCAAGTAGGGCTTGCGTGTTTGAAATGCGCCAAATATTAGCTGCCTGCGCAGCAATACGTTTTCCTGAGGCTTTAAAGACCTTCGATTCTTTGTCTGGGGGAGGAGCATCACCCGTGGTCTGCGAGTTTGCCCGCTTACGTGCGTTGGAGACAACCAAAGAGTCCAGTGGCAATTGTCCCTTGATGTACGTTGGATCAGTGGGCGCTGCCTTGTATTTTTTGTCAATACGAGGATTGATGACTCTCGCCCGGGTGGGCTCCCTGAAAACCTCAGGCGCGTGCTTTAGCACTCCTTTGAGCATTGGCAATGTCTTGACAGTCTTTTCAGCCACCGAGAAAGTGTCAAACAGAAAATCGACATCCACTGGGTCCGCATGGAGGTCGACATCATGATTGGCCGCAGCTCTCTCAATTAGAGCGTTGAAGGCTTCAGAGTCCTCTGTTGGAGAAGTTTTTGCAGCAAAAAGCTGCGGCTCGTGTCCTGACTGAGTGTCCTCAGGGTTGCCTCCAGCAGACCATGGCTCATTGACCTCCTCTGGATCCGAGTACGCTGGATAATGAATATGCTACTTACCAGTATGCATCTGTTCTTGGCATGTAGGGCTGCTAACATTCATATCTTAGCATTAGATCGCCGCCCAGTGTTGGGTCCGGAGGATCGCACATTGTTGTCCTGGAAGAGTCTTCGAAGTATCCTGAGATAGGTGGCTCCTCCCCTGGACTACAGTGCGCATGGGCATCGGCTCCATCCCCAGATTGTTTTTCGCCATTGTGGCAGAGGATGGAGTGAAAAGTGTAAAGGATGTCCATGCTAATGATTGAATACAATAGTATATCTGCAGCTGCGACAGGCACCGGGGAGGAGGGTGGGCGATATGAATGTTAGCAGCCCTACATGCCAAGAACAGATGCATACTGGTAAGTAGCATATTCAGTTCGAGGCATGTGGGCTGCTAAATTCATATCTTAGCATAGAATACATAGCAGTCCCTCCATCAGCGGCGGTTGCCCGTGCCAGCTGCAGAAACCTGAAAAAGTGTCTTGAGAACAGCCTGCCCTACAGCCGCTTGCTGTTTGGAATGTACATCAACACAGTAGTGTTTTGTAAAGGTATGTGGTGTAATCCACGTGGCTGCTCTGCAAATGTCCTCTAGAGGAATGTTTCCTAGGAAAGCCATGGATGCCCTCAATTTGCGTGTGGAGTGCGCCTTTGGGGGTATTGTTAAAGTGCGCTTGGCTTTTTGATAACAGATTTGAATGCACTTAACAATCCATCTGGCTATTCCTGCTTTGGAAATCGGGTTGCCTTTGTGTTGTGGTGAGAAGGCAACAAAAAGTTGTTTCGTTTTCCTAAAGTGTTGTGTCCTGTCTATGTAGTACATCTAACGTATGGAGCATTCTTTCCGCCACTGTTTGTGGGTTCTGGAAGAATGCCGGCAAATCGATAGTTTGGTTGAGATGAAAATGTGACACCACCTTTGGAAGGAATTTGGGGTTAGTACGTAGCACTACCCTATTTGGATGAATCTGAATGAATGGCTCTTGGATTGTGAGCGCTTGTAGCTCACTAACACGCCTTAGTGACGTAATAGCAATTAGGAAAGCAACTTTCCACGTTAGGAATTGCAGTTCACACGAGTGCAGTGGCTCAAATGGTGGTCCCATCAGTCTGGTGAGGACCACATTGAGGTTCCACACCGGAGCTGGCGGTGTTCTTGGGGGAATGACTCGTTTCAGACCTTCAAGAAACGCTTTAATGGCAGGCACCCTGAAGACCGAGAGATGCTGCCTGTTTTGAAGGTAAGCTGCGATGGCGGATAGATGTATCCGAATAGAAGTGAACGCTAGTTTGCACTTATAAAGGTGTAACAGATAGCAAATGATGTTAGGGATAGATGCATCTAGCGGGTTTATGTCATTGTCTGCACAGTAAATGACAAAATGCTTCCATTTTGCGGCATAGCATGCTCTGGTTGACGGCTTCCTCGCCTCCTTGATGATGTTCATGCATTCAGGAGGTAGGTTGAGGTATCCAAACTCTAAGACTTCAGGAGCCAGATCGCTAGGTTGAGCTGTTGCGGATCTGGATGCTGAATTTCTCCATGGTTCTGCGTCAGAAGTCTGGGCGTGAGGCGCAGTCTTTGATGCGGTACCACTGAGAGTTCGAGGAACGTGGTGTACCAGGCCTGGCGCGCCCACGTTGGAGCAACTAGGATGAGTGTCATCGAGTGTTGCCTTAGTTTTCTCGCCACCAGTGGTATCAGAGGTGTCGGGGGAAAAGCGTACGCAAATTTGCCTGACCAGTTCATCCATATCGCATTGCCCTGCGATTGCGGGTGTGGGAACCTGGCGGCGAAGCTTTGGCATTTAGCGTTCTCCCTTGTGGCGAACAGGTCTATGTCTGGACGACCCCACCTTTGGAAGTACGGCTGGAGTACTGATGGATGTATCTCCCACTCGTGCATTTGATGGCTGTATCTGCTGAGCAGATCCGCCATCTGATTGTCCTTCCCTGGGAGGTGTTCTGCCATGAGGAAGATGTTCCTCTGAATGGCCCACTTCCACATGCTCTGAGCCAGGTGAGACAGCTGCGGTGAGTGGGTGCCCCCCTGCTTTTGGATGTAGTACATCGCGGTCATGTTGTCCGTCCGGACTAACACCACTTTGTTGCACAGATGTACAATGAAGGACTTGAGCGCCATGAAGATCGCCATCAGTTCTAGATAGTTGATGTGCATCTTCTGTTGCTGCGTCGTCCATAGTCCCTGCACCGTGTAAGTGAGCAGATGAGCTCCCCATCCCTGGAGAGATGCGTCCGTTGTCAGGATAACCTGTGGCACTGGCTCCTGGAACAGTCGGCCCTTGCAAAGGTTGTGTGGAGTCCACCAATGCAGAGAGTTGTATGCCCGACTGGTAACCAACACTAGGTCTGTTAATTGTCCCTGAGCCTGTGTCCACTGATTCGCTAAGCACTCCTGGAGCGGGCGCATATGCAACCGTGCGTGAGGGACTATGAAGATGCAGGAGGCCATCATGCCTATCAACTGCATGAACACTCTTGCTGGAAGTGAGTGTCTCGGTCTGAACTTCTGGATTAGAGACTGCATGCTGTCTATCCTGACCTGGTTTGGTTGCGCCTTGGCCGTCAGGGTATTGATTGTCGCACCCAGAAACTGCCGGACATGTGCCGGCTGAAGGTGTGACTTTGGGTAATTCAACGAGAAACCCAGGTCGTGGAGGAGGTGAATGGTAGTCGACATGTCCGCGGCGCACTGTTGTTCCGACCTGGCTTGAACGAGCCAGTCGTCGAGGTAGGGGTAGACATGGATGTTCTGCCTCCTGAGGTGCGCTGCTACTGTCGCCAGGCACTTGGTAAACACCCTTGGGGCTGTTGTGACTCCGAAGGGTAGGACTTTGAACTGATAATGCGTGCCTTGGATAGTGAACCTGAGGTACTTTCTGTGGGACGGGTGTAGTGGAATGTGGAAATAAGCATCCTTGAGGTCTAAGGTTGCTAAGAAGTCTCCTTTGTTTAACATAGGAAGAATCTGTTGCAGTGTAAGCATATGGAAATGCTCTGACAGTATATACAGATTGAGGGGACGGAGATCCAGAATTGGTCTGAGAGATCCGTCCTTCTTTGGAATGAGGAAGTACAGGGAATATACCCCTGTGCCTTCCTCCCCCACTGGCACGAGCTCGATTGCTCCTTTTTGCAGCATCACCACCACTTCCTGCTGCAATAAGTGCAAGTGCTCTGCGGACATAGGTCTTTGCCTTGGTGGAATGTTGGGTGGAGTGGATTTTAACTCTAGACAATAACCGTACTGGATAAGTTGTCGCACCCACCTGTCTGTGGTGATGTTGATCCAGACGGGCAGGAACTGCTGTAGTCTCCCCCCGACAGGTGTTAAGTGGTCGGGGGGCAGTGACAGAGAGTCACTGGTTGCTTGGGGCAGAGGAGCGTGAATTGTTGGTCCCTCTGCCGCGTCCTTTGTTGCTGTTTCCCCTGTAGCCCCTCTTGTTCTGTTTGGGGTACGAGGATTGTGCTCCACCTCTAGGGAACTGTGACTGCTGACCCATCTGTCCTCTGGTGACTCCACGGGCACCTGAGCGACGAAAACTATTGCCACGAAACTGCTGTGATTGTAGGGCCCCCATAGATTTAGCAGTTTCGGTGTCTTTTTTAATTTTTTCCAGGGTGGTGTCAACATCTGGACCAAACAGTCTATCAGGATTGACTGGTTGATTAAGTATGGTTGTTTGAATGTCAGGTTTAAACCCCGATATGCGGAGCCACGCCTGTCGTCTCAGCATGACACTGGTGTTAATGGCCCTAGCGGCTGTGTCCGCGGCATCAAGTGCACACTTTATGGCCGCGTTGGAGATCAGTTGTCCTTCCTGTATAATCATTTTGGTGCCCTCTTGAAACTGCGGAGGCAGGTGTTGCACAATTTGCTCTAGTGTGTCGTAATGTGACCTATCATAACGAGCCAGTAGTGCCTGTGTATTTGCAATACGCCAGAAATTGGCAGCTTGCGCAGCCACTCTTTTGCCTCCTGACTCTAGCACTTTGGACTCCTTATCCGGGGGAGGAGCTTCACCCGTTGTTTGGGAGTTGGCCCTTTTACGGGCATTTGCGACCACAAGGGAGTCAAGCGACAACTGTCCCCGAATGTATGCAGGGTCTGCAGGCGCTGGTCTGTACTTTTTTTCAATACGTGGGTTGACCACCCTCGCCCTGGTAGGCTCTTTAAAGATGTCCGCAGCATGCTTGAGGACCCCTTTGAGCATAGGCAGTGTCTTTACAGTTCTTTCCGAGACTGAAAAAGTGTCGAATAGAAAGTCTTCTTCAACTGGGTCAGCATGCATGTCCACATCATGATTAGCAGCTGCCCTCTCAATGAGTGCATGGAAACCTGCAGAATCCTCTGTTGGGGATGCACGTGTACTGAAAGCCTGTGGGTCTTGTCCCACATTTTGGGTGCCTTGGTCCCCAATGCCATAATAAGAATCTGGCTGCGCATCAGGTTCATTTACTGGGAAGGTGTATTGTTCATCTTCACCATAGCCCTCACTTTCAGAGTGGTCTGGAGACGGTGTTGGGCTCCTTCTTGGAGGGGGCTGGATAGGTTCCATGAGGCCTGAGGCGTCCTGTGGAAACTTTTTCTTCTTCAGTGGGATGACATAGGATTCCACCGGCTGTGAAGTGATCTTCCTTTTGTAAAGGGTTAATTTGCCCGTGTCTGCGTCTATGAAGCACTCCGAATCCTCTTCTGAGTCGAGTACTCGCGCTGAAAATGCCCCTGCCGTAGAAGATTCCGACTTCTTTGGTGTCGATTTTGATGAAAAGGCCTTCGGCGCCACTTTTGGCGGCAGAAGGAAGAGGAGTTTACTTGCGGGCTTGACCGGGACGTCTGTCGCCTTCTGCGGCGATGGCGCCGGCGCCGACGAAGCAGAGGCCTTCTCCCTAATTCTTTGTAGTGAAGAAGCAATGAGAGATGCGTCGGTGACAGTGGCCTTTGGCACCGACGAGGTGGCCTTGCCTTCGGATCCGACGTTCTGTTGGTCTTTTGGAGGGTTGGACGATGATGCCACGTCCGCCGACCCCGAGTCCTTGGACCGGTGCGCAGATGTCCCAGTCGGAGCCGGAGCTGTGTCGCTGGCTTTGGCGGGCTTCGCCGGCGCCGGCGCGCTTGTCTTGTGCGTGCCACCCTTTTTAGAGGATCTCTCCTCCGGCGCCGATTTCGACCCTGTGGAATCGCCAGATTTCTTCGACTTCTGCGGACCGGAGGTCGACGGAGTCGATGAGGCTGTAGGCTTATTCGTTTTTGTTGTTACGATCGCCATCTTAGGGACGCCTGAGTCCTTAAGTTTCGGTTTCGGTTTCGGGTCGGCCATTTTAGGTGTAGTCGATACCGTTGCTTTCAGTTTCGGTTTCGATACCCTCTGCGCAGCAAGTATGTCCGTGGCCGGGCCCGCAGGCGGGGCCGTGGCTTGCGCTACGGGGTCTTGGGTAAGGCCGACAGGCGATCCCGTGACCCGCTCCTTATGTCCGTAAACTTCGGGGCATAGCTCGTCCTCTGAGCTATCTTCCACGGCCCCATAAACCTCTTCGTCGTCCCCTACCTCGTCGACGTATTCAAGGCCTTGACCCACGACTCCGTCGTCGTCTTCCGGATCTGCCTCGACCTCCGTCTCGGGCGGGGAGATTTGAAGATGATGGCTCCGGTCCTCCTCTTCTTGGTCGTCGAAGATGTTTTCTGGATCCGGGGCCGCTTGTTTGGCCACAAGGCGAACCGCGCGCCGAATCGTGAGAGTCTTCTTTGACCTGAAACTCGCACAGGCCCTGCAGCTTCCTTCGTCATGATCTGGCGAAAGGCATTTGTTACAGACCGGGTGCACGTCTATATGTGGGTATTTGGACCCACAGAGCGGACAGAGCTTAAACGGACTCCGCTCCATGTTGGAAAATCGGTGTCGAGTCGCGATGAGAAGGCCTCGATGTCCGAAGAGTTGAAAAACTCCGCTGATTCCGGCTCCGAGAGACGGAAGAACTCGAAACCGCACGCAAACAATACCGACGTAAAGAACACACAGCCTTTTGGCCATTTAAAGTTATGTTTTCTCGGTTCCGACGGAGAGACGTCGAGACCGCATCCGAACCCAATGGCGGAAAAAAACAATCTGGGGATGCTTCGAAGACTCTTCCAGGACAACAATGTGCGATCATCCGGACCCAACACTAGGCGGCGATCTAATGCTAAGATATGAATTTAGCAGCCCACATGCCTCGAACTTGTACTCCTCCTCCTCGTCTCCGTCACCCTCCCCAGCGTTAGAGTGAGTGGGTGAGAGTTCCAGACCTTGTGGAGATGCAGGCTCCATAGGGGCAGAAGTACCCGCAGAGTCTAACTTCTTTTTAAGTGGAATATGAAAATGCTCCAACACCGGCTCCGGGGTGATCTTCCTTTAAAGGAGAGAGAGCTTGCCTGTGTTGGCGTAGATGACAACCTCTCGACGCTCCTCGTCCGCTAGTGGTTGGAGCCGTGGCTTCGGCACCACCAAGGATGCTTTAGGCGTAGACACCAGCTTCAAGGGCACCCCGGCCCCATGTTTCGGAGCAAAAGCCTTCGGCGTCGTCTTAGGCGGCAGCGTGAAGTGGATCGGCATCTGCGCCTTCGCCGGTGTTTGTGGAGGCTTCGGCGCCACAAACTTCGGTTCGGGAGCCACTGCTTTCTTCCGAATACGTTGAAGGGACTCCGTGACCTGTTTGGTAAAGGACGGGGGGGGGGGGGGGGGCTGGACCGGCTCTAGCGAGTCCTCAGAGTCCGGATTCGGGTCGGCGACGAAAGGCACGGTCTTCGGAGCAGACACAGAATCGCCTTTGGCTTTGTCAACCGGGATCGGTGCAGTCAGAGCCTTGGGGTCGTCCTGGCGCTTCTTCGAGGCTTTTTTAGGGTCATCGACCTTTTTGACATCGATGCGGCTCTTCAGAGCGTCGACCAGCTTAGACGCCGACGCAGCCGCGTCGGGCGTTTTCGCCTTCGACAGTGGGGTCTTCGGGTCGGCCATTTTGGCGTGGCTCTTGATCTCGGCGGCCATTTTGGACTTCTTTCGGCGCCGAGGCCTCTGGAGCCTTTGGTCCCACCAGTGCGACTTGCACTTTCGGTTTCGATACGGATGATGCGGACCCTGATGGCTTCACTTTCGGTTTCTGTACCGGGAGTGGCGCATCACCAATGCCTGTGGCCGGGCCCGGAGGCGGGGCCGTGGGACGAGTATTGAGGTCTTGGTTAAGGCCCGAAGGCGATCCCTCGACCTGGGCCTTATGCTGGGGTTCGGCCCCGGAGTCAGTATGAGGATGCTCTTCTTCCGAGCTATCCTCCACGGTGGCAATGGCCCCGTCGTCGTCCCCTACCTCCTCGACGACTTCCTCGAACTCTTGATCTCCCGCGTCGTAGTTCTCATCGTCCAACGCTGGCTCAGAGTCCGAAACTTGTAGGACGGTGTCGTCTTCAACGTCTTCTTCAAAGATGTTGGTTGGTGGGGGTGCCGATAACTGGGCCTGCAGTCTTGCGGCCCGATGTAGCTTGAGAGTCTTCTTCGACCGGAACTTGGAGCAGGCCATACACCTGGCCTCGTCGTGGTCCGGCGACAAGCATCTGTTGCACACTGGGCACCTCTTAAACGGAGTTCGTTCCATGTTGAAGTAGTCTGGAGCGTCGTGTAGGCCCGTCCGCGCCGACAGCACGCGGAAGGGCAGCAAGTGTTCGGAGCCGATGAATAAACCAACCCGAACGATGGACAATACCGACGCGAGTCCTAAAGACCTTTTGGTCTCAAGTAGGGAAAGTTAAACAACTATCGATTCCGATAGAGGGAACCAAAACACATCCGAACCCAATGGCGGAGAAAAACAATCTGGGGATGGAGGCGATGCCCATGCGCACTGTAGTCCAGGGGAGGAGCCACCTATCTGGTGATACTTCGAAGACTCTTCCAGGACAACAATGTGCAATCATCCGGACCCAACACTAGGCGGCGATCTATGCACAGATATGAAATCAGCAGCACACATGCCTCGAACCCAGCACGACCGCCGAGGGATCCTTGAGTGAGTGCACTGGGGTTTGAGAAGCCCCAACCCAGAGCAGCTCCAGCATCGAAGTCCAGCCCCCCAGCATACACGAGATGTGCGTGGGGTCCTTCTGCTCTGTGCTGCTTACCGCGTTGTCCGGTCACTTGCCTGTTGGCTAGTGGCCCTCCTGACTACGTACCACGACGATTTCATTGCTGGTCTGGTTGCTCCAGACTGGCCCTTGCTCCCTTCCAAAAGATGAGCACCCTGGTCCACTCCAGACGCCATCTTGACTCCACCGCGTGGGCTTGCCTTTGCTAAGGCTTGTTGCTCCAATCCTGGTTCCAGCATCGCCAACAGCAGAGACCATCGTGGGACAGCTCGCACCTCCAGCCTGGTCGCTGACAACGCCTCCTGTCCCGTGTGACTGCAGAGTCCAGCGTCGCCCACTCACCTGATCGCGGTGACTTCATCCGGTGCCATCCTGGTGCCCACACAATCACTGGCTAGTGATTAAGAACTGAGTCCCCTCTGCTTTCAGGTCGTGTCCATCAACGATCCAGGCTTGGATCACACCGAACTTCTTCACTGGTCGCCTGCCAGCAACTTCTTCTTTCAGGCTCCATAGACTACAACGAGGATTCCCGACGTCTTTTGAACCCTATGCAGCCGCAGCCCCTGGGCTAGGTAACCCGAGCATTTTGGTGCTCCAACGCAGGTTCACTATCCAGGTGTCCAGATCCTTTTTCGTTTTAAGTCTATCTAGTCGGATTCGTCCGAAAACAGTAACTTTAGAAATACTAGCCCCCATAGACTTTGTCCCGCATCCCGCGTGAGAGTGCACACTCTGCACCTGATCTCCGTAGGCCTCCTGCTCCTAACCTTCGGGTCCAGTAGTGTAGTCCTAGTGATCCTGAAGCCTCTGGATCTTGTTACTTACCTGCTAGTATTTCGTATTCCACTTTTTGTGTATATGGTTTTTCGTGCCCCTCAGGCATTTGTGTAAATTGTGCAACTTGAAGTATTTTCTTAAGAGTTTTGTATTGTGCTTAGCTCCCTGACTCAAAGAGTTCGGGTAGACTTGTTATAAATAAATATACTTTATTTTTCATAACAACTTGTGTGGTGTCCTTTCACTTGGTGTTCAAGGGGTATATGTGATGGTAAAACAGCTGGCTTAACACGCCCTCTAGAGTTTAGCCTAAAGACTGCTTTTGTCCACGCTACTAGGATAGCTGGTCTATAAGGTTGACTTACAACCAATCAAGGGTCGTTAGGTATGATACACAGTGATCACTAGAATAGTGAGCACTATATATCAGGCCAACTTCTCACACCATCACGATTGTGCCTATTCAGAGCACAATAGTATAATATAACTAGTTATTTTCTATGGTCTAGGTCTGTTGATTTCACTTCGATTTATGCTGTATAAAATTTTGTTTCTCAAACACCACGATAATGTGTAAACTGACAGTCGACCAGGACTATGGATTTTGAATTTTATTGGATTCTTTTGTATTTAGCAAAATTGGTGTGAAATAATCTTAAAAAAACAATTGGTGGACAGACTGCAGAACAAAGTCATACATTCACCCCAGTACAGAGATCTGGGCATAAATCCATCGTTTTTTGCACTCCACACCACCTCAGTTCAGACTTGGCCATATGCACATCAGCCTTGACCCTGTGCCACATGGGAACAGTCCAGCCCGAACTGCCAAGCCATGTCTTTCCTGGACCGGAATTAAGCATCCTAGGACCGGTTTGTGGCTATCAGCCGTCTTCAGTCTGAACTGGGGTGGTGTGGAGTGCAAAAAAACAATGGATTTAGGCCCAGATCTCTGTACTGGGGTGAATGTATGACATTGTTCAGCATTCTGTCCATCAATTGTTTTTGCATTTGTCACCCCGAGTGGGATGGGTATGCTCAGACGCGAGTCCCATGCTCTCCACACCACTGGAGTCAAGCTATCTTGGCTGAATATGGCTGATAGCCAGAAACCGGTCCTAGGATGCTTGATTCCAGTCCAGGAAAGACATGGCTAGGCAGTTCGGGCTGGACTGTTCCCACGAGTTACAGGGTCAAGGCTGATTTGCATATGGCCATGTCTGAACTGGGGTGGTGTGGAGTGCAAAAAAAACTATGGATTTAGGCCCAGATTTCTGTACTGGGGTGAATGTATGACATTGTTCTGCATTCTGTTCATCAATTGTTTGTGAAATAATCTTAGACAATGAAGTAGAATTGGTAAAATGTGTGATCAGCTATCTGGGCACTTCTGTTATTTTTATATAACAGAGAAACAATTTTAAAATCAAATGACAGACTTATACAAGCCATTTTATATGATATAGGTGAATATGGACACCATAAAAGCATATCCCGTGACTTCACCTTAAGGAATTGTCCTCTTTAGGTTTACTGTTCATAGCCTCGTTGTGGGCCTGACTTGTTTAGCCTATAAATGTAAATAAATGAAAAAAATGGTGCAGATAGCCATGGCATTGTTAAAGACAAGAAGCTGAATCAAATTTATCTTTGTTGATACAATAAAATAGAGCTCAAAGTACACCCCTGTGAGTGTTCAACAATTGGTTCTCGTCAAGAAACTTTGTGCCATATATCTATAGCACAAGTTCCACCCCTCCCTTTTGTGTGGTCAGCAGAGAAGATTCAGAAGGAGATGTACTGACCAGTGTAGCTGAACATTAAACCTTTATGCATCAGGGCTCTTTAGTTGCAAATTCATTTTGTGACAGTGTAACAGTAAGGAATATGGAATATACAGGTCACATCTCCTAGCATTTTAATGACACATGGTTTACAACACTCACTTGGATTTCAGCTCTTTGGTTGGTCTGTCGTCCAGGAAGTCTCTCGCCAACATTTCTTAAATTACAAAAAAAAAAAAGAGAAAATTGACAAGATACTTTAAAATGCAGTTTTTTGGGGCACTTGTTTACTGTTCTAATCTCAAACACCATAAAGTGAGTGGAAGCAAGAACCTCGGTTCATGAACTAATGTTACATTCACATAGATAACTTGAATATAAATAATGGAGTATTATGGTCCTATATTATCAGTTATAAAATATTTAGTTTACAGATAAAATTAAGAAATGTTAAAATGGACTGCAGATTAATTAGACCAGGTTACAAATGAACAGAGCTTTACAAGCAAAGAATAGAGGCACACCACTACACACACAAACATTCCCCCCGCCTCCCCTCCGGATGTGCGCGCTGCACATTATGCATTTCGTCCACTTTCTGCTCCCTTGATAACAATTGATATATAAAAGTACAGATGTTTCTTACATTGATTTCAACAATGAGCGACTCATGTGGTTAAATCAACGATCATGTTTTACCACTTTAAAGAACTATAACAGAATCAAACAGTCACAACTTAAGTTATGAACAATTTGGGTATATATTAATCTAGTCTGCTCAAGTAGGGCCAATGTTTCCAGATCAACATAACATACATTAAATGGGTGTGTTGGTGTGGAGGTGTGCGCGCACATGTGTACACACATGGAATGAAAACAAAACACTAAAGAACAATCTACGTGCCTTCAGTAAAGCCCTTTCTGTTAGAAACTAACTGCAGATTGCTTAACATTTGAATACTGCCTAGGTGTCATACTTAATCTGGAAACTTTTGAGCAGCACATCTGTATGCTAGTAGGTGGTGAACTGTGACTCAGCACTAGCACCGTTCTGCTCCGCAGAGGACGTGCGTGGCCCATTTAGGGACCACTTCCGCTTGCTGACATTTGTTGCTTTCTGGGTTGTTCGCGACGCAGAGCCCCAACAGCAAATTGGCCTTTATTAGTGTGGCGATTCCTGGACTTGGGATCTTAACCTCATGTGCGCTGACGTTATTCTGCTCGTATGCTGACTTTTTAAAAAACGCACTTTACATGACGAGCTGGGCTCGTCATCAGCGTGCGAGGAGGCTACGCCATGACGAGCCCAGCTCGTCAGCCTCGAAGGGGTTAATAGGTACAGCGCAAATCAAAGAACAGAGAGGATGAGGGGGTCAGTGAGCAATGTGGGGTTAAATAGAGTTTCTACCAGAAAGATGACCTAAACGACAAGTAATTTGTTCTTCTGATAGATCTCTAATCCCAGATTGCTCACCTTTTGAATAGATACCAGAGCAGTACCCATTAGTAGGTTGGTCTGTGAATTGGCTCAAACAAAGACGTCTTGTAGGACCGAGCAGGAGAAATGTCCCACTTTGTCAAGCTGGCTGTCCAGACAGTAACGCTGCATGAACAGAAGGAGCGATATCCACATGGTTGCCTGGTCGATGTCCAGATCCAAAACTATGTATGGCAACACCGTGGTAGCAGCTTTGGCCCTTGAGGAATGAGCTTGTAGCCTTTCAGAGGCTGCTTTTTGGCCAGTGCATAGCAGACCCTAATGCAGAGTACGATGTAGCAAGAGATGGGCCTTTTTGCACATGCTCGCTTTATTTCGCTTCAAACTGCATGAAGAGTTGATCCCCACAAACAGTGGATCATCCACCTGGTGTGCTTTGGTACAATCAATGCAAAACGTCAACGCTCTTTTGGGGTCCAAGAAACAGTGTCTCTGCTCCTAGGAGGTGCGACGGAGCATAGAACACCAGCAGAGTGATGGTTTGGTTTTTGTGGAATGACGTCACAACTTCACGCAAAAAGGAAGCTCACATCTACAGAACCAATTTGCCTGGGAAGAAGGTTGTACATGGTGATTAACAAAGCCTGCAGCTCGCTTACTTGTAACACCAGTGTTCTGGCATTGAGGAATACAGTCTTGAGGGTAAGAGGCCGAAAAGAGCTGCTGTAAAAAAGCTTTAAGAAATAACACATCAAATATGTTAGGACAAGGTTAAGGTACCGTTTGGCTGGGGGAAGAGTAAACTAGTTTAGAGAATTATCTAAAATAAAAAGAACCCGACTACTCCAACCAGTGATTTATATATTGAGGGCTAGTCTGGCAACTGCAAAAATTCTAAAGGAGCTTAAAGGTATTCCTTAACCGTACCCAAAACAGTCTTGCAGGGCGAAAAACAAAACAAACAGAAGGGCAGATAACCATCTGTTGTGTGTCATACCAAATTATGACCGGTGTACACAGTTTTTGTGGAGTGATGCCTGGCTGCTAAGAAGACATTATCCACATATGGAGGGCAGGGGAAGGTGATCAGCTGTCACTGCTTGATCTCCATGCATGAAAGTGGAGACTGTAAAGGCCAGGGTGCAGAACCTTGCCCCAGACAGCAGGTCCTCCGGGAACAGAAGTCTGATGGGAGGACAGATGTAGGAAACTGGCTCTATATATACACACAAAACACCAAAATAAGGTATAGTGTGTATTAAGTCCAGGTGACCCCAGAGGTAGGCAGAGGTCAAAGCTAGATAGAACCTTACTCTCTATTTGTGGTAGAGTGGTCGAGCAGTAAGGCAGTATCAGAGGACAGTGTTAAGAATTTGAAGTACACACAGTAAGCAAATGAATTTACACACTCAAGAACTGAACTCTAGGTTAATTGTTTTTGTAATAAAAATTTCCTGTTTCATTTTTAGAAGCAAGCCTGGCACAGATCCGCATTAAATACTTTACAGTTATAAGTTGCGGATTGTAGACAATTTCAAAATGCAATAGGAATTTTTTTTGTTTGATTAACAGGGAACGAAGTAGGTTGCAATACTTAGCAAATGCAGTACATTGAAATGAATAGGCTTTTTCAGTAAATTGCAGGTAAGTTACTTTTTACGTTACTTTTCTAACTCCGTGCTGGATGGCTAGATTCTGCACTGGGACATTTCCTGCGAATAGGTAAGTTAATAAGTTTTGGTTATTTGTGCGATTTTTAAAGAAATGTTTAGATTTCAATACTCCACACTTACAAACTTTTTGGAAGTACATTGTCAATGTTATCCTATGAAGGAAAAACATTAGTTCACAGGTAAGTTTGACTGTGGGAGTTAAGGTTCTGGGGTTAGATTCAGGGGTCCCCCGAGGTCAGTTATGCACTCTTGTTACAACTTCAGCGGCACTAAGGCGGGTGGGTGCAGAGTGTTGAGGTCCAATGTTATCCAAAGGGAGATAGGGGGCCTCCGGTAGATGGATACTGGCAAGCTGGCCACTTAGTTGTGGGAGCAAAGCTCCTAGGGTTTAGGTCAGGGCAAATGGGGAACAAAGTAGCACAAAAGGTGCACCCTTAGCAGCGCCGAGGCGGTCCGTGCAGAGGGCTTTTTCCACGTCGGGCGCCCTGTTTTCAATGGAAAACCTTTGGTTTGCAAAAGCTTTGAAGGCAGGGAGATAAAGAACTTCTGGGTGCGGCCACTACTTCGAGAGGTAAGTTGGGAAGTTAGGGGTTGGTTAGGCACAGTCGGTTTGGGCACACAAGGCCGTGAGGCGTAGGGTGCAGGGGTGCCTTTTGGGGTCGGATCTTCTTCTGAGCTCCTGGTCGCGGTTAGGGGGGGCCTTCTGGATTTGGAATGCAGGCATCGCTGGAGGCTTGAGGCAGGTCAGAGGTCGCCGGATCTCAGTTCAGGATAGCAGGGGTGACCTCCTCCTGGAGTTTTTCCACTCAAGCTCGGCCCAGGTTCGGCAGGAGCAGAGTGGTCTGGATTCGCAGTCTCTGGCTGCTGCCAGAGGTTGAAGTTGAACAAATTCGGTGTTCACAAGAGAAGCAGTCTTTGGAAGTGCAGGCAGGTCCTCCTGCGATGTTGAGGTTGCCGGCTACAGGACACACCGGGGTTGCACAGGAGCAGGTTCGAGGGAGACAGGCCTGTAGGGCTGGAGCCAAGTCAATGGGTGTCTTCCTTTTGTTAGCTGGCTGCACGGCTATTCAGTCCTTTTCTTATTGGGATCAGGCTGGATCTGAGGAAGCAAGGTTCAGGTGCCCCCTAAATACTACATTATGGGGTGTTACAGGTAGGTAAAGGGCCGGCACCAATGGGTCCCTTCCCTGGGGTGGGTACACCCCCTATCGTGCCACCCTACTGTGGGATGGGGGCAGGAGCCATTTCGGGTTGGTTGGGTCCCCCCCTTCCTCAAGAGGACAGGGACTCAGTTGTGCTTCACCTCGCCTCCCCCATCTGAGAGGTGGAGTTAGCCGAGGTGGGCACACCTCTTTCCCTCACTTGTTTTTCCCGCCGGCTCTGCCGTTTAAAGTGGAGCGTAGAATCAGTGGCGACCAGTTGCTCAAAGCAGCAAAGGGTTTGGGGAGGCTTACAAAGGCAGCCTTTGAAGCGTCCCCTTTCGTGAACTCTGCCAATCCTGGGGAAGGAAGCTTGGCACCTCGTCCCAAAATGTGCATTGTTTCAGGCCCAGAGAGCAGCAAGCTCGACCCAGGGGTCCAGAAACGTCCGTTGTTTGCAGCGTAAGCAGCCACTCAGTCGAGTGAAGAGAAGTTGGTTGAATTTCAGGGGGCCTCTCTAAGATGCCCTCTGTTGTGCATTTTCCATTAAATCCCGCACTGGCATCAGTGTGGGTTTAATGTGCTGAGAAGTTTGATACCACACTTCCCAGTCTTCAGTATTGCCATTATGGTGTTGTGGAGTTCATAATGACCAACTCCCAGCACAATAAACTCTTAATGGTAGCACTGCACTTACAATGCCCAAGACTGGACTTAAGCACTGTAGTGGTACAGGGCGTATACCGAATATGCTACTTACAAGTATGCATCTGTTCTTGGCATGTAGGGCTGCTGACAATAATATCTGTGCATAGATCGCCGCCTAGTGTTGGGTCCAGATGATTGCATATTGTTGTCCTGGAAGAGTCTTCGAGGTATCACGAGATAGGTGGCTCCTTCCCTGGACTACAGTGCGCATGGGCATCAACTCCATCCCCAGATTGTTTTTAGCCATTGTGGCCAAGATGGAGTGAAACTCAGTGAATGATGACCATGCTATGAGTATATGTGAATACTGCAGCTGCTACAGGCGCCGGGGAGGAGGGCGGGCGATATGAATGTCAGCAGCCCTACATGCCAAGAACAGATGCATACTGGTAAGTAGCATATTCGGTTCGAGGCATGTGGGCTGCTGAATTCATATCTGTGCATAGAATACATAGCAGTCCCTCCATTAGCGGCGGCCGCCCGGGCCAGCTGCAGCAGTTTGGAAAAGTGTTTTGAGAACAGCCGGCCCTACAGCTACCTGCTGTTTGGAGTGCACATCAACACAGTAATGCTTAGTAAATGTGTGTGTGGTAGACCATGTGGCTCCTCTACATAGGTCTTCCAAAGGAATGTTTCCAAGGAATGCCATAGAGGCCCCCAACTTTCTGGAGGAGTGGGCTCTTGGCGGAATGGTAAGAGTGCGTTTTGCTTTTAGATAGCAGATCTGGATACATTTAACGATCCACCTAGCAATACCAGCCTTGGAAATAGGGTTACCTTTGTGGTGTGGTGCAAAGGCGACAGATGCTTAGTTTTCCTAAAATCCTTGGTCCTATCGATGTAATACATTAGGGCCCTTTTAACGTCAAGGGTATGGAGCATCCGCTCCGCCAGTGAATCAGGATTTTGAAAGAAAACAGGTAATTCGATTGTCTGGTTGATATGAAATTGAGACACAACCTTGGGTAGAAATTTAGGGTTAGTGCGAAGCACTACCCTGTTGGAATGAATTTGAATGAATGGCTCTTGGATAGTGAGGGCTTGTAATTCACTATCCCTCCGTAGCGATGTAATTGCTATGAGGAAACCAACTTTCCACATCAAGAACTGAATCTCGCAGGAATGCAGTGGTTCAAAGGGAGGACCCATCAGCCTGGTAAGGGCCACATTGAGGTTCCACTCAGGAGCTGGTGGAGTCCGTGGAGGAATGACTCTTGAGCCCTTCCAGAAAAGCCGTAATGGTAAGCACCCTGAAGAGTGAGAGGTGCTGCCTATTTTGAAGATAAGCGGCCATTGCAGACAGATGAATGCGAATGGAAGCATAGGCCAGATTACACTTGTACAGATGGAAAAGGTAACAGATGTTGTGCATAGAAGCATCCAGAGGGTTAATGTGGTCTGCACGATAAATGACAAACTGCTTCCATTTTGCCACATAGCATGCTCTGGTGGTGGGCTTCCTCGCCTCCCGAATGATGTCCATACAGTCGGAAGGTAAGTGCAGGTAGCCAAACTCTAGGACTTCAGGAGCCTTGCCAGGTTGAGCTGTTGCGGATCTGGATGCTGAATGTCGCCATGGCTCTGCGTCAGAAGGCTGGGTGTGAGATGTAGCCTCTGATGCGGTACCACGGACAGTTCGGGAAACGTGGTGTACCATGGTTGGCGAGCCCACGTTTGAGCAACCAGGATGAGAGTCATCGAGTGCTGCCTGAGCTTGCGTGCCACCATCGGTATCAGAGGTGCTAGGGGAAAGCGTACGCAAATTTGCCTTACCAGTTCATCCATATCGCATTGCCCTGAGACTGCGGGTGTGGGAACCTGGCGGCGAAGCTTTGGCATTTTGCGTTCTCCCTTGTGGCGAAGAGGTCGATCTCTGGATGACCCCACCTTCGGAAGTACGGTTGGAGAACCGATGGATGCATCTCCCACTCGTGCATTTGGTGGCTGTGCCTGCTGAGCAGGTCCGCCATCTGATTGTCCTTGCCCGGGAGGTGCTCTGCCATGAGGAAAATGTTCCTCTGAATGGCCCACATCCACATGCTCTGAGCCAGATGAGACAGCTGCGGAGAGTGTTCCTCCCTGCTTTTGAATGTAGTACATTGCCGTCATGTTGTCCGTCCGGATCAACACGACCTTGTTGCACAGATGTACCTTGAAGGCTTTTAGTGCCATGAAGATTGCCATCAGTTCCAGAACATTGATGTGCATCTTCCCTTGTTGTTGCGTCCATAGTCCCTGCACAGTGTATTGGAGTATATGCGCTTCCCATCCCTGGAGAGAAGCGTCCGTCGTCAGGATGATCTGTGGCACAGGCTCTTGGAACGGTCGGCCCTTGCAAAGGTTTTGTGGATTCCACAAATGCTGAGAGTTATATGCCTGACCGCTCACCAACACTAGGTCTTTCAACTGGCCGTGAGCCCGAGTCCACTGACGTGCTAAGCACTCCTGAAGCGGACGCATATGTAGTCTCGTGTGTGGGACTATGGAGATGCAGGAGGCCATCATGCCTATCAACTGCATGAACACTCTTGCTGGAAGCGAGTGTTGAGGCCTGAATTTTTGGATCAGCGATTGAATGCTGCTGACTCACTGAATTCGGCTGTGCTCTGGACGCCAGAGTGTCTATGGTCGCGCCCAGATACTGCCGTATGTGGGCGGGCTGGAGGTGGGATTTTGGGTAATTCAGTGAGAATCCCAGATCGTGCACGAGGTGAATGGTGTGGGACACGTGGGCGGCACACTGCTGGGCTGACTTTGCTTGGATGAGCCAGTCGTCCAGATAGGTGTAGACGTGGATGTTGTCTCCTGAGATGTGCCGCCACTGTCGCGAGGCACTTCGTGAACACCCTGGGTGCAGTGGTGACACCGAAAGGCAAAACCTTGAATTGGTAGTGCTGGTTTTGGATAGTGAACCTGAGGTATTTCCTGTGTGAGGGATGTAATGGAATGTGAAAGTACGCATCCTTTAGGTCCAAAGTTGAGACAAAGTCCCCCTGCTGGAGTAACGGGAGCACTGAGTTAGCATATGGAAGTGCTCCGACAGGATGTAGAAGTTGAGGGGCCTGAGATCCAGGATGGGCCTGAGGGACCCGTCCTTCTTTGGAATCAGGAAGTACAGGGAGTAAACTCCTGTGCCTCTTTCCTGCATAGGCACGAGCTCTATTGCCCCTTTTTGCAGCAGGACGTTGACCTCCTGCTGCAATAAGTGCAAGTGCTCGTCCGACATAGGACGGTGCTTTGGGGGTATGTTGGGTGGAGTGGATGTTAACTCCAGACAATAACCAAATTGGATAAGCTTTCTGACCCACCTGTCCGTGGTGATGGACTTCCACACTGGCAGGAACTGCAGGAGTCTCCCCCCGACCGGTGTTGTGTGGTCGGGGGGCAGTGACAATACGTCACTGTTTGCTGGCGGTAGAGGACCTGGAGCTGTTGTTGCCACATCCTCTGCCTTTGCCGCGATATCCACCACGACTCTTGTTGGCATAAGTAGTCTGGGTGTTGGCTTTGTAGAATTGCGCGGACTGTGAAAGCTGACCCCTTGAGGTGCCTCTGGTATTGGAGCGACGAAAGGACCCACCCCGAAACTGCTGGGACTGCAAGGCACCCATGGATTTTGCAGTGTCAGTGTCTTTCTTCATTTTCTCTAGGGTGGTGTCAACCTCCGGGCCAAACAGGTGATCTGGGTTGACCGTTTGGTTCAAGATGGTGGTTTGGATGTCTGGCTTGAAACCAGAGATTCTGAGCCAGGCATGTCTCCGAAGCATAACACTGGTGTTAATGGCTCGCGCAGCGGTGTCAGCTGCGTCCAGAGCGCACTTAATGGAAGCGTTGGAGATCAGCTTCCCCTCCTGGATTAGCATCTCAGCCCCTTCTTTATATTGATCTGGCAGGTGTTGTAAAAGGGTCTCTAGTGTATCGTAGTGCGCACTGTCATAACGCACCAAAAGAGCTTGTGTGTTTGAGATGCGCAATATGTTGGCTGCCTGTGCTGCTACCCTTTTCCCTGAAGCCTTAAAGACCTTGGATTCTTTGTCTGGGGGAGGAGCATCACCCGTAGTCCGTGAATTGGCCCTCTTCCGAGCATTCGAGACTACCAGAGGCAACTGCCCTTTAATGTAAGTTGAATCAGTAGGTGCCGCTTTGTATTTTTTGTCTATCCTTGGGTTGATGACTCTCGCCCTGGTAGGTTCTTTGAAGACCTTAACAGCATGCTTCAAAACACCTTCCAGCATTGGCAGAGTTTTCAAAGTCTTTTTAGACACAGAAAAGGTGTCAAAGAGGAAATCCACATCCACAGGGTCAGCATGCAGCTGGACATTGTGATTGGCAGCGGCCCGTTCAATGAGGGCATTGAAAGCAGCAGAGTCTTCTGTAGGTGAAGTCTTTGCGGAAAAGAGTTGAGGGTCTTGTCCTGAATGAGGATCCCCAGGATCACCCCCAGCTGACCAGGGCTCAGTTGTATCCTCTGGGTCTGTGGAGACCCGATAGCTATATTCATCCTTCTCATCGCCCTCACCAGCATCCACATCGGAGTAAGTGGGCGAGACCTCATGAGCCTGGGGTGAAAGGGGCTCCACCAAGGCTGGAGTACCAGCAGAGTCCATTTTCTTCTTGAGGGGGATTTTGTAAGACTGCAAGTGGGGGTTCTGGGGTGATTTTCCTCGTCAGAAGGGAAAGCCTGCCCGTTTCGGCGTCTATGTAATGTTCTTGACTCTCCTCCTCCGAGGGTTGTCGAGGCCGCGGGCTGTGAACCACCAACGACGCCAACATCTTCTCGGGCACGCCTGCCCCCAGCCTACCAGCGAAAGCCTTCGGCGCCGTCTTAGGCGGCAAGGTAAAGAGGATCGGCGTGGACGCCTTAGCTGGCTTCTCCAGATGCTTTGCAGGCGGAGGGTCCTTCGGCTCGACCGCCACGGCGCCGTCCCTAATGCGCTGCAGGGACTCCGTGACCTTCTTCGTGAACGCGGCCGATGGACGTGCCGGTTCAACGGAGTCCTTCGAGGATGCTTTTGGAGTGGAGTCCTTCGGGGTCACCTTCGGAGTCGACTCACGTGGCACCGCACCCTTGGCCTGGTCGTGTGGAAGCGGGGCAGAGAGGGCCTTCGGGTCATCGGGCCGCTTCTTCGGGTCGCCGAGAGACTACTTGGGGTCGTAGACAGCCTTCCTATGCTCGACCCGACCCTTGCCGGCATCGACCGTCTTCGGCGCCGATGCGCCGTGTCGAACACTTTCACTAGTCTTTGGCGCGGTAGCCTTAGGCTCGGCAACCTTGACTTGGCCTTTCGGCTCGACGGCCATCTTAGGTTTCTTCGGCGCCGAGGCCTCAGAAGACTTCTATCCGACCAATGCGATTCGCACTTTCGGTTTCGATACCTGCACCTGTGCAGTATCTGGCGTCGAGACCGTAGGTTTCACTTTCGGTTTCGTTTTCACCGGGAGTGACTCGGTAACAATGTCCGTGGCCGGGGAACTCATATCGAGGTCTTGGGTAAGGCCCAAGGCGATCCCTCGACCTGGGCATTATAGGATTGGCACGGCCTAGAGTCAGTTTGAGGGAGCTCCTCGTCCGAACTATCCTCCATGGCCCCAGGGGCCCAGTCGTCTCCTCCTACCTCCGAAGACTTCTTCGCTTTCGAAAACTTCAGCCGCAGCGTCGTAGTCTTGTTCGACGTCCGACGCGGGGTTTGATTCTGAGACGTCCTGGATATCTTCATCCTCGACCTCCCCAGCATCGAAAATGTCCGTAGGCACCGGTGCAGATTGCTGGGCCTCCAAGCGCGCAGCTCGACGGAGCTAGAGTGTCTTCTTGGACCTGAATCTCGAACAGGCCATACACTTGGCCTCATCGTGGTCCGGCGACAGACACTTGTTGCACACCGGGTGGACGTCGATGTGCGGGTACTTAGAGTTACAGACGGAACATCTTTTGAATGGACTTCGTTCCATGATGGATGGTCGATGAGTCTGGAGCGTCGACAAGGCCTTCCGCGCCGAAAGCACGCGGAAGTACAGAACTCGGCTTGGAGCCGAAGTAGAGTTGTTAAGCCGAACGCAAGACAATACCGACGTAAGACTAAAGGCCTTTTGGTCTCAAGGAAAGTTTTTCTATCGATTCCGACAAGAGGGAACTAAAGACATCCGAACCCAATGGCGGAAAAAAACAATCTGGGGGTTGAGTCGATGCCCATGCGCACTGTAGTCCAGGGGAGGAGCCACCTATCTCGTGATACTTCGAAGACTCTTCCGGGACAACAATGTGCAATCATCCGGACCCAACACTAGGCGGTGATATATGCACAGATATGAATTCAGCAGCCTACATGCCTCGAACACCTGTACCCTCACCTCTGGTATAGTGCAGCCTGCCAAAGGGGTGACTGATCTATGCCAGGGCAGTGGTTTTGTGGGCATGGCACACAGGGATGTGTACCATGTCGACTCTTCACATTGTTCTGCACCAAGACATGCAGTGTGTGTGGACAGGACCTCAAGGGTGGCACAATAAGTGCTGCAGCCCTTAGGGGCCATCTCTGGTCAAGGTGCCCTGGGGTAGATGTGGTACCATTTACTAGGGGCTGACATGTGATTAGAGTTGCCATTTGGGTTTAGGCTTCAATGCAATTTTAGGGAAGGAACATAGGCCCTGGGTACTTGATTAGCAGGAGCCTAGGGCATACTCAGTCAAATAACATCAGCAATTTAGCAAAACGTGGGGGCATACCATGCAAGAAAGATCCTCTCTCACAACAGATGCTAAAGCCCAGGAGCCCTGGATACCATTCTTGTGAAGAATCTGGGGCCACCGGAATGACTTGGGATCATTCTGTCCGGTTCTTCTCAACAGAGATATCAACGGGAAGACATACAGGAGTCCAGAGTTTCTGTGGGCGGAACAGGTTCCCTGCCAAGAGACACCTTGGAAACTCCAACACACAGAACTGCTGACATTGCGCCTTTTTATAGTGGCAAAAAGATCAAGCCAAGGTTCTTCCCAAGTGCGTAAAGAACCTTGAACCACCACCTCAAGGGACAGCTGCCAGTCAGGACTTGCATGACATTGACGGCTGAGCTCAGCCACCCTAGCATTTGAAGATCCTGCCAGATTGTTCACCTCCAGTAAAAAACCTTTCTGGTTCAGAAATTTCTAGAGTCCAGGACCCCACAATGCCATGTTTGTTGCAATATCCACACATTGTGGTTTTGTCTATAAGCACCTGTACCAGCCTCTATTTGATAAATGGAACAAAGGCTATTAAAAAAAACAAGTAATCAAAAGAAGAGTGACCATACAGGTAAGGTGTAAAAACGCCAAGAGTCTGGCCCTCCGCTTCAGGTGATTGATATGCAGCCATGCCTCCACCAGAGACCTAGCTTCACATTTCCCAGATAGCGGCCCCAAAACAGAAGTGACTTATCAGTCACTACTGACAGTTATAGGCGTTGACTCATTTGCAGTTCAGTAACCTCTGTAGATCTTTTGTAGTCTCCTCCAAGATATGGGTGTGATTAGAGATGTCCACTTGATGTTGGGCTGGGCCCACTGTGACTGCGATACAACAGCAAAATCCACATATGCCAACTGGAATGCTTGACCAGCAGGCTGCAGGAGGCCATCAGTTCCAATAGCCTCCGTGTCGACCTCGCTGAAATCTAGGACAGAGGCTAAAAGATCGGATCATAGCCTGAACTCTCCTTTTCAGGGAAAAGCATGAAACTAAGCCAAGTCCAGAATGGGATCATCTGAGGAGAAAGATGTGACTTCGGCATGTTCATTATCAACTCCAAAGATGACAGGAGGATCGCCTTAGTATTGCTGAAGGCGCTCCAACCCCAGGTAGTCAGTCAAATGTCGAGGTGGGAAAAGACTGGAATAGAAGCCAAAAGGTATGCCACTACCACTGCCATTACTTTAATGAACACCCATGTGCACTGGTGAGACCAAATGGGAGCACAGGTAACTGAAAACATCCCTGTCTCACCCTTAACCACAGTTGTGCCAATGGCCCTGCAGGTCTAATGTCACTATCCATTATTTAAAAGTCTAGGGCAGCCAAGATCTGGGCCTGTGCAAGCATCCTGAATTTTGACTTCAGGTGCAAGACCGTGAGAGGGCCCAGGTCAAATGAAGGACACTGTCCTTCCTTGGCACCAGAAAATTGAGGGAACCCAGCAAAATGAGGAAAGATTTGCTCTGCATGGGAGGCATGTAGAAAAGGAAGCCCATGAGAAAGACTGAAGACATGTAAATGGAACGTAATGGACAAAACGTCTTGCTATGTAGCCAACCAGCTTTTTGTAAGTGTCAAGAAAAATGTAAAGGTGCACAAATGTGTTAGATAAAAGGAATTCAAAAATAAATGAAAATAGAGGAAAAAAACAACCACAATCTACTTTAGGTGCAGGTACCCACTCATTAACCCCTTATGGCAGGAAGAGCGAACTCTTTTGGCCTAAGACTGATAGCTGGCCTTCCATCAGTTACTCTGGGGACAGTAGGTGTAGCAGAGTGGCAATGAAGGGCAAGGTGTACTGCTTATGGACTAGGTTAATGACCCACCTATCAGATGTGATGGTCTGCAAACAGAAATGGTCAGATCCCACCTACAACTGGGTGGCAGTGCTTCACTAAGTAGCAGGTGAAGCAGAATCGCTTGTGGACAATCACCACAGCGAGGTGGACACCAAAGCCACAAAACTGCCAGACACCTTGCTAGGGCCAACGAGATGGGGTACATCTGCCGAAACTGAAAAAGGAACGGGAGAGCTGATGAGCCCGGCAAGGCAGAGAAAATAACCCTAGAGAGCGTGCTGGGACCTTGCTCTTCTTAAACTGCTTCAGAGCTGAACCTGCTTTCTCCCATGAGCAGGCGAGACCCTTCAAAGGGCATGTCCATAAAAGACCATCGGACATCACCTGGAAATCCTGTTAACCGCAGCAAGAAATTGCATCAAATGGAGACACTAGTGCCAAAGGCCCGTCTGAAGGAATTGTTGACTTATCATTGCCATCCTGTATGGCTTACGTGAGGACAAGTCAAAGGTCATCTGGGAGACTTCAGCCAAATCCCATAGAGCATGGGAATAGCGGCGCAGGAGGAAGTTGGTATTCAGACACAAAGACTGAGCTAGTGAATTGAAGAACAAATTACTTACCTTCGGTAACGCATTTTCTGGTGGATACAGTACGGTCTGTGGATTCCTCACCTGGTGAAAATCCCCTGCGCCAGCAGCATTCGGAATTTTTTTTTATCTCTCGACGAGGACGATATCACAGAAGCCTGGCTCCGCTCGCGGCTCCACTGATGTCACTGGAGCCATAAGAGCCTTGTCTGCGTGAGGAAGTCAGTTCCGCCCTTTTTCCCCCTGCCTTTGAGGCATACGGCCGGACCGACATAAATACGTACAGTATACATAGTACACAGCTTTCGAAACTCAGTGTGAAATCAATGCAGCAAAGCTATAAGAATTAAACACTTCCATTGAAAGAAACATAGAAAACATCAACATTGTAGGTATACAAGGGTGGACAACGGGGAGGCTGATGGGTCAGTGAGAAATCCAAAGGCAGATACTGTATCCACCAGAAGGAAAATGCTACTTACCAGTATGCATCTGTTCTTGGCATGTAGGGCTACAGAGCCACACACTACTGCATAGATCGCCATCTGGTGATGGGCCCGGATGATTAAACTTTGTTGTGGTCTTGGAAGAGTGTCTGTTAGAGGACTCCTGTAGATCGTAGTGCGCATGGGCATCGACTCCATCCTCATTGTTTTTCGCCATTGGGGAAATGATTGACTTTATTGAGTACAGAAAAAGATGTCCATGTGTGATGTATCTAATTAAGATATTACTGGAACAGATAAAGGTAGCCGGGTGGGTGTGTGTGGCTCTGCAGCCCTACATGCCAAGGAACAGAAGCATACTGGTAAGTAGCATTTTCTGTTCGAGGCACATGGGCTGCAGACCACAAACTAGAGCATTGATTGCATAGCAGTTTACTCCCTCAGCGGCGACCACCCGTATCTGTTGCAGTAGTCTGAAATAATGTATGGAGTACGGCCTGGCACACATTAGCTTGTTTTGCTTGCACATCTACGCATTAGTGTTTCGTAAATGTGTGCGGTGTAGACCATGCAGCTGGTCAACAGATATCATCTAGGGGTATATTTCCTGACAATGCCATAGATGCCCCTAATTTACAGGTGGAAGAGCCCTAGGAGGAATGGATAGTGTTTTGCTTTTTGGTAACAGATTTGTATGCATTTAACAATCCACCTTGCAATCCCAGATTTTTAAATGGGATTACCTTTATGTGGAGGAGAAAAGGACACATTGTTTTGTTTTACGAAATGGTTTTGTGCTATCAACGTAGTAGAGGAGCGCTCTTTTTACATTTAATGTATGTAGAACTCTTTCCGCAACGGTTTGTGGTTGAGAAAAGAATACTGGCAACTGAATAGATTGGTTGAGGTGGAACAGTGAAATGACTTTTGGAAGGAATTTCGGGTTTGTTTTAAGAACCACTTTGTTGTGATGGAGTTGTATGAATGGTTCTTGATTTGTTAATGCCTGGATCTCACTTACTCTGCTGAGTGCGGTAATATCAACTAAAAAAGCAAATTTCCATGTTAGGAATGCAAATGCTACTTACCAGTATGCATCTGTTCTTGGCATGTAGGGCTGCTGACATTCATATCTGTGCATAGACCGCCACCTAGTGTTGGGTCCGGATGATTGCACATTGTTGTCCTGGAAGAGTCTTCGAAGTATCACGAGATAGGTGGCTCCTCCCCTGGACTACAGTGCGCATGGGCATCGCCTCCATCCCCAGATTGTTTTTAGCCATTGGCAGAGATGGAGTGAAGAATGTGAGTGATGACCATGCTATGAGCATATGTGTTTGTATGAATAAATACTGCAGCTGCTACAGGCGCCGGGGAGGAGGGCGGGCGATATGAATGTCAGCAGCCCTACATGCCAAGAACAGATGCATACTGGTAAGTAGCATTTGCAGTTCGAGGCATGTGGGCTGCTGAATTCATATCTGTGCATAGAATACATAGCAGTCCCTCCATTAACGGTGGCCGCCCGTGCCAGCTGCAGCAGTCTGAAAAAGTGTTTTTAGAACAGCCTGACCAACAGCTGCCTGCTGTTTGGAATGCACGTCTACACAGTAGTGCTTAGTGAAAGTATGTGTGGTAGACCATGTGGCTGCTCTACAGATATCTTCTAAGGGAATGTTACCTAGGAAAGCCATAGAGGCCCCTAACTTCCTAGTGGAGTGGGCCCTCGGTGGGATAGTGAGAGTGCGCTTAGCTTTAGCGTAACAGATCTGAATGCACTTTACTATCCATCTAGCAATCCCCGCTTTGGAGATAGCGTTTCCCTTGTGTTGTGTGGCAAAAGCAACAAAAAGTTGTTTGGTTTTGCGGAAATCTTTCGTCCTGTCCACATAGTACATCAAGGCCCTTTTCACATCAAGGGTGTGGAGCATGCGCTCCACCAGCGTCTCTGGGTTTTGGGAAAACACCGGCAACTCAATTGTTTGGTTCATGTGGAATTGTGAGACCACTTTGGGGAAGAATTTAGGGTTAGTGCGGAGCACCACCCTGTTAGCATGTACCTGGAAGAAAGGTTCTTGGATGGTGAGCGCCTGCAGTTCGCTAACCCTCCGTAGCGATGTAATTGCTACTAAGAACGCAACCTTCCAAGTTAAAAACTGGAGCTCACAAGAGTGCAGTGGCTCAAAGGGAGGACCCATCAGCCTTGTAAGAACCACATTGAGGTTCCATTCTGGAGCTGGTGGAGTCCTTGGTGGAATGACCCTTTTGAGTCCTCCCAGAAAGGCCTTGATAGCAGGGACCTTAAAGAGTGACAGGTGCTGCCTGTTCTGGAGGTATGCTGCCATAGCAGACAGGTGAATGCGGATGGAAGAGTACGCTAGATTACACCGA
Source organism: Lissotriton vulgaris (assembly GCF_964263255.1). NCBI lineage: Eukaryota > Metazoa > Chordata > Amphibia > Caudata > Salamandridae > Lissotriton > Lissotriton vulgaris. The sequence goes on from NC_141694.1 coordinate 362,214,654, forward strand.
TACAGGTGAAAAAGGTAACATATGATGTTTTGAATGGAAGCATCTAGCGGGTCAATGTCGTGGTTCACACAGCAGACGACAAACCTCTTCCATTTAGCCGCATAACAAGCTCTAGTCGTGGGCTTCCTTGCCTCTCGAATGATGTCCATGCAATCGGGAGGAAGATTGAGGTAGCCAAACTCTAGGACTTCAGGAGCCAGATCGCCAGGTTGAGCTGTTGCGGATCTGGGTGCTGAATGTCGCCATGGCTCTGCGTCAGAAGGCTGGGAGTGAGATGAAGCCTTGATGCGGTACCACGGAGAGTTCCAGAAACGTGGTGTACCATGGTTGGCGAGCCCACGTTGGAGCAACCAGGATGAGCGTCATCGAGTGTTGCCTGAGCTTGCGTGCCACCAGCGGTATCAGAGGTGCTGGGGGAAAAGCGTACGCAAATCTGCCTGACCAGTTCATCCACATCGCATTGCCCTGTGATTGGGGGTGTGGGAACCTGGCGGCGAAGCTTTGGCATTTTGCGTTCTCCTTTGTGGCGAACAGGTCTATCTCTGGATGACCCCACCTTTGGAAGTACGGTCGGAGTACTGATGGATGTATCTCCCACTCGTGCATCTGATGGCTGTGCCTGCTGAGCAGATCTGCCATCTGATTGTCCTCGCCCGGGAGGTGCTCTGCCATGAGGAAGATGTTCCTCTGAATGGCCCACTTCCACATGCTCTGAGCCAGATGAGACAGCTGTGGAGAGTGTGTGCCTCCCTGTTTCTGGATGTAGTACATGGCCGTCATGTTGTCCGTCCGGATCAACACGACCTTGTTGCACAGATGTACTTTGAACGCCTTTAAGGCCATGAAGATTGCCATCAGTTCCAACACATTGATGTGCATCTTCCTTTGCTGTAGTGTCCATAGTCCCTGCACAGTGTAATGGAGTACATGCGCTCCCCATCCCTGGAGAGAGGCGTCCGTCGTCAGGATAATCTGTGGGACAGGCTCTTGGAAAGGTCGGCCCTTGCAAAGGTTTTGTGGATTCCACCAATGCAGAGAGTTGTATGCCTGACCGCTCACCAACACTAGGTCTGTCAGTTGCCCATGAGCCTGAGTCCACTGACGTGCTAGGCACTCCTGAAGCGGACGCATATGTAGTCTCGTGTGCGGGACAATGGAGATGCAGGAGGCCATCATGCCTATCAACTGCATGAACACCTTCGCGGGAAGCGAGTGTTGGGGTCTGAATCGTTGGATCAGCGCCTGGATACTGGCGATTCTCACTGAATTCGGCTGCGCAGTGGCTGCCAGAGTGTCGATTGTCGCGCCCAGATACTGTCGCACGTGGGCGGGCTGGAGATGGGACTTTGGGTAGTTCAGATAGAATCCCAGATCGTGCAGGAGATGAATGGTGCGTGATACGTGGTCTACGCACTGCCGTTCTGTTTTTGCTTGAATGAGCCAGTCGTCCAGGTATGGATAGACGTGGATGTGCTGGCGACGGAGATGCGCCGCCACAGTCGCCAGGCATTTTGTAAATACCCTTGGTGCCGTGGTGACCCCGAACGGCAGGATTCTGAACTGGTAATGCTGGTCTAAGATTGTGAATCTGAGATACTTCCTGTGGGAAGGATGCAGGGAAATATGAAAATAGGCATCCTTCAGATCCAGCGTAGCCAGAAAGTCCCCTTGTTGAAGCAGGGGAAGCACCTGCTGCAACGTGAGCATATGGAAGTGCTCCGAGAGGATGTACCAGTTCAGGGGCCTGAGGTCCAGGATCGGCCTGAGTGATCCGTCCTTTTTGGGGATCAAAAAATACAGGGAGTAAACCCCTGTTCCCCGCTCTTGCAATGGAACGAGCTCTATCGCCCCTTTTTGCAGCATAACTAGAACTTCTTGCTGCAACAAGGTCAAGTGCTCGCCGGACATAGGACGGCTTCTTGGCGGTATGTCCGGTGGAATGGACGTAAGCTCTAGACAGTACCCGTACTGGATAAGAGACCTCACCCACCTGTCCGTGGTGATGGACCTCCACACTGGCAGGAACTGCTGGAGTCTCCCCCCGACCGGTGTTGTGTGATCGGGGGGGCAGTGACAAGACGTCACTGCTTGGTGGTGGTGGACCTGGAGCCATTGTTTCCACGTCCCCTGCCTTTGATATTATTGCCTCTGTAACCACCTCTACCCTTGTTATACGAGGGCTGGGTGTTACCCTTGTAGTATTGTGTGGCCTGGGATGCCTGTCCCCGTGAGGTGCCTTTTGAATTTGAGCGTCGAAAGGAACCACCCCGAAACTGCTGACTTTGTAAAGCCCCCATTGACTTGGCAGTTTCGGTATCCTTTTTCATCTTTTCTAGGGAGGCATCCACCTCAGGGCCAAACAGATGGTCAGGATTCACTGTTTGACTCAATATCGTGGTTTGGATGTCGGGTTTGAACCCCGAAATTCTAAGCCAGGCGTGGCGTCTAAGTAACACACTTGTATTGATAGCTCTGGAGGCTGTGTCTGCCACGTCTAGGGCACATTTGATGGATGCATTTGTAATGAGTATACCCTCCTGAATGAGCATCTCTCCTGCCTCCTTGTATTGGTCAGGCAAGTGTTGCAGAATGGCCTCTAATGTGTCATAATGGGCCCTATCATAACGTGCAAGCAGGGCTTGGGTGTTAGATATTCTCCAGATGTTAGCTGCCTGTGCAGCAATGCGTTCGCCTGAGGCCTCAAAGATCTTGGACTCTTTGTCTGGGGGAGGAGCGTCACCAGAAGTCTGAGAATTCGCCCTCTTCCGAGCGTTGGAAACAACCAAGGAGTCCAATGGCAAGTGTCCCTTGATATAAGTGGGATCCGTGGGCGCTGCCTTATATTTCCTGTCGATGCGAGGGTTGACCACCCGCGCCCGGGTGGGCTCTTTGAAAACCTCCGGTGCATGTTTCAGCACCCCTTTATGCATCGGTAGCGTTTTGACTTGCTTTTCGGCTACCGAGAAGGTGACGAATAAGAAGTCCGCATCCACGGGGTCCGAGTGCAGCTCGACGTCGTGGTTCGCCGCAGCTCTCTCTATTAAAGCATTGAAGGCCACCGAGTCCTCTGTCGGGGACGTCTTGGCGGCGAAAAGTTGAGTGTCCTGACCCGACTGCGGGTCTTCTGTGTCGCCTCCAGCGGCCCAAGGCACATGCTCCTCCTCCGAATCCGAGTACGCAGGATAGTTGTACTCTGCATCAACCTCGTCCGCATCGGCTGCGGGGGAATGCGTTGGCGAGTGTTCCAAGGCCTGTGGGGACACAGGTTCCACCAGAGCAGAAGAGTCCGCAGAGTACTTCTTGTTTTTGAGCGGGATCTTAAAAGGTTCCAACGCTGGCTCCGTCGTGATTTTTCGTTTGAGGAGCGACAGTTTCCCGGTGTTGGCGTAGATGACCTCACGACGTTCCTCTACCGCAAGCGGCTGGAGCCAAAGCTTCGACACCACCAAGGCAGCTTTCGGCGTCAACACCTCCCTTGAATGTCCGCCCTGTTTCGGCGCGAAGGCCTTCGGCGCCGACTTGGGTGGAAGGGTGAAACGAATAGGAGTTTGCTCTTTAGTAGGCTTAGGCGTGAGCGTAGGCACTATAGTGTCCTGAGCGGGAACCACAGTGGACTTTCGGATCCGCTGTAAGGATTCCCCCACTTTCTTCGTAAAGGTTGCCGAGGGCTGAACCGGCTCGAGCGACACGTCATCTTCGAGAGCCTGATCGCCGGTAGGCACTTTCTTCGGGGCCGACGCCCCATGCCTATGCGCGTCGTCGCCCCGACGCTTCTTCGGAACCGTCTTCGGGTCCCCGACCTCTTTCGGCGCCGACGCGGCCGCGTCGGAGGCCTTCGCCGTCGGCGCCGACCCCGAGGGCTTCGGGTCGGCCATTTTGGCGTGGCTCTTCAAGTCGGCCATTTTGGTTTTCTTGGAAATTGACGCCTCCAGAACCTTCTTTACCAACGCCACTTTCAGTTTCGGTTTCGCATCCGAGGGTGCGTGACCAGTTGGCTTCACTTTCGTTTTCTTCACCATAAGTGATGGCTTAGAAATGTCCGTGACCGGGCCCGGAGGCGGGGACGTAGGACTCATAGTTAGATCTTGGGTAAGGCCCGAAGGCGATCCCTCGACCTGGGCCGTATGAAGGGGAATAACCCCTGAGTCTGGTTGGGGATGCTCCTCCTCTGAGCTATCTCCCATCGTGGCACAAGCCTGATAGTCGTCCCCTACCTCGTCGGAGACTTCGTCAAAGTCCTCCTCACCCGCGTCGTAGGTCTCCTCCTCGGACGCGGGGCCAGAGTCCGACCCTCGCACGTCGTCTTCTCCCTCGACAGATTCCTGGAAAATGTCATCTGGTGGGGGCGCCGAAGCCGATAATTGAGCCTGGAGCCGATTGGCCCGGCGAATCTTCAAAGTCTTCTTGCTTCGGAACTTCGAACACGCCATACAGGTGTCTTCGCGGTGATCCGGCGACAAGCAGGTATTGCACACAGGGTGCACGTCGAGGTGTGAATATTTTGAGTGACACAGCGGACACTTCTTGAATGGAGTCCGCTCCATAGCAAAGGGTGTAGTGTAGGCCCGTCCGCGCCGAAAGCACGTGGAAGGGCAGCAAGAGATCGGAGCTGAGAGTCAGAAAACCCGTACGCAACTATACCGACGCCCAGCCTAAAGGCCTTTTGGTCTCGAGTAGAAGTTGAACAACTATCGGTTCCGACAGAGGGAACCGAAACACATCCGAACCCAATGGCGGAAAAAAACAATCTGGGGATGGAGGCGATGCCCATGCGCACTGTAGTCCAGGGGAGGAGCCACCTATCTCGTGATACTTCGAAGACTCTTCCAGGACAACAATGTGCAATCATCCGGACCCAACACTAGGTGGCGGTCTATGCACAGATATGAATTCAGCAGCCCACATGCCTCGAACCTGTAATTCACACTTAGGCAGGGGTTCAAAAGGAGGACCCATAAGTAGTGAGAACTATATTAAAATTGCATACCAGGGAGGGTGGTATTCTGAGAGGAATTAATTTTTCGAGTCCTTCCATAAACGCTTTGATGGCAGGTACTCTAAATAATGACAAGTGTTGTCTGCTTTGAAGGTAGGCTGCTGTAGCAGCACGATTTCACCTGATTGAGGAGTATGCTAAAGTACATCTTTGTATATGGAGCAAGGAGCATAGGATGGATGATAGAAACATCTAATGGGTTGTTATTTGTGCAATACACAGCAAACCTTTTCCACCTGGCTGCATGGCACGCTCTAGTGGTGGGGCATCTCACTTCTTTTATGACATTCATGCCTTCTGGTGGAAGATTGAGGTATCCAAGGGCGCTAGAGGGCGCACGGCAAGATGGCCGCACATCGGTGAGGCTCTGCCAGACTAAACTAAATATCTGTTAATAATCCGCCTAATCCTGCTGCTGTCGCACACTGCCCTGATGGAATCTTATGCCTGATTACCCGCGGAGAGGTTTGAGCCTGATGTGGGGACCTGAAACCCTGTTTTGCATCTAATTGCGGCCCTCATTGTGCAGGGGCAAACTGGGCCGCATGGAAGGTGCGTGGGCGTGCTGGAGCCGGGAGCGGAGCGCTGCCAGCGCCTGGGGCTTGGCTGGCTGATCGGAGCTGTATTGCTGGGAGCGGAGGTACGGACTCAGACTACGACAGCTGCGGTCGGCGAGAACAGGGCATAATGCGGAGGTGCTACGTGCAGGCGACGGACCAGAGCCAGGCCTAGGATATTGGTGGCCGGTGCCTCGGGCGGAGAGCGGGGTCGGAGGACTGGCCCGGCGCGGACCTGGAGGCCCCGAGACGCTCCCAAGGGACGATTCAGCCGGAGGTGTTGCCTGACGCCGAGGCCGACCTGGTGGATAACAACAAGTTTGAGCGTCTGCCTAAGCTAGTTGCTGTGAGTGGGGCTGGGGCCTGGTGGTAACGGTCGCTGCGGAGGTGGGCTTCAGTTGCCCTGGGCCTGGCCGTGCGAGCTGTGGCTGGCGGGGGTGGGCTGCTGGCCGGGACGGAGGGAACTGGATTGCGGTGTGCCCGCGTTTCCCTGTGGGCCTCTGCTTCTTGCCTGGCGTACACAAGTGTGGCTACCTGGCATGATAGTGGAGCTGTAGCGGCAGTTTGGAAATCGCGTAGAGGTGGCAAGGGCTCTATAAGTGGATAGCGTTCGACTGAGCCTACTTTGGGCAGATGACATGTGCAGGCTATGTGAGGTGATTTTCTCTTGTCGCCCTGTTGAAGCCTACGCCTGGTTCCCCAGCGAGAGTGGTTGTGGCATCACTCAGTGCATGTTGCCATTAGTGTGTCTCCCGTGCTAGCGCCGCCATTTTGAGACATACAGTTTTTGCCTCGCAGTGGCTTGAGACTTGCTGCAAAGAAAGAATAGCAACAGGCGCCATGGGCCGGCCTGAGAGGAATCAGCCCAAATTAAATGTTGAAACGCGTAGAACTGGGGCGCCCTTGTCGCAAGGCTTGCCAGATACTGAAGCACCAGGAGCTGTAGGGGGTGCGCTGAACTTGGAGGCCACATTGGTGGCCATGCAGAAAACGCTGCAATCTATAGAGGGCACTATGGACGCGGTTAACCACAGGTTGGACCATATGTCCACACAATTTGTACAGCAAACTGAACGTATGGATGAGGTTTGGCAAAGGGTGTCCGCAACGGAAGATGGCCTGACTAATAAAGTTCAGTATGGAACGGGTGTTGGCGGTCATACAGGCTAAGAATGAGGAGTTGGAAGGGCGGTCCCAACGCAACAACATCCGCGTTACGGGGCTGCCGGAATCAACAAATGTGGGCAAAATGGAGGAGTTCATGGAGAGACTCTTTTTGGAGATATTTGGTTCTGACCAGCTCTCTAAACTGTTCATTGTTGAGCGAGCGCATCGTTCCTTGGCAAAGCGTCCGGTGCCTGGGGCACTTCCACGCCCCATAATTGCTCGTATTTTGAATTACAGGGACAGGGATACCCTGCTGCGCCTGGCAAGGGAAAAAGGCACCATAGACTATCGGAGTAACAAATTGGAATTTTTCCCAGACTTCACCATGGCTGTACAAGCGGCACGGAAAGAATTTGCTGGAGTGAAACAGATTCTTAGGGCAGAAGGAATTCCATATGCTATGCTGTACCCGGCACGGCTGCGGTTAGGGGCACCGACTGATAATAAAATCTTTAATTCACCGAAGGCAGCCATGGAATATGCGAAGTAGCAGAAGAAACGCAAGAAAGACTGCCAGGGAGCAGGAGGGGGGACGATGAATTGCCTGAGGAGAACTGACGTTAGGGAGCTGCGTAGATGTGTGTTGCCAGGCCTCTAATGAACTACCTACTGAAGATGGTTTGCTCTTTCTGTAATACTGACTCTTTTCACAGGTGCTGCTTGGTTTTTAACTATACAAGTTTTTCATGTGACAGGGGACTATGTGCTCTGCAGACTTGCATACCTGGTGTTGGCATGCTGCACATATGTCAATGTCAATGATACTTGTAAAGTGCAAACAATCATCCTAGATAGGATATCACGGCGCTATCATGACAGAAGTGAGTGGTTGGCTGATAACAGGGTCATAATTATAATTTAATCAGGTTTAGGGAAAATAAATGTTTTTAATTGCCTCCTAAAGGACAAATAACAGTCAGTTAATTTAAGTTCCATAGGCAACTCATTCCAGCTATTTGCCGCCAGGTGGGAGAACGCCCGTCCACCCATCCTAGCTGTTTTCACACGAGTATTTCTTGCTCTAGCTGCCATGCGGGAGCGCAGGTTCCTGGAAGGAGCGTAAAATCTGATTTGTTTTTTAGGATACGAGGGCCAGTATTGTACAGAGCTCTATGCGTTATGCACAGCAGCTTAAACGTGGCTCTCTGCCTCATTGGTAGCCAGTGAAGCTCACGCAGGCAGCTTTTGGCTGGGTCGTATTTTTTTTATTACAGATTGCCTTCGCCAAAGCATTCTGTACGATTTGTAGTTTAGAAAAAAGAAAGTCAGCCATTCCCTCGAACAGAGAATTTCCATAATCCAGCCTGCTTATTAATAAGGATTGGACCAGTATTTTCCTACACTCAATAGGGATCCATGGGAAACCTCGCCGGAGAATCTTAAGTATAGCAAAGCCTTTGTCAAAGATTGTTGATACATGAGCTTTCATGCTCAAGGTGTTATCTAAAGTCGCGCCTAAATTCTTGGCCGTTGTTGCTGGACTGGGAGCAGTGCCCAGAGTTGTGGGCCACCAGCTGTTGTCCCATAGCTGTGTATGTCTACCAAACAGTACTTCAGATTTATCTGCGTTTAGCTTAAGGCAATGGTTGTGCATCCAGTTGGCTAGTTCAGTTAAACAGTTCAATAACCTGTCCTTAGGGTCATCTTCATCCAATGTAAACAGCTGGGTGTCGTCTGCATAAGAACAGATCGACACCCCACTTTCTCCCTATCAGCGAGTGGAGACACACATTAAATAGGGTTGGACTCAATGACACCCCCTGTGGGACCCCATACTTGATATTCCGGGGAGGGGAAACAAAATCACCCATCGTACTGACTGTTCTGTCTTGAGTCGATGGTGTGGAACGGTATCAAATGCCGCCGAGAGGTCCAATAAAATCAGGGCGACTGTTTTTCCCTGATCTACCTTGGTTCTGTTGTCCATCACTGCCAAGAGTGTTGTCTCAGTTCAGTTATTAGCCCGAAACCCTGTTTGGGAAGTATCCAATAAGTCGTTGGTTTCTAAGAAATTGGATAGCTGCCTGTTGACTAATTTCTTCATCACTTTAGACACTTTAGACAGATATGGACTGGGTCAATTGTGCATATAATGAGGTCTCAAATTGCGATCGGGCCATTGGCAGTCTAGGATGCTGTGCTGCGATTTGTGAACCTTGCTTATGCTAAATGTGTTGTAACACTAGCTCTTCTTAATGGTGCAGCACTGGTGGGACCTGCGCAGTTAAAACTGCGATGTGCAGTCGAAGAGTTGTGCCAAGATAACTGTTGCTCCTGGGGGTGGGCATTGTCCATCATTTCTGATCTATGGATCGGTTAATGTTGGTATGGCCGGGGTAGGTATGGGGCGACAGGGCTGAACTGTGTGTCCTTGCGGCTTAGTCACCTCCTGCTTTTCTTGAAAGTGGGAGTTTTGTGCCTCTTAGCCCCCACATATGGGAATACCCCACACGGTTTGCATGTTGGATGGGGGGGCTTGGGTTTGCTTTGGCTGGTTGGGGGGGCCGAAGTGGGAGAAGGGAGGGTAGGCAAGGAGATGGGGAGTTGGGGCGCTTTTGGCTTTGCACTTTGGTCTTCTTTTGTGTTTGTAAATGTTATGGGTGAGATGACACTGAGGGTGGTGGGATGGTCTTGGCAAGTTGGGGCAGCTGTTGTGAGATGGGAGAATGGTAGGAGACGCAGCGGGATCTGTTCCGGCGGGCGGGCACACAAGGAAGAACACAAGAGGATCTCTGTACAATATGATGGAGCATGTCACCGGTGGGAAATGGAGAGGAATGGTGCCATCACTGTCTATTGGATGAAAGGTAGATTAACGGACAGATGGTTGGATTTATACCCTGCATGCACTTATGGCTAGGGAAGGGACACTCAATTGGCTAACGTGGAAAGTGCGGGGTCTCAATAGGCCACAAAAAACCAGGCAGGTGATGGCATATGAGGTGCAGGTAGCCTTCTTGCAGGAGACGCATCTTAGCGGGCAGGCAGCTGGTGCAGTGGCTAATCGGTGGGCAGGTACGAGAGTGGCAATTTCATACTCTTCATATGCCAGGGTGTTATGATTCCAATTAAAAGGAATGTCCCCTTTGTGAGTTTACACGAAGAAGTGGATAAAGAAGGTCGCTACATTATATTACATGGTAAACTGTATGGTACACTGATAACGATGGTTAATGTGTATGGACCTAACATTGATGACCCAGACTTCTATGTCACGTTGTGGAATAAGGTTTTTCAGTTGCCTCCATCTGCGATTATTTGTGGGGGTGGGGGGGTTTGAATGTGACACTGGACCGGGGTTTGGATAAAAAGGAGGTGCGACAAACTACAATGAAACGTGCATGTGGGGCGGTTCAAGATGGGATGGAGGTATTGGGGTTGGTGGATATGTGGAGTCTCGGGCATCCGGGTGTGAGAGAGGGCACCTGCTATAGTCTGTATAGTCATGATACCTGGTCGCGCTTGGATTACTGGCTGGTGACGTTAGATGTTAGTGGCTGGGTGACGCGAACAGCGCATTTGGCACGAACGTTATTTGATCATGCGCCTGTGCTGATGGAAGTTAAGCTACCAACGCATGCACATGCCCCGTTCACATGGCGGTTACCCCCCGGGGCTCTGACTGATCTGGTGCTGCGTGAGACGATTGAAACTTTTTTTGATAAGAATGTTTCATCAGTGTCAAGTGCAGGCGTGGTATGGGAGGCTTTCAAAGTGACAGTGCAGGGTGCCTGTATTGGAATGCAAGCTGGAGTGCTCAAATCGCTCAGGGATTCTATGGGCCGTTGTTAACGTGAGTTGCTATGTATGGAGCGACAGTGTGAGCAACAGCCATCTGATAGTCTGTTGGCTGAAATACGCTTGAAGGTCACTGGGTACAATGAACTGGCGGACCAGGAAGTAAAATATTTATCCAAGCGCACTAGAGCACGCTACTACGGAGAGGGTGGTAGACCCGGACGGGGACTGGCGGATAGACCTAAAGACCCCTGGGCTAGGCACTGCGTAGTACAAGAAATCAGAGATGGTGACAGGACAGTGACGGATGGGGAAGGTATTCTAGAATGTTTTACGAAGTACTGTACCAACATGTATAAGTATAGGGAAACGGCAGGTGAGGAAGAAATTGCGAAATACGTGGAGGATATAGCGCTGGTCTGGCTCTCGAAGGGGCAGCAGGACTTTCTAATGCATCACATCATGGAGGGGGAACTGCGGGATGCGATTGTGGCGTTGTCTAGTGGCAAGGCTCCTGGTACCGACGGCTTACCCTCTGAATTCTATAAGGAATACGTAGATGTGCTACTGCTGCATTTAGCAATGGTGCTGGAGGAGGCTTTTGAACAAGGACAACTACCGGCGACTATGAGGGAGGCTTTGCTAGTGGTTCTCCCGAAACCGGGTAAACCAAAAGACAGATGTGAATTCTAACGGCCCTTGTCCCTAATGAACACTAATGATTATTGCTAAGGTGCTGGCTACACGCCTGCAACTGCTATTGCCTGTAATGGTATTGCCGGATCAGTCAGGCTTTGTGCCGTTGCGCTAGACGACGCATAACTTAAGAGCACTCTTTGCAGTCCTTCATCTACTCAAGCCTGATTTAGCTGCAGTAGCGGTCCTTTTGGATGCTGCCAAAGCGTTTGACTCTGTGGCCTGGAAATACATGGTGGCGGTGCATGGGTGTGCCGTTCTCTTTTACGTCCTTAATCATTTATTATATACTAACCCTGTAGCGCGCGTGCGAGTTGATAGTCGAATATCAGCGCAGTTTGCAACACAGAGAGGCACGAGGCAAGGATGCCCATTATCGCCTCTATTGTTTGCTATTGTTTTAGAACCCCTAGCCTGTATTTTGCGGCAAAGACATGCAGCCTCTGCTTTGTGTTTGTCTCCGCTCCTTGGCAGTGTCCATGTACGCGGATGATATGGTGCTTTATATCCGGGAGCCGGACAGATACTTAGTGCTCAGGGAATAAGTCAGGTTCGAGCGCTTCTTTGGCTTGTCAATAAACTGGGGGAAATCTATCTTGCTGCCTTTAACTGATATTACTTGCCCATTTCCAATAGAGTTTCCTTTGGAATGGTCTACGGAACCAGGTCGATATTTAGGGATATGGATCCACAGAGATACCCAGGAAATGATCCGTGCTAACTACGGAGTGGCAATTTCAAAGTTAAAAGATCAGGTCGCACGCTGGATACGATTACCTTTGCGGACCGTGTGGCCCGGATTAAAATGGTAGTGCTCCCCAAATTTCTATATTGTTTTGTAAACATTCCACTTCCTTTAACGACTAACTTTTTTACAACGCTTCAATCCTTGTTAATTACGTTGGCCTGGGGAAGTAAAAAACTGCGAGTTAAATGGGACACTGACCAAACCATATGAGCAAGGTGGGTTTGCTGTACCGGACAAGAGATTGTATTATTTCTGTGCACAGGCTCACTTTGCGTCCTATTGGATTTCGGCGCCACAGTACACGCCACATGTGGCGATTAAGGCTGCGGCGACCCATCCATTGCACCTAACGGCAATGATTGTGAACTCACACTGTACGAAAAGGAAGAGGTGGACACTGCACAGTGAAGGCTTGGCGGGAGTTAGGGAAGCACGTAAATTGTCGGCCACTCTGCGCCGGCCATGCCTTTGTTGTATCATGTGCGCATTTCGGTTTCGAGTGAGGTGGGCACCCTTCAACTATTACAGGATGTGGGGATACACACCATGGGGGATATCTTCCCAGCTGGACAATTTATTAACTTGCAGACGATATTGGACCAAACGAATAATGGCACTATGGCTACTTTCACCTATTTTAGGTTGCGCGCCGCGGTGCGCGATCACTATACGTCCATCCAGATGGAACCACCTACGCTGACTGCGCTACAGTTGATTTATACGGTGACTTCTCATGTGAAAATGATTTCGAAATTGTACAAGGTTTCTCAAGAAGCTGGGAACTTTAGGCTCATACATTATAAATTCGTACAACAATGGTATTACACCCCGGAGCAACTTTTTAAATTTGGCCTACGTGACACCTGCGTGTGTGCGCTGCGGGACTGCTGTAGCCAACTTTCTTCATTTGGCCTGGACATGCCCGCTTGTGTCTAGGTTCTGGATGGCTGTGACCGAAGCACTGACTGATATGACCTCAGTGACAATTGATGTGGAACCACGAGTGTGTTTGCTGGGCGTGGTGTCTGGTATCCCGTTGTGTGTGCGACGCTTAGTAGCGCTGGCGCTATAGCTGGCCAAGCGTAGAGTGGCGGCCTGCTGGGGAGGGAGGAGGGCGCATGATGTAAAGACCTGGCTGCAGGAAATGGCATATTGTCGAGATCAGCTGACATGCTATTATGAGGAGCTGCCGGCGGGTTCGCGCCCATGAGATATTTGGGGACCGTACACCACTTACATGTTGGCAAAGCTCTTTGACGATGACTAACCTTGACCGGTGCCTGTAGTATGTAGGGTTGCTCCATTTGAGGAGGTATCTGTTTGGACGCGGCAGGCTGTTGGCAATTGGTGTTCCCTTGGTTAATCCCCTGTGCTGGTGCTTTGGACATGCGCCTGCTGTCTGACCAGTGGGATGCCACTGTTTGTGCTGATCTTGCTTTAAAATGTCCCCCACTATAGATGTTAATCGTGGTTGCTCTTTATTACTACCTCAGGTGTTACCATATTGTGAATCTCCTTGTGCCATGATGATTCCCGCACATCAAGCTTGTTGTGTCTTCCATCACACATAGTTGTTCGACTAAGACCCGGGAGGAGGGTTGGGGGGGGTTCTGTTTCATGGCTAAAGTTAGACTACGTTCGATAAAAATCAAGACTACAGGGAGAACCGTCATTGTTGCTGCAAGTTAGATTCTGTTTTATCAATGATTGCCACGCCGCCAGGACTCTGGCTGTAGGCATTTTGGCTGTGTACTGGGAACTATATGCACATCCGTTTCAATGGTTGCGGCCGGCCCATCGGGTTGTAGGCCAGATGCGGTGTACTCTCAAGTGATGTAATAAAGGTCTTCCCAAAAAAAAAAAAAGATAGTATCCAAATTCTAAGACCTCAGTAGCCAAATCGCAGTGTTGAGCTACATTGGGTCTGGGTGTATGATCTCTCCATGGTTCGGTGTCAGTAGATGGAGTTTTTTAATTTTTGATGTGGTACTACTGAGAGCTCTAGTAGTGTGGTGTACCACGGTTGTCTTTCCCACGTTGGTGCTATGAGAATCAATGTGAGGGACTATTGCTGTAGCTTGCGTACCTTTAATGGAATTAATGGGAGAAGTGGAAAAGCGAATGAAAAGTTGTTAGACCAAACCATCCATACCGAATTGCCTTTGGCCAATGGGTGTGGATATCTGGCGGCGAAGTTTGGGCATTTGGAGTTGCGGTGTGTGGCGAACAGGTCTCTCTCTGGTTGGCCCCACTTGTGAAAGAAAGGTTGAAAAACTTGAGGATGACGTTCCCACTCTTGTATCCAATATGCTACTTACCAGTATGCATCTGTTCTTGGCATGTAGGGCTGCTGACATTCATATCTGTGCATAGATCGCCGCCTAGTGTTGGGTCCGGATGATCGCACATTGTTGTCCTGGAAGAGTCTTCGAAGTATCACAAGATAGGTGGCTCCTCCCCTGGACTACAGTACGCATGGGTATCGACTCCATCCTCAGATTGTTTTTAGCCATTGTGGCCAAGATGGAGTGAAACTAAGTGAATGATGACCATGCTAGAAGTATATGTAAATTCTGCAGCTGCAACAGGCGCCGGGGAGGAGGGCGGGCGATATGAATGTCAGCAGCCCTACATGCCAAGAACAGATGCATACTGGTAAGTAGCATATTCAGTTCGAGGCATGTGGGCTGCTGAATTCATATTCGTGCATAGAATACATAGCAGTCCCTCCATTAACGGCGGCCGCCCGTGCCAGCTGCAGAAGTTTGGAAAAGTGTTTTTAGAACAGCCTGCCCTACAGCTGCCTGCTGTTTGGAGTGCACATCAACACAATGTTTTGTAAATGTGTGTGTGGTAGACCATGTGGCTGCTCTACATATGTCTTCCAAAGGAATATTTCCAAGGAAAGCCATGGAGGCCCCCAACTTTCTGGTGGAGTGGGCCCGTGGTGGAATGGTGAGTACGCTTGGCTTTCAGATAGCAGATCTGAATACATTTAACGATCCACCTGGCTATACCAGCTTTGGAAATGGGGTTACCTTTGTGTTGTGACGCAAAGGCAACAGAGTTGTTTAGTTTTTCTAAAATCGTTGGTCCTATCAATGTAATACATCAGGGCCCTTTTGACGTCAAGCGTGTGGAGCATTCTCTTCGCCAATGAATCAGGATTTTGGAAGAACACAGGTAGTTTAATAGTCTGGTTAATATGGAATGGAGACACTACCTTAGGAAGGAATTTAGGGTTAGTGCGAAGCACCACCCTGTTAGAATGAATTTGAATAAATGGCTCTTGGATAGTTAGTGCCTGGAGTTCACTAACTCGTTGCAGCGACGTAATCGCTATAAGGAAAGCCACTTTCCATGTCAAGAATTGAATCTCGCAGGAATGCAGTGTTTCAAAGGGGGGACTCATCAGCCGGGTGAGGACTACATTGAGGTTCCACTCAGGAGCTGGTGGAGTCCGCGGAGGAATGACTCGTTTGAGTCCTTCCAGAAAGGCTTTAATGGCAGGCACCCTGAAGAGTGAGAGGTGCTGCCTGTTTTGGAGATAAGCAGCCATTGCGGATAAATGTATGCAAATGGAAGCATAGGCTAGATTACATTTGTACAGATGTAAAAGATAACAAATGATGTTCTGAATAGATGCATCTAGCGGGTTAATGTGGTCTGCACAATAAATGACAAACCGCTCCCACTTTGCCGCATAAGCCGGCCAGTATCTGGCGCATTTCCAATACACAAGCGCTTCTAGCGAGGTATGACAGGGCACACTATGACACACTGGAGACCCTGTTGCAGCACCTGCCAGACGAATACAAGGAGGCAGCTGAGATGCTTATTCAAGAGGGGAAGCTAATATCCAATGCTTCAATTAAATGTGCACTAGACGTGGCTGACACCGCAGCCATGGCTGTCAAAACTAGTGTCATGTTGAGACTACATGCCTGGCTCAGAATCTCAGGGTTTAAGCTTTTTCTTTAAAGGAATCTTGTAGGACTCCATCGGCTGTTCCGGGGCAATTTTCCGCTTGTGGAGGGAAAGTCTGCACGTTTCGGCATCAATAAAGTGTTCTTGTTGTTCTTCAAATGAAGATTGCCGATGTTTCAAGGTGGGAACCACCGTCGTCTACTTCTGCACCGAGGACACCTTCTCTGGCACGCTGGCGACCATTCTAGGGGTGAAAGCCTTCGGCGCCACCTTTGATGGCAACGTGAAGTGAATGGGCGTCGATGCTTTGTGAGGTTTCTCGACCGGCTTCGAAGGTGGAGGATGTCTTGGGCCGGCAGCCGAGGCCTTCTCCTTGGTGTTCTGTAGGGAGTCCGTCACTTGCTTGGTGAAAGCGGCGGACGCTTGCGCTGATCCGACGGGATCCTTTGAGCCAGCCCCAGGCATGGACTTGCGGGGCTGCGCCGCTTCTGGCCTGGTCTTGTTGACGCGGAGTCTCGAGAACTTTCGGATCACGAGTCCTTTGTTGGAGTCAACCGTCTTCGGCGCCGATTTACTCAGCTCGACCACCTTGACCTTAGTCTTCGGCGTGGCAGACTTAGTCTCGACGCCCTTGACTTGTGCCTTCGGATAGACAACACCCTTCTGCTTCTTTGGCGCAGAGGGCTCAGAGGCCTTGGATCCGACCAAAGTAATGCGCACTTTCGGTTTCAAGGGGGGCACCAGTGCTGTGGCTTGTGTCGAGACCGTTGGTTTCACTTTCGGTTTCGATTTTGCAGGGTGCGGCTCAATAGTAATGTCCGTGGCCGAGCATGAAGGCGGGGCCGTAGAACCCATTGTAAGATCTTGGGTAAGGCCTAGTGGCGATCCCTCGACCTGAGCCTTATGAAGCGGTACGGCCCCAGTGTCAGTGTGAGGTAGCTCATCACTCGAGCTATCTTCCATGGCCCTAAAGGCCCAGTCGTCCCCTACCTAGTGGACGACTTCAGCTTCGAACATTTCAGCGTCCGCGTCGTAGTTTTATTCGACCTCCGACGCGGGATTCGACAGGTTGTCACCGATTTCCCGGTCAGCTTCCTCCTCGACATCCCCGGCATCGAAAATGTCCACAGGTGCCAGTGCAGTGTGCTGGGCCTCCTGGCGCGCGGCGCGTCGATGCTTAAGCGTCTTCTTGGACCTGAAACGGGAATAAGCCATGCAACTGGCTTCATCATGGTCCAGCGACAGACACTTGTTGCACACTGGGTGGACGTCGATGTGGGGATACTTCGAGTTGCAGACAGGACATCTCTTGAACGACTTCGGTCCATGATGAATAGTTGATCGGGTCTGTGGCGTCGACTGGGCCCTCCGTGCCGAAAGCACGCGGGTGTATGGAATCCGGCTTGGAACCAAGCTGGAAGAATTAGGCACCGAACGCAAGACTATACCGACGAAGAAAACTAAAGACCTTTTGGCCTTAAGAAAGTTTATCGATTTAGACTAGAGGGAACCAATTTACATCCGAACCCAATGGCGGAAAAAAACAAAAACAATCGGAGGATGGAGTTGATGCCCATGCGCACTGTAGTCCAGGGGAGGAGCCACCTATCTCGTGATACTTAGAAGACTCTTCCAGGACAACAATGTGCGATCATCCGGACCCAACATTAGGCGGCGATCTATGCACAGATATGAATGTCAGCAACCCACATGCCTCGAACACAAAAAGGTAGTACTAAGGTATGCACATCTGCTTGAAAAATAGACTATGGCAATTACGCTGCTCCCAAGTGAAGTACAGCTGTTTAAGTTATCAAACTATGCCCACCTCAAGCATCCGGGGCATTTTGTGGCTCCCCTGGGTCAACAGTGTCTGTCCAGGGTTCAGTGTGGTCTTCTGGATCAGTGTCTACAGGATAACTGTAATCCTCATAGTCACCATCCCCTACATCCACATCTGAATGTGTGGGTGAAAAAGGAGCAGGTTCTTGTCCATATTGTTGTAGAGGTTCAAAAAGAAGGTGATGTTGCAGAATCTTTTTTTCTTTAATGGAATTTTATACAACTCCATAGATTGTTCATGGGCGATCTTTCGCTTGAAAATGGAAAGTCTACTAGTCTCAGGGTCGATGAATTGCCTCGACTGATCTTCCTGCAGAGGCCGTCGATGCTTCGTGGCCCCTTCAGTAGTTGTAGGCTTTGGCCCCATGGACACCTTCTTGGCCGCTTCGATGCCAGTCTTCGGGGCGAACGTTTTAGGTGCCACTGGCGGCGGCAGTGTAAACTTAATCGGTGCAGACGCCTTCGGAGGTTTACCGACTGTCTTTGGGGGTGGAGTGGCCTTCGGTCAGACAGCTATAGCTTTCTCCTGAATGCGCTGCAGCGAGTCAGACACCTGCTTCGAAAAAGAGGCAGATGGTTGTGTTGACTCTACGGGGTCCTTAGAGCCACTGCTTGTTTTGGACTCAAGGTCTTTACTAACCTTTGCTTTGTCAAGTCGACGTTTAGGATCGAGAACGTTTTGTGTTTCGAGTCCTTTGTGTCTACGGTCTTCGGCGCTGACTTCTTTGGGTCGATGTCTTTCACCACCTTTTTCGGTGCCCCGGCCTTCGGCTCAACACCCTTTAGCGACCTCTGCGGGTCGATAACACTTTTACGTTTCGTCTGAGCCGATGGTTCAGAAGCCTTCGATCCGACAAAAATAATTTGTACTTTCGGTTTCGATTTTGTTTTCTGTGCTTTCAGTTTTGTAGTCAGATTATTTTTGTTTCGATTTTGATCGATCAACCGATGGCTCTTTGGAATTGTCCGTAGCCGGGCATTGAAGCGAGGCTGTAGAACTATGTGTTTGATCTTGGGTAAGGCCTTGTGGCAGTCCCTCGACCTGAGCCTTAGAGTGTTTTAGTCTCAGCCCCCATGTAGGAGAGTAGGGTCTGCAATCCTATGATCACCCGGACTTTTTGCTTTTGTTTCACTGGTTTACGACTTTCTCGGGCTGTGGGCCTGCCAATCAGACCCACAGCCTAGCTGTTCTCACTAAATTGCTGTGTGTACCCTAGGTGCATTACCCAATTGGAACTGGGCCACCCTGTCAAACCCTGTAACTCAGAGCATCGGTGTACCCAGGGCCTACCAGGGGCTGAAGCATGTATTATGCCACCCCTGGCTGGCCATCTAAATCTGACACAACTGGCTGCACGACAGCTGGGGCAACGTGGCGTACTCGCCCGTTGCTGTAGGTATAGTATCCCTATACCTAACCTTAAAATGGACACCCGAGTTCCTATCAGTCACTCCTATGGCAGGCCTTGACAATCCTGAAGGCAGAGTGCATGGAACCGTGTGAATTGGGCTCTGGCATGAGCCGAGCCCGGTTGCAGCTTGCGGAACCAAGACCCAATGGCTGTTCCATGATAACGCGTATCATATCGGTAACTTCGGTATCGCGTTATCAAGACATGTCGAGTAAGGTGTCATACGAATCGGGATGCTGCCCCCTCACTAATTCTGGGGACGCGGTTAGCATTCCGCCCTTCTAGAGGGACACGACATGTACGTAACTGAGAACCCCGGTTAAAGTAAACTGAAGCCTCAGCTCCACAAAATGGACGCTGCCACCACAGACACGAGTCTGACCTCCTGCTGCTGGGAGTCCTTCCATCGAGGAGAGCTCGGACAAAGGGTTTCCTGTCAAGGGCGGTGTTCGCACCGTCCCAGACAGGGTTTGTGTATTCTGGGTAGGTAGGGCTTTGCAAGAAGGTGACTGCCGAGTGGCACCCTGGTGCTCACTACGCATCTGCCGGCTAGAACCAGTTCCAGGGGCGCGCAGCCCCTGACCTGGGGAAAGTCCAGCAGGGGGAGAGGGGTGTAACTACCCCCCTTCCTGGTCCCACCCCTAGGGCAGGACCTAGTCATGTACCCACCTCTTTCTTTAGGATAAAGGCCGGAGCGGGGACCCTTCCAAATTAGATCTTTGAATCAAGAACTACTTTCTACGAAAGGACATTCGAGACTCTTCTCAAGATTTCTCCCTTGTGGCTAAGGAGTAGTCACCCTGCATCCGCAGGCACCATCTAAGAACTCTGCAGTTTGCTGCAAGTCCTTCCTCAGGAATCCGACGACCCAGCTCGACGAGACCGGCTTCCCTGGCACCTCTGACCTCTACCCACATCGTCAGCTCAGCTGAGATCTGTGGGTGCGACGAGAACTCGAGGGACCGGCCATCATCAAAACCTGCACGCTTTCTTAATCCAGCACGACCACCGAAGGAATCCTCTGGTGAGTGCTCTGGGGTCCGAGAAGCCCCGATCCTGAGTGTGAGAAGGTGGCCTGATATGCAGTGCTCACTATTCTAGTGAACACTATGTATCAGTCCAGCAACCCTTATTGATGATTGGTTGTAAGTCAACCTTATAGACCAGCTATCCTAGTAGCGTGGATACGA
Source organism: Lissotriton vulgaris (assembly GCF_964263255.1). NCBI lineage: Eukaryota > Metazoa > Chordata > Amphibia > Caudata > Salamandridae > Lissotriton > Lissotriton vulgaris. The sequence continues at coordinate 362,234,927 of NC_141694.1, forward strand.
GCAGTCTAAGGCTAAAGACTCGAGAGGGCGTGTTAAGCCAGCCGGTTTACCACACATGTACCCCTTGAATACCAAGTGAAAGGACACCACACAAGTGTTATGAAAATAAACAAGATATTTATTAAGAATCACAACAGCCCTGTACTCTTTATGAGGACAGGGTACTAAGCACAAAACAAAACTCTTACAAAAATACTTAAGTTAGCACAGTATATACAAATGCCCGAGGGGCACGGAAAACCATATACTCTGAAAGTGGAATGCGAAATTACTAGCAGGTAAGTACAGTACTAATAGGCTTAGGAATCGCTAGGACTTGACTATAGAACCTTCAGATTACTTATAGGAGGCCTAGGGGACTCTGGTGCAGAGTGTGCACTCTCACGCGTGATGTGGGACAAAGTCTATGGTAGCTAGTAATGACAAAGTTAGTGTTCTCGGGCAAACCCGACCTGGTAGGAGGAAAACGAAAGTGGATCCTGACCCTTGGATAGTGAGGCTATACTAAAAGGAAGACCAAGTTACACTAAGCACCCTCTTTGAAGTTCAAAGTCAAGGAACAAACATTCTTTTTTGTTTCCAAGAGCGCCCAGCAGTGGAGATCGGTGACACACAAGCTGAACTGACAAGACTTATCATGGTCTACGGGATTCCTAACTACATGAACATAAAGAATTGATCTCCACAAAGTGACTCACGCGACTCCTTGGACAATCAAACTGGAACTTACACCTGTATCATCTTAACTGTCAGCATCTGAATTATTGGATTCTTATTATAACCACATCGTACCTGCTTCGCCCAATTAACAAGAACCTTTTGAAAATAAGACCTGTGCATCTTCATCTAGATTGCCTTGAAAAAGCCCCCAGAGGGCGAAACACGTGTCGGCAGAGCCAAGCTGGAAAAAACGTTTTAATGTGTTTAAAATAAAGATCTTGAAAGAACTACACACGGTTTTGGATCCATGCTTTGAAGCTTCCCTACTACCTATGAACTGACTGTTGAAATTGGTGAAAAATAACTATAACATTATTTTCGCATTTGGAAACAAAAAAGAATGTTTGTTCCTTGACTTTGAACTTCAAAGAGGGTGCTTAGTGTAACTTGGTCTTCCTTTTAGTATTGATACGAGCATTAAGTTGCTCTGTGCAACACCCCGGGTGGTGGGTGTCTCACCAAGTTCTCAGTGCACCTCTTCCCTTGACACCTTACACACGACTTGCCCAGAGGAAATAGTCTTCGACAGAAGGTGCGGACGTTTTCTCTCACTGAGAAACGCTACCACCAACATTATTTTATTATAGTGAGGCTATGCTGGGGCACCGAAATGCCGAAGTTACCTAGCCCAGGGGCTGCAGCTGCATAGGTCTCAAAAGACGTCGGGAATCCTCGTAGACGGACCAGGAGCCTGGATGAAAGAAGTTGCTGGCAGGCGACCAGTGAAGAAAGTTCGATGGATCCAAGCCTGGATCGAAGGAAGATGACACCTGAAAGCAGAGGGGACCAAGTTCGAGACTACTAGCCAGTAGTCAGGTGGCACCAGGAGGGCACCGGATGGTAGTCACCTCAACTAGGTGAGTGGGTGACGCTGTGCTCGCAGATCTCACGGACCAGGAGGCGTTGTCGGCGACCAGGATGGAGGAGCGAGCTGTCCCACGAAGATTGAAGCCTTCGGCGTCACTGGACCCAGGATTGGGCAACAAAGCCTTGGCAAATTCAAGCCCACGCGGTGGACTCAAAATGGCGTCTGGAGTGGACCAGGAGGGTCCGGGGTGCCTCTCTTGAAGAAGGAAGCAAGGGCCAGTCTGGAGCAACCAGACCAGCAGCAGTGATGTCGTCGGGCATCGTGAAGAAGGCCACAAGCCAGCCGGCTAGTAGCCACACAGCGCGGTGAGCACGCAAAAGCAGAAGGGCCCCACGCAGACCGTGGAGATGCTGGAGGGCTGATCTTCGGTGCTGGAGCTGCTCAGGGTTGGGGCTTCTCGGACCCCAAAGCACTCACCAGTAGAGCACACGGTGGGCTTGTTACAAAGAAGTCCTGCAGTCTTGGCGATCGTCGGCCCCTCAAGGTCTCGTTGCACTCACAGTTCTCAGCTTTGCTGTAGAGGTGAGTAGAGGTCAGAGGTGCCAGGGAAGCCGGGTCTCGTCGATCTGGGACGTCGGATTCGTGAAGGACTTGCAGCAGACCGCAGTGTTCTTAGGATGGTGCCCGCTTGATGCAGGGTGACTACTCCTTAGCCACAAGGGAGAATCTTGAAGAAGAAATCTTGATGTCCTTTCGCAGAAAGTCGTGTCTCGATTTCAAAGATGATCCAATTTGAACAGGGGGCCCGCTCCCATCTTTATACTAAAAAAGGGGGCTGACCCGGTGACTAGGTCCTGCCTATGGGTGGGACTAGGAGGGGGGTGGTTACACCCCTCTCCCATGCCGGACTTTCCCCAGGCCAGGGGCTGGTGTGCCCCTGGAACTGGTTCTGACCGGCCTATGCGTAGTGAGCACTGGGGTGCCACTCAGTCACCTTCCTGTAAAGCCCTGCCTACCCAGGATACACAAAACTATGTCTGGGACGGTGCTAGCACCCCCCTGACAGGAAACCCTTTGTCCAGGCTCCCCTCGCTGGAAGGACTCCCAGCTGCAGGGGGTCAGACTCGTGTCTGTGGTGGCAGCATCCATTTTGTGGAGCTGAGGCTTCAGTTAACTTTAACCGGGGTTCACAGTTACATACATGTCGTGTCCCTCTAGAAGGGTGGAATGCTAACCCCGTCGCCAGAATTGGCGAGGGATTAGTATTCCAATTCGTATGACACCTTACTCGACATGTTTTGATAAAGCAATACCAAAGATAGCATTTGACCGCGAGGATTATAATGCACTTAAGAGTATATGGTATGCGATATCATGGAACAGCTATTAGGACTTGGTTCCGCAAGCTGCAGACAGGCTCAGCTCATGCCAGAGCACCATCTCACACGATTCCAAGCACTCTGCCTCCAGGATTGTTAAGGCCTGCCATAGGAGTGACTTATAGGAATTCTGTGTGTCCATTTTAGGGTTAGATATAGGTATACTATATCTACAGCAAAGGGTGATTACACGACTTTGCCCCAGCTGTCATGCAGCCAGTTGTGTCAAATTTAGGAGGCCAGCCAGGGGTGGCATAATACATGCTTCAGTCCCTGGCAGCCCTGGGTACACCTATGCCCTGAGTTACAGGGTCTGATAAGGTGGCCCAGTACCAATTGGTAAATGCACCTAGGGTACATGTTGTAATTTAGAGAGAGAACAGCCAGGCTGTGGGTCTGATTGGCAGGCCCACAGCCAGAGAAAGTCGTAAACCAGTGAAACAAAAGCAAAAAATCTGGGTGATCATAGGATTGCAGACCCTACTCTCCTACACTGAGCGGCTCCAGCACCGAAGTGCAGCCTCCCAGCACCTCCACGATCTGCGTGGGGCCCTTCTGCTCGCCGCTCAGCACGTTGTCCGATCACTAGCCGCTGGCTTGTGATCTCCTTGACGACATCCGACAACCAATCACCATAAGGGTTGTTTGGAACGATACATAGTGGTCACTAGAATAGTAACACTGCATATCGGGTCAACTTCTCACACCCCATACCAACGGCTGGGCCAAGCTCCTCGCTCGAGCTATTTTCTACGGCCCGAGGGCTCTCATAGTCACCTCCTACCTAGTCAACGACTTCATTTTCGAATATTTCCTCATCCTCTGCGTCGTAACTGGAGTCAATCTCTGATGCAGGATCAGACAGGTTCCCTATAACCTCCTGCTTAACTCCCTCATCTTCCTCGGCATCAAAGATGTTCATCCGGTCAGGTGCCGTCTGCTGGGATTGCTTCCGTGCCACGCGTCGAAGGCGAATTGTTTTCTTGGATCGGAACCGAGAACAAGCCATACAGCTGGCTTCATCGTGATCCGGAGACAGGCACTTGTTGCACACCGGGTGGACATCGATGTGAGGATACTTAAGTTGCAAACGGGACACCTCTTGAATGGGCTCCGTTCCATAATGGATCGTCGATGAGGCCTCTGGCGTGGACCAGGCCTTTAGTGGTGAATAGCCATGCTGCTCTTTTTGACGTCCGGCTCGAGGATAGAGCTGGAACGAGTACTGGGCACCGATCGCGAAGACAATACAGACGATAACTAGAGGCCTTTTGGCCAAATCGAATATGCTACTCACCAGTATGCATCTGTGTGAGAAATTGGCCTGATGTGCACTGCTCACTATTCTAGTGATCACTATGTATTAGTCCAAACAACCCTTATTGATGATTGGTTGTAAGTCAACCGTAGACCAGCTATCCTAGTAGCATGGACAAGAGCAGTCTTTAGGCTAGACTCTAGAGGGCTTGTTAAGCCAGATGTTATACCATCACATATACCCCTGAACACCAAGTGAAAGGACACCACACAAGTGGTTATGAAAATAAAAGGATATTTATTTAGAACACAACAACCCTGGACTCTTTATGAGGAGAGGGCGCTAAGCACAATACAAAACTTATGAAAATACAAAGTCGCACAATTTACACAAATGCCCGAGGGGCACGAAAAACCATATACTCTAAAAGTGGAATGCGAAATTACTAGCAGGTAAGTACTACTCTAATAGACTTTAGGATCGCTAGGACTGGACTACTGAACCTTCGGATTACTAGCAGGAGGCCTAGGGAGATCGGGTGCAGATTGTGCACTCTCACGCGGGATGCGGGACAAAGTCTATGGATGCTAGATTTCGTAAAGTTAGTGTTATCGGACGAATCCGACTAGGTAGAGCTGAAACGAAAAAGGATCTGGACCCTTGGATAGTGAGGCTATGCTGGAGCACCGAAATGCTGAGGTTACCTAGCCCAGGGGCTGCGGCTGCATAGGTCTGGAAAGACGTCGGGAATCCTTGTTGCAGTCTATGGAGCCTGAAAGAAGAAGTTTTCTGGCAGGCGACCAGTGAAGATTGTTCGGTGGATCCAAGCCTGGATCGGAGATGGAAGACACCTGTAAGCAGAGGGGACCAAGTTCTGAAACACTAGCCAGTGATTAGATGGGCACCAGGATGGCACCGGATGGAGTCACCTCGACCAGGTGAGTGGGCGACGCTGGGCTCTGCAGTCTCACGGACCAGGAGGCGTTGTCTGCGACCAGGATGGAGGTGCGAGCTGTCCCACGAAGATACCTGCTGTCGACGTCGCTGGACCCAGGATTGGGGCAACCAGTCTTGGCAAATGCAAGCCCACGCGGTGGACTCAAAATGGCGTCTGGAGTGGACCAGGAGGGTCCGGGGTGCTCCTCTGTTGGAGGGGAGCAAGGGCCAGTCTGGAGCAACCAGACCAGCGGTGTTGTCGTCGTGGTGCGTCGTCAGGAGGGCCACAAGCCAGCAGGCAAGTAGCCGGACAACGCGGTGAGCAGCAAAGAGCAGAAGGGCCACACGCAGATCTGGTGGATGCTGGGGGGCTGGACTTCGGTGCTGGAGCTGCTCAGGGTTAGGGCTTCTCGAACCCCAAAGCACTCAGACGATCCCTCGGCGGTCGTGCTGGATAAGCGTCATGCAGTTCTGAAGATGGCCGGTCCCTCGAGGTCTCGTCACACCCACAGATCTCAGCTGAGCTGACAATGTAGGTAGAGGTCAGAGGTGCCAGGGAAGCCGGGTCTCGTCGTGCTGGTCGGTCGGATTCCGGAGGTAGGACGTGCAGCAAACCGCAGTGTTATTAGATGGTGCCTGCGGGTGCAGGGTGACTACTCCTTAGTCACAAGGGAGAAGTCTTGAGTTCCTTTCGTAGAAAGTAGTTTCAGGATTCAAAGATGATCTAATTTGGAAGGGGGCCCGCTCCGATCTTTATACTGGGAAAAGCGGCTGGCACGCGACTAGGTCCTGCCCATGGGTGGGACCAGGAAGGCGGTGGTTACACCCCTCTCCCATGCCTGACTTTCCCCAGCTCAGGGGATGGTGTGCCCCTGGAACTGGTTCTAGCCGGCCTATGCATAGTGAGCACCGGGGTGCCAATTGCAGTCACCTTCCTCTAAAGCCCTGCCTACCCAGGATACACAAAACCCTGTCTGGGATGGTGCTAGCACCGCCCCTGACAGGAAACTGTTTGTCCAAGCCTCCCTCGCTGGAAGGACTCCCAGCAGCAGGAGGTCAGACTTGTGTCTGTGGTGGCAGCATCCATTTTGTGATGCTGAGGCTTGAGTTAACTTTAACCGGGGTTCACAGTTACATACATGTCGTGTCCCTCTAGAAGGGTGGAATACTAACCCCCGTCGCCAGAATTGGCGAGGGGTTAGTATTCCAATTCGTATGACACCTTACTCGACATGTTTTGATAAAGCGATACCAGAGTTGGCATATAACCGCGAGGATTATAATGCACTCAAGAGTATATGGTATGCGTTATCATGGAACAGCTATTAGGACTTGGTTCCGCAAGCTGCAAACGGGCTCAGCTCATGCCAGAGCACCATCTCACATGATTCCAAGCACTCTGCCTTCAGGATTGTCAAGGCCTGACATGGGAGTGACTGATAGGAATCTACGTGTCCATTTTAGTGTTAGATATAGGTATACTATATCTAAAGCAAAGGGTGATTACACCACCTTGCCCCAGCTGTCGTGCAGCCAGTTGTGTCAGATTTAGATGGCCAGCCAGGGGTGGCATAATACATGCTGCAGCCCCTGGTAGGCCCTGGGTACACCTATGCCCTGAGTTACAGGGTCCGATAAGGTGGCCCAGTACCAATTGGTAAATGCACCTAAGGTAAATGGAATCCATTTTACAGAGAGCAGTAGGCCTGGGGCCCTGAATAGCAGGGTCCCAGGTCAACTAAGTCGGAAAACCAGCAAAACACCAGGCAAAAAGTTGGGGGCAACCATAGTCCAGTATCCACCATCCTACAATCTGTTCTTGGCATGTAGGGCTGCTGAATTCATATCTGTGCATTGATCGCCGCCTAGTGTGGGTCCGGATGATTGCACATTGATGTCCTGGAAGAGTCTTCGAAGTATCACGAGATAGGTGGCTCCTCCCCTGGACTACAGTACGCATGGTCATCGACTCCATCCTCAGATTGTATTTTGCCATTGTGGCAAAGATGGAGTGTAACACCGTAAGTGATGACCATGCTAAGAGTTTTCATATCTGTGCATAGAATACATAGCAGTCCCTCTATTAGCGGCGGCTGCCTGAGCTAGCTGCAGCAGTTTGAAAAAGTGTTTTTTGAACAGCCTGCCCTACAGCTGCTTGCTGTTTGGAGTGCACATCTATGTAGTAGTGTTTTGTAAATGTGTGTGTGGTAGACCATGTGGCTGCTCTACATAGGTCTTCTAAAGGAATATTTCCAAGGAAAGCCATGGAGACCCCCAACTTTTGAGTGGAGTGGGCCCTTGGGGGAACCGTTAATGTGCGCTTGGCTTTTTATTAGCAAATCTGAATGCACTTAACGATCCACCTGGCTATACCTGCCTTGGAAATGGGGTTGCCTTTGTGTTGTGGCGAAAAGGCAACAAACGGTTGTTTTGTTTCACTGAAATCTTTTGTCCTATCTATGTAGTACATTAGAGCTTTTTTGGCGTCTAGTGTGTGGAGTATTCTCTCCGCCACTGACTCAGGATTTTGGAAGAACACTGGCAGTTCTATAGTCTGATTGATATGGAACTGTAATACCACTTTAGGCAGAAACTTCGGGTTAGTGCGGAGTACCACCCTGTTGGAGTGAATCTGTATGAACGGGTCCGACATAGTTAGTGCCTGAAGTTCACCAACTCGTCGCAGTGATGTGATTGCCATTATGAAAGCCACTTTCCATGTCAAGAATTGTATCTCACATGAGTGTAGAGGCTCAAAAGGTGGACCCATCAGTCTGGTGAGGACCACATTCAGGTTCCATACAGGTGCTGGTGGGTGTCGTGGAGGAATAACTAGTTTGAGTCCCTCCAGAAAAGCTTTGATGGCAGGCACTCTGAAAAGTGAGAGGTGCTGTCTGTTTTGTAGATAAGCTGCTATTGCGGACAAATTTATACGAATGGAAGCATAGGCCAGATTGCATTTGTATAGATGTAACAGATAACAAATGATGTTGTGAGTAGATGCGTCTAGCGGGTTGATGTTGTGGTCTACACAATAAATGACAAACCGCTTCCATTTTGCTGCATAGCATGCTTTGGTGGTGGGCTTTCTTGCCTCTTATGATATCCATACAGTCGGGAGGCAAGTTGAGGTAGCCAAATCTTTAGACCTCAGGAGCCGGATCGCTAGGTTGAGCTGTTGCGGATCTGGATGCTGAATGTCGCCATGGCTCTGCGCCAAAAGCCTGGGTGTGAGGTGAAGCCTTTGATGCGGTACCACGGATAGTTCTAGAAACGTGGTGTACCATGGTTGGCGTGCCCACGTTGGAGCAAACAGGATGAGTGTCAACGAGTGTTGCTTCAGCTTGCGTGCCACTAGCGGTATTCAAGGTGCTGGGGGAAAAGCATACGCAAAGATGCCTGACCAGTTCATCCATATCGCATTGCCCTGTGACTGTGGGTGTGGAAACCTGGCAGCAAAGATTTGGCGTTTTCCTTTGTGGAGAACAGGTCTCTCTGGATGATCCCACTGCTGGAAGTACGGGTGGAGTACTGATGGATGTATCTCCCACTTGTGCATTTGGTGGCTGTACCTGCTGAGCAGATCTGCCATCTGATTGTCCTTGCCCGGGAGGTGTTCCACCATGAGGAAGATGGTCCTCTGAATGGCCCACTTCCACATGCTCTGAGCCAGATGAGACAACTGGAGAGTGTGTACATCCCTGCTTCTGAATGTAGTACATGGCCGTCATGTTGTCCGTCCGGATCAACACGACCTTGTTGCACAGATTTACTTTGAATGCTTTCATCGCCATGAAGATAGCCATCAGTTCTAGAAGGTTGATGTGCATCTTCTTTTGCTGCGTTGTCCATAGTCCCTGCACTGTGTAGTGGAGTACATGAGCTCCCCATCCCTGGAGAGATGCGTCCGTTGTCAGAATGATCTGTGGCACAGGCTCCTGTAACGGTCAGCCCCTGCAAAGGTTTTGTGGATTCCACCAATACAGAGAGTTGTGTGCACGACCGGTCACCAACACTAGGTCTTTCAACTGTCCATGAGCCAGATTCCACTGACATGTAGTCTCGTGTGCGGGACTATGCAGATGCAGGAGGCCATCATGCCCATCAACTGCATGAACACTCGTGCTGGAAGAGAGTGCTGCGGTCTGAATTTTTGTATCAGTGATTGAATGCTGTTGATCCTCACTGAATTCGGCTGTGCTTTGGCTGCCAGAGTATCTATTGTCGCGCCCAGATACTGCCGTACGTGGGCGGGCTGAAGGTGGGACTTTGGATAATTCAGTGAGAACCCCAGAGCGTGAAGAAGGTGAATGGTAAAGAGGGCGGAGCTTGCCGGCGTCAATGGTGGACGCGTGAGCCTTCGGCTCCTCGCCTTTGCCCCTGTAAAATCCTGGTAATCCATCCTGCAGTGTCCAGACCGACCCTCGTCGCTCTTTTCCTCCCCTGGAGCCCCCGGATACTGTTGGAGGGGTCCGTGGCCCCGACGAACTGCGACCTACGGCGGGGGAGAGGGCGCGCTTCGGCGGCGGCGGACTGGGCCTGAAGCCGCAGCCTACCCTGGAGAGCGAGCAAAGCGACGTCGCCTGACGTGTGGCCGCAGCGGCACCCCGCGAGCCGGGGACCCGGTTCCCCCTGGTGTAACTCAGAACTTTAGTGAACGGGCGCCGGCACCCCCCATCCCTTCCCCCCCCCCCCCCCCCCCCACCTGGACACACGCGCGTACAAGAGGCGCTATACCTGGCGACGCTGCGGCTGCCCGCCTACCATCGCAGCTGAGGAGGTGCTCGTGAGGTGCTTCGAGCGCCGACTTCGGGGGCCCGGCCCGGGCCCGACCTTCGCCAGACGGAGCATTTGGTGCAGTGGGACTGCGCGCGTCAAGCGGACGCCTGACTGCAGGAGAGCGGCTTGAAGCGAGGTGACCCTCGTGAGCCACCCGCGGTTACTGCCAGACGTCTGCGCCTATCCGGCAGCGCTACAGTGAGTACACAGCAGGGACATAATACCCCGATGGAGCATTCATCCGAGACAGGCCCTACTGCGGACCCTCCCCTACTGAGTGATGATCGATCGAGTGTATGCGACAGTAAAGACGACCAGGGTGAGAGCCCTTGCCGGAGCCCGGTGGTGAGCTGCGGGCTTTCACTGTTGCCGCCATCTTGGGTCCTGGCCCTCCTGAAAGTGGAGCCGGCCTAGAGCTACTCGCGATCTGCTGCAGTGGCTGGGCCTTGGTGGCGATAGGCGCGACTGAGACTGCACGCCCCGTCTGAGGCGTCCTGCCCCTGCTGTTCCAGGGAGAGGCGGGTCTCTTGGACTCGAACCACATCGGAACAGAGCTGACCCCCGGATTGGAGCGGGGTGGCTGTGTGGCGCAGTTTGGGCCGAAAGGGATCTGCGTGGCGAGGCCCTTGCTGACGACTGATCTGTACCTGGCTGGCGTAACGCACAACGGGATACCAGGCCCCGGCGATCCTTTAACTGGCGGCCCCCGCCGGCTTCCAGGGCGTCACTGTGGAAAGTGAGTGGTCCCCCGAGGTGCGCCCCCGGACTGCCCTAACTTTGATCTGGAACAGACGCGGCGGCCTACATTTCTACCAAGTAGATTAGCTATGGGAAAGAACGACGGAACGCAGGCTAAACTCTCCTTTGAACGGCAACGGACCAAGGGGACAGAGGCGCCAGTCACAGAAGCGTCCCCGAAGGGAGCCGCAACGGATGGCTCGGCAGGCACGGAACTACAAGACCTGCTTGTCTCCATGGAAAAGGGAATACAAGACAGCATAGCGTCCATTGGAACCAAAATTGACGCCTTGTCATATCTTATGGACAGCATGGCGGAACGCGTCGACAAACATGCCGAGCGCCTCGACATGGCGGAAAGACGGCTCACGGAGGCGGAGGAGGCGCAGACAGAATGGGACAAAGACAGAAAGCAGTTTGCAAATGCTACTTACCAGTATGCATCTGTTCTTGGCATGTAGGGCTGCTGACATTCACATCTGTGCATAGATCGCCGCCTAGTGTTGGGTCCGGATGATTGCACATTGTTGTCCTGGAAGAGTCGAAGTATCACGAGATAGGTGGCTCCTCCCCTGGACTACAGTGCGCATGGGCATCGCCTCCATCCCCAGATTGTTTTTAGCCATAGGCAGAGATGGAGTGAACTAAGTGAGTGATGACCATGCTATGAGCGCATATATATATATATATATATATATATATATATATGAATACTGCAGCTGCTACAGGCGCCGGGGAGGAGGGCGGGCGATATGAATGTCAGCAGCCCTACATGCCAAGAACAGATGCATACTGGTAAGTAGCATTTGCAGTTCGAGGCATGTGGGCTGCTGAATTCATATATGTGCATAGAATACATAGCAGTCCCCCTCTTATCTGCGGCCGCCCGTGCCAGCTGCAGCAGTTTGAAAAAGTGTTCTGAGAACAGCCTGACCAACAGCTGCCTGCTGTTTAGAGTGCACGTCTACACAGTAATGTTTAGTAAAAGTGTGTGTGGTAGACCATGTGGCTGCTCTACAAATATCCTTTAAGGGAATGTTCCCAAGGAAAGCTATAGAGGCCCCCAACTTTCTGGTGGAGTGGGCTCTTGGTGGAATAGTGAGAGTGCGTTTAGCCTTAGCGTAACAGATCTGAATACATTTCACGATCCACCTAGCGATACCAGCTTTGGAAATAGCATTACCCTTGTGGTGTGAGGCAAATGCAACGAAAAGTTGCTTGGTCTTTCGAAAATCCTTTGTCCTGTCAATGTAGTACATTAAGGCTCTTTTAACATCAAGGGTGTGGAGCATCCGCTCCGCCAGCGACTCAGGGTTTTGAAAAAACACTGGCAACTCAATTGTCTGGTTTATGTGGAATTGAGATACAACCTTGGGTAGAAATTTAGTGTTAGTGCGGAGCACCACCCTGTTAGCATGTACTTGGAAAAATGGTTCTTGGATGGTGAGTGCCTGCAACTCACTAACCCTCCATAGCGATGTAATTGCTACTAAGAAAGCCACCTTCCAAGTTAGAAACTGAAGCTCACAAGAGTGCAGTGGCTCAAACGGAGGACCCATCAGCCTTGTAAGAACCACATTGAGGTTCCATTCAGGTGCTGGTGGTGTCCGTGGTGGAATGACCCTTTTGAGTCCTTCCAGAAATGCCTTGATAGCAGGAACCTTGAAAAGTGAAAGGTGTTGCCTATTCTGGAGGTATGCGGCCATAGCAGACAGGTGAATGCGGATGGAGGAATACGCCAAATTGCATTGGTACAGATGGAACAGGTAACAAATGATGTTCTGAATGGAAGCATCCAGCGGGTCAATGTCGTGGTGTACACAGTAAACGACAAACCGCTTCCATTTAGCCGCATAACATGCTCTGGTAGTGGGCTTCCTTGCCTCCCGAATGATGTCAATGCAATCGGGGGGAAGATTGAGGTAGCCAAACTCTAGGACTTCAGGAGCCAGATCGCCAGGTTGAGCTGTTGCGGATCTGGGTGCTGAATGTCGCCATGGCTCTGCGTCAGAAGGCTGGGTGTGAGATGAAGCCTTTGATGCGGTACCACGGAAAGTTCCAGAAACGTGGTGTACCATGGTTGGCGAGCCCACGTTGGAGCAACCAGGATGAGAGTCATCGAGTGCTGCCTGAGCTTGCGCGCCACCAGCGGTATCAGAGGTGCTGGGGGAAAAGCGTACGCAAATTTGCCTGACCAGTTCATCCATATCGCATTGCCCTGCGATTGCGGGTGTGGGAACCTGGCGGCGAAGCTTTGGCATTTTGCGTTCTCCCTTGTGGCGAAGAGGTCGATCTCTGGATGACCCCACCTTCGGAAGTACGTTTGGAGTACTGATGGATGCATCTCCCACTCGTGCATTTGGTGGCTGTGCCTGCTGAGCAGGTTCGCCATCTGATTGTCCTTGCCTGGGAGATGCTCCGCCATGAGGAATATGTTCCTCTGAATGGCCCACTTCCACATGCTCTGAGCCAGATGAGACAGCTGCGGAGAGTGTGTGCCTCCCTGCTTCTGAATGTAGTACATGGCCGTCATGTTGTCCGTCCGGATCAACACGACCTTGTTGCACAGATGTACTTTGAATGCCTTTAAGGCCATGAAGATCGCCATCAGTTCCAGTACATTGATGTGCATCTTCCTTTGCTGTAGTGTCCATAGTCCCTGCACTGTGTAGTGGAGTACATGCGCTCCCCATCCCTGGAGAGAAGCGTCAGTCGTCAGGATAATCTGTGGCACAGGCTCTTGGAACGGTCGGCCCTTGCAAAGGTTTTGTGGATTCCACCAATGCAGAGAGTTGTATGCTCGACCGCTCACCAACACTAGGTCTGTTAGTTGCCCGTGAGCCTGAGTCCACTGACGTGCTAGGCACTCCTGGAGCGGACGCATATGTAACCTCGCGTGTGGGACGATGGAGATGCAGGAGGCCATCATGCCTATCAACTGCATGAACACCTTCGCTGGAAGCGAGTGCTGAGGTCTGAATCGTTGGATCAGCGTCTGGATACTGGCGATTCTCACTGAATTTGGCTGCGCAGTGGCTGCCAGAGTGTCTATTGTCGCGCCTAGATACTGCCGTATATGGGCGGGTTGGAGATGGGATTTTGGGTAATTCAGTGAGAATCCCAGATCGTGCAGGAGATGAATGGTGCGGGACACGTGGTCGGCGCACTGCTGTTCTGACTTTGCCTGAATGGGCCAGTCTAGATAAGGATAGACGTGGATGTTTTGGCGTCTTAGATGCGCCGCCACAGTCGCCAGGCACTTTGTAAAAACTCTTGGCGCTGTGGTGACCCCGAAAGGCAGAACCCTGAACTGGTAGTGCTGGTCTTGAATTGTGAATCTGAGGTACTTCCTGTGTGAAAGATGCAGGGGAATGTGAAAGTATGCATCCTTGAGATCTAGCGTAGCCAGGAAGTCCTTCTGCCGAAGCTGAGGGAGAACCTGCTGCAACGTGAGCATATGGAAGTGTTCTGACAAAATGTACCAGTTGAGGGGCCTGAGGTCCAGGATGGGCCTGAGGGATCCGTCCTTTTTGGGGATTAGCAAGTACAGAGAGTAAACTCCTGATCCCCTTTCTTGCAGTGGCACGAGCTCTATTGCCCCTTTTTGCAGCATGGCTTTGACCTCCTGCTGCAACAAGTGCAAGTGCTCGCCGGACATAGGACGGCTTCTTGGAGGTATGTTTGGTGGAGTGGAAGTAAGTTCCAGACAGTAACCGTGCTGGATAAGAGACTTGACCCACCTGTCCGTGGTGATAGATTTCCACGCGGGCAGGAACTGCTGGAGTCTCCCCCCGACCGGTGTTGTGTGGTCGGGGGCAGTGACAAGGCGTCACTGTTTGTTGGTGGTGGAGGACCTGGAGCTATTGTTTCCACGTCCTCTGCCTTTGACGTTGTTGCCCCTGTAGCCACCTCTACCCTTGTTGGTGTATGAGGTCTGGGTGTTGCTTTTAAAGTACTGCGTGGATTGTGATGCCTGACCCCTTGAGGTGCCTCTGTTATTGGAGCGGCGAAAGGAACCACCCCGAAACTGCTGGGATTGGAGGGCCCCCATAGACTTAGCAGTGTCCGTGTCTTTCTTCATTTTTTTTAAGGGTTGCATCCACTTCAGGGCCAAACAGGTGGTCTGGATTAACTGTTTGATTTAAGATGGTTGTGTGTATGTCTGGTTTAAACCCTGATATTCTAAGCCATGCATGTCTACGCAGTAACACACTAGTGTTGATAGCCCTGGAGGCGGTATCAGCCACGTCCAGTGCACACTTAATGGAAGCGTTGGTGATTAGCTTCCCATCCTAAATTAACATTTCAGCACCCTCTTTGTACTGATCGGGTAAGTGCTGCAGAAGTGTTTCTAGGGTGTCATAGTGCCCCCTATCGTAGCGTGCAAGTAGGGCCTGCGTGTTTGAAATGCGCCAAATATTAGCTGCCTGTGCAGCAATACGTTTCCCTGAGGCTTCAAAGATCTTCGATTCTTTATCTGGGGGAGGAGCATCACCCGTGGTTTGCGAGTTTGCCCGCTTGCGTGCGTTGGATACAACCAAAGAGTCCAGAGGCAAGTGTACCTTGATGTACGTCGGATCAGTGGGCGCTGCCTTGTATTTTTTGTCAATACGAGGATTGATGACCCGCGCCCGAGTGGGATCCTTGAAAACCTCAGACGCGTGCTTCAGCACCCCCTTGAGCATAGGCAATGTCTTGACAGTCTTTTCAGCCACTGAGAAGGTGTCAAACAGAAAGTCGACATCCACTGGGTCAGCATGGAGGTCTACATCATGGTTAGCCGCAGCTCTCTCAATCAGCGCGTTGAAGGCTGCTGAGTCCTCTGTTGGCGAAGTTTTTGCTGCAAAAAGTTGTGGTTCATGACTTGACTGAGGGTCCTCAGGGTCGCCTCCAGCAGACCAAGGTTCATTGACCTCCTCCGGATCCGAGTACGCTGAATAATTGTACTCTTCCTCCTCATCTCCGTCGCCCTCCCCAGCGATAGAGTGAGCTGGTGAGAGTGCTAAGTTTTGTGGAGATGCAGGTTCCACAGGGGCAGAAGTACCCGCAGAGTCCAACTTCTTCTTGAGTGGAATACGAAAATGTTCCAACACTGGCTCCGGGGTGAGAGTTTGCCTGTGTTGGCGTCGATGATAACCTCTCGACGCTCCTCGTCCGCGAGTGGCTGGAGCCGAGGCTTCGACACCACCAATGATGATTTCGGCGCCGACACCAGCTTCGAGGGCGCCCCGGCCCCATGTTTTGGAGCGAAAGCCTTCGGCGTCGTCTTCGGCGGCAGCGTTTAATGGATAGGCGCCTGCGCCTTTGCCGGTGTCCGTGGAGGCTTCGGCACCACATCTTTCGGTCCGGGAGCCAAGGTGTCCTTCCGAATACGTTGAAGGGACTCGGTGACCTTCTTGGTCAAGGACGATGAGGGCTGGACCGGCTCGAGCGATTCCCCCGAGTCCGGAGTCGGGTCGGCGATCAAAGGCACGGTCTTCGGAGCCGACACATCACCACCCTTGGCTTTGTCGACCGGAATCGGCACAGCCAGAGCTTCGGGGTCGTCTTGACGACTCTTCGAGGCTCTATTCGGGTCGTCGACCTTCTTCGCCGCCGACGCGGCCGCGTCGGTCGTCTTCGGCTTTGACACCGGGGTCTTCGGGTCGGCCATCTTAGCACGGCTCTTGATGTCGGCGGCCATTTTGGTCGTCTTAGGCGCCGAGGCCTTTGGAGCCTTTAGTTTCACCAGTGCGACTTTCACTTTCGGTTTCGACACCGCTGGTGTGGACCCTGATGGCTTCACTTTCGGTTTCTGTACCGGGAGTGGCGCATCACCAATGTCCGTGGCCGGGCCCGTAGGCGGGGCCGTGGGACGAGTAGTAAGGTTTTGGGTAAGGCCCGAAGGCGATCCCTCGACCTGGGCCGTATAATGGGGATTGACCCTTGAGTCAGTCTGAGGATGCTCCTCCTCCGAGCTATCCTCCACGGTGGCAATGGCCCCGTCGTCGTCCCCTACCTCACCGACGACTTCCTCAAATTCCTCGTCCCCCGCGTCGTAGTTGTCATCCTCCGACGCCGGGCTGGAGTCCGAAACTTGTAGGACGGTGTCGTCATCAACGTCTTCCTCAAAGATGTTGTCCGGCGGGGGTGCCGATAACTGGGCCTGGAGCCTAGCGGCTCTACGAAGCTTGAGAGTTTTCTTGCACCGGAACTTGGAGCAGGCCATACACCTGGCCTCATTGTGGTCCGGCGACAAACATTTGTTGCACACTGGGTGCACGTCGAGGTGTGAATATTTTGAGGTGCACACCGGGCACCTCTTAAACGGAGTTAGTTCCATGTTGAGTAGTCTGGAGCGTCGTGTAGGCCCGTCCGCGCCGACAGCACGCGGAAGGGCAGCAAATGTTCGGAGCCGATGAATAAACAAACCCGAACGATTGACTATACCGACGCAAATCCTGAAGACCTTTTGGTCTCAAGTTAGAAAAGTTAAACAACTATCGATTCCGACAGAGGGAACCGAAACACATCCGAACCCAATGGCGGAAAAAACCAATCTGGGGATGGAGGCGATGCCCATGCGCACTGTAGTCCAGGGGAGGAGCCATCTATCTTGTGATACTTCGAAGACTCTTCCAGGACAACAATGTGCAATCATCCGGACCCAACACTAGGCGGCGATCTATGCAGATATGAATTCAGCAGCCCACATGCCTCGAACTGGTAGGCTCCTACAGGTGATCCAAGACAAGTCAGAGGACTTGGAAGCGAGGTCACGTAGATCCAACATCCATATCACGGGAGTGGCGGACACCACCCAGACCGGTAAAATGGAGCTCTTTGTCGAGAAACTCTTGAAGGTGCTGCTTGGAGAGGATGTCTTTTCGCCCATGTTTATTGTCGAGAGGGCTCACCGCACCCTGGGTCCCAGGCCAAAGCCGGGCGCGCTCCCCCGCCCAATCATAGCGAAACTCTTGAACTATCGTGATAGGGACACGGCGTTGCGCCTGGCCAGAGACAAAGGCAAGCTGCAGTTTGAGGGCATGGACATCTCCCTCTACCCGGATTTCACCGCCAAGGTACAGGAGGAAAGGAGGCAATTCGCTCCTTACAAGAAGCAGCTGCGTGAACTGGGCATAGATTACGCCATGATGTACCCCGCAAAGCTTCGGATTAACAAGCAGGGACACACTTCTTTACGGACCCTAGGGATCTCCAGAAGTCCTTGAAGGAGTGGTCCAGAGAGCACAGGGACGCCCAGAGGAACCGCGGCGACGACACTGGTTCCGCCTCGCACATGGATGAGCAGGACTGATCATGCAGCCACTGCGCGCCACGGAAGAATTTGTTCTGTTTGACACATCCCCATTCGGTGGTCCCAAGCAACTCGGGGGGGGGGGGGGGGGGCAGTAAGGGGCAGCTTTGACACGTATTGGCAGCACCAACTGAACCACACGGCGGAGGAGCTCAACGTCACACTGGTGGTTGACGATCTACTGTTCTGTCCCTACGTTAGGCGTAGTTGGGAGGAATCCTGGCCTTGAGCCGAAACTTAGTGTGGATGACCGCAAGTCATGAGGGGGTGGCCAGGGAATCGAGGGACTCCGGGGAGTCCCGATTACGGCACTGAACTACTGGCTGGGGCTGGGCCAAGGAGCTAGCTAGTTGTGTGGTAGTGCAGTTGGGGAACTGCTCCTGACTGGCAATCTCTGCCCCGGCGCTTTTGGCTGTTAGGCTCCGCTGTGAGCCGGTTTTAGGTATAATTTGAGTTTGTTATTTTTGGGATGTTGGGGGGTGGTTTTGGGATCTGTCTGACTTGGTTGGGGGTGGTCGGCTGTGGGCGGGTTGGAGTTGGTGTGGCCGCGTTGGGTAAGGCCTGCCATATGCGGGGAGGGTTCTGCGTTGAGGAATGTTCTCACTGTTTCGCTTGTGGGGAGTGGAGTATGAAGCCATGCAATATGTTGCCTGAAGTTTTGTCAAGCACGGGAAAATGCACTGACGATACTGCTATTTGCTACCTATGTTTATTGTTGGGATGACTAGTACTGCCGGAGGGAACACTGCACACACCCCTCTGGAATTGAAGATGTTGACTTGGAATGTGCGGGGCCTGAATGATTACCGTAAATTGCGTAAGGTCCTTAGCTATTTGCACAGACATCATGTCGACCTAGCCCTTCTACAGGAGACGCACCTGCCACTCACTAGTAGGATGTTGCAGGCCCGGGGGCTCGTGGGACATACTGTGGCCGCAGGGTTCACGACACTCCAGAGGGGTACTCACCTGGGTCAGCCCTACCTCCCAACTAAAACTATTCCCACTGGTATCTGACACCGAGGGTCGGTTTGTACTCGCTAGGTGTGTGGGTAAGGGTCTTCATCTACTGGTCGTCAACGTCTATGGCCCCAATTACGATAACCCAGACTTCTACACGAATCTTTCTGCACAGTGTAGATCGCAAGCCAACACTAGGGTACTGTGGGGTACTTAGTCTTTGACCCGGTCCTGGACCGATCTGCGGGGCCTGTCCGAAGGCTTGTTGCCTCGGCCGCACACATGAAGGCGGAATTAATTAAATTAGACCTGGTGGACGTGCGGAGAAGTAAACACCCCACGAAAGGTGGCTTCACTCACTATTTTGCCTTTCACAATATTCATACCAGAATGGACTACTGGCTGGTATCACAGTCTATTATAGATAGTATTCGTAGATGCGAGGTGCTCCCTCGCACTCTCTCGGATCACTCCCCCATACTGCTGCACATGGCCACCCCTAGGAGAGCTATCCCCCCCTTCACCTGGAGGTTCCCTCCCTATTCCCTGCTGAATGACGCTTTTCGGGGTGAACTGGCTGATAAGACATTTTTTGAAAAAAACCTGGGTACGGTGGACAACTTTCAGACTTTGTGGGAAGCGTTTAAGGCCTACATAAGAGGCATGGCTATGTCCAAACACTCGAGTGTGCTGAGGTCTGTTAGACGGGACCTGGCAATGCTTGAATCCCAACTATCTGACCTGGAGGGGCAGCAAGTGAACGACCCGGAGCCCGACGCAGACTCCCAACTTAAACTCCTGCTGACTGAATTTTAGGGGCTAGCCGACAGGGAGGTTCTCCACATGGAGAAATATGCGACGGCGCGAGCTTACGGGGAGGGGGGATAGACCGGGAGCTCTCCTGGCAAGACTGGTACGTGGTTCTAGACGACCACTTGTTGTGGACGAGCTACGCACGGAGGGAGGAGTGATCAGGGACGAGGAGATCCTCCAAACCTTTCGGCAGTACTATGCCGAGCTGTACAAGTCCCGATCGCTAGGTGTAGAAGACGAGATTGATGACTACCTCGATCATATTGCCATGCCCTTTTTACCGAACTCAGACAGAGAATTCTTGATGTCCCCCATACAGGAGGACGAGGTCTTGGAGGCACTTTCGGGCATGCGGTCGGGCAGTGCGCCGGGCTCTGACGGTCTGACTGTGGGCTTTTATAAATCATTGAAGGATAAGCTGGTCCCGCACCTGATTACCCTCTTCGATGATATCTGCGAGGAGGGCACTATGCCCCTCACAATGAGGGCGGCCCTGCTCGTTACCATTTTAAAGCCAGGGAAGCCCCCGGAGTCCTGCAGCTCCTACAGACCCCTCAGCCTGTTAAATGTGGACGCCAAGATCTATGCCAAAGTGTTGGCCAACCGCTTGGCGCTCTTGGTTCCTGACCTGGTTGCGCCTGAGCAGTCCGGCTTCGTATCTAACCGAAACCTGACGTACAACTTCTGCACAGTGCTAGGGACAATGCAGCACGTCCGCGAGGAAAACACCGCCCTAACAGTTTTCCTTGATATGGAAAAGGCCTTTGACTCAGTGGAGTGGCCTTTCATGATTAGAGTCCTCAGGAAACTGGGCCTGGGTGAGCCGTTCTTACAGATGCTGGGAGCCCTGTATCACCAACCCTCGGCTAGGCTGAAAATAGGGGACAGAGTGACGGACCCATTTGGCATCAGCAGAGGTACTAGGCAGGGATGCCCCCTTTCGCCCCTGCTGTACGCGCTTGTTGCAGAGTTATTGGCCTGTACAATAAGGGAGTATCGCAGCCTGGAGGGAATCAGCTTTCCTACATATAAAATAGGCATCTCAACGTATGCGGACGATACCCTGCTGTACATCCGCAACCCAGGGTCACACCTTTCAGCCGTCCTACGGGAGGTCGTAAGTTTTGGCTCGCTCTCCGGGCTGCAAGTGAATTGGGACAAATCCATTGCCTTCCCGCTAACGCCTGTGACGCAGCCTTTTGACATGGAGTACCCCTTGAAATGGTCCTCAGATTCTGTCCGATACCTAGGTATACAACTGCACACTGATCCGGACATCTTGGTCAGGGACAACTATGGCGTAGCCTACAATAAGCTTGTTGTCCTGTGGTCCTGTCAAGGGCCTTCTTCAAACAACTGATGCAAGTTCTCATCAGGTTGGCGTGGGGAGGCAAACAACCTAGAGTCCAATGGGCGACGCTGATCCTCCCTTGTGAAATGGGGGTCTGGGGGCCACCGACATGGAAAGATACTACCGCATAGCGCAGGCGTCGCATCTGCACTCGTGGATCCATGGGGACCCAGGCATACCACATGTGACACTGGAGCGCCTGTTCGCGGAACCCCTCCCCCTCCCGGTTAGTCTTCCTGCCGGAGGATCGCTCCATCGGTCAATTGGACTCCCTTAAGTCAACCAATCATGCATGGCACGTGCTGACCCGTGCACATGGCTGTCCCATCTTGTATTCCCCGCTAATGCAGATTGACTGGGCGCTGTGGCTGGACCCCCTTGGGGAAAGGGGTGTAACGGAGGCGCTCCGTTCGCTTGGGCTCGTGAAAATGGAGGACCTGTTAGCAGAAGGAATTGTGACGACATGGGATCAGCACCCACCCACCCCCCCCGGGTGCCTCACTGCTGCAGCGGTTCCAGTTTCACAGACTCCGGTCCGCGTTCAGGGAAGTACTGGGCCCGGCAATGGAGGAACCCATGGAGGTCCCTGAGCTCACGTACGTCATTAAAAACAAGTCCCCTAGTAAACTAATCTCAAACATCAATAATCTGGGTATTGCTCATCAGCAGATTCAATACTCCAAGGCCAGAGAGGCGTGGCGAGATTACCTGCAGTCGTTAATCGACGACGACATGTGGAGGTATTGCTGCTCCAGCACGCGTAGACTCTCCCTCCATGGTAGGCACAGGCTAGTGCATTTTAAGTTCCTCCAGCGGGTTTACTACACCCCGGAGAGACTCCACCGGTACGGCTTACGGCAGTCGGCGGAGTGTGAACATTGCCACACGCCGGTTGCAGACTTTATCCATATGGCATGGTACTTCCCGGGCATTCAGAAATTCTGGACGGAGGTCTTCTCAGAGATCAGTGAGATCCTGGGCTCGGAGCTACCTAGCAACCCAGAACTGGCTCTGTTGGGGTACTCTAAGCCTCTCCCTGCCTCACAGCGCCGCCTAGTCGATATGGTCCTGCTGATGGCTAGGAGAGTGGTTGCACAGTGCTGGATGAGGGGACCTCTCCCCACCAAGAAAAGGTGGGCGGGTGACCTACTCTCCTGCTGCACTCAGACTGAACTTTATAGTGAGCAACTCCCCCCTAGAAGTAGGCCAAAAAACTTTTGGGGTCTTTACCAGGAATACATACAGCGAGGGGTCGAGTAGGGCTCAGATGACATGGAGGCGCTAGACCTCCTGGATGCCACGGAGGACTAGGTGCCGAGGTTGACACAGGGTTCCCTTGAGGGGGACTTCAGGGGGGAGGGGGGGGGGGGGGGAATTGGGGACAGTGCGATTATAGTCAATGCGAGTAGGGCCCCGTACAGGCGGTTTGGAGAGGGGGATGGGTTTCCTGGGTTGTCAACTGTGGGTAGAATAATAATTGCACACTGTCGCACATTATCGGAGTTTGCACTCGGGGACATCATTGCAGGCACTCAGGTGGGAGGGTGGGGGGTTGTTGGGTTAGTTAAATCGTTTCTGGACTTGCCTTGTTTTCCTGAGACCTTAGATGCATGCGAATTTCAGAAGCTTGCGAGTAGCCATGGCGCACTTTATACTGCCGAAGGTTCGTGACCACACACCGTCAGCTATGACAGACAGCTGACTTGTACGCCGCCGGGCCCCCGGGATGCCGGCTAAATGGCTGTGTTCAATATTATGTAGATCAGCGATCCAGATACACTTACTACAGAATATGTGACAATAAGTGTTGTGTAATGCAAGCGATGATTCATGAAAATAAAGGTCTCTAATTAAAAAAAACCCTGATCCCCAACCCCCAAAACCCAGCCCTTACCCTAAGAAATCAAAGAAAACCCCTCCCAAAACCAAACCCACCCCTCCCTAGACAGACCCCCCCCTACCCAAGTACCATCTTTAGGGTACCTGCAATGCCCAATGGATGCCCCTTTGTGAGGAGGTTCCCTGGCAATGTCAGTAAGGGCAAGTTTGGTGGCACAGCAGTGCGCTGTGGCACAGAGTTCAGAAATAAACAGGCCATTCTCCTTTGTTTGCATTATATTTTTAATTCTTTCATTAAACTGTTTCATAGTTTGGGGGGAAAAAAAAAAAGGTGAATGGTGTGGGACATGTGGGCGGCACACTGCCAGGCACTTTGTAAACACCCTGGGTGCGTCGTCACTCCGAAAGGGAGGACCTTGAATTGATAATGCCGATTCTGAATGGTGAACCCGAGGTACTTTGTGTGACGGGTGTAGGGGATTTTAAAATATGCATCCTTCAGATCTAATGTTGCGAGGAAATCTCCCCGACAAAGTGACGGTAGAACCTGCTGCAATGTTAGCATGTGAAAGTGTTCTGATAGAAAGTACTGGTTTAGGGGTCTGAGGTCCAGTATGGATCTGAGGGACCCGTCCTTTTTTGGGATCAAGAAGTACAGAGAGAACACTCCTGTACCTATTTCTTTCACAGTCACGAGCTCGATTGCTCCTTTTAGCAGCATGAGGACTACCTCCTGCTGCAATAAGTGCAAATGCTCTGTGGTGTCTTGGGGGTATGTTGGGTGGAATGGATGTTAACTCCAGACAATAACCATACTGGATAAGGAGTAGTTTCTGTCCTGTAACTACAGTGCTGTAGTAGGGGTATCTGTTATAGTCATAATCTAGTATATAGTCCCGCCCATGTGCATGGACCCCGGAGCAATCAAAAATAATCTCTTAAAGTGTCGAAAAAATGCATAACTCAAGAGCGAATTTAAAGACATAATGCAGCCTATAAACAGGCTACACTGTCCAGTACTTCAACTAGAAATTCCACTAAAAATCCACAAACAGCAAAGTCTGTCCATATTTCTCTTGCCTTCAGCAAAAAACCTCTGGAATGATAGAGAGGAAGACATGGACAGACGAGCCCCATAGGCAGCCATTATGTGGCTCAAAACAGGATACTGTGCCTTTAAGAGAACTTTCCAGAACTCCACAGTATCTCAGAATGCACTGCAGGTCCCTTTTACTTTCAGTTCTTTTTGAAGGCGTAACACGCCAGACCTGTAGCATTCCGTACATGAATCTCTCCACCGGGGAGGAGTGAGGGCGCTTATGACTATAACAGAGGTACCCCTACTACAGAACTGGAGTTACAGGACAGAAACTACTCCTTCTGTAGTAGGGGATCTCGGTGTATAGTCATAATCTAGTGAATAGAATGGCAAGCCCATCCCGACACCAAACGGCGGTGGAGAAAAGAATCACCACTATTGTGCGAACAAATTACGCAGCGAAGCCTGTCCAACCTGAGCATCTGCCCTGGCATCAGTGTCCAGACAGTAATGCTTAGCAAAGGTATGAACAAGACTTCCAAGTGGCGGCCTTGCAAATTTCTGCAATCGGCACATTACGGAGCAAGGCTGTCGTGGCAGCTTTGCCCCTGGTGGAATGAGCCTTAGACTTACCTCCTAAGGTCTTATTAGCTTTCTGGTAACACAGTTGTATGCAGGACACAATCCACCTAGAGATGGACTGCTTAGAGGTCGCAAGACCCGTCCTGACCGATCCATAATTGATAAACAATTGGTCTGACCTACGAAGATCTTTGGTCTTATCCAGATCAAATTAACACCCTCCCAACATCCAGGGAATGTAAGGATCTTTCCGCTGGAGATGAAGGGTTTTGAAAAAACGTAGGCATAGTTATAGTCTGGTTGACATGAAAATCAGAAATAACCTTTGGAAGAAATTTAGGGTGAGTACGCATAACAACCTTAGCAGCATGAAATACAGTATAAGGTTCTTGGCAACACAACGCCTGAATTTCACATACCCTGCGGGCCGATGTAATGGCCACGAGGAACGCCGCCTTCCAGGACAGGTGCTGCAACAAAGCCTTATGAATGGGTTCAAAAGGCTCCTTCATCAAACTGGACAGCACCACATTTAATTCCCATGAAGGCGAAGGAAGCCTGACAGGAGGGAACACTTTCTTCAAGCCTTTCAAAAAATCTTTGATCACAGGGATCTGGAAGAACGAAGTCAGTCAATGCAGCGAGATGAACCTTAATGGAATGAACATTCAGGCCAGACCGCGCCAAATGTAGAAGGTAAGGAAGGATGACATCTTCCTTGCACGTCGTTGAGTCAAAGTTCTTGGACACACACCAGATACAAAACCTCTTCCACTTGTAAGCATAAGAGGTCCGAGTGGAAGGCCGCTTAGACTTCCTCAATATGTCCATGCAATCTTCGGGCAAATTCAAATGGCCATATTGCACTCTCAAGAGCCATGCCGCCAAACTCAAGGACGAGAGGTTGGGGTGCAACATCTGCCCCCTGAACTTCGTGAGAAGGTCCGGCCTGCATGGCAGCCGTATGTGCGGAAGGAGAGACCGGTGTAGAAGGTCCGTGAAACACCACTGCCTGGGCCATTCCAGGGCAATCAAGATCATCCGTGCCCTGGACTGGGACAGTTTGAGGAGCACCGCTGGAATCAGGGGAATGGGTGGAAAAGCGTCCACAAAGCTGCTGGACCAGTTGATCCAGAGTGCATTCCCCAGCGTCCCTTGCTGGTAGTAACTGGAGGCGAAGTCTCGGCATTTGCTGTTTTCAGCGGTGACTAACAGATCTACGTCTGGAGTCCCGCACCTTTCGAAGACTTCTCCTAGCACATTGTCGTTTAGGACCCATTCGTGGTTTTCCTGGATCAGTCTGCTCAGTGAGTCTGCCTCAACATTCTGCACACCTGGTAGATGGGTAGCAGTTATCGACAATACTCTGGCCAGAAGCCAGTGCCAGATAGTCTGCGCCTCCCGAGATAGGGTGCACGATCTCGACCCTCCCCCCCCTGCTTGTTGAGGTAATACATCTTGGTCATATTGTCTGTTTGTACAAGCAGAGAGTTGGTCTGGAAGGACAGATGAAAGGCCTTCAGCACCAAGTGAACAGCTCTGAGTTCCAGGAAATTGATGTTATACGTGGACTCCATCTGAGACCACGTTCCTTGAATCTGTAAGTCTACCGAACGCGCTCCCCAGCCGTAGAGAGAAGCATCCATCACGATAGTCTGAGTAGGAATGTCCTTGTGGAAGGGAACCCCTCTGAGGAGATTCTCCGCTAAACACCAGCACTTCAGAGACTAAAGAGCATGCAGAGACAGTCTTATCTTGTCGTCCCAAGATCTTTTCCTCTGGTCCCATTGGTCCTCCAAGCACTCCTGCAGAGGTCTCATGTGTAGTCGTGCATGAGGAGCGAGGAAGATACAAGAGGCCATCGACCCCAGTAGAGAAGACACCGTCCTCACTGTTGTAGATGGAGCAGTCATAAGAGCCTGAGCCTTCCGAAGGATTGATCGTAGTCGCTCCGAAGGAGACGCACTTGCTGACAGCGTATTGATGGTGGCTCCCAAGTACTGAATGCACTGGACCGGGATCAGGACAGACTTGGACATGTTGATGTGCAACCCCAACTTGTTTAAGAGAACGCACGTCTCCTGGAAGTGTGCTTGAGCTTCCGAGAAGGAGGCCTTGATCAACCAATCGTCCAGGTACGGGTAGACAAACACCTTGTTCTTCCTGAGGTGTGCCACTACCACTGCCATGCACTTCGAGAATGTTCTGGGTGCAGACTTCAGCCCGAATGGCAGCACTGTGTACTGGTAATGGTTTGCGCTGACTTGAAATCGCAGAAACTTCCTGTGTTTGCACGCTATGGGCACGTGGAAGTACGCATCCTGTAGGTCTATGGCACAAAGCCAGTCCCCCTGTTGCAACTGAGGAAAAATCTGATGCAACGACCGCATGCGAAACTTTTCTCTGCGAATCCACTTGTTTGCCTGCCGCAAGTCCAGAATGGGCCTGAACTCGTTCTTGTCCTTCTTGCGCACCAGGAAGAACCGGGAGTACAGACCTCTTCTTCTTTGAGACAGAGGTAGGTCTTCTATCGCCCTTTTCCTGAACAGGATATCGGCCTCCGCCTGGAGCTCGCGCAGTTGATACTGCGAGCTGACCAGAGGGATCGCTGGAGGAGGGCTGATGAACCGAAGACTGTATCCATTGCAAATAATATTCAGCACCCACTTGTCCTGAGTAATTTTTCTCTACTCTGCCAGAAAAAATTGAACGCTTCCCCCCACCGGAGCGGGTAACGGATGAAGGGGAAGTAACCGCTCAGGGTCAAGACCCGGCTGGGCCCTTGTTCGCGGTAGAGGACTGCTGTCCCCCTCTACCCTTCTGTCGTTTCTGGAAGGGTCTCCGGAACTGCTGCTGTTGTTGCTGCTGCTGTCCCGAAGACTGCCCCCGTCCTCTTCCTTGTGCACTGTAGCGCCTCTGAAAAGGCCTGTAGGATTTCTTCTCTTTGGGCTTCTCCAAGCCCACAGCCGTAAGGGTCTCCTCCTCCGCCTTCATGCGGGCCATCTAATCATTTGCGTGTTTCCCGAACAAAGTATCCCCGGAAAAAGGCAGGTTGGCCACCCGCTGCTGGGTCTCCGGCTTGAGTGACCTAAGCCGGAGCCAGGCATGTCGTCGCTGAGATTCCATGGCAGTAACCATGGGCAGCCAACAAGGAGACATCCGCAGCTGCCCTGAAGACCTGATTTGACACCAGCATCCCTTCCTTGAGGATCTCCTGGAAGTCCTCCCTCCTGTCTCTCGGTAGCAGTTTCACGAACTGTTGCAGGGAGTCCCATAGAGCCCGGTCATAACGACCCAGCAGAGCGGTATCACTGGATGCCTTCATGGCTGTGGATGGGGTCCTTCATGGCTGTGGATGGAGTCCCACACGCCTTCCTTCCAGCTGAGTCGATCTATTGACTCTTTATCTGGAGGCACGGTGAAGGACGGGGAGGTAGAGTGTATCTTCCTGGCCGCCGTCACTATCACCGAATCCGGTATCGGATCAACTCTCAGAAAGGCAGGGTCCGAATCCGGGGCCCTGTACTTCTTCAGAAGTCGGGAGGGAGCGGCCTTCACCACAGCCGGTGTGAGGAACAGCTCCTCTGCGGGTTCCTTCAATCCAGGTACTAGTGGAAGCAAAGGGCGAGACAGATGACTCTTGTGGAGCGTCTCGAATATCACTGACGTTGAAGGTGTAGGAGTCGTCACAGCGATACCCAACTTCGTAGCCCCCCTCAAGAGGACCTCCTGGAAAGTGGCAATGTCATCCACTGGAGAAACCCTGGTCTCTGGGGAGTCCGATAAGGTCGGGGAGTAGGAACGGGTCCTGGAAGAGCCCGTGCGGGACCTCGACCCCCACCTCCTATGGCGACGCCTTGATCTAGTGTAGGATCTACGACGACTCCTTGATCTTCCTCTCCGTCCAGAGCATGAACGTGACCTCGGCCGAGGGCGGTCAAACGGATCCACCGGAGTGGGTGACTTGGGCTTGGAAGGAGCCTTCGGTTTAGGCGTACCCTTGGGAGGTGTAGGAAGAATAGGCAGCGAAGTCTACCTCGGTGGAATTGGAGGCGGCTTCACTGGCAACCCTGGTCCAGGATGCGGTGGAGGCAACAGAGGAGGAGTAGGAATCCTCGGGGGGAGGCCCCTCGGTAACGGAGGAGGGGGGAGTCACCTTCCCCGACGGGGTATACACCTTGGAGTACACCGAGCCCGGCGAAGCCTCACCAGCCTGAGACGTTGGCGAACTTCTCACAGCGTCAGGCCTCTTTCCGCCTCTCGACGGCGACCTGCCAGGCCTCGACGGCGACCTGCCAGGCCTCGACGGCGACCTGCCAGGCCTCGACGGCGACGGCGACCTGCCAGGCCTCGACGGCGACCTGCCAGGCCTCGACGGCGACCTGCCAGGCCTCGACGGCGACCTGCCGGGCCTCGACGGCGACCTGCCGGGCCTCGACGGCGACCTGCCGGGCCTCGACGGCGACCTGCCGGGCCTCGACGGCGACCTGCCGGGCCTCGACGGCGACCTGCCGGGCCTCGACGGCGACCTGCCGGGCCTCGACGGCGACCTGCCGGGCCTCGACGGCGACCTGCCGGGCCTCGACGGCGACCTGCCGGGCCTCGACTGCGACCCGGGCCTCGACTGCGACCCGGGCCTCGACTGCGACCCGGGCCTCGACTGCGACCCGGGCCTCGACTGCGACCCGTGCCTCGACTGCGACCTGTGCCTCGACTGCGACCTGTGCCTCGACTGCGACCTGTGCCTCGACGGTGACCTTGACGACAAGAACTCCCGACACCGAACGCCTCCTCTTCGCCGACAGCGAACGTCTGTCGCCTCGACGGCAAGCGCCGACGCCGGGCCTGTCGATGTCGAAAGCTAAACGCCGACGAGGACGACGAAGAAACAGTCACCGGGGACTTCAATGGTCTATTAACATCCCTCGACGCAGAGTGTCGACGTCGTTTAGACTAAGACAACGGGGAGCAGACCGTAGTCATCCCTCTCGACGCCGTAGTGGGCGCAATACACCCAGGCAGAGAATGGTGGCGTTTGCTGGTCTTCCTGCCCCTGGGGAGCCCCCCCAGAGGCCTCAGCATGGGCAGAAGCCCCCCCTCCAGACCCATCTTGTGCCTTCAATCTTCTTTCCTCGAGGCCCTGATGTCTGATCTTCCTGTCCTTCAGGGTCCTGCCAGAGAAGCCTTGGCATATCACACACCACTCAGGGATATGTGAAGGAAGGCAGAGGATACACACCTCATGGGGATCCGATTTGGCCTGCTTCCTGGAGCACTCCGGGCATTTATCGAATAAAGCAGGCATATTCGACAAAAACAGAGTGCAAGAACCAAGGAGAAAGGCACCAAAGTACAATAAAGCACTTAACTTGAGAAAAGCAGTGAAAAAAAATCACCAAAAACCCTTAAAAAGGGAGAGCTCAATGCTCCAGGGTCCTGCTTGCAGGAGCCGGAAAAAAGAACTGAAAGTAAAAGGGACCTGCAGTGCATTCTGGGATACTGTGAAGTTCTGGAAAGTTCTCTTAAAGGCACAGTATCCTATTCTGAGCAAAATAATGGCAGCCTATGGGGCTTGTCTGTCCATGTCTTCCTCTCTATCATTCCAGAGGGTTTTTGCTGAAGGCAAGGGAAATCTGGACAGGCTTTGCTGTTTGTGGATTTTTGGTGGATTTTCTAGTTGAAGTACTGGACAGTGTAGCCTGTTTATAGGCTGCATTATATGTCTTTAATTCCTCTCTTCAGTGTCTGTGCAGTTCTGCATTTTTGCGACACTAAGATTTTTGATTGCTCCGGGGTCCACGCACATGGGCAGGACTATTCACTAGATTATGACTATACACAGAGATCCCCTACTACAGAAGCTTCCTGACCCACCTGTCTGTAGTGATGGATTTCCCGACTGGCAGGAACCGCTGTAGTCTCCCCCCGACCGGTGTTGTATGGTCGGGGGCAGTGACAAGGCGTCACTGTTTGTTAGTGGCGGAGGATCGGGAGCGGTTTCCACGACCTCTGCCCTTGGTGCGGTTTCCACGATAGCCACCTCTACCTTGTTTGGTGTAGGTGGTTTGCGCGCCACCTTTACTGTACTGTGTTTGCTGGGACAGCTGGCATCTGGAAACTCCTCTATTGTTTGAGCAACGAAAAGAACCACCCCTGAACTGTTGCGACTGGAGCGCCCCCATAGACTTTGCAGTCTGTGTCCTTTTTGATCTTTTCCAAGGTGGTGTCCACCTCTGGTCCAAATAAGTGATCAGGGTTTACAGGCTGATTTAGTATGGTGATTTGTATCTCTGGCTTGAAACCGAAGATTCTCAGCCAGGCATGTCGCCGTAACATCACACTTGTGTTAATGGCTCTGGCTGCGGTGTCTTCTGCGTCCAGTGCACACTTGATAGATGCATTTGATACAAGCTTACCTTCCTGTATGAGCATCTCCGCTGCCTCCTTATATTCATCTGGCAAGTGTTGTAACAGGGTCTCAAGTATATCGTAATGGGCCCGGTCATATCTGGCTAAGAGTGCCTGAGTGCTGGAAATGCGCCAGATATTGGCCGCTTGAGCTGCCACCCTTTTCCCTGATGCTTCTAGCACTTTAGATTCTTTGTCAGGGGGAGTAGCATCACCAGTTTGCGAGTTTGCCCTCCTCCGGGCATTGGAGACAACCATAGAGTCCAACAGCAACTGCCCCTTGATGTAGGTAGGGTCCCCAGGCGCCGGTTTGTACTTTCTCAATTCTGGGGTTTATCACCCTTGCCCTCGTGGTCTCTTTAAAAATGTCTCCAGCATGTTTCAAGACACCCTTTAGCATTGGCAGAGTCTTGACAGTTCTTTGAGGTGGAAAAGGTGTCAAACAAAAAATCCACTTTAATAGGGTCAGCATGGAGCTGGACATCATGATTTTTGGCTGCCCTTTTAATAAGTGCATTAAATGCCGCCGAGTCTTCAGTAGGCAAGGTTTTTACAGCATACACATGACTGTCTGGGGAAGTGTGTAGGTCTCCTGGGTCAGCAGCGTCTGCCAGGGTTCATTGTGATCTTCAGGATCAGTGTCTATAGGATAATAGTACTCCTCATTTTCACCTTCCCCTGTCTCCACAGCCGAGTAAGTGGGCGAGATAGCAGCAGTGTCCTGTCCATGTGGTGATATAGGTTCGACAAGACTGGGTGATGTAGTCGAATCCTTTTTTGATGGAATTTTGTATGACTCCATAGGCTGTTCCGGGGCGATCTTTCGAAAGTCTCAACGTGTCCTCGTCGATGAATTGTTCAGACTGCTCTTCAAGCGGAGGTTGTCGATGCTTTGTGACCACTACTGCAGTTGTGGGCTTCGGCCCCGTGGACACCTTCTTGGCCGCTTTGACGGCCGTCTTAGGGGCGGAGGCCTTAGGTACCACTATCGGCATCAGCTTAAACTTGATGGGCGCCAACGATTTTTGAGGTTTACTGGCAGGCCTCGTTGGTGGTGTATCCTTCGGTCCGACAGTTGAAGCCTTCTCCTTAATTCGTTTCAGCGATTCCAACACCTGCTGTGAAAAGGAGGCGGACGGCTGCGTCGACTCAACAGGTTCCTTCGAGCCACCGCCAGGCATGGACTCTAGGTTCGTACTGCTGTTAGCCTTGTCTGGTCGACGCGAAGGATCCAGAACCTTCTGAGCTCCGAGTCCTTTGTGTCGACGGCCTTCGGCGCAGATTTCGGGTCGACGTCCTTGACCAGTTTTTTTGGTATCCCAGTCTTCGGCTCGACAGCCTTTAGCGACCTCACCGGGTCAATAACACCTTTATGCTTCGTCGGTGCCGATAGTTCAGAGGACTTCGAGCCGACCAAAGCAATATGCACTTTTGGTTTCAATTTCGCCTCCAGTGCTTTTGGTTGCGTAGACACCGATGCTTTCACTTTCGATTGGTGAACCTGTGGCTCCTTAGAAGTGTCCGAAGCCGGGCCTTGAGGCGAGGCTGTAGAACCAAGTGTAAGATCTTGGGTAAGGCCATGTGGTGATCCTTCGACCTGAGCCTTATTAAGTGTCTCGGTCTCGGCCCCCGTACCAACGGTTGGGCCTAGCTCCTCGCTCGAGCCATCTTCCACGGCCCCAAAGGCCCAATCGTAGTCTCCTACCTTGTCAACGACGTCTTCATTATCGACCATTTCAATATCAGCGTCGTAGCTGGAGTCTATCTC
Organism: Lissotriton vulgaris; assembly: GCF_964263255.1. Classification (NCBI taxonomy): domain Eukaryota; kingdom Metazoa; phylum Chordata; class Amphibia; order Caudata; family Salamandridae; genus Lissotriton; species Lissotriton vulgaris. The sequence goes on from NC_141694.1 coordinate 362,267,602, forward strand.
CAATGCAGGATCAGACAGGTTCTCTCGAACTTGCTGCCCAACTCCCTCATCCTCTTCGGCATCGAAAATGTTTACCGGGTCAGGTGCCGTCTGCTGGGCCTCCTTGCGCGCTGTGCGTCGAAGTCGAATCGTCTTCTTGGAGCGGAAACGAGAACAAGCCATACAGCTTGATTCATGATCCGGCGACAGGCACTTGTTGCACACCAGGTGGACGTCGATGTGAGGTTATTTTGAGTTGCACACGGGCCATCTCTTGAAAGGGCTCCGTTCCATGATGGTTCGTCGATAAGGCCTCCGGCGTCGACTGGGCCTTCAGTGCCGAAAAGCCACGCGGCTCCTCTGGATGTCCGGCTCAGGCACTGAGCCGGAACAGAACTGGGCACCGATCGCAAGACAATACCGACGATAACTATTTATCAGATTCCGAACTTGAGTTAACAAATATGCATCGGAACCCAATGGCAGAAAAAAATATGAGGATGGAGTCAATGCCCTTGCGCACTGTAGTCCAGGGGAGGAGCCACCTATCTAGTGATACTTCAAAGACTCTTCCAGGACAACAATGTGCAATCATCCGGACCCAACACTAGGCGGCGATCTATGCACAGATATGAATTCAGCAGCCCACATGCATCGAACACAAAGGTAGTACTAAGGTATGCACATCTGCTTGAAAAATAGACTATGGCAATTGCGCTGCTCCCAAGTGAAGTACAGCTGTTTAAGTTATCAAACTATGCCCACCTCAAGCGAATGGAAGCTTGAACAATCCAAGCAAGCAATACGACACGAGAATCTCCAGTTCAAATTTTACTTGTGCTCAAAAGGGTTTCAATCGAAGCCTGCCAGTAAAAGTGTGAATAATATAAGCCTGAAAATGCACGATTTCATTAGCCTAAAAAATGTTTCACCTTCTTTGCTTCAGATGAATTCTAGAAGACACATACACTAAGAAACTGGTAATAACTAATGTCGACTATGCTACTTACCAGTATTCATCTGTTCTTGGTATGTAGGGCTGCTGACATTCGTATCTGTGCATTGATCGCCGCCTAGTATTGGGTCCAGATGATTGCACATTGTTGTCCTTGAAGAGTCTTCGAAGTATCACAAGATAGGTGGCTCCTCCTCTGGACTACAGTGCGCATGGGCATCCCCTCCATCCTCAGATTGTTTTTCGCCATTGTGGCAGAGATGGAGCGTAATACAGTGAGTGATGACCATGCTACATAGTTTTTCTGAATGCTATAGCTGCTACAGGCGCCGGGGAGAAGGGTGGGCGATATTAATGTCAGCAGCCCTACATGAAAAAAACAGATGCATACTGGTAAGTAGCATATACGGTTCGAGGCATGTGGGCTGCTGAATTCATATCTGTGCATAGATTACATTGCAGTCCCTCCTGTTAACGGCGGCTGCTCGTGCCAGCTGCAGCAGTCTGAAAAAGTGTCTTGAGAACAGCCTGTCCTACAGCTGCCTGTTTTGAATGCACATCTACGCAGTAGTGTTTCGTAAATATATGTGTGGTGGACCATGTGTCTGCCTTCCATATCTCTAAAGGAATATTCCCCAGGAAAGCCATGGACGCTCCTAGTTTACGTGTGGAGTGTGCTCTTGGTGGAATGGTTAGTGTGCGTTTAGCCTTAGCATAGCAAATCTGTATACACTTAACAATCCACCTGGCTATCCCTGCTTTGGAAATGGGGTTACCTTTGTGTTGTGGAGAAAATGCAACAAAAAGCTGTTTCCCTGAATTCCTTTTTTTTGTCTATATAGTACATAAGAGCCCTTTGGACATCTAATGTGTGTAGGGATCTCTGCGACATTTTCTGGATTAGGAAAGAAAACTGGCAGTTCTATGGTCTGGTTCATGTGGAACTGCAAAATCACCTTAGGCATGAATGTAGAGTTGGTGCGTAGTACAACTACTTGCGTGGACTTGTATGAACGGCTCTTGAATGGTTAGTGTCTGGAGTTCATAAACTCTTCGTAGTGAGGTAATGGCTACTAGGAAAGCCACTTTCCAGGTTAGAAAACGAAATCTCACAAGAGTGTAGAGCAGGGGTCTCCAAACCGGTCCCGGAAGGCCGGATCCATGCCAGATTTTTGGGAAATCCCCATTGAGATACATGTAGTTTTAAAAATCTGGCATGATCCGGCCCTCCAGGACCGGTTTGCAGACCCCTGGTGTAGAGGTTCAAAAGGTTGTCCCATCAGTCTGGTGAGGACCACATTGAGGTTCCAGATTGGTGAAGGTGGGTGTCTGTAAGGGATCACTCTTTTGAGTCCCTCCAGAAAAGCTTTAACGGCAGGCACTCTGAATAGTGAGGTGCTGCCTGTTTTGAAGATAAGCTGCTAGTGCGGATAAATGTATACGAATGGAATTGTACGCCAGATTACATCTGTATAAGTGCAACAAATAACAGATAATGTTTTGAATAGATGCATCCAGTGGGTTAATGTCATTGTTGTTACAATATATGACAAACCTTTTCCATTTAGCCGCATAGCATGCTCTGGTTATGGGCCATCTTGCCTCCTTGATATTCATATATTCTGGCGGCAAGTTGAGGTAGCCAAATTCTAAGACTTCAGGAGCCAGATCGCCAGGTTAAGCTGTTGCGGATATGGATCCTGAATGTCGCCATGGCTCTGCGTCAAAAGCCTGGGTGTGAGGTGCAGCCTTTGATGCAGTACCACGGATAGTTCTAGAAACGTGGTGTACCATGGTTGGCGTACCCACGTTGGAGCAACCAGGATGAGGGTCCTAGAGTGTTGCCGTAGTTTGCCTGCCACTAGCGGTATTAGAGGTGCTGGGGGAAAGCGTACGCATATTTGCCTGACCAGTTCATCCATATCGCATTGCCCTGCGACTGTGGATGTGGGAACCTGCTGGCGAAGCTTTGGCATTTTGAGTTTTGCCTTGTGGCGAACAGGTCTATCTGTGGATGACCCCACTGTTGGAAGTACGGCCGGAGTACAGATGGATGTATCTCCCACTCATGCATCTGGTGTCTGTGCCTGCTGAGCAGATCCGCCATCTGGTTGTCTTTGCCCGGGAGGTGTTCCGCCATGAGGAAGGTGTTCCCTGCTTTTGTATGTAGTCCATGGCAGTCATGTCTGTCCGGATCAACAAAACCTTGGTGCACAGGTGTATTTTGAAAGCCTTTATTGCCATGAAGATTGCCATCAATTCCATAAGGTTGATGAGCATCCTCTTATGCTGTGCTGTCCATAGTCCCTGCACCGTGTAATGGAGTACATGAGCTCCCCATCCTTAGAGAGATGCGTCCGTTGTCAGTATTATTTGTGGTACAGGCTCTTGGAACGGTCGGCCCTTGCAAAGGTTTTGTGGGTTCCACCAATGCAGAGAGTTGTATGCCCGACCGCTCAGCAACACTAGGTCTTTCCATTGTCCTTGAGCCTGATTCCACTGATGTGCTAAGCACTCCTGAAGCAGGCGCATATGTAGTCTCGCATGCGGGACTATGAAGATGCAGGAGGCCATCATGCCTATCAACTGCATGAACACTCTTGCTGGAAGTGAGTGTTGGGGTCTGAACTTCTGTATCAGCAATTGCATGCGGTTTATCCTCACTGAATTTGGCTGAGCTTTGGCTGGCAGAGTTTGTCGCGCCCAGGTACTGTCGCACGTGGGCGGGCTGAAGATGTGACTTTGGATAATTCAGCGAGAATCTGAGACTGTGAAGAAGATGAATGGTGTGGGACATGTGGCTGGCACACTGCTGGGCCGTCTTTGCTTGAATAAGCCAGTCATCCAGATAAGGGTAGACATCCATGTGCTGTCTCCTTAGGTGTGCTGCAACTGTCGCCAGGCACTTTGTGAACACCCTGGGTGCAGTCGTTACTCCGAAAGGGAGGACTTTGAACTGATAATGTTGATTTTGAATAGTGAACCCGAGATACTGTCTGTGTGATGGGTGTATGGGTATATGGAAATACGCATCTTTTAGATCTAAAGTCGCGAGGAAGTCTCTGACTGAGTAACGGTAGAACCTGCAGTAAAGTGAGCATATGAAAATGCTCTGAATGTAGCTGTTTAGAGGCCTGAGGTTCAGTATGGGTCTCAGAGACCCGTCCTTTTTGAGTATTAAGAAATACAGAGAGTACACCCCTGAGCCTTGGTCTTCTAGAGGCATGTCGTCTTTGCAGCCAGGGCCAATAACACTAGCGTCATGCTGTGTCAGCTGCGTCTAGCGCGCACTACATGGAAGCATTAGTGATAAGCTTGCCTTCTTGGATTAGTAGCTCTGCTCCCTCCTTGTACTGATCTGCTCCCTCCTTGTACTGATCTGGTAGGTGTTGCAACAGTGTCTCAAGGGTATCGTAATGGGACCTGTCATATCTGGCGAAGAGTGCCTGAACGTTGGCAATATGCCAGATGTTAGCTGCCTGCGCTGCCTCGCTTTTCCCTGAAGTTTCCAGTACTTTTGACTCTGTCAGGAGTGGGTGCGTCACCTGTAGTTTGGGAGTTCGCCCTCTTTCGTGCATTAGAAACAACTAATGAGTCCAATGGCAACTGTCCTTTTATATAAGTAGGGTCCACAGGTGCCGGTCTATATTTTTTTTTTCAATTCTAGGGTTTAATACCCTTGCCCTTTCTTTAAAAATGTCACCAGCATGCTTGAGAGCCCATTTGAGCATGGGCAGAGTTTTGACGGTTCTTTCCGAAGTGGAAAAGGTGTCGAACAAAAAATCTTCAACCGGGTCTGCATGTAGTTGTACATCAAGGTTACCTGCTGCTCTTTCAATAAGGGCGTTAATGGCAGTAGTGTCCTCAGTAGATGTTTTACAGTGTATGCCTGAGTGTCAGGGGCATTTTTCGGATTTTTTGGGTCAGCAGGGTCCGCCCATGGTTGGGTTTGAACGGGATCAGTGTCCACATGATAAGTGTCATCCTAGTCTTTGTCATCCCCTGCATCCACATCGGAGTATGTGGGTGAAAAAGAGTGAGGTTCTTGTCCATAGGATTGCAGATGTTCCACAAGAGCTGGCGATGTGGTTGAATCCCTTTTTTTCTTTAGTGGAATCCTACATGACTCCATGGGCGTTTCCGGTATTATTTTCCTTTTATACAAGGACAATCTACCAGTGTCTGAGTCAATAAACTGTCTTGACTCTTGTTCTTCAGGCTCTTCTGTAGCCTGTAGTCCCATCGACATGTTATGGAAAATGAAGTATATTTATTAATAACAAGTCTACCCTGAACTCTTTATGAGTCAGGGAGCTAAGCACAATACAAAACTTACGAAAATACTTCAAGTTGCACAATTTACACAAATGCCCGAGGGACACGAAAAACCATATACACAAAAAGTGAAATGCGAAATACTAGCAGGTAAGTAACACGATCCAGAGGCTTCAGGACCGCTAGGACTACCTTACTAAACCCTAAGGTTAGGAGCAGGAGGCTTAGGGAACTCTGGTGCAGAGTGTGCACTTTCACGCGGGATGCGGGACAAAGTCTATGGATGCTAGTAATTTTAAGTTACTGTTTCCGGACGAATCCGACTAGGTAGACTAAAAACGAAAAAGGATCTGGACACCTGGATAGTGAACCTGCGTTGGAGCACCTAAATGCTCGGGTTACCTAGCCCAGGGGCTGCAGCTGCATAGGGTTCAAATGACGTCGGGAATCCTCGTTGTAGTCTATGGAGCCTGAAAGAAGATGTTGCTGGCAGGCGACCAGTGAAGATGTTACGTGTGATCCAAGGCTGGATCGGTGATGGAGACGACCTGAAAGCAGAGGGGACTCCGTTCTTAATCACTAGCCAGTGATTGTGTGGGCACCAGGATGGCGCCGGATGAGGTAACCGCGATCAGGTGAGTGGGCGATGCTGGACTCTGTAGCCACACGGGCCAGGAAGCGTTGTCGGCGACCAGGCTGGAGGTGCGAGCTGTCCCACGATGGTCTCTGCTGTTGGCGATGCTGGATCCAAGATGGGAGCAACAAACCTTGGCAAAGGCAAGCCCACGCGGTGGAGTCAAGATGGCGTCTGGAGGGGACCAGGAGGGTCCGGGGTGCTCCTCTTTTGGAAGGGAGCAAGGGCCAGTCTGGAGCAACCAGAGTAGCGATGAAATAGTCGTGGTACGTCGTCAGGAGGGGCACTAGCCAACAGGCAAGTGACCGGACAACGCGTTGAGCAGCACAGAGCAGAAGGGCCCCACGCACATCTCGTGGATGCTGGGGGGCTGGACTTCGGTGCTGGAGCTGCTCTGGGTTGGGGCTTCTCAAACCCCAGTGCACTCACTCGAGGATCCCTCAGTGGTCGTGCCAGTTAAGCGTTGTGCATGTTTTGAAGATGGCCGGTCCCTCGGGTCTCGTCACACCCACGAATCTCAGCTGGGCTGATGATGCAGGTAGAGGTCAAAGATGGCAGGGAATCTGGGTCTCGTCGAGCTGGTCTGTCTTGATCCGGAGGATGGACGTGCAGCAAACCGCAAATGCTTAGGTGGTGCCTGCGGGTGCAGTGTGGCTACTCCTTAGCCACAAGGGAGAGTCTTCAGAGAATGTCAAGAGTTCCTTTCGTGGAAAATAGTTCAAGATTATCTAATTTGGGAAGGGGGCCCGCTCCTACCTTTATCCTAAGAAAAGGGGCTGGCACGCGACTAGGTCCTGCCCATGGGTGGGACCAGGAGGGGGGTGGTTACACCCCTCTCCTTTGTCCGGTCTCTCCCCAGCTCAGGGGCTGGGGTGCCCCTGAAACTGGTTTGAGCCGGCATATGCACAGAGCACGGAGTGCAACTTGCAGTCACCTTCCTCTCAGCCCTGCCTACCTGGGATACACAAAATCCTGTCTGGGATGGTGCTAGCACCGTCCCTGACAGGAAACCTTTTGTCCGAGCTCTCCTCGCTGGAAGGACTCCCAGCAGCAGGAGGTCAGACTTGTGTCTGTGGTGGCAGCATCCATTTTGTGATGCTGAGGCTCGAGTTAACTTTAACCGGGGTTCACAGTTATATACATGTCGTGTCCCTCTAGAAGGGTGGAATGCTAACCCCATTGCCAGAATTGGCGAGGGGTTAGTATTCCAATTCGTATGACACCTTACTCGACATGTTTTGATAATGCTATGCCAAAGTTAGCATTTGACCGCGAGGTACATAATGCACTTAAGAGTATATGGTATAGCGTTATCATGGAACAGCTATTAGGACTTGGTTCCGCAAGCTGAAAATGGGCTCAGCTCATGCCAGAGCACCATCTCACATAATTCCAAGCACTCTGCCTTCAGGATTGATAAGGCCTGCCATAGGAGTGACTGATAGGAATATATGTGTCCATTTTAGGGTTAGACATAGGAATACTATATTTAAAGCAAAGGGTGTTTACACCACCTTGCCCTAGCTGTCGTGCAGCCAGTTGTGTCAGATTTGGGTGGCATAATACATGCTGCAGCCCCTGGTAGGCCCTGGGTACACCTATGCCCTGGGTACCTAAGGTACACTGTACAGGGACTGATAAGGTGACTCAGTATCCAATTAGATATGTACCTAAGGTACATGGAATCCATTTTACAGAGAGCAGTGGGCCTGGGGTCCTGATAGCAGGGCCCCAGGTCAACTAAGTCGAAAAACCAGCAAAACACCAGGCAAAAAGTTGGGGGCAACCATAGTCCGATATCCACCTTCCTACAATCCCCTGCATCCACATCTGAGTATGTGGGTGAAAAAGAGTGAGGTTCTTGTCCATAGGATTGCAGAGGTTCCACAAGAGCTGGCGATGTGGTTGAATCCCTTTTTTTCTTTAGTGGAATCCTACATGACTCAATGGGCGTTTCAGGTATTATTTTCCTTTTAAACAAGGACAATCTACCAGTGTCCGAGTCAATGAACTGTCTTGACTCTTGTTCTTCAGGCTCTTCTGTAGCCTGTAGTCCCATCGACACTCCTTTATTGGCTTCGATACCCTTTTTTGGTTTGAACATCTTCGGTTGAACCATCGGTGGCAACCCGAATTTGATTGGCGTTGGAGCGGTTTTAACGAACAAGTTACTTACCTTCGGTAACGATATATCTGTAAGAAACATTAGTTAGTGTTAGATTCCTTACCTTAGAATATCCCCAGGCGTCAGTCTGGATCCGGAAACTTTTGCGTAGCAGTACCCCTGCGCGTCGGTAGGCGTCGTCTGCAGGCGTCCCCTGCGGCTCCGCGTCCGTCGTCGGCGTCGTGCGCCGTGATGACGTCGCTGGAGTACATAGACGCCGCCTCCGCGCGCTGACGTCAGTTCTTTGCACACAGCTTTTCCGCGCCAGGAGACGCAGAGCCATGAGAGAACCAACACTGGTGCCATGTACAAACTAGGGCCCTGAAAGGGATGACCTTAACCCTAGGTATCAGTTCGCAGAACGGGGAGGATGGGTGGGTTCGGTAAGGAATCTAACACTAACTAATGTTTCTTACAGATATATCGTTACCGAAGGTAAGTAACTTGTTCATCTGAAAGAAACACGTTAGTGTTAGATTCCTTACCTTAGAATACATACCCCAGCAATACCAACCCCGGTGGTGGGTCTGCGAACCAATACAAAACTACACCAGAAAGTCCTGGAGGACAGAACGGCCAAAGAAGCCATCCCTCCGGACTTGACTGTCCAGGCAGTAGTGCCTCGCAAAGGTGTGCAGCGAGGCCCACGTAGCCGCCTGGCAAATGTCCTGCAAGGGGACTCCCCGGCCCAGGGCAGTAGTAGCCGCCGTGGCCCGAGTGGAATGGGCCCTCAGCCCAACAGGAGGCTCCTTCCGAGCCAAAGAGTAGCACGCTTTGATGCAGAGGACGACCCATCGAGAGATGGTTCGTTTACAAACCGCCCGTCCCTTCTTCGCACCCACGTAGCCAACAAACAGTTGGTCATCCACCCGGAACTGGCGTGTGCGATCCATGTAAAATGAAAGCGCACGTTTTGGGTCCAGACGATGGAGCCGCTCTTCATCCTTTGAAGGATGCGGAGGCGGGAAGAAGGAAGGGAGGGTGATGGACTGCCCGATGTGAAAGGCCGAAACAACCTTGGGCAGGAAAGAAGGTCTAGTCCTCAGAACCACCTTGTCAGGATGAATGGACAGGAAAGGAGGTTGGACAGAAAGAGCCTGGAGCTCACTCACCCTCCTGGCAGAGGTGATGGCAACCAGGAAAGCCGTCTTTAAAGTCAGGAGACGGAGAGGGCAAGAATGAAGGGGCTCAAAGAGAGCGCACATCAGGAAAGTTAGAACCAGGTTCAAATCCCACTGAGGCATCACAAACGGAACAGGTGGAAACATGTGAGTGATGCCTTTCAAGAATCGAGTTACAATCGGGGATTTGAACAAAGAAGGCTGATCAGGAAGCCTCAAAAAGGCTGAAAGGGCAGAAAGGTAGCCCTTGATAGTGCCCAGAGCAGAGCCCTGCTGGGCAAGAGAAAGAAGAAACAGAAGAACCTCCGAAAGAGGGGCAGAAAGAGGATCCACAGCCTTTGCTGTGCACCATGCCACAAATCTGTTCCACCGACAGGCGTATACCGACTTAGTGGAGGGACGCCTGGCTGCCAGAATAACATCACAGACTTCAGGAGGCAAGTCAAATGGCCTCAACTGCCGCCGCTCAATCTCCAAGCATGGAGGTGGAGACTGGACAGGTTCGGGTGGAGGACCGTCCCCTGCTGCTGCGACAGAAGGTCCTCCTGAAGGGGCAGGCGGATCGGGGGACCGACTGACATGCTGAGTAGCTCGGGATACCAGTACCTTCGAGCCCAGTCCGGAGCCACAAGGATAACTTGGGCCCGGTCGCGCCTGATCTTCTTCAGCACTCTGGGCAGAAGTGGTATAGGCGGAAAGGCGTATAACAGACCGCAACTCCACTCGCGCCGAAAGGCGTCGCCGTGCGAGTGCCGTCTTGGAAACTCCAACGCGCAGAACTGATGACATTGCGCGTTCTCTTCTGTGGCGAATAGATCTAACCAAGGCTCTCCCCACTGCAGAAAGATGCCTTGCGCCACGTCCGAGTTCAGACGCCATTCGTGATCCATCGAGCACCGACGGCTGAGTTCGTCCGCCCTGGCGTTCAGAGAACCTGCCAGGTGTTGAACCGTCAGAGTCACGCCCTGACGTTCCAGCCATTGCCAGAGGCGCAGAGCCTCCTGGCAAAGGGTCCACGACCCCACACCGCCCTGTTTGTTGCAGTACCACATGGCGGTGGTGTTGTCGGTGAACACCTGCACTACACTCCCGTTGACAAAGGGGAGGAATGCCTTCAGTGCCAGACGAATCGCCCGTAGCTCCAACAGATTGATATGGAGCCGGGACTCCGCCGGAGACCAGATGCCTCTGATCTCTGCCTCTCCCAAGTGGCCACCCCAGCCCTGGGGGGACGCGTCCGTCACGACAACGTGCTCCGGTTGGGGAAGGGAGAGGGACTTGCCCCTGACCCAATCGCGGTCCGTAAGCCACCACTGCAGTTGTCTCGCAGTGCCCTCCGAGATCAAGACGTGGTCGGACAAGTTGCCCTGATGCTGGGCCCACTGAAACTTCAGGTCCCACTGCAGAGCCCGCATCCGCCACCTGGCGTGATGCACCAGAAGGATGCAGGAAGCCATCAGTCCCAGCAGCCGCAGCGTCAACCTGACCGAGACTCGGGATAGCGGCTGAAAGATGGGAATCAAAGCCTGAATATCCCGAACCCGCCGTTCCGGAGGATAAACCCGAAACTGCGCCGAGTCCAGAACCGCTCCGATGAAAAGGAGCTTTTGAGAGGGACACAGGTGTGATTTCGGCACGTTGATGGAGAACCCCAGGCCGTGCAAGAGGTCTGCCGTCATCTGAAGGTGGTGGACGACTGTCTGGGGCGAGCCCGCCTTCAACAACCAGTCGTCTAGGTAGGGGAAGACTGAAACCCCTAACCTGCGCAGATGGGCTGCGACCACCGCCATCACCTTTGTGAACACCCGTGGGGCGCTGGTAAGGCCGAAGGGGAGCACGATAAACTGAAAGTGCTCCTGGCCTACCGTGAACCGCAGGTAACGCCGGTGGGCCGGCAGGACGGGGATGTGAAAATAGGCGTCCTGCAAGTCCAACGCTACCATCCAGTCTTGCGGGTCTAGAGCAGCCAAGACCTGAGCTAACGTCAACATCTTGAACTTCTCCTTCCGGAGGAAGCCGTTGACGTTCCTTAGATCCAAGATAGGACGTAGGCCCCCCTTGTCCTTCTTGGGCACCAGAAAGTAGTGGGAATAACAACCACGCCCTACTTCTGGCCCAGGAACGCGCTCGATGGCCCCCTTGGCCAAGAGGGCCGTAACTTCCTCCTGCAGAAGTGTCAAGTGGTCCCCCGACACACGGTGGTTCTGCGGTGGCATGGCTGGAGGAGAGGTCTCGAAGGGGAGGGAGTAGCCCCTTCGGACAATTTGCAGCACCCACCTGTCCGAAGTGATCGTGCGCCAGTGAGCGTGGTGATGGCGAACCCTGCCACCCACTGGCGTCACATGGGGCCGAAAGCACGGACTAGGAGGATTTTGGGGTAGATGCTGCGGGGGAAGGTGTGGTCTGACCCCGCCGTTGTCCCCGACCGCCACCACGGCGGTTTCCACGGCCGCCACCGCGTTGGAAGGATTGTTGCGGCGCGTGGCTGGCAGCACGTGTGGGGGCGCCCCTTCCTTGGCCACGAAAGGGACGAAACGAACCCGGTTGCTGACGCTGGGTCGAGAGACCCAAGGACTTGGCCGTGACCCTGGAGTCCTTGAAGCGTTCCAGCGCGTGGTCCGCTTTGTCACCGAACAGGTGACAGCCATCAAACGGCATGTCCATCAGGGTATTTTGGACATCAGCCGAAAAATTGGCGGATCTCAGCCAGGCGTGACGGCGAATCGCCACCGTCGTAGACATAGCCCTGCCCAGCGAGTCGGTCGTATCAAGACCACACCGAATGGAATATTTCGCTGCATCCCGGCCCTCAGCTACAGCTTGACCGAGCTTTGCCCGCACCTCCATGGGGCATTCTGGCAGCAGCTCCGCGACCGTATCCCACACAGAGTGGGTGTAGCGGCCCAAGAGGCAGGCGGTGTTGCAAGACCGCAGGCCCAAACTAATGGACGAGAAGACCTTCTTTCCAAACTGGTCATACCTCTTGGATTCCCGGTCGGGCGGGGCCGACGGGAATGCGGACTGGGAGGTCGAGGCCTGGATCACCAGACTCTCAGGAGTGGGGTGGGTAGACAGGTACTTGGGGTCGTCCGGACAAGGACGGTGGCGCCTGGCCACGTTCCGATCAACAGGCGCACCTGAAGCGGGCCTGGACCACGTGCCCAACAGAACGTCAGACAAGGCTTCATTAAACGGCAGCAGAGGCTCCAAAGGGCATGACTGCGGCTTGAAGACCTCGGTGAGGATGTTAGGCCTCACGGCCGCGACGGGGAGCTCAAGGTTTAAGGCCTTGGCAGCCCTCATCAGCACCACAGAATAGGCAGCTCCCTCCACCGATGCCACGGTTGGAGGAGAGATCAAACCAGGGTTAGGGGAGTCGTCCAAACCACTGGCATCCCCCAAGTCACCCGTCCAGTCCGGGTCATACTGGCACTCGCGAGCCAGAGGGTCCTCGGACCCCTCCCAACCTTCACCGTACTCCTCATCCTCTCCGTATTCGGAGTCAATGATGAAGACCGGCTCCTCGGGGTTCATGGGCCCCATCGGCGCCGGGACCGGCGTCGTGCGACGCCCATCCGGCGCCGCGTCCGGCGTCGGAGAAGGTAAGGGGACGGCGCCGCCCGGAGCCGGCGCCGGAACCCCACCGCCGGCCGGAACCGGCAGTGGAGAACCGGCGCCGCGCGGGGACGGCGCCGGGGGTAACCCCGATGGCAACGGCGCCGGGGAGGCCGGAAGACCAGCCGGCGCCGATCCCGAAGGCCCCTGCGGCGCCGGGGTCGGAGCCGTCGGCGACGCCGGGCCCGGAGCACCCGACGGCGCCGAGGCAGGGACACCCGAACCGCCAGGGCCCCCAGACGGTAGCACTGGGCCCGAAGGCGCCGTAGGCCCCGTCGGAGAAGCGAGCGCCCTCATGGCCATGAGGAACGCCTCGATCTCCTCAGGCGTCGCGCCATGCCCAGGGACCGGAGGGTATGAGGCAGGCCGCGCCGGCGACTCTCGCGGAGCCGCGGGGTTGGGGTCACCCGAGCCCCCGGCCGCATCGCGCGAGCGTCGGGGGGAGTCGGGGGTACGATGACGACGCCCCGACTTCTTGTGCTTCCTACCTGACGAGCCTGACGAGTGGTGTCGACTTCCGGAGCGCCCAGCGCGGCTCCGCGACCGCTCCCTCGAACGCTCCCCCGACCTCCGGCCGGACCGGGACCGCTCCCGGTCCCGACGTGGGGCCGACACCCGGAGCTCCAGCAGCTTGCGGGACCGCTCCCGCCTAGCCTTGTTGGTAAGGGCCCGGCAGTCGAGGCACGATTCCACGTCGTGGTCGGGGCCCAGACACCGGAGGCAGAGGCGGTGATGGTCTGTGACCGACATCGTGCGCTCACAGTCATCGCAATTCTTAAATCCAGGCATCCTATCAGGCACAATAGAGAAAAAAGTCGAAAAACTTGGTCAAAGACCGGAGTACTGCTCTTCCAGATCTGCGTCCACTGGCGCGGAAAAAAGAAGAACTGACGTCAGCGCGCGGAGGCGGCGTCTATGTACTCCAGCGACGTCATCACGGCGCACGACGCCGACGACGGACGCGGAGCCGCAGGGGACGCCTGCAGACGACGCCTACCGACGCGCAGGGGTACTGCTACGCAAAAGTTTCCGGATCCAGACTGACGCCTGGGGATATTCTAAGGTAAGGAATCTAACACTAACGTGTTTCTTTCAGATTGGTCCGACCAACTTTGGGGTTGGGGCCTTTTTCGGTCCGACCGTTGTAGCCTTTTCCCTGATGCGTTGGGAGTGATTCCGACACCTCTTTGGACATGAATGGGGTTGTTCGAGTTGACTCGACCGGGTCGTTTGAGCCGGTCTTTGACTTGGCCGCAGGCGTCGACCGGGGATCGACCCCCTCTTTCGGGTCGAGCACATTGTCCGTGCCGACTTTCTTCGCCGCGGACTTCGCTGGTTCGATGGCCTTGACTTTGGCCTTCGGCGCCCCAATCTTCGGATCGATGACCTTTCTGAATTTGTCGGTATCGACGTCCTTTTGTTTCTTCAGCTCCGAGGGGTTTGAGGCCTTGAAGCCGACCAGAGTTAGCTGCACTTTTGGTTTCTGATTTGGCAGTGAAGATTTCGGTTTCTTTGGATCGACCGATGGCATTTTTGGACCGATGGCTCTTTATATGTGTCCGTAGCTGGGCCTTTATATGGGGCTATAGGACGAGTCTGTAGATCTCTGGTAAGGCCTAGTGGCGATCCCTCGACCTGAGCCTTATGGATTGTTTTATCTCGGGCTCCCGTATCGACGATGAGGCCTAGCTCCTCGCCTGAGCTATCTTCTACGGCCCCAAGGGCCTCTGCGTCGTCTCCTACCTCAACAACGTTTTCTTCCTCTTCGAATAGCTCCTCATCTTCGGCGTCTGACCCTGTTTAGAGCCATGACTCAGAGTATGAGTGTTCACCCTGATCCTCTAGATCAACGATCGGTCCCGAAGATGTTTACTGGATTAGGCGCCGACTTCTGCGACTCCAATCGAGCCGCGCGACGAATCTGAAGAGTTTTCTTCGACCTGAACCGGGCACAGGCCATACAGTTGGCCTCGTTGTGATCCAGGGACAGGCACTTGTTGCACACTGGATGGACATCGATGTGCGGGTATTTAGCATTGCAAAGTAGACACCATTTGAATGGGCTTCTTTCCATTCTAGGGCGGAGATTGGATCTAGTATGGAAAGAAAACCGGCAGAATCCTTGATGTCTTTCCAAAGCAAAGTTATCGGTACCGAACGAAACTATACAGACGTAGAAAGTTTTCCTAACTTGAGCTAAGATAGTAACATACAAACCCAATGGCGGAAAAAAACAATCTGAGGGAGGGGATGCCCATGCGCACTGTAGTCCAGAGGAGCCACCTATCTTGTGATACTTCGAAGGACAACAATGTGCAATCATCCGGACCCAACACTAGGCAGCGATCTATGCACATATATGAATTCAGCAGCCCACATGCTTCGAACAGTAGTGGTTAGGTCACAGTTTCCAATGGGCACAGATTTTTGTTTTCTTTATCACTTCGGCACCGTTCAAACTTTCCAGAAAAGAAGGGGTAGTGAAGGGTGTGCAGCCAGATACAGTATCAGAGAAAGGGACTTTTCCTATTCATTTATAATACAACGCTTTATGAGAAAGTGCCATCTGTCTTGCATTGGTATGCCCCCACTTTGTTTCTGAACTGATGTGCTTTGACTGCGTGTGCCCTGGGTTCCTGCCAACCAGGTACCCAGGGGGCCTGTGTTCCTTCCCTAAAACTAAAAACCCAATTGGCATCTCTGGCCACCTGTCAGCCCCTAGTAAATGGTACCCTAGGTACCCAGGGCATGGTGACCAGAGAAACCCCCCCCCCGAGGGCTGCAGCGCTTATTGTGCCACCCTTAGGGGCCCTGTACCCTGGCACCCACACACTGCCTTTGCAGGCTGAGTGCCAAAGTACAGAACTACACCAAAAAAGTAGACAGGTGTGCCATGCCCACAGAACCCACTGCCCTGGCATACTTCAGTCACCCCTCTAGCTGGGTGCCCCTTGGCAGAGGTCTGGGAACAGGTGCATGAGCCCTGTGCCCCTACACTACCCAGGGCCTTTCCTGTGCACAAAGTACAGTGATGCCATGAAGAGTATATGGTGCTGGGAGATTGTCATTACGAACTCCACAGCACCATAATGGCTACACTGAAGACTGACAAGTTTGGTACCAAACCTCTCGGCACATTAAACCCGCACTGATGCCAGTGTGGGATTTAATGTAAAATTTACCAGAGGGCATCTTAGAGATGCCCTCTGAAACCCTAACCTACAATCCACGTCTGAGCTGAGTGGCTGCAGAGGCTGCCACACAGCAGACATGTTGCTGGATCCCTGGGTGGGGAGCACCCTGCTTTCCTGGGCCTGCAACAATGCACATCCTGGGCGAGGTGCTAGGCCTCCTCCCCCAGGATGGGCAGAGGGAAGCTTTAAAGGCATGCCACCTTTGAGCTTCTCAAGACCATTTGCTGTATCCAGCAACTGGCCCCCACCAGTTCTAACCCCCACTTTGGCGGGAAGGCTGGCAGGAAAAACTACGTCATGAAGGGGGGTGTACCAGCCTGTGCCAACCCCACCTCTCAAGTGGGGAGACTAGGTGAAGCGTGACACCGGGCTCCGTCCATCTTGTAGATGGGGAGCCCTGCCCAATCCCAGCTAGGCTCCTGCCCCCCTCCCACAGGGGAGGAGATGGCTAGGGGGTGTACTCACTCCAGGACAGGGACCCATTGGTCCCAGTCCTTGCCCTACCTGTAACGCCCCTAAAATTCAGTATTTAGGGGGCTCCCTGAAACTTCCATCCTCAGATCCCAAAAGAAAAAAAGAAGAAAGAAGATCAAGAGGAAGAAGACCCGCCGTGCAGCTGCTAACAGGACGACAACTGACTTGGCCCATTCCTACCGGCCTGTCAATCCTGGAACCTGCTCCTGCCGAACTTACTGGCGACTCCTGCGGACAGCAACCTTGGGACACCCAGAGGACCTGCCTACCTTCACTCTCCTAAAGACTGGGACTCCCATCAGCAGAGGCTCTGCTGCAACAACACCCCCCTGGTGCCAGCCAGGAAGCTCCGGACCAGCCCACTCTGCACCCGCCGAGCCTGGGCCGTGCCCCACCGAACTAAGACTACGAGGACGCACCCCCGGCGACTGGCACCTTAAGTCCAGTGCCCGAAGATCCTCCTAAACGAACCAGACGACGCCTGCAGACTCAGAACCAGGGGCCACACCAACAGCAACCAGCTGAGGGTAAGCTTTCCCGACACCTAAAGACACCCCTGCACCAGGCCCCTCCCTTTGGGGTACCTACCTGTGCTCCAAGTGGCCCTTGGAGTGTCTCCGGCCCAGAGCCTACAGCATTTGTTCCTTTTTGACCTTTCCCATTGGATAACATTGAGCGCACGACAGCTCAAGAGCACCCGACACCCAGCCGCCAGAGTGCCGCTGGGTGTGCCACCCTGGTCCTATCCTACTCCCCTCCCCCCCCTTGCCCATAGCAGGTGACCAGGAGCCCAGCTACCACAGCCATGTGTCCTGCTAGCCAGCAGCCACCAACCAAAGACCCCCTTTCCCTCATTTGATATCATTGGGCCTAACTACCTCTGCACCCGGCCTCCCCTATGCTGCTGGGGCTGAACCAGCTGTACTTACCTGACCCTGGGGGACCCCAGAGTCTATACCCAGAACCTTAGCTTCACCAACCAAGTACTCACCTGGAAACCGGAACTCACTTACCTGCCATTGGATAACATTGACCAATTTTGACTCGAAAATTTTACAAGTGTAAGTTTTGGAAACTGAAAATATTCATATAAAATCAGCCGAAAGTGACCCGAGTACAGCTGTTTTTCGCTTTTGCTCCCTTACCTATAGGATGTCTAGATGCGCACAGTCGATGTATGTAACTTGTGATCATCTTCATTGCAATCCCTTATTTTTTTAATGATTTAATATTGAACTTCGAATACCACTTCTTACGTCTTACGGCCCGTGGCCTTTTGCTTCTTCAATTAACACTATGGTTAGCTCTTGGCATTGTTCACATCTATTCCTCTTGGGACGCGGCCGTCCCTGTTGGGTTGTAGGCGGCTTGCAGTGTTTAACATCTAAAAGTTCTGTTATTGTCGTTGACTTGCTTGCTCTGTGTAGGAAGGTGGTACCTGACTATGGTTGCCCCCAACTTTTTGCCTGGTGTTTTGCTGGTTTTCTGACTTAGTTGACCTGGGGCCCTGCCAATCAGGACCCCAGGCCTACTGCTCTCTCTCTAAAATGGATTCCATGTACCTTAGGTACATTTCCAATTGGCACTGGGCCACCTTATCAGACCCTGTAACTCAGGGCATAGGTGTACCCAGGGCCTACCAGGGGCTGCAGCATGTATTATGCCACCCCTCGCTGGCCATCTAAATCTGACACAACTGGCTGCACGACAGCTGGGGCAAGGTGGTGTAATCACCCTTTGCTTTAGATATAGTATACCTATATCTAACCCTAAAAATGGACACACAGATTCCTATCAGTCACTCCTATGGCAGGCCTTGACAATCCTGAAGGCAGAGTGCTTGGAATCGTGTGAGATGGTGCTCTGGCATGAGCTGAGCCCGTTTGCAGCTGCGGGACCAAGTCCTAATAGCTGTTCCATGAAAACGCATACCATATACTCTTGAGTGCATTATAATCCTCGCGGTTAAATGCTATCTTTGGCATCACTTTATCAAAACATGTCGAGTAAGGTGTCATACGAATTGGAATACTAACCCCTCGCCAATTCAGGCGACGGGGTTAGCATTCCACCCTTCTAGAGGGACACGACATGTATGTAACTATGGCACCCCGGTGCTCACTACGCATCTGCTGGCTAGAACCAGTTCCAGGGGCACACCAGCCCGTGACCTGGGGAAAGTCCGGCATGGGAGAGGGGTGTAACCACCCCCCTTCCTGGTCCCACCCCTAGGGCAGGACCTAGTCGTGCACCCACCCCTTTCTTTAGGATAAAGGCAGGAGCGGGACCCTTCCAAATTAGATCATCTTTGAATCAAGAAACTACTTTCTACGAAAGGAACGCTCGACTTCTTCTTAAGATTTCTCCCTTGTGGCTAAGGAGTAGTCACCCTGCATCCGCAGGCACCATCTAAGAACTCTGCGGTTCGCTGCACGTCCTTCCTCCTGAATCCGACTGACCAGCTCGACGAGACCTGGCTTCCCTGGCACCTCTGACCTCTACCTACCTCTACAGCTAAGCTGAGAACCGTAGGTGCGACGAGACCTCGAGGGACCGGCCATCATCAGAACTGCACGACTTCTATCCAGCACGACCGCCGAGGGATCCTCTGGTGAGTGCTTTGGGGTCCGAGAAGCCCCGACCCTGAGCAGCTCCAGCACCGAAGACGAGACCCCCAGCATCCACGAGATCTGCGTGGGGCCCTTCTGCTTTTTGGCTGCTCACCGCGTTGTCTGGCTACTAGCCCGCTGGCTTGTGGCCTTCCAGACGACGACCGACATCACCACTGCTAGTCTAGTTGCTCCAGACTGGCCCTTGCTCCCTTCCAAAAGAGGAGCACCCCGGACCCTCCTAGTCCACTCCAGACACCATTTTAGGTCCACCGAGTGGGCTTGAATTTGCCAAGACTTGTTGCCCCAATCCTGGGTCCAGCGACGTCGACAGCATCAACCATCGTGGGACAGCTCGCACCTCCATCCTTGTCGCCGACAACGCCTCCTGGTCCGTGAGACTGCAGAGCCCAGCGTCGCCCACTCACCTGGTCGAGGTGACTATCCGGTGCCATCCTGGTGCCCATCTGATCACTGGCTAGTGATTCAGGACTTGGTCCCCTCTGCTTACAGGTGTCTTCCATCTTCGATCCAGGCTTGGATCCATCGAACAATCTTCACTGGTCGCCTGCCAGCAACTCCTTTCAGGCTCCTGGTTCGTCAACGAAGGTTTCCGACGTCTTTTCATACCTATGCAGCCGCAGCCCCTGGGCTAGGTAACTTCGGCATTTCGGTGCCCCAGCATAACTCACTATCCAAGGGTCCAGATCCACTTTCGTTTTCAACCTACCTTATCGGGTTCACCCGAGAACACTAACTTTGCTTTTACTAGCCTCCATAGACTTTGTCCCGCATCCCGCGTGAGAGTGCACACTCTGCACCAGAGTCCCCTAGGCCTCCTACTAGTAATCTGAGGGTTCATTAAGGTAGTCCTGCCTATTAGTCCAGTACTTACCTGCTAGTAATTCCGCATTCCACTTTCATAGTATATGGTTTTCCGTGCCCCTCGGGCCTTTGTGTAAGTTGTGCAACTTAAAGTATTTTTGTAAGAGTTTTGTTGTGTGCTTAGTACCCTGTCCTCATAAAGAGTACAGGGCTGTTGTGATCTAAATAAATACACTGTTTGTGTGGTGTCCTTTCACTTGGTGTTCAAGGGGTATATGTAATGGTATAACAGCTGGCATAACACGCCCTCTAGAGTTTAGCCCGAAGACTGCTCTTGTCCATGCTACTAAGATAGCTGGTCTATCGGTTGACTTACAACCAATCACCATAAGGGTTGTTTGGACTGATACATAGTGATCACTAGAATAGTGAACACTGAATATCAGGCCAACTTCTCACTCAGCTCAGCTGAACTTTCACTAGCAGGCCCGCTTGGTTGTAGGCAACTTTAACTGTGTTCTTTGCTCTGTATTCTGTCAATAACAGGTTTAATAATAAAATCAGCCGAATTCCAAAGTACTCAACTATGAGCAGGGGAAAAGGAGTAGTTTCTTACCTGTAACACCAGTTCTTTAGTAGGGGTATCTGTACCTTGCAGCCCAGTACTGAACTGCAAAAGTAATCCTTAACGGATTTACTAGTAATCTGTATTTTCTCCATAGGAACCTATTGTCTGCTTTTCTATGAAATTTCTTCTGTCTACTTTTGAAAACTTGAAATATTCTTTAAAAATCATACGAAATACTGAAACGCAATTACCTACCTGTTTTAAGTTACGATCCCAGGTCAGGCCTTAGGATCCCAGTACTGGATTACACAAGTAACGCAATAGTACTTTACCTGCAACCTTAATTTTCTCCCATTGAATAACATTGCCAGATTTTTATTGAAAAGTGTTAACTTTCAAAACTGCTTTATATGCATGAAAAATCACTACAGTAACTAAAACGTTTTTGCTAATCTGGTTTAAGCTTAGACTCCAGGACTGAATCTAGGATCTAGTCCTGAAACTACTTAAGTATCTGTACTGTAAAACTGTACTTTTATGACGACAATCCATTGAACTCCATGCTTTAGTGTCTTGACTTGAAGTTGCCTTTAGCAACCCCTGTACCTATTGTGTTTACAAACTTTATTGCTTCCTTGCAACGTAATTACACGAGAGTTCTCATATCTAGCAAAGTATATTTTATGCCTGTTGGTTCTAAAAACAAACTATAGCTTTTGGTATAAAAACAACTGGCCTAGAGTTCAGTCTTTGAGTGTTTGAAATACTTTGCTGACTGTACAACAAATGCTTTGCACTTCCCTCTGGTACTGCCTTACTGCTGGACCAAGCTACCACTTCTGAGTGTAAGGTCAGTCCTGACTTTAACCTCTGTTATACTTTTGGGGCTTGTGGACTCTATACACACACTGTACTTCATTATAGTCCAGTATATATCGAGCCACTTTCTCACACACTTTTGCTTCCAAATACAGGAAACAATATGCGAAACCGAATTAAACTTAACTTTGCATGAAAGTAGAACTTTACTAACGAAAGTGCCTTGATTTAAATTTGGTGTAAATCCTTTGAGCAGTCTGAAAAAAAGGCATAAAATTGATGGGCATGAAGAGAATTAAGACCACATCTAAACATCAATTCGCTAATGTGCACAAATGATGGTTTGCATACTTCTGTGGACCCAAACTTTAAACGTAAAAGATTTATATCAGAGTAGATGGGGGAACTTTTTCTCCTGGAGCGATTTTACGTGCTGGCCACAACTTGGAGAAACATGTTGATAGTACCTTAACAAGACAAGGAGACCCCGGTTCCAGAGTCCTGGGGAAAAAACAAGCATTTGCAATGCAATAGATCTCGCATTAGGAAAGTTTGAGATATTGGAATTGTAAATGACAATTTTTTTATTTGTGTGTTGGTTTTGAAAACAGCAAAATCAATAGCTTTGTCATTTACAATGCCAATAGTTTTAAATTTCGCAAATTTGACACCTATAGCATTAGTAATGCAATATGTTTTGTATTTACGTGACTTAGATGTATTGATATTACAAATAACAATGGCTTCATTTTTTTAAATACTTTAAAAGTTATTGTAATTTATAATACCAATAACTTCAACTTTTTTTAAATTACTTTTGTGAAGATTATGTTCTGTGTAATTTATTGTGACGAAAATCAAAGAACAGAATTGAAATATTAACATCTTTGTAATACAGCTCGAAACATTGAGGGACCATATTTGAACCAGTTGTTGTTGAATGGTTGCACAGATTGATGCTGGGGTGGCGTTCAGTGGTGCTGTGGCATTCAGTGATGTTGTGGTGCCCCTGAGTGATGCTCTGGTGATGCAATAGAAAAAGTGAGGACAATAGACAGATAGAGTGAGGGCGATAAGAGTGAGGGCAATAGAAAGAACTTTCCTAATGGAGATCTGTTGTGGGTCAATAAACCCGTAATGCAAGTTGGGAATGCTTTTTTGAGTCGCAAAATGGGTGTCAAACGTACAAAAGGAAACTGCTACTTACCAGTATGCATCGGTTCTTGGCTTGTAGAGCTTCAGTGTTACACACTGTGCATAGATGGCCGCCTAGTGGTGGGCCCGGATGTTTGCAGTTTGTTTTGTTGTAGAAAAGTATTTGGAAGTCACGGGATAGGCGACTCCTCCTTTGGATGACACTGCGCATGGACATCAACTCCATCCCCTGATTGTTTTTCCTTATTAGGGAAGTGATGGAGCTGTACAAGAAGTAGTGCTGTCCATTTGATTTG
The DNA here is from genome assembly GCF_964263255.1 of Lissotriton vulgaris. Classification (NCBI taxonomy): domain Eukaryota; kingdom Metazoa; phylum Chordata; class Amphibia; order Caudata; family Salamandridae; genus Lissotriton; species Lissotriton vulgaris. The sequence goes on from NC_141694.1 coordinate 362,290,285, forward strand.
TATCTGATTAAGATAATACTGGAACAGATAATGGTAGCCGGGCAGGCGGGTGGTCGTGTGTAACTCTGCAGCTCTACATGCCAAGAAGAGATGCGTACTGGTAAGTAGTATTTTCCGTTCGAGGCATATGAGCTTCAGATTACACACTGTGCATAGATTGTATAGAAGGACCCACACCTAGCGGCGACCACCAGTACCGTTGCAGTTGTTTGAAACAATGTTTTGAGTGCAGCCTGGCCCACAGTGGCATGTTTAGTTTTCACATCCACACAATGTTTTGTGAATGTGTGCTGTGTAAACCATGTAGCTGCTTTGCATATATCATCTAGGGAAATGTTCCCTAAGAATGCCATTAAAGCCCCTATTTTCCTTGTAGAATGGGCTTTTGGAGGAATTGTTAACGCAAGTTTGGCTTTTAGGTAACATATTTGTATGCATTTAACAATCCACCTAGCTATCTCTGATTTTGAAATTGGTTTGCCTTTAAGTGGTGGTGAAAAGGACACAAAGTTTAATTTTACGAAAAGGTTGTGTCCTTTCTATGTAGTAAGTAATGCTCTTTTGACGTCTAAGGTGTGTAGAGCTCTTTCTGGGACAGTTTGTGGATGCGCGAAAAATATGGGCAGCTCAACAGATTGATTTTGATCGAACTGTGAAATGACTTTTGGAAGGAATTTAAGATTCTATGGCAGGACCAGAGGCTTCGGATTATGCCTTCCTTTCTTCACTTTATTTCTCACAGCAGCAAGAAAAACATGTAAAAAACTACTTTTCCCATGAACACCAGGGAAAAAACAGGAAATTGAACAGTAAGTCCTTTCTCAGTCTCTATGCACCGGCAGCAACCATCATGCCTTGCAACCACTTCCTCTTCCTTCGCTGCTCAGCAGCAAGTTAGGTGGTTTTTCTCTTCTGTCCTGGGTTTTTTGTGGGATTCTGTGGGCAGCGCGTAGATTTGTTGTTGGCGCTGGTGTTTGCGACCCCTACAGGTCCCCTTTGGTACCGCGGGACGCTTCGGCGCTCCTCACGCGATTTGCAGCCCCAGTAGAGTGCGGTGCACTCCGAGCGCCGCTAGGGGGCAGTGCTTTCTCTGTCAGGCGCGCTATAATTCGCGTTATACGCGTTTTGTACCGCGTTTTTCTGCAGCTTTTGCGCCGTCCCTTGCTACCCAGTGCTGACACCCTACGGGGTCGAAATTAGGTTCTCCTCACACTGACGCCCCGAGTGGGTTGTATTTGGTAGATCGAACACCCTGACCGGGTCGTAATTTGGCGCTGGTGCGCAGCGCTTGGGAACGCTTGGCTGGGTAGCGCCCTAGTACACAGAGGGCTGTGCGTTCCCTGGGCTAGCCCCGTAATTTGTGCCTTTTGGCCGCCACATCCTCTGGGTTGCCCAGATCCATATTGTGCCCTCAGGGATCTCGTCAATTGGCTGTGCTGTACCTCTCTCCTGTGGAGCCCAATTTACCTCGTTATGCAGGGGGAGTCAGGCCAGTACCATGAGGAAGACCCTCTCTCTTATGCCACCTGGGATGAGGATTTTTACCAGGCGGTGGATGACTCCATCTACAAGGCAGTGGATCAAGCCATGGTACCACTAGAACAACGCCTGACGGCGCGCTTGGACGAGGCGTATGCAAAAATTGCGGCCCTCATTCCGGCGCCTACTCCGACCTCGGATCCTTCCCCGTCTGAGCTTTCCCCCCCGCCTAAAAAGGCTTGCGTTGAGGGGATCGATCCTGTCGCCTTTGACAAGGTCCGGCACGCCTTTAAGGCGCTTGAGGAACCGTTACCTGTTCCTGCTCAGCCGGTAGTTGTCTCTCCTGTTACCCCCCCGTACCATGTCCCCAGAGCCACGGCAGGATGAGGATTCTCCGGATTCGGAGGAAGAGGCCTGTTCCTCTAGCTCGTGGCTTTCTTCCCAGCCATCCACGTCCGCGGCCCCTTCGGATATGTTGGACCCGGACGAGATCGTCCACCCGCGGTCCTCCGAGTGGGTGCCGGGGACAAGGTGGCTTCGTATGTAGCGAACCGTCTCCGTAAACCGGTGGACAAAGACGCTCGCAGCAGTCTTCGGGCGGAGTGTCCCAGACCTTCCTGTAGGAGAGTAGGGTCTGCAATCCTATGATCACCCAGATTTTTTTGCTTTTGTTTCACTGGTTTACGACTTTCTCTGGCTGTGGGCCTGCCAATCAGACCCACAGCCTGGCTGTTCTCTTTCTAAATTACCTCATGTACCCTAGGTGCATCTACCAATTGGTACTGGGCCACCTTATCAGACCCTGTAACTCAGGGCATAGGTGTACCCAGGGCTGCCAGGGGCTGCAGCACGTATTGTGCCACCCCTGGCTGGCCTCCTAAATTTGACACAACTGGCTGCATGACAGCTGGGGCAAAGTCGTGTAATCACCCTTTGCTGTAGGTGTAGTATACCTATACCTAACCCTAAAATGGACACACAGATTCCTATCAGTCACTCCTATGGCAGGCCTTGACAATCCTGAAGGCAGAGTGCTTGGAATCGTGTGAGATGGTGCTCTGGCATGAGCTGAGCCTGTCTGCAGCTTGCGGAATCAAGTCCTAATAGCTGTTCCATGATATCGCATACCATATACTCTTAAGTGCATTATAATCCTCGCGGTTAAATGCTATCTTTGGTATTGCTTTATCAAAACATGTCGAGTAAGGTGTCATACGAATTGGAATACTAACCCCTCGCCAATTCTGGCGACGGGGTTAGCATTCCACCCTTCTAGAGGGACACGACATGTATGTAACTGTGAACCCCGGTTAAAGTTAACTGAAGCCTCAGCTCCACAAAATGGATGCTGCCACCACAGACACGAGTCTGACCCCCTGCAGCTGGGAGTCCTTCCAGCGAGGGGAGCCTGGACAAAGGGTTTCCTGTCAGGGGCGGTGCTAGCACCGTCCCAGACATGGTTTTGTGTATCCTGGGTAGGCAGGGCTTTACAGGAAGGTGACTGCTGAGTGGCACCCCGGTGCTCACTACGCATAGGCCGGTCTGAACCAGTTCCAGGGGCACACCAGCCCCTGGCCTGGGGAAGTCCGGCATGGCTGAGGGGTGTAACCACCCCCCACCTAGTCCCACCCATAGGCAGGACCTAGTCACCGGGTCAGCCCCCTTTTTTAGTATAAAGATGGGAGCGGGCCCCCTGTTAAAATTAGATCATCTTTGGAATCAAGATACCACTTTCTTCGAAAGGACTTCACGATTTCTTCTTCAAGATTCTCCCTTGTGGCTAAGGAGTAGTCACCCTGCATCCGCAGGCACCATCCTAAAGAACACTGCGGTCTGCTGCAAGTCCTTCATCACGAATCCGACGACCCAGCTCGACGAGACCCGGCTTCCCTGGCCCCTCTGACCTCTACTCACCTCTACAGCCCAGCTGAGAACCGTGAGTGCGACGAGACCTCAAGGGACCGACGATCGCCAAGACTGCACGACATCTTTACTGCAAGCCCACCGTGTCCTCCACTGGTGAGTGCTTTGGGGTCCGAGAAGCCCCGACCCTGCGCAGCTCCAGCACCCAAGATCAGCCCCCCTGCATCTCCACGATCTGCGTGGGGCCCTTCTGCTGTTTGCTGTGCACCGCGTTGTCTGGCTACTAGCCGGCTGGCTTGTGGCCCTCTGAACGACGCCCAACGACTTCACGACTGCTGGTCTGGTTGCTCCAGGCTGGCCTTTGCTTCCTTCTTCAAGAGAGGCACCCCGGACCCTCCTGGTCCACTCCAGACGCCATTTTAGGTCCACCGCGTGGGCTTGAATTTGCCAAGGCTTTGTTGCCCAATCCTGGGTCCAGCGACGCCGACAGCTTCTATCTTCGTGGGACAGCTCGATCCTCCATCCTGGTCGCCGACAACGCCTCCTGGTCCGTGAGATCTTCGAGTCAAGCGTCACCCACTCACCTAGTCGAGGTGGCTACCATCCGGTGCCCTCCTGGTGCCCACTGACTACTGGCTAGTAGTCTCGAACTTGGTCCCCTCTGCTTTCAGGTGTCATCTATCTTCAAGATCCAGGCTTGGATCCGACTGAACTTTCTTCACTGGTCACCGGCCAGCATCTTTTCTTCCGGCTCCTGGTCCGTCTACGAGGATTCCCGACGTCTTTTCAGACCTATGCAGCTGCAGCCCCTGGGCTAGGTAACTTCGGCATTTCGGTGCCCCAGCATAGCCTCACTATCCAAGGGTCAGAATCTACTTTCGTTTTCTCCCTACCAGGTCGGGTTCGCCCGAGAACACTAACTTTCTAATTCCTAGCTACCATAGACTTTTGTCCCGCATCTCGCGTGAGAGTGCACACACTGCACCCGAGTCCCCTAGGCCTCCTAGACATAATCTAACGATTCCCTAGTCAAGTCCTAGCGATTCCAAAAGCTATTAGTACTGTACTTACCTGCTAGGAATTTCGCATTCCACTTTCAGAGTATATGGTTTTCCGTGCCCCTCGGGCATTTGTATATACTGTGCTAACTTAAGTATTTTTGTAAGAGTTTTGGTTTGTGCTTAGTACCCTGTCCTCATAAAGAGTACAGGGCTGTTGTGATCTTTAAATAAATAACTGTTTATTTTCATAACACTTGTGTGGTGTCCTTTCACTTGGTATTCAAGGGGTATATGTGTGGTAAACAGCTGGCTTAACGCGCCCTCTCGAGTCTTTAGCCTTAGACTGCTCGTATCCACGCTACTAGGATAGCTGGTCTATAAGGTTGACTTACAACCAATCATCAATAAGGGTTGCTGGACTGATACATAGTGTTCACTAGAATAGTGAGCACTGCATATCAGGCCACCTTCTCACATTGGTGAGCAGCGGTTGGGATTTGAGCTTGCTGTTGTTTTACCACACGTATCCTAAGAATATCTTGTTGAAAGATCACATAAGTACTGTTAGGTACACATAACTAAAGCTTAGAATACTCTGAGTTCTACTGAACCAGCTGTTGTAGCTCCTCAAGGCTTAGCACACCTTGGCTGCAACTCTTAGCAAGGGATCAGTAGGTAAACACATAGTGTAGGTAGGTGCATCACTTACACCACACTAGAAACAGTATGTCGGACAAAGGAGGAAACACTGAGGTTCCCCTTGTGTCAGTTGACCCTCCACAGGTCATCCCTTCAAGATATACTGCGCTTAGCTTCCATGAGTTACGACAAGTGTGTACCTCTAGGAAGATTAAGCAGGGGTCTAACCCCACAACTGCCTTTCTGATTGGTCTCTTAGAGACTCATGATGCAAGGAGGGCTGGTAACCCAGACCCTTCTAATTCAGATGGCAACATGCCCTCCTTACAGGGTCCCTTTGATGCCCAGGACCATCCTCTTCAGGAAGCAGATGATGCTGATGATGAGGATGATGATTTGGTATCAGGGGATGAGGCAGAAAAGGAACAGGTAGAAGTCAGCAGACTAACCAGGTCCAACTTAAGCAGACATGAGATGGGCACTAGGGGACCCTTGGGGCCACTCTCAGGTCAGCTTAACATTGGGAATGGACGAGATAGATCTCTATCAAGAGGCTCTATCAGATCCCTTCATACCAATGGCTCTCAACGTTCCTCTCAAAGGGGAATGACATCTCCCCAGAGGAGAATGTATGAAGCTAAGGAAAAGGCAGCCAATCTGAGGATTGAAAGGGAAGAACTTGCCCTGGCCAAAGAGAGGCTTGCCTTTGCTAGAGAGCAACAATTGAGTGGGACAGTCCCCACTGGTGGCAGCATTGTACCTAGCAATAGGGAAAGGAGTTTTGATACAAAACACCTTGGTAAGATAGTGCCCCCCTTTAAACAAGGGGATGACATCCACAAATGGATTACTGCTTTGGAGAGGGCCTGCACTGTGCAAGGTGTTCCCCCAAGTCAGTGGGCAGCTATCTTGTGGCTCTCCTTTGAGGGTAAAGGAAGAGACAAGCTCCTCACCACAAGGGTGGAGGATGCTAATGATTACCAAGTCTTGAAAAATGCACTGGTTGATGGGTTTGGCCTAACCACTGAGCAGTACAGGGTGCTGTTCAGGGATACCCAGAAAACTCAGTCTCAAGATTGGGCTGACTTTGTAGATTGTGCCACTAAGGCTTTTGAGGGCTGGTTGCTGGGCAGTAAGGTTACTGATTATAAAGGATTGTACAATTTGATGATGAGAGAGCAAATTTTAAACAATTGTCAGAACCAGTTGTTGCATCAGCATCTTGTTGACTCAGATCTGACCTCTCCCCAAGAATTGGGAAAGAAGGCAGACAGATGGGTTAGAACAAGAGTTAAACAGAACCAGGGCCAGAATCAAGGTGGTCAGAAGAAAGCAGACCAGAAGGGTAAGGATTCGAAAGGGGAACAAAATGACCAGAAGTCTTCGACAGGTCCCCAACAACCCAAAGAGGGTGGGGGTCAGGCTCCCCAAAAGAAGAAAGAAGGCCAATCTAAAAGGTGGTGCCAATACTGCAAAAGTAAAACTCACTGGTTTAGTGAGTGCACCAAGAAAGGAGGAGGGCAGACTCCTGCCACTGCAGCCCCTAAGGCACCTGTGCCCCCTAGTACAGCCAGCAGTGGTAGTGCACCTCCCAAGGGTTAACCCTGGGTTCTGAGGGGAGTGACAACTTAGTTGGCACCCTCACTCAGGCTGTCCTTGTCAGTACAGGGGATATGGATATGTCCCCTGACATAAGTCCCAATACTTTGGGCAAATACAGACAGACACCTTTTATTAATGGAAAAATGGCTCAGGCCTATAGGGACACTTGTGCCAGTGTCACAATGGTGACACCTAGCTTTGTGGACCCTGGACAGATCATGCCAGGTACAGAATTCCTGGTGACCAATGCAAGCAATGTCACTACCAATCATAGTATGGCAATTGTAGCTTTCTCCTGGGGAGGGGTAACTGGCCAAAAGAAGGTTGTAGTTAGTTCAGACCTCCCAGTGGATTGTTTGTTGGGCAATGATTTGGAGTCATCACAATGGTCAGAAGTGGAGCAGAGGACTCATCTGGAAATGTTAGGTTTGCCAGCACATGTGTTTGCTGTGACTAGGTCACAGGCCAGAAGATGCCCCACTGAACAGGTGCTGGATCCTGGAACAATGGACCAGACACCTTCCAAGAAAAAGAGCAGTAGGGTTAAGGCTGTGCCTTCCCCCTTGCCCCAGGTTGTGGATCAAGTCTCAGAGGAGGCTGACCTGCAGGAATTGAGGGAAACTGAGCCTAGAGAGTTTGAACTTGATCAAGTTGAATTCTTGGGTTCAGGGGGACCCTCAAGGGAAGACCTGGGGAAGGACCAGTTAGGCTGCCCTTCTCTTGAACCCCTCAGACAGCAGGCTGCTGCTGAGGCTGCTGGGAACGCCACAGGTACCCACAAGGTATACTGGGAAGATGGACTCCTGTACACTGAGTCAAGAGACCCCAAGCCTGGCATGACCAGGAGGCTGGTTGTACCCTTGTCTCAGAGAGGTTTCCTACTTACCTTGGCCCATGAGATTCCCTTAGCAGGACACTTAGGCCAGACAAAGACTTGGGACAGGCTTGTCTCACACTTTCACTGGCCTCACATGAATGAGGATACCAAGGAGTTTTGTCGCTCCTGTGTCACTTGCCAAGCCAGTGGTAAGTCAGGTGGCACAACAAAGGCCCCCCTTATACCAATGCCTGTGGTGGGGGTGCCCTTTGAAAGAGTGGGGATTGACATTGTTGGTCCAATGGAACCCCAGACAGCATCAGGGCACAAGTTTATACTGGTGGTAGTGGATCATGCCACCAGGTATCCTGAAGCTATTCCACTTAGGACCACCACAGCCCCTGTGGTGGCAAGGGCCCTAGTTGGAGTGTTCTCCAGAGTGGGCTTCCCTAAGGAGGTTGTCTCTGACAGAGGTGCAAACTTCATGTCAAGCTATTTAACTGCTATGTGGAAGGAGTGTGGTGTCAATTACAAATTCACTACACCCTATCACCCACAATGCAATGGGCTTGTTGAAAGGTTCAACAGGACCCTAAAAGGGATGATTCATGGACTACCTGAAACACTCAGGCGTAGATGGGATGTCCTGATGCCCTGCCTTCTGTTTGCTTACAGAGAGGTCCCACAAAAGGGGGTTGGCTACAGCCCTTTTGAACTTTTGTATGGGCATCCTGTGAGAGGCCCCTTGTGTTTGGTGAAGGAAGGATGGGAGAGACCTCTCAAAAAGCCTGCAACCAACATAATGGACTATGTACTTGGTCTCCGCTCCAGGATGGCTGAGTATATGGAGAAGGCATCAGAAAACCTTAAGGCCAGTCAAGAACTTCAAAAAGCTTGGCATGACCAAAAGGCTGTCCTGACTGTTTATCAGCCTGGACAGAAGGTGTGGGTGCTGGAGCCAGTGGCCCCAGCAGCACTCAAAGACAAATGGTCTGGGCCCCACACAATCCTTGAGCAAAAGGGAGAGGTCACCTACCTGGTGGACCTTGGAAATCCCAGGAGTCCCCATAGGGTACTCCATGTCAACAGGCTCAAAGCATATGTCGACAGGAAGGACATGAGCTTGCTCATGGCCATAGATGAGGGACAGGAGGAAGAGAGTGACCCTCTCCCAGACCTGCTCACTCAGAATCCTGATGATGGGTCAGTAGATGGTGTTGTCTTTTGTGGCAGCCTCTCTGAACATCAGCAGAAAGACTGTAAACAGGTTCTTCAGTCTTTCAGACGTATGTTCTCTCTGACACCCAGTCAGACCAATTGGTGCACCCATGAGGTTGACACTGGTGACAGCCTGCCAGTCAAGAGTAAAATCTACAGGCAGCCTGATCATGTTAGAGACTGCATAAAAACTGAAGTGCAGAAAATGTTGGAATTGGGAGTCATTGAACCCTCAGATAGCCCTTGGGCTAGTCCAGTAGTTCTAGTGCCAAAGCCTCACACCCAAGATGGTAAGAGAGAGATGAGGTTTTGCGTAGACTACAGGGGTCTCAATGCAGTCACTAAGACTGATGCCCATCCAATACCAAGGGCAGATGAACTTATAGATAGATTGGCTTCTGCCAACTACTTAAGTACATTTGACTTAACAGCTGGGTATTGGCAAATCAGGTTAGCTGAGGATGCCAAGCCCAAAACAGCATTTTCAACCCCTGGTGGGCATTATCAATTTGTGGTAATGCCCTTTGGTCTGAAAAATGCACCTGCCACCTTCCAAAGGTTGGTGAATCAAGTCCTTACTGGGCTGGATGACTTCTGTGCAGCATATCTAGATGATATTGCTGTCTTTAGCTCCACCTGGGAGGATCACCTGGTCCACCTGAGGAAAGTGTTAGAGGCTCTGCAAGCAGCAGGCCTCACTATCAAGGCCACCAAGTGCCAGATAGGGCAGACACAGGTTGTATACCTGGGCCACCTTGTAGGTGGAGGCCAGGTTCAGCCACTGGAGAGCAAAATACAGTCAATCAGGGACTGGGCTCCTCCAACCACCCAGACTCAGGTTCGAGCTTTCTTGGGCCTGACTGGATACTACAGAAAATTTGTCAGGAACTATGGTTCCATTGTGACACCATTAAATGAACTGACAAGTAAAAAAATGCCAAAAAAGGTTCAGTGGACAGCAGGCTGTCAAAAAGCATTCGATGACCTAAAGCAGGCCATGTGCACAGCACCTATCCTTAAGAGTCCAGACTACTCCAAACCATTCATTGTCCAAACAGATGCTTCTGAGTTGGGTGTGGGAGCTGTTCTTTCTCAACTGAATTTTGATGGTCAGGATCAGCCCATTGCTTTTATAAGCAGAAGGCTGACCCCCAGAGAGAAGAATTGGTCAGCTATTGAGAGGGAGGCCTTTGCTGTGGTTTGGGCCCTGAAGAAGCTGAGGCCATACTTGTTTGGCACTCACTTCAAGATTCAGACCGACCATAAGCCCCTCTTGTGGCTAAATCAGATGAAGGGTGAAAACCCCAAACTGCTTAGGTGGTCCATTTCCCTACAGGGGATGGACTTTACAGTGGAACATAGACCTGGTACTGATCATGGCAATGCCGATGGGCTCTCCAGATATTTCCACTTAGAACAAGAAGACTCACCTGGTCAAGGTTAGCTTATTGTCCCAAAGTTTGGGGGGGGGTCATGTAGGAGAGTAGGGTCTGCAATCCTATGATCACCCAGATTTTTTTGCTTTTGTTTCACTGGTTTACGACTTTCTCTGGCTGTGGGCCTGCCAATCAGACCCACAGCCTGGCTGTTCTCTTTCTAAATTACCTCATGTACCCTAGGTGCATCTACCAATTGGTACTGGGCCACCTTATCAGACCCTGTAACTCAGGGCATAGGTGTACCCAGGGCTGCCAGGGGCTGCAGCACGTATTGTGCCACCCCTGGCTGGCCTCCTAAATTTGACACAACTGGCTGCATGACAGCTGGGGCAAAGTCGTGTAATCACCCTTTGCTGTAGGTGTAGTATACCTATACCTAACCCTAAAATGGACACACAGATTCCTATCAGTCACTCCTATGGCAGGCCTTGACAATCCTGAAGGCAGAGTGCTTGGAATCGTGTGAGATGGTGCTCTGGCATGAGCTGAGCCTGTCTGCAGCTTGCGGAATCAAGTCCTAATAGCTGTTCCATGATATCGCATACCATATACTCTTAAGTGCATTATAATCCTCGCGGTTAAATGCTATCTTTGGTATTGCTTTATCAAAACATGTCGAGTAAGGTGTCATACGAATTGGAATACTAACCCCTCGCCAATTCTGGCGACGGGGTTAGCATTCCACCCTTCTAGAGGGACACGACATGTATGTAACTGTGAACCCCGGTTAAAGTTAACTGAAGCCTCAGCTCCACAAAATGGATGCTGCCACCACAGACACGAGTCTGACCCCCTGCAGCTGGGAGTCCTTCCAGCGAGGGGAGCCTGGACAAAGGGTTTCCTGTCAGGGGCGGTGCTAGCACCGTCCCAGACATGGTTTTGTGTATCCTGGGTAGGCAGGGCTTTACAGGAAGGTGACTGCTGAGTGGCACCCCGGTGCTCACTACGCATAGGCCGGTCTGAACCAGTTCCAGGGGCACACCAGCCCCTGGCCTGGGGAAGTCCGGCATGGCTGAGGGGTGTAACCACCCCCCACCTAGTCCCACCCATAGGCAGGACCTAGTCACCGGGTCAGCCCCCTTTTTTAGTATAAAGATGGGAGCGGGCCCCCTGTTAAAATTAGATCATCTTTGGAATCAAGATACCACTTTCTTCGAAAGGACTTCACGATTTCTTCTTCAAGATTCTCCCTTGTGGCTAAGGAGTAGTCACCCTGCATCCGCAGGCACCATCCTAAAGAACACTGCGGTCTGCTGCAAGTCCTTCATCACGAATCCGACGACCCAGCTCGACGAGACCCGGCTTCCCTGGCCCCTCTGACCTCTACTCACCTCTACAGCCCAGCTGAGAACCGTGAGTGCGACGAGACCTCAAGGGACCGACGATCGCCAAGACTGCACGACATCTTTACTGCAAGCCCACCGTGTCCTCCACTGGTGAGTGCTTTGGGGTCCGAGAAGCCCCGACCCTGCGCAGCTCCAGCACCCAAGATCAGCCCCCCTGCATCTCCACGATCTGCGTGGGGCCCTTCTGCTGTTTGCTGTGCACCGCGTTGTCTGGCTACTAGCCGGCTGGCTTGTGGCCCTCTGAACGACGCCCAACGACTTCACGACTGCTGGTCTGGTTGCTCCAGGCTGGCCTTTGCTTCCTTCTTCAAGAGAGGCACCCCGGACCCTCCTGGTCCACTCCAGACGCCATTTTAGGTCCACCGCGTGGGCTTGAATTTGCCAAGGCTTTGTTGCCCAATCCTGGGTCCAGCGACGCCGACAGCTTCTATCTTCGTGGGACAGCTCGATCCTCCATCCTGGTCGCCGACAACGCCTCCTGGTCCGTGAGATCTTCGAGTCAAGCGTCACCCACTCACCTAGTCGAGGTGGCTACCATCCGGTGCCCTCCTGGTGCCCACTGACTACTGGCTAGTAGTCTCGAACTTGGTCCCCTCTGCTTTCAGGTGTCATCTATCTTCAAGATCCAGGCTTGGATCCGACTGAACTTTCTTCACTGGTCACCGGCCAGCATCTTTTCTTCCGGCTCCTGGTCCGTCTACGAGGATTCCCGACGTCTTTTCAGACCTATGCAGCTGCAGCCCCTGGGCTAGGTAACTTCGGCATTTCGGTGCCCCAGCATAGCCTCACTATCCAAGGGTCAGAATCTACTTTCGTTTTCTCCCTACCAGGTCGGGTTCGCCCGAGAACACTAACTTTCTAATTCCTAGCTACCATAGACTTTTGTCCCGCATCTCGCGTGAGAGTGCACACACTGCACCCGAGTCCCCTAGGCCTCCTAGACATAATCTAACGATTCCCTAGTCAAGTCCTAGCGATTCCAAAAGCTATTAGTACTGTACTTACCTGCTAGGAATTTCGCATTCCACTTTCAGAGTATATGGTTTTCCGTGCCCCTCGGGCATTTGTATATACTGTGCTAACTTAAGTATTTTTGTAAGAGTTTTGGTTTGTGCTTAGTACCCTGTCCTCATAAAGAGTACAGGGCTGTTGTGATCTTTAAATAAATAACTGTTTATTTTCATAACACTTGTGTGGTGTCCTTTCACTTGGTATTCAAGGGGTATATGTGTGGTAAACAGCTGGCTTAACGCGCCCTCTCGAGTCTTTAGCCTTAGACTGCTCGTATCCACGCTACTAGGATAGCTGGTCTATAAGGTTGACTTACAACCAATCATCAATAAGGGTTGCTGGACTGATACATAGTGTTCACTAGAATAGTGAGCACTGCATATCAGGCCACCTTCTCACACTTCCCTAGAGGGGAAAGTGGCCATGACCCCAGATATTGACCCCAAGATGGCCACTTTTCTCGCAAAATTTGTGAAAGACCCCCGGAAGGGCATCAACCGGTCCTGGAGCACGTGCCAGGACAAACTGCTTGACGCAGTGGGCCCCATGACCAAAATCCTCGACATGGCGGAGGAGGCGAAGGTGTCGGGGACGCCATTTCCCCGAAGTATTGTGTAATTGGGCGCAGCGAGCCATAGTTTTCCTTGGAAACGCAAACTGCGCCCTCTCTACTGAGAGGAGGAGGTCGCTGCTCATCAAAATCAACCCTAAACTGGGTGACCTCGCCTCTTCGGAGGCGGGCGCCGTAGTGCAGGGCGGTTTATTTGGCGATCCTTTTATTAAGGAGCTGGGCAAGTTTGTTGCGACATTTACGTCTTTGGACCGGGCCCAGTCCAATATAAAAAAGGTGTTTGCCCCTCGGGTTTTTGAAGGGGCCGGACGAGGCAGGGACCGCTCGTTCGGCCGGGGTGCTCCCTCCGATAGAGGCCAAGGCTGCGGACGTGGACATGGTCAGGGACATAACTCCAAGTTCGATAACTTTTACCCCACCAGGGGTCAGAAATTCAGAGGACGTGGTGTCTATCGAGGCCAACAAGCTGGACGAGGTGAGTGTTCTGCCTTCTGCGACTTTACGGGTGGGAGGTCGCCTGGCGCAGTTCTTCCCAGCATGGCTTTCCCTTACCAAGGACGCTTGGGTACTTAAGACGGTTCAGGGCTTCCAGCTGGAGTTCCATGGCCGTCCTCAGCAGCCCCAGCGTCCGCGCCCCATTACCTTTTCGCAGCGCGATGCGGCATTGGTGCGAGACGAGGTTTCCGCCCTCCTTCACAAAGGGGCGATTTGCCGCGCATGCGAACATCCGGACAGCTTCCTCAGCAATCTCTTCTTGGTCGACAAAGTAGATGGAGGCTGCCGTCCGGTTATCAATCTCAAAGAGTTCAACGAGTGGCTGGTTTACTGCCATTTAAAGATGGAGGGAATCCCCCTCCTGCGGGACGTGCTGCGACCGGCCGATATGATGGTCCGGCTCGATTTGAAGGACGCCTACCTGGCGGTCCCGATTTTCCCTCCACACCGCCGCTTCCTCCAATTCAAATGGGACGGACAGGTGTACGAGTTCACCACGCTGCCCTTCGGGCTCTCTTCCGCGCCGTGGTGTTTCACAAAGGTGCTCCACCCCGCGGTGGAAGCCTTGCGGGCTCGCGGTGTCAGGTTGATAGTGTATCTGGACGATCTGCTTTTCATGGACCAGTGTCCGAAGCGCTTGAGGGCCCAGTTGCAGTGGACCTGTTGCAAGGTCTGGGGTTTGTGATAAACGAGAAGAAATCCCTCAGTGCGCAACCTTCCTTGGGTTCAGCATAGACTCGGTTTCGGCTACCTTGAGTCTCCCCGCACGGAAAATGTGCAAGATTCGCCACGAGTTGCGCCAGACTCTGGCAAAGTCAATGGTCTCGTTGCGGCATCTAGCACGGATCGCAGGCCTGTTGTCATCTTCGATTCAGGCCATCTTCCCTGGGCCGCTTCACTACCAGGCGATGCAGCGGTTAAAAGCGTACCACCTCAGGCGGGGCCTCACGTACTCGCAACTGATTCCACTGTCAGTGGAGGTACGGGACGTAATGCGCTGGTGGCTGACGCACATGGAGGCCTGGAATGGTCGTTCCATATTTGGGTCGGCTCCCGACATTGTAATAGAGTCGGGACGACAGTCGCGCAGGTTGGGGGGCCAGGTGCGGGGATTTCTCCACCGGTGGCGCCTGGTCTACCCACGAGCAGTCTTTACACATCAACTGCTTGGAATTGCTGGCAGGCTCCTTTGCGGTCCAGTGCTGGACCAAGGAGCGGGTGCAGTCGTGTGTTCTTCTGCAGATGGACAACGTGTCTGCGGCCCGATATATCAACCATCTGGGTGGCACCAGATCCAAGATGCTAGCGGATCTAGCGCGGGACTTCTGGCACTTTTGCCTGGATCATCAGGTCTCGGTCACGGCGGAGTATTTGCCGGGCTGTCAGAATGAGGTAGCCGATTGGCATTACCGGCATCTCCTGGATGCCAGCGTTTGGAAGCTGGATCCGGAGATATTTTCCCGGTTGATGGCCTGGTGGGGCCCGTTCTCAGTGGATCTGTTCGCCTCGCGACTGGACCATCAGTTGCCGAGATGTTTCAGCTGGCGCCCAGACCTGTCGGCGGAGGCAACGGATGCGTTCCTCCAGGACTGGTCGAGCGAGCAGGGTTATGCGTTTCCCCCGTTCTCAATGATCACAAGGGTGTCGGCGTTACTGCGCCGTCAGTCAGCACAGGTGGAGATGATCACGCCTTGTTGGAGGTCTCAAGTCTGGTTTCCGGTTCTTCTGGAACTTTCTTGGGATTTTCCAATACTACTCCCCCACTCTCCTCACATTCTCCTGAACCCGGACGGGAATCCCCACAGGTTGGTTCAGGAAGGTTCACTGAGGCTGATGGCATGGCGGATCTCCGGCGTCGCTGGTCTCTCCCAGGCCTTTCGGGAAAGGCAGAGGATCTGCTCTCAAAGGCATGGGCGGACAGGACCACCAAGAGATACCGGTCTGCCTGGCACAGGTTGCGTCGCTGGTGTGTGCGACGGGGTCTCGATCCCGTGGGGACGGATGTAGTCCATATCCTTAATTTCCTTGCCGACTTGGTAGATGAGGGCTTGGCCTATAGGTCTCAATACCTTCCGCTCGGCCATTTCGGCGGGGCATGACCTGGTTCAGGGTTCCCCGATTGGGGAGCACCCTTTGGTTTGCAGACTATTGAGAGGGGTTCGCCTCTCGCTGCCCCCCGAACCGAGGTATTCAGTCCTCTGGGACGTCAACAGGGTTTTGAACTTGTTTCTCTCCTGGCAGCCGAATAGGTTTTTGTCCCGCAAGGAGCTTTCTGCTAAGCTAGCAATGCCATTATGTCTGATTTCGTGCAGAAAAGTCTGACGTGCGCGCGTTCGATATTTCAGCGCGGACCTTCTCCCCTGAAGGGGTGTCCTTTACAGTGAGCAGGAGGACTAAGACCCTTACGAGGGTTATTTCATATCCGGCCTTTCCGGATTCCCAGAAGCTGTGTGTAGTGCAGTGCTTCCGTGCATATGAGGATATGACTGAGGATACTCACCCTCCGGGCGAGCGACAACTACTGATTGCCCTACGGAAACCATACAAGGCTGTTTCTTCCCCAACCATCGCTAGATGGGTGCGTTGGGTGATGCAGGAGGCGGGGATTGATACAAAGAAGTTTGGTGCTCATTCAACTAGGGGAGCCATGGCCTCGAAAGCCTTTACGCTAGGGGCTCGATTGGAGGACCTGATGAGGGCCGCGGACTGGTCCTCGGACTCCACCTTCAAGAGGTTTTATTTTAAGCCAGTAACAGATGTGGCTCGGCTTGTGGTCGATAAGCTTTGAACTGGCATAATCCGAAGCCTCCGGTCCTGCCATAGAATGAGAATTTGCCTAGCCTTGGTGCTGGTAAGTTCCAATTCTATTAAGGACTCGGAGGCGAGGATTACCCCCCCCCCTGAGACTTCCTGGAAGTGATACCTTCCCGTATGGACCGTAATCTATTTACGTTTTTTTCATGTGGTTCTTAATGGTACTGTTCTACCTGCATTGTACTATGTACCTGATGATCCGTGAGATCGGGTCCTGACAGATTTTCTTCCAGGGACTGATGGACCGAAACAGGATGCGTGAAGTTGCCGGACAGAGTGCTTCGCGCGAAGGAAGAGGAAGTGGTTGCAAGGCATGATGGTTGCTGCCGGTGCATAGAGACTGAGAAAGGACTTGCTGTTCAATTTCCTGTTTTTTCCCTGGTGTTCATGGGAAAAGTAGTTTTTTACATGTTTTTCTTGCTGCTGTGAGAAATAAAGTGAAGAAAGTAAGGCATAATCCTCGCCTCCGAGTCCTTAATAGAATTGGAACTTACCAGCACCAAGGCTAGGCAAATTCTCATTAGTGTGTAGAACCACTTTATGATGCATTTGCAAAAAGGGTTCTTGAATGGTAAGTTCCTGTAGTTCACGGACTCTTCTGAGAGAAGTAATAGCTACTATGAAAGCTACTTTCCAAGTTAGGAATTGCAATTCACATTTGTGTAACGGTTCAAAGGGAGGTCCCATTAAGCGTGTAAGAACAACATTTAAGTTCCATATTGGTGAAGGTGGCGTTCCAGGAGGGATTATTCCTTTGAGTCCT
This sequence comes from Lissotriton vulgaris, assembly GCF_964263255.1. NCBI lineage: Eukaryota > Metazoa > Chordata > Amphibia > Caudata > Salamandridae > Lissotriton > Lissotriton vulgaris. Next base: position 362,307,343 of record NC_141694.1, read on the forward strand.
TCCATGAAAGCTTTTACAGCAGGTACTTTAAACAGAGATAGGTGTTGTCTATTTTGTAAATATGCTACAATGGCAACAAGGTCTGATAGAAGTGTAGGCTAAATTACACTTTTGAAGGTGTAATAGGTATCCTATGATGTGTTGGATAGACCCATCTAAAGGATTAATGTGGTTGTTTTGGCAGTATATTACAAATAGTTTCCACTTTGCTGCATTACATGCTCTAGTAGTGGGACGTCTGGCTTCTTTAATAACGTTCATGCATTCTGGAGGAAGGTTGAGGTAACCAAACTCTAGGACTTCAGGAGCCAGATCGCTAGGTTGAGCTGAGCTGGGTCCGGGTTTCTGATCTCTCCATGGTTCTGGGTTAAGAGGCGTGGAGATAGGCTTAGTTTTTGGTGTGGTACCACAAATAGTTGCAGCAGCTTGGTGTACCACGCTTGTCTGGCCCAAGTTGGGGCAACTAGAATGTGTGTTAGGGAATGTTGCTGTAGCTTGCGTACAACTAACGGAAGTAGTGGGAGAGTAGGAAAGGCGTACGCAAATTTCCAGGACCAGTTCATCCATATTGCATTGCCCTTGGACAGCAAGTGTAGATATCTGGCAGTGAAGTTTGGTCATTGTGTGTTTTTGGGTGGCGAAGAGGTCTATCTGAGGTTGTCCCCACATTTGAAAGAACGGGTGAAGAACTTGTGGATGAAATTCCCACTCGTGGATCTGCTATGTCTGTCGACTTAGCAGATCTGCCATGGTGTTCTGTACTCCTGGAACATGTACTCCTGGAACATGTTGGGCTAAGAACTTTTTTTAGTGATATAGCCCATCTCTATATCTGCTGCGCTAACAGAGCTGCAAAGTGTGTTCGCCCTGTTTTTTTTATGTAGTACATGGTTGTCATATTGTCTGTGTGGAATAAGACAGCTTTGCCGGATAGTTGTTTTTGGAATGCTTTTAGGGCTAGAAAAACAGCTAGTAACTCCAAGTGGTTGATGTGGAGTAACTTTTGTTGCGGTGACCACCTGTCTTGCATGGTGTGATGCAGTAGGTGAGCTCCCCAGCCGGAGAGCGACGCGTCTGCTGGCAAGACTATTTGAAGAACTGGCTTTAGGAACGGTCTGCCCTGTGAGAAGGTGGCCTGATATGCAGTGCTCACTATTCTAGTGAACACTATGTATCAGTCCAGCAACCCTTATTGATGACTGGTTGTAAGTCAACCTTATAGACCAGCTATCCTAGTAGCGTGGATACGAGCAGTCTAAGGCTAAAGACTCGAGAGGGCGTGTTAAGCCAGCTGTTTACCACACATATACCCCTTGAATACCCAGGTAAAGGACACCACACAAGTGTTATGAAAATAAACAGTTATTTATTAAGAATCACAACAGCCCTGTACTCTTTATGAGGACAGGGTACTAAGCACAAACCAAAACTCTTACAAAAATACTTAAGTTAGCACAGTATATACAAATGCCCGAGGGGCACGGAAAACCATATACTCTGAAAGTGGAATGCGAAATTACTAGCAGGTAAGTACAGTACTAAGCCTTTGGAATCGCTAGGACTTGACTATAGAATCGTTAGATTACTTCTAGGAGACCCAGGGGACTCGGGTGCAGAGTGTGCACTCTCACGCGTGATGCGGGACAAAGTCTATGGTAGCTAGGAATTGCAAAGTTAGTGTTCTCGGGCGAACCCGACCTGGTAGGAGGATAACGAAAGTGGATTCTGACCCTTGGATAGTGAGGCTATGCTGGGGTCCGGAAATGCCGAAGTTACCTAGCCCAGGGGCTGCAGCTGCATAGGACTCAAAAGACGTCGGGAATCCTCGTAGACGGACCAGGAGCCTGGAAGAAAGAAGTTGCTGGCAGGCGACCAGTGAAGAAAGTTCGATGGATCCAAGCCTGGATCGATGGAAGATGACACCTGAAAGCAGAGGGGACCAAGTTCGAGACTACTAGCCAGTAGTCAGTGGGCACCAGGAGGGCACCGGATGGTAGCCACCTCGACTAGGTGAGTGGGTGACGCTGTGATCGCAGATCTCACGGACCAGGAGGCGTTGTCGGCGACCAGGATGGAGGAGCGATCTGTCCCACGATGGATGAAGCTGTCGGCGTCGCTGGACCCAGGATTGGGCAACAAAGCCTTGGCAAATTCAAGCCCACGCGGTGGACTCAAAATGGCGTCTGGAGTGGACCAGGAGGGTCCGGGGTGCCTCTCTTGAAGAAGGAAGCAAGGGCCAGTCTGGAGCAACCAGACCAGCAGCAGTGATGTCGTCGGGCGTCGTGAAGAAGGCCACAAGCCAGCCGGCTAGTAGCCACACAGCGCGGTGAGCACGCCAAAGCAGAAGGGCCCCACGCAGATCGTGGAGATGCTGGAGGGCTGATCTTCGGTGCTGGAGCTGCTCAGGGTTGGGGCTTCTCGGACCCCAAAGCACTCACCAGTGGAAGACTCGGTGGGCTTGTTACAAAGAAGTCGTGCAGTCTTGGCGATCGTCGGTCCCTCGAGGTCTCGTCGCACTCACGGTTCTCAGCTTTGCTGTAGAGGTCAGAGGTGCCAGGGAAGCCGGGTCTCGTCGAGCTGGGTCGTCGGATTCGTGATGAAGGACTTGCAGCAGACCGCAGTGTTCTTAGGATGGTGCCTGCGGATGCAGGGTGACTACTCCTTAGTCACAAGGGAGAATCTTGAAGAAGGAAATCTTGAAGTCCTTTCCCAGAAAGTCGTGTCTTGATTCCAAAGATGATCTAATTTGAACAGGGGCCCTCTCCCATCTTTATACTAAAGAAGGGGGCTGACCCGGTGACTAGGTCCTGCCTATGGGTGGGACTAGGAGGGGGGTGGTTACACCCCTCTGCCATGCCGGACTTTCCCCAGGCCAGGGGCTGGTGTGCCCCTGGAACTGGTTCTGACCGGCCTATGCGTAGTGAGCACCGGGGTGCCACTCAGCAGTCACCTTCCTGTAAAGCCCTGCCTACCCAGGATACACAAAACTGTCTGGGACGGTGCCAGCACCGCCCCTGACAGGAAACCCTTTGTCCAGGCTCCCCTCGCTGGAAGGACTCCCAGCTGCAGGGGGTCAGACTCGTGTCTGTGGTGGCAGCATCCATTTTGTGGAGCTGAGGCTTCGTTTAACTTTACATACATGTTGTGTCCCTCTAGAAGGGTGGAATGCTAACCCCGTCGCCAGAATTGGCGAGGGGTTAGTATTCCAATACGGATGACACCTTACTCGACATGTTTTGATAAAGCAATACCAAAGATAGCATTTAACCGCGAGGATTATAATGCACTTAAGAGTATATGGTATGCGATATCATGGAACAGCTATTAGGACTTGGTTCCGCAAGCTGCTCACAGGCTCAGCTCATGCCAGAGCACCATCTCACACGATTCCAAGCACTCTGCCTTCAGGATTGTCAAGGCCTGCCATAGGAGTGACTGATAGGAATCTGTGTGTCCATTTTAGGGTTAGGTATAGGTATACTATACCTACAGCAAAGGGTGATTACACGACTTTGCCCCAGCTGTCATGCAGCCAGTTGTGTCAAATTTAGGAGGCCAGCCAGGGGTGGCATAATACATGCTTCAGCCCCTGGTAGGCCCTGGGTACACCTATGCCCTGAGTTACAGGGTCTGATAAGGTGGCCCAGTCCCAATTGGAAATGTACCTAGGGTACATGGAATCCATTTTAATGAGAGAGCAGTAGGCCTGGGGTCCTGATTGGCAGGATCCCAGGTCGACTATGTCAAAAACCAGCTAAAACACAGGGCAAAAAGTTGGGGGCAACCATAGTCAGGATGTACCTTCCTACAGGCCCGTTGAAAGGTTTTTGGTGCTCCACCATTGCAGAGAGCAATGAGTCCGACTGTCTAGGTGCTCCACCATTGCAGAGAGCAATGAGTCCGACTGTCTACCAAACACTAGGTCTGTTAATTGACCACAACCTGGTTCTATTGGCGTGCTAACCACTCCTGAAGTGGACGGATTTGCAGTCTTGTGTGAGGTACTATAAATATGCAAGATTCCATCATTCATATGAGCTCGGGAGCGAGTGCTGCAGCTTGAATCTTCTTAGGAAAGTTTGTACACTTGTTATCCTAGCTGGAGAGGGATAGGCTAGTGTCAGAATATTTATTGTAGCGCCAAGATATTGTTGTATGTGTGAAGGCTGCAGATGTGACTTGGTGTTATTTACTGTGAATCCCAAGTCGTGAAGCAGTTAAATAGTAGCATGAGTGTTTTGTACACACTGGCTGTATGAGCTGGCTTTTATGAGCCAGTCAACTAGGTATGGGAAGACGTGAATGTGTTGTCTTAAGTGTGCAGCTACTAATGCTAGGCATTTGGTTAACACCCTTGGTGCTGTTGTGACCCCGTATGGGAGCACTTTGAACTGGTAGTGCTGCCTGTCTAGCACAAATCGAAGATATTTTCTGTGCGCTGTGTGAATAGGAATGTGGAAGTAGGCATCCTTGAGATCTAGAGTGACAAGGAAGTTGTTTTTAACAGGAGTGGAAGGACTGGTTGAAGTGTGACCATATGAAAATGATCTGCCTATGTAAATATTTAGAGGTCTGATGTCTAGGATAGGTCTTTAAAGATCCGTCCTTTGGGATTAGAAAATATAGGGAGTATATTCCTTGGTTTTGCTGATGCTTTGGGACTATTTCTATTGTGTTTTTCTGCTGGAGGGATATTACTTCCTGTCTGAGCAGTGCTAAATGTTCTTGTGACATTGGACGCTGCTTGAGTGGCATGTTCGGGGGGGGGGATGTTAGTTCTAGACAGTAACCTGATTGAATTATTTGAAGCACCCACCTGTCTGATGTGATGTTTTCCCAAGCTGGCAGGTATTGTTGTAGTCTTACCCAGACAGGAGTGGAATGGGACAGGGGAAGGGGAGTTGTTAGGCAGGGGTGGAGTCAGAGCGGGAGTTGTTATTTTTACCTCTGCCTTTGTTATGGTTACCCCTGTAATCTCCCCTTTGGTAGCCCTTACTATAGGTGGATTGTATTGGTCTCTTTCTGGAAGCTAAAGTCAGCTGCCCAGTGATTGGGTCTTTAGCTAGAGTCTTTTGTGCAGGGTCTGGTTGCAAGAAGACCTCTGCAGGAGGTCGATCTTTTGAAGCGGAAGGCGGTTTCGGCACCGAAGCAGTTTCTTTTGCTTTTTTGGCAATGTCTTTAACCGGAGAAGCAGGAGTCTTTTTCGGCTCCGAAGATTGTTTGGACCCGAAGATTTTTTGGGTCTGAAGATTTTTTCAGTACCGGTGGTCTTTTCGAATCCGAAGCAGGTTTGCTTGGTTCAGACCTGGGTTTCGGTGCAAAAGGAGTAGCAGTATGTTTTGCAGCAGGTGGTTTGGATGTCGGAGTCACCGATGACGTCGTCTTTTTCGGTGCCGGTAGGTGTGTGCCGGCACAGTGGGAAGGCAGACACGAGCCAGAGTCGCCCAAATCTTCTGCCTCGGAGTTGCTGTCGACGTTGTGTTCTGGGACGTCGACCCCTTCGTCAAAGAGGTCGTACAGAATCGGAGCTGAAGATCAAGCCATTGTTCTCCTAGCTCTTCGGTTCCGGATAGTCTTTTTGGAGCGGAAAGAGGCACAAGCGAAACAGTCTCTGGCCTCGTGCTCCGAGGAGAGGCAAAGGTTAAACACACTTCATGAAGATCGGTCTGGGGAAACTTCAACCCACATTGAGGACACTTTTTACATGGCGTCCTTTCCATGAGCTGGAGTCTGGGCCTAGTTAGGCCCGAAGGCTGTCGACGATGACCGGAATCGAAATATTCAGTGTTGTAGTGTCGACTGGGAAAGCATTCAAAACTAGTTTTCTGTAAGTTGGTGAGGATTGCAAGCCGAAGGTAATCTGTTTTAACACGGAGCGCTGGAAACACCTCAGAGCCCGGTGGCGGAAAAAAAAAATCTAGGGATGGCGCTGATGCCCATGCGCAGTATCATCCAAAGGAGGAGTCACCTATCCCGTGACTTCCAAAGATTTTTCTACAACAAAACAAACTGAAAACATCTGGCTGAACACTAGGTGGCCATCTATGCACAGTGTGTAATCTGTAGCTCATATGCATCGAACAGGCCATTTGCAAACCCTGTGAAGTTGCAAATCACTCCCTGTGTTAGAATTGGGGGTCTCTGGTTGGCGCAAGTATGCACTTGTAACAAACAGGGACCCTCTCCTCTAGTCAGGGCAAGGGAACTACCCTTTAAGAATAACCCCTGCTCCCCCTCTAGGTTGCGTGGCGCGAGCAGTCAAGGCTTATCTCTAGGGCGCCTTTAGTTAAGCATTTATAATCACACACAGTAAATAACACTGACTCCCACAAATGGACACCAGGCTGTGGTATGTATAAAAATACTGGTACTTTATGTAAAAATAATGGATTTGTAGACTTATCACAAGACCTTAAATAACATTCAATTAGGATGCACACAATACTCAGTGTTGGAATGAATACTTTCCTGGCTGTTCAATATTTCACTTCAAGTGTTACTTCAAAATACAGCTCCCTTCAGCAAAGCGTCTTTAAATCAGTAAAGGAGACAAGGGGGTTTCCTTAAAGAACAAGTTACTTACCTTCGGTAACGATCTATCTGTAAGAAACATTAGTTAGTGTTAGATTCCTTACCTTCGAATATCCCCAGGCGTCAGTCTGGATCCGGAAACTTTTGCGTAGCAGTACCCCTGCGCGTCGGAAGGCGTCGTCTGCAGGCGTCCCCTGCGGCTCCGCGTCCGTCGTCGGCGTCGTGCGCCGTGATGACGTCGCTGGAGTATATAGACGCCGCCTCCGCGCGCTGACGTCAGTTCTTTGTACACAGCTTTTCCGCGCCAGGAGACGCAGAGCCATGAGAGAACCAACACTGGTGCCATGTAAAACTAGGGCCCTGAAAGGGATGTCCTTAACCCTAGGTTTCAGTTCGCAGAACGGGGAGGATGGGTGGGTTCGGTAAGGAATCTAACACTAACTAATGTTTCTTACAGATATATCGTTACCGAAGGTAAGTAACTTGTTCATCTGAAAGAAACACGTTAGTGTTAGATTCCTTACCTTAGAATAGATACCCCAGCAATACCAAGCCCGGTGGTGGGTCTGTGAACCAATACATTCCTACACCAGAAAGTCCTGGAGGACAGAACGGCCAAAGAAGCCATCCCTCCGGACTTGACTGTCCAGGCAGTAGTGCCTCGCGAAAGTGTGCAGCGAGGCCCACGTAGCCGCCTGGCAAATGTCCTGCAAAGGGACTCCCCGGCCCAAGGCAGTAGTAGCCGCCGTGGCCCGAGTGGAATGGGCCCTCAGCCCAACAGGAGGCTCCTTCCGAGCCAAAGAGTAGCACGCTTTGATGCAGAGAACGACCCATCGAGAGATAGTTCGTTTACAGACCGCCCGTCCCTTCTTCGCACCCACGTAGCCAACAAACAGTTGGTCATCCACCCGGAACTGGCGTGTGCGATCCATGTAAAATGAAAGCGCACGTTTTGGGTCCAGACGATGGAGCCGCTCTTCATCCTTTGAAGGATGCGGAGGCGGGAAGAAGGAAGGGAGGGTGATGGACTGCCCGATGTGAAAGGCCGAAACAACCTTGGGCAGGAAAGAAGGCCTAGTCCTCAGAACCACCTTGTCAGGATGAATGGACAAGAAAGTAGGTTTGACAGAAAGAGCCTGGAGCTCACTCACCCTCCTGGCAGAGGTGATGGCAACCAGGAAAGCCGTCTTTAAAGTCAGGAGACGGAGAGGGCAAGAATGAAGGGGCTCAAAGGGAGCACACATCAGAAAGGTCAGAACCAGGTTCAAATCCCACTGAGGCATCACAAACGGAACAGGAGGAAACATGTGAGTGATGCCCTTAAGAATCGAGTTACAATCGGGGATTTGAACAAAGAAGGCTGATCAGGAAGCCTTAAAAAGGCTGAAAGGGCAGAAAGGTAGCCCTTGATAGTGCCCAGAGCAGAGCCCTGCTGGGCAAGAGAGAAGAAACAGAAGAACCTCGGAAAGAGGGGCAGAGAGTGGATCCACAGCCTTTGCTGTGCACCATGCCACAAATCTGTTCCACCGACAGGCGTATACCGACTTAGTGGAGGGACGCCTGGCTGCCAGAATTACATCACAGACTTCAGGAGGCAAGTCAAATGGCCTCAACTGCCGCCGCTCAATCTCCAAGCATGGAGGGTGAGACTGGACAGGTTCGGGTGGAGGACCGTCCCCTGCTGCTGCGACAGAAGGTCCTCCTGAAGGGGCAGGCAGATCGGGGGACCGACTGACATGCTGAGTAGCTCGGTATACCAGTACCTTCGAGCCCAGTCCGGGGCCACAGGATGACTTGGGCCCGGTCGCGCCTGATCTTCAGCACTCTGGGCAGAAGTGGTATAGGCGGAAAGGCGTATAATAGACCGCAACTCCGCTCGCGCCGAAAGGCGTCGCCTTGCGAGTGCCGTCTTGGAAACTCCAACGCGCAGAACTGATGACATTGCGCGTTCTCTTCTGTGGCGAATAGATCTAACCAAGGCTCTCCCCATCGCAGATAGAGACCTTGTGCCACGTCCGAGTTCAGACGCCATTCGTGATCCATAGAGCACCGACGGCTGAGTTTGTCCGCCCTGGCGTTCAGGGAACCTGCCAGGTGTTGAACCGTCAGAGTCACGCCCTGACGTTCCAGCCATTGCCAGAGGCGCAGAGCCTCCTGGCAAAGGGTCCACGACCCCACTCCGCCCTGTTTGTTGCAGTACCACATGGCGGTGGTGTCGGTGAACACCTGCACCACACTCCCGTTTACAAAGGGGAGGAATGCCTTCAGTGCTAGACGAATCGCCCGTAGCTCCAACAGGTTGATGTGGAGCCGGGACTCCACCGGAGACCAGATGCCTCTGATCTCTGCCTCTCCCAAGTGGCCACCCCAGCCCTGGAGTGACGCGTCCGTCACGACAACGTGCTCCGGTTGGGGAAGGGAGAGGGATCTGCCTCTGACCCAATCGCGGTCCGTAAGCCACCACTGCAGTTGTCTCGCAGCGCCCTCCGAGATCAAGACGTGGTCGGACAAGTTGCCCTGATGCTGGGCTCACTGAAACTTCAGGTCCCACTGCAGAGCCCGCATCCGCCACCGGGCGTGATGCCCCAGAAGGATGCAGGAAGCCATCAGTCCCAGCAGCCGCAGCGTCAACCGCCCCGAAACCCGGGATAGCGGCTGAAAGATGGGAATCAAAGCCTGAATATCCCGGACCCGCCGTTCGAGGATAAACCCGAAACTGCGCCGAGTCCAGAAACGCTCCGATGAAAAGGAGCTTTTGAGAGGGACACAGGTGTGATTTCTGCACATTGATGGAGAACCCCAGGTCGCGCAAGCGGTCTGCCGTCATCTGAAGGTGGTGGACGACTGTCTGGGGCGAGCCCGCCTTCAACAACCAGTCGTCTAGGTAGGGGAAGACTGAAACCCCCAACCTGCGCAGATGGGCTGCGACCACCGCCATCACCTTTGTGAACACCCGTGGGGCGCTGGTAAGGCCGAAGGGAAGCACGATAAACTGAAAGTGCTCCTGGCCTACTGTGAACCGCCGGTGGGCCGGCAGGACGGGGATGTGAAAATAGGCATCCTGCAAGTCCAACACTACCATCCAGTCTTGTGGGTCTAGAGCAGCCAAGACCTGAGCTAACGTCAACATCTTGAACTTCTCCTTCCGGAGGAAGCCGTTGACGTTCCTTAGATCCAAGATAGGACGTAGGCCCCCCTTGTCCTTCTTGGGTACCAGAAAGTAGTGGGAATAGCAACCACGCCCTACTTCTGGCCCAGGAACGCGCTCGATGGCCCCCTTGGCCAAGAGGGCCGTAACTTCCTCCTGCAGAAGTGTCAAGTGGTCCCCCGACACACGGTGGTTCTGCGGTGGCATGGCTGGAGGAGTGGTCTCGAAGGGGAGGGAGTAGCCCCTTCGGACGATTTACAGCACCCACCTGTCCGAAGTGATCGTGCGCCAGTGAGCGTGGTGATGGCGAACCCTGCCACCCACTGGCGTCACATGGGGCCGAAAGCACGGACTAGGAGGATTTTGAGGCAGATGCTGCGGGGGGAGGTGTGGTCTGACCCCGCCGTTGTCCCCGACCGCACCACGGCGGTTTCCACGGCCGCCACCGCGTTGAAAGGCTTGTTGCGGCGCGTGGCTGGCAGCACGTGTGGGGGCGCCCCTTCCTTGGCCACGAAAGGGACGAAACGAACCCGGTTGCTGACGCTGGGTCGAGAGATCCAAGGACTTGGCCGTGACCCTGGAGTCCTTGAAGCGTTCCAGCGCGTGGTCCGCCTTGTCACCGAACAGGTGACAGCCATCGAACGGCATGTCCATCAATGTATTCTGGACATCCGCCGAAAAGTTGGCGGATCTCAGCCAGGCGTGGCGACGATTTGCCACCGTCGTTGACATAGCTCTGCCCACGCGAGTCGGTCGTATCAAGACCACACCGTATCGAATATTTAGCTGCATCTCGGCCCTCAGCCACAGCCTGACCGAGTTTTGCCCGCACCTCCATGGGGCATTCTGGCAGCAGTTCTGCGACCGTATCCCACACAGAGTGGGTGTAGCGGCCCAAGAGGCAAACGGTGTTGCAAGACCGCAGGCCCAAACTAATGGACGAGAAGACCTTCTTGCCAAACTGGTCATACCTCTTGGATGCCTTGTCGGGCGGGGCCGACGGGAATGCGGACTGGGAGGTCGAGGCCTGGATCACCAGACTCTCAGGAGTGGGGTGGGTAGACAGGAACTTGGGGTCGTCCGGACAAGGACGGTTGCGCCTGGCCACGTTCCGATCAACAGGCGCACCTGAAGCGGACCTGGACCACGTGCCCAACAGAACGTCTGACAAGGCTTCATTAAACGGCAGCAGTGGCTCCTGTGGGCATGACTGCGGTTTGAAGACCTCAGTGAGGATGTTAGGCCTCACGGCCGCGACGGGGAGCTCAAGGTGTAAGGCCTTGGCAGCCCTCATCAGCACCACTGAATATGCAGCTCCCTCCACCGATGCCACGGATGGAGGAGAGATCAAACCAGGGTTAGGAGAGTCGTCCAGACCACTGGCATCCCCCAACCCTCATCAGCACCACTGAATATGCAGCTCCCTCCACCGATGCCACGGATGGAGGAGAGATCAAACCAGGGTTAGGAGAGTCGTCCAGACCACTGGCATCCCCCAAGTCACCTGTCCAGTCCGGGTCATACTGGCACTCGCGTGACAGAGGGTCCTCGGACCCCTCCCAACCTTCACCGAACTCTTCATCCTCTCCGTATTCGGAGTCAACGATGTAGACCGGCTCCTCTGGGTTTATGGGCCCCACCGGCGCCGAGCAACGCCGGTCCGACTCCGCGTCCGGGAAGGTAAGGGGACGGCGCCGCCCGGAGCCGGCGTCTGAGCCCCGTTGCCGGCCGGAGCCGGCACCGGAGAACCGGCGCCGCGCGGGGACGGCGTCTGGGGTAACCCCGATGGTAACGGCGCCGGAGAGGCCGGAAGACCAGCCGGCGCCAATCCCGAAGGCCCTTGCGGCGCCGGGGTCGGAGCTGTCGGCGGCGCCGGAGCACCCGACGGCGCCGAGGCAGGGACACCCGAACCGCTAGGGCCCCCAGACGGTGGCACTGGGCCCGAAGGCGCCATAGGCCCAGTCGGAGAACCGAGCGCTCTCATGGCCATGAGGAACGCCTCGATCTCCTCAGGCGTCGCGCCGTGCCCAGGGACCAGAGGGTATGAGGCAGGCCGCGCCGGCGACTCTCGCGGAGCCGCGGGGTTGGGGTCACCCGAGCCCCCGGCCGCATCGCGCGAGCGTCGGGGGTACGATGACGATGCCCTGACTTCTTGTGCTTCTTAACTTATGAGCCCGACGAGTGGTGCCGACTTCCGGAACGCTCGGCGCGGCTCCGCGACCGCTCCCTCGAACGCTCTCTTGACCTCCGGCCGGACCGGGACCGCTCCCGGTCCCGACGTGGGGCTGACACACGGAGCTCCAGTAGCTTGCGGGACCGCTCCCGCCTAGCCTTGTTGGTTAGGGCCCGGCAGTCAACGCAGGAGTCCACGTCGTGGTCGGGGCCCAGACACCAGAGACAGAGGCGGTGATGGTCCGTGACCGACATAGTGCGCTCACAGTCATCACAGTGCTTGAACCCAGGCATCCTTTCAGGCACAAAGAGTGAAATAACAATTCAAAAAACTTGGTCAAAAGACCGGAGTACTGCTCTTCAGATCTGCGTCCACTGGCGCGGAAAAAAGAAGAACGGACGTCAGCGCGCGGAGGCGGCGTCTATATACTCCAGCGACGTCATCACGGCGCACGACGCCGACAACGGACGCGGAGCCGCAGGGGACGCCTGCAGACGACGCCTACCGACGCGCAGGGGTACTGCTACACAAAAGTTTCCGGATCCAGACTGACGCCTGGAGATATTCTAAGGTAAGGAATCTAACACTAACGTGTTTCTTTCAGATACAATGTTCTGTCAGCAAAGCGTTCCTATGTAAAGAGGAACAGTATAAAATGCCCTCAAAAGCGATTGCAGCAGAATTCCTGACTAGAAGATGCTTTGTGTCAGATTCTGAACTCACAGAGGATTGGCTTCAGGGCGCTGCTCTGTGCGCTTCGTGAACTGGGGCACCAACAGCTTATCCGACCCAGCAAGGGGTTAACAGCCAGCAAGGGATTCACAGAGGGGCGGACCTTCGAGTCCTCGGCTTGCCCCTTGAACACACACAAGTTACAGTACCTTGCCAAAGGGGGGGTGGGGGGGGGTGGGGGGGTGGTTTGCCACAGACAAATGCGGGGCACAGCTGTGGACCGGGACAGGCTCAGCAAGGCGCCTTGAGGGGGGCTCGGCTCGTGACTGCGTTAGGAGGGGCAGTGCTGGAGCGGGGCCTCCGAGGGGCTCTGTGGGCTGTCAGGGGCGCTGTGTCCTGGCGAAGCTTGCAGGGAAATCCTTCGGTGGGGAAGTGCACTTTAGAGCGGCCCGTACTCCTTTGTACAGGGCAGCTCCTCTCACTGTGGCGCAGCCTCAGGGATTCCCCCTGGTGCGGGGCGGGTCAACACTTCACCGGCGTGGGGACACGGGCCGGATACCAGGGAGGAATAGGCAAGAAGGGGAGGCGGCGCGGTGGCACCCAGCAGTGGGCACAACTTGTACCGGCAGGTCAGCTGGTGCTGCGCAGCCTCAGGGGCAAGGTGTGGTGCGGAGCAAACGCTCAAGGGCACGCACCTTTCAATCTGCTCACTCGGGTCCCGGTAGCTCGTGGGGGCTGCAAGGCGGGCGGTGCACTTCTCCTCGGAGATGGGTGGAGGCAGGGTGCGGGGCGGCTCCTGAGGACACGGTGTGGCGGCGGCTGCGATCAGCGGCGGCACACGGGTCAGGGCGGCCACGGCACGGCTCCAAGCACTTCAAGGCAGATAATCCTTGGGGTGCACACAAATGACGGCCTTCAGCGGGGCACGAACTCGGCAAGCCCAGCAGCTTGGGTCGAAGGAGGGGGGGGGGGAAGAGCCCAATGGTCCTGGGGCTCAGGTCAGGGGGCCAGCTCACTTCCAGGCCCTTGGAGATCAGCTAGCAAGCACAAGAGTTTGTAGAAAGTAAAAAGCAAAGCAAAGTCTTTCAGGATTTCTTCCTCTCCTTTGGCAACAAGGGTCCCACTGCAGGCCAGTCCCCCAGGATAGGGACAGTCTCTCTCCTTCAGCTTCCTTGGGTCCTTCTCCTCAGGCAGAGGGGCGTCTTGGTTCACAAGCAGGATCTGATTTACAAGGAGCAGGGCTCCTATATTTATATGGCATTTCTTTGGTCTTTTCAGGCCAGGGGGGCCTCTGCATAATCCCTTTCAGTGGTGGAGCACTCTGAGTGGCTGTCCTTGGCTGTTTCTTTCAGTGTGAGGGGCAGGCACATCAGACGCTCCACAGGAGGTGGACCCAGCATTGTGTGGACAGGGGCAGCCAGGAGTACCTCGTTGATGGCGCTTCGCCCTTCCTGGGCCAGGTGCAGGCTGAGTCATCAGTCGCCCCCCAGGGGGGCGGAGCCAGCATTGTGGTGGCAGAGCACAACCTGATTAAGAGTCATGGGGCACTCCTACCTCCCACTAAGGTGTAATCCTTGCATTCACCACCTGTCATCCCCCAGCCCTGTCACTCACACATCCCAGACAGTCAGATACACAAACTATCAGAGGCGGGCTGAAATGGTTAGGCAAGCAAATGCTAACTTTCTAAAAGTGGCATTTGCAAACACAGGATATTAAAATAAACTTTACTAAAAGAAGTATTTTATTATTCTGAGTTCAGGCATACTAAACTTTAATTTTTACCATGTTCCCTGAGCCAGCTGGGATTATAGAGTGTAATAATTCCAGCAGCCCATTCTGGCCTAAAGTGAGCAGGTAGCCTTACAATAGTGAAAAACGAATTTGGCTGTAATTCACTATTAGGACATGCCACACACATCAGAGCATGTCCTACCTTACACTTATAATGCACCCTGCCCTTTGGCCTACCATAGGGGTGACTAATATGAAGTTACGGGAAGGTTTAGGGGCTGGCAAGTGTGTGCACTTGCCCAGCCAGCATGACAGTACCAGACTGCACGCAGGGTCTGCAGTGGCAGACCCTAGACACATTTTAACAGGCTGCTTCTGTGGGTGGCGCAACAAGCGCTGCAGGCCCACTAGCAGTATTGGCATTCACAAGCCCTGGCACTCCTAGTGCACTTTACTGGGGACTGACAGTAAATCCAATGAACCAATCAGGTATATCAATCACAGTTACATTTTACATTGGGAGCACTTGCACTGCGGCACGGATTGGCCGTGGCGCAGTGCCCTGAGCAGCGGACACCAGCAAAAACATCTGAGGCACATCAGCAAAAAGTGGAAGGGAAACTCACGCCAAGGTGCCAGGTCTAACACCCTGTATCAGTTTATTTAATTAACTAAGTGCATTTATCCATAAAGGAAAATGAAAAGCAAAAGATTACCAAATATGCAACTCCGCAGCTTTAAAAACAGTCAAAGGTTTCTGCTTTAACAATTTAACAGAGCTCTAGTCAACACAGAAGTGCATTGTCATATTATGGGGTTTAAAAAATCTTTTTCAAGTGATGTTTGAACTAGGATTTCTTTGTGTAAAGTTTAAGTACCAGACATCAGTGGCATCCGGGCATTGCATGTGGGCATCAGCTGTATGTTTGTCTCACCAAGAGTCTAATGTGTCTGGAGGAATCACTGCTGTGCACCACAAGCAGACGTACTCCTGGCATAAAATGAGTAATCGGGAAGGCTGTTGGCTGATCATGAAGCCACAGAAGAGGCCTAGTGATACCAGTGGCATTGAATTAAAGGTAACGTTTATTTATTACAAGCAGAGGAGGGCATGTGCCATATATGGCGTGGAAAGCCGTTGTGGAATGAAGGGATGTTAAATTGTTCAAACACGCCATATTGTGGGCAGCATTAAGTACGCTCATGGATAAGGTTTATTCTGCATTTCATCAGTTTCCCATGTTCATGGTAGAGTCATTGGTTTGGGCATCCAATCAGAATAAGCAAACCCATAAAATTACACATTTGTTTGTTTTTATGTACCATGAATATGGCCTTGTCTAATAGTGTCATAGGGGCAGATCTACAAGCCCCTTGCGCCTCTTTTACACAGCTGTTGCATCACTTTTGTGATGCGGCGGCGCAAAAGATGCGCCATTGTTATTTACAACGCGACGCATCTGGGAGATCATGTTGTATAGCCCTACGCCAGAAATAAGCGTTCCGGCGAAGGAACGCCTCCTTAAAGTGGATGAGTGAAATCCAAAAGATTTCACTCAGTTGCTTTTGAGCCCATGCTGCGTCAAAACCCTGCGTCTGCTTGAAGCAGGCGCAAGGATTGACGCAGCATTGTACAGATATGGCCCCCCAGAGCATTGCTGAAGCTGCGTTGCGCATGCGACGCAACTTCAGCAATGCGCCGCCTTTACTGCAGCAAATAAGTCACGCTTCAGTGCGGTTTTTGCCCCATGGTGAGCCGCATTGTAAATGCGGCGCATCCATGGTGGCGGAGCCGCTACCCACAATAACTGGCGCATCCCTGCGGATATGCAGGGAAGAGCCAGTTATTGTAAATCTGCCCCTTAATGTGCCTCAAGTCCACCTCCCAACAGTGCCTGCCCCTTCTCTTATGGCAGCAAAACACACAAGATGGACGGAATGTTGCACAATGGCAAAACATTCAGCCCAGGCACAGATCTGGGTTTAATCCATCGTTTTGCTCACCAAGCCACCCCAGTTCAGACATGGCCATATGCAAATGTCTTGATCCTGTGCCTCAAAGGAACAGTCCAGCTCGAACTGCCAAGCCAGGTCTTCCCTGGACCGGAATCAAGCATCCTAGTACCGGTTTCTGGCTATCTGCCGTCTTCAGCCAGGATAGCTTGACTCCAGTGGTGTGGAGAGCATGGGACTCACGTCTGAGCATACCCATCCCACTCGGCGTGACAAATGCAAAAACAACGATGGACAGAATGCAGAACAATGTCATACATTAACCCCAGTACAGAGCTCTGGGCCTAAATCCATCGTTTTTTTGCACTCCACACCACCCCAGTTCAGACATGGCCATATGCAAATCAGCCTTGACCCTGTGCCTCATGTGAACATTCCAGCCCGAAATGCCAAGCCTTCTCCAATGGCAAGCAACTACTCTTGCTCCTCTAGTCCTGCCAGGATCCAATGAGCAGGTTTTTTTTTTGGGGGGGGGGGTGCATAGCTCCTTAGAGCAAAAAGCAGTCCCACAATACATGCACTCAACTAATCAGAGGGAGGTTTAGTCACTTACACGAGTCTCCAAAGCTAAAGCCTTCCATGCAACCTCAGCAGCAGATCCAGAATTTAATACCCCGGGCAGGTGCTTTAACATTCCGGTCTAGTTGTTCCCCACGAAGGTAAGCCTTTCACCCCAAATGATAATGAAAATAGATGTGACACAGATTTTTGTTATATATAAACAGATGGATGTGATAGATTGTTGAGAAACGAAGGCTCGGATGATAAAATATACAGTGTACATTCAATATCAGATATCGAAATGGAGGTCAAGTATAATATGGCTTAGAGCAAAAAAACATTGCATATATATAGGACCTAATTTTTGTTCAGTTTGCTGGTAGAGATTCTCCATCACCACCAACATGGAGAACGCCCTGTAAGCCGTATTACAAGTGCATTATACACCCTATGGCACTTGAAATACGCAAGGCGTAAGTAAAATTATCACAGCAAACTAAATAAGGCCCTTAGTTATGGTATACAAATTAGAAAGATCATAAAGATGTAGTATGAAGCCGATTGAATATGCCACTTACTAGTATGCATCTGTTCTTGGCATGTAGGGCTGCTGACATTCATATCTGTGCATAGATCGCCGCCTAGTGTTGGGTCCGGATGATTGCACATTGTTGTCCTGGAAGAGTCTTCGAAGTATCACGAGATAGGTGGCTCCTCCCCTGGACTACAGTGCGCATGGGCAACGACTCCATCCTCAGATTGTTTTTAGCCATTGTGGCCAAGATGGAGTGAAACTCAGTGAATGATGACCATGCTAGGAGTATACATGTGAATACTGCAGCTGCTACAGGCGCCGGGGAGGAGGGCGGGCGATATGAATGTCAGCAGCCCTACATGCCAAGAACAGATGCATACTAGTAAGTAGCATATTCAGCTCGAGGCATGTGGGCTGCTGAATTCATATCTGTGCATAGAATACATAGCAGTCCCTCCATTAGCGGCGGCCGCCCGTGCCAGCTGCAGCAGTTTGGAAAAGTGTCTTGAGAACAGCCGGTCCTACAGCTGCCTGCTGTTTGGAGTGCACATCTACACAGTAATGCCCAGTAAATGTGTGTGTGGTAGATCATGTGGCTGCTCTACATATGTCCTCTAAGGGAATGTTTCCAAGGAAAGCCATAGAGGCCCCCCAACTTTCTGGTGGAGTGGGCTCTTGGTGGAATGGTAAGAGTGCGTTTTGCCTTTGCATAGCAGATTTGGATACATTTCACGATCCACCTAGCAATACCAGCCTTGGAAATAGCGTTACCTTTGTGATGTGGCGCAAAGGCGACAAAAAGCTGCTTTGTTTTTCTAAAATCCTTGGTCCTATCAATGTAATACATTAGGGCCCGTTTGACGTCAAGGGTGTGGAGCATCCGCTCCGCCAGTGACTCAGGCTTTTGAAAGAAAACCAGCAACTCAATTGTTTGGTTGATGTGGAACTGAGACACAACCTTGGGCAGAAACTTAGGGTTAGTGCGGAGCACCACCCTGTTGGAATGAATTTGGAAAAATGGCTCTTGGGTTGTGAGGGCTTGCAGTTCACTAACCCTCCGTAGCGATGTAATTGCTACGAGGAAAGCCACTTTCCATGTCAAGAACTGAATCTCGCAGGATTGCAGTGGCTCAAAGGGAGGACCCATCAGTCTGGTAAGAACCACATTGAGGTTCCACTCAGGAGCTGGTGGAGTCCGTGGCGGAATGACTTTTGAGGCCTTCCAGAAATGCTTTGATGGCAGGTACCTTGAAAAGTGAAAGGTGCTGTCTATTTTGGAGGTATGCGGCCATTGCAGACAGGTGAATGCGAATGGAAGTATATGCCAGATTACACTTGTACAGATGGAACAGGTAACAGATGATCTGAACAGAAGCATCTAGTGGATCAATGTTGTGGGTTGCGCAATAGATGACAAACCGCTTCCATTTTGCCGCGTAGCAGGCTCTAGTAGTGGGCTTCCTAGCCTCCCGAATGATGTCCATGCAACTGGGAGGTAGGTTGAGGTAGCCAAACTCTAGAACTTCAGGAGCCAGATTGCCAGGTTGAGCTGTTGCGGATCTGGGTGCTGAATGTCGCCATGGCTCTGCGTCAGAAGGCTGGGTGTGAGATGTAGCCTTTGATGCGGTACCACGGACAGTTCCAGAAACGTGGTGTACCATGGTTGGCGAGCCCACGTAGGAGCAACCAGGATGAGAGTCATCGAGTGTTGCCTGAGTTTGCATGCAACCAGCGGAATCAGAGGTGCTGGGGGAAAAGCGTACGCAAATTTGCCTGACCAGTTCATCCATATCGCATTGCCCTGCGACAGAGGGTGTGGGAACCTGGCGGCAAAGCTTTGGCATATTGCGTTCTCTTTTGTGGCGAACAGGTCTATCTCCGGATGACCCCCACCTTTGGAAGTACGGTTGGAGTACTGATGGATGTATCTCCCACTCGTGCATTTGGTGGCTGTGACTGCTGAGCAGGTACGCCATCTGATTGTCCTTGCCCCGCAGATGCTCTGCCATGAGGAAGATGTTCCTCTGAATGGCCCACTTCCACATGCTCTGAGCCAGATGAGACAGCTGCGGAGAGTGTGTGCCTCCCTGCTTTTGAACGTAGTACATTGCAGTCATGTTGTCCGTCCGAATAAACACGACCTTGTTGCATAGATGTACTTTGAAGGCTTTTAGTGCCATGAAGATCGCCATCAGTTCCAGAACATTGATGTGCATTTTCTCCTGTTGCTGCGTCCATAGTCCCTGCACAGTGTATTGGAGTACATGCGCTCCCCATCCCAGGAGAGAAGCGTCTTGTCAGGATAATCTGTGGCACAGGCTCCTGAAACGGTCGGCCCTTGCAAAGGTTTCGTGGATTCCACCAATGCAGAGAGTTGAATGCCTGACCACTCACCAACACTAGGTCTTTCAACTGGCCGTGAGCCCGAGTCCACTGACGTGCTAAGCACTCCTGAAGCGGACGCATATGTAGTCTCACGTGCGGGACAATGGAGATGCAGGAGGCCATCATGCCTATCAACTGCATGAACACTCTTGCTGGAAGCGAGTGTTGAGGTCTGA
This sequence comes from Lissotriton vulgaris, assembly GCF_964263255.1. NCBI lineage: Eukaryota > Metazoa > Chordata > Amphibia > Caudata > Salamandridae > Lissotriton > Lissotriton vulgaris. The sequence continues at coordinate 362,327,211 of NC_141694.1, forward strand.
ATTTTTGGATCAGCGATTGAATGTTGTTGATTCTCACTGAATTCGGCTGATCTGTAGCCGCCAGAGTGTTTATGGTCGCACCCAGATACTGCCGTATGTGGCGGGCTGGAGATGGGACTTTGGGTAATTCAGTGAGAACCCCAGATCATGCAGAAGGTGAATGGTTTGGGACACGTGGTCGGCGCACTGCTGGGCCGACTTCGCCTTAATGAGCCAGTCGTCCAGATAGGGGTAGACGTGGATGTTCTGACGTCTGAGATGCGCCGCCACTGTCGCGAGGCACTTCGTGAAAACCCTCGGTGCCGTGGTGACCCCAAAAGGCAAAACCTTGAACTGGTAGTGTTCGTTTTGGATGGTGAACCGGAGGTATTCTCTGTGTGAAGGATGTAGTGGAATGTGGAAGTACGCATCCTTCAGGTCCAGAGTTGCCAGGTAGTCCCCCTGTTGAAGCAGTGGAAGAACCTGCTGCAGTGTGAGCATGTGGAAATGCTCTGATAGGATGTAAAAGTTGAGTGGCCTGAGGTCTAGGATGGGCCTGAGGGATCCGTCCTTCGGAATCAGAAAATACAGGGAGTAAACTCCTGTACCTCTTTCCTGCAAGGGCACGAGCTCTATTGCCCCTTTTTGCAGCATGACTGACTTCCTGCTGCAATAAGTGCAAGTGCTCGCCGGACATAGGACGGTTTCTTGGGGGGTATGTTGGGTGGAGTGGATGTGAGCTCCAGACAATAACTATTGGATAAGTGTTCTGACCCACCTGTCCGTGGTGATGGACTTCCACATGGGCAGGAACTGCTGGAGTCTCCCCCCGACCGGTGTTGCTTGGTCGGGGGGCAGTGACAAGGTGTAGGAAGGTACCTCCTGACTATGGTTGCCCCCAACTTTTTGCCCTGTGTTTTAGCTGGTTTTGGACATAGTCGACCTGGGATCCTGCCAATCAGGACCCCAGGCCTACTGCTCTCTTTAAAATGGATTCCATGTACCCTAGGTGCATTTACCAATTGGTACTGGGCCACCTTATCAGACCCTGTAACTCAGGGCATAGGTGTACCCAGGGCTGCCAGGGACTGAAGCATGTATTATGCCACCCCTGGCTGGCCTCCTAAATTTGACACAACTGGCTGCATGACAGCTGGGGCAAAGGCGTGTAATCACCCTTTGCTGTAGGTGTAGTATACCTATACCTAACCCTAAAATGGACACACAGATTCCTATCAGTCACTCCTGTGGCAGGCCTTGACAATCCTGAAGGCAGAGTGCTTGGAATCGTGTGAGATGGTGCTCTGGCATGAGCTGAGCCTGTCTGCAGCTTGCGGAACAAGTCCTAATAGCTGTTCCATGATATCGCATACCATATACTCTTAAGTGCATTATAATCCTCGCGGTTAAATGCTAACTTTGGTATTGTTTTATCAAAACATGTCGAGTAAGGTGTCATACGAATTGGAATACCAACCCCTCGCCAATTCTGGCGACGGGGTTAGCATTCCACCCTTCTAGAGGGACACGACATGTATGTAACTGTGAACCCCGGTTAAAGTTAAACGAAGCCTCAGCTCCACAAAATGGATGCTGCCACCAGAGACACGAGTCTGACCCCCTACAGCTGGGAGCCCTTCCAGCGAGGGGAGCCTGGACAAAGGGTTTCCTGTCAGGGGCGGTGCTAGCACCGTCCCAGACATAGTTTTGTGTATCCTGGGTAGGCAGGGCTTTACAGGAAGGTGACTGCTGAGTGGCACCCCGGTGCTCACTACGCATAGGCAAGTCTGAACCAGTTCCAGGGGCACACCAGCCCCTGGCCTGGGGAAGTCCGGCAGGGGAGAGGGGTGTAACCACCCCCCTCCTAGTCCCACCCATAGGCAGGACCTAGTCACCGGGTCAGCCCCTTTTTAAGTATAAAGATGGGAGCGGGCCCCCTGTTAAAATTAGATCATCTTTGGAATCAAGACACGACTTTCTGCGAAAGGACTTTATGATTTCCTTCTTCAAGATTCTCCCTTGTGGCTAAGGAGTAGTCACCCTGCATCAAGCGGGCACCATCCTAAGAACACTGCGGTCTGCTGCAAGTCCTTCACGAATCGGACGACCCAGCTCGACGAGACCCGGCTTCCCTGGCACCTCTGACCTCTACAGCCAAGTTGAGAACCTTGAGTGCGACGAGACCTCGAGGGACCGACGATCGCCAAGACTGCACGACTTCTTTGTAACAAGCCCACCGAGTCTTCCACTGGTGAGTGCTTTGGGGTCCGAGAAGCCCCAACCCTGAGCAGCTCCAGCACCGAAGATCAGCCCTCCAGCATCTCCACGATCTGCGTGGGGCCCTTCTGCTTTTGCGTGCTCACCGCGCTGTGTGGCTACTAGCCGGCTGGCTTGTGGCCTTCTTCACGACGTCCGACGACATCACTGCTGCTGGTCTGGTTGCTCCAGACTGGCCCTTGCTTCCTTCTTCAAGAGAGGCACCCCGGACCCTCCTGGTCCACTCCAGACGCCATTTTGAGTCCACCGCGTGGGCTTGAATTTGCCAAGGCTTTGTTGGCCAATCCTGGGTCCAGCGACGCCGACAGCTTCATCCATCGTGGGACAGATTGCTCCTCCATCCTGGTCGCCGACAACGCCTCCTGGTCCGTGAGATCTGCGATCACAGCGTCACCCACTCACCTAGTCGAGGTGGCTACCATCCGGTGCCCTCCTGGTGCCCACTGACTACTGGCTAGTAGTCTCGAACTTGGTCCCCTCTGCTTTCAGGTGTCATCTTCCTTCGATCCAGGCTTGGATCCATCGAACTTTCTTCACTGGTCGCCTGCCAGCAACTTCTTTCTTCCAGGCTCCTGGTCCGTCTACGAGGATTCCCGACGTCTTTTGAGTCCTATGCAGCTGCAGCCCCTGGGCTAGGTAACTTCGGCATTTCGGTGCCCCAGCATAGCCTCACTATCCAAGGGTCAGAATCCACTTTCGTTTTCCTCCTACCAGGTCGGGTTCGCCCGAGAACACTAACTTTGCAATTCCTAGCTACCATAGACTTTGTCCCGCATCACGCGTGAGAGTGCACACTCTGCACCCGAGTCCCCTGGGTCTCCTAGAAGTAATCTAACGATTCTATAGTCAAGTCCTAGCGATTCCAAAGGCTATTAGTACTGTACTTACCTGCTAGTAATTTCGCATTCCACTTTCAGAGTATATGGTTTTCCGTGCCCCTCGGGCATTTGTATATACTGTGCTAACTTAAGTATTTTTGTAAGAGTTTTGGTTTGTGCTTAGTACCCTGTCCTCATAAAGAGTACAGGGCTGTTGTGATTCTTAATAAATAACTGTTTATTTTCATAACACTTGTGTGGTGTCCTTTCACTGGGTATTCAAGGGGTATATGTGTGGTAAACAGCTGGCTTAACACGCCCTCTCGAGTCTTTAGCCTTAGACTGCTCGTATCCATGCTACTAGGATAGCTGGTCTATAAGGTTGACTTACAACCAATCAATAAGGGTTGCTGGACTGATACATAGTGTTCACTAGAATAGTGAGCACTGCATATCAGGCCACCTTCTCACACAAGGCGTCACTGTTTATTGGCGGTGGAGGACCTGGAGCTGTTTCCACGTCCTCTGCCCTTGGCGTTGTTGCCACGGTATCCACCCCGACCTTTGTTGGTATAAGAAGTCTGGGTGTTGCTTTTGTAGAAATGCGTGGACTGTGAAAGTTGACCCCTTGAGGTGCCTCTAGTATATGAGCAACGAAAGGACCCACCCCGAAACTGCTGGGATTGCAAGGCACCCATAGACTTTGCAGTGTCAGTGTCCTTTTTCATCTTCTCAAGGGTGGTATCAACCTCGGGGCCAAACAGGTGATCAGGGTTGACCATCTGGTTCAAGATGGTAGTTTGAATGTCCGGCTTGAACCCAGATATCCTCAGCCATGCATGTCTACGAAGCATAACGCTAGTGGTAATTGCGTGCGCGGCGGTGTCAGCCACGTTTAGAGCGCACTTAATGGAAGCATTGGAGATAAGCTTCCCCACTTGTATCAACATTTCTGCCGCTTCTTTATATTGATCGGGTAAGTGCTGTAAAAGGGTCTCTTGAGTATCAGTGTGCCCTGTCATAACGCGCTAGTAGCGCCTGTGTGTTGGATATGCGCCATATGTTTGCTGCCTGCGACGCCACCCTCTTCCCCGAAGCCTCAAAGACTTTTGATTCCTTGTCTGGGGGAGGAGAATCACCCGTAGTGTGTGAGTTGGCTTGTTTGCATGCATTGGAGACAACCAGGGAATCCAGAGGCAATTGTCCCTTAATACAAGTAGGATCAGTGGGCGCTGCCTTGTACTTCTTGTCGATTCTTGGGTTGATGACCCTCGCCCGGGTGGGCTCCTTGAACACCTCAGCTGCGTGCTTCAACACCCCGTAAAAAGATTAGCCATTTATTGGTTGAATGGACTGAATGAATTAATTTCAAGTCTATTTTTCCTTTTTTGAACTGCCTACATTTAACTGTAGTTCATTGATTTATGATGGTCATCAAGTTTATACTTTTGACTCTGGTCTTTATGGAATTACGGATGATTTTTTCTTCGTAGTATGAATATTTGAGTGTATATATATCAGAGCAATTCACTTTGTATAATACAATTAGTTATGTGTATGTGTTTGTGTTGTAAATAATTGCGAATTGTAAATAATTGTATATAAAGGTGTACAAAACGATAAGGTGTCCCTTTCATACATCGATACTTAAAAAAAGAAAAAGTAAATAAATAATAAAAGAGTTAGAGTGATATACCCGTACGAACCAGGAAGTCTCTTATGGTTTGTTCCCTCAAAAATAGAGGATTTAAGTAAGTGTGTGGCTGGCAATCTGTGTACTTTGCTTTTTCAACACCCCCTTCAGCATTGGTAGAGTCTTTACATTCTTTTCAGAGACCGAAAAGGTGTCTTAGAGGAAGTCGACGTCCACTGGGTCAGCATGGAGCTAGACGCCGTGATTGGCTGCTGCCCTCTCGATGAGGGCATTGAAAGCCGCAGAGTCCTCAGTGGGGGAAGTCTTGGCAGAGAAAAGCTGAGGCTCCTGTCCTGAATGCGGGTCCCCAGGATCGCCACCTGCAGACCATGGTTCAGTCACATCCTCTGGGTCTTTGTAGACGGGATAGCTATACTCATCCTCGTCGTAGTCGTCACCTGCCTCAACATTGGAATGAGTGGGTGAGAGTTCGTGAGCCTGTGGTAAAATGGGCTCCATCAAGGCAGAGGCACCAGCAGAGTCCATCTTTCTTTTGAGTGGAATCTTGTACGACTCCAATTGTGGGTCAGGGGTGATCTTTCTCTTTAGTAGGGAGAGTCTGCCCCGTGTCGGCGTCGATGAAATGCTCCCGACGCTCCTCTGCCAGTTGTCGTTGCCGTGGGTTCGGGACCACCAACGACTGCTTCGGCGTCGAAGACACCTTCACGGGCACTCCAGCCCCTGGTTTAGCTGCGAAAGCCTTCGGCGCCGTTTTAGGCGGCAAGGTGAAAAGTATCGGTGTAGGCGCCTACGCCGGTTTCTCCAGAGGCTTAGGCGGCACAGGGTCCTTTGGCTCGAGTGCTGCGGCCCCCTCCCTAATTCGTTGTAGGGACTCCATAACCTTTGTGAACGAGGCGCAGGGACGCGCCGGCACGAGAGAGTCTTTTGCGGCTGATTTCGGGGCGGCGACCGACGATGCGCCCTTCGGAGTCGACGCACTTGGCGTTGCCCCCCTTGGTTTTGTCGAGTGGAAGCGAGGCAGAGAGGGACTTGGGGTCGTCCTGCCGCTTCATCGGATCGAGAGTGGACTTCTTATGGTCGTGGACCTGTTTCTTGTGATCGGGTCGACCCTTGCTGGCGTCGACCGTCTTTGGCGCCGATGCAGCTGCGTCTGTCCCCTTAACCTTCGGCTTCGATGCAGTAGGCTTTGGGTCGGCCATTTTGGCTTGGCACTTCGGCTCGACGGCCGGAAGGCGGAGCCGTGGAACGTATATCAAGGTCTCGGGTAAGGCCCAAAGGCGATCCCTCGACCTGGGCCTCATGATGTTGGATGGCCCCGGAGTCAGTCTGAGGAAGCTCCTCGTCCGAGCTATCCTCTACGGTGGCAAGGGCACAGTCGTCCCCTACCTCCTCGACGACTTCATCGAAATCCTCGGTGTCTGCGTCGTAGTCGTCCCCGACCTCCGACGCGGGGTTAGATTCCGTGATCTCCTGGATATCGCCGTCCCCGACATCCCCAGCATCGAAGATGTCCGTAGGAGGTGGTGCAGATTGCTGGGCCTCCAGGCGCGCAGCTCGGCGGAGCTTGAGTGTCTTTTTGGACCGGAACCTGGAACAGGCCATACATTTGGCCTCGTCGTGGTCCGGCGACAAGCACTTGTTGAACACTGGGTGTACATCGATATGCGGGTACTTCGAGGCACACACCGGGCACTGTTTAAATTGACTTCGTTACATGATGGTTGAAGAGGTTGGAGTGTCGAGTAGGCCCTTCCGTGCCGAAAGCACGCGGAAGAACAGTGTCTGTTCGGAGCCGAGGAAGGTACGAACCAGAACGAAAGACAATACCGACGCTTGTCCTAAAGACCTTTTGGTCTCAATTAAAGTAAAGTTAAGAACTATCGATTCCGACAGAGGGGACCGAACACATCCGAACCCAATGGCAAAAAATAAACAATCTGAGGATGGAGTCGATGCCCATGCGCACTGTAGTCCAGGGGAGGAGCCACCTATCTCGTGATACTTCGAAGACTCTTCCAGGACAACAATGTGCAATCATCCGGACCCAACACTAGGCGGCGATCTATGCACAGATATGAATTCAGCAGCCCACATGCCTCGAACTTGATGATTACAATGTAGATCTGGTCAATAACATAATCAATATATAGTTTAAGACCTTGTTCTCTCCCGTTGCCTCAGGCACCTTCTGAAGAAACAGATCCAACATGACCTGCGTCCAATGTATGCCAGCAAAAACACCCAAATATAGGAAAAATGCCTCCTTAACACAAAAAGAGGCAGACAATGAGCCAACCTTATCTTTCTCCCATTCACAACATCCTCAAGCACTGCAAAAAGTGTTACTCCCTACCGTAGAGTATGATTTGTCTGCTCCGCTATCTATGGGCTTCTCTGCCTTCTTGCTGCTGATCAGGTGAAATTTAGGGAACAAACGATGGTTTTTAAAATCACTCCGTCGTGGCGTGTCAAACTGAAAGATGAGGGTGGAAAAGCATAAGCTGTGGCGTTTAAGGTTTGTGGATTAAGAATTACTCGAGATTCTGATGCTCAAATTAAGCACAACGGGAGACAAAAATTTTAATTTTACACGCCTGGATTGGATTAACCGCAGAATGGGGGAGCAAGCCCTCTTCCTCCTCCTGACAGCCGAAGCTGGCTAGTTGCCGTATTGAGGAACTCACTGCCGCAGCCCGGACAGGAAGCCAGGCAACCTGTGTTGGGACAGGGCCGCAAAAAGTCAGGAAGCAGACGGGAGCCAACCCTGCGCTTCTGTGCCCGTGAAGCCAGCCGGAAGAGAGCATGTGAGATAGCGGGGCTCCGGTGCTCGTGGAGAGCCCTGCCTGCTGGAGAGACTGACACGCTGATGAGAGAGCCTGGTAAGCAGCGTAGAGTCCCCCCGGTGAGTGGGGTTGAACAGAGGATGGAAGGAGAACAGGAGATGGGCACATCGCATGACTGGACGTCTCTTGCGCAAGTCCATGTCTTGCCTCGCATGAGAGGCAACTCCGCAACAAAGATTCTCGCTGGCGACAGCGCTTCGCACTGCATTTGCCAGGCGAGACCTAAAAAAGGAACACAATGGGGTACAGTGTGCACACTCATTCAAACAAGCTTCACGGTGGGACAGGAAGTTTATTTCCAGACTGCATGAGCTCGTCATTTTTGTTTATTTTGCTTTTGTTGCCTTTGCAGACCACTCCCCCCCCCCTCTCCCCCCCCCCCAACTCCCACCCTGTCCCAGTGGCTTTGATGTTTCGATCGATCTCCGCTACTGCTTCGAACATGCTCCACTACTGTGGAGAAAATGTATATGGGGAATGTAGGAGTGTAGGGTCTGCAATCCTATGCTCACCCAGATTTTTTGCTTTTGTTTCACTGGTTTAAGACTTTCTCTGGCTGTGGGCCTGCTAATCAGACCCACAGCCTAGCTGTTCTCTCACTAAAATTACAACATGTACCCTAGGTGCATTTACCAATTGGTACTGGGCCACCTTATCAGACCCTGTAACTCAGGGCATAGGTGTACCCAGGGCCTACCAGGGACTGCAGCATGTATTATGCCACCCCTGGCTGGCCATCTAAATCTGACAACTGGCTGCACGACAGCTGGGGCAAGGTGGTGTAATCACCCTTTGCTTTAGATATAGTATACCTATATCTAACCCTAAAATAGACACACAGATTCCTATCAGTCACTCCTATAGCAGGCCTTGACAATCCTGAAGGCAGAGTGCTTGGAATCGTGTGAGATGGTGCTCTGGCATGAGCTGAGCCCGTTTGCAGCTTACGGAACCAAGTCCTAATAGCTGTTCCATGATAACGCATACCATATACTCTTGAGTGTATTATAATCCTCGCGGTAATATGCCAACTCTGGTATCGCTTTATCAAAACATGTCGAGTAAGGTGTCATACGAATTGGAATACTAACCCCTCGCCAATTCTGGCGACGGGGTTAGCATTCCACCCTTCTAGAGGGACACAACATGTATATAACTGTGAACCCCGGTTAAAGTTAACTCAAGCCTCAGCATCACAAAATGGATGCTGCCACCACAGACACAAGTCTGACCCCCTGCAGCTGGGAGTCCTTCCAGCGAGGGGAGCTTGGACAAAGGGTTTCCTGTCAGGGGCAATGCTAGCACCATCCCAGACAGGGTTTTGTGTATCCTGGGTAGGCAGGGCTTTAGAAGAAGGTGACTGCAAGTGGCACCCCGGTGCTCACTATGCATCTGCCGGCTAGAACCAGTTCCAGGGGCACACCAGCCCCTGAGCTGGGGAAAGTCTGGCATGGGAGAGGGGTGTAACCACCCCCCTTCCTGGTCCCACCCATGGGCAGGACCTAGTCGCGTGCCAGCCCCTTTTCTTAGTATAAAGATAGGAGCGGGCCCCCTTCCAAATTAGATCATCTTTGAATCAAGAAACTACTTTCTACGAAAGGAACTCTCGACTTCTTCTTAAGATTTCTCCCTTGTGGCTAAGGAGTAGTCACCCTGCATCCGCAGGCACCATCTAAAGAGCACTGCGGTTTGCTGCACGTCCTTCCTCCGGAATCCGACCGACCAGCACGACGACACCCGGCTTCCCTGGCACCTCTGACCTCTACCTACCTCTACAGCTAAGCTGAGAACCGTAGGTGCGACGAGACCTCGAGGGACCGGCCATCATCAGAACTGCACGACTTCTATCCAGCACGACCGCCGAGGGATCCTCTGGTGAGTGCTTTGGGGTCCGAGAAGCCCCAACCCTGAGCAGCTCCAGCACCGAAGTCCAGCATCCACCAGATCTGCGTGGGGCCCTTCTGCTTTTTGCTGCTCACCGCGTTGTCTGGCTACTAGCCCGCTGGCTTGTGGCCTTCCTGACGACGAACGACATCAACACTGCTGGTCTGGTTGCTCCAGACTGGCTCTTGCTCCCCTCCAAAAGAGGAGCACCCCGGACCCTCCTGGTCCACTCCAGACGCCATTTTGAGTCCACCGCGTGGGCTTGCATTTGCCAAGACTTGTTGCCCCAATCCTGGGTCCAGCGACGTCGACAGCAGGTACCATCGTGGGACAGCTCGCACCTCCATCCTGGTCGCAGACAACTCCGACTGGTCCGTGAGACTGCAGAGCCCAGCGTCGCCCACTCACTTGGTCATGGTGACTTCAGCCGGTGCCATCCTGGTGCCCATCTAATCACTGGCTAGTGATTCAGAACTTGGTCCCCTCTGCTTACAGGTGTCTTCCATCTTCGATCCAGGCTTGGATCCACCGAACAATCTTCACTGGTCGCCTGCCAGCAACTTCTTCTTTCAGGCTCCATAGACTGCAACGAGGATTCCAGACGTCTTTCCAGACCTATGCAGCCGCAGCCCCTGGGCTAGGTAACTTCGGCATTTCGGTGCCCCAGCATAGCCTCACTATCCAAGGGTCCAGATCCTTTTCGTTTTTCAGCCTAACTAGTCTGGTTCGCCCGAGAACACGAACTTTGCTTTTACTAGCCTCCATAGACTTTGTCCCGCATCCCGTGTGAGAGTGCACACTCTGCACCCGAGTCCCCTAGGCCTCCTACTAGTAATTTGAAGGTTCAGTAACGTAGTCCTAGCAATTCCAAAGCCTATTAGTCCAGTACTTACCTGCTAGTAATTTCGCATTCCACTTTTGTAGTATATGGTTTTTCGTGCCCCTCGGGCATTTGTGTAAATTGTGCAACTTGAAGTATTTTCCTAAGAGTTTTATTGTGTGCTTAGTACCCTGTCCTCATAAAGAGTACAGGGCTGTTGTGATCTAAATAAATACACTGTTTTCATAACACTTGTGTGGTGTCCTTTCACTTGGTGTTCAAGGGGTATATGTGATGGTATAACAGCTGGCTTAACACGCCCTCTAGAGTTTAGCTTGAAGGCTGCTCGTATCCATGCTACTAGGATAGCTGGTCTATAAGGTTGACTTACAACCAATCAATAAGGGTTGTTTGGACTGATACAAAGTGCTCACTAGAATAGTGAACATTATATATCAGGCCAACTTCTCACAGGGAATTAACATAAAATTGTCATTTTTCTCACTTTTGTTTTTTTAATTGTTTTTCAGACATAATAGTCCTTTGTACTGCCCTCTCCCTTTCCATGAGCTCCCCCCCCCCCCATCCTCTTTCCTCAGGGCTTTTAACTCCTCTCTCCATATTGCCTTCTATTACTGTTTCAAACACCATAGTTGAGAAGGTTTATTATGGGAGTGCGCAAATCACACTTTTTAGTTGTACTGCAGACATAATATTCCTACGTGTTGCCCTCTGTCCCTTGGTGTTGCCCTTACCCACTCGGTCAATCCCATCCAGGGTCCACTTGCGTTTGCGACCCTCCCTCCAACTCTCCCCTGTCTCTTGACAACTCTCTCCTTTAGCATATCCTAAAATTACATGTCATACCATATCATCTCAGGACATTGACCACACCAATAGATCCTCCCTTTGCCAATGCTTGTACTTACAGAGGATGGTTTTCTCCCCAGTATACACCAATTCCAGCACTAGCACCAGATCTGCCATTATTGGTGCAGCAACCATCTGTGTACACCACTGTAGAATTGAAAGCAGAAAAAAGACACTCCTTTATTTTATCAATTCTGAATTGCAGGAAACCAACAGTTTAAGAGTATGTGTAAGATATACTGTACAAGAACATACTGAGACCATATTTTTGAAATTCTACTATTGGTGATGAAACTTCTATAGTCAAATAGCACACTTTATAGAGATTAAAGAAAATGTACCTATAGAACAAATTGTGACAGTATAGGGAGAGAAGAGGTGGCTGATCAATATATTTAAAGTTTAGTCTAGGCTGTGCTATAGGCTGCTAAACAACGTGGGGCTGTAATACTATATCACAACATGATTTCTTTTTAAAGGTTATCATTGCAGACATCTCAATAAATATTGGTTCCTTACACTATCGCAGGCTAGGTCTAATAGTAGCTTCAAATCTGCATTTGATACTGGGAAACAAATCGAATATGCTACTTACCAGTATGCATCTGTTCTTGGCATGTAGGGCTGCTGACATTCATATCGTGTGCATAGATCGCCGCCTAGTGTTGGGTCCGGATGATCGCACATGGTTGTCCTGGAAGAGTCTTCGAAGTATCACGAGATAGGTGGCTCCTCCCCTGGTCTACAGTGCGCATGTGCATCGACTCCATCCCCAGATTGTTTTTTAGACATTGTGGCAAAGATGGAGTGAAACTACGTGAATGATGACCATGCTAGAAGTATGTGTGAAAAACTCCAGCGCTACAGCCGCTGGGGAGGAGGGCGGGCGATATGAATGTCAGCAGCCCTACATGCCAAGAACAGATGCATACTGGTAAGTAGCATATTCTGTTCGAGGCATGTGGGCTGCTGAATTCATATCTTGTGCATAGAATACATAGCAGTCCCTCCGTTAACGGCGGCCGCCTGTGCCAGCTGCAGCAGTTTGGAAAAGTGTTTTTAGAACAGCCTGCCCTACAGCTGCCTGCTGTTTGGAGAGCACATCAACACAGTAGTGTTTTGTAAATGTGTGTGTGGTAGACCATGTGGCTGCTCTACATATGTCTTCTAAAGGAATATTTCCAAGGAAAGCCATGAAGCCCCAGCTTCCGGGTGGAGTGGGCCCTCGGTGGAATGGTGAGAGTGCGTTTGGCTTTCTGATAGCAGATCTGGATGCATTTAACGATCCACCTGGCTATACCAGCCTTGGAAATGGGGTTGCCTTTGTGTTGTGTTGAAAAGGCAACGAATATTTGTTTAGTCTTCCGAAAATCTTTGGTCCTATCAATGTAGTACATTAGGGCCCTTTTGACGTCAAGTGTGTGGAGCATTCTCTCCGCAACTGACTCCGGATTTTGGAAGAACACAGGTAGTTCTATAGTCTGGTTGATATGGAACTGAGAAACCACCATAGGAAGGAACTTTGGGTTAGTGCGAAGCACCACCCTGTTGGAATGAATTTGAATAAATGGCTCTTGGATAGTTAGTGCCTGGAGTTCACTAACTCGTCGTAGCGATGTAATCGCTATAAGGAAAGCGGCTTTCCATGTCAAGAATTGAATCTCGCAGGAATGCAGTGGTTCAAAATGGGGACCCATCAGCCTGGTGAGGACCACATTTAGGTTCCACTCGGGAGCTGGTGGGGTCCGCGGTGGAATGACTCGTTTGAGTCCTTCCAGGAAGGCTTTAATGGCCGGCACTCTGAAAAGTGAGAGGTGCTGTCGGTTTTGGAGATAGGCAGCCATTGCGGATAGATTTATCCGAATGGAAGCATAGGCCAGATTACATTTGTACAGATGTAAGAGATAACAAATGATGTTCTGAATAGATTCATCCAGCGGGTCAATGTTGTGGTCTGCACAATAAATGACAAACCACTTCCATTTCGCCGCATAGCATGCTCTGGTGGTGGGCTTTCTTGCCTCCTTGATTATGTCCATACAGTCAGGAGGTAAGTTGAGGTAGCCAAATTCTAAGACCTCAGGAGCCAGATGGCCAGGTTGAGCTGTTGCGGATCTGGATGCTGAATGTCGCCATGGCTCTGCGTCAAAAGCCTGGGTGTGAGGCGCAGCCTTTGATGCGGTACCACGGACAGTTCCAGAAACGTGGTGTACCATGGTTGGCAAGCGCACGTTGGAGCAACCAGGATGAGAGTCATCGAGTGCTGCCTGAGCTTGCGTGCCACCAGCGGTATTAGAGGTGCTGGGGGAAAAGTGTACGCAAATTTGCCTGACCAGTTCATCCATATTGCATTGCCCTGAGACTGTGGGTGTGGGAACCTGGCGGCAAAGGTTTGGCGTTTTCCTTTGTGGCGAACAAGTCTATCTCTGGATGACCCCACCTTTGGAAGTACAGTTGGAGAACTGATGGATGCATATCCCACTCGTGCATTTGGTGGCTGTACCTGCTGAGTAGGTCCGCCATCTGATTGTCCTTGCCCGGGAGGTGTTCCGCCATGAGGAAGATGTTCCTCTGAATGGCCCACTTCCACATGCTTTGAGCCAGATGAGAACTGTGGAGCGTGTGTACCTCCCTGCTTCTGGATGTAGTACATGGCTGTCTTGTTGTCCGTCCGGATCAACACAACCTTGTTGCACAGATGTACCTTGAATGCTTTCATTGCCATGAAGATAGCCATCAGTTCTAGAACGTTGATGTGCATCTTCCTTTGCTGTGGTGTCCATAGTCCCTGCACAGTGTAATGGAGTACATGAGCTCCCCAACCCTGGAGAGAAGCGTCCGTTGTCGGAATGATCTGTGGCACAGGCTCCTGGAACGGTCGTCCCTTGCAAAGGTTTTGTGGATTCCACCAATGCAGAGAGTTGTATGCACGACCGGTTACCAACACAAGGTCTTTCAACTGTCCGTGAGCCTGAGTCCACTGATGTGCTAAGCACTCCAGAAGCGGACGCATGTTTAGACTCTCGTGCGGGACTATGGAGATGTAGGAGGCCATCATGCCTATCCACTGCATGAACACTCGAGCTGGAAGTGAGTGTTGAGGTCTGAATTTTTGTATCAGCGATTGAATGCTGCCGACCCTCACTGAATTTGGCTGTGCTGTGGCTGCCAGAGTGTTTATGGTCGCACCCAGATACGGCCGTATGTGGGCGGGTTGCAGGTTGGACTTTGGGTAATTTAGTGAGAATCCCAGATCGTGAAGGTGAATGGTGTGGGACATGTGGGCGGCACACTGCTGGGCTGACTTTGCCTGGATTAGCCAGTCGTCCAGATAAGGGTAGATGTGAATGTTTCGTCTCCGTAGGTGCGCCGCCACCGTCGCCAGGCACTTTGTAAACAACCTGGGTGCCGTGGTGACTCCGAAAGGTAGAACCTTGAACTGGTAATGCTTGTTTTGGATGGTGAACCGAGGTATTTTTTGTGTGACGGGTGCAGCGGAATATGAAAATACAATCCTTCAGATCTAACGTTGCTAGAAAATCTCCCTGACTGAGCAACGGTAGGACTTGTTGCAGCGTTAGCATGTGAGAGTGCTCCAACAGAATGTACTGATTGAGGGGTCTGAGGTCCAGTATGGGTCTGAGGGACCCGTCCTTTTTTGGTATCAAGAAGTACAGTGAGTAAACTCCTGTGCCTCTTTCGTCCACAGGCACAAGCTCGATTGCCCCTTTTTGCAGCATGACGAGTACCTCCTGCTGCCATAAGTGCAAATGGTCGGCGGACATAGGACGGTGTCTTGGGGGTATGTTGAGTGGAGTGGATGTTAACTCCAGACAATAACCATACTCGATAAGCTCTGTGACCCACCTGTTTGTGGCGATGGACTTCCAGACTGGCAGGAACTGTGTAAGTCTCCCCCCGACAGGTGTTGCGTGGTGGGGGGCAGTGACAAGGCGTCACTGTTTGGTAGCGGCGGAGGATCTTGAGTTGCTGCTTCCACGACCTCTGCCTTTGGCACCGTTTCCACGATATCCACCCCGACTTTGCTTGGTGTAAGTGTTCTGCGTGCTGCCTTTATAGTACTGTGTTTGGGAGAGCTGGCCTCTGGGAACACCTTTATTGCTTGAGCGACGAAAAGAAAACCCCCGGAACTGCTGGGACTGCAGGGCCCCCTTAGACTTAGCAGTGTCAGTGTCTTTTTTGATTTTTTCCAAGGTGGTGTCCACCTCTGGGCCAAATAGATGATCAGGTTTTACTGTCTGATTGAGAATGGTGGTCTGTATTTCTGGTTTGTACCCGGAGATTCTGAGCAGGCATGTCGTCTCAGCATAACACTAGTGTTAACTGCTCTGGCCGCAGTGTCTGCTGGGTCCAGTGCACACTTGATAGAAGCATTAGATATGAGCTTCCCTTCTTGGATGGGCATCTCAGTTGCCTCTTTATATTGATCTGGGAGGTGCTGTAACAGGGTCTCAAGTGTGTCGTAGTATGCCCTGTCATACCTGGCTAGAAGAGACTGAGTGTTTGAGATGCGCCAAATTTTGTCCGCTTGAGCTGCCACCCTTTTCCCTGATGCCTCAAACACCTTAGATTATTTATCTGGGGGAGGAGCATCACCAGTCATTTGAGAATTCCGGGTGTTAAAAACAACAAGAGAGTCCAGCGGCAACTGTCCCTTGATGTAAGTAGGGTCACTAGGCGCCCGTTTATATTTTCTCAATCCTGGGGTTTATCACCCTGGTTCTTGCAGGCTCCTTAAAGATATCCCTAGCATGCTTCAAGACACCCTTCAGCATAGGCAGAGTCTTGACAGTCCTCTCAGACGGAAAAGGTGTCAAAAAGAAAGTCTACTTCAATGGGGTCAGCATGGAGCTTGACGTCATGATTCTTAGCTGCCCTTTCAATGAGGGCATTAAATGCAGCCGAATCCTCAGTGGGTGATGTTTTTACCGAATACATTTGTGTGTCTGGGGTAGAGTGAGGGTCACCTGGGTCAGCAGCAGCTGCCCAGGGTTCATTGGTATCATCTGTATCAGTATAGACAGGATAGCTGTATTCGTCATCATCATCATCACCTTCCCCAATGTCCACATCCAAATAAGTGGGTGAGACATCCTGGCCATGCGGAGACACCGGTTCTACAAGAACGGGCGTCCAAGTAGAGTCCTTCTTCAGTGGAATTTTGTAGGACTCCATTGGCTGTTCCGGGGAGATTTTCCGCTTATAAATGGAAAGTCTGCCCGTTTCGGCATCAATAAAATGTTCCTGTTGCTCTTCCAACGAGGATTGTCGTTGCTTTATGGCCTAGACCGCCGTGGTGGCCTTTGGCACTGAAGACGCCTTCTTGGGCACGTCGGTGGTTATCTTAGGGACGAAAGCCTTCGGCGTTGCCTTCGGCGGCAGCGTGAAGTGGATGGGCGTCGACGTTTTCTGAGGTTTGTCGGCAGGCTTCGAAGGTGGAGGATCTTTTGGCCCGACACCCGAGACCTTGTCGTTGATGCGTTTCAGGGCGTCTGCCACCTGCTTTGTAAAGGAGGCGGACGGTTGCGTCGACTCAACGGATTCCTCCGAGGCACCCCCAGACGCGGACTCGTGGGCCTGTCCGCTTTTGGCCTTGTCCTGTCGATGCGGAGGTTTGAGAACCTTGGGATCACGGAGTCCTTTTTTGGTGTCGACTGTCTTAGGCGCCGATTTGTTCGGGTCGACTGCCTTGACTTTTGCCTTGGGCGCGCTAGACTTCGCCTCGACGCCCTTGAGCTGTTTCTTCGGGTCGATAACGGCCTTCTGCTTTGTCGGTGCCAACAGATCCGAGGACTGAGCCGACCAAAGCAATATGCACTTTTGGTTTCAATGTAGGCACCAGTGCTTTCACTTGCTTTGAGACCGGAGCTTTTACTTTCGGTTTCGATTTTGAGGCTTCATAGTAATGTCCGAAGACGAGCCGAAGGCAGGGCAGTAGAACTTATTCGTAGATCTTGGGTAAGGCCTAGTGGCGATCCCTCGACCTGAGCCTTAGGAAGCGTTTCGGCCACAATGTCAGTTTGAGTTAACTCCTCGCTCGAGCTATCTTCCATGGCCCCAAAGGCCCCGACATCTACCTCGTCGACGACTTCTTCCGCTTCGATATTTCAACATCCTCGTCGTAGTTGGAGTCAACCTCCGCCGCGGATTTAGACAGGTTCTCGCGAACTTCCGGGTCAGCTCCGTCATCTTTCCCGGCATCGAATATGTCCATAGGCGCCGGTGCAGTCTGCTGGGCCTCCTGGCGCGCAGCGCGTCGATGCTTTAGCGTCTTCTTGGATCGAAAACGGGAACAAGCCATGCAGCTGGCCTCATCATGATCCGGCGACAGACACTTGTTGCACACCGGATGGACGTCGATGTGGGGATACTTTGAGTTGCACACAGGACATCTTTTGAACGGGCTCAGTTCCATGATAGTTCGTCGATAAGGCCTCTGCCGTCGACCGTGCCTGCAGCGTCGAAAAGCACGCGGCTCTCTTGGAAATCCGGCTCCGAGCTGGAAGCAATCGGGCACCGAACGCTAGACTATACCGACGAAAAACTAAAGGCCTTTTGGCCTTAAGAAACTTTTATATCGATTCCGACAGAGTGAACCAATATACATCCGAACCCAATGGCGGAAAAAAACAATCTGGAGATGGAGTCGATGCCCATGCGCACTGTAGTCCAGGGGAGGAGCCACCTTTTTCGTGATACTTCGAAGACTCTTCCAGGACAAAAATGTGCGATCATCCGGACCCAACACTAGGCGGCGATCTATGCACAAGATATGAATTCAGCAGCCCACATGCCTCGAACACACCAGATACCCCACACCCCCTCCGAAATAAAATTAAGAACAGTGAAATGTTGGCAATATTCTGGGGGCACTACAAGACTCACCAGGACTTACCAGGACATTCTTCCGGAGCCCCAGCCTTTGGTGTTGGTTTCCCCTCCGCTGCCACGAGACATCCAGCGTGGCCGCCGAGTGGGGGAAACTACATTTCCCGGAAGCCCTCGCTGCTGGAAACCGCCCACGCCTACTACACGCCCGGTGGCGCTTAAATCTACGCGAGCACTCTGGTGGAGCGGGTGCATTTTGACATTATTCGGGGGGCACTACAAGACTCACCAGGACTTACCAGGACATTCTTCCGGAGCCCCAGCCTTTGGTGTTGGTTTCCCCCCGCTGCCACGAAACATCTAGCGCGGCCGCCGAGTGGGGGGAAACTACATTTCCCAGAAGCCCTCGCTGATGGAAACAGCCCACGAGTACTACGCGCCCGGTGGCGCTTAAATCATCGCGAGCACAACCGGGACGCGCGCGGGCGACGCCGGGAGAAGCCCGGGACAAGGGCGGGGCAGTCTGCGGCAGTCCGAGGTCGTTTGAGGCCGGGCTGGGCCACCTTATTGACATTTGCAAATGGAGTAAGATTGCTGGGGGTTTTTTTTTTTTTCTTTACTAATGCACAAGTTACTACTTGTGTAACGATATATCTGTAAGAGACATTAGTTAGTGATAGATTCCTTACCTTAGAATATCCCCAGGCGTCAGACTGGATCCGGAAACTTTTGCGTAGCAATACCCCTGCGCGCCGGTAGGCGTCGTCTGCGGCTCCGCGTCAGTCGTCGGCGTCGTGAGCGCCGGGATGACGTCGGAGTACTTAGACGGCGCCCATGCGCGCTGACGTCAGTTCTGATAACACAGCTTTTCCGCGCCAGATACGCAGAGCCATGACAGAACCAACACTGGTGCCATGAAACTAGGGCCCTGAAAGGGGATGACCTTAACCCTAGATATCGGTTCGCAGAACGGGGAGGACGGGTGGGCGGTAAGGAATCTATCACTAACTAATGTCTCTTACAGATATATCGTTACACAAGTAGTAACTTGTGCATCTGAAAGAGACACGTTAGTGAAAGATTCCTTACCTTAGAATAGATACCCCAGCAATACCAACCCCGGTGGTGGGTCTGCGAACCAATATCACACCAGAAAGTCCTGGAGGACGGAACGGCCAAAGAAGCCATCCCTCCGGACTTGACTGTCCAGGCAGTAGTGTCTTGCGAACGTGTGCAGCGAGGCCCACGTAGCTGCCTGGCAAATGTCCTGCAGGGGGACACCGCGGCCCAGGGCAGTTGTCGTTGCCCGAGTGGAGTGAGCCCGCAATCCAGCCGGGGCCTCCTTCCTCGCCATGGAGTAACATGCTTGGATACACAAGATGATCCACCTAGAGATGGTCCTCTTGTGCACCACCTTTCCCTTCTTCGCGCCCACGTAACCAACGAAGAGTTGGTCATCCACCCGGAATTGGCGTGTGCGATCTAGGTAGTAGGAGAGCGCACGTTTTGGATCCAGACGGTGGAGCCTCTCCTCCTCTTTCGAGGGATGCGGAGGCGGAAAGAAGGTGGGCAAAGTGATGGACTGCCCGATGTGGAAGGCCGTGACAACCTTGGGCAGAAAGGAAGGTCGTGTACGTAACACCACCTTATCAGGATGAACAGACAGGAAAGGTGGAGAAGAAGAAAGAGCCTGGAGCTCACTCACTCTCCTGGCAGAGGTGATGGCAACCAGGAAGGCCGTCTTTAGAGTAAGGAGACGAAGAGGGCAGTTATGAAGCGGCTCAAAGGGAGCGCACATCAGATAGGTGAGAACCAGATTCAAGTCCCACTGGGGCATCACGAAGGGAACAGGAGGGAACATGTGCGTGATGCCCTTCAGAAATCTACTCACAATAGGGGACTTGAATAAAGAAGGCTGATCTGGTAGCCTCAAGAAGGCTGATAGAGCAGAAAGGTACCCTTTAAGAGTGCCCAGAGCAGAGCCCTGCTGGGCAAGGGAAAGAAGAAAGAGCAGCACTTCCGAAAGGGGTGCAGAGAGAGGATCCACAGCCTTTGCTGTGCACCATGCCACAAATCTGTTCCACCGGCAGGCGTATACCGACTTTGTGGAGGGACGCCTGGCTGCCAGAATGATATCACAGACTTCGGGAGGCAAGTCAAATGGCCTCAACTGCCGCCGCTCAATCTCCAAGCTTGTAGGTGGAGACTGGACAGGTTCGGGTGCAGGACCGTCCCCTGCTGCTGCGACAGAAGGTCCTCCCGAAGAGGCAGACGAATCGGGGGATCGATTGACATGCTGAGTAGCTCGGGATACCAGTATCTTCGTGCCCAGTCCGGAGCCACAAGGACGACCTGGGCCCGGTCGTGCCTGATCTTCTTCAGCACTCTGGGCAGAAGTGGTATAGGCGGAAAGGCGTACAACAGACCGCAGCTCCACTCGCGACGAAAAGCGTCTCCGAGCGAGTGCCGCCTTGGAAACTCCAACGCGCAGAACTGCTGACATTGCGCGTTCTCTTCTGTGGCGAATAGATCTAACCAAGGCTCTCCCCACTGTGCCACGTCCGAGTTCAGACGCCATTCGTGATCCATCATGCACCGGCGGCTGAGTTCGTCCGCCCTGGCATTCAGAGAGCCTGCCAGGTGTTGAACCACCAGGGACACGCCCTGATGTTCCAGCCACTGCCAGAGGCGCAGAGCCTCCTGGCAGAGGGTCCACGACCCCACACCGCCCTGTTTGTTGCAGTACCACATGGCGGTGGTGTTGTCGGTGAACACTTGCACTACGCTCCCCCTGACAGAGGGGAGGAATGCCTTCAGTGCAAGACGAATCGCCCGCAGCTCCAGAAGGTTGATGTGGAGCCGGGACTCCGCCGGAGACCAGAGGCCTCTGATCTCCGCCTCTCCCATGTGGCCTCCCCAGCCCTGGAGGGACGCGTCCGTCACAACTACGTGCTCCGGCTGGGGTAGGGAGAGGGGTCTGCCACTGACCCAGTCGCGGTCCGTGAGCCACCACTGCAGTTGCTTCGCAGTGCCCTCTGAGATCAGGACATGATCGGACAGGTTGCCCTGATGCTGGGCCCACTGAAACTTCAGGTCCCACTGCAGAGCCCGCATCCGCCACCTGGCGTGACGCACCAGAAGGATGCAGGAGGCCATCAGCCCCAGAAGCCGCAGCGTCAACCTGACAGAGACCCGGGATAACGGCCTGAAGACAGGAATCAGAGCCTGAATATCCCGAACCCGCTGTTCGGGTGGGTAAACCCGAAACTGCGCCTTGTCGAGAACCGCTCCGATGAAGAGGAGCTTTTGAGAGGGACACAGGTGTGACTTCGGCACATTGATGGAGAACCCCAGCAAGTGCAGGAGGTCGGCCGTAGTCTGGAGGTGGCTGACGACTGTCTGGGGCGAGCCCGCCTTTAACAACCAGTCGTCGAGGTAGGGGAAGACTGATACCCCCTGCCTGCGCAGATGGGCTGCGACCACCGCCATCACCTTCGTGAACACCCGTGGGGCGCTGGCAAGGCCGAAGGGGAGCACGGTAAACTGAAAGTGCTCTTGGCCCACCATGAACCGTAGGTAACGCCGGTGGGCCGGCAGGACGGGGATGTGGAAATAGGCGTCCTGCAAGTCCAACGCTACCATCCAGTCTCCTGGGTCCAGGGCAGCCAGGACCTGAGCCAAAGTGAGCATCTTGAACTTCTCCGTCTGGAGGAAGCCGTTGACGTTCCGCAGATCCAAGATAGGGCGTAGGCCCCCTTTGCCCTTCTTGGGTACCAGAAAGTAGTGGGAGTAACAGCCACGTCCTACTTCTGGCCCAGGAACGCGCTCGATGGCCCTCTTGGCCAAGAGGGCCGAAACCTCCTCTTGCAGAAGTTGCAAGTGATCCCGACACACGGTGGTATTGAAGTGGCATGGATGGAGGGGAAGACTCGAAGGGGAGGGAGAAACCCCTTCGGACAATTTGCAGCACCCACCTGTCCGAAGTGACTGTATGCCGGTGGGAGAGGTGATGGCGAACCCTGCCTTCCACAGGCGTCACATGGGCCTGAAAACTCGGACTAGGAAGGTTTTGAGGCGGGGGCTGCTGAGGGAGGTGTGGACTGGCCTCGCCGCTGGCCCCGACCACCGCCACGGCGGTGACCACGTCCGCCACCGCGTTGCTGAGCATTCTGCGGTGCGTGGCTGACGGTCCGTGGTGGGGCGCCCCTTCCGTGGCCACGAAAGGAGCGAAAGGCACCCGATTGCTGGCGTGGGGCCGTAAGGCCCAAGGACTTGGCCTTGGCCCTGGAGTCCTTAAAACGTTCCAGCGCATGGTCTGCCTTGTCGCCGAAGAGGCGACGGCCATCAAACGGCATGTCCAGGAGTGTGGCCTGGACATCGGCCGAGAAGTTGGCGGACCTCAACCAGGCGTGGCGTCGAACCGCCACCGTCGTTGCCATCGCCCTGCCCAGTGAGTCCGTGGTATCCAGCCCACACCGGATAGAAAAGCGTGCCGCATCTCGGCCGTCCGCAAGGGTTTGGCTGAGTTTAGCCCTGACCTCCTCAGGGCATTGTGGCAGCACCTCCGCAACCGTGTCCCACAGAGTGTGGGTGTAGCGGCCCAAGAGACAGTTGGTGTTTACAGACCGTAGCCCTAGGCTCACAGACGAGAAGACCTTCTTCCCGAACTGCTCATATCTCTTGGATTCCCTGTCGGGCGGGGCCGACGGGAATGCGGTTTGGGAGTTAGAGGCCTGGATGACCAGGCTCTCGGGGGTGGGATGGGTGGACAAAAAGCATGGGTCGCCCGGTGCCGGGCGGTAGCGTCTGGCCACGTTCCTGTCCACAGGGGGGCCTGTGGCGGGCTTGGACCAAGTGCCCAGAAGAACGTCACACAAGGCCTCATTGAACGGCAGGAGGGGCTCCGCGGAGCCGGACTGCTGTTTGAGGACCTCAGTGAGGAGATTAGTCCTCACGGCCGCGACGGGGAGCTGAAGGTTTAAGGCCTTAGCTGCCTTCGTCAACACTACGCAGTAAGCAGAACCCGCCTCCGGAGCCACAGTCGGGGGCGACGTAAATCCAGTGTCTGGCGAGGTGTCAATACCACTGGCCTCCCCAAGCTCATATGTCCAGTCCTGATGTGACTGGCAATCACGTGCCAGAGGGTCCTCGGACCCCTCCCATTGCTCCTCGTCACCTGGCTCCTGGAGACCAGGATTAGCAGCCAGGGCCTCCTCGTGGAGATAGAAGTCTCCAAAGGCCGACGGAATCGGCGCCCAGCGGCGCCCCTCCGACTCTTGAGTAGGATCGTAGGAAACATTGGGGGCGGCAACCACATCGGCTGCCGGGGACGACACCTGAAGGGACGGCGCCGGCGAGGTCGTAAGGTCGACCGGCGAGGTCCCAGATCCGGAGCCGGATCCAGCGAGGTCGCGCGGCGCCGGGACCGAAGCACCCGACCCGGAAGGACCTCCAGACGGAGCCGATCGGCCCGAAGGCGCCACGGGAACCGACTGAGGAGGGAGGGCCCTCATGGCCATGAGATACCTCTCGACCTCCTCCTGCGACGCGCCGTGCCGTGCCCAGGGACCCGAAGGTGTGGGGCAGGCGGCGACGCTTGCGACTCCCGCGGAGCCGCGTGGGCGGTGTCGCCCGAGTCCCCGGCCGCATCGAGCGAGCGTCGGGGCGGGTCGGAGGACCGATGGTGTCGCTCCGACCTCTCATGCCTCTTACCTGAGGACTTGGAACCAGACGATCGGTGTCCACTTCCGGAACGTCGATGACTCAGACCTCGCGACCTGTCCCTCGACCTCCCGTGGGACCGGGACCGGGACCTGGAGCGGCGCGGGGCCGAGTGCCTCAGCTCGAGACGCTTGCGGGACCGCTCCCGCCTAGCCTTCGACGTCAGGGCCCGGCAGTCGGCGCAGGTTCGATCGTCGTGGTCGAGGCCTAAGCACTTCAGGCACCGGCGATGGGGGTCCGTGACCGACATGAGTCGGCCGCACTTCGAACAAGGCTTGAACCTGGGCATCCCTGGCACCGATAGTCGAGTACAGTCGACTAAGAGAAGATCAAAAAGGATCAAAATTTTTCAGTCAAAAAGTGACTGGGGGTAGAGCTTCTTCCGGATCTGCGCTAGCTGGCGCGGAAAAAAGAAGAACTGACGTCAGCGCGCATGGGCGCCGTCTAAGTACTCCGACGACGTCATCCCGGCGCTCACGGCGCCGACGACGGACGCGGAGCCGCAGACGACGCCTACCGGCGCGCAGGGGTATTGCTACGCAAAAGTTTCCGGATCCAGTCTGACTAGTCTGAATAGCCTGGGGATATTCTAAGGTAAGGAATCTATCACTAACGTGTCTTTCAGATCCATGAGTTATATGATGTAGTAGGAGGTTTTGGTTAGCATCATTTCATATATATTGCCTTAGTAGGCCGAAACCAAAGCCTGTTAGGATATTATTACATGCGACCCACGATTTTCCATGCTAGCTGCTGTTGGTTGTTCCTTTTGATATTCAGTATGTATTTTGATAATATCCAACCATGACTAGACTGAGTAAAACCTCTAATGGATAAAACGCATAATTCTATCGACACGTAACTGACCAAAGCAGTTAGTGTCCTGGTGAAAGAAATAGATCGCACAGAAAGACATATCAGTGGGAACTGGTACAAGGGGTGGGGAACAAGTTAGCCTGATTGCAGAGATCCATACAAATATGGAGGAAGGATTGACTATTACAGACTGGACCACCGATACAATAGAGGTTATACCGGACACAGCTGTAGCAGAAGCAGAGAATTCTCATGTCTCACGGATCTCAGTTATACCGAACTTATCCAATTAGTCCACATCGCCCCCACTTACAAATTCAACCAAAGGGTGCAAAAAGAAAGATACAGGTCAGGGATATAGAAGGACAGCCAAAGAAACGCAAATTACCACAAGAGGGATCTCTGCGAAACAGAGAGCTGCTCCTGGTAATGAACAATCCAAGTGTACATTCAGTATGGAGGTTTTTATAGAGAAAACAACTGAGATAATTCGGCCATTACATGAAAAAATTGATAATTTGGCAAGAGAGTTACATAAACTTAGTGGGAACGTGGATAAACTTAGATTGAGAGATCAAATAACCAACCCTAGGGATCAGGCTAATGTGACCACAAATGTCCCCGCTAATTTGGCAAAGATTAAGCAGTCAACCTTAAAGATGGCTGTACCCAGTACTAGTATGACTGTAGTCATAAACTTAGATAACGACAAAAACTTAGAGGCACGAAATAAACCACCACAGGATAACAGTGTAATACCACCGATAGGCAAAGGAAAACCAAGGGAGGAGCCCCCAGAGCAGGCAAGAGGGTCACGCAATACAGATAACCCTAAAGTCACTGATATACCAGCACTTCTAAACTTACCACCAGAATGTGGAGCATATGTACCCAAATTGCGAGACGGTCAATCAGAAAAATATTAAACTCAAAAATAAAACTCTTCATTGGTTATCAAAAAATTATGGTTTTCCAACAATGGGAGCTGAACAGATAATACTTACACAAAGAGTAGGGTGGATAGGCCCACTATGTAAAAAATGTGATGGCAACTGTATAATAAATCAATTTTAGGTAACCAGGTTGGTCACACAAAACTCTACTAAGGGCACCTCCCCCCTCATGCTGGGATTTTAATACAACACTACGGCCACTGGGCTATTTTTACAGACATTTGTTGGTAAGTGACCCGGTCGCCAATCAAAAGGCTGATCATTCTAATAATAATTTACTGCCTCCACTAGTAGCCCCACATGTTTTTTTATTCAGTTGTATAATAGATTCCAGTCCCTGAGCCCGATGGAGGATAATGATGGACGTGAGGGATACGAGGGGGTATCCCCAAAGGATGAACCAGGTTGGAGGGTAGTCCACAGTTCAACTTAAAGAGGAAATTAAATAAGTGAAGTACAACCCCCATACACAAGACCTCAAGCAGGTGTATACATGTTCTAATAGTATTGGGAGCGGGGATCATATTGCCATACATTATGTCAAAGAATTTATGACTGGGTTACAACGTGCTGAGATCCCTATGAACCTAGTTGTGACTACAAATCCTACCACTAGCCAAGGAATACAGAATACAAACCGCAACACAGGAGGGTTATATACTTACAACATGGAATATTGCAGGCCTTGGTAAAAAATTAGATACCCCTTTTTGGCAGGATTTCATCTCCTCTGGCAATGACTTTATTTGCCTACAGGAAACATGGATCATAGACCCGGTTGTAGTGGAAGGTTATAAATCACACTGTTTGAGTGCGATACCTACCCCAGCAGGAAAAGCTAAGGGAGGACTGTTGCTGCTCATATCTAATAAACTACTTGGGTGTAAAATCATAAGTTACTTCTTATCTATTGATAACCACAGCCAAGTGCGGAGACTTAAGTTTCCAATGGGTAAGGACTTGGTTTCAATCAATCATTATAATAATACCTTTACCAACGATAGGGGAACACTACTAGATGCACTTGAAAAGGAGACAGATAGGGTACTGGCACTTTCTGGTAAACTAGCCATCATATTATGGGCTGACGATTTTAACATAAAGAGTCTGTCCCTCAATACAAACCAATTCATGTGGGTTTATGAAGGCCTATAATAATACCAACGGGAACAATGATGATTTGTTACATTTCCCCCATTGTGCATATGGTAGGATTTTAAATACTAGAATGGCGAAATTTGACCAGGATTTACTTGACTGGTCCATGAGGAACGGCCATATTAAATGTCAAACTTTTACTGGGAGGAATGCCCACAGTAACATAGATCGTATTTTAATTTAAAAAAATAGCTTCTATACTGATCTATGGATATCTGAACAGGTGGTCAGCGACCACAATAGTAGCTCTAGTACTTCTAGATTGGGGTAATAAATTAACTAATAACGAGGAATGTATTTGGCATCCTCCCAGTTAGGCCCAACGGCATGAGATTTAATTGAGATGGAGTAGACCCACTTAAAGTTCAAAAGGAAGTGGTCACTAAATGTAGAAAAGAAATGGACTACTGTCTTAGTGAACAGGTCCTCCCTGGTACACTTAAATGTTTTTTTTTTATATAAACAGAGCAGTTAAGAGTTTATTAACTAGAAGCACTAAAGGCCGGAAAATGGCTGGCTGAAGGTGGTTTGATTCAAAATGTACCCAGGCATTGCACAAGTTGAAATTGGCGCTGGGGACCAAACCTCGTAACCCATCGCATATTTATGAGTTACGAGTTGAATACAAGGAAACAATATTGGCCCACAAAAAACAGCTTCGAGTTAACGCATGGCACAAACTAAGTATGGCAGCCAATACGAAGAAGAAAACAAGTTACTTACCTGTAACTTTGGTTCCCCAGTATTGGTAACTTTCATAGATTCCCATGCTTTGTATCAGTCCCCGTTGTCATGGGAGCCTCGGTAGTATAATAACCATAGAAACAAAAGAGAAACACAGGCCTAAGCCTCATCTCATTTTGTATCCTATCACTCTGTGTAAAAGACCAAACTTTTGCTAGGACCAATCAGAGCAGCCTCACCCTCTAGAACCTTCCTGAGAGAGCTCAGAGCCTCAGATTTAGCCAATGATAGAATGTATGGCAAGAGTTGGTGAGGCAGAGATTTAGAAGGATGGAGACCTTGTCTTTGACACCATAGGCAGAACCTTCTACATTTTGCCTTGTAAATCTTATTTGTGCTCGGTGCTCGAGCTTGTGACAAAACGTCTCGACATTCTTGGGAAAGATTTAAATGACGGAACTCTGTGTTCAGGAGCCACGCTGTCAAGTGGAGCGAATTCGGATCCGGATGGTAAACCTGCCCCAGATTCCTGGACAACAGGGATGGAATGGACTGCAAGCGGATTGGAGAAGCTTGGGAGAGACGCAGGAGCTTCGTGTACCAAAATTGCCGGGGCCACGCTGGTGCAATGAGAATCATCTTGCACGGTTCCGCCTTCATCTTCTTGAGTACTCGAGGAATGAGGGGAATTGGAGGAAAAGCGTATAAGAATGCGCTGTACCAGGTCTTCGAAAGGGCATTCCCCAGGGACCCCTGATGGTGAACCCTACTTGCGTAAAACCGGCATTTGGCGTTCACTGGGGAGGCAAACAGGTCGATGGTAGGTGTCCCCCAAACCGAGAACACTTTCTCCAGAATGGACTGATTCAATTCTTATTCGTGCGTCACCTCTGTTTGTCGACTCAGGGCGTCTGCCTTGACATTGAGAGAACCTGCCAGGTGTTCGGCTCTCAGACTGATGTTGTGAAGGATGGCATAATCCCAGGGTTTCTGAGCTTCTGTGGATAGAGTCTGATCTCGTTCCCCCTTGCTTGTTTACATAGTGCATGGCCGTCATATTGTCTGTCCGGACCAGCACTGAACGGTTGCGAACCTTGGGAAGGAAAGCCAGTAAAGCTAACCAAATGGCCCTCAGCTCCAAGAAATTGATATGGCGCTGAACCATGCTCCAGTGTCCGCTGACTTGAAGTTCCGAGCACCGCTCCCCAGCCTTTTAAAGAGGCATCCGTGGTCCCTAGCACAACGTGCGGTAGAAAAATCTGAGGCTCTGAGCTCTCTCAGGAAGGTTCTAGAGGGTGAGGCTGCTCTGATTGGTCCTAGCAAAAGTTTGGTCTCTTTTACACAAAGAGTGATAGGATACAAAATGAGATGAGGCTTAGGCCTGTGTTTCTCTTTTGTTTTGATGAAGCGGGCTTCAGAAAATATTTTATTCCGACTCGTGGATTTAATTCCCCATTACATGAACTAATATATTAATGAGCTGTTGCATGATTTGTTTAATTAATGAAATGAAAATTATATTTGTAGAGCGCTGCAGTTGCCCTGAGGCGTCCAGGCGCTGGAGCTAAAAAACAGACATGCCCTCTGAGGTTACTAATTGTTAAACAGGAGGGTTTTAAGCTGTTTCCTGAAGCTGGTAAGGTTTACATTGTTTCGCATCTGCAGAGGGAGGGTGTTCCAAAGTTTGGCAACATTATATGAGAATGAACGTCCTCCTGCTCTAGTTCTGAATATTCTGGGGATTTTGGCAAGTGTAGCAGATGAGGAACGTAAAGTTTTATTGGGCAAGTATGAAGAGATCAGGGAGGAGTTGATTTCTGGGCCCGTTTTCCAGAAAGTCTAGTGGGCGATGCAGAGAGCCTTGAACTTTACTCTATCCCCGACAGGCAGCCAGTGTAGAGTTTTTAGGCCAGATTTTATTGATGTCCTCCGAGGGACTCCCAGGAGCGCCCGGGCAGCACAGTTTTGAGTGCGCTGAAGCTTTTGTAGGGTGTAGTCCGGGACTCCCATGTAGGAAGGTACCTCCTGACTATGGTTGCCCCCAACTTTTTGCCCTGTGTTTTAGCTGGTTTTTGACATAGTCGACCTGGGATCCTGCCAATCAGGACCCCAGGCCTACTGCTCTCTTTAAAATGGATTCCATGTACCCTAGGTACATTTCCAATTGGTACTGGGCCACCTTATCAGACCCTGTAACTCAGGGCATAGATGTACCCAGGGCTGCCAGGGGCTGAAGCATGTATTATGCCACCCCTGGCTGGCCTCCTAAATTTGACACAACTGGCTGCATGACAGCTGGGGCAAAGGCGTGTTATCACCCTTTGCTGTAGGTGTAGTATACCTATACCTAACCCTAAAATGGACACACAGATTCCTATCAGTCACTCCTATGGCAGGCCTTGACAATCCTGAAGGCAGAGTGCTTGGAATCGTGTGAGATGGTGCTCTGGCATGAGCTGAGCCTGTCTGCAGCTTGCGGAACAAGTCCTAATAGCTGTTCCATGATATCGCATACCATATACTCTTAAGTGCATTATAATCCTCGCGGTTAAATGCTAACTTTGGTATTGTTTTATCAAAACATGTCGAGTAAGGTGTCATACGAATTGGAATACTAACCCCTCGCCAATTCTGGCGACGGGGTTAGCATTCCACCCTTCTAGAGGGACACGACATGTATGTAACTGTGAACCCCGGTTAAAGTTAACTGAAGCCTCAGCTCCACAAAATGGATGCTGCCACCACATACACGAGTCTGACCTCCTGCTGCTGGGAGTCCTTCCAGCGAGGGAGGCCTGGACAAAGGGTTTCCTGTCCGGGGCGGTGCTAGCACCGTCCCAGACATGGTTTTGTGTATCCTGGGTAGGCAGGGCTTTACAGGAAGGTGACTGCTGAGTGGCACCCCGGTGCTCACTACGCATAGGCCGGTCAGAACCAGTTCCAGGGGCACACCAGCCCCTGGCCTGGGGAAAGTCCGGCATGGCAGAGGGGTGTAACCACCCCCCTCCTAGTCCCACCCATAGGCAGGACCGAGTCACCGGGTCAGCCCCCTTTTTTAGTATAAAGATGGGAGCGGGCCCCCTGTTCAAATTAGATCATCTTTGGAATCAAGACACGACTTTCTGCGAAAGGACTTCAAGATTTCTTCATCAAGATTCTCCCTTGTGGCTAAGGAGTAGTCACCCTGCATCCGCAGGCACCATCAAGAACACTGCGGTCTGCTGCAAGTCCTTCAGGAATCCGACGACACAGCACGACGAGACCCGGCTTCCCTGGCACCTCTGACCTCTACTCACCTCTACAGCAAAGCTGAGAACCGTGAGTGCGACGAGACCGAGGGACCGACGATCGCCAAGACTGCACGACTTCTTCGTAACAAGCCCACCGAGTCTTCCACTGGTGAGTGCTTTGGGGTCCGAGAAGCCCCAACCCTGCGCAGCACCAGCACCCAAGATCAGCCTCCCTGCATCTCCACGATCTGCGTGGGGCCCTTCTGCTGTTTGCTGTGCACCGCGTTGTTTGGCTACTAGCCGGCTGGCTTGTGGCCTTCTGAACGACGCCAGACGACATCACTGCTGCTGGTCTGGTTGCTCCAGACTGGCCCTTGCTTCCTTCTTTAAGAGAGGCACCCCGGACCCTCCTGGTCCACTCCAGACGCCATTTTAGGTCCACCGCGTGGGCTTGAATTTGCCAAGGCTTTGTTGCCTAATCCTGGGTCCAGCGACGCCGACAGCTTCATCCATCGTGGGACAGATCGCTCCTCCATCCTGGTCGCCGACAACGCCTCCTGGTCCGTGAGATCTGCGGTCACAGCGTCACCCACTCACCTTGTCGAGGTGGCTACCATCCAGTGCCCTCCTGGTGCCCACTGACTACTGGCTAGTAGTCACGAACTTGGTCCCCTCTGCTTTCAGGTGTCATCTTCCATCGATCCAGGCTTGGATCCACCGAACTTTCTTCACTGGTCGCCTGCCAGCAACTTCTTTCTTCCAGGCTCCTGGTCCGTCTACGAGGATTCCCGACGTCTTTTGAGTCCTATGCAGCTGCAGCCCCTGGGCTAGGTAACTTCGGCATTTCGGTGCCCCAGCATAGCCTCACTATCCAAGGGTCAGAATCCACTTTAGTTTTCCTCCTACCAGGTCGGGTTCGCCCGAGAACACTAACTTTGCAATTCCTAGCTACCATAGACTTTGTCCCGCATCTCGCGTGAGAGTGCACACACTGCACCCGAGTCCCCTAGGCCTCCTATAAGTAATCTGAAGGTTCTATAGCCAAGTCCTAGCGATTCCTAAGCCTATTAGTACTGTACTTACCTGCTAGTAATTTCGCATTCCACTTTCTGAGTATATGGTTTTCCGTGCCCCTCGGGCATTTGTATATACTGTGCTAACTTAAGTATTTTTGTAAGAGTTTTGGTTTGTGCTTAGTACCCTGTCCTCATAAAGAGTACAGGGCTGTTGTGATTCTTAATAAATAACTGTTTATTTTCATAACACTTGTGTGGTGTCCTTTCACTTGGTGTTCAAGGGGTATATGTGTGGTATAACAGCTGGCTTAACGCGCCCTCTCGAGTCTTTAGCCTTAGACTGCTCGTATCCACGCTACTAGGATAGCTGGTCTATAAGGTTGACTTACAACCAATCATCAATAAGGGTTGCTGGACTGATACATAGTGTTCACTAGAATAGTGACCACTGCATATCAGGCCACCTTCTCACATCCAAGATAACTGCATTGTTGAAATCCAGCCGTGATTGGATCAGGCCCTGTATAACAATTTGTCTGGCCTCGAATGGGAGGAGGGGAAGGATTTTTTTGATCACCGAGAAGGCCGATACAGGTGGCTGACACCTTAGTGGCCTGTGTATTAAGGCTCAGCGATTTGTCGAGCCATACTCCCAGGCTTTTGATGTTGTCTTTGGGGAGTGGGGGGGTGCCCATGCTTGGGGGCCATATTAGCTCCAGTGTGGAGGGGGCCGCTGGGCCAAGGAGCATAAGCTCAGTTTTATCATTGTTGAGCTTCAAGCATGAGCTCAACATCCAGCTTTTTACGTCCTCCAGGCAGGCCGCTAGGTCAGGTGGAGACTGGAGACCGCTCTTCTGTGCAAGGGAGACCACCAGCTGGGTGTTGTCCGCATAGGAGATGATAAACACCATGCGAACGAACAATCCCAGCCAGCGGCCTCATGTAAGCATTGAAAAGCGTAGGGCTTAGGGAAGAGCCCTGCGGCACTCCGCACCCTAGTGGCCTACTGGAGGACACAGATGTGCCGTCGAAGACCTGGAAGGTTCTGTCTGACAAGGATTCCAGCCACGGCAGGGCATCTCCGGACACTCCCAGGTCGGCAAGACTGTTCAGCAAGATTTTATGGTGTACCGTGTCAAACGCGGCACTTAGATTGAGGAGGATCACTGCCACTGATCCCCCTCGATCCAAGATCCGTCTTGCCTCCTCGGTTACAGCTAGTAGGGCGGTCTCTGTCCCATGTTTAGGGCGAAAACCCGTCTGGGAAGCATCGAGGAGATGGTTATCCTTGAGAAATGTCGTCAGAGTGGTATTGACGTGCTTCTCCAGGATTTTAGACGCCCATGGGAGCAGGGAGATTGGGCGGTAGTTACTGGCGTTAGCTGGGTCGAGGGAAGGTTTCTTTAGGAGGGCCCGCACCATTGCGTGCTTCCAAGTTGCGGGTACTGTCTTGCTCAGTATAGAGGCGTTCAACAGTTCTAAGAGGGTGGGGAAGATGGTGTTACTGGCTAGGCCCAGTGGACCTGGAGGGGCCGGATCGCATGGGGAGCCGGTTTTTATTTGTAGAGCTAGTTTCTCTAGGGTTTACATTGTTATTAAGGGAAACGATTTCAGCTCAATGTCCCTGTCCAGAGCAGAGTCCAGGCATTGAGAGGGCAGGTCGATGGGTGGGTTTGAGAAGGAAGAGTATATTTTATTCACTTTTTGAAAAAAGAATTCCACCAAATCGTTGCATTTGGACGATGAATTGTTATCATCTGAGGCGGGCGGGGGAGGTTTTATCAGAGAATTTACTATATGATATATCTTTCGGCTTTGATTTTGCCACTGTTATTTTGTGGGTGTAGTAGGCTGCTTGCGAGGTTTTTATGGACATTTTGTACTTCCTAATCATTTCCCTGCAAGTAATTTTTTCGGCTGGGTTGTAGGAAATGCGCCATTTCCTCTCTTGTCTCTTGCATAGACGTTTCTGGTTTCTGAGGTCTTCTGTATACCATGGAGCTGATTTACTTTGTCTTTTGGATCTAGATGGATATGATGGGAGATCTGAGTCCAGAGAGGTTGTTAGCCATTCTTCATATTTGATGTTATTGGACGTTGGGTCATGAGAGAGGGAGGGTCTGGTGCTACTGAGGGTCTTCATCCAGTTGTCAAGAGGAAGTTTTGACCAGTTTCGAGTTTTTCTGGATGTAAACAGGGAAGAGGGTGGTTTGCTCGTGGTCCAGGTATAAGCTATCAGGAAGTGATCGGACCATGGGAGGTTGTTAATAGGGCCTACTTTGAGCTGGTCACTGTTACTGAAAATTGGATCTAGAAGATGCCCCTTTTCATGTGTGACAGAGGGAACTAGTTGCTCTAGTTGAATGGCAGCCAGGTTTGACTATCTCTGATGCCGTGGGATCTAGCAAGTTGTCACAATGGATGTTAAAATCTCCCAGAATGGTGAAATTGAAGGGGGGACAACCAGCTGTGAAGCCACTGAAAGGAGAGAGGTATTAAATTGTCCGGTGGGACCCGGGGGGGCGGTAAATGAGGATGCCGGTAAAACTGGAATTGGGGGACAACTCGATGGAAAAAGAGGTTTTCGCAGTCCTCAATGTCGTCCGCTAAACAGCGGCAGACATAGTTCTCTTTGTAGATAATCGCGAGGCCGCCACCTCTGCCTAGTGGTCGATCAGCTCGCGCTATCTGGTATCCTGGAATTATGGCCTGTGCTAGGTCCGGCTGAGAGTCTTGGTTTAGCCACGTTTCGGTTAGAAAAATAGCATCAGGAGAGTGTTCATCTAAAAGCAAAGAAATTTCTGTACAATGTTTTACTAGTGACCTGCAATTGAGTAGAAACATGGAGTAGTCCTTTGCCTCAGCTCTGGTATTGACGGTTTTAGAGGTTAGTTCAGACTTACAGTGCATACAGCGGTGGGGGATCTCCAAAGGATGTCTTGGGGTTCCACAGCTTGGTAGTATCGGTGGACGTAGCTGATGTAAAAGGCTCGAGCTGTATACCTGTCTACTGGCCCCTGAAGGGCCATGGGGCAGTGCCCCAGGGACCGGCCGGGCGCGGACGAGCGCAGACGAGCTTGCCTTAAGCGCGCCTTAGGCGTGCAACCGTTGCGCCCGCTGCGCTCATCCGCTGCGCGTCCTTCGGGTAAGCATTATTTTATAGGTGGAGTAAGTGGGAGGTAGAGGGGGCGTGGCCTGCCCGAGTGGGCGTGTCTGCTGGTTCAGGGAGGGCGTCCGGAATGGAGGAACACTCGTCCGCGTCAGCTTTCAGTCAGCTGTGCGGGGTGTCGGCTAGTCCGAGTGGCGAGTGCCCAGGGGTGAGTAAGTATCCAACAACACACAATACACAAGTGATTCTTAAAATATGGTGATTTTAAAAACTCCCGGCTTTTCGCCTCAGGAGGGTTGTCTGAAGTGCTGCGACGCTCTTACTCAGCGTGCGCTTTATATGCAGGGGGCGTGGCCTGCCCGAGTGGGCGTGTCTGCTGGTTTAGGGAGGGCGTCCGGAATGTAGGAACACTCGTCCGCGTCAGCTTTCAGTCAGCTGTGCGGGGTGTCGGCTACACCGAGTGGCGAGTGCCCAGGGGTGAGTAAGTATCCAACACACAATACACAAGTGATTCTTAAAATATGGCGATTTTAAAAACTCCCGGCTTTTCGCCTCAGGGGGGTTGTCTGAAGTGCTGACACAACCTAGATTAAGTTTGCACCACACATATACACGCGGGAAACTAATTACATGTGCTTTTGTTGCATTTGCAAGTCTGTTCTGTAACACATGATTAATATTGTTTTGTTTGTTATGTCTGTCCTATTGTCTTTGTCACTATTAATATGCGGCTGATCATTCATGGCATGTGCTTTTTATATGTGTTTACATGTTTGTCCTATGTTGTGTTTGTCTGTCTGTGTATCATTTAATTATCTTTTTACCCTTTCAGAAGCAAAGCTGGATTACATGAAGAATGGTAGATATTAAATGTGCTGCTTTTCTGTGTGCTTCTGCTAGGTGACTTATATTAATGGGTTAACATTAGCCATGTAGGTTGGAAACAGAATGTCTTTCATTACCTGAATGAATTATTGTTTTGTGTTTGTTTAAATAATAGTTTTCTGGAAAGTGACGTGAGCTAAAAGTGGCCAGTGACGCAAGCAAAAGAGGCGCAGAAAATTGATGCTTTCTGAAAAGAGGCCTGCTGTTAAAAGCCACATGAGAAAACCTTATTTTGAAGTGGATGAAAAGCACGTTTATTGTGAAATGGTTTGAAAAGAACTGAAAAAGGCCCTCTGGAGTGGTTTGTTGTGCCACGGAAAGCTCAGAACGGACAGGCTCAAGGTTGAAAGGAAGAGACGCGTCAGATTTTGTATTGCTTGAACATCTTTGCTAAATATGTAGCAGACTAAGGAACTGTCGTCAGGATTCTGTGCATGAACAATGGCTCTGTGTAAAAGCCTGGTCTCGTGGTGGAAGATGTCACAGTTTACTGTGGCGTGAGGTGGTTTAGCCAATGGAGAGCCAGAATTCAGCTGTTGGAATGTGAAATTAGTTTAGCTGTAGTTTTAGGGTATAAGAATTAGCTCAAGGAGCAAATCTTTGGCTTACGCTTCTTGATTCCAGAGGGACGTGTTCTGCTGTCCGATGATTACACATAATAAAGCAGAGCTCTCTTTACATCCAGTGTGTGTAGGGCTCTTTCAGCTACTGACTGGATTTTGGAAGAACACTGGCAGTTCTATTGATCCTACCTTGAGACCATGCATGCCGCTATATTGACGCGAACGAGGACACTCTTAGGTTCATTACTTCTGAACCAACACATGACTGTGGGAGAAGGAATGGACATGACTTCCTTCACCGGGATACTTAATATCCGAACGTGAAACGCCACAGGGGAAAGAAAGAGGAAAAATAAGGGAAATTGACACAACTACATTGAGAGGTTCCACTGTGGTCAACGAATAACGTAAGGAGAAAACAAGTATTTATAGATAGCTGTACCTACTCGACAGGATAAGTAGGAGCTCAAGGAGGTAAGGAACTCTCTCCACGCCTCTCGAGGACTTGAGTACAGGCTACCGGTTTAAGCACTCGCCCTGAAGAAACTCCTTGGTAGGGAGTGAAACGCGTGGGCTGATTTTCTTGCAATTTGTACTATGAATGCTTTTATAAAGAATGAACAATACTAAATAAAGAAACTTTTCATATACTCAAAATCGACAGCTTTTCTTGGACTTCTTTCCTGTGCGCCCCCATGCAAGCTTAACACAGTTCTATTGTTTGATGAATATGGAAGTTGGAAATGACCTTTGGCATAAACTTAGGGTTTGGTTTAAGAACCACCCCGTTAGCATGAACTTTCATTAAGGGTGCCTGAATGGTTAGTGCTTGTAACTTGCCTGAGTGAGGTAATGGCAATTAAGAATGCCACCTTCCACGTTAAGAATTGCAGTTCGCATGTGTAGAGGTTCGAAAGGAGGTCCCATAATCTGATAAGTACTATATTTAGATTCCAGACCGGGGAAGGTGGGTATCTGAGGGATTACTCTTATATGACCCTCCATAAATGCTTTTATTGCTGGTACTCTAAACAGTGAAAGGTGTTGCCTGTTTTGAAGGTATGCTGCTATAGCCGCTAGGTGTAGTCTTATAGAATAGTACGCTAGGTTGCATCTTTGAAGATGCAGCAGGTAACAATGTTCTGTATGGAAGCGTCTGAAGGGTTGATTAGGTTATTGTTGCAGTAAAAACAAATCTCTTCTTTTTAGCTGCATAGCATGCTCTCGTAATTGGTCGCCTTGCCTCTTTAATGACGTTCATACAGTCTGGAGGCAAGTTAAGGTATCCAAATTTCAAGACTTCAGGAGCCAGATCGCTAGGTTCATCTGATTGGGATCTGGGTGTCTGATTTCTCCATGGTTTTGAGTTAGAAGATGGGGTGCGTGGCGCAGCCTTTGATGAGGAACTACTGAAAGTTCCAGGAATGTTGTGTACCATGGTTGTCTCACCCATGTGGGAGCAACTAGGATCAGTGTGAGTGACTGTTGCCGCAGTTTGCCTGCCACCAGCGGTGTCAGTGGTGCTGGGGGAAAAGCATACGCAAATCTGCCTGACCAGTTCATCCATATCGCATTGCCTTGTGACAACAGGTGTGGGAACCTGGCGGCAAACTACTGGTATTTTGAGTTTGTTTGTGCCAAACAGGTCTATCTCTGGGTGCCCCCACTGCCCGAAGAATGGTTGGAGAACTTGGGGTTGAATCTCCCATTCGTGTAGTTGCTGGCTGTGCCTGTTGAGCAGGTCTGCAATTTGATTGTCTTTCCCTGGAAGGTGTTCTGCCAGGAGAAGGATAGCTTTTGGGATTGCCCACTTCCATATGCTCTGTGCTAAGTGGGACAGTTGTGGAGTGTGATCCTCCCCGTTTCTGGATATAGTACATTGCGGTCATGTTGTCCATCCGGATCAACACAGTCTTGCTGTACAAGTATTTTTGGAATGCTTTCAGGACTAGGAATATCGCTAGCAACTCTAGTTAGTTGATATGCAGTTTCCTTTGTTTGTTTGTCCAGAGCCCTTGTACTGTGTAGTGAAGGAGGTGGGCTCCCCAGCCTGTCAGTGATGCGTCCGCTGTTAGTACTAGTTGCGGAATCGGCTCTTGGAACAGTCGCCCCTTGAAAAGGTTTTGTGGGTTCCACCACTGCAGAGAGTAGTGAGCGCGACTGTCTACCAACACGAGGTCTTTTAGTTGTCCTTGAACCTGGTTCCACTGCCGTGCTAGGCATTCTTGCAATGGACGCATTTGAAGTCTGGCATGGGGGACAATGAATATGCAGGAGGCCATCATGCCTATGAGCTGCATGAAGACTCGAGCTGGAAGAGTGTGTTGTGGCAGAAATTTGCGAATGAGCATCTGCATGCTGGCTATCCTCGCTGAGTTTGGGTATGCCTTTGCCACCGAGGTATCTATAGTCGCTCCCAGATATTGTTGTATGTGGGATGGTTGTAGATGCGATTTTGGGTCGTTTATGGAAAACCCTAGGCTGTGTAGCAGCTGGAATGTTTGAGACGTGTCTCTTGCACACTGTTGGTACGATTTTGCTTGTATGAGCCAATCGTCTAGGTACGGGAACACATGGATCTGTTGCCTCCTGAGATGTGCAGCTACTGTGGCTAAGCATTTTGTTAACACTCTTGGAGCAGTGGTCACCCCGAAGGGGAGAACCTTGAATTGGTAGTGTTGACCTTCTATTGTGAACCTAGGATATTTACTGTGAGCTGGATGGGCGGGTATGTGAAAATAAGCGTCCTTGAGGTCAAATGTTGCCAGGAAGTCTCCTTGCTGTAGCAACGGGAGCACCTGCTCTAGTGTGATCATATGGAAGTGCTCCGACAGTATGTATTGTTTTAGGGGTCTGAGGTCCAATATTGGTCTAAGGGAATCGCCCTTCTTGGGAATAAGGAAGTATAGTGAGTAAAACCCTGTCGCTTGGTGTTGGAAAGGGACTGGCTCTATGGCCCCCTTTTCCAGCATGCATTTCACCTCTGGTTGTAGCAGGGTGATGTGTTCTTTGGACGTAGGACGGTGTCTGGTTGGTATGTTTGGTGGGGTAGAAGTTAGTTCTAGGCAATAACCATACTGGATAGTTTGTCTCACCCACAGGTCCGTGGTAATTGCGTTCCAGACAGGTAGGAATTGTTGGAGTCTGCCTCCGACCGGTGTTAGGTTGTCTGGAGGTAGCGTGATGAAGTCACTGTTTTGTGGCAGTGGAGGCTCTGGTGTTATTGCCTCCATGCACTCCTCCCTTGCTATTGTTCCCCCTATAACCTCCGGTGTTTTTGTTAAAGGAACCTTGGGTGTTGCCTTTGTATGAAGATGGTCTTTGAAGTATTGCCTCGTGTAGCTGCTCTGTATGAGGAGCGTCGAAAGGAACCTCTGTGTTGCTAAAACTGCAATGCACACATTGATTTTGCAGTTTGGGTCTTTCTTCATTTTATCTAAAATGGTGTCGAATGCGGTGCAAAAAAGGAAGTCTTGATTAGCTGGTTAAGAATGGTTGACTGTACCTCGTTCTTAAAGCCCGAAATACGCAGACATGCAGGTCGTCTTAGTAAAACGCTAGTGTTAATAGATCTGGCTGCGGTGTCGGCTGCGTCAAGCGCATATTTGATGGAGGAGTTTGTAATAAATTTCCCTCCTGTATGAGGTCATTAGCTTGGGCTTTAAAAGGCTCAGGCAGGTGTTGCATTAAGCTTTCGAGCTGGTCATAGTGCACCCTGTCGTAACGAGCTAGCAGAGCTTGTGTATTCGCATTCCTCCATGAATTGGAGGCTTGTGATGCTACCCTTTTACCTGAGGCATCTAGTATTTTTGACTCCTTATCAGGAGCCGCCTCCCCTGTTGTCTGAATTGGCCCTTTTACGTGCATTAGCTACTACCAGCGAGTCTAATGGTAACTGACCTCTGATGTACGTAGGGTCTGCTCTATACTTCTCAATCCTAGGATTAATTACACGTTCCCTGGCTCTATCTTTAAATATGTCAGGCGCGTGTTTTAACACTCCCTTTAGCATAGGAAGTGTTCAGATGTTTTTTTCTGAAGTAGGGAAGGTGTCAAATAAGAAGTCTTTTTCTACAGGGTCATTGTGCATGTCAACGTTGTGGTACTGCGCTGCCCTATCTATTAGTTGGTTGAAGACAATGGTGTCAGTAGGTGACGGCTTAGTTGGGTATGAGGAGATGTCAGGGATGGGATGGGATGGGTGTCATATGGGTCAGTTGGCTCCCCCCATGGTTTATCTCGAGGGTTAGGATCCTCTGGATAATCAATCATGCTGTGGGTCCTCCCCTGTGTTTCCCTCATTATCCCGATAGTGAGAGGGAGAGTAAGGAGCAAAAGGTGTAGTAGGCATAGTGAAGGGTCTAGAGGGAGAAGTCATAAAGTCCTTCTTCTTTAGTGGAATGGGGGGAATGAGAGTCCGTGTCCAGTGGCCTCTTCATCCTGTGCAGGATTGTGAGTTTACTAGTCTCAGGATTAATATATATTTTTGCCTGGTCATCTGATGGATCTGGATGGAAGAGTTCTTCCTCCACTGTCCTTGGTTGTGTGATTTTTTTGGCTTTGGGTCGATAACACCTTCTGTTTTAACGACTTTTGGTGCCTTATTGCTCTTTTTCGGCTCGGGCCCTTTCTTCGGCTTGACAAGTGATTTTGGGTCGACCGGGTCTTTTGGTTCGACAAGTTTCTTGTGCTAGACAGATTTTTTCGGTTGACTGTCCTTTGCAGAGTCAATGGCTTTTTTGGGATCGACTGGTTTTTGGATCGACTGGTTTTTGGAGCGCTTGTTTTTGGTTAGATAGACTTCTCCAACCGGATTACAAGCTTCGATACGGCACTTTTCCCGTCGGCGACCTTTGGTTCGGCGACTTACGGCACAGCCAGCTTTTTTGGGTCGATGTCTTTTCGGGTTGGCGCCCTTCGGCTTGGTGTCCTTTACCTCGACGGCCTTTTTAGGGTCGGCGCCATTCGGCTCGACAGCCTTCTTCGGGTCGACACTTTTCTGGTCTACGACCTTTTTGGGCTCTGGAACCTTCTTTGGGATCACGTTACTTGGCCCTGGGGTCTCTGAAGGCTTAGGTGCCGAGCCGGGAGGCTGGCGAATGTTTTTTGGGATCTTGGCTAAGGCCTTTTGGCGATGCCTCGACCGGAGCCTTTGGTAACGGGGTACTCCGTGTCGGGGGCAGTGTACTCAGGATTTGCCCCGGTGGGATCTTATCGGAGTCAGAGTAATCCTCGACAGTGACTATTTCTAGGTCCGAATCTGTAGCTTCTGGAAGTTCTTGGTCATCATCGAAAATGTTGTCAGGTCTAGGTGCATCATTTGCCTAGCGGTCAGTCGTATCCGTATGGTTTTCTTCGACCGGAATTGGGTGTAGGAAGGTGGATATCCGACTATGGTTGCCCCCGACTTTTTGCCTAGTGTTTTGCAGGTTTTCAACATAGTTGGCCTGGGATCCTGCTATTCAGGACCCCAGGCTTCCTGCTCACTGTTAAAATGGACTCTATGTACCGTAGGTACATATCTAATTGGATACTGGGTCACCTTATCAGCCCCTGTACCTTAGGTACCCAGGGCATAGGTGCACCCGGGGCCTACCAGGGGCTGCAGCATGTATTATGCCACCCCTGGCTGGCCATCCAAACTGACACAACTGGCTGGTAACACAGCTGGGGCATGGTGGTGTAATCACCCTCTGCTGTAGATATAGTATACCTATATCTAACCCAAGATGGACACATATACTCCTATAAGTCACTCCTATGGCAGGCCTTATCAATCCTGAATGCAGAGTGCTTGGAATTATGTGAGATGGTGCTCTAGTATGAGCTGAGCCTGTCTGCAGCTTTCGGAACCAAGTCCTTATAGCTGTTCCATGATAACGCTATACCATATACTCTTAAGTGTATTATAATCCTCACGGTTATTGCTAACTTTGGCATAGCATCAAAACATGTCGTGTAAGGTGTCATACGCTTTGGAATACTACCCCCTCGCCAGTTCTGGCGACGGGGGTAGCATTCCACCCTTCTAGAGGGATAAGACATGTATGTAACTGTAACCCCGGTTAAAGTAAAACTGAGCCTCAGCATCACAAAAT
Organism: Lissotriton vulgaris; assembly: GCF_964263255.1. Lineage (NCBI taxonomy): Eukaryota > Metazoa > Chordata > Amphibia > Caudata > Salamandridae > Lissotriton > Lissotriton vulgaris. The sequence continues at coordinate 362,369,438 of NC_141694.1, forward strand.
GGATGCTGCTGCCACAGACAAGTCTGACCTCCTGCTGCTGGGAGTCCTTCCAGCAAGGGAGGCGTGGAGAAAGGGTTTCCTGCCTTGGGAGGTACCAGCACCACCCCAGACAGGACTTTGTGTATCCAGATAGGCAGGGCTGAAAGGAATGAGATGCCTGGGGCACACAAGGTGTCCCTATGCATATCCCGGTTCAAACCAGTTGCTGGGGCACTGCAGCTCCAGCTCTGGCACGAAACCTGACAAAAGATAGGGGGTTTAACCACCCCCCTCCCTGGTCCCACCCTTGGGAGGGACCTAGTCGCTAGTACAGCCCCCTTTAGCAGAATAAAGGTAGGAGCTGGTCCCATTCCAAATTAAATTATCCTGAAAAACTCAACAAAGAAGAAACTCTGGACTTCGACGTTCTGCTCCACAGAACACTGAAGAAATCTCCCTTGTGGCCAAGGAGTGACCACCCAGCACAAGCAGGCAGCATCAAGCGTCCTAGCGGTTCACTTTGTCCTCCTTCCTGGTGGAAGGAGACTTCAGAACCAAACAAGACCCGGACTTCGAGACCTCTCCGACCTCTACCTACATCTGCAGCACATCTGCAGCACATCTGAGATCCATGGGTGCGACGAAACACGTGGGCCCGGCCATCTTTAACAAACTGCACTCCGCTTCCAGCACGACCTCTGAGGCACCCTCGAGAAAGTGCTTTGGGGATTAAGAAGCAGCTCCTGCACCGAAGTCCAGCCCTCCAGCCTCCACGAGATCTGCGTGGGGCCCTTCTGCCTGGTTGCTGCTCGACGCTTTGTCTGGTCACTTGCCGGCTGGCTTGTGGCCTCCTAGACGAACTTTGAAAACTACACCGCTGGTCTGGTTGCTCCAGACTGGCCTTTGCTTCCTTCCAAAAGAGAAGTACCCCAGACCCTCCTGGTCCACACCAGACGACATCACCACTCACAGCATGGGTTGCCTTTGCCAAGGCCCGTTGACTCAGAATCCGGAACCAACACCGCCGACAGCGAGAGCCTGCGTGGGACAGCTTGTGCCTCCATCCTGGTCGAAGACACCTCCTGGTTCACGTGGCAGCAGAGTCAAGCGTCACCTCTTCACCTGAACGCGATGACATCTGGTTCAACTCCGGTCACTGGCTAGTGACTGAACATTGTCCCCCCTGCTTTCAGGTCTCCATTGTCCTTGATCCACCCTTGGATCACTCGGGCATCTTCCTCCTGGTCACATGCAGCATCTTTCTCCAAGGCTCCATTTACTTCAAGGAAGAAATCCGACACTTTCACACCTATGCACCCGCAGCCCGCGGGTGAGGTGACGAGAGCATTTCGGTGCTCATAGGTAGATTGACTCCTAGTGTCCAGGTATCCTGTAGTTTGTCTCAACCAGTCGGAGCTGTCTTTACTTACCTATTTCGTAATTGGTTCATGCCCATTGACTTTGCATTGAAACCCGCAAGTGTGTTCTAACACTGCACACGCGTCCCGTGGGCCTCCTGCTGCTTACCTAAGGTTAGGGTAGTGTAGCCCCAGCGATTATACAGCCTCTGGTCATACTCATTTCTTCTATCGTTCGACTTATACCATTTACTTAGTATATGGTTTGCCGTGTCCCTATGGCACCATTGTAATTTGTGCGACTTATTGTATTTTTCTGAAGAGTATTGTATGTGCTTAGCCCTCTGATCTCAAGGAGTTCAGAGGTGTTTTGTTAGTAATAAATATCTTGTTTATTTTCATAACCTGTGTGGTGTCCTTTCATCTGGTATTCAAGGGGTTATATGTGGAAAAACAGGCTTCACATGACTAAAGAGTTTGGCATAAGACTGCTTTGTCCATGCTACCGTTAGGATAGCTGGTCTACAAGGTTAACTTCCAATTTATCACCATAAGGATTGTTTGGACTGATACAAGGTGATCACTAGAACTAGTGATCATCATATATCAGGCCAACTTCTCACATTGGGCACAGGCTGGGCAGGTTTCTTCCTTATGGCCTGGAGAAAGGCACTTGTTACATACTGAGTGCTTGTCAGTATACGGGAACTTCGAGTGGCATTGTGGGCACCTTTTGAAAGTGGTCCTTCCCATCGACAGCAGGCCCACGTGGCGTCAAAAAGGTTCAACAGCCTGCGTAGACAACCGGTTCGAGATGGAAAGCTTGAGTCAAGAAGTACTGAGCAAGAACAATACAGTCGAAGTCTAAGGCCTTTTGGCCTTTATAAAAGTTTTGTTTAGATTCCAAAGTTGGAGTCGAATATGCTACTTATCCGTATGCATCTGTTCTTGGCATGTAGGGCTGCTGACATTCATATCTGTGCATAGATCGCCGCCTAGTGTTGGGTCCGGATGATTGCACATTGTTGTCCTGGAAGAGTCTTCGAAGTATCACGAGATAGGTGGCTCCTCCCCTGGACTACAGTGCGCATGGGCATCGACTACATCCCCAGATTGTTTTTTAGCCATTGTGGCAAAGATGTGGTGAAACTCTGAATGATGACCATGCTAGAAGTATGTGTGAATGCTGCAGCCGCTACAGGCACCGGGGAGGAGCGTGGGCGATATGAATTTCAGCAGCCCTACATGCCAAGAACAGATGCATACTGGTAAGTAGCATATTCGGTTCGAGGCATGTGGGCTGCTGAATTCAGATCTGTGCATAGAATACATAGCAGTCCCTCCATTAACGGCGGCCGCCTGTGCCAGCTGCAGCAGTTTGGAAAAGTGTTTAGAACAGCCTACCCTACAGCTGCCCACTGTTTGGAGTGCACATCAACACAGTAGTGTTTTGTAAATGTGTGTGTGGTAGACCATGTGGCTGTTCTACATATGTCTTCCAAAGGAATATTTCCAAGGAAAGCCATGGAGGCCCCCAACTTCCGGGTGGAGTGGGCCCGCGGTGGAATGATGAGTGCGCTTGGCTTTCTGATAGCAGATCTGGATGCATTTAACAATCCACCTGGCTATACCAGCCTTGGAAATGGGGTTGCCTTTGTGTTGTGGCGAAAAGGCAACAAACAGTTGTTTAGTCTACCTTAAATCTTTGGTCCTATTAATGTAGTACATTAAAGCCCTCTTGACGTCAAGTGTGTGGAGCATCCTCTCCGCAACAGACTCTGGATTTTGGAAGAACACAGGGAGTTCTATAGTCTGGTTGATATGGAACTGAGAAACTACCTAAGGAAGGAAGAAATGCGTTACTTACCTGTAACTGCAGTTATCCAGTATTAGTGTCTTTCATAGATTCACATGCCTGAATCATTCCCCGTCGTCGAGACGGGAGCCTCCGGTACATAAAAAAGTAATGTCCTAAGACATACATAAAGAGAATAGGTCTAAGGGTCTAACCTTAGTAACCTATCTAGGTCCTTATGCAGGAAGGACCAAATAGAGTAGGCTCCAGGGTCCCACCTTGGTAGCCTATCTGTGTCCTTTTGTAAAAAAAAAAGGACCAAAACAAAAGGAACAACCAATCAGCTACTACCTCCCTCTAGAACCTTCCTGTGAGGAGCCTCAGTCTCTCAGATTTTCGTACGCACCAAGTTGGATAGGTGTAAACCTGTAGAGAGAGGTGAGTCCTTCCAGGGGAGGCGGGAGGGTGCATGTGAATCTATGAAAGACACTAATACTGGATAACTGCAGTTACAGGTAAGTAACGCATTTCTTATCCAGTATTTGGGTGTCTTTCATAGATTCACATGCCTGAATCAGAGTAGCAAGCAATACAATATGCACATTCTGTGAAGATACAGACAGTATATTACTGCAAGAAATGAACATTTGTGACTGTAGGAAAAAAACAACAGCATACAATGTCATGCAGAATCTAGTAACAAAGAAATGTGCATACCAGTCAAGGATGGTGGGAAGTAGGAGGGCTCACCTCACTGGAATAGATGGCGAAGCACTGCTCTGCCCACTGCTGCGTCTTTCGTCAGCTCAGCGTCCAAGCAGTAGTGCCTGGTGAAGGTATGCGGGGACTTCCAGGTCGCCGCTCTACATATGTCTAGGAGTGGCACTCCAGCAAATAGTGCCGCAGACGTAGACATGGCTCTGGTGGAGTGGGCTTTGGCCCGTGAGTCCAGAGGTCTTCCTGCCTTCTCGTGGCAGAGAGTTATGGCTGAGGAGATCCATCGTGATATGCTCTGTTTAGTTAAGGGCATGCCTTTCCTAGGCCTGCTGAATGCGACAAAGAGTTGGGATGACTTCCTGAATTGTCTTGTTCTGTCAAGATAGAATTTTAGGCATCTTTGAAGGTCTAAAGAGTGCAGTGATCTCTCAGCCGGGGTAGATGGGTTCGGAAAGAATGATTTAAGAACCACCGGCTCATTAAGATGGAAGTCCGAAGGGACTTTGGGTATGAAACGTGGGTTGGTACGCAGGATGACTCTGTCCTCCTTGAATTGAAGGAATGGGTCCTGGACGGAAAGGGCCTGTAGCTCGCCTACTCTTCTGGCCGAGGTCAGAGCAAGTAGGAGGGCTGTCTTCCACGACAGGAATTTTATGTCAGACTTGTGGATAGGTTCGAAGGGATGTTTCATCAGCTGGTGAAGAACTATGTTGAGCTGCCACGTTGGAGGGACAGGTTTTGGTCTAGGGAAGGACCTAAAGAGGCCTTTCAGAAATTGCTTAATGAGTCTGTCCGCCCACAGAGAGGGGCCCCTAGAAGTTCGAGTGAACCTAGAAATCGCTGCCAAGTGGACCTTGATGGACGCATGGGCCAGGCCTGAGTGCGCCAGGTGTAGAAGGTATGGCAGGAGTTGTTGGGGAGTGACCCGGAAGGGGTGTAGACCCTCCTTTTCACACCAGATGCAGAAGCGTTTCCACTTGAGAGTATAGGTCTTTTTTGTGCTGTTAGCTCTGGCGTTGGACAGGACATCTTTGCACTCTTGTGGGATGTTTAGATGGCTGAACTCACGGTAGTCAGGAGCCAGGCTGACAATTTCAGAGGGCCCAGGTTCGGGTGGAGAACCTGCCCGTGAGACATCGTGAGCAGGGTTGGGTGACTGTGAAGACGAAGAGGTGGGTGGACGGATAGACGGTGGAGCTCCGTGTACCAGTGCTGCCTCGGCCAGGATGGGGCGATGAGGATTAGAGTGCAGGGCTCCGATTTCATTTTCCTGATTACTCTGGGTATCAGTGGGAATGGCGGAAAGGCGTAAGCAAACACGTTCTGCCAAGCTATTGAAAATGCATTCCCTAGAGTTCCTGGTTGGGGAAGCCTGCTTGCGAAGCTTGGGCATCTGGCGTTCTCCCTGGTGGCGAAGAGGTCTATCTGTGGTGTCCCCCACTTCGTGAAGATGTGGTTCAATGCACTCTCGTCTAACTCCCATTCGTGGGATAGGGACTGTTCTCTGCTGAGGGCGTCCGCCAGGACATTGTCCTTGCCTGGAACGTATTCGGCTTTGAGGGTGATGCCATGTTGTAGAAGCCAGTTCCAAACTCTCTGAGATTCTCGAGAGAGAGATAGCGAGCGCGTCCCACCCTGTTTGTTCAGGTAGTGCATAGTCGTGGTGTTGTCCGTCCTGACTAGCACTGGGGAGTTTCTGATGCGCGGGAGGAACGATTGGAGCGCCAGGAAGACCGCCCGTAGCTCTAGAATGTTGATGTGGAGCTTGGACTCCTGTGGCGACCATTTTCCGTTGGTCTGCAGTTCTTGTAGGACTGCACCCCAGCCCTCCAAGGATGCATCCGTGGTGATGATATGTGGTTGCGCCGGAAGCAGGAACGGTAGTCCTTGCGACAGGTGTTTGTCTGAAGTCCACCATTGTAGACTGTTGATTAGATGTTGAGTGACTCGTAAGCGGTCCTCGAAGGATCCCTTCGCTTGTGTCCATTGTTTTGACAGTTCTTCCTGAAGGGGGCGCATTTTTAGGCGGCAGTGAGGGATGAGAAGGATACATGACGACATCATGCCAAGGAGCGATTTGAAGAGGCGGACGGTCAGAGACTGTTTGGATGCCACTGACTTGGCCAAGGAGATGAGTTTCGACTTTCTCTCCTGTGATGGAAAGGCCTTCGTGCAATCCGTGTCCAGGGTAGCTCCTAGGAAGGTGATGACTCGAGCTGGTGTCAGGGATGACTTTTCCCTGTTGAGGGTCAGTCCAAGGCGGCGGAAAAGATGCAGACAGGCGCTGGAAGATGCAGCTGCGGCTGCTCTCGACGGAGCTTTTACCAGCCAGTCGTCCAGGTAAGGGAAGACCTGGTGTCCCTGCTGGCGGAGATAGGCTGCGACCGGAGAAAGGCATTTCGTAAAGATCCTTGGAGCAGATTTGAGGCCGAAGGGGAGTACGCGGAATTGGTAGTGTATCCCTGCGACTGCAAACCTTAGGAACTTTCTGTGACCCTTGAGGATAGGGATGTGGTAATAGGCGTCCTGTAGGTCGAGTGATGTCATGTAATCGCCTTTTTCCAGGAGTCCCAGGATCTCCTGTAGCGTGACCATTCGAAACGATTGCTTCTTGAGAAACACGTTGAGGGCTCTTAAGTCGAGAATTGGACGCCATTTCTTCCCCTTCTTGTGGATGAGGAAGAAGTGGGAATAGAAGCCCTCCCCCATCTGGGCGTGTGGAACTTTTTCTATCGCGCCTTTCTGGAGCATGGATGTTAGTTCTTGCCGAAGCAGCCGCAGGTGTCTGTGAGGACGCTTGACAGGTGGTGTCTGAGGAGGGTTTGAGAGGAATTCTAGAGAGTGGCCGAATTGAAGGAGTTGTAGAACCCACCGGTCTGTCGTTATTTGCCGCCAGTTTTGAAGGTAAAAGGAAAGCTTCCCTCCAAGTCGCAAGGGAAGCGATGGTGGAGGGGCTGGCCAATTGGAAAAGTCATTGTCGATTGCCTGCTGGTCTCTTCTGTCCTTTCCCTCTGTAGGACGATTTATTGAAGGAGGACTGACGTCCCGACTGGTTTTGGCGCTGTTGAAATTGCGTTTTACCCTGAGAGTAAGAGTAAGAGGACTTGTTTTGATAAGATCCTCTATAGGAGGATTGTCCCCTCCCCCTGTTGGCACGAAAGGACTGAGTGCGAGATTGCAGAGTGCCCAGGGCTCTGGCTGTGTCAGTGTCCTTTTTAATTGCAGTGAGGGCTTCGTCAATCTTCTCGCCGAATAGGTGATCGCCATCATAGGGCATATCTAAGATCTTGGTCTGGACCTCCTGTCTGAAAGAGGTGGCTTTAAGCCAGCCTTGGCGTCGCAGGACAGCGGCTCCCGCCAGCTGTCTGAATCCAGTCATGGCCACGTCAATGGCGCAGTCTATCAGTTCTGAGGCCGATGTTTGGCCCTCAAGGAGGAGCGAGTGTGCCTCCGCTTTAGCATCTTCCGGCAGGTCGGCAATGTAGGGCGCGATGTCCGCCCAGAGTTGGCGGTTGTAACGCCCAAGAAGGGCGATGGAATTGGCAATTTTCACCGTTGTCGCAGAGGTAGTGGAAAAGCGTTTCCCAACTGCATCTAACTTCCTGCCTTCTTTATCTGGTGGTGTCGATAAAGGTGATGCAGGGTTACGCGAGTTCTTCTGCGCCGCCTGGGTGACCACAGAGTCCGCCTTGGGGTGACCCGTGAGGCATGCTGGAGCTGAAGACGTAGCTCTGTACTTTTTATCCAGTTTGGGTACGATTACCTGTAGGGAAGCTGGAGATTGCATGAGCTGCTTGCCCTGTTTGAGTAGATAATCAATGATCGGAATCGATCTAGTAGTTTTCTTAGTTGGTTCTTTAAAGTCATAGAGGAAACATTCAGTTTCCTGAGATTCCATTGACATATGGAACCTTTTGGCAGCCCTTTCCATGAGGTTATGGAAACCTCCAATATCAGCAGGTGGAGACTCAGAAGATTGTGGCTCCGGAGAGGCTGGAGAGTGAGTAACATAGTCCTGGTCCGCATCCACGTCCGTATCATCATCTCGGACTTCCCCTTCTTCATGTTCTCTGTCCTCTTCCTCGGACGAGATAGGGTCTTGAGCAGGGTCCTGTGTCCTAGGAAGGACCAGTGGAGGGGGCCTAGGTCTTGTCCCTTGTGCAGGAACGGGCACAGATGGCTGCGGGGTTGGTGGGACAGTAGGGGTGGCTTTCTGCGGAAACCGCAGTTTGTAGTCTTGGACGAGAAAGCTCAAGTCTGCAACCAATGAGGCCGGCAAGCACACCATTGGGGTCACCTGGGTGTGGACTTGGGTAGGCACTACTGGAGGGGTCGATTCCTCAACCTCCTGCTCTTCGTCCGTACTCTGGCACTTGACAATTAGGTCGGAAGGACTAGTGGCTTGGGTAAACTCCTCCTCCTCCTCCGGCTCCTGGTCCTGTAAGAAGCAGGATGGTGTCAGCTGTTGGACCTTACTAGGTGAGGTCATCTCCGGAGTGATCTGCCTTTTGGTGATCCTAATGGAGACATGGGAAGTCTGAGCGTCCATTGCGTGTGACAAGAGCTCGGATTCTTTCCAGGTACCAGTAGCCGTCGGTATAGTCTTCGTCGACGGTGCATCCGTCGACGACCCTCTCGTCGACGGAGCTTTAAGCAGCGTTTCCTTCGTCGACTGCTTCGTCGTCGGCGCCGCCGTCGACGGAGCGCCCTTCGTCGACGGAGTGTCCCTCGTCGACGGCTTCGTCGACGGTGTGACTTTCGTCGACGGTGTCGTCGTCGACGTCTTCGTCGACGGTGCTGTCGTCGACGCCCTCGTCGACGGTGCCGTCGTCGATGTCCTCGTCGACGGTCTTGTCGTCGACGGTGCGGAGGATGAAATCGGTCGTCCTGCTGACGACGAGTAGGTTAGAGTCGTCGATGAGGAGGACGCCGACGATGCCATCGTCGTCGATACCGTCGTCGTCGATGTTGAGACGGTTTTAGGCGATGAGGTGGTCGCCGATTGCGCCGTCGTCACCGTAAGCAGTGGTTGCTTCCTAGGGACAGGAAGGTCCTTGCTAGATACGGCAGGCTTGCCCTCTGAAGCCTTTTTAGACCTCTTAGGAGGGGTCGCTGAGTGGCCAGGCGAGGAAGCCCTAGGCCTCTTCAGGGAAAGTTGTGAGGCGACCGACATGCTCCCACCCTCGGAAATGAGGTCGGTCGGTTTGTCTTTGAGCCTGTTCAGCCAGATAAGAAGTCTCCCTTCCCGGTCTTTCTGGGTTTTGACGGAGAACTTACGGCAAATCTTGCAGTCGATGGTCTTGTGGTGAGGGTAGAGGCAATACAGGCATTCCTCATGTTCGTCGTCCACGTGGAGCCTTAGTTTACCACAGGAGGCACAGGGACGGAAAAGTGCTCTTTTCTTGACGTCAGCCATAGTAGAAAGTCGAAAAAACTGTGAAGTTTGGAGAAAATACGATATTCCTGAGGAGAACTCAGGTGGAGACTCCCTAGCACAACGTGCGGTAGAAAATCTGAGAGACTGAGGCTCCTCACAGGAAGGTTCTAGAGGGAGGTAGTAGCTGATTGGTTGTTCCTTTTGTTTTGGTCCTTTTTTTTTTACAAAAGGACACAGATAGGCTACCAAGGTGGGACCCTGGAGCCTACTCTATTTGGTCCTTCCTGCATAAGGACCTAGATAGGTTACTAAGGTTAGACCCTTAGACCTATTCTCTTTATGTATGTCTTAGGACATTACTTTTTTATGTACCGGAGGCTCCCGTCTCGACGACGGGGAATGATTCAGGCATGTGAATCTATGAAAGACACCCAAATACTGGATAACTTAGGGTTAGTGCGAAGCACCACCCTGTTGAAATGAATTTGAATAAATGGCTCTTGGATAGTTGGTGCCTGGAGTTCACTAACTCGTCGTAGCGACGTAATCGCTATCAGGAAAGCCACTTTTCATGTCAAGAACTGAATCTCGCATGAATGCAGTGGTTCGAAAGGGAGACCCATCAGCCTGGTGAGGACCACATTCAGGTTCCACTCAGGAAGAGTCTTCCAAGTATCACGAGATAGGTGGCTCCTCCCCTGGACTACAGTGCGCATGGGCATCGACTCCATCCCCAGATTGTTTTTAGCCATTGTGGCAAAGATGGAGTGAAACTCAGTGAATGATGACCATACTATGAGTATGTATGTGAATACTGCAGCTGCTACAGGCGCCGGGGAGGAGGGCGGGCGATATGAATGTCAGCAGCCCTACATGCCAAGAACAGATGCATACTAGTAAGTAGCATTTTCAGTTCGAGGCATGTGGGCTGCTGAATTCATATCTGTGCATAGAATACATAGCAGTCCCTCCATTAGCGGCGGCCACCCGTGCCAGCTGCAGCAGTTTGGAAAAGTGTCTTGAGAACAGCCGGTCCTACAGCTGCCTGCTGTTTGGAGTGCACATCTACACAGTAATGCTTAGTAAATGTGTGTGTGGTAGACCATGTGGCTGCTCTACATATGTCCTCTAAGGGAATGTTTCCAAGGAAAGCCATAGAGGCTCCCAACTTTCTGGTGGAGTGGGCTCTTGGTGGAACGCAAAGAGTGCGCTTTGCCTTTGCATAGCAGATCTGGATACATTTCACGATCCACCTAGCAATACCAGCCTTGGAAATAGGGTTACCTTTGTGATGTGGCGCAAACGCGACAAAAAGCTGCTTAGTTTTTCTAAAATCCTTGGTCCTATCAATGTAATACATTAGGGCCCGTTTAACGTCAAGGGTGTGGAGCATTCGCTCCACCAGTGACTCAGGATTTTGAAAGAAAACCGGCAACTCAATTGTTTGGTTGATGTGGAACTGAGACACAACCTTGGGCAGAAACTTAGGGTTAGTGCGGAGCACTACCCTGTTGGAATGAATTTGGAAAAATGGCTCTTGGATTGTGAGGGCTTGCAGTTCACTAACCCTCCGTAGCAATGTAATTGCTACCAGGAAAGCCACTTTCCATGTTAAGAACTAAATCTTGCAGGAATGCAGTGGCTCGAAGGGAGGACCCATCAGTCTTGTAAGAACCACATTGAGGTTCCACTCAGGAGCTGGTGGAGTCCGTGGCGGAATGACTCGAGGCTTTCCAGGAAGCTTGGATGGCAGGCACCTTGAAAAGTGAAAGGTGCTGTCTATTTTGGAGATACGCGGCCATCGCAGACAGGTGAATGCGAATGGAAGTATAGGCCAGATTACACTTGTATAGATGAAACAGGTAATAGATGATGTTCTGAATAGAAGCATCCAGCGGATTAATGTTGTGGTTCGCACAATAGATGACAAACCGCTTCCATTTTGCCGCGTAGCAGGCTCTAGTAGTGGGCTTCCTAGCCTCCCGAATGATGTCCATGCACTTGGGAGGTAGGTTGAGGTAGCCAAACTCTAGGACTTCAGGAGCCGGATTGCCAGGTTGAGCTGTTGCAGATCTGGGTGCTGAATGTCGCCATGGCTCTGCGTCAGAAGGCTGGGTGTGAGATGTAGCCTTTGATGCGGTACCAAGGACAGTTCCAGAAACGTGGTGTACCATGGTTGGCGAGCCCACGTTGGAGCAACTAGGATGAGAGTCATCGAGTGCTGCCTGAGTTTGCGTGCCACCAGCGGAATCAGGTGCTGGGGGAAAAGCGTACGCAAATTTGCCTGACCAGTTCATCCATATCGCATTGCTCTGTGATTGTGGGTGTGGGAACCTGGCGGCGAAGCTTTGGCATTTTGCGTTCTCCCTTGTGGCAAACAGGTCTATCTCCGGATGACCCCACCTTTGGAAGTACGGCCGGAGTACAGATGGATGTATCTCCCACTCGTGCATTTGGTGGCTGTGCCTGCTGAGCAGGTCCGCCATCTGATTGTCTTTGCCTGGGAGATGCTCTGCCATGAGGAAGATGTTCCTCTGACTGGCCCACTTCCACATGCTCTGAGCCAGATGAGACAGCTGCGGAGAGTGTGTGCCTCCCTACTTTTAAATGTAGTACATCGCAGTCATGTTGTCCGTCCGAATCAACACTACCATGTTGCACAGATGTACTTTTCAAGGCTTTTAGTACCATGAAGATCGCGATCAGTTCTAGAACATTGATGTGCATCTTCCCCTGTTGCTGCGTCCATAGTCCCTGCACAGTGTATTGGAGTACATGCGCTCCCCATCCCTGGAGAGAAGCATCAGTTGTCAGGATAATCTGTGGCACAGGCTCTTGAAACGGTCGGCCCTTGCAAAGGTTTCGTGGATTCCACCAATGCAGAGACTTGTATGCCCGACCGCTCACCAACACTAGGTCTTTCAACTGGTTGTGAGCCTGAGTCCACTGACGTGCTAAGCACTCCTGAAGCGGACGCCTATGTAGTCTCGCGTGCGGGACAATGGAGATGCAGGAGGCCATCATGCCTATCAACTGCATGAACACTCTTGCTGGAAGCGAGTGTTTAGGTCTGAATTTTTGGTTCAGCGATTGGATGCTGTCGATTCTCACTGAATTTGGCTGTGCTGTAGCCGCCAGAGTGTTTATGGTCGCACCCAGATATTGCCGTATGTGGGCGGGCTGGAGATGGGACTTTGGGTAATTCAGTGAGAACCCCAGATCGTGCAGAAGGTGAATGGTTTGGGACACATGGACGGCGCACTGCTGGGCCGACTTCGCCTGAATGAGCCAGTCGTCCAGATAGGGGTAGACGTGGATGTTCTGGCGTCTCAGATGCGCCGCCACCGTCGCTAGGCACTTTGTGATAACCCTGGGTGCCGTGGTGACCCCAAAAGGCAAAACCTTGAACTGGTAGTGTTGGTTTTGGATGGTGAACCTGAGGTATTTTCTGTGTGAAGGATGTAGTGGAATGTGGAAGTACGCATCCTTCAGGTCCAGAGTTGCCAGGTAGTCCCCCTGTTGAAGCAGTGGAAGAACCTGCTGCAGTGTGAGCATGTGGAAATGCTCTGATAGGATGTAAAAGTTGAGTGGCCTGAGGTCTAGGATGGGCCTGAGGGATCCGTCCTTCGGAATCAGAAAATACAGGGAGTAAACTCCTGTACCTCTTTCCTGCAAGGGCACGAGCTCTATTGCCCCTTTTTGCAGCATGACTGACTTCCTGCTGCAATAAGTGCAAGTGCTCGCCGGACATAGGACGGTGTCTTGGGGGTATGTTGGGTGGAGTGGATGTGAGCTCCAGACAATAACCGTATTGGATAAGTGTTCTGACCCACCTGTCCGTGGTGATGTACTTCCACATGGGCAGGAACTGCTGGAGTCTCCCCCCGACCGGTGTTGCGTGGCCGGGGGGCAGTGACAAGGCGTCACTGTTTGTTGGCGGTGGAGAACCTGGAGCTGCTGTTTCCACGTCCTCTGCCCTTGACGTTGTTGCCACGGTATCCACCCCGACCTTTGTTGGTATAAGAAGTTTGGGTGTTGCTTTTGTAGAATTGCATTGACTGAAGGTTGACCCCTTGAGGTGCCTCTAGTATTGGAGCGACAAAAGGACCCACCCCGAAACTGCTGGGATTGCAAGGCACCCATAGACTTTGCATTGTCGGTGTCCTTTTTCATCTTCTCAAGGGTGGTATCAACCTCTGGGCCAAACAGGTGATCTGGGTTGACCGTTTGGTTCAAGATGGTAGTTTGAATGTCCGGCTTGAACCCAGATATCCTCAGCCATGCATGTCTACGAAGCATAACGCTAGTGTAAATTGCGCACGCGGCCACGTCCATAGCGCACTTAATGGAAGCATTGGAGATAAGCTTCCCCTCTTGTATCAACATTTCTGCCGCTTCTTTATATTGATCGGGTAAGTGCTGTAAAAGGGTCTCTAGAGTATCAGTGTGCCCTGTCATAACGCGCTAGTAGCGCCTGTGTGTTGGATATGCGCCATATGTTTGCTGCCTGCGACGCCACCCTCTTCCCCGAAGCCTCAAAGACTTTTGATTGCTTGTCTGGGGGAGGAGCATCACCCGTAGTGTGTGAGTTGGCTCGTTTGCGTGCATTGGAGACAACCAGGGAATCCAGAGGCAACTGTCCCTTAATATAAGTAGGATCAGTGGGCGTTGCCTTGTACTTCTTGTCGATTCTTGGGTTGATGACCCTCGCCCGGGTGGGCTCTTTGAACAACTCCGCTGCGTGCTTCAACACCCCCTTCAGCATTGGCAGAGTCTTTACAGTCTTTTCAGAGACTGAAAAGGTGTCAAAGAGAAAGTCGACGTCCACTGGGTCAGCATGGAGCTCTGCGTCGTGATTGCGGCTTTCAATGCCCTTATCGAGAGGGCGGCAGCCAGAGTCCTCTGTGGGGGAAGTTTTGGCTGAGAAAAACTGAGGCTCCTGTCCTGAGTGCGGGTCCCCAGGATCGCCACCTGCAGACCATGGTTCAGTCACATCCTCTGGGTCTGTAGACGGGATAGCTATACACCTAGTCGTTGCCGTCACCCGCCTCTACATTGGAATGAGTGGGTGAGAGTTCGTGAGCCTGTGGCGAAATGGGCTCCATCAAGGCAGAGGCACCAGCAGAGTCCATCTTTCTTTTGAGTGGAATCTTGTACGACTCCAATTGTGGGTCAGGGGTGATCTTTCTTTTTAGGAGGGAGAGCCTGCCCGTGTCGACGTTGATGACAACCTCCTGACGCTCCTCTTCTGTCAATTGTCGTTGCCGTGGGCTTGGGACCACCAACGACGGCTTCGGTGTCGAAGACACCTGCACGGGCACTCCGGCCCCCGGTTTAACTGCGAAAGCCTTCGGCGCCGTCTTAGGCGGCATGGTGAAAAGTATCGGCGTCAGCGCAGTCGCCGGTTTCTCCAGAGGCTTGGGTGGTACAGGGTCCTTCGGCTCGACTGCTGCGGCCCCCTCCCTAATTCGTTGTAGGGACTCCCTAACCTTTTTACGGAACGAGGCGGAGGGACGCACCGGCTCGACAGTCTTTTGCAGCTGGTTTCGGGGTGGCGACCGATGATGCGGCCTTCGGAGTCGACGCACTTGGCGTTGCACCCTTGGTTTTGTCGAGTGGAAGCGAGGCAGAGAGGGACTTGGGGTCGTCCTGCCGCTTCTTCTGATCGAGAGCTGACTTCTAATGGTCGACCTGCTTTTTGTGATCGAGTCGACCCTTGCTGGCGTCGACCGTCTTTGGCGCCGATGCAGCTGCGTCGGTCCCCTTAACCTTTGGCTTTGATGCAGTAGCCTTCGGGTCGGCCATTTTTGCGTGGCTTTTCGGCTCGGCGGCCATCTTTGATTTCTTCGGCACGAGGCCTCCGAAGTCTTCGACCCGACCAGCGCGATCCGCACTTTCGGTTTCGACATCTCTGGCGTCGAGACCATGGGTTTCACTTTCGGTTTTGGATGTACCGGGAGTGATGCGGTATCAATGTCCGTGGCCGGGCCGGAAGGCGGAGTCGTGGGACGTACATCAAGGTCTTGGGTAAGGCCCGAAGGCGATCCCTCGACCTGGGCCTCATGATATTGGATGGCCCCGGAGTCAGTCTGAGGAAGCTCCTCGTCCGAGCTATCCTCTACGGTGGCAAGGGCCCCGTCGTCGTCCCCTACCTCCTCGAAGACTTCATCGAAATCCTCGGTCTCTGCGTCGTAGTCCTCCTCGACCTCCGACGCAGGGTTAGATTCCGTGATCTCCTGGATATAGTCGTCCCAGACATCCCCAGCTTCAAATATGTCCGTAGGAGGTGGCGCAGATTGCTGGGCCTCCAGGAGCGCAGCTCGGCGGAGCTTGAGCGTCTTTTTGGACCGGAACCTGGAACAGGCCATACATTTGGCCTTGTCGTGGTCAGGCGACAAGCACTTGTTGCACACCGGGTGTACATCGATATGGGGGTACTTCGAGGCACACACCGGGCATCGTTTAAATGGACTTCGTTCCATGATGGAAGAGGTTGGAGCGTCGAGTAGGCCTTTCCGCGCCGAAAGCACGTTGAAGAACAATGTCTGTTCAGAGCCGAGGAAGTTACGAACCCGAACGAGAGACAATACCGACGCTAGTCCTAAAGACCTTTTGGTCTTAATTAAAGTAAAGTTAACAACTATCGATTCCGACAGAGGGAACCGAACACATCCGAACCCAATGGCGGAAAAAAACAATCTGGGGATGGAGTCGATGCCCATGCGCACTGTAGTCCAGGGGAGGGCCACCTATCTCGTGATACTTCGAAGACTCTTCCAGGACAACAATGTGAAATCATCCGGACCCAACACTAGGCGGCGATCTATGCACAGATATGAATTCAGCAGCCCACATGCTTCGAACTGGAAGCATAGGCCAGATTGCATCTGTACAATTGAAAGAGATAACAAATGATGTTCTGAATAGAGGCATCCAGCGGGTTAATGTTGTGGTCTGCACGATAAATGACAAACCGCTTCCATTTCGCCGCATAGCTTCCTAGCCTCCCTGATTATGTCCATACAGTCAGGAGTTAAGTTGAGGTAGCCAAACTCTAAGACCTCGGGAGCCAGATTGCCAGGTTGAGCTGTTGCGGATCTGGATGCTGACGGTCGCCATGGCTCTGCGTCAAAAGCTTAAATGTGAGGCACAGCCTTTGATGCAGTACCACGGACAGTTCCAGAAACGTGGTGTACCATGGTTGGCGAGCCCACGTTGGAGCAACCAGGATGAGAGTCATCGAGTGCTGCTTCAGCTGGCGTGCTACCAGCGGTATCAGAGGTGCTGGGGGAAAAGCGTACGCAAATTTGCCTGACCAGTTCATCCATATCTCATTGCCCTGCGACTGTGGGTGTGGAAACCTGGCGGCAAAGCTTCGGCATTTGGCGTTTTCCTTTGTGGCTAACTATCTCTGGATGACCCCCACCTTAGGAAGTACGGGTGGAGTACTGATGGATGCATCTCCCACTCGTGCATTTGGTGGCTGTACCTGCTGAGCAGGTCAGCCATCTGATTGTCCTTGCCCGGGAGGTGTTCCGCCATGAGGAAGATATGCCTTTGAATGGCCCACTTCCACATGCTCTGAGCCAGATGAGACAACTGTGGAGTGTGTACCTCCCTGCTTCTGGATGTAGTACATGGCCGTCATGTTGTCCGTCCGGAACACGACTTTGTTGCATAGATGTACCTTGAAGGCTTTCATTGCCATGAAGATAGCCATCAGTTCTAGAACATGGATGTGCATCTTCCTTTGCTGTGGTGTCCATAGTCCCTGCACAGTGTAGTGGAGTACATGAGCTCCCCAACCCTGGAGAGAAATGTCAGTCGTCAGAATGATCTGTGGCACAGGCTCCTGGAACGGTCGTCCCTTGCAAAGGTTTTGTGGATTTCACCAATGCAGAGAGTTGTATGCACGACCGGTCACCAACACTACGTCTTTCAACTGTCTGTGAGCCTGAGTCCACTGACGTGCTAAGCACTCCTGAAGCGGACGCATATGTAGTCCTGCGTGCGGGACTATGGAGATGCAGGAGGCCGTCATGCCTAACTGCATGAACACTCGTGCAGGAAGCGAGTGTTGAGGTCTGAATTTCTGTATCAGCGATTGAATGCTGCTGACCCTCACTCTTGCAGCGACAGCACAGCCAAATTCAGTGTTTATCGTCGCACCCAGATACTGCCGTATGTGGGCGGGTTGCAGGTGGGACTTTATGTAATTCAGTGAGCATCCCAGATCGTGAAGAAGGTGAATGGTGTGGGACATGTGGGCCGCACACTGCTGGGATGACTTTGCCTGGATGAGCCAGTCGTCCAGATAAGGGTAGACGTGAATGTTTTGTCTCCGTAGGTGTGCCGCCACCGTCGCCAGGCACTTTGTAAACACCCTGGGTGCAGTGGTGACTCCGAAAGGTAGAACCTTGAACTGGTAATGTTGGTTTTCAATGGTGAACCGGAGGTATTTTTTGTGTGACAGGTGCAGAGGAATGTGAAAATACGGATCTTTTAGATCTAAAGTTGCAAGAAAATCCCCTTGACTGAGCAACGGTAGGACTTGCTGCAGTGTTCGCATGTGAAAGTGCTCCGACAGAATGTACTGATTGAGGGGTCTGAGGTCCAGTATGGGTCTGAGGGACCCGTCCTTTTTTGGTATCAGGTACAGTGAGTAAACTCGTGTGCCTCTTTCGTCCACAGGCACATGCTCGATTGCCCCTTTTTGCAGCATGACGAGGACCTCCTGCTGCAATTAGTGCAAATGCTCGGCGGACATAGGACGGTGTTTTAGGGGTATGTTGGGTGGAGTGGATATCAACTCCTGACAATAACCGTACTGGATAAGCTGTGTGACCCACCTGTCTGTGGTGGACTTCCTGAGTGGCAGGAACTGTTGAAGTCTCCCCCCGACAGGTGTTGCGTGGTCGGGGGCAGTGACAAGGCGTCACTGTTTGTTAGTGGCGGAGGATCTGGAGTTGTTGTTTCCACGACCTCTGCCTTTGGCGCTGTTTCCACGATATCCACCTCTACTTTGTTTGGTGTTTGTGGTCTGCGTGCCGCCTTTATATTACTGTGTGGTTTGGGAGAGCTGGCCTCTGGAAACACCTCTAGTGCTTGAGCGACGAAAAGAACCACCCCTGAACTGCTGCGACTGTAGAGACCCCATGGACTTAGCAGTCTGTTTTTTTTTTGATTTTTTTTCCAAGGTGGTGTCCACCTCTAGGCCAAATAGATGATCAGGGTTTACGGTGATTTAGAATGGTGGTCTGTATTTCTGGCTTGAACCCGGAGATTCTGAGCCAGGCATGTTGTCTCAGCATGACACTAGTGTTAACAGCTCTGGCCGCTGTGTCTGCTGCGTCCAGTGCACATTTGATAGAAGCATTTGATATGAGCTTCCCTTATTGGATGAGCATCTCAGCTGCCTCTTTATATTGATCTGGGGTGGCAGAGTGGGCTAAAGAACGGTGACGGATTTAACCCTGATCTTTTGACTGGGTGCGAGTGTTTGATTCAGATGCTCAGTCCATCACCACCCCCTTTTGTAACCGCTTTTGGCCGCCATAAGTGTGGCAGGGTATGCTCAGACGAGAGTCCCTTGCTCACTTTGCCACTGGATTCAAGCAAGCCGGGCTGAAGACAGCTGGAATGCCAGAAACCGGTCCTCGGAAGCTTGTTTCCGGTCAAGGGAAGACATGGCTTGGCAGTTCGGGCTGAACTGATCCCATGAGGCACAGGGTCAGACTGATTTTCATATGGCCATGTCTGAACTGGGGTGGCAGAGTGGGCTAAAGAACGGTGATGGTTTTAACCCAGATATTTTGACTGGGTGTGAGTGTTTGATTGATTCAGATGCTCCGTCCATCACCACCCCCTTTTGTACGTCCCTTCTTGGATGAGCATCTCAGCTGCCTCTTTGTATTCATTTGGCAGGTGCTGTAACAGGGTCTCAAGTGTGTCGTAATGTGCCCTGTCATATCTGGCTAGAAGAGCCTGAGTGTTTGAAATGCGCCAGATATTGGACGCTTGAGCTACCACCCTTTTCCCTGATGCCTCAAACACCTTAAATTCTTTATCTGGGGGAGGAGCATCACCCGTTGTTTGTGAATTAGCCCTCTTCCCGGCATTAGAAAGAAGAGAATCCAATGGCAACTGTCCCTTAATGTAAGTAGGGTCTCCAGGCGCCTGTTAGTACTCCTTTTCAATTCTGGGGTTTATCACCCTGGCTCTTGTAGGCTCCTTAAAGATTTCCCCAGCATGCTTCAAGACACCCTTTTACATAGGCAGAGGCTTGACAGTCCTCTGAGACGGAAAAGGTGTCAAAAAGAAGGTCTACTTCAATGGGGTCAGCATGGAGCTGGACGTCATGATTCTTAGCTGCCCTTTCAATGAGGGCATTAAACGCCGCCGAATCCTCAGTAGGCGACGTTTCACAGCATACCCTTGAGTGTCTGGGGTAGAGTGAGGATCACCTGGGTCAGCAGCAGCTGCCCGAGGAGGGGGAGGAGGGGAGAGAGAGAGAGTGAAGAGGGGGGAGACAGAGAGGAGGGGGAGACAGAGAGGAGGGGGGAGACAGAGAGGAGGGGGGAGACAGAGAGGAGGGGAGAGACAGAGAGGAGGGGGGAGAGAGAGGAGGGGGGAGAGAGAGAGGAGGGGGGAGAGAGAGAGGAGGGGGGAGAGAGAGAGAGGAGGGGGGAGAGAGAGAGGAGGGGGGAGAGAGAGAGGAGGGGGGAGAGAGAGGAGGGGGGAGAGAGAGAGGAGGGGGGAGAGAGAGAGGAGGGGGGAGAGAGAGAGGAGGGGGGAGAGAGAGAGGAGGGGGGAGAGAGAGAGGAGGGGGGAGAGAGAGAGGAGGGGGGAGAGAGAGAGGAGGGGGGAGAGAGAGAGGAGGGGGGAGAGAGAGAGGAGGGGGGAGAGAGAGAGGAGGGGGGAGAGAGAGAGGAGGGGGAGAGAGAGAGGAGGGGGAGAGAGAGAGGAGGGGGAGAGAGAGAGAGGAGGGGGAGAGAGAGAGAGGAGGGGGAGAGAGAGAGAGAGGAGGGGGAGAGAGAGAGAGGAGGGGGAGAGAGGAGGGGTGTGAGAAGTTGGCCTGATTTTCAGTGTTCACTATTCTAGTGATCACTATGTATCAGTCCAAACAACCCTTATGGTGATTGGTTGTAAGTCAACCTTATAGACCAGCTATCCTAGTAGCATGGATACGAGCAGTCTTCGGGCTAAACTCTAGAGAGCGTGTTAAGCCAGCCGTTCTACCATCACATATACTCCTTGAACACCAAGTGAAAGGACACCACACAAGTGTTATGAAAATAAACGGTGTATTTATTTAGATCACAACAGCCCTGTACTCTTTATGAGGACAGGGTACTAAGCACACAACAAAACTCTTACGAAAATACTTTACGTTGCACAATGTACACAAATGCCCGAGGGGCACGAAAAACCATATACAACAAAAGTGGAATGCGAAATTACTAGCAGGTAAGTACTGGACTAATAGGCTTTGGAATCGCTAGGACTACGTTACTGAACCTTCAGATTACTCATAGGAGGCCTAGGAGACTCGGGTGCAGAGTGTGGACTCTCACGCGGGATGCGGGACAAAGTCTATGGGAGCTAGTAAAAGCAAAGTTAGTGTTCTCGGGCGAACCCGATAAGGTAGGTCGAAAACGACAGTGGATCTGGACCCTTGGATAGTGAGGCTATGCTGGGGCACCGAAATGCCGAAGTTACCTAGCCCAGGGGCTGCGGCTGCATAGGTCTGAAAAGACGTCGGGAATCCTCGTTGACGAATCAGGAGCCTGAAGGAAGAGTTGCTGGCAGGCGACCAGTGAAGATTGTTCTAAGTGATCCAAGCCTGGATCGAAGATGGAAGACACCTGAAAGCAGAGGGGACCTAGTTCTTAATCACTAGCCAGTGATCAGATGGGCACCAGGATGGCACCGGCTGAAGTCACCTCGACCAGGTAAGTGGGCGACGCTGGGCTCTGCAGTCTCTAGGACCAGGAGGCGTTGTCGGCGACCAGGATGGAGGTGCGAGGTGTCCCACGATGGTTGATGTGGTCGACGTCGCTGGACCCAGGATTGGGGCAACAAGCCTTGGCAAATTCAAGCCCACGCGGTGGACCTAAAATGGCGTCTTGAGTGGACCAGGAGGGTCTGGGGTGCTCCTGTTTTGGGAGGGAGCAAGGGCCAGTCTGGAGCAACCAGACTAGCAGTGGTTATGTCGTCTGTCGTCGTCGGGAAGGCCACAAGCCAGCGGGCTAGTAGCCAGACAACGCGGTGAGCAGCCAAAAAGCAGAAGGGCCCCAGGCAGATCTCGTGGATGCTGGGGGGCTGGTCTTCGGTGCTGGAGCTGCTCAGGGTCGGGGCTTCTCGGACCCCAAAGCACTCACCAGAGGATCCCTCGGCGGTCGTGCTGGAAAGAAGTCGTGCAGTTCTGATGATGGCCGGTCCCTCGAGGTCTCGTCGCACCTACGGTTCTCAGCTTAGCTGTAGAGGTAGGTAGAGGTCAGAGGTGCCAGGGAAGCCGGGTCTCGTCGAGCTGGTCAGTCGGATTCCGGAGTAAGGACGTGCAGCAAACGGCAGTGTTCTTTAGATGGTGCCTGCGGATGCAGGGTGACTACTCCTTAGCCACAAGGGAGAAATCTTAAGAAGAGTCGAGAGTTCCTTTCGTGGAAAGTAGTTTCTTGATTCAAAGATGATCTAATTTGGAAGGGTCCCCGCTCCTGCCTTTATCCTAAAGAAAGGGGTGGGTACGCGACTAGGTCCTGCCCTAGGGGTGGGACCAGGAAGGGGGGTGGCTACACCCCTCTCCCATGCCGGACTTTCCCCAGGCCAGGGGCTGGTGTGCCCCTGGAACTGGTTCTAGCCGGCAGATACATAGTGAGCACCGGGGTGCCACTTGCAGTCACCTTCCTCTAAAGCCCTGCCTACCCAGGATACACAAAACCCTGTCTGGGATGGTGCTAGCACCGCCCCTGACAGGAAACCCTTTGTCCAAGCTCCCCTCGCTGGAAGAACTCCCAGCTGCAGGGGGTCAGACTTGTGTCTGTGGTGGCAGCATCCATTTTGTGATGCTGAGGCTTGAGTTAACTTTAACCGGGGTTCACAGTTACATACATGTCGTGTCCCTCTGGAAGGGTGGAATGCTAACCCCTTCGCCAGAATTGGCGAGGGGTTAGTATTCCAATTCGTATGACACCTTACTCTACATGTTTTGATAAAGCGATTTTAAAGATGCATTTAACCGCGAGGATTATAATGCACTTAAGAGTATATGGTATGCGTTATCATGGAACAGCTATTAGGATTTGGTTCCGCAAGCTGCAAACGGGCTCAGCTCATGCCAGAGCACCATCTCACACGATTCAAAGCACTCTGCCTTCAGGATTGTCAAGGCCTGCCATAGGAGTGACTGATAGGAATCTATGTGTCCATTTTAGGGTTAGATATAGGTATACTATATCTAAAGCAAAGGGTGATTACACCACCTTGCCCCAGCTGTCGTGCAGCCAGTTGTGTCAGATTTAGATGGCCAGCCAGGGGTGGCATAATACATGCTGCAGCCCCTGGTAGGTCCTGGGTACACCTATGCCCTGAGTTACAGGGTCTGATAAGGTGGCCCAGTACCAATTGGATATGTACCTAAGGTACATGGAATCCATTTTACAGAGAGCAGTAGGCCTGGGGTCCTGATTGGCAGGGTCCCAGACTAACAGTCGGAAAACCAGCAAAACACCAGGCAAAAACTTAGGCGCAACCATAGTCAGGTATCCACCTTCCTACAACTCCTCCGTTGGACAATACTGCGCATGGTCATCGACTCCATTCTCAGATTGTTCTTTGCCATGATGGGAAATGGAGTCAGTAGAAGTAAATAGAAAGGATGTCCATGCGTGTGAATCTAAGTAAGATGAGTACTGGAACGAATACAAGTCCTGGGGAGGCGGGAGGGCATGTAGGTTTCTGCAGCTCTACATGCCAAGAACGGATGCATACTGGTAAGTAGCATTTTCCGTTAGAGGCATAGGAGCTGCAGATCGTACACTTTTGAACGATTGTGCAGCAGTGTCTCCCCTAGCGGTGGTCACTTGTATCTGTTGCAGCATACTGAAACAGTGTTCTAAGGACAGCTTGGCCAACAGCAGCTTGCTGCTTGGCTTGCAAATCAAAACAATAGTGTGTGTATTGTAGACCATGTTGCTGCCTTGCATATGTCCTCTAGTGGTATGTTTCCTAAGAAAGCCATAGAGGCTTCTAGTTTGCGAGTAATTGTGCTCTAGGAGGAACTGTTGGTGTATGTTTAGCTTTGTGATAGCATATTTGAATACACTTTACAATCCATCTAGCAATTCCTCCTATAGAGATGGGATTGCCTTTGTGTGGGGGAGAGAAAGATACAAATAGTTGTTTTGGCTTTCTGAAGGATTTAGTCCTGTCCGTGTAGTATAACAGAGCTCTTCTAATATCTAAGGTGTGTAAAGCGCTTTCTGCAATAGAGTCCGTTTTTTAAAAAAAACACCGATTACTCCTTTTCACCTAAACCAATCATTACAGTTATCACTTTTGGTAGGAATTTAGGATTGGGTCCAAGAACCACTTTGTTAGGATGTATTTGAAAAAAATGTTTTTCTATTGTGAATGTTTGTATTTCACTAACTCTTCTGAGAGAGGTGATGGCAACGAGGAAAGCAGTTTTCCAGGTTAGGAATAGCAGTTCACACTTATGTAACGGCTCAAAAGAGAGTCCCATGTGTCTTGCAAGGACCACATTTAGGTTCCATACTGGAGCAGGTGGTAACCTAGGTGGGATTCTTTTTAAACCTTCCATAAATGCTTTTATTGCAGGTACTCTAAAGAGATAGAAGTCTATTTTGTAAATACGCTGCAATTGCTGCTAGATGCAGGCGTATGGAAGAATAAGCCAAAATGGACCTTTGTAAATGTAGAAGGTAGCAAATGATATTTTGGATGGAAACATCCAAAGGATCAATGTGATTGTTGTTACAGTATATTGCAAATCGTTTCCACTTAGCACCATAGCATGCTCTTGTAGTGGGTCTTCTAGCTTCTTTTATTATGTTCATACAGTCTGGTGGTAAGTTAAGTAACCAAACTCTAGGACTTCAGGAGCCAGATCGCCAAATTCAGTTGGCTTGGTTCTGGCTGCCTTATTTCTCCATGGTTCTCTTTTAACCGGGATGGCGTGAGCCGTAATTTCTGATGTGGAACCAGTGAGAGATCTAGTAGCGTGGTGAACCATGGCTGATGTGCCCATGTGGGGGCCACTAGTATTAGTTTGAGAGACTGTTGTCTGAGCTTGCGTACTACTAGTGGAATGAGTGGGAGAGGCGGAAAAGCGTACGCAAATATGCCTGACCAGTTCATCCATATTGCATTCCCCTCCGACCGTGGGTGTGGAAACCTGGCGGGGAAGGTTGGGCATTTTGAGTTCTCGTGGGTGGCAATGAATATGCTACTTACCAGTATGCATCTGTTCTTGGCATGTAGGGCTGCTAACATTCATATGTTAGCATTAGATCGCCACCTAGTGTTGGGTCCGGATGATCGCACATTGTTGTCCTGGAAGAGTCTTCGAAGTATCCTGAGATGGGTGGCTCCTCCCCTGGACTACAGTGCGCATGGGCATCGGCTCCATCCCCAGATTGTTTTTCGCCATTGTGGCAGAGGATGGAGTGAAAAGTGTAAAGGATGTCCATGCTAATGATTGAATACAATAGTATATCTGCAGCTGCGACAGGCACCGGGGAGGAGGGTGGGCGATATGAATGTTAGCAGCCCTACATGCCAAGAACAGATGCATACTGGTAAGTAGCATATTCAGTTCGAGGCATGTGGGCTGCTAAATTCATATCTTAGCATAGAATACATAGCAGTCCCTCCATCAGCGGCGGTTGCCCGTGCCAGCTGCAGAAACCTGAAAAAGTGTCTTGAGAACAGCCTGTCCTACAGCCGCTTGCTGTTTGGAATGTACATCAACACAGTAGTGTTTTGTAAAGGTATGTGGTGTAATCCACGTGGCTGCTCTGCAAATGTCCTCTAAAGGAATGTTTCCTAGGAAAGCCATGGATGCCCCCAATTTGCGTGTGGAGTGCGCCCTTGGGGGTATTGTTAAAGTGCGCTTTGCTTTTTGATAACAGATTTGAATGCACTTAACAATCCATCTGGCTATTCCTGCTTTGGAAATCGGGTTGCCTTTGTGTTGTGGTGAGAAGGCAACAAAAAGTTGTTTTGTTTTCCTAAAGTGTTGTGTCCTGTCTATGTAGTACATCAACGCCCTCCGTACGTCTAACGTATGGAGCATTCTTTCCGCCACGGTTTGTGGGTTCTGGAAGAATGCCGGCAAGTCGATAGTTTGGTTGAGATGAAAATGTGACACCACCTTTGGAAGGAATTTGG
Organism: Lissotriton vulgaris; assembly: GCF_964263255.1. Classification (NCBI taxonomy): domain Eukaryota; kingdom Metazoa; phylum Chordata; class Amphibia; order Caudata; family Salamandridae; genus Lissotriton; species Lissotriton vulgaris. Next base: position 362,395,071 of record NC_141694.1, read on the forward strand.
GGTTAGTACGTAGCACTACCCTATTTGGATGAATCTGAATGAATGGCTCTTGGATTGTGAGCGCTTGTAGCTCACTAACACGCCTCAGTGACGTAATAGCAATTAGGAAAGCTACTTTCCACGTCAGGAATTGCAGTTCACACGAGTGCAGTGGCTCAAATGGCGGTCCCATCAGTCTGGTGAGGACCACATTGAGGTTCCACACCGGAGCTGGCGGTGTTCTTGGGGGAATGACTCGTTTCAGACCTTCAAGAAACGCTTTAATGGCAGGCACCCTGAAGACTGAGAGGTGCTGCCTATTTTGAAGGTAAGCTGCGATGGCGGATAGATGTATCCGAATAGAAGTGAACGCTAGCTTGCACTTATAAAGGTGTAACAGATAGCAAATGATGTTAGGGATAGATGCATCTAGCGGGTTTATGTCATTGTCTGCACAGTAAATGACAAAACGTTTCCATTTTGCGGCATAGCATGCCCTGGTGGACGGCTTCCTCGCCTCCTTGATGATGTTCATGCATTCAGGAGGTAGGTTGAGGTATCCAAACTCTAAGACTTCAGGAGCCAGATCGCTAGGTTGAGCTGTTGCGGATCTGGATGCTGAATTTCTCCATGGTTCTGCGTCAGAAGTCTGGGCGAGAGGCGCAGTCTTTGATGCGGCACCACTGAGAGTTCGAGGAACGTGGTGTACCAGGCTTGGCGCGCCCACGTTGGAGCAACTAGGATGAGTGTCATCGAGTGTTGCCTTAGTTTTCTCGCCACCAGTGGTATCAGAGGTGTCGGGGGAAAAGCGTAAGCAAATTTGCCTGACCAGTTCATCCATATCGCATTGCCCTGCGATTGGGGGTGTGGGAACCTGGCGGCGAAGCTTTGGCATTTTGCGTTCTCCCTTGTGGCGAACAGGTCTATGTCTGGACGACCCCACCTTTGGAAGTACGGCTGGAGTACCGATGTATGTATCTCCCACTCGTGCATTTGATGACTGTATCTGCTGAGCAGATCCGCCATCTGATTGTCCTTCCCTGGGAGGTGTTCTGCCATGAGGAAGATGTTCCTCTGAATGGCCCACTTCCACATGCTCTGAGCCAGGTGAGACAGCTGTGGTGAGTGGGTGCCTCCCTGCTTCTGGATGTAGTACATCGCGGTCATGTTGTCCGTCCGGACTAACACCACCTTGTTGCACAGATGTACAATGAAGGACTCGAGTGCCATGAAGATCGCCATCAGTTTTAGATAGTTGATGTGCATCTTCTGCTGCTGCGTCGTCCATAGTCCCTGCACCGTGTAAGTGAGCAGATGAGCTCCCCATCCCTGGAGAGATGCGTCCGTTGTCAGGATAACCTGTGGCACTGGCTCCTGGAACAGTCGGCCCTTGCAAAGGTTGTGTGGAGTCCACCAATGCAGAGAGTTGTATGCCCGACTGGTAACCAACACTAGGTCTGTTAATTGTCCCTGAGCCTGTGTCCACTGATTTGCTAAGCACTCCTGGAGCGGGCGCATATGCAACCGTGCGTGAGGGACTATGAAGATGCAGGAGGCCATCATGCCTATCAACTGCATGAACACTCTGGCTGGAAGTGAGTGTCCCGGTCTGAACTTCTGGATTAAAGACTGTATGCCGTCTATCCTGACCTGGTTTGGTTGCGCCTTGGCCGTCAGGGTATTGATCGTCGCACCCAGAAACTGCCGGACATGTGCCGGCTGAAGGTGTGACTTTGGGTAATTCAACGAGAAACCCAGGTCGTGAAGGAGGTGAATGGTAGTCGACATGTCCGCGGCGCACTGCCGTTCCGACCTGGCTTGAACGAGCCAGTCGTCGAGGTAGGGGTAGACATGGATGTTCTGCCTCCTGAGGTGCGCTGCTACTGTCGCCAGACACTTGGTAAACACCCTTGGGGCAGTTGTGACTCCGAAGGGTAGGACTTTGAACTGATAATGCGTGCCCTGGATAGTGAACCTGAGGTACTTTCTGTGGGACGGATGTAGCGGAATGTGGAAATAAGCATCCTTGAGATCTAAGGTTGCTAAGAAGTCTCCTTTGTTTAACATAGGAAGGATCTGTTGCAGTGTAAGCATGTGGAAATGCTCTGACAGTATGTACAGATTGAGGGGACGGAGATCCAGAATTGGTCTGAGAGATCCGTCCTTCTTTGGAATGAGGAAGTACAGGGAATAAACCCCTGTTCCTTCCTCCCCCACTGGCACGAGCTCTATTGCCCCTTTTTGCAGCATCACCAACACTTCCTGCTGCAATAAGTGCAAGTGCTCTGCGGACATAGGTCTTTGCCTTGGTGGAATGTTGGGTGGAGTGGACTTTAACTCTAGACAATAACCGTACTGGATAAGCTGTCGCACCCACCTGTCTGTGGTGATGTTGATCCAGACGGGCAGGAACTGCTGTATTCTCCCCCCGACAGGTGTTAAATGGTCGGGGGGCAGTGACTGAGAGTCACTGGTTGCTTGGGGCAGAGGAGCGTGGATTGTTGCCTCCTTTGCCACGTCCTTTGTTGCTGTTTCCCCTGTAGCCCCTCTTGTTTTGTTTGGGGTACGAGGACTGTGCTCCACCTCTAGGGAACTGTGATTGTTGACCCAACTGTCCTCTGGTGACTCCACGGGCACCTGAGCGACGAAAATTATTGCCACGAAACTGCTGTGATTGTAGGGCCCCCATAGATTTAGCAGTTTCAGTGTCCTTTTTAATTTTTTCCAGGGTGGTGTCAACATCTGGACCAAACAGTCTATCCGGATTGACTGGTTGATTAAGTATGGTTGTTTGAATGTCAGGTTTGAACCCCGATATGCGGAGCCAAGCCTGTCTTCTGAGCATGACACTGGTGTTAATGGCCCTAGCGGCTGTGTCCGCGGCATCAAGTGCACACTTTATGGCCGCGTTGGAGATCAGTTGTCCTTCTTGTATAATCATTTTGGTGCCCTCTTGAAACTGCGGAGGCAGGTGTTCCACAATCTGCTCTAGTGTGTCGTAATGTGATCTATCATAGCGTGCCAGTAGTGCCTGTGTATTTGCAATACGCCAGAAATTGGCAGCCTGTGCAGCCACTCTTGCCTCCTGCCTCTAGCACTTTGGACTCCTTATCCGGGGGAGGAGCTTCACCCGTTGTTTGGGAGTTGGCCCTCTTGCGTGCGTTTGCCACCACCAGGGAGTCAAGCGGCAACTGTCCTCGAATGTACGCAGGGTCTGCAGGCGCTGGTCTGTACTTCTTTTCAATACGTGGGTTGACCACCCTCGCCCTGGTAGGCTCTTTAAAGATGTCCGCAGCATGCTTGAGGACCCCTTTGAGCATAGGCAGGGTCTTTACGGTTCTTTCCGAAACTGAAAAGGTGTCGAATAGAAAGTCTTCCTCAACTGGGTCAGCATGCATGTCCACATCATGATTAGCAGCTGCCCTTTCTATGAGTGCATGAAAACCTGCAGAATCCTCTGTAGGGGATGCACGTGTACTGAAAGTCTGTGGGTCTTGTCCCACATCTTGGGTGCCTTGGTCCCCCATGACATAAGAATCTGGCTGTGCATCAGGTTCATTTGCCGGGAACGTGTATTGTTCATCTTCACCATAGCCCTCACTGTCCGAGTGGCCTGGAGACGGTGTTGGGCTCCTTCCCAGAGGAGTCTGGATAGGTTCCATGAGGCCTGAGGCGTCCTGTGGAAACTTCTTCTTCTTTAGGGGGATGACATAGGATTCCACCGGCTGCGAAGTAATCTTCCTTTTGTAAAGGGTTAACTTCCCCGTGTCCGCGTCTATGAAACACTCCGAATCCTCTTCTGGGTCGAGCACTTGCCCCGAAGATGCCCCTGCCGTAGAAGATTCCGACTTCTTTGGCGTCGATTTTGATGAGAAGGCCTTCGGCGCCACTTTTGGCGGTAGAAGGAAGAGAAGTTTACTTGCGGGCTTGACCGGGACGTCAGCCGCCTTCTGCGTCGATGGCGTTGGCGTCGACGAAGAGAAAGCCTTCTCCTTAATCCTTTGCAGTGAAGCAGCCACGAGAGATGCGTCGGTGACCGATGTCTTTGGCACCGACGAGGTGGCTTTGCCTTCGGATGCGACGGTCCGTTGGTCTTTTGGAGGGACGGACGGCGCCGACCCCGAGTCCTTGGAGCGATGCGCAGATGCCCCCGTTGGAGCCGGGGCTGTGTCTGTTGCCTTGGCTGGCTTTGCTTGCGCCGGCGCGCTTGTCTTGTGCGTGCCGCCCTTCTTAGAGGATCTCTCCTCCGGCGCCGATTTCGACCCTGCGGAATCGCCGTGTTTCTTCGGCTTCTGCGGACCGGAGGTCGACGGAGTCGATGAGGCCGCCGGTTTTATTGTTTTTGCCGTTGCGACCGCCATCTTAGGGACGATTGAGTCCTTTACTTTCGGTTTCGGTTTCGGGTCGGCCATTTTAGGTGCAGTCGAGACCGTTGCTTTCAGTTTCGGTTTCGAAACCCTCGGCGCAGCAAGTATGTCCGTGGCCGGGCCAGCAGGCGGGGCCGTGGCTTGCGCTGCAGGGTCTTGGGTAAGGCCGACAGGCGATCCCGCGACCCTCTCCAGATGTCCGCCAACTTCGGGGCATAGCTCGTCCCCTGAGCTATCTTCCGCGGCCCCATAAACCATATCGTCGTCCCCTACCTCGTCGACGTATTCAAGGCCTTGACCCACGACTCCGTCGTCGTCATATTCCGGATCAGCCTCGACCTCCGTCTCAGGCGGGGAGATTTGAAGATGATGGCTCTGGTCCTCCTCTTCTTGGTCGTCGAATATGTTCTCTGGATCCGGGGCCGCCTGTTTGGCCACGAGGCGCACCGCGCGCCGAATCGTGAGAGTTTTCTTCGACCTGAAACTCGCACAGGCCCTGCAACTTCCTTCGTCATGGTCTGGCGAAAGGCATTTATTACAGACCGGGTGCACGTCTATATGTGGGTACTTGGACCCACAGAGCGGACAGAGTTTAAACGGGCTCCGCTCCATGTTGGGAACTTAGTGTCGAGTCGCGATGAGAAGGCCTCGATGTCCGAAGAGTAGTAAAAACTCCGCTGATTCCGGCTCCGAGAGACGGAAGAACTCGAGACCGTACGCAAACAATACCGACGTAAAGAACCCAAAGCCTTTTGGCCGTTAAATTAGATGTTTATTCGGTTCCGACGGAGAGACGTCGAGACCGCATCCGAACCCAATGGCGGAAAAAAACAATCTGGGGATGGAGCCGATGCCCATGCGCACTGTAGTCCAGGGGAGGAGCCACCCATCTCAGGATACTTCGAAGACTCTTCCAGGACAACAATGTGCGATCATCCGGACCCAACACTAGGTGGCGATCTAATGCTAAGATATGAATTTAGCAGCCCACATGCCTCGAACACAGGTCTATTTGTGGATGCCCCCACATTTGAAAGAATGGTTGAAGAACTTGTGGGTGCAACTCCCATTCGTGAATCTGTTGTGACTGGCGACTCAACAGATCTGCTATCTGGTTGTGGATCCCTGGAAGGTGTTCTACTGTCAGATGTATGTTTTGAGGGATGGCCCATCTCCAAATGTTCTGTGAAAGTTTGGACAGTTGCAGAGAGTGTCCCCCCTGTTTTTGTATATAATACATGGCGGTCATATTGTCCGTCCGGACTAGGACAGCTATGTTTTGGATTTGTACTTGAAACGTTTTGCGAGGTAGAAAAATTGCTAGCAGCTCTAAATGGTTGATGCGGTACTGTTTCTGTTGATTGCTCCACTGACCTTGTGTGGTATAATGCAAGAGATGGGCTCCCCATCCTGTGAGTGATGCATCTGTTGTGAGCACTATCTGTGGAACTGGATCTAGGAACAGCCGTCCCTTTGTCAAGTTTTTGTTGTTCCACCATTGCAGAGATCGATATGTACGGCTGTCTACCAACACCAGGTCTGTAAGCTGACCTTGAGCCTGATTCCACTGTTGTGCTAGACATTCTTGTAGTGGGCGCATTTGCAGTCTTGCGTGAGGAACTATAAAGATGTAAGAAGCCATCCTGCCTATTAGTTTCATGAACACTCTGGCTTGTAGAGAGTACTGGCATTGAAAAAGGGAGACTAAGTTCTGAATACTTTGAATCCTGGCTTGACTGGGATACGATAGAGCTACAGATGTGTTTATAGTAGCTCCTAGATATTGATGAACATGGGAAGGCTCTAGGTGTTACTTGGTGTAGTTTATCGTAAACCCTAAGTTGTGCAGTGTTTGAATTGTTTGTTTTGGGTGTTGTGCACACTGGTTGAACGATAATGCTTTTATGAGCCAGTCGTCGAGGAAGGGGAAGACCTGTATCTGTTGTCTTCTGAGATGTGCTGCCACTACTGCTAAGCACTTTGTAAACACTTGTGGTGCTGTTGTGACCCCGAATGGAAGGACTTTGTCATACAAGGACAACACTATCAGTTCAAACCTTAAATACTTACTGTTCACAGGATGTATTGGAATGTGAAAGTAGGCGTCCTTTAGGTCTAGTGAGGACAAAAAATCTCCCTGTTGTAGTAATGGGAATACCTGTTGTAAAGTGATCATGTGAAAATGATCAGATTGTATGTAGTGGTTGAGGGGCCCGAGATCGAGAATTGGTATTAATGTCCCGTCCTTTTTTGGAATTAGGGAGTAAGAAATGCGTTACTTACCTGTAACTGCAGTTATCCAGTATTAGTGTCTTTCATAGATTCACATGCCTGAATCATTCCCCGTCGTCGAGACGGGAGCCTCCGGTATATAGAAAAGTAATGTCCTAAGACATACATAAAGAGATTAGGTCTAAGGGGCTCTCCTTAGTAACCTATCTAGGTCCTTATGCAGGAAGGACCAAACAGAGTAGGCTCCAGGGTCCCACCTTGGTAGCCTATCTGAGTCCTTTTGTAAAAAAGGACCAAAGTAAAAGAAACAACCAATCAGCAACTACCTCCCTCTAGAACCTTCCTGTGAGGAGCCTCAGTCTCTCAGATTTTCGTACGCACCAAGTTGGTAGGTGTAAACCTGTTAGAGAGAGGTGAGTCCTGCCAGGGGAGGCGGGAGGGTGCATGTGAATCTATGAAAGACACTAATACTGGATAACTGCAGTTACAGGTAAGTAACGCATTTCTTAGCCAGTATTTGGGTGTCTTTCATAGATTCACATGCCTGAATCAGAGTAGCAAGCAATACAATATGCACATCCTGTGTTGATACAGAACATATACACCTGCAAATAAGGAACATTTGTGACTGTATAAGAAACAGCATACAATGTCATGCAGAATCTAGTAGTAAAGAAATGTGCATACCAGTCAAGGATGGCGGGAAGTAGGAGGGCTCACCTCACTGGAATAGATGGCGAAGCACTGCTCTGCCCACTGCTGCGTCCTTCGTCAGCTCAGCATCCAAGCAGTAGTGCCTGGTAAAGGTATGCGGGGACTTCCAGGTCGCCGCTCGACAGATGTCCAGGAGGGGCACTCCAGCAAACAGTGCCGCAGACGTGGACATGGCCCTGGTGGAGTGGGCTTTGGCCCGTGAGTCCAGAGGTCGTCCTGCCTGTTCGTGGCAGAGAGTTATAGCTGAAGAGATCCATCTTGATATACTTTGCTTTGATAGAGGCATGCCCTTACTAGGTCTGCTGAATGCGACGAAGAGTTGGGATGACTTCCTGAATTGTCTTGTTCTATCAAGATAGAATTTTAGGCATCTCTGAAGGTCTAAAGAGTGCAGTGATCTCTCAGCTGGAGTAGATGGGTTCGGAAAGAATGATTTAAGAACCACAGGCTCATTTAAATGGAAGTCCGAAGGGACTTTGGGTATGAATCGTGGGTTAGTACGCAGGATGACACTGTCTTCTTTGAATTGTAAGAATGAGTCCTGGATGGATAGGGCTTGCAATTCGCCCACTCTTCTGGCCGAGGTCAGAGCCAGTAGGAGGGCTGTCTTCCACGACAGTAATTTGATATCCGACTTGTGGATAGGCTCAAAGGGATGCCTCATCAACTGGTGAAGAACTACGTTGAGTTGCCACGTTGGAGGGACAGGTTTTGGTCTAGGGAAGGACCTAAAAAGGCCCTTTAGGAATTGTTTAATGAGTCTGTCCGCCCACAGGGAGGGGCCCCTAGAAGTCCGAGTGAACCTAGAAATTGCTGCCAAGTGGACCTTGATGGACGCATGGGCAAGGCCTGAGTGCGCCAGATGTAGGAGATATGGCAGGAGTTGTTGGGGAGTGACCTGGAAGGGATGTAGACCTTCCTTCTCACACCAGACGCAGAAGCGTTTCCACTTGAGAGTATAAGTCTTTTTTGTGCTGTCAGCTCTAGCGTTGGACAGGACGTCTTTGCACTCTTGTGGTAGGTTTAGATGACTGAACTCGCGGTAGTCCGGAGCCAGGCTGACAATTTCAGAGGGCCCAGGTTCGGGTGGAGAACCTGCCCGTGAGACATCGTGAGTAGGTTCGGGTGGCTGTGTAGGCGAAGAGGCGGATGGACCGATAGACGATGGAGCTCCGTGTACCAGTGCTGCCTCGGCCAGGAATGGGGCGATGAGGATCAGGGTGCAGGGCTCCGATTTCATTTTCCTGATCACCCTGGGTATCAGTGGGAATGGCGGAAAGGCGTAAGCAAACACGTTCTGCCAAGCTATGGAAAATGCATTGCCTAGTGTTCCTGGTTGGGGAAGCCTGCTTGCGAAGCTTGGGCATCTGGCGTTCTCCCTGGTGGCGAAGAGGTCTATCTGAGGTGTCCCCCACTTCTTGAAGATTTAGTTCAATGCACTCTCGTCCAACTCCCATTCGTGGGACAGGGACTGGTCTCTGCTGAGGGCGTCCGCCAGGACGTTGTCTTTGCCCGGAACGTATTCGGCTTTGAGGGTGATGCCATGTTGTAGAAGCCAGTTCCAAACTCTGAGATTCTCGAGAGAGAGAGAGAGCGAGCGCGTCCCTCCCTGTTTGTTCAGGTAGTGCATAGTCGTGGTGTTGTCCGTCCTGACTAGCACTGGGGAGTTTCTGATGCGCGGGAGGAACGACTGTAGCGCCAGGAAGACTGCCCGTAGCTCCAGAATGTTGATGTGGAGCTTGGATTCCTGTGGCGTCCATTTTCCGTTGGTCTGTAGTTCTTGCAGGACTGCACCCCAGCCCTCCAAGGATGCGTCCGTGGTGATAATAAGCGGTTGCGCCGGAAGCAGGAACGGCAGTCCTTGCGACAGGTGTTTGTCTGATCTCCACCATTGTAGACTGTTGATCATAGGTTGGGTGACTCGTAAGCGATCCTCGAAGGACCCCGCCGCCTGTGTCCACTGTTTTGACAGTTCTTCCTGCAGGGGGCGCATTTTTAGGCGGCAGTGCGGGATGAGTAGGATACATGACGACATCATGCCGAGGAGCGACTTGAAGAGGCGGACGGTCAGAGTCTTTTTGGATGCCACTGACCTGGCCAAGGAGATGAGTTTCGACTTTCTCTCCTGTGATGGAAAGGCCTTCGTGCATTCTGTGTCCAGGGTCGCTCCTAGAAAAGTGATGACTCGGGTTGGTGTTAGGGATGACTTTTCCTTGTTGAGGGTCAAGCCGAGGCGGCGGAAAAGATGCAGACAGGCGCTGGAAGATGCGGCTGCGGCTGCTCTCGACGGAGCCTTTACCAGCCAGTCGTCCAAGTAAGGGAAGACCTGGTGACCCTGCTGGCGGAGATAGGCTGCTACAGGGGAAAGGCATTTCGTAAAGATCCTTGGAGCAGATTTGAGGCCGAAGGGGAGGACGCGGAATTGGTAGTGTACCCCTGCGACTGCAAACCTTAGGAACTTCCTGTGTCCCTGGAGGATAGGGATGTGGTAATAGGCGTCCTGTAGGTCGAGTGATGTCATGTAGTCGACTTTTTCCAGGAGTCCCAGGATCTCTTGTAGCGTGACCATCCGGAACGACTGCTTCTTTAAAAACACATTGAGAGCTCTCAAGTCGAGAATCGGTCGCCATTTCTTCCCCTTCTTGTGGATGAGGAAGAAGTGGGAATAGAAGCCCTCCCCCCATCTGGGCGTGTGGAACTTTTTCTATTGCGCCCTTCTGGAGCATGGAAGCTAGTTCTTGTAGAAGCAGCCGTAGGTGTCTGTGAGGACGCTTGACAGGTGGTGTCCGTGGAGGGTTTGAGAGGAATTCCAGAGAGTGGCCGAATTGAAGGAGTTGTAGAACCCACCTGTCCGTCGTTAGTTGCCGCCAATTTTGAAGGTAAAAGGAAAGTTTTCCTCCAAGTCGCAAAGGTAGCGATGGTGGAGGGGCTGGCCAATTGGTAGAGTCATTGGCGATTGCCTGCTGGTCTCTTCTGCCCTTTTCCTCTGTAGGACGATTTGTTGAAGGAGGACTGACGCCCCGACTGGTTTTGGCGCTGTTGGAATTGCGTCTTACCCTGTGAGTATGAGTAAGAGGACTTGTTTTGATAAGAGCCTCTATAGGAGGATTGTCCCCTCCCCCTGTTGGTACGAAAGGACTGAGTGCGAGATTGCAGAGTGCCTAGGGCTCTGGCTGTGTCGGTGTCCTTAATTGTAGTGAGGGCTTCGTCAATCTTCTCGCCGAACAGATGATCACCATCATAAGGCATATCTAAAATTTTGGTCTGGACCTCCTGTCTGAAAGAGGTGGCCTTAAGCCAGCCTTGGCGTCTTAGGACAGCGGCGCCTGCCAGCTGCCTGAATCCAGTCATGGCCACGTCAATGGCGCAGTCGATTAGTTCTGAAGCCGATGTTTGTCTCTCGAGGAGGAGCGAGTGTGCCTCCGCTTTAAGGTCTTCCGGCAGGTCGGCAATGTAGGGCGCGATATCCGCCCAGAGTTGGCGGTTGTAACGCCCGAGAAGGGCGATGGAATTGGCAATCTTCACCGTTGTCGCAGAGGTAGTGGAAAAACGTTTCCCAACTGCATCCAACTTCCTGCCTTCTTCATCTGGTGGTGTCGATAAAGGTGATGCAGGGTTACGCGAGTTCTTCTGCGCCGCCTGGGTGACCACAGAGTCCGCCTTGGGGTGACCCGTAAGGCATGCTGGAGCTGATGACGTAGCTCTGTATTTTTTATCCAGCCTGGGTACGATTACCTGCAGGGAGGCTGGAGACTGCATGAGCTGCTTGCCCTGTTTAAGCAGATAATCAATGATCGGGATCGATCTAGTAGTTTTCTTAGTTGGTTCTTTAAAGTCATAGAGGAAACATTCAGTTTCCTGAGATTCCATGGACATATGGAACCTTTTGGCTGCCCTTTCCATGAGGTTATGGAAACCTCCAATATCTGCAGGTGGAGACTGAGGATTGCGGCTCCGGAGAGGCTGGAGAGTGAGTGACAGTCTTGGTCCGCATCCACGTCCGTATCATCATCTCGGACCTCCCCTTCTTCATGTTCCCTTTCCTCTTCCTCGGACGAGACGGGGTCTTGAGCAGGGTCCTGTGTCCTAGGAAGAACCAGTGGAGGGGGTTTAAGCCTTGGCACCTGCGCAGGAACGGTCACAGCTGGCTGCGGGGTTGGCGGAACAGCAGGGGTGGCTTTCTGCGGAAACCGCTCTTTGTAGTCCTGAACGAGAAAGCGCAAGTCTGAAACCAAAGAGGCTGGCAAACACACCATTGGGGTCACCTGGGTGTGAACTTGGGTAGACACAACTGGAGGAACAGATTCTTCAGCCTCCTGCTCTTCGTCCGTACTCTGGCACTTGACAACCAAGTCTGAGGGGCTAGTGGCCTGGGTAAACATCTCTTCCTCCGGTTCCTGGTCCTGTAAGAGGCAGGATGGCGTCAGCTGTTGGACCTTACTAGGCGAAGTCATCTCCGGAGTAATCGGCATTTTGGTGATTCTGATGGAGACATGGGATGTCTGAGCGTCCATCGCATGTGACAGGAGCTCTGATTCTCTCCAGGTACCAGCAGCCGTCGATATGGTCGTCGACGGTGTGTCCGTCGACGACGCTCTCGTCGACGGTGCCTTAGTTAGCTTTTCCGCTGTCGACTGCTTCGTCGTCGGCGCCGTCGACGGAGTGCCCTTCGTCGGCGGCTTCGTCGACGGTGCCGTCGTCGACGTCCTCGTCGACGGTGTCGTCGTTGATGTCCTCGTCGACGGTCTTGTCGTCGACGGTGCGGAGGATGAAAGCGGTCTTCCTGCTGACGACGAGTGTGTTAGAGTCGTCGATGAGGAGGACGCCGACGATGCCATCGTCGTCGATACCGTCGTTGTCGATGTGGAGACGGTCTTAAGCGATGAGGTGGTCGCCGATTGCGCCGTCGCCACCGTAAGCAGTGGTTGCTTCCTGGGGACAGGAAGGTCCTTGCTAGATACGGCAGGCTTGCCCTCTGAAGACCTTTTGGACTTCTTAGGAGGGGTTGCTGAGTGGCCAGGCGAGGAAGCCCTAGGCCTCTTCAGGGAAAACTGTGAGGCGCCAGACATGCTCTCACCTTCGGAAATGAGGTCGCCTTCCGGTTTGCCCTTAAGCCTGTTCAGCCAAATTAGAAGTCTCCCTTCCCGGTCTTTCTGGGTCTTGACGGAGAACTTACGGCAAATCCTGCAGTCAATAGACTTGTGGTGAGGATAGAGGCAATATAGGCATTCCTCATGTTCGTCGTCCACGTGGAGCCTCAGTTTACCACAGGAGGCACAGGGACGGAAGAGTGCTCTCTTCTTGACATCAGCCATAGTAAGAAAGTCGAAAAAACTGAAATTTGAAGAAAATCCAAGATTCCTGAGGAGAACTCGGGTGGTGACTCCCTAGCACAACGTGCGGTAGAAAATCTGAGAGACTGAGGCTCCTCACAGGAAGGTTCTGGAGGGAGGTAGTTGCTGATTGGTTGTTTCTTTTACTTTGGTCCTTTTTTACAAAAGGACTCAGATAGGCTACCAAGGTGGGACCCTGGAGCCTACTCTGTTTGGTCCTTCCTGCATAAGGACCTAGATAGGTTACTAAGGAGAGCCCCTTAGACCTAATCTCTTTATGTATGTCTTAGGACATTACTTTTCTATATACCGGAGGCTCCCGTCTCGACGACGGGGAATGATTCAGGCATGTGAATCTATGAAAGACACCCAAATACTGGATAAACTCCTGTTCCTTGTTCCTCTAACGGAACTACTTGAATAGCATCTTTTCGTAGAAGTGCTAGAACTTCCTGTTGAAGCAGAGTTATGTGTTCCGCAGACATTGGACGCTGCCTCGGTGGTATGTTTGGGGGGTTGCTGCGAGTTCCAGGCAGTAGCCATGTTGGATAATTTGTCTTACCCACCTGTCCGTTGAGATGGAATTCCAGACAGGTAGGAACTGTGAAAGTCTGCCCCCCACAGGAGTGAAATGCTGTAGGGGAGGCAGAGGGAAGTCACTGTTTAGGAGTGGAAGAGGAGCGGTTGTTGTTACCACCTCTTCCCTTGTTGTTATTGCCTCTGTATCCTCCTCTAAAATAGCCTTTATTAGAGGAGGTTTGTGTGTGTTTTATAAAAATGATGTGTCTGCGCCGGTCTGTTTGGAGTCTCCTCTATAAGAGGAGGGCGAAAAGAAATGAATATGCTACTTACCAGTATGCATCTGTTCTTGGCATGTAGGGCTGCTAACATTCATATCTTAGCATTAGATCGCCACCTAGTGTTGGGTCCGGATGATCGCACATTGTTGTCCTGGAAGAGTCTTCGAAGTATCCTGAGATGGGTGGCTCCTCCCCTGGACTACAGTGCGCATGGGCATCGGCTCCATCCCCAGATTGTTTTTCGCCATTGTGGCAGAGGATGGAGTGAAAAGTGTAAAGGATGTCCATGCTAATGATTGAATACAATAGTATATCTGCAGCTGCGACAGGCACCGGGGAGGAGGGTGGGCGATATGAATGTTAGCAGCCCTACATGCCAAGAACAGATGCATACTGGTAAGTAGCATATTCAGTTCGAGGCATGTGGGCTGCTAAATTCATATCTTAGCATAGAATACATAGCAGTCCCTCCATCAGCGGCGGTTGCCCGTGCCAGCTGCAGAAACCTGAAAAAGTGTCTTGAGAACAGCCTGTCCTACAGCCGCTTGCTGTTTGGAATGTACATCAACACAGTAGTGTTTTGTAAAGGTATGTGGTGTAATCCACGTGGCTGCTCTGCAAATGTCCTCTAGAGGAATGTTTCCAAGGAAAGCCATGGATGCCCCCAACTTGCGTGTGGAGTGTGCCTTTGGGGGTATTGTTAAAGTGCGCTTGGCTTTATGATAACAGATTTGAATGCACTTAACAATCCATCTGGCTATTCCTGCTTTGGAAATTGGGTTGCCTTTGTGTTGTGGTGAGAAGGCAACAAAGAGTTGTTTTGTCTTCCTAAAGTGTTGTGTCCTGTCTATGTAGTACATCAATGCCCTCCGTACGTCTAACGTATGGAGCATCCTTTCCGCCACTGTTTGTGGGTTCTGGAAGAATGCAGGCAAATCGATAGTTTGGTTGAGATGAAAATGTGACACCACCTTTGGAAGGAATTTGGAGTTAGTACGTAGTACTACCCTATTTGGATGAATCTGGATGAATGGTCCTTGTATCGTGAGTGCTTGCAACTCACTTACGCGTCTTAGTGACGTAATGGCAATTAGGAAAGCAACTTTCCACGTTAGGAATTGCAGTTCGCACGAGTGCATTGGCTCAAACGGTGGTCCCATCAGTCTGGTGAGGACCACATTGAGGTTCCACACGGGAGCTGGCGGTGTTCTTGGGGGAATGACTCGTTTCAGGCCTTCAAGGAACGCTTTAATGGCAGGCACCCTGAAGACTGAGAGATGCTGCCTATTTTGAAGGTAAGCCGCGATGGCGGATAGATGTATCCGAATAGAAGTGAACGCTAGCTTGCACTTATAAAGGTGTAACAGATAGCAAATGATGTTAGGGATAGATGCATCTAGCGGGTTTATGCCATTGTCTGCACAGTAGATGACAAAACGCTTCCATTTTGCGGCATAGCATGCTCTGGTTGACGGCTTCCTCGCCTCCTTGATGATGTTCATGCATTCAGGAGGTAGGTTTAGGTATCCAAACTCTAAGACTTCAGGAGCCAGATCGCTAGGTTGAGCTGTTGCGGATCTGGATGCTGAATTTCTCCATGGTTCTGCGTCAGAAGTCTGGGCGTGAGGCGCAGTCTTTGATGCGGGACCACTGAGAGTTCGAGGAACGTGGTGTACCATGCTTGGCGCGCCCACGTTGGAGCAACTAGGATGAGTGTCATGGAGTGTTGCCGTAGTTTCCTCGCCACCAGTGGTATCAGGGGTGTCGGGGGAAAAGCGTAAGCAAATTTGCCTGACCAGTTCATCCATATCGCATTGCCCTGCGATTGGGGGTGTGGGAACCTGGCGGCGAAGCTTTGGCATTTTGCGTTCTCCCTTGTGGCGAACAGGTCTATGTCTGGACGCCCCCACCTTTGGAAGTACGGCTGGAGTACCGATGGATGTATCTCCCACTCGTGCATTTGATGACTGTATCTGCTGAGCAGATCCGCCATCTGATTGTCCTTCCCCGGGAGGTGTTCTGCCATGAGGAAGATGTTCCTCTGAATGGCCCACTTCCACATGCTCTGAGCCAGGTGAGACAGCTGTGGTGAGTGGGTGCCCCCCTGTTTTTGGATGTAGTACATCGCGGTCATGTTGTCCGTCCGGACTAACACCACTTTGTTGCAGAGATGTACAATGAAGGACTTGAGTGCCATGAAGATCGCCATCAGTTCTAGATAGTTGATGTGCATCTTCTGTTGCTGCGTCGTCCATAGTCCCTGCACTGTGTAAGTGAGCAGGTGTGCTCCCCATCCCTGGAGAGATGCGTCCGTTGTCAGGATAACCTGTGGCACTGGCTCCTGGAACAGTCGGCCCTTGCAAAGGTTGTGTGGAGTCCACCAATGCAGAGAGTTGTATGCCCGACTGGTAACCAACACTAGGTCTGTTAATTGTCCCTGAGCCTGTGTCCACTGATTTGCTAAGCACTCCTGGAGCGGGCGCATATGCAACCGTGCGTGAGGGACTATGAAGATGCAGGAGGCCATCATGCCTATCAACTGCATGAACACTCTTGCTGGAAGTGAGTGTCCCGGTCTGAACTTCTGGATTAAAGACTGTATGCCGTCTATCCTGACCTGGTTTGGTTGTGCCGAGGCCGTCAGGGTATTGATTGTCGCACCCAGAAACTGCCGGACGTGTGCCGGCTGAAGGTGTGACTTCGGGTAATTCAACGAGAAACCCAGGTCGTGAAGGAGGTGAATGGTAGTCGACATGTCCGCGGCGCACTGCTGTTCCGACCTGGCTTGAACGAGCCAGTCGTCGAGGTAGGGGTAGACATGGATGTTCTGCCTCCTGAGGTGCGCCGCTACAGTCGCCAGACACTTGGTAAAGACCCTTGGGGCAGTTGTGACTCCGAAGGGCAGGACTTTGAACTGATAATGCGTGCCCTGGATAGTGAACCTGAGGTACTTTCTGTGGGACGGATGTAGCGGAATGTGGAAATAAGCATCCTTGAGATCCAAGGTTGCTAAGAAGTCTCCTTTGTTTAACATAGGAAGAATCTGTTGCAGTGTAAGCATGTGGAAATGCTCTGACAGTATGTACAGATTGAGGGGACGGAGATCCAGAATCGGTCTGAGAGATCCGTCCTTCTTTGGAATGAGGAAGTACAGGGAATAAACCCCTGTGCCTTCCTCCCCCACTGGCACGAGCTCGATTGCCCCTTTTTGCAGCATCACCAACACTTCCTGCTGCAATAAGTGCAAGTGCTCTGCGGACATAGGTCTTTGCCTTGGTGGAATGTTGGGTGGAGTGGATTTCAACTCTAGACAATAACCGTACTGGATAAGCTGTCGCACCCACCTGTCTGTGGTGATGTTGATCCAGACGGGCAGGAACTGCTGTATTCTCCCCCCGACAGGTGTTAAATGGTCGGGGGGCAGTGACAGAGAGTCACTGGTTGCTCGGGGCAGAGGAGCGTGAATTGTTGCCTCCCTTGCCACGTCCTTTGTTGCTGTTTCCCCTGTAGCCCCTCTTGTTTTGTTTGGGGTACGAGGACTGTGCTCCACCTCTAGGGAACTGTGACTGTTGACCCATCTGTCCTCTGGTGACTCCACGGGCACCTGAGCGACGAAAATTATTGCCACGAAACTGCTGAGATTGTAGGGCCCCCATCGATTTAGCGGTTTCAGTGTCCTTTTTAATCTTTTCCAGGGTGGTGTCAACATCTGGACCAAACAGTCTATCCGGATTGACTGGTTGATTAAGTATGGTTGTTTGAATGTCAGGTTTGAACCCCGATATGCGGAGCCAAGCCTGTCTTCTGAGCATGACACT
Organism: Lissotriton vulgaris; assembly: GCF_964263255.1. Classification (NCBI taxonomy): domain Eukaryota; kingdom Metazoa; phylum Chordata; class Amphibia; order Caudata; family Salamandridae; genus Lissotriton; species Lissotriton vulgaris. The sequence continues at coordinate 362,412,314 of NC_141694.1, forward strand.
GGTGTTAATGGCCCTAGCGGCTGTGTCCGCGACATCAAGTGCGCACTTTATGGCCGCGTTGGAGATCAGTTGTCCTTCTTGTATAATCATTTTGGTGCCCTCTTGAAACTGCGGAGGCAGGTGTTCTACAATCTGCTCTAGTGTGTCGTAATGTGATCTATCATAACGTGCCAGTAGTGCCTGTGTATTTGCAATACGCCAGAAATTGGCAGCCTGTGCAGCCACTCTTTTGCCTCCTGCCTCTAGCACTTTGGACTCCTTATCCGGGGGAGGAGCTTCACCCGTTGTTTGGGAGTTGGCCCTCTTGCGTGCGTTTGCTACCACCAAGGAGTCAAGCGGCAACTGTCCTCGAATGTATGCAGGGTCTGCAGGCGCTGGTCTGTACTTTTTTTCAATACGTGGGTTGACCACCCTCGCCCTGGTAGGCTCTTTAAAGATGTCCGCAGCATGCTTGAGGACCCCTTTGAGCATAGGCAGGGTCTTTACATTTCTTTCCGAAACTGAAAATGTGTCGAATAGAAAGTCCTCCTCAACTGGGTCAGCATGCATGTCCACATCATGATTAGCAGCTGCCCTCTCAATGAGTGCATGAAAACCTGCAGAATCCTCCGTAGGGGATGCACGTGTACTGAAAGTCTGTGGGTCTTGCCCCACATCTTGGGTGCCTTGGTCCCCAACGCCATAATAAGAATCTGGCTGTGCATCAGGTTCATTTACTGGGAAGGTGTATTGTTCATCTTCACCATAGCCCTCACTTTCAGAGTGGTCTGGAGACGGTGTTGGGCTCCGTCCCAGAGGAGGCTGGATAGGTTCCATGAGGCCTGAGGCGTCCTGTGGAAACTTTTTCTTCTTTAGGGGAATGACGTAGGATTCCACCGGCTGCGAAGTGATCTTCCATTTATAAAGGGTTAACTTCCCCTTGTCCGCGTCTATGAAGCACTCCGAATCTTCTTCAGGGTCGAGCACTTGACCCGAAGATGTCTCTGCCGTAGAAGAGTCCGACTTCTTTGGCGTCGATTTCGAGGAAAAGGCCTTTGGCACCACTTTTGGCGGTAGAAGGAAGAGGAGCTTACTTGCCGGCTTGACCGGGACATCTGCCGCCCTCTGCGTCGATGGCGTTGGCGTCGACGAAGAAAAAGCCTTGTCTTTAATTCTTTGTAGTGAAGCAGCCACGAGAGATGCGTCGGTGACCGATGTCTTTGGCACCGACGAGGTGGCCTTGCCTTCGGATGCGACGTTCCGTTGGTCTTTTGGAGGGATGGACGGCGCCGACCCCGAGTCCCTGGAGCGATGCGCAGATGTCCCCGTTGGAGCCGGGGCTGTGTCGGTTGCCTTGGCAGGCTTCGCCGGCGCCGGCGCGCTTGTCTTGTGCGTGCCACCCTTTTTAGAGGATCTCTCCTCCGGCGCCGATTTCGACCCAGTGGAATCGCCGTGTTTCTTCGACTTCTGCGGACCGGAGGTCGACGGAGTCGATGAGGCCGCCTGTTTATTTGTTGTTGCTGTTGCGACCGCCATCTTAGGGACGATTGAGTCCTTAACTTTCGGTTTCGGTTTCGGGTCGGCCATTTTAGGTGCAGTCGAGACCGTTGCTTTCAGTTTCGGTTTCGAAACCCTCGGCGCAGCAAGTATGTCCGTGGCCGGGCCGGCAGGCGGGGCCGTGGCTTGCGCTACAGGGTCTTGGGTAAGGCCGACAGGCGATCCCGCGACCCTCTCCTGATGTTCGTCAACTTCGGGGCATAGCTCGTCCCCTGAGCTATCTTCCTCGGCCCCATAAACCATAACGTCGTCCCCTACCTCGTCGACGTATTCAAGGCCTTGACCCACGACTCCGTCGTCGTCATATTCCGGATCAGCCTCGACCTCCGTCTCAGGCGGGGAGATTTGAAGATGATGGCTCTGGTCCTCTTCTTCTTGGTCGCCGAAGATGTTATCTGGATCCGGGGCCGCCTGTTTGGCCACAAGGCGCACTGCGCGCCGAATCGTGAGAGTTTTCTTCGACCTGAACTTCGCACAGGCCCGGCAACTTCCTTCGTCATGGTCTGGCGAAAGGCACTTATTACAGACCGGGTGTACGTCTATATGTGGGTATTTGGACCCACAGAGCGGACAGAGTTTAAACGGACTCCGCTCCATGTTGGGAACTTAGTGTCGAGTCGCGATGAGAAGGCCTCGATGTCCGAAGAGTAGTAAAAAACTCCGGTGATTCCGGCTCCGAGAGACGGAAGAACTCGAGACCGTACGCAAACAATACCGACGTAAAGAACCCAAAGCCTTTTGGCCGTAAAAAGTGATGTTTATTCGGTTCCGACGGAGAGACGTCGAGACAGCATCCGAACCCAATGGCGGAAAAAAAACAATCTGGGGATGGAGCCGATGCCCATGCGCACTGTAGTCCAGGGGAGGAGCCACCCATCTCAGGATACTTCGAAGACTCTTCCAGGACAACAATGTGCGATCATCCGGACCCAACACTAGGTGGCGATCTAATGCTAAGATATGAATTTAGCAGCCCACATGCCTCGAACCTCTAGTTTGGGTGGATTGTAATGCCCCCATAGACTTAGCGGTGTCTGTGTCTTTCTTCATCTTTTCTAATGTATCATCTACTTCCGGCCCGAACAATTGGTTCTGATTAAAGGGCTGGTTTAGGATGGTAGTTGGTACTTCTGGCTTAAAACCCGAAATGCGTAACCATGCACGACGCCTGAGAATAACACTAGTGTTCACTGCTCTGGATGCTGTGTCAGCTACATCTAGTGCGCATTTAATTGAGGCATTAGATTGCAAATGCTACTTACCAGTATGCATCTGTTCTTGGCATGTAGGGCTGCTGACTTTCATATCCGTGCATAGATCGCCGCCTAGTGTTGGGTCCGGATGATTGCACATTGTTGTCCTGGAAGAGTCTTCGAAGTATCACAAGATAGGTGGCTCCTCCCCTGGACTACAGTGCGCATGGGCATAGACTCCACTCCATCTCGGCCACAATGGCTAAAAACAATCTGGGGATGAACTATGTGAGTGATGACCATGCTATGAGCATATATATGAATACTGCAGCTGCTACAGGCGCCGGGGAGGAGGGTGGGCGATATGAATGTCAGCAGCCCTACATGCCAAGAACAGATGCATACTGGTAAGTAGCATTTGCAGTTCGAGGCATGTGGGCTGCTGAATTCATATCTGTGCATAGAATACATAGCAGTACCTCCATTATGGGCGGCCGCCCGTGCCAGCTGCAGCAGGTTTGGAAAAGTGTCCTGAGAACAGCCTGACCTACAGCTGCCTGCTGTTCAGAGTGCACATCTACACAGTAATGTTTAGTGTGTGTGTGGTAGACCATGTGGCTGCTCTACATATATCCTCTAAGGGAATGTTTCCAAGGAAGGCCATAGAGGCCCCCAACTTTCTGGTGGAGTGGGCTCTTGGTGGAGTTGTAAGAGTGCGTTTCGCTTTTGCATAACAGATCTGAATACATTTCACGATCCACCTAGCAATACCAGCCTTGGAAATAGCGTTACCTTTGTGGTGTGATGCAAAGGCAACGAAAAGTTGCTTAGTCTTTCTAAAATCCTTGGTCCTGTCAATGTAATACATTAGGGCCCTTTTAACGTCAAGGGTGTGGAGCATCCGCTCCGCCAGCGACTCAAGATTTTGAAAAAACACCGGCAACTCGATTGTTTGGTTCATGTGGAACTGAGACACAACCTTGGGTAGAAATTTAGGGTTAGTGCGGAGCACTATCCTGTTAGCGTGAACTTGGAAAAAAGGCTCTTGGATGGTGAGGGCCTGCAACTCACTAACCCTCCGTAGCGATGTAATTGCTACTAGGAAAGCCACTTTCCAAGTCAAGAACTGAAGCTCGCAAGAGTGTAGTGGCTCAAAAGGAGGACCCATCAGCCTTGTAAGAACCACATTGAGGTTCCATTCTGGAGCTGGTGGTGAGTGGTAGAATGACCCTTTTGAGTCCTTCCAGAGAGGCTTTGATAGCAGGCACCTTGAAAAGTGAAAGGTACTGTCTATTCTGGAGGTATGCGGCCATGGCAGACAGGTGAATACGGATGGAAGTATATGCCAAATTGCACTGGTACAGACGGAACAGGTAACAGATGATGTTCTGAATGGAAGCATCTAGTGGGTTAATGTTGTGGTTTGCGCAATAAATGACAAACCGCTTCCATTTAGCCGCATAACACGCTCTAGTAGTGGGCTTTCTTGCCTCCCGAATGAGGTCCATGCAATCTGGAGGAAGATTGAGGTAGCCAAACTCTAGGACTTCAGGAGCCAGATCGCCAGGTTGAGCTGTTGCGGATCTGGGTGCTGAATGTCGCCATGGCTCTGCGTCAGAAGGCTGGGTGTGAGATGAAGCCTTTGATGCGGTACCACGGAAAGTTCCAGAAACGTGGTGTACCATGGTTGGCGAGCCCACGTTGGAGCAACCAGGATGAGAGTCATCGAGTGCTGCCTGAGCTTGCGTGCCACCAGCGGTATCAGAGGTGCTGGGGGAAAAGCATACGCAAATCTGCCTGACCAGTTCATCCACATCGCATTGCCCTGCGATTGCGGGTGTGGGAACCTGGCGGCGAAGCTTTGGCATTTTGCGTTCTCCCTTGTGGCGAACAGGTCTATCTCTGGATGACCCCACCTTTGGAAGTAAGGTTGGAGTACTGATGGATGCATCTCCCACTCGTGCATTTGGTGGCTGTGCCTGCTGAGCAGGTCCGCCATCTGGTTGTCCTTGCCCGGGAGATGCTCTGCCATGAGGAAGATGTTCCTCTGAATGGCCCACTTCCACATGCTCTGAGCCAGATGAGACAGCTGCGGAGAGTGTGTGCCTCCCTGCTTTTGAATGTAGTACATGGCTGTCATGTTGTCCGTCCGGATCAACACGACCTTGTTGCACAGATGTACTTTGAACGCCTTTAAGGCCATGAAGATTGCCATCAGTTCCAACACATTGATGTGCATCTTCCTCTGCTGTAGTGTCCACAGTCCCTGCACTGTGTAGTGGAGTACATGCGCTCCCCATCCCTGGAGAGAAGCGTCCGTTGTCAGGATAATCTGTGGTACAGGCTCGTGGAACGGTCGGCCCTTGCAAAGGTTTTGTGGATTCCACCAATGCAGAGAGTTGTACGCCCGACCGCTCACCAACACTAGGTCTGTTAGTTGCCCATGAGCCTGAGTCCACTGACGTGCTAGGCACTCCTGAAGCGGACGCATATGTAGTCTCGCGTGCGGGACAATGGAGATGCAGGAGGCCATCATGCCTATCAACTGCATGAACACTCTTGCTGGAAGCGAGTGTTGAGGTCTGAATCGTTGGATCAGCGTTTGGATACTGGCGACTCTCACTGGATTTGGCTGCCAGAGGGTTTATTGTCGCGCCCAGATACTGCCGTACATGGGCGGGCTGGAGATGGGATTTCGGGTAGTTCAGAGAGAATCCCAGATCGTGCAGGAGATGAATGGTGCGGGACACGTGGTCAGCGCACTGTTCTGTTTTTGCCTGAATGAGCCAGTCGTCCAGGTAAGGGTAGACGTGGACGTTCTGGCGTCGTAGGTGCGCCGCCACAGTAGCCAGGCACTTCGTAAAGACCCTTGGCGCTGTGGTGACCCCGAACGGCAGAACCCTGAACTGGTAGTGCTGGTCTTGAATCGTGAATCTGAGATACTTCCTGTGGGAAGGATGCTGGGGGGATATGAAATTATGCATCTTTCAGATCCAACGTAGCCAGGAAGTCCCCCTGTTGAAGCAGAGGGAGTACCTGCTGCAACGTGAGCATATGGAAGTGCTCCGAGAGAATGTACCAGTTGAGGGGCCTGAGGTCCAGGATGGGCCGTAGGGATCTGTCCTTTTTGGGGATTAGAAAGTACAGAGAGTAAACTCCTGTACCCCTTTCTTGCAGTGGAACGAGCTCTATTGCCCCTTTTTGCAGCATGACTTGTACCTCTTGCTGCAACAAGTGCAAGTGCTCGCCAGACATAGGACGGGTCCTTGGAGGTATGTTTGGTGGAGTGGAAGTGAGTTCCAGACAGTAACCGTACTGGATAAGAGACTTGACCCACCTGTCCGTGGTGATGGATTTCCACACGGGCAGGAACTGCTGGAGTCTCCCCCCAACCGGTGTTGTGTGGTCGGGGGGCAGTGACAAGGCGTCACTGCTTGTTGGCGGTGGTGGACCTGGAGCTGTTGTTTCCACGTCCCCTGCCTTTGATGTTTTTGCCTCTGTAGCCACCTCTACCCTTGTTGGTGTATGAGGTTTGGGTATTACTTTTATAATACTGTGTGGACTGCGATGCCTGACCCCTTGAGGTGCCTCTGGTATTGGAACGGCGAAAGGAACCACCCCGAAACTGCTGAGACTGGAGGGCCCCCATAGACTTAGCAGTGTCTGTCTTTCTTCATTTTTTCCAGTGTCGCATCCACCTCCGGGCCGAACAGGTGGTCAGGATTTACTGTTTGGTTCAGGATGGTTGTTTGTATATCTGGTTTGAAACCTGATATCCTAAGCCATGCATGTCTTCTCAGCAACACACTAGTGTTGATTGCCCTGGAGGCCGTGTCAGCCACGTCCAGCGCACATTTGATGGAAGCGTTTGTGATGAGCTTTCCTTCCTGAATTAACATTTCCCCTGCCTCCTTGTACTGGTCAGGCAAGTGTTGCAGCAGTGTTTCTAGGGTGTCATAATGAGCCCTATCGTAGCGTGCAAGTAGGGCCTGCGTGTTTGAGATTCGCCAAATATTAGCTGCCTGTGCAGCAATCCGTTTCCCTGAGGCCTCAAATATTTTAGACTCTTTGTCTGGGGGAGGAGCGTCACCAGTGGTCTGCGAGTTCGCCCTCTTGCGTGCGTTGGATACCACCAACGAGTCCAGTGGCAAGTGTCCCTTGAAGTATGTGGGATCCGAGGGCGCTGCCTTATATTTTTTGTCAATGCGAGGATTGATGACACGCGCCCGCGTGGGCTCTTTGAAGACCTCAGTCGCGTGCTTTAGCACTCCCTTGAGCATTGGCAATGTCTTGATTGACTTTTCAGCCACTGAGAAAGTGTCAAACAAAAAGTCCACATCCACAGGATCTGAGTGCAGCTCGACATCATGGTTAGCTGCAGCTCGCTCAATCAAAGAGTTGAAGGCTGCCGAGTCCTCCGTCGGTGAGGTCTTTGCAGCAAAGAGCTGCGGTTCCTGACCCGATTGCGGGTCGTCCGGGTCGCCGCCGGCAGACCAGGGCTCATGTTCCTCCTCCGGATCCGAGTACGCCGGATAGTTGTACTCTGCCTCCTCATAGTCATCATCCCCTGCGTTGGAACGCGTTGGCAAATGGTCTAAAGCTTGTGGAGAGGCAGGCTCGATCAGGGCCGAAGTACCCGCAGAGTCCTTTTTATTCTTGAGGAATCCGAAAATGTTCCAACACCGGCTCCGCAGTGATTTTCCTTTTGAGGAGAGACAGTTTTCCGGTATTGGCGTAGATGACCTCTCGACGCTCTTCCTCTGCAAGCGGCAGGAGCCGAGGCTTCGACACCACCAGTGCCGCTTCGGGCGTCGACACTTGCTTCGAGGGCACACCTGCCCCGTGCTTCGGAGCGAAAGCCTGCGGCGCCGACTTCGGCGGCAGAGTGAAGCGGATAGGCGTTTGCGCCTTTGCTGGCTTTGATGAGTGCTTCGGCACCACATCCCCCGGTTCGGGAACCACAGCGTCCTTCCGAATCCGTTGCAGGGACTCCGCGACCTTCTTCGTCAAGGCCGTGGAGGGCTTGACCGGCTCGATCGATCTCCCCGAGCCGGGAGACGGGTCGGCGAGAGGCATAGTCTTCGGAGCGGACACTTCACGGTCCTTGTCCCCGACGGGCGGAGCCGTGGAATCGCCCGGACGCTTCTTCGAAGCTTTCTTCGGGTCATCGACCTCGACCATCTTCGGCGCCGACGCGGCCGCGTCGGTCGGCTTAGTCTTCAACGTCGACCCCGAGGCCCTCGGGTCGGCCATTTTGGCACAGCTCTTCAGGTCGGCCATTTTGAATTTTTTGGAAGTAGATGCCTCCAGAGCCTTCTGCACCAGCGCAGCCTTCACTTTCGGTTTCCAAACCGGAGGAGTGGATCCCAATGGCTTCACTTTCGTTTTCGTTAACGGGAGTGGCGCCTTAGAAATGTCCGTGACCGGGCCCGAGACGGGGCTGCTGGACTAGTAACGAGGTCTTGGGTAAGGCCCGAAGGCGATCCCTCGACCTGGGCCGCATGAAGGGGATTGACCCCTGAGTCAGTCTGGGGACGCTCTTCCTCCGAGCTGTCCCCCACGGTGGCAATTGCCCCATCGTCGTCCCCTACCTCGTCAAAGTCTTCGTCTCCCGCGTCATAGGCATCACCTTCAGACGCGGGGCCAGAGTCCGAAACCTGCATGACATAGTCGTCTTTAACAGATTCTTCGAAGATGTCATCCGGGGGGGGGCGCCGATGTTGCCGCTAGCTTGGCCTGGAGTCTAGCGGCCCGACGAATCGAGAGTCTTCTTGCACCGGAACTTCGAGCAGGCCATGCACCTGGCCTCATCATGGTCCGGTGACAAACATTTGTTGCACACAGGGTGCACATCGAGGTGTGAATACTTGGAGGTGCACACCGGGCACCTTTTGAACGGAGTCCGTTCCATGTCTGGAGCGTCGAGTAGGCCCGTCCGCGCCGAGAGCACGCGGATGGATAGCAAGAGTTCGGAGCTGAGAACAAACAAACCCCGAACGAAACGATACCGACGCTCAGCCTAAAGACCTTTTGGTCTCGAGTTAGAAAAGTTTACAACTATCGATTCCGACAGAGGGAACCGAAACACATCCGAACCCAATGGCGGAAAAAAACAATCTGGGGATGGAGGCGATGCCCATGCGCACTGTAGTCCAGGGGAGGAGCCACCTATCTTGTGATACCTCGAAGACTCTTCCAGGACAACAATGTGCAATCATCCGGACCCAACACTAGGCGGCGATCTATGCACAGATATGAATTCAGCAGCCCACATGCCTCGAACATTAATTTACCTTCCTGTAAAAGTTCTGCTGCCAGATCTTTGTGTTGATCTGGTAGGTGTTCCATTAACTTTTCTAGTTGATCGTAATGAGCCCTGTTGTAGCGTGAGTAAAGCCTGTGTATTTGCTATGCGCCGTTATGTTTGTTGCTTGTGCAGCAATTCGTTTCCCTGACGCATCAATAGTCTTAGACTCTGTCAGGCAGGAGTGTGCCCCCAGAAGTTTGAGAATTGGCCCTTTTGCGTGCATTTGACACTACCAAGGAGTCTAATGCCAGATGACCTTTAATGTGCACTGGATCAGCTGGTTCTGGCCTATACTTTCTCTATTTTAAGATTTAGCACCCTACACCGTACTGGAGCATGTTTAATTACTCCCTTGATCATTGGTAATATTTGGGTAGACCTTTGTGACTGTTCGAAAGTGTAACAAAAAGTCCTCCTCAATGGCATCAGAGTGCATAGGAACTCCATGGTAAAGTGCAGCTCTGTTTAATACAGTTTTAAACCCAATCCTATCCTCTGTAGGGGGAAGGTTTTGTTGGGTAGTACTCAGGATCAGGGATGTCTGGTGCATTATTTGGTGCAAAATTATATGTATCATCATCCTTGGGATATTCTGTGTTGATATCCTCATCTAAAGGGTATGTATGTGGCTCTGGAACATCATCCCCCCACCTAAATCATACTCTTTGTCAGTGTTCTGTGATGATGCAGGAGATTGAATAGGAGAAGTTATAGGTTCTACATATGGAGTAATAGGAGAGGAAGAAGGTGAAGGAGAGGAAGGGTGCATTGGATAGGTTGCAGTCCTTTTTGGCAGGAACCACAGGTGAGCGGTGTGTCTGCTGGTCTCTTTTTTATAAGGAATTGCTTCTACGTGTCCAGTTTTTGGATTAATATGGACCTTTTTATGTCTAGGATCTGGTCTAAACAGTTCTTCCTCTTCTATAATCTTCAGCGTCGATTTTTTCGAAACCGGTAGAGGTTGTCTAGTGCTTTTTTGCCTTAGGAGGAGTAACAGTCTCTTGGCAATGTTTTCGGTGCCGAAGGTTGTTTAGTCTTATCTGGGCTCTTTGGTACTGATATTAGAGGTTTTGGCGTGGAGACAGGTTTTGCTGGGCATGTGCCGCCGGAAACTGGCTTCCCCTCTTTATTTTTTGAACCAGAAGGTTTCGGAGTCGAAGCTTTCGGGTCTGGTACAGGTCTTGGCTTCGGCACAGATGATACAGGTGCCGAAGTGTCCTTGTCTTTGGGCACCGAAGGGTATTTTGTTTTCGGTGCCGATGAGTCCTTCGGTGTCGAAGGATGTTTCGGTGCCAATTGAGGAGGTGTAACTAGCACATGGTATTTCTTCGGTGCCGAGGCACCAGAAGGCGTATTCTCTTTCCTCGGAGCCGGGCCCGAAGGCGGGGAGTTAGAGGGTAAATTGCTGTCTCGACTGGGCCCCATGGGCGGAGTGCTGACCGTTGCCTTTTGTTTGGGTAATGTCTGTCGTGCAGGGGCAGATGTACTCACGGGTTGTCGAGATGGAAACAAATCGTCCGAATCCTCTGCCCCCGATATAATTTGGAGATCAGGCGAGTCCTCCTCTGCGCCGAGTGGAGCCTCGTCCTCGGAGATATCTTTTAATGAATATTAGTCCTCGGAGAAGTCTTCTTTGACGATCTCCTCCTCAAAGATGGCCTCCGGTGCCGATCTAATCTAGCGTCGAGAGGCCCTCCGATCCCGGATGTGTCTTCTTCAATCAGAAGGAGGCACAGAAAGTGTAGGTCGACTAGTCGTGTTCTGGCGAGAGACAGAGGTTGCAAACCTCGTGATGGTCACTATGAGGGAATTTTACTCGACATACCGGGCATCTCTTGAATGGAGTTCTGTCCATGAGGCGTAGGCCGCACGGCGCCGATGGGCCCAACGGCCCGCGTCGACGCACCGGAATGTAGCTGGTGATGTCGAAAGTCTATTCGATGTCGAAAGAAGTTTGTTTAAAGTTTCTCGCATCGAAAAATGCAGAAAAAGTATTTTCTAGATGGAGCGAAAAACTTTCATCCGAACTCAGTGGCGGAAAAAAACTGAGGATGGAGTCGATGACCATGCGCAGTATTATCAGGGAGGAGTCACCTATCTCGTGACTACAACGACTTCTTCCAAGAAGAAAACAACCTGCAATCATCCGAGCCCAACACCAGGTGGCGATCTATTGCTAACTGTAGGATTCTGCAGCTCATATGCCTCGAACATTTGATTTAAACTCTGCAGTAGGCAAATTCAAAGCCAAGAGCAGAGCCCCCTTTCTAAAGACTGATACGGTGCGATATTCTTTGATGGAACATCAGGAGCTGAAGAAAGCTCTCACTCCGGAGAAAACTCCAGGCCACTTGCCTCTTTAAGCTCTTCAAACAAGTCCTTAGACTCCAGCAATTCACCTTCCTCCATCTCCACTGCGTGATAACTTTGCTCCTCCAGTAGCCTTTGAGCCTCCCGCCTAGATCTCATCCTCTGGATCGGCGTCGATGGAGCCACAACCGACTCAGACGAAGCCGGCGTTGTCCTCGGATCCCGAGGTACAGTCTGGAACGGACGAGGTAGAGTCGGAATCGGAGCCGGTGAAGATGGTATCGGCGTGTATGACCTCGGAGCCAGGAAATGCCAGGATGGCGCCGCCGGCATAAAAGGCATAAACCGTGCCCATGCATAAGTCTGCGGTACACCCAGATTGTAGGCCATAGGACCCATGGGACAGGATGGTGCTCCAGAGGGGTACATGGCTCTTTAAAAGACCCCATACATCGCATTTAAATAATGCGTCGGGTCTTGACCCGGGCCTGGTAAGATTGGGTATGGCCCTAGACACTGCTCCTGTTGAGGTACAATCGGAGTGGGGCCAACCGGACCCGAGGGAGGTTCCAACGGAGTCGAAGACCCTCCAGGTAATGCAGCCTCCTCCTCCAGAGATGGAGTGCGTCGGCGCTGGGGAAGGATTCGAAGCCGGAGCATGCTCCAGAGAAGCTATAGGAGAAGGCTCACCCCGTGACTCCGAATTCGATGCAACAGATAAACTAGAGACATGGTCCTTCCGATGTTTTGGAGATTTCGACTTCAGATCAGACTCTTCTAGAGTGATGCCGCGACCCATGCTTCTTAGATCGAGAAGCATGCCCCGAAGATTACCTTGAAGCGAATCTAGACTTAGAGCGCGACCTCGAACGCCTCCTACCTCTCTTCTCCTTCAATTTTGCTACGAGCAGCTTCGCCTCTCTCTCTCGCAGCGCCTTCAGGTTCATCTCATTACAGCTGGAGCATCATTGGACATCGTGGTCCGATGAAAGGCACCAAACGCAGTCCTCGTGCAGATCCGTTCGACATTAACTTTCCGCACGCCCCACAGGGCTTGAACCCGGATTTCCTCGAAGACGTATCGACAGGAAACTAGAACACAAAACAAGTATCCGTAACAAACTAACCAATTGAGCTACTGAGGATCCCAAGAAAAACAGTTTGCGTTGACGCAGAAAAAAGCAAATAGAAGTCATCATGCGGATGGGGTCCTATTATGGAGTCAGTGATGTCAGCGGAGCAGAGCACGATGCTGTGCTTCTGTGACGTCGTCCACGTCGGCGTTAGGAGCTACGAAAGAATTTCCGAATGTTGCTGACGCAAGAGATATCCACAAGGTGAGGAATCCACTGGCAGATGTATTCATCAGAAAGACAGATTATGTGTGCGTTTGAGAGATTGTGTACGTGTGTGGGCGCGAGAGAGACTGTGTGTGCCTTTATGTGAGCAAAAGAGAAACAGGTTGTAAGTGTGTGTGCAAGAAAGACAGTGTGGAAAAGATTGCATGTGTTTGCATCAGAAACATTGTGTGTTAAGAGTGTGTGTGTTAGAGATACTGTGTGCAAGTGAGAAATATTGTGTGTGTGTGTGGTAAGTGTCCACATTCAATTATTACAATTACCTAATATACGGTTACTCCACTAGGTCGGTCATTCTTCCGTCCAGGATGTATTGTGACATGTAAACTGTGGAGGCTTTTACAAATTAATCATGCAGGGCCTTTAAGCAAAAAAACCTTTTAATCTGGAAATGTACAGGCACTTGGACACCAGATCTCGGTTATGCGCACGCTGATTCCAGGTATAAGGCTGCAGGCAAACAAATCACTGAGTAGTTTTTCCCATCTTCCTTCACAAGAATTATGGCACCGTTGAAGCCCCGGAGATATTTTCTCCTTGTGGGGCACTTGTAAACCATAGGCCTTTACATGAACACCAGTTACATTAATCTAGGCCAGATTGTTTTTTTTCAGGGGTTGGAAGAATAAGTGATTTGCTCAGAAACACAGCATGTTGGTTCCCCAGTTCCAAAGTATGCAGCTCTGGCTCTAACGCCATATCCATATGATTGGTAGCAATGGACCGGAAACCCACTGAACTTACATTGAAAACGTCAAACTACACTGTCAAACACAGACCTCAAATAAGGCAGTAATTATGAAATTTACTTTTACAAATCAAATGCACGTAAAGAATACAGGCTTTGTGTTTGTGCTTTACACCCACCTCTAGAACTCCATCTCACATGCACTTTAGTCTTCACAATTTGGAGGAGCATCAATTTGGAGCAACGTCCACATTTAAGTGAAATGTTCTGAAAGAACATTACATCACCCGATCCTTTAGCTTGTTCTATTTCACCCATCTATGCAAGCAGTTTCTTATAGTCTAAAATGGCATTACATTTTAACAGCTGTCACTGCAACTTACATTTCAGTGAAGCAGGCGTAGGTGATGTGGCAGATGTGAGAACGTGCATAAATCACCCATTTGCCCAAGATTGGTATACGGTGAAAGGAATCTATTAAATAAATCTCTCGTTTAAAGAAAAATGAAACAAATGGTGGGAGGGTTCAACCAGAGGCCTGCAGGGAGCAGCTGAATTCTGGACAACACTTTCAGGGAGAAAAGTAAAACAATGCACACTTTGTTATTTCTCCCACAATCTAAGGTGTGTTAAAAAGTAGATGGGTATGCAGAAGCCACCCATACTAGCGTGCTAAGCTCAACGCATGGTATGCAGGGGTAAAGGTTAATGTACGACGCGATTCGAAACACAAACTGAGTCCATACCAGTCAAGTCGGGGCAGGGTTGCAGGATGGCGCAGAGACTAGACTGGAGTTTATCTACAGGCTGCAGCAGTATCATAAACAGTACACAAATAGCCTGTGAGTACAGTGTGATTAAAGACAAGATGTCAGTCAATGGTAAGAAAGCTAATCCGGATGCATCCCGAGCACGCCAGGAAAGGGTTGCAAGCCAGACATACACCACACGGAGTCTTAGCCCAGATGCAGCACATCAAATGTGCACAATAACTAAAGGCTTTACAGTGTACCCAGCCAAGGGGACAGTGCTGAGCTCGCATCCCTCACGTGCTTTTCTCGTCATCGCGATAAAAACAAACGCAATTGCGATAATGTGATAAGCACGCAAGGGAGGTGCGCGCAGCAATGATTGGAGAGGCGGAGCGAGGCGGGCATGCTTGTGCACGTAACAGCAAGCTGGTCGATGCGGGTAGCAATTTGGAAAGCCCCTTACTAAACTCGAACAAGCAGCGCATGCGAAGCTGTAGGCTCGACCTAAAAATCTAGGGGGGTGGGGAAGAGAGGTTGATGGACATATTACGGGCTGGAGTGATAAGTGTTTCCCTATACTGTTTGGCTTGCACTAATGCATACACTGACCGAATACTTTTCTTGCCTTGCATTGCTGCTTTAAAGTGGTGGATAAAAAGTTAGTGATGGAAGTCTCTGAACAGTACAGGTGGAAGAGGAAAAATACATGAGTCTTCCTTACCAGCTGGTTCAGTGTCGTAGCCTCTGCTGTACTGTGCTGGTTCCGAATAGTATTCTTCTGAGGAGTAGGAATCATCATATGATTGTTTATACCCAGAACTTGACCCTTGAATGAAAAAATAAAAAAGAATCACATTAAAAGAACTTCAACTAAGGGGAAGAAAACAAGTTACTTACCTGAAACTTTGGTTCCCCAGTATTGGTAACTTTCATAGATTCCCATGCTTCATCATTCCCAGTCGTCGGAATGGGAGCCTCGGTAAATAAAGAAATAAAATCATAGAAACAAAAGAGAAATTAGTCCTAGGCCTCATCTCATTTTGTAGCATATCACCCTCTTTGTGTAAAAGAGCCCAAACTTTCCGCAAGGACCAATAACAGCCTCACCCCTTGGAACCTTCCTGAGAAAACTCAGAGCCTCAGATTTTCGTAGCCGTTGTCCAAACAGCCACCATCTCAGTAAAAGGCCGAAATTTCCCGGGGGAGGTGGGTGGGCGCATGGGAATCTATGAAAGTTACCAATACTGGGAAACCAAAGTTAAAGGTAAGTAACTTGTTTTGTTACCCCAGTATTGGAACTTACTAGATTCCCATGCTTTGTATCAGAATAGCTAGCAGTAAATTACAAAAGCACATTTTGTAAGATACATGGCATCACATAACCATATGACAATACCATATGACAAGAGATAAAAACATTGCCAACACCAAAAAAATGTGGTTAGCAGGATGGAGGTATTGTAGGGAAAACTCACCTCTCAATGAAAAAGATTCCTAAGGACTGCTTGACCAACAGCAGCGTTGTCTCGTCCTGCAGATCCAGGTAGTAGTGCTTCGTGATGGTATGTGTACTGCTCCACGTTTTTGCCCTGCATATGTTCCGGATGGCGACTCCAGAGAGAACCGCCACAGACCTTGTGGAATGTGCACGGACTTTTCTGTCCAGAGGCTTGCCCGCCTCCTGATGACAGAATTGAATCGCACTGGAGATCCAGCAGGAAATGCCACTCTTTGCCAAAGGAAACCCCATCCGTGGTGCGCTGTAGGACACAAACAACTGATGATTTTCGAAAGGGCCGTGTGCGTTCTAAGTAGAATTTCAAGCATCTTTGAACGTCCAAAGAGAGTAATGAGCGTTCCGCAGGCGTAGAAGGGCGCGGAAAGACAGACTTTAAGCTCAAGCGTTTATTTAAGTGGAACTCGGCACCTTCGGAATAAATTTTGGGTTGGTGCGAAGGATAAGCACATCCTTTTTGAATTGAAGGAATGGATCCACTATGGAGAGTGCTTGAAGCTCACTAACTCTTCTAGCTGATGTTAGCCCCAAGAGCAGCGCCTGTTTCCAAGACAGGAATTTCAAGTCCGCCTTATGAAGCGGCTCAAACTGAGCTTTCATGAGTTGAGCCAGCACACGGTTGAGCTGCCAAACTGGCGAAGGAGGGCGAACTGGAGGGTACATCCGAAACAAGCCTTTCAAAAAGGTTTAACAATCCTAGAGGACCATAAGGACGGGCCTAAAGAGGTGCGTCGAAACCTTGATATTGCTGCAAGATGTACCTTTACAGAAGAATGTGCCAACCCAGATTTAGCCAATGATAGTATATATGGCAAAAGATGAGGCAGGGATTTGTAAGGATGGAGACCCTGTCTTTGATACCACAGGCAGAATCTTTTCCAGTTTGCCTTGTATGTTTTATTAGTGCTTGGTGCTAGAGTTTGGGACAAAACTTCCTCTACACTCCTTGGGGAGATTAAGATGACGGAATTCTCTGTGTTCAGGAGCCACGCTGTGAAGTGCAGCGAATTCGGATCCAGATGGAACACCTGGCCCTGATCCCTCGATAATAGTGACAGAATCTGTCGCAAGCGAATTGGATGATCCTGGGAGAGAAGGAGTTCTGTGTACAGAACTGGCGAGGCCACGCCGGTGCAATGAGCATCATCTTGCATGGCTCAGCTTTCATCTTCCGGAGTACTCGTGG
The DNA here is from genome assembly GCF_964263255.1 of Lissotriton vulgaris. Taxonomy (NCBI): domain Eukaryota; kingdom Metazoa; phylum Chordata; class Amphibia; order Caudata; family Salamandridae; genus Lissotriton; species Lissotriton vulgaris. The sequence continues at coordinate 362,429,160 of NC_141694.1, forward strand.
AATGAGGGGAATTGGCGTAAAAGCGTAAGAGAATGCGCCGTACCAGGCAAACGAAAGGGCGTTCCCCAGAGATCCCTGATGGTGAACTTCGCTTGCGTAAAACCGGCATTTGGTGTTCACCAGAGATGCAAAGAGGTCTATGGTTGGGGTTCCCCAGACCGAGAACACACTCCAGAATGGACTGATTCAATTCTCATTCGTGATTCACCTCTGTCTGGCGACTCAGGGCATCCGCTGTGACATTGAGAGAACCTGCCAGGTGTTCGGCCGGCAGATTGATCTTGTGAAGAATCGCATAATCCCAGATTCTGAGCTTCTTTGGACAGAGTTTGTGATCTTGTTCCTCCTTGTTTGTTGATGTAGTGCACGGCCGTCGTATTGTCCGTCCGGACCAGCACTGTTTGAGTCAGCTTCAACTAATTTATATGGCACAGGCGTTTATCTGGACTCCAGTGCCCGCCTCTCGGAGCACTGCTCCCCAGCCTTCTAAAGAGGCATCCGTGGTCATGATCAGGGGAGATGGAGAAATCCTGAATGTCAGACCTTCTGCGATATTGTCTTTTACTAGCCACCACTCGCATGCCTCTCATTTCTGGCGTCACAAACACCTAGTCATTGAAAGAGCTCTCTGCTTTGCACCATTGTTTGTCTAGCTCTTCCTGCAGAGGACGCATTTGCAGCCTGCAATGCGGTATTAATGGTATGCAGGATGACATCGACCCGAGCAGGGACTTAGAGTCGGACTGAAAGGCATTTCTTTATCAGCACCTGGCGAGCGAGAATTTGTTGAGATTTTTCTGACGGACGGGCGTTGCAACGCTCTGTGCCTAAAATGGCCCCAAGGAATCTTGTGGACCTGGAGGGTTGCTGAACTGACGTGATCTTGTTGTGCTGAAGAACCAGGTGACTCAACAACTGGATGCAAGTTGACACGGCTTGAGACGTTTCCTTGAAAGATGGAGCCTTGACGAGCCAGTCGTTTAAGTAGGGGAAAACTTCCAGGGATTGTTTTTGCAGAAAAGCCGCTACTAGTGCTAACACTTTGGTGAATACCCGTGGTGCAGACTGAAGGCCAAATGGAAGCACCTTGAATTGGAAATGGCTCTTGCCTACTGTGAAGCAAAGATATTGTCTGTGAGCTGGGTGTATCGGTATGTGGAAGTACGCATCTTCCAAATCCAGAGACGCCAAATAGTCGTCTGGGTTCAAAAGAGGAAGAATCTTGGAGGGTAACCATCCTGAAAGAAAGTTTGACGAGATAAGTGTTGAGCTCTCGCAGGTCTAATATGGGGCGCCAAGTGTCTGCCGTCTTCCGAACCAGGAAGAACCTGGAAAAAAGCCTCTGCCCCTCTGAGAGAGAGGTACCGGCTCTATTGCCCCCTTGATTAACAATTGGTGGGCTTCGAGATGTAACAGTCCAAGATGTTTTGTGCGGCTGGCGCCAGGAGCTCTTGTTGGAGGAAGCTCTTGGAAATCCAACGTATGGCCACTCTGAACAATATTCAGGACCCACTGGTCCGATGTTATCCTCTTCCAGCTGGTCAGACAAAAAGATATCCTGCCCCCCACTGATGTTACTGGGAGGGGATGAACAGTGGTAAGAGCCAGGAGGCCGCTATTGCCTCTTGGCATTGTCGCGTCAGTGACGGTTCCGACGCCCTCGCTGAGGTTGGCGAGAGAAAGACGCCGATTGTCCCTGGCGTGGATTCAAATATTGGGTCTTATAAGACTGCGAGGAATACCTTTCCTGGGTGTTGCCTCTAAGAGAAACCTCTGCCCCGTGCACCTCTGAATGGGACCTTTCGATAGTTCAGTGATCCCAATGACTTCGCCGTGTCAGTATCTTTTTTATACTTTGCAGGGCATCAACATGCTTACCGAAAAGCATCTCACCATCAAATGGGAGGTCCGGGATCTTATTTTGGACCTCCTGTCGAAACCAGGTAGCTCTCAACCAGCCCTGACGGTGTAACACCGCTGACCCTGCTAAGGCACGAAAAGCCGTTGAAGCTATATCGATAGCACAATCAATTACTTCGGAGGATGATTTTTCTCCCTCCATCAGAAATCTTGGCCTCTGCCCTCGCGGAGTCTGGCAGTTGTTCCACAAATGGCTCCAAGTCACACCACATCTGGCAATCGTATCTGCCTAGAATGGCTAGAGCATTTGCTGCTCGAACAAGCAAGCTGGCTATGGAAGAAAACCTCTTCACCACGTTATCCAATCGTCTACCGGCCTTGTCCGGAGGCGGCGTTGAAGGGTTCTTGGATTTGCTTTGCGCGGCCTGCGAGATCACAGAATCAGGTTTAGGCTGTACAAGAAGACAAGCAGGACTGCCGTCCGGAGCCTTATATTTCTTCTCCAGCCGGGGAAGAACAGGGATAACAGTGGCAGGATTCTGCATGATCTTGATCCCTTCCTCCCACATGTTCAAATATGGGAATGGATTTGACTGATTTTCTGTATGGTTCTTTGAAATCATACAGGAAACATTCAGACTGCTCCCTTGTAATTATCAGTCCGAACCTCTTCGATGCTCTATCCATGAGGTTATGAAACCCCCCCTATATCGACTGGCGGAGATAGACATCTCGACCAGTGGCGTCATGATCCTGTAGTCCACTGTCACAAATCAAAGTCTGAGTCCTGCAATGGATCAGTCAATGGATCGACCTGAACGTCCTCATCGGAAGAGGTATCCTGCAGAACATTATTAGCTGGCTCGGGGTCCGATGTCCATGAGAGGACCGCTGGTATGACCACCGGTGGTGTCAGAGGTACCACCTGTGAAGAAGGAATTACGACAGCTGATTGCTTCTTCTGCAGCACCGGAGCTGGAGGCTTTGCATGTTGTACTGAAGGTTCGGACGGAAACCTGGTTCTGTAGTCCTGCAGCATCATCTGTAGATCAGAGACTAGAGAGGCCGGCATGGCCACCATGTCCTGTCCCAAACCTGGAGGACGTCTCTCCTGAGTATCATAGTGATGCACCTGTTGGTCATATGAATGTTCATAGTATTCCTCTGTGTCAGTCTCTAGCAATTTTACATTTAAATCTGAGGGACTGTAGGCATCCCCATAATGGCCTCCATCTTCTTCCTCCTGCGACTCATCATCCAGAAGCATTGTTGGTGGAAGAGACGAAACCCTTCTAGGAGACGTAATTTCAGGTGTAATTTTCAGCTTCTGTATTGGAAATTGCAATTTCTGACCAGTCGAAGGTGTTGTCGTCCAAGGTGTGGCAGTCGTCGACGGAATCGTCGATTGAGTCATCGACGGCATACTGGACTTTGTCGACTGAGTCTTTATCGTCAGACTGAATCATAGTCGACAGTGCAATCGTCGTTCTTTCGTCGTCTAACTCGTCGTCATCACCATCAGTGACGTCGAAGTCGTTGTTGTCGGTGTAGTATTAGTCGACGACGAGGCAGTCGACAGCACCTTCCCTGACACCATCATCGACAACGAGGAAGTAGTCATGGTCGACGAACCAGGTACCTTAAACGACGACGGAGTTGTCAACGTCTATGACGCTACTGACTACAGTCCAGTCAACTGAGCCAAAGAAACAGCGGAAGCCTTCAGAGAAGTAATAGTCGTCGACGTACTTTTTGTTTTTGTCGTCGACGGACGCCGTTTTCTCTCAGGCATGGTCCCTGGAATGACGGCAGAGTTTTTTTAGCAGTTTTTTCCTTTTTGGACGGAGGAGAAGTGATAGAAACCTTCTTTTTATCCTTATTGCCGTCACCAATCCAGCAGCCTGTCCCAGCCTCTCCTTTTCCTTTTATTGGGACTAGCCCTCTCAGACCTGTCAGAGATCTTATGAGGGGCCGAGAGGGGGCTCAGCCGAAGGAGACCTACCCCTCTTCTTGGATCTCCGAGATTAAGACAGATGTTGAATCTTCTTCATCCGATGAGCACCTCCTTCCGAGTCTTCATCTTCTGAAGCCAAGTCAATAGTCGGCCTTCCCTGTCTCGCAACGTTTTGGTAGAGAAGGTTCTACAAATCTTGCAGTCTGTGGCCGTGTGATCCAGATATAAGCAATAAATACAGCGTTCATGCTTATCTTCAACAAAAAGCCTCTTTTTCCCACAAAACGCACGGGACCTGAATAGGCCTTCTCCTTGTCAGACATACCTTGTTTGTAGATGAAATGTTGAAGAAAAAAAGTAGAATAGAATGAAAAACTGAGCAGAGCTCGGTGGAGACTCCCTAGCACAACGTGCGGTAGAAAAATCTGAGGCTCTGAGCTCTCTCAGGAAGGGTCCAAGGGGTGAGGCTGTTCGGATTGGTCCTTGCGGAAAGTTTGGGCTCTTTTACACAAAGAGGGTGATATGCTACAAAATGAGGAGGCCTAGGCCTAATTTCTCTTTTGTTTCTATGATTATGTTATTTATTAATTTACCGAGGCTCCCATTCCGACGACGGGGAATGATACAAAGCATGGGAATCTATGAAAGTTCCAATACTGGGGTAAATAAAAATCTTGTATTTAGAAACTTTATTCAGTTTGCCATGTAGTGAAATCATCAAGGACCAATTTTTAAAGAAAAGAGAACACGTAAAACGCATATCAGCGGTAACAGACAATCCCCATAAATAAGCTGCCTGCAGACTGCAATAGATGCAGCAGTTGAGAATATAACAAATCTAATCGTTTGGTGTGCCAAGTATATCTTTGGAAAAAGACATGATCTGAAATGTACTGATCTTATCATAAATTACAACATGCTAAAATAGTAAACCAAGATTTTAGAGTCGGATACGATCACCTAATGCAAAACTCAACCTTTTAGCTCCAATATCTGAAACTCAAGAAGCTTTGTCCAAATATGCTCCCTTATATGGCTATAGGAGGCTTCAAAATGCAAATGCTACTTACCAGTATGCATCTGTTCTTTGCATGTAGGGCTGCTGACATTCATATCGCCCGCCCTCCTCCCCGGCGCCTGTAGCAGCTGCAGTATTCATATATATGCTCATGGCATGGTCATCACTCACATAGTTCACTCCATCTCGGCCACAATGGCTAAAAACAATGTGAGTGATGACCATGCCATGAGCATATATATGAATACTGCAGCTGCTACAGGCGCCGGGGAGGAGGGCGGGCGATATGAATGTCAGCAGCCCTACATGCCAAGAACAGATGCATACTGGTAAGTAGCATTTGCAGTTCGAGGCATGTGGGCTGCTGAATTCATATCTGTGCATAGAATACATAGCAGTCCTATTATTGACGGCCGCCCGTGCCAGCTGCAGCAGTTTGGAAAAGTGTCTTGAGAACAGCCTGACCAAAAGCTGCCTGCTGTTTGGAGTGCACGTCTACACAGTAATGTAGAGTGAATGTATGTGTGGTAGACCATGTGGCTGCTCTACATATATCCTCTAAGGGAATGTTCCCAAGGAAAGCCATAGAGGCCCCCAACTTTCTGGTGGAGTGGGCTCTTGGTGGAATTGTAAGAGTGCGTTTAGCCTTAGCGTAACAGATCTGAATACATTTCACGATCCACCTAGCGATACCAGCTTTGGAAATAGCGTTACCCTTGTGGTGCGATGCAAAGGCAACGAAAAGCTGCTTAGTCTTTCGAAAATCCTTTGTCCTGTCAATGTAGTACATTAGGGCTCTTTTAACGTCAAGGGTGTGGAGCATCCGCTCCGCCAGCGACTCAAGATTTTGAAAAAACACCGGCAACTCGATTGTTTGGTTCATGTGGAACTGAGACACAACCTTGGGTAGAAATTTGGGGTTAGTGCGGAGCACCACCCTGTTAGAATGGACTTGGAAAAAAGGTTCTTGGATGGTGAGGGCCTGCAACTCACTAACCCTCCGTAGCGATGTAATTGCTACTAAGAAAGCCACTTTCCAAGTCAGAAACTGAAGCTCACAAGAGTGTAGTGCCTCGAAAGGAGGACCCATCAGCCTAGTAAGAACCACATTGAGGTTCCATTCCGGGGCTGGTGGTGTCCGTGGTGGAATGACCCTTTTGAGTCCTTCCAGAAATGCCTTGATAGCAGGAACCTTGAAAAGTGATAGGTGTTGCCTATTCTGGAGGTATGCGGCCATCGCAGACAGGTGAATGCGGATGGAAGAATACGCCAAATTGCATTGGTATAGATGGAACAGGTAACAAATGATGTTCTGAATGGAAGCATCCAGCGGGTTAATGTCGTGGTTTGCACAATAAATGACAAACCGCTTCCATTTAGCCGCATAACATGCTCTAGTAGTGGGCTTTCTCGCCTCCCGAATGATGTCCATGCAGTCGGGGGGAAGATTGAGGTAGCCAAACTCTAGGAATTCAGGAGCCAGATCGCCAGGTTGAGCTGTTGCGGATCTGGGTGCACAATGTCGCCATGGCTCTGCGTCAGAAGGCTGGGTGTGAGATGAAGCCTTTGATGCGGTACCACGGAAAGTTCCAGAAACGTTGTGTACCATGGTTGGCGAGCCCACGTTGGAGCAACCAGGATGAGAGTCATCGAGTGCTGCCTGAGCTTGCGTGCCACCAGCGGTATCAGAGGTGCTGGGGGAAAGCGTACGCAAATCTGCCTGACCAGTTCATCCATATCGCATTGCCCTGCGATTGTGGGTGTGGGAACCTGGCGGCGAAGTTTTGGCATTTTGCGTTCTCCTTTGTGGCAAACAGGTCTATCTCTGGATGACCCCAATTTTGGAAGTACGGTTGGAGTACTGATGGATGTATCTCCCACTCGTGCATTTGGTGGCTGTGCCTGCTGAGCAGGTCCGCCATCTGATTGTCTTTGCCTGGGAGATGTTCTGCCATGAGAAAGATGTTCCTCTGAATGGCCCACTTCCACATGCTCTGAGCCAGATGAGACAGCTGCAGAGAGTGTGTTCCTCCCTGTTTCTGGATGTAGTACATGGCCGTCATGTTGTCCGTCCGGATCAACACGACCTTGTTGCACAGATGTACTTTGAATGCCTTTAAGGCCATTAAGATCGCCATCAGTTCCAGTACATTGATGTGTATCTTCCTTTGCTGTAGTGTCCATAGTCCCTGCACTGTGTAGTGGAGTACATGCGCTCCCCATCCCTGGAGAGAAGCGTCCGTTGTCAGGATAATCTGTGGTACAGGCTCGTGGAACGGTCTGCCCTTGCAAAGGTTTTGTGGATTCCACCAATGCAGAGTTGTACGCCCGACCGCTCACCAACACTAGGTCTGTTAGCTGCCCGCGAGCCTGAGTCCACTGACGTGCTAGGCACTCCTGGAGCGGACGCATATGTAACCTCGCGTGCGGGACAATGGAGATGCAGGAGGCCATCATGCCCATCAACTGCATGAACACCTTCGCTGGAAGCAAGTGCTGAGGTCTGAATCGTTGGATCAGCGTCTGAATACTGGCGACTCACTGAATTTGGCTGCGCAGTGGCTGCCAGAGTGTTGATTGTCGCGCCCAGATACTGCCGTATGTGGGCGGGCTGGAGATGGAATTTTGGGTAATTCAGAGAGAATCCCAGATCGTGCAGGAGATGAATGGTGCGGGACACGTGGTTGGCGCACTGTTGTTCCGACTTTGCCTGAATGAGCCAGTCGTCCAGGTAGGGGTAGACGTGGATGTTTTGACGTCTTAGATGCACCGCCACCGTCGCCAGGCACTTTGTAAAGACCCTGGGCACTGTGGTGACCCCGAAAGGCAGAACCCTGAACTGGTAGTGCTGGTCTTGGATCGTGAACCTGAGGTACTTCTTGTGTGAAGGATGCAGGGGAATGTGAAAGTATGCATCCTTGAGATCCAGAGTAGCCAGGAAGTCCCCCTGCCGAAGCAGAGGGAGAACTTGCTGCAGCGTGAGCATATGGAAATGTTCTGACAGAATGTACCAGTTGAGGGGCCTGAGGTCCAGGATGGGCCTGAGGGATCCGTCCTTTTTGGGGATTAGAAAGTACAGAGAGTAAACCCCTGTTACCCTTTCTTGCAGTGGAACGAGCTCTATTGCCCCTTTTTGCAGCATGACTTGTACCTCTTGCTGCAACAAGTGCAAGTGCTCGCCAGACATAGGACGGGTCCTTGGAGGTATGTTTGGTGGAGTGGAAGTGAGTTCCAGACAGTAACCGTACTGGATAAGAGACTTGACCCACCTGTCCGTGGTGATGGATCTCCACGCGGGCAGGAACTGCTGGAGTCTCCCCCCGGCTGGTGTCGTGTGGTCGGGGGGCAGTGACAAAGCGTCACTGCTTGGTGGTGGTGGTGGACCTGGAGCGGTTTCCACATCCCCTGCCTTCGATGTTGTTGCCTCTGTAGCCACCTCTACCCTTGTTGGTGTACGAGGTCTGGGTGTTGCTTTTATAGTATTGCGTGGATTGTGATGCCTGACCCCTTGAGGTGCCTCTGTTATTGGAGCGGCGAAAGGAACCCCCCCGAAACTGCTGGGACTGCAGGGCCCCCATAGACTTAGCAGTGTCAGTGTCTTTTTTCATTTTTTCAAGGGTTGCATCCACTTCAGGGCCAAACAGGTGGTCTGGATTAACTGTTTGGTTTAAGATGGTTGTCTGTATGTCTGGTTTAAACCACGATATTCTAAGCCATGCATGCCTACGCAATAGCACGCTAGTGTTCATAGCTCTGGAGGTGGTATCAGCCACGTCCAGTGCGCACTTAATGGAAGCGTTGGTGATAAGCTTCCCCTCCTGAATGAATATGCTACTTACTAGTATGCATCTGTTCTTGGCATGTAGGGCTGCTAACATTCATATCTTTGCATTAGATCGCCACCTAGTGTTGGGTCCGGATGATCGCACATTGTTGTCCTGGAAGAGTCTTCGAAGTATCCTGAGATGGGTGGCTCCTCCCCTGGACTACAGTGCGCATGGGCATCGGCTCCATCCCCAGATTGTTTTTCGCCATTGTGGCAAAGGATGGAGTGAAAAGTGTAAAGGATGTCCATGCTAATGATTGAATACAATAGTATATCTGCAGCTGCGACAGGCACCGGGGAGGAGGGTGGGCGATATGAATGTTAGCAGCCCTACATGCCAAGAACAGATGCATACTAGTAAGTAGCATATTCAGTTCGAGGCATGTGGGCTGCTAAATTCATATCTTTGCATAGAATACATAGCAGTCCCTCCATCAGCGGCGGTTGCCCGTGCCAGCTGCAGAAACCTGAAAAAGTGTCTTGAGAACAGCCTGCCCTACAGCCGCTTGCTGTTTGGAATGTACATCAACACAGTAGTGTTTTGTAAAGGTATGTGGTGTAACCCACGTGGCTGCTCTGCAAATGTCCTCTAGAGGAATGTTTCCAAGGAAAGCCATGGATGCCCCCAACTTGCGTGTGGAGTGTGCCTTTGGGGGTATTGTTAAAGTGCGCTTGGCTTTATGATAACAGATTTGAATGCACTTAACAATCCATCTGGCTATTCCTGCTTTGGAAATTGGGTTGCCTTTGTGTTGTGGTGAGAAGGCAACAAAGAGTTGTTTCGTCTTCCTAAAGTGTTGTGTCCTGTCTATGTAGTACATCAATGCCCTCCGTACGTCTAACGTATGGAGCATCCTTTCCGCCACTGTTTGTGGGTTCTGGAAGAATGCAGGCAAATCGATAGTTTGGTTGAGATGAAAATGTGACACCACCTTTGGAAGGAATTTGGGGTTAGTACGTAGTACTACCCTATTTGGATGAATCTGGATGAATGGCTCTTGTTTCGTGAGTGCTTGCAACTCACTTACGCGTCTTAGTGACGTAATGGCAATTAGGAAAGCAACTTTCCACGTTAGGAATTGCAGTTCGCACGAGTGCATTGGCTCGAACGGTGGTCCCATCAGTCTGGTGAGGACCACATTGAGGTTCCACACGGGAGCTGGCGGTGTTCTTGGGGGAATGACTCGTTTCAGGCCTTCAAGAAACGCTTTAATGGCCGGCACCCTGAAGACTGAGAGATGCTGCCTATTTTGAAGGTAAGCTGCGATGGCGGATAGATGTATCCGAATAGAAGTGAACGCTAGTTTGCACTTATAAAGGTGTAACAGATAGCAAATGATGTTAGGGATAGATGCATCTAGCGGGTTTATGTCATTGTCTGCACAGTAAATGACAAAACGCTTCCATTTTGCGGCATAGCATGCTCTGGTTGACGGCTTCCTCGCCTCCTTGATGATGTTCATGCATTCAGGAGGTAGGTTTAGGTACCCAAACTCTAAGACTTCAGGAGCCAGATCGCTAGGTTGAGCTGTTGCGGATCTGGATGCTGAATTTCTCCATGGTTCTGCGTCAGAAGTCTGGGCGTGAGGCGCAGTCTTTGATGCGGGACCACTGAGAGTTCGAGGAACGTGGTGTACCATGCTTGGCGTGCCCACGTTGGAGCAACTAGGATGAGTGTCATGGAGTGTTGCCGTAGTTTCCTCGCCACCAGTGGTATCAGGGGTGTCGGGGGAAAAGCGTAAGCAAATTTGCCTGACCAGTTCATCCATATCGCATTGCCCTGCGATTGGGGGTGTGGGAACCTGGCGGCGAAGCTTTGGCATTTTGCGTTCTCCCTTGTGGCGAACAGGTCTATGTCTGGACGCCCCCACCTTTGGAAGTACGGCTGGAGTACCGATGGATGTATCTCCCACTCGTGCATTTGATGACTGTATCTGCTGAGCAGATCCGCCATCTGATTGTCCTTCCCCGGGAGGTGTTCTGCCATGAGGAAGATGTTCCTCTGAATGGCCCACTTCCACATGCTCTGAGCCAGGTGAGACAGCTGTGGTGAGTGGGTGCCCCCCTGTTTTTGGATGTAGTACATCGCGGTCATGTTGTCCGTCCGGACTAACACCACTTTGTTGCACAGATGTACAATGAAGGACTTGAGTGCCATGAAGATCGCCATCAGTTCTAGATAGTTGATGTGCATCTTCTGTTGCTGCGTCGTCCATAGTCCCTGCACTGTGTAAGTGAGCAGGTGTGCTCCCCATCCCTGGAGAGATGCGTCCGTTGTCAGGATAACCTGTGGCACTGGCTCCTGGAACAGTCGGCCCTTGCAAAGGTTGTGTGGAGTCCACCAATGCAGAGAGTTGTATGCCCGACTGGTAACCAACACTAGGTCTGTTAATTGTCCCTGAGCCTGTGTCCACTGATTTGATAAGCACTCCTGGAGCGGGCGCATATGCAACCGTGCGTGCGGGACTATGAAGATGCAGGAGGCCATCATGCCTATCAACTGCATGAACACTCTTGCTGGAAGTGAGTGTCCCGGTCTGAACTTCTGGATTAGAGACTGTATGCCGTCTATCCTGACCTGGTTTGGTTGTGCCGAGGCCGTCAGGGTATTGATCGTCGCACCCAGAAACTGCCGGACGTGTGCCGGCTGAAGGTGTGACTTCGGGTAATTCAACGAGAAACCCAGGTCGTGAAGGAGGTGAATGGTAGTCGACATGTCCGCGGCGCACTGCTGTTCCGACCTGGCTTGAACGAGCCAGTCGTCGAGGTAGGGGTAGACATGGATGTTCTGCCTCCTGAGGTGCGCTGCTACAGTCGCCAGACACTTGGTAAAGACCCTTGGGGCAGTTGTGACTCCGAAGGGTAGGACTTTGAACTGATAATGCGTGCCCTGGATAGTGAACCTGAGGTACTTTCTGTGGGACGGATGTAGCGGAATGTGGAAATAAGCATCCTTGAGATCCAAGGTTGCTAAGAAGTCTCCTTTGTTTAACATAGGAAGAATCTGTTGCAGTGTAAGCATGTGGAAATGCTCTGACAGTATGTACAGATTGAGGGGACGGAGATCCAGAATTGGTCTGAGAGATCCGTCCTTCTTTGGAATGAGGAAGTACAGGGAATAAACCCCCGTGCCTTCCTCCCCCACTGGCACGAGCTCGATTGCCCCTTTTTGCAGCATCACCAACACTTCCTGCTGCAATAAGTGCAAGTGCTCTGCGGACATAGGTCTGTGCCTTGGTGGAATGTTGGGTGGAGTGGACTTTAACTCTAGACAGTAACCGTACTGGATAAGCTGTCGCACCCACCTGTCTGTGGTGATGTTGATCCAGACGGGCAGGAACTGCTGTATTCTCCCCCCGACAGGTGTTAAATGGTCGGGGGGCAGTGACAGAGAGTCACTGGTTGCTTGGGGCAGAGGAGCGTGAATTGTTGCCTCCTTTGCCACGCCCTTTGTTGCCGTTTCCCCTGTAGCCCCTCTTGTTTTGTTTGGGGTACGAGGACTGTGCTCCACCTCTAGGGAACTGTGACTGTTGACCCATCTGTCCTCTGGTGACTCCACGGGCACCTGAGCGACGAAAATTATTGCCACGAAACTGCTGAGATTGTAGGGCCCCCATCGATTTAGCGGTTTCAGTGTCCTTTTTAATTTTTTCCAGGGTGGTGTCAACATCTGGACCAAACAGTCTATCCGGATTGACTGGTTGATTAAGTATGGTTGTTTGAATGTCAGGTTTGAACCCCGATATGCGGAGCCAAGCCTGTCTCCTGAGCATGACACTGGTGTTAATGGCCCTAGCGGCTGTGTCCGCGACATCCAGTGCGCACTTTATGGCCGCGTTGGATATCAATTGTCCTTCTTGTATAATCATCTTGGTGCCCTCTTGAAACTGCGGAGGCAGGTGTTCTACAATCTGCTCTAGTGTGTCGTAATGTGATCTATCATACCGTGCCAGTAGTGCCTGTGTATTAGCAATACGCCAGAAATTGGCAGCCTGTGCAGCCACTCTTTTGCCTCCTGCCTCTAGCACTTTGGACTCCTTATCCGGGGGAGGAGCTTCACCCGTTGTTTGGGAGTTGGCCCTCTTGCGTGCGTTTGCTACCACCAAGGAGTCAAGCGGCAATTGTCCCCGAATGTATGCAGGGTCTGCAGGCGCTGGTCTGTACTTTTTTTCAATACGTGGGTTGACCACCCTCGCCCTGGTAGGCTCTTTAAAGATGTCCGCAGCATGCTTGAGGACCCCTTTGAGCATAGGCAGGGTCTTTACATTTCTTTCCGAAACTGAAAATGTGTCGAATAGAAAGTCCTCCTCAACAGGGTCAGCATGCATGTCCACATCATGATTAGCAGCTGCCCTTTCAATGAGTGCATGAAAACCTGCAGAATCCTCCGTAGGGGATGCACGTGTACTGAAAGTCTGTGGGTCTTGCCCCACATCCTGGGTGCCTTGGTCCCCAATGCCATAATAAGAATCTGGCTGCGCATCAGGTTCATTTCCTGTGAACGTGTATTGTTCATCTTCACCATATCCCTCACTTTCAGAGTGGTCTGGAGACGGTGTTGGGCTCCTTCCCAGAGGAGGCTGGATAGGTTCCATGAGGCCTGAGGCGTCCTGTGGAAACTTTTTCTTCTTTAGGGGAATGACGTAGGATTCCACCGGCTGCGAAGTGATCTTCCTTTTATAAAGGGTTAACTTCCCCGTGTCCGCGTCTATGAAACACTCTGAATCCTCTTCAGGGTCGAGCAGTTGACCCGAAGATGTCCCCGCCGTAGAAGATTCCGACTTCTTTGGCGTCGATTTCGAGGAAAAGGCCTTTGGCACCACTTTAGGCGGTAGAAGGAAGAGGAGCTTACTTGCCGGTTTGACCGGGACGTCTGCCGCCTTCTGCGTCGATGGCGTTGGCGTCGACGAAGAAAAGGCCTTGTCTTTAATTCTTTGTAGTGAAGCAGCCACAAGAGATGCGTCGGTGACCGATGTCTTCGGCACCGACGAGGTGGCCTTGCCTTCGGATGCGACGTTCCGTTGGTCTTTCGGAGGGATGGACGGCGCCAACCCCGAGTCCCTGGAGCGATGCGCAGATGTCTCCGTTGGAGCCGAGGCCGTGTCGGTTGCCTTGGCAGGCTTCGCCGGCGCCGGCGCGCTTGTCTTGTGCGTGCCACTTTTTTTAGAGGATCTCTCCTCCGGCGCCGATTTCGACCCTTTGGAATCGCCGTGCTTCCTCGACTTCTGCGGACCGGAGGTCGACGGAGTCGATGAGGCCGCCGGTTTATTTGTTTTTGCTGTTAAGACCGCCATCTTAGGGACGATTGAGTCCTTAACTTTCGGTTTCGGTTTCGGGTCGGCCATTTTAGGTGCAGTCGAGACCGTTGTTTTCAGTTTCGGTTTCGAAACCCTCGGCGCAGCAAGTATGTCCGTGGCCGGGCCGGCAGGCGGGGCCGTGGCTTGCGCTACAGGGTCTTGGGTAAGGCCGACAGGCGATCCCGCGACCCTCTCCTGATGTTCGTCAACTTCGGGGCATAGCTCGTCCCCTGAGCTATCTTCCTCGGCCCCATAAACCATAACGTCGTCCCCTACCTCGTCGACGTATTCAAGGCCTTGACCCACGACTCCGTCGTCGTCATATTCCGGATCAGCCTCGACCTCCGTCTCAGGCGGGGAGATTTGAAGATGATGGCTCTGGTCCTCCTCTTCTTGGTCGCCGAAGATGTTATCTGGATCCGGGGCCGCCTGGTTGGCCACAAGGCACACTGCGCGCCGAATCGTGAGAGTTTTCTTCGACCTGAACTTCGCACAGGCCCGGCAACTTCCTTCGTCATGGTCTGGCGAAAGGCACTTATTACAGACCGGGTGTACGTCTATATGTGGGTATTTGGACCCACAGAGCGGACAGAGTTTAAACGGACTCCGCTCCATGTTGGGAACTTAGTGTCGAGTCGCGTTGAGAAGGCCTCGATGTCCGAAGAGTAGTAAAAAACTCCGGTGATTCCGGCTCCGAGAGACGGAAGAACTCGAGACCGTACGCAAACAATACCGACGCAAAGAACCCAAAGCCTTTTGGCCGTAAAAAGTGATGTTTATTCGGTTCCGACGGAGAGACGTCGAGACCGCATCCGAACCCAATGGCGGAAAAAAACAATCTGGGGATGGAGCCGATGCCCATGCGCACTGTAGTCCAGGGGAGGAGCCACCCATCTCAGGATACTTCGAAGACTCTTCCAGGACAACAATGTGCGATCATCCGGACCCAACACTAGGTGGCGATCTAATGCAAAGATATGAATTTAGCAGCCCACATGCCTCGAACTCAACATTTCAGCTCCCTCCTTGTACTGATCAGGTAAGTGCTGTAGAAGTGTTTCTAGGGTGTCATAGTGTGCCCTATCGTAGCGTGCAGTAGGGCTTGCGTGTTTGAAATGCGCCAAATATTAGCTGCCTGCGCAGCAATACGTTTTCCTGAGGCTTCAAAGATCTTTGATTCTTTGTCTGGGGGAGGAGCATCACCCGTGGTCTGCGAGTTTGCCCGCTTGCGTGCGTGGGATACAACCAAAGAGTCCAGTGGCAAGTGACCCTTGATGTACGTCGGATCAGTGGGCGCTGCCTTGTATTTTTTGTCAATACGAGGATTGATGACTCTCGCCCGGGTGGGCTCCTTGAAAACCTCTGGCGCGTGCTTTAGCACTCCCTTTAGCATTGGCAATGTTTTGACAGTCTTTTCAGCCACCGAGAAAGTGTCAAACAGAAAATCGACATCCATTGGGTCCGCATGGAGGTCGACATCGTGATTGGCCGCAGCTCTCTCAATTAGAGCGTTGAAGGCCGCAGAGTCCTCTGTTGGGGAAGTCTTTGCAGCAAACAGCGGCAGCTCCTGTCCCGACTGAGGGTCCTCAGGGTCGCCGCCAGCAGACCATGGCTCATTGACCTCCTCTGGATCCGAGTACGCTGGATAATTGTACTCCTCCTCCTAGTCTCCGTCACCCTCCCCAGCGTTTGAATGAGTGGGTGAGAGTTCGAGGCCTTGTGGAGATGCAGGCTCCATAGGGGCAGAAGTACCCGCAGAGTCCAACTTCTTTTTGAGCGGAATACGAAAATGTTCCAACACTGGCTCCGGTGTGATCTTCCTTTTAAGGAGAGTTTGCCTGTGTTGGCGTCTATGACAACCTCTCGACGCTCTTCGTCAGCGAGTGGCTGGAGCAGAGGCTTCGGCACTCCCAAAGATGCTTTAGGCGTGGACACCAGCTTCAAGGGCACCCCAGCCCCATGTTTCGGAGCGAAAGCCTTCGGCGTAGTCTTTGGCGGCAGCGTGAAGTGGATTCGCCGGTTTATGTGGAGGCTTCGGCGCCACATCCTTCGGTTTGGGATCCACTGCATCCTTCCGAATGCGTTGAAGGGACTCCGTGACCTTCTTCGTGAAGGACGGCGAGGGTTGGACTGTCTCGAACGAGTCCTCCGAGTCCTGATCCGGGTCGGCGATCAAAGGCACGGTCTTTGGAGCCGACACATCACCGGCCTTGGCTTTGTCGACCGGGATCGGCGCAGCCAGAGCTTCGGAGTCGTCCTGACGCTTCTTTGAGGCTTTTTTAGGGTCATCGACCTTCTTGGCGTCGACGCGGGCCTTCAGCGCGTTGACCATCTTCGGCGCCGACAGCCGCGTCGGGCGTCTTCGCCTTCGACACCGGTGTCTTCGGGTCGGCCATTTTGGCGTGCCTCTTGATCTCTCGGCCATTTTGGACTTCTTCTTCGGCGCCGAGGCCTCTGGAGCCTTTGGTCCCACCAGTGCGACTCACTTTCGGTTTCGATACCGATGGTGCGGATCCTGATGGCTTCACTTTCGGTTTCTGTACCGGGAGTGGCGCATCTGTAGTGTCCGTGGCCGGGCCCGGAGGCGGGGCCGTGGGACGAGTATTGAGGTCTTTGGTAAGGCCCGAAGGCGATCCCTCGACCTGGGCCTTATGCTGGGGTTCGGCCCCAGAGTCAATAGGAGGATGCTCCTCTTCCGAGCTATCCTCCACAGTGGCAATGGCCCCATCGTCGTCCCCTACCTCCTCGACGACTTCTTTGAACTCTTGATCTCCCGCGTCGTAGTTCTCATCGTCCAACGCTGGCTCCGAGTCCGAAACTTGTAGGACGGTGTCGTCTTCAACGTCTTCTTTAAAGATGTTGGCTGGAGGTGGTGCCGATAACTGGGCCTGCAGTCTCGCGGCCCGACGTAGCTTAAGAGTCTTCTTCGACCGGAACTTGGAGCAGGCCATACACCTGGCCTCGTCGTGGTCCGGCGGCAAGCATCTGTTGCACACTGGGCACCTCTTAAACGGAGTTCGTTCCATGTTGAAGTAGTCTGGAGCGTCGTGTAGGCCCGTCCGCACCGACAGCACGCGGAATGGCAGCAAGTGTTCGGAGCCGATAAATAAGCAAACCCGAACGATGGACAATACCGACGCGAGTACTAAAGACCTTTTGGTCTCAAGTTAGGAAAGTTAAACAACTATCGATTCCGACAGAGGGAACCGAAACACATCCGAAACCAATGGCGGAAAAAAACAATCTGGGGATGGAGGCGATGCCCATGCGCACTGTAGTCCAGGGGAGGAGCCACCTATCTCATGATACTTCGAAGACTCTTCCAGGACAACAATGTGCAATCATCCGGACCCAACACTAGGCGGCGATCTATGCACAGATATGAATTCAGCAGCCCACATGCCTCGAACCCAACACACTTAATAAATGACAGGCAGCTAAATTTCCTTTGAGCAAAAACCCATTTACTTAAGCAACAAATGTAGGTTTAAGTTTCACTGTCCCTTCTTCCATACCCTCAAAATTGGCTCAGTCCCTTCTCCACAGTGAAAACCTCAAACGCATCCACCACAGAAGATAAACACCCTTGTTCAAGCCTTAATCATTGAGAAGTTTGCGGTTTCTTACTCTGGCTGTACAAAAGGGTAGTGGTGATGGACGGAGCATCTGAATCAAACACTCACACCCAGTCAAAGGATCTGGGTTTAATC
The DNA here is from genome assembly GCF_964263255.1 of Lissotriton vulgaris. NCBI lineage: Eukaryota > Metazoa > Chordata > Amphibia > Caudata > Salamandridae > Lissotriton > Lissotriton vulgaris. Next base: position 362,446,825 of record NC_141694.1, read on the forward strand.
CATCACCGTTCTTTAGCCCACTCTGCCACCCCAGTTCAGACATGGCTATATGCAAATCAGTCTGACTCTATGCCTTATGGGAACAGTCCATGTTCCAGATCTTTGTACTGGGGTGAATGTAAGACATCCTTCTGCATTCTGTCCAACTGTGTTTTTTGCAATTTTCACCCCGAGTGGGCTGGGTATGCTCAGACGTGAGTCCCAGGCTCTCCACATCACTTGAGTCAAGCTATCCAGGCTGAAAAGGCTGATAGCCAGAAACTGGTCCTTGGATGCTTGATTCGGGTCAAGGAAAGACATGGCTTGGTAGTTCGGGCTGGACGGTTCCCATGAGCACAGGGTCAAGGCTGATTAGCATATAGCCAGTGTCTGACATAGGGTAGCGTTGAGTGCAAACAAACTATGGATTTAGGCCCAGATCTTTGTACTCGGGTGAATGTAAGACATTGTTCTGCATTCTGTCCATCAACTGTGTTTTTTGCAAGTTTCTTACTCTGGCAAGCATATCTAATAGATTGTCTAGAAAAAAAGAACAAAAAAAAAAAGGAGCCCCTTTTCACAAACGATTTGCAAACGTGGAATCAGCGGTGCATGTGGTTCCCCGTGTAGGAAGCTGGCTCGGTATGTACACTATACCAAAATGAGGTAGAGTGTGCACTTAGTCCAGTGGAACCCCAAAGGTAGGCAGAGGTAAAAGTAGATAGCACCTTACTCTCTATTTTTGGTAGTGTCTGTGAGCATTAAGGCTTTCAGAGGGCAGTGTTAAACATTTGTTGTACACACTCAGGCAAGAAATGAAGTCACAGATTTGTCTAAATAAGAACAAAAATACATTATTTCTTAGAACTAAGCCAAGCCTGGTGCAGGTAAGTGAAATAAATGTTTTGCAAAATCTTAAATAATGTTCTACAAATGAATGGAGGTCCAAATGCAGCTGAAATATTTACAGGAAAGGCACTGTTTCGAAATTACTTTTCAGTTACTTTCGGGTTATTATGCATGTTACTTTTTAGATTACTTTTCAGATTGCTTTTGCTAATCTGTGTGATATGCCCGTTTATCACACTGAAATATCTCCTAGACAAAAGGTAAGAAATTCACTTTTATTACACAGACCGTTTTTGAATGTTCCATACAAAACAACTCCACACATAATTTAAGGAAAAACAGTCAATGTATTCCTATGGAGAAAAATGAAGCTAACGGTTTGCATGAAAGCAAGTACAAGTTTGTGGGAGTTGGTATTCTGGTGTTAGAACTGGGGTTACCCCATGGTCAGAGATGCACTCTTATGCACCCGTAGTGGCACTAGGGAGGCCAGGTGCAGAGGGCTGAGGCCTAAAGTGGGGGAGAGGATGAGATCCGACGGCTAGATTGCAGACTTTGGTGCTGAGCACCTCGTTCCAGGATGTGCATTGATTCAGACCCCTGAGAGCAGCAGGATCTCTACCCAGGGGTCCACAAACATGTCTGGGTGTGGCAGGCGGCAAGCAGTTACTCAGCCTGGACACTAGTGTTATGTTATTTTCAGGGGGCATCTCTAAGATTACCTCTGAGCGCATTTTTTATTAAATACCACACTGGCATCTGTGTGGGTTAAATGTGCTGATAACTTTGATAGCTAACTTCCCAGTTTTCAGTAAAAGCACCATGGTGCTGTGGAGTTCGTAATGACAAACTGTAAGAAAGTGACTATGTATACACACTGGACCAAAGTAAGGCACAGTGTGTATAGAGTCCCCAATCTCCAGAGGGATAACAGAGGTTAAAGTCAGATCTGACCTTACTCTCCAAAGTGGTAGCTTGGTCGAGCAGTAAGACAGTACTAGAGGACAGTGTAAAGCATTTGTTGTACACAGTCAGCAAAAGGTTTCACACATTTAAGAACTCAACTCTAGGCCAATTGTTTTTATATCAAAATAAATATTTTAGAACCAACAGGTATCAAAATATACTTTTCACCAATATGAGTGACTTCAGGCAGTTACGTTGCAGAAAGGCAATAACCCTTGTAAAGACAGTGGTTGCAATAGGCAACACAATTCATAACAATTTAAGATTGAGCTCAAGGGGTTTTTCTACATAAATGCAGTTTATTACTTAAAGGATTACTTTTCTAACCACAGGACTGGATCATGGATTCAGTCCCGGGACCTAAGCTGTAAACAGTTAAGTAAAAGCGTTTTGGTTACAGTTGTGGTTTTCAAAGAATATAAGGAATATGCTACTTACCAGTATGCATCTGTTCTTGGCATAGAGGGCTGCAGAGTGGTACATTATGAATAATCGCCATCTGGTGTTGGGCTCGGATGATTGTACTTGTTTTTCTCTTGGAGAAGTCTTTTGTCGTCACGAGACTGGTGACTCCTCAGTTGGGTGCTATTGCGCATGGGCTCCATCTTCAGATTGTTTTGCCATAGTAGGGTTAGATGGAGTAGTACGATAGAATACAGATAGAAATGCCCATGTAAGTGTATCTAATTAAGATAGTGTTGGAACAGACACAGGTTTCCGGGAAGGCTGGGAGGGCATGTACCACTCTGCAGCCCTCTATGCCAAGAACAGATGCATACTGGTAAGTAGCATATTCCGTTCGAGGCATATGGGCTGCAGATGGTACATTATGAATAGACTATACAGCAGTTATCTCCCTAGCGGTGGCCACCAGTGTCTGTTGCAACAGTCTGAAATAAAGTCTTTAGTACAGCTTGTCCCACTCTAGCCTGTGGAGTTGCCTGCACATCTACACAGTAGTGGTGTTTTGTGAAGGTATGCGGTGTAACCCAGGTAGCTGCTTTGTATATGTCATCTAGGGGAATGTTTCCTAAGAATGCCATAGATGCTCCTAGTTTACGTGTAGAGTGAGCTCTAGGAAGAACAGTTAATGTCCTCTTTGCTTTTAAGTAGCATATTTGTATACATTTTACTATCCACCTGGCAATGCCTGCTTTAGACATAGGATTGCCCTATGCGTAGGAGAAAAAGCTACTAATAGTGGTTTTGTCTTTCTGAAAGTTTGTGTTCTTTCTATCAATCAAGACATTTATAGAGCGCACTACTTACCCGTAGGGTCTCAAGGCGCTTGGGGGGGGGGGGGGGGTTGTTACTGCTCGAATAGCCAGGTCTTCAGCTTCTTCCTGAAGGAGAGGTGGTCTTGGGTCAGGCGCAGGTCGGGAGGGAGGGAGTTCCAGGTCTTGGCGGCCAGGTAGGAGAAGGACCTTCCTCCTGTTGTCGCTCTTCGGATGCGGGGGGACGGCGGCGAGGGCGTGGCTGGCTGATCGGAGGTGGCGTTTGAGCGTAGAAGTTGATTCGGTTGTTGAGGTAGCTCGGGCCTTGATCGTGTAAGGCTTCGTGTGCGTGGGTGAGGAGACGGAAGGTGATTCTCTGGTTGACGGGGAGCCAGTGCAGGTCTCTCAGATGTCCGGATATGTGGCTGTTGCGTGGGATGTCGAGGATGAGTCTGGCCGAGGCGTTCTGGATCCGCTGGAGTCTCTTCTGGAGCTTGGCGGTGGTTCCGGCGTAGAGGGAGTTGCCGTAGTCCAGTCGGCTGGTGACGAGGGCCTGGGTGACAGTCTTCCTGGTCTCAGTGGGGATCCACCAGAAGATCTTCCGTAGCATGCGCAGGATGTTGAAGCACGACGAGGAGACGGCGTTGACTTGTCTGGTCATGGAGAGCGAGGAGTCCAGGATGAAGCCCAGGTTGCGTGCGTGGTCTGTCGGTTTGGGTGCGGTGCCCAGGGCGGGGGGCCACCAGGAGTCGTCCCAGGCGGAGGGCGAGGAGCCCAGGATAAGGACCTCCGTCTTGTCCGAGTTCAGTTTCAGGCGGCTGGTCGTCATCCACTCGGCTACCTCTTTCATCCCTTCGTGCAGGTTGGCTCTGGCGGCGGCGGGGTCGTTGGTCAGGGACAGGATCAGCTGGGTGTCGTCGGCGTAGGAGATTATGTTGAGGTTGTGTTGGCGTGCGATGGCCGCGAGGGGGCTCATGTAGACGTTGAAGAGGGTGGGGCTCAGAGGACCCTTGGGGGACGCCGCAGATGACTTCGGTGGCTCTGACTTGTACGGTGGTAGGCGGACTCTCTGCGTTCTTCCGTTGAGGAAGGAGATGATCCAATCCAGTGCCTTCTCCTGGATTCCGACGTTGCTGAGGCGATGCACTAGGGTGCGGTGGCAGACCGTGTCTAATGCCGCGGAGAGGTCTAGGAGGATGAGGGCCGCTGTGTCTCCGTTGTCCATCAGGGCTAGGATGTTGTCGGTGGCGGCGATGAGTGCGGTCTTGGTGCTGTGGTTGGCTCGGAAGCCAGACTGAGGGGTCGAGGGATCCATTCGTCTCGAGGAAGGCGGCCAGCTGTTTGTTGACTGTCCTCGATGACTTTTGCAGGAAACGGGAGGAGCGAGATGGGGCGGTAGTTTTTGAGTTCGGTGGGGTCCGCTGTGGGTTTCTTGAGTAGCGCGCGGAGTTCGGCGTGCTTCCAGCTCTCAGGGAAGGTGGCGGAGTCGAAGGAGGTGTTGATGTCCCGTAGGTGGGGTCCGATGATAGCGTCGGCTTTGTTGAAGATGTGGTGAGGACAGGGGTCGGTCGGAGATCCGGAGTGGACGGAGTTCATCATGCGGATCGTGTCTTCGGTGCTGACCGGGGTCCAGGCGCGGAGGGTGGTGGTGGGTGGCGTTGCTGCTGTCGTGGCGTGCGTCGGTTGGCTGCTGAAGCTGTTGTGTATGTCCGCGATCTTGTTGTGGAAGTAGGAGGCGAGGGAGTTGCAGAGGTCTTGCGATGGGGTGATGTAGTTTCCTGCGCTAGGGTTGGAGAGTTCTTTCACGATGTTGAAGAGTTCCTTGCAGTTGTGTGCGTTGTTGTCCAGCCGGTCCTTGAATGCAGTTTTCTTGGCGGTGCGGATCAGCTGGTGGTGCTTCCGGGTGGCGAGCTTGAGGGTGGTCATGTTCGGTGTAGGTTCCTTTCTCCAGACTCTCGAGGGCTCGGCAGTTCTTCTTGGAGCTCTTGAGTTTGTCGGTGAACCATGGTGCTTTCTTGCTGCCGTGTCTGCTGGGCGGGATCCTCAGAGGGGCGAGTTCGTCCGTGCAGTTGCTGATCCACTTTGTGAGGTTGTCGGCGGCCTGGCTGGTGTTCGCTGAGCTGGCAGGTGGGTGCTGGCTCAGGGAGGCGGCGAGTTGGTCAGCTGTGATCTTGTTCCAGCTTCTTCGAGCAACCTGTTGCTGGTGGTGGTGGATTGTCGTTCTTTTGAAGGTCAAGTGGACGCAGCTGTGGTCCGTCCAGTGGAGTCCTGTGGCGTGGCTGAAGGCGATGTCTGTGCTGGATGAGAAGATGGCGTCGAGTGTGTGTCCGGCGAGGTGGGTGGGGGTTGACACCAGTTGCTTGAGTCCAAGGTTGGAGAGGTTGTCGAGCAGGGTGCTGGTGTTGCGGTCGTTGTTGTTCTCCAGGTGGACGTTGAGGTCTCCCAGGAGGATGTAGTCAGCGGAGCGGAGGGCGTGCGGGCTGATGACGTCGGCGATGTCCTCGCTGAATTGAGTTAGTGGTCCCGGGGGTCGGTAAATCAGGGTGCCTCTGAGGGTGGTCTTGGGGTTGATGTGGATCTGGAAATGCAGGTGTTCGGCGGTGGTAAGGGTGTCTTCGGTGCTAGTCGAGATGCGGATGGTGCTCTTGTGGATGATGGCGATGCCTCCCCCCGTCTGGTTGGTGGTGCGGTCCCTCCGGATGATTTTGTAGCCCTCTGGGATGGCGATGGCGATGTCTGGCGCTGAAGAGGCGTTCATCCAGGTCTCCGTGAGGAAGGCAACGTCCGGGTCTGTGGTGTCTAGGAGGTTCCAGAGTTCGGTGGCGTGTCTGTGGACGGAGCGGGTGTTGAGCAGGATGCACTTGAGGTGGCTGCTGCTGGTGTTCGGCTTGGCGGGTGCTGGTGTCGGGCAGGTCCGGATGCATGTGAACTTGCAGGTGTGGCAGCTGAAGGGTCCGTGGGAGCGTCGTGGGGTGGCTTGGTTGCATCCTGGGATTTGTCCGGTGTTGAGTGCGGTGAGGGTGGCGGTCGAGTACGTCAGGCGGGTAGATCGGGGTCCTCGTGGGCCAGGGGTCCTGGCACTGGGCGCGGTCCAAGCGCGGACGGGCGTAGACGGGCTTACCTTTGGCGCGCCTTCGGCGCACAATCGGCGCACCCGCTGCGCGTGACCGCTGCACGTTCGCACGGTCGCCATATAAGGCGAAGTGCGCGGGTGGGCGGAGCAGCTGGGAGGCGGGAGCGGGGAGGGTACTGAAGGGAAAAAGGGGCGGGGTTAGCGGCGGTGGCAGGAAGCGGGGAGGGAGTGCGGAGGGCGGCGAGACAGCAGGCAAACAGGAAGGAAAACCACAAAAACGGGCACAGAGTAAAAAAAAACAGGCACTAAGGAAGGAAAATACAAAACACAGAAAAAACAGTCAAGTGAAACTGGCAGACGAGCACGGACCACGCCGCTCGAAGGAGGGGGCGTGGTCAGCGGCAGCGAGGCAGGCAGCGAGGCAGTCAGGGCAAGGGGGCACACGCAGCAGCTGGTGGCCGTGTGGCGCGGGGGTGTCCTACAAGTAGGTCACACTCACCTGCGTCGCACGGTCGCCATATAAGGCCAAGTGCGCGGGTGGGCGGAGCAGCTGGGAGGCGGGAGCGGGGAGGGTACAGAAGGGAAAAGGGGCGGGGTTAGCGGCGGTGGCGGGAAGGGAGTGCGGAGGGCGGCGAGACAGCGGGCAAACAGGAAGGAAAACCACAATAACGGGCACAGAGTCAAAAAAAACAGGCACTAAGGAAGGAAAATACAAAACACAGAAAACAGTCAAGTGAAACCGGCAGACGAGCACGGACCACGCCGCTCGAAGGAGGGGGCGTGGTCAGCGGCAGCGAGGCAGGCAGCGAGGCAGTCAGGGCAAGGGGGCACACGCAGCAGCTGGTGGCCGTGCGGCGCGGGGGTGTCCTACAAGTAGGACTCTATGTAGTACAATATTGCCCTTCTGACATCTAATGTATGTAGGGCTCTTTCTGCTACTGTCTGGTTTTGGAAAGAATATTGGTAGTTCCACTCGCTGGTTGATGTAGAATGCTAAAATTACTTTAGGCAAGAATTTTGGGTTTGTTTTAAAAAACACTTTATTTTGGTGTAGCTGCATAAATGGTTCTTGTATTGTAAATGCTTGCAACTCACTTACTCTTCTGAGTGAAGTAATAGCTATAAGAAAGGCCACCTTCCATGTGAGAAATTGTATTTCACACCTATGCATAGGTTCGAAAGGTGGTTTCATTAGTCTGGTAAGTACTATGTTGAGATTCCAGACTGGGGCAGGCGGTAGTCTTGGTGGAATGACTCTTGAGGCCTTCCATGAAAGCTTTTATTGCTGGTACTTTAAACAGGGAAAGATGTTGCCTGTTTTGTAGATAGGCCGCTATAGCTGCAAGATGTACTCTAATAGAGGTGTAGGCAAGGTTACATTGCTGCAAGTGTAGTAAATGGCAAATAATCTGTTTAGTGGATGCGTCCAGAGGGTTGATGTTACTGTTACAGTGTACAGCAAACCTTTTCCACTTTGTTGCATAGCATGCTCTGGTGGTAGGACGTCTTGCTTGCTTAATAATTTCCATACAGTCTGGAGGTAAATCTAAGTATCCAAATTCTATGACCTCAGGAGCCAGATCGCTAGGTTCAATTGTTTGGGATCTGGGTGCATTATTTTTCCATGGTTCTGTGTAAGGTGCATGGGTAATCTCAGCTTTTGATGTGGCACCTGCGAGAGTTGCAGTAGCGTGGTGAACCACGGCTGTCTTGCCCACGTGGGTGCTACTAGTATCATTGTCATTGAATGTTGTTGCAGTTTCCGAACCACTAATGGAATTGGTGGGAGAGGGGGAAAAACGTAAGCAAATTTGTTGGACCAATTTATCCATAGCGCATTGCCCTGGGACAGGTAGTGTGGGTACCTGGATGCGAGGTTTTGGCATTTTGCGTTCTGATGAGTGGCAAAGAGATCTATCTCTGGTTGTCCCTATCTTTGGAATAATGGCTGCAGTATTTGGTTGTGCAGTTCCCATTCGTGTATTTGTTCTGACTCTCTGCTTAGGATGTCTGCTATCTGATTTTGAACTCCTGGTAGGTGTTCGGCTAACAGATAGATCTTTTGAGGAATGGCCCATCTCCAAATGTCCTGTGCTAGTCTGGATAGTTGGAGAGAGAGTGTCCCCCCCCCCCCCCCCCGTTTTTGAATATAATACATTGCAGTCATGTTGTCTGTTCTGATCAGGAATGCTTTGTTGAGGATTTGCATCTGGAAAGCTTTTAATGCTAGAAACACTGCTAGTAGTTCCAGATAATTGATGTGCAGTCTTTTGCTGTACACTCCATTTTCCCTGTACTGTATATTTTCCATAAGCGCTCCCCATCCGGTGAGCGATGCATCCGCTGTTAGTATCACCTGTGGAATCAGTTCTAGGAACGACCGTCCCTTGGAAATGTTTGTTGTGTTCCACCACTTCAGAGAGCGATGTGTGCAGTCTTCTACCAACACCAGATCTGTAATCTGACCTAGAGCCTGATTCCACTGTCGCTAGACACTCTTGCAGCGGACGCATTTGTAGTCTGGCATATGGTATAAGCAGTATGCATGAGGACATCATCCCTAACAGTTGCATGAACATGCGAGCTGTTATTGAGTGTTGTGGTAGAAATTTTTGGATCAACGTGATCATTGCTGGGATCCTGACTGGATTGGGGTATACTTTGGCTTTTTCTGTGTCTATAGTAGCCCCTAGGTATTGTTGAATTTTTTTTGGTTGTAGGTGGGATTTTGTGTAGTTCACCTTAAACCCTAGCTGGTGCAGCAATTGAATGGTCTTCTGAAGACATTCTTCCTGTGACTTGGCTTTTATTAGCCACTCGTCCAAGTAAGGGAAGACATGTATTTGTCTTCTTAGGAGTGCTGCAACTACTGCTAGGAATTTTGTGAACACCCTTGGTGCTGTTGTGACCCCAAATGGAAGGACTTTGAACTGATAATGTTGTCCTTCTACAAATCTGAGGTATTTTCTATGGGCTTTGTGAATTGGGATGTGAAAGTAAGCGTCTTTTAGATCCAGTGTAAAAAGAAAGACCCCTTTCTTCAGTTAAGGAAGTACTTGTTGGAGCGTGACCATGTGGAAATGTTCCGAGTTTATGTATGCATTGAGAGGTCTGAGATCTAAGAATGATCTTAGAGACCAGTCTTTTTTGGGGATTAGGAAGTATAGGGAGTATACTCCGGTCCTTTGCTGGTGTTTTGGAACCTTCTCTATGGCATGCTTTTGTAGCAGAGATAGTACTTCTTGTTTTAACAGTGTCAGATCTTGACTCATTGGACGCTGTCTGGGGGGGATGTTTGGTGGGGTAGCTGTGAGTTCCAGGCAATAACCATGTTGGATAATCTGTCTCACCCACCTGTCTGATGTTTTCACAGAGGTAGGAACTGTGATAAACGTTCCCCGACATGTGTTACATGGTCTGGGGGGGGGGGGGGGGGGGGGGGGGGGGGGGAGTTGTTTTAAGTCACTGTTTTGGGGGTTGGGGAGTTGCGGTTGTTATTATTTCCGCGACCTCTACCCTTGTTGTTGTTACCTCTAACTGCCTCTTGAAATACCTCTGGGTGATGTTGGTGTAAAAGAGGTAGATTGTTGGCTTGTGCCTGTATTTTTTGACCCCCCCTCTATAGGTAGACCTACGAAAGGAACCCCTTTGAGTTGGCTGTTGTAATTCTCCCATTGATTTAGCCATCTTTTCTAAAGTCTCATCTGTTCCTGAGCCGAAAAGTGTTTTTTGGTCAAAAGGTTGGTTCAATAAAGATGTTTGTACTTCTGGTTTGAACCCTGAGACCCTAAGCCATGCATGTCTTCTTACATGATACTGGTGTTGATGGGTCTTGCTGCAGTGTCTGCTGCGTCTAATGCGCACTTAATGGAAGTGTTAGTTATTATCTTCCTTTCTGGTATGAGCTGGTCTGCCCTTTTTTGATGTTCGATGTTCTTTAAGGAGATGTGTGATGAGCTTTTCTAACTCATCATAATGCGCTTTATCATAACGTGCCAGTAGCGCTTGTGTATTAGCTATGCGCCAGCTGTTTGCTGCTTAGGATGCTACCCTTTTGCCTGATGCATCTATTAGCTTGGACTCTTTATCAGGAGGAGGAGCTTCTCCTGTAGATAATGAATTTGCTCTTTTACGAGCGTTTGTAACTACAAGCGAGTCCAGAGGTACTTGTACTTTGATAAATATTGGGTCCTTTGGGGCTGCCTTATATTTTTTTATCAATTCTTGGGTTTAATACCCTAGCCCTCACAGGGTCTTTGAATATGTCTGTTGTGTGATTGTGAAGACCCTTTAGCATAGGTAGTGTGCCTGATGTTTTGTGCAGCAGGTAGCGTTTCTAAAAGGAAACTCTATTTGAGGTTCTGTATGTAAATCTACTTTATGGTATTTAGCTGCCCTATTAATCAACTGCACAAAACCTGTATGATCATCAGGTGGTTAAGGTTTTGAGGGGTATAATTGTGGGTCGTTATCGTCTGACCCTGCATCATAATTTTCCCATGGGTCTTCCTCATCTGGGATAGTGTTGTCATCTCCATGAGGTTCTCCCTCCCCTGCATCACTGTCTACATCTGTTTGAGGTGTAGATGGTCTTGGTGTAGAAGGTGGAGGAATAGTTGGCCTAGTATGAGGAATAGGAGAAGAGCGTGAGTCTCTAGGCTGAGGAGAAAGAGGGGGAGTTGTATTTGTCCCCATTGTTCGCTTTTTAGGAGGAGGAGCTTTGTCATCTAGTTAGTTCATTCTTCTTTTTCGGTGATTGTGTCACCACTTTGCCAGTTTGTGGATCGATAAACCAAGTCTTTTGTTTTGGATCTGTCTGCTGCTCCTGTGTCGGTACCGAAGTTTGTGGTTCCGAAAGGTGCCTTTGCTTCTGACCGTCAATGTTCTGTTTTTTTGGCACCGAGAATTTGCTAGATTCCGATTTTTTCCTGTGTCGAGTAAGTCTTAGACGACGAAGCATGTTTCGGTTTCGACATGGAATGTTTTGATGCAGAGCTTTCCTTTGTATGGAGCTTCGGTGTCGATGTCGACCGTTTCTCGGATCCGACATGGTGGGAGGCCGAGAGTTTCGGTTTCTGTTTCGGTTTCGTTGCCGGGCCCGAAGGCAGGGCGTCGGAAACTTTCTTCGGTGGTCTGACCGGGCTCGAAGGCGGGGTCTGTTTTTTGGTAAGGGGACGTAGTCACTCACGGTTTGTTGGACGTCTATTTCCTCGACATCAGACTCGTCCCCTTCCAACCCAGACTCATCTTCCTGTTCCTCTTCTTCTTGGAGGTGTTGGTCTTCGAACAGCTCCGGGATTGCCTCAGACTGCATTCTTGAAACCTCGTGTCTTCGGGCTCGACTGTTTCGAATCGTCGACTTGGAGGAGAATGCTGCGCAGGCTTCGCAGTCCCTGGATTCGTGTTCAGGCGATAGGCAGAGATTGCACACCTCGTGTAGGTCCTTGTGTGGGAACTTAGCACCCCACGTTGGACATTTCTTAACCCCTTCCCTGCTCATGACGAGCTCAGCTCGTCATGGGGCACACTGGAGCTGTGCTTATGACGAGCTGAGCTCGTCATGAATAAAGTAGAATAGCAATTTCCAGCACCGGATGGGAATTGCCTTAGCAGCCAAGGTGTTAAATGTGAGTCCTTTCCATTGCCTCCGGACTGGACTACGTCGAGAAAGTGATGTAGTGTGGCTCACTGGTTCGTGTTGGCAGACCCGAGAGCAGAGGACGGCCCGGGACCAGGGTTCGATTCCCGGCGCGGCAGGTTTCTGGACCAGGGTCAGCAGACTCTATAATTCTCTCGCCTCGGTGCCCACTCTGATCAGCGATCACACTCGGCAACTCTGGGCATTAGCTTGCCTCATCTTCACTAACGGCCTTACCAGACCGCCGGGGATGCCTGGTTTCTCCCTGGAGATACCCATTAAGGGACCATCTCTCAGGGAAGCCAGGAAGGGTTTCGCAGCGGTCGAAGCGCCTTGGGACCCTCCGGGTAAGTAGTGCGCTATATAAATGCCTATACATACATACATACATGCCTCTCGTCGACGTAGAAGAAAGTGTTTTATTGTTGAAGTCGAAACGCGTCGGAATGGAAATGAAATCGCGTTCGATAACACTACCGTCAAATTGGAAAGGGAATACGCACCGAAATATCACTTCTTCTCGAAGTCTATCTGGAGCGCTTCGATCTTCATCCGAACCCGATGGCGGAAAAAAACAATCTAAGGATGGAGCCGATGCCCATGCGCAATAGCACCCAAAGGAGGAGTCACCAGTCTTGTGACGACAAGACTTCTCCAAGAGAAAAACAAGTGCAATCATCCGAGCCCAACACCAGATGGCGATCTATTCATAATGTGCCATCTGCAGCCCATATGCCTCGAACATGTATTTTCAAAGTCGACACTAAAAACTAGCAATATTATCCTATGGAAGAAAATTCAAGCCCCAGGAAGTTTCTCGTTACTTTTGTAATCCAGCACTGGACTCATAGGTTCCGCACTGGAATCTCTACCTAAGACAGGTAAGTAATTATGTTTTAGCAGTTGGTACGATTAAGGAATATTTGTAGTTTGCAAAAATAGACACAAAAGACATTCACAGAAAAGCAGTCAATGATTTCCTTTGGAAGAAAATTCAGGTTACTGGCATATATGGTTATAATTACTTTTGCGGTTCAGTACTGGGCTAAAAGGTACAGTACTGGCTTCTGTGTGATCACAGGTGAATAATTCGGAATTCGTTATTTGACTGATTTTAGATTAATATTTAAGTTTCAATACTACACACTTAAACGATTTTGAGTCAAACCAGTCAATATCATCCTATGGAAGGAAAGTGAGTTATCGGCTTTCAGGTGAGTACTCGACTGGTGAAGGTAAGGTTCTGGGCATAGATCTAGGGGTCTCCCAGGGTCGGAAAGGTACAGTAGTTACAGCTGCATCTTTCTTGCATTGGTATGCCCCCACTTTTTTCTTAACTGCCTTGGACTGAGTGTGCCCTGGGTTCCTGCCAACCAGGTACCCAGGGCCTGTGTTACTTCCCTAAAACTGTGTTACAACTAAAACCCAATTGACATCTCTGGCCACCTGTCAGCCCCTAGTAAATGGTACCCTAGGTACAAGGGCATGGTAGCCAGAGAATACCCCCCCAAGGGCTGCAGCACTCATTGTGCCACCCTCAGGGGCCCTGTACCCTGACACTCACACACTGCTTTTGCAGGCTGAGTGTCTAAGTACAGAACTAAACAGAGTCGACATGGTACACATCCCTGTGTGCCAGGCCCAAAGGACCCACTGCCCTGGCATACTTCAGTCACCCTCTAGCTGGGTGCCCTATGCCAGAGGTGTGGGCACATGTGCATGAGCCCTGTGCCCCTTCAGTGCCCAGGGCCATTCCTGGGCACTGTAAGGGCAGTGATGCCATTAAAAGTATATGGTGCTGGGAGATGGTCATTATGAACTCCACAGCACCATAATGGCTACACTGGAAACTGACAAGTTTGGTACCAAACCTCTCAGCACATTAAACCCGCACGGATGCCAGTGTGGGAGTTAATGTAAAATGCACTAGAGGTAATCTTAGAGATGCCCCCTGAAAACCTAACCTACAAACCACGACTGGGCTGAGTGGCTGCAGACGCTGCCACACAGCAGACATGTTGCTGGACCCCTGGGTGGAGACCCCCCCCGCTCTGCTGGGCCTGCAACCATGCACATTCTGGGTGAGGTGCTAGGTCTCATCCCCCCGGAGGGCAGAGGGAAGCTTCAAAGGCAAAACCCCTCTGAGCTTCTCCAGACCATTTGCTGGACCCAGCAGCTGGCCCCCAACAGTCCTGACCACTACTCTGGCCCAAAGACCCTCCTCGACGACTCAGACTACACCTGCAGCCTCAGGACAGAGCATCCCTCTGACCAGCAGGGGGTAAGATTTCCAGACCTCCAAAGACACCCCTGCACCGGGCGCCCAACGGCCCTCTGTGCCCAACTCCTGGGTGCCTACCTATCCTCCAAGACCCCAACTTACGCCTTTGTTCCCTTTTCAAGTTCCTCATTGAATAACATTGAGCGCCAGACGGCTCAAAAGCACCCTGCACCCAGCCGCAAGAGTGCCCCTGGCAGTGCAACCTTAGAAGATTTTGAGTAAAACCAGTCAATGTCATCCTATGGAAGGAAAGTGAGTCATCGGCTTTCAGGTGAGTACTCGACTGGTGAAGGTAAGTTTCTGGGCATAGATCCAGGGGTCTCCCAGGGTAGGAAAGGTACAGTAGTTACAGCTGCATCTTTTTTGCATTGGTATGCCTCAGCTTTTTTCTGAACTGCTGATGTGCTTGGACTGAGTGTGCCCTGGGTTCCTGCCAACCAGGTACCAGGGGCCTGTGTTCCTTCCCTAAAGGAAAATGCTACTTACCCGTATGCATCTGTTTTTGGCATGTAAAGCTGCAGATTCGTACACTTTTGCGAATGATTGCCACCTGGTGTTGGGCTCGGATGATTGCACGTTGTTGTCTTCTTGGAAAAAGTCTTTGTAGTCACCAGATAGGGGACTCCTCCCTTGGACAATACTGCGCATGGTCATCGACTCCATCCTCAGATTGTTTCTCGCCATGATGGGTAATGATGGAGTTAGTAGAATTAAAGAGAAAGGATGTCCATGCGTGTGCATCTAAGTTAGAGGAGTACCGGAACGGATACAAGTCCCGGGGTGGCGGGAGGGCGTGTACAAATAAGCAGCTCTACATGCCAAGAACAGATGCATACTGGTAAGTAGCATTTTCCGTTAGAGGCATAGGAGCTGCAGATCGTACACTTTTGAACGATTGTGCAGCAGTGTCTCCCCTAGCGGTGGTCGCTTGTATCCGTTGCAGCATACTGAAACAGTGTTCTAAGGACAGCTTGGCCTACAGCAGCTTGCTGCTTGGCTTGCACATCAACACAATAGTGTTTAGTGAAGGTGTGTATTGTAGACCATGTTGCTGCCTTGCATATGTCCTCTAGTGGTATATTTCCTAAGAAAGCCATAGAGGCTCCTAGTTTGCGAGTGGAGTGCGCTCTAGGAGAAACTGTTAGTATAAGTTTAGCTTTTTGATAGCATATTTGTACACACTTTACAATACATCTGGCAATTCCTCCTTTAGAGATGGGATTGCCTTAGTGTTGGGGAGAGAAAGATACAAATAGTGGTTTTGTCTTGCTGAAGGATTTAGTCCTGTCTGTGTAGTGTAACATGGCTCTTCTAACATCTACGGTGTTTAAAGCCTTTTCTGGGACAGAGTCCGGGTTTTGGAAAAACACAGGTAGTAATAACTTTTGGCAGGAATTTTAGATTAGGCCTAAGAACCACTTTGTTAGGATGTATCTGAAAAAATGGTTCTTGTATTGTGAATGCTTGTATTTCACCAACTCTTCAGAGAGAGGTGATGGAAACAAGGAAAGCAGTTTTCCATGTTAGGAATTGCAATTCACACTTGTTTTAAGGCTCTAAAGGGGGTCCCATAAGTCTTGTAAGGACCACGTTTAGGTTCCATACTGGAGCAGGTGGTAACCTAGGTGGGATTATTAGTTTTAATCCTTCCATAAATGCGTTGATTGCAGGTACTCTGAAGAGAGATAGATGTCTATTCTGTTAATAGGCTGCAATTGCTGCCAGATGCAGGTGAATGGAATAATAAGCTAAATTGGACCTTTGTAGGTGTAGAAGGTAGCAAATAATATTTTCGATTGAAACATCCAGTGGATCAATGTGATTATTGTTACAATATATTGCAAATCGTATCTACTTAGCGGCATAACATGCTCTGGTAGTGGGTCTTCTAGCTTCTTTAATCATGTTCATACAGTCGGTGGTAGGTTTAAGTAACCAAACTCAAAGACATCAGGAGCCAGATCGCCAAATTCAGTTGGCTTGGTTCTGGGTGTCTTATTTCTCCATGGTTCTGTGTTAACAGGGAGAGCGTGAGCCTTAATTTTTGATGTGGAACCAGTGAGATCTAGTAGTGTGATGAACCTCGGCTGATGTGCCCATGTGGGAGCTACTAGTATTAGTTTGAGAGACTGTTGTCCGAGTTTGGGCACTACTAGTGGAATGAGTAGGAGAGGCGGAAAAGCGTACGCAAATCTGCCTGACCAGTTCATCCATATCTCAGTCCCCTCCGACCGTGGGTGTGGAAAACTGGCGGCGAAGGTTGGGCATTTTGTATTTTCGTGGGTGGCAAATAGATCTGTGGATGCCCCCACATTTGGAAGAATGGTTGAAGAACTTGTGGATATATCTCTCATTCGTGAATCTGTTGTGAATGTCGACTCAACAGATCTGCTATCTGATTTTGAATTCCTGGAAGGTGTTCTACTGTCAGGTGTATGTTTTGAGGGATGGCCCATCTCCAAATGTTCTGTGCAAGTTGGGACAGTTGCAGAGAGTGTGTGTCCCCCCCCCCCCCATTTTTGTATGCAATACATGGCTGTCATATTGTCCGTCCGGATTAAGACAGCTTTGTTTTGTACTTGAAACGTTTTGAGTGCTAGGAAAATGACTAGCCGCTCTAGATGGTTAATATGGAACTGTTTTTGTTGGTTGTTCCACTGGCCTTGTGTGGTATAGTGTAAGAGATGGACTCCCCATCCTGTGAGGGATGCGTCTGTCGTGAGCACTATCTGTGGAACAGGTTCTAGGAAAGGCAGTCCTTTTGTCAAGTTTATGGTGTTCCACCATTGCAGAGAGCAATATGTACGGCTGTCTACCAACACCAGGTCTGTGAGTTGACCTTGAGCCTAATTCCACTGCTGTGCTAGACATTCTTGTAATGGGCGCATTTTCAGTCTTGCATGTGGAACTATGAAGATGCAAGACGCCATCATGCCTATCAGTCTCATGAACAGTAGCTTGGAGAGACTGCTGGTGTTGAAAAATAGTGACTAAGGTCTGAATGCTTTGTATACTGGCTGGACTGGGATACGCTAGAGCTGTAGATGTGTCTATGGTAGCTCCTAGATACTGATGAACGTGCGAACGCTCTAGGTGCGATTTGGTGTAGTTTATTGTAAACCCAAAGTCGTGCAATGTCTGACTTGTTTGTTGTGTGTTGGACAGACTGGTTGAACGATTTTGCTTTTATAAGCCAATCGTTGAGGTAAGGGAAGACATGTATCTGTTGTCTGAGATGTGCTGCTACTACTGATAAGCACTTTGTGAACACTTGTGGTGCTGTTGTGACCCCGAATGGCAGGACTCTGAACTGATAGTGCTGTCCTTGTATGACAAACCTTAGATACTTCCAGTGAGCAGGATGTATAGGAATAAAGTAGGCGTCCTTTAGGTCTAGTGTTGAAAGAAAATCTCCCTGTTGTAGTAGTGGGAGTACTTGTAGAGTGATCATGTGAAAATGACCCGATTGTATGTAATGGTTGAGGGGCCCGAGGTCGAGAATTGGTCTTAGTGTCCAGTCTTTCTTGGGAATTAGGAAGTACAGGGAGTAAACTCCTGTTCCCCGTTCCTCTAAAGGAACTACTTGAATAGCATCCTTTTGTAGAAGTGCTAGTACTTCCTGTTGAAGCAGTCATATGTTCTGTGGACATTGGACGCTGCCTGGGTGGTATGTTTGTGGTGGTTGCTGTGAGTTCTAGGCAGTAGCCATGTTGTATAATCTGTCTAACTGTGATAATCTGCCCCTCACAGGAGTGGAAAGCTGTAGGGGAAGCAGAGGGAAGTCACTGTAAAGATTCATTTATATGACATTAAAATAACAGTTACTGTTATTTTAATGTCATATAAATGAATCTTTTTTACTTGTGTTAATTAACTAATAAAAACTTGTTTTTTAAGCAGCTGTAGTCCATTGCTATATATCTTTTGATCTATAGGTGATTCGATGTGTTAAATTGCCTAGGTTGTTACTTCTCAAATATGTTTTTTCCCTGACCTAGGAATTACGAAATTAGTCTATTCAGGGGGTCCTTGTTACATACGCAATTGTTCCTCCTCTAAAGTAACCTTTGTTAGAGGAGGTCAGTGTGTGCGTTTTAAAAGATGCATCTGTGCCGGTTTGCTTAGATCCTCCTCTATAAAAGGAGCGGCGAAAAGAACTTCTAGTCGGTGTGGATTGTAATGCACCCATAGACTTAGATCTGTCTTTTTTCACCTTTTCTAGTGTGTTGTCTACTTCCAGCCCTAACAATTGGTTTTGATTGAAGGGCTGGTTCAAGATGGTAGTCTGTACCTCTGGTTAAAACCTGAATGCGTAACCAAGCAGGACGTCTTAGTATAACACTAGTATTGACTGCTCTGGATGCTGTGTCAGCTACATCTAGTGCACATTTAATTGAGGCATTGGATATTAATTTTCCTTTTTGTATGAGCTCTGCTGCCTGATCATGTATTGATCTGGGAGGTGCTCTATTAGTTTTCCTAATTGGTCGTAGTGAGCCCCGTCATAAGAGTAGGGCTTGTGCATTTGCTATGCGCCATATGTTTGTTGCCTGCGCAGCAATCAGTTTCCCCGACGCATCAATAACTTTCTTTGTGAGGCAGGGGCGTGTCACCAGAAGTCTGGGAATTGGCTCTTTTCCGTGCATTAGACACTATCAAAGAGTCTAGTGGCAGATGTCTCTTAATATAGACTGGATCAGATGGTGCTTGTCTATACTTCTTTTCTATTTTCTTGGATTTAATACCCTACATCGTACCGGGTCTTTAAATATTTCTGGAGCATGTTTAATGACTCCTTTGATCATGGGTAGTATTTGTGTAGACCTTTGTGACTGCTCAAATGTATCCAGTAAAAAATCCTCATCAATGGAATCAGGGTGCATTGAGACCCCGTGGTAAAGAGCAGCTCTATTTAATAGATGATTAAACCCAATACTATTTTCTGGAGGGGAAGGTTTTGTTGGGTAGTACTGAGGATCAGGAATGTCGGGCACATTGTGTGGTGGTAAACCATATATATCGTCATCTTTAGGATATTCTGGATTGACATTTTCATCTAAAGGGTATGCATGTGGCTCTGGTACGTCATTCCCCCCCACCTAGATCATACTCTTCGTCAGTGTGGTGTGATGATGCAAGAGATTGAACAGGAGAAACTGTAGGTTCAATGTAAGGAGGGATAGGAGAGGAAGAAGGTTAAGGAGAGGAAGGGGGCATTGGAGAAGTTGCACAATCCTTTTTGGCAGGAACCACAGGTAGAAGTGGTGTCTGCTGGTCTCTTGTAAGGAATTGCTTCCACATGTCCAGTTTTTGGATTAATATGGACTTTCCTTTGTTTAGGATCTGGTCTAAACAGTTCTTCCTCCTCTACAATCTTCATCGGCATCGATTTTTTCGGTGCCGATAGGGGTTGTTTTCTGTTTTTTGCTGTAGGAGGAGTTAGAGTCCTGTGGCAAATTTTTCGGTGCTGAAGGTGGTTTCGACTTGGTAGGCTTGTTAGACGGTTTAGGTGTCTCTGTATCAGGCCTTGAAGTCTTTGGTACCAAGGTTGGAGATTTTGGAGTGGAGACAGGTCTCGTTGGCCCTGCGGCACCGGACTCTGGCTTTCCATCTTTATTTTTGGAACCGGAAGGTTTCGGAGTCGAAGCTTTCAGATCCGGTACGGTCTCCGGCACCGATGCATCTTTTGGTTTGGGTGCGCTTGGTCTTCGGTGTTGAAGAGTCCTTCGGTGTCTAAGGATGTATGTGCTTTGGTGCCAATGGAGGTGGTGGAATTGGCTCATGTGGTTTCGTCGATGCCGAGGCACCGGAAGGCGTCGTATTTTTCCTCGGATCAGAGCCCGAAGGCGGGGCATCTGAGGGGATATTTCGGTCTCGACTGGGTCCCATGAGCCGAGTGCTGACCGTTGCTTTTGGCTTGGGTAGTGTATGTTGTGCAGGGCAAGAGTACTCACGGGTTGCCAAGATGGAATCGAGTCGTCTGAGTCCTCTGCCCCCGATATGATCTGGAGATCAGGCGAGTCTTCCTCGGCGACGAGTGGAGCCTCGTCCTCGGACGTCCTCTTCGACGATCTCCTCCTCAAAGATGGCCTCCGGTGCTCGCGCTGATCTCCTTATCTCATGTCAACTTGCCCTCCGATCCCCAATGGTCTTCAATCGGAAGGCTGCACAAGCTGTGCAGGTCGACTCGTCGTGTTCAGGCGATAGACCGAGGTTGCAGACCTCGTGATGGTCCCTATGAGGGATTTTTGCTCGACAAACCGGGCATCTCTTGAACGGAGTTCTGTCCATGAGGCATAGGCCGTACGGCGCAGATAGGCCCAACGGCCCACGTCGACGCACCATTATGTAGCTGGTGATGTCGAAAAGTCTATTCGATGTCGAAAATGTTTGTATAAAGTTTCACGCTTCGAAGTTGCCGAAAAAGTCTTTTCTAGCTGGAGCGGTAACCTTTCATCCGAACCCAGTGGCGGAAAAAAAACAATCTGAGGATGGAGTCGATGACCATGCGCAGTATTGTCCAAGGGAGAAGTCACCTATCTCGTGACTAGAAAGACTTCTTCCAAGAAGAAAACAACCTGCAATCATCAGAGCCCAGCACCAGGTGGCGATCTATTGCAAAAGTGTACGATCTGCAGCTCATATGCCTCGAACACTGTTACAACTAAAACCCAATTGACATCTCTGTCCACCTGTCGGCCCCTAGTAAATGGTACCCAGGGCATGGTGACCAGAGACCCCTGAGGACTGCAGCACTTATTGTGCCACCCTCAAGGGCCCTGTACCTTGACACCCACACACTGCCTTTGCAGGCTTAGTGTCTAAGTACAGAACCAAACAAAGATATGAATGTCAGCAGCCCTACATGCCAAGAACACATTCATACTGGTAAGTAGCATTTTCCGTTCGAGGCATGTGGGCTGCTGAATTCATATCTTAGCATAGACTGTATAGCAGTATCTCCTCTAGCAGTGGTCGCTTGTACCAGCTGCAGCAGTTTGAAAAAGTCGAGGACAGCCTGACCTTTAGCAGCTTGCTGCTTTGCTTGCATGTTTACACAGTAGTGTTTAGTGAAAGTGTGCATGGTAGACCATGTAGCCGCCCTACATATAAATAAACAAGAAGAATCCTACTACCAGTGTGTAAAAAGGAAAAAAGGGGGGAACACTCAGTGTTGTGTAAAATACCCCTCACACACCAACAGGCCCCTTGGTGTCATGCTTCATCATCGGGGTCTTCGCACCCCGCTAAAGGGATGCGGCACGCTGCGACTACGCCGGAGCGTTGACAAATTAGACTATGTGTGGTGTGTGTTGAGTGTAAGTGAAGGGGAATAGATGTGAGTGGGAGGTGTAGTGAAAAATTAAAAAGTACCTGGCTAGTGGGTAAAATGAAAAAAACTTTATTTCGTACCCCTGGCTGGTGCTGTTAAAAAGTGTGCAAAAGAACGAGGTTTTTTTGTCTTAATTAAGGACAGAACCTCTGGTGTGCGTCGACATGTTTCGGTACTTGTGTACCTTCTTCAGGACGGGGCACAACTTCCCAACCCTACTCACGTTTTTCTAAGAAAAATGGGGTTATTTTAATTTTTCTAAAAAGTGATAACACTCATTAAAGACGGCTACAATGTGCCTACAGCGGTTCTCTGGATCATGTAATTACATGTCCTGAAAAAAAAAAAAACCATTAGGTTTGGTTACCATATAGGATTGGCTCAGACAGGTGCAGTCACCTGGAGCCCCAAACAGTTAATTAAACCTGTAAAGGAAAACAGACATACAAAACACACAACATATAAGACACTTTTAGGGTTTTTTTGTACTTATTGTCTTTGGACATACTCATGGTCTTTGCTGTCTATTGCCTCATGAGCAAGTCCTGAGCATCAAGGTAGGTAGGTGGATCCACAATCTATAAGGATAGAGAAGTGGATTCAGTGTTGTTGCTTTTACTCACTTTTTAACTCCGCCATACACCTAGACAGGCTGGACTTTGTTTGAAAAATACTCACGAAATCCGCCCTACATATGTCTTCTAGTGGAATACTTCCTAGGAAAGCCATGGATGCCCCCATTTTGCGCGTTGTGGGCTTTTGGGGGGACTGTTAGAGTGTGCTTAGCCTTTTGATAGCATATTTGAATGCATTTAACTATCCAGCTGGCTATCCCTTTTTTTGAAATGGAGCTACCCTTATGGTGTGGTGAAAAAGCAACAAATAGTTTTGTCTTTCTGAATGATTTAGTTGTCAACGTAATATAGCAGAGCCCTTTTTACATCTAGTTTGTGTAGTCCTTCCATAAAAGCTTTGATAAGTGGTATTCTGAACAGGGACACGTGTTGTCTATTTTGGAGATATGCTGCTATAGCAGCAAGGTGTAGCCTTATGGAAGAGTATACCAGATTGCATGTTTGCAGATGTAACTAGTAACAGATTATGTTTTAGATGGAGGCATCTAATGGATTGATTTGGTTATTCCAATAAATTACAAATCTTTTCCATTTAACTGCGTAGCATGCTCTAGTAGTTAGGCGTCTTGCTTCCTTGATAATGTTCATACAGTCTGGAGACAAGTTAACATATCCGAAATCTAAGACTTCAGGAGCCAGATCGCTAGGTTTATCCGATTGGGATCTGGGTACCAGATTTTTCCATGGTTCCGAGTTAATAGCTGTGGCGATAGGCGCAGTCTTTAGTGGGGAACTACTGAGAGTTCTAGTAGCGTTATGTACCATGGCTGTCTTGCCCATGTGGGAGCAACCATGATCATTGTGAGTGACTGATGCTTTAATTTGCGTGCCACTGATGGAATCAGTGGTGTTGGTGGAAAAGCGTACACAAATTTGCCTGACTAGTTCATCCATATCGCATTGCCTTGTGACAAGGGGTGTGGGTACCTGGCTGCAAAGGACTGGCATTTTGAGTTTTCTTTTGTGGCAAACAGAGCTATCTATGGATGCCTTCACTTTTGGAAGAATGGTTGGAGAACTTGAGGGTGAATCTCCCATTCTTGTATCTGTTGGCTGTGTCTGCTTAGTAGATCTGCGATCTTATTTTCCATTCCTGGTAGGAATGTTCTGCCATGAGAAAGATGAGAATTGCCCACCTCCATATGCTCTGTGCTAGCTGAGACCGCTGCGGAGAGTGTCCCTCCCCGTTTCTGGATGTAGTACATGGCTGTCGTGTTGTCTGTCCAGATTAACACAGCCTTGTTGTACAAGCATTTCTGGAAGGCTTTCATTGCTAGAAATACTGCTAGCAACTCTAAGTGGTTGATATGCAGTGTCTTTTGCTTGACTATCCGGAGCCCTTGGACTGTGTATTGAAGTAGGTGGGATCCCCAACCTGTTAGTGATGCGTCCGCTGTTCATACTAATAAGTCATTTGTAAAGTGCCTGGCTACACAAGGAACTGTGTGTCCCCGCGCTAACTGCTGATCAAATGCCCAAGGGGCCGAAGATGACAAGGCCGCAGGACTTACAGAATAGGAAACAAGTGTGTTTTTAGTTCCAGCCGGAATCTAATTTCAGACGGCTCCATCCTAAGATGCAGAGGGAGAGCGTTCCAGTGTTTGGAGGCCAGATACCTAAATGAGCGTCCGCCCATTCTGGCCCCTAGGATGCGGGGAGTTTTAAACAGCATCACGCCAGACGATCTTAGGTTCCGGGTTGGGCGATGAATGACAAGGAGATCTTTAAGGTAGTCCGGGCCTTTATCTTGGGCAATGCGGTGCGCAAAGGGGAGGACTTTACTCGCTCCCTGATGGGGAGCCAATGGAGTTTCGCCAGGGCTGACTTCCCCGAGGCTCTGCGCGGGAGCCCAAGTACTAGGCGAGCGGCGGCATTCTGCACGCACTGCAGTTGATGAAGGGCTTTTTGATTTAGTCCTATCAGCATGGCATTTCTATAATCCAGGAGTGGAGTCACCATAGCATGGACAATAGTTTTTCTGGCTGCGGGGGGGAGAAGGTCTAAGACCTTACGAAGAACCTTCAGTAAGCCAAAACACCTCCCTGTGACCTTGTTGACATGGGTCTTATACGAGAGGCTAGAGTCCAGCATTACACCAAGGTTTCTTACTGACTCCTTTGGGATGGGGGGCTCCCCAATTCATCATGCCACCAGAGTCGTGACCAAGCGGATGATGCTCTCCCAACCAAAAGCAGCTCAGTTTTGTCGCCGTTAAGGCGCAGGCAGTTATTGTTCATCCAAACCGCTACTGCTGACATGCAGTTCGAGAAATTGCCTGCGTCTTCTCTGCGGTCTGGTGTGAGCTTGAACACCAGCTGTGTCGTCAGCGTAGCTAACAATATCCACCCCAAATGCTTCCACCAAACGAGCCAGGGGTTCCATATAGATATTGAACAAAGTAGGGCTCAAACTAGAGCCCTGAGGAACCCCGTGGCTTACCTTGCGTAGGGAGGATCTGAAGGGTGGACAATGAAGCTGAAAGCTTCTGTTGGCTAAGAAGGATTGTAGCCATGCATACGCTGACCCCGTCACCCCCATCTGTGTCAGGCGGGACAGCAGCGTAGAGTGCAGCACGGTGTCAAACGCTGCACTAAGTTCTAATAAAATCAACGCTGCTGTCTCGCCTTCATCCACTAGTAGCCTTATGCGCTCGGTGGAGTACAGAACAGCCGACTCAGTGGAGTAGTTCGCCCTGAATCCCGATTGAGATGAGTGGAGGAGGCTTTCCTTTTCTAGATGTTCCATAAGCTGCCTATTGGCAATCTTTTCCACAATCTTTGCACAATAGGGAAGAAGGGAGATGGGGCGAAGGTTTTGGAGTTGCGTTGTGGGAATGTTGGGTTTTTTCTTCAGGGGGATAACCTGAGCAGTTTTCCACGCATCAGGCACGTGACATTCCTGAAAAGATAAGGTGACCATACTGCTGATGTAATCGAGTAGCACTTTCTCCATAACTCCCTTACACCGAGCCGCAGGGCAAGCGTCAGATGGTGATCCGGATAATGTGCTATTAGCTATTTCTAATAATTCATGTCTTTCAGGCATAGAAAAACATGTAAGCTGAGTTTTCTGTGAGGACATAGCTCCTGTATCCTCAGGCATGGTTAATGGATTGTTGCCAGCTGTAAAGGTGGCATGAATTTGATCCACAAAATAATCAGCTATAAGATGACATAACTCAGCGGAGTAGGTATCTTGAGCCTCCAGCCTGGATGAGATCGTAAGTTCTCTATAAATACTAAAGAGTTCTTTAGTAGGGTCGCTTGCTGTTTCAATTCTATTTTTAAAATAGATGCCCTTTTCTGATCTTACTAATTTCTGGTACTTTTTCATCTCTATTTTATAGCAGACATTGAGTTCAGGGGCATAGTTCTGTCTCCATCTCCACTCCACCGTTTTGCATTTGGCTTTAGCCAATCTAAGTTTCTCCGAAAACCACGGAGAAGCTCTAGATTGCCTTATCGGTGGTTTGCTCACCCAGGGTGCTACCTCGTCCAGGGCATTAGACATCCAGTTCTCATAGTTGCTCCATGCTTCCTGTAGAGTGCTACCTGGGGACGGGGGATTTTTTTGTAAGGCACGTTCAAATAATTCAGAGGAAAACTTTTTCCAGACCCTGCGCTTTTGTGGTAGGGGTTTTTTAAATTTAATTAATGGGGATTCATTTATAATTTCGAACGGGACCATGCTGTGATCTGACCAGATCAGCTGGATCAAGGGTAGGACCCTGACACCTTCCCAATTAGAAAAAATTGGGTCCAGGGTGTGGCCCAGCTGGTGCGTGGGAGCTATGGATAATAGTCCTACCCCAACGGAGTTCAGTGCTGTAATTACGATTTGTGCCTCTCTACACTCTGTCTTCGAAATGGAGTTTTAGATCTCCCAAGACCAGAAACCTATTATGTCTAATTGCAGGCTGGCTTACTAGATCTAGGAGTTGGTTTCCAAAATCCGCCACACTCCCTGGGGGACGATATATCAGTAATCCATTTATTATCTGCTTAGGATCTACTTTTAGGGTAAATATACCGCATTCACTGTTGGGTAAGGTGGTTTTTGTGAGAGTACATTCTAATTCAGATTTATAGATTAGGGCTAGTCCCCCACTACGTTGTTTTAGTCTGTCTAATCTCAACAGACTGTAGCCCGGGGGGGACTGCATCGAGAGTCTCAGGGGAAGATGTTTCTTCCAGCCAAGTTTCTGTAAGAAACAAGGCATCTGGCTCTCTACTAAGCAGTAAATCATGTAACTCATCTTTGTGTTTCCTCATTGACCTGCAGTTTAATAGTAGCAGTTTTAGCTTAGTTACTCCCTTTTCCTCCCCTCCAGGCAGTGGCAGAGGTAGATTACATATCTTACAGCGTGAGGGTAGTAAATCCGCTCGTAAAGTATGGTAGCATCTACTGTCCAAATGTTTACTGAGTGACATCAGACCCATTTTAGAATAATAAAGTCGATGTTGAGACATATCCTGCGGTACTGCTGGTTCTGAAAGACTGGAGGGTCCTGCCGCTTGCCCCGGTCGTTCGCAGACGGGCACAGACTGGAAGGACTCTGGCTTGACTCCGGCGCGCCCGCTGAACGCGTCCGCTGCGCAGAGCCATGGCCGTATGTTTTTATAGAGGCGCCCGAGTGACAGGAGAGGAAAGCCCACTCCAAGATGTCCGCCACTGAGCTCTTAGCTCTGTCCCTCGGTGATGACGGCCCTAAATCGGCCAGTGGGTGAGGGGGAGGCAAGTAATCTGCCAAACACCTAACAGAGTCACATAAATGTTGTAATTAGAGGACAATGAGTCCTACAACCCAAAATCGGTGCGCGATTAAAAGCGCCGAAATGGAGAGCAGCGTGAAGCGCCGGTGGGGGAAGGACACAAGGGATGGGTGAATCAAGGTATTAAAACAGTTTTTAAAATTAAAAACAACCACCCGGCTCAAGCCTCAGGGGTCAAATATCAGCCTGCATACTACTTGTGGAACTGGCTCTTGGAACAATCACCCCTTGGAAAGTTTTTGTGGGTTCCACCACTGCAGAGAGTTGTGAGACTGTCTACCAACACTAGGTCTTTTCGTTGTTCTTGAGCTTGGTTCCACTGTCGTGCTAGGCATTCCTGCAATGGACGCATGTTAAGTCTGGTATGAGGGACAACGAATATGCAGGACGCCATCATGCCTAGAAGCTGCATGAACACTAAAGCTGGCAAGGAGTGTTGTAGCTGAAATCTTTGAATCAGAGACTGCATGTTGGCTATCCTGGCTGGATTCGGATATGCCTTTGCCACTGAGGTATCTATTGTTGCTCCCAGATATTGTTGTATGT
Organism: Lissotriton vulgaris; assembly: GCF_964263255.1. NCBI lineage: Eukaryota > Metazoa > Chordata > Amphibia > Caudata > Salamandridae > Lissotriton > Lissotriton vulgaris. The sequence goes on from NC_141694.1 coordinate 362,474,111, forward strand.
GGGAGGGATGCCGATGTGATTTTGGGTAATTTATGGAAAATCTCAGGCTGCAGTAGCTGGATTGTCTGAGACGTATGGTTTGCACACTGTGTGTATGAGTTGGCTTTTATGAGCCAATCGTACAGGTAGGGGAACACATGGATGTGTTGAATTCTGAGGTGTGCTGCTAGGTATTTTTTTTAAACCCTTGGAGCTCCGAAGGGGAGAACATTGGATTGATGGTGACCTATTGTGAACCTGAGGTATTCCTGTGAACCTGAGGTATTTCCTGTGAGCTGGATGTATAGGTATGTGAATATATGCATCTTTGAGGTCGAATGAAAAGAGGAAGTCACCTTGCTGGAGTAACGGGAGTACTTGTAGAGAAAGCAAAAATTACCTTCCAAGCACTGGAAAGAGCTGCGAAGTAAGAGACCTCAAAGTGGTGGGAGGGAGCATCTCTTAAAAAATATCTGGAACACAATCTCATCCCACAAGGCCTCCGTATACTTATCTTCCCACCCATAGAAACTACATCGCCAGAAAAACTACAACTATGGGAAGAAAATCTACGCACCGCATCCAATAATACGATGACAACTTATAGACATTGCACAGGAGGAATACGAAACAAATAAAAAGGAAGTAGACACTAAGCGAATTGAAGAGGCCAATTGGGGAGAAATCACCACAAAAAATTATGACATCCTGAGCAAATTTCTGGACGAATTTGAAGATATTATACAGAGGAAAAATCGCAAATTTAGACGCGACCTTGATGACTACCAACAGGGAAGAGTCTATACATTTGCTCAAAAGTACGACAATATCAACACCACAAGTACTAGCAGCAATACGAACACACCAATTCAGACTCCAAGTTCTTCTGAGGCCGGATCAGTGGAAGACCTAACAACAACAAAAAATCTTCACCCTCAGGTACATTTTCGGGAGGAAGTGCAACGACATCGCTTGGGGAATGTACAGGAAAACCGACAACGACCACCAAACCTAGGGACACCAAAACCCAATACACCAGGTGTACAAACCAGAGCAAGAATGAAGGAACAACACTTGACAAAAACCTAACCAACAACTTAGTTTTGAACTTATCTACAGAGGTCTTATCAGAAACACACAATCAAATTCTCAATAAAGGCCTTTCGTTTTGCCCCACGGCAAATTGGGACCTGGTTAAAACAAAAGTCGACCTCTTTAAGTTTACAAGGAAACTCAAGCTTCAATCGTTCTTCAATGAAAACCCAAAGCGACAGTATACTACCTACACCAGTCAACAAACAAGTGACATGTCAGCACAGGACTTGGAAAATAGTAATCTATTATTACATCTTGCGACAGACTCTGACCCAGACCACTTAGAGCTATTAACAACGGCAGATGACCTGGGCATTGACATTTTTCACTCAAAACCCAGCATGTTAAAGAAAAAAACGAAGTTTACTCCCTCACTACCAGCAGGTAACTCCATTGATATGTTTTCAAAAAGAGTATCTGAGGATTTAGATAAGGAATTTCAGAAACACAAAGCCAAACAGATACATCCCCAACAATACCTCTGCAAAGGAAAGAGCTGCTCTAAAGGAATTGAAATGCAATGAAAATTTAACTTATCAAAGAAGCAGACAAAGGGGGGAATGTTGTCCTCCAGTTGTCTTTGGCTTCCAACAGGTAGTCATTAGTGTTTAGGAGAACGAGACATGCTATTAACTGCTGGACCATAATCCTACCCAACAAATTCAAGACAAACTAATCACACTGCTGGATCGCTGGCATGAAAAAGGCTTAAGCACGGAAGAAAAAAATCTACTCATCAAAAATCCCATAACACCTACACTATATCTGTTGCCAAAGGTGCATAAACCAGGAAGAATACATAAAGGTCGACCGATAATAGCAGGCATAGATTCCATCTGCTCAAATGTGGGAGCACTCATAGATGCGGAACTACAACCTCTAATGAAAGCGTTACCGTCCTTCCTAAAAGACACTAAAGATGTCCTACAAAAGCTCGAAAACCTAACATGGCAAGATGACTACCTATTAACAACAATTGACATCTGTAGTTTGTACACCTCAATCAAACATTCTGATGGCCTAGCTGCAGCAAGAAAATATCTACAGACCAGATCAGTCCATCTAACTGAGCGAAATAAAATGATCCTGGACTTACTAGAATTCCGTCTTCTCCATAATTACTTCCTCTTCAATGGCAAGTACTATGCCCAAATGCAAGGGACTGCGATGGGGGCCAAATTTGCCCCGCCCTACGCCTGCCTCCTGATGGGAGCAGTCGAAAAACACTGGCTCTGGCAAGAAAGATCTGATAATATCAGCGACAATATATTAGGATTCTCCAGAAGCAGGAATCTACGCGATATACTCTGCCCCTCTCTTTGAAGCAAAAAACAAGCCCAGGGCCTTTCCACAACAAATCGCAGGCTTCTACACATGCACAAACTGCTCAATCTGTAAACTAGGCAAATCCAAGACCAAAGAAGTCAACATAAACGGACAAAGATATAAAATCAATGATTTCATCAACTGTGAAAGCACAAACACAATATACCTGATCACTTGCCCGTGTGGCAAAAATTACATTGGAAGCTCAAGGAGACCCCTGAAAATTCGTATTCAGGAACATTATCGGAATATCCACAAATCAGACACAAGACAATCATTGGTGGAACACTATTTGCAACATCATGAACACAACCTAACATTCTCCTTTGTAGGTATCAAAAGAGTAAAGACACCAAAACGTGGCGGAGATCTAGACCGCCTTCTGCGAAGGGAAGAGAGCTCACTGATTATAAAAATGGAAACAGTAGAAAAAGGCCTTAATCAAGAATATGAATGGCATCACTGGCTGTAACCACCTGCGGAAGCTAACCAGAACTCTGATTAAGGAAGCTGTAGCTTTTCTACTATTATGGCCATATACTTCTGATAGACAATAGAAGGACTTCTAAAGCTCTAAAATGGCTAATCTGTGAACATTATCCACCTTGCCATGAATATTACATCTTCTGGAACCTATATACATTGATCCAAGCTAATAATGTTAGATCAAACATGTGTTGTCCGCATCTCACATACTGTCCTACACTGATTGTGATGACTGTCTGTTTCTATTTAGTCTGTGTGGGAACCCATCCCTCTAATATGCATAATATTGTTGCAGACCATTCTGAGAAACAAGTGCATATCTCTCCATGGTACACGTTAAATTAACCTTCCACTAATACTTACTGTCCCATATCCTAACTTCATAAAAATTAGACCTGTGTCTAGACACAACAAGTCGTAACAATTCACCACTCCAATATGGCGCCCTCAATATATCTAGTTTACAATTCTATTGACAAACTATGGAATGTTGTGACCTTCCCACGTTTCTGTACTTTCATAGACTTCCGCAATCCGCACTCAGCATATCTGCACCAATGATAAATTACAGGCTGGAAATTTTTGCTTACAGCACGTTCCTCGTGTACATTGTTTTCTGTCCCAAAATCGACGAGTATAGTGATCCGACCTCTCCAATATGGCGGAACACATATTTATATACAGTCCTTTCTCGAGTGTGACCACACTGAAATGGCTGCGCATTAACATCCGGGTCATTGACAACAAACTCCACTTAAAAATAAATACACTCTATAAACAAGAGCTAATTATCCCTACTCCGTTTGTCCCCGCTGTTAAGCGAAGGTATTTTCTTGAACCAACTAAATAAAGAGACCAACATCGGGAGACCTTAACTTACGGGTCAGCCACACTCTGCCTCCGGATTAAAAGTGGCAGCAGGCGGGTTACCAAACGCAAAAGCGGCCATTTCCGAGCGGAGGAATAAGACGACACCCGAGGATTACACCCTGAGAAGTAAGTGGTTTTCACCCGCTATTCAGACTCCCGCTAGGTGGAACTCTCGCCAGGACCAAGTTACCGTCCGTTGCCGACTGCAACTTCTATTTAATACCGGACGCCCAACTTGCCGCATTATGACTTAGTGTCGGCTTTTTAATTCCTGCTAAACGCGACAGCTCTAATAATACTCCGTAATACTTTCCTCGCATAAAGCTAACCCTCAACAATCCGCTAATGCTTTTAATTTTGTCCCAGTTCTTCAATAATGATGCCTTCCCTCGGGCTGTAGGACTCAAGTTTTAAACAACTGTACTCTTAATTATTCGCCCCACAAAGTAGGTTTCAATTTAAACAATTCTTTTTTTGGGCCTCACAGCTACACCTGCCCCGCAAATATTCAAAAATAACCCAAGATAAAAGGGTATATGGCCAATGCAACGTATTCTGGGGAGTAAATTAAATGGAAGTGAAGGCACTACTATGTGAAACATGCCTAAACTTACTGGAATGAAATAATGTTTTTTTTTTCGTATAATGCCTTGTATAAAATGCTCTTACATACAATTTTAATGCACTGCTCTGAATGTATACATATTATATTTGACAGATCGAAACTTGGAAAATAATCGGAAATTTTGAAAACAAGTCAAAATTGTGAAGATCTGTAAAATGAACATATGATATTGTAAATAGGTATGGAGAGGATACTTTTGAACTTTTTCTTTCGCCTTACACTTTACTGGCGGCTTATCCTGATCACTTATGATTATACCACCTTGGTCATGCTAGTTTACCCTGAATTCTTTGAATTGCACTTCTTTTAAATATCCTCACTAAAACGTTAGCCATAAACCACTAAATCTCTAAATCACAGCGGAGACAAACTTAAGACCACTATGTATCCGTCTTCCCTCCTGTACTTTATAAATATCACTGGGCTTTCTCCTATCTATCAATTCTCTTTAGTACACTCACACTCCCAAATCACGTTAGTCTTTTTTCCTAGCTCACACTTACTCACCTTTCCTTTTTCCATCTCACAGGTACTTGGGTCAAAGGCTTCCTGTTTTAATTATTCACGCTTATAGTGGTTACTCTTTTTTGATTTTACAGCCTTGAAAAAGCCCCGGCGAAACGTGTCGGCTGTTCATGTTTTAACCTCATTTAATAAAAGTAATTTTTCTACATCATATGGACTCCTGATTCGGATTACGAAAGCAAGGATTCAGCCTAAGGATATTAATAATTTGGTCAAACGCACTCATCACCCCTTCAAAGACTGCTCGAGTATGTATTGGTTCAGAGGTCCGAGTTTCAATATTGGTCTGAGGGACCAGTCTTTTTTGGGAATAAGGAAGTATAGGGAGTATACTCCTGTCCCCTGATGTTTAAAAGGGACTGGCTCTAAGGCTCCCTTTTCCAGCATGGATGTCACCTCTTGTAACAGCGTGATGTGTTCTTTGGACATTGGACGATGTTTGGGTGGTATGTTGGGTGGAGTAGAAGAGAGTTCCAGGCAATAACCATACTGGATAATTTGTCTCACCCACCTGTCTGTGGTAATTGCGTTCGACTGGTAGGAATTAGGTTAGTTTGCCTCAGACTGGTGTTGAGTGGTCTAGAGGGAGAGTGAACAAGTCACTGTTTGGTGGCGGTGGAGGCTCTGGTGTGGTTCCCGCCACATCCTCTGCCCTTGTTATTGTTACCTCTCTAACCTCCTCTGTTGGATCCTTTATTAAAGGTGCTCTGAGTATTATTTTTGAATGTAGAGGAAGTTTGGGATGTGTTGCCTCTACCTGAACTTCGAAAGGAGGAGCGGCGAAAGGAACTCCTAGATTGTTGAAACTGAAGTGCGCCCGTAGACTTAACAGTATCAGTATCTTTTTTCATCTTTACGATGGTGTCTACTGCAGGGTTAAACAAGAAATATTGGCTAACTGGCTGGTGGAGGATGGTTGATTGCACTTCATTCTTAAATCCGGAAAGGAGCAGCTACTCATGCCGGCGTAGTAATACGCTAGTGCTGATGGACCTGGCTGTTGTGTCAGCTGCGTCAAGTGCACATTTAATGGAAGAGTTTGGGATTAATTAGCCTTCTTGTATTAGGTTGTTCGCTTTAGCTTTAAAACGTTTTGGCAGGTGTTGTAGTAAACCCTCCAGTTGGTCATAATGTGCTCTATCGTAGCGTGCTAATAGAGCTTGTGTGTTTGCAACTCTCCAAGTATTTGGTGCTTCAGATGCCACTCTTTTGCCTGAGGCTTCAAATATATTTGACTCCTTGTCAGGAGGGGGAGCATCTCCTGTTTGGGAACTAGCTCGCTTTCGAGCGTTTGATATAACTAGTGAGTCTAAAGGCAACTGTGACTTAATATAAGAAGGGTCTGTAGGGGCTGCTTTATACTTTCTCAATTCTGGGATTGAGGACACGCGCTCTGGCTGGGTCTTTAAATATGTCTGGCGCGTATTTTAGTACCCCTTTTTAATTCTTTTTTATTAATTATAGATAAACAGTGGTGTTGGTCACACATTCAATACAGTGGATTACAAATATTCCTGGTAAACCCTTCATTACATATCTTAGGTGGTTACAAGCAAGTGGTTCAGTCATTCAATGAGTATTAGGTCTTACAGGTTGGTCGTCAACCGGGGCAACATGCGGGGGTTCGCAGATATGACCCCTGTACTCGTTCCAGTTGGTCCAAACACCAATCCACTTCCGGGGAAAGCTCTGGCCACATATGCCATCTTTTCCTGGAGCATGCACCAGTCCATAGCAGTTTGCCATGAGTCCAATTTGGGATGTGTACCTGCCCCCAATAGCCTGGCTATGTTCCGTTTAGCGATTGCAAATCCAAACGTGGCCCACAGCCTCCCATGCGTAGTTAAGTCATTAGGCTCCCAGATATTTAAAAGACCCCTTTTTGCCTCTACTCTCAATGCCACCTCCCACACCTCTTGCATGCACTGGTGAATTCGGCGCCAATAGGTTTGGGCCTGCGGGCATTCCCACAGTATGTGGAAGAAGGAGTAGTTTCTTTTCTGTAACTTCATTTCTGTAGTAGGGGTATATCTGTTATAGTCATAATCTAGTGACTAGTCCCGCCCATGTGCATGGACCCCGGAGCAATCAAAAATAATCTCTTAAAGTGTCAAAAAAATGCAGAACTGCACAGACACTGAAGAGATAATTTAAAGGCATAATGCAGCCTAAAAACAGGCTACACTGTCCAGTACTTTAACTAGAAAGTCCACCAAAAATCCAAAAAACAGCAAAGCCTGTCCAGATTTCCCTTGCCCTCAGCAAAAACCCCTCTGGAATGATAGAGAGGAAGACATAGACAGACAAGCCCCATAGGCTGCCATTATGTGGCTCAGAATAGGATACTGTGCCTTTAAGAGAACTTTCCAGAACTTCACAGTATCCCAGAATGCCCTGCAAGCCCCTCTTACTTTCAGTTCTTTTTGAAGGCGTAACACACCAGACCTGTAGCATTCCTTACATGAATATGTCTCCACCGGGGAGGAGGGCGGGCGCTTATGACTAACAGATACCCCTACTACAGAACTGGAGTTACAGAAAAGAAACTACTCCTTCTGTAGTAGGGGATCTCTGTGTATAGTCGTTATCTAGTGAATAGAATGGCAAGCCCATCCCCACACCAAAGCGGTGGTGAAGAAAAGAAACCAACACCACTATTGCACGAACAAATTCCGCAGCGAAGCCTGTCCAACCTGAGCATCCGCTCTGGCATCAGTGTTTAGACAGTAATGCTTAGCAAAGGTATGAACAGACTTCCAAGTGGCGGCCTTCCAAATTTCTGCAAACAGCACATTACGGAGCAAGGCTGTCGTGGCAGCTTTGCCCCTGGTGAAATGAGCTTTAGGCTTACCTCCTAAGGTCTTATTAGCTTTCTGGTAACAGTTTTATGCAGGACACTATCCACCTAGAGATGGACTGCTTAGAGGTCGCAAGACCCGTCCTGACCGAACCATAATTGATAAACAATTGGTCTGACCTACGAATACCTTTGGTCTTATCCAGATAAAATTTCAACACCCTCCAAACATCCAGGAAATGTAAAGACCTTTCCGCTGGAGATGAAGGGTTCTGAAAAAACGTAGGCAAAGTTATAGTCTGGTTGACATGAAAATCAGAAATAACCTTGGGAAGAAATTTAGGGTGAGTACGCATAACAACCTTAGCAGCATGAAATACAGTATAAGGTTTATTACAACACACCCTGCGGGCCGATGTAATGGCCACAAGGAACGCCGCCTTCCAGGACAGGTGCTGCAACGAAGCCTTATGAATGGGTTGATGATATGAAGGCAGAGGGAGTTAAGCACACAAATAACGGTCGGTACGGCACGATGAGTACCCCTGACAAAGAACTGCAATTGTTCGCAATGCATTGGGTTGTGTTTACGATGCCGGCTCAAACGGAATGTTGAAAGCACGTGTCTTTGTACAACAAGCTTTGGCAACAAATGACATTTGAAAATGCGAAATACAACATTCTAAGTGGAACACCAGGAGCCTTCACAGCAGCGCGAGACGCCATCGGGCGGTGCTGTGATGGGAACGGCTTGACAATCACGGAGGCGGAGGCGGGAGCGGACCGGCAGAACAGCTCACCGGACCACACTCCCCAGCAGCCCCAGGGACAGCGTGCCCGTGACGCGCCAGGAGGCGCTAGAAAACGGCTGACACCCCACTCGCCACGCGAGTCGCGCGCGGGAGAAGCCCGGGACAAGGGCGGGCCCTCTGTGGCCCTCAGAGGCCTGAGGAGACTGGACTGGGCCAGGGACCCTGTAGCGCCTCAACCTGACTGTCATCGTGCTGTGTGCACGTAAGACTTATTTTTCATTAATTGTTAGTATTGATGTTTTAATACTTAACTGTGAGTGAGTACACTAGTGCGTATTAGTTTGTGAGTTGACAGCCTCATTGATTATGATGTCTAAACCCAAATCTGATAAGGTTATGGTAGGCCTAGCGTCTATGGATAATTTCTTGGTTAGGAAAGTAAACCAGATTAACAATAATAGACGTGCATCGTTGGGGAAGGCCACTGTGACAGGGGACTTACTAGAAATACCCCCTGATATTACCCCGCCCATAGACTTTGTTGCTAATACCAACGATATCATCTCTATTGACCCCCCAGTGCCCATTACAGTGAGTGCTGAGGTCTATTCTGACTCACTAGTGCAGCTAATTGACGATACTGATGTTTTGAATGAGACCCAACCTACAACCCAACCTGAAATTAGGCCCATGAGAACCTGTAGAACAGTATCTCAAAAAGATAACGGTAAACCTAATAACTCCAAGGCTAAAAAAAAGGATGGTAAGACGACTAGTGGCCCTGCTGCTATAACCCCTTTTGTCTTTACGGGCATTAATGGTAATGGGGGTCATCTAAATTCTGATTTGCTTGCCTCTTTAATAAAAAATCTTGAAGTTTCATTAACATCAAAAATTGAAGAGCTTATCAAACCTTTAACTAAAAAGATTGATAACTTAGCGAAGGAAGTTACAAGGCTGGGTGGTCTGTTATCATTACAGAAGAGTGCAACACTTGGTGGTACAGCTCAGTGTGGGGGGAAGGGAAAGAATCTGTTGATGCCAAAGACACAGAATAAAGTTAGGGGGAATACGGTTATAGCGGCACCAGTAGAGCTTGATAGATCTAATATATTGGATGCCCCAGTGGTATCAGCCCCGCAGTCACAACCACCTACAATATCTCAAAAAAGTAGAACCCTTAGTCACCCAAGGCATAATCGCTACTTAAACTTACCACCTGATTGTGCTCCATATGTGGCAGTGTTAACTAATGTCCCTCCTTGCGGCACACATCCTGCATCTCCTTATGATGAATCCCACAATTCACTGAAAAACAAGACTGTAGCGTGGCTTAACAAAAATTGTGGTTTTCCCATTGCATACTCAGACCAGATAATGGTAGTTAGACGCGTAAATTGGGTGGGACCTTCTAAAAAATCTAGCTCTGGAGACTGTATAGTCATCAATTTCAAACATCCCCAGCATGTGGCAACTGTTCTCTTGAGAGCTTCTTCACTGGTCTATAATGAAAATAGTATCTGTGTACGCCCGCTAGGCTACTTTTATGCGCATCTCTGTAAACCTACACCACAACAGAGCTTAGTCAGGCGGGCGTTTGAACCATATACCCCTGTTCAAGATTCTCAATTCTTCTATAACATAATGAATCCTTGTAGGTCAGACGGACCCATTGATGTTTATAACAGGAGAAATAGTGTTGGTCCTTATCGTTATGGCACGGATCTAATTACACAGAACAGGTATGAAGCATTATCTGGGCTTGAGATGTGCGATTGACGGATGGCACCTGCGGCTCAGGATACTGTGGCTACAGGTGAACTTACAAATATAAATTCAGATATCCCGGAGGCTACTAACCCAGGATGCCAGGCTGTTTCTTGGAATATTGCAGGTCTTGCGGCGAAAATGTGTGATGAAAATTGGGTGACTTATATCAAACAGTTTTCGATCATCTGTTTACAAGAAACCTGGGAGGTGGGCTGTAACCTTTTCCTGGAAGGTTACAAGGCTTTTTATGTACCCGCTTTGCCATCTTTAAGGGGTAGGCCGAAGGGGGGCCTTTTAACTTTTATCTCCATATTAATACCTTGCGGAGTACGTAGAGTTGAAGCCAAGCACACAGGTGTATTGGGCTTGGTCTTATCTGGAGGAAATGTCAGTGTGGGTTTGGTGAATTTCTACAATGCTACTTATGACAGTGAGGCCAGGAATGACATTTTTATTCTACACTCCTTTGTTACCAATAATATGAAGGACCTAGGTCATAATTTGTTGATTATGGGGGATTTTAATTTGCATCCCTGTATAGATCCTTTATACAAATGCTTACCAGAAATGTCATGTGAACGTGCATGTTATCTCCATATGGAACACACTAAGGAGGGGGAATTGTGCAACAATCTAATGGACGATCTTGACCTTTCATTGGCGATGTCTTTTAAAGACCCTTTGTATTGTTTTGATATCCCAACCTTTAAGGGACATGGTAGGGGTACCTTTATAGACCATATACTGGCCTCTCAGACGGTGCAAATTTATTTAGACTCTTTTTGCATTGTCTCGAGCGAATACAGTGACCATAATCCCTTAACAATCTGCTTGAAATGCCCTTGGGCAAAGAAGGGAAATAAGACCATTAGTCAAGGCAGTTTGGGAACAACTGACGGGAGGAGGAGGTTCAAATGGTCATTGGAATCTGCAGATATCCTCTATCAAAATATTGTTGAAAGCTGTAGTGTTAGAATCCTATCAAAATGTGTCGGAGAAGGTGTCAGCGCTTCTTACTGTCCCTAATAAAAATCAGGCTAAAATAGGCCCGAAATGGTTCAGCCATGACTGTACCAAAGCTGCTCGCAATTTAAGGATCGCTTTGGCAGCCTCACCAAGGAATCAGGAGGAGGTAAAAGTCTGTAGAAAAGAATATAAGGCTATTACTGTCGCTCGAAAGGAGCTCCTTAGGAAGGAGGCTTGGCAGGAATTACTTGATCCCTCCACCCTGAAGAGCAGCACCAAGTTCTGGGCACTGGTTAAAAAACCTTTTTTGACCGATGACCCGTGTGATGGACTCGCTTGTTGTATAACAAAAGATGAATGGGAAAGTCACTTTAAAAGCTTGTATTTTTTAGAGGGTGTTGGAACTAGTGCTGCTGCCTCCCCTGTGGTAAGCAGTAATATATCATTTGAAATAAGCGAGGTTCGGGTTGCCATTATGGGCCTTACAGCAAATTAAGCGCCCGGTCCTGATGGAATTCCGCCGGACCTTTACAAATATGATCCAGTTTTCTGGGCTCCAATTCTGGCTACCGTATTTAATGCTGCGGCCAGAGTAGGTTGTCCGGGAACGTGGGGATTATCAACCATAGTCCCTGTTTTTAAGAAAGGCGACAGGGGAAGTCCTCTGTTATCGACCAATATCCCTGATCGATTCAATGGTTAAAATTATGGGGAGAGTTTTACTTCAACGTTTAGTAAGCTGGGCGACTGATAATATTATGTCGACTTGCCAATATGGTTTCTGTGAAGGCCGCTCTACCATAACCCAATGCCTTAATTTGTTTCTTATTTTGAATAAATATACTGTTGTACAAAAAGGAACAATTCACCTAGCCTTCATGGATCTGTCGTCAGCCTTCGACTGTGTCAACAGGGGGAGGCTGTTGCAGACCATGAGGGACAAAGGCGTTGACAGGGGGATTGTGGATTTCCTTGCAGACCTACATAATGACACAAGAGCCAATGTGAGGTTCTCAGCGAATGGGGAAACCACAGGCAAGTTTAGTACTAATAAAGGAGTACGGCAGGGGTGTATCTTGGCCCCATTTCTTTTTAACTTTTATATAAATGACCTAGAGTCTGAATTGCAAAAGATAAAATCAGATTGTCCTAGAGCTGGAGCGAGGGGCATTCCTTTACTTTTATACGCAGATGACGCGGTTTTAATATCACGAACAGAGAAGGGTCTCTAAGCATTGTTGAGTGCTTTCAACAATTTTATGTTTGATAGGGACCTTATGGTCAATAATTCGAAATCTTACATTATGCATGTTGGCCGTCAACCAAAAAAGAAGTTCGTTTTTAAATTAAATGATGTTGTGATCCCTGTTACTAATACATTCTCATACTTGGGTGTTTTATTTGATACTAAGCTCAGTTGGGCTCCGCATCTGGCCAGAAAGAAGGGTGAAATGACCAGAGTGAATGCCTCGATTTTCAATTTTGCCAGTAAATTGGGGAAAAAGCCGATGGTGGCCATGATGCAACTATATAGCGCTAAATCCATATCCACTGCAGTTTATGGCAGCGAGATATGGGGTTACACAAATGGTGAACAAATACAAATAACCGAAAATAATTTCTTAAAGCGCCTGTTGTGTGTCCCAGGTAGTACTCCGAATTTAGCTGCACATGAAGAGCTTGGCTGTCAGTATATTTCAGATATTGTTGGCTTGAAACCACTGTTATGCTGGACAAAATTATGGTTAAGCCAGGATATTCCCTTAACTCACCAGATATTGGAAGATCTTGTTTCAATGGATTATGCCAGGTGTGTACCCTGGCTCAAATATTTGAAGTCCCAATTTTTTAAGCTTGGGCGCCCAAACATGTTTGAAAATCCGGGGGATATAGTCACGGGTGATGTTGCAGCAATTAAGAGGGCCTTTTTTATGAACCGTAGTGCCCTAAGAGATGAAGTTGAGCTTTTGAAACCAAATGTTAGAAAGTATATCATGTTGAGAACATGTGACACTATGGAATTGTACCTAACAGGCTCCTTTACTTCCCATGACAAGTTTTTGCTGACTCGATTTAGATTCAACATCTTTCATCACATTTTAATCAGACCAAAGCTGGACATTTTTAAAAAATCTGCAGCACCCTGTGGCTGCGACGGGAAGTCTCCACAGGACATGCTGCATTTTATATTTTTATGTACATTTTATGAGTACCCCCGTAGACGGTATCTTGTTACTCTTTTAAGGAAATTAAATTTTAAACAAATTAGACCCGCCCTTGTATATTTACAGCTACTGCATTCTGATTGTGTTCTCCAGGTGTTAGAATATCTAAAATTATCTGTGAGAATAAGGAAATGCCTAGATGAATAACTGATCTTCTGCCTGAAGTATTTTTTTGCATTTTTGTATATGGGCTCGACTTGCACTTGCACTTTCTTCGTATTGATCTTGTCTACTCACTCTGTTAAGAAATTCATATGTCCTATGTACTTATTTTTTATTGACTTTGTAATTCTGTGATGTTTTTAAATGAAATGTATAATGTACTGTACTTTTATGGATTGCAATATATCCGAAATAAAGTCAATTTGAATTGAATTGAATGGGTTCAAAAGGCTCCTTCATCAAACTGGAAAGCATCACATTCAATTCCCATGAAGGTGAAGGAAGACTAACAGGAGGGAACACTTTATTTAAGCATTCCAAAAAATCTTTGATCACAGGGATCTGGAAGAAGGAAGTCTGTGAAGGGCTTTTCCTGTAGGCAGTCAATGCAGCGAGATGAACCTTAATGGAATGAACATTAAGGCCAGACCGCGCCAAATGTAGAAGGTAAGGTAGGATGACATCTTCCTTGCAAGTCGTTGGATCAAAGTTCTTGGACACACCAGATACAAAAACTCTTCCACTTGTAAGCATAAGAATTCCGAGTGGAAGGTCTCTTAGACTCCTTCAGTATGTCCATTCAATCTTCGGGCAGATTCAAATGGCATTATTGCACTCTCAGGAGCCATGCCGCCAAACTCAAGGACGAGAGGTTGGGGTGCAACATCTGCCCCCCCCTGAACTTCGTGAGAAGGTCCGGCCTGCACGGCAGCCGTATGTGTGGAAGGAGAGACCGGTGTAGAAGGTCCGTGAATCACCACTGTCTGGGCCATTCCGGGGCAATCAGGATCATCCGTGCCCTGAACCGGGACAGCTTGATGAGCACCGCTGGAATCAGGGGAATGGGCGGAAAAGCATAAACAAAGCTGTTCGACCAGTTGATCCAGAGTGCATTCCCCAGCATCCCTTGCTGGTAGTACCTGGAGGAGAAGTCTCAGCATTTGCTGTTTTCGGCGGTGGCTAACAGATCTACGTCTGGAGTCCCCCACCTTTCGAAGACTTCTAGTAGGTCGTCGTTTATGACCCATTCGTGGTTTTCCTGAATCAGTCTGCTCAGTGCGTCTGCCTGAACATTCTGCACACCTGGTAGATGGGTAGCCGTTATCGTCAATCCTCTGGCCAGAAGCCAGCGCCAGATGTGCGCCTCCCGAGACAGGGTGCGGGATCTCGACCCCCCCCCTGCTGGTTGAGGTAATACATCATGGTCGTATTGTCCGTCTGCACAAGCAGAGAGTAGGTCTGGAAGGACGGATGAAAGGCCTTCAGTGCCAAGTGAACAGCTCTGAGTTCCAGGAAATTGATGGACTCTGTAGGAAGGTGGATACCAGACTATGGTTGCCCCCAACTTTTTGCCTGGTTTTTTGCTGGTTTTCTGACTTAGTTGACCTGGGGCCCTGCCAATCAGGACTTCAGGCCTACTGCTCTCTCTAAAATGGATTCCATGTACCTTCGGTACATTTCCAATTGGTACTGGGCCACCTTATCAGACCCTGTAACTCAGGGCATAGGTGTACCAAAGGCCTACCAGGGGCTGCAGCATGTATTATGCCACCCCTGGTTGGCCATCTAAATCTGACACAACTGGCTGCACGACAGCTGGGGCAAGGTGGTGTAATCACCCTTTGCTTTAGATATAGTACACCTATATCTAACCCTAAAAATGGACACACAGATTCCTATCAGTCACTCCTATGGCAGGCCTTGACAATCCTGAAGGCAGAGTGCTTGGAATCGTGTGAGATGGTGCTCTGGCATGAGCTGAGCCCGTTTGCAGCTTGCGGAACCAAGTCCTAATAGCTGTTCGATGATAACGCATACCATATACTCTTGAGTGCATTATAATCCTCGCGGTTATATGCCATCTTTGGTATCGCTTCATCAAAACATGTCGAGTAAGGTGTCATACGAATTGGAATACTAACCCCTCGCCAATTCTGGCGACGGGGTTAGCATTCCACCCTTCTAGAGGGACACGACATGTATGTAACTGTGAACCCCGGTTAAAGTTAACTCAAGCCTCAGCATCACAAAATGGATGCTGCCACCACAGACACGAGTCTGACCCTCTTCAGCTGGGAGTCCTTCCAGCGAGGGGAGCTTGGACTAAGGGTTTCCTGTCAGGGGCGGTGCTAGCACCATCCCAGACAGGGTTTTGTGTATCCTGGGTAGGCAGGGCTTTAGAGGAAGGTGACTGCAAGTGGCACCCCGGTGCTCACTATGTATCTGCCGGCTAGAACCAGTTCCAGGGGCACACCAGCCCCTGGCCTGGGGAAAGTCCGGCATGGGAGAGGGGTGTAGCCACCCCCCTTCCTGGTCCCACCCCTAGGGCAGGACCTAGTCACGTACCCACCCCTTTCTTTAGGATAAAGGCAGGAGCGGGGACCCTTCCAAACTAGATCTTTGATTCAAGAAACTACTTTCTACGAAAGGAACTCTACTTCTTCTGAAGATTTCTCCCTTGTGGCTAAGGAGTAGTCACCCTGCATCCGCAGGCACCATCCAAGAACTCCGCGGTTTGCTGCACGGCCTTCCTCCGGAATCCGACTAACCAGCTCGACGAGACCCGGCTTCCCTGGCACCTCTGACCTCTACCTACCTCTACAGCTAAGCTGAGAGCCGTAGGTGCGACGAGACCTCGAGGGGCTGGCCATCATCAGAACTGCACGACTTCTATCCAGCACGACCGCCGAGGGATCCTCTGGTGAGTGCTTTGGGGTCCGAGAAGCCGACCCTGAGCAGCTCCAGCACCGAAGTCCAGCCCCCCAGCATCTCCACGATCTGCGTGTGGCCCTTCTGCTTTTTGGCTGCTCACCGCGTTGTCTGGCTACTAGCCCGCTGGCTTGTAGCCTTCCCGACGACGATCAACTACGACAACACTGCTGGTCTGGTTGCTCCAGACTGGCCCTTGCTCCCTTCCAAAAGAGGAGCACCCCGGACCCTCCTGGTCCACTCCAGACGCCATTTTAGGTCCACCGCGTGGGCTTGAATTTGCCAAGACTTGTTGCCCCAATCCTGGGTCCAGCGACGTCGACAGCATCAACCATCGTGGGACAGCTTGCACCTCCATCCTGGTCGCCGACAACGCCTCCTGGTCCGTGAGACTGCAGAGCCCAGCGTCGCCCACTCACCTGGTCGAGGTGACTTCCCCGGTGCCATCCTGGTGCCCACACAATCACTGGCTAGTGATTAAGAACTTGGTCCCCTCTGCTTTCAGGTGTCATTTATCTTCGATCCAGGCTTGGATCACTTTGAACAATCTTCACTGGTCGCCTGCCAGCAACTCTTTCTTCAGGCTCCTGGTTCGTCAACGAGGATTCCAGACGTCTTTTCAGACCTATGCAGCCGCAGCCCCTGGGCTAGGTAACTTCGGCATTTCGGTGTCCTAGCATAGCCTCGCTATCCAAGGGTCCAGATCCACTGTCGTTTTCAACCTACCTAGTCGGGTTCGCCCGAGAATACCAACTTTGCTTTTACTAGCTCCCATAGACTTTGTCCCGCATGAGAGTGCACACTATGCACCCGAGTCCCCTAGGCCTCCTACTAGTAATCTGAAGGTTCAGTAACGTAGTCCTAGCGATTCCAAAGCCTAATAGTCCAGTACTTACCTGCTAGTAATTTCGCATTCCACTTTCATAGTATATGGTTTTTCGTGCCCCTCGGGCATTTGTGTACATTGTGCAACGTAAAGTATTTTCGTAAGAGTTTTGTTGTGTGCTTAGTACCCTGTCCTCATAAAGAGTACAGGGCTGTTGTGATCTAAATAAATACACTGTTTATTTTCATAACACTTGTGTGGTGTCCTTTCACTTGGTGTTCAAGGGGTTTATGTGATGGTTAACAGCTGGCTTAACACGCCCTCTAGAGTTTAGCCTGAAGACTGCTCGTATCCATGCTAGTAGGATAGCTGGTCTATAAGGTTGACTTACAACCAATCACCATAAGGGTTGTTTGGACTGATACAAAGTGCTCACTAGAATAGTGAACATTATATATCAGGCCAACTTCTCACAGACTCCATCTGAGACCACGTTCCCTGAATCTGTAAGACTCCCGAATGCGTTCCCCAGCCTTGGAGAGAAGCATCTGTCACGATAGTCCGAGTAGGAATGTCCTTGTGGAAGGGAACCCCTCTGAGGAGATTCTCCGCTGAACACCACCACCTCAGAGACTGAAGAGCATGCAGAGACAGTCGTATCTTGTCGTCCCATGATCCTTTCCTCTGGTCCCATTAGTCCTCCAAGCACTCCTGCAGAGGTCTCATGTGTAGTCGTGCATGAGGAGTGAGGAAGATACAAGAGGCCATCGACCCCAGTAGAGAAGACCCCGTCCTCACTGTTGTAGATGGAGCGGTCATAAGAGCCTGAGCCTTCCGAAGGATCGATCGTCGTCGCTCCTCCGAAGGAGACACGCTTGCTGACAGCGTATTGATGGAGTCTCCCAAGTATTGAATGCACTGGACCGGGATCGGGACAGACTTGGACATTTTGATGTGCAATCCCAACTTGTTTAAGAGAACGCACTTCTTCTGGAAGTCTGCCTGAGCTTCCGAGAAGGAGGAGGCCTTGATCAACCAATCGTCCAGGTACGGGTAGACAAACACCTTGTTCTTCCTGAGGTGTGCCGCTACCACTGCCATGCACTTCGAGAATGTCCTGGGCGCAGATTTCAGCCCAAATGGCAGCACTGTGTATTGATAATGGTTGGTGCAGACTTAAAAATCGCAGAAACTGCGTGCGTTTGTACGCGATGGGCACGTGGAAGTACGCATCCTGTAGGTCTATGGCACAAAGCCAGTCCCCTGTTGCAACTGAGGGTAAAGTCTGACGCAACGACAGCATGCGTAACTTTTCTCTGCGAATCCACTTGTTTGCCTGCCGCAAGTCCAGAATGGGCCTGAACTCGTTCTTGTCATTCTTGCGCACCAGAAAGAACCGGGAGTACAGACCTCTTCCTCTTTGAGACAGAGGTACGTCTTCTATCGCCCTTTTCCTTAACAGGATATCTGCCTCCGCCTGGAACTCGCGCAGCTGATACTGCGAGCTGACCGGAGGGATCGCTGGAGGAGGGCTGAAACCGAAGACTATCCATTGCAAACAATATTCAGCACCCACTTGTCTTGAGTAATTTTTCTCCACTCTGCTAGAAAAAATTGAACGCTTCCCCCCCACCGGAGCGGGTAACGAATGAAGGGGAAGTAACCGCTCAGGGTCGAGACCCGTCCGGGCCCTTGTTCGCGGTAGAGGACTGCTGTCCTACCCTTCTGACGTTTCTGGAAGGGTCTCCGGAACTGCTGCTGTTGCTGCTGCTGTCCCGAAGACTGCCCCCGTCCTCTTCCCTGTGCGCCGTAGCGCCTCTGGAAAGGCCTGAAGGATTTCTTCTCTCTGGGCTTCTCCAAGCCCACAGCCGTCAGGGTCTCTGCCTCCGCCTTCATACGGGCCATCTCATCCGCGTGTTTACCGAATAGGGTCCAACCGGAAAAGGGCAGATTGGCCACCCTCTGCTGGGCCTCCGGCTTGAATGACATGAGTCGTAGCCAGGCATGCCGCCGCTGATTGATTCCATGGCAGTAACATGTGTGGCCAACAGGGAGGAGTCCGCAGCTGCACTGATCACCTGGTTTGAAACCAGCATCCCTTTATTGAGGATCTCCAAGAAGTCCTCCCTCTTGTCTCTCGGTAGCAGTTCCACGAACTGTTGAAGGGAGTCCCACAGCGCCCAGTCGTAACTGCCCAGCAGAGCTGTATCGCTGGCAGCTTTCATGGCTGCGAAAGCGGTCCCACACGATTTCCTTCCCGCTGAGTCGATCCATCGACTTTCCTTATCAGGCGGCACAGTCGATGACGGGGAGGTAGAATGCAATTTCCTGGCCGCCGTCACAATCACCGAATCTGGTACCGGATTCATTCTCAGGAAAGCAGGGTCCGAATCCGGGGCCCTGTACTTCTTCAGCAGCCGGGACGGAGCAGCCTTCACCACCGCTGGCGTGAGGAACAGCTCCTCCACAGGTTCCTTCAATCCAGGCACCAGAGGCAGAAGAGGGCGAGACAAGTGCTTCTTGTGAAGCGTCTCGAATATCACGGACGTCGTAGGTGTTGGAGCTGTCACCGTGATACCCAACTTCGCAGCCCCCCTCAGGAGAACTTCCTGGAATGTGGAGATGTCGTCTAATGGAGAGACCCTGGTCTCAGGAGAGTCCGATAAGGTCGGCGAGCAGGAAGTATGGGTCCTGTAAGAGTCCGTGCGGGACCTAGACCCCCTCCTATGGCGACGTCATGATCTGGTGGAGGATCTATGCAGACTCCTTGATCTTCCTCTCCGTCCGGAGCGTGAACGGGACCTCCTCGGCCGAGGACGATCAACCGGGTCCACCGGAACGGGTGACTTGGGTTTGGACGGAGCCTTTGGTCTACGTGTACCCTTCGGAGGAGTCGGAAGCTTAGGTAACGAAGTCGACCTCGGTGGAACCGGAGGTGGCTTCTCAGGCAACCCTGATCCAGGCTGTGGTGAAGGCAACAGAGGCGGAGTAGGTGTCCTCGGAGGGGGACCCCTTGGTAACGGAGGAGGGGAAGTCTCTTTCCCTGACTGGGTATACACCTCGGAATACACCGGGTGCGGCGAACCCCCTTTTTTTCCCAGCCTGGGACGTAGGCGAACCTCCTACGGCGTCAGGCCTACTACCACCTCTTTTCAGCGTCGAAGAACAGCGACCATACGGCGAGCGTCGGCCCCTGGACGTAGAGCGTCTTTCTCGGCGCCGAATGCCTTTGGCCCCTAGACGGCGATCCTCAGGCGCCTCGACGGCGATCCTCAAGCGCCTCGACGGCGACCTTGACGGCGAGGAACTCACCGACGACGTCCGCCTCGTCTCGACGGCGAGTGCAGACGCCTGGCTCATCGACGCCGATCGCTCGACGTAGATGCTGACGAGGTGGACGATGAAACAACTAAGGTCTAGTAACATCCCTTAACGCCGAGCCTCGACGTCGTTTCGTCTGACGATGGGGAACAGACCGCAGTCATTCTTCTTGGCGCCGTAGTGGGCGCAATTTACATTTACATTTATTTCACTTGTAAAGCGCGTAATTCACCCGCAGGTCTCAGAGTGCTGGGAGCAGACAAGATCCTTGGATTCAGCAGATTCAGAAGGGTTTGAGGGTTCGGAATGCTAAGGGTTAAAGAGACAGGTTTTGAGCAGTTTCCGAAATCTGGCGTGATCTGGCTCTTCTCTCAGAGATGTGGGGAGGGAGTTCCATGCTTCTGGGGCGGTTTTACTGAAGGCTCGGTCCCCGTTTCCGCAATGGACCCAGGCGGAGAATGGTGACGCTTACTGGTATTCCTGCCCCTGGGGAGCCCCCCAGGGGTCTCAGCATGGGCAAAAGAAGCCCCTCCAGACCCACCTTGTGTCTTCAGTCTTCTTTCCTCGAGACCCTGAAGTCTGATCTTCCTTTCCCTCAGGGTCATTCCAGAGAAGCCTTTGCAGATAACACACTCCTCTGGAACATGAGAAGCTGGAAGGCCGAGGATACACACCTCATGGTGGTCCGACCTTGCCTTTTTCCTGAAGCACTCCGGGCATTTGTCGAAGAAGAAATGCGTTACTTACCTGTAACTGCAGTTATCCAGTATTAGTGTCTTTCATAGATTCACATGCCTGAATCATTCCCCGTCGTCGAGACGGGAGCCTCCGGTATATAAAAAAGTAATGTCCTAAGACATACATAAAGAGAATAGGCCTAAGGGTCTCACCTTAGTGACCTATCTAGGTCCTTATGCAGGAAGGACCAAACAGAGCAGGCTCCAGGGTCCCACCTTGGTAGCCTGTGTCCTTTTGTAAAAAGGAGCAAAGAAAAAGGAACAACCAATCAGCTACTACCTCCCTCTAGAACCTTCCTGTGAGGAGCCTCAGTCTCTCAGATTTTCGTACGCACCAAGTTAGTTAGGTGTAAACCTGTTAGAGAGGTGAGTCCTTCCAGGGGAGGCGGGAGGGTGCATGTGAATCTATGAAAGACACTAATACTGGATAACTGCAGTTACAGGTAAGTAACGCATTTCTTATCCAGTATTTGGGTGTCTTTCATAGATTCACATGCCTGAATCAGAGTAGCAAGCAATACAATATGCACATTCTGTGTTGGTACAGTATACATAAGTCTGCAGATAAGAAACATTTGCGACTAAGCCAACAGTATACAATGTCATGCAGTATCTAGTAATAAATAAATGTGCATACCAGTCAAGGATGGTGGGAAGTAGGAGGGCTCACCTCACTGGAATAGATGGCGAAGCACTGCTCTGCCCACTGCTGCGTCTTTCGTCAGCTCAGCATCCAAGCAGTAGTGCCTGGTGAAGGTATGCGGGGACTTCCAGGTCGCCGCTCTACAGATGTCCAGGAGTGGCACTCCAGCAAACAGTGCCGCAGACGTGGACATGGCTCTGGTGGAATGGGCTTTGGCCCGTGAGTCCAGAAGTCGCCCAGCCTTGTCATGGCAGAGAGTTATCGCTGAAGAGATCCACCTTGATATACTTTGTTTTGTTAAAGGCATGCCCTTCCTTGGTCTGCTGAATAAGACAAAGTTGAGATGATTTCCTGAATTGTCTTGTTCTGTCAAGATAGAATTTGAGGCATCTCTTAAGGTCTAAAGAATGTAGTGTTCTCTCAGCCGAAGTAGATGGGTTCGGAAAGAACGATTTGAGAACCACGGGCTCATTTAGATGGAAGTCCGATGGGACTTTGGGTATGAATCGTGGGTTAGTACGCAGGATGACTCTGTCCTCTTTGAATTGTAAGAAAGGGTCTTGGATGGAGAGGGCTTGCAATTCACTGACCCTTCTGGCTGAAGTTAGTGCCAGGAGAAGGGCTGTCTTCCACGACAGGAATTTGATATCCGATTTGTGGATAGGCTCGAAGGGATGCTTCATCAGTTGGTGAAGGACCACGTTGAGTTGCCATGACGGAGGGACAGGTTTTGGTCTAGGAAAGGACCTGAAAAGGCCCTTCAGGAATTGTTTGATGAGCCTGTCCGCCCACAGGGAAGGACCCTCAGAAGTTCTAGTGAACCTAGAAATTGCCGCCAGGTGAACCTTGATGGATGCATGGGCAAGTCCTGAGTGCGCCAGGTGTAGTAGATATGGCAGTAGTTGCTGTGGGGTGACATGGAAAGGGTGTAGACCTTCTTTCGCACACCAGACACAGAAGCGTTTCCATTTGAGAGAATAGGTCTTTTTAGTACTGTCAGCTCTAGCGTTAGCCAGGACATCTCTACACTCCTGCGGAATGTTCAGGTGGCTGAATTCGCGGTATTCAGGAGCCAGGCTGACAATTTCAGAGGGCCCAGGTTCGGGTGGAGAACCTGTCCTTGAGACATTGTGAGCAGGGTCGGATGACTGTAGTTCCGTGTACCAGTGCTGCCTCGGCCAGGATGGGGCGATGAGGATCAGGGTGCAGGGCTCAGATTTTATCTTCCTGATTACTCTGGGTATCAGTGGGAATGGCGGAAAGGCGTAAGCAAACACGTTCCGCCAAGCTATGGAAAATGCATTCCCTAGTGTTCCTGGTTGGGGAAGCCTGCTTGCGAAGCTTGGGCATTTGGCGTTCTCCCTGGTGGCAAAGAGGTCTATCTGTGGTGTTCCCCACGTCGCGAAGATGTAGTCCATCGCTCCCGCATCCAGCTCCCATTCGTGGGATAGAGACTGTTCTCTGCTCAGGGCGTCCGCTAGGACATTGTCTTTGCCCGGAACGTACTCGGCTTTGAGTGTTATGCCATGTTGGAGGAGCCAGTTCGAGTGAGAGAGTGAGAGAGTGAGAGAGTGAGAGAGTGAGAGAGTGAGAGAGTGAGAGAGTGAGAGAGTGAGAGAGTGAGAGAGTGAGAGAGTGAGAGAGAGAGAGAGAGAGAGAGAGAGAGTGAGAGAGAGAGAGAGTGAGAGAGTGAGAGAGAGAGAGCGCGTCCCTCCCTGTTTGTTCAGATAGTGCATCGTCGT
This sequence comes from Lissotriton vulgaris, assembly GCF_964263255.1. Lineage (NCBI taxonomy): Eukaryota > Metazoa > Chordata > Amphibia > Caudata > Salamandridae > Lissotriton > Lissotriton vulgaris. The sequence goes on from NC_141694.1 coordinate 362,497,667, forward strand.
GGTGTTGTCTGTCCTGACGAGCACTGGGGAGTTTCGGATGCGTGGGAGGAACGATTTGAGCGCCAGGAAAACTGCCCTTAGCTCCAGAATGTTGATATGGAGTTTGTATTCCTGTGGCGTCCATTTGCCGTTGGTCTGTAGTTCTTGCAGGACTGCACCCCAACCTTCCAAGGATGCGTCCGTGGTGACTATATGTGGTTGCGCCGGAAGCAGGAACGGCAGTCCCTGCGACAGGTGTTTGGTCGACCTCCACCATTGTAAATTGTTGACTATAGGTTGGGTGACTCGTATGCGGTCCTCGAAGGATCCCGCAGCTTGTGTCCACTGCCTTGTCAGTTCTTCATGAAGGGGACGCATTTTTAGGCGGCAGTGCGGGATGAGCAGAATGCATGACGACATCATGCCGAGGAGTGACTTGAAGATACGGACAGTCAGTCTTTTTGGATGCCACTAACTTGGCTAAGGAGATCAGTTTCGATTTTCTCTCCTGTGAAGGGAAGGCTCTTGCGCGTTCCGTGTCCAGGGTCGCTCCAAGGAAAGTGATGACTTTACAGTGTCAGCGATGACTTCTCTTTGTTGAGGGTCAGGCCTAATCGGCGGAAAAGATGCAGACAGGCGCTGGAAGATTCGGCTGAGGCTGCTGTCGACTGAGCCTTTACCAGCCAGTCGTCCAGGTATGGGAAGACCTGGTGTCCCTGCTGGCGAAGAAAGGCTGCGACAGGAGAAAGGCTGCGACAGGAGAAAGGCATTTTGTAAAGATCCGTGGGGCAGATTTGAGGCCGAACGGTTGGACACGGAATTGGTAGTGGACTCCCGCGACTGCGAATCTGAGGTACTTCCTGTGTCCTTTGAGGCTAGGGATGTGATAATAGGCGTCCTGGAGATCTAGTGATGTCATGTAGTCGCCTTTTTCCAGAAGTCCCAGGATCTCTTGTAGCGTGACCATACGGAACGACTGTTTCTTTAGGAACACATTGAGTGCCCTAGGTCAAGGATCGGTCTCCATTTCTTTCCCTTTTTGTGAATTAGGAAGAAGTGGGAATAGAACCCTTCCCCCTTTTGGGCGTGTGGAACTTATTCTATTGCGCCCTTTTGAAGCATGGAAGCTATTTTTTGGAGAAGCAGCCGTAGGTGTCTGTGAGGGCGCTTGACAGGTGGTGTCGGTGGGGGATTTGAGAGGAATTCCAGTGAGTGGCCGAATTGAAGAAGTTGTAGAACCCACCGGTCCGTTATTTGCCGCCAATTTTGTAGGAAAAAAGAGAGTTTTCCTCCAAGCCGTAAAGAATGTGATGGTGGAGGGGCTGGCCAATTGATGAGTCATCGGCGATTGCCTGCAGTTCTCTTCTGTCTTTTTCCTCTGTAGGACGATTTGTTGTAGGAGGTTTGACGTCCTGACTGGTTTTGACGCTGTTGGAACTGCGTCTTGCCCTGTGAGTACGAGTAGGAGGACTTGTTTTGGTAGGAACCCCTGTAGGAGGATTGTCCTCTTCCTCTGTTGGTACGAAAGGACTGATTACGAGACTGTAGAGTACCCAGAGCTCTGGCTGTATCGGTGTCCTTCTTGATTGCGGTGAGGGCTTCATCGATCTTTGCCGAAAAGATGTTCGCCGTCATACGGCATATCAATTATTTTGGTTTGGACCTCCTGTCTGAAAGAGGTGGCCTTAAGCCAACCTTGACGTCTTAGAACGGCGGCGCCTGCCAACTGTCTGAAGCCTGTCATGGCTACGTCGATGGCACAGTCGATCAATTCTGAAGCCGAAGTTTGGCCTTCGAGGAGAAGCGAGTGCGCCTCCGCTTTCAAATCCTCAGGAAGGTCAGCAAGGTAGTGCGCGATGTCCGCCCAGAGTTGACTGTTGTAGCGTCCCAGAAGAGCAATGGAGTTGGCGATCTTCACCGTCGTCGGAGATGTTGTGGAAAAACGTTTTCCGACGGCATCCAGCTTCCTGCCTTCTTTATCAGGTGGAGTTGATAAGGGGGATGCAGGGTTGCGCGAATTCTTCTGCACCGCCTGCGTGACCACGGAGTCCGCCTTGGGGTGACCCGTGAGGCATGCTGGAGCCGATGATGTAGCTTTATATTTTTTGTCAAGTCTGGGTACTACTACCTGCAGGGAAGCTGGAGACTGCATGAGTGGTTTGCCCTGTTTCAGAAGGTAATCAATGATCGGGATCGATCTTGTTGTTTTCTTCGTTGGTTCCTTAAAATCATAGAGGAAACATTCAGTCTCCTGTGTTTCCATGGACATATGGAACCTTTTGGCTGCCCTTTCCATGAGGTTATGGAAACCTCCAATATCTGCAGGTGGAGACTCAGAGGATTGCGGCTCCAGAGAGGCTGGAGAGTGAGTGACATAGTCTTGGTCGGCGTCCGGGTCTGTGTCATCGTCGCGGACTTCCCCTTCTTCATGGTCCCTCATCGTCATCGGACGAGATGGGGTCTTGTGCTGGATCTTGAGTCCTAGGAAGCACCAGCAGAGGGGGCTTATGCCGTGGCACAGGAACAGGCACAGTTACCTGCGGGGTTGGAGGAGCAGCAGGAGTGGCCTTTTCTGGAAACCGCTCCTTGTAGTCTTGTATGAGGAAACGCAAGTCCGAAACGAAGGATGCTGGCAGGCACACCATTGGTGTCACTGGAGTGTGAACCAGAGTATGGACAGCTGGAGTCACAGGTTCCTCAACCTCCTGCTCTTCGTCGGTACTCTGGCACTTAAGTACCAGTTCCGAGGGGCTAGTGGCCTGGGTAAACTGTTCCTCATCCATTTCTTGGTCCTGTAAGAAGCAGGATGGTGTTAGTTGCTGCACCTTACTAGGTGAGGTCATCTCCGGTGTAATCGTTTTTTTGGTAATTCTGATTGTAACATGGGATGTTTGGGCATCCATAGCATGTGAGAGGAGCTCAGACTCCTTCCAGGCACCAGTTGCCATCAACGCCTGTGATGATGGCGTCATCAAGGAGCTTTCCGTCGTCGACTGAATTTTAGTTTGTCGACGGTATGTCCGTCGTCGACGCCCTCGTCGACGGTGTCTTCGCCGTCGATAACTTTTCCATTGTCGACGGCTTCGTCGTCGTCGACTGGGTGCTCCTCGTCGACGGAGGAGGCTTCGTCAACGTCGCGGCTTTAGTCGACTGTGTTGACGTCAATGTCTTAGTCGTCGGCCGTGTCGTCGACGGCGCACTCCTAGACGTCGATGGAACAGTGGATGAAAGCGGTCTACTCGTCGACGATGAAGGTGTCGTTCTAGTCGACGAGGAAGACGCCGATGAGGCAGTCGTCGTCGACACTGTTGTCCTCGACGTAGAGACGGTTTTCAGCGCTGATGAGGTAGTCGACGGCGTCGTTGTAATCAGCGGCTGCTTCCTGGGGACAGGAAGGTCCTTGCCAGACACGGTAGGCTTGCCCTCTGAAGACTTTTTGGCCTTCTTAGGAGGGGTGTCTGAGGGGCCAGGCGAGGACACCCTAGGCCGCTTCAAGGAAAACTGCGAGGCGCCAGACATGCTCTTACCTTCAGAAACCAAGTCGCCTTCTGGCCTGTTTTTAAGTCTGTTCAGCCATATCAGAAGTCTACCTTCCCGTCCTTCTGGGTTTTATGGGAGAAAGTACGACATATCCTGCAGTCCTTGGCCTGGTGGTGAGGGTAGAGACCGTATAGACAGGTCTCATGTTGATCATCCACGTGAAGCCTCATCTTGCCACAGGAGGCACAGGCACGAAAAAGTCCTTTCTTTTTGCTATCAGCCATAGCAAAGAAGTCGAAAAACTATCGAATTTAGATGAAAAACCAAGATTCCTGAGGAGAACTCAGGTGGAGACATCCTAGCACAACGTGCGGTAGAAAATCTGAGAGACTGAGGCACCTCACAGGAAGGTTCTAGAGGAAGGTAGTAGCTGATTATTTGTTCCTTTTACTTTGGTCCTTTTTACAAAAGGACACAGATAGGCTATCAAGGTGGGACCCTGGAGCCTGCTCCGTTTGGTCCTTCCTGCATAAGGACCTAGATAGGTCACTAAGGTGAGACCCTTAGGCCTATTCTCTTTATGTATGTCTTAGGACATTACTTTTTTATATACCGGAGGCTCCCGTCTCGACGACGGGGAATGATTCAGGCATGTGAATCTATGAAAGACACCCAAATACTGGATAATGCAGGCATATTCGACAAAAACAGAGAGAAAACAAAGAAGAATAGTCCCACAGCACAATAAAGTACTAAAACTCCGAAAATTAGTGGAAAAACACCAAATAAGTCGCAAAAAGGGAGAGCTCAATGCTCCAGGGTCCTGCTAGCAGGAGCCGGAAAAAAGAACTGAAAGTAAGAGGGACCTGCAGGGCATTCTGGGAGACTGAAGTTCTGGAAAGTTCTCTTAAAGGCACAGTATCCTATTCTGAGCCACATAATGGCAGCCTATGGAGCACTGTAGTCCAGGGGAGGAGCCACCTATCTCGTGATACTTCGAAGACTCTTCCAGGACAACAATGTGCAATCATCCGGACCCAACACTAGGTGGCGATCTATGCACAGATATGAATTCAGCAGCCCACATGCCTCGAACTGGATCTCACATGAGTGTAGAGGTTCAAAAGGCTCAAAAGGTACTCTGAAGAACGAAAGGTGTTGCCTGATCTGAAGATAAGCTGCCACTGCAGCCAAATGTATACGTATGGAACTGTAGGCTAGATTGCATCTATGTAAATGTAACAGGTACCATATGATGTTTTTAGTGGATGCATCTAGGGGATTTATGTAATTATTGGTACAATAGATGACAAATCGTTTTTACTTCGCCGCATAGCATGCTCTGGTTGTAGGTCTTCTTGCCTCTTTGATAATATTCATAGTCAGGAGGCAAGCTCAGGTAACTAAACTATGACCTCAGGAGCCAGATCGCAAGGTTCAACTGTTGCGGATCTGGGTGCTGAATGTCGCCATGGCTCTGCGTTAAAAGACTGGGTGTTAATCGCAGCCCTTGATGAGGCACCACGGAAAGTTCTAGGAACGTGGTGTACCATGGTTGCCTCGCCCACGTTGGAGCAACTAGGATGAGTGTCATGGAGTGTTGTCGCAGTTTGCGTGCCACTAGTGGTATGAGCGGGGCTGGGGGAAAAGCGTACGCAAACCTGCTTGACCAGTTCATCCATATCGCATTGCCCTGAGACTGCGGATGTGGAAACCTGGCGGCGAAGCTTTGGCATTTGGCGTTTTCCTTTGTGGCGAACAAGTCTATCTCTGGGTGACCCCACTGCTGGAAGTACGGTTGTAGCAACGAGGGATGTATCTCCCACTCGTGCATCTGGTGGCCGTGTCTGCTGAGCAGATCCGCCATCTGGTTGTCCCTGCCTGGGAGGTGTTCCACCATGAGGAATATGTTTCTTTGAATGGCCCACTTCCACATGCTTTGCACTAGGTGTGACAACTGTGGAGAGTGTCCCTCCCTGCTTCTGTATGTAGTACATGGCAGTCATGTAGTCCGTCCGGATCAACACGACTTTGTTGCACAAATGTACCTTGAACGCCTTCATTGCCATGAAGATTGCCATCAGTTCCAATAGGTTGATATGCATCTTTTGCTGTGTCGTCCATAGTCCCTGACTTTGCTTGGATGAGCCAGTCTAGATAGGGGTAGACGTGGACATGGTTTCTTCTGAGGTGCGCTGCTACCGTTGCCAAGCACTTGGTAAACACCCTGGGCGCCGTTGTTACTCCGAAAGGTAGTACCTTGAACTGCTAATGTTTATTTTGTATGGTAAACCTGAGATACTTCCTGTGCGCAGGATGTATTGGTATTTGGAAGTATGAGTCTTTTAGGTCTAGGGTTGCGAGGAAGTCTCCCTGACTGAGCAATGGCAGAACCGGCTGTAAAGTGAGCATGTGAAAGTGTTCTGACAAGATGTATTGGTTTAGGGGCCTGAGGTCCAGTATTGGCCTGAGAGACCCGTCCTTTTTGGGAATTAAGAAGTACAGCGAGTACACCCCTGAACCTTGTTCCCGCAGAGGGATGAGTTCTATGGCCCCTTTTGCAGCATACTGATGACTTCGTGCTGCAATAAGTCCATGTGCTCTGCTGACATAGCACGGTGTCTTGGGGGTATGTTGGGTGGAGTAGATGTTAGCTCTAGACAATAGTACTGAATAAGTTGAGTCATCCACCTGTCTGTGGTAATGCTCTCCCAGACTGGCAGGAACTTTTGTAATCGCCCCCCGACCGCTGTTATATGGTCCGAGAGCAGTGACAAGGCGTCACTGTTTAGTGTTGGCGGAGGATCTGGTGTTATTCCCCCGTCCTCTGCCTTTGCTTTTGCCACGGTATCCACCTGTTATTTTTATTGTAGGTGGTTTGCGTGCTCCTTTTATTATACGGAATTTGTTGTGATGCTTGGCCTCGTGTTGCTCCTCTGTTACTGGAGCGACGAAAGGTACCTCCTCTAAATTGTAGGGACTGCAAGGCACCCATGGACTTGTTAGTTTGTGTCTTTTTTAATCTTTTCTAAGATTGTGTCCACATCAGGACCAAAAAGATAATCTGGGTTCACAGGCTGATTTAGTAATGTGGTCTGAATCTCAGGTTTGAATCCAGAGATGCGCAACCAAGCATGCCTCCCGAGCATGACGCTTGTGTTGATGGCCCTGGCTGCAGTGTCTGCTGCGTCTAGCGCACACTTAATGGATGCGTTGGATAGAATATGCTACTTCCCAGTATGCATCTGTTCTTGGCATGTAGGGCTGCTGACATTCATATCTGTGCATAGATTGCCGCCTAGTGTTGGGTCCGGATGATTGCACATTGTTGTCCTGGAAGAGTCTTCGAAGTATCACGAGATAGGTGGCTCCTCCCCAGGACTACAGTGCGCATGGGCATCCTCTCCATCCTCAGATTGTTTTTAGCCATTGTGGCAGAGATGGTGTAATACAGGAAGTGATGACCATGCCTGAGAATGATTCTGAGTGCTACAGCTGCGACAGGCACCGGGGAGGATGGCGGGCGATATCAATGGCAGCAGCCCAACATGCCAAGATCAGATGCATACTGGTGCAGAATTGTCTTCTTGGATCGGAAACAAGCCATACAGCTGGCTTCATCGTGATCCGGCGACAGGCACTTGTTGCACATGGGACATCTCTTGAACGGGCTCCGTTCCATGATGGTTCGTCGATAAGGCCTCTGGCATCGACCGGGCCTTCAGCACCGAAAAGCACGCAGCTCTTCTGGATATCCGGCTCGGGAACTGAGCTGTAACAGAACTGGGCACCGCTCACAAGACAATACTGACGAAAAACTGAAGGCCTTTTGGCCAAAAGAAAGTTTTATAACGATTCCGAACTTGAGTGAACCAATATGCATCCGAACCCAATGGCGGAAAAAAACAATCTGAGGATGGAGTCGATGCCCATGCGCACTGTAGTCCAGGGTAGGAGCCACATATCTCGTGATACTTCGAAGACTCTTCCAGGACAACAATGTGCAATCATTCGGACCCAACACTGGGCGGCGATCTATGCACAGATATGAATTCAGCAGCCCACATGCCTCGAACACTCTTCGAGGGACGACCCAGCCTTTAGGACAGACAGGGCGCGACTAGGAACCGATAACATGCTGACGGTTCTATAGGACAGACACCAAGCCAGGAGGCTGCTTGGGCCCACGGGACACACGGCCATGCTGTGGCACACCGCACAGGCGAAGCTGGGGTGGACAGGCAAAATCACCAAACTTACCCCAATATGGGACACGAAAGCGCTCGGACGGCTACAACAGATTAAGGGATTTGCGCAATGGGACAGTATTGGGATATCTACAGTGGGGGATTTGTGGGATAATGGCACTGTGATACTGCTTGCAAGGCCTCAGCAACAATATGAATTGAGTCCACTTGAGACATACAGATCTATACAAATCAGACACGCACTACTGCAGGCAATACCGGCGGACACTGATGTCCCGGAGTCATCACCTTTAGAGGACAGACTACTTACTGATTATATGCAGAGTGGTGCGACTTACCCGACATACCGGAAATTGCTGAACAATTTAGCGGACCCTACCCGGACATTGCGTGAGAGATGGGTGGAAGAAGTGGGAGACATTGATGACAGAGTGGAATGAGGCCCTGGCCTCGCTGAAGGAGGTGGGAATTTCGGCCAAATTTAGGCTAGTACAACTTAAAATCTTGCAGTGTCTACTATACTAGGCTCATGCTACATAAGATACACAGGGCACCACACCCATTCTGTCTTCGTGGCTGTGCGGAAGAGTGAACGTTCCTACACACAATGTAGGATTGCCACGTATAGTCGAATACTGGCGGCAGGTGATGCGCACAATCTCACAGACACTCAGTGTGTCCCTGGTCCCAGAACCTCGCAAATGTCTCCTGAACATCTGGGAACCTACGGACCTATCCACCAATGGTCAAATATGGGGTACACTGGCGATGATGGTAGCAAAGAGACAATGCGCAGCGATAGGGCACGCCATACCTACCCACGGTGTCACAGTGGAGTGGCAACATGGACATGTTGATGTTCACGGAGAGGGCGGTGTATGTGCTTAGGGCGTGCCCCCGCAAATGGAACAAAGTATGGTCGGCATGGAATACATACAGAGGGGAGTTATGTGAACCGCTGCCAGAAGTGGACAATGTTAGCTCAGATGAGGAGGATGAGGGGGGAGCGGGAGTAGCGAGAGGGCTGGGTCACAGGGAGGAAGGGTAGAGGTGGAAATCTAATATGACTGACATCAGAAGTAAACGCTATGGACTACAGATCCCGGTAATAAAGTGGAATAGACGTGATAATGATTATGGTGTGTGAATAAAAAACCTGAACACAGTTACAAGTTATGTTTTTGAAATTAAAAATACTAGACCTACTGTTTACTACACTGGCTGCGACTTATTGGAAGTATCAAGATAGACGTATGACGCCGCCGGACCTCTGGTTTGTCGGCTGAAGGGCTGTGTACAATTGAAATGTAAGACCACAGGAGCACACGTCACGGCCGGCCTGGATGGTTGTAGGCCTGTACTACTGTATGCCTTCATTTGTCAAATAAAGGTCTTAAAAAAAAAAAACTACTGCAAACAAGAGCTGTGCTGCCTTCCTGTTTTTCCAACAACCATGTGCGCTGGCACCAATTCTAGTTCACATCTGCGTATCAGTAGGCTAGCACAATATATACTCCATTCGCTCTCCATCGTTCGAAAGTAGGCTTACTGGCACTCTGGTGCACCTGGTGATTACTATGAATAAGCTTCACCAATTGTGTATGACTGAATTCTGTTTTATTTGTCTGACACTGGTTAACATCCTTTCAGAGCGGTGCCTCACCCGAGCTGTTGAACGGGTAAGAACTAATATTCAAACTTCTTCTTTGTGCACTTTGGTTGCAGGCCAGTGATGAGGACATTAAGCTCCCACCATTTTCTTGATTTAATGTTTGGAGACACATGCATTAGATTCTTGTTGCTTCTGTTCCCCGCAGGTAAATGAATATGCTACTTACTAGTATGCATCTGTTCTTGGCATGTAGGGCTGCTAACATTCATATCTTTGCATTAGATCGCCACCTAGTGTTGGGTCCGGATGATCGCACATTGTTGTCCTGGAAGAGTCTTCGAAGTATCCTGAGATGGGTGGCTCCTCCCCTGGACTACAGTGCGCATGGGCATCGGCTCCATCCCCAGATTGTTTTTCGCCATTGTGGCAAAGGATGGAGTGAAAAGTGTAAAGGATGTCCATGCTAATGATTGAATACAATAGTATATCTGCAGCTGCGACAGGCACCGGGGAGGAGGGTGGGCGATATGAATGTTAGCAGCCCTACATGCCAAGAACAGATGCATACTAGTAAGTAGCATATTCAGTTCGAGGCATGTGGGCTGCTAAATTCATATCTTTGCATAGAATACATAGCAGTCCCTCCATCAGCGGCGGTTGCCCGTGCCAGCTGCAGAAACCTGAAAAAGTGTCTTGAGAACAGCCTGCCCTACAGCCGCTTGCTGTTTGGAATGTACATCAACACAGTAGTGTTTTGTAAAGGTATGTGGTGTAACCCACGTGGCTGCTCTGCAAATGTCCTCTAGAGGAATGTTTCCAAGGAAAGCCATGGATGCCCCCAACTTGCGTGTGGAGTGTGCCTTTGGGGGTATTGTTAAAGTGCGCTTGGCTTTATGATAACAGATTTGAATGCACTTAACAATCCATCTGGCTATTCCTGCTTTGGAAATTGGGTTGCCTTTGTGTTGTGGTGAGAAGGCAACAAAGAGTTGTTTCGTCTTCCTAAAGTGTTGTGTCCTGTCTATGTAGTACATCAATGCCCTCCGTACGTCTAACGTATGGAGCATCCTTTCCGCCACTGTTTGTGGGTTCTGGAAGAATGCAGGCAAATCGATAGTTTGGTTGAGATGAAAATGTGACACCACCTTTGGAAGGAATTTGGGGTTAGTACGTAGTACTACCCTATTTGGATGAATCTGGATGAATGGCTCTTGTATCGTGAGTGCTCGCAACTCACTTACGCGTCTTAGTGACGTAATGGCAATTAGGAAAGCAACTTTCCACGTTAGGAATTGCAGTTCGCACGAGTGCATTGGCTCAAACGGTGGTCCCATCAGTCTGGTGAGGACCACATTGAGGTTCCACACGGGAGCTGGCGGTGTTCTTGGGGGAATGACTCGTTTCAGGCCTTCAAGAAACGCTTTAATGGCCGGCACCCTGAAGACTGAGAGATGCTGCCTATTTTGAAGGTAAGCTGCGATGGCGGATAGATGTATCCGAATAGAAGTGAACGCCAGTTTGCACTTATAAAGGTGTAACAGATAGCAAATGATGTTAGGGATAGATGCATCTAGCGGGTTTATGTCATTGTCTGCACAGTAAATGACAAAACGCTTCCATTTTGCGGCATAGCATGCTCTGGTTGACGGCTTCCTCGCCTCCTTGATGATGTTCATGCATTCAGGAGGTAGGTTTAGGTACCCAAACTCTAAGACTTCAGGAGCCAGATCGCTAGGTTGAGCTGTTGCGGATCTGGATGCTGAATTTCTCCATGGTTCTGCGTCAGAAGTCTGGGCGTGAGGCGCAGTCTTTGATGCGGGACCACTGAGAGTTCGAGGAACGTGGTGTACCATGCTTGGCGTGCCCACGTTGGAGCAACTAGGATGAGTGTCATGGAGTGTTGCCGTAGTTTCCTCGCCACCAGTGGTATCAGGGGTGTCGGGGGAAAAGCGTAAGCAAATTTGCCTGACCAGTTCATCCATATCGCATTGCCCTGCGATTGGGGGTGTGGGAACCTGGCGGCGAAGCTTTGGCATTTTGCGTTCTCCCTTGTGGCGAACAGGTCTATGTCTGGACGCCCCCACCTTTGGAAGTACGGCTGGAGTACCGATGGATGTATCTCCCACTCGTGCATTTGATGACTGTATCTGCTGAGCAGATCCGCCATCTGATTGTCCTTCCCCGGGAGGTGTTCTGCCATGAGGAAGATGTTCCTCTGAATGGCCCACTTCCACATGCTCTGAGCCAGGTGAGACAGCTGTGGTGAGTGGGTGCCCCCCTGTTTTTGGATGTAGTACATCGCGGTCATGTTGTCCGTCCGGACTAACACCACTTTGTTGCACAGATGTACAATGAAGGACTTGAGTGCCATGAAGATCGCCATCAGTTCTAGATAGTTGATGTGCATCTTCTGTTGCTGCGTCGTCCATAGTCCCTGCACTGTGTAAGTGAGCAGGTGTGCTCCCCATCCCTGGAGAGATGCGTCCGTTGTCAGGATAACCTGTGGCACTGGCTCCTGGAACAGTCGGCCCTTGCAAAGGTTGTGTGGAGTCCACCAATGCAGAGAGTTGTATGCCCGACTGGTAACCAACACTAGGTCTGTTAATTGTCCCTGAGCCTGTGTCCACTGATTTGCTAAGCACTCCTGGAGCGGGCGCATATGCAACCGTGCGTGCGGGACTATGAAGATGCAGGAGGCCATCATGCCTATCAACTGCATGAACACTCTTGCTGGAAGTGAGTGTCCCGGTCTGAACTTCTGGATTAGAGACTGTATACCGTCTATCCTGACCTGGTTTGGTTGTGCCGAGGCCGTCAGGGTATTGATTGTCGCACCCAGAAACTGCCGGACGTGTGCCGGCTGAAGGTGTGACTTCGGGTAATTCAACGAGAAACCCAGGTCGTGAAGGAGGTGAATGGTAGTCGACATGTCCGCGGCGCACTGCTGTTCCGACCTGGCTTGAACGAGCCAGTCGTCGAGGTAGGGGTAGACATGGATGTTCTGCCTCCTGAGGTGCGCTGCTACAGTCGCCAGACACTTGGTAAAGACCCTTGGGGCAGTTGTGACTCCGAAGGGTAGGACTTTGAACTGATAATGCGTGCCCTGGATAGTGAACCTGAGGTACTTTCTGTGGGACGGATGTAGCGGAATGTGGAAATAAGCATCCTTGAGATCCAAGGTTGCTAAGAAGTCTCCTTTGTTTAACATAGGAAGAATCTGTTGCAGTGTAAGCATGTGGAAATGCTCTGACAGTATGTACAGATTGAGGGGACGGAGATCCAGAATTGGTCTGAGAGATCCGTCCTTCTTTGGAATGAGGAAGTACAGGGAATAAACCCCCGTGCCTTCCTCCCCCACTGGCACGAGCTCGATTGCCCCTTTTTGCAGCATCACCAACACTTCCTGCTGCAATAAGTGCAAGTGCTCTGCGGACATAGGTCTGTGCCTTGGTGGAATGTTGGGTGGAGTGGACTTTAACTCTAGACAGTAACCGTACTGGATAAGCTGTCGCACCCACCTGTCTGTGGTGATGTTGATCCAGACGGGCAGGAACTGCTGTATTCTCCCCCCGACAGGTGTTAAATGGTCGGGGGGCAGTGACAGAGAGTCACTGGTTGCTTGGGGCAGAGGAGCGTGAATTGTTGCCTCCTTTGCCACGCCCTTTGTTGCTGTTTCCCCTGTAGCCCCTCTTGTTTTGTTTGGGGTACGAGGACTGTGCTCCACCTCTAGGGAACTGTGACTGTTGACCCATCTGTCCTCTGGTGACTCCACGGGCACCTGAGCGACGAAAAGTATTGCCACGAAACTGCTGAGATTGTAGGGCCCCCATCGATTTAGCGGTTTCAGTGTCCTTTTTAATTTTTTCCAGGGTGGTGTCAACATCTGGACCAAACAGTCTATCCGGATTGACCGGTTGATTAAGTATGGTTGTTTGAATGTCAGGTTTGAACCCCGATATGCGGAGCCAAGCCTGTCTCCTGAGCATGACACTGGTGTTAATGGCCCTAGCGGCTGTGTCCGCGACATCCAGTGCGCACTTTATGGCCGCGTTGGATATCAATTGTCCTTCTTGTATAATCATCTTGGTGCCCTCTTGAAACTGCGGAGGCAGGTGTTCTACAATCTGCTCTAGTGTGTCGTAATGTGATCTATCATACCGTGCCAGTAGTGCCTGTGTATTAGCAATACGCCAGAAATTGGCAGCCTGTGCAGCCACTCTTTTGCCTCCAGCACTTTGGACTCCTTATCCGGGGGAGGAGCTTCACCCGTTGTTTGGGAGTTGGCCCTCTTGCGTGCGTTTGCTACCACCAAGGAGTCAAGCGGCAATTGTCCCCGAATGTATGCAGGGTCTGCAGGCGCTGGTCTGTACTTTTTTTCAATACGTGGGTTGACCACCCTCGCCCTGGTAGGCTCTTTAAAGATGTCCGCAGCATGCTTGAGGACCCCTTTGAGCATAGGCAGGGTCTTTACATTTCTTTCCGAAACTGAAAATGTGTCGAATAGAAAGTCCTCCTCAACAGGGTCAGCATGCATGTCCACATCATGATTAGCAGCTGCCCTTTCAATGAGTGCATGAAAACCTGCAGAATCCTCCGTAGGGGATGCACGTGTACTGAAAGTCTGTGGGTCTTGCCCCACATCCTGGGTGCCTTGGTCCCCAATGCCATAATAAGAATCTGGCTGCGCATCAGGTTCATTTCCTGTGAACGTGTATTGTTCATCTTCACCATATCCCTCACTTTCAGAGTGGTCTGGAGACGGTGTTGGGCTCCTTCCCAGAGGAGGCTGGATAGGTTCCATGAGGCCTGAGGCGTCCTGTGGAAACTTTTTCTTCTTTAGGGGAATGACGTAGGATTCCACCGGCTGCGAAGTGATCTTCCTTTTATAAAGGGTTAACTTCCCCGTGTCCGCGTCTATGAAACACTCCGAATCCTCTTCAGGGTCGAGCAGTTGACCCGAAGATGTCCCCGCCGTAGAAGATTCCGACTTCTTTGGCGTCGATTTCGAGGAAAAGGCCTTTGGCACCACTTTAGGCGGTAGAAAGGAAGAGGAGCTTACTTGCCGGTTTGACCGGGACGTCTGCCGCCTTCTGCGTCGATGGCGTTGGCGTCGACGAAGAAAAGGCCTTGTCTTTAATTCTTTGTAGTGAAGCAGCCACAAGAGATGCGTCGGTGACCGATGTCTTCGGCACCGACGAGGTGGCCTTGCCTTCGGATGCGACGTTCCGTTGGTCTTTCGGAGGGATGGACGGCGCCAACCCCGAGTCCCTGGAGCGATGCGCAGATGTCTCCGTTGGAGCCGAGGCCGTGTCGGTTGCCTTGGCAGGCTTCGCCGGCGCGCTTGTCTTGTGCGTGCCACTCTTTTTAGAGGATCTCTCCTCCGGCGCCGATTTCGACCCTTTGGAATCGCCGTGCTTCCTCGACTTCTGCGGACCGGAGGTCGACGGAGTCGATGAGGCCGCCGGTTTATTTGTTTTTGCTGTTAAGACCGCCATCTTAGGGACGATTGAGTCCTTAACTTTCGGTTTCGGGTCGGCCATTTTAGGTGCAGTCGAGACCGTTGTTTTCAGTTTCGGTTTCGAAACCCTCGGCGCAGCAAGTATGTCCGTGGCCGGGCCGGCAGGCGGGGCCGTGGCTTGCGCTACAGGGTCTTGGGTAAGGCCGACAGGCGATCCCGCGACCCTCTCCTGATGTTCGTCAACTTCGGGGCATAGCTCGTCCCCTGAGCTATCTTCCTCGGCCCCATAAACCATAACGTCGTCCCCTACCTCGTCGACGTATTCAAGGCCTTGACCCACGACTCCGTCGTCGTCATATTCCGGATCAGCCTCGACCTCCGTCTCAGGCGGGGAGATTTGAAGATGATGGCTCTGGTCCTCCTCTTCTTGGTCGCCGAAGATGTTATCTGGATCCGGGGCCGCCTGGTTGGCCACAAGGCGCACTGCGCGCCGAATCGTGAGAGTTTTCTTCGACCTGAACTTCGCACAGGCCCGGCAACTTCCTTCGTCATGGTCTGGCGAAAGGCACTTATTACAGACCGGGTGTACGTCTATATGTGGGTATTTGGACCCACAGAGCGGACAGAGTTTAAACGGACTCCGCTCCATGTTGGGAACTTAGTGTCGAGTCGCGTTGAGAAGGCCTCGATGTCCGAAGAGTAGTAAAAAACTCCGGTGATTCCGGCTCCGAGAGACGGAAGAACTCGAGACCGTACGCAAACAATACCGACGCAAAGAACCCAAAGCCTTTTGGCCGTAAAAAGTGATGTTTATTCAGTTCCGACGGAGAGACGTCGAGACCGCATCCGAACCCAATGGCGGAAAAAAACAATCTGGGGATGGAGCCGATGCCCATGCGCACTGTAGTCCAGGGGAGGAGCCACCCATCTCAGGATACTTCGAAGACTCTTCCAGGACAACAATGTGCGATCATCCGGACCCAACACTAGGTGGCGATCTAATGCAAAGATATGAATTTAGCAGCCCACATGCCTCGAACACCAGTAAATCGTGTTCATTAAAAGTGGATTACTAGCTTTGTATCTATTTGGATTGCCTTTCACTTAGAATACTTTTCAGTCTCGCATAGCCCACACAGTAGCACTTTGTCTATAGGTCCTGAAGAAGGCTGCAACACCTTTCTGGGTCGATTTGGCTGAGGCTGCAACACATTTCTGGGTCGATTTGGCTGAAACATGTCGACCAGTTTTATCTATCACATGCAGAACTATCTTTCCATACTGCAGGTGCACTGTTTTTAATCTCACTCTAGGAGTCAGCAAATTCCTTTTTTTCGCTCTTAGTAGTCACATCTTGAGGATTTTAGTATATCCTTTGTAGTGTAGTAATCTTAAAACATCCTTAAGCACCTCCCTCACAGTAAGCCCTTGGCGGGGCTAGGAGTCTCCAGGAGGAGAATCCTAGATGAAGCATGCCACCTCGGTGGGTGATGGGATTTCGTCCTAATTAAAGGACTTACCTACTAGCAACAAGATCTCTGCTGTAGTCACTTTTGGTTCTTTTCTAGTACTTTAGACCCGAGGATTTTGCGTGTTATGCCTCCTACATGTCCCAGGCATGATTCTGGCAATGTTTCACAGGTACAGGGAACGGAGCAGAATTTTAAAAAGGCTCAGCCACCACAACGCTTGTATAACCTGGAAAGAGGGGTGTGCTATTTGTGCCCTCCTGACATAAAAACCCAATCCCAATGCAGGCCTCCGTGTGGGAGAACTGAGAATTCCCAGAGGGGAGGCTCGCTGGGAGAACATAAATACATAGCTAACCAGAACGTTTAAGGGCTGGGCACCACAGTTTCAAAAGGCAAGCAGACAATTTGGTCACAACAATTGAGTCCAAACACTAGTAATTCAGAATTTTAACAAAATAGTGGGCATTTTTTTAGAGTCTGAGCTGTTTGCAAAATCACACATTTGCATACTTGGGTTCTATCTGATCGAAACTGAAGAGAGCAAGATTTAATAGTACAACTGACTATAGCAGTTTCTCCACCTGATTGAGGAGGGACTCATTCAGGCAGAGGTGAAACTGCACTACATAATGAGGGGGTGAGCACATCTTCCTATATAAGATAAACCACAGACACAAAAGTAAGTACTAGTCAGGGGTTTTAAGAAGACTACAACTTTTGTGAGTTGTTGGAAATTGCATTTTAGGAAATGTCAGGAATTTGTATAGTAGGGTTTATCTGGTTATGCAGGTAACGCATCACTTAGAATAGACCATATTCCCCGCTTGGTTATGTACAGTATACAAGATAGCAACAACATAGGCACATAAAAGGGTAGGATGAAAATAGATGTTTATATAAATTCAATGTTAGCTTAGAAAGGCCATGTACTAGTCAACTAGCAACATTTATTGATTAAATACTAAGCATTATAAAAGTCTCCCTTCAAATAGTAAAAAAATGTACTAAAATATCTGCTTAAGCACAGCAGAGCCACTCACCCTGATTCACAAAATCACGTGCACCTTCTGAAGAGTCAAACTTCTTATACTCTGCATTAGAATACCGGTTCACTTGCTCTGAACATTCATCCCTGAAATGCAAAAGGAGCGATTACTATTTAGATATCCAATGGCTTACAGACATTAAAACCATCGCAAAACATTCTTTCCACTTAAATTTTATAGAAATAGAATTGCTGCTCTAAATTGATGTTCAGAAATGGAATGTTAATTACCTGTGTCTAGTGGTCCACTGCTAAGAAGACTTCTTGAACCTTTCTAGACCCACAACTAAATGGCAGTTCATATTCTTCTTTGCAGCTCCTAAATGACCCATTCAGTAGGCTCCATAAAGTCCACAATACATTAGAAGACACGCCTCACAGATTCTTTCCCACCTTTTCCTCAGTGTTCCGTCCATCATCTCCTAGAGTCTGCTTAGCTCACCCTAAGTTGGCAGAGTATGCCCAGCTGTGAGTCCCTTGCTCACTGTGCCACTGGATTAAAGCTAGCCTGGATGATGAAGGGTGTTACCCAGAAACCAGTCCCAGGATGCTTGTTTCCAGTTCAGGGAAGACCTGGCTTAGAGGTTCGGGCATGAGTGTTCCCATGAGTCACAGGGTCAAGACTGATTTGCATATAGCTGGGTCTGAACTGAGGTGGCGAAGTGAGCTTAAGAAGGAGGATTGACTCAACCCAGATCTGTGACGGGGGTGAGTGTCTGAAAAGTTTCAGCGCTCCGTCCATCATCTCCTTATATGCACCTTTTCCCAGGCCCAATTTAATGTGCGCATACCCATGAAAAAGGGAAGGTCAGATGTTGCTCTACAGATTTAATGTTTCAGACAAACTAAAACAGTACACTACATATTGCAAAATACAAATTTATTAAAAAATACATTAAATTAACAATTCTAGAGATGCTTTGTTCTTCATTACTTTAAGTACTAACCATTCCACCGGCTAACAGTTACCCGATGACATTTATTAAGTGCTATCTTTGGACTTGGAACAGGTGGAGCTATCTTGTTTAGACTTCAATTCAAAATTAATTGTAATTTAATGGTAATTGTAATTTAATGGTAAAGTTGGATTTGAAGTCACAATTCTGAAAATGCAGTTTAGAAAGTTGGCATTTCGTCCTAACCATGAGCACCTCGGACAATGTCCTGTATCACATGACTGAATAGCCCTGCTGATGAGCTTTGTGTAGCCCTCCCAACAGTGAGACAAAAGGGGAATAGGTATTATTATTAGAATGCTATTCTGACAGGATGGCTGGGATGCAGTGGTTTCATTTCCCACTTACTCTTCAAAGGGCTTGTCTCCAGCACAAAGGAAACTTACACTAGCCTTGGTTCACCACAGATTTCTTGACACCTGGACAGGGGAAGGGAAGAACTTTCTACAACCAGATGTTGGGGTAGTGTAAGGAATACCCCACTACACAAGGGTGGCACCAGCTATTAATAGGAGACCCTTAGTACATCTCTTTGTAACAATCCTGGACCTGTACACATTACAGAAGGACTGCCCTGCTCTCAGAGCAGGAAGACTGGTCCTGCTCCCTTCATCCCAGGCTAACCAGAGTGACTCGAAGTGTCAGTTGACTGACCTGTTTGGTCAAAAGAATGAAATAGAATTTAAGGATAGGGGAAACCTTAGCGGCTAGCTTAATAAAAAGGAGCGTCTTCAGCTTTTTCCTAAAACTAAAATGGATAGGTATAATTCTGATGGCTAAGATGCTATCATTCAAAAACACTGTGTACATAAACAAAAGAGGCTTGTTGCCCAGCATTTCCTCTCCTTTCTGGCACTTCCTTTCCAGTCTGAGGGGGTTCTGGTTGCAAGCATATGAACAATTGTTACTTACCTGTAAACAGGTGGTTCTCCAGTATTGGTGTCTTTCATAGATTCACATGCTTGAATATTCCCCGTCGTCGGAGTGGGAGTCCCACGGTAAATAAAATAGCAATAAATACTAAATATATAAATATATAATAAATATATAAAGTACATAATAAGGATAAACCCAAAAAATGCATACAAGAAGCATAGGGCACCCAGCCAAAAAATTCTACATAGGAATGCATGGGAATATAAAAGTTCCAATGCAGCCTATCCTTGTCATTATGTTAGTCCAAACTGCAGCCAATCAGGCGCCAGCAGCCCTCTAGAACCTTCTCCTCAGAGCTCAAGCCCTCAGATTTTCGTAGCACAAGAGTGACCACAGAGTCTATGAGAAGAGAGCCTCTGAGGGGAGGATGGGAGGGTCGCATGTGAATCTATGAAAGATACCAATACTGGAGAACCACCTGTTTACAGGTAAGTAACAATTGTTCTTCTCCAGTATTGGGGTGTCTTTCATAGATTCACATGCTTGAATATAGAATAGTTAGCAGTCCGTATCCCAACACAAAGTTTCCAGAATGCAATGTATAAGCAAAAGGTTGGAATCAACAGGTGCAATAACCAATGCCATAGAAGTTATACAACTATATGTATACATAGAGAAGACATGAATAAAACTGGAAACTATTAGGAGGAGGGTAGAATAGAGGCTCACCTTATTGAAAAAGATTACGGAGCACAGCTTGTCCCACTGCGGTATCTCCTTCAGCCATGGCGCCCAGATTGTAGTGCTTAGTGAACGTGTGCCTGCTGGACCACGTGGCTGCTCTGCAAATCTGATGCAATGGAACTCCGGCAAAGAGTGCAGTTGAAGAGGCCATAAACCTGGTAGAGTGGGCCTGTACTGCAGTCTGTAAAGGCTTTCCCGCCTTCTGATGGCAGAAAGCAATCGCCGAAGCCACCCAGCGGGCTACTGTAGGTTTGGTGACTGGTCGCCCTTTTTGAAAGCGGCCATAGGCCACAAAGAGCTGATCCGATTTTCGGAACTGGGCTGTTCTGCTGATGTAAAACTTTAAACATCTTCTAATGTCCAAAGAGTGCAAGCGTTGTTCCGCAGGAGATTGCGGATTGGCAAAGAAAGACTTCAGTATAACAGGCTCATTAATATGGAAGTCTGAAGGCACTTTTGGAAGAAAAGTAGGGTTAGTGCGTAAAAGCACAGAATCTGGTTTTAACTGTAGAAATGGTGGTTTGATCGTGAATGCATGCATATCACTCACTCGACGTGAAGACGTCAAAGCAAGAAGAAGCGCGACCTTCCAGGTGACATACTTGAGGTCTGCTTTATGGATTGGTTCAAAAGGTGCAGTCATTAATTGTGATAGGACAATATTGAGGCGCCACTCGGGAGGGGGACGCCGAACTGGAGGAAAAGTCTGAAGAAGTCCCTTGAAGAATTGACGTATTAACCTGGATGAACATAGGGAGGCTGAGCCATCATGGCGGAAGCGTGATATTGCCGCCAGAAAAACTCTTAAAGTAGCATGTGACAAACCCGACTGAGCCAGTTGGAAAAAGAAAGGGAGGAGCTCAGCGGGCGTGGCACGCAAAGGATGCACTCCGGCATCAGCACACCAGTGGCAAAAGCGTTTCCATTTTAACTTATAGGTCTTTATAGTTGATGGAGCCCTGGCCTGAGCAAGGATGTCACGACACTCCTGAGGGATGGTTAGATGTGCAAATTCACAGTGTTCAGGTTCTAGGCTGATAAGCTCAGAGAAGAGGGGTCTGGATGGTAGATTTGACCCCTGTCCATGGAGAGAAGATCCATTCGAGGATGAAGAAGAATGGGTTTGCATTGAGACAGGAGGAGCAGCTCCGAGAACCACGCCTGTCGTGGCCACCTGGGAGCAATCAGAAGGATGTGGCAGGGTTCTCTCCGAATCTTCCAAAGTACTCGTGGCACCAGAGGGATCGGAGGAAAGGCGTAGGCAAAGAGATTCGACCAATCCATCAAAAGGGCATTGCCTTGGGATCCTTTGTGGGGATGCCAACTTGCGTAAGCGGGGCATTTGCGGTTCTCTGGAGCTGCGAAGAGGTCGATTTCCGGGAATCCCCAACGACGAAAGACCATATAGAGTGTTGGCTGGTGGAGTTCCCACTCGTGGTTGGATGATCGGGATCTGCATAGGGAATCTGCCAGAAGGTTGGACAACCCCGGAAGATGAACTGCGGTGATTGTGATTTGATGATTGATGGACCAGTCCCAAATCGCCTCTGCCAGGCGGGATAACACCGGAGACTTCGTTCCGCCCTGCTCGTTTATGTAATGCATGCAGGTTGTGTTGTCCGTCTGTATGAGAACCGACTCCCCTTGCAGCACTGGTTGAAATGATTTCAGGGCCAAAAAGAAAGCCATGAGCTCCAATTTGTTGATGTGCCAGGTCTTTTGATGCAGAGTCCATTTCCCCTTGACGGAAATGGGGCCCCCCAACCCTCCAGAGATGCGTCCGTCGTTAAAGTCAGATCTGGGGAGTTGAACAGAAAGGACGTGCCTGCCGCAAGCTGATGTGGTTGTGCCCACCATCTCAGCACTTTCTTCATGACGCCACTGTTTGTCCAGTGCCTGTTAAATAGGTCGCGCTCGTAGTCTGCAATGAGGGACAAGAGCGATGCACGACGAAGCCATCCCTAGAAAGGACTTCACCAAACGGACTGAAGTGCACCTCTTTGCCAGAAGTAGTGAAACTAATCGGAGAATCCTTTGCTGACGTTCCCGGGAGACAAACGCCTTTGCTAGTTTGGTGTCCAGCGTTGCTCCTAGGAAATCCTTGCAAGTTGTTGGCTGCAATAGAGATTTCTCCAGGTTAATGGACAGACCCAAGGATCTGAATACTGTCTGACAAATGGAAGTATGGTGTTGGAGTTGTGAACGGGATTGCGATTTCAGGAGGCAGTCGTCGAAATATGGGAATATCTGGATGCCTTGGAGACGAAGAAAAGCCATGACCGGAGCCAACATTTTTGTAAAGACTCGGGGGGGCCGACCGGAGGCCAAATGGAAGTACCTTGAATTGGAAATGAAGGTGCCCCACCTTGAAGCGCAGGAACTTTCGATGACCTGCGAGTATTGGGACATGGAAGTAGGCGTCTCGGAGATCGATGGTCGTCATGAAATCTCCGACAGAGTAAGCGCAAGATTTCTGTAAGCGTTAGCATACGGAAGGTCTGATCCTTGAGATAGTGATTGAGTGCTCTCAAGTCCAATATGGGTCTCCATTCTCCGTTCTTTTTGACAATAAGGAAAAAACGGGAATAAAACCCCTTCCCTCTCGGAGACTTTGGTACTACTTCCACCGCACCTTTTTGAATGAGAAGGCGAACTTGATGAAATAGTTCCTTGAGGTGCGGAGGTGGTGGTCCGGAAGGTGGCGTTGGAGGAGGTACCTCGACAAATTCCAATGCATGGCCTTTTTTCACAATGTCGAGTACCCAACGGTCCGTTGTAATGAAGGACCATTGAGAACCAAACACAGAGATTTGCCCTCCAATTCTCCGTTCGACAGACAAGTCATTGACTTTTGTTGGACGTTCCCCTGAAAGAGGACTTTCCTCGATAATTTCTGGCAGGTTGCTGACGGGAAGACTGTTGACGGTTTCCGGTGAAAAGTTGGTTACCTTGGTTAAAGGACCAATACTGACTGCTTCCTCCACGAAAAGTGGATGTAGTGCCACGTCCTCGAGCACCCCGAAAGGGCTGCTTCTTAAATTGAAGGGTACCCAAGGCACGTGCAGTGTCCGTGTCCTTTTTTATGGATTGCAGCGCTTCATCAATATGCGCTCCAAATAATGACTCGCCGTCATATGGCATATCCAGGATCCTTGTTTGAACTTCCTGTCGAAACGAAGTTGAGCGTAGCCAACCTTGTCGACGTAGGACGGCCGCTCCAGCGAGTTGGCGAAAACCAGTGCAGGCCACATCCACTGCACAATCAATGAGTTCCTCTGAAGTTCTTTCTCCTTCTTGCAGAATCTTCTGCGCTTCTGCTTTGGAAGCATCCGGAAGTAACGCCACATAGGCGGACATATCAGCCCAAGCCTGACGGTCATAACGACCTAAGATAGCCATAGTGTTAGCTACTCGTACCGTCGTAGAGGACATGGAGGAAAACATACGCCCAATTGCATCTAGGCGACGGCCCTCTCGGTCTGGAGGAGCAGTGATTGTAGACGCTGGATTCTTCGAACCTCTCTGAGCTGCCTGCGTAACGACAGAATCGGGCTTAGGTTGACCTGTAAGGCATGCCGGAGATCCCACCGGCGCCTTATATTTTTTTTCCAACCTTGGTAGTTGTGCTGGTAAAGAGTTAGGCGTCTTCATTAATTTGACCCCTTCAGTCCAGATGAAATCTATAATCGGGACTGTGTGTATCTGTTTAAATGGTTGGTTCTTGAAATCATAAAGGAAGCAATTTTCCTCTCTGTGGGCTCGTGGTAATTTGAACCGTTGCGCCGCCCTGTCCATTAATTGGTGGAAGCCTGCAATATCCACTGGAGGAGAATCCCCTGGCGGCACCTGAGAAGGGGATGGTGTCTGAGCACGATAGTCATCCCACTCCGCTAAATGTTCCTCACCATCCCCATCCACATCTGAAACTTCTCAATCCCCACACTCTGGAGGATTCTCGTCATCATCATCATCATCTGGATAAATTGTTGTGTGAACTCGAACTGATGTACTTCTGTGAACAGTAACAGGTGGCGCTGGGTGTAAAGGAGCCAGTGTCGGCTCTGTAACTGGGTTCAACACTGATTGGACAGCAGCAACCTGTGGAGATGGTGGGAATCGTCGATTGTAATCTTCCAACATACTTTGGAGGTTCGATATCATTGATATAGGCAACATCGCAGCTGGTACTTGAGGGTGAGTTGCTTGATGTTGGCCATACTGTTCCTCTTCATCGTTACTGAAGTCTTGGCACTTTATGTTCAAGTCCGAAAGACTTTGAGCTTGGTCATCAGACTCTTGATCTGAATCAGTAGCAAACAAAGGAGATGGAGGATTAACCATTTCTCCTTCTGTGAAAGTCCCGAACTGGATAGATTTGCTGGACTGTAGAGGCAATAAAGGCCTTGAAGCAAATGAAGAGGCTGGCGTGGAAACTGTGTCCTGCGCACGCGTCGACGGCATGACATCAGTCTTCTTCTTCAAGGGAACTGGTTTTGATGTCGTCGCCGACGAGGAGACAGTCGACGGAGTAATCTTCATGGACATAGTCGTCGCCGACGGAACCTTCAATTTTAAGGTCTTCGTCGACGGAGCCGTCGTCGATGGAGCCGTCGTCGACGGAGCCGTCGTCGACGGGACAGATGAAGCAGGCTCTCTCGTCGATGGGACAGCCGTCGACGGTACACTCGTCGTCGAGGGCGTAGACGAACCCACAGTCTTCGATCCTTTCGTTGACGATGAACGGGTCGACGATTGAACTCTCTTCGTCGACGAAGATGAAATTGGAATTAAAGAAGAAACCTTTGAACTGAGAACCACTCTCATCGACGACGAAGACGTCGACGTCGACGCCGATCCAGAGGCCAGCGTCGTCGTGACTGTCGTCGTCGACTGTCGTCGACTTTGATCCAGAGACAGCCATTCTCGTCGACGGAGTTGAAACTACCGTCGTCGACGGAAAATCAGTTTTCTTCACAGAAAAACTGGAAATTGAAGCAGAAGGAGCCTGAGAGCTATGTCTCGTGGGCCCAGACGTGGTAGGTAACGGTGAAGACACCGCAGGGGTTAAGGCGAGGGATAGTTTCCTCTTTTTTAGAAATGGGGAAGGCACCTCCTGCACACTACCACGCTTCGAAGCTGCTTTAGATCGGCCTGAAACAAGACTTTCAGCATCAGAAAGTATATTGTCTTTATCCTTCAGCCTTTGAAGCCAAACTAGTAAGCGGCCCTCTCTATCCGAGAGTTTTCTCTGAGAATTTTCTACAGAGCTTACAGCTTCCCACTTCATGGTCCGGGAACAGGCAGTAAATACACTTACTGTGAGGGCCGTCATAAAATAATCTTAGCTTTCCACAGGATGAACAAGCTCTGAAGAGAGACTTCTTACTTGAAGACATTGTGGAGAACTGGAAAACACTTGAAGAGAAGAAAACTGAGCAGAGCTCAGGGAGACTCCCTTACACACGACGTGCGGTAGAAAATGAGGGCTTGAGCTCTGAGGAGAAGGTTCTAGAGGGCTGCTGGCGCCTGATTGGCTGCAGTTTGGACTAACAATGACAAGGATAGGCTGCATTGGAACTTTTATATTCCCATGCATTCCCATGTAGAATTTTTTGGCTGGGTGCCCTATGCTTCTTGTATGCATTTTTTGGGTTTATCCTTATTATGTACTTTATATATTGATTATATATTTATATATTTAGTATTTATTGCTATTTTATTTACCGTGGGACTCCCACTCCGACGACGGGGAATATTCAAGCATGTGAATCTATGAAAGACACCCCAATACTAGAGAACAAAGCTTCCAGAGGGGAGCCCGTCAGCCAGATAAGCAGGTGTTCAGTCCTATCAGCTTTGTAGAGGATAGAGCCGGCACCACAGGAATGCAAGTAGAGATCAGAGTGGGGGTGGTGTGGTAATATTACTTATCCCCTTCAATGCTGATGACTGAGCGGTTCAGTCATCAGCATCGGTTGGGCTGTGCTGATGACTGAACTGCTCTGTCAATAACACGTTGGTTCGAAACGAGTTGACTTGATGCTGGAACAAGATTCAGGAAGGGCATGTCAGGACTTCAATTGTAGATAAATTCTACCTGAATTGTGACCCTAGTAATTACCAGGTTCCAGAACAATCAAGCGAGCAGGCCAGCAAAAATACCGAACGGCCCCTTGCTTGTCCATAGGTTGTATATCAGGACTGGTGCCTCATACATTTAATGAAGATAGGCATTTGTCTGTGTTTTTGTATATATTGTGTAAATGTAAATAAGTCTCATTCGTAGTGATTGTCGAATTTATGTTTGGAAAAGTGTATTTTTATGTGAATTTTTGCTACTGAAAATGGTATTCTCTAGACCTATATGAATGATGTTTTTGAAAAATGAAAAACTGAGTAAAAAATACTAAATGAAAAGTGTCCACTTAGATCAATTGGATAAGTGGTACTAGACTTTGTTAAAATCAATCTACCTGGCCAATGTTTTTGCTTTACCAGGGGTGGCAGCGGAAGACTTTCCGCTGCCACCCCTGGCCCCTCCCCCACACTTCCTGGTGACGTCAGCGCGCGCCGTCATCAGGAAGCGCTGGACGCACTGGAATCCATTTCTTTCCAGCGCGTCCAGGACAAAGGTTGGTGTATGGTCTCCGGTGGGGTGGGGGGGGCAGTTTCTCGGTGCCTTGAGGCATCGGGGGGGGGGGTGTGGGGGCAGTAAACAGTGTTTCCTCTCCCCTGATGTCCCAATGCAGGGCATTCCTGGTGCACGATCGCGCACAGCGTCGCGATCGTGCACCAGGAATGCCCCACTAGACACTAGGGATTGTACATTTGGGCAAGTTGTGTGCAGGAAGCGACCCCTTGGGCAAGGGTCGCTTCCTTTAGGGTGCAAATTCATTTTCAGACTTTGCTCCCCCCCCCCCCCCCCCGGGCAGATCGGCCGTTTTTTTGGGCCGATCTGCACCCAGGGGGGCAGAAAAACCTACTGGAGCCCGGGATTTTCAATTCCTTTAAAATTTGGAAGAGATCCCTTGGGCAAGGGTCCCTTCCTAAGGGGGTAAATATTTTCAGACTTTCCTGCCCTCCCTAGGGACAGATCGCCCATTTATGTTGGCCAATTCTGAACCTGGGGGGGGGGGGGGGGGGGGGGGGGGGGGGTGGGGTGGTAGAAAAGCTAACTAGAGCCAGGGAATTTTTTTTAGCAAAATTGGAAGCGACCTCTTGGGCAAAGGTCACTTATTTGGGTCCTTTTCTTTTTTGTAGTATATTCTGCCCCCTCTGGGGGCAGATTGGTTTTTTTTAATTTTGCCTTTCTGCCTCCAGGAGGGGCAGAAAACTCCACTAGACATTATGGAATTCTTTCATTTGTAAATGGAAGCGACCCCTTGGGCAAGGGTCGCTTCCTGGGGGCCCAATTTGAAAATAAATATTGTACTTGCTTCCAGGAGACATGTTATCAGACTTTCTGCCCCTATTGTTTGTGACTGCCAGATAGCTTGTTATAATGTGTTCTAGGCTTTTGCTCTTTAGACTGTTGGTGTGCGGTTTTGTTACCGGTGGTTCTGCTGTTTGTGTAGTTGCATTTGTTTGGTAAGAGACCTTTTTTGTGCTATTTCAATGTAAATGTGTTTCTTGCAAATGTGTAATAATACCACTACGTTCGGTTTCTTTTTTTTGTGATTGTAAAACATGGTTTGCATTAGTGCTAGTTGTGTTTTTTCTGTACATTTGTTTTTTTTTCTTCCTTTAGTGGGATATCGTTGACCATTTGCTGTGTCTGCAGAGTAGGTGCTGGGGAGTTTGGCTGTATTTTTTAAGTGAATTGTATAGTTATTCAGTTTATAGATCTTTGTGATAAAGGCTTACATTTTTTTACCTACTTTGCTCACAGTTGTGATAGGTATCCATCGAGAGGTTGGTGGCCACCCTCAAACATGTGAAGAGTGGGTCTCCAGACAATCCAGAGCCCATGAGCAAGCTGAAATTAGTTGCTCCTACAATATCCCCCCTCCTAACCAGGCTGATAAATGCCTCCCTCTCCCGAGGGACAGTCCCCGCCAACTGGAAAAGGGCGATAATACGCACACTCCTCAAGAAACCCCACCTAGACCCCACGGATCCCTCACTCCTCAAGAAACCCCACCTAGACCCCACGGATCCCTCAAAATTTAGACCCATCTCCCTCCTCCCAGGCATCAGCAAAGTGGCAGAAAAAATCGTGAACGAACAGCTATCAACATTTTTAGAGAACAACCTCCTTCGCCACTCCCAGACAATGTTCAGACCAGGACAGGGGACTGACACCGCCCTCCTGGCTGTGACAGAGGAGACTAGATCCATCTTGGATGCAGGGGGATCAGTGGCAGTGATCCTCCTGGACCTGAGCACCGCCTTTGACATGGTGGACCACACCATCCTCCTCCACAGTCTCCAAAAAACTGGAATCACTGGGACCGCCCTGGCCAAAATCATTTCTGGAGCATAGGACCTTCCAAGTGGCCGACAGTTACGGCCATTCCAAAGCTCTTCTCCTTTAATGTGGGGTTCCCCAGGGCTCGGCCCTGAGCCCCACACTTTTTAACATTTACATGGCCCCCTTAGACGACATAGCTTCACCATTTGGCATAAAGGTGGTCATGTACGCCGACGACACCCAACTAGTCGTCTCCATCAATCAGGCCAACCAATCCATGGAGAATCTAGCCGCCTGCCTGCATAATATATCCAAATGGATGGGCGACTCCAGACTAAAACTCAATAGTAAGAAAGAACATAAGTTACTTACCTGTAAACTGTGGTTCTCCAGTATTGGTGTCTTTCATAGATTCACATGCTTGAATATTTCCCGTCGTCGAAGTGGGAGTCCCACGGTACATTAAATAGCAGTAATAAAAGCATATAAGTAAATTTATTATAAATAAAATACAGTAAATTCAAAAGTACCATAGAACTGAATAGGCCCATAGAAAGCCTAAGGGAGAAACTCAACTTGGTAACATCAGTGTCATTATGTTTTGGTCCAAATTCCAGCCAAGCAGGCTGTAGTTCCCTCTAGAACCTTCTCCTCAGAAGCCCAAGACCTCAGATTTTCGTAGCACAGAGTAACCAAAGTGCCTGAGAAGAAGAACCTCTGAGGGGAGGATGGGAGGGTCGCATGTGAATCTATGAAAGACACCAACACTGGAGAACCACAGTTTACAGGTAAGTAACTTATGTTCTTCGCCAGTATTAGGGGTGTCTTTCATAGATTCACATGCTTGAATAAGAGTAGAAAGCAGTAATCATCATATAAGTCATAAAGTTAACAGTAATTTCGGGCATATAATAGACATATATTAAAGAGAGAAAACCTTTGACAGGAGGCGGGTAGCAACAGAGGCTCACCTTTAATGGAAAAGATTCCGCAGCACCGCTTGTCCTACTGCGGCATCTGGTGACTGCAGACAGTGCTTCGTAAAAGTATGGCTGCTCGACCACGTAGCAGCTCTGCAGATGTGTCGCAGAGGTACCCCCGCAAAAAGGGCAGTAGAAGCTGACAGCTCTAGTTGAATGAGCACGTACTGGAGCTGGAAGAGGCTTGCCAGCTCGCTGATAACAAAAAGGCAATAGTGGAAGAAAGCAGGTTGTCCTTTAGAGACCGGGCCATAGGCCACGAATAGTTGATCAAGTTTTATATTCAGCGCACTGCATCCTTCAGGAAATCTGAAGCAACATTTTAAATCCAGGGAATGTAATGAACGTTCCGCAGGAGTTTGAGGATCCGGAAAGAAAGTCTTTAAAATGACCGGTTCATTGAGATGAAAATCACTGGGAACTTTCGGAATAAATGTAGGATTAGTACGTAGTGTAACAGCCTCCTTTTAGAACTGGAGAAAAGGAGGCTGAATTGTGAATGCCTGAATGTCACCGACATGCCTAGATGACGTCAAGGCGAGCAATAGGGCAACTTTCCACGCGAGGAACTTTAAGCTTGCTGAATGGATGTGTTCATAAGGAGGTAGGAGGAGCTGAGACAAGACCAGGTTTAAGCGCCAAGTAGGCGGACGACGTCGAATGGGTGGAAACATTCGGAAGAGACCTTTGAAAACTGTTTAATAATTCTAGACGAATATAGTGAGGAAGAGCCATCATGACGGAAGCGGGACAGAGCCGCTAGAAAGACCTTTAGAGTGGAGTGGGAAAGTCCTGACTTCGCAAGGGATAAGAAAAAAAGGCAGAATCTGTTCTGGTTTAGCGGTCATCGGATCCAAGGCCCTAGTGTGGCACCAGGCACAGAAACTCTTCCACTTCAACCGATCGGTTTTAATGGTGGAAGGAGCACGGACGTGCGCCAACACCTTTCTACATTCTGCGTCGATTGTCAGACTTGCAAATTCATGGTGCTCAGGTTCCAGGCATGAAGTTGGAGGTATGCTGGATCCGGATGGCAAATCCGCCCCTGCTGCATCGTGAGGAGGTGAGGCAACGGATGAAGCGGAATTGACTCGCTCTGGGAGAACAAGAGAAGGTCCGGGAACCATGGGCGCCTCGGCCACTTGGGTGCAATCAAGATGACTTGACAGGGTTGAAGCCTCATCCTGTGCAACAAGCGTGGAATCAGGAAGCGGAGGAAAAGCGTAGCTGAATGCGTTCAACCAGCTGATCGAAAATGCATTTCCGCTCGACTCTTTTGGGATGAAGACTTGCAAAGCGTTGGCATTTCTTGTTGGTGATAGTGGCAAAGAGATCTATCTGCGGATGGCCCCACTCAGTAATGAACTCCAGAGGTGGTTGATTGAGTTCCCACTCATAGTTGTCCGAGAAAGACCTGCCAAGTGTGTCCGCCAGAACATTGGAAACACCCGGCACATGTATGGCAGTGAGATGAATCTGGTGATGAATTGCCTAATTCCATATCTCCTGTGCTTGTTGGGAAAGCAAAAGGGACCTGGTGCCGCCCTGCTTGTTCAGGTAATGCATGCTGGTGGTGTTGTCTGTTATCACCAGCAGAGATTGACCTTGAACGATCTGTTGAAAAGACTTCAGGGCCGGGAAGATCGCCAGGAGCTCCAGGCGATTTATATGCCAAGTGCGTTGGACCGCAGTCCATTTTCCTTGCACTGACAGGCATTCGAGATGTGCTCCCCAGCCCTCCAGGGATGAATCGGTTGTAAGCGTCAGAGTTGGAGTAGTGTCCTGAAAAGACCGACCTTTTGAAAGGATTGGAGGGTGTGCCCACCACTCCAGAGCCTTTTGGATGCGGGGCGTAAGAATGATCCGGTCGTTGAACGATCCTGAAATCTGCTTCCACTGCTTGTCTAACTCCTCTTGGATGACCCTCATATGTAGTCTGCAGTGGGGAATCCACTGTATGGCAGAAGAAGCCATGCCGAAGAATGATTTCAACATCCGGACTGAAACTTACAGTTTTGACTGGAGGGATCGTACTATCTGGAGCATACGGTCTTGTCGTTCCTGGGAGACAAAAACCATTGCCAGATGAGAATCTAGAGAGGCTCCTAGAAAATCTCGCCGTTGAGATGGGCGAAGGTGTGACTTCTGGCAATTGATGGAAAGGCCCAAGTTTTGAAACGGGGAGAGGCAAGACTGTGCATGCTGGATTGCCAGTTGAAGATTCGGAGCCTTTATGAGACAATCGTCCAGGTATGGATAAAATTGTATACCTCGTAGGCGTAGGAAGGCAGCTACCGGGGCCATGATCTTGGTAAAGACCCTCAGTGCTGAACGGAGGCCGAATGGTAGGACCTTGAATTGGAGGTGCAGGTGTCCGACTGAAGCGCAGATACTTCCTGTGTCTGGGGTGAATTGGCACATGGAAATATGCGTCCTGGAGGTCGATCGTTGAGAAGAATTCCCCTGGATTGAGGTAATTCAGGATTTGAAGCAGAGTTTAACATCTGAAAGGTTTTGCAAATGATTAATTTGTTCAGGGCCTGTAAATCCAAAATTGGACGCCATTCTCCCGACTTTGACTAAGAAACACCGGGAATAGAATCCCTTGCCGCGTTGACCTAGCGGCACTACCTCGATGGCCCCTTTTTGGATCATTAATTTTACCTGGGCCAAAAGCTCTTAGAGGTGGGGGGAGGGTGGCCCCGAAGGTGGACGAGTGGGAGGGAATTTTGTGAACTCCAGGGTTTGGCCTTTGGAGATAACGTCCAGGACCCATTGGTCGGAGGTTATTTCGGACCATTATCAAAAGTACTTTGAGATGCGACTTCGAAAATGCAGTCGGCAGACGAAAGGAACTGAGACTGACTATTTTTTGTTGTTTGCGCCACCTCTATAAGTTGTTTTCCGTTGGTATGGTCTAGAGAAAGACTGACGATTTTGATTTTGGTAAGAACCTCTCTGCCGGTTATCGCCGTAGGTATTGTATGAGCGATACTGGCTTGCTCCACGAAAAGTAAAGGAGCCACCGCTTCTACCTCATGCCCCCCGAAAGGGCCACTTTTTATATTGGAGAGTAGCTAAGGACTTTGCGGTGTCAGTGTCCTTTTTGATTGCTTTAAGAGCATGGTCTACATGCTTGCCAAATAAAGACTCTCCATCGTACGGCAAGTCGTGGACTTTTGCTTGTACTTCTGGGCGAAATGTTGTAGATTTCAGCCAGCCTTGACGCCTCAAGACTGCAGCCCCAGCTAATTGGCGAAAGTCCGTGGATGAAATGTCGAGCGCACATTCAATAATTTCAGATGAAATTACCGTTCCCTCTTGGATAGTAGCCTGCGCTTCTGCTCGGATTGCCTCAGGCATTTGAGGAATCAGTGCGACAATCTCGGACCACATTTGGCGGTCGTAACGGCCAAGAATTGCCAAGGTATTTGCCGCTCTGACAGTAGTGGCCGCCATTGTAGTTATCTTTTTTCCTATAGAGTCCAACTTGCGGCCTTCCTGATCAGGAGGAGACGTGAGTGGTGTAGCTGGATTAAGAGATCTTTTCTGTGCTGCATGTGTAATAACAGACTCTGCTTTTGGTTGTGACACCAAACAGGCTGGAGCGGACGCTGGAGCCTTATATTTTTTGGGGAATTGTGTGTGATTGTCTTTGTGAAACGTCCTTAAAATCATACAGGAAGCAGTCACTTTCATGTTGCTGTTTCGACAGGGAGATGAAAGCGTTTCGCTGCACAGACCATTAAATTATGGAAGTTTGCAATGTCCACTGAAGGCGATGCAAGAGGTGAGGTGGGCGGAGTGGAAGGTGTTCGGGCCCTGTAATTATCCTACTCATTCATATCGACGTCATAGTCAGTGTCGTGAGCAGGATCTTCATTGTCAGGGTCAGGTAGAGTTCCTCCCGGTGACGCGGGTGGAACCGGAGCAGATGCTTGTTGAGGTGGAAGCTGGGGAGGAGGTTGCGATGCTGGGGAGGCAGGTGTCGATGGAGGGAACCTGCGGTTATAGTCATCAAGCATGTGCTGCAAATTTTTGACTAAAGATAAAGGTATTTGTATAACAGGTTCGGAAGTTACTGTTTCGTCAACCGGAAATAAATCATTCCCACTTTCGACTTATTCCTCTTAGTCACCCTCATCACTGTACTCCTGGCACTTAATGTGCAAGTCAGATGGACTAGATGCCTGTCCGAACAGTTGTTCCACCTCCGAATTATGATCGGATTCTTCTCCACCTGATTGGAACAATTTTTCAGGAAGAGGTGCTCCTCTCCTTATTGGACTTATTTGAATAAGAGGCACCGTTTTCAAGGTAGAAGCAGTAACCAATGTAAAAGTGGCAGCTGAGGCCGGAGGAGGATGAGATGCCGACGAGCCCGTTGATGTTACAGCAGTAGTCGTACAACCAACTT
Organism: Lissotriton vulgaris; assembly: GCF_964263255.1. Lineage (NCBI taxonomy): Eukaryota > Metazoa > Chordata > Amphibia > Caudata > Salamandridae > Lissotriton > Lissotriton vulgaris. The sequence goes on from NC_141694.1 coordinate 362,531,304, forward strand.
GAGGCGCAGAAATTGAAGATTTTTTCGTCGTCGACGAAGATTTCTTGTCCGTCGACTGTATTGGAAGTTTGGTCGTCGATGACGAAGTAACTGTCGACAAGCTAGCCGTAGACGGAGTCGTCGTCGCTGATGCGATGGCCATCGACGAGCTTCTTTTCGATGATTTGGTCTTAGTCGTCGGTATTTGCTTCGATGACTGAACAATCGACTGTGTTCGCGCCGACGATGAGAGCGTCGACGATGATTTTAGTCGATGGCATCGATTTGACACTCAGACGAGATCTTAACAATCGACGTAATGGGTTTTGTCTCCTGGGCTGTCGTCGACGAGGTGATAGTCGTCGACGCAGCAGTGGATGACAGAACATGTCGTCGACGTAGAGGTTACAGACTTAGTCGTCGCTGAAGAAGTAGTCGGGCTCGTCGACGAGCCAATGCCGGATTTCTGAGAGGAAGGCAAGGCTTTGGGAGCTGACGTCAGAGAACCAGGTCCCGTAGACGTGCCCTGAAGCAAATCCTGTGGGGAAACAATCCTGGAGAATTCCAGCAGTCTACTCTTCTCAAGAAAAGGAGATGGAACCTCAGTTTCACACCCACGCTTCTGAGAGGATCTGGAAATGCCTGAAGAAAAACTTTCCACATCAGAAACCACAGACTCTGAAGTCTTCAACTTCAGTAGCCACAGAAAGAGACGGGACTCTCTATCCCTCAGTCTTGGGAGGAAAAGTGCGACAGTACTTACAGTTCTTAACCTCGTGGTCTGGGTAGAGACAGTAAATGCATTTACTGCGAGGATCCTCATGGAGAAGGCGCAGTTTACCAAAGGAAGGGCAGGCTTTAAACAAGGATTTGTTATTTGAAGACATTTTGAAGAAATAACAGCTAGAGTTGAAGAAAAAACTGAGCAGAGCTCAGGGAGACTCCCTTCACTCGACGTGCAGTAGAAAATCTGAGGTCTTGGGCTTCTAAGGAGAAGGTTCTAGAGGGAACTACAGCCTGATTGGCTGGAATTTGGACCAAAACCTAATGACACTGATAGGTTACCAAGTTGAGTTTCTCCCTTAGGCTTTCTATGGGCCTATTCAGTTCTATGGTACTTTTGAGTTTACTGTATTTTATATATATATATATATATATATATATATATATATATATATATATATATATATATATATATATATGTATTTTTATAATTATAATAATTTTACTTATATATGCATATATTACTGCTATTTTATGTACCGTGGGACTCCCACTTCGACGACAGGGAATATTCAAGCATGTGAATCTATGAAAGACACCCCTAATACTGGAGAATCGGAGATTATGCTTCTAGGCGACCCTCACAAACTCCCCAAATCCCTTGCCTGGTCACCCAGCATGGGCACCCCCCCCCCCCCCCCCCCCAACACCAAAAAATTCAAATCAAAAGTTTAGGCTTTTGGCTCGACCAGGACCTCAGCTTCAGATCCCAAGCGAGAAAGACAGCCGGCACTTGGTTTGGGCTCATGTGAACTGCCCGGAAGATCCTCCCTCTTATCCCCCCCAGTCTAGGAAAATTCTTATCAAGGGCCTTATTATCTCTAGATTGGATAATGGAAACGCTCTGTACCTGGGCGCCCCAGTAGCGGTCATCAAAAAACTTCAGCACTCAGTATGCCGCAGCAAGACTCCTCACGGGGACGAAATCAAGATGCTCGGCTAAGCCCTCCCTCAAAGCTCTTCACTGGCTCCCCATCCAGGAGCATGCACCCTATGCATCTCTCATAAAATCTTACAAGGTAAAGGCCCCCCATACTAAAACTACTCATCAAAACTCATAAATCCACCAGACAGCTCAGGTCGGACTCCCTTTTCCTTGCCAGCGTCCCCAGAATAAGAAGAACACGCACGGGTGGGCGCCGCTTCCCATACAACGCCCCTAAGCTTTAGAATAGCCTCCCCCTTAGCATCTGTAAAGAAACCAACCTGCTGTCATTCCGCAGGCTACTGAAGACCTGGCTCTTCCCCCAATAATCCCACCCCAGGAGTACTTCAGGCTGCTACTATAGCGCTGGGACGCCCTTGGGTAGCTACGTGCTCTATAAATTCAAAATCAAATCCAAATCAGTGTTGGTTGTTGAGTTGTTTGTGCAGTCTGTGAGAAGTTGGCCTGATATATGATGTTCACTATTCTAGTGAGCACTTTGTATCAGTCCAAACAACCCTTATTGATGATTGGTTGTCAGTCAACCTTATAGACCAGCTATCCTAGTAGCATGGACACGAGCAGTCTTCGGGCTAAACTCTAGAGGGCGTGTTAAGCCAGCTGTTATACCATCACATATAACCCGTGAACACCAAGTGAAAGGACACCACACAAGTGTTATGAAAATAAACAGTGTATTTATTTAGATCACAACAGCCCTGTACTCTTTATGAGGACAGGGTACTAAGCACAAACCAAAACTCTTACGAAAATACTTTACGTTGCACAATGTACACAAATGCCCGAGGGGCACGAAAAACCATATACTACAAAAGTGGAATGCAAACTTACTAGCAGGTAAGTACTTGACTAATAGGCTTTGGAATCGCTAGGACTTGACTACTGAACCTTCAGATTACTAGCAGGAGGCCTAGGGGGCTCGGGTGCAGAGTGTGCACTCTCACGCGGGATGCAGGACAAAGTCTATGGAGGCTAGAATTTACAAAGTTAGTGTTCTCGGGCGAACATGACTAGTTAGGCTGAAAACGAAAAAGGATCTGGACCCTTAGATAGTGAGGCTATGCTGGGTCACCGAAATGCCGAAGTTACCTAGCCCAGGGGCTGCGGCTGGATAGGTCTGGAAAGACGTCGGGAATCCTCGTTGCAGTCTATGGAGCCTGAAAGAAGAAGTTGCTGGCAGGCGACCAGTGAAGATTGTTCGGAGGATCCAAGCCTGGATCGAAGATGGAAGACAACTGTAAGCAGAGGGGACCAAGTTCTGAATCACTAGCCAGTGATCAGCCGGTGCCATCCTGGTGCCCATCTAAAGTCACCTCGACCAGGTGAGTGGGCGACGCTGGGCTCTGCAGTCTCACGGACCAGGAGGCGTTGTCGGCGACCAGGATGGAGGTGCATGCTGTCCCACGATGGTTGATGCTGTCGACGTCGCTGGACCCAGGATTGGGGCAACAAGTCTTGGCAAATTCAAGCCCACGCGGTGGACTCAAAATGGCGTTTGGAGTGGACCAGGAGGGTCCGGGGTGCTCCTCTTTTGGAAGGGAGCAAGGGCCAGTCTGGAGCAACCAGACCAGCAGTGATGATGTCGTCGGTCGCCGTCGGGAAGGCCACAAGCCAGCGGGCTAGTAGCCAGACAACGCGGTGAGCAGCAAAAAGCAGAAGGGCCCCACGCAGATCTGGTGGATGCTGGAGGGCTGGACTTCGGTGCTGGAGCTGCTCAGGGTTGGGGCTTCTCGGACCCCAAAGCACTCGCTGGATAGAAGTCGTGCAGTTCTGATGATGGCCGGTCCCTCGAGGTCTCGTCGCACCTACGGTTCTCAGCTTAGCTGTAGAGGTAGGTAGAGGTCAGAGGTGCCAGGGAAGTCGGGTCTCGTCGTGCTGGTCAGTCGGATTCCGGAGGAAGGACGTGCAGCAAACTGCAGTGTTCTTAGACGGTGCCTACGGGTGCAGGGTGACTACTCCTTAGTCACAAGGGAGAAATCTTGAGAAGAAGTCGAGAGTTCCTTTTGTAGAAAGTAGTTTCTTACTCAAAGATGATCTAATTTGGAAGGGTCACCGCTCCTGCCTTTATCCTAAAGAAAGGGGTGGGTACGCGACTAGGTCCTGCCCTAGGGGTGGGACCAGGAAGGGGGGTGGTTACACCCCTCCCATGCCGGACTTTCCCCAGCTCAGGGGCTGGTGTGCCCCTGGAACAGGTTCTAGCCGGCAGATGCATAGTGAGCACCGGGGTGCCACTTGCAGTCACCTTCCTCTAAAGCCCTGCCTACCCAGGATACACAAAACCCTGTCTGGGATGGTGCTAGCACCGCCCCCGACAGGAAACCCTTTGTCCAAGCTCCCCTCGCTGGAAGGACTCCCAGCTGCAGGGGGTCAGACTTGTGTCTGTGGTGGCAGCATCCATTTTGTGATGCTGAGGCTTGAGTTAACTTTAACCGGGGTTCACAGTTACATACATGTCGTGTCCCTCTAGACGGGTGGAATGCTAACCCCGTCGCCAGAATTGGCGAGGGGTTAGTATTCCAATTCGACACCTTACTCGACATGTTTTGATAAAGCGATACCAAAGATAGCATATAACCGCGAGGAATATAATGCACTTAAAGAGTATATGGTATGTGTTATCATGGAACAGCTATTAGCACTTGGTTTGGCAAGCTGCAAACTGGCTCAACTTATGCCAGAGCACCATCTCACACGATTCCAAGCACTCTGCCTTCAGGATTGTCAAGGCCTGCCTTCAGGATTGTCAAGGCCTGCCATAGGAGTGACTGATAGGAATCTGTGTGTCCATTTTAGGGTTAGATATAGGTAACTATATCTAAAGCAAAGGGTGATTACACCACCTTGCCCCAGCTGTCGTGCAGCCAGTTGTGTCAGATTTAGATGGTGGAATAATACATGCTGCAGCCCCTGGTATGCCCTGGGTACACCTATGCCCCGAGTTACAGGGTGTGATAAGGTGGCCCAGTACCAATTGGTAAATGCACCTAAGGTACACGTGTCAATTTAGTGAGAGAACAGCAAGGCTGTGGGTCTGATTAGCAGGCCCACAGCCAGAGAAGTCGTAAACCAGTGAAGCAAAAAGCAAAAATCTGGGGTGATCATAGGATTGCAGACCCTACTCTCCTACACAGTCTCCTTTCTTTGTGAGGATAATGGCTAGCTGCCGGATTACTGCTCAGCAAGTTGTTGGAATGCTTTTTGATTCTTCCTCTGACCATGTTTTCTCTGCGCATGGCATCGTCTGATGATGAAGATACCCTGAGTGCTGATGAAGCTATTTTTTGTGTGGATGAAGTGGCTGTGGTAGAGGACATTGATGTGCCGATAGTGCTGCAAGAGGCATTCACAAATTTGGAGGAGATTAAAGTTTTTGGGTTTAACTTTTTTGATGGGCTTGCTTAGGAAACCATCAATGGCTTCATATTGGTCTACTAGTCCCTTGATGGCAACAGCTTTATTTCCGGCAGTCACGAGTCGTGATAGGTATTTGCTTCAGCTTCGGATGATGCATTTTGTTGACAATGGTAATGCTTTGCCACGAGATCACCCTGATTTTGACCGTCTTTTCAAGATTCGGCCTGTCATCGATCATTTTGTTGGTAGATTTCCTGAGATCTTTTATCCTGGGAAAGAAATTGCAGTGGATGAGTCTTTGGTGTTGTTCAAGGGCCGCTTGGTATTTAGGCAATACATTCCTAGTAAGAGGGCACGCTATGGAATTAAGCTTTATATGCTGTTTGACAGTCGGACTGGATAAGTCTCTAATTTCAGTGTGTACACCGGTAAGGAATCCAGGATTAACCCCCCTGGTTGTCCGTCCACTTTTGGAGTGACTGAGAAAATTGTGTGGGAACTTGGTAGAGGATTTTTTAACAAAGGCCATCATTTATATGTCGATAACTTCTACACTGGTGTGCGGTTGTTCAGGGAATTAGCCAAAGTGGACACTGTTGCTTGTGGCACAATCCGCTCTAACCGTAAAGGTTTCCCAAAAGAACTTGTTTGTCAAAAGCTTGCTCAGGGACAGTGCAGTGCAGTGCATTGCGTTGTGAGGAGCTTTTAGCTGTGAAGTTTTCAGACAGGAGAGATGTCTACATGTTGACTTCCATACATGATGAAAGCACTGAAGCAGTGACTGTTTGGGGTCAGGTTGCAGAAGCACGCAAACCTGTGTGCATTATGGACTATAATAGGCACATGGGTGGTGTTGACAGTAGGTCAGAGGTTGGAACCGTATGCTGCTCTTCGTAAGTCTTACATTAGGTACAAGTTGGCTATCCATCTTTTCCACTTGGCAACCTTTAATACTTTTGTTGTGTTCCAGCAATCTTGTCCTCAGTCAAAGATGACTTTTGTTAAGTTTTAGGAGTCTGTAATAGGCGTCCTTGTTTTAGTGGATCAGGCAAGTGTTCCTAGAGTTGGAGTGGTGGAGGATGTTGTCAGATTGAAAGATTGCCACTTTCCTGATCAAATTCCTCCTACAACCTCAAAAGACTCAGTCGGAGATGTAGAGTCTGTTGGCGAAGAGGTTTGCGGAAGGAGGTTTGTATGTACTGCTAAGACAGCCCAGGGTTAGAAGGACAGTGTGTGCCTGCTTGTTTTAGAATGTACCACACAAGAATTTTTAGGAGCATCCATGAGTGGTAAAGTGAACAGGCTGGTCTATATTCTTTAAAACTTATTGTTCAGTTTCAAAGTTGGCATTTGTGTAGTGTATTTAGATTTAGTTGTGTTAGTAGATTTGTATAAATTTGCCATTTGTTTGTTTTTTATTTGTATTTTAAAAAAACTAAAGTATGATGTTGGTTTGCGTGTAGTGTCCATTGTCTGGCAGTGTGCATGGTTTGGCACTTGGCTGGCGGTGTCTGTGGACTGGTGCTTGGCTGGCTGTGTGCATGGTCTTGTGTTTGGCTGCGTGGTCTTGCGCTTGCCTGGTGCGGCGTTTGGATTGGTGTTTGGATCGGCGCTTGGCTGGTGGTGCGTGTGCAATGGTGCTGTCCTGGCGGTGTGTGGACTGGTGCTTGCCTGGCAGTGTGCGTGGTCTGGTGCTCGGCTGGTGGTGTGCGTGGACTGGTGCTCGGCTTGCCGTGCGTGGGAAGTGACTTAATGCTGGTTACTACACACAGTGCAAGCTGAGCGCCAATCCATGTAATCCATGACTGTGTAGTTGCTGTGTCAGGAATGTGTGCGTGTGAAAGTGATGGGCCCTTAATTGGCGTGGTCTGCTGGTGGAAGTGTAGTAATGTGTTGGGTCCGCGGCTGGCGGTGTGAATGTTTTGTATGTGTCACATGTATGAAAGGTGTATGAATGGCCTGTAAAAAGGTTGGTGCCTTGTCATGGCTTTACAGCTCACTAGCTGTGAGTCAATGGTTCAGTTTCTTGTCCTTTCCATTATTAACAGTGGTTTCATTTTTTGTGAAATCACTTGCTAATACAATGGTATATACTGAATCACTCACCCTCGTGCCAAATCCAACCAGTATGTGTGTGTGTTTGAAAACTTGATTTTTTTGTTTGTGTTTTTAAGCTGGACGCACCTGGTCACTTTTTTTGTAAATGTTGTGATGTGTAGATTTTGTGCCTCGTGGTGTGAATGGTCTTCTGTGTGTCTGGTATGAAGTGTGTGTAGATTTTGTGCCTCGTGGTGTGAATGGTCTTCTGTGTGTCTGGTATGAAGTGTGAATGGCCTGTAAAGCGGTTGGTGCTTTAAGTGGCTTTACAGCTCACAAGCTGAGTCATTGGTTCAGTTTTTTTGTCCATGTAATTGACAGTGTATTTCATTTTTGTGAAATATCTTGTTAATTTAATTATATATACTGAACCATCACTCGCCCTCGTGCCAAATCCAACCAGTATGTTTGTGTGTTTGAGGAATAGTTGGCTGTGCAGGTTTTTTTTTTTTTTTTAGTCTCTGCCAAGGTGTACATTCCGCCTACAAATAACCTGCAAAATGTAGATATTGTTAAACCCATGGGGCTACATGGTGATGTCTCTCTGGTGGGGCGTGGCTTGGGCACAGAGAGGAATGGCGGCGTGAGCAAGGAGCTCCGCTTCGGATACCCTAATTTATCCTGAAAACTGAGGAGACCACAGAAACGCGAGCATTAGCGACCGGAAGGCAAGGGGAATACAGGAGGCACCCGAGGGACTGCAGAAGCCCTCTGAACAGAGTCGTACTGCCTCGACCGCGAATTCGCCCGTGGTTGTTGGAGGTGACCCAAAACGGCGGATCCAGGAATGACCGGAGCTCGATAAGGCTGATTCCCAGTGCATTAAGGAGCATCAGGATGGGTATCTGGGGGAGAATTTGAAGAGGCGAGGGCGTAGTTGCTGTCCGGAGGAGCTGAGGCGAAGAGAGAGCGAAAGCCGGACCGCTAACACCCGCGCAGTCCCCCCGCCCCCCACCCGTCCATCGCCGCCGGGAGCCTGGAAGACGGCGGCCGGGCACTACGCCGTAAGAAGAGGCGACTGACCAAGGGAGAAGTTGGACGCGGGCTATGACTCCCGGCAAGATCGCAGGCACCACAACCCAGCGGCGCACAGAAACGGAGGTCGCGGTCAGTAGAAGAGCCGGCAGTGCTAGCGGGACCGTAAGGGAGGCGGCAGATTGCGGGCTGAATTGAGCGGGAGACCGGGTCAAGGACACCTTGAAGGAGCTGACCCCAGCCCACAAGGCGATGGAAGCGAAGCTGGCGGGAGCCTTGGACCACATTTAATCACTGGAGAGCAGGGCGGAAGACACCGAAAACAGAAGTAGGCGCAATAACGTCTGTCTGGTGGGCCTGCCGGAAAAAAAAGGGGGAGATATGGTTGGGTACCTGGACAATTGGATCAAAACCGAGGTGGCGCCGGAGGGGCTCTCACCCTTTTTCACGCTAGAACGGGGACACCGTGTCCCCGCCAGTCCACCTAGGCCGGGCCAACAGCCCCGGCCAGTGGTGATCAAATTGTTGCATTACAAAGACAGACCTACTGCTCCAGAGAGCTCGCGATGCGGGACCATTCCAAGTGGACAACAGCAGAGTGACGCTATTTCCTGACTACATGTATGAGACACAGACTAAGCGCGTCCTTTCTATCCATTAAACGCAAACTCAGGACTGAAGGCATACAATATTCCCTGCTTTTCCAGGCCAAGCTCAGAGTGGTGGTAGACAAGGCGCACTTCTTCCCCACGTCGGCGGATGCCTGGGCATGGTGGGAATTATACAAGGAGGGAACGGATGGAGCTAAACGACGGATGGAAGAAGCTAAGAACCCACCGCAAACCCGGAAATCACAGAATCCGCAAGCAGCGACAGGGTCCTCGGAAACCAACGATGTCTCAAACGGACGAGGAGAGGAGAGCGGCGCTAAAAGCAGTGGTGGAACAGTCAGGGGCTGCCACGGCCCCATCACAGCAAGGTACGGACTCGGAGGACCACGTCACGGGCTTAGAAACGGACCTATCGGAAATCAACAGCACCAAAGGCCCGATAGTGACGCCTCAGACGTCGGGAGAAATAATTGAAGCCAGATATTATCATGCAAGGAGAAGGCCACAGCTGGTAACTGGGGAGGGTCTGTACTGCTAGCAAAAGTAATTATCGCTAAATGAAATGGGTCACCGCAGCCATATCCGGGGGGGGGATCATCTATGGGGCAGGGGGATGGGACTTGCGTAGCCACCTTTTGGATAAGAGCCACACCTCGTTGGCCTTTAAGGCCTTCACAGTGACGGGAGTGTTGAACTATTTTCATCAAGTTTGGATGGGAACTAATAAATCAATATGGGGGGGGCCTGGGGAAGTTAGGACTGTTTATTTTGAAATGTCAACCAGTTATGTCTTTAAGGGGGGCATACGGACAGAGTTAGAGAGAGTTATGGGGACACCGCCACCTGTGTAGGAGCAAGGAACTTGTGTGTTGGATCAGAGCACTTGGGACAATGGATAACAGGGGTACAGTGAAATGCATGACCTAGAATGTAAGGGGACTGCACACAATGGAGAGGCGGCACAAAATCCACGCATATTTGAACCGCAGGGGGATTCAAAATTGCATTGCTGCAGGAGACACTTGACGAAGCAGGAAGGGATAGCATTACAGCGCAGATGGAGGACAATTATTTAATACAAAGTACTCAGCGTTCGCTACGGGAGTACTGATCTGGATCAAGGCGGGCACTCCCTTTCAGTTGACTAGGCAGTTCATAGATCCAGAGGGTAGATATGTAGCCATAGAGGGGAAGCTTGGAGGGAAAGATATAGCCTTGTGTAGCGTATATGCACCAAACACTGACCAACTGTCCTTTCTAGCTCGACTATTGGGAGCGCTAGCACACTGCTTGGCGGGCAATGTGCTGATAGGTGGGGACTTTAACTCAGAAACGGATGTCACATTAGATAGATCTCACCCACCACTTGGAGAACCTCCACTACGCCGAATAGTAAAAAGGTAGATTGGAGTGGCAGGAGAGGTGGGAACTGCAGGATGTTTGGAGAACGCAACATCCAGGGGAAAGGGATTACTCGCACTACTCAGGCCTGCATGACCTACATGTCCGGTTGGATGCGATACTGTGCTCGCCATCTGTCATACCGTCGTTAGTGAAAACTGAATATCTAGCCAGAACAACCTGATCACAATCCCTTGCTGATTATGCTGGATTGGATGGCCGAAACCTCGAGTATTCCAACGTGGAGGCTGAGGCCGGGGACGCTAGACGATCCAATGTTACAGGCAGCACTTGACACAGGGATTACACAATGTTTTGATAAAAATGCCGGCACCACAGCATCCAGGGCAATGCAGTGGAAAGCCTTCAAGGTAGTCATCCACGGCCAATGCATCACCCAATATGCAGGAGTGCGTAGAGCGCTACTGGCAGACTTAGCTAAAGCAGAAGACAAACTGCACGAGATGGAGAAGACCTCCCAGGTCGTCCAGAATTCCAAGAAGCGATGCGTGCAGCTAGGGAGGCAGTAGCGGTAGATGTGGAGAGACTCCGTAGTTTTGATCATAAAGCCTATATAACGAGGGCACACTCTGATGGTGATAAGGCTGGAACACTACTGGCATGGCTGGCTAACCCCACCAAGCGGGGCTCTTCGATCCTATCTCTGGACGATGGCACGGGTCATGTGCTCTACACCCAGGCAGGAATCCTCGACAGATTCCAGGGCTACTATGAGACGCTTTACAAGAGTGCACTGGAAGGGCAGAGAGGGGAGGGAGGGGGGGGGGGGCGTGGAGGCCTTCTTTGAGGGTCTACGTTTGCAGTCTTTGGACCAAGAGCAGGCAGACGACCTGGGTAGGGACATTGAGCTGAGCGAGATTAGAAGGGCCGTACAAAGGATGGCCCGCAATAAAACGCCGGGCACAGATGGCTTGCCCATCGAATTCTATAGTAAATACCTGGATCTGCTAGCTGCGCGACTCCAAATAGTATATAATGAGGCTAGGACGGCGGGCTGCCTGCCCCAATCCATGCGGGAGGCCTTGGTGATCCAGTTGTTGAAATCAGGTAGGGAGAGCCAATGCGTGGCCTCCTATCAACCATTGTCTATGCTCACCACGGACTACAAAATACTGAGTAATCTACTGGCTGCCAGACTATTACAACACATGACTGACCTGGTCCACAAGGACCAGTCTGGGTTCATACCTACACGCAACACAACTACAAATATCAGACGGCTCATAAGACTTCTAGAGGACGCCCACCCAGAGGGACAGGCACCTATGATTCTATCCATAGATATCGAGAATGGAAATACCTGTACGAGGTCATGGAACGCTTTGGGCTCGGGGAAGGCTACATCAGGTGGACCAAGGTACTATACACGTCGGCGGTGGCCAGAGTACGGGTAGGGCCCCTCATCTCACGGCAATACCTGGTGGAAAGAGGAACACGGCAAGGCTGCTCCTTATCCCCCCTGCTGTTTGTTTTCGGGATGGAACCACTTGCAGCTGAAATACGGATGGGAAAACATTACAAGGGGATAGATAGAGGAGAGAAGCATTTAGTCTCCCTATACGCAGACGACCTTTTACTATTCCTAGAAGATGGGGACGAGGCGCTGAATGGGGCTGAGGGGCTCCTTGCGCGATTTTGGCAATGTCGGGCCTAAAAGTAAATTGGTCCAAAACTTGTTTGTTTCCCATGAGATGGGGAGGGTTGCGGCCTCCCCACTGCCCTTTGTTGACATGGAAGCCCACATGTCTGAAATACTTGGGAGTTTACATATACCACACGGCAACAGATTTGCTAGACGGCAACATAGGCAGATGCATGCGAGCATTGAAGGGAAGCATGGCATTTTGGTCCACTCTACTGCTTTCGGTGACAGGCCGCATATCATTGCTAAAAATGATTGTGCTCCCCGCCTCCTTTACTATTTCCGCACGCTCCCCGTGTGGATCCCCAACCCCGTTTTCCGAAGCTCAACATCGCAAATGACATCATTTCCATGGGGATCGGGTAGATGCAGGGTGGCGCTTAAAACACTCCGCTGCCCGAAGGATGAGGGAGGTCTGGCAGTGCCGGATTTCAAACTTTATTACCTCGCGGCCCAACTGCAACTCTACACACAAGTGGCAAAAGTATATCGAGGCTCGGAACAAGAGAGACAGGGAGGCACGCCGAGACACGTACTCGCCTACATTGCCTTGCAACAGAGGCTAACCTTGAGCGATCTAACCCTTGAAGAGTACATTAAGGCAGTGTTGGAACCGGTCCCAGCAAAGAACGGGAGTTAAGCATCCTTACGCACCTGAAATACCTTTGGGGATGATAACCGCGCTCCCACGTGGAGGAGACTGGTCACAGTTGCAGTCCTGGGAAGATGCGAGTCTGCAGGTCTTAGGAGATCTCTATGAGGACGGAGTACTTCTACCGTATCAAGCACTGCAAAATAGGTTTGATCTTCCGAGGGGAGGCTACCTCCTACATGCAGCGGTGATCAGAGCCATGCAGGCACATTGGGGAGGGGGCCTCTCGGAACCCACGACGACAATGGCGTGCCAGTACGCTAAGATGGCGGCAGGAACGTATAAGGCGGTAACATGCCTCTGTTCCAGGATGCTAAGGGAAAATTTGCCGCCCCTAGCCGCGCTGAAGGCCAAATGGGAAACCGACTTGAACCAAGAGATCCCAGACGTAGCATGGGCACAGATAATGCAGAGGCCAAGGAAAAGTACGAGAAATGCACGCTTCCAACAGATCCACTTTTATATCCTACACCGGGCTTACTTGACACCTGGAAAGATTAAAAAATATTTGAGGGACGGAGGCGGTGTGCCCTAGATGCAACACAGAGGGGGCGGAGATGGAGCACATGTTCTGGTCCTGCCCTGACTTAGGAGAGTACTGGCAAGCAATAGGCAGTACACTTAATGAAGTGACTGAGAGGGGTCTGCAATTTGACATAGCCGTCAGTGTACTGCATTGGTTCCCACATGCTTCTAAGCACAGAGTTACCAGTAAATTTATTGATATGGGTCTCATCTTGGACAAAAGGGAAATCATGTGGCTCTGGAAAGCGAGAATAGGCCCTACACACCAGAGATGGGTGAACGGACTCCTGAAATGGGCAGCTGCCGAAATCACGCTACGATATCAAATGGCACATCGAAAACTGGATGATGAGGCAATGGCAGCAGCGACGGCTTGGGAAACACTAGTGCAGGCGCTGCGAGATAGTACCCTACAAGACACTGAGGAGCAACAAGACCCAGATGAGGTTAACCAACACGCACCAGGCGCATCACATTCCTAGATTACTGATAATTCCTGATACCAACAATGAATACACACTGTACAGCTCTGAGCAGGAGTGGGGGGGGTTGGGGGGGAGCGGGGGTTAGTTGGGAATAGTTTTAATAGATAACAGAAGGGAATCGGGGGAGAACACCAAACGCAGACATGTGGATTATTTGCGACAACTGGAGCACACGTGTCTTGATATATTGAATAAGACTCCTTCTGGTAAGACGCCGCCCGGCCTCTGGGTTGTGGGCACTAAGGCTGTGTAAAGAAACGAATACTGATAGACTCGAACAAAGATCAAGGCTGTATTGCATGTATAACTGCAACGTATGAATCATAACCCTGCAATAAAAATTGTTTAAAAAAATGGTGATGTCTCTGGTGAAATCTAACAATTAATTTTATCCACAGTATCCAGCAAAACTCCCGTCAGTCATATTTTCCTGCAATATAGCGCCCAAATTGACACGCTGCACAAGTAAACAACTAATTTTGTCAAAACTAATTGGTTTAGCTAGGGGGGGGTCACATGATTTTTTCACTCCTTCCTCGGTTGCCATCTAAGGATACCTAGCAAACCCACACTTTTTTGGAAAGTAGACAACCGGGGGCTTTCAAGGGGGTATGGCTTGAGTGTATCCTCCAACTGTCCTTTGCTGAGAAACCCTAGAAAACTTTAAATGTACCTGATTTAATTTTTTTAACATTTTTGTGTGTAAAGGTGTGGTATTACTGGGCTCACAAATTTCCACCCACCCAGCGTTCCCCCAGGTCTACCGAAAAAAATGGTACCTCACTTGCCTGGGTCTGCCTACTGCCTGCGACAGGAAACAGCGCAAACGCAATGTTGTCGCACCTCAATTTCGCATTGAAAACTGGGCCTTTTTTGGCAAAGTGCCTACTTTTCTTTTTTGAACCCTGCTGCTGCCGGCACCCAAGGAAACTTTGCAAACCTATACATTTTTGAAAACTAGACACCCTGGGTAATTCAGGATGGGGTGACTCGACTGCCTCCCACCAGGTTCTGTTACCCAGAATCCCTTGCAAAGCTAAAATATTCACCAAAAAAACCCATTTTCCTCACATTTCTGCTGTGGAAAGTTCATGAATCTGCGTGGATCAACAAATTTCCACCCACCCAGCGATCCCCCAGGTCTCTCGAAAAAAAATAGTACCTCACTTGCCTGGGTCTGCCTAATGCCTGCAACAGGAAACAGCGCAAAACCCAACGTGGTTGCACCTCAATTTCCCATTGAAAATGGGCCCTTTTTTTTGCAAAGAGGCTACTTTTTGTTTTTGAACCCTTGCTCTGCCGGCATCTAGGGAAACCTAGCAAACAAATTTTTGAAAACTAGACACCCAGGGGAATTTAGGATGGGGTGACTCGTCTGCCTCTCACCAGGATTTGTTACCCAGAATCCCTTGCAAAGCTAAAAAAATTCACACAAAAAATGCATTTTCCTCACATTTCTGAGGTTGAAAGTTCTGGAATCTGTGTATCAACTAATTTCCACCCACCCAGCATTCCCCCAGGTCTCCCGATAAAAATGGTACCTCACTTGCGTGGGTAAGCATAGTGGCTGCAAAAGGAAAAGGGCCAAATCGTAGGGTGGAGACTTAAAATTACCTTTAGCAAAATCTACTTTTTTTTGGGGGGGGGGGGCCTGATGTTTTGGCCTGGGGCTCGGCGGCCATCTTTGAAAACTACCAAACCCAAACAGTTCTGAAAAGTGGACACCCGGGGGAGTCGAGGGAGGTATGGCCTGCGTGGGTCCCCCAACGTTTTTCAACCGAGAATTCCCTGCAAACCTTAATGATACCTCACTTGTGTGGGTGGGCCAAAGGCCTGTGACTAGGATGACCCTAAAACAGTAGAATTCTGTGCTTAATTTGCCAGCCCCAAAAACTACAATTTCTTAAAAGTACATGTTTGGCCTGTTCCGCTTTGGCCCACCCACACAAGTGAGGTATCATTTTACTCGGGGGAACAAGGGGAACGAACGCATGGTGGTAGGATATTTGTGTCGGCACGGAGATTCCACGAAAAAAAATATATGGAGAAGTTTTTTTACCTAATTTTAAGATTTGCAAGGAATTCTGGGTAGGAAAACGATGGGGGACCCACGCATGCCATACCTCCCTGGACTCCCCCGGGTGTCCACTTTTCAGAACTGTTTGAGTTTGGTAATTTCTAAAGATGGCCGCCGAGCCCCAGGCCAAAAACTCAGGTGCCCCCCCCCCCAAAAACAAGAAAGTTTTGCTAAAGGTAATATTTAAGTCTCCACCATACGATTTGGGCCTTTTCCTCTTGCAGCCACTATGCCTACCCACGTAAGTGAGGTACTATTTTTTTCTGGAGACCTGGGGGAAGGCTGGGTGGGTGGAAATTTGTTGATCCACGCAGATTACAGAACTTGCCACCACAGAAATGAGGAAAATGCAATTTCTTTGTAAAAGTTTCAGCTTTGCAAGGGATTCTGGGTAACAGAACCTGGGGGAAGGCAGACTAGTCACCCCATCCTGAATTCCCCTGGGTGTGTAGTTTAAAAATGTATAGGTTTGCTAGGTTTCCCTAGGTGCCGGCAGAGCTAGGGTGCAATAACTACAGCTAGGCACTTTGCCATAAAAGGGTAAATTTTTAACTTCAAATTTGAGGTGTGACCACGTTGCATTTTGCGCTGTTTCCTGTCGCAGGCACAAGGCCGACCCACACAAGTGAGGTACCGTTTTTATCGGGAGACTTAGGGTAATTCAGATTTGTAAATCAACTGTTATTACCTATTGAGTTTTCATGCATTTCTCCCTTCCCAATGAAAGACATTGTGTAAACAAGCACTGGTGTTGCCAATAGGTCTCGCAGTAGGAAAGTTGGAGCTATTGGTTTTGTAAATGACATTTTATATTTATGTTTTGTGATTCACAATGCCAATACTTTTAACTTTAGCAAATGTGACACTTTTAGCATTTGTAATGCCACAGGTTTTGTTTTGACGTGACTTAGATGTATTGATATTACAAATAACAATGGCTTTTAATTTTTTTAAATAATTAATACTTAAATAAAAGTGATTGTAATTTATAATGGCAATGGTCCGAAGTAGATAAAATAGTGGCAAAATAGATAAACTGTGGCACAGAAAACAGGGCAGAAATTCATATCTGGCGTTTGCATAACAAACTAAATCTCAGCATAATTGTTATGGAAACTTTTACCAAAACAAATATTTTAAAGGCAGGTTAATAAAACCCACAATAAGTATTGGCGTTTTGATAGAGAACAGTGTTGAAAATCAGGGGCTGACCCCCAATATGCCCTTGTGCTTTCACTGGAGGGACTTCCCATGGTTGGGGGTGGGGGGACACAACCTTACTGCCCAGCAGCTGGCCGTAGCTTTGCAGACCTGATGCGAGTCACGGCCACCAGGCCGTGAAGTGTGAAGCAGTGGGCGGGGAAGCAGATCCCTTTGAAGCTCTCAGAGGCAAGGGGAGGAGAACTGCTGCTGGTGGCAATCCTCTACAAAAGCACGAAACACTGAGGGGATATGTAGGTGGAAGGCCAGCAGGAGGGCCCAGGTTAAAAAAAAAAAAAAAAACGGCAATGAAATGTAAATATATCCTCCAAAGCAAACATCTGAAGTGCACGGTTCATTCAAATGCCTCACAGGGCTTTAATTTGTTTAAAAGGAAGCTACATGATATTAACAATCACACAATCAAACTTAACGTGAACCTTCCTTAATGTCACCGAATTCGAATGTTTACCCAGGGCTGCTCTCACGGGCAGTAAAAATAAAACGTTTTGTGTCACCATAGCTCCGAGTCCTTTACTGATGACTGGGGAGGGGGGGGGGGGGGGGGGGGGGCGCAGTGGGAGGTGGACGAGCCTCAGTTCGCAGCCATTTGACTGCATAGATGGGCGTTGGTTTATATGGTGCATATGCTTAGTATTGGTAGGATTCTTGAGCTCCCCTACGATTGGGTGAAAGGATGTGTGAAGCACACTGTATTTTGGTAAAGAACTATGCCTCACATTATGCGAATACCTGAATAGAGCACATATCACATGTTAGTATCAAGCATAACTCGCTCTGTTTGGGGTTGCTGATTCACATACCTAGAGGCCTCTTGGTTCGCTACTATCAAAGGATGGATGGTTCAGACACTGCCCGGTGGAAAGTTGCGCGGCGCACACTGTCTGCGACATGCCTCGACACCTGGCGAAAGCCTGCTGTCTGCTGGTGAATCATATTCGGTGGACTGATCAAGTCTGGCAGAGACGCCGAGCTCCCCCCCTCTGTTGGGGCTTTGGCGCTGGGGGCGTGTTGATGCACACTCTGGTGCAAGACCGGGTGAGGGCTCCACACATCTTGTGGGCATGTTTTGGGGCATTCAAACACTACAAGTGTTCCACGCAGGGAAGGTAGAGTTTTCACGCGTCGTAGATAAGTGCACTTGTTTCACACGCAAAGTGGCTTTTGCACGATTCCTGCATCTGCGTTTATATCGTAGTAACATATATATAAGATTGTTAAATTAAAAAGGCGATTTATGGAATCCATCAACCATACAGGTTAGGGTTGAGGAATTGAACCAAGAGCGTTCTGAAGGGAGAGGTTGGAGCACTCAAAAGGCCAAGTATAGAAAGAATCCATATGCAATTAGTAGGGTGACCAGGCACCAGAATACTATGTTTACATACACTCGGTTACTACCCGCGGAAGAATATAGGGTTCGAATGGCTCTGTGTAGACCGTATCGGGCATTAGAGGAAGCTGCAAGGATCAAAAGGTCACATTTGTATTTTATCTGCGTGATGTTCAAGAGGCAGCAGTGGTCGATCACACGCTGTACAGACTCCATACCATGAGACGCAGGACCCAGTAATCTGAAGGTCGTGTTCTGATGCTAGCTGAGGAAAAATGCAGGATTAAAAATGCTAGGTATAGAATCCATAATCTATATAATGAGAGGCGCAGGACTCAAAAGACTGTTTATATAGGGTGCACATTCTACCTGCAGAAGGCCACAGGATTCTGAGGACGATATATAGAATCAATAAGATGTCAGAGCGGTGGCGCAGGGATAAAAAGACTGTTTATGTAGAACCCACATGCGATCTAAGCAACACTGTAGGATTCAGAAGGTGATGTACAGAATCCATAGGGTGTTAAAGCGAAGGTACAGGAATAAAACGCCTTTGTTGATGTAGTACCCACCTACTATCCGAGGAAGACTATAAAGAATCAATAAGGGAACAGAAGGCGAAGAAATGTGATCGCAGAGTCCACGGGCTGTCTGGGGAGGACTGCTTGATTTTAAAACTATGGACAGTCCATAAGCACACAGAGGGCGGGAATAAAAAGGCTGCGCTTACACTAGGTCCACTGTCTCTCTGCACAAGAGTGCAGTTGGGCTCAGAGGGAGATGTACAGAATCCATAAGGAATCAGACCAAAAACGGAATAATAAGAAAGCTGCGTTTGTGCGGTCCCCGAGCCCTCGGCGAAAACGGGATGAATGAAAGAAGGGACAGAGGAGGAAAGGTGGGAGGGAACACGGCCTGGGGGAAGCTGGCTGGGGAGGGAGAGGAGAAATCCAAGTAAGGCTGTGTGCGGGGAGAGAGAGGGGAGGTGCTGGAGCTGGGGAACAGATGGCCATGAAAGTTTATGGCCCAAAAGCTCGTGCCTGTGGCCACGTGAACTCGAAGAAAACCGCACCAAAAAACCCTTGGTTTGACTAGTATTTTGAGCACTTGAAATCTCTCCATTTTCCATTCCTTCGGAATGGAAAAGGCTAGAGCTAAAAAAAAAAAAATTTTGAAAAAGGACCAATAATTCTCATGCTAGTATTGTCGTCTTTATATCTAGGACCCTAATTCAATATTCTCGATTTATGCTCTTGAGGTTATAATCAATAAAATCCTGATTAAGGCATAAGAATCAAATCCATATTCAGTAATAGCCTATGCAGTTTAAAGCACAGCACGGCTAAACCCATCGACTCCTAGAAAGCACAACGCGTTCTTTAAACAAACCAAGCCTCCAGCAGCCTGGGAAATCCCCCCTGCTTTTGTTTTGATTTTAACAAGAACTCCTGAAGTCCAGAAAGAACTGTTAATTCTTAGTGACGTCTTATGTCCAACCTTACGTCAAACCCGGCACCTTCCATGGATAAAATACCGACAGTTGCCTAACGCAAACATACGGTGGTTTGGAGCAGAGCTGCCATCTACTTGCCCGATAGTCCAGCTGATGCGAGAAGCCCACGGAAGCCGCCCCTCCCGTTTGACGCACAGAGACGCTGTCTTTCTCCAGCCGAGAAAATCCAGCTCCGGTTTTTCCAGCCTACCCATGCGGGTTGCTGGAATATCTAGTCCTGAGGAAAGAGATACCAGACCTCCCACATTCTAGTACCAAGGTACGGAGCGGACTAAACCCTTAAGAGAATTCTTGATGCAGATTCTTGGCAAAACTATCTTAACCAACTCAACTCAAACTGCTACTTACTCATCCCCTCCCACGTATTAGGCTTAGGTCAGGTACACCGGGGTAGGCTTAGTTAGAAGCACCAGTCGAGTACGTTAGTCAATGTATTTGTGTATGTATATATTTTATCTATTTTAAAGTATCATATGGCTAAGAAACCATATCAATGCTTTTACAGTATTATTTCATAATACTACTTTTACTGTACGCACTTTACTTTATGATGTATTGCAATTGTGGCAATTCATTTCTCTTGCATGAGGAATAACACCTTTTATTGAAAACGCCAGTCTCTATTTCTCTGCATTCTGGTGAAACCAAGTATGCACTGCTGACTGAGTGAAATAGCTGTTCATTGTTTTCACACGACTCTAGAGATACACTCTTATTCTGTCCTACGTCTACCCTGCTGTTTATGTTATTCCAATGCGCAGAGCCTATTGGGAAAATAGGAACTACACTACAGTATGAGTATTCCCTATTTTGAAAATGTGCAAATATATACGGTTTCTAAATTCTATAATTTGTACCCAATTCAGAAATACATAGGAGTCAGTTCTTAGTGACATCTTTTATTGACATCTTATGTCCAACCTTACGTCAAGCCCAGCACCTTTCAGGTATAAATATACCAACGTTGCCTTAAGCAAACACACAGTGGTTTGGAGTAGAGAGGTTATCTACTTATCCGGAGCCCAGCTGATGCGAGAGCCGAAGGAAACCGCCCCTCCCCTTTTGACGCGCTGGAGAAGCTGCCTTTTCTCACGCCGAGAAAATCTAGCTCCAGGGTTCCCAAGTTGCCCTTGCGGGTTGCTGGGAGATCGAGTCCTGAAACGCGAGATACAAGACCTCCTTCATTCTAGAACCAAGGTACGGAACTGATTAGAACCGTAGAGAGAATTCTAGATTCCTATACTTGGCAAAAAAACAAACTTAACTTAAAAACTGTAACTTACTTACTCCTTCCCACTTATTAGGCTTTGGTCAGGTACACTCGGGTAGGCGTATCTTAGAAACACCAGTTGAGTTTGTTAGTCAATGTTTTTATGTATGTATATATTTTATCCGTTTTAAAGTATCATATGGCTAAGAAACCATATCAATGCTTTTACAGTATTATTTCATAATACTACTTTTACTGTACGCACTTTACTTTATGATGTATTGCAATTGTGGCAATTCATTTCTCTTGCACGAGGAATAACACCTTTTATTGAAAACGCCAGTCTCTCTATTTCTCTGCATTCTGGTGAAACCAAGTATGCACTGCTGACTGAGTGAAATAGCTGTTCATTGTTTTCACACGACTCTAGAGATACACTCTTATTCTGTCCTACGTCTACCCTGCTGTTTATGTTATTCCAATGCGCAGAGCCTATTGGGATAATAGGAACTACACTACAGTATGAGTATTCCCTATTTTGAAAATGTGCAAATATATACGGTTTCTAAATTCTATAATTTGTACCCAATTCAGAAATACATAGGTGTCTTTCATACCGATTTTTCCATGTATACATTTTCAAAGAATAAGTGCTCTATACCGAGTAAATAATAAAATACCATTGCAAGTTGCTGCTCAGTTTTTGGCTCTGGGTTCGTTGGGTTCTTGGTGAAACTACAAGTCCTATATATCCCCACAACCAGGAAGCTCAAACGGATGTAACTGTATATTGCTTTCAAAGAACTGTCAAAATTACAAGAAGTTATAGGTGAAAACGTTGAGACAAAAGGCAGTTTTTTCAACTAATTTTCAATTATTCCAATATTTGACTTACTTTCTATAAAGAAACCTTCATGGATTTAGACAAATGACCCCTTTCTGAATTCAGAATTTGGTCTACTTTTCAGGATCCATTATCGCTTTCAAACTCATTTCTACCATTAACTGGAAGCAAAAATAGGCTGTCTCAGAAAAATGCCAAAATTGTGTGAAAAATGTTGGCTCTGACAAAAGACTGTCATTCCCTAAAAGCTGAGAAAATGGAGATTTCAGCCCCACAAACCCTTTTTTTTAAAAAAAACTTTATTGTGCAATGCAAATATGGTTACAGTACGGGCCTACAACCACAGGGGCCGGCCGCTAGAGCATGGAAAGCAGTCTTTGAACATCACAAAGCAGCGGCCGATCCCCTAGAGGTCCGGCAAAATACAGGATACAATTCTCAGCAACACAGGATGGAATCAGGATATAGTTATTTTTGTTTTTTTAGAAAAGAACAAAAAGAAAAAAAAAAAATCATGGCGGAGAGCATTATGGACAAAGTCGTGCTCCAACGGGGGGGACCCTCGATACAGGAGAGATAACCAAGTAAGCAATGGAGATGGCCAGGGAGGGGGAATCATAGGGGAAGTCAGAGAATCAGGAAAAAGAGTAGATTCTTCCAGGAATGTCAGATCAGGGGGATAGAGAAATGTCCGGATTTTCCTCAAACGGGGGTGTACAGATGTTCCCTCGATAAGCGTTCCATTGACCCCAGATTCTATTCCACGCCCTAGGCTTGCCCCTAGCCAAATGCAGTCTTCTCTCTAAACATACACGAGTCCATATTCTCCTTCCATACTGACACGGTGGGGTGCCGTTGGGAACCCCACAGCTGTGCAATATCCCTCTTTGCGATCATGTTCCCAAGGGCCGCCCACCGGGCCTGAGCGACGTTGTAATCATTCGGCTACCACACATTTAACAAACATCTCCGAGCCTCAGGCAGCAGAGCGACCCCGGTGACACACTCCATTACAGTGTCACAGGAGTCCAATACGCAGCCACCTCCCGGCACTCCCAAATGATATGGAGGAAAGTAGCACTCAAACCACACCCGCGCTTGCATAACCCACCCGAGGAGAAGCCTATGGCAACCAAACGAGGACCAGTAACATACACCCGATGAAGAATTTCAAGTTGGACGAGATGGAGACGGGCGGGAATGGCGACCTCTTTCGGCGAAGACAGTGCTGACTGTCAGTCTTCGTCATCCAGCTCCAACCCATCTCCAGTCCAGGCCTCCCTGAGACGCACAAGGAGATCTGCCCGATTGTTGATTAAGTTCTTGTATATTAATGAAATCGTACTATCGGGCAGATGACCATCGAGTATACGGTCCTCAAGTGGAGAGGACTCAGGAACAATAGTGTCGGCAGCGAAGACCGACGTCAAGGCATGGCGGACCTGTGCATACCTCAAAAACTCTATCACTCATCTCATACTCATTCTGAAGTACCCCAAAGGTCTTAACCGCGCCTTTTACCCAAAGGTCACCCACTCTGCTTATACCGATCATATCCCACTTCTCAGAACCTTTCGTTGTGCAGAGGGTTCCCAGTCTTTCCGATGCATACAAAGGGGTCGCTCGTGTCAATCGACCGTTCCATCCCATGGCCGCATTTGCATCCTTCCACACACACAAAGCAATCTTGGTGGGTCCCGTTAGATTCCCCCCCGCTGCCAGAGAGTAGAGCGCCCTGTTGTAGTTACCGCCCGGCAACTGATGCTTGTCCATCTCTAAAGCCGGATTTGGGCTGGGTGCATACATTGCGTGATAGATTGCGGACAACTGGGAGGCCCAATAGTACCGCCTGATATCCGGGAGTGCCATGCCCCTGTCATACCAGGGGAGAGTTAGCTTTGCAAGAGCAATTAGTGCGCGGCCGTCCTAAACGAGCCGCCTCTGTAAGCCTTCCACCTCCCGAAAGTAGCTTGCCGGAATGACATTGAACGAATTCTGAAGTGCGTATAAAAACCGAGGCAGAGACATCATTTTAAAGAGTGCAGCGCGGCCTAGCGGCAACAACGCCATTCTATGCCACCGAACCAAGTCTAGTTTCAACCTTCGAGAGGAGGAAGGAGATTATGCTCATAGCGGGCAGCTGGATCTAGCGATATAAAAATCCTTAAATATTTGAAGCCGGATTGAGAGATCTGAATGGGAAATCTACTTGGTAATGGGGGAAGGACGCCCGAGATGACATACACAAGATTTAGACCAATTTATGATCAAGCCAGAATTCTTGCCGAACGAGGTGAGAACGTCAAACATGACGTTAAGGGATTTACGAGGGGAGGTAAGGTACAAAAGAATATAGTCGGCATACAACGAGACTCGGTCCTCAAAATCGGGGGCCCACTGGATGCCCTTTATCGACGGCCCCCATCAGAGCCAGGCTGCAAGAGGCTCTAAAGCAAGAGCAAAGAGCAGGGGGGGACAGCAGGCACCCCTGTCTAGTACCCCTCCCGAGGGTGAAGGACTTGGACACCCGACCACCACCTGAGCCAGCGGTTCCCTATATAAAAGTTTCACCCACCTGACAATTTCCGAACCAAAACCAAATTTCGCGAGGGAGGCCCAGAGATAAGGCCATTCTATCGTATCAAAGGCCATCGTGGCGTCCAAGGAAGCCAAGATAGCCGGTTCCGAAAGAGACCCCGCCCTCGCGAGAACACCATGTAGGCGCCGCAAGTTGAGCAGTGTTCCGATGTGAAATAAAACCGGATTGATCCGGATGGATCAGGTCACAAATCACTGTAAGCAGACGATTGGCGAGAACATTGTTGAGCTCAGTGTTCAACAGGGAGATGGGCCTGTACGATGCGCAGCGATCCAGAGGCTTGCCCTCCTTAAGAATTACCACAATCGTTGCCAAACGCTCGTCACAAGGGAGGGTGCCAAGGTCACGTGACTCCATAAACATATCGCGAAGATATGGTGCGACTATCAGGGCGCAGTTTGTACAGCTCAATAGGCAAGCCGTTCGGGCCCATGGCCTTGCCCGAACGGAGAGAACGAATTGCGGTTGCAATCTCATCTACAGACAATGGAGCCTCCATGCACTCTCGATCCTCCTCGGCAGGGCAGCGCAATGTCACGCAGCAATGAATGGGGGGAGTCCTCATCTCTATCAGACACCGGGGAGTATACAGCACGAAAATAATCCGCAAAACACTCCACAATCTCACTCTGGTTAGTTACACTCACCATCTAAAGTCTGAATCACAGGGACCACACAATTCGCTCTTTCCTTCTTGTCAAGCCACGCAATCAATTTACCCGCCTTATCCCCAACATCGTACAGTCTACCCTGCTGCTCCCTGTACATCGTCTTGGCAGCATCAGTAACAAGGGATTTATAGTCTAGCTGCTTCAGACCAAGGGTGTGGAGTCTGTCATGGGTAACGCCGGATTCTAGGTCAGCCTCCAATTCCAATATTTCCGCTTCAAGACTCACCACCTTCTGATTCCTAGCTTTTTTAGTTTCAGCAATTAAGGATTGGCCTGTCCACGAATAACAGTCTTAAAAGCTTCCCACAGGGACACAGTGGAGGAAAAAGACCCCTCGTTCTCCAGGAAATAGTGGTCTAGGTACTTTATCAAACTGTTATGGGTCTTGGGATTACGCAAGCACCAGGGGTTGATAGGGGCGACCCGCCCCGCAGCGTTCACCCCAGTGTCCATGCAGAGCCACAATGGAGAATTATCCGAAATGCCCCGGGATAGGTGTCTGATCTCCCCAACAGAGGAAGACTGGGCAGCAGGCATAAGGATGTAATCCAGTCTGGAGAGACTCCCATGAGCCCCTGAGTGAAAGGTGTACTGACTGTCGGATGCAGCAACCTCCAGCAGTCTACCAGACCAAAGGTGTCCAAGAACCCACTAAGCCATGACTGGGAATTAGGAAGATCCCTGGGGGGTTGACGATCCATAGTGCCAGAAAGCACAGAATTAAAATCCCCACCCATGAGGAGAATGCAATCAGGGAGCTCCAGCATCACGCAGCCAATATCTGAGAAGGTAGAGGTCTGGAGACCCGGGGGAACGTATACAGTGAGCAGTGAAAGTCTTACCCTCCAACCTACCAGTGAAGGCGGCGTAACGCCCTCGGTCGTCGAGGATCTCCAGAGGGAGAGAAGACCGAACCAGAATACCCACCCCTCTAGAACCAGTGGTGAACCCGGAGTGTGCGACCAGGCGATAACCCCACCTATTCATAGCATGACACATATTTCCCACCAAATGCGCCTCCTGCAAAAGTACCACATCAAGAGACAAGCGACGCAGATACTGCAGTACCACACCCGTTTTATGCGATCACCCAATCCATTGACATTCCAAGATCTTAACCTCAACCCACTACCCCCCATCCCAACAAGTGATGCATGAGTCACCCCACAAAGAGCAGGACACTTGAAGTATAGAAGAAACCAATACGTCGCCTTGAGAAAGAAAGACACTCACTAACACCCCATCCCACCCCCCAACCAACACCTGTTACAACTCCCCCCTCCCTGCACCCCTGCAGTAGACTAAAAAGCCACCCCAACATGCAGTGTGCCTGTCGCCTTAACATTCCCACTCTACAAAAAGACCCTGGAGGAGGAAAGAGGCCCATCCCTCCCGCCACCCAGAAGGGAACATCAGTGAAACAGCATACAAAATAAATAGAACCCAGTTGAGCAATGTCTAGTATTCGGAGATCAGGGGCCGAAATATCACTTCTGTAAAGGCTCACCACCCTCGGCACCACCAGGGTGCTCAGTCCGGTCGTTCCGGCCAGGCAGGGAATCCAGCCAGTCACTCACATTCTCCGGCCGGTCAAATAAGAATGTCCGTTCCTCGTACTCCACACGAAGCCTGGTAGGGAAAAGCATCGCGTTCTTCAATCCTAAGTCCCGAAGACGTCGCTTAACTCCTTGAAAGCCCATCCTTTGTCTCTGGACGAGCTGAGTAAAGTCCGGGTAAAAGTTAATTGAGGAATTCTTAAATTTCACCGGTCCGCTCACCCTAGACGCCTGCAGGATAGCATCACGATCCCTGAAATGAAAGAGTTTTTCGATGATAGGCCTCGGTGGAACACCCGGCTTAGGCTTTCCACCCGGAACGCGATGTGCGCGCTCCACTGCGAAGAACTTGCTCAGTCCAGAAGGGGCAAGGTGGTTCAGGAGAAGATCTTTAACCAGAAGGTCAACTGAGTAAGTCTCGGGATTTTCTGGAACACCTATGACGCGGATGTTATTGCGTCTTGCCCTATTCTCAAAATCCTCCAGCCGATGGGACATTAGATCATTGGCCGATTTCAAATTGCCAAGTTTGGTCTGAAGTTCCGACACATCGGCCGTGAGGCTAGAAGTCTTCAGATCCAACGACTTCACCTTCTCGTTGTTCTTGGACAGGTCGGCTCTGATCAGGGTGACATCTATGGTGACTGTCAATTTTATGAGCGAGAGCCTCATACTGCTGGCCGATGGTCTCCTTCATGTTGGTAATGGCGCTCAGGATGTCCTGCAGGGACAGATCAGTAGGGGCAGTTGAGTCCTCCTTGACGTCCTCCGGGGTACGGCTGGTGACTCCAGGGGGATCCTTTGGATTGAGTGTACCGGTCCATAACGTTGGATTGGACCGGTCCCCCACGAAGGGGCGTCGTCTTCCGTTTCTCGGCCTCGCCCCTGGCTGCCATGCTGGAAGATGCGCCCTGGAGGGGCCCGCAAGACCTAGTGAAAATGGCTGCCTGCGGGTAAGGCACCAACAGTCAACAAAAACTGGCTTGTGCGGCCAAGACAGACACGACTTGACCCAATCTGCGTAGATGGTAAAGTCTCACTCACACTGAATAGAGGCTGGACAGATCCCAGACCAAGCGGAACCTTCTCCCAATCAGACCATGCCAGGACCCGGAAACGAAACCGAAAGTTGGAGTAGGGCTACTGGGGAAGACCCCTCTGCCGTTATTCAACTCCGTCGCAGCGTCACAATTCGCCAAGTCCCCGGCTTGCCGCAGGGTGGGCCTCAAAAGTTCGAATCGATGTAATTTCGATTCCCCAAGTCCAAATTAAAATCTGAAAAGAGTTATGAAGTCAGCCAAGGTTCCTCTTCAATAATCCGTCCAAGAATTCAGGATGTGGTCAGGATAAATTGCGAAGAGTGGCGATGGTCCGGGGAGCTCTGTGCTCACGCGGCCATCACGGATGCTCGCGTAGCTCCTCCTACTTCACTGATTTTCCACAAACCCTTTTTTGATAACATTTGCAGGGAAAAACCCAGAGGCTCTCATTTGCAGCCCGTTTTCCCATTTTTCTAAAAAAAACCTAAAATTTCACTGTATTTTGCTTAATTTCTGAGACCCCTTCAAGGGAATCCACAAACCCTGGACACCTTTAGAATCCACATGATGTTGGAAGAAAAGGATGAAATTTGGCGTGGATACCGTATGTGGTCAAAAAGTTACAGGGGCCTAAGCGCGCACTACCCTAAATCGCCAAAAAAAGGCCTAGCAGCGAAGGGGTTAAGGCCCTTGAGACTTATTGCAGTGCTTAAATTTCGTTTTAGGGCAGACCAGTTTGGAGACAAAAAAAGCAGGGCAGAAAGATCTCACCATAGAGATGCAGAAGAACCTGAACAGTAGTTTTATTTCTGGAGGGTTTTCTCAAGAGCTAATCCAGGTTTTTATGGAAAACATGAAAAGCAACCAAATAAGATGTCCAACGACTAGAGAGCCGCTGTGCTCGGCCAGCAAGAAATCGGTTCATCTGCAAATATCCAATATTGATCCCCCTTCTCTTACCAGTGATGTGAAGCTGTGCAAGAGCAAGGAGGTGAAGAAGGCTCCTGCCTTTCCCCAGCGAGGTTTGTAACCCAAGCAGTCACTTAATCCTCAGTCCGCAAAAACTGAGCCCAGTGACAAATGGAACATGTCCAAGCAAGAGAGGAGTAGATACGTATACAATGGTCAGGGTCTATTGATTAATAATAACATTAAATGTATCGTAGGAATATTTGCATTAGTGAATTATCAAGATCCCATCCGTGTAGTACAAAAGCATTCATTTTAACATCTAGTAACCTGGGTACTTCGTATCATTCAAAAAGTACCAAAGGTAGTAAAATACAAATTCAACATATGGAAAGATCAATTACTTCATTGAATCAAACACATATTGAAGGACACAAGTCTCAATTAAATTCATATATAGACTTTGTATGTAGGTTCACACATATTGTCTGCATTATGACATTTCAACGCGCTCAAAGTGGCAAGGAAAAGAGGCAGTTAGGTGTGATGGGGTAAAGGTGAGGACTGGGTGAAGGTGGTTTCGACCCCTGGTTTAAGGGTTGATTGAAGCCTCATGCTGGGGTCTTCTTCAGGACATAAAAGAACAGGAGCGCTTATTAATGGGCCGTTCAGTGGCCTTTAGAGTTGGACCATCTTCGGTTCCTCTGTAGGTGAAAATAACTGGGACATCAAACGCCTTCTAATCAGTCTGTTTGGTATTTTCGAGTCCGGTTGAGACACTTCCAGGTGCATGAACAAATATCGCAGTCCATTTGATTTCGTGGAAATCGCTCCGGAGCGTGTGCATTTATCTACCTACGCTGCCGAGCCGCGACTCGGCAGCGTAGATGAATGTACACGCTCTGGAGCGCTCCTGTTCTTTTATGTCCTGAAGAAGACCCCAGCATGAGGCTTCAATCAACCCTTAAACCAGGGGTCGAAACGTAGACCAGATTATACCCACCCTCTAATCATAGGAGAAATTAATGGAGCAATACAGATCCTATGTTAAAGAGATGATTGGAACTAATGAACTAAATTAGTCTGCAAAGGCCGCACCGAATATCACTGATTGTTTTATGGTCACAACAACCTTTACCCAGTCCTCACCTTTACCCCATCACACCCATCCCACCTAACTGCCTCTTTTCCTTGTCACTTTGAGCGCGTTGAAATGTCATAATGCAGACAATGTGTGAACCTACATACAAAGTCTATATATGAATTTAATTGAGACTTGTGTCCTTCAATATGTGTTTGATTCAATGAAGTAATTGATCTTTCCATATGTTGAATTTGTATTTTACTACCTTTGGTACTTTTTGAATGATACTAAGTACCCAGGTTACTAGATGTTAAAATAAATGCTTTTGTACTACACGGATGGAATCTTGATAATTCACTAATGCAAATATTCCTACAATACATTTAATGTTATAATTAATCAACAGACCCTGACCATTGTATACGTATCTATTTACCTGACCCAGGTCAGAGAGTTCTTAGGGTATACCCCGTTATAAACTAACCAAGCAAGAGAGGAAGCAAGACAATGGGCTGTGCCTGCAGGCTGACAGGAGACCAAGGAGGAGGCAGTGCTTGATTTGAGCCTGTGGTTTCCAGTGCTCAGGAACGGCTACAGCGACAGTCCACCACTGTATTTAATTTTGAGATGTACACCAACGGTGTTTATTAAGACAATATACATTGAAAATGAATAATACTAGCCATCTCAGGCCATTACAGCTTTGCATGCACCAAAATAGTCTGAATTGTCACTTGTAGAAGCGAGATGGTTAGGTGTTATGTTGGTAATGTCATTGACAGTGCCAGCAGGGGCAATGGGTGGTGCAAGCTGCAGGTAGGAACCTTCCGAGAAGGGCTCTAGCACTTAATTTTTTACAAATTAAGCACCGAGCAGCGGTGGGAAAATCTTAATCCCCGCTGTGAACAGACAAACTGAGAGCAGCGACGAACATGCCAGCACTGTTATGATGGAGAGGCAGTAATAGTCCTGTGAAGAAAAGGAAGCTGGAATCCAGATAGGTAATTCGCCCTAGTTCCACGCCATCCCTGGAAGGCCTGCGATCAGTGATGAAGGAATGGGTAAAGCAGACAGGCTACTGTGGGAACTAAGCACTGACATTGCCAGAGGAAGGCACTCATCGCAAGGCAACAAGGAGTACTAGCCAAGCCCTCTATAACCACAGCAACACAAATCTCCACCAGTAAAGCTGGCAGACCATGGATACCACAGATCCAGAAGATTGGGAGCCATCTGCTGGGATGGCCTCTGGTGCCAAGTTTATTCAAACCCCAAATAACTGAATTTCAAGTACTGGAAGAGAGCCTGGTGGAGTTATGGAGGGACAGTTTCAGGACAGAATGTACGAAGGCCGACTACAGAAATATTGTGCTTGTTAAAATGTATTACTAGATATATGTAATGGATTGAACAAAACCATGTAATGAAAATAATTTTTATAATTGTAGAGCAAACAGAGTGAGACAAGATAGGAATGCCATACACCCACAATAGAACAATGTCACACCCACAATAGAACAATGTGATAAATATGAATGTGTGTAACAAAGTAAAAGATGAGACTAACTGGTAGAACCCGGTCAGCGTATTTTAGGTAGACCAGCGACTAACTGTTAGAGAGGTTGTACTGGTGGAAAAAGGACTTGAGAATATAAAACAACAACAAAAACATACATAAAGGTGAATCTGCTGAAGATTTCATAACGTGGACTGACATGGTGAAACACACAGCACACTGATAACCACAACAGAGGTTTAATTCTGAAAAATAATGGTTGCTAAACTGCAACCCGAAACTTCTGCAAGCTTACCGGAAGATGCCGATGGGAGGTTGAGACCAATAATTGGTTGGTTTCCTGGAAAAGCAGATGGACAGTGTTGCCATGTCCATATAAGAATGGATAATCATTGCCCTTAAGCCAAAAGGGTACTCCAGTCTTTTCAAGAGAAACAGCATACAAAGAGCATGGCAACTGCCAAAACCAGGTACCCTTTAACTGCAGTTATAGCAAGGCTTTTTACACAATCGAAATAGGTAGGCAGCCAGGAAATCTATTCCACTGGAAATCAACCATTGTTCCAGATTTCACCTTGCCAGTAACAAAAGCAAAGATGGGGGTGCTAGAGGGTGCACTGCGGAATGGCTGCCTCCCGGGACAGCTCCGCCGGCCAGATCCGTAATGTGTACAAAAACGGTCATCTAGCAGACTCAAAATCACCATATACTGACGGATATGGACATCGGAAGGATTCGGCATTAAAATGCGCGACATATGAGGCAGGAACATTGCTGAGGCGGCTGTATACTGCACGCTGAGGGCAGAGCGCTGGTGGGATCACGGCGCAAACAAAACGGCGAGGGCAATGATACGGACTTTGTTGTGTGAAGACGAGGCACGGGAATGCAAGCTGGTGTGCTGCGAGACACCTGTACGCCACATCGCTGGACAGCTAGAAAGAGGTAGCGCTGCACCATATAGGTGCCCAGATGGGATCGGAGGCACTGTGTACTACTGGGCACAAACTAATAATGCAGGATGTGAATGACAGGCGCAAAATGGTGGCTTGCAATAGCGGAGGCTTCCGTTCAATGTGCAGGACAGTTTATTATGCCTCGGATATTAAGCGTTGAAGTATTCTGCATACTGCCCCAAACTTTGGAATTGTTTAACTCGTCTGTGAGGATGCAAAGCTGTTGACAGCATTAGACTAGTACACCAAGCTGTGAGCAGCCCAAATGCAGCACGCGAACAGAGGAGTGCAGTGTTGAGACAACACAATGCGAACAATTGTGACTTTGTGTTATGGTGGGGCGCGCATTGCCTGGCACCCCTGCAGCAGTGTGTCAGAAGGAATCACTTCCTGTTGCGCGCCCTGACTACTTTACTCCAAATGTAAAGTATGTGCAGCACACGATATGCACCATGCTGTTTGGGTGGCGTATAAATATTCATGTATGCGTCTTCACATGGTGATTCAGTGATTCGGAGACCCCCTTCACTCGTGGTGTGGACCAGCGAAAGTGCCCTCCTTTGAGAGACCCGCCTGGTGCTAGAGACTGCTCATGTGCCTCATTGCTCAGATACTGCCAGCTCCCCCAGCCGACAACTACAACTTTTGATTACCCATTTCTGGTGTGCAGCGATTGTGGTACTTCAGGCAGCCAGTACATACTTCGAAAGGAATATGCTACTTACCAGTATGCATCTGTTCTTGGCATGTAGGGCTGCTGACATTCATATCTGTGCATAGATCGCCGCCTAGTATTGGGTCCGGATGATTGCACATTGTTGTCCTGGAAGAGTCTTCGAAGTATCACAAGATAGGTGGCTCCTCCTATGGACTACAGTGTGCATGGGCATCCTCTCCATTCCCAGATTGTTTTTCGCCATTGTGGCAGAGATGGAGTATAGTACAGTAAGAGATGGCCATGCAAAGAGTGAATGCTACAGCTGCGACAGGCACCGGGGAGGCGGGTGGGCGATATGAATGTCAGCAGCCCTACATGCCAAGAACAGATGCATACTGGTAAGTAGCATATTCCGTTCGAAGATTGTGGGCTGCTGAACTCCTATCTGTGCATCGAATGTATAGCAGTATCTCCCCTAGAGGTGGTTGCCCATGCCAGCTGCAGTAGTCTGAAAAAAAGAGTTTTGAGAACAGCCTGACCTACAGCAGCTTGCTGTTTTGAATGTACATCTACACAATAGTGTCTAGTAAATGTATGCATGTATGGTTGACCATGTGGCTGCTCTACAAATTTCGTGTAAATTAATATTTCCTAGGAAAGCCATGGATGCCCCTAGTTTGAGTGTTGAATGCGCCCTAAGCGGAACTGTTAAGGTGCGTTTTGCTTTCAAATAACAGATCTGAATGCAGAACGATCCATCTGGCTATACCGGATTTTGAAATAGGGTTACCTTTGTGTTGCGGTGACAAAGCGACAAACAACCGTTTTGTCTTTCGAAATGCCTTAGTTCTATCTATATAGTATAGCAGAGCTCTCTTGACATCTAGTGTGTGCAAGGCCCTTTCAGCTACTGTTTGTGTATTTTGAAAGAAGACCGGCAGCTTATTGTTTGATTTATATGAAAATGGGATACCACTTTTGGCATGAATTTAGGGTTTAATCTTAGAACTACTATTTGCATGCATTTGAATGAATGGCTCTTGAATAGTTCTAGGAACGTGTGTACCATGGTTGCATTCCCATGTGGGAGCAACTAGGATTAGTGTCATTGAGTTTTGGCGCAGTTTACGTGCCACTAGCGGTATTAATGGAGCTGGGGGAAAAACGTACGCAAATTTGCCCGACCAATTCATCGATATCGCATTGCCCTGAGACTGCGGATGTGGGAACCTGGCAGCAAAGTACTGGCATTTTGCGTTTTCGCGTGTGGCAAAACAGATCCTTCTCTGGTTGTCCCCACTGCCGGAAGAATGGTTGGAGCACGTTGGGGTGAATCTCCCATTTGTGTATTTGTTGACTGTCTGCTGAGCAGGTCTGCTATTTGGATTGTCCTCGCCTGGGAGGTGTTCCGCCATGAGGAACATGTTCCTTTGAATGGCCCATTTCCACACACGTTGAGCTAGATGTGTTCCTCCCTGTTTTTGAATAGAATACATAGCTGTCATGTTGTACGTCCGGATCAACACTGTCTTGTTGCATAAGTGGTTTTTGATTGCTTTTAGTGCAAGAAAAACAGCCATCAACTAGTAGTAGATTGATGTGCATTTTCTTTTGTTGTATTGTCCATAGACCTTGTACTGTGTAATGCAGGACATGGGCTCCCCAGCCTAGGAGGGATGCGTCCACTGTCATCACTATTTGTGGGACAGGCTCTTGGAACAGTCGTCCTTTGCAAAGGTTTTGTGGATTCCACCAATGCAGAGTTGTATGCCCGACTGGTCACCAACACTAGGTCTTTTAATTGTCCGTGAGCCTGGTTCCACTGCCGTGCTAGGCACTCTGGCAGCGGACACATGTGTAGTCTGGCATGAGGGACTATGAATATGCATGATGCCATCATGCCTATTAGTTGCATAAACTAATGAGCTGGCAATGAGTGTTGTGGTTTGAATCTTTGGATTAACGTTTGCATTCCATTGATCTGTGCTGCGTTTGGATATGCTTTTGCTGCTAGTGTATCTACTGTTGCTCCCAGGTACTGTTGGAAGTGGGAGGGTTGCAGGTGTGACTTTGGGTAGTTCAGCGAGAAGCCTAGACTGTGCAGGAGATGAATGGTCTTTGACGTGTGGCTGGCACATTTCTGGGCCGATGGCGCTTGTATTAGCCGATCGTCCAGATATGGGTATACATGAATGTGTTGTCTTCTGAGATGCGCCGCCACTGTCGCTAGGCATTTGGTGAAGACCAGTGGAGCTGTTACACAGAATGGTAGGACTTTGAACTGGTAGTGTTGTCCTGGAATAGTAAACCTGAGATACTTTCTGTGAGCAGGGTGTATTGGTATATGAAAGTATGTGTCTTTGAGGTCTAGAGTTACTAGGAAGTCTCCCCGCCGCAGCAGTGGTAAGACTTTCTCTGATAAGATGTACTGGTTGAGGCGCCTGAGGTCCAATATTGGTCTGAGAGAACCGTCCTTTTTGGGAATGATATACTCCTGTCCCTTGAGGTTGGGATGGGACTGGTTTTATGCCCCCTTTTTGCAGCATACTGACGACCTCTTGCTGGAATAACGTGATATGTTCCTTGGACATTGGACGGTGTACGGGTGGTGTGTTGGGTGGTGTTGATGAGAGTTCTAGGCAATAGCCATGTTGGATAATTTGCCTGACCCACCTGTCTGTAGTGATGTTTAGCCAGACTGGAAGGAACTGTTGTAGACTTCCCCCGACCGGTGTTATATAGTCTGGGGGTAGAGCTAAGAAGTGACCGTTTGGCGTTAGTGGAGGATCCACGACATCTGCCCTTGGTATTATTTCCTCTGTATCCACCTGTTTGTGCTTTTATTGTATGTGGATTGCGGGTTAGTTTTGTATGTGGAAGATTGCTGCAATGTGTTACTTTGCGCTCCTCCTCTATAGTTGGAGCGACAAAAGGAGCCTCTGTTGTTGGGACTGAAGAGCTCCCATTGACTTCGCAGTCTGTGTCCTTTCATTTTCTCCAGAATGGAGTCAACTGCTGGACCAAACAAAAAATCTGGGTTTATTGGCTGGTGAAGAATTGTGGCCTGGACTTCACTTTTAAATCCAGACTTGCGAAGCCATGCGCGTCTCCTAAGCAGTACGCTTGTGTTGAGAGATCTGGCAGCTGTATCTGCCGTGTCTAGAGCACACTTAATGGAGGCATTGGATATGAGCTTTCCCTCCTGTATAAGTGCATCTGCCTGCTCTTTGAAAGGCTCAGGTAAGTGTTGAAGTCCTTCTAAAGTGTCATAGTGCGCTCTGTCATATCGAGCCAGCAAGGCTTAAGTATTGGCTATTCTCCATGAGTTTGCTGCTTGAGCGGCTACTCTCTTGCCTGATGTTTCTAAAATTTTGGACTCCTTATCAGGAGCCTCTCCAGTAGTTTGGGAATTAGCACGCTTTTGTGCGTTGGATACCACCATTGAGTCTAAAGGCAGTTGTCCCCTGATGCAAGTAGGGTCTACTGGTGCGGCCCTATACTTCTTTTCAATTCTAGGGTTGATGACATGTGCCCTAGCAGTGTCTTTGAATATGTCATTTGCATGCTTTAGGACCCCTTTTAAAATTGGAAGTGTTTTGACACTTTTTTCAGATGTTGCAAGTGTGTCAAAGAAAGTCTTCCTCTATAGCATCTGAATGAATATCTACATTATAGTAGAGCGCTGCTCTGTCTATTAATAAGTTGAAAGCCACACTGTCTTCTGTAGGTGATGGCTTAGCTGGGTTTACATTTGTAACTGTAAGGGGTTGAGCCCCATCATCCCCCCATGGCTGTGAGTTGGGGTCTACATATGGGTTTGGAGTATCTCCAAAATCCACATTTGCGTCATGATCCACATCTGTGTCATGATCTACATCTAGGTTGTAGTCAGAGCGTGTAGGCGAGTATGGTGCATATGGAGTAGGCATAGCTGGAGAGATGGGTTGGAAAAGAATAGGAGAGGTTGCACAGTCTTTTCTATTTGAGTGGAATAATCGAAAAGTCTTCAGCAGGCACTGGTCTTTTCTTTCTTGAATTAACAGTCACTTTCCCAGTATTTGGGTCAATATATAGTTTGAACTGATCTTCTGTAGAGGGGTCTGGATGAATGATCTCCTTTTCCACAGTCTTAAACCTTGGCACCGTTGATTTAGGTTTGACAGTCTTCGGTTCGATGCCTTTATTCGGGTCGACCGCTTTTGGTGGCTGTATTTGCTTCTGAGGCTTTAGCGTCTGTCCGACTGGTTTTGTCGGTCCAGCGTCTTTCACAGGGCGCACCACTTTTTTAACCGACCGGTTTTGTCGGTTCGATAACCCTCGTTGGGTGTCCTGACTTGTGTGGCTGTAGAGGTGTCTTAGGAGCCTGCGGCTTCGGTTCGACCACTTTCGGTTGGTCTCCTTTTGGTTTCGCTTTTGGGTCGACGACCTCCTTGGGCGTAGCCCTTTTCTTTTCGTAGACAGCCTTTTGTCCCTTTTCGGGAGTCGGACTTTATTTGTTCGAGTCAACAGGCCTTGGCTTCAAAGGTTTATATAGAACGCTGGCTTTCGGCTCGGCACCCTTTGTGTTTATCACCTTCGGTTCGACGAGGTCTCTTTTGGTATGTTCTTAGCCGGGCGGTATTGCAGGGCTATAGAAACAGTATGTATATCTTGGCTAAGGCCTGTTGGCGATGCCTCAATCGGAGTCTCAGATACTGGTGTAGTGTGTGTGGGGCAGTGTACTCACGGTTCGCCCCCCGTTGTAGTCGGATTAGTCTTCGACAGCTACGATGTCTTGGTCATAGTCTTCGACGTTGACGATTTGTTCTTCCTCGTTGATATAATATTTAGAGTTGTGCTCAGAGTATAGATCTTCCATTTGATCAGAGTCATCGGCGTCAACTAGTTCTTAGTCATCGAAGATATTCTCTGGCTCCTGTGCCGACCTCTGCCGCCCGTCTAGTCCGAATCGTCTTTTTGGACCGGAACTGGGCACAAGCTAGGCAATTACTTTCGTTATGATCTGGTGATTAACATTTGTTGCACACAGGATGCTTATCTGTATGCAGGAACTTAAGTTGCACTGCGGGCAATATTTGAAAGGACTTAGTTCCATCTACCGTCGATCCACGTGATGTCGAGAAGGCCTAACGGCCCGATTCAACAACCGGAGTGCAAGTAAATTGTGACTAAGGCTTTCCGGTACCAATCGAAAACAATACAGACGAATCCGGAGGCCTTTTGGCCTTGTTGAAAAGTTACTTTCGATTCCGAACCCAATGGCGAAAAGAAAAAAGAAAAATAACAATCTGGGGATGGAGAGGATGCCCATGCGCACTGTAGTCAGAGGGAGGAGCCACCTATCTCGTGATACTTCAAAGACTCTTCCAGGACAACAATGTGCAATCATCCGGACCCAACACTAGGCGGCGATCTATGCACAGATATGAATTCAGCAGCCCACATGCCTCGAAACTTTCTAATATACCACGGAGCGGCTCATCCACTTTGAAGGGTTACTCGCTGCTCTTTAGCTGGGCTGGTGGTGCGAATCTGCATCACAATGGGAAAGCCAGACAAGCACTGGCGTTGCCAATAGGTCTCGTAGTAGGAAAGTTGGAGCTATTGGTTTTGCAAATGACAAAGCCCTTTATGTTTTTAAAATGAAAAAAAATAAAAGGCAGTTATTTGCAATGGTAATGGCTCCAACTTTATTTATTTTTAAAGTTTTATATAGCGCGAACAAGATCTTTGCAGATATCAGAGCGCTTTACAGAAACAGTAGGTAGGATAAACAAGACTTAAATCAATATGAGATTCCGTAGACAGTGAGTTGCAAAAATAGGGTAGCAATCATACAAGAGTATACAGAGTAATAACAATCAAGAAACAATAATATGGAAGCAGTACAATGTCTAAGCGGATAAGATTATAGCACCCCAGAGGGTGAGTAAACACAATGTTGAAAGCAAAGCATTAGTCAGTAGTGGGTGTGTTGCAGGTTATTGAGGCCGATAATGTGGGAGCCAAATACTGTCATCGTTCCAGTATCAATAGTGTTAGATGTATTTAGCCATAAGGATGGCCTTCACCTCTTTCTTGAAGAGTATAGTGGACGGGATAAGCCTGGTTTCTGGCGGGAGTGCATTCCAGATCCTAGGTGCCATTCCAGAGAAGGAGCGTTTGTATGTTTTTTCCTTCCGGAATCTCCGTGGTTTCAGGAGGAGAGTGTTTGTGCTTCTGTTGGATCTTGAGCCTCCTGATATGGTCAGCTTATGAGAGGTAGTTGGGTGCCTTGTGGTGTACGGCCGAGTGGGTCATACAGGCAATTTTCAACTGAATTCTGGCTTCAATAGGCAGCCAGTTCAGGGCTTTTAAGTCGGGGGATATATGCGAGTGTTTTCTTGAGCCAGTGATGAGTCTCGCGGCCGCGTTCAGGGAGGCTCTTAGGGGAGCCGTTGTTGTCAGGGGGAGCCCGCTGAAAGCCACAATTCCGTAGTCTATGCGAGGAATGACTAAGGCTTGTACCACAGTTTGGAAGTCTTTGGGTGGTAGGAAGGGTTTGAGTTCTCAACGTGTTGATTTGGAAGTTGGCTCCTTTAGTTGCTATGCTAATATGCTGCTGCATGTCGAGATTGGAGTCCAGTGTGATGCCAAGGGATTTCGCTGAGTCCACGATGGTGGGTTGGACATTGAGTGCGGTTAGATGATTGAGCCAGGTTTGGGTGATGGCCTTTTTCGCAGGAGGAGAGATCAGAAGGAACTCAGTTTTCAGAGCATTTAGTTTGAGGTGATTGTCGGCCAGTCACGCTTGGGTGTTCCTTAGTGTGGCATTCAGCAGTTTGATGTCTTCAGGGGATTGAAGCTTGAGGTAGAGTTGAGTGTCATCGGCGTACATATGGAAATGTACCTTAGAAGATTGGAGCAAGGTGGTGAGTGGTTCCATGACGAGGTTGAACAATGTGGGGGATAGGGAGGAGCCTTGCGGGACGCCCAGTGTTACTGGCACAGGCGAGGACAGTGAGTTGTTGATCCTGAACCTCTGAGAACGGTTGTGCAGAAAGGACGTGAACCATTTGAGAACCGTCCCGGATATGCCCATTCTGGTATTTAGGAGCTCCAGTAGATTCTCGTGTTTGACCGTATCAAATGCTGAAGAAAGGTCAAGAAGGATGAGGAGGCAAGACTCATTGTGATCAAGGATTTGGAGGGCATCATCTATTGTGTGTCATGGCCGTTTCCGTGCTATGCTTTGCTCTGAATCCAGATTGGTGAGAGTTGAGGAGGTCAAACTGCTCAATGTGTTTTGTCAGTTGGAGTTGCACGCATTTTTCTAACAGTTTTGCTAGAGTGGTGAAATTGGTGATAGGACGATAGTTGTTTAGGTCAGCTGTGGGTTTCTCGAGTATAGGCGTGACTTGCCCAATCTTGAGGGAGTCTGGGATGAGCCCTTGTTGCAGGGAACAGTTGATGATTTTAGTCCAGAGTGGGAGGAACAGGGGGGTGAGGACTTTAACAGCATTGGCAGGTAGGGGGTCTGTGTGATGATTGGCGGGTTTCAAGGTGACCAGCAGCTTGTGAATTGATTCTTCGGAATAGGTGTCGAAGGATGTCCATGAAGCATTGTTTTTAGCATGAGTGTTAGTTATGCATATGGAGCCGGCGAATAGACGTGCATCCTTGATGAGATCGCTTCTTATAGTGTCGTTCTTTTGCTTGAAGAAAGCAGAGAAGTCTTCGCAACTTGGGATAGCCTTTGTTAAGTTGTTGGGTTGTGGAGGTTACATTTTGGTTTGGGTTTTTTGACTAACTCGAACAGTTTTTTTGGTCGGTTTTTAGCTTGATCCAGCTGTTGGCTAAAGAATAATGATTTTGAGCGCTTGATTTTTCTGAAGTAAGCGTTTCTCTTACTCTTGAGCGTTCTAAGGTTCAGTGCTGAGGGGTCCGATCTCCACGCGCGCTCAGCTAAGCGCATCACACGTCTGTCTTCATCGAGTCTGCCATCGTACCATGGGTTCGAGTTCTTGCTGGACACTCTTCAATTGCAAGGGTGCGGCTTCATTGATTATTGTAGACATGGAGTCTAGGTAGAGGTTGGTCAATGCATGCACATCAGAGACGTCCGTAGGGGGAAGAGGGAGACTGCCTGTGTGGGCAGGCAAGGACGTTGGGTTAAGGTTCTTCAGGTCCCTCTTCCAAATCTTGGTTTTAGCAGGTTGCGCCGGTTTAAGTTTGACTTTTTCGTTGAAGAAGGTGATGATGTGGTGGTCTGACCAGTCACATGGTTCGATTGCGACTAGTTGGGTAGTCTTCTTTGGCGATGAGAAGGTCAATGATAGAGCCTTTTTCATGTGTCTGACGGTTGCAGATTTGGGTGAGGTCAAGCGCGTCGAAGAACGTCTTAAGGCTCTTCACCACAGTGTCTTTCTGGTCATTCCAGTGGAGGTTGAAGTCTCCCAAGTAAATTTGATTGAGCTGTCGACCGGCGTTGGTGGATATCGTGTCCATTAATTGTTGGGAGAAGATGAAGTTGTCACCGGGTGGGTGGTAAATAACATGAAGGGAGCACACAGGTTTGCCCTCACTAGTAATCTCAAGGCAGATGAGTTCCCAGGAGGAGAGGGAGGGGGAGGGGCCTTCAGTGACAGCTAGGTTGCTCCTGTAGATGCATGCGATTCCCCCGCCCGTCTTGCCATTCCTGTCGAGTCTAATAATGCGATAGTTGGGGGGGGGGGGACTAGAATGTCCATTATAGGTGTGGATGTTTCAGTTAACCATGTTTCAGTCAGAATGGCTAGATCAATGCCCCTTGATTAGATGAGCTCCGCGATGCCAGAGGAGTGTCTCCGGGCCGATCTGCAGTTGAGCAGGATACACTTTAGTCTAGGGTTGAGGAGGGTGGGAGAATGTTCTATGGAGAGGGGGACATTTTTGAGATTACAGGGGACAGAACTTCTGTTGCTCAGTGTGGGTGGCCTGAGGGGATTTGTGCGAATCGTGGGTATGGGGAGGTGTGTTGTGGGTGAGCGTTTTGTGGGACCTGGGCCATAAGAGCAGAGGAGATTGTGTAAGTCGCGGCCCGAAAGGGTGTTTAGGGTGCGACGGGGACGGTTGGAGGCCTTGCGATCAGGGATAGAGGGCCAGCGCGGGGAGAGCAGGGTGGAACGGTTTGAGGGGCGAATGGAGTCCTTGTTGGGCGGGGAAGTGTAGGGAAGTGGGTGCCTGGGGTGTGTGAGAAGAAGTTCTTTGATGGTGTGGAGCTCTTCCTTGACTTGTAGGAGGGTGGAGATGATCATGTCCAGTGTTGGATTGGGGATGGAATTTGAAGTGAGAGCAGTGGGTGAGTGTTTGAGTCGGGTAATGGGGTGGGAAATGGATCGAATGTGACGGGATGTGCGCGCGATGGAGCAGGGCTCTGCGGTCCGAGTAGGTGGGGTAGCGTTCGAAGGATGAGAGAGTTTGTGAACAGGGGGCGGGGATGAGGACAGGGGGCGGTTGATAGCGTGAGTGATGGCGCTTGTGGTAGGCGGTGTGGGTGAGTTGAGGGATGAATGTAGACTGGAGAGGGAAGCAGTGACAATAAGGGGGTGAGGGCTAAGAATGGGAGGGGATAAAGGATAAGGGGTTATGTTGAGGGAGGTGGTGTGTTCCGTGAGTCTGGCCGGTGGGGTAGTGGGGAGTGAGAGTGGGGGGGGGGGGGGAAGAGGGTGAGGGTTGGTTGGAAACTTTCCTACTGCAAGACCTATTGGCAATGTGGGTGAGTGGCGTTGCGTGGGTGAGTGGCGTTGCGTGGGTGAGTGGCGTTGCGTGGGTGAGTGGCGTTGCGTGGGTGAGTGGCGTTGCGTGGGTGAGTGGCGTTGCGTGGGTGAGTGGCAAGTTGGAAGTTCGGTGGTATTATATTTACATAAGGCAGAGTGAAGTTCCCTCCTAATTCTGGCATATAAACATATTCCCAGCATAGGTTTTATTTGAAATGCAGTGCTACGATGAATGAGCGCCAGGTCTGCTGGTGTTTCGAAAACACTGGCTGATTGAGTCTTGGTGTCAAAAACAACTGTGTAAGATGCTAATAATTTAATTTACTTGTGGTGGGTGCTGCACAGATGAGACCACAACAAATACATGTCTGCGAAGAATAAAGCTCTAGAAAGACCCTGAAAAGAGGCGGCCCTGAGTCAGCTTCTTCAGCACAGCAAAAGACAGTGTACTTCCCCACACTGGCAGATCTTCAGGCACCGCCGACTAAGGGGTCATTCAGCTGCTGCTGCAGGATTATACGAAAGACATCACTGCCTGCTTCAGAATACTACCAGGGAGCCCTTGGACTCGGATCTCTCTTTGGAGAAATCAAAGGCACAAACTGATCACGGTGAAACATCCTTGGCGAGCACGAGAACAAGATGAAATAGAGTCAGAGACCTTGGGGAAAACAAGCTCTTGGCATTGCTAAGATTAGGAGGGGGGGGGGGGGCTGCGGCTCGGGAGCAAATGGTAACGAGCGCGTGAATGGGAAGAGCCGTGGGAGGGGAAGTCGGAAAGTGCGAAGTGCAGACGGGGGGGGGCGGGGTGTGGAGCCTTTGAAGTGTGTGTGGCTTTCATGTGGAGTTCTGGGTGGGGGTGCAGCCTGCGTGAGGAGGTGGTTGGTGTGGTTGATGCATAGATACCGGCCTCTATCTGGTTGGTAGGTGTGCGGGCAGGTGCAGGTGTCATGAAATCGTATGTGGCCGTGTCCCTGCCTACCTACTCTGGAAATCGGAATGGCCCGAGGGTGGGGGAGTGTGGGCCTGGAGGGGTTTGCCGGTGATGGGCAGATGAGTCACTGCTGTGGATGAGCTGTGCCAGCGTCCCGGAGATAAGCATTAACCCTTCACTGCCCAGGGCTGCACGAGGAGGATACTGCCAGTGGCGGGAGGCTTGCTTTGGGGCTGGAAGTTTGTCAGTTCATGGAAGCCAGGAAGGCCTGTATGCTGTTAGAAATGTGGAGACCGTTGTATCGTATAGTGCTGTGCCTAGAATCAAAAGCCACAATCTGCATTAGAGAACACGTCTGTTGACTCTGCATACAGCAACAGCCGGTAAAACAATCCATTGCCTATCGGTAGAGTTACCTCACGACAATGCAAGTATGGAAGAAGTAGGGAGGCGTTACTCTTTGTCAAATACTGGGCAAAAGCTGAGCCAGAGCTCTGCAGGTCATGAAAGTATTACCTTTCATAGCTTGTTCTAATGTTCTTCATTCAGCACAATGCACATTTCACAGCCTTCTCTCTGCTGCCGTCATCGGTACAAAAATTAACTGGATCAATTGGCAGCTGGTCTTTTGATCTGTTTTTGGAATTGTTTGGAAATAATACGAAAAAACCTTCTGAAAATCGGTATAATTGCACATGGGATGCAGTATGCACACGGGAAAATACCACATGTGCAATATGCATATGGGCAAATACTGTCTGACTTGGGACCCCGCTTAAAGTGCAAAGGCGGGTGTGTACCAGTACAGAATTACAACAAGAGGCTTACGTCTCAGCCCTCGTCAAATTGAGGGGATGTGCTGGTGTGGGAGGGGGGAGGTGCTGGTGTGGGAGGAGTGCTGTTAGGGCAAGGCTGTGTTTGCGGGGAGAGAGGAGAGGTGCTGGTGTGGGAGGGGGAGGTGCTGTTAGGGCAAGGCTGTTTGCGAGAGAGGGGAGGTGCTGGTGTGGGAGGGGGGAGGTGCTGGTGTGGGAAGAGTGCTATTAGGGCAAGGCTGTGTTTGCGGGGAGAGAGAGGGGAGGTGCTGGTGTGGGAGGGGGGAGGTGCTGGTGTGGGAGGAGTGCTGTTAGGGCAAGGCTGTGTTTGCGGGGGGAGAGAGGGGAGGTGCTGGTGTGGGAGGGGGGAGTTGCTGGTGTGGGAGGAGTGCTGCTAGGGGAGGAGAAGCCTGATGCCGGCGATGCGCGTGTATGTACACGGGAACAGCATGAAAACCGCGGGGCTGAAAGCCCTTTGGTTTCACGATGTTTGCCCCTTGAATTCTCGCTCCGCTCGATGCGCT
Organism: Lissotriton vulgaris; assembly: GCF_964263255.1. Taxonomy (NCBI): domain Eukaryota; kingdom Metazoa; phylum Chordata; class Amphibia; order Caudata; family Salamandridae; genus Lissotriton; species Lissotriton vulgaris. Next base: position 362,575,969 of record NC_141694.1, read on the forward strand.
TGCGCACATCGATAGGTCGCGAGACCTAAAAAACAACAATCCAAGCTGCAGTTTGAGGCGAGAATGAACACCAGAGGCGCGACGGCACATTCGGACACAGAACAGGACAATGAAACGATGGCAACCAATGGAATGGAGCACGTGCTAAAGGCCATACAGCAGAGCTTACAAGACATCAATGGGAAGCTAGACACAATCACACAGAGTTGACAACATGGCGGCCAAGCTGGACAAGCATGGTGAACGTCTCGTCGAGGCTGAAATCAGGATCGCAGCATTAGAAGATGGCAGACTAAATTGTTTCCCTCCAAGCGACCAGTGCTGTCACTTTCTGCTGTCCAGAGTATGCTACATTGAGCTGCATCGAATGTTAGGACTCAGGTATAGCGCCCATCACTAAAAGTTGCAAGTGTTAATGTCTACTACACGTGATGAGGGACGTTTGCATCAGACTTCTCACACTGCACTGAACTGTAATATGAGACATGCTGGCGTTGCGCAAACAAACTAATATAATGCACGGACTGTTCTCTTATTACAAGCTGAGTTAGGTACAGCTAATAGCATAGACGTGTGTTTATCCTACAAGACACCATAATTTGTATATTATATGTGTATAGTGCAGGGGGTTGAATATGGTTGTCTGGCCTCAACTTACAATTGCAAGTGGCTAATTGCCAATTCTTTTATGAGGGGGATATATGTACAAATTTACTACTGGGGGATGTTGGGTTTTATGTTGTAAACCATTGCACTCGAGAAGCATCGCTGAAATCCAATGTAATATTGCTATATGTACTGCTCTTACGTTTCAGGAAATTACACAAGCCATGCAGATTGCAACGAACACACTGTTCTATGAAAGTTAATGCATACTAAAGTAGATCACTGACAAGTTACAACCTAAGCACATCAACTTCTTGAACTGGAACATTAGGGGGTTAAACAATCCAAAAAAGATCAGACACATTTTTGCATATTTCGATAGGCTGAGGGTAGACGTGGCACTCCTACAGGAAACGCACATTGCCCCACATGCAACACATACTATTGGGCGTAGATGGGCAGAATCGTTCCATTGCTCCACCTACTACCCATACTCCAGGGGGGTTCTTACTTTGATCAGGAAAGGGCTGCAATTCAGTATAAACAACGTCATCACGGATGCAGAGGGGCGTTATGTACTGATAACAGGTGTCCTCAGGGGCAGAAACTGGCATTGCTAAAGACATACGGGCAAATATAGATCCCCGATTTCTATCACAAACTATGGCGCAAACTTAAAGATTTACAGGACATCCCAATAATTTGGGGCGGGGTTTTAATATAGCACTAAATTACGTCCTGGACAGATCAGTTTCATCAATCGAACCACATAAACGTGCCCTAGGAAATTTAAAAGATATTATGGCAGACATACAACTTACTGGTATTTGGAGAACCAGATATCCAGGGTGCATGGAGGCCACACACGCTTCAGCAGCACACAATAGCTGGTCACATATAGATTGGCTGTGCACTGATGATATAGCGCTATGGACAGAATCTGTTAAGCACCTCCCTCGTACACTATCCGATCCATTTCATTTCATCAAACTTTATTCGGCTTCAAGATGAAAACCATAAAAGTTAACTTACACAAATAAACATGCAGGTTTAAAAATGGACATCGCAAATCAGGTTACATAAATTCAGGAAGCGTCACTACACATTAAAAAGAATAAGTTTTCTAAAAACAATTCATAGTAATACAATTTAGTCCAAGTCAATCACAGTCCATACTTTTTTTGTATCTTAGAGAGCATTTTAAAAACCCTAAAATCAGTGGTATACAATCAGGTTTTAACAATTGCAGATACAACAGAGCTGGGCGTACCTGTACAAAATTTAGTCTTTTTAAAAGGGGTTTTAAGAACAATCTGCGGGGGCCACATAAAAATCGCAAAAAAGGACAAAGTGTAACAGATCCTGTGGAGACAGATTGTCGCAGCCGCAGGGTGCTAACACCTGTCCTTTGTGGCTCCCCTTTGGAGCTGCCAGTAAAAGATGAAAATAATCCAATCTGAACCTGACCAGCAGGAATCTTTCATGCATAGAGAGGGGCCATGTAAGATAGGATCCATTCCTGGGGAGTTTTTAAGCATTAGGTATCTGCGTACTCCAGATTTCTGGAGTTCCTGCTCCTCACGATTAAGCTGTTGTTGCTCTAAATAGGTTCTCTTTACAAAGGCCACGTCTTCCCTTGTTATACACTCTGGTGTTAAGAAAAGATCCAGGCGACCTAGCTCGGAGAAGGAATTTATTAAGTATTTGAACCATGGTATTACAGACTTATGGTCCAATTTCAGCACATCCCTATAGATTTTGTGTTTGAGTGTGAGATCTTTGTTTAACCAGCTTTTTAGCCAAAAAAGCAAGGGGCGCAAACTAAGGGTGTCACTGCTGTATTGAACACCAGTTTCTCCGTGAACGGAGAAATTTGATGTCCCTTGGGGGACCCCCAGCAGATGTTTTAGGAAGGTATTTTCAGCCACCTGATCCCTTCCACTCTGGTGTACCCCCACAATTCACTCCCATATGTAGCTATGGCTACGCTCCTGGATTGGTAAATTTTCAACATTGCGGCCACTGGGCGATTGCCCATCTTGCTCGCAAAGTTAAGTATTGCTGCATAGCTCCGGGTCACCTCCGCCCGCTTCTTCTTGGTCAAAAGGGCCAAGTTTTGTCGCTCATCTAGGAGAACGCCTAGATATGAGAAGGTGGAGGTTGTGGGCACTCTCATTCAGTTTACCATTAATGGATATTGCCGCTTGGATCTTATTCTTATCTTGTTCTTACCTAATTTCGGTACAACACAGCGCGGAGATATCTCTCCGGAGATTGAGTTCCTGCGCTTTACAAGAGATAAATAAATTCCTTCTGCATTATAAAAGATTTGGCGTTGTTTATGGCCAAATCTCTTTCAGCCATAAACCCCCAAAATGTACTTGTAGGCTTTTAGGTGTGCCTGCTAGGAGAACCGCGTCATACGCGTATAGCAGAACGGGCAGCCCCCAGTCACCCACGCAAGGATAATCCACACCGGTAGCCTGCAGGGTTTGGTCCAGATCATTTATATAAAGATAAAAAAGAAAAGGGGCTAGAATACATCCCTGACGTACCCCCCTTTCTATGCTAAAAACCCTCGAGACCCTTAAGTCCTGCGAGTACCTGACGTTTGCCTTGGTCTCTTTATGGAGATCTTCAAGGAAAGCCACCCAATTAGCGTCAACCCTCATGGCGTTCATGGACCCCAAAAGCCCCTCCCGATTTACACAGTCGAAGGCTGAGGATAGGTCCATGAAGGCCAGGTATATTGACCCCCCTTGAGCTACAGCATATTTCCCAATATGAGATGTAAATTGACGCATTGGGCCACAGTAGATCTTCCCGAGCAAAACCCGTACTGCACTTCTGATATGATGCCGTTTTCTACGGCCCACTCCCTTAATCTATTCAACACTATTCCCCCTACAACTTTAACGATCGAATCAATCAGGGAGATAAGTCTATAGTTCATTGTACAATTCCTGGGAGATATGTCTATAGTTCATTGTACAATTCCTGTCCCCCTTTTTAGGTCTCGCCTGTCGATGCGCATGCGCATCGAGCAAGCGAGAGTATTGGGACTTATCCACTCTTTCCCCAACTTGCAAGGAATCGTGGCGATTCCTTGCAGTGCCCGTGACTTTTAAGCTCAATGCGCATGCGCATTGAGCTTAAAAGCGCGTGCACGTCCATCTTGGTTTACCCGCTCCGCCCCCTCCCCTTCCCGCCGTCTCGCATTTCCCCTGCCGCATCAAAGGCTTTCACGGCCGGCCGGCCATGCTTTCAGTTTCACGACCGGCCGGCCGTGTGAATTACATTCCAAAGCCCGCTCTCCCTGCTCCGCCCCCTGCTCCGGCCGAGACGCATTTCTCCTCCCTCCTCCCCCCTCCTGGGTCAGGTTACCCTGCTTTCTCTTTCGTTTTTTTTTTTCACTTGCAAGAAAACAAAAGAATGACTGAAAACAACAAAACGCTTCACCAGTGAGCGACCTCTCACCTGTGTCATACCACAATGGCCCATCTTTCCTATAATGATTTTCTTTGGTCTTTTAATTCTTCTCCCACGTGTAGTGACCCCTAGAGGAATGTACTGGAAAAATGTCAACATTACGTAGCAGGGAGCTTGAATGAAATCGCCTCAAATGTGTGTTTCTGAGCTGTCTAATTGCAAATCCACTGTCAGACGTTTGAAAAAGGTGGCCACTAGACACTGGTACATTACCAAATCGTTCCTTTTCTCCAGAACGAAGTGCGGAGCAGAAGTACACCAGGATCCTGCGACATGCCCGGTCGGCTTTAAACTTCCGTACTTCTTTACTCCCACAGCTTGCGGTTGGCCGAACTTGATCGGACACAGGCTAAAGACAATACGGGTCACTCCGCAGCTCTTGTGCTTCTGTGCTGCCTCCAACACCAAAATGTGGGCACGCAGTCACAACAGCGTTAAGTGGCTGAAGGTGGGAGCATGCTGAAACAAGTCCATTGGTGGCTCGCAGTGCTGCCTTGCAACTGAGACGACAAAGAAGTCCCTGCAGCACCTTCATGTGACCCCATGGAGCAGGTCAGTCTGTGCGCGCTCAGAGTGGCTCGTGACTCAGACGTCAAGCCGCAGCGGCTAAACCGCCCCCAGTCAAGTCATCTGCAATAATTAAGAAATAAATAACAATATTTGTCTCACCTCTGAAGGCCCCCTCTGGCCACCCGATAAGAAGACCAAGTAGTCAAAAGCATTGCGTGTGTCCCTTAAGTTGTCGCACACCGCATGTAGGCGGCATGTAAAAACACGCCCAAGAAACATTATGGGCACTGACAACCACCCAGTTGATGCGTTGCTCAAAGCAAACGCTGATTGAGACAATAAAAAAAAACACAGTGTGCAGCAATTCCCTTTCCAGAGTACACACATAGATGACAGCACAGCTTGTAATAAGACAACCTCACCCACCCTCACCCACCCTCAACGCCTCACCCTCAACGCCTCACCCTCAACGCCTCACCCTCAACGCCTCACCCTCAACGCCTCACCCTCAACGCCTCACCCTCAACGCCTCACCCTCAACGCCTCACCCTCAACGCCTCACCCTCACCCTCACCCTCACTCACCCTCAACACCTCACTAACCCTCAACCCCTCACCCTCAACCCCTCACCCTCTCACCCTCAACCCCTCACCCTCACCCCCTCACTCACCCACCCTCACCCTCACCCACCCTCACCCTCACTCAGCGCAACCACAGCATCTTCACTAAATATATTTAATACACTTTAAGCTATTGGCAACATAAAATAAAATCCATTTTATTTACGTATTAATTATTGTTTTTTAAAGCCATTGATTTTTTTTATATCAATACATATAAGTCACATATAAGTCCCGTTAATACAAAACATGTTGCTTTACAAATGCTAGAGGTGTCACATTTAGAAAAATTATAACTATTGGCTTTGTAAAGAAGAAAGCTATTAATTTAGCTATTTAGAAAAAACAACACATAAATAAAAAACAAAAAAATAATTAACACCTATAGCTCAAACTTTCCTACTGCGAGACCTATTGCATTTCCAATGCTTGTTGAATACAGGAACTATTGTATACAGTCCCCAAGATTCAGGACATCCAACCTTTACTGCTGCATTCAGTACTGCCACCAGGACAGGTGCCCACAATGATAAGTTGGATTTGTAAAGGTCAGGTGGAGCACCTTCAGGGCCAGGGGCCTTTTTACAGGTAAGATTGTTGATGCGGTTTTCCACCTCTTGGGCTGTAAATAGGATGTCATTTCCATACTCCAGGTTAATTTAAGGCACAGGGACAGATGTTGTGCATTTAAAAATAGCACTAAAATGATCTATCCATTTCTCCTCTGTTATATTAGTTCCCATATCTTCTGGTTTGTTAGGCGGAAATAGCAGGCTATTAATTATATTCCAGAATCTAGAGTAACATGATAAGGTCTGGGGTTCTAAAAGTTCCCGCCATATGTCCTCCTTCACCTCCCTCTTGCGGAGACCCAACTGTTTTTTATATGTAGCTCGAGCCGCACAAACACAGTCCCTAGGGGTGCTCTTTAGTGCATCTTTCAAGTCCCTGGCCGCTTTTGAGCAGCTGTGGTCAAACCATTTTGGATCATCCATTATTTTATTCTGGCAGCCAACGGTTAGTAGAGTCCTTACTTCACTAATTATACCTTCAAAGGCCGTTATTGTACCGGTGGCGGAGGACTCTGGATCCAGGCAGTGCAAGAATTCTGCCTTGCATGATTCTTGCAGATTTTCATAAAATAGGGGTTACTTGGGTCCACTTAAGACGCCGCCTATTACTAGATGTTTTAAGGGTACCTACTGCCTGCGCAAACTCCTTTCTATAGAGGAGATTGGTACTTATTTTGGCTTATTTTGGCACAGATAGGGTTGTGATCACTAAAAGGGCTTTCCAACAGTTGTATAGCCCATAATCGAGGTGTGGAAGTTGGTTAGATACTAAAATGTGATCAATGTAAGATCCACCATGACCTCCTTTATAGGTGGGTACCTTTTGTGTACTCAGTGGGGGTAACAAGCTGGTAGCTAGGAAGAGGTCAAAATCGTCTAACATATCGTTTAATGCGGCACCTTGTATTGAGTGCTCAAAGTGTAAGCCCTTCACCCTCGGGCAGCCCATTTCATTCATTTTGGATAGCCCGGGATTTCCACATGGAAGAGTATTAAAATCCCCCATAATCATACTCTGTGTGGGCCACGATGCAGCTTAACAAATTTATGCAGCTCTGCGATCTTACAGCCTTTTTCCCCTGTTAACAGCATTATAGAAATGTATTACATAAGCTGAGATTGCCCCGTTTAAGAATAGCCTGTATGTCATTGTTCGAAGAGGGAATGGTCTTAATTTTGCAGTTTAATGCCAGGAAGGTAAATATAACCAACCCTCCAATAGCTCTCCCCCTAACTGCGGGGACTGCAGGGACATAAAAGGCTTTGTACCCTTCTAGGTAGAAGTTACAGCCAACTGACCAAGTCTCCTGTAAACATATAATCAAGAAGTGGCTGATAAACGGGGTCCAAATAGGGTCAATGATCTTGTCAGCAAGCCCCGCTTCATTCCATGAAATTAAAGTGAAATTATCAGTCTTACTGGGATCATATGGGGGTGCGAAGGTCGATGTTTGAATTGATGTGGCCATGGGAGTACCAGATGTTGCCATAGGTAAAACGTTTTGTGCCTTCTCTAGCGATGTTATCTTAACACTTGGCGTAGCATAAGGTTGGGGTTTTGCATGTTCAAGATCCGGTCTAGCTGATAAGATAGTTGTCAATGGCTGAGCTGCGTGGTATAATACCTGGGATCTTACCGGTAGAGTGGGGTGTATAGGCAAGAGGGGAGTAGCTGGAGAGGACATCCCTCTGTCAAGTGCAATCATCAATGCCCGAAAGGCAATTAAATCTGTTTGTGACCTCCAGGGGTGTGAGCTGTCCCGATGTGCCCACCATCCTGGCTCCGTTAAGTCTGATCTTTTAGGGAGCAATGGCTTCATAGTCCGGTGATATTTACACTCACTATACCACAATATGTGCCGCCACCTTATAGCTGTAGGTTTAATGCAAAGGCGCTATTGGACACCCTACACACTGATGCCATTAGCCAATCTATCACTGAATATTTTTAATTAAACGCTCCCACCACTGAGAATCCGGGCCTGCTATGGGAGGCTTTCAAAGCCACAATTAGGGGAGTCTGCATAAGCACGAACACTGGCATTCTCAAAGATATAAGACAACTCACCATACGAGAAGATATGCACGAGCAGTATTATGAACGTACACTGGACACAAAAATATTATGGGAAATTAGAACTGTCCTGATGAAATACCAAACATATGCGGATGATGAACTAAAATACGTGGCACAATGATAGGTGGCGCGCTCTTATGGGGAAGCAGACAGACTTGGGCGAAACCTGGCAACAAAACTCTGTGAAGGGCATGCACCACAATCAATCCGGGCGATCAGGGATGTCAGAGGGGTCCTACAACAGGATATGCAGGTTATATAGAGAGAATTCATGAACACGTATGACGACTTATATACTGCACAACCGACTACCACCCCGGAAGAAATCATGGACTATTTAGCTGATGTATTGATTGCGTGGTTATCGGATGCGCAGAGAGAATACCTTTCATTACCGAAGTCATTAAATCATTGTCAAATGGTAAAGCGCCGGGCCTAGACTGCTTCCCGCGCAAATTCTATAAGACGTTTGTAGATCAGATAGTACCCTACCTGGTAGTGATGTACGGGGATGCCCATGATAAACTGCTGCCACCAACGCCGAGGGAAGCCATGATAATTGCCCTTTCAAAACCACACTAAGATCCTGAATAGTGCGATTCCTATAGACCCTTATCCTTAATAAATGTAGATACAAAAATACTAGCTAAACTGCTAGCTATACATTTGCAACCGCTGATGTCAGACCTAGTATTACCGGAACAATCAGGGTTCATCCCATCAAGATCTACAGCGCACAATACTAGGACTCTTTGGATGGTCACATTATTTAATCCCTAATACTTAAGCGGCTGCGATATTAGATGCGGCTAAAGCATTTCACTACATAGAATGGTCATACCTACACACGGTGCTACGCCGCATGGGATTCCCCCCTATTATTTTGCAGTGGATACAAACACTATACACTGCTCCGACAGCACAAGTAAAAATGTATAAATATGTATCTGAACCACTGCACATTGCTAGAGGGACACGACAAGGATGTCCACTGTCCCAGCTACTATTTGCCACAATACTTGAGCTTCTGGCTTTTAAAATAAGACAAAGACACCACTACTCTGCGCTTCAATTCCCAGAGGCCGCTACATATATCATTATATGCAGACGACATGATGTTATACGTCTCTGATCCCGCCCAAAACTTAAATCCTCTACTAAGGGAGTATATTAAATTTGGACAGCAGTCGGGACTTAAAATAAATTGGTCCAAGTCCTTAATTATACCACTAAGAGATTCTAAAATTCCACACTATAGGTTATCCATTGGCATGGCAATCGGAGCCAGTGAAATATTTAGGAGTCATGTATCATCGTGACCAGGAAATAGTTATTCGCACCAATTACGGTAGAGCCATTTGTGCGTTGGAAGATAAAATTAAGAGATGGATTTGTTTGCCATGGTCGTTGGCTGAGTTTGGCCATTGTGAAAATGGTCATCCTACCTAAATTGCTGTAATTTTTTTATAATATTCTAATCAAGCCCCCAATGGAAGCGTTCCGTAGGATTAATGCCATGGATCTGAAATTGGTATGGGTAAGCAGGTTCGGATTGAAATGCGCGAACTGACACTACCTTATCCGCAGGGCGGTTTAAAAGTGCCAGACTTTTTGCTCTACCACCTATGTGCGCAAGCACAATACGCACACTTATTGTACCGCGAGGTCCCTTTCTTTACACATGTTGCAATCGAAGAGGGAGATATGCTACCAATACCGCTAACAACGATCATTACGCACCAACCACCCCCTTACACGAACGAGACAAACACCATAGACACAACGAACAAAAATTGGCGACCGATGAGGCGAAAAGCAAACAAATTTCCACTATATGCTCCTGCGCTGCCACTACATTACCACCCAGAAAAATCAGTCACCCAAGAAAAGGTGGGTATGAATTTACTCAAGCAAAATGGTATAGATACCATGGGAGATCTTTACCATAATGGCCAATTCAAGTCACTTGACGATCTTTTATGTGACTAACCAAACGCTACTATTTAAATGCATGTACCACAGACTACAGGGGGCAATAAAGAAATTATATAAGTCTTAACCTGCAGAACCACAGCAACTATCCTCATTACAACTACTGATGACCACTCCCACAGCCAAGCACATGGTATCTAGGCTACATGTTAAATTACAAGAAGATATAGCGGGAAATACACAAAATGCACTAAAGAAATGAAATTGCTTAGATGATCCACTGACAATGGTAGAATGGACAAACACCTGTTCATTAACGAGCTTACTAACGCCCAATGGCAACTTGCGTATGATACATTATAAATATCTCCACCAGACCTATTACACACCAGCTAGTCTTAACAGGAATGGCTAAGACCAGATTCAAGATGCCAGCGTTGCAAGGCGGATATGGCAGATTTCATACACCTGGCTTGGAGTTGCTCTGAAATAGCGGAATATTGGGTAATAGTGTCTCAGGTGTTGAGTGCTATGGTAGTAGGAGTGAACATAGAATACACTGTACGTGTATGTTTGCTAGGCCTGGTGCCTAATGTGCGCACCTTAAGAAAACACTGGAATTGCATTGCTACTGGCTAAACAACTTGTTTTACTATGTTGGCGTGGGAGAAACACACCGAAGATCAAGCAGTGGCTTCGAGATCTAGCATACTGTAAAGACACATTGCTGGCGTATGAGGAGGAATTACCTGCGGGCTCACGGCCAAGAGATTATTGGACATTCCTGAATGACTACCTGAAATCGCACCAAGTTGACTAATTGTATGCATGGACTATACCGAAATGTGAAGTATAATGCAAGATTACCTATTTGGATGAAGGATGTTGGGCAATGGTCTGTAAGTTTCATTCAGTCACCCCTCTAGCTGGGTGCCCTATGCCAGTGGTGAGGGCACAGAAGCATGAACCCTGTGCCCCTACAGTACACAGGGTCATTCCTGGGCACTAAGTGCAGTTCAGCCATTTGAGAGTATATGGGTCATTACAAACTCCACAGCACCAGGATGGCTTCGCTGAAGACTGAGAAGCTTGGTATCAAATTGCTCAGCACCTTAAACCAGAACTGATGCCAGTGTGAGGTTGAATGTAAAATGCACCAGAGGGCATCTTAGAGATGCCCCCTGAAGCCTAACCTACAATCCACGTCTGGACCGAGAGGCTGCCACACAGGAGACATGTTGCTGGACTCCTGGGTGGAGAGCCCCCGCTCTCCTGGGCCTGCAACAATGCACATCCTGAGCGAGGTGCTAGGTCTTCACCCCCAGGATGGGCAGGGGGAAGCTTCAAAGGCCTCTGAGCTCCTCCAGACAACTTGCTGTACCCAGCAACTGGCACCCACCAGTTCTGACCCCCACTCTGGCGGGAAACCCTACGTCAGGAAGGGAGGCGGCCAGCCTGTGCCAACCCCACCCCTCAGGTGGGAGAGGAGAGGTGAAGCACGACCCCGGGCTCCGGCCATCTTGAAGATGGGGAGCCATGCCTCTAACACAGCTAGGTTCCTGCCCCCGACCTATCGGAGAGGAGCAGGCTAGGGGGTGTACCCACCCCAGGACAGGGACCTATTGACTTGGCCCCCAGCCCTACCGGCCTGTTGATCCTTGAACAGGCGTCTCCTGCGGGAAGCATCCTCGAGAACCCCGGAGGACCTGCCTGCCTTGACCCTCTTAAAAACTAGGACTCCCATGAGCAGAGGCTCTGCTCCAACAGCAACACCCCTGGTGCCAACCTGGAACTGCGAATACAGCTCTCTGCACCCGCCGAGCCCAGCCCGTGCCAGAGTGAACCAAGATTAAAAGTCCAGTGCCCAGTAGCCTTCCTCGACGAACCAAAACGCCTGCATCCTCAGAACCAGGGACACCCCCCCCCCCCCACAAACTGCGTACAACCGAGGGTAAGATTGCCGACACCAAAATACACCCATGCAACCGCCTTTCTGCAGCCCCCTGTGCCTTCCTTTGAGGTATCTAACTCTTCGCCAAGATCCCAACTTACCTCTCGAAGTGGTGGTCGCACCTGAAGAATCACCGTCCCGGAGTCTGCAGCCTTTGTTCCCTTTTTACCTTTTCCATTGAATAACATTGGGCGCCCGACGGCTCAAAAGCAACCTGCACCCAGCCGCCAGAGTGCCGCTGGAAGTGCAACTACTACCCTACTCTGCTTCCCCACTTGCCCCAAGTGCCCAGGAGCTCAGCTGCCACAGCCACATGGCCTGCCCTCAACCAAAGACCCTCTCCTCCATTGGATAAAATGAGCCTACCAACCTCTGCACCTGGCTGCCCCTGAGAGTGTACCAACTGTACCTACCTGACCCTGGGGGCCTTTAAGTCTAAGCCCAGAAACTCAACTTCACTGGTCGAGTCCTCACCTGGAAACCGATAACTTACTTTCCTGCCATAGGATAACATTGACTGGTTTGACTCGAATAATCTTTTAAGTGTGAAGTTTTGAAACTCTAAAATATTCCTATAAAATCAGCCGAGTAACGAATTTCGAAGTGATCTGTGATCTGTGACCTGTGATCCGGAGAGGAGCCAGTACTGTACCTTGTAGCCCAGTATTGAACCACAAAAGTAATCTGAACCGGTGTTAGACCTGGCACCTTGGCGTGAGTTTCCCTTCCACTTTTTGCTGATGTGCCTCAGATGTTTTTGCTGGTGTCCGCTGCTCAGGGCACTGCGCCACGGCTAACCCGTGCCGCAGTGCAAGTGCTCCCTATGAAAAGTATAACTGATTGGTATACCCGATTGGTTCATTGGATTTACTGTCAGTCCCCAGTAAAGTGCACCAGGAGTGCCAGGGCTTGTGAATACCAATACTGCTAGTGGGCCTGCAGCGCTGGTTGCGCCACCCACAGAAGCAGGCTTAAAATGCGTCTAGGGTCTGCCATTGCAGAACCTGCGTGCAGTCTGGTACTGTCATGCTGGCTGGGCAAGTGCACACACTTGCCAGCCCCTAAACCTTCCCTTAACTTCATATTAGTCACCCCTATGGTAGGCCCCAGGGCCGGGTCCATTTTAAGTGTAAGGTAGGACATGCTCTGATGAGTGTGGCATGTCCCAATAGTGAATTACTGCCAAATTCGTTTTTCACTATCGTAAGGCTACCTGTCCCCTTTAGGCCAGATGGGCTGCTGGAATTATTACACTCTATAATCCCAGCAGGCTCAGAGAACATGGTAGAAATTGATGTTTAGTATGCCTGAACTCAGAATAATAAAATACTTCTTTTAGTGAAGTTTATTTTAATATCCTGTGTTTGCAATGCTACTTTTAGAAAGTTAGCATTTGCTTGCCCAACCATTTCAGCCCGCCTCTGCTGGTATGTGTATCTGACTGTCTGAGATGTGTGAGTGACAGGGCTGAGGGGATGACAGGTGGTGAATGCAAGGATTACACCTTAGGAGGTAGGAGTGCCCCTGGACTCAATCAGGCTGTGCTCTGCCACCACAATGCTGGCTCCGCCCCCTGGGGAGCGACTGACGACTCAGCCGGCACCTGGCCCAGGAAGGGCGAAGCACTGTCATCAAAATACTCCTGGCTGCCCCTGTCCACACAATGCTGGCTCCACCTCCCTGTGGAGCGTCTGATGTGCCTGCCCCTCACACTGAAAGAAGAAGCCAGAACACACCCAGAAAGTACTCAGAGACTGAATGAGGTTATGCAGAGGCCCCCCTGGCCTACAAGAACAAACGAAATGTGGTATAAAAGTAGGAGCCCTGCTCCTTGTAAATTAGATCCTGCTTGTGAACCAAGACTCTGTCTGAGGAGAAGGAACCAAAGTAAGCTGGAGGAGAGAGACTATCCCTATCCTGGGGGACTAAACCTGCAGTGGGAACTTTACTGCCAAAGGAGAGGAAGAAACTCTGCAGAAAGACTTTGCTTTATTTATTTTCTACAAACTCGTGCTTACTCGCTGATCTCCAAGGGCCTGGAATTGAGCTGGCCCCCTGACCTGAGCCCCAGGACCATTGGGCTCTTCCCCCGCCTTCGCTGACGAGTGCTGAACTGCCTGTGTCCCCGCCGCTGGAGCAGTCGCTGAATGCGCATCAAAGACCAGCCCTGTGAATCAAGCCCATGCTGTGCCGCCTGACTCAGTGTGGCCCCGCTCCTCCTCGAGCCGGAGTCCACACAGTAGGCTAATAGGCCGCCTCGCACTGTGCTAACCTTTGCCCCCTATGAGTCGCATTGCCACTGCCTTCAAGCCACCCGGACCCGCTAGCTCGTACCCTGGCAAGTACGGCCCGCACTCTCCAAGCCCCGAAGTAGCACTGTGCCGCAGTATGCCACATACGCCTGAAGCGTACACCTGTGCCAAGTACGCGCCATACGCTCCATACGCTTGAAGCGTACACCTTGGCAATTGGCCCGTATGTTCCGAGTGTACTCCTGAATCGTACGCCTGTGCTCTGGGCTTGCACGCCTCGTGGAAGCAAGCGGCCCCCAAGAAGACACGGCTCGTACGCCGCCATCGCCAGACTTTCCTTTTGGCCCAGCACGGTGCGTACCTGGTAGACTTACTGCATCGAACTTTTCTCCCCGGGGCCGTGCCGCATTGAGATCCGTCCTGTACCGTTGACCCCGTACAGGCCGCCTCCCTGCTCTGGAGCCCCTGAGCCCCCCCAAAGGATCGCCTGTGCCCGGACCCGCCACTGCGCCCCCCTCGAGGTCCCGCCTAGAAGCCCTGCACCGGACTCTCTACGGCCGGATCTCCACGGACAGCCCGCCGAGGAACGTCTTTTGCCCCGCAGCTATTCTCCAAGAAAACAGGTACTTTGCGCATCTAATCCCCGGGGCCCACCATGGACCAGAGAGTCTGTTTGTGTTTCTGACAAGCCTCCTGCCTGTTAAACCGTAGAGGCCCCACCCGGGAGTCATAGTTGCACAGACACTATTCACGAGAGTCCTCTTGTGATAGTATTGTGGGCATTTCTTGGAACAACGTGATTACTGCTTAAAAGAACGCTTTGCTGAGGGAACTGTATTTTTAAGTAATGCTTCAATTGAAATATTGAACAGCCAAGAAAGTATCCATTCCAACCCTGAGAAGAGTATTGTGTGCATCCTAATTGAATGTTATTTAAGGTCTTGTGATAAATCGGCTAACTTTTACATAAAGTCTACGTATTTTTATATACATACAGCCTGGTGTCCATTTGTGGTGGGGGGGGGGGGATCAGTGTTATTTACTGTTATTTAATGTTATTTACTGTGTGTGACCTCGGACCAGTACCCAACCCCAAACAAACTTAAAAACCTAGGGGTCCGGTTAGACCATGAGCTTAATCTCAAACATGGCAACCAGGTAGCAGGAGCCTGCTTTCACGTAATCGGCATGATGCGGAAAATCTTCCCACTATTACCTGACAATACCAGGAAGACACTAGTCCAGGCGCTTGTTTTAAGTCGCCTGGACTATTGTAATGGCTTGCTCCTGTCTGCCAACGAGGGAGTTATGAACAGACTTCAGGGAGGCACAGAACACGGCTGCCCGTCTGGTTCTGAATGCCCCTCCCCGTACGCCATCGAAACCTCTGCTGACAAAACTCCATTGGCTGTCGGTCAAACAGAGAGCAAAGTTCAAGGTATGCTGTACCATCCACAAAAGCCTGAATGGAATGGGTCCTGCATACCTGAATACTAAATTTATACCCTATATACCATCTCGGACACTCAGATCTAGTGAACAGGGCTTCCTGTGTGTTCCTAGAGCAAAGAAGACAAGACACGGAACGAGAGCACTATCCATAGCTGGACCCTCTCTTTGGAACAGTCTCCCGATATCCCTTAGGCTATGTGCAGACCATCTTCCTTTTAGGAAAATGCTAAAAACCTTCCCGTTCAAACAGTAGCGCACATAATTTATGGCACCCTCCCCTCTCAATATGTACGTAGAAGCCAAAAGCGCGGAGATACTCCTTCGGGAGTGAAGCCAGCGCGATACAAACTCGCAAATAAATAAATATGAATGCTTAACTAAATGTGCCCTAGAGATTAGCCTTGACTGCTCGCACCACGCAACCTAGCGGGTGAGCAGGGGTTATTCTTAAAGGGTAGCTCCCTTGCCCAGACTAGAGGAGAGGGTCCCCGTTTGTCACAAGTGCATACTTGCGCCAACCAGAGACCCCCAATTCCAACAACCGGGTTCACCATTAACCTGTGTTTTCACCATAGGAACCCATAGTCTGCTTTTCTATGAAATTTCTTCTGTCTACTTTTGAAAACTTGAAATATTCTTTAAAATGTGCACATATTACTGAAAGGTAATTACTCACTTGTATTAAGTCGAGATCCCAGTGCTGGACCTAGGACCCCAGTACTGGATTACAAAAGTAACAAGAACGTACTTTACCTGCAACCTGAATTTTCTCCCATTGGATAACATTGTTTGATTATCACTGAATAGTTTTTAAGTGTGAACTTTTAGAATACCTTTTTATTCCTTAAAAATCACCACAATGACCAAATAGTTTTTACTAAACTGTTTTCAGCTTAGATCCCAGGACTGAATCTAGGATCCAGGCCTGGGATTACCAAAGTAATTTACAAAGTAATCAACTGCATTTTTTGTAGAACAACCCATTGAGCTCAATGTTACATTGTGTTTAGAACTGTGTTGCCTACTGCAACCCCTGTACCCGTTGTGTTTACAAAGTTATTTCCGTCCTGCAAATCCATAACCTGAGATCACTCGTAACTGAGAAAGGTATATTTTGATACCTGTTGGTTCTAAAAATAAAACGACCATATCTTTTGATATAAAAACAATTGGTCTGGAGTTCCGTCCTCGAGTGTGTGAAACCTTTTGCTGACACAAATGCTTTACACGGTCCTCTGGGACTGCCATACTGCTCGACCAAGCTACCACATTTGAGTGTAAGGTCAGCCCTGACTTGAACCTCTGTTAAACATCTGGGGTTGGTGGCCTCTATACACACTATACCTTACTTTGGTCCAGTACATATAGAGCCACTTTCTCACACCCATTAGTTGTTTTCATCTCCTTCCTCTATGACGGCAGGGGTGGCTATACTGGTCTCAGCTAGGTTCCAAGGCAAGATTAAAAGCAGACTCTTAAGAGTATACTTTCACACTGGGACAAAACACTTTCACAATAGCTTCAGTCTATGTTCCCAACGATGGTCAGGAAAGGTTCCTCAGTGATGCAATTCAGGAGCTGACAGGCTCCCCAGACAGCGCATTACTCAGCGCTCAAGGCAGAATGGGGCCCTTACGGGGAAGCACCTACTGACTGAGGCAGGGCTCAAGGACACCTGGAGACTACACCACCCACTTACCAGGGTGTATACGTTCTACTCGCACTCCCACAAAATGTATGCCACAATAGACCATAGATTGACATCGGACATACTGACAACTGGCAAAAGGTGGAGATCCTCCCATGCACCCTGTCCGATCACTTAGCTGTTTGTATATCCTTGCCTCTATACCACCATAGACCCCCTCGCATCTTAGGGAGGCGATATTGCAGCACCCCTCTGTAGTTGAGCAAATCTCCAAAACCATAATTGATTACCTGGCCACTAATGACAATTAGATATGATAATAGCGATTCTATGGGATGCCCTGATGGCGATGGTCAGGGGAGAGCTCCTAGCTATATCCGCAGCGGACAAGATTAGTAGAGAGAAAAGAGAGCACCTCTCTGACAGTAGCTAATCTAGAGCGTATCCACCAAAGAACTGGCATGCCTAGTGCCTGGAAACAACTCAAGACAGCGAGAGACCCGTTGGTGGGCCTGGACAAAGATAGGGCCGAGTTTGCTGCTTTGCGGCTTAGGTATGCCTTTTATGTGGAGGGAGATAGAAGGGGGAAGCTTTTAGCTAACCCACTACATGCACAAGGACAGTCCTCTCATATCCCCAAGGTGACAGACCAGCTCAGACAGGAGCAGACTACTTATCAAGGCATAGCTGAAACTTTCAGGCAGTTCTATGCATCCGTATAAGGGGCCCAGATACTACACAAGGACAGCCCAGCTTAATATTTACAGGGGACGACCACTGCCAAGTTGGCGCAGAGTCAAGTAGAGGACCTCAAAGCCCCTATTAGGCTGGATGACGTCATGTCCGCTATATCCAAATTAAAACTGCAAAAATCACCAGGTCCCGATGCGTTCTCCCCTTTTTTACAAAACCTTATGCACACCCCGAGGCTGGTAAGGGCATACAACTCTATGGGGGCGGATAACCTCCTCCCGCCAGTGTTGGAGGCACTGGTTACGGTTATTCCTAAAGCGGGTAAGGACAAATGACAGTGTGCATCCTTTCGTCCAACTTCACTTCTGAACGTGGACTTAAAAATCTTAACCGGAGACTGGGTCGCGTGTGGTACAGCGCTCCGTCCAGCCTGGTGATTATCCTTCCTTGATCCTGGCTCCCTTGGACGTGGAACTGGTCCTGGAGGGAGCGCTTGGTTTCCTGGCCCTGGAGGCGACGGTCCGACGCCCCGAACTGGACGGCCGGTGGGTCAGCGGGCCGGCGCGGCCGATTCTGTGGGTCGCAGCCTAGCGGCCATATTTGAAGCCAGGGACTACCGCCGAGGAGGCCCGGGAGGTCGCGGCAGGCGGCGCTTGGCAGACAGACGGCGGTGGTGTGCCGGCGGCTGGTTGCTGGCGATGGCCGATCTCGGCCGGGTCGGACCCGAATCATCAGTTCCCCAGGCGAGAAACCGGTGGGGGAGCACTCCGCCCTGCGCCTAGGATCCTGTACAGCCGGAGGGCCGGCCGAAACGACAGTGTTGGGAGCTGCGGCCGCCATCTTTGCTCTCTACGGCGGTGGGCGCCGCTCTGCTGGGGACACAGAGTGGGGGCTCCTTTCCTCCCAATTACCCTATCTCTGGGCCGATATTGTGATGGGCGGTCGGATCGGGCAGCACTGGTGCACGGAGGTGCGGTGGGAGCCGCCCGGGCACTCGTGGCTGCCCAAGTCCAGGGGGCGTGGCCCGGGGATAACACTAGGGGCGAGTGACAGGGCCCAACCCCCCCATAACACCAGTGGCAGCAGTGCGTGGAGAGTGGCCAGGGACAGCAGATCTTGCAGGGGACACGCGGCGGAGCGGTGGTGAGCAGAACCCGGAGGGGACGCCAATTTGTGGATGCTGGTGACTGCGGTGGAGGGCCTTACATCGCGGAGGTATTGGTGGCGCTGATTCCCTACATCCCCTGCCGGACGACGGTGCCTTCTCCCTGGAAGCGGACTTGCTAGTAATCAATTCCGGCGCGGACCCGGGTGTATTGGGGCGCCGTTTCGTGGGAGGTCGGTCCCCGGGTGCCCTGGCGGGGTGTCAGCGGACACTTGCCATGACTAGGGGCAAGGGGGGCATCGCCCCGGCTGCACAGGGACCCATTGATAAGTTCACTGGCCCCGGGAAGGCGAGCGGCGCGGCCGGCCACGAGCAGGAGGCCCCGCCGGACAATGCAGCGTTGCTGGCAGCAATCACCCAATCGAGGGACATGATGGACGCTAAGATTGGCACAGTTGGGTCAGATGTGATGCTGTTGCGGCAGGATTTGCGCAATGCAGTGTCCGGCATAACGGAGGCAGAGGAGCGTGTGTGGGGTGTGGAGGACGATGTCACTATCCTCAAGCAGAGGGTGGCGAAGCTTGAGAGTACACAGGGGCCTGGCGGTGCGGGTTGAGGATACCGAAGGGAGGGCCAGGCGCAACAACCTGCGCTTTGTGGGTTTTCCAGAGGGATGTGAATCTGGCAACATGGAGCGATTCCTCACGCAGTGGTTGGAGGGCGCACAGGGCGCTAGCTCAGAAGCCGCCGGGGGGAGCTCGGCCCCGCCATAGCGCGGCTCTAGAACTATTTTGATCGGGACACATTTCTGAAGCAGGCTCGAGCTCTATGACAATCAGTGGATCATGGTGTTCCCAGACTACATGCGGCTGGTGCAGCAGCAGCGCCAGTATTTCCCGTCTGCCAAGGCCCGGCTGAGGGAGCTCAAGTTGCCATATGCACTACTATTCCCGGCACGCCTCTGTGTGGTCTTCCAGTCCCGTACCTTGATCTTTAACACCACGGAGGGCGTTTTTAAGTTGACGGACGAAACTGTGCGGGTGAGGACCCATACGCCGCCCGGACGGCATTCTAACTCTTCCTGGAGCTAGGGGGTTGCAGCAGGGCTCGCAGAGACATCGCAGGCGGGGTAGCAGGAAATCTAGATCCCAGAGGCGATCGCTGTCCTGCAGCCCGGCGTTGGTAGACGATGGGCGACAGTTGCCGAGCGATGGACCATCCGTCCCGACAAGTGGGCATCAGGTTGAGGAGGAGTCCTAACTGGACCAAGTGTGACGTCTTGCTGGTTTCTTGCGGGATCCCATAGGAGGGCTCAGACCCTATTGACGCGACACCTGTAGGCAACAGGTTGGACTATCATTGGTGGTAAGTTAGGGATCCATTGGTGAGATGGACCCGGGTCCCACCGTTGGGGGCTTGGCTCCCGTCTCACTGTGACAGGTACTTCAGAGTTTTTTGAGGTATGGGGTGGGGGGTTGTTGCGTGTTGGGGTTGCAATGCGCGTTCGTGCTGGGTTTCGCATGGAGGGTCCACTCTCCACCTGGTCTACAGAATAGGGCCACAGGATTGCATGCTCTTAGATGGCTAGTGAGTTGATGACTGTTCCGGGGTCAAAGGGCGCCCTCCGCATTGTCAGTTGGAATGTCCGAGGGCTTCGACAAAACTAAGCGGGGTGCGGTGCTACGCCCGGCCAAGAGGGTCAGGGTTGACGTTCTCCTACTGCAAGAAACCCACCTGATGGGCTCCAAGGTTCCCTGTCTACAGCGCTATGGCTACGAACAGGTCTCAAGCAGGCTTTACACAAGGGTCCAGAGGGGTTGAAATTCTTATACATCGTAGGGTCCCCTATGTGCACGCACAGCAGTGGTTGGATGGGCAGGGGCGATTTGTCTTTGTCCGGGGAACCATTGGGGATGTTCCAATTGAGCTGGGCTGCGTTTACGCCCCACCCCCCTTGCAGTGGCATCTAGTAGAGCAATTGTTGGCGCTATGGTCCGACATGCCTGAAAGGGGTGTCAGCTAAGGGGGTGGGGGGGATTGCAACGACGTTATGGACTTCTCCCAGGACAGACATAGGTCTGGTGAGAGTAGGGGGGGTTCTCAGCCCACGAGGCTACACGCGCTGGTCTCCAGCCTTGACACATGGCAGCTCTGTCATGGCAATGAGAGGGGGTTCACTTACCTTTAGTTGGTTCATGCGTCATTCTCCAGGTTGGACTACCTCTTTGTCCCTAGAGGAGTGGCTTTAAGGGTGGCGTCTACTGGCATTCTCCAGAGGGGTATGTCCGACCATTCCCCAATCTATGTGGTACTGCAGCTGGACGGGAGGCGGTCGCCCATATGTAGGCGCCTCAGTGTGGCACCTATTGAACGAAGGATAATAGCACGAGGGTAGCGATCTCGGACTTCCTAGCCACGAACGTGGGCTCTGTGTCTGGTGCGCCAACAGTTTGGGAAGCGATGAAGCACACCCTCCGGGGTGTGGATATAACCTGGTGTGCGGCGGCTCGCCGGCAGCGCCGAGGGGAACTGGTCCGGGCAGAGATTGAACGACTGGACCGCCAGAGTAGGGAGGCAGATGGGGGTGGGGGGTGTGACGCCGGCTTCAGGCGCAGCAGTCCTACGCGACCATCCTCCTGGAGGAAGCGAAGCAAGTCTGGCTGGCGACGCGCAGCAGAATTTGTCAATGGGGAGACAAATCTGGTAAAATGCTACATAGGCTACGTCATGGCTTGGTAGTTCGGGCTGGACTGTTCCCATGAGGCACAGGGTCAAGGCTGATTTGTATATAGCCATTGTTTGACCTAGGGTGGTGTGGAGTGCAAAAAAACTATGGATTTAGGCCCAGATCTTTGTACTGGGGTGAATGTAAGACATTGTTCTGCATTCTGTCCATCAACTGTGTTTTTTGCAATGGGCACAAAGATCCAGCACTAGGGTCTCCAGAAAGAAGGTGAGTAATTTAGTTTATTGGACGATTTTTCAGGAATATTTTCAAGTTGCAAAACTCGACACGTAGAAATTCTGAGTGAAACCCAGCCAATGTTACCCTATGGAGAAAATCAAGTTCTCGGTCTTTGGGCAAGTACTCGGCTGGCAGAGTTAAGGTTCTGTAGGTAGACTCTGGGGTCTCTCAGGGTCAGGTAAGTACAGTTACACCCTCAGCGGCACAGGGGCAGCCGGGTGCAGAGTTAGTAGGTCCAATATTATCCTAAAGAGGCTAGGGGGCCTTAGGTTGGTGAGTGTTAGCAGGCAAGCCAGGCGGCTTTGGGAGCTGGGCTCCTGCTCACTTGCACTGGGCAGGTGGGGGAAGTAAGATCGGACATATGCTGCACTTCCAGTGGCACTCTGGCGGCTGGGTGCAGGGTGCTTTTGGGCAGTCTGTCGCCCAATGCATTCCAATGGGAAAGCTTGAAGTTGAACAAAGACGGCAGGCTCGGGGACGGAGATTCTTCAGGGGCGACCACCACTTCAAGAGATAAGTTTGGCAGCTGTAGATTCGGTAGCCACCCAGGAGTTGGGCACAGGGGGCCGTGGGGGCGGCGGGTGCAGGGGTGTCAGGAAATCTTACCCTCAGCTGGTCGCGGTTGTAGGGGTCCCTTGTTGTGAGAATGCAAGTGTCATCAGGAGGGTCCTTGGGTGCTGGATTCAGGGTCACAATCAGTGGGGTGGGGGGCGGGGAACGACCTCCTTGTGGTCTTTGAACATTCAGGCACAGGCTGGGCTCAGGGTGGTGCAGTGCTGGATTCACGGTTCCTGGCTGGCACCAGGGGTTGTTGCATTTGTAGCAGAACCACTGCTCGTGGGAGTGAGTCCCAGTCTTTAGATGAGCAAGGCAGTCAGGTCCTCCGGGGTTTGAGGTTGCTGACCACTGGAGACGCCAACATTTTAGCAGGAGCAGGTTCAAGGTTCGACAGACCTGTAGAGCTGGGGCCAAGTCAGTTGGTGTTGTCCTTATGTTAGCATGCAGGTCTTCTTCTGGTTTCAAAATCGGGATCAGGGGAAAGAAGGTTCAGGGTGCCCCTAAATACTAAATTTAGAGGTTACAGGTATGGGAAGGTCAGGGACCAATGGGTCGCTTCCCTGGGGTGAGTACATCCCCTATCTTGCCACTCCTGTGGGAGAGGGGCAGGAGCCCATCCCTGATGGGGCAGGGCTCCCCCATCCTAAAGATGGCGAGAGCCCGGTGTTGCGCTTCACCTCTCCTCGCCCACCTGAGGGGTGGAGTTGGCAGAGGCTGGCATACCCACTTTCCTCACTTAGGTTTTCCCGCCTGTCTTCCCACCAGTGTGGGGGTCAGAACCGGTGGGGGCCAGTTGCTGAGTACAGCAAGTGGCCTGGAGAAGCTCTCAAGGGTGGCATGCCTTCTAAGCTTCCCCCTGCCCATCCTGGGGAAGGAGGCCTAGCACCTCGGCCAGGATGTGCATTGTTGCAAGCCCAGGAGAGCGGGTGATCTCCATCCAGGGGTCCAGCAACAGGTCTGCTGTGTGGCAGCCTAGGCAGCCTCTCAGTCAGAACACAGGTTGTAGGTTAGTTTCAGGGGGTAACTAAGTTGCGCTCTGTTGTGCATTGTACATTAAATGCCACACTGGTATCATTGTGGGTTTAATGTGCTGAGAAGATTGATAGCAAACTTCAGTCTTCAGTGTAGCCATCATGGTGTTGTGGAGCTCGTGATGACGACCTCCCAGCACCATATACTCTTAATGGTATCACTGCACTTGGTGCCCAGGAATGGCCCTGGGTACTGTAGGGGCAGAGGGCTCATGCACCTGTGCCCACACCACTGGCATAGTGCATCCAGCTAGAGGGGTGACCGAGGTATGCCAGGGCAGTGGGTTTGTGGGCATGGCACAAAGGGAGGTGTGCCTGGTCTGTTTTGTTCTGCACCAAGACACTCAGCCTGCAAAGGAAGTGTGTGTGTGTCAGGGTACAGGGCCTAAGGGTGGCACAATAAGTGCTGCAGCCCTTATGGGCCTTCTCTGGTGGTCACAGTGCCCTGGGTACCATTTACCAGGGGCTGACATGTGGCCAGAGATGCCAATTGGGTTTAAGCTTCAATGCAGATTTTAGGGAATGAACACAGGCCCTGGGTACCGGATTGGCAGGAACCCAGGGTACACTCAGTCAAAGTAAATCAGCAATTTAGCAAAAAGTGGGGGCATATCATGCAAGAAAGATGGCACTCTCACAAATGGTTCATCCCAAGTTAAGTAATTACGCGCTTTCAGATAGATGAATGCGTTACACCTGTGACACAGACCACCGTCTAGACTGTGGTGGAGCGAGCTTTTGGGCGCCATCTTCTTAACTGCTTGAATTTTCTGTGCGCCCCCACACTTCTCCCCGGCCCAGCAGGTTCTACTTCTTGTCCTCAGAGGGGCCGCTGCACCCTCCAACCCAAGAGACTGGGAGGCAGCCCGGTATCTGAGCCGGGCTCCGGAGACAATAGTTTTCTCTTCAGCACCCATGGCCTTTCCTTTCATCCTACCAGGGAACTTCACACCTCAGTCTGGGGCATTGTCCGGGTGAGAGCAGAACTGACAGCGGCCGAGACAAAGTGCCCGCCGTAAAATGTTAAAGGCAGCTCTTTCTGCGTCTCTTTCTTGCTATCTGTCACCCTCCCGTTCTTTTTTCTATCTTTCTTTTTCCTTCATTCTTGGTCTCGTACTTTTTTACATGTACTTTATCTTTATGTTTTTGTGGCTCTTTCCAATATTCTTTATGAATTTATCTTTTACTTTTGTTACTTCTCTCTTTCATGCCAGATTTCCCTCAATTGTTCCTCTTCGTCCCTTCCTTGTTTTTTCATTTCTTTCTTGCTGTCGCCACTCCCACCCTTCCCCTTTCTCACTCCTCCTCGCTTTGTTCGCCACTTTCCTCATTCTTCCTCCAATATACAGGTTTACTACCTCTTCATTGCATCTTCTTTTTCGCTGTTTCATTGTGATCTTTAAAAAAAACATACCACTCTCCTACACACTTACTTGCATCTCTTTTCTGCCTCAGACTCTAAGGTGAAACATTATTCATCTTGTTGCATTGACTTGTGTCAGTGTCTGAAATGCTGACTTCTGATTCGAAAATAGGATTATTAGTCTTCTTAGTACTGCCACCTTCACTGGTCACCTCCCATGGCGACTGGTCCCTTTACTTGGTTTGTTACAGGATGCGTGTTATTTAGACAGTGAGCACTATTTTCTTCATTTTTTTTTACTGCAGGCAGGACGTGCTTTGGTGCCTTGCACACCCCCTTCCCGTTGTCCGTGCCTTCTGCCAACCCCAGCCCGCTGTCGTTGGTGCCCTGCATTTGCAATGCAATAGGTCTCGCTTTTAAGCCAGTCTGAACTAATGGCATTGTAAGTGACAATGCCTTTTATTTGTGTCTTTGCTTTTAAAACATAAATAAAATGCACTGTCATATCCAATGCCAATAGCTTAAACTTGTGTTAAGGAGAGACTTATTGTATTGCAAATGCTTGTTAAAGGTTTTCAAGTACACAACTTTCACCCTACACCCCAGAGGGCTGTTACAACCTTTCAGTCGTTTACAACTCACCAGGCCCCTTCCTACTTTCCAACCGAGTAATCTGATGGAAGAAAGTTTTTTTTTCATGGCAAGGTCTCTTCAGTAGCTGCAAGATCTCCATGGCTCTTCATTGTCAGTTTCAACTTTAGATTGAAATATCCCAGTTACCTTCTTCCTACATATATGGTACTTAAACGTCACAAAAACTGTTCAATATTGCAGTCCTTCTTTTGTAATGTATCGCCAATGTTTGTGAGGCTTCGGCCCCTAGAACACAATAGTAACTTTAGCCACTAGTAACAGCAGCAGACACCCAAAGTTGAGGATGACTAGGATACAGTCACAGTAAAGTCCCTAGCTTTAACGGCTGCCCTTAATTGGCTTAAGCAATTTCTTGAAGTAATTTGAGCCAACATGAATTAGTTTGGCTCAGGAACGAGAATATTTGGTTCATGATTAAAACTTAAGTCGCAAATATGTTGTGTTCTGAAACAAAAATGGAAGCAGCACCATTACCGGAGACATATTTCAAACCTCACTCACCAACTATGATAGACACCGGGATTCCTGCCATTTCTCACAGCATAGTACGACATCTTTTCTTCAAAGGAAAAGCAGGTTAACTAGAAAAAAATTAAGAGGAAATCAAAAAGTGATTCTCCACGTTAAACCTACAAGAAAAACGTACATGATCAGCATTAATTGAAAGAATAAAAAGGACAACATCAACATTTTAAATGCATTTTTTGTACTTGTTAATGCGTGAAAGTAATGCTAATGTAAAGTACAGAAAGCATGCAACGTTGGGAGTGTTAAAGAGAAAGTATTTATATTTTAAATCTTGGTACGTAATACAATGGGAAAGAGCATATTTCAAAACAAAAATTGGCCAATACAGTTAGCCAGTTGATTGTACCCAAAATACCAACACCAAAACCATTAGGCGAAAGAAAAGTAGGCCAACCAGCTTAACTCAGAAATTACAAAAAGGTGACACTGACCCAGGACACGAAGGAATAGCGGCCGTACTCACCGATCTGGACGACTACAATGGTACACCTTAAACTACAAGAACCCCCAAAATACCAGGATTTCACAAATAAGGAACTTTACATTTAACTAAGTTCTGACTGGGGAACAAGTTTTTCGGTCAAAAGACTGTCTCCATTTTCCCAAGTAGTGATAAAATCCGGAGATAAGGGGGCAAGTATGCTGCATGACTGGGACAAGGCGGTATAAAACGGAAGCAATAAACTATGGTATATGGCCCAACATTTATCTTTTGAGGAAGAAAAAGTAGCACGACCGCGATTGCGGGACGAATCTCCCCGTCTAGTCCATCTTAACACGTGGTCAAGATTTCGATCGAATAGTTGCAAAAGTTACATGCAGCAGATTAACAAAGAAAAAGACGAGCAACGTTGAGGTAGGTGGGAACATAATCGATAGCTTACGTCTGCAAGCGGGCGGAGAGGACTCTACGACAGAGCCACTAAAACTACCCAACCCACCTGAAACGTGCCGCTTCTATTGCGTATTCAAAATGGCAGCTCCAAAATATCCAGCTCTGCAAGACTACAGCTAACACGTGCCGGGAGCAGATACCGTTAGGAATTAAGTATATCTGCAACCGTCCCTATTCAGGAACGATCAAATAAATTTCACCGAAAGTAGAGTATTCAAATGTATCTTCCGTTTAAAATGTTCTCCACTCAAATACAAATCTGCGAAAATCTACGCCCCCCAGCAAAATCGCCCTTTTATCGTTGACAAATGTTGACACGCCAGGATTACCAATCCTGCCGCAATTGCTACTGCAGTCCATGTTCACGTGCAATTTGTTAAAAAAAAATCAGCCTTAATTCTTAAATGCAGCGTTCTCCTTTGATTTGGCTTTTCCAAGTAATATTGCAAACCGTTGCGTGTAAAACGCATTTATTTATTTTTTTACCGCAAGGCACTGACAGCGACATCGATAACACGGAGCCACTTAACTACCCTTTTTTGGACACTACCATTCTACAAAACGCCAAGGGCGCCATTCCTAGTCACGCAGCTCACAAAAATATATTCTTAGCTAGCAGAAACGCCCTAACTACAAATAGAATATTAATGTCAAGAAGTGCCAGGCGCGCAACACCTATTGGACTCACCGGGCTTCAGCAGCAGCCCCCCCCCCCCCCCAGTCGTGTGTGGAAGCCCGGGATGAGACAGATCCCGGGCACACACAGAGCCGCAACCGAACGTTTCACAGGTCTTTAAAAGACCATGTGAATGTTAACTATGCCTTGCAGTAGTTTCACCCCCTTTAAGAGCCCCTGCAGCTGCACTCTGCCTAATGATTAAAGGTTCAGCCCCCCCCCCCCCCCCCCCGAAATTTGGCTCTAGTTGCGCCTCTGAGAAGTGCAACTACATAACTGAAACAGATCACCAAGCATGTTAACACAACTACTATAATAGAAGGGAAGGTGGAGCCAAATACTAGGGAAGGCCAACTCGTTCTACGAACCCCCCCGGTTTTTAATAACAAAAATATATTTTTTCAGCATAAACGTTATATTTTCCGTCTTCATTTTTTAACTCTCGTAAAAGCAATTGAATTATATCGCATAACAAGCCACCTGTACCCGTTGTCCGCGCCCTCAAATACCGCAATCTTTTCACTTAAAAATCAAACGGGCGCTTAACATTCGGTACTAAAACGACATTAACAGTTAAATACTCTTTTCCCTCCGAACTAGGAGCGTTGACCAACCCCAAGTACGCCGGTGTGATACTACTCCAACTCTCCGTCCTGCAGCTTCAGTCAACAAAGGAAGATTCTGAGGATAGCGGGGATTATCATAACTAACTAAAAGGGCGTGGACAGACAAGACGTCCCTCCTTCCGTCTCAAGGAATGCGAATCCTGCCAGCCCCGCCCTGTGAACGTGCCAATGAAACGAAACTTGGCTCGTGTTGGTAGCGTACGTCCTCGCACTTTTCGTGAAGTACGTGCAATCTTAAGTGAAAGAGTCGAGAGTTCGTTTGCTCGCTAGCTCTAAATCTCAGTTTTATATATAGCGTGGACATTAAACAAATGTGTTGCTTTGCAAAATAAATAGTTCATTATATAAGGTATTTATTAAAATACCCAACGGTATTGGGTCGTTTACAATAGAGAACATATGGAAGTAAGTAAGTAAGTAAAATATCTTTATTCGATTGTTTACATATAACAATCATAAAAGTACATTTCGTAAACATTTGACACAAAATATAATTGTAAAAAGGAGTATTTCCACATGGAAACGGACACAAGCGGAATTACAGGTTTAAAAGAGATAAAAATACGATATAAGTTAAAAAGATATACCTATCAGTAACAAAATGAATTACCCTTCCATACTTTTTCTAAATTTAACTGCTAATTTTAAAAAACTACATACATACATGGTGCAGTCACTATTTAGCATTTGAAGGTAATAAAGTGCTAGTCTGATTTGTGCAAAATACAGCTGTTTGAGTAGAGGTTTTAAAAACAGATTTCGAGGAACTGTATAATACGAGCAAAAGAATAAAAAGTGTGCCAGATCTTGCGGAGACTTATTGTCGCAGCCGCAAGCTGGCAACACTTGTCCTCTATGTGCCCCACTTGGTACAGCTAACAATAAGTGAATCATATCAAATCGAAACCTTGTCAACAAAATGCGTTCATAGCCCGACAGAGGCCAAGCTAGATAAGGTTCCATATGTAGACAGGTTTTTGTCAGAGCGTGCAATCTCACACTATTTTTCTTATACTCTCTCTCCTCCCTCGCCAGGTACCTGGATAACATAAAATTGTTCTTCACATAAGTTACATCAGTTTTAGTTATTTTCTCAGGGGCTAGGAAGAGGTCCAACCGGCCTCATTCAAGGAGACATCTTCTGACGTATTTTATCCACGGGATCTTGTACCTCCCTTCCCACTCAAATGCTTCTTGCAAGATATTTCTGGTGAGCGGTATGTCTGTGTTTAACCAGCTATTTAGCTAGCACAGCAAGGGGTTTACAGCTATCCTGTCACTTAAATAGGGCATACCAAGTTCTTCGTGAACAGAGAAGTTTGCCGTACCCCTGGGGAGCCTTAAGACTTGCTTTAAAAAGTTATTTTCAATGACCTCGAGGTCGTCTAAGGGTACGGAGCCCCATATTTCGCTCCCATAACATGCGACTGCAGTGCTCTTGGCTTGGTATAGCTTCAAAACGGCAGCCACCGGGCAGTTTCCCATTTTCCTTGCAAAATCTATTATTGCCGCGTAGCCCGCACTACCTCACCCTTTTTCTTTTGTATTGCTGGTCCCCACGTTAATTTGTAGTCAAAAAGGACACCGAGGTACGAAAAAGTCTTGGTTGTCGGTATTTCTTCGCCATTTACTGAGTGGGGGTATATTTTTTTTGGCCCTAAGCCTGTCGACATAGTAAAAGATTTCAAATTATTGATGCTCAGGCCTCGGGAGTTCATGAAATCAAAAAATGAATCTAACAAGGTTTGAAGACCAATCGCGGTTCTGGAGATTAGGACGGCGGCGTCCGCGTATAGCAGGAAGGGCACGCCCTTCCTTCCTATATATGGATAGTCTGTACCGGTTTTTAATAAGTGCTCTTCCAGTTCGTTAATATAAAGGTTAAAAAGAAACGGGGCTAAAATGCACCCCTGCCTGACACGCCGGTTTATCCTAAAGTCCCTGGTTACTTTCATGTCTTGGGTGTATGTAACCGGGACCCTCATGTGCGCCCCGCACTTGGGCGCGAACTGACCATGTGTGACCCCCCCACTTCTCTCCACAGCCCCGCATTCCTCGATATGGACCGGACTGGAAAAGTATAGCTGTGACGAAGAGGAGGATGGGCCCTTTAACTGGACCGAAGGTCTGATGGAGGAGGAGGAGTCGGGACATAGGATAAAAGGCGGATCCGATAAGCACCAGGGGTGTTACTACACCGGAGGAGCGGTCAGTGAGGAGCAGAGCGGAGTGGCGGGAAGCAGCGAGGACGAGTGGAGAAGCGGAGGACGGGAGAACAGCGAGAACGAGTGGAGAAGCGGAGGACGGGAGAACAGCGAGGACGAGTGGAGAAGCGGAGGACGTGAGAACAGCGAGGACGAGTGGAGAAGCTGAGGACGAGGAGTCGGGAGGAAGGAGTGGAGCGACAGCGGACGGTGGATTAGCGAAGCCAGCCTAGCGGAGGAGGAAGAACCACCGACCCCGGACAGGAGAGTGGATCCGAAAGCTGGGGAAGCCTCTGATACCCACGAGCAGTCGGGAGGACAAGACGAGAGAGCAGAGGACGAAAAGGACACGCCCGGAGGCCAACACCACGATCCGCCCAGCCGTACGCCAGGAGGGGTACCGCTAACAGAGGTGCGTAACCGCTTTCTGGGCTGGTTTAAAAAGAGAGCTCGACGCTTAACTTAGTTAGTGATTCACTCCGTAGTATAAACCCGGGTTACCTGCACAACACATCCCCTCCGTGTTTCCTTAAGGTTGAGTCCCCAACTTGTATGTAATTGCACTGGGTGTTTCCCCCACGGCCCCTACCTTGTGAAAGTGTTGAAAACTACTCCTGTCAACTGATACCCGCCTCTCTTCTATTTCCCCTTTTTGGTGCCCGCGAGGGTGGACAGCACGGAGCCTCCGGAGCCACGCAGGAGGAGGAGTCCCGTCCGGAGAAGGGAGGAGGGAGTGCTCCGAAAGACCCGGTGAGAGCATAGCAGATCACCCCGACGAGGAGCAGCACGAAAAACATGTACAGATTCCTTGTATGAGCGAATAAACCCTGGCATAACAAAGACACAACTCCTGCCTTTTCCTAGTCCCGCAGTTACAGTGTAACGGACGTTTGCTCCTGTGTCCGAGTGGAGGTCGGCCAAAAAATTAATAAGGTTTTGCTCCACTCCCATTTTTTGCAGGACCTCCCAGAGCCTGCCTCTGTCAACGCAATCAAAAGCGGATGATAAGTCCATAAAGGCCATATAAATGGTCCCTTTTCTAGCCATAGTGTATTTGCCGTTTATTAGATACAGGTTCAGACATTGAGTTATCGTTGAGTGGCCTGGTCTGAACCCGTATTGTGTTGGCGACAGTATATTGTTTTCATTAGCCCATGCTACCAGCCTATTTAAGATAATACCCCCCACCACCTTAGCAACTGAATTAATCAACAAAATAGGTCTGTAACATACTGCGCTGCTTCGGTCGCCCTTCTTGAATACAGGCACTATGGTCGAGGACCCCCAGGACTTTGGGCAGCCAATTGATACTCCAGCATTTATTACTGCGGTAAGAACTGGGGCCCATAAATGGATATTTGATTTAAATAAATCAGGAGGAAGGCCGTCAGGGCCAGGAGCCTTATTACAAGTTAGACCCCGAATCCCCTTTTCTACCTCCCCCACTGTAAAGCACAACAAATCTTCATCAGAAATTTTAAAATCAGATTCCGCTTGTGACTCAACACTTTTAAAAATTGTACTGTAATGAGATACCCACTCATCCTCTGGTATGTTAGTTCCAAGCGTAGGGTTGCTGGGATCATCAAACAGAGGCTTATTTATGATGTTCCAAAACTTAGAGCTATTTCACAGGATTGCGGGGTCACACAGAGATTCCCAAATGCCTGCTTTCACTTCTTTTTTCCGAGCTGCCAAGGCTGCCTTATATTTGGTTCTCAAAGTCTTTATAAGGACAGGATCTCTTGGGATAGCCTTTAATGCTTTTTTGAGATTTCGTCCGGCCTTTGAGCATGCTTGGTCAAACCATCTTGGTTGGTATTCATATTGACCCTTCGCTGGTATGGTTAGCAATTGACCAACTCTGTCAACCACAACGGAAAAGGCGTTTAAGGTCGTTTCATGCGAGGTAGTAGGAGAGACGCAAAGACCAAGTTCTTGGCCACAGCTGGTATTAATTGAGCTGTACAAAGTGTCACTATTAACCTTTGACCATTTCAAGCGTCGGTTTCCGTTTATTGGTTTTAAAGAACCGCAATCATTCCGCGACTTCCGGTGTTCAAAGATACCTCCTCTAACTACAATAGAGATAGGATTGTGGTCACTAAAGATGCTTGTTTGGATTTCAAAGTCAGTGGCTAAGTCAACAAGATCTCTGGAAAGTCAAATGTGGTCTATGTAGGAACCGTGACCGGAGCCTTTGTACGTGGGAACGTCAAAGATATGGGAGCCCGCCGACATGGACATTGCAACAGTTAGGTTCCTGTCATCAGTTAGATTATTGACGTAAGTGCCACGCGTCGAGTGGTCAAAATGGAAACCAGACCTGTTATTGCATCCTATGAGGCCATATAGGTGTCGTTTCAGGGTTGCCACATGGATGCGCGTTAAAATCTCCAGCAATGAGGGTATTTCGGGGCAAACTTGCTGCTTTGGCTTTTAAGAAGTTGTGTAAATGGAGGATATTACACTCCCTGTATGAAAGTACAGCATTATAAAAGTTAATGAGGGTGAGTGCCCTTTTACCTCTCCTAAGCACCAGGGCTTGAATATGTCTGTTATCAGATTCTCTATTTGAAACCTGCCGGATGATAATTGCGAGGCTGATGTAAATTGCCATACCCCCCTTTGATCTTCCGCTATTCGACAGGACTGCCGGTTGAAAGAAACTTTGAAAGCCCTCGATGTGTACATTTACATCTTCCAGCCATGTTTCTTGGAAACCCAGAACAGTATATTTCTTTATGTATGCCACCCATGTTGGGTCCTTTGCCTTGGCGGCCAGACCGGCTACATTCCAGGATAAAAGTTTTATAATGCAAGGTGATATGTGGTCTGGGCCTGCTACCTGTACCGTATTAGTGGGTGAAGATATAGCTTGACCACCTCGATCTGTCATTGTGTCTGCTTGCACTTCGCTGGTGGAGAGTAGAGGGTTTACGTCACTGAGGACTGGGCTATAAACTTGGATGGCAGAATGTAGTGAGGTGAGCCCATTTAGTGACAGCATGCTCTCTGGGTGATTTACTGGTAGAACTGCCTTACGTGTTTCGTCTAACACTTGGATTGAAATTTGTCTACATACTGAAATAGTGCTTTCTGTTTTGTTGGAATGTACTGCCCTAATTGGGGACTCAGAAAGGGTAGGAGGGGGCAAGAGTGCGATTTGTCAGTCGATCTCATCCAGATAATCTGGGGCATAAAAAGCGTCAAATCTGTTTGAGATGGGAACCCCGTATTGCATATTTGGATGATGTGGTTATGAGTAGTGCTGCTGTTGTGTATGAGATAAAAACTCCCTTCTCTCTTGATGTTTTATGGGATAGTTATTTGGCCTACTCATCCATAAAGGTTCCTGCCTATGGTTTGTATAGTCCGTTGAGATGGCCTGGCCATAGGGCCATGGGACTTCCCTTGGTTGGTAATGAGCCACTGGCTCAAGCATGCCCCCCTGACCGTAGATTGACTGTGGTTTTATTATATTTTGGCCAGGGATATTAGAGGGGTAAAAGTAGCTCAGGTCCATAGTGCGGATAAGACTGTTTGTCACGCCGCTTTTCCAACTGCTAATAAAGCTAGCTGCACGACTGTCTCCGAAGTTTACCACAATGCAGTCACCCTCAGTCGATTTGAATCTAGTTCCCACCCAGTCTACCCTTCTCACGTGAGAAATATGGCCATTTATATGTTGGAGGATCGGTCTATGTGTGGGCAGCCAATGGCTCACCTTATTTTTTAATTCCACTTGAGATTCTGTCCTCTCACCAACTAATTTAGGTACACCGATCATAACGATGGTGTTCGGACTAGATTCAGGAGGGAGATTTATGTGAAGTGGTTTTTTGACTACCACCGGTTTTAACAATTTATCCCCTGCTAAATTTGTGGGTATACTCGGGTTTGGGGTTTTAATTTGACTCACTGACTCTATATGAGTTCTAACTAGTTTGACCGGGGAGCTCTCGGCAGCCCATTCACTTTCCTCATTTTCTTTGTCAGGTAGAATTTGGGCGCTACTCGAGGTTGCGGCCACTATGTGAGGTGGATTGACGTCTGCGTCTAGCTTTATTATAGGTTTGTTGGGGACTTTTTCTTCCTGGTAATTTGGCAAAATTTGTTTGATGGCACTATTTTGTGTGGCTTTCTTTACCCGTGCTTTTTTGTTACTGGTTGGAACAAGGGAACTGCTTGCAGGTACAAAAGTGGAGGTTGATTTTGGTGCTTTCAATATTTTGAGCATGGTGGAAGATGCATCGTTTTGGGCCCTCTCAAATTTCCCTAATGCCTTCTCGATGTTAATAACTCTCTCACTGATGGGCAGCAAGAGAGACCTGACTAGGGTTTCTAAATCACCCATGAGTGATTTATTATTTATCAGTATGTGATCTGTCTGATTTGTTTGATGTATGAGCGTGTTTGTGTGCACTGTCTGCTTTTCACTCGATAGTGGACCTGGGTCTTGGCTGGTTGTAGATGGGCATAAGTTTGCTGTTTTGGAAGCAAGGTTAGCCAGTCTAAAAGTAGACCAGATATCCTTGGCTGAATGATTTTGTTTAGCCTTAGGTCGATGGATTTTTCTGGCTAAAGATGTTATTTTACTTTTTGTTCCACGAAGCCGAATTATATTTTTTGTAACTAGACTTATTTCAGGGGCAGATTGTGTTATGGGTATTAGATCTCCCAAAGGTGTGGCCCTTGGTTCTAGAGGGGCTATGGGCGAAAGACATGTATTAATGCCATTTTCGCTAAGCAACATAAGACTGTTGTCCCTGCTGTTACCTGTAGAGGGTAGAAACACATCTGTTGGTGTGTTATCTCTAGTATGAGGGCTAGGGAGCCCCGTAAACGACAGCATTAAAATGGACTCTTGGGAATTCATTGTGTTGTCCACAGTGTTGACGTTTTTGGTGGTATGTAAGGAGAGATCCGGAAAACACAGGTCTGGAGTTAATGAAAGGCGTCTTTCTGTATCTTGTATGGCATCCGCCACTACACTGATCGTTTTCTGAAGCATTAGGTCGATAGCAGTTATTGTAGGAAGTGGTGTATTGGAGGCACTTTTTGTTCTTGTCGTAGATCTCGTGGCCACAGGGGTCTTTCTAGTTTTAGACATCCTTTATCTTGGTTTTTGAGTATAACAAGTAGTAAAGTACCCCTTGATTAGCAACTAGGCTGGAAAATAAGCAAAAATCACCTTAGTTGTTTTACGCAGCGCAAAGTGTAAGGGGGGTGGCCCGCCCCGTCCTCCTCGGTCCCCTGAGGGCCACAGAGGGCCCGCCCTTTGCCCAGGCTTCGCCCGGCGTCCCGCGAGACGGGTCCGACGGCGATTTAAAGCGCCACCTGGCGCTCGCTGATGACGCTGGACCCCAGCAAGGGCTTCTGGGTATTGTAGTTTGTAGCCCCTCGCCGGTCTCCTCCTGGCGGCCCCGCTGTTGTTGGGATCACGAGCGGTCGGCTGCTAAAGACTGGCGGGTGGGTCCAGGCAGTGACAAGGTTTAGAGCAGCGCGGTTTTGGCCAAGCGTTTAGGATGCAGTAGATGGGGCACAAAGCAGTTCAAGAAAGGAACTAGGAGCGTTAACCAACCCAAAGTACGCCGGTGTGATACTCCAACTCTCCGTCCTGCAGCTTCAGTCAACAAAGGAAGATTCTGAGGATAGCGGGGATTATCATAACTAACTAAAAGGGCGTGGACAGACAAGACGTCCCTCCTTCCATCTCAAGGAATGCGAATCCTGCCAGCCCCGCCCTGTGAACGTGCCAATGAAACGAAACTTAGCTCGTGTTGGTAGCGTACGTCCTCGCACTTTTCGTGAAGTATGTGCAA
The DNA here is from genome assembly GCF_964263255.1 of Lissotriton vulgaris. Lineage (NCBI taxonomy): Eukaryota > Metazoa > Chordata > Amphibia > Caudata > Salamandridae > Lissotriton > Lissotriton vulgaris. Next base: position 362,612,201 of record NC_141694.1, read on the forward strand.
ATTAAGTGAAAGAGTCGAGAGTTAGTTTGCTCGCTAGCTCTAAATCCCAGTTTTATATATAGCGTGGACATTACACAAATGTGTTGCTTTGCAAAATAAATAGTTCATTATATAAGGTATTTATTAAAATACCCAACGGTATTGGGTCGTTTACAATAGAGAGCATATGCGAGTACTAATCTTGCTTGCATGATGCAATAAAATCAGCTAATATGTGTTGTTAATGTGATGTGGACTAATGCACAGCTTAATTATAAACAAACGCAATTTAAATGTGCCTATTGTACACGTTTTGTGCCAGAAAGTCGTTGGAGATGTAAGTATAAAGCGCATTTATGTGGCTTATTTGCTAGGTAACAACTAATAGGGAAATATTAGAATGGTGGGAGGTAAACAGAAGGGTTTCATTACCACAATTAACATGAGTTTGTATTTGTTTCTATGATAGTTCCAAAATGTGGCTTGTGAGGCCTACACAGAAAATGGCCACTCTGATTCACTGCGAGCGAGTATTGGTCTGCACATGTGCATCCGAAGCCTGCAAGCGCGAGTGAGCTGACTGTGCTTGATTGGGAGGTTCAAGGACGCCTTTGCCCCGGAACCTCGGATGGATGCCAAGCATGGACGATGAAATGCTCAGAGCCTGAGAACTTTTCCCTATGTTTCAAGTGAAGGAATCGCCTAGGCCACAGACTGTCCTAAACAAAGCCCCTTTATTTTTCTGCTGATTCATCGTGAAAAACATACTGTAATGATGAGGAAGTGCTCATCTACCACAAATTTGTCCAATCAGAACTCGAATTGGTGATGTTAGTTACTTTTTAGATAGATTAAGTTAGGAAATAGTGTATAAAAAACCCTGATTTTGCTTAGAAGGGGTCGATCTTTCGATTTCCTCTGGAGATGTTGTCGGACTGAAGATCGATTCTTGGATGTAAGAACTTTTTGTTTTATTTGTTTTTCTTTATAGGACTGTTAGGATAAGATGAGGGTGTTAGCTAGGGATGTTAGGAGAGAATGAATTTGGAACTATCTGTTCTTTGCTAAACTTCTTACTGAACTTTTAAATAAATGTCTATTTCTGAGCTTTAAAATAAATGATCATTTTGAAAATAAAGTTAAAGGATTCTTATTGAATAAAGAAATAAATGAATGCCTAAATGTCGGACATACTAAAAGTTTGCTTTGAATAAAAATTAGATAAATGGAGAATTAAAAGCTGGTCTTTGGTTTTTCCTACGCCTGGTTTTCGTTCTAGCAGATCCATTGCCATTATGGTGGTGTGTCTGATTAAATGGTGTTTAAAAAGGAACCATGGTAAATTGCTTTACATTGCAGGTGTAAATAAAATAGTTAAATAGGTTTAGACACTCCGCCAATGTTATAGTAGGACTCCTGGTTTGTTGGCCAAATCTGTGAAGCCGAATTAAATGAACAGAGTAAGTGTGCAGTGTAATGGGCCCTACTGTTGAATGAATGTGTGTTCTGAGGATTCGGGGAAATGGCCATGTTAATTTAGAATATATTTTTGGAGTCCCGCTGTAGCATACACATCTAAGAAGAGGACATGCCCCACTATATCAGTGCATACTATTTTCTATATACATTATTTATTCACTCTGATCTTTATGTGATTGCCTCTAGTTATGCTACATTAAGGTGGCACATTATGTCCATGTTCAATAGTAAATAATGCCCTTCAGCATGGTGTAAAGGGCATTTGATCTACCCAAAGTTACCCAACCTTTCCTGGAGAGAAAGCAACAACAACATTTTGATTATGTTTATTAAAAATTCAAAACCTGTAGCCACCAGTTTGGGATACATTAAGGTAAATGACCTCCTGCTGGTTTAGACAGTTGAACAGATATTTCTGGCTCGCCCAGGCCTCGAAACATCATAAAAATGTTACTAAACATGTAGGTCTAGAAACTTGGATAATCTGCTCGACCTAACTGAACTGTACATGACCCATAAACTGGTCTCATTATGTCATCCTAGCCAAATACTTTATTTTGCAGAGCCACATTTTTCTTCCTTATCGCATATCAGACCACCTTCCAATATGTGAGTTCAGCATTCCAGCTATACACAAAAAGTATTTGGTTTGATTTGATAAACTATAGGTTTGCTCCATGCATACTTAAAACATGACCCCTGACTTGCCTCATAGTTCACTAATAGCATTGCCAACATGGCAGGCACAGGAATGTTTCTCAGTTAATGTATAACACTCACTTTTCATAAATATATTACTAAAGCATGAACTGGTAGTTCACTATCATTCACAGACAGCACATTTTTAATTGAAATGGCCAAAAATGATCCCACTAACATGCAGTTTTACTTGTAAAGCTATATAGTGTAGGAACAATATTCTGTGAAAATTGGGTTTCAGCAAACATATTTATCATTCACACATCAAGTAACATGTTCAGATTGATTTTCATCCCATTAACATAGTTGTATTATCACACAGAATTACAAAGCAAGTGCTTTCATAGCTACTGACATTTTATCTGAAGTGTTTGTACTGTTCATTTTTTTAGCTATTTAAATGTATGTTAGACTAAAACATGCCATCTCGCAGCCTTTTATGTCACAGTTTTTGTACATTATGTTTGTTATACAGTTCACTTTATAAAATCCTCGAACTTTGCAGTTTCAGAGAAAGAAAATTAATTGTAGATGTATACTGACTTTTGACCTCTGTCTCTGAACACAGAATAAATATGAAAAGAAACAAATAAGATTTCAAGGCATCTTTAATGCTCCTTTACTTTGTGACTGATCAGAACACCTGTTGTTTTTCAGCTTGCCATAAGAAACGAGTCAGCCGTAAATATAGCTTGCCCTGATAACATCTGATTCTCCATAGCAAATGTGTGAGTAGATTTGTTGAGACTCGTCACCACAACCGTCAATTGACTTTAAACCTGAAAAATGTAACGAGGCAGAGCAGATGCTGTGGGCAACAGACTCACACCTAATGTCAGGATATGAGGGACCCACAACTTGTCTTAAGTTTCACAGTACTAGAGTGTGTATCCGGGACTCTACATTTATTTCAGAATTGGAAGTCCAATCTACCAATCAAAAAGAATTAAAGAGCAAAGCAGCAGTTTCTGGGCGTTGGCGGAGGGGATACGTTCATCCAATTAAATGTTAAATTGATGGCGGTAGACTTGTCATCTTTTTTTTTTTAAAACACATCTTATTAGTTGAGTGGCACATATCAAGCAGCACCCTGTAACCCAGAGGCAACTGCACAATCATTACAACAAATTCACATTTGCCCTTAACTGTTCGGTTCAAAGTCTGTCAGCCCCCCAGGAATATCTGCCACCAAAACAATAGCATATGGAAAACCCCTGTAGCGATCGCTACCATCAGCAAGACACAAGGTAGAGGATTTCGAATATCCTGTCCATGGCGGAAAAACTACAAGTCCCAGAAGGCCATCCGGCGCTGGGGGTTGGCTCAGTGGGAGGACGTGATATAAGCGCTGTTAGACGGACCGGGAGGGTCGGCCGAGGTTACGGGGAGAGGTCTCCAGGGAGAGCCGTCTCCAACGACTGTACAGACAAGTAACTTCCCCCCCACAGACGGACACCACACAAGGTTGAAGGTTAACGAGACTTTATATGCAATTCTTAGGTTACGATGATATGATACAAGGAGGTCTGGACTCAGGGGTCCCCTCGATTCTAGTCTCTGGTTTGGGGAAAGGGTAGCGGGACAGTCTTGTTACCAATGAGTGAAAAATAGCTCTCAATCCTCGAGCTCGGCGTTCTAGATGATCGGGCCGCGGCGGAGCCAGGCAGGTCCCGAGATGGACGAAGGAAAACGACGGTCCGCGGCGGAGCCTGCAGGTCCCGGTGAAGATGACGGTTACAACGGTCCGCGGCCACGCCAGCAGGTCCCGACGACGATGAAGGTGATGAAGGTTGCGAAGGCTGTGGCAGCGCCAACAGGCAGGACGATGGTGCACAGGACAGAGCTATGGCAGCGCCAGTAGTCTGTCTAGGATGAGTTCCTCTTTACGTCTCTCGACTCCAAGATACAACTGCCTTCCTGCTCTGGAGCTGCCCCAGTTATAGGGCTGGCGTGCTTTGATGTCCGGACCCTCGCACTTGGAGGTCGGGAGGTCCGGGATGAGGGAGTCCAGACACCCAGTAGGGGGGTGGAGCCAGCGCCCGGGGAGGCGATGGGCGAGCGGCACTTGGTGGGGGAGAGCCATCGGCACCTCTTTCTCCCATTGACTTGCCAAGTAGCCCGCTCACCTCCTGGGTGGAGGGTGGTGCCGGAATGTCTGAGGCCGGGCCAGGCCCAGGGTTGAGGTCGATCGGGGGCCAGGCGGCCTCGTGGTGGAGTGTCCAAGATGGCGCCCCAGGCTGGGCGCGTGGGCCGGCAGTGGATCGGACCCACGAGGTCGACAGGCTCGAGGGCAGGGGTCCCTGAGGGGACGGAGGACGTGCAATGGTGGTGTGTGGTACTTGCGGGACTGGACTCAGGCCTGGTTGGGCCGGGGGAGAGCGGCCCTTCATGTGGCCTGTCCAACATGCGTCCCCCCCAGCTGAAGGCGGGGAGAGTTACCCATCCTCTTGGGGACTCTCCTCGTCGAGGCGGAAAAACCGGGACAGGCCATCCGCGTTGGCGTGATCTGGCCCAGGCCGGTGTTCGACTGTGAAGTCCATACCTTGCAAGGAGATGGACCAGCGTAGCAACTTTGGGTTCTCCCCCCGCATATGCATCAGCCATTGCAGGGGTCGGTGGTCGGTCTGCACCCGAAAGTGGGTGCCGAAAAGGTAGGGCCGGAGCTTCTTGAGGGCCCATACCACCGCGAAGGCTTCCCTCTCTATGGTGCTCCAGCGTTGCTCCCGTGGTAGGAGTCTCCGGCTGATGAAGGCCACCGGTTGATCAAGGCCTTCGGTGTTCACTTGAGACAGGACTGCCCCAATGCCCTGGTCGGAGGCGTCCGTCTGGACGACGAACTCCCGGCTGTAGTCTGGGGCCTGGAGCACAGGGGCGGAACACATGGCGGTCTTCAATTGTTCAAATGCAGTTTGACACTCTGGGGTCCAGGTGACTTTCTTGGGCTGGTTCTTTGACGTGAGTTCTGTGAGGGGCCCCACTATGGTACCATAGTCTTTCACGAACCTTCGGTAGTAGCCCGTGAGGCCCAGGAAGGCTCGTACCTCGGTTTGGGTGATGGGGGGCTGCCAGGCCTGGATGGCGGCAATTTTCGGCTGTAGAGGGGCCACTAGGCCGCTTCCCACCTGGTGTCCGAGGTAGGTTACAGACCCTTGCCCAATTTGACACTTGCTGGCCTTGATCGTGAGGCCAGCTCGCTGAAGGGCTTGCAGCACTGCTCGGAGGTGGTGGAGGTGCTCGGTCCAATGGTGGCTGTATACAGCGATGTCGTCTAGGTAGGCGGCGCTGAATCCTTCGAGCCCCGCCAGGACCTGATTGACGAGCCGTTGGAATGTTGCTGGGGCATTCTTCATGCCGAAGGGCATGACCGTGAAATGGTAATGGCCATCGGGGGTGGAGAAGGCAGAACGTTCTTGCGCCCGGGGTGTGAGGCCGATCTGCCAATAGCCTGCTGTCAGGTCGAAGATGCTGAGGTAGCGGGCAGCTCCCATTCGGTCGACTAGTTCATCTGCCCGGGGGATGGGATGCGCGTCTGTTCTGGTGACCGCATTCAAGCCCCGGTAGTCGACGCAGAACCGGAGTTCTGGTGTGGTGCCGGGGGCAGCTGCTTTGGGGACCAGTACGACAGGGCTGGCCCAGGGACTGTCTGAGGGCTCGATGACCCCGAGCGTGAGCATCTTGGCTATTTCTTCCTGGATGCAGGCCCGTACCCGGTCTGGCACGCGGTAGGCCCGGTGGCGGATAGGGGGGCTGTCCCCGGTGTCCACATCGTGCACACACCAGGAAGTGACACCCGGGGTGAGGGAGAACAGGCTGGCGAACTGCGATAGGAGGGCTTGACACTCTTGGCGTTGTTCTCTGGTGAGGGCCTCTGAGAGCCGGACCCCATCCACGGAGCCGTCTTGCTCTTGAGTCCGTAGGAGGTCAGGGAGAGGCTCGGAGTCCTCTTCAACCCCAGTGTCTGTGGCCATCAGGAGGCTGAGCTCTGTTCGCACAAAGTGGGGCTTTAGTCTGTTAGCGTGGAGGACCCGGAGAGGGTTCCGGGAGGATTCCATGTCGATGAGATAAGTGGCAGGACCCTTGCGCTCTATTACTTTGAAGGGCCCCGTCCATTTGTCTTGTAGGGCGCATGGCTCAGTGGGGGACATCACCCATACCTGTTGGCCAGGTTCGAATTCAATGGATGAGGCATTCTGGTCATACCATTTTTTCATGTCCTCTTGACTGGCCTCTAGGTTGGCCTTCGCTAGTTCTCTGAACCGCCTGGTCTGGTTGCGGAGGGTGAGGAGGTACCGGAAGACATCTGGAGGGTTCTTTAACGGAGGCATCTCCCAGTCTTCTTTGACGAGACTGAGCGGCCCTCGCACTGGGTGTCCATATAGCAGTTCAAATGGGCTGAAGCCCAGGGATTTCTGGGGGACTTCTCGATACGCGAAGAGGAGGCACGGCAGCAGCACATCCCACTGGCGACGGAGGGGCTCTTCCAACCCCCCGATCATTCCCTTTAGCGTGCGGTTGAACCGCTCAACGAGTCCGTTCCCTTGAGGGTGATAGGGGGTTGTGAATCTGTAGGTGACCCCGCACTGTTGCCAGAGGGACTTCATGTATTTGGAAATAAAGTTCGTGCCTCTGTCGCTGACGACTTCTCGGGGGAAGCCCACACGGGAGAAGATCCCCATCAGGGCCCGGCCGACCACCGGGGCTGTCACAGTTCGCAGAGGAACAGCCTCAGGGTAGCGGGTGGCGTGGTCCACTAGCACCAGGATGAATCGATGGCCTTGTTTTGTGCGTGGGTCCAAGGGCCCCACAATGTCTATTCCGACTCTCTCAAACGGGGTAGTGACCACGGGAAAAGGTTGCAGGGGAGCCTTTAGTTTGCGGCCGCTCTTTCCACTGGCTTGGCACGTGGGGCAAGATCGGCAATGCTGGTGCACATCGTTTCTCATTTTGGGCCAGAAGAAGTGGGTCACTAGGCGACTGTAGGTTTTATCTTGTCCCAGATGTCCTGCCAGGGGGACATCGTGGGCCAGGTTTAACAGGAAGTCTCTGAAACGGAGGGGTACCACTAGTACTCGGTTGCTCCCCAGCTCGGCGATTCTTTGCTCGCTGTACAGCAGATCATTGTCCCAGTAGACCCAATGAGTTCCGGAGGTATCCCCTGCGCTTTGGGCGAGCGCTTGCTGGCGGAGTCCCTCGAGGGAAGGACAGGTCTTCTGTTCTTTGCGAAATTGTTCTTGCGTGGGCCCCCCTTCTTGAGGCCACTGGTCGAGGTTAGCGAGGTCGGTAGGTTGAGCTGGTTCGGAGGGAATGTTACGGTCGGTGTTTTCGGCCGGGGCGACCGGAGGCGGTGGCGCCGGCCATTCGGGTTCTTCTGGCTGGTGATTGGCACGGGCGGCCATGGAACGGGTGGTGACGCACGCCCAGTCTGGGACGCCCAACATCCCCAGGTGTTCCTTTCGCTCCACGGCGGCCCACGGAGAGCTTTCCAGGTCATTGCCCAGGAGGCAGTCTACGGGGGCATCGTCTCGGACCGTCACTTTCAACATGCCGGAGACCCCCCCCCATTCGAAGGGGACGCAGGCCATCCGACACAGGCTCTCCGAGTTATCGGCTGATCGTACAGGGCAGAGAATTTTCGGTAGATACTGTTCTGGGGCCACCAGGTGACAGCGGACGGCTGTTACACTGGCCCCGGTGTCACGAAGGGCTTCGGCCTGGTGTCCATTGATGCTCACCCATTGGCTGTACTTCTGGGTGTTAGCGGGTAGGGGGACCCGCGGGACCATGTCTTTCCCCCCTAAGCAGGCTAGAGTCATGGCGGCTGGCTCCCACTCTTGATGCTCTTGTTCGTACTCTTCCTGTTCCTCGGAGATCTGTTCTTCCCCTAGGGCTGCAGCGGCCACTTGGCGGGGTCTTGGGCTCTGGTACTGCGGGCAGTTTGGGTCGTTCGCATAGTGGCCGACTCGTTGACATCGGTGACACGTGACATTTGCTCTATACCCCGGTCGCGCTGGGGTGCTGCCCCGGTTGGCCGGGGGGGTGGTGTTGGTAGCGGGGGTGACCGGGGCGTTGTCTCTTCCTCGCCCTTGGCCCCCTCCTCCTCCTCTGGGTCGGTGCTGACCATTGTTGTTCCGGTTCTGTTCGTAGGACCCATTCCGGCCCACTCTGGTGATCTCCCACCGGTCAGCTTCGGCTGCGAGCTGCCGGGGATCCGTTAACTTGCTGTCGAGGAGGTGTTGGCGGAGTTCAATGAAGCAATTGTTCGACAGATGCTCCCATACCATCAGATTAAATAGTTGCTCGTAGGTCGTGACGTTGCTTCCTCGGATCCAGCCCTCGAAGGCTCGGCTAAAGTATGTTACATAGTCCACCCAAGTTGTACCCGGGATGCGGGTGCAGTCTCGGAACCTCTGACGGTACATCTCGGGTGTGAGACCATAGCGGGTGAGGAGTGCCGCTTTCATATGGTCGTAGGAGGTCATCTGGTGGTCCGGGAGCTGTAGTAGGGTGTCGCGGCCCTCATTGAGGAATCTTCCCCAGAGACCGGCTCCCCAGTCGCTTCCATCGATCCGGTGTGCAGTCATAGCGATTTCATAGGCTTTAAACCATTGCTGGATGTCGTCCTCTCTGAAGTATTCTCGGACAACATCCTTGGGGATGTGTACCTTTTTGTCTGTGGCCCCTGAGGTGGGGGGTCGCTCGGGCCCCCCTGCTTCTTTATTCTGCTTGCGTAGGTTGATCTCGGCTAGGTTCCGTTCGTGTTCGTACGCTAGTTTCTTTTCCTCGAGCTCCCTTTGTCTCTGTTTCTCCTCTCTTTCTTCTCGGAGACGCAGGTGCTCTAAGTTGATTTTTTGTTCGGCCAACTTAAGTTCAACGTCCATTTTAAGTCGGGCCATTTCTAGTTCGTGTAGTCGGGTCCTTTCTCTTTCCTGGATCTCGTCTTGCGAGAGACCCGTTCTTTGCCCTTCAGGGGCCGTGGTCGTTTTTTCTACGGTGCTTTGATCAGGGGTTCCGGCAGCCCCGGTCTCTGCCCAAGATTCTAGGGCATGCTTAAAATCGTCCTTGGTACTCAGTCCGGTGGTAGCGATACCCAGTTCGATGCAGAATTGTTTTAGTTCACGATGGTTGTACTCCTCCAATTTCTCCATTTGGAATTTCTCGGTTGATCCGCTCTCTTTCGTGGTCATTGTGACTTCGTCGTGGGGTGAGCTACTCTCTGTACGTTTATGCGGTGATTCGGATCGCGCCGCTGGCCACCAATGTTAGACGGACCGGGAGGGTCGGCCGAGGTTACGGGGAGAGGTCTCCAGGGAGAGCCGTCTCCAACGACTGTACAGACAAGTAACTTCCCCCCCACAGACGGACACCACACAAGGTTGAAGGTTAACGAGACTTTATATGCAATTCTTAGGTTACGATGATATGATACAAGGAGGTCTGGACTCAGGGGTCCCCTCGATTCTAGTCTCTGGTTTGGGGAAAGGGTAGCGGGACAGTCTTGTTACCAATGAGTGAAAAATAGCTCTCAATCCTCGAGCTCGGCGTTCTAGATGATCGGGCCGCGGCGGAGCCAGGCAGGTCCCGAGATGGACGAAGGAAAACGACGGTCCGCGGCGGAGCCTGCAGGTCCCGGTGAAGATGACGGTTACAACGGTCCGCGGCCACGCCAGCAGGTCCCGACGACGATGAAGGTGATGAAGGTTGCGAAGGCTGTGGCAGCGCCAACAGGCAGGACGATGGTGCACAGGACAGAGCTATGGCAGCGCCAGTAGTCTGTCTAGGATGAGTTCCTCTTTACGTCTCTCGACTCCAAGATACAACTGCCTTCCTGCTCTGGAGCTGCCCCAGTTATAGGGCTGGCGTGCTTTGATGTCCGGACCCTCGCACTTGGAGGTCGGGAGGTCCGGGATGAGGGAGTCCAGACACCCAGCAGGGGGGTGGAGCCAGCGCCCGGGGAGGCGATGGGCGAGCGGCACTTGGTGGGGGAGAGCCATCGGCACCTCTTTCTCCCATTGACTTGCCAAGTAGCCCGCTCACCTCCTGGGTGGAGGGTGGTGCCGGAATGTCTGAGGCCGGGCCAGGCCCAGGGTTGAGGTCGATCGGGGGCCAGGCGGCCTCGTGGTGGAGTGTCCAAGATGGCGCCCCAGGCTGGGCGCGTGGGCCGGCAGTGGATCGGACCCACGAGGTCGACAGGCTCGAGGGCAGGGGTCCCTGAGGGGACGGAGGACGTGCAATGGTGGTGTGTGGTACTTGCGGGACTGGACTCAGGCCTGGTTGGGCCGGGGGAGAGCGGCCCTTCATGTGGCCTGTCCAACAAGCGCCATCTCCGGAACGTAACGGGGCTTGTCAATCGGATTCCGTATTCGCTCATTGTGGATGAGCCTTCCTTGCTTCAAGTCAAGATTCCAGAGAAACATCGCCGATCAAAAGCCTGCGTGGCCAGATCTCCTAGTCTGCACGACGCCGAGCAACAGCCAGCGTGGTCAGAATTCTGTAGACTGCCCAACGCCGATCAACAGCCAGCGTGGTCAGAATTCTGGTGGAGAACCGTTGGTCCTGTAACCATTCCAGTCGTGCAAGTACCAAGAGGAAGCGGGCTCGCCTCCTCGTTAATTGTTGTGTCTTGTTACTAGTACAATCGGCGTCTTTTCAGCCGCCATTTCTTGTTTACATTCCGGGGAAAACCTTGGTGCCTGTTGTCAGTGGCTACTGACACAGTTTGGTAAATGTTCTAAACATAACCACTAAGATACAGTGGGTTTATTACGTGGAGGTTCCACGTTTTTGTTAATGTGTAATTCAAAGGCTTATTTGAGATTACTAACTAAGTAACAGCGGAGTGACGTTAACTCCTCTGTACTTCTGGTCGCCTATTTGTTGGGTTCTGTAATTTGAGGATTCCTTTAAGGATACATGGGGTGGAGAAACTGGTGAGTATAGGTCAAGAGGGAAGGGATCCTGGGTGCCTGCATATCGTACTGTGGAAGTAATCCTCTCTTCTCTGTCTCCCCTACCTGCAGAGTCCCAGTACCAGTCACCTCATGGTAACAGACCAGACGATATCTGACGTGCCATTCCCCGATGCCAATCTACCTCCCGGCCCCTATTCGTACAGGTCCAAACAGTGGGTTTATTCCATTGTGGGGGTTTGTGCGGAGCGGAGTCGGAAGGACTATCATCTATCGTCTCTGCGGGCCATCGGTAGAAGGTTAGTGGCGCTTGCGTACTCTTGCGCTACCCTCAATCCTGACAGATTGACAAGCCCAAGAATACAGCCCTGCCTAGACGATGGATACAAATGCCACTCTTACCGCCCTGTTGGAGAGTTTTACAGGCCTTCAACAGGAAGTCCAGAATTCCCGGTTAGAAAACCAGGCGTTATATAAAGAGATATCTGAACTACGTAAAGAAGTATCAGATCTAGCCATGAGAGAGCCGGTGGCGAAACCATTGATTCGGCCGGCCACTCTGCAGCCTCCCCCTTCCTTCCAAGCAGGGGGTTCGCTCGCAGCCCCCTTCCACTTCTGCGGAGGCCACACCGACTGTACATATCATCCAAAATCATGGTATACCCCTGGCTCCACCCGAAAGGTTTTATGGGGACCCAAGAAAATGTGAAAACTTTTTGAATCAATGCCGTTTGCATTTTCTATGCAAACCTATGGTCTTCCAGGACGAAGCATCCAAAACGGCTTTTCTAATGTCCTATATGGGAGGGAACGCGTCCAGCTGGACTATTCCCTTGCTCGAAAGAGACGATCCCGTTCTACATGATTTTGCTGCCTTTTGCATCGAACTCAGGAAATTGTTTGATCGGAAGTCTCACATGTTGTCCTTGGATCATGAATTAATGACCTTGAGACAAGGGTCCCAAGATCTGTTGTCTTACATCACGACATTCAACCGTCTCATTGTAGAAACAGACTGGCCGGCCCAGAAACGGATCTCCTTGTTCTACCAAGGACTCCGGGGGGAACTAAAGGATGTCTTGGCTCAGGTGGTGCAATTACCAACTACCTGTGCGGAGTTAATAGACCTGACTGTCCAACTAGATCACCGGCTATTGGAAAGAAAGGGAGATAGAAGAGGGGGAGATTACCGACCCTCTTATCCTTTATTTAAATCCCGACAGGGGGTAGATGACAAAGCTAAGACACCCGAAGGACCAGAACCCATGCAAATAGGGGGAATACGTGGGCCCCTTTCCCGGGAGGAAAGAGACAGGCGAAGGAGGCTGAAACTCTGTCTCTACTGTGGTAAAGGGGGGCATTTCATCAATGACTGCCGGGCAAGGAATTATGTCCCTGGAAAAAATCCCCTTCCCCGAGGGCAGGCAGTTCTTAGTTCTGATGAACCGGCGGAAAACTGTCGGTCTTAAATCAGGTAGAGACCTCTGGTTTGAGACGACCTCTTGATCCGGTCTCTCCTTTTGTAGCTAATACCTTACACCCTGCAGTCGCACATATGAATGTAAACGTCGCTCTATGGGTTGCCAACCAAAAACCTGTACAGGTAGATGCCTTGTTAGATTCGGGTGCGACAGGTAATTACATAGACCAGACCTATGCCTTTCGTATGGGTATTCCATGTGAGAAGAAAGCTATACCTGAAACGGTTAAAACTGTGGATGGTACCATACTAACGTCAGGCCCAGTAAAATACCATACGTTGGCCCTCGTAATGAGGTTTGGGGAGGATCACTGTGAATATATACAGTTTGACTTGATCGATGCCCCTCAGTTCCGGCTCATTTTAGGCATGCCCTGGTTGACACTACATGATCCAGTGGTGAGTTGGGCTTCCCGTACTGTGAGCATGACCTCTGAATATTGTAAGGAACATTGTCGAGAAGGAATGCATCACGATTTTCCCCTTGTTCCTTCGATCGCAACCTTCTTGGCTCATGAATGTGTGGTGGATGCTTATTGTTGTGCCAGCACTCTTCCTGAAGAGTACATATCCTTTCAGGCCTTGTTCGATAAACAGACCGCTACCCACTTACCTCCACATCGTACCTACGATTGTCGGATTGATCTCGTTCCAGGCGCTGATATCCCCTGTAGTAGGGTGTATGCTCTAACAGAAAAAGAAACGTTGTACCTCAAAACCTATCTGGAGGACAATATAGCATCTGGGTTCATCAGACACTCTACTTCCCCGGCCTCGTCACCCATGTTCTTCATACCAAAGAAGGATTGCGATGAATTAAGACCATGTATAGACTACCGCGCCATTAACAGGGTGACCATCAAGAATCGCTATCCTCTCCCCCTCATTCCGGTATTGATGGATCAGTTGAAAGGGGCGCGGTACTTTACAAAACTTGATCTCCGTGGGGCTTATCATCTAGTCCGTGTGATGAAAGGCGACGAGTGGAAAACTGCATTCCGAACAAAGTTCGGTCTCTACGAATACCGCGTGATGCCCTTTGGCCTCTGCAATGCCCCCGCCGCCTTCCAGTTTTTTATGGATGAAGTGTTGAGGGGGTGCTTGGAGACATTTTGTGTGGTCTATATTGATGACATTTTGATCTATTCCGTGTCTCTAGCCGATCACATCTCCCATGTGAAAATCGTACTGGAAAGGCTACAGCAGAACTCCCTGTACGCCAAACTCGAGAAATGCCTTTTTCATGTCCAACAAGTAGCCTTCTTGGGGTACGTGATTGACGCTCACGGATTCCGTATGGACATGAGTAAGGTGGATGCCATCATTACATGGAAAACGCCACGGAACGTTAAATCGGTGCAAAGCTTTCTCGGATTTGCCAATTACTATCGGCGTTTCATACAAGATTTCTCCAAAATCATCCATCCCATCACAGCCCTCTTGCGAAAGAATGTTCCCTTCAAATGGGGAGTGGACGCCGATTCCTCCTTCCAACTCCTCAAAGAGAAGTTCACACAGGCCCCCATCCTTCGACATCCAGACCCCACGATTCCGTTTGTTCTGGAAACTGATGCTTCTCAGTTTGCTCTAGGGGGAGTCCTTTCTCAACGCCATCCTACCTCTGGTCAACTCCACCCCGTGGCTTACTACTCCAAGAAACTCTCTCCGTGTGAAATCAACTACTCAATCACCGACAAAGAGCTTTTGGCCATCAAAAGAGCATGCGAAGAATGGAGGCATTATCTTTTGGGAGCGTTGCATACGGTGGAAATCATCACAGACCACCGCAATCTCCTGTTCCTAAAGACGGCGAAGGCCTTGACTCCTCGACAATTGAGGTGGACCCTCTTCTTTTCTGACTTTGATTTTGTAATCAAATATAGACCAGGAACTCGCAACGGGAAAGCAGATGCGCTATCCAGGTTGGGTGATGGAGAAACTACTACCTGTACGGAACCCCCTTTTATCTTGCCAGGAGCTGATTCCACGGATAGAGCTATCGCCTTGATCACCTCCGAAGATTTCCTGGACGACGTTCGGGTTGCCCTAACGGACTTCGATATTGCTGACTGGGTACAGAAAGAGCCCGAACATCGATGTGAGAAAGATCACTTGGCCTATCATTTCCATGCCTTATATATCCCCAACCCTGCATTACAACGCAAAGTCCTAGAATGGTCTCACGATTCTGCTTTAGGGGGACACATGGGCATCTTTAAGACTATAGCCATTGTGGAACGTTCTTTCTGGTGGCCTGGGGTCAGAAAGGATACCAAGGAATACGTGCAGAACTGTGCTATCTGTGCACAGGGGAAAGCCAGTCACATCAAACCTCCAGGACTGCTACAACCGTTGCCCATTCCACCCAAACCTTGGCACACCTTGTCCATGGACTTTATAGTAGAGATGCCCCCGTGTGAAAAACAAACTGTGATCCTGGTAGTGGTGGATCATCTCACGAAAATGGGACATTTTATTCCCTTGCCAGGCCTTCCTTCCTCCAGTGAATTAGCCAAAGTCTTCCTCCAACACATCGTCCGTCCACATGGATTACCGAAAGTGCTGATCACTGATAGGGGGACACAATTCACTTCCCGTTTCTGGAAGGCTCTCTGTGCCATATTGCATATTGATGCGCGACTCTCGACGAGCTTCCATCCGCAAACAGATGGAAAAACGGAACGTCTAAATCAGACTTTGGAGCAATACCTGCGGTGTTTCTCTCTACAGAACGCCTGCGATTGGACCGCACTCTTATGGTTGGCAGAGTTCGCTTATAATAACGCGGTACATACTACCTTGGGATGTTCCCCCTTCTTTTGCCTCTATGGATTCCATCCTAACATGCTCCCGTTTGAATGGCCTGCTGAATCTATGGTTCCTGCCATACATGAACACCATGCTCATCTTCGAGCTATACTGATTGAGGCCCGGAATAATCTCGAACATGCTCAAGATTCCCAGAAAACATATGCGGATAGGAGACGTACTCCTGAGCCTGAATATAAGGTAGGGGACAAGGTATGGCTTTCTACGCGTAATCTACATATCAAAGGTCTGACGAAACTGAAACCGAAGTATGTGGGTCCCTATGGCATCTGCGAGAGGATAAACGCTGTGGCCATGAAGCTCTCATTGCCTGTATCATGGACTATACATCCTGTCTTTCATGTGTCACTCCTACGTCCGTGCCTCCCGAGCGTGAGATTGCCTGATCGTCCCCATCCGGTGGAAGTCGAGGGCCACGAGGAGTATGAGGTGAGTTCTGTTCTGGACTCCCGTTTGGTAAGAGGTCGCGTCCAGTACTTGGTGGATTGGAAAGGGTTTGGTCCCGAGGATCGGACCTGGGAACCCTTGGACCATCTGCATTGTCCCGACTTGGTGGAACAATTCCATGAAAGGTTTCCGGGGAAGCCGGGACGTCCGCCGGGACGGCGGTCCACGAGAGGGGGTTCTGTAGCGATCGCTACCATCAGCAAGACACAAGGTAGAGGATTTCGAATATCCTGTCCATGGCGGAAAAACTACAAGTCCCAGAAGGCCATCCGGCGCTGGGGGTTGGCTCAGTGGGAGGACGTGATATAAGCGCCATCTCCGGAACGTAACGGGGCTTGTCAATCGGATTCCGTATTCGCTCATTGTGGATGAGCCTTCCTTGCTTCAAGTCAAGATTCCAGAGAAACATCGCCGATCAAAAGCCTGCGTGGCCAGATCTCCTAGTCTGCACGACGCCGAGCAACAGCCAGCGTGGTCAGAATTCTGTAGACTGCCCAACGCCGATCAACAGCCAGCGTGGTCAGAATTCTGGTGGAGAACCGTTGGTCCTGTAACCATTCCAGTCGTGCAAGTACCAAGAGGAAGCGGGCTCGCCTCCTCTTTAATTGTTGTGTCTTGTTACTAGTACAATCGGCGTCTTTTCAGCCGCCATTTCTTGTTTACATTCCGGGGAAAACCTTGGTGCCTGTTGTCAGTGGCTACTGACACAGTTTGGTAAATGTTCTAAACATAACCACCAAGATACAGTGGGTTTATTACGTGGAGGTTCCACGTTTTTGTTAATGTGTAATTCAAAGGCTTATTTGAGATTACTAACTAAGTAACAGCGGAGTGACGTTAACTCCTCTGTACTTCTGGTCGCCTATTTGTTGGGTTCTGTAATTTGAGGATTCCTTTAAGGATACATGGGGTGGAGAAACTGGTGAGTATAGGTCAAGAGGGAAGGGATCCTGGGTGCCTGCATATCGTACTGTGGAAGTAATCCTCTCTTCTCTGTCTCCCCTACCTGCAGAGTCCCAGTACCAGTCACCTCATGGTAACAGACCAGACGATATCTGACGTGCCATTCCCCGATGCCAATCTACCTCCCGGCCCCTATTCGTACAGGTCCAAACAGTGGGTTTATTCCATTGTGGGGGTTTGTGCGGAGCGGAGTCGGAAGGACTATCATCTATCGTCTCTGCGGGCCATCGGTAGAAGGTTAGTGGCGCTTGCGTACTCTTGCGCTACCCTCAATCCTGACAACCCCCCTCCACTACCCCCAACTCCCCCCTCACCCAACTCCCCCCCCAAACACCCCCCCCCCCCCCCCCAGGTCACACAAGTCCACAGTTCCATAATCACAGTTGTACAAAATAACCATATACCGTATGGCACTCACAGTCCACCCCACCACCCCATCAACACATTCCTTTGTATTCGCCCGCAGTCTCCCCCAAACCCAGCAGTAACTGCTCATCCGCCACGGGAGGGTCCAGCCACACTCTCCGATATTCTGCCCACCTGTGCCAGATTTTATAATGCTTGGGTGGACACCCCCTTGCCACAAAAATAGGCTGCTCCAGACCCATGCAGAAATCAAGACCATTTTTCCAGACTGCTACTGATGGGGCCCTCATCGCTTTCCAAGCCTGTGCAATGAGACTTGTCATCTTCGGCATGTTTTTCCCCTGTCTTTTTGCCTCTGACCTCTGATAGAGCACAGGCTCACCTGCCCAAGATTTTACCATACTCACCTGGGCCCATAAATCAACATATACACTTTGAACAGGTAAGGTACGCTTAAAAAATTTTGTTTAACCATTCAGGACCTATACCATTTGACTTACCAATCCAAGTCACCGGTACCTAAAGTCCTAAGGGATCAAGGGTGTTAGCATAATAGGCAGTAAATAAACATTTGCACTCATATAATAACCACAAACTCGGGGAAGGTTTAAATTCTTTTATCTAATGTAAATTATTAAATGTCAGTGTCCCTACTACATTAACTGAAACTTGATCAATCAACAAAATATGATTAAGGTACGATAGAATGAGAAACTTTCATAAGCATTGAAACATAGGAAGGGTGAAAAAAGGAAAAACAGTACAACGACGAACCCACATTTATTATAACTACCTAGAATGGTGTGAAGACCAACCCTGGCCACGGGCTGGGTCAAAGGACAGAACCCCAAAGTTCAGGTGCCAGCAGGAAAGAATAGATGCAAACCAGAATCATGACAGGTACGGACCAAATTGGATCAGGACAGGACCACCTCAGGCTAAGACCGGCACCCACAGCTAATGTGCTACGCCTGCGTTGCACCTTCTCTGCAGCCAACAGCCAAACCCGATTAGGTCTCCAAATCTCCCTTCCCAGTAACCCCGATTGGGTTATTGATTCTTCTGACAGAGTGCTCCGCCAGCAGATCTGCTCTCGATCACCTATTGAGTGCATTGGGTCAGTGACAGGTCAGCTACTTGGACAAGTCGGACACACTAACTAACTAACTAAGACTACTCTAGTTATACTATTTTCCAGGGCAGTGTACCACCCCCCAATGTTGCAAGTGTATGGATCCCCAATTTTGATTGGACAAAAGGATGTGGAGAGGTCATCACACCATACCAAATTGAAACTATTTTTCTGAATATTTAATTTAACGTTCCCGCCCATCAATTTATTTTCCCATGCGTTTTAATTCCACCCAACAATTGAATGTGCTTATAGAAATACAATGTTAACAGTTTGTCTTCCGCTTGGGGTCATCAAGTCATGTTCCCAGGCACATCTTCTAGTGTGATGATAACTTGGCTTTGATTCAATGTCGAATGACTTAAGCTCCTTCTGGAGTTTTGACATGCGCAGTGTGGGTTTTCAAGATGGAGTAATTAGCACCTCCCAGGCCAAAGATTTCGATACATGAAAAAATAGAAAAGAAACAGTTTTAGAATACAGAATAAATGAATGCACTGTATACCACTTATCTCTACTCTATTCCCATTGATTTATTTTAACTATTGCGTTTAGTGTTTAGGGAAGCCAAACAGCGTAGCAAAAGCAACAGTGCAAGCTTCATGCATGCTGTAACACAAAGCAGCCATCTTAATTCTAGTGCGCAGAAGCGAAAGTTTTCTCCAAGCAAAGATAGTACTTCATGTCACGTGAGTATGACAGACGCATGCGCTGTAGGAAATCCCGCGTAGCAGCAGCCATTTTAATGCAAGCGGATTATAGTTAGTAAAAGCACATTGAAAACCTTCCCCTAGATGCTAGATATGTCGTGTAATGCAATATTAATTAGACAAAACATGTCAATTAGTACGTTATGAGTTATTTGAGAGGGTTGAGTACAAGCAAGTCGCTTTACGTGCAAATCCTTGCTCCATCAATCCCCTCTTTGATGATATTTTATATCATCACCAATTAATGAAACAGATGCCAACTTTCACAACTCTCCCAATTCAATCTCTTCAAACTTTCTATTTTGTTTCTTTTCATTGTTTGTGTGGAAGTTTTTTACTTTCTTGTATAAATTTCCATTCAACTCTTCTAACTCAATTTCATCAATATTTCTCTTTTTCCCTTTCTTATTTACTTTATATGTCTTCTTGTGCTTATGACATTTACAACAGATTGTTATCCCTAATATCAGTAGGCCTATTCCCACCATTGGCATCAGTATTCTCCCTACAAAGCTCTTTCCTACATTAGAAAACCAACTACCTATAGAGGAGAGACCATCTGTAAGTCTCTTTCATGCACTATCAACCTCCAGTGGTTTGAGTTCTTGTTCCAAATGTGTAATATATTTCTTACATAACCCTTAATTTCAACACTTTTGTCAGGTAAGTGCAACAATGTTGTGCTTTCAACATTCTGCAGACTCCGCCCTCTTTTTCTAATAATGTATCAAGAGCAAGTCGATTTTGTAAAACCATTGATCTGATCGCAACCAATTCGGTATTGATCATCAAGAATCCTCCAGCAGTGTCAGATGATTAGCGATCCACCACTGTAGACAGTTTGCAAATTCTCTACGTATTCAGAACCACTCCCACTGTAGGTATCAATGCACTAAATATATCACCTACTATTTCCGCAAAACTAGCTCTTTTAATACGTATTAATCCATTAGTTTCTTCATTGCTTCCAGTGATTTTGTTTACATGGTATATCTTTGGGAATACTATTCCAAAATAACAGCTCTCATACCAATGATCTGGCAGTTTGTAATATGCTTTGTTTCTGCATATAAAATAAATTCCAGGAAATACTGGTTCCGTTCCATCTTTGAAACCCCAACCCCCAATTACCTTATAATTGTGTTCACACTCACTGGAACCAATGAATAAATTGTTATAATAACTAGTTCTTTCTCTGTGGAGACAGAGTTTCCCTTTCTTTTCAAAATTCAACAACATAGCAGTGTCAGTCTTGCTATTTAAGGTGAACCCTACATTTTCAGCCCATTTAGGGATTTTATGGTTCTTGTCTTTTGCTTTTATTTGGAAATTCGCTCTCCTTTTCTCAACCATATCTACAAATATTTTCTCTTTTTCATGTAATAAGCATGTTTAATTATTCTTGTGTGCTTCTGCTATATCTATTGTACCTATGGTTAGAAAATATTCACCCATATAACGTGTTACATCACTCTTAGTATGTACAGGATTCAGGTTACTACGTATAGGAGGCTCAGAAAATATCACGTCTGAGTTAGAATAATAATACTGTAAGGGTCCTTTCTTATAAAATAAACTAGCTAAAATACTACATGAAATGCCATATGTTAGAGCTAAATGGTGGTAAGTCACACCTTCGGCTACCGAAATAGGTACGTTTATACAGACATAACAATTTTCTATTTCCATAGCTTCTACATAGTGTACTAATAGGTTTGCAAATACATTTAAGTGAGTTCTATTCTTGATTCTAGTATAGTGTAATTCTTCCTCATCTGATGCTTCTAAATCTTCCTTCTGTTTCTAATACTAAATGCCTTTTCTTGGGTATCTATTTTTCTAGGTGTATCTATTGTTTCAGGTACGTTATTCTTTATGTCTCTACTCATTATATAAGGAATAGCTACTTTCAGTCCTAACCATACTATGAGTTCTATCACTATACTACATGTGCATATTCTACAGCATGTTTTCAAACAGTTTTTTTTCGATCTTCCATTAACAGAATGATCAGTCATTGCTGATTAGGGAGACTTAACCCCTCTTTGTAACTTTTACACAGTCTTTTAACCTGTGTACTTTCTTTCAAGTTGGTCTCACTTCTTCGTCAGTCTGCAGTTAATTTGTCACCACTTTCATCACTTATTTCTACGTGTTCGAAATCTTCAAGGGTGACGTAAGTCCATTCAGGGCCTCTGAATATATTATTTAGCCTTTTCAATCGTGGACTTCTCCTTCTTGGTTGCTCTGTGGAAGGCCCAGCTTGACTTGATATTTCATTTACTTGCTCTGGTTCTTCATTTATTGTATTGAAGCAAAACTTCAAACTTTTTTTTTCACAACCGTCTTTATTGAAATGTTAGGCAGAGCATAGGTACAGTTCTCCACAATCAGAAGGATACCGTCCACATTAAACATATAGCAGGATGAACAGAAGCCTAAATTTGAAATGACCCCCCTCCCCGTCCCACGTCCCACCCACCCCTAAGAACACACCCCAATTCCCTTCCCCGGCTACCCACCTCTTATCCCACCCTAACCCTGTGCACGTGTTCACATTTCACCAAATATACAGGTAAGGCAATGTAGGTATCAGTTAACGACCTAGGGCCCAATGATCCCATCCGGAGGCAGCACATCATCTATATCAGCTGGGGGTTCCAGATCCAGTCCTCTGTAGTCTGCCCACCGCTTCCAGATCTTATAATGTTTCCGGGGGCACCCCCTGGCCTCAAATACAGGTAATTCTAAGCCCATAAGAAAGTCTAAGCCCGCTTTCCAGGCGGTAAGCGGGGGGGCACGGTCACACTTCCAGGCTCTCGCCAGATCTCGCTTAGCTACAACCAAACCCAGTAACAGTAGGTGGCGTTTATAGATGTTGCCTCCAACATTTTCCAGAACATGGAGGAGGCCCAGCCTGGGTGTACGGGGGAGATCCCATCCCAGCACCTCCGACAGACAATTCCACACCCCATTCCAAAAGCGAGTCAGACCCACACAAGACCACACCGTATGCAGCAGCGTTCCTCTTTCAGTTCCATAGCGCAAGCATTCCGGAGCGGCAATGAGGCCTGCCCTCCACAGTCTCTCCCTAGTGTAGTATGCTCTATGCAGGTATTTAAATTGTATGAACCTGAGTCGCACAGCAATGGCAGCCCCGCGGGGGGATTCAAGTGCTTCCCTCCAGTCATCCTCATCCAAAGGGCCAACATCCGTCTCCCAAGAGGCCCTTAAGGACAGGAGAGAGGAAGAGCAGTGAGTAACCAGCGTTTGGTACATTTTGGAAACTTTCTTATCTCCCAGGTCCCCCATGAAGAGCTTGGCCTCCACCGGGCTGAATTCAGGAAGTTGGTCCAGCCCCACCAGACTCGGCACGAGTGCATGGCGGAATTGTAGATATTTGAAAAATTGGGTCATGGGTATATTGAATTCGGAGCTGAGATCCTGAAAGGATTTGAGGGTGGTCCCCATGAGAACATGGCCGAGGGAGGAAATCCCAATGGCGTCCCAGCCACCAAACCCCGATAGGGAGGCCAGCGCCGGAAGCCGACCGTTATGCCACAGCGGAGTTTCGGCTGTCAGCCTGCCCCACCAACCCATACGGCGCGCGCCTGCCTCCAAATCGCAAAGACCACCTGGGTGACCCGCGGCAGCATCCTCCGCCGCCCGGCCGAATACAATAGCGTGTGCAGCGTGGCATCGCCCATTAAAAAGTGTTCCAACGCGTACGCCGGGTCGCTGTGGTCACCATACCACCACTCATTTAGAACCAGCAGATGAGAGGCCTGGTAGTAAGACAGGAGGTCAGAGGTAGCCAGACCTCCGCAGTACGTGGACAGAAAGCAGGTCCGCAGTGCCACTCTAGAGGCACCTCCGGCCCACAGAAACCGGCCAAGTGTTGAGTTCACGCGACGGAACCACTGCGGGTCAATCCTGTACGGGTGGTTCTGTAATTGGTAGAGAAGCCGTGGCAGGGCAACCATCTTGAAAATGGCAGATCTGCCATATATATTGAGGGGCATGCAAGACCAGGCCTTGAAGTCCGATTGGACTTTATCCCACACCGGCAGCACGTTACGCTCCCACGCGACCGCGGCAGACTCCGACAGGAAGACACCCAGGTATTTTAGACCACCGACCGCTACCTGTAGAGCCGAGGCCCAGGGGTATGTCTCTGGCTCGTCGCCCAGTACCCATACGGTCGATTTACGTGGATTAACCCCTTAAGTGCTGCCTCGGTGCATTGGCCAACGGCAGCACTACCTCCCCAGTGCTGCGCACGACCATTGGACGTCCATTCAGCACTAGTTCCAATGGACAGCGCAGCACTGGGGAGGAATGTTTAATAGCATCTATGAGGTTAAGAAAGAGTCCCGAAGCCTTGCCAAACACTTGCATCATATCCAGAATGCGAGGGCCAGAGCGGGGAAGGTCAGTCATAAAGAAAGGGACATTGTCCGCATATAATGCGATTCTATCTGTAAGTTCCGCTCCCCACACAAAGCCACAATATTGTGCATCAAGACGTACCCGTGTGGCCAACGGCTCCATGGCCAGAGCGAAAAGGTAGGGGGAGAGGGGGCATCCCTGTCGGGTTCCCCTGGCAATTGGGAACTTCTCTGAGATCGCTCCAGAGATGCGCACCGAGGCGGTAATGTCAGTGTACAGCAGCCTCACGTAGGAGATGAACACCGGTCCCAAGTTGAAGAGTGGCAGAAGGGCAAAGAGGTAGGTCCAGCTGACCGAGTCGAATGCCCTGTCTATGTCTGCCAGTAACAACGCCGCCCGATCCCCGGTTGCCCCCACAGCGTCCACCGCCGCCTGTGCGCGCCTAATATTGTCTCCCGTCGCCCGGTGCGGCATGAAGCCTGCTTGATCCGGGTGGACCAGATCTGCAATATATGGGAGCAGATGGTTTGCCAGAGCCTTGGCTAGTAATTTGGCCTCAAAATTGATCAGGGATATGGGGCGATAGGACTTGTGTCGATCGGGGGGCCTACCTGGTTTCTGAAATACCACAATTTCGGCCTGACGCCAGTCCGGCGGCAGGCTACCTTGCTCCCGCGCCAATTCCAACGCCCGTCTATAGTGTGGCCCAAGCTGCAGGTGGAATTTCCTATAAAATTCGCTGGGGAACCCACTCGGTCCCGGTGCCTTGCCTACATTAAGCTGGCCCAGCGCATCTCCCAGTTCCTCCGCCGTTAGGGGGAGGTCCAGGGCCTCCCGCACCTCATCCGAGACTGCCCGAGGGGGAACCTCCGCGAGGAACCCAGCGATCGCCTCCGGTTGGATATACTCTCGAGGTGCATACTGCTCTGCATAATATTGCGCAAAGCTCGCCGCTAAAGTCGCAGGGTCAGTGATCGCGGTCCCCTCCCCATCGGTGAGGCCTGGTAAGGTGAACGGTTGTAATGTTTGTTGGCAGAGCCTATGGAGCATGGTGCAGGATTTATCACCCCATTGGTAGACCCTGCTCCGCGTGGCCAGCCACGCTTGACGAGCTTCGTCTAGTAACACCGAGGCTTAGGAGTGTTGCGCCTGCAGGAGTAGTCGTAACGCCAGGTCATCCCTCTCTCCCCGGCATCGTCCCTCCAGTACTTCCACCCGCTCAGCAGCAGCAGCAATGGTCTCCTGACGAGTGCGACGGGCAGCCGCGCACCAAGCAATGTCAATGCTTCTCATAGTGGGTTTCATGGCTTCCCACACAGTCACAGCGTCAATCCCTTCCGCTAAATTCTCCTGCCAATAGTGGGCTATCGTACAACGCATATGCTGTGTGTAGTCCGCTCGCTGTAGGTGCCACGAGGACATCCTCCACCGAAACGGCCGGCGGGACTTGCGCAAGTCGATCTGTACCGTAACAGGGGAGAGATCAGACAGCCCCCGAGGCCTAATTGCAGCCCATTTCACCCTGTCAAGGAAGGCCCCCGGCACAAACACACAATCCAGCCGTGAGAAGGAGCTGTGTACAGCCGATACATACGTGTACTCACGCGCCCTGGCATGCAAGTGTCTCCAGGCATCCGCCCAGCCCAGCCCATCAATCATTGCCTTCAGCTTCGTAGGGGAGGCTGCCGCCGCGACCCCCCGCGCACTCTGCCTGTCCAGGCCCACATCCACCACGTCATTCCAGTCGCCACCGATCACAGCCAAGGAGTCGGGGATCTCAGCCCATAGGTCAAACAGTTTCTCAGCCAAGGACCACTGCAGCGGGGGGCATATACACAACAAAACACCACTGGTTCTGAGCCAATCGCCCCTTTCACAAACACATACCGACCCTGAGGATCAAGCCAGTGACGCTCGTGGGTATAGGACAGCCGCCTGTGGATGAGAATAGCCACCCCCCTCGAACCCCTGGAAAACCCAGCATGGAATACCTGGTGGAAACCAAATCTCTGCAAACTCAGTGTCTTTGTGCCTAACATGTGTGTTTCTTGGAGGAGCATCACATCAGCCGTGTGCCTTTTACCCCAGCGCAGTACTGCCCCGCGCTTGATTTTGTCCAACATCCCCCGGACATTCCAGCTCACTATTCGCATAGAGTCATTAGGAAGTTCTCGCCCTGAGGTGTCAGCCATAGTCACAATTAACAAGTCTCCGAGGCCTCCAGATCCCGACCCAGGCCACCCACACCATACAAGCCAAAACAGCAAAAGTCACGTGCACCCCCTTCAGAACACTCATCACCCCCCCAGTCCCCGTCCGCCCACCCCGTTCCCCCAACAACCCATCTCCCCACCCCCCACCCCTATACCTCAGAGAACATTGAAGTACCTGTCGCGGCATGGGGAGTTTCAGGCCCAAAACAAAGCGCCTAAAACCCACCATACCAATGGATCCCAACTTTCCCCCCCAACTAATAGAGCCGTTCCCTCAGGGCCACCCCCCAGCCACGGGAGGATCAGGCGGCCCATCAGAAAGTACCCCAAACCCCCATTGTACCAAGTATCCAGATCACATGGAGAGCGTAGCAGTCAGGTGCCACCCATCGGAAGGCCCCAAAGCCCCACCATGGCCCAGGTCATACTGCACCAGTCGTCGTCTGCTCCTCCACTCGAGCCTCCGATCAAGGCCCTCCGCAGGGTCCACCGATGGAGCCGGGCGAAGTAATGAGAATTGAATTCACACCATGCTCAGTTTTCTTTTCCCGATTGGTCAGTATCAGGTTGCGTCTCACTCAGCAGGCCCTCTCTGGACAGAGAAGGCCGTCACGAACGGGACTTCCGATGTTGTTTACCCTTGCCGGCAGAGTCGCTCCGCTCCTGCGATGATCCACGCGATGGTCCAGAGCCCAGCCCCGGCTGGGCATTCGGTCGGAGCCTGACCGTCTCATCCGTCCACTTGAAAACGTCCTCCGGGGAGTCGAAGAAATGAGTCTTGGAGTTGAAGACCACCCGAAGGCGGGCTGGATAAAGCAATGAGTATTGGATCTTTATGCCGCGCAGTTTGGCCTTCGCAGCCAGGAAAGAATGCCGCTGCTGCTGCACCTGCCTGGTGTAGTCCGGGAAGATCATGATCCTGTGGTTGTCGAACAGCAATGTCTCTTTGGCCCTCGCTTCCCGGAGTATGGTGTCCCTGTCGTGGAAGTTTAGGATTTTTGCTATGATCGGCAGAGGCCGTTCTCCCACCGGCGGTTTCTGTGTCAATGCTCTATGTGCGCGCTCCACCACGAAGCAGCGCGACAAAGCGTCCGGGGGGAGCCAGCTTTCCAGCCACCTCGTCAGGAAGGTGTCCATGGGCCCTTTCTCGCAATCTTCCGGAAAGCCCACGAAGCGCAGGTTATTCCTTCGCGCTCGCCCCTCCGCGTCCTCCACACGAAGAGCCAGCCCTTTCTGGATCCTCTCCATTTCCACTACCTTCCGTTTCAGCTCACCAACATCTCCCTCCACTCCCGTGATCCTGGTCTCGGTCTCCGTGATGCGGGCAACAGCGTTGCGGAGGTCTTGGCGCAATAGCATGACATCGGCCCCTACTGCACCAATTTTGGCATCTAACATGTCTCTGGACTGCGTGATGGCCGCCATCAGCGCCGCGTTGTCTGGCCCGGTGTTCCGGCCACCTCCGGCAGCCCCCGATCCCCCACTGGGGCCGGTGAATTTGTCGATTGGCCCCTGCTTGGCGGAGTTCATGCCACCTCCACCTCTGGTCATTGTCCGGATAGTTGTAATGGGCCGCTCGGTGTCCTGGCAGTCGCTCCTCACACCGTCGCCCAAGATCAGCCGCCACCCGGGATAAGGCCCGGGACCCGGAATCTCGCAGGGCGCCTCGCCACACCCGTCCACCACCACAGAGCACGGTCACTGTGCCCGTGTCAACAGTCAATGGCCTCCAGCAGTGGCCAGGGCCCCCAATAGCAAACGGGGCAGCAGACTCGGCTCCTCACCCTCATGGGGCTCCTCCGGCGTCTCGTGTGCAATGATCACTCCGCCGCCGTGGGTGGTGGGCACAACCAGGCGCCGGGACCGGGGCGGGGGGGCGATGCTGCTCCTCTGGGCCACCCTGGCCACCCAATCTGTGCACAGCGCCGGGGGGGGCAAGACAGACGCCAAAGTTCCACGGACTGTACCGCCCGCAAGGCGGGAAGACGAGGCGCCCCCAATAATGGCGCGGACCAAGGCTCCGGGCCGACTACCTCACAGGTCCCAACACGGGGTCCACAGCAGCAGGACGTGCCCCCTCCGTGCCGGTGCGGAGGCACCTGTCTCGCCGCCGCACCGTCCTCAGCAGCCCCGATGGATCCGGCCGGTCCCGGGGTCCACAGAGCCCTCCTCCAGCGCCCCCTCCATATGGCCCCCAGCAGTGTCCACAAAGCAGCGCTTGGCAGGGGATTTCGCCGTCTGTGCTCCGACCTCCAAAAATGTGCCTCCAGGAGTCCCACGGGCCCGCCGACGATCCAGCCGCCCAAGGTCCAGCGCCAGCAGCCGGGGTCACGCAGAAATCGAGGCCCCGGATTTACACGCGGCTGGTAGGCCCGGCGGGTATCACCGCAGATAACTTCTCCAGCCGGTGACCGGATGTCTCGGAAGCACCACCGGAGGGTGCCCCTAATCTCCAGCAGTCTCCGCCGTCGTAATTAAGGTGATTGCGGGTTTGGGGAAGGATAAATCAAAAGGATAAAGTTCGGGCCGGCGGGAGCTCTACGGAGCCACGTCCGCCATCGTCACCCTCAAAGCCACGCCCCCCCCAAAAACTTCAAACTTTTGACAAACCCAGGCCATCTATCTCCTTTTTTGAGTCTTTTAGCTGGCACTGTGAATTGATTTCCTTCAATTGTTCTTTTATTCTCGTTCAGTTGTGGCATAATTTGTACATCTTCATCTTCTGTATCCCTCTCTATCTGATTTTGTCCAGGACTTGTTTCTGTTTCTTCTGCCTGAACACTAATCTGGCCTTGTGCAGGAGTTTCCTGAATTTGATTTTGACTTTGTTCGCCTTCTTCTTCCTTGACACCTTTTTCCACACCTATCTGGTCCTGCTCATGTAACTCGATCTCTTGTCCTTCTTCTTCCTGAGCCTTTGCCCTTGTACCTATCTGTCCCTCCTCAGACTCTGGAGCTGTGAAAGGTATCTGAAATGTCTGAGTATATTGATTTTCCCTTATCTGATCCTCCTCAGGATTACCATTAGCTTGGATTTCTATAATCTGAGTACGTTCTTCTAAGCCTATCTCATCCTTACTATCACTCTGCTATCTAAATAGTTTTGACTCCTTGTTCTTATGATCCTGGTAGGTATGTCGACTACTGGAATCCACTCATCCTGACTGGTGCTTGGTCGTTCATCAGCTATTTCAGGATCGATTTCTTGAGACCATTCAGTTGTACAACCTTCGGCTTCAGTTTCATCAGGTTCAGTCACCCTTTTTGTGTGACTGGCATGGATCCAATTCGGAATTCCCTTGCACTTTACAGCTGTAGTGGTGACCAACATCACTTGTTTTAGCCTTCCCCACCTTGGAGCTAGGCAAGATTCTCGTGTATGTTCCTTTATCACAACCCAGTCACCTGGAATCAGATCATGTGCTGGAGTTGATTGTATGGCGACAGCGTCTTCCCCAACCCGGTGAGAGATAGAACGCACTTGGTCAGCCAGTTCTTTGCAGTACTCTAGCACTAAGTCATCAGATATAGTTATCAACTTATGTCCTGGCACCCATGCCTGCCTCATTGCTCTTCCCATGAGAATTTCATGAGGACTCAAGACTGTTTTTCTGTCTGGAATACTTCTGAGTCCCATCAGAACAAGAGGTAAAGCATCAGGCCATTCTTATTTTGTAGATGCATATATCTTCCCTAGTCTTGATTTTATTGTGCCATTCAGTTGTTCAACCACTCCAGAAGCCTCTGGACGGTATGCACAGTGCAACTTTTGCTCAATTTTAAATGCTTCACAGTTTAGACCAATTATTTCATTATTAAAGTGACAGCCTCTGTCTGATTCAATCGTTACTGGAAAACCGAAACGTGGTATCAACTCTCTGAGTAGAAGTCTAGCTACGGTGTTCCTATCATTTCGTTTTGTAGGGTATGCTTCTACCCATTTTGAAAATAGGCAGACAATGACAAGAACATATTTAATTCCTCGACAGGGTGGTAACGGGATAAAATCAATTTGTAGTCTTATGAATGGTCCTTCTGCTTTCCCAATCTTCCCAGGGCAAACTACAGTTCTCTTACCAGGATTCATTTGTTGACAAATCAAGCATCTTTGGCAAAGAGCTTCTGCTATGTTCCTGAATTTTGCATTAAACCATGATTGTCTGAATAGTCGCAACATAGTAGCCCGCCCTTGGTGGGAATCTCCATGGTACATCCTAGCCATAGAAGCAAGCATACAGTCTGGTAACACAGGTCTGCCATCAAGGTAAACAATAACACCATCTTCAGCCCTTTTCTGACAACCTATCTTCCTCCATTCTTCCTTTTCTGAAATTTCTGCCTCATTCTGCAAATCTCTCACTTCTTCCCACATGTTCACACCTTGCAGCAACATAAGTTGGCAGCTGCTTCCACATGCATCGATTTTCTTATTTATTGCCATCTTATGTTTGGCACAATGTTGGGCTAATTGGTCAGTATATCGGTTACCTGCTGTCACTTTATCATTTCCAGATTGGTGAGCAGCACACTTGACCACAGCCACTGTTTCTCGTAATTGGATTGCTTTTAGCAAATCAGTCACATAATTTCCATTTTTAATAGGAGTACCTGATGAAATCAGAAACTCTCTCCGCATCCAGAGTTGGCCAAAATCATGCATAAACCCCGTAGCCGTATTGGCTGTCTGTGTAAATGGTTACTTTCAAATTTTTCCCTATTTTGCAAGCCCTTGCCAATGCAATTAATTCAGCTATTTGTGCAGAATTGACTCCAGGTAAATAGGATGCTTCAACTGGGCCCCATAATGTACAAAAGGCATATGCAGCGCTCAAACCTCCTTCCTCATGTTGCATGCATGAGCCATCTACAAATAGCTCATGTTCTGAATCTATTAATGGTTCTTCTCTTATGTCTGGACGAGGTTTGGACAGTATTCTGTCAGGTCGATACAATTATGTTCGACTTCATTTTTGACTTCTGCAAAATGTGATTCAGGCAACAGTGTTGCTGGATTCAAAATGTTTCACCTAGCAATAGTCACATTTTCTACACCTAAAAGAATTATTTCATATTTAGTCAGCCGACTAGGAGTCAGATATTGGGTTTTGGTCCTTGTCAACAAAATCACAACTGCATGTGGGACGTATACAGTCACTGCATGGCCAATAATAATTGACTCAGTTTGCTCAAGACTCATGCATGTTGCAGCTACTGCTTTCAGACATCTTGGCAATGCAGATGCCACTGGATCCAGTATGGAAGAAAAATATGCCACAGGACGTCTCATCAATCCATGGGTCTGGGTCAAGACTGAGAGTGCGCAATCGTCTCGTGTATCACAAAACAATGCAAAGTCTTTTGAATAATCAGGCATTCCTAATGCTGGAGCTGTACACAGACAATCGCGTAATTTTAAGAAAGATGACATGCTTTCATCATCCCATTCTACTGGGTCTTTTGCTCTTTTCTTTGTCATTTGTATCAATGGCTTTGCCAGAACTGCAAATCCCACAATCCACTGCCTGCAGTAACCTACGACTCCAAGAAACATTATGATTTCTTTCTGAGTTCGAGGTAGATTCATGTTTTTAATTATTTTGATCCTTTCTGTGGTAACTCTTCTAACACCCTTTTCTATCTGGTGTCCCAGATATTTCACTGATGTGGTGCAAAACTGTACATTTTCAGGTGACACCTTATGTCCTCCTTCACCCAAATTATTTAACAAGGGTATGGTATCCACTACAAAGTCATTTCGGGTGTAAGACACTAGTAATAGGTCGTCTATGTACTGCAATAGGACAGATTTTCCAGGCAGCACCAAAGATTCAAGGCACTTTTTCAAAATCTGAATTAAGATTGATGGACTTCCTGTGTACCCCTGAGGGACACGGTTCCAGATGTAGACATGGCTGTTGAATTCAAATTAAAAAAGATACCTGCTATCTGGGTGTAAAGGTATCGAGAAAAATGAGTGGCACAAATCGATTACAGTGAACCAACCTGTTGCCCACAGTATCTGATATAAAATCACAGTAGGGTTTGGTACTACAGGACAACATGGGACAACAATTTTATTAATTTTGCGGAGGTCTTGTACGACCCTATATTCCCACTCGGTTTCTTTATGCCAATTATGGACGAATTACATGGACTGCTCATTATTTCCTGCAAAATGCCTGTTTTAACCAAACGTTTTGTTTCTGCTGCAACTCCTGCTTTTATTTCTAGACTCATTTTATGCTGTCGAGTATTTGGGTAAACTGTACCTTCTCTCACAGTCACTTTTATTGGATCAACATCTGCCATTAATCCTACATCTTTCCCTGTAAAATCCCACACTTTAGGATTCACAGTTTCTTGTAATTCTTCTGGTAAGTCTTTTATGGTCAATGTTTTATTTTCCGTTTCCTGTTCTGCCAACATTAATTTATATATTCCATCTTCGTCTGGGGTTTGAATTTCAACACCAGTTGGAGTGCAAAAGATGGTGCCATTCATTTTGCACAACAAGTCCCTGCCTAAGAGGTTTACTGGACTGGAATAGCACACAACAAATTTGTGCATTTCTTTAAAATTTCCTATTCTAACTTCCATTGGTTCTGTAACTGGGGTACTAATTTGTTTTTTAGAAACGCCCACTACTTGGATCGCTTCTCCAGAGAGGGGTAGGTTTGGAACGTCTGCTGTTCCCACAGTAGAACCGGTAGCGCCAGTGTCCAACAAAAAAGATCCATCATTTCCCTCAACTTTTCCCTCAATATATGGACCTGACTGATCTACCGGTAAAGATGCGCCAAGTACGCACTCCTCGTCCTCCCCTCTCAGCCACCGTCAGTAGGTGTCCTGATGGGATATGAATACGATGAATACATGTTATTGGCCTAATATATACAATATAACCTTATAACTGCATGTTAGAATTATATTATTCGCATAGCATTATTATTGTCAGGAGTGATTCACTATAGTGCTGCCTAAACCTATTGGTATGACCAAAGCCATCTTGTTTCGTTTCTTTGTCTCCAACGTGGTTTCCTTGAAACCACGTGATTAGGCTTTCTGCATGAAACCACTGTGGCAGACCTAGCTGTCTGCCTTACTCGTTAGTTTGTAGCTTAGGGAAACCCAAGGTCACACCTGCCCTTCTTGTGGGATGCGCACATTCTAGCAGAGCCTGTTCCTGACCTCCCCGAGCTACAGATAGAAAGGGAGGCACCTTACTGACCTACCCCCGGAATAGCTTAGGCCCAGCTACTAGCAATCAATTGTGCCTTATATGTGTCTTCCTGCTGGCTCACTGACAAATTGTATCTTTCCTAGTAAGGTGATATCGTACTATGTGTGAATCGTATATATGCTTTACTGTGCTTGTGTGTAATCAGTCTCCTCTGCGCACCTCCGAAGGTCGTGTAGACCGAGGCTCCCCTGTCAGGGCCTGTATCTGCAGAATAAACGATTGAACCTTCTCCATTGCCGACTGACTTAATATTTACGAATATTGTATATGGGCTATTGGTGAGTATAGTCCAGTAGTTTAATATTTTAGTTCCTTCAGTTGGAGACTCCGCTAGGACTCTGCGATAGGGTCGTCCCCTCCTGTAAACAGGAGTAGACGGGACAGGGAGGAGTTCTGGCAGAGTGGGTGGACGGAAAGAGAATCCTGATTTGAAACACCCGTTTGGTGGTACGAAAACAAGAAAGTCCACTCTCGAGCCCAGTATCCCTCCCAGCTGCTGAAGACCCTATGCCGGAGTCCTACGGGCTTAACCCGAGAGAAGAACAGACTGTGTCGGTCTGTCTAGGAGTCAGCAGTGGAGAATTCGCAATCGACCTGAGTGCACCAGGTGAGTGAATTTCTGATTGTATTCGGATAAGAAATACTTGGAAGAAGTGTTTTTCCCGGTAGCGGTTAACTGCATTCTGAAGGTGGCCGGGGAAGCCGGACCACAAGGGAATCTGAGGGTCTGACGTTGCGGCAACGTGGCTGTGCGGGTAGATGCCTCACGGACTTATTTGGTGAAAATTTGAGATTACACCTGCTGCCTTAGTTGGGTACTGAGTTACTCGCTCGGCCGAATCCTCTTCGGGATACCCCTGGGAGCAACTGGGTAAGCTAGGGTTCTGGAGCTGCGGGCCCAGACGCCCGGCCCAACCAGAACGGGACCATGGGATGGCCTGTAAGAGGGTTCGTGGTTCGCCTATCAGGTGATCTCAGAGCAGCCTAGCGACTGTTCCTGTTGTTGTTGAATTTTGTTGGTCTGGAATTCTGTTGAATCGGTTCCCCGAACAAGAGTCAACGGGCTCTGTTCGTTCTGAAGACATGTCATCTGCATAGAATAAGTATTCAGTACTGAAAAAGGTTATTGCCTTGCGACTCTTTACAGCACTTTATGGCAAGAAAGCAGAGGAATATGAGAGTGTGAGTGGTGAAGAGGACGCGTCCAAATGTGAATGAATTTTTGGAAGTATATGAATAGAATTGTGTGAACATTACAATGTCTTGTTTTAGTAAAATATGTTTCGGGTGCTGCTGTCAGCGAAATAAACGGCTGGAAGAAAGACAGCCTGCCCCTCCCGAGGGCAGCCCCAGCTTTGATATGTATGTGAAACACGAATGTCTGACATAATATCGACAGACAGAATATCGAAATACAAAAATATCGGAACAAAAATATCGACATCAAAAATATCGGAATCCTATCTTCATAAAGGTAAGTACAAAAATATCGAAAAAATAATATCGTAGTACAAAAATATCGGAATCAAAAATATCGTTTTTTTAAATGTATTAATAATAATGTAAAAATAATTTTAAAATACATATAATTTTACAAATATTAAATAAAAATATTAAAACAAAATTAAAACTAATACATATACATTTAAAATAAATAAAACACTTAATAATTTAATGTAATTTTATTTATTGTAATGTTATTTAATTGATTTAATGTAATATTTTTTTGTTTTTACCCTGTATGCCTGTACCCCAAAAACCCAAAACTGACCCTGAACCCTAAAAATATCCCTGTACCCCAAAAACCCAAAACTGACCCTGAACCCTAAAAATACCCCTTTACCCAAAAACTGAAAACTGACCCTGAACCCTAAAAATACCCCTTTACCCAAAAACTGAAAACTGACCCTGAACCCTAAAAAAAGCCCTTTACCCATGAACTGAAAACTGACCCTTATCCCTAAGAATACCCCTTTACCCAAAAACTGAAAACTGACCCTGAACCCTAAAAATACCCCTTTACCCAAAAACTGAAAACTGACCCTGAACCCTAAAAATACCCCTTTACCCAAGAACTGAAAACTGACCCTGAACCCTAAACATACCCCTTTACCCAAAAACTGAAAACTGACCCTGAACCCTAAAAATACCCCTTTACCCAAAAACTGAAAACTAACCCTGAACCCTAAAAATACCCCTTTACCCAAGAACTGAAAACTGACCCTGAACCCTAAAAATACCCCTTTACCCAAAAACTGAAAACTGACCCTGAACCCTAAAAATACCCCTTTACCCAAGACCCTTATCCCTAAGAATACCCCTTTACCCAAAAACTGAAAACTGACCCTGAACCCTAAAAATACCCCTTTACCCAAAAACTGAAAACTGACCCTGAACCCTAAAAATACCCCTTTACACAAGAACTGAAAACTGACCCTGAACCCTAAACATACCCCTTTACCCAAAAACTGAAAACTGACCCTGAACCCTAAAAGTACCCCTTTACCCAAAAACTGAAAACTGACCCTGAACCCTAAAAATACCCCTTTACCCAAGAACTGAAAACTGACCCTGAACCCTAAAAATACCCCTTTACCCAAAAACTGAAAACTGACCCTGAACCCTAAAAATACCCCTTTACCCAAAAACTGAAAACTGACCCAGAACCCTAAAAATACCCCTTTACCCAAAATTAATTAATATTATTTAATTACCAATTAATTATTAATTAACAATAACAATAAAGTAAATATATTAGCACATTAGCTGTAATTAATTTAATTTAATAATTAATATTATTTTTCCCAATTAATTAATTAACAATAACAAAAAATGTATATATAAAAAAAATTACTATAATTAATGTAATTAACTAATTAATATTACTTAATTACCAACTAATTAATAATTAAAAATATGTACAAAATTATATTAATTAATTAACTAATTAATATAAATTAATTACCAATTAATTATTAATTAGAATATGTACAAACATATATTAATTAATTAATTATTATTAAATTACTTCCCACCCTATTCCCCTATAAACCCATAACCCGCTACAGAACATATTTATCAATTAATCAATTAATTAAAATTAATTAAAAATTATTTCTCAATTAATTAATTAATAATTCCTACTAATTAATAATTAATTTAACATAATTAAATTACTTCCCACCCTATTCCCCTATAAACCCACAACCCGCTACAGTAGTAAAAGACAATATTTAATTAAATGACATTAAAAATAAATAATAAAACATAATAAATACAATATAATATACACTAAATTTATTTAAAAATTGATATTAGTAACATCGAAGTTATTTATTTCGATATTATTGACATCGATATTTAAAACTTCGATATTACTGATATCATACTAATATCGATATTAAGACTGTCGATATTACTTACCTTCGATATTTTGTCCCATCGATATTTAAACTTTGATATTATTGTATATCGATATTTAAAACTCGATATTTTGTCTGTGTACCGTGAAACACGGTCTTTAATACAATTTGGAATAAATATACCAAAGATAATTCTGATTTGCAATGGCCTTTATCGGGGTCGTTTGATGAGGAAAAGATTAATTACATCCAAAGTAAACTGTTTATGAAAAAAAGTCGTCAGTCAATGTTTGACTCCTTGAACTTATGGTTGAAGGAGGCAAAACGACAACGGATAAGAGAAGAGAAATTGGGAAAACTTAAATCAGGACAGACAGTCACCCAGAAAGCTATAGCTTATGATAAAGAAAAGGTGGAAGAAAATATCGCACAAATGGATAGGCAGTTTCGCTTAGAGACTGATAAAAGTTATGCGACTCGACCAGAGACAGGAGATGAGATTGAGGATTTATTGGAAGCCCGACCACCCCTTATGCCCCACAAGGATTGTACCCAGCCGTGCCTTTGCTACGAACGGGTCAAATCGGAACAGCATCGGCCGCGGGAGCACCGGTAACGGCTAACACGGCCCCTGCTGATGGATCAGTACGAAGTGCGTTACTCCCCCCTCCCACTCTCCGACCAACTATCTCACCTTTGATATCTCTACAGCCGGACGCGGCTGTCCCTTCCCTTTCCCACCCTGTATTTCTCTCCCCTCCGACTCAAGCTGCTATAGACCCCCGATATTCGACTTGTCTAGATACCACACCCAAATACCTTAGACCGGACTTGAGTGATCAGCGAGTCTACACTAGGTCGTCATTGGGTACGGAAGAAAGGAAGGCCATTGTGATTCAGGCATCCCAGTGGATGCGGAACTCCATTTACACCTTGGAGGACATTTGGAGTACCATGAAAGACTTTGAACCAGTTGCACAGCAACTGGCTTTGGCGAATATGGCAATTCGATTGATTTCACTATGGAAGCAGTGTTTCGAGGAGGGAATACCCCCTCAGATACTGCGCGATATAAGAGATCGAGCTTTTAAATTCCAATTGCAAGCTGATGAAGTATATCAGAACATAGCAACTCTGGTGCACTATCGCGAACAAATGCACCGGAAGTGCGCTGATTGGGGAGCGCAGCACCCCATGAGAGAGGTGCATCCCCTCTTTTATCCTGAACTACCTGAATTAAAGGATGCCAGTGGCCAAGTGACTAGGGCTCGAGTGGACGCTAGGCTTCAGGAACAATGGGTTTATACCCCTTGGGAACGAAGCGAGGTCCTTACGCTAAAAGCTCAGCTTCCTGACCCCCGTAAAGATCCCACTGCTTACTATAAGGAATTGACTGAGGCCGCCAATTCTGCTATCATGACAATACCTGATATTGAGCTGTTCTTTGGCCTTTTGATCCCGGTCGATATTTGGAGACAAATACACGACACGGACCATGCCCCTGAGTTGGGAGGAACATGTGACAAATTGAAAACCTGGGACAAAGAACGAAAACCTTGAGAAAAACCTATAGACGAGGTACTAGAAGCGCCGGCTAAGATTATTACGTATATGCAAACTCTCCTCCCTCCTAGAAGAGTTGATTGGGACAAATTGACCGCCTGTAGACAGAAGAAGGATGAAAGCATGTCAGATTTCTGTACCAGGTTTGAGAAAGTCTTTATAGATTTTAGTGGACAAGTCCTATCCACGGATGGCAGGATACGGTTGTTTGTGAATAGATTTGTTACGAATTTGCTCCCCAAAGTTATGTCCCATGTCCAGGCAGCCGAGAGCACGTGGACTACGGCTGCCCCATCAGTGATTCTTAGTATGGCCCAATATTATGAACATCGAGAGAATGAAAATAAAGAAAAGTCAGAAAAGAAGATGAAGGACTTGAAGACTAGGGTTCTGTTGCAGCAAGTTAGCAGAGGACAGACCTCAGGACGGGGAGGGCGTGGCTCATTCCAGAGGGGAGCAATGGCGGGAAGAGGTGGAGGAGGTCCCCCGAACATTGGCATAAATCAATGTTCCTATTGCAAACAGGAAGGGCACTGGAAGGCAGATTGCCCTCTGTGGCTTGCCAAGTATGGGGGTAATAGAGGACGAGGAAGGGGCAGAGGGAATATAGACCGTAATAGTATGAAATGAGAAGAGATGTACCGTGAGGATTCTCGAAAAAATTATTTTGACAACCCCCAAGCCAGACAGTACTACAACGAAAAATTACAGGGATGATGGGTACAAGGGACAGGATTATGTATGAGACAGCCAAGGACAGACCGGGGGCCATTTTACAGTACCATTTGACCAGGAGGGACCTTATGTACAAGGGGAACTGTAGATACTGTGGCAATGAATAGCTCAGTTGCCCATACACTGGTCCCAGGGGCTGCCAAAATAATGTATCAGTAAGATTCTCTGGAATCCCGGTGGTAAGCCCTGTTTCTAAGCCCCTGCCCTTCACTGTAGGTCCCATTTCTATACATTCACCTTTTCTGTTGACTTCCAATTGTGGAGAAAACCTTTTGGGTCTGTATATTCTGAAAAAGTTACATGCACGGATTTATTGCTCCCCCGGCGGTGTCTATTTGACACTTCAAAAACCACCTCCTAATGCAGCCCAATATTTTGACAAAAACGGAAACCTTCCCCCTGAATTTTCTATGATTCCTCAGACACTGTGGGCTACAGGAGATACCGATGTTGGCCTGTGTCAATAACCTTGAAACCTAATGTCCAGCTGCCCTGCATTCCACAGTATAAAATTTCACCAGAAGGTGAACTGGCCTTGTTACACATTATTCGTGACCTCATTCAGAAGGGGGTAGGTGAGGAGACAGCTGCTAATGTTTGTAACAGTCCGATTTTACCAATTTTGATAAAGACACCAGTTGATGGTGCCCCGGATTACAAAAATACTTATCGTTTCGTGATTGACCTTCGAGAGGACAACAAAATTGTGGTCCCGCAATATCCGGTAGTACCTGATATAACTGTTATTCTACCAATGATTCCCCCTACCGCTCAGGACTTTTCGGTGATCGATTTATAGAATGCCTTCTTTAGCATTCCAATTCACCCTGATAGCAGACATATCTTCGGATTCTCATTGGCTGGCCGAAGCTTCAGATTTACACGCGCCCCTCAAGGCTATACAGAAAGTCCTAGCATTTACAGTCAAGATTTGAAAGCAGTCCTCGATGAATTAAGTTTGCCACCTGGGAATACGATCATCCAGTACGTGGATGATATTTTGGTGACCTCCGATACAGAAGAAGGCTGTAAGGAGGCCACGGTTCAGTTGTTGAATCATTTGGCTAAAAAGGGTAATAAAGTGTCCCTTTCTAAATTCCAGTAT
Organism: Lissotriton vulgaris; assembly: GCF_964263255.1. Lineage (NCBI taxonomy): Eukaryota > Metazoa > Chordata > Amphibia > Caudata > Salamandridae > Lissotriton > Lissotriton vulgaris. The sequence goes on from NC_141694.1 coordinate 362,651,798, forward strand.
TGTCGACAGGAAGTGACCTACCTCAGCCACTTACTGTCGAAAGCGGGGAGACGGTTGACTCCAGAGCGAATATCTGTAATAACTAACATGTCTGTCCCTCGTACTCAACGTGATGTTCGTGCTTTTCTTGGCATAACCTCTTACAGTCGCCAGTGGTTTCCTAACTATTCACTTCTCTCTAAACCCTTGTTGCATTTGACAACCAAAGATGTGCATGAACCCTTACCCTGGACGGATGAATGTCAAGAAGCCTTTGATTCTTTAAAGTCTGCTCTTTGTTCTGCACCTGTCTTGGGTACTCCAGATTACCGAAAGCCTTTTTCACTTTATGTGCACGAGGCTGTTCACTTTCAGTGTTAACACAGGGTTTTGGAGGGAAACAAAGACCCTGTGCATTCTTTTCATCAGTCTTGGATAATGTTGCATGAGCCCTTCCGAGTTGCCTGAGGGCCACGGCTGCAGTAGCAGTGGCTATCAGGCAATCAGAGGGAATACTTTTGAATACAGACCTCACAGTCATGGTACCGCATGCTGTGGATATTCTTTTGAACAGAACTAAGACCCAGCACCTTACAAGTGCTATATTAACAGGGTACGAGCTGACCTTATTTGCACCTCATATTACGATTAAAAGATGTGCCACTCTGAATCCAGCCACATTACTACCTCTCCCTTCAAATGACGAAAAGGACGATGTCCATGATTGTATATTCAGAACAGAAGAAGAAACAAAGGGACGTGTACATCTTACTGACATCCCTTTATCTAAACCTCAAGGGGAGTTGTATGTGGATGGCGCTTGCTTTAAGTTACCAGATGGCACTGCGACAGCTGCTTATGCTATCACGACATTAAAGACAGTGGTGGAGACCGCAAGGATCTCCCATCACTCAGCCCAGGCAGCTGAACTAATAGCCTTGTTAAGAGCATGTGAATTGAGTGAAGGACTGAGGGTGAACATTTTTACGGACAGCCAGTACGCCTTTGGCGTTGCCCATAGTTTTGGGAGGCTGTGGAGGGAGAGGAGTTTCTTTACCACACATGGCCAGAAAATCCAACATGGCCCCTTAATTGACCGATTGTTATTTGCTTTGACACTACCAGAGGAAGTGGCTATTATTAAGTGCAGTGCCCATAAAAAAGTTGTTGATTCCACCGGAAAGGGAAACGCTTTTGCTGACGCAGTAGCGAAAGAAACAGCCCAGACTAAAATGAATCCCATGTTTCCTAGCACATCGGCCCGATGGGTAGCAGAAACATCCCTGTTTGATGACATTATAGTGTGAGAGAACTACAGAAGGAGACCACAATAGATGAAGTACAGAGATGGGAACAGGAAGTAGGAAATCTGGATAAGAAGTAGATCTATCTGAAAAACAGCGATGATTACTGCCTAATGCATTAGTATATGCTGTAGTGATAATGGCCCATGGACCAGCCCACATAGGCGCGAAAGGTATTTGTGCCATATTAGAGCCAGTATGGAACAACCCAAACATTTCCAAAACTGCAGCACATATAGTAAAATATTGTCCGGTGTGTCTACGCCACAATCCTGGAGGTAGAGAATCTGTTTTGAGAGGGAATTTTGCCCCACCGTCCTTGCCTTTTGAAGTAATACAAATTGATTACATTCAATTGGAAAGGGTAAATAATTTTAAATATGTTTTGGTGGTGGTATGTGCTTTTAGCAAATGGGTTGAAGCCTACCCTTCTAAGGAAGCCACTGCAGTTGCAACTGCCAAAGCCATGGTGAAGGAATATCTGCCCAGATATTGTTTGCCCCGTGTCATATGGTCCGACAATGGGTCTCATTTTAATTCTCAGCTAGTACAGAGCGTTTGTAAAGGATTGCAAATAAAACAGAAGTTCTATGCCGCCAGATAACCCAGTCGGCTGGACTAGTTGAAAAATATAATGGCACTCTGAAATTAAAAATGGCTAAGAAGGCAGCCAACATGGCGAACGCAGCTTAATTGAGCTCCGTCCCGCCGCTCAATTATCCGTCCTAATTATCCTTCTTCCACCCGCACCCGAGGGCATCCCGATATTGTGTGGTGCAGCGGAAGGTGACCAGCAAACAAGGTGCGAGTCTGAGCCGAATTGCGGGCTCGGAAGGCGCCGTATAGCCGATACCAGCAGAGCGGCCTACTGTAGAGTGAGGCGCCGGGGACCTCGAGTTTGGAGACGCCCGGAGGAGAGGAGGGCTGACGGCGGCTTTATCGGCACAGCCTCTACGGCGCGGCTAAACTAATCGGAACTGCGGTGGTGGACCCGGGAAGGTGCCAAGCTGCTGTACCTGGTGCAGAGGCCGTCAAATTGACTGGAGGCGTGGGCAAAGATCCGAAGAGCAGACCAGGGCCTGGTGGCGCCCTTTGCACGGCGGCGGACCCCTGGGGCTACGGAGGCAACTGAGACCGGTGGTCGGAGCAGAGGGGCACTCACGGACACCCCGGTGGTTGTGTCGGACCGCGAGGAACGAGACCCCGAACCAGGCGAGTGAGCCTCTCCTTGTAGTGGGGTGCGGCGGGGGGTGCCCTGGGCCGGGCCCCTGGGTCTGACTATCTACCTCCAGAGCGCTGCCGGGCTGTGTTGGCGCCAAGGGCCTCGAGAGAAGTACTATACCCAGGTGGTGGGTTTCACAGAACCGACCCGCCGGATATAATTGACCAACGCTGGGCCCTGATACACAAAGGCTGGAACCCCCTGGCAGACAGTCGCGGATCAGGAATTGCGGTGAATCTACGGGGAAGGTGCCCAGGGCTGACATCGAGAGTAGAGGTTTGCGGTGGGGGCCTGGATTGCAGGCCGCCTGGCAGTTTAAACCTGGTGATCAAGTGAGGTGAGACTGGTAAAACCCGGCGAACGATATCCCAAGGAGGGGGGCCCCAGGCGGTGAGGAACCGTAGCCAAGAGAGACGCAGGAGGTGTCCGGTAGCCAACAAACCATGACTAGAGGTGGGAGCGGCGGCGGAACCTCAAAACAGGGGACCATCCACAAATTCACTGGCCCGAGTGGGAGCGCTGGGGCCACGGGAAGCCATCAGACCCAGGGTCCGGACAATGCAGCCCTCCCGGCTGCAATTACCCAATCGAGGGATATGCTAGACGCTAAAATAGGGGCCGTTGGAGCGGACGTTACACTTTTGCGTCAAGACTTGCGAAATGCGGTGGCCCGCATTACAGAAGCGGAAGCACGAATTACTGGAGTGGAAGACGACATGGTGATCCTTAAAAAGAAAGTGGCCAACATGGAAGGCATACAGAAGGGCCTGGTGCTTCGGGCTGAGGATGCCGAAGGACGGGCTCGGCGCAACAACCTACGGTTTGTTGGCTTTCCGGAAGACTGCGAAAAGGGCAACATGGAGGCCTTTCTTACGGAATGGCTGGAGGGCTGGCTCCCGCCGGAGTCCCTCTCCCGCTGCTTTGTTATTGAACGGGCCCATAGAGTACTTACACAGAAGCCGCCGGTAGGCGAACGCCGCGGCCGGTCATAGCCAGGCTTCTCAATTATCATGACCGGGACACAATTCTAAAACAAGCCAGATTGAAAGAGCCCCTCATGTATGACAATCAGCGGATCATGATCTTCCCAGATTACACAAAACTGGTGCAGCAGCAGGGGCAGTCCTTTACGGCGGCCAAGGCCCGCCTGAGAAACCTTAAAATCCAGTATGCCCTACTTTACCCGGCTCGCCTGCGGGTGGTCTTTCAGTCACGAACCCAATTCTTTAACTCTCCTGAGGAAGTGTTTGCATGGACGAATGAGACAGTACGGGTAAGACCTCATACCCCGCCGGCCCGAGACTCGGATTCATCCTCCTCGACGGCGCCGCCGCGGACCCCCAGGCGTCCATGAAGCAGAAGCAACTGGAGGTCTCGCTCGTCGAAACGTTCTCCTGCAAAAAAGGGGAACACAGAGGAAACTGAAACATCAGACGCTCCGAAGGTAGATCCATGAGGGGTGCTGGAATGCAGGTACCCCCCCTGTGTTGAATCGTACACCATAACATTGGCAGGCGAAAATATTTGATGGCCTGGCTGGAGAAGAGGTACACCTTCAGGGGCGCCACAACTATGCAACAGATTATAGACCTATAGACACGGGATGCGGGATGAGTGGGGAGGGATGTACCTCTAGTTCGGGGAGGTTTGTTCTTTTAGGGGACCAGTTGGTACTGTTTTTGGGGCTGTTGGGGGGGCTCCGTTGGGATAGATGGTCTCAGGTCTCTCGTTGGGGACTAGAGATGCTCTATGCCGCGACAGGTACTTCAATGTTGCTGAGGTATGGGGTGGGGGGAGGCTGGGGGACTGAGGGCAAGTTGGGGACATGTTTGTTGAGTGGGGTGGTATTGGGGCAGGGGAGGGGGAAGGGGGGATGGAAGATTAAAGGAGGGGGGGAATGAGTTGTTTTGCACATGGTTGTCTCGAATGATGCTGCTAGAGCGTCCAGGCCCAGAATGCCTGCTGCTGCCTACGCTACTGCGTTTACGCCTAGATGGCGGTTGAAAACATTGAGCAAAGGTCCGTTAAGGCCTTAATGAAAGTGATGAGCTGGAATGTGAGGGGCATGCTCGATAAGATTAAGAGGGGTGCAGTGCTGAGGCTGGGGAAGAGACAGAAAGTAGATGTCCTCCTCCTACAAGAAACACATTTAATGGGTAACAAAGCGCTGGGTCTGCAGAGATATGGCTATGACCAGGTCTATCATGCAGGATTTGTGAGGGGATCCCGAGGGGTAGTGATTTTGGTGCACCGCAGACTGTCCTACACCCACACGAGACAGTGGACCAACCCACAGGGTAGATATGTTTTTATACAGGGGATGATAGGCACTGAGACACTAATACTTGGGAGTGTCTACACTCCGCCCCCGCTCCAATGGGCACTGATAGAGAAACTGTTTACTGTATGGGCTGAAATTCCAGAGGGACTGGCAGTGATCGGAGGGGACTGGAATGATGTCATGCACTGCCGACTTGATCGACTTAGGCCTGGGGGCGACCCCATTGCAGATACTCCCACTAAACTGAGTGATATGGTGCGGGGCATGGGTTTGGTAGACACATGGCGACACCTCCACACCCACGAACGGGAATACTCATATGTCTCGGCTGTTCACCACTCGTTTTCGAGACTTGACTATATATTTGTCCCTGCTCCTGTGGCAAGGAGAGTTGCCTCGGCGTCCATCCTGCCGCAGGGTCTCTCGGACCACTCTCCGGTTGTGATAGAAGCCACCTTAGACAAGAGGAGACAGCCATTTTGGTGGCGCCTCTCCGCCTGGAACCTGCAACAGGCGGCCTACCAGCAGCATATAGGAGCGGCTATTGCTAGCTACTGGCAGGAGAATTTAGGCACAGTGGCGGACACGAGAACGGCTTGGGAGGCCCTGAAACCCACACTGCGTGGGATAGACATAGCCTGGTGTGCGACAGCGCGCCAGAAGCGGAAAGCGGAGATAGTGAAGGCAGCGGCGGCTGTAGAGCGGTTGGAAACTCAATGCGGGGCTGCGAGTCATCAAGAGGGAGTGGGGCAGCTGCTTCTGGCACAGCAATCATACGCGTCCCTATTACTGGACGAGGCCCGACAGATCTGGTTGGCAACCAGAAGTAGAATATATCAATGGGGTGACAAGTCCAGCACAATGCTCCACAGGCTTTGTCAGAGCACATTTCAGGCATATGAGTTGCCGGCCCCTAAAGATGACACCAGGGCCTCTATTTCAGACCGGAAGGAGCTGGCAGACAGCTTTGCTCGCTACCTCGCGGCCCAATATGCTCCGCGGGAATACCTCCCGGCACTGGATGTTGAAAAGTTCATTAATGACCTTCCGCCCCGCGCACTCCCAGACGACATGCGGGAGCGTCTTGAGATCCCACTTTCAGCGGAGGAATTAGGTACAGCCCTTGGAGAGCTTAACACAGGCAAGGCCCCTGGGCCTAATGGGTTCCCAAGCGAGTTTTTTAAAAGATATCACCTCAAGCTGGGGCCAAACTATAGGGTGGCCCTGGGGCCGGCGAGAGACGATGGTCTCCTGCCAGCAGATTGGAGGCATGCAGAAATCGTAGTGTTCTGCAAACCCGGACGGCCCCCGGACCGCCACGAGTCCTATCGTCCAATCTCCCTTTTAAATATTGAGGCCAAAATATTGGCAAGGCCCTTGCAAATCGACTACTCCCATATATCAAGGACCTGGTTCACCCAGATCAGGCCGGCTTTATGCCTCACAGAGCGACGAGACACAATATCAGGCGTGCGCATGTGGCGGTAGAAGCGATGGTTAGGACCGGAGATCAAGTGGCACTGCTACTAGCAGACAACGACAAGGCCTTTGACTCCCTGAGCTGGACATTTTTAGTTGCGCTCCTGCCGCGTCTAAATCTAGGGCCACATTTCATGTCTTATATTCGGCTGCTATACACCGACCTGACAGCCACGGTGAGAGTGGCGGGAGAGACGTCGGCGGCCTTCCCAATAGGTCGGGTTACCCGACAGGGGTGCCCCCTCTCGCCATACCTCTTTGCCCTGGCTATGGAACCGCTAGCCGCAAGGGTCCGGATGGATGCGCAGCTGTGGGGTTTTGAATGGGAGGCGGGACCTTCAGATAGAATCACATTATATGCGGACGATGTCCTGTTCTTCCTCACAAATGTGAACGGGTCCGGGCCACGGGTCCTTGAGATTATGAAAGTTTTCGGGGAAGTATCGGGGCTATACCTGAATCCACGGAAGTCCACGCTTTGGATGCTTAGCGATAGCTCCGGGATTGGGGCGTGGGCATCGGTACTACAGATGGCGGCTGGGGGCCTCAAATATCTAGGGGTGTTTTTGACGACCTCGCCGGCTATTGCCTGGGAACGCAATATAGTTCCAGTGTGGGACAAGGTACAACGGGAGTTGAAGTGCTGGTCTCGTATGCCCCTTTATATATACGGCAGGTCAGCAATATTTAAGATGGTAGCCCTCCCCCGCATGCTGTACCAGCTGCAGAATCACCCGTAACCGATCCAATCGCAATGATTCAAACAGGTTAACTCCGCTCTAGGCCTATTTCTTTGGGCCGGAGGTGTGTCGAGAGTGGCTTTACGTACCTTTTTGTCCACATATTGTGGGGGACTGGCGACGTCCGATATGTTGTCATATTACCAAGCATCACACCTCGTAGTATTAAACGATTGGTGGTATGGTGACAGGGGGGACCCGGCCTACGCCCTTGAAAGGTACCTGATGGACCCAGACACGCTACACACTATTCTGTACTCGGCACGGTTGAGAAGAGGGCTGCCAAGAGCAACGCGGGTGGTATTTCAGCTCTGGCGACAAACATTGCGTCGTATGGGATGGTGGGGGAAACTGACGAGGGGGACCCCGCTCTGGCTTAATGGGCAACTGCCGGAGCTGGCGTCGCTACAGGGCTTCGGAGTCTGGGACTCGCTAGGAATCTCTGCGCTGGGGCATGTCTTGAAGGGCACTACACTTATATCATTTCAGGAACTCAGTGAAGAATTCAGTATGCCCCGCACGCAGTTCTTTAGATACCTACAGTTGAGACATGCCATCACTCCCACACTGGAACGACTAGACACCCTGCCAGAATTCAGCCCGATAGAAGTGAAGGTATTCATGGGGGACCTGGGGGAGAAGAAAATTTCCAGTATATATCAGACACGGATCACACATTGTTCTTCTGACTTGCAGCTCCTACGGGATCGCTGGGTGAGAGATGTGGGGGAGCTGGGAGAGGAGGACTGGCGAGAAGCCCTTGAATCCCCAAGGGGGGCAGCTAATGCCGTGCGCCTGCGCCTGATACAGTTTAAGTACTTACACTGTGCCTACTATACCAGAGAGAGATTGTGGAGGGCTGGCATGATCGAGTCTCCGATGTGTCTGAGATGTAGCCGGGAGACAGGTGACCTCCTACATACAGTATGGGACTGTAGTGGCCTAGTGAGATTTTGGACGGGCGTATGGAACTGTCTGTCTGATGTGCTGGGGTGGGACCTCCCTCGTACTCCAAAGCTGGGGCTACTACACGTCCTGGAGGGGGTAGGAGGCAACATTTACAAAAGACATCTGCTCCTGCTGGGCCTTGCAGTGGCAAAGAGAGATGTGGCTCAGGCCTGGAAGGACCCCAGAGCCCCTACGTTGGTCGGATGGAAAACAGGACTAGACTTTTGCATGGGATTGGAAAGACCGGTGTTCGAGGCCAGGGGCTGTCCTGAAAAACATTATAAAATATGGAAAAGATGGGCGGACTACAGGGGCCTATGGCTTGAACCCCCAACACAGGCGGGAGGCGATGAGGAGCGGGTGTGATGGGCATATGGAGGCTAAGACATATTCACTATTCTGTATATATGTATTTTAGACGGCATCAGTGAGACATTGTGCAAAGGGGGGGAAGGAGGGAGGGACTGGGGGAGTTGGGGAAAGGGGCAAGGGGTTGGGGGAAATTTTCTAATGACAAATAAATTGCTGATTCTGATGTACTGTACTTGCTACAGCTTCTCCGGAATGCGGAGTGCTGTGTCTTCTATGCGATTTTCTCAATAAAAAAAGTTGTGAAAAAAAAATGGCTAAAATCTGTGAGAGTACTGGATTGAATTGGCCTGACGCACTCCCATTGGCATTGTTGTCTCTAAGAACCACCCCTCACACCGGAACTGGATTGTCACCTTACGAGGTGATTTTTGGCAGGCCCGCCAATGTGTGGGGAGTCCCCAGACCCCGATCCTTTAGGGATATTGATTATCCTCTGATGACAGATTACTTGTACGCCTTGACTAACGATTTGCGTTCTATTCATCAACAGGTATCGGACACATTGCAGCCACTACCGGAGGGTCCTGGACATCGATTGGAACCTGGCCAGTAGGTACTGGTGAAGAACTACCAACGGAAATCAAGTTTGGAGCCCAGATGGTCTGAGCCCTATCAGATCCTCCTGTCTACGAGAACGGGGGTGAAAGTGCATGGACGAAAGCACTGGATCCACGTCAGCCATCTGAAATGACTGCTGCTTCCTTTACCGTTTGATCTACAAAACCGAGAAGGAATTCTGAGCCAGGAAGGAGAGCAGATTCAAAGCTTTGTGCCTTTTTTCAGACGCCCAAGAAGTAGGGCAACTGAGTGAGGTGTTGTCTACAGGTGAAAGCGAGACAGCTCAACCGACAGAGGCTGTCATTCTCGAGGCTCCACACGTTTTGAACGCCTCAGATGCCCGTGGAGCTGAATTGTTTTCTGACCAAGAGCAACCTGGCTGTTGTAAATACGACCTGCGGCCCCTAAAAAACAGCGCAGTACCCCAGCTTCCAATGGTAGAAGCTAGACAGAGACTTGAGTTGAGAAACGTTGGATAGAATTACTGGGGTACTGAGCGAGACACTGGACTGAACCCGTTGAGAGCTTGGAACACCGTGTTAAATAGCTCTGTTCAGAAAGAAAGACTGAGTTAAGGGCCGCGGTCGTACTACTGGAATATAAAGCTTGCTCTTTTTGATGAACGATAGGAGTCTACCTGTGAGGCTCTAACGGACACAGGGAGAAGATCCCTCGGGGGAAAGAAGAACCCTCTGGTGGTGTGCTTGCTTTGTGGATACAAAGATTCGTTTTTGGACTTTTAGAGAGGATCCGAGTTAGAAATTGGACTTATAGAGAGCATGTTTCCGTTTGCCCGATTTGTCATGGAGGATGAACGACCAATTGCCCCTCGGCAGTATATTGATAATACACACTTGCTTTCCGGATGGATCACCAGAGTGAAGGTGGCATTCGTTGCTTTTATTCTTGTGATTACAGTTATTTTAATGTGTGTATTTGTGTATCTAGAATTTCAGCATCCTGTACAGAAACTGTTAGGAACTACCCCTGCCCCAGAAGAGCATTTATTTTATTCCTTACCCCCACATAAGGCTAGACACCGAGAAACATATGCAAAAAAATGTTTTTATTGGGATGTTACATCAGACCCACAGCACCACCAACAAGACAAATTGTTGGGTCTGTGGGTTACTTCCACCAGTAATGCATCAACATGACCTGTTCATCTCCTTGCCCCTATCCCACTTAGCTAGCTGTGAAGCCTGGTTTAAAATACTGTCATTAATGTATTCTCACTATATAGCTGATCCTAAGATATATACTGAAAAAAATTATGAGGCCATCCTGAAATATATAGAGCGACACCAAGGATTTGATGCTGAAGGAAATGGAGGAGAGGGATCCTTGGACCCAAGTGCTTGTATGAATGTGTACACTGAATATGAAAATGCTACTTGGTTACAAGAGGAAATGCAGGATTTTGAACATTTCAACTCCACTATGTATTTTCAGCATTTTAAGGAACGGAATGTCACTAATGACAAGGCTTTGCCAATCCCCATTATAAATAGTACTTCCTCCTTTTGCATACACGGACGAGGTCACGTTAGGGTAGGAAGCTCCTGCTGGGCCTTGCAGTGGCAAAGAGAGATGTGGCTCAGGCCTGGAAGGACCCCAGAGCCCCTACGTTGGTCGGATGGAAAAGAGGACTAGACTTTTGCATGGGATTGGAAAGACCGGTGTTCGAGGCCAGGGGCTGTCCTGAAAAACATTATAAAATATGGAAAAGATGGGCGGACTACAGGGGCCTATGGCTTGAACCCCCAACACAGGCGGGAGGCGATGAGGAGCGGGTGTGATGGGCATATGGAGGCTAAGACATATTCACTATTCTGTATATATGTATTTTAGACGGCATCAGTGAGACATTGTGCAAAGGGGGGGAAGGAGGGAGGGACTGGGGGAGTTGGGGAAAGGGGCAAGGGGTTGGGGGAAATTTTCTAATGACAAATAAATTGCTGATTCTGATGTACTGTACTTGCTACAGCTTCTCCGGAATGCGGAGTGCTGTGTCTTCTATGCGATTTTCTCAATAAAAAAAGTTGTGAAAAAAAATGGCTAAAATCTGTGAGAGTACTGGATTGAATTGGCCTGACGCACTCCCATTGGCATTGTTGTCTCTAAGAACCACCCCTCACACCGGAACTGGATTGTCACCTTACGAGGTGATTTTTGGCAGGCCCGCCAATGTGTGGGGAGTCCCCAGACCCCGATCCTTTAGGGATATTGATTATCCTCTGATGACAGATTACTTGTACGCCTTGACTAACGATTTGCGTTCTATTCATCAACAGGTATCGGACACATTGCAGCCACTACCGGAGGGTCCTGGACATCGATTGGAACCTGGCCAGTAGGTACTGGTGAAGAACTACCAACGGAAATCAAGTTTGGAGCCCAGATGGTCTGAGCCCTATCAGATCCTCCTGTCTACGAGAACGGGGGTGAAAGTGCATGGACGAAAGCACTGGATCCACGTCAGCCATCTGAAATGACTGCTGCTTCCTTTACCGTTTGATCTACAAAACCGAGAAGGAATTCTGAGCCAGGAAGGAGAGCAGATTCAAAGCTTTGTGCCTTTTTCAGACGCCCAAGAAGTAGGGCAACTGAGTGAGGTGTTGTCTACAGGTGAAAGCGAGACAGCTCAACCGACAGAGGCTGTCATTCTCGAGGCTCCACACGTTTTGAACGCCTCAGATGCCCGTGGAGCTGAATTGTTTTCTGACCAAGAGCAACCTGGCTGTTGTAAATACGACCTGCGGCCCCTAAAAAACAGCGCAGTACCCCAGCTTCCAATGGTAGAAGCTAGACAGAGACTTGAGTTGAGAAACGTTGGATAGAATTACTGGGGTACTGAGCGAGACACTGGACTGAACCCGTTGAGAGCTTGGAACACTGTGTTAAATAGCTCTGTTCAGAAAGAAAGACTGAGTTAAGGGCCGCGGTCGTACTACTGGAATATAAAGCTTGCTCTTTTTGATGAACGATAGGAGTCTACCTGTGAGGCTCTAACGGACACAGGGAGAAGATCCCTCGGGGGAAAGAAGAACCCTCTGGTGGTGTGCTTGCTTTGTGGATACAAAGATTAGTTTTTGGACTTTTAGAGAGGATCCGAGTTAGAAATTGGACTTATAGAGAGCATGTTTCCGTTTGCCCGATTTGTCATGGAGGATGAACGACCAATTGCCCCTCGGCAGTATATTGATAATACACACTTGCTTTCCGGATGGATCACCAGAGTGAAGGTGGCATTCGTTGCTTTTATTCTTGTGATTACAGTTATTTTAATGTGTGTATTTGTGTATCTAGAATTTCAGCATCCTGTACAGAAACTGTTAGGAACTACCCCTGCCCCAGAAGAGCATTTATTTTATTCCTTACCCCCACATAAGGCTAGACACCGAGAAACATATGCAAAAAAATGTTTTTATTGAGATGTTACATCAGACCCACAGCACCACCAACAAGACAAATTGTTGGGTCTGTGGGTTACTTCCACCAGTAATGCATCAACATGACCTGTTCATCTCCTTGCCCCTATCCCACTTAGCTAGCTGTGAAGCCTGGTTTAAAATACTGTCACTAATGTATTCTCACTATATAGCTGATCCTAAGATATATACTGAAAAAAATTATGAGGCCATCCTGAAATATATAGAGCGACACCAAGGATTTGATGCTGAAGGAAATGGAGGAGAGGGATCCTTGGACCCAAGTGCTTGTATGAATGTGTACACTGAATATGAAAATGCTACTTGGTTACAAGAGGAAATGCAGGATTTTGAACATTTCAACTCCACTATGTATTTTCAGCATTTTAAGGAACGGAATGTCACTAATGACAAGGCTTTGCCAATCCCCATTATAAATAGTACTTCCTCCTTTTGCATACACGGACGAGGTCATGTTAGGGTAGGAAGCAGTAGATGTAATTACACATATATCCTGCTTACATTCAGTACTCCTCCTGTGATTACCCCCCCAAATGTATATTTAGTGTGCGGTGAAAACGCATATACTTGGCTTCCCCGGGGATGGGCAGGGCGGTGTTACCTTTCATTTCTCTACCCCCCAGTTTATATTGCCCCATCTGATTACCATAAGACCCATCAACTAGTTAGACGAGAAATAGAATCTAATCGGAGTATTAGGAGTTTTGATACTGATAGAACTGATCAGACGGACATCTCCTTGCAACAATTTGAAGATATTTCCAAAGGTCTCACTCCTTTTTGGGGACAGATTTTCAATAGCCGTAGCATAAGACCCCTGTCGAAGATAGTGGAAAACGTGGTTCAGACCACCACTTGGATCTTGACCAATATTACTGTTGAGCTTCAGGCTACGATGCTCGTTACGCTCCAGAACCGAATGGTTCTTGACGTCATCTTAGCAGATAGGGGTGGAGCCTGTCGCGTGATTGGCAGCTCTTGTTGTGTTTTCATTCCTGATTCAGCCCCCACCATTCACCTTGCTATTCAGAAACTACACCGGTTAGCTAGTGAAGCACAAGTCGACAATGGTACTTGGACTCTTAGTGGATGGTTCTGGGGTCTAAGATATTCATGATTCTTGCTGGAGCCTTTGGAGTCATATTAACTTGCTGCCTATGTCTCCATTGTGGCCCTGCCTGTTGTTCCTTCTGTGCTGCTAAAATAACGTCTGCCTTGACTGTCTCTCGGCAGGCCAAGGTCGACAAACAGATAATTCAAAAGGAGGTCTCAGATCTAATGCAGATCGATGAGGGTGTGTTTGTAGAGTAGAATTAGTTATATTGGCTATAATAGGCCAAAAGGGCTGTCTGATGGGATATGAATACGATGAATACATATTATTGGCCTAATATATACAATATAACCTTATAACTGCATGTTAGCATTACATTATTCGCATAGCATTATTATTGTCAGGAGTGATTCACTGTAGTGCTGCCTAAACCTATTGGTATGACCGAAGCCATCTTGTTTCGTTTCTTTGTCTCCAACGTGGTTTCCTTGAAACCACGTGATTAGGCTTTCTGCATGAAACCACTGTGGCAGACCTAGCTGTCTGCCTTACTCGTTAGTTTGTAGCTTAGGGAAACCCAAGGTCACACCTGCCCTTCTTGTGGGATGCGCACATTCTAGCAGAGCCCGTTCCTGACCTCCCCGAGCTACAGATAGAAAGGGAGGCACCTTATTGACCTACCCCTGGAATAGCTTAGGCCCAGCTACTAGCAATCAATTGTGACTCATATGGGTCTCCCTGAGCCTCACTGACAAATTGTATCTTTCCTAGTATGGTGATATCGTACTATGTGTGAATCGTATATATGCTTTACTGTGCTTGTGTGTAATCAGTCTCCTCTGCGCACCTCCGAGGGTCGTGTAGACCGAGGCTCCCCTGTCAGGGCCTGTATCTGCAGAATAAACAATTGAACCTTGTCCATTGCCAACTGACTTATTATTTACGAATATGGTATATGGGCTATTGGTGAGTATAGTCCAGTAGTATAATATTTTAGTTCCTTCAGTCCTCTTCAAAAAGAGTGTCACTCAAAAGAAATTGTGGAGTCACTGAATCTCTCCTACCACTTCCCTCCCAATTTGTGGTAGCCACACTATAGCCTGCTTGGCTCCCAGGATCTGGCATAGGTGCAAGGGGTAATTGGTTCTGTATTACCTGCGGCAACTGTTTCTTTGACACTTCATTCTGCGTCTGTGAATTCAAAGAGTTATTTTGCACGTTGTTATAACTCAATATGGCTTTACACTCGTTTTTCCAATGCCCCAACTTTCTGCACCGTGACATGGGAATTTCTTTTTAGCCTCATCTCTGTTATAATTTCCCTTTGGCTTTCCTCTGTTTCCATCTCCTTGTGCTTGATTATTCTTCAACTGATTCAATTGGAGTTCCTGTTGCTCTGCTAGTTTTACTTGGGCCCACATGACTTTTTCTTCCAAATTCTTACGCTTGTTATCTAATTCAGCTTCACAATATTTTGCATATTTTTTTTTTTGCAAGACTTTATTGATCGCTTGTCAACCTACAGTAATTCGCCTACAACCCTGGGGCCGGCTGCTATAAATATAGAATTCTCCATCCAGCGGATCTTTCAACGTTGATGGCGTGTTAAAACACAGTACTTATATTCAAAAATATTTGTAGTCCTGCTTTTGTATTTTTTAATAACACAACTTAACTTATGACTCAGTAGTTAAATGAGTGACCACAGCCGTGGTCCAAACACCATCAGGCCCTGCAGCAGTCTCGGTTACCCTCGCACACATCACATACAAATTCTCATCCGGATTCTGCATTGTAAGAAAGAGCAGGGTCATCTTCCGCCCTTCCTCCACCCTCCACCATCCCTAACCATGCAGCCCCCATGCATTAAGCCTCCTCCATCTCCTCCCTGAACTGTCTATATCCTCTTCCTCTAAGGGATCACAGAGATCGCCCCTACAGGTGTTCCATGGCAGCCATACTTTATTCCACTTACGGGGGTTCGCTCTCATCTGGTACACTGCTCATTCTGTAATCATAGTCGCATCCATGTTCCTACACCACAGCGATAGCGTAGGCAGTTCCGCCGCCCCCCACCTCTGTGCAATGTCTCTCTTGGCTGTCATTAGACCTATCACGACCCACAGTTTACCCTGATGCTTCAGGTCAGTCGGGCCCCATATGTGCAGCAAGCAAAGCTGTGGGTTGGGCGTCAGGGACACTCCCAGTGTCTGCGAAATGGTGCGCATCACCTGCTGCCAGTATCTTACCATAGTGGGGCATTCCCAAAGTGTATGCAAGAATGTGCCTTCTAAGCCACATCTTCTAAGGCAAAGCGGGTGCGGCGTTCTGTGTAGTTTAAACAACATCGTCCTGGTGTAATATATCCTATGGAACATTTTTAGCTGTACCAGGCGAAACCTAGCTGAGATACCTGCTTCACGCGGGGATGCCAGTGCCGCATTCCAGTCCGAGTCATCTATGTCCCCTATTTCTTCCACCCACTTTTCACGCAGCTTACCTAGGGGATCTGGTAAATTATTCAACAGTTTACGATACGTAAGGGACGTAGCGCCTTCCTGCATAAAGTCAGTGAGTAGGCGATCTTCGAGTGGTGAGGCTTCCGGCAGAGTGGTGTTCGCCGGGATGACCGCCAGTAGTGCGTGCCTAATCTGTACATATCTATACGTTTCCGTAGGGCCTAGATCGTAATGTGACTGTAGGTGTGAGAATGGGACCACTCCCTCCCTTGTCCACATGTCTCCCACCGTTGAAATTCCAATAGTGTCCCATTGGGTGAAGCCTTTGGTGCATCGCAAGTGTCCCAGGGCCTTTGTGTCCCACAATGGTGTAAGCTTTGTTATGACTCCCTCCCATTTCAATCTCACTTGGGCTTGGTGCCATAATGCCACCGTATGCCTGGTAGGTCCTATTAATTTGGCTGCTATTCCCTTGTGATATAGAGGTGCCAACAAACTATGTGTGCCCAATTGTGCCCTGTCCGCAAGGTACGCCGGGTCATCCTGCGAAGCATGCAGCCATTGATTAATGATCTTAAGCTGCGCTGCCCAGTAATACAATTGGAGATTGGGCAGGGCGATTCCACCATCTTACCAGCTCCTATTGAGTTTGACGTGCGGTATTCGAGCTGGTCGCTCCCCCCACAGCAGGCTTGTCAATGTTCCGGTTACCTTCCGGAAATAATCCGGAGGTACTAGGGTTGGTGTGTTCTCGAGCACGTAGAGAAAGCGCGGCAGCGCCATCATTTTAAATAACGCCGCCCTGCCGAGCAGTGCCAATGGAAGTGTTTTCCAATGCTGGACATCGTTCCGCAGTCTAGTCAGGGGGGGTTGTAGGTTACTGTCAAAAAATTCAGCAGCATCCCGCGGTGACATAAATCCCCAAATACTTGAAGGAGGTTGTTGCCACCGTTAATGGGCATTGCTCAGGCAAAGTCAGCGGGGAATTGTTTAATCCGAATATGACTGACTTTGCCCAGTTGATCGTATACCCTGACGCCTCCCCATGTGAGTCACATAATTGTAATAGGTTGGGGACTCCTTCCACTGGTTCAGTTAGATAAATCAGCATGTCATCGGCATATAGGGAGACTCTGTCCTCCCATGCGTCGGTCCATCGGATCCCCCTCAGCAGCGGAGACGTCCTAATTTTCACTGCCAATGGTTCCAGGACCAATGCGAAGAGTAATGGAGAGAGGGGGCAGCCTTGTCTGGTTCCCCTCGCCAGCGGTATTTCACGGGAGATATGTCCATTAGCCACCACCCGAGCCGTCAGGCCCGTGTAAAGCAGCCTTACCCATGAGATAAACTTGTCTCCAAACCCCATGTGGGTCAGCACCGCGAGGAGGTACTGCCACTCAACCAAGTCGAACGCCATCCTGGCGTCGAGGGACAATATGACCGCTGGTTCCTTCAGAAACGGTGCACGCGCCAGTACCCCGTGTACCCTACGTAAATTGAGCGCCGTACTTCTGTGCGGCATAAAGCCTGATTGATCAGGATGGATCAAATGCTCCATATGGGGCATCAACCTATTCGCCAGCACCTTCGCCAATATTTTCGCCTCTGCGTTTATCAACGATATCGTCCGATAGGAGGTGCACGCGTCAAGGGGTTTACCCGGTTTTGGGATTACTACAATAGTTGCCACCCGCTGATCGGGGGCAAGATGCACACCTCCCTGCTCTCCTCGTACATCGCCAACAGAGGTGCACACAGGGATTCAGACCTTGTCTTGTACCATTCAATTGGTATCCCATTGGGCCCGAGGGCCTTGCCTGACCGTATCGCGTTTATGGCCAATTGAATCTCCTCCTTTGTCAAGTCTGCGTCTAGTTCTTCCGCCGACAAAGTCGGCGTTGGCACATAGCGGAGTGTTGACGTCGCCATTTCCTCAGAGACCTCTACCGTCGGGGAGTACACTCCTTGGAAATGGTCTGCCAACGTGTCATCAATGGCTTACGGACGCGAGTGCGACACACCATTGGCGTCCCTTAATTGTAGTATAGTTCTACTGCCCCCTTGTTTCTTTTCCAGCCAAGCCAGAAGCTTACCAGCCTTATCCCCTATGTCATACACTCGCTGGGCAGTGGCCGTCACATCTGCCATCGTTTGGCGTCGTAGGTGGCTATCATGGAGCTGTTGACGCACCTGGAGGAGATGCAACGTGTCGTCTGAGGGGTCTGCCATGTGAGCCGCATTGGCCCTGTCGAGTTCCAGCTCGAGCGCCACTAGTTCTTCCCTGTGGGCGCGCTTATGATTCTTGATACTAGATATGGACCGCCTTGTATGATTCCCACAGTATCGAGGGAGAATCAACTGAGGTCTGGTTTTCCGTGAAGTAGAGTAGCGTCGCCTTTGCTAGGTGTTTGCGCACCGACGGTACCCTGAGGTACCCTGGGTAGATCAGATACACACGTCTACGAGCCTTCTCTTGATTGGACAGGGTTAAAGTCATCGGTGAATGGTCCGAGATGCCTCTCGGCCTGATACATATCTCCTCTATTGTGAAACGGCCTGTGCCCAGAGTGAAGAAGTAATCAATTCTGGATAGGCTACCATGCGTAGCAGAGTAGTATGTATACTGCCGTTCAGTTGGGTGGAGGTGTCGCCAAGTATCAATCAACCCCTGCGCCTCCAAGAAATTACAAAAGCGAGAGGCCCCGAGCGGCTGCAGTCGAAGTGGGAACCTGTCATATTCTTTGTTAAGAACAGCGTTAAAGTCTCCTCCTACAATCAAATCGCCATCGGGTAGTTCCAGTAGGAACCTACCCAAGTCCGGCAAGGCAACTGCATGCAATGCTGAAGGGATGTACACTGATACTATATTTAACTGGTGACCCTCCCACTGTCCGTGAACAGCTGCGAATCTACCCTGATCATCCACCTTAGTAGTCTGGACAATAAACTGTGAGGACTTGCGCAGTAAAATTCCTACTCCCCGTGACCCAGAAGTGAACTCATAGTGTGCTATCATACGATATCCCCTCCTGTCTAGGGCTTGCCTGGCAGCGCCCGTAAGGTGTGTTTCCTGGAGAAGGACTAGCGTAGGTCCTACCCTTCTGTTTCCCTGTAATACTAGTCCCCGCTTGATCTTGTCCCCCAGTCCCCTAACATTCCAGGACATGATCTGCAGTGGAGTCACCGGAGCCGTCTGATCGATCCCACTAGCCATGGCTGCCTGCTGTGGGTCCGCCATTCAGGATTTGGGGCAATCCATCCCAACCACATGTGTATGGGATCTGGTGGTATTTGAGTAACCCATGTCCGTGTGGTGTATGGTGTGTAGTCTGAGGTGTATGAGGAGCATGTGGCACACCGACGCTGCCGTCAGGTATCTTCCTACATCTAGGCACCCCTCCCGCGTGAGTTGTGTGCCATGTCATGTCAGTCTGAGTCACAGAACCAAAACAACACTGAAAAACAAACACAACCCTCTCCCCTCCTCCCCCCCTCCCTGCCTCCCTGGCATACGGACCTCGAACTGCCCGCCCCCCCAACTTAGCAGAGTGCTTGGTCCCCTCCCCACACTTAAAGATACTTGCTCGTTGGGGTGAAGGGCTCCCCGCCGACGACGGCCTCTCTTTCACTCTTCAGAGTCCCTCAGCCAGTGTCCAGGGCAGTCCATCGGGCAGTCCACTAAGTGATTGTAATGTACTGTGCAGACCGGGCAGTTACTGTTCCTCCTCAGCATCTTCTGTCTCGGTTCTTCTCACCGGTGAGCGTTCCCCCATGTCATGCCCTGATGTTTGGGAGTTCGGAGAGCTCCCGGCCCTTTGGTGCTTGTGCGTTCTCTGTGATCGGCGCGGCTGACCTGCCGGCCTCCAACCATCCAGCTAGTCTCGGGCGACCTCCGGAGTATTGAAAAACCAAGTCTTGTTATCCGCCACTACACGCAGTCTGGCCGGGAACAGCATTGAAAACGGAATCTCTCGTGATCTGAGTTCCTGTTTGACATCCAAGAACGTTCTTCTGCGACGTGCAATTTCGGCTGTATAGTCCGGAAAGAAGGCCACTGTTGAGTTTTGGATTTTTATCGGCGGAGCCACTCGGGCCGTTTGCAGGATAGCGTCTCGGTCCCGGAAGTTGAACAGTTTAGCCAGGATCGGTCGCGGAGTAGCGCCAGGTTTCGGTTTTCCCCCTGGGACCCGATGCGCTCTCTCAACGGAGAAGAAGATGGACAGGCCCCTGGGTTTGAGTTTGTTCTTTATTAAGTCCTCAATGTAGAGGTCCATTGCTGTCGTGCCCTCCGATTCCGGAACCCCAAGGATCCGTACATTGTTCCTCCGAGAACGCCCTTCCTGATCATCCAGTCTTTCCCGCAACACTTTATTCTCCATTGACATCTTCTCCATCGCCGTTTGCAGCTCTGAGACGTCTTCTACCAGAGATTTTGTAACCACCTCCATGGAGCTCACCTTTTCGGACATTTTGTGGAAGTCTGCCCTGATGAGGGTGATCTCGGTGGAAATTGAGCCCACTGTTGCCTGAACCTGTGCCAGGGCCTGCATCACGTCGTCCAGCGTCGCCTTCTTTCCGCCAGTGGCCTCCGCCGATTTACCAGCTCTCCCATCCGCCGAGGGAGAGACATTCTTGTCACAGGCAAACCTGTCGATCCGGGTTTGCGTGGTGCTGCCATTCCCACCTCTGCCTGCCATGAGGCTTGTTCTGGATTCCCACTACAGAGTGCACACCGTGGGCCGATTTGTAGGATTAGCGTGGGAGTCCGGCTCGCGCTTCTGGAGTGACACTCCTGGAGTCTATTTCAAGAACAGTTCTCTTCGCACCTTAAGTCACTTGGTTTGTTTTGATAACCGGTAAGTGCACTGTCAATCATGCAAGGGGTGCCGGCAACACACTCACTGATGCATTGGTAGGTCGCTAACTGGTGGCCCCTGAGCAGAGAGATCGCCAGCGTGGGACCAAATTATTAATGATTTCACTGTTGCGCCACCACCATTCGGTCTTCTCCTTCCGCAGTGTATACTTAATTCACGAGTTACAGGCTACACTTATGTTGCACGCGACTGCCAGCCCAAGGGATTGAGGGGCGCCCAGTGGCAAAGTCAATGGCTCCACTTTAGTGTTCTCGGCAGGTACTGCCCAGCCGATCTGGTCACTACATCCATGGGGCACTGGGTCTATCTATGCCACGTGTTCTTCCACTTTTCTCTAGCACACTTCGACCCAGGTCTCACCATGCCATCCGGGGGGGGCAGCAGTGCCGCGTCCGGATCCTCCGCCGCAGTCGCCCCAGTGAGCGCTGTGTCCTCGTGCAGCCCTGCAATTCGGGGAGCAAGTGCCCACTCACCCTCACTTCGCACCTGGTCTTATGCGCGGTGTGCTGCGAGCCCCCTGCATCCAGGCGCGTGTAGTGTGCACTCCGCAGTCCCTTCTCACCATGGGAGCACCAGTGTCGTCCAGCACCGGGGGGTCCGTCACGGTCGGTCTCCAGCCAGTGATCCGCCTCCGGGGCTCTCCGGCCTCCGATTGTCTACGCCAGCACCGCGGAGCTCCTTCTCCCCTCGCAATAGCCTCTCATCATGTCCAGAGCCTTCCGGTCACAGTTTCTGGCCATACCCTGAATGTCTCTGTTCCCGTCGTCCTCCGACCAGGTGCTTCCGGTTCAGGATGACCGGATCCTCGGCACTTCCGGTCGGGCACTTGCTCAGGAGACTCCCCGGCTCCACACCTCCTGTTAGGCCGCAGTCGCCGCCAGTCCGAGCTTCTTTGTTCGGCACCGGAATTCGGCCGGAGTTGCTGCCTTCTGTTCCGCCCGGTCCTGGGCCTCGGGTCCCCCTCAGAGAGACCGTAATTAACACGGATTAGTGCACGGATCGTCGGAGAGGCCGTGTCTTCTGCGGAGCTAGCCTCTCAAGCTGCCGCCATGTTCGGCTGCCATATTTTGCATATTTGAGTATTTCATCAATAGGTTTGGCCTGCCAACAGATCTTATGATCTTTAATCCATTGTGAAATTTCTGGCCTCAATCCAGACACAAACCGATAGATGAAATGTGTCATGTTTTTGGTATCAATATTCTCTAGACCACTATATTGTTTAAAGACTTTAAAGAGGCGTTAAAGAGGCGTTCATAATATGCATGTACAGATTCAGCTTTATTTTGTGTAGTTCTATCTATTCTAGTCCAGTCAGTCTCTTTTGGAGGTAGCTTCCCTTTCAAGTACAGCATTACCTGATTGTACTTCTTCATAACCTCATCTGATGGAGCTCCTGTCTTTGGGTCTCTAGGATACTCATCACTTGGCCAATCAACTGCTATTTTGCACTCTGTCCATAAATCTACAGGGACAACAATATCAAATAATCCTTCTAGATCTTTTAACAGTACCTTTGAAACCTTTACAAATCTTTCAACTTGTCTGTACCATTCTACAGGTTTCTCTCGTAATTTTGGAAAATCATTTGTAAATGACAAAATATCCTGACGGGACCATGGGACATGTACATAACCTCCACCTGACACTTCTCTAATTGGACACAACCTTTCCACTTTTTCTGTTTCTTTCAACATATACTCTGATACTGTGCTTTTTGCCTGGGCCTCCTCCTTTTTCTTTGCCCACCTGGCTTTCCATCTTTCTAGATCACCCCATTTTTGCAATATTGATAACAACTCTTTAATTTGCACTTTCCTTCCTGACACATTCAGATTTTTCAAATCTTTATCAGTGAATTCAGCTAGGTAAGGTTTCTGCAATACTTTTGATTTACCAATATCGATTCCCATTTCAAGTGCCATAATGTGTTCAATCTTTCTAAACCCACATTTCCTGCCAACATTTCTTCTAATTCGACCCTTAATTTGAATGTATCCAATGCTTTTGGTTGCAATTTTGGCTTATCAATTTCTCGGGTCCATTTCTCTAATTCTTCTGGGGTAACTACTGTTGTATTTACTGTACCTGTTGGTGTTTCCATTCGCACTTCTCTAGAGCTTCCGAGGGTACTTTTCCTAACTGAGCTCCTTTCAGGTTCTCTTATAGGTAAATTCGTAAGGGAAATTACCGACTCACATTCACTTGCTTGATCATCCACAATTAATGTCTTATTTCTTGGCTGTACTACAGGTGTAGTTAGAACAGGAGGTTTAGGACTAGACTGCTTATCTCCATACAAAGGAACAACAGGACCAATGGTCACCGGAATTGTTAGCGCTTCAGGACTCATATTTAATTGGGAAATTTTCTGAATTAATTCACTTCTTTGTTTATTTAATGCTTCTCGTTCCCTGTCCTGTAACACTTTTTCTAATGAAGTCTCATTGCGGAACTAAAGGTGGTTTCAAGAACGGTGCACTAGGATTAACTTTACTTGGCTCCTCATTATAAGGTGGCTGATTTTTCATGAACAAACCCTCCAAATAATCATCTTCTGGATTATCGCGAATCATTAGATTTCTTTTTAGGGGGCGTGGCTTGGGCGTCGATGTAGGCGGCAGCGGATCTCTGAGCTCCCCCGCGGCCGCCATTCTCCCGTCACCATCCTGACCACTGATCCGGGTCCCCGACCCCGGAGGCTCTACCTCTGCTACCCGTGCCCCTGTCGAGCGGGGGGGGACAAGCGGAACGGCGCCCTGGGAGCGGAGAAACGGACCCTAGAAGAGCTCCTGAGGTGGACTGTCCAGAGGCTCTCAAAATGGCAGCGAGGGTCGCGAGAGCTGCTGCCTGACCTGAGCTTCCCTCCACAGCTCATGCCACACGAACAGAGGAGCCGACGGTGAGAGAGCCCCAGCGCAGTGCCCAGTACGAGCGGAAGAGATAGCGGAGAGGCTCTGAGGACTGGAGGGGTGGCTATGAGATCCCTGCCTGACCTCAAGATGGCGGCGCCCTCGTGACATCGGGGCAGTGCTGGTGGAACTTTTGCCTGAGGACTTCGGAACCCAGGAGGACAGCAACGACCAGGTTGGGCTTGGCTTGTGTGTACTGGGCTAGCGCTCTGACACGGAGCGTGCTGCGGAGGTGGAACCCCTAATTGGAGACTCGAGACCGCAAATCGCGCCCTGACCTGGCTCTGCACGTGGCTCCACGTCTCGGGGCGGTGGCCCTGCGCCGTCGTACTTGTGGGGCACGGAGGTGACCAGTGCTGCTCCCTCAGCATGATTTGCGGACCCTGCTGGCTGCAGGGCGTGAACATACCCTAATAGCTGAACTCACGCGGTCAAATGCCATTTGAGAGTGGGGCCCTTTCTGGAGTTCTCCACCTGCTGAGAACCTTGTACGGCAACTTACAGAGTCTTCCTAAAATGGTGAGAGGGGAGCGCGGGACCAACACCGGTGCCTCCCCTGGCGCTGCGGTGGTAGAGAAGAAGGCCACAGCGCAGTCCTGCGGGCCTGGTGACCTAGAGCCTGGAGGACGACGATTGCATTTCCTGGGGTGAGCACTGGATGTAGACTCGGGCCACATCACTGCGGGCCGCGGCTTGCAAGTGCCCTGCGCCCGACGGAGGACCCAGCCCGGCCTGTACTACCTACCGCCTGGATTCATCTGCTCCTTGAGATTGGGGCAGGAAGTGACCGCTGGGGCACGAACTCAAGATGATCAGGGGGAACAGAAAGAAGGGCTTTGAGACGCTGCGACTCGATGATCCGGGTCACTCCATGGAGGAGGAAGAGACGGGGTCTGTTCCTGGAGGCTCCGTACAGCCGTGGGACCCTTCTCTGAGTGACATTATGCAAGCCATCGTGGCCTCAAGGGAGGCGCTGGAGAAACGGATGGACTCTATAGGTTCTGACCTATCTCTCTTGAAAGATGACCACAGGAAGTTGAAGGAACAGGTGGCGACTTCGGAGACGGCCATAAAGGACATTCCCGATGAGGTTACTGCCCTGAAGAACTCTCTGGCTGAAGTGGTGCAGAAAGTCCGGGTGTTTGGGCTCTGGGCTGAGGACAGCGAAGGGCGTTCTAGACGCAATAACCTCCATATAGTTGGTATCCCGGAGCGAGAAGAGGGCCAGGATGCAGTGTCTTTCATAGAAACTTGGCTAAGGGCAGAGGTGGCTCTGGAAGGGTTCTCTCCATTTTATGCCCTGGAACGAACCCACAGAGTTCCAACGCGCCTGCCTAAGCCTGGAGCCCAATCGCGCCCGATGGTGGTACGACTCCTACACTACAGGGATCGCGATCATATTCTCCAGAAGGCCAGGGAGCTGCAGAACTTACGAATCGGCAACAGTAAAATTATGATCTTCCCGGATTTCACCAGAGATGTTCAATGGCAAAGGGCCTCCTTCTTGGCAGTTAAACGGAAGTTACGAACACTGCAACTGCCCTATGCCATGTTGTTTCCGGCCAGATCGAGAGTTACTGCTGAGGGGGTCACGCATTTTTTCCTCACACCGCAAGCGGCTTCGGATTGGATAGAAACCAGGGGGGAGACTGGGGAGGGCGCCTCGCCTGCGACCTCGCCTCGCCGACACTCCCCCGAAGTGACACCGACGCGGCGGCCCTGCTCCCCTGCCGGTTGGCAACAAGAACGGAACAAGGCGGTGTTGGCGGTGGCGGCCATCAGCCAGGGAGACATCAGCCCCTCCAGTAATACTTCGGAGTGCTCAAAGAATGGCGAGTTGAGTCCAGGCTCCAGCAGTGCTCATGGTTTATCGGAGGCAGACTTACCGATAGTCACTCCACAAACAGCGGATGGAATGTTTGGCTGATGGGACTGTATGGACATTGAGGACCCTTCTGTAAGGTACTGGGGTGTGTGATGAGTCTTGGCCACCGATGATGGGGGCGGAAGCAGTTGGTTTGCTCGGTAATGCTACATTGGGGGGGACCTGCTGCATGGAACTGAAATTTTGGGAGAGGGGGGGGACATTCCGGACCTTCTTGATTTGACGTTCCAAATAGCCTGACCTGATCTAGACGATCTGCGCTTTGTTTGCTTGGTTTGTATGGGGATGCCATGTTGGTTGTCTGTCCTGGGGAGAGGGACTTGGGTAGGTTTGGACTGCTTTGTTGATGGGGTATGTTTTAAGGGGACTGGGCGTGTCAGAGCGGTCTATGGGGGAAAATGTCAAGTACTATGTTGTCTGATATGGGACCCGCCTTAGGCTACAAATGTCTCACGTGGAATGTTAGGGGGATGCACACCATGCATAGACGGCACAAGATTCACTCTTATTTAATAAGAAGGGGTATTCATATCGCCTTCCTACAGGAAACGCATCTATTGCCAAAAGAAGGGAAAGCTCTGCAACGGAGATGGAGGGGACAAGTTTACCACACTGTCTACTCGGCCTATGCTAGGGGGGTGTTAATATGGGTGAGGGCGGGGGTCCCCTTCCAATGCACGATGCAGCTAGTTGACCCGAAGGATAGGTATGTAGTGGTGCGGGGGAAACTGGATGGCAGAGATTTAACGATGGGATGTTTGTATGCCCCGAACGTAGAGCAGCCTACCTTCTTCTCCTCGTCCCGTAAGCTGGCTCCGGTCTTGGTGGGTCCATTGCTCCTTGGAGGGGATTTTAATTGTGTATCAAACATTGCCTTAGACCGTTCACACCCCCCCTTACCAAATGCACCGGCGAGCAAACTGGCGCTTGCGCGTTCTGCCTGGCAGCGACAGTGGGGATTGGTTGACTCCTGGAGGGCTCACCATCCATTAGATAGGGATTATTCATACTTTTCCGCCCTCCATGAATTGCATGTTTGCATAGATGCCTTCTTGTGCTCCCCTGACGTGCATGGAGAGGTATGTCAGAGTGAGTATCTCACGCGCACGGTCTCTGACCATAACCCGCTACTAGTCCAGATGAGGTGGTCACAGCGTCGCCCACGAATCCCCACCTGGAGGCTGCGCCCAGAGGCGCTTGAAGATCAAGTCTTCAGGACCACGATAGCCTAGAGTATTGAGACCTATTTTCAAATTAATGAGGGGTCCGCGGGGCTAGCCACCATTGAGTGGGATGCCTTCAAAACGTTAGTGAGAGGGAGATGCATTGCAACGGTATCGGGTGTTCAGAAGACCTTACTACACTATATACGCCAGGAGGATGAGAGATTGCGCTCCCTAGAGAAAGAACGACCGGAACGGCCGGATAAGCAAGAGGCCCTATTGGAGGCCAGGGAAACTACGGCGACAAGGGTAGAACGTCTTCACTGTTTTGACTACAAGTCCTATCTTACACGGGCGCACACGGAACGAGACAAAACGGGAGCTCTTCTGGCCTGGTTGGCCAATCCGGCTCACCGAGGCTCGGTTATTCTGGAACTCAGGGATCAATTGGGTGTAGCCCGGTTTGATCAACAGGGAATTAATGAGCTATTTTTCGATTATTATTAAGAGCTCTACCGCAGTAGGGTGCTACCATCGGAGGCCGACTTGCAGGGATTCCTGGAAGGGATATACTTGCTGGAGTTAGACGAGGAAGATGCGAAATTGCTGGGCAGTAAAATAGAGGTGAGGGTAGACATTAAGAGTATGACGCGGAATAAAACGCCAGGCTCGGATGGTTTTCCGTCAGAATTTATCACACTTACGCTGACCTCCTGGTGCCCCGGCTGATGTGGCTTTATAATGAGGCTAAAAGATTGGGTAGATTGCAAGCAGCCCTGGGACAGGTCGGCGTATCGCCCGCTGTCCATGCTCAACCAGGACTATAAAACTTTGAATAAAATACTGGCGACGTGATTACTCCCCCACATGTCTACACTAATTCATTTGGATCAGTCCGGATTCATCCCGACCCGCAATACCGCGCTTAATATACGAAGGCTCCTGCATGTTTTGGAAGCTGACACCTATGACGTGGATGAGGCGGCGGTGTTTGCCGTCGACATTGAAAAGGCTTTCGATAGCCTAGAGTGGCCTTACCTTTTCCATGTTATGCATGCAATGGGATTGGGGTCGGACTTTGTGAATGGGACGGCTCTACTGTACCAGAACGCTATGGCGAGGGTTCGAACGGGAGGAGTAATCTCTGAAGCTTGCGCCGTGGGTAGGGGCACTCGCCAGGGTTGCCCCCTCTCCCCATTATTGTTTGCCATAGCGGTGGAGCCTTTGGCGGCGCAGGCTCGTTGGGCCAGGCATACAGGGATTGGATATTTACGGGCAGGTGCATCATATTGCGCTGTACGCTGATGACCTTTTGATCTTCTTGGCGGATACTGCTGACTCTTTGCAGGGGGCGAAGTCTCTACTGAAGTTGCTGAGTGCGATGGCTGGGCTCAAAGTTAATTGGGCGAAGTCGTACCTGTTCCCGACTCGTGAGCGCAGGGAGTGTCCGCACTCTTCTGAAGGGGTGACGTGGGAGGGGAGATGTCTTCCCTACCTGGGTACGGCGATCTACCATGATAGTGGAGACATTCTAGAAGGTAATATAGGGAAGGCGATCAGGAGCACTAGAGCGAACTTTGATTTCTGGGGTACGCTCCGGCTGTCTTTGGCGGGGAGAGTGGCACTCCTTAAGATGGTGACCCTGCCGAGATTGCTCTACTTTTTTTGTACTCTCCCGATCTAGATTCCGGCGAACATTTTCCGGCGAATACGGCTGATGGTTAATGGCTTTCTATGGGGATCGGGCAGGCACAGGGTGGCGCACAGCATGCTTCTGAGACCCCGAGCGGAGGGAGGGCTGGCGGTACCGGATTTTGAGATGTATTACCTGGCGGCTCGGCTGCAGTGGCTTACACAGTGGGTAGCGAGAGCCACGAGGGAAGAAGGCGAGTCCGGTGAGCCCCTTCAGGTCTTGTCTCGGATCGTCCTGTGCCTCCCGATGGGAGATTTGTACCTCTCTCAGGAATTCTCCACGGCCAGGAAATGTTGGCATAGATACCTGCGAAGGGGGGGTATAAAAGTCCCGTATGCACCCGAGATCCCACTCAAAATGTGTAGGGCGCTCCCACATGGGGGCACATGGCGATGCTTGGAAACCTGGGAACAGCAAGGGTAGGCGACCATAGGTGGCTTGTATGAAAATGGCGCGTTGATGCCCTTTGACATTCTGAGAGACCGATTTGAACTACCTGGAGGAGACTTCCTAGTCCATGCGGCGTTATCGGCGGCGATCCGTAAGCATTGGGGGCTTGGCATGACTGAGCCGCCTATGGCCATGGGCTGTCAATATGTGGTAGTAGCTGCGGGGACCGTCAAGGCTATCACGTGCCTTTATAGGAGTATGACTGTGGAGGCTTTGACCCCTCTCCTATCTCTGAAGGCAAAGTGGGAGGCGGACTTGCAACAGAGATCCCTGATGCAGCGTGGTCTGGTATTGTGGAAAGGGCTTGGAAAGGGACGCGCAACGCGAGGTTTCAGCTGGTGCATTTTCACATCCTTCACAGGGCTTATCTGACCCCTGATAAATTACATAAAAATTTCCCGACCCACTCAGCGGCCTGTCTGCGTTGTCTGGCGGAGTTGGCTGATTTCCAACACATGTTTTGGTCCTTTCCGGCACTGGGCTCCTTTTGGCAGGGGGGTGGTGGAGCTCTTGCGGGAGATAGCTGAACGAGATTTGCAGCCCTCAATGGCACACTGCGTCCTACACTGGTTTCCACACACCTCAAAGAACAAAATTACTAGCAAATTTCTGGACCTGGGGCTGCTCCTATCGAAGCGTGCCATAACTTCCCAGTGGAAGGCGACTAGCGGTCCCGCTGTAGAGAAATGGAAGGCGGAACACTGTAAATGGGCCCGCTGTGAAGGGGATGTTCGCTTGCAAATGGTACTTAGATCAGGTAATGAGACAGTTTTGGAGAGGGCACGGGCCTGGGAAAGGTTGGTCCTGGAACTCACACTTACGGAGGTTGACAACGAAGAATCCCCCACACATAGTCCTGTACCTCAGGTGGCATAGTATTGGCTGCCATTTGTTGAGAGTCTACACCCTAGATTGCTACCCCTCTCACGTGACGACTGCTGACACTTTCTGCCTACTTCTGATGGTCTGCTTCAGGCTAGAGCTGCCGATGATGGGTTCCAATCCACACTGGTAGGACTCCAACACTCCTCGGGAGGGTGGGGGGGGGTGGGGGGGAGGGGGGGGGAGGGCTGTGGGGCATGGGCTTCGGGTGGTTGGTTTTCTTGTTTGCAAATGTGGGGGATGTTGAGGGGGGTAGGAGGGTGAGGAAAGAGAAATGGGTTTGAGTTTGGAGGTGAATGGGAGATGATTGTAGGAGATGTAGGTTGATGCCTCTCAGGACTAATGGAAATAGTCACCTGGACATTTGCAGCCGATTTATGTACCACTTTGGGCAAAGGCAGACTCCACCGTATATGTGATTGATGTGAGACAGTGGGTATGAGGGGATGGATTTACTAATGTTCTTTGTCACATTGCCGTCTTCTCTGTGTATAAAACAATAAAAATTGTTTACAAAAAAAAAATCATTCGATTTCTTTTTTTCTCAGTACTTTTACTTCCCGTTTGTTCTTCTAAAGTTCGGACAGGATATAATCCTTCCACTAACATTGATTGTCTCCATCGTTTCATTTACTTATCTCTTGTCTCTTTAGGAAATCTAGGATAGAATTTACTCCAATTTCTGTCACTTCTGAGTCTATCTCGTTCAAAAGCCTCAGTTTCCCATTCTTCCAATGCTTCGTACTGGGTCAATCTAGGTCTAGGATCTAATTCATTCATGAGTGTTCTCAAATTATATAGAACTCTACCAGTAAAGGTACAATTTTCTGGAAATGCTAAAACACCATCATCTTTTGTTTACTCCATCCAGTTTTCTAACCACACACAAGTGTGATAGCCCCTTTCAACCATCATGTATGATGCAGGCGTATTTGGTGACGGAATAATAATCCCTTATCTAGTTTTTTTTGGAAAACCTTTATTGCAGCATGCATAAAATACAAGTATGGGCCTTTCAGAATAGAACTTGTATTAGAACGCAGGAATAGGTCACAGGATATAGTAGAGGTTTTATTTTATATTATCTAAATAAACGGATCAGGTGCCATACAATCAAACGAAAGGATACAAGGGACAGGCCAAGAAAGCAGGATATGCATCTAGAAACAGCCGTATGTGGAACTCTGGCGTCAATGTTTATGAATCGGAGTAAACAACAATACAATATACATTTTCGTGAACGCCATTTCAAAGGGACTGCCCACCCTGAAGTCCGAGTAACGTAAGGAGCATGGGCACTAAATTCCAGAACACAGTGAAATCAGAATAAATCACAAACCATACTGATCCTAAAGGAAAGAAAGGGAAGGGAGAAAAAGGCCCTAGAAAATAAAAAAAGGCAAAATAAAAAACCCCCTCCAACCCCCCACCCTGCACCCCTGCCGATGGCTATAGCCTAACCCCACTAGCAGCGTGCCTGTCGACCCAAGTAACTTAAACCCTAAAAGAAGGAAAAAGAAGAATGGAGGAGGGTCTATTCGTATGTGCTCCCAGCCCCTTAGTCCCCCCGCCAGAAACAGAAACCCCCTGTCGCAAAAAGACGGATGTAAACCGACCCTTCTAAAAGAAATTAGGGGGCCCCGTGATACACCGCCCAGCCTCTTAAATCAAACAATTGCAGATCGAGCGTCCATAATAGCCATTCTAAACCGTCCCGATTTAATTGATCTTAACCTTGACCCTTTCGAACCAGCACACGAACCCCCCCCCCCAGTGAGAGCCGAAAGCACACAAACGAGTCATAGAGGAGAAGGAAGTCACCAAAAATCAATCCATTACCACTTGTAGCTAGTAAGTCCACGAGAACTTCAGGCGCGGAAAGTCTCCCTCTCCTAGCTGGACAGTCCCGATGTTTCTTGCCCCGGGATCGTAAAATCTCCAAAAAGGGAGGAGACAACCACAAGTTAACAGAAGAGTCTACAACACAAGTCTCCGGGGGGGGGGGACGCCATTCGATACCTCCAAAGTCAATATTGATGGGAGGTGCGGTGGCACACTCACGACCTCGGGGACACCATCTTCCAGAGCACCATCCGATGGTTTCAATGCTCGCTCCCCCACGGGGTCCTCGCACAGGGTCAAAATGGCCACGGCTCGAGTGGCTGCAGATTGCCGTTCCAACAGTGGGGCAGGGTCCGGTACCACAAGTAGCATTCCAGATAGGCTTGCATCCATTTTAGTCAATAAAACATCCACTTGTGAGTGAAACGCCCAAAGTTCTGCCAATATTGACCTCAGCGATAGCTCAGACACCGTTCGATCCATAGTCTCACGCCCGACACCAATCACAATCAGCTCCCTGGGTGAATCTGGCATCTACGGGGGGGGGACAAACAGGATCACGAAAGGGCAAGCGTGGACGGTGACCCGTCGTTATCTACAGCTGCATTCACCCGGCTTAACTCTGCAGGCCGGGGTCCCGACCCGCCGAACCCCGGCGGGAATCTACACTGGGTCCGCGGGACGGGGACCCCCACCCACAGTCAATAGCAAGCAAGGTCACCTCTCTCTCAATGTTGAGCAAAGAAAACAATTGCCGCCAAATTCGGGCGCAAGAGAAGCCTCCACTACGATTGACCGGACCCTGCCTAGGTCTCTCGGCCGATGTTGTTGCACTGCAGCCTGGCCTTGCAGATACTCGAGGCCCTGGCTTCAACGCTGGAATAGGCCGCGATCTTCAACTCGATGTAACTTCGTAAGACCAGCCAATAAAAATTTGCGGATTTCACCATCGGAATGAGGAACAGTTCATCCACGCAGGGGCTGGGCATAAAATCAGGATATTGTACAGGATCTTGTGGCGGGATACGGAGGTCGGCGGAGCCGGGAGCCTAAGCAGCCATCTTGTTTGCCGTCGTAGCTCCTCCTCCCCTTCTCTAGTTTTATTTGGTTTATCTTTCTTAAAGAAATTTTTGACTTTTTTAATGAACAACATTTTTCTTTTGTCTCGGTACATGATGTGAGGTCTTCCTCCTCTACGTTGTTCTTGTGCAAAACCTAAGTACCTCCTATCTGGTCTATTTCCTGTTATTGCTGGGTCTAAATACCACATGTAATTTTATGCTGCTTTTAATTTGAAAATACCCTCGATTTGTTTACTAATGGACTTCCAATACCAACACGTTTCTTATTTTTCAATGATCAATTAAACTTTGAATTCAAATAAATTCAAAATTAAACTTTGAATTCAAATAAATTCAACCAATGGTTGCGCGGCTTTTCTTGTGAGACGAGTTTTTCACGCTCCTGCCCTCCTTTGCAATATTACCTCAGTTACACACCCGCTGTCTCAACCAATAACAGAATGGCTCTAAGTGACATCAACTGACTCCCTCCTTTGCAAGGTAATACGAAAAGTATTTCTTTTCACTTTTCAATGTAGAATTTCATTAATTTACAAACGTAAAAACATTCGCCACTGTGTCTGAGTAACTAAATTCAAAGGAAAGATCATTTTCACCCACTGCGAGTAAATACTTTCCGTTTACTCTTCAAACACTACGAGTAGATCTCTTCCGCCTACCCTTCACACAAGCATTAGAGAACTTGTTACTCCCTCGGGCTTACCCTTTCTAGGTGATATAAGGCCAAGGTTTTACTAGCGAACCCCTTTGCTGTCAATCAAGCTCAGAAGAACCTGCTACTTCTTCAGTGTAACCCTTTCTAGGTGATTGTGGGAAGTTGGCCTGATATAAGATGCTCATTAGTTCTATTGATCACCTTGTATCAGTCTAAACAACCCTTGTGGTGATTGGTTGTAAGTCAACCTTATAGACCAGCTATCCTAATGGTAGCATGGACAAAGCAGTCTTAGGGTAAACTCTTTTGGCATGTGAAGCCAGCTGTTTTACCACATATAACCCCTTGAAAACCAGATGAAAGGACACCACACAGGTTGTTATGAAAATAAACAATATATTTATTACTAACAAACACCTCTGAACTTTTTATGAGATCAGAGGGCTAAGCACATAACAATACTCTTCAGAAAAATACAGTAAGTCGCACAAATTACAATGGTGCCCTAGGGGCACGGCAAACCATATACTAAGTAAATGGTATAAGTAGAACGATAGAAGAAATGAGGATGCCCAGAGGCTGTAGAATCGCTGGGGCTACACTACCCTAACTTTAGGTAAGGAGCAGGAGGCCCACGGGACGCGTGTGCAGTGTTAGAACACACACACGGGTTTCAATGCAAAGTCATAGGCCTTGAACAAATTACGAAATAGGTAAGTAAAGACAGTTCCGACTGGTTGAGACTGAAACTACAGGATACCTCGACACTAGGAGAGTCAATCTACCTATGAGCACCGAAATGCTCTTGTTACCTCACCAACGGGCTGCGGGTGCATAGGTGTGAAAGTGTGTCAGGTTTCTACGTTGAAGTCAATGGAGCCTTGGAGAAAGATGCTGCAGGCGACCAGGAGGAAGGTGTCCGGAGTGATCCAAGGGTGGATCAAGGAAGATGGAGACCTGAAAGAAGAGGGGACAATGTTCACAGTCACTTACCAGTCACCGGTGTGGAACCAGGAAGGAACCAGATGATGTAGTCGCGATCAGGTGAAGAGGTGACACTTGACTCTGCAGCCACGTGAACCAGGAGGTGTCTTGGATGACCAGGATGGAGGCACGAGCTGTCCCATGCAGGCTCTCGCTGTCGGCGGTGTCTGTTCCGAGATCGGAGTCAACAGGCCTTGGCAAAGGCAACCCATGCGGTGAGTGAAGATGGCGTCTGGTGCGGACCAGGAGGGTCCGGGGTACTTCTCTTTTGGAAGGAAGCAAGGGCCATTCTGGAGCAATTAGACCAGCAGTGTAGTTTTCAAAGTTCGTCGTCTAGGAGGCCACAAGCCAGCCGGCAAGTGACCAGACAACGAGTCGAGCAGCAACCAGGCAGAAGGGCCCCACGCAGATCTCGTGGAGGCTGGAGGGCTGGTCTTCGGTGCAGGAGCTGCTCGGGCCTGGGGCTTCTCAATCCCCAAAGCACTTTCTCGAGGGTGCCTCAGAGGTCGTGCTGGAAGCGAAGTGCAGTTTCTTCAAGATGGCCGGTCCCACGTTTCTCGTCGCACCCACAGATCTTAGCTGTGCTGCAGATGTGAGTTGAGGTCGGAGAGGTCTGGAAGTCCGGGTCTCGTCGGGCTCTGAAGTCTGTTTCCACCAGGAAGGATGACAAAGTGAACCGCTAGGACGCTTGATGGTGCCTGCAGATGCAGGGTGGTCACTCCTTGGCCACAAGGGAGATTTCTTTAGTCTTCTGTGGAGCAGAACGTCGAAGTTCAGAGTTTCTTCTTTGTAGAGTTGTTCAGGATAATCTAATTTGGAATGGGACCAGCTCCTACCTTTATTCTGCTAAAGGGGGCTGTACTAGTGACTAAGTCCCTCCCATGGGTGGGACCGGGGAGGGGGGTGGTTACACCCCCTATCCTTTGTCCGGTTTCGCGCCAGAGCTGGGGCTGGAGTGCCCCAGCAACTGGTTTGAACCGGGGTATGCACAGGGACACCTTGTGTGCCCCAGGCATGTCTCATTCCTTTCAGCCCTGCCTATCTGGATACACAAAGTCCTGTCTGGGGTGGTGCTAGCACCTCCCCAGGCAGGAAATCCTTTGTCCAGGCCTCCGTTGCTGGAAGGACTCCCAGTTCAGGATAATCTTAAGTCTCTAGACTCAGCTCCTAGCTTTATACCAATCTAAGGGGCTGGATTACCTGAGTGGAACCTGCGAAGGGGGTCGTTACACCTCTTTCCCATTGTCCAGTTTGGCACCAGAGCTGGGGCTGGAGTGCCCCAGCAACTGGTTTGAACCGGGCTATGCATGGAGCAACTTGTGTGCCCCAGGCAGTATCTCATTTCATTCAACCCACCCTGCCCCAATACACTATAGCCGGCCTGGGGAGGTGCTAGCACCTCCCAAGGCAGGAAATCTATTGTCCAGGTCTCCCTCACTGGAAGGGCTCCCAGCTGCAGGAGGTCAGACTTGTGTCTGTGGCAGCAGCATCCATTTTGTGATGCTGAGGCTCGGGTTAACTTTAACCGGGGTTCTAGTTACATACATGTCTTATCCCTCTAGAAGGGTGGAATGCTACCCCGTCGCCAAAACTGGCAAGGGGGTAGTATTCCAAAGCATATGACACCTTACACAACATGTTTTGAAAATGCTATGCCAAAGTTAGCAATAACCGTGAGGATTATAATACACTTAAGAGTATATGGTATAGCGTTATCATGGAACAGCTATAAGGACATGGTTCCGAAAGCTGCAGACAGGCTCAGCTCATAATAGAGCACCATCTCACATAATTCCAAGCACTCTGCCTTCAGGATTGATAAGGCCTGCCATAGGAGTGACTTATAGGAGTATATGTGTCCATTTTAGAATTAGATATAGGTATACTATATCTAAAGCAAAGGGTGATTACATCACCTTGCCCCAGATGAGTGATCAGCCAGTTGTGTCAAATAGTAAGGCCAGGCCAGGGGTGGCACAATACGTGCTGCACCCCCTGGTAGGCCTGGGATGCACCTATGCCCTGGGTACCTAGGGTACACTGTACAGGGGCTCACAAGGTGATCCATGTTCCAATTGGTATGTACCTAGAGTACATTGAGTCCATTTTAACAGAGAGAGCAGAGGGCCTGGGGTCCTGAATAGCGGGGCCTCAGGTCAACTAAGTCGAAAACCAGCTAAACACTAGACAAAAAGTTGTGGGTAACCAAAGTCAGATATCCACCTTCCTACAGTGATATTGCACCAAAGGTTTGCCAGCGAACTCTTCACTATCAATTATTCACACATTTATTCAGAAAATCCCTAAACAGTGCTTCCGGTTGTACCTAACCATGCACTTACTTCCTCAAACAAGTGACCTCAACTACAGAGTGGCTTCTATTTACCACCTATTATTCTGCCCCCGGGGTTTCCAAACAAACATAAAACATGTACGAACAGGTTTGGTTAATACATAAAATTAATACAATCAATAATCAATGTGATTTCAAATTCGCAAAAATATTTCAATAAACCAACTAACTATAACTAACTACCTATCATAACTAAACCATAACCTTACCTCTGCTACCAAAATAAACATATAGAGCGCGGACTCACCTGCCCGAGATTTTACCATACTCACCTGGGCCCATAAATCAACATATACACTTTGAACAGGTAAACCTACGCTTAATAAATTTCGTTTAACCATTCAGGACCTATACCATTTGACTTACCAATCCAAGTCACCGGTACCTAAAGTCCTAAGGGATCAAGGGCCCGATGTAGGTAAATCCCATTTACCGATTTTGAAATACCGAATTTTACCGATTTGGTATTTCAAAATCGGTAAATGGGATGTAGGTCCCAACATCTGGATTCGTTACCGAATCCTTAACAATTCATTAATTACCGATTCGGTAAATACCGAATCGGTAATGCCCATTCATTCCTATGGGCTTTGAAGCCCATAGGAATGATTAGGCATTACCGATTCGGTATTTACCGAATCGGTAATTAATTAATTCACAAGGGTGCAGGGGGTGTCACTTTGACACCCTCTAGCACCCCCAAAACGGGCATGTGTGCAATGTGGCACACAGACATGCCCTAAGGGCACGTCTGTCTGTCACATGGCACATGTGTACATGCACAGATGTGCATGTACACAGGAATCGGTATTTTACCATGGATTTGTATTCCATGGTAAAATACCGATTCTGTAAGCCATGTGCCAATAGAAAATTGGCTACCCACATAGCATTTTCTGTAATTTTACCGAATCGGTAAATATTACCGAATCGGTAAATATTACCGATTCGGTAATAATAACGATTCGGTAAAATTACCGAATATGTGCACCTACATCTCCCTAGCCCTTTACCGATCGGAAACGGCCGAAAATCGGTATTTTCGGCCGATTCCGATCGGTAAAGGGCTACCTACATCTGGCCCCAAGGGTGTTAGCATAATAGGCAGTAAATAAACATTTGCACTCATATAATAACCACAAACTCGGGGAAGGTTTAAATTCTTTTATCTAATGTATATTATTAAATTTCAGTGTCCATACTACATTAAGTGAAACTTGATCAATCAACAAAATATGATTATGGTAAGATAGAATGAGAAACTTTCATTAAGCATTGAAACATAGGGAGGGTGGAAAAAGGAAAAAGAGTACAATGACGAACCCACATTTTTTAAAAACTTTATTTCTTGTTTTTTCACAGACAAGTAGCAGTGATGATAAAATGCAGGTTATGGCAACAACAGCAACAGGTTTCAATAATAGCAAATCATGCAGTGTACAGTCATACATGGTGATGCAAGCGAGAAGCGAAATACAATCCAATATGGAACACACATGCTGTACATACAACCAATCAGCACAGTAGTTCAAAATGAAGGAGGACATCAACGTCTCCGGGAGGAGGACTAAGCCAAACAGTCGGGAGGTCAAAATGCCAAAGCCCCATGTCAAACAGCACCCAACATTCACATCCAGCAAAGGGCATCTAGCCCACTCCCTCTGGGACTATACCAGTCGCCGTCTGTGAGCCCTGTGCCGCCTTGTGTCGGGCCACGTAATTTCTGTATGGCCCCATATGTCCACAGGTCGAGAAGTGCTGGGGAGTAAGGTGTAAAATTCTTCATATTGGTAATTGCAAAAAGCCAAGCTTCTAAGTCAAGCCTGACGAGTGAGGACTCTGCTGCTGCCCCACAATAGCGGCATTTCTCGCTTGGCCAGCAGAAATCCAAACCCCGCCAGCCTACAAACCTTCCAAGGGAAGTTGGACACATAACCCATCAAGGCTGTCTCAGGAGTGGGAAGAAGCTACACGGACAATATGTCCCCCAGTGTAGCATGAACAAGATTCCAATACTGATGTATTTTAGGACATGTCTAGGCGAGGTGAGCGAAATCCACAAAGGGAGACATGCACTTTCGACAATGGTGTGGCCTAGTGTGGTCTATTCTATGTGAGCGTGCGGGAGTGTGGTACATTCTACGGAGAAACTTAAAATGGAGTAGTTTGTGTCTGCTGTTCAAGGAGACCTCCCCGGTGGCTCTACAACACTGTTCCCATTAGTCACCAGTAATAGTCTTACCCAAATCCACCTCCCAGGCTGCCCGCACCCTAGCATCTGACACAGAATCGCACAACACTGTTTATATAATTTGGAAATCAAGTGTGCACCCGCCAGGCTCTGTATCAACAACGTCAATGGAGGGGCCGGCTCAGGGGAAGCTGGGAAGGAAAGAAAAATGGAGTGAATAGCGGAGAAAACACGAGTCAGGACGAAAGTGTCCATAAAGGTGCGCTCACTAAAGCGGTCCTCATCCGGGAATAGATCACCAAATGTGCGAACATGAAACTTTTCTAACGTACGTTGGACCAAGGTCTCCCCAGTTATCGGAAGAAGAGAAGGATTAGGAAGAGGTAATTCAGTGGAATATAACGATTCAAATCCCAGCAGCCTACGTAGCCTGTCCAAAGCCCAACACGTGGTCGAGACCGTTTGAACATCTCGCGGGTCCCGGGGGAATCCTGTGGGTAGGATATGAATGAGCTGACGCGGAAGAACCATGTCTGCCTCTGGTTTTAAATATGGGACGCGGGCATCCGGGTGGAACCAGGCATACGCGTAGCAGCATTGTGTAATTAGGTAGTACAAATAAAAATCCAGAACCCCGAACCCTCCTCTGCCATATGGCAAAGTAAGAGTCTTCCGCAAAAACCACAGTTGATGGACAGACTGCAGAACAATGTCATACATTCACCCCAGTACAGAGAGCTGGGCCTAAATCCATCGTTTTTTTTGCACTACACACCACCCCAGTTCAGACATGGCTATATGCAAATCAGTCTGACTCTGTGCCTCATGGGAACAGTCCAGCCCGAACTGCCAAGCCATGCCTTCCCTGGACCGGAAACAAGCTTCCGAGGACCGGTTTCTGGCATTCCAGCCGTCTTCAGCCCGGCTTCCTTGAATCCAGTGGTGTGGAGAGCATGGGACTCACGTCTGAGCATACCCATCCGACTTGGGGTGACAAATGCAAAAACCACAGTTGATGGACAGAATGCAGAACAATGTCATACATTCACCCCAGTACAGAGATCTGAGCCTAAATCCATCGTTTTTTTGCACTCCACACCACCCCAGTTCAGACATGAGGCACAGGGTCAGACTGATTTGCATATGGCCATGTCTGAACTGGGGTGGTGTGGAGTGCAAAAAAACGATGGATTTAGGCCCAGATCTCTGTACTGGGGTGAATGTATGACATTGTTCTGCATCCTGTCCATCAACTGTGGTTTTGCAAAGTAAGAGTCTTCCAGCAGACTCTGGGCGTCTTGTCCCCCCACACCAAACGTATAAGTAAAGTCCGCAGTTGCAGGAAAAAATTATTCGTAAGTGGGATGGGGATATTATTAAAAAGATGGAGTAACCGGGGTAGGACGACCATCTTAATAATAGCAATCCTGCCTGCCATGAACAACGGGAGACGTAGCCATTTCACAATCTGAGACTCCAAGGAACTAATCGCTCTACCGTATTTGAGTCTCATCATTGCGGCCGTGTCAAGGTGAACATGAATTGTAAGGTACCTAACCGAGTCGCTACACCATTCCAAAGGGAATTCGCAAGGCCAGGCAATGGTGCAGGAAGTGAGAGGGAAAATAACAGATTTGTGCCAATTAATACTAAGTCCAGAAAATCTACTGAACCTAATGATTTCTAGAAGCAAGGGCTCTAAGTTGACATGGGGCATCCTAACGTAAAGGACAGTGTCATCCGCATACAATGAAATTAAAACAGGACCCGTTTGAAATTGAAGGCCAGGGGTAAGTGATTCTCTTGGAACTGGCGCACCAAAGGGTCCATGGCTAAAATAAAAAGGAGTGGGGACAGAGGGCACCCCTGTCTCGTATGGCGGTTTAAGGGGAAAGGGTCAGAGAGAGTGCCATTAAGTCGCAGCCTGGCCGTCAAATTGGTATACAGCAGAGCTACAGTGGAGACAAAGCACTCAGGCATACCCATACGGCGCATGATAGATAGGAAAAAGGGCCATTCAAGGGAGTCGAATGCCTTCTCCGCATCCAGAAATATGGCAGCGGTGGGCGTGGAGGGGTCGATCCTATGCAATACAGTGTACAAGGTCCTCAAGTTAAGAGAGGTGGATCTGTGTGGAACGAATCTGGACTGCGCCAGCGATATGATAGATTCCATCAATAAAGACAGTTGAATCGCAATAACCTTGGCCAATATTTTATAGTCTAGGTTTAGCAACGACAATGGCCGATAAGAGCCACACAATTTAGGATCTTTCCCCGGTTTAGGCAAAAGAATAATCACAGCCTCTCTGAACGTAGGGGGAAGGATTCCGACCTCAAGCGCCTCCGCATAGACCTCCACCAACCTTGGAAGCAGAATGTCCTTATATGCCTTATAGAAGTCGGCCAAAAACCCGTCAAGACCCGACACCGAAGATCCCCGCAGAGCATCAATTGCCTCAACAATACTATCCGGAGTAATGGGGACCGACAAGAAGTCTTGCATGTAGTGTTCTAAATACACTAGGGCGACCTCCGATAAGTAGTCCCCCTGACCGCGCAAGTCTCCCGTGAGTGTGGAAGTATAGAGCTCTTTGTAATAGGAAAAGAAATGATTGCAAATGTCCGGGGTAGAATGTAGTGGAGCGCCGTTAGGGCCTATCATGTCAGTGACGTAAGCAGTGTCACGCGGGGGCGCAGAGTGTTGGCCAGCAATTTACCCAGACGTCCGCCCTCACCATATCTCCGTGCAACCTGTTGTCTACTGAGGCACAATAGTTCTCTTTCCACAGCCTCCCAAAACTCCAGGAGCAGCTCCAAACGCCTCACCTCCCCGGCCTCTGAAGGCGCCTCCAGCATGTCGCAGTCTAAAGTGGCAATGTCGCTTTCAATACGATTCAAGGAGGAGCGGAGGTCGCGTAAGAAAAGTGTACACATATGTCCCTGAGAGCTTGACGGGAAAAGGGGTTTAGCGTCAGGGGAATCAGTGGTGCTGTCTCTAGCAGGATCCAGTAGGAGATTAAAATCGCCCCCTAGTACTAAAAGACCAGGATCAAGCGAAAGAAGCCGCGCATGCAAAGCCTGAAAAAAAGCCGGAGAGTCCACATTAGGGCCATAAATTACAACCAAAGTGACCTTCTGCCCTATCAATGAACCAGTGACAATCAGGGTACGGCCCTCGGGGACCTGGAGTGTGTTATGAAGGGCAAACTGGACTCGTTTATGTATGAGGATGGCGACCGCTCTAGCATAGCGACTGTAATTGGAAAAAAGCCTATGTGAACCCCAACTGGCAGCCACAGGAGCCTGATCCGATGTGGACAAATGTGTCTCCTGCATAAATACGATATCGAACTTGTGTCGAACATTATAATTGAGAACCTGCCTACGCTTTCTAGTGTTATTTTGTCCTCTAACATTCCATGTCTTAAGACAAGTGAAAGCCCGGAAGGACCGGGCAAGTTACCTAGTTGAACCATTGAGAAATCGCTACTGCAAACGCCTCGCCACACATTTAGATAATCCCTGGTAACTAGGTTCTGTTGGGGCGCTCAGCTGAGTTTGGGGGGTAGTAATGGAACCACTAACTAATTTAACTAAGAGTGCCTCAAAGGGAGAGAGATGGGTGGTTACCAGACAGCCCCATTAGTCCACAAAAATGTTTTGGACGCTGCAAGTCAAATTTGTAGTCCTCCCTGAACACCAGGACGGGGGTCCTTCTGGGTCTTCGGGATCCTGCACTAGAACACCAGACTCGAGCAGACAAAACAATCATGTGGCTATGTATAGGCGCAGCAAAAGTTACCCTAGCAGCCGCCTGGAAAAGGAGCGAAGCACCAGCGATCTCCCTGTGGCATTCTAGATTGTGGAAACTTCTCAGTATGAACGAATGTCTGATGTCTTTCGAGACGACTTTAAGAACTTCAAATTCAAAAAAGGACCTTTGGTGACCTTCTTTTCACAAGGCCTACCGTCTGCGGTATGCCCTTCGTCTATTAGAGCTCTTTATCTTTTTCAACTATAATCTGCCTTACACGGTTATAGTCAGACTGGGTGTTTGTACGCCACCGCCACCACTGTCAGGGACGGAGGAGGGCGGGAGGGAGGGTTTGCTTTTATTCTTTTCCTTTTTTCATTTGTTGTTCCCGGTTTCCCCCTGGTTGGGGATTGTTACTGCACAAATGAGAGCTGTTCAAGTGCCTCCCTCTGAAGAGGGATTCAATGTTCTTAACCATCACAAAAGAAAGATGGGACGCATGCTGATACACTGACTATAATTAAAAGTTGTTAAAGGCTTCACCCACACCCGTCAATACAAGTAACCCTTTTTAGCAATCCAGTGATAACGGGGTTGAACTGATATGGAAGGTTAAGTGTTATTGACCACTTACAGTCTCATTGCATCTAGAGAACCCTTGTGAGGGGCGACTTGATAGTTCTGTCGTATGATGTACGCTGTATAAAAAACAAATAAAATATGTTTGACTAAAAAAGGAGTAAAATTTGTTTGGGGTAATGATCAAAATTCATGTTTTAATCAAATGAAAAAATAAATTTGCAAAGCCAACGTCCTAGCTCCATTTGACACAAAACGTACCTCTATTATAATGGTCGATACCAGTGTCACTGGACTAGGTGCTGTTCTTCTGCAGAAATACATTGATGGGGAGGGGACAATAGCATTTGCTTCTCGCACCCTCACGTCTTCTGAACAGAACTATTCTGTTATCGAAAAGGAAGCACTGGCAGCTGCTTGGGGCATTCAGTATTTCCGCACATATTTGTGGGGCACCACATTTCTCCTCAAAACAGACCACAAACCCTTAGTTCGCATTTTGTCCCCAGGTGGTGCGGGTAAGGGTTCCCCAAGGTTAGCCAGGTTAGCAGCCAAACTTCGAGTATCGATATGAAATTTCCCATGTTCAA
The DNA here is from genome assembly GCF_964263255.1 of Lissotriton vulgaris. Classification (NCBI taxonomy): domain Eukaryota; kingdom Metazoa; phylum Chordata; class Amphibia; order Caudata; family Salamandridae; genus Lissotriton; species Lissotriton vulgaris. The sequence goes on from NC_141694.1 coordinate 362,695,540, forward strand.
GGTTGGCGCAACTTTCAAGCTGATTGTCTATCTAGACTTTCAATCAAAGGGGAAAACCTCGATGATGTTTCTCTCCATTTAGAAAATGAGGATGAAGCCATGGCTTGGGTCCATGATGTCTTAGCAGTTTGTGAAGGTACTTTCACACATGATGAGTGGTGTAATGCTATGGTCAATGATCATATACTTCAAGAGGTTATCTGTCTGGTTAAAATGGGTTCCAGACGTGGAAGTTGTGTACATGTCTCTGCTCGTCCATTTCTTAAGGTGCTTGATTAATCATCAACATGTGGTGACAATATTTTCATGCGTGGTGACAAGTTCATTCCCCCTTCTGAGCTGAGAACAAAATTACTCAACATTGCCCAAGAGGGACAAACTTTGACTCAGCACAGACTAAAAGCTAATTTTTGGTGGCCTGGTATAGACTCACAGGTGTCTTCATGGATTCAAAAGTGTGCAACATGGGTAGGGTGTTAAAATATCGATTACAAAAATATAGCTGACATAAATATCGTAGTAAAAATATCGTTTACAAAAATATCGACACCCTATACTTTAACAGGTAAGTACATAAATATCGACTCCAAAATATCGTTGTAATTAATATAGATGTAAAAAATATCGACTTTTAAAATAATTAAAATTACATTAAATAATAAATAAATATAAGTACTATTAACAAAATACATTACATTACTTTTATTTTTTAACTAATTAAAAAAAAATTACTACACTTTTTAATTATAAACTTAATAAATGTGGACATATAAATTGATTTTACACATTACTTTATATAACAACAATAATACATACATATAATTAAAATACCCCTTTACCCAAAAACCCAAAACTGACCCTGAACCCTAAAAATACCCCTTTACCCAAAAACTGAAAACTGACCCTGAACCCTAAAAATACCCCTTTACCCAAAAACATTTTCACTAAAAAAATCCTGTACACAGACCTAAAATTAATTAAAAAATTAACATAATTAATTACATAATTTTTATTCAATTAACTAATTGAAATTAATTAGCTATTATTTATTACATTATTTATATTCATTTAAAACATTAATTAATCTATTATTTCATTATATTTAAATACCCCTTTACCCAAGAACTGAAAACTGACCCTGAACCCTAAAAATACCCCTTTACCCAAAAACTGAAAACTGACCCTGAACCCAAAAAATACCCCTTTACCCAAAAACATTTTCACTAAAAAAATCCTGTACACACACCAAAAATTAATTTAAAAATTAACATAATTAATTACATAATTATTATTCAATTAACTGATTGAAATTAATTAACTATTATTTATTACACTATTTATATTCATTTAAAACATTAATTAATGTATTATTTAAATTACTTCCCACCCTACTCCCCTATAAACCCACAACCCGCTACGGAACTATTAATACTAAATTCAACTGAAAATACATTATTAAATAATAATATACTACTAAAAATACTACGTTGACTACAAATATTCATTAAAAACACTACATTACTTATAATTATTTAAAAAACGATATTATTGTAAACTATGTTTTTGTAAACGATATTTATTACAACTATATTAATGTTAACAATATTACTTACCTGTCTGTCGATATTCTGGTCAGACGATATTTTTGTCATCGATATTTCTTCCTGTAGATATTTTTGCAGCGATATTTAGGTTAGTCGATATTTTTACGACGATATTCCTGCTCTGTACCTGCAACATGTAAGGAGGGGGAGAAAAGACTTAAAGTTGCAGTTGGTTCATCCATGGGTCATTTGTCTACTCCCAATAGTCCTTGGCACGGTATTTGCCTTGATTTCATTGGACCCATGGAGGAACTACCCTTATGTCAAGGGTTTGCCATTGTTTCCATTGATGTCTTCTCTAAATGGCTCACTGTTGTTTTTGTAAAAGATATCACCACTGAAAGCACCATAACATTTTTAAAAACACCTTTTCAAGAAGAAGGCTATCCTAATGTTCTTATCATGGACAATGGTACCCAACTTGTTTCCCATGACATGCGTTCTTTTCTATCTAGTTGTGGCATTAAACATCATTGTACATCTCTATAAAACCCACAGGGTAATGGCTTATGTGAAAGAGTCAACAGACTTGTTAAAGGAACAATTCAGATGGCTTGCTCGAAAGGTGTCTTGCCTCATGACATGGTCCAAGATATGGTCTGTGCTTATCGTAATACAACACATGGTTCTAATGATAAGTCACCTTTTGAACTTATGCGTGGTAGACTTCCAGGCACAAAACTCACTCCTTCGTGGATCAAAGAATTGGTCTCTAAAGGAGGTCAATTAGACTCTCTACCTGTTACAGGCACAAAAATAATTTCTGGATCGCACATTTCAAAAGGTGACTACGTTAAATTAAAACCTGGTAGGATTTCTAAAGGTTTATCCAAATTCAGAGGTCCTTTATGTGTCAGGGAGGTATTTTCTCATTATATTGTTTTGACAAATGGTGAAAAATGGAACCTGCGAAGAGTTGCCTCATACCAAAAGAAATCTTCAGTTTACAAGGATGGTGTTTCACATGAACCTCTTCATCCTGCTTGCAACAGTGGGAGTAGTGGTTACATGTTATCTACAATGGAATTGATGAAGCCGATATTTCTATGATACCAAATACATTTGTTTCCAGTTCTATAGTTTTCTTTGAGCTACTTAAGAATTGACACCAGCAAGAATTCACAAAATGGTCGCACAATTCCATTGTGTGTTAGTCAGCTGCAACGTGCAAAGCAACGCAAGGCTTTCCGAGAACAAGAGTGCCAGCTTCCAGCTAGCTATTGCAAAACTTCACATTTCCCATCAGTGTCAGCATGATCTGACCGGTCACGTCCGTGCCATGCCCACGTATACGAGAAACACATATTTCACCTTTATGGAAAAAAAACAAGTCTGCCTTTGCCGATGACACGTAGGCAGCAACACCAGACCATAGGCGTGTTTTTGGTCCTTAGAAAGTATCACACCAGGGTTGGCCCTCACTGATTGGTCCAGCAGGACATAGTCTGATGTGTGTTACGTATTTTGTTATGACCCACCCTCTGAGGCTTTTGCCTATAAAATGTCTCTGCACTGTCATACCAATTGGGCACTCAGTAAGCTTTGCTGAGGTCTCCGTGCCGCACGATTATTTGCATTCTGATTGCATTCTGATTGGGTTCCCAATAAACCTTGCAAACTTGTGTGCTGAGAGAGAATTGTTTATTTCAGTGTTGTCATTTATCCTTTATTTTTTCAGCTTCAACATTTGGTGAAGAATGCGGACCCATCACAACTGACTGGCTCCATTGACGGATACTGGTGATCAGACTCTTTTGCATCCTTCTGAGGGAGGGGATTTGAGGTGATAACGTTCCGTTTCTTTATCTCTCCCCGATCTCCCTGGTTGCTGGAAGGGTCGGACCCGGTGGATGGTCTGTTTGTTGCCTCTCTGTTGTCTTTGGTGTGATCCTGCTCTTTTCACTCTCAGCACGCTTGTGTTGTTTCTGCCTCTTCTGCCTCTTGTTCTTGGCTTTCTATGTCTGGGCCAGTGTGCTTGTGTTCTGGGGATATTTACAATGCCTGTCCAGACTCCATGTCTTTCGTGATCCCTTTTCTGATCGCTTTCTTCTTTCTACTGTTATTGGCTCTGATGATTTATTTTTGTTTCTGTCATCACGCTACCCAGGAGGTAACTCCTGTCTAGCTGTCTCTCTCGCTCTTTGCGCTATTGACTTTTCCTCATTTCTGTGCCACTGGCGTGTGTTCACTTCTGTCATTGCTGCCTGGAGTCCGCTGCCTTTTCTCACATACATTTTTTTGTCCTGTAGGGTCTGGCCTTGGTCTCCTGCGTTCCCTGGCTGGTGACGGCAAGTTTCTGCAGAATTCCTGGCCGGCAGTAACTCTTTGGTGATTTCCGTATCGGAAGGCCCTTGGCCTACCATTGAGGGCGAAGTTCTGCACCCTTTCCCCGCCAGCAGAGAGTCACCGAGCGCTGGGAGTAGAGGACACCCTCACCAGACCGTTTCCTTTGGTTGCAGCGGACGTCGGTATGCTCTGACAGACTGGACGGAGCCCGGTGAGTACACTTGGGGGGGGGGGGGTATTTTCATCTTCCGGTATTGGGTTGTAACAGTTGGCCCCTTGTTGTTGAGCTGTGGCAGTTTTGGCTCCCCTGTGGGTGGTAGCAGGTAGCACGCCATTTTAGGGCGTGGCAGTTTTGCTCCCCAGATTGGCACCTAGTGTGTGAGCCTGTTAGGTGTCGCGATACGGGTGGCCGGATTAGCGGCCAGGTTTTGTTGTCTACTGTGTGTTTGTCGGTCATACTTTTGTTTGTTCTCATGAGCTCTGATCTGGGTCCAGCACTATCGCCCACACGCCGCTGGCCTAATATTTGGGCATTTATGAGGAACACTCCGGACGCTCCTGGCTCTTTGGCTGACGCCTGTCGCCCTGCCTTGGTTCCGCCTCCACCCTCCCCCTGGAGACATCCATCTAGGCGCCAGAGTGGTTCTAGGTTCGTGCCTCGGGATTCTTCTTGGCACGAAGAGGGGGGTGTGATGCTTGGTACACCAGTGTTTCTTTTTTCAATCATTATAGGTTTCATTGCATTCTTTTATTGTGTCCTTGTGATGTGCTTGGCTTATTTAGTGGCCAACTACTGCTAGGTACGAGGAGTGTTTTCACTTGGTGCCAAGTTCTAGGTTTCCTTTGCCAGCTTATTCATTTATTCTGGGTATTAGAACGTTACTTGACGGAGATCTGATAAAAGACCTTCACCTCACACACCCATTTACCAACGTTGACAAATAAGTACTTCCGTCCATAATACTCACTGACCTCTACAAGGGACTGGCTGGAAAGACCGATTAATGTGCACCTCTCTAAATTTCCAAAACTAAAAAGAATTTCTGTTATTCCCCTCACTCCTTTGTGGTTAAGTACAGCAGACCCACACACATTCTCAGCACAGAGGGTTTTTCTACAGTGCTGCCGCGTAGGATCCCCAAGTTTTTTCTTAGATGTTTTATGTGATTGTCTGAACTGCACGAAGCAATTCACCACTCTTGCTCTATTATTTGGATGTCAGAACCCTGTGGCACAGCCACAGACAGGGTCTCTTTTCCTATCTTTCTTATTTCACAGGCCATCAAGGCTCAACAAAAAAAACAGTATACAAACAACCGGGATCTGGCTTCTTTCTTTCTTGTGAACAGCTTTGGTAAATTGGCACAACATGACCTGTTGGGGTGATTGAGGTATAGCGTTCTTGTTGCCCTCTTGCAAATACTGTGTGGTTGAAATATATATGAAGTATTTCTGTCAACCTATATTATCACATGTTACTGTTTTGAAGTCCACCCTTCAACCCATCTGTCTGGTATACTTGAACAGTTATTTGTGAGGCGTTTAGGAATAGCTGCTGCACACAACTCAACCATGGGAAACAGCAATAGTAAAAATAATTTAGATACGGCTCAGCCAGCCCCACCCATGAACTCACCTGCATATATAGTGGGTTTAAAAAGAGGCTTAATCTCAATTATGTACACCCACAAACGGTACGATCTCACATCTAAAAACCCGGATCTGCAGTTCCCATATAATGGCACATATGACATGGTAAAATTATCATATTTGCGCCAGATGTTGAATTTAAAGGGAAAGAAGGTTAGAGGACTGGAATGGGAGGATTTCTATAGTTGGGACTGTGTGTTAAGTGATATGCGTTCAACCAGCGCGGTCAAATCAAAAGTCCAAAGTGAAATTATGGAAATTAAGAAAAAAGTATTACAGGCAAAACTGGAGGGCAATTGGAGAAAATATCAGCTAGACATAGTAGGCGAATTCCCATGTGTCCCATTTAAAGAAGAAAAGAAGGTAGAGGGTGAGGCAGGGGTGGACGACCAACTCCTAGAAGATATTCTCTTGGGGTGCCTGGGATGCGATTCACCGCTGCCTGCATCTGAGCCAGAACACACTGAGCTAACTCCCGAGGAGAGGGAGGCAGCCATAACCTTTGTACACAGAGCGCTGAAAGATAAGGTTGCGAGAGTGGAATTGGACGCTGTCCAAGAACTGGGTTCTCTGAAACTAATGAGAGACACAGCGGTCCAAGCCGCTTCAGACTACAACGATAAGAAACATAACATTCTAAAAGAATGTGTTAAGAAACAGGTAAAATACCTAAATTAATAGACAGACAGTGGCAGCAATTATTTGAGGATAAATCACAGGATGATTCATTTAGACAGTCACAGTGGCATTCACTAATATGGGATGCATTTAAATATGTCCACCAGACAGAACACGACATTTCGACCTTAGAGCAGTGTTTGGCAGAAACAGAGTCAACTCCAGAGAGCAAAAGACGAGGCAGCTTGGGTGGTGGGGTGGGAGGAGCTTCTGCGTCCACCCCAAACTCACCAAAATTGGTACTAAAGAGCGATTCTTTAAATTGTCAAGCACTACTACAGCGGCTCGTGGAGGGCTCACTAACAGTGGACTCCTTCAGACAAACACAGAGTAGGAAGTATATAGAAAAAATGATGTCCTTAGCACGAGCAGAGTTAATGAACAAAGCACCCCAAGCTCATTTGGCATTTGCTAAACAAACTAACACCCAGACAGCCACAGGTAGCAACATCCCACTTCCAGCACAATATGACTGGGAAGTAGGGAAGTTTGGATTTACAGACTCAGATTTAATAACATGGGGGAATCTAAGTTGCAGGACACGCTTAAGTATGCTGTAGACAAATTGCAACAATGGAAACAGTTAATACACACATGTGCAGTGATCGATGTAGCCCAGCAACTATCATTGCACCACCGCAGCTAACACAATAGGAGTTCCTTCACTTATCATTCCCCTACGAGAAAGACCACCACCACCTGGCAGTGCGCCAAATGATTTAGCATATGTTTATGTCCCATGGTCCAGGCAGGACATTAATTGTTTTTCTAGAGACTTCCCCAAGCTTAGAGAGGAGCCTAGGAAGTGGTATGAAGAGTTACAACGAATAGCTACATTAGGTGGATTGCTATGGAGATATCTAGATACATTGTTTAATATAATTATCCCGAAGGACCTTTGAGAAGAATGTAAAAGGAAGGTTGGGTGGCCAGTTGTGGAGCGAAAAAGGGGCAAGGGCGGGATGCCAGGTCCAGAAATAGATGATTTATACATGAAAGTGGTAGAACATTTGAAGGAGAAGGTACCGGAATATATGGTTGTTTGGAGTAAGATTACGAGTACTAAGCAAGAGAAGGATGAAAGCGTGAATACATACTTTTACCGCCTCCTGCAAGTATATAGGCAGAACAGTGTATTGAAAAACCCTATGGGGGATGTGATGCCGGCCCTGGTAACCTCTACCACCGCCCTCAACATCATTCTAGGGATGCCTGAAAGTGGGAAACTGCGTGATAGCACCAGCAAGAGCAGTGGATGAATGCGGACCATATGTAGAGGAAGAAATATTGGGTATGGTTGTTCCATTTCTAATTGACACAGGGGCTCAAAGATCAATGCTGAAGGCACTAACAACGCCCAAGGCTCCACTTTCTAGGACTACTGTAACCGCAGTAGGCATGACTGGACAACCTATTACAGAATACATTACTGAGCCACTACAGTTTGTAGTAGATACGATAAAAGTGCACCACCAGTTAATTCTTAGCAGATTTTGCCCCGTGAATTTGCTGGGTAGAGATGTGTTATGCAAATTGCAATGCATCATACACTGCTCACCAACAGGGGTCTTTCTAGAGAGCAAGGCCAATGGCCTAATGTTACAAGCCTTCATGACATGCACGGATCCCACAATACCACCAGAACTACGACATTGTGTGCCGCCTGAAGTCTGGGCAACAAGTGCCAATGAAGTAGGGCAAGTATCAAACTACCCACCAGTACAGATAAAACTAAAGCCAGGGGCAATTCTCCCAAGAGTGCCACAATACAAGATTTCTAAAGAGGGGGAGGAAGGCATCGCACCAGTCATACAGGACCTCTTGAAACAAGGAATTTTAAGAGAGATTCAATACAGTCAATGTAAAACACCCATAATCCCGGTGAAAAAGGCCACCAAGGGCCCGGACGGGGCCCCTGTCTATAGATTCACACAAGATCTGAGAGAATTGAACAAAATAGTGTTGCCCTCTTTCCCAGTGGTCCCAACCCCAGCAACAATATTATCCAACATCCCAGTAACAGCCACCACCTTCACAGTGATGGATCTTAGCTCTGCCTTCTTTACCATCCCCTTGCTCCCGGACAGCCAACATTTCTTCTCCTTTAGTTTTAGACAAAAGAGAAGAAGAGAGATTTAGACTCCCTGGTACTTAAGGAGGGATCCACGCTTATCCAGTATATTGACGATTTACTATTGGCCTCGCCTTCGAGGGAAGCTTGTGTAAAAGACACCATCGCTGTTCTGTGCCACTTAGCACTAAAGGGATACAAAGTCTTATCAAAGAAGTTACAGTTTTGCCTCACCTCTGTGAAGTACCTAGGAGGCCATGAATTAACAGAAGGAACAAAAAAACTGCTGCCAGACTGAATTTCGACAATCACCCATTTTCCCAGACCTCGCACTCAGAAGGAGGTTAGGTCATTCTTAGGGGTCAAAAACCACAATAGTTGAAAAAAGGGTCCAGGGGATATATAGTTTAAAGACCCACACCTGATTTTATCCCCAGCTCCTACTCAATGTACAACACAAGAAACACAGGGGGTCTACCAGCTGAATATTAGAGCTGCACTGTCACAACCGAGTCGACAAGATCTCAGAGTGTATATATCACATAGACAGTATATTTGTGAAGACAAAAGAAAAGAAGAGTGAACACTACCTGCATAGAAGAGACTGATACATCATAGAGTATTCATGAATGACTAACCAGTCCAAAGCAATTGATGTAGGGTTTCCATCAAAAAAGACTTAATGATCAGTCATATCATCTGGCCAAACTCTGGTGCATAAAGGGCTGGTCCCCTGCTCATTGGGACAAAACCGCACCTTATTGCTGTTTTGGGATTTGGTCCACCAACATAAACGGAACGTCCATGATGACTGATCTTTTGATGGTAGAATAGACAAGTGCAACAGAACAAATAGTGACTTAAAATAGGATGGAATGCCCTCCTTCTGACAACTTTATTCTGTGGACATGACACGCCTCCTAATTAAAAACCAGAACAGTGCAAAAAGACAGTAACAAATATCTGCCTATAAATGGGCCAACATGTTTCTGCCTGATAGGTGTTAAATCCCTTGGCATTCATCAGGGCCTCTGCTCTTATAATAGTTGCACTCCTAGTAGTGAGATAAAGGAATCACCACCATCACCAAAGAAATAAAGTAAAAACTGGTTAGATACGGTACAACCTGTAGTAACCATGGACTTTCACCCTCCGACTCACTGAAGCTACAGTGAATTCCTTAATGGTAGGGGAATGGACCTCACCTCACCTGGACTCTGCTCAGGTATAGGAGGCCCCGCACAATCCGTCGGTGCCTCAAGCTTCAATCTGAAGCCTCCCCCAAGCCTCAGGCCCTGATGGGCCTTCACATGTTGGACGTGATGGTGTGATCAGATTGTTTTCTCAATGTTGGTATAACTCAAAATTCTGCCAGACAGCATAAAGGCTTTGCAAGCAATGTTCTGTCTGTGCCCAATACAACACCGGAAAAGGTACACCCACTGCGCCTGGCCAATTCCCCCCTCCTCATGGGCCATTTGAAAGCCTTCAGCTTGATTTTATGGACATGCCCCCCACCCAGACATACAAGTAAATTTTGGTTGTGGTCTGTATGTTTAGCAAATGGACAGAGGCCTACCCCACCAAACATTGTGATGCACAGAGCATGGCCAAGTGCCTACTGAAGGAACTACTGCCAAGGTTTGGGGTACCCTCCCTCCTTGCATCCGACAATGGGCCTGCATTTATCTCCCATGTCATAAAGGGACTATGTAAGGGGCTTGCAATAACACAGAAATTGCATTGTGCTTATCATCCACCAGCAGCAGGCGCTGTTGAGAGGAAGAATGGGGTGTTGAAAAACAAAATAGCTAAAATGTGTGCATCAACAGACCTCTCCTGGGTAGATGTGCTGCCCTTAGCACTACTAGCAATGAGATGTACACCAGACAGAGTAAAGAAGCTGAGCCTACACGACATCGTGTTTGGTAGACCTATGCACATTCCAGGACATATGTCAACAGCCCCACTGTCAGTAACTGACGACCTATTATTGTGTTACTGTAAAAAATTAACAGACATTTTACGTTAGCTCCATTGTCAGGTGCTGAAGTCCCTCCTAGAAGCTGCAACTCCGCCAGCCCACGATCTACAACCAGGAGATTCGATATGGGTAAAGGCCCACACATGGAGGAACTGCTTGCAGCCGAGATTGAGAGTGCCCATGCAGGTTATTCTGACGACAGCTACAGCAGTGAAGTGTGACGTCTAACTTCGTGGATCCACGCGACACACACGAAAAAAGCGACGCCTGAGAACGAAGGACGGATCCCACCAACACTGGTACCGACAGCGGGGCCTCGCCGGGAATATAACCTTCGCTCCAACAAACGGAAAGCTGCAGAAGTAGATTAATGATCAACAAGCTGCTGCCTAATGCAAGGGCTCAGGACTGATAGACTTCGATTTGTGTCAATACAAGCCTGCGGACAACGGTCCAGGATACAATTAACTATTTTGTGTCCAGGGATAGACATAAGTGCAACATTAACAGTACTTATTCCAAGTCCACTATTGCTCAGTGAGCTAATAAGACTAATTTTTAATGAGATTTCCTTTCCCCACGGGCTCAGAGCAAATACCTGAGCAAGAATTAACAGATCTACATTTTGACATTCTCAATGGTGCCATTTTTGGGATAGAAAGCACTGGTTCTAGCATTATCCAAAACCTTGAACATTCTCCATTGTGCCGTTTTTGCATTAGAGGACACTGGTCCTAGACTTATTCGAGACATTAAATAGAAGAGGAAAACAGTGGTTAAATACTTGGCTCTAAGGGTTAGTTAGCATAGTGCCAAGAGGAACAAGAATAAAATTAGGGCCTATTCACCAGCCCGAGTGGACCAAGATTAAACTTAGGGTCTATTCACAAGAAGATTGCATAGCATAGAGAAGGGTTAGGTTTGGTCTGAGCCATGCCATCCACTGAACGACACACATGTAACTGGAAAGCAGTGGTCCTTGCAATATTGTTACCGACACCAGCAATACTAGTAACAACGATGATAATAGTATATTCTGCAGAACTTGAAATATCGCATCTTAATGGAAGAGTGGGGGATGGGAGTGATGGAGCTGAGCCAACAAAATCCCCAAAAGACTATGAACAGAATATGACCACGAACATTACTGAAATGGGGGTGGATGTGAATAAAGGGGACCAAGGAAGGTTGTGGGATACATATGAAGGAAATCAATATATTGAAATGCTAAAGCTATATGTGACAATTTTGAATATATCAGATTGCTATGTTTGCACACACATGCCCACGGATGCCACACATAGTTTGAAGTACCACGTACTGCCGGTATCCAAATATGTAGGCTGTGTTCTGATGCGTGACATGTTACTAAGTCAACACAGCATGTCTGTGTCAGTATCGATAGGTGTGACTTCATCTGAAGTACTGGCTGCTGATCCCAGCGGTAGCAATGGCTATAGCTATAGCTATAGCAGGAAGACAACAGACCCTCCTCTCAGACCTAAGAGGGTCCCTTGCATGAATATAAAGCCAACTAAGGGAGACCTAGAGATGTTAAAAGGATTTGACAGGGCTTCTAGGAATGAGGATTGGAGAGGCCGAGCAGGCTGGGATGACATGGTTCAGGGTAGGGGAAGTTTCAGCCCCTCCTGCATCCTTAAGGATGAAAAGATAACACCAAAAAGAATACCGGTTTTGCCAAAAGGAGCTGCCAGAACATGCAGTTTTTCAGAACTGCTGTCAAAAGACAACTGGAAAGAATGCATTTCACTTGGATGCACCTTCGAAGAACAACTTCGAGGGGAGCAGGGATTGTTTGACTGTGAGGATAGGATAAAACAGGATAACAGACATCCTACCCACCAGGAGAGTTCCTCAGATATATATGGGGACCAGCAGCTGTAACCACACCACAAGACTAACTCGAGTTAGGAGTCATGACGAGCCGTCACCAGGTCTGGTAGGTTACAGGGGCCTCTTCTTTGTCTGTGGTCCATGGGCATACTTCTACCTGCCCCCAGGATGGTATGGAAGTTGCTACCTAGCATCCATCATCCCATAGATGACCCACTTCACAAAATTAGTGCCAGCAAAAGAGAAAGTGTTGACACTAGTTAGGGGCAAGAGAACAGCCGAATGGGTAGATAACATATTTACAGGTTTTGGGGCAATGATCCCAGTAGTAGGCAATGTCTTTTCCTCAGTAAGGATACATCAGTTATCCAGGATGATTGAGGATCTAGCGGACTCTACCACTGATGCCTTTGGAAATATAACAGAGGAACTCACCTCCATGAGGGCGGTCGTGGTCCAGAACAGGATTGCTCTCAATATCATTCTGGCCAAAAAAGGAGGAGTCTGTTCCATCCTTCATCAATATCTTCCCAGGCCCAGGCCCAGTGCTGTGTATTCATACCGGATAACAGTGGGAATATGAATAAAGCAATAAAAAAGATCAAAGACATTAGAGATGAGGCCCACGGTATACACACAGGAGGCCTATGGGAAGACATGATGGACTGGTTGGCAGACTGGGGTTCTTGGATACTAAAGGCTATTATAATAGTGGTAGCAGTTTTTTTTACACTATGCCTCCTGATCAAAATATGCCCAGCTTGTTGTACAGTAATTTCCAGCTCCTGTGCCCACTGCATATCCAGGAATGGTGACTCACCGCACCACACCCATAAGGATGAGGATGAGGGACAAGAGATGATGAGCATAGATAGTTTATGATTGGCATATGATTTGGTATCAGATCTGGGAATGATGAAGCGGATATTTCTATGATACCAAATACATTTGTTTCCAGTTCTATAATTTTCTTTGAGCTACTTAAGAATTGACACCAGCAAGAATTCACAAAATGGTCGCACGATTCCATTTTGTGTGTCAGTCAGCTGCAACGTGCAAAGCAATGCAAGGCTTTCCGAGAACAAGCGTTCCAGCTAGCTATTGCAAAACTTCACATTTCCCATCAGTTTCAGCATGACCTGACCGGTCACGTCCGTGCCATGCCCACGTATACGACAAACACATATTTCACCTTTATGGAAAAAAAAACAAGTCTGCCTTTGCTGATGACACGTAGGCAGCAACACCAGACCATAAGCGTGTTTTTGGTCCTTAGAAGGTATCACACCAGGGTTGGCCCTCACTGATTGGTCCAGCAGGACAAAGTCTGATCTGTGTTACGTATTTTGTCATTACCCACCCTCTGAGGCTTGTGCCTATAAAATGTCTCTGCATCGTCATACCAATTGGGCACTCAGTAAGCTTTGCTGAGGTCTCCGTGCCGCACGATCATTTGCATTCTGATTGCATTCTGATTGGGTTCCCAATAAACCTTGCAAACTTGTGTGCTGAGAGAGAATTGTTTATTTCAGTGTTGCCATGTATCCTTTATTTTTTCAGCTTCAACAGAAGACTCTATGTTACTTTATTTTCCAGTTGGCAGGAGATGTGATGATGTAGGTGATGCCTCTGATTCAAGCAGCGCTTGTCATTCAAACAATAGTACTACTGATTCTTCAAATTCTCATAATGCATCTTTGCCTGCCAATACCAGAATTGCAAGGTACCGTAAACCACCAGCTTACCTTAATGATTATTGTTGTGAATAGTATGTTAAACACATTTTTATTTCCATTTCCATGTTTAAAATGTTCTTTATGCTTCTTTCCCTAAAGAAGGAGGTTGTGTTGTAAATGATTTCTCTTACATCATTCACTCTATGGTTACACATACCTTTCTCTATGTTTCTCCCTCCCACCTTCCAGAATACCTGCGTGTATTCTGAGTTCTATGCTCATGTTCTATAATGTTCAGTTGGGAGTTTGATCAGCAGGCATTGGGTTGCTGGCTCCTGTGTTCTATAATAAACTACTCCCATTTACTTACAAGAAGTGTCTGGAGTATTCTTCAACAGCATTCCATTACATTGCATTATACCTTTGCAACGTATACCATCACAATGCATACCACCACATTGCATTTAAGGTAAGTGTTGGATAGTATAGGGGTAATAATTACTATTCTAACTCCAGTGAGTGCAACAGTAGGGTAAGTGTTGGATAGTGTGGAGGTAAAAATTACTATTCTAACTCCAGTAAGGGCAACAGTAGGGTAAGTGTCAGATAGTGTATGGGTACTATGCGTTGTAATGGTATGCGTTTGTTCTGAATCTGCTTTTCACAAAAAAAACAGATCCTAACTGCAACACCCCACTTAGTCTCAGGCAAGACCCAGCATTCACCCAAGGCTGAAGATGTATGTGAAAGCTGTTTGGTTAGTCAGTTGAGCAATCAAGGGAAAAAGACTATCATGAACCGCATTGGCAAATCAAAAGGTCTATTTACAAGTTTACAAGTGGACTTTATTGAGATGCCACTCTGTAATAGCCTTAAATAAATCTTGGTAGTAGTCTGTTTATTTCTCAAAATAGGCTGAAGCGTTACCCACAAGAAGAACAGATATCCTTAAAGTAGCTACATTTTTGCTGAGAGAATTCATTTAAAAATTCGGCCTCCCGACTTCTATTGAGACTGATTGTGGCATTCATTTTAAGAATGATGTGCTACAGATAATTTGTACAACATGTACGATAAAGCAAAGGTTTCATTGCAGTTATTGACCATAATCCTCTGATACTGTTGAGGGGACACATGGCACCCTCAAAAATAAGGTGAGAAACGTTTGTGCCTGAACAGTTTAAAGTGACCGGAAGACTTCCCTTGGTATTGATGAAAATAAGAAATACTCCAAACGGAAGGACAAGATTATCACCCCATGAGATTGTCATAGACAGCACAGTGAGACTTGCACATGTCCCTTCATCTGCATTCATTTTAATACTAATGATATTGTCCTGGGCTACTGTACAGGTCTACCTGATGTGGTGAATTCTGTCTCTAAATCATGTGAATGCATCCACAGTAGATCATAGAAACACTCCTTGTCACAGCTTGAATGCCGGGGACGGGGGAGGGGGGGGGGGGGGTGAAGAAAAGATTGAAAATTATTTAGTGGAAGGTCGAGTCAGAAACTCAAAAATAGAACTTAAGGTACAATTGGAAGTGAGCTAGAGTTTCAGTTTGCAGAAGCCGAGTAACAAATTAAATAGGGTGAAGGTCTGTTGCTGTGCTAAAGAGCAAAGCATAGGTCGCAGCAAGAAACAGACTCGGATCAAAGTAATGAAACTAACACGTTGTAACTGAAAATCAGAGTTGAAAAAAATCCCCACTGGACAAAGGAAATTAATTGTGACAAGAATTGTCAAGCAAAAGCCTGAACAAAATTCAAGATTATGTGAGAGCCAAAGTTCTCAGACTTGCCAAGAACAAGTGACTGACATTAAAGATGGAAAGGCTGTAAACATCCCCAGACAGAGAACCTGTAAGCTGAAGCATTGTGATACAGAATTAAAAACAAAGAGGCAGTAAGTTTTGGAATCAGAAGAGAGTAATATATCGAATAGTAAAAGATCAAGTAGAAAAAGAGTTCCCAATCCAAAGTATGGTTCACCAGAGTGGATGTATTTTGCTATAATCTCAGAAGATGACACAGATAAGGATGAGGATTTCCAACTGAACAAGTGTCATGAATATTATGAGAATTATCAAGATTTAGAACCTAAAGCCGAGGAACAGGAAGAGCCACACTGAGGAAAAAGAGACTTTGTTTAGTTTTGTTGGTTTTCTTTTTATGAAAACTTCAAGAGATAACGAAAAGCTAATTGAGGGTTGAAAAAGACAGAGAGAGCCTTTTGTAGCGGAGCTTAATAATTTTGTTTATGGAACTATATATAACTGTGTATGGCAAGGCAGAGTTTTATAAAATGGGATAGGATGGGATTGTTGGTGAGAGTACATGTGTTAAGATATATGAAGTCAGTGGGGAGTTTTTGACTGGAGGAGGAGAATCTGTGTTAAAGGGAATCTATTATATTTGTGGGAAGACTGCCTATTTTAATTTGCTGAAGAATCAGGTGGGCTCATGTTACTTTTTTAGTTTTTCCTAGAATGTATCATGAGGAAGGATTGAATCAGGATAATGGTTTGAAAAGAGTAAAGAGGAGTTTTAAGTAAATTGATATTTTAGGGGCAATTACCCCTCATATGGGCAGACCTGAGAATGATATGAAGATCAGACATCTATCTGGAATAGTAGATGAGGCTTTCCATAGATATAGCAGGGTCTCTTAAGCTAATGAATGTGGAGATGTTGGCAATGAGGACAATGGTGTTGCGGAATCCTCTCAAGTTCAATATTATCTTGGCAAAGAAGGGCGGAGTCTGTAAGGTAATTGGGGCAAAGAAGGGTTGCTTATGTCCCACACTATAGTATAGAGATTGATTCATATATTACTAACATAACTAATCTGAGATATTAGAAGAATCAGGTGTCTGGGAAATAGTAGGGTCCTGGATAAAGGATTTAGGGAATTGTTTTAGAAAGGTAGGTAAATGGTTAGGTAGTACTGGAAATTGAATTTGGCAAGCTGTTTTAACACCAGTGAGAATACTGCTGATTTTTGCAATTTATTTATTAAAACTAATAAACTGTACTTTGGAAAGATATAGTGATAAGAAAAAGAAGCAATCAGATGATTTAAAATCTTCGAAAAGAAAGAGATTAGAGGACTAGTTTGAGAAAGAGGATTAGTGGAACCTGACTTACCAACAGTTAAAACGATTGGAGGATTCCTTAGAACAAAATAACAGAAGACTTCGAAAGCTGATGTTTAGATTAATAAATAAAGTTATTAATAGGGGTTTTAATGATCATTTGGAACAACCGGAGGGGAATATTTCAAAGCGTCTTTAAAAATATGTAAAATGTGCAAATATTGTGGAAAAATGTATTTGCTTTAGTTTTAATGATGTATAGACTTGGAACTAAAGAATAGATGAGATTACACCTGAAACGAGCTATTTAGTCATATAGAATTCTAGATTATGCTATAAATAATTAGTTCATATTGTCGTGTTATACACCATTAATGTTAAACTGGATGCTGTCTTTTTGTGTTCTATTCAGCTTGCTCCTGCTCATTCCCCCTCCCAATCAGTGTCCTGCTGCAAAGTCATCTTTACTCTTGTTCCGTGGAGATTCAAGCAAATGACGTAAATAAATCAGTATTGTACAATATCATGCTAGAAAGTGTCTACTGCATATGAGGCTTCCATGATATACCCAGAGTATCATTTTCAAGGATTTCCGCTGGAAGAGCAACAGAAGACGTGTGAGTTATTAGAACTATTGTTCACAAGAATGTTTCATTTGTGCTATACATCTCCAGAGTCGTTGATGAGGAAGCAATTCAGGATCTCTCTTACCTTAAGAAATGGGTTAGTGTTTAAATAATTGCATAGTTTTAATTATTACATTATTGTTTCTGATTTGCCGAATGCAACCCTTACCAAGATGGTGGTATTCTGAATTAGCAGAATCTATTAGTAGAATGTGTGGGTTTGCTATAAAACGTTCTGAGTTCTTGTATTTTGGGGAGATGGTCATTATTTTGGCCCATGTGCTTTCTGCGAGCTCCATTAAATTTTTGTCGTAGATGGAGATACTTTACCACATTCAGGCGTAGTATTGAGTAGGTGATAAGTATCAAGCGAGAGAGAGAGGAAAAAGCATGTGCTAGTTCACTTCCCCTGTTGAGTGCGCAAAGATCAACGGGAACTAGCTACAGAGTAGAAGCTCCATGTGTATATTTGTAAATGGAAAAACATTTGTTTCCTAAGCAAAAAACACATGTTTTTCCATTCACAAACATACACATGGAGCTTCTACTCTGTAGCGGTGTATTGAGTAGGTAATACTCTTCATGAGTCAGACACTTAGAATTTTGTTTAGAATAATGCCTACGTTTTATGATTTTGAATTATTTTTCTGTACTTCTGCTCTAAATATTTAATGGCTTATTCTCTATTGTATTGCTTTTAATTTTTCTGTAATAAAAACCTATTTGCTTATTTTTTAAATAGAACTCAGTCCTTTATGTATTAAATATTATATTCTGTTTAACTCTGCTACAATATTATTTTCCCTAAGGTGTAGTGCAATTTCTAACCCCTAGATCAATCGAGGATTTATAGAGCCGAAATAATTTGGTACATATCAGGGTGATACATTTTGGGGTTCAGATCAATATTGGGATTTGACTCCCACAGTGAATAAGACCTTTAAGTAGATGTGGGTGCCGGCTGCATACTGCTGATAGAGGATCATAGGGTTTCTTAGTAGGACTCCCAGATGCTCGCTATGGAGGTAATCGCTGTTGTGAGAAGTTGGCCTGATATGTGATGTCCAGTGTTCTCGTGGGCACCCTGTAGCAGTCCAAACAACCCTTATGGTGATGGTTGTAAAGTCAACCTTATAGACCAGCTATCCTAGTGGTAGCATGGACAAAGCCGTCTTAGGCTAATACTTCAGAGGGCATGTGAAGCTAATTGTTTTACCAATAATAACCCCTTGAATATCAAATGAAAGGACACCACACAAGGTATATATCAAATATATATGTATTTATTACTAACACAACCCCTCTGCACTCTTTATGAGGTCAGAGTTCGAGATACAGCACAAGTTACTCAATAAGCATACTATAAGTTGCAAAATACAATTCTGCCCTAGGGGCCTCATAAACCATATACTAAGTAAGTGGTATAAGAACCACTTCAGAACAGGTGAATAGGCCTAGGGCCTAGGGAATCACTGGGACTACACTGAACCACCACAGGTTAGGAAGTAGGAGTCTCACAGGATGTGTGTGCAGTGTCTAAACACACACGAGGGTTCTCATTGACTTTCAATGGGAACGTAAAGTTAACAAAGTAGTTGATTTTGGACACTTCCGGGTGGACTACGGGAAAACCCAGTTAAAGTAGGACACTTGGATAGTTATAACCCATGGGAGCACCGGAGTACTCAAATTACCTCACCCAGGGAAACCGGGTGCATAGGTGTTCTTTCGTGTCGGGTTTGATTGTAGAATCCTATGGAGACTTGCACAAAGACGCTGCAGACGACCAGGAGGAAGGTGTCCGGTTAGATCCAAGGGTGGATCAAAGCAGTGAAGAACCTGAAAGCAGAGGGGACAGAGTCTGGGTCACTAGCCAGTGACCAGGAAGGAACCAGGCGATGACGAGCTGCAAACAGGTGAAGAAGTGAAACTTGTCTCTGCAGCCACGTGGACCAGGAGGCATCGACGATGACCAGGAGCTGGATACGGACTGTCCCACAAAGGATCTCGCTGTTGGCGGTGTCGTCTTCCGGATTGGAGTCAATAAGCCTTGGCAAATGCAACCCACGCAGGAAGGGAAGATCGGCTTCTGTTCAGACCAGCAAGGTCTGGGGAGCTTCCCCTTTACAGGAAAGCAAGAGCAAGCCCGGAGCAACCAGGCAAGTGGTGTTGTTTTGTAAAGATGTCTTCAGGAGGACCACTAGTCAGCGGGCTAGCAACTGCGAAGACGCGTCAAGGAGAAATGCAGGAGCAGGCCCCACGCGGCACTCGTGGAGTGTGGAGGGCTGAGCTTCGGTGCACTTACGGCTCGGGGTTGGGGCTTCTCAAGTCCCAATGCACAACTTCGCGGACGCCTCAGAAGCTGCACAGTTAGCACAAAGCAGGTACTGCGGGTAGTCCGGTCCCACGTCTCTCGTGTCCACCACAGGTCTCAGCTTTGCTGTGGATGTGGGTCGGGGTCAGAGAAGTCTTGAAGTCCAGAGGCTTCAGACTCCGGCAGGAGCATCGACAAAGCAAACCGGCAAGTCACTGATGGTGCCCGTTTCCACAGGGTGGTCACTCCTTGACCACAAGGGAGATTCTTCAGTCTTCTAGTTACAGTAGAATGTCGAAGGTCCAGAGTTTCGTTTCAGAGTTTCTGTTCAGGATAATCTAAAGTCTCTAGACTCAGCTCCTAGCTGTATACCAATCTAAGGGGCTGGATTACCTGCTAGGTCCCTCCTATGGGTGGAACCTGGGAAGAGGATGGTTACACCCCTTTCCCTTTGTCCAGTTTCGTGCCAGAGCTGGGGCTGGAGTGCCCCAGCAACTGGTTTGAACCGGGCTATGCATGGAGCACCTTGTGTGCCCCAGGCAGTGTCTCATTTCATTCAAACCACCCTGCCCCAATTCACTATAGCCTGTCTGGGGAGGTGCTAGCACCTCCCAAGGCAGGAAATCTATTGTCCAGGCCTCCCTCGCGGGAAGGTCTCTAAGCTGCAGGAGGTCAGACTTGTGTCTGTGGCAGCAGCATCCATTTTGTGATGCTGAGGCTCTGTTTAACTTTAACCGGGTAAAACTACAACTACATGTCTTCTCCCTCTAGAAGGGTGGAATGCTACCCCCGTTGCCAGAACTGGCGAGGGGGGGAGTATTCCAAAGCGTATGACACCTTACACAACATGTTTCGATAAAGCCAAACCAAAGTTAGCATTAACCGCGAGGATTATAATGCACTTAAGAGTATATGGCATGGCTATATCATAGAACAGCTATAAGGACATGGTTCCGAAAGCTGCAGACAGGCTCAGCTCATGCTAGAGCACCATCTCACATAAAAGCAAGCACTCAGCCTTCAGGATTGTCAAGGCCTGCCATAGGAGTGACTTATAGGTATATATATGTCTATATGTAATGGTAGGTATAGGGATACTATACCTAAGCAAGGGGTGATTACACGACCTTGCCCCAGCTGAGTGATCAGCCAGTTGTGTCAATGTGGATGGCCAGCCAGGGGTGGCATAATACATGCTGCAGCCCCTGGTAGGCCTTGGATGCACCTATACCCTGGGTACCTATGGTACACTATACAGGGGCTCATAAGGTGACCCAATATCCAATTAGAGATGTACCTAAAGTACATGGAGTCCATTTTACAGTGAGAGCAGATAGCCTGGGGCCCTGGTTAGCAGGATCCCAGGCCAACTAAGTCGAAAACCAGCTAAACACTAGGCACAAAGTTGGGGTAACCATATAGTCAGATATCCACCTTCCTACAGCTATGAGCTTCGTATTTGTTTTTCCTTCAGCATTGAGCTCTTGGCATGGTTCCCTAAAAAGATGCGTGCCAGGGCAGTCGCGCATATTGTCATTAACCTCCATGAAAGGGGGGCGTGGCTAGCAGCCAAGCATGGCGGTCGTCTTCTAGATAAGCTCCGGACCTGGGCCGCTAAATCCTGTAATATTCTGTTGTAGACTGCAGTATGGGGGCTGTAAGTGAGCCAGCAGATGGCCGGGAGTGACACGAAGACTCGGAGCTGTGTAGTTGTCGAGGAACACAGATACGGGTGGTATTATCGGCCCAGGTGCCTGACTGCGTGGACTGTGGAGGAGAGACGCTTGGGGCCCTGTGCGGGCAGGCTTGGACACCTCCGGTAAGCGAGATTGCTGCCTGCTCCCCTACGGTCCGGAGTTGTGCGCGGCGAGTGCTGGGGCTGGACTGAGAACACAGAGGAGGCGGCGCCGCAAGATTCGTATGTGACGCCTTAGGGTGACCAACCGTCTGTAAATTTCACGGACAGTCCGTAAATTGGACCTCACGTCCGTTGTCCATGAGAGTCCTTTTAACGGACGCCGTTTGTCCGTAATTCTGGCCTTGCGGGGAGCAGCACTGCTCCCTGCGAGAAGCCTACGGCCCCTGATGGGGCGCCTCAAACTCTTCCTCGAGCACAAGAGCAGCCCCACCCCGCCCATTGTCAGTCTGTCTGAGGCCGATTGCCCCATACAGAATGTCAATGGGCCAGTTTAACTAAGCTGTTACACCCTGCTCTCTTTAGCTGTCCTTTTGCCCCCATTGGTCTGCCCTGGTCTTCTTCCTGTGAGTGTGTGATTACGCTTATTAGGCACATGCTGTGAAGACTGCCCTGGAGCAATCTGTTTAATGCCCAGTGTTTCACACAAGTTGACTCCGGCTTGCCAGGGCGGCAGGAGCAGCGCTGATCAAATAATTTGACTAACCTTGCTCCCGCACAATTGGTGCCAGCTGCAGATTCCCCAGGTCACCCACGTCCAGATTTGCCTCCAACACGCTTTCTCGATCCCAAAACGGCAGTTCTTTCCTTTGACGATTATGTTCTCATGTTTTTAGCTTTAATAACTTTATAATCAACTGAAACCACCTTAAGCCTGATGTGATCTGTGGCCTCATGGTTATTTTTAAGAGATGTTAATTCATACTTCCCTGCCCCTCCAAACTGTTCCGCTCTTTCGATCTGTAAACAGTGACCCCCGTGCTCACCAGTTTCAATACACAAATGCTTTATAATTAATCTATCAATGGCTCGTAGTTAAAAAACCCTGATGACGGATGCTCCCTAACTTTCTTGAAGTGTATTGTCTTAAAGGCAATTAGAAGCTTTGGGGAGAAGTTGGTGCTTCTGCGGGACGCTGTGGTTGGTAAACACCTTTGTTGGACTTGGCTGTCTCTTGCGCATTACATGATGCGATCGTTTTAGGTTTGGCCCAACTCATGCTTTCTCAAAAGTTTATCATAAACATGAATTCATACATAGTGAGTGAAACCATAGTGGCTCTGTCTCTTCACAGCAAGTGACAAATCATATGTGCACAACAGCCCAAAAAGGGGTGCCCTTCAGTGCCTGGGCTTTGCACCTGGGCTGCTAGGCAACACCTTTATTTTACTTTTTAATATGTTTGCTATTTTTTCCACATTGCTAAGGCTTGCAGAAGAAATAAATACCATTAGAACATTGGAATGTGGAGCATACATGAATGAAAGGGAGGTTGGAGAGCTGAAAGAATGGATGGATGGATGAGTGAAAAGTTGATGGATTAGTAAGAGCAAGGATGGATCGGTGGGTGAAAGGGTAAATGGTTGGATGGATGAGCGAATGGGTGGATTGGTGGACAAGTGGATGCATGAGCGAGTGAAAGGGAGAATAGAAAAAAGGATGGATAGATGAGTGAAAGGGTGGATGGATGAGAGAAAGGATGGATGAATGAGAGAAAGAATGGATGAGTGATAGGGTCAATTGATTTATTTATGAGTGGGTGGATAAGTGAAGGGAGTATGGAAGGATGACTGGCTAAGTGAAAGGGGAATGGAGCGAGAAAGGGAGGATAGATGGATGAGTTAAACTAAAGCATGGATGAATGATTGGCAGAATGGATGGAGGAATGGGTGTCTGGGTGAGTGAAAGGAAGAATGTAAAGATGTATGTGTGAAAGAATGCATACATGAGTGAAAGGGAGGGTGGAGAACTGGGAGAAAGGATGGATGAGTGTAAAGTTGAATGAGTATATGGATGAGTGACTGGGTGATGGATAAGTAAGTGAAAGGATGGCTGAAAGGGTAAATGGGTGGATGGATGAGTGAGTGGATGGGTGGAAGAGTGGAAGGATGACTGAAAGGTTGGCTTGGATGAAAGGGTAAATGGCTGGATGGATGAGTGGATGGATGGGTGGAAAAGTGGATGGATGAGTGAAAGGATAGATTGGGTGAAAGGGTGGATGGATGATGGATGGATGAGTGAAAGGGTGGATGGGGGGATGGATGAGTGAAATGATGGATGGAGGGATGGATGAGTGGAATGATGGATGGAAGGATAGATGATGGATAAGTTTGCAAATGTTTGAAAATGTTTGGATATGGATGGGCACACAGATGGAAGGACAGAATGAATGGTGAAAGACTGAATTATGGATGAAAGAATTAATAGATGACATAATGTAAATTTGAAATGGTGGATATAAGGAGTTAGATGGAAGGATGAATGGTTAGATCCTTGGACAAGAGAGCTCTTCTGGGGAGGGCTGTGATGACTTATTTGCTTTCTTGGTGCCATAGGAGCTTTAGTTCAAAGTGGGAGGTATTTTAATTTTCTGGCTACTCCCTTGCTTATATGTTACTATTCAGTATTTGCTCTGTGCTTATGTGTGGGATCTATACATCATACATATCACATTTTGAGTGACACCCAACTGCTACTTGAATGTTACACTAATAATTGTAAATGTTTGCATGTTTTGTTTTAGGGAAAGCCTCATAGTGCCATGAGCTGTGCTTGAGATGTATATTGTGCTTGTAGCAAAAGGCAAAGCGTCAAAAATAAACGATGTAATAGTGTATCGACAGTGCCTTCTTTAAGAAAGCTGCAGGGAAAAGCACCTTTGTGACTTCGTCAGCTAATGCAACTCTCTGGAAGCCTACATAAGCAAAGTCAAATTCCATATTTTAATGTCCACTTGCTGAAACACCCATAATGCGTTCCCTATAGCGGGTTCATCACAGCAATCCTCCCTTTAGTTGGCCTATGAGTGCCGCATTACATCTTACAATGGCACTCAGATATGAGATGCTAGTAACAGAGACTATCCAGGCAGATCTTCCTGACCACTTCTCTCACCAAACATGCCTGCTCAGGACCATGAGTTGTAAACAAAATATCGGACTGGACAACCCAGTGCAGTAACCATATAAATAGATTACTATCATATGAAGTACAACAAAAAAACAGCACAGTTGCTCAAAGCTGCACGCATACTGAAAAACCATAAAGTGCACGATTGTCTCAACCTAATCTAAACTTATTTTGACTTGTACTTAAATGGTTGTCTACTTACTCACTTTTATACTATTGTGCAACTTCCTCTAATGTGTCTGTAAGACTTACCTTTTGTCCCGAAGTTTTGTCCTGAATTTTGACCTTGTGTCCTGAATTTTTGTCCTGAATTTTGACCCATTGTCCTGAATTTTTACACTTACCGTCCTGAATTTGCACCCATGCCAGTTGGTCACCCTAGACGCCATTGTGGAGCGGGGGAGCCTGCGACTGGGGGAAGACAGATTAATTGAGCCCGGGGATGAGTTGCGACCTACCCCCCTCCTAGGTCTGATTGTCAGAGGTGGGGAAGCTGGGCGACGGCAACCGACCCTCAACAGTGCCTGAAGCAGGGGCAGTGACGTGCCGTAGTGAATTTGTCTGCACGGCAAAGGTGGAGGTGGTGGATAAGGCACACGCAGCAGTTGCGGCGCACCTTGGGACGACTGGCGGACGGGTGGGCCCCGCTAGCCGCCGGTTTCCTTTCCTTTCTTTCCTGATTGACTTTGATTGTCGCTGCAGAGCCCTCACATGGACAATGAGGAGTGGGGCTTTGCTAATCTCGTGCTGCAGATGTAAAAGTTATAGCCCCCCGAACTGAAGGTGTGGATTGCCTGCTATCCCCTGTCCCCCACCCCCTTGCTGCTGTACCACCCTGCTGCAACTAGAACCTGACCCGGACTTGCAGTGGTGGTGCCATGAGATGTGCAGAGGCCGACACTAGACTGTGCTGTAACAAACAACGACTGGGCTGCTGTGTGGCACTGCTGGAGGTGGACGGAGGTGTCTGCTGGACCACACGCCTTGCGAACTACTCCCGAAGTGTCTAGTAATTGTTACTGCTGCCAGGTGTATTTGCTATCTCTATCCTGACTCGCATGATTTTTTTTTTTTTTTAAACAGAATTTATTAGTTTCGCAGAAAAGAAGACCATTTAAGCCACAATAAAAGGCTGCCATTGCGCAGATGGCTCGTGCCGCCACAGGATAAAAGCAAGCATCTAATACTCATCCCTCCCCCCAAACACCCTACTCTCCCTCCCCGCCCTCGCCCTCCCCCGCCAGTGTGCCCCATTTAGGTCGATCATAAGTATAGCAGCGAGCTACCCATCTGTACAGCCGTGTAACCACCTAAAATCAGATGTGTCAACATGATAAAGTGCCTTCACAAGATAATCAGAGCCCTGTAGCCCCATCCAAAATCGCAAACGCAATCCAACCTGGATCGTCGTCGGGCGCCCCACCAATTCACCCGCATCCCTCAGTCTCACTCAACGCACTCTCCACCTGTCTGGCGCCGGCATTGCCCCCCCCGACTAGCCTCGGTATTCTCCCCTCCATCATCCTCCTCGGAGTCTGCAGATAGGGTCTGCAGTGCGGTCACCAGTGCCTCCCATGCTCTCGCTGACTCTAACGCCTTCTCATTATTCGAGCGTCTAGCCAATTGCAGGCGCAGGGTGCCCTCGCAGCTCGCCCAGGTCAAGATAGCATGGGCCCGCCCTAGACTTCCAATGCATGGTGAGTTCCCGTTTTGCCATGACCAGCCCCAAGTCGTAGAATTTGCTAGAAACTTTGGTACGGGAGGTATGTGGGAACCAAAGCAGCAAACAGGAAGCCATCTCAGCCTCCAGTGCCCGTCCCGTCGCACGATTCAGGCACGTCACCACCTCCTCCCAATAGGGCCCCAATCCTGCACAGGTCCAGAACGTGTCGGAAGTCGGCCCCGTCTGCAGCGCATCTCGGGCACATTGAGTGGGATAACCCAAAGTACCTTAGAATCTTGGCCGGAGTCAGGTACGCCCTATGAAGCGTGAAAAACTGTACCAACTGGAACCGGGCATTGCGCGTACCCTTCCAGGCTCGCCGCAATAGGTGGGGCCACGTCGCCTACGGTATGGGTCTGCCGATGTCTGTCTCCCACTTACCTTTTAAGGTATTTAGTGGCGATAAGTGTTCAGTCGACAGGCGTCTGTAGAGGCAAGTGACGGCCTTAAAAGTGCCCGCCGCCATGGTGACATACTGGCAGCCCAGCGAGGTCGGAGGTTCCTGCAGCCCCGTCTTCCAGCTGCGCTGCAGTCCCACCACCAACGCAGCATGCAATAAATAGTCTCCTCGTGGCAATCCAAACATGTCTTGTAAATCCTGAAAGGACAGCAACACGCCATCTCTATACAGATCTCCCACCATATGGAGGCCCAGCTCCTCCCAAACTGCCAACGCAGTCCAATTACCCCAGTGGGGGAGGGCCGTACACATGCCCAACGGTATCTCCGGGGCATACGGGGAGGAACAACCGACTTGTTTCTGACTCCGATTCCAGCACAGGCGGAGAGTGCGCTCCTCAAGAGTGAGCTGGCTAAGTTCAATCTTTTGTTGGAGAACTATGAAAGACAAGACGTGACGGGGGATCACTCTACCACAGGGTCCCTCACGGAACTCCAGAGCCACCGCCAGCGTAAGCCACTGAAACTGTGCCGCTAGGCAGTACCATTCAAAATCAGGCACCGCCAGTCCCCCATCAGCCCGTGGACGCATCAGGGTGGTGAGCGCGACACGCCGCCTACCTGTACCCCAGATGAAACCCGTAGTCATAGCCCGAAGTGTTCGGATGACCGAGGTCGGAATCCAAACAGGCAATGTGCGGAAAAAGTAGAGCAAGCGCGGCAGCGCCACCATCTTTAAGAGTCTTTTAAATAGGACAAGGGAACCCAGGGCGCAGTAAGCTAAGGACCATGGGTAGAGACTTATTTTCAAAAGACAGCGGTCCTTAGAAAGGAAGGGAATTGAAACAATAAATATAGACTCGATAGACCTATATTGTTAAGAATGCCCAGCCAGACAGTTTAATTACTGTGGGGTCAAGCAATGGGGGTCCTTGCAAAGCGTGAGGATATCTTCACCTCACGCTTTGCAAGGACCCCCATTGCGGAGCTGCACCCTCCGGTTCCCAGATTCTTGGACCAGGGCATCGTTCCCCCTTGACCCCACAGTAATTGGGCAAAATATATCCCTAGAAAGTCACGAGGAGCTTTAGACTTTCTTTAAAGCGACCCTCAGCATAACCGGATTGGGTCTCAAGCTGAATCATTAACCCTTTAGGCAATTATTTCTTGTCCTGAGGATGAACCGATAATATATGTGGTTCGAAACGTCGTCGACAATTAGTACACTAAGTGCAGAGTTAAAACATTATTTGAACATGCATATGTGTACAATGTGGATTATCATTTTTATAATTTTCATTGTTTGATAACCTGTTGTTGCCTGAATATTCCCTCCTGTCTGTCTGTTCCCCAAGTGTGTTGGTTGGACATCGGCTGGTGTCCCACTTCCATCGCACTGTGTGCTTCATTCCCTTGTTTCACACTATTTTCATTAAGAAATTAAACTGTCCGGCTGGGCATTCTTAACAATATAGGTCTATCGAGTCTATATTTATTGTTTCAATTCCCTTCCTTTCTAAGGACCGCTGTCTTTTGAAAATAATACCATCTTTAAGAGTGCCACTCGGCCCGCAACCAATAGAGGGAGAGA
The DNA here is from genome assembly GCF_964263255.1 of Lissotriton vulgaris. Classification (NCBI taxonomy): domain Eukaryota; kingdom Metazoa; phylum Chordata; class Amphibia; order Caudata; family Salamandridae; genus Lissotriton; species Lissotriton vulgaris. The sequence continues at coordinate 362,723,917 of NC_141694.1, forward strand.
GCTCCAAAAGGCCATACTGCCCTTCAGGCCCCTTATCGCCTTGTGCACGTTAACGTCCAAGAGATCAGACTGTTTATGCTAAATACGGGTGCCCAGATAAGATAGGCAGCAGGGTTCCCACCTCAAGTCCTCCCCTGCCGAGGGCTGACGCCCACTTGGGGTCAAATGGAATAGGCAGGTTTTGTTCCAATTCACACATAGGCCCGACAGTCGACCAAACTACTGGAGCAGCGCTCTGGCACCCCGTATTGCCTCGTCTTCACAGGTCAAGAACATCAGTAGGTCGTCGGCGTATAGAGAAATGTAATGGGCCTCTCCACGCAACATCAGGCCCTCATATGATCTCCCCAATCTAGCATGCGCAGCCAACGGCTCGATTGCGAGTGCAAATAATAGCGGGGATAACGAGCAACCCTGCCCCCTCCCGATAGGGTCGGCCTCGTTTTGACCCTGGCGGAGGCCGAGCTGTACAGTAACGCTGTCCTCTGTACAAACTGATCTCCCAAGCCGAACTCTCTCAAGACCTGAAACATGTAGGGCCATTCCACGCTATCAAAGGCCTTTTCAATATCTACTGATAGCACAGCGGCATTCGGAACATCCTGGCAACCCCCCTCCATAACCCGGAGCAATCGACGTATACACGTCGCAGTGTTCCTGGTAGGGATAACGCCTGCCTGATCTGGGTGCACCAAGGTAGTCATGTGCTCCAAAAGCCGGGTCGCAAAGATTTACTGAGTATTTTGTAATCCACCGTAAGCATAGAGAGCGGGCGATACGCTGAACGCAAGCTGTCATCTCCGCCCTTCTTCAGCAGCGGTATAATAATCGCCTCTCTGGCAGATGCAGGTAGCCTTCCCAGATCCCAAGCTTCCCTATATACCAAGAACAGTTGTGGTGCTAGGAGATCTACATATTTAGAGTAATACTCCACCAGGAGACCATCGGTCCCCGGCGTCTTCCGCCTCGCCATGTGCTTGATCGCAGTTCGAATTTCGCCCAGGGAAATGGCTTCCCCCAACTTGTCCCCCTGTACTGGATCCAAACGTTGGAGCTGGGCCACTGAAAGAAAGCCCTGGGTCTCCTCCGGCAGGTCTGGCATCGTGCTGCGGTAGAGCGCAGTGTAGTAGCTAAAGAACTGATCATTGATCTCAGACTGCGAATACACAAGGGCCCCAGTCGCCGTGCCCAAGGACAGGATCGGAGTGCCCCGGGCCGCCCGATTCGCTAGCCATGCTAATAGAGAACCCACTTTGTCCCTTTCTGCATGGGCCCTCACCAGGTACTCCTTGTAGTCAAGACAACGCAGGCGCTCCACCTGAGTGGCCACTGCCTCTCGCGCCTCCAACACTGCTGTCCGGCCGGCCGCATCAGTGTGGCTTGCCCTTTCAGCGCGACGCAGCCGGTCTTCCTCCCGAGTGATATCCCGTAGCAACGTCTTGTGGGCTCCCGCCGTGGCCGAGATGCACACCCCTCTCATCACCACCTTAAACGCGTCCCACTCGTGGGGTCTACTAGACGCCGTACCTACATTTTCAGTGAAATAATGCTCTATGCTATTGTTAACCTCAGCACTAAAAACAGGGTCTTCTAAGGCCGTAGGATTCAATCGCCTGGCGCTGCCGCGTCCACCGCACCGCAATTAAGCAAGGGTTGTGATCCGATAGCGTCCACGCCAGATACTCACTGTGATATACCATGCCCTGGGTTTCCGGTGAGCACAGGATACCATCTATCCGCACATGCAAATCATGCGTTACTGAGTAGAACGAGTAGTCCCTATCTATCGGGTGATGGGCCCGCCACGCGTCTACTAGGCCCCATGTATTCTGACATTCCCGCCGCGCCTTCGCTATCCTATGTACCAGCGACTGGGCCAGTGGAGGATGGGAGCGATCCAAGCCCACATCAGCGACCGAATTGAAATCGCCCCCCAAGAACACCGTACCAGTCAGGAGGGTCGCCAGCTTTCCGGACAGGCGCGAGTGTAGCGATCGCTACCATCAGCAAGACACAAGGTAGAGGATTTCGAATATCCTGTCCATGGCGGAAAAACTACAAGTCCCAGAAGGCCATCCGGCGCTGGGGGTTGGCTCAGTGGGAGGACGTGATATAAGCGCCATCTCCGGAACGTAACGGGGCTTGTCAATCGGATTCCGTATTCGCTCATTGTGGATGAGCCTTCCTTGCTTCAAGTCAAGATTCCAGAGAAACATCGCCGATCAAAAGCCTGCGTGGCCAGATCTCCTAGTCTGCACGACGCCGAGCAACAGCCAGCGTGGTCAGAATTCTGTAGACTGCCCAACGCCGATCAACAGCCAGCGTGGTCAGAATTCTGGTGGAGAACCGTTGGTCCTGTAACCATTCCAGTCGTGCAAGTACCAAGAGGAAGCGGGCTCGCCTCCTCTTTAATTGTTGTGTCTTGTTACTAGTACAATCGGCGTCTTTTCAGCCGCCATTTCTTGTTTACATTCCGGGGAAAACCTTGGTGCCTGTTGTCAGTGGCTACTGACACAGTTTGGTAAATGTTCTAAACATAACCACCAAGATACAGTGGGTTTATTACGTGGAGGTTCCACGTTTTTGTTAATGTGTAATTCAAAGGCTTATTTGAGATTACTAACTAAGTAACAGCGGAGTGACGTTAACTCCTCTGTACTTCTGGTCGCCTATTTGTTGGGTTCTGTAATTTGAGGATTCCTTTAAGGATACATGGGGTGGAGAAACTGGTGAGTATAGGTCAAGAGGGAAGGGATCCTGGGTGCCTGCATATCGTACTGTGGAAGTAATCCTCTCTTCTCTGTCTCCCCTACCTGCAGAGTCCCAGTACCAGTCACCTCATGGTAACAGACCAGACGATATCTGACGTGCCATTCCCCGATGCCAATCTACCTCCCGGCCCCTATTCGTACAGGTCCAAACAGTGGGTTTATTCCATTGTGGGGGTTTGTGCGGAGCGGAGTCGGAAGGACTATCATCTATCGTCTCTGCGGGCCATCGGTAGAAGGTTAGTGGCGCTTGCGTACTCTTGCGCTACCCTCAATCCTGACAGATTGACAAGCCCAAGAATACAGCCCTGCCTAGACGATGGATACAAATGCCACTCTTACCGCCCTGTTGGAGAGTTTTACAGGCCTTCAACAGGAAGTCCAGAATTCCCGGTTAGAAAACCAGGCGTTATATAAAGAGATATCTGAACTACGTAAAGAAGTATCAGATCTAGCCATGAGAGAGCAGGTGGCGAAACCATTGATTCGGCCGGCCACTCTGCAGCCTCCCCCTTCCTTCCAAGCAGGGGGTTCGCTCGCAGCCCCTTCCACTTCTGCGGAGGCCACACCGACTGTACATATCATCCAAAATCATGGTATACCCCTGGCTCCACCCGAAAGGTTTTATGGGGACCCAAGAAAATTTGAAAACTTTTTGAATCAATGCCGTTTGCATTTTCTATGCAAACCTATGGTCTTCCAGGACGAAGCATCCAAAACGGCTTTTCTAATGTCCTATATGGGAGGGAACGCGTCCAGCTGGACTATTCCCTTGCTCGAAAGAGACGATCCCGTTCTACATGATTTTGCTACCTTTTGCATCGAACTCAGGAAATTGTTTGATCGGAAGTCTCACATGTTGTCCTTGGATCATGAATTAATGACCTTGAGACAAGGGTCCCAAGATCTGTTGTCTTACATCACGACATTCAACCGTCTCATTGTAGAAACAGACTGGCCGGCCCAGAAACGGATCTCCTTGTTCTACCAAGGACTCCGGGGGGAACTAAAGGATGTCTTGGCTCAGGTGGTGCAATTACCAACTACCTGTGCGGAGTTAATAGACCTGACTGTCCAACTAGATCACCGGCTATTGGAAAGAAAGGGAGATAGAAGAGGGGGAGATTACCGACCCTCTTATCCTTTATTTAAATCCCGACAGGGGGTAGATGACAAAGCTAAGACACCCGAAGGACCAGAACCCATGCAAATAGGGGGAATACGTGGGCCCCTTTCCCGGGAGGAAAGAGACAGGCGAAGGAGGCTGAAACTCTGTCTCTACTGTGGTAAAGGGGGGCATTTCATCAATGACTGCCGGGCAAGGAATTATGTCCCTGGAAAAAATCCCCTTCCCCGAGGGCAGGCAGTTCTTAGTTCTGATGAACCGGCGGAAAACTGTCGGTCTTAAATCAGGTAGAGACCTCTGGTTTGAGACGACCTCTTGATCCGGTCTCTCCTTTTGTAGCTAATACCTTACACCCTGCAGTCGCACATATGAATGTAAACGTCGCTCTATGGGTTGCCAACCAAAAACCTGTACAGGTAGATGCCTTGTTAGATTCGGGTGCGACAGGTAATTACATAGACCAGACCTATGCCTTTCGTATGGGTATTCCATGTGAGAAGAAAGCTATACCTGAAACGGTTAAAACTGTGGATGGTACCATACTAACGTCAGGCCCAGTAAAATACCATACGTTGGCCCTCGTAATGAGGTTTGGGGAGGATCACTGTGAATATATACAGTTTGACTTGATCGATGCCCCTCAGTTCCGGCTCATTTTAGGCATGCCCTGGTTGACACTACATGATCCGGTGGTGAGTTGGGCTTCCCGTACTGTGAGCATGACCTCTGAATATTGTAAGGAACATTGTCGAGAAGGAATGCATCACGATTTTCCCCTTGTTCCTTCGATCGCAACCTTCTTGGCTCATGAATGTGTGGTGGATGCTTATTGTTGTGCCAGCACTCTTCCTGAAGAGTACATATCCTTTCAGGCCTTGTTCGATAAACAGACCGCTACCCACTTACCTCCACATCGTACCTACGATTGTCGGATTGATCTCGTTCCAGGCGCTGATATCCCCTGTAGTAGGGTGTATGCTCTAACAGAAAAAGAAACGTTGTACCTCAAAACCTATCTGGAGGACAATATAGCATCTGGGTTCATCAGACACTCTACTTCCCCGGCCTCGTCACCCATGTTCTTCATACCAAAGAAGGATTGCGATGAATTAAGACCATGTATAGACTACCGCGCCATTAACAGGGTGACCATCAAGAATCGCTATCCTCTCCCCCTCATTCCGGTATTGATGGATCAGTTGAAAGGGGCGCGGTACTTTACAAAACTTGATCTCCGTGGGGCTTATCATCTAGTCCGTGTGATGAAAGGCGACGAGTGGAAAACTGCATTCCGAACAAAGTTCGGTCTCTACGAATACCGCGTGATGCCCTTTGGCCTCTGCAATGCCCCCGCCGCCTTCCAGTTTTTTATGGATGAAGTGTTGAGGGGGTGCTTGGAGACATTTTGTGTGGTCTATATTGATGACATTTTGATCTATTCCGTGTCTCTAGCCGATCACATCTCCCATGTGAAAATCGTACTGGAAAGGCTACAGCAGAACTCCCTGTACGCCAAACTCGAGAAATGCCTTTTTCATGTCCAACAAGTAGCCTTCTTGGGGTACGTGATTGACGCTCACGGATTCCGTATGGACATGAGTAAGGTGGATGCCATCATTACATGGAAAACGCCACGGAACGTTAAATCGGTGCAAAGCTTTCTCGGATTTGCCAATTACTATCGGCGTTTCATACAAGATTTCTCCAAAATCATCCATCCCATCACAGCCCTCTTGCGAAAGAATGTTCCCTTCAAATGGGGAGTGGACGCCGATTCCTCCTTCCAACTCCTCAAAGAGAAGTTCACACAGGCCCCCATCCTTCGACATCCAGACCCCACGATTCCGTTTGTTCTGGAAACTGATGCTTCTCAGTTTGCTCTAGGGGGAGTCCTTTCTCAACGCCATCCTACCTCTGGTCAACTCCACCCCGTGGCTTACTACTCCAAGAAACTCTCTCCGTGTGAAATCAACTACTCAATCACCGACAAAGAGCTTTTGGCCATCAAAAGAGCATGCGAAGAATGGAGGCATTATCTTTTGGGAGCGTTGCATACGGTGGAAATCATCACAGACCACCGCAATCTCCTGTTCCTAAAGACGGCGAAGGCCTTGACTCCTCGACAATTGAGGTGGACCCTCTTCTTTTCTGACTTTGATTTTGTAATCAAATATAGACCAGGAACTCGCAACGGGAAAGCAGATGTGCTATCCAGGTTGGGTGACGGAGAAACTACTACCTGTACGGAACCCCCTTTTATCTTGCCAGGAGCTGATTCCACGGATAGAGCTATCGCCTTGATCACCTCCGAAGATTTCCTGGACGACGTTCGGGTTGCCCTAACGGACTTCGATATTGCTGACTGGGTACAGAAAGAGCCCGAACATCGATGTGAGAAAGATCACTTGGCCTATCATTTCCATGCCTTATATATCCCCAACCCTGCATTACAACGCAAAGTCCTAGAATGGTCTCACGATTCTGCTTTAGGGGGACACATGGGCATCTTTAAGACTATAGCCATTGTGGAACGTTCTTTCTGGTGGCCTGGGGTCAGAAAGGATACCAAGGAATACGTGCAGAACTGTGCTATCTGTGCACAGGGGAAAGCCAGTCACATCAAACCTCCAGGACTGCTACAACCGTTGCCCATTCCACCCAAACCTTGGCACACCTTGTCCATGGACTTTATAGTAGAGATGCCCCCGTGTGAAAAACAAACTGTGATCCTGGTAGTGGTGGATCATCTCACGAAAATGGGACATTTTATTCCCTTGCCAGGCCTTCCTTCCTCCAGTGAATTAGCCAAAGTCTTCCTCCAACACATCGTCCGTCCACATGGATTACCGAAAGTGCTGATCACTGATAGGGGGACACAATTCACTTCCCGTTTCTGGAAGGCTCTCTGTGCCATATTGCATATTGATGCGCGACTCTCGACGAGCTTCCATCCGCAAACAGATGGAAAAACGGAACGTCTAAATCAGACTTTGGAGCAATACCTGCGGTGTTTCTCTCTACAGAACGCCTGCGATTGGACCGCACTCTAATGGTTGGCAGAGTTCGCTTATAATAACGCGGTACATACTACCTTGGGATGTTCCCCCTTCTTTTGCCTCTATGGATTCCATCCTAACATGCTCCCGTTTGAATGGCCTGCTGAATCTATGGTTCCTGCCATACATGAACACCATGCTCATCTTCGAGCTATACTGATTGAGGCCCGGAATAATCTCGAACATGCTCAAGATTCCCAGAAAACATATGCGGATCGGAGACGTACTCCTGAGCCTGAATATAAGGTAGGGGACAAGGTATGGCTTTCTACGCGTAATCTACATATCAAAGGTCTGACGAAACTGAAACCGAAGTATGTGGGTCCCTATGGCATCTGCGAGAGGATAAACGCTGTGGCCATGAAGCTCTCATTGCCTGTATCATGGACTATACATCCTGTCTTTCATGTGTCACTCCTACGTCCGTGCCTCCCGAGCGTGAGATTGCCTGATCGTCCCCATCCGGTGGAAGTCGAGGGCCACGAGGAGTATGAGGTGAGTTCTGTTCTGGACTCCCGTTTGGTAAGAGGTCGCGTCCAGTACTTGGTGGATTGGAAAGGGTTTGGTCCCGAGGATCGGACCTGGGAACCCTTGGACCATCTGCATTGTCCCGACTTGGTGGAACAATTCCATGAAAGGTTTCCGGGGAAGCCGGGACGTCCGCCGGGACGGCGGTCCACGAGAGGGGGTTCTGTAGCGATCGCTACCATCAGCAAGACACAAGGTAGAGGATTTCGAATATCCTGTCCATGGCGGAAAAACTACAAGTCCCAGAAGGCCATCCGGCGGTGGGGGTTGGCTCAGTGGGAGGACGTGATATAAGCGCCATCTCCGGAACGTAACGGGGCTTGTCAATCGGATTCCGTATTCGCTCATTGTGGATGAGCCTTCCTTGCTTCAAGTCAAGATTCCAGAGAAACATCGCCGATCAAAAGCCTGCGTGGCCAGATCTCCTAGTCTGCACGACGCCGAGCAACAGCCAGCGTGGTCAGAATTCTGTAGACTGCCCAACGCCGATCAACAGCCAGCGTGGTCAGAATTCTGGTGGAGAACCGTTGGTCCTGTAACCATTCCAGTCGTGCAAGTACCAAGAGGAAGCGGGCTCGCCTCCTCTTTAATTGTTGTGTCTTGTTACTAGTACAATCGGCGTCTTTTCAGCCGCCATTTCTTGTTTACATTCCGGGGAAAACCTTGGTGCCTGTTGTCAGTGGCTACTGACACAGTTTGGTAAATGTTCTAAACATAACCACCAAGATACAGTGGGTTTATTACGTGGAGGTTCCACGTTTTTGTTAATGTGTAATTCAAAGGCTTATTTGAGATTACTAACTAAGTAACAGCGGAGTGACGTTAACTCCTCTGTACTTCTGGTCGCCTATTTGTTGGGTTCTGTAATTTGAGGATTCCTTTAAGGATACATGGGGTGGAGAAACTGGTGAGTATAGGTCAAGAGGGAAGGGATCCTGGGTGCCTGCATATCGTACTGTGGAAGTAATCCTCTCTTCTCTGTCTCCCCTACCTGCAGAGTCCCAGTACCAGTCACCTCATGGTAACAGACCAGACGATATCTGACGTGCCATTCCCCGATGCCAATCTACCTCCCGGCCCCTATTCGTACAGGTCCAAACAGTGGGTTTATTCCATTGTGGGGGTTTGTGCGGAGCGGAGTCGGAAGGACTATCATCTATCGTCTCTGCGGGCCATCGGTAGAAGGTTAGTGGCGCTTGCGTACTCTTGCGCTACCCTCAATCCTGACAGCGAGAAAAAGGCCAACTGTTCCACATTCGGAGCATACACACTGCACAGTGCCACATCTCTGCCATCCATACGCACCTGCACCGCTACAAACCTCCCCTCTGGGTCAATCACCGTGGTCAACGGCTGGAAAGGCACACCCGCATGCACCCAGATTAACGCACCTCGTGCATACGCAGAATATGTAGTATAAAACAATTTACGCTGCAGCGCCCGGCCTTCAGATTGAACAATATGGGTCTCCTGCAGAAAAGCTACCTGGATCCCCTTGCGCACTAGATATGCATGCACCTTATATCGTTTCCTCATTCAGTTCAGCCCTCGCACGTTCCAGGAAATGCATTTCAATTCAAGGCGGGTCCCCATAGTGGAGTACAACAAGGCACAACCTATTCCTCTCCCAAGATGGCACACTGGCAACACCCCAATACCTCAAACATCCCCAACCAACCCCCCTCCCTCCCTTCCCCAAAACAGGCTCCAAACTGCAGTTACCCATCCAAACTTAGTCCCAGAAGTGGGAACTCTCTGGCAACTACCAGAGTCTCACACCTAGCATGAGTATGGGGGGGTGTCTCTACACCTGAGCGGGCTAGGCGGTAACAACACCCTACGCTATCAGCGCTCAGCCTCCATTATAGATCCCCTGGGTCCTAAGCACCCCACCCCGGAGGGACCCCAAAGCAAATTCCGACAGCGGTCATCTCCCCTTAGCACAAATAAAACATTAGGAATATGCACCCATCTCGATGACAATCCCTCCTGGCTCTCATCCCAACAGGGCAACCCAAAGCCAGGCCAACACCCCCTTACTGTACACACGCTGGGCAGATAAGAGTCACTCATCCATGAGGCCATCAGCAGTTCCTGGAGTGACATGCGGTAGGGCCAGACTGTCCACATCAGAGCCCTCAGTTGCTAGTTCGTCCGATCCCTGCCAGGAGCCTGATTCCACCACAGGATCTACGTCTACTGCCCCCGGAATGGCGGAGACCACCTGGAGGGCCGCCCGGCGGTCAAGTTCCGTCTGTGAATGTGATGGCGTTCGGGTGGATGCCATGCGATCCCTAGGCTGCCTCCTATGTGGCTTCGGGCTGGTTTTCACCGTCCTCGCCCTCGCCTTCTCCGTCGCCTCGTCGCCATCCCTGCCAGCCCTATATGTTTCCAGCCAGCACCAAGCATCCTCAGGTGAGTCAAAAAAGTACGATTTACCATCCACCAACAGTTTCAGTCGTGCCGGGAAAAGGAGAGAGTAGTGTATGCCCTCCTCGCGAAGGGCCTTCTTGACCGCCAGAAAAGTAGAGCGACTGCGCTGGACTTCATATGAATAGTCAGGATAAATGGACACTGATGCATTATCCACCCGGAAGGGGCCCAGTGCTTGCGCCTTCTGCAGTATAACATCCAGGTCCTTAAAATCTAACAGCCGTGCCACCACAGGCTGGGGAGGGCGGCTGGCAGATGGCGGGCGGGCAGGCACTCGTGGGCTCGCTCCAGAGTGCAAAACTGCGACAGACCCTCAGGGGCCACCACCTCGCGCAGCCAGGTCTCCAGGTAGGCCACCATATCGTTCCCCTCTATTTTTTCAGGCAGGCCTACTACCCGGACGTTGTTCCGCCTGTTGCAGCCTTCAGCATCCTACGCCCTCTTCTCCAGTTGCTGCACCCTGCGCAGTAGGTCCCCCACCGCTGCATCAGTCGCCTTGTGTGCTGGATCCAGCACCTCCAAGGTCAGTTCCGTGGCCTTAACTCTGTCATCCAGTTTGCCATGATCCGCCCTCGGCAGGCCCAAGCTCGCGGACACCTGCGTGATGTTGTGATGCAACGCCTCTGTGACAGGGTCAAGAGGAATTGGCAACAGACAGGTTTTACTTTTAACGGGTTTTATTGTATTGAACAGGTGGTCAGTACACTTCTTTCTTAAAGACGTATTCCGTCGTGGGGATCTACTTCTACTCGGCCTCCTGTGATGGCGCTCGGATGGGTCGAGTCGACGAAACACCTCCGGACTCCGTCGAGGCTTTACGTCTGGTTCCGTCTTGGCTCTCGGTTTAAACAGACAGAAACAGTCTTTCGTGAGTGGGGTGCTTTACATATATACAAGTGCAGGGGAAAAGGAGTGAGGACACATTAACCTGTGTAACTCTCTTGGCGTCATACTAATGGCAGTGCAGGGTAGTGCTCAGGGAAAGGTACACCGGGTCAAGGAGGGGTCAGGTTTAACTAGGCGAAGCGCCCCTACGTCCCACCCAGTTCCGGATAGTATTGCGTACCTGGGATAGCCACACACCTCCCCTGGGTGTGTGGCGGGGCGACTCGTGAAATCGTTGGCCTCCTGGCTTCTCGTCCGTTCTCGAACTTCCAGCTTCTTCAGGCTCCGAGTCGTCCGTCCTTTCTGCCTCCGTCTCCGTAGTCCTCCGCTCCTCTTCCGCTTCTCTCCACACGTCTTCCTCCCTCCGGGTGAACAAGCACACCTGGTGTTGGCGTTCCTCCGTATAAGACGTCTCCGCCTCACCATACAGCCCGCCCATTCCTCTGCTGTTTCCTTGTTAAAGGACCAGTGTCTCTCCTCGGTCTCTGGCGTGCTGTCTGTGGTCTTGGCGTTCTGTGAAGGGTAGAAGAGGGGAGTTGAAGGGGAAACAATGTCCTGTACTGGCAGTGGCACTCTGTTACACACCTCCCCCCTTAGACACTCACGATCGGTGAGTGGGTGGAGTGATAGAAAGACAGCCCCAACGGATCACTGAAATAATATCGAGGGACAAAATATCGACTTGCAAAAATATCGTGGACAAAATATCGACAGTCAAAATATCGAGTTTGTATCTACAAACAGGTAAGTACAAAAATATTGAGTACAAAACATCGTTTACAATAATATAGATGTAAAAAATATCGACTTTATTAAAAACAGTGTTAAATTAAATTAATATTCAAATTTAATTACTAAAATATACTTAAAAATACTTACATTAACTTATAATAATTAAATAAATGAAAATAATAAAAAAAAAATTACAATCTTATTTGTTAAAACATATATATATAGTAACATACTATAATTAAATAAGATACTATTATATTACCGTACGATACCAGAAGTGTAAAAAATACTATTCCCACTCCAAAGAGTGCAAGCGTAGGGAAAGCGTTGGATAGCGTAGGGGTTAAAATTACTATTACCACTCCAGTGGGTGCAACAGTAGGGAAAACTGACCCTGAACCCTAAAAATACCCCTTTACCCAAAAACCCAAAACTGACCCTGAACCCTAAAAATACCCCTTTACCCAAAAACTGAAAACTGACCCTGAACCCTAAAAATACCCCTTTACCCAAAAACTGAAAACTGACCCTGAACCCTAAAAATACCCCTTTACCCAAAAACTGAAAACTGACCCTGAACCCTAAAAATACCCCTTTACCCAAAAACTGAAAACTGACCCTGAACCCTAAAAATACCCCTTTACCCAAAAACTGAAAACTGACCCTGAACCCTAAAAAAAACCCTTTACCCAAAAACTGAAAACTGATCCTGAACCCTAAAAATACCCCTTTACCCAAAAACTGAAAACTAACCCTGAACCCTAAAAATACCCCTTTACCCAAAAACTGAAAACTGACCCTGAACCCTAAAAATACCCCTTTACCCAAAAACTGAAAACTGACCCTGAACCCTAAAAATACTCCTTTACCCAAAATTAATTAATATTATTTAATTACCAATTAATTATTAATTAACAATAACAATAAAGTAAATATATTAGCACATTAGCTGAAATTAATTTAATTTAATAATTAATATTATTTTTTCCCAATTAATTAATTAAAATTAACTAAAAATATAAATATATTACTCTAATTAATGTAATTAACTAATTAATATTATTTAATTACCAATTAATTACTAATTAAAAATATGTACAAAATATATTAATTAATTAACTAATTAATATTAATTAATTACCAATTAATTATTAATTAAAAATATTTACAAACATATATTAATTAATTAATTATTATTAAATTACTCCCCACCTTTACCCCCTATTAACCCAACATCCCGCTCCTAAACATTAACTACAATTTATATTACTATTAATAATTTTTTTTTATTTTTTTAACCTTTTTTCTACATATTATTGAAATTTTTTACTTTGACTATTTATATATATTTTGACGATATTTTTGTACTCGATATTTTTTTATCATTATTTTAATCGATATTTTGACCAACAATATTTTTGTTATCGATATTTTATTATTATCGATATTTTTAACTCGATATTTTGTCCATTCGATATTTTTGAGTCGATATTTTGTCTGTGCACCAGCCCCAACATTGTCTACACCTTTACGATGATGTATAGTGAATTTATAGGGCTGTAGAGACAGAAACCATCTTAAAACCCTGGGATTGTTCGATTTGTTGCGAGCCATCCACAACAGGGGGGCATGGTCTGTATACAAGGAAAACTTGTGTCCTTCCAAATAGTATGCGAGTTTCTCCACTGCCCATTTATGGCGAGGCATTCTTTTTCTATTGTTGCATATTTTAGTTCACAGGGAAAAAGTTTTCTGCTTATATACAATATGGGATGCTCATGATTGTCTGATCCCATCTGGGAAAGCACCGAGCCAATGCCATAGTCTGATGCGTCGGTGTGCAAAATAAAAGGTTTGGAGAAATCTGGAGATGTAAGAACTGGCGTAGAAGTGATTATTGACTTCAATTTATGGAAAGCATCCTGCATCTCAGTCGTGAGCTTAATGGGAGTTGTTGATTTCCCTTGTTGTTTCAGAGAATCAGTGAGTGGGGCAGCCACATGAGCAAACTGAGGTATGAAGCGTTGGTAGTATCCAACCAACCCTAGGAAGCCCTCATTTCTCTTCTGTTCGTAGGGAAGGGTGTATCAGCAATGGCCCTTATTTTTTCTATCTGCGGCTCAATAAGACCATGTCCGAGCAAATAGCCCAAGTATTTTACTTTCTGAAAGGCCACTTTGGATTTTTTTGCATTGATTTTCAATCCGGCTTTCTCCAAGACTCTGAAAACAGTGAGCAAGTGTGACAGATGGGTGGACCAATCAGGGCTATAGATGACAATGTCATCAAGATATGCAGAAGTGAAGTTTGTCAACCCTTTTAAGACAGTGTTCATTAGGCGCAGAAATGTGGCAGGTGCGCCGTGCAAACCAAAAGGAAGTACCGTAAACTCGAAGTGGCCATCTTCAGTTGAAAAAGCAGTTTTTTTCCTGTCATCCTCTCTGAGGGGCACCTGCCAGTACCCCTTCGTGAGGTCAAGCGTGGTGATGTATTTGGCATCCCCCAGTTTTTCAATAAGTTCGTCTACCCGAGGAATCTTATATGCATCAAACGTCGTGATTTCATTAAGGGCACGAAAGTCCATGCAAAAACGTCGACTTCTGTCGGGTTTTGGAACCATTACAATGGGGCTAGACCAGTCGCTCTTGGAGGGACGAATAACGCCCAAGTCCAACATTTCGTTGATTTCCTTTCTGATGGCGGCTCGTCTTGCTTCCGGGATTCTATAGGGGCGTATCTTCACTTTTTGACCAGGAGGTGTGTCAATACAATGTTCTGCCAGTGTTGTTCTACCTGTCTCAAAAGTATGTCTTGAATGTTCTTTTTGTTGTTGACTACTAAGTTCATCATTAAGAACCAATTGATCCCGAGTAGTGGAACTTCGTTGTGGCTCTGAGACCATGTGTACTCCAGCAGGTAGTGGACCCAACCACTTCTTGAGCAAATTGATGTGATATGTTTGCTGTTTGGTCGGGGTCACTTGCAATTTATAGCTTGTTCTTCCAATTGTATCAACCACTTTATAGGGTCCGACCCATTCAGCCCGAAACGTTTGTGTTGACGAAGACGGAGAACCAGAGCCCAATCACCCACGATAAGTTGTCTCCATTTCTTTCCTTTATCATAGGCGGTTTTCTGATGTTCTGACTCTCTTCTAGTTGAGACGAAGCCAACTCTCTCAATTTACCCAGTCTGGATTTTAGACTTCTGGCATAGTCTAGAGTGGCAGCCGTTTCCTCCGGAGTCTCATTTTCCCAAGCATCTTTGGTCATCTCTAGGAGAGAGCGTGGCAGACGACCGTACAGTAGTTAAAAAGGTGATATTCTCATACTGCTATGTTTCTGACCCCGTATCGTATATAAGGCTAGGGGCAGCATCTGGTCCCAATCGGACCCGCTGACTTCCATCATCTTCCTGAGGGTCGACTTCAGGGTGCCATTGTATCTTTCCACCAGATCGTCCGTCTGAGGGTGGTATACAGATGTGCGAATCTGGTGTATATTCAGGTTGTGGCAAATTTCTTTCATCAATTTTGAAACAAAAGGCGTGCCCTGATCCGTTAGGATTTCCTTGGGGAACCCCACTCGACTAAACAATTCAATCATTTTCTCACCAACTTGTTTAGATGTAGTGGCTGTCAATGGAAAAGCTTCGGGAAACCGTGTAGCATAATCGACTATCACGAGAATGTGTTGGAAACCTTTTCTGGTCTTGGGTAAGGGTCCAATGAGGTCCATTCCGACTCTCTCGAATGGTTTACCAATGATAGGTAAGGGCTGTAACGGTACTGACTGTGGTTTGGTCATGTTTTTCTTTTGACATATTCTGCACTCCTTGCAGTACACAGAGGTGTCCTTATATATTCTCGCCCAAAAGAAATTATTCAAAATAGTTTGTGTCATTTTCTCGGTACCTGTATGTCCTGCAAGCAAATGACTGTGTCCAAAAAATAGAACTTGGTCCCGAAAAGATACAGGTACCAGGAGTTGTAGAGGATCATCTGGTTTACCTCGTCTATACAATAGACCGTTTTGTATTACAAATTTAGGATATACATTGCTATCTTTATCCTGATTTGCATGAGCCTGTTCCCAGGCATTGAAAAGGGTAGCATCGTTGATTTGTGCAAAATTGAAACTTTTATCCAAGACCCACGGATCTGGGGAGAGTAGCGCTGGAAATGTATAATTTTGCTTGTCAGTTGAACCAAAACCTCCTGTACCCCGTTCTGTCTCATCTAGCATATGTAGTTCCTCCAAAGTGGGGTATGATACTTGCTCACAAATCAATTGTGCTAAACGATCACCTTTCTTTATTTGAAACTCTTTTTTTCCAAAGTTAAAAAGTATGATTGCCACATTTCCTCTGTAGTCTTCGTCAATGACTCCAGCTCCTACATCAATAAAATGTTTTGCTGCTAGTCCAGAACGTGGAGCGATTCTTCCGTAGCAGCCTGAAGGCACGGCAATTTGAATGTCTGTTTTTATGAGTTCTTTTTCTTGTGGAGGGATTGTATTGTCATAAGCACTGTATAGGTCATAACCAGCTGCTTTACGAGATCCCTTTGTAGGTGATGTGGCATTTTCAGACAGTTTATGAAGCGTAAGATATCACCATTTGCTTTTTTATAGTTATTTTCTTTTGATACCAATTTTGGTTGAAAAACTCCTTGAGGTTGATTGTATGAATTCTGTCCCAAAGTTTTTTTAAACATTTGTAAAAACCTCGGGTTGTCTGTCCCAATAATCAAGTCTTCAGGGAGAGTTGCAAGGACTCCTACCCTAATAGTATGAGGTTTTCCCAGGGTAGGTTGGATTGGTACGTCGGCCAAAGAGTAAGGCTTAACATCCCCATGTACGCTCTTGATATTTACTTTCTTTTGGGGAATCTACTGATCAAGGGGTACATGCTGTGATTGAATAACTGACTGTTGACAGCCTGAATCTAGGAGTGCTTGTACAGATGAACCATTCACTTTAACACTTACTCTGTATGTAGCTCCCATTTCGGCGGAATATAGCACAGCTCGGGGTAGATAGCCCACCTCCATCGGTTCTTCTTGACTTCTCCTCTTTGGCCATAACCGGGCGATATGACCCCAGTTACCGCAGTCAAAACATTGTGGTTCTGATGGTCCGGTATGTTCCGTTCTCCATGTGCGAGGATGGGAAGAGTCTACTGGTCGCGGTACACGTTTTTAATTTTTTTGATTTGGTTTGAAAGATTTTTCATGGTCCCAACTTGGTTTCGTATTTGTCTTGTCAAACTTTTCATAGTCCCAACTCAAATTTTTAGGTTGGGCTCGGGAAAATGTCGAAGCCATTTCGACCGCTTGATTGGTTGTTAAGTTATGGTGTTGTCTAAGCCATTTTTGCGTTGCATAGGGGAGAGCCTCTAGAAACTGTTCCAGGTATATACGATCTAGTATTTCTTCTTTACTGCTGGTTGCTGGAGTGAGCCACTTATCGGCTGCCATTTTTAATCTAACAAAAAGAGTTTTTGGATTCTCTCCAGGATTTCCTCTTTCTTTTCGGAAGCGCAGTCGATAGGCTTCAAAAGCTTTCTTCCATATCTCTCGATCAGCTTGTGCTGATGTTAATTGTTGTTCTACTACCCACTCAAGTCTCTCTTGACCCTTCGCTAACTGTTGAACGACGGTTTCCATCTTTTCTATACAGATGGTGTCAGTGCCCGCATTCTCCACCACTGTGACAGGGTCAAGAGGAATTGGCAACAGACAGGTTTTAGTTTTAACAGGTTTTATTGTGTTGAACAGGTGGTCAGTACACTTATTTCTTAAAGACGTATTCCGTCGTGGGGATCTACTTCTACTCGGCCTCCTGTGATGGCGCTCGGACGGGTCGAGTCGACGAAACACCTCCGGACTCCGTCGAGGCTTTACGTCTGGTTCCGTCTTGGCTCTCGGTTTAAACAGACAGAAACAGTCTTTCATGAGTGGGGTGCTTTACATATATACACGTGCAGGGGAAAAGGAGTGAGGACACATTAACCCGTGTAACTCTCTTGGCATCGTACTAATGGCAGTGCAGGGTAGTGCTCGGGGAAAGGTACACCGGGTCAAGGAGGGGTCAGGTTTAACTAGGCGAAGCACCCTTATGCCCCACCCAGTTCCGGATAGTATTGCGTACCTGGGATAACCACACACCTCCCCTGGGTGTGTGGCGGGGCGACTCGTGAAATCATTGGCCTCCTGGCTTCTCATCCGTTCTCGAACTTCCAGCTTCTTCAGGCTCCGAGTCGTCCGTCCTTTCTGCCTCCATCTCCGTAGTCCTCCGCTCCTCTTCCGCTTCTCTCCACACGTCTTCCTCCCTCCAGGTGAACAAGCACACCTGGTGTTGGCGTTCCTCCGTATAAGACGTCTCCGCCTCACCATACAGCCCCGCCCATTCATCTGCTGTTTCTTCGTTAAAGGGCCAGTGTCTCTCCTCGGTCTCTGGCATGCTGTCTGTGGTCTTGGTGTTCTGTGAAGGGTAGAAGAGGGGAGTTGAAGGGGAAACAATGTCCTGTACTGGCAGTGGCACTCTGTTACAGCCTCCCTCGGGGCTGTGATGGCTTGTAGGATCTGCTCCAGCTGTTGCTGTTGTAGCCCCGGTGCCTGCGCACCAGCAGAGTCCTGATCCTGGCCCACCGACATCTCCTCTACAGGATCAGGAGGTGAGCCCCCCTTTAGTGCCTTTGGCTTCCCCATGGTCTCACAGGCCCCTTGCGCTCCTCAAGGCCGTTCGAGCGGTGGTCGCACAGTGCACACTTATCCTTGGCAGCAAGAGAAGCACGAGGCCAGACCTCCACTCCACACCAGGCCAGAGTTGTAAGCCTGTACCAGCCACCTCACCGCCAGGCCGCCCTTGGGATAGTTGGGTGTTATAGAAGCGAGGCGTGGTCCCCCGGTATCCGTCTCATCGATGGTACCTACGGTCCCAAATTGTTAAGTTACCGCTACTGTGGGGTAGCCGCTGTCGATCCACGCAGTCCCGAGGGGGTGTCACCAGCTCTTCAGGCGACCATAATCCGGGGCCGCTCTGCCACTCCAGGCCTCTCCTGCCTGGCCCCAGCCGGGTCGTGCTCCATGCCGTCACAGCTCAGCACCAGGCAGCAGGGATATCACTCCCGCCGGGGTGACCCTCACAGACCCCAGCGTGGGATCCCTGTTTGCAGATGAAGGAGGATCCGGGCACAGCCGCGATGAATCGCCGCCCCCGTTCGCCACCCGGTCTCTGAGCGGGCCATCAGGCAGCCAGGGTCCAGTCTCAAAGCCCCAACGGCTGGCGAATCGGTAGTTGTGGGGAGTCCCACAGCCATCCGTGTCTGCCACCAATGAGGGCGACCCCCGCAGCGACAGACAGCAGTTCCGCTGTCTCTCTGCCGCCGCCGCCGGTCGCGGCAGGAAAAGTCCGATCCGGCCGCAGGATGGCCGCTCCGCCTCCGTGCCGGCCTCCTGGGTACGCGAGGCCGGGGACGATGTGCTGAAACCAGGCCTCACCAATATGGCCAAACGGCCGAGAACAGGCCCACAATGTCTCCGCCGGCGGTATCGGGCTCCGCCGGCACCCTCCGATCAGTGCGGCGGCGTCTCTGTAGCTTAGGGAGCCCCTCCAGGACCCAGGCGCCGTCCCCCAGGTATATTGCAGGATAAATCCAGCAAGGCTGGCGCGGAGCTCCGAGCTCAAGCAGCCACACCAGTCTGTGGTCAAGCCACGCCCCCCCTGACTCGCATGATGGGGCGAAACAGAGCGAAGCAACAAGATCAGGGAGGCCTTAGACTCTGTCCCGGACACCACGGAGAACGTAGATGCGCCGCTCACGTCTGGGTGTATCCCGCCTACTGATGTACCCGCACCTATGGACAAGCTAGAGCTGATCTTACAGGAGGTGAGGGACTCCAGGAGCATGATCGAGCTGTAAATTGGGACCCTGACCACTGGCATTACTTTGCTACGGGCAGACCGCACGAAACTTGCGGATAAGGTGAAGGATACCGCTACGTCGCTGGAAGGCTTAGCACCACGCCAGGCACAGAGTGAGACCCACATTAAACAACTACAGGACCAGTTTGTCACCCACCTAGACCGTGTGGAGGATGCGGAAGGCAGAGCTAGGCGGAACAACAATCGCATCATTGGCCTGCCAGAAAGAAGTGAAGGGAATGATGCAACAAGCTATATGGAACAATTGTTCAAAGACCACGTCACGACGGAGGGACTTTCCACGCAATACTGAATTGAACGAGCGCACAGAATACCTACCGGGCGACCAAACCAGGGGCTCCCCCATGACCTCTTATAGTCAAATTGTTAAACTTTCGGGATAGAGACACTCTACTGCAAAAGGCTTGCAAACTGCCTCAGATACAATTTGAGAATGCTAGAATATCACTGTATCCCGGCTACACTGTTCTGGTGCAAAGACAGCATTCTTCCTTCCTTGCGGTTAAGAAAGACTTAGAGACTTAACCTGAAATATGCGCTTCTCTTTCCGGCCTGAACAAAAAATTTGCACGACCAAAAACCTTCCTTTTTTTAGAGTCCTGGAGATGGAGATGACTGGCTGGAGGTGATGGAATTGACCAATGCTGCAACATCTGCCTCTCAATCCACTGCAAAGACTCGGAACAGTCCTGTTGTACCCACTGGTCACTGGCCTGCTACCGTTCCCGGCGAAGGTCATCTAGAAAATCGTCAACATGCAACTGGCCCGCCACCTGGAAGACAACAACATCTTGGACCCGTCCCAGTCCGGGTTCAGACGAAACCACAGCACTGAGACAGCCCTCATCGCCGCCACAGACGACATCAGGCACCAACTAGACAATGGCAAAACATCAACCCTCATCCTCCTGGACCTGTCAGCCGCCTTCGACACGGTCTGCCATCGCACTCTAAAGACAAGCCTCCTAGAAGTCGGAATCCAAGAATAGGCCCATGAATGCACCGCGTCCTTCCTCTCCGGCAGAACCCAGAGCGTTCACCTCCCACCCTTCCGATCCGAGGCCACCGACATCATCTGCGGCGTCCCCCAGGGCTCATCCCTCAGCCCGTCGCTGTTCAATGTCTACATGTCCCCCTCGCACAAGTGGCCTGCCAACACGACCTCAATATTATCTCCTACACTGACGACACCCAGCTCATCCTTTCCCTCACCAAGGACCCGCACACCTCCAAAACCAACCTCCACGAGGGGATGAAGGCCGTCGCCGACTGTATGAGGAACAGCCGTCTGAAGCTGAACTCGGACAAGACGGAGATACTCATCCTCAGACCCACCCCCTCAGCCTGGGACGACTCCTGGTGGCCGACCACACTGGGAACAGCACCGACACCCACCGACCATGCACGCAACCTAGGATTAATCCTCGATTCCTCCCTCTACATGTCTGAACAGGTCAACGCTGTCTCCTCCTCCTGCTACAACACCCTCTGCATGCTCAACAGGATCTACAAGTGGATCCCGACCGAAACAAGAAGAACGGTGACACAGGCCCTCGTCAGCAGCAGACTGGACTACGGCAACGCACTCTATGCAGGAATCCCAGCCAAACACCTACGACGACTACAACGTATCCAAAACGCCTCCGCCCGACTGATCGTCAACGTCCCCCGCCGCAGCCACATCACACCCCACCTGAGAAACCTACACTGGCTCCCCGTCGACAAAAGTATCACCTTCAAGCTTCTCACCACGCACACAAAGCACTCCACAACGCCGGACCAGCCTACCTGAACAGCAGACTCAGCTTCTACACCCCCACGTGCCAGCTCTGCTCCGCCAGGCTCACCCTCTCCGCTGTTCCCCGCATCCAACGAACAACCTCAGGTAGCAGATCCTTCTCCTACCTCACCCCCAAGACCTGGAACACCCTCCCTACCCACCTACGGCAGACCCAAAACCTACTCACCTTCAGAAGACTCCTCAAGACATGGCTCTTCGAGCAGTAGCGGCACCCCCTTACCCTAAGCGCCTTGAGACCCTCAAGGGTAAGTAGCACACTTTACAAGTACTCTGATTGATTGATCACATTGGACCCCTGCGTGGACATATCTCACTTCTCAGCAGATACAAAGAAACAAATCGCAGGCGATTGCCGCAGCAGCAACCTTTACATATGCCACGAGACCAGAGGCCAAGACCTCCTCCGAAGAGGAAGAAACGCACAACATGGACTCGGAGGGCAGTGTGGCCCTTTTTCCTTCTGCAACCCCACAGTTAATTAATGATTTATACTGCTAAAGTAGCCGCTACTCGCACTGTGCCTCCAACTGCATGATGACTCTGTAATTGGTGATGGAAATATGTGTATGATTATTTGAGTAGTAACATGTTTGTATGGCCCAGGTTCCGTGGTAGCTTACATGTACTGTTGAAGCGAAGGTCGCGCCACTTGGAGAGAGCTAGCGATGTCCCCCACATGGCAAACGCGCTTTACGTAATCATTATGTTCTTAATCGTTCCGTTGGGTTACATGGTCCGTTATTGTTTTTTGACCAGACCGAGTATTGGGGTTTTGGGTGAGGGTCGGTCCCACGATAGCTATAGATCTAGATAGGCTATGCAGCTTGAGAACTACGCTAGTTTTTAAGCGAGTCCTACCTACACCGCGATGCATACCCTGGGAAAAAACATCATACTAACATGGAATATAGTCGGGGCATGGTTTCGGTGCAAAAACGCCATAGAGGGCATGGGCAACTGCAACACCGCAAGGCAGAGATCGTATATCTACAAGAGTCTCATATGGTGGACAGTGAGATGGTGAAACTCCGTAAGAAATGGAGAGGGCACATTTTTTCTACTACGTACTCCAGCTATGCGAGGGGAACTACAATTTGGGTGAGGCATGGAGTGGCATTCTTAGCTTTGGAACAGAGGATAGACAAACAAGAGAGGTACATATTTGTGAGAGGAACGTTGGATGGTCAACCTGTGGTACTTGGCAATGTATATGGCCCAAATTTTTATCAAGATAAATATTGGGCTATGTTAAAATGGCATTGGCTGGGTGGGAATCACATGCATGGATTGTAGGGGGTGATTGTAATGCACCCGCCCCTGCATGGCGCAGGAGTTTTTAAACAGGCTGAGGCGCTGGGCAGATGGGCGGATGGGTGGGAACTGTGTGATGTCTGGAGGATGCGACACCCAACACACAGGGAATATTCCTTCTATTCCCCCGTCCACGTACTCCACACGAGGATAGATAGAATATATTGTTCCAACAGGATTGCTATGCAGGTGCCCCAAGCTACATATTTACCTAAGACGTTTTCCGATCATAACCCGCTGGAGATTGTTCTCACCTGGGGTAGGGTACCCACTCCGGTTCCCATGTGGCGTATATGGCCGCAGCTTTTGGAAGACTCTGTCTTCCGAACTGATCTGCTAGATACCATTGAGAATTATTTTGCAAAAAATAGTAATACAGCGTCGACTAGACTGATTGAATGGGACGCTTTCAAGGTCGTGGTTCGGGGGAGAGCAATTAGCACGACTGTGGGAGCCAGGTAGGAACTTCACAAGTCCCTACTAGAGGTGGAACATGCTATGGGTAGGTTTAGACGCAGTGACTGATGAGACCAAACGGGCCCCACTTCAGGAGGCTAGAATTAAACACGCAGAGCTCCTAGAATCTCTGCGTGTCATTGATTATCAGACATACTCGCGGCGAACTCACACTGAAGCGGATAAGTCTGGAACTCTACTTGCCAGGTTGATCCGAGATATCCCTACAGCGGTGGTTATAAATGGGATACGTACTTTAGAAGGGGTTAGCACCATTACTCAAGGAGATATCAATGCCGCCTCCCGTCAATACTATGCCACACTAGACGGTTCATCGGATCACTACGCGATGACCCACTCGGAGACCTTCTTGTCCAACCTCACATACCCGCAACTCACGGCAGCAGCTGGGAAAGGATTGACAGGGCCCATTACCAAGTCTGAGATTAGCGTTGCCATGAAAGGACTGCCGCGTAACAAAACCCAAGGGCTGGACGGTCTTCCAATTGAATTTTATGCTACGTATGCAGATTCACTAGTGCCTCAATTGGAAATACTGTATAACACAGCACTGGAAAGGGGCTCTCTACCACTCACCACGGCGCAAGCATTGGTAATATCACTCCCAAAAGCAGGAAGGGATCCCACAGATATTGCCAGCTATCATCCGTTGTCCTTATTAAACACAGAGTATAAAATACTGAGTAAGGTGTTGGCCAATAGAATACTGCCCTCTCTGTCCCAGCTCATCCATGTAGACCAAACCGTTTTTTTACCTGCACGCAGCACATCACTGAACACTAGAAAGCTCCATTATCTCATGACTGAAGCGCCGAAACAGTATCATCATGCGGGTTGGAATTCCCTGGATCTGTGGCAAGCATTTGACTCCATTAGATGGGACTATATGTTCCAGGCGCTGGGGAAATTTGGGATTCCGGAAAGCTATATTTCCTGGTTGCGCCTCTTATATGATGCCCCCACAGCGCGTGCCCGTACTGGCAGCCTCATCTCAGCGGAGTACTCTATACAAAGGGGGACAAGACAGGGCTGCCCTCTATCGCCTCTTGTCTTTATACTGGCATTGGAACCACTGGCCATAAGGATGTGCCAAGATCTCCTTGACAGGGGTATATCGCTGGAAAATACGACGCATCTTTTCTCTGCGTATGCTGTTGATATTATTCTCTACTTGCACGCTCTCCGTCTACCCTTGAATCCGATCCACAAGGTATTTCGCCATTTCGAAATTATTTCAGGCTTGGCCATTAATGTTGCAAAGTCACACACTTTTTTCTTCAAAGACCATGAAGAGATCACGGACGTAGAATTTGGAGATACCGGGCTACAGGTGGCACCGCACACATTCAAATGCCTAAGTATTCAGGTCTACCGGACTCATACGGACATGTTGGACGTAAACCTATACCGTGCGCTTACAGCCTTGCGGTCCAGCATCACTTTCTGAACGTCATTGCCGCTGTCTGTCATGGGTAGGGGGGCTTTGGCAAAAATGGTGGTTCTACCGAGACTGCTATACTATTTCACTAACCCACTGATGGTGCCACATTCTACGTTTGGGTTGATGAACACTTTGCTTATTGATCTTTTCTGGGGCGCTGGCAGAAGACGTATTAGTCTGAAGAAATTGCAATTGGATAGAAGTAGAGGGGGCCTGGACGTTCCGCACTTGCGCGCTTATTACTACGCATGCCAATTACAATGGCTGACATATTGGACAGAGGGCGCAATTTACAGGCTATAGGATACACCGAGGCGGATATCGATCATGGTGCGTTACATACTTTGCTGTTACCTAGTGGAGTGATCCCGAAGGATCCTCCCCCCTCTGCTGCGAACAGCACTCCAATGTTGGAAAGCAGCTCTGCAATATACACATGTACCCCCTGCATATGCGGGTAACTTCCCACTACTGGTTATTCCACTGAGGGACGGCAGGCTTACTAAGTGCAAGATAGCACCGTGGCTAGATGCAGGGATTAGCACAGTAGCGGATATGTTTGGAGAGGGAACGCTGCTAGATAATGACACATTTGTTAATGAAACGGGAGCCCCAGCGCACTTATATTTATTGCATGCTGCACTGTTCAAATATATAAAGAATCACTGGGCCCCGCAGGGACAGGAACCCCCCACTCACGACTTGGTCAAAATGCTTTACTATATGGGCAGAGGCAGACACCTTATTAGATGGCTTTACACTGGTTTGCGCTCACATACAATGATTGCTCTGGACTCATTGAGGGTGGCATGGAGTAAGGACATAGACAGGGACTTGGGCCCCGATGTAGGTAAAACGCATTTACCGATTTCAAAATACCGAACCGTACCGAATCGGTATTTTGAAATCGGAAAATGATATGTAGATAAAAAAAATCGGAAAATTACCGATTCGGTAGTAATCGGTATTGCGATTCGATACGTACCGAATCGGCAAGTACCGAATCGGTATTTACAGAATCGGCGAATATCAATTCGGCAAATACCGAATCGATAATAGCAATACACCCCCATGGGCCAAAAGGCCCATAGGAACGCATTGTAAATACCGAATCGGTATTTACCGATTCGGAAGTAGCCGATTCGGTATTAGCCGAATCGGTAAATACCGAATCGGTAAATGCCGATTCGGCGAGCAAGTATCCAGATCTCAGTGAAACATGGCAAGCAGCTCTGAGAGCCAGAAGGCAGAGTGCAAGCGGAAGGCCAAATTCAGCACCATGGAGCTGCAAGTGTGGGTGGAGGAGGTGGTGAGGGTACACAGGCAGCTGTTTGGGAGGCTGTCCCTCACTGTCCCAGAGAGCACTAAGAGGAAGCTGTGGAGTGAAATAGGGGAAAGAGTAAACGCTGTTGGTGTCACCCCCAGGAGCCTGGACGACCTCAAGAAGAGGTTTTACGACATCCGCAGCCTCACAAAGAGGAAACTGGCAGAGCTGCAGAAGCAGGCAGGACTTACTGGTGGAGGCAGGAACCCGGCGCCACCCCTCACTGACCTGGAGGAACTTGTGGCGACTACCATTGAGAGGGAGAGTGTGGTGGGAGTTGGGGACCTGGAAAGCTCATCCAGAGCTACAGCTAAAGGTAAGAAGCATGCGCATCTTGACACACCCTACCAGACACCTCCCCTTTAGACCCAATGCACAGCCAAACCCCCTTCCCGTACTGCTAGCAACAGACATGAGCAATGCATCATGGTAAATGTAGTCAGCAAAAGTAGCCAAAAATGCCACTGCAGAAGCATAATAAAATGAACTGTAAAACTGAATCAAAGTATTTGAAATGAGATGTGCAATGCTTTAATAGTAGTGACTGGAATACATTGGCACTCAGTTCACAAATGCTTCTTTATACCTAGGGGCACCATCAGGCGGGGGAGCAGCAGCTACTCAAGCACCAGCTCCAGCACCATCAGCCAGTGCGGTGGCAGGGCCAAGCACCAGTGTACCAGCACAGGAGGAGGAGGAGGAGAACAGCAGTGCCCTGGGCAATGAGGAAGACACTGGACATACCCTCACATTTCCACACTCCCCCCGACTGTCTCTAACGCCCCCATTGCATGTCTCCCCGGAGAACTCACCACCACAGAGCCACCCTGCACCTGCCACAATCTCCTGCCAGGAGGATAATTGTTGCTCCATTAATCCTCATGGAGGGAGCCGCGGGTCAGGCTCCAGCAGAAAACCCTGTAACACCTGTGGCACCCCAGCCCACACAGCAGGGCAGCAGCAATCCCTGGAGGCCATGTACATCCAGCAGTGCTCTTCCAGCACGGGAGGGCAGCGTGTTCCAAGGGCTGGAGGGCAGTATGGTCAGAATCCAGAGGATGCAGGCAAAATCAATCTTGGCCTGCCAGCGCCAGTTGCGGGTGCACAACCTGCAGATGGGGGAGATGGCACAGGGATTCAAGACATTTGTTGAGAGCAACAAGGACATTGCAACGGGTCTTGGGCGAATGACCACTGCCATCACCCAGCTCTGCAATAAAATGGATGAACACGAGCACTGTCGCCGCAGGGATGCCCGCGTGCAGAATAGGGCTATCAACCGCCTTGCTGCTGCAATCGCCCAGCTATGCCAACGTGGGGCAAACATGGAGGCCAGCCTCACCCAGAACACGGCAGAGCTGACTAGGGGCATGGCCCGCATTACCACCGCCATGGAGGCACTTATCATATCAAACACAGTTGTTAATCCAGCCCTGGACCTGGGCGAGGCTGGGGACAGCAGCAGCTGCAGCTGCCCGGCCAGCGCAGTGTCTGAGCCGCGCCGGAGCAGCAGGCGCTCAGCTGAGGCTGCTGGACATACAGAAGGGGGTGAGCCACATCCTAGTGGGGCTGCTAAGCGCAGCAAGAAATAAGACTGCCAGGGCGGGTGAGGCAGCCCGGACAATTGACATTTACCCACATATTGTTTACCTTTTCTTTTGTTGCACATCAGTGCAGTAACGTTGTTGCAACATTATTAAATATTTCTTTTTCTAACATCCATTGACCTGTCTGTGCATCTGTACTCACTCAGAAATAGTTTTCTGTAACCTCCTCACGTCTGTATCTGCCATCACTTGGCGTAGACACCCCAGCAGGTTGTGTTTGTGGCACAGCAACGTCTTCGTCATGGTCCTCGTAGTCTGACAACTCCACCTCAGTGCCCTTCTTCACCGCAAGGTTGTGCAACATTGCACAGACAGCTATGATCTTGCAGCAGGTGATGGGGGTATACTGCCTTGCACCTCCACTCTTGTGCAAGCATCTGAATCTGCTTTTCCAGATGCCAAAGGTCCGTTCAACTACATTCCTTGTGCTTTTGTGGGCCCGGTTATACCTCCTTTGGCTGGGTGTAGAGGGGTTGAGGTAGGGGCTGAGTATGAATGAGCGGAGGGCATATGCACTGTCGCCTAGAAGGAAAAGGGGTAACATTACTCACATGCATACATGTATTTTACTTAGCTACTTTGTGTTATGGGGGTCTGATGATGTGTCTCACCTAGGAGGTATCCTTCACCAAATTCGCCAGCCGTCAGCCGTGCATAGATGCCGCTCTGTTGAAAAATGTAGGAGTCGTGGGTACTCCCTGGGAATTTTGCTACCAGGTCTGTGATGGTGCACTTCGCATTGCAGATCACCTGCACATTGATGGTGTGCGTAGACTTCCTATTGCGGTATATGTATTCTGTGTCAGCAGGGGGGAAAATCGGAATGCCGCCATCCTGCAAGTTGCAATACATTTTGGGTCTATTTTTATAGGTTGCAGTTGGTTACCACCTGATTGTAATCCATGGTAAATACCGATTTTGAAATACCGAATTTGAGGCAAAATCGGTATTTCTATGCTTCCCTACATCTCAATCAGAGTTTTTCCCTGTCCGAATCGGTAATTTACCGATTCGGTAACTCTACCGATTCAGTAGATTATCCAATTCAGATTAATTTCCGATTCGGTGTCTCTACCGATTCGATACATGGACCGATTCGGTATTTTTACCGAATCGGTGTCACTACCGATTCGGTACATGTGCCGAATCGGTATTTTTATCGAATCGGTATGTTACCGATTCGTTCTTTTACCGATTCGGGGTGCTTCCGATTCGGATTATTTCCGATTCGGTAACTATTCCGAATCGGTATATATACCGATTTGGACGATTTTCATCGCCCTACATCTCGATGGCTGGATACCGATCGGTAAGGGCCGAAAATCGGTATTTTCGGCCATTACCGATCGGTAACGGCCTACCTACATCGGGCCCCTGGCAGATAAGGATTGGATGAGTGTTCTTGAACACCCCAAAAAGTCTCTAGAAATGCGAAATTAAATTTTATTCAGACTATGATACTTCATCGAGCTTACCTTGCGCCACATAAACTGGATAAAATGTTTCCACAGACGCAGCATCACTGTCCAAGATGTTTGTTAGAAGGGCGAACCTGCCTCAAATGGTATAGACTTGCCCGAAAGTGCGGGGAACTGGGACCATGTTCATAACATAATGGAAGAATGCATACTAGGCCTACACAAACAAGTCTCCAAACATAAGGTGCAATATCGATTTATTCTAGCGATACGTGCCATCACTATGCGCTGGAAATCGTGGACTCTCCCCTCTGTGCTCACATGGCATAGTGAGATGTTGCATTGGGGCAATGCAGAAAGTGCTGCTTTGCGCAGAGAGGAACTTAGAGGCCTATGCCTGTAGGTAGATCCTGTGCCTGGAGGGCTTCAGGGTACAGCCCGTTGCTCTGTCGGGTTTGGAGCTTTATCAACAAATTTCCCATAAAGATGCTTTCCCCCAGGCTCAGTGTAAAGGGAAATCGAGATCGGAACACTGCCAGAGTATGATTTCACTCGTAAATAATCTGAAAATCGGCAGAATCACGGCATCAGACTGAATTTTAAGCTTTCTGGTGCGATGAGTTAAAATGGCGAACGGAGCGGCTTTTCAGATTAAAGCCGGAGCGGACTAATAATGACGATCTGAGCCCTGCCGAGGAGTGTCTCCACACTTTTACAACTTTGGGAGAGGTCCGGTAAGGCTTTTGCAGATTATTTACAGCCGAGGAGTTAATATCGGAGGTGCGAGTTACCAGGACTGACCCTAAAATGGCGGCATGATACAGTAAGCAAGATGAACGAGCAGCAGATCTGTTATCTCAAAAGGGTGTCTACCATTGTGAAAGTGTCCTTATTGAACACAGAGCATTGACTGAGGGTTGCCTGATGAAGGAGATGGGCGTGACACCATGAGAAGCGCCAGTGGCTACTCCATTAATGAGGCATCTTGAAGGTCTGGAATAGGAGCTCCAACACAAAGAGCTGTCCTGTTGGTAGCGGAAGATGGAGAGATAGTGCTGCGGACTGTGGGCTTTGCGCTGCCGATGCGGGGGTTCTTCAACTTGGCCACAGTAAAGGTGAAAGACAAACATCTCGGCCCGCCCGACCCCAAAATGGCGGGCGACATTACATCCCTTCACACAGGTGGAGTGCAGGAGGCTTCCCTGTAGTCCCTTGAGGGTACGTTGAACTGAATTACGGCTACCTGGTTTGTCGTGACAGCTGGGAATGAAGACTCAGGATCAGTGATACTCAGGAGAACATACCCACTGCCTGACCTTAAAATGGCCGCCGTGTGACATTATTACCTCCAGGAGTCTTCCATTTCAGGCACTACTACTAGATGCTTATTGTTAATCCCCATACCTTTTCAGCCATATAGACTTGGGCGGACTCTGTCAGGAGGGTGCTGAAGCGGGGGGATAGGTGTGGAGCACACTGAATGCAATCTGACACCTCAGGTAGCTCCCACTGCATCCGGGGGCACCCTGGGTGTGATGAGAGCTGACTCCCATTGTCAGGATTCCCCGGCCGCTGGTAGATCACTGCCTGCAGCCCGAGTCTGTAACAGGCTTGAAAA
Organism: Lissotriton vulgaris; assembly: GCF_964263255.1. Taxonomy (NCBI): domain Eukaryota; kingdom Metazoa; phylum Chordata; class Amphibia; order Caudata; family Salamandridae; genus Lissotriton; species Lissotriton vulgaris. The sequence goes on from NC_141694.1 coordinate 362,754,388, forward strand.
CTACAATACCCATGATTCCTAGCGCTGCGCGTAGGAATGACGCTATGCGACCGGAAATGGGATATCACGGCACTTGCGGAGAGACGCGCTGCCGATTATTCCTCCCGGCGAGAAAGAGTGATTGCTCGAGTTACCAGTTCTTGTCCGTGCTTGTTGCTGTGGGCTGAGGTAAGCTCACGCCGTTTGTTCATAGGACCTGGTGGATTACTTTGGAGGGGCTTAGGAAGCGCCCGTGTTATTGGTATCTGTGATCCCGCTTCTTGGAAATTCGTGTCGCCTCCACCGGGGTGACACCGTACCTTGGATTACTTGGGAGGGGCTTAGGAAGCGCCCACATCGCGTGTTGAGAGCTTCGTATCAGGTTTCCTCCGAATTAGTGGGTGCTTGTGTTTTGTACATACTTGCAAAACTACTTTTTCTCTGTACTGAAAACCCGACTTGGGGTTGGGTTCTATCCCTGCCGGACACCTAGGTTTAGGTGCCTCTGGACTTGTGAGGAAGTTTTGTCCCTGCTTTCTCTTGCAGAGACGTATCTGCATTGAAGCTGAGTTCTTCTCCATTTGCATTGTGCTGGGCAGTTTTTCTTTTGTTAGTTGTTTACAGGAACGTACATTACTGACTCCCATTTTAGGTGGTTTATGAAACGTAAAGGGTGTTAGACACAAATTAGCCTACGGTTCTGACCCCCTGACTGTGCTGTTCATATATCCACCTCGGAGGGGACTATAGTTCGTTACCTGGAAAAGAGTGATAGGTGATCATTATTTCTCCTGGGGCTTTCAGGTCTTCCTCATTCCCATGTGGGTAGGTGTACATATATAACCTATTCTTTTGAACCCTATCACCAGAGGTGGGAAGGAAGGGGCATATTTATGTTCTTCTTTGTTTATTTAAGCAGGAAAACCTGGGGATTGAGAAGACGCCCATTCTATTACTCTTTGCTTCAGCATACCTGTAAGATATTTCAGGTGAGGAAAAGCATAGCATATTGTGTAGAGAGGTTATCGGCCTAGGGTTACAATTCCACTTATCCCATGCTTTATATATTTACAGGTTTCCAGTTCCAGCCACCCAGCTGTTCCCCTCCGGACCTATCTTTTTCCCCCCGCTTGATCTCCTTAATAGTCTGCGAAACTGATAGCCAGACTTGGGATGATCTAGAGGAGGGCCCCCTTTATAGCATCAATCCAATCCTGAGGATCAACAACGAAAGACCTGACACCCATGGGTGGGAGATGTCCAGGAGAAAGCAGCAGAAGCCCCAGCAGGTCATCTCTGACTGCGAGACTCCACCGGCTCCGAGTATGGCACTTTAGATGCCACCTATCAAGTCCAGGCAAGAGCTGCGCCGTGACCGGCGCCCATGATAGAACTTTTTAACGATGCCCCCCTAGGCAGAATCTAGAACCCTCTGTATGTATTGCGGTGCCCGAGCAAACTTTGGCCGATGACCGGTGGAGCTGCCCTATGCAGCTAATGAGGAGTTTGGATTGGGTTCACCCCTCGGCCGTCACCTACCCAGCCGGACATCGGACACTGTTTTTCCTCATCTCCCCGCTGTCTTTCTCACCCACTCCACCCTATGTTTATGCTATGCTTTTGTAACTCATGTAACTATTCTCCTGCACCTATTTGGCTGTCACCTACACAGCTGGTCTTCTGACATTCTTTTCCACGTCTGCCCGTATGTGTCTCCTTCCCTTCCCCTCCTCCCTCCTTTGATTCAAACTGATGTAACTATATAACCTGTAACTCGCTGATTCAACTGATGTAAATTACAAAACTGTTTGTACCTACCACAGAGCTTGAGCAACCTTGGCGGATGCCCAGTGGAGCTGTCCTATGCAGCTATAGAGGAGTCTGGCCCCCTGGCCGTCACCTACCCAGCCGGTCATCTGACTTTGTTTTTCCTCGTCTCCCCGTTATGTGTATCCTTCGTTCCCCCTTCGATGAAACAATGACGAAGCCCCCTGGGCGGATACCAAATCTGTTTGTACCTACCGCGGAGACCGAGCAACCTTGGCCGATGCCCGGTGGAGCTGTCCTATGCAGCTATAGAGGAGTCTGGCCCCCTGGCCGTCACCTACCCAGCCAGTCATCTGACACTGTTTTCCTGTTTTCCCAGTTCGTGTATCCTTCACTCGCCCTCCCTCAGTGATTCTTTGATTCCAGCGGTTGTAACTATGTAACCTGTAACTCGCTGATTCAACTGATAGAACTATGTATCCTGTAACTTGCTTATCCTCATGTAAAGCGCTCTGATACCTCCGGGCCTAGCCATTGCTATATAAAAGTTTGCAAATAAAATAAATGAATAAAATACGCAAGACTTATAGCGTTGGAATGGGATGTTATGCTTGGAGCTTTCAAATCAGTTGACGTTCATCAAAACGCTGCTGGACTCCCACAGCTGACTGCACATTAAGACACCTACTCCCCGAATGACATATTACATGCAGTAGTTTTTACTTATTAGTGATACATACCTTTTATGTGAAGCTTACAATGTCTATCACACAATATTTTTCACGCACCTTATGCTCATGGGACCAAAGGGATAGGGGAGGGGGGAGTTGGGGAGTAGTTTGTTGGGTAACTACTTATCAACATGGCTATAGACACGAGACTTGCTTCTGCAGCAAGATACTGATGGACATTTATATTGTGGCAAACATCACTAGATATGTTGGTTCCATAGGCTACATATGATGTTTTTATCTCTATGTTGACCGGCAAAAGTCCTAGGGTCCTAATGTAATAGCACCAAATTATCAGTGCATGATACCTGAAATATGTCTATGGGCATATAGGTTGTGTAATGCAGTAATATACTGTATATGTTCTACGAAAACCAATAAATTATGTTTAAAAAAAACCTCCATGAAGTGGGCATTCAAGAGACTGGCCAGAAACAGTTTTCTTGCTGAGCAGGAGCAGAAGCCTTTATTGTAAATAAATGTGATGGTAAAATCATGCATGTTAAAGAAACAATAGGCAGCATGACAGCAACATAAAAGGCATATCTTCCTCGTGTGTGAGATGATGATCTTTTTCACTGCCGGCAGGACTTAGACTTTGTCTTTTAAAAGATTGGCAATTAAAATACAGTGAGGAGTTTGTAGTTAAGGGCCTGCTCTGTACAGGGGTGCAGTTTCCCTGACTGTATTCACAAGACGGTTCCTAGTGCCTTCTGACATTACTGCACCACACCATGTATCAGACTGCTTTTTTCATGTATGTTCTGTTTAACTGGGATGTGTGCAGTGAAACCCCAAACACTGTTTTGTAAACCTGTTCCTTACATGCGCATTACAATGAAAGTTGCGTCCCCCCTAGCCACTTTATAAATACTGCATATATTTTTTTCTCTCCCTTATTTTGACAGTTGTTTTTAGGTTTCGCCTGGACAGTGCTTGTGCTCTGTTTGAGAAATCTATTGTTTTTAATATAAACTTAAGAGGGACTTACATCAAGCCTCCACTCCTTCATGGTTCTCATTGGTTCCTGTGTGTGCTAATTAACTTTCCTCCATTTCTATTGGCTCTAGCATATTTCCCAGCCTTTACCAATGCTTGTTCCTTGTCTGCTTCTCTTGTCAGTTTCCCTCCGCCAAAATACTGTTAACATCTGCTTTGGTGGAACTATATTTTCATAATGTTTTGCCTTTTACTCTTGCAGCATATTTATATAAATTTATATAACAATTTATGACCCAGAGAGATTAAGTGATTTGAATAGAATCACAGGATAATGGTGGTCACGCCCAGACTTAAACTGGGATCCCCAGCTCTCGAGTCAACGACTCTAGTCGCTGTGCCACATCCTCTCCACTCCTGTGTTATCTGTCAGGGAGCTCTTTCCTTCTCCTGGACGATGGTTAATGAAACAGCTCTCTATTAATTACTTACCAGGACTTTATTCCTCTTTCTGGTATATACTTTTTCACTCTAACAGGCACATGCATCAAGCGATTTAGGAATCGCAAACGGTGCGAACCGCAAAATTCGGCCGTTTGCGATTCCTAAATCACTATTTGGGATGCACTTGTGGGACACCCCCGCGCCGCACGGCCACCAGCTGCTGCGTGTGTCTCCCTCTGCCTGCCTTCTGCCTCGCCGCCGGCCTCGCTGACGCCTGGCCGTTCCCCTCTGGTTTTGCCAGTGTTTTGCCCAAAATTTGTGCCTGTTTTTTCTGTGCCGTCCGATCGCTTTTTTAGCTGTTTTTCCTCTGTTTTGCCCGTCTATTGTGCCTGTATTCCCCTTGTGCTGTACCATCGTTTTCCTTCCTGTTTTTGCCTTATTTTTCCCTCCATTTGTGCCTGTTATTGTAATTAGTTCCTCTTTGCCGTGTCCAGTTTCCTTCCTGTTTGCCCGCCTACCTCGCCGCCCTCCGCTCTCCCTCCCCGCTTCCCGCCTCCCGCCACCGCCTGTGGCCATGCCCCTTTTCTCTTCTGTTCCCTCCCCGCTCCCGCCTCCCAGCTGCTCCGCCCACCCGCGCACTTCGCCTTAAATGGCAACCGTGCGAACGCGCAGCGGTCACGCGCAGCGGGCGCGCCGATTGTGCGCCGAAGGCGCGCCAAACGTAAGCCCGTCTACGCCCGTCCGCGCCTGGACCGCGCCCAGTGCCAGGACCCCTGGACCACGAAGACCCCGACCTACCCGCCTGACGTACTCCGCCGCCACCCTCACCGCTCTCAACACCGGCCGACTCCCAGAATGCCATCAAGCCACTCCACGACGTACCCACGGACCTTTCAGCTGCCACGCCTGCAAGTTCACCTGCATCCGGACCAGCCTCGCACCAGCACCCGCCAAGTCGAACACCAGCAGCACCCACCTCAAGTGCATCCTGCTCAACACCCGCTCCGTCCACAGACACGCCATCGAACTCTGGAACCTTCTAGACGCCACAGCCCCTGACGTTGCCTTCCTCACGGAGACCTGGATGAACGCCTCTTCAGCTCCAGACATCGCCATCGCCATCCCAGAGGGCTACAAGATCGTCCGGAGGGACCGCAACGCCAACCAGATGGGAGGAGGCATCGCCATCATCCACAGGAGCACCATCCGTCTCACGACCAGCACCGACAACACTCTGACCAGCGCCGAACACCTGCATTTCCAGATCCACACCAACCCGAACACCACCCTCAGAGGCACCCTGATCTACCGACCCCCTGGACCACGCACGCAATTCAGCGAGGACATCGCCGACTTCGTCAGCCCGCATGCCCTCCCCTCCGCTGACTACATCCTCCTGGGAGACCTCAACTTCCACCTGGAGAACAACAACGACCGCAACACCATCACCCTGCTCGACAACCTCGCCAACCTGGGACTCAAGCAACTGGTGTCCACCCCCACCCACCTCGCCGGACACACACTCGACGCAGTCTTCTCTTCCAGCACAGACATCGACTTCAGCCACGCCACAGAGCTTCAATGGACGGACCACAGCTGCGTCCACTTCACCTTCAAGAGAACAACGACCCACCAACACCAGCAACAGGCCGCCCGCAGAAGCTGGAACAAGATCACAGCAGACCAGCTCGCCACCTCCCTGAGCCAGCACCCTCCTGCCAGCTCAGCGAACCCCAGCCAGGCCGCCGACAACCTCACGAAGTGGATCAGCAACTGCGCGGACGAACTCGCCCCACTGAGGACCCCGCCTAGCAGACCCGGCAGCAAGAAGGCCCCATGGTTCACCGACGAACTCAAGAGCTCCAAGAAGAACTGCAGAGCCCTCGAGAAAGTCTGGAGAAGGGAACCGACACCAGACAACAGGACCTCCTTCAAACTTGCCACCCGGAAACACCACCAGCTGATCCGCGCCGCCAAGAAAACAGCATTCAAGGACCGGTTGGACAACAACGCACACAACTGCAAGGAACTCTTCAACATCGTGAAAGAGCTTTCCAACCCCAGCGCAGGAAACAACGACATCACCCCATCGCAAGACCTCTGCAACTCCCTCGCTTCATACTTCCACAACAAGATCGCGGACATACACAACAGCTTCAACAACCAACCAACGCACACCATGACCGAACAACCACCCCCCACCACCACCCTCCACGCCTGGACCCCGATCAGCACCGAAGACACCATCTGCACGATGAACTCCATCCACTCCGGATCACCGACCGACCCCTGCCCTCACCACGTCTTCAACAAGGCCGACGCTGTCATCGCACCCTACCTGCGAGACATCATCAACACATCCTTCGACACCACCATCTTCCCTGAGAGCTGGAAACACGCCGAACTCAGCTCTCTACTCAAGAAACCAACAGCGGACCCCACCGACCTCAAGAATTACCGCCCCATCTCGCTCCTCCCGTTTCCAGCCAAAGTCATCGAGAAGACCGTCAACAAGCAGATGGCCGCCTTCCTCGAGACGAACGGATCCCTCGACCCCTCACAGTCCGGCTTCCGAGCCAACCACAGCACCGAGACCGCCCTCATCGCCGCCACCGATGACATCCGAGCCCTGATGGACAAGGGAGAAACAGCGGCCCTCATCCTCCTAGACCTCTCCGCGGCATTCGACACGGTCTGCCACCTCACCCTAGTACGGCGCCTCAGCAACATCGGAATCCAGGACAAGGCGCTGGAATGGATCATCTCCTTCCTCGACGGAAGAACACAGAGAGTCCGCCTACCACCGTACAAGTCAGAGGCCTCCGAAGTCATCTGCGGCATCCCCCAAGGATCATCTCTGAGCCCCACCCTCTTCAACGTCTACATGAGCCCCCTCGCGGCCATCGTACGCAAACACAACCTCAGCATAATCTCCTACGCCGACGATACCCAGCTGATCCTCTCCCTGACCAACGACCCCGCCGCCGCCAGAGCCAACCTGCACGAAGGGATGAAAGAGGTAGCCGAGTGGATGACGACCAGCCGCCTGAAACTGAACTCGGACAAGACGGAGGTCCTCATCCTGGGCTCCTCACCCTCCGCCTGGGACGACTCATGGTGGCCTCCCGCCCTGGGCACCGCACCCAAACCGACAGACCATGCACGCAACCTGGGCTTCATCCTGGACTCCTCCCTCTCCATGACCAGGCAAGTCAACAACGTCTCCTCGGCGTGCTTCAACATCCTACGCATGCTACGGAAGATCTTCTGGTGGATCCCCACCGAGACCAGGAAGACCGTCACCCAGGCCCTCGTCACCAGCCGACTGGACTACGGCAACGCCCTCTACGCCGGGACCACCGCCAAGCTCCAGAAGAGACTCCAGCGGATCCAGAACGCCTCAGCCAGACTCATCCTCGACATCCCACGAACCAGCCACATCTCCGGACATCTGAGAGACCTTCACTGGCTCCCCGTCAACAAAAGAATCACCTTCCGCCTCCTCACCCACGCACACAAAGCCCTACACGACCAAGGCCCGAGCTACCTCAACAGCAGAGTCAACTTCTACGCTCCCAAACGCCACCTCCGATCAGCCAACCACGCCCTCGCCGCCGTCCCCCGCATCCGAAGAGCGACTACAGGAGGAAGGTCCTTCTCCTACCTGGCCGCCAAGACCTGGAACTCCATCCCGACCGACCTGCGCCTGACCCAAGACCACCTCTCCTTCAGGAAGAAGCTGAAGACCTGGCTGTTCGAGCAGTAGCGGCACCCCCCCCCCCCTCCAGCGCCTTGAGACCCTACGGGTATGTAGCGCGCTTTATAAGTGTCAATGATTGATTGATTGATTATCCTAAAAGTGAAGAAATCGCTATTTTTGCGATCTTTTAAAGTGCGATTGCTTTTAAGGAATCGCAATTTTGCGATTCCTTAAAAGCAATGCATGAAACTGAAAAAAATTGCGATTTCGCAATTAGAGAGAAAAAATTACCATGAGGTTGGACCTCATGGTAATTTTGCGAAATGTTAGAAAAATGCAATTTTGTGCATTTTTTTAACTTTCATGTTGTGCACACACATGCCCTTAGGGCATGTGTGTACACAACATATGTGCATTGTTTGATTTCAGGGGTGCAACAGGGTGTCCTTTGGACACCCCTGCACCCTTGAAATCGCAATCTCAATTTGCGATTAGCTAATTGCGAATCGCAAATTGAGATTGCCTTCCCATTCATTCCTATGGGCCTCTAGGCCCATAGGAATGAATGGGAAGGGATTCCTTAATTGCGATTCGCAAAATGCTAATCGCAATTAAGGAATTCTAAGAAATCGCAATTTATTTAGCGATTTCTTAATGCATAGGCATTTGCAATTCCTTAATTGCGATTCCTTAAAAATCGCAATTAAGGAATCGCAAATGCCGAGATTGATGCATGTACCTGATAATGTATACTTGTACTCACGTTTTTGTTTCATCTATGTAAAGCGATTTGATGGAATTAGGACTTTATAGGTGCTATCCAAAACTACAAAGTATTTAAACTATATTTATTTTTTAATATACTGGCTTACGAACCACAACCAGGTTGTGTTATTTGCCAATTAAAATCTACAGGAGGGGGGCGAGGCCAAGATGGAGACGTGAGAAGACGCTCGGATCTCGAGCTCCCGCCGACGGCCTCTGATAGCACCGGCCTGGGGGCCGAAAAAGCAACGGTCGGCACTCCAGAGGCGAGTCGAGTGTCCCTAGAGCAGCTGACCTCCGTGTGGAGACCGGAAAGTCCGCGAAGGGAGCTTATATCGGCGGCTGGAAGTCCGGGGCCTTTGAGGCCTGCGAGGGGCCAGAGCGGCGATCGCGGGCGGCCGGTGCGCAGTGTTCCGCCGGACCGGGAGCCCTGCTGAGCTTGCCGCGGGAACAGCTGCTGCCAGTCTGAAGTTCGGTACAAAAGGGGGTGGTGATGGACGGAGCATCTGAATCAATCAAACACTCACACCCAGTCAAAAGATCTGGGTTGAATCCATCACCGTTCTTCAGCCCACTCTGCCACCCCAGTTCAGACATGGCTATATGCAAATCAGTCTGACCCTGTGCCTCATGGGAACAGTCCAGTCCGAACTGCCAAGCCATGTCTTCCCTGGACCGGAAACAAGCTTCCGAGGACTGGTTTCTGGCATTCCAGCCGTCTTCAGCCCGGCTTGCTTGAATCCAGTGGCAAAGTGAGCAAGGGACTCACGTCTGAGCATACCCTGCCACACTCATGGCGGCCAAAAGCGGTACAAAAGGGGGTGGTGATGGACGGAGCATCTGAATCAATCAAACACTCACACCCAGTCAAAAGATCTGGGTTGAATCCATCACCGTTCTTTAGCCCACTCTGCCACCCCAGTTCAGACATGGCTATATGCAAATCAGTCTGACCCTGTGCCTCATGGGAACAGTCCAGTCCGAACTGCCAAGCCATGTCTTCCCTGGACCGGAAACAAGCTTCCGAGGACCGGTTTCTGGCATTCCAGCCGTCTTCAGCCAGGCTTGCTTGAATCCAGTGGCAAAGTGAGCAAGGGACTCACGTCTGAGCATACCCTGCCACACTCATGGCGGCCAAAAGCGGTACAAAAGGGGGTGGTGATGGACAGAGCATCTGAATCAATCAAACACTCACACCCAGTCAAAAGATCTGGGTTGAATCCATTACCGTTCTTTAGCCCGCTCTGCCACCCCAGTTCAGACATGGCTATATGCAAATCAGTCTGACCCTGTGCCTCATGGGAACAGTCCAGTCTGAACAGCCAAGCCATGTCTTCCCTGGACCAGAAACAAGCTTCCGAGGACCGGTTTCTGGCATTCCAGCCGTCTTCAGCCCGGCTTGCTTGAATCCAGTGGCAAAGTGAGCAAGGGACTCACGTCTGAGCATACCCTGCCACACTCATGGCGGCCAAAAGCGGTACAAAAGGGGGTGGTGATGGACGGAGCATCTGAATCAATCAAACTCTCATGCCAGTCTGAAGTTCGGCAGCCGAGCTTTGTGACAGTCTGCCGCTGCGACAACGGAGGTGCGGCGGGAGATAGCCGAACGGGAAACGAAAATTCCGGAGCACCAGGTGAGCTGAAAGACGACGTGGCGAACCCATAGACCGCCGGGGAGGCTGTTGCAGCGGCCCAGGCTCACGTCAGCGGGAGAGGAGCCTGCCCACAGGGTACGGACGGGGGAGAATGCAGACGGCGATATCGGAGGAGGGGGCAGGACCCGCCATTTGGCAGTGGCGCAGAAGGCCTCCTAGCGATCTAGCAAGAGGCGGAGGAGAAGGCCCTCATACTGGAGCAGCAGGAGTGAACAGAACAAACCGAAGTGCCGGTGGCCGAAGTGAGGAGGCGGGCGGAAATACAGCGAGGCCTTCGCTGCGGGCCCCTGGCGTAGCTGGGGTGAAGGGAGGCCCCTGGGACCCGGAGACGCCTTGTGATCCAGCTAGCAAAGGAGGCCCAGGACAATTGCTGGACCCCACTGTGGGGGGCGCACACAAACTCGGCGGGACCCCTGCGTTCATGGGAGCAAAAGCGGACTGAGCCGGGGGGGCCGCGCAGTGCCAGGAGAGCTCCAAAGGTAGCAGAGGCGGCCTGCAGCCTCCCAGGAGGGAGACAGACACAAGCAGTGAGGCACCACACGGGCGGTTGACGGCAAGGAAGGGAACCCCTGGCTAACGCACAGCGGACATTGGCGCAGGAGCAACAACCGGTGCAGCGGCCTTACTCTGAACAGGGCACGTTGAGGTGTTTGGGTCCCGGGCTATCTATCGGAACTGGGCGACGAACAGTCAGGCGCGGTGAAGAGCAGTTGCTGCCGAGCCCCGGGGGCCCTTGGAGGCACATGGTGAGTAGTGGAGGAGGGTCTCCCGGCCTGGAGGTCGGAATCTTCGTCGCTGCTGACGAGCGATGGCCTGCGAGAGAAGCAGAGATAGAGCAGCGGCGCCGCTATCTTGTGTCAGGGCCGCAGCTCGGACAAACGAGGACAGTGGAAGTGATCTGATGCGAGAGCCGGTGAGGGGCATTGCAGGCCTCCAGGTTGACGCAGGGAATCTGGTGAAAGAAGGGCGGTGGCCAACTGCGCGGAGACTGGACGCGGTGCGGTTGAGGTGGTAGTCCGAGCCCCAACTGATGGACTGATATAGACAGGTTTGGCGAGTGGTCTTGGGGGAAGGCAGGGCAGAGCTTGTACAGCCCAAGATGAGGTCCGGGTGCCCGGCGAGATACAGCACATTGATTTTCCGCCACGACCCAACACGCAGACATTCAAAGAGTGGCCCTATCCGGTGACTGGTCTAAGCCTCAGGAAGAGGGATCCCAATAAGGGGCCCATATAACATGTCCGGTGCGACAAAACAGTTAAAGACCTGTTCGCGAAGGCCCAGGCGACTCGGTCGCCCAAAGACATGGCTGCGGCTACCACACGTCCAGCTACGGGCTCGGCGGACGGCTCAGAGCCCATCACGAAAGCCTTCATAGAATTGCTCTTCACAGCGCTTAGAGATGACATTCACACCTTCAAGAAAGAGTTCACTGAAAAGCTTAAGGAGGTTCGCAGAGATGTTGATGGGATAGGGGAACGAGTAGTGACATTGGAGACGAAGGCTGATGGACATGACACCGACATCGAGGCCCTCCAGCAAGAGATACTGAGGCTCCACGACCAGTAGGTGGACCTACAATCGCACATGGAGGACTTAGAGAACAGATCTCGGCACCATAACATACGGATACGAGGTGTAAAAGTGGCGGACAACATCAAAGACTTATTTGGCTTCACTAGGGAACTTTTTAACCAAATCTTGGGTCGTCCACTAGAGTCAGAGCTTCAACTCGATAGAGCGCATAGAATGGGGCCCCCGAGGAACACGTCGGGCCCCCGCCAGACATCCTGGTATGTGTGCAGGACTACCGCACAAAGGAGGATATTCTACAGAAAGCTCGGCAGTTACACCCCATAACCTTCAAGAACCACGCACCAGGTCTTTTTCCAGGATCTGTCTGCACTTACTTTACAGAAGAGACGGTCCTTTAAACCTGTCACAACACATCTCCAACAGCACCAAATTCCCTACAGCTTGGGCCATTCCTTTCGCATAGTGTTTAAACTCAATAACAAGCTGTATCAGATCCGCTCATTGAGAGAAGCCTGCCACCTGCTAGGAATAGATCCACCGGAGGAGGAAGATAGCTCGCCGGTCCGCACTGGGGGGACTGCGGCCCCGGGCCCCCAGTGGTGCCACCAGGGCAGGAGACGCCGTATCAGGAAGCCCCCAGCAACTGACATCAGAGATGGGCAGCGTGCTGCGGTTGAGGCTGTCGCCTCAGACCTGTCCTCAACCCATTCCAGCTGACATTATTGGCTTCGTCATCTGCAGTCGCAGGCTGTTCCTTTTTTGTGCCGGTCCGTCGCCGGGAGAGAGTTCTGAACTGACTGTAACACCCCGAGAGAATGCATCTCTGATCACCCCGGAGGGTGATGGACTTTGGACCTTTGAATTTTTGGGAGTTTTGGGGGGGAGAGGGAAGGGGGAGTTTTTGGGGGAGTTGGGGAACGGAGAAGGGAAGGATGTCCTGTGCTCCATATTTGCTTTCCACTCCCAGAGTTTACACTCGCGCAGGTCTGTGAGGTTCCGCCTCGTAATACCACCACCCGCACATATGACACGCCTCACCAGCCCTCGGATACTAGCATGTGATCAAATCCGTTGAAGGCTATGCCTCCCACCACCCTTAAGATTCTGACCCTTAAAGTGAGGGGTCTGAATTATCCTGGTAAACGACGAGCAATTTTATCCTATCTCGAAAATGCGCAGGCGGACATATGTTTATTACAGGAGACTCACTTGTTGGCTCGGGATAGCCATCGGCTGCGCTCGCATAAATTCCCAGCACAGTTCTTCTCTTCTAGCCCCACCAAGTCAGCGGGAGTAGCGATCCTAGTGGAATGACAATTCAAAGGGGAGGTCCTACATAAAAGCGCAGAACTTAGAGGGAGACTGCTTGCATATCGCTTTGCCTTGGGGGGGCCTCACGTTTACTGTTGGGTCCCTTTACGGCCCTAATGAGGGCCAAGAACAGTTCCTACACTCTGACCTTATGGAGGCTACAGCCACGCCAGACAGACACATTATACTGGGGGGGGGACTTAAACCTGGTCTTTGATAATATCCTGGATAGGTCTGACCAACGCACTCACTAGACAGGGGCGCTATCAACCAGCAGCATAGACCGACGGAAGGAATTAGATCTCCACGATTTTTGGCGCAGAATTCACCCACACGATAAAGAATACTCATACTACTCCAATGCACACAAAACATATGCCAGACTAGACTACCTCTTAGCCTCCGGCCCGGTATGCACACTATCTTCCACAACAGAGATAGGGGTTATCTCACTCTCAGACCATGCACCAGTCACTACCACGCTCACCCTGCCACCTGCATCGTACCCCCCTAGAGTATGGCGCCTTAGAGAGACGTTATTGCATAGAAGGGATGTGGTGAAACATATTCAAGATGCCATCAAAGACTTCCTGTCTCACAATGCGAACTCTGACACAACCCTTGCGACGCAGTAGGCTGCTTTAAAGGCGATTCTCCGCGGGGAATTTATATCCCTCTCATCCGCCGAAAACAGAGACAGACAACGTAAACGCGACAAACTCACTCAGCGCGTCCATGAACTGGAGCAACTGCACCAACGAACTGGGGCCCCAAGAATTTGGAAGCAACTTAAGGCCACACGACACCAATTATCGGCCAACAGCAGAGGGTCAAAGAGATTGCCCGATCTGACGGGACCTGTGTCTGGGAGGACACTGTGGTTGCGGACGCCTTCTGCAATTTTTACGCCACTCTCTATACGGGCAGCTCGCTGAATGGCCCAGAGGATATTGCTTTCCTAGATTCGGTCGCACTCCCTTCCCTATCTCCGCCCCAAACGGAATATCTCAAGAGAGACATCCGCATTGAAGAGTTAGTTGCCGCCATCGCTAGGCTCAAACTAGGGAAAGCACCGGGACCGGATGGCTTTCCAGCCATTTTTTATAAGAAATTTTGCACTACACTCCCCGATTCTCACCCGCTTTTTCAACACGTTTGTCGAACCCAGGGCGATACCACCTGACCTTCTCCGAGTTTCAATAACGGTCATTCCCAAACCTGGGAAAGACAGAATCAAATGTTGAGCCTACCGGCTGATATCGTTATTAAACGTGGATCTCAAACTGTATACAGGGATCCTAGCAGCCCGACTTGCCCCCCATTTACCCGGCCTCATAGACCCGGATCAGGCGGGCTTTATCCCTGAACGCCAGACGGTAGATAATACCAAATGCATCGTCCACCTAATAGAAAAAGCTTCCTGAGTGCAGGGAGACAGAATGATGCTAGCAGTAGAAGCCGAAAAGGCATTCGACCGGGTTCATTGGCCCTATTTAGAACTGGTCATGGCAAAGGTGGGGATTGGAGAGAAATTTTGCAACCTCATTTTTAACTGTTACAAGTCCCCCACTGCAGTAGTCCGGGTGAATGGCTATAGCTCGGCTAGTTTTGATATTGAGAGGGGCACGAGGCAAGCATGCCCACTATCGCCCCTCTTATTCGCCCTGTTCATGGAGGCACTTGCGCAGGGAATTAGCCAAAATCAGGCAGCTACAGGGATAAAGTTTGGCGGCTCCACGCATACCATCAGTCTCTATGCAGTCGATATACTGATCTCTTTAGAAAATCCACGTACTGCCCTGCCAGCCTGTTTAGCGGAGTTGGACGCCTTCGCTAAAGTGGCCGGGTTCAAAATGAACACAGACAAGTCGATCGCCTTAGACTTATCGCTGTCCCCCTCCACAAGAGTTTATTTACAGAGCCTCCTCTCCATTCAGTGGGCATCAGACACAGTACCATACCTTGGGGTTCCAGCTGGCCCCCACACTTGCCACCATGGCTGTAGCTAATTACACGGCACTCCGCGGGAAGATTCGGGAGGAGATAGGTCGGTGGAGACATTTCCCGCTCTCCTGGTTGGGCAGGATTGTAGCGGTCAAAATGACCACCTTACTCCAAATCTTCTATCTCTTCCGGGCCCTGTCGATGCGACCGCCTGCGGGATGGATCCGACAAACACAAGCTGACCTTGCCCAATTTATTTGTCAGGGCCGGAAACCCAGAATGCGGAGGGCATTGGCCACGCTAGCCCCGGAATCAGGAGGCCTAGGAATACCTGACCTGCACAAATACTACCAGGTGGCGCAGTTGCGCTACCTGGTAGAATGGAGTAAATGGGAGTCAGAGAAACACTGGCTCTTTCAAGACCAGCCAGTAGCTGGCCGCCCGCTGCAGGAAATTCCCTTTCTTCAGAAGGCCCATAGGCCTGCAAACGTCTACGCCTCATACATCACACAGGTTCCCTTAGAAGTGTGGGACGCCACCAGTGTTGCCCATGACCTTACAACTTTCCCATCCCCGCTTACGCTGCTAGTAGATAACCCAGACTTCACCCCGGGCACAGTGAGAGGGACCTTCACACATTGGCGACCAGCGGGTTGCCGCTTCTTATATCACATCTTTAGCCCAGAGGGGGTGATCCCCTTCCCACTTTTAAACAAGAATATGGCCTCCCTGAGACGGAGCAGATGTGATGTCTACAAGTCACATCCAATGAAGGGCCATAACATAAAACTTAACGTAAATGCCACATGTGATTCTTCAAACCTGATATACTTGTTAAAGTGCCCTTGCGGGAAAATCTGAAAGGAAAATTAAAACTCGATTAAATGAGCACAAATCTAATATTCGAACCAGAAACGAAAAATCAAGTGTTGCCGTACATTTTGTGGAATAAAAACATAACATTGCGCAATTGAAATATCTTGTCCTGGAAATTATTGAAAAACAAGAGGGGAAAGACAATAACAAAATGCTGTTACAACGCGAAATATCATGATTATATCGCCTTCAAGCCATGAAGCCCTTCGGGCTCAACGAAAGGACTGAATTTAGTTGTTTTCTATAACCACAGTATGTGGATTGCTGATGTTTATGTCTTGATTTGCGACCTGCATTGATTTTACCATTATGTATTTAAACTCATAGCAACATTGTAACCTACATTTTGTTTACATAATTTTATTTGATCAGTTACACGCCACCCTCGGGTACACTATTTCCAGCCCTTAACACAAGCTATCCTCGGGCACACTGTTTCCACTCTTAAAATGGCCATCAACCCTTTGTCCATCTTCTATGTTGGTTATTTATGTAACCACACACCCATCCAATGAAATCGAACGTCTTTATTAGTCATGACGCTAACGCGATCCTCAACAACACAAATACTTTTTTTTTTAAACCTTTTTATTGGAAGACAAGCAAAAGACAGCAGTGTCACATATACAAAGCACACGAAGATTCAGGAAAAATGCAATACAGTAGCGTACATGGAAAGTCCAGGTGCCTAGTTCAACGTATAGCATGGGAGATAGTTAAGGAATCACAATATCAGCAAGTAACTGAAGTGCATCACAGCTGTACAGAACATGCTAGCACAGTAGTAGTGTGGATACAAAGCATACACTCTATTATGACGGAGATCAGCATCAGTACATCGGACTACCATCCATAGGTCAACAGTCACTGGGCTGAGGTGTTCTAAGCATCACCACAAAGGAGCAGGCAGTGACCCCCATACCCATCCCCCCACATGAACATACAGTGTAACCAACACAAGCAACCAAGCAGCAATATATAGGGACCTCCTCAGTCGCTGTGTCAGACTGTGTGTGAAAGACAGACGTGGAGTCCCAGCAGGCGTTATCCCGTTAACCAACCCCAACCCGATCCTCAGTGTCCGAATCAGAATCCTGCACAGCTCTGGTAAGCAGGTATACCTGCAACGGGCTCCAGAAATCCCTAGGCCTACAGCGCACAGGCATCATTTCTGCGTATACATTGTATTGGTCCTGACAATAAAGGACATCCCTCAGCCAGTCCCCGAACCGTGGGGCCCTGCCCCGCCCCCAACAACAGGCCACTCGCCGTTTTGCCAACAACAAAGCTACGTCCACAAATCTGCGGTAGAGCGCCGGCACCTCCTTAGTATATCCTAGTAGTAGAACCAAAGGGTCGAACAATACCCCATCCTCCGTCATGACCTGAAGGGCGTCATGAACCTGCACCCAGTAATCCGAAATTGCCCCACACTCCCACGCCAGGTGTAGGAAATCGGCACCCGTCGCATGGCAACAAGCACATCTGTCGTCTTCCGCTAACCGGAACCTGAGTTTCCGAGCTGGAGTGTAATAGAATCGTTGTATGAATTTATAGTGTATAATTTTTAAGCGGCAACTAGAGGAGATATTGGCAGTCACACCACAACAGTATGCCCATTGTTCATCAGAGATAGAAATTCCGAGCTCAGCATTCCACTGTTCGCGCACCCGACTAGGCGACGTAACCCGCTGTTTCCTGATGGCTCCATACAACCTAGAGACCAAGTGGCGTCCATCCGAGAGTAACATCACATGGAGCGGTAAGGCCACGCCCGGTTCCTTGGGGAAATCCGGCAGTAGTGTCCTCAAACCTTGCCGCAACCGGACATAATAAAACATCTCCAGCGGGGAGAATGCCCCACCACCAAAAAATTGCTCACGAGTGCGAAAGGTACCCTCGCGAAAAAGGTCCCCCACTTAAGCATCGCAAGACGCCTGCACAGGCGTTGGAACCCTGCCTCCTGCAGCAGGGACAGGGCAGGGTGATAAGCCAGAGGCAGCACAGGTGAGTATAGGAATGCAAGATCTAGCGCCTTCGTAACTCGCTTCCAAGCATCAACCGTACACGTCACCGTAGTCTGGGGAGCATCAATGTCCCCAACATTCCCCAGTACCATGCCCTCCAATGGGAGAGGATGAGCAACCCACTGTTCAGCAGCAAGCTGAGGCATAAACGGTGTGGGACGCATCCAGTGATACGCATAGTGCGCCTGGGCGCTAACATAATAAATCTCAAGATCAGGAACGTCAAAGCCTCCATCGACATAAGGCAACGTTTAGGTAGACCATGCTAAGCGCGGCTGTTTACCCCCCAGAACAAACGAATTAGCTCCGAACGGAGACGCGTAAAAAAATACGCCCCAGGATGATATGGAATATTCTGGAATAGGTACAGGAAGCGGGGTAACACCACCATTTTGATCAGGGACGCTCTACCCGCCATGGACAGAGGCAAAGACATCCATCTCATAATGTTATCTGCCAGTATAGTAATAGCGACGCCATAATTTAGCCTGATCGTCTCCTCCTTGCTCTAAGCTACCACAATACCAAGACAACGTAGTTCCGTATCACACCATTCCAGAGGGTAGTCAAGCGGGAATCGATGAACCGCTGCCGTGAGTGGAAAGAATTGGGACTTCTGCCAATTGATATGCACGCCAGAAATACCGCCAAATGCAACAAACTCACGTAATATCGCATTAAGATTCAGCTGCGGATCTTTCACATATAACGTAACATCATCCGCGTACAGGGAGATCCCAATTTGATGCTGAAAGCAATTAAACGCACTCTGTTGATGCAATTGGCGAACCCTACATGCAAGAGGTTCTATGGCAATGGCAAACAGGAGGGGAGAAAGAGGACACCCCTGCCTGGTCCCTCTCGTGATTGGAAAAGGGGAGGAAAGCACTCTATTCACAACCAGCCTCGCCACCGGGTCGGTGTACAGCAGTTTGACCCATGAGATAAATATCCGAGGAAATCCCATCCTGCATAGAACATCTATCAAGTAACCCCATTCCACTGAGTCAAAAGCTTTCGTAGCGTCTAAAAAAACTGCAGCCACAGGAAGTTCAGGAGCTATGGTCGGAATTAAGGAGAATAATGTTCGAAGATTATGAGACGTCGCCCGGCCAGGCACAAAGCCGGACTGATCAGGTAAGACTATAACGGGCTTAAGCTCCGAGAGCCGTGTTGCCAATACTTTCGCCAATATTTTAACATCACAGTTAAGCAACGAGAGAGGCCTATAGGACCCCACGTCCAGCGGATCCTTACCCGGTTTGAGCAACGAGGTGATAGAAACTTCCCTCATAGACCCCGGCAGTCTCCCAACCTCAAGGGACTCCTCGAATACCTCCCGGAGCACCGGAGCCATAATATCCACATAACATTTATAGAATTCGGCTGGGAGACCATCCAGTCCTGTAGCCTTCCCGTTATTAAGAGACATAATGGCACTTCTGATCTCGTCCACCTCAAGGGGTCTACCCAGGTACGCCCTGTGACCATCGGATAGCCAGCAGAGCGCCAGATCGTCCAGAAATCCCCCATACCTCACATCTCCCGATTGCTGTGAAGTGTATAAGTGTGTGTAATGTTGTATAAATGTGTCCTG
The DNA here is from genome assembly GCF_964263255.1 of Lissotriton vulgaris. Classification (NCBI taxonomy): domain Eukaryota; kingdom Metazoa; phylum Chordata; class Amphibia; order Caudata; family Salamandridae; genus Lissotriton; species Lissotriton vulgaris. The sequence continues at coordinate 362,773,659 of NC_141694.1, forward strand.
GATGTCCTTCGTGTCGCTACAACGCGTGCCATCCGGTAAGACCAATTCCAACACATCTGAACTATGCCTCTGATGTCTCGTGAGTGCGGCGAGTACCTTCCCAGGTCTCTCACCCTCGTAGTACCTCCTCGCCGTCCAATATTTCCCCCTGTGCTTCGCCTCTCTGGCTGCTTCCTCCTCATACTCTGAGAGTTTGCCCCTAAACTGATGCATGAGGTCAGGATCAGGACCAGCCTGCATCCCGCGCTCCAGCTGTCGCAAATCAGCCTCTAAACTCGCAAGTGTACGAACAATCGTTCTAAGCACCCCACAGCTCTTGGAGATAGTGACCCCCCCGAATTGTAACTTTAAATGCCTCCCATATCACCTCCACACTTTCCACAGACCCCTTATTCCGCGGGAAAAAAGCCTCAACTTCCTCGCCTAGCTCTGCCTTAAAAATGGGGTCCAACAGGGCAGAAGGGAAAAGCCTCCAAGGCGGCCGCGGTCTGTGCAGTCCGGGCACCGATACCACAACCCTAACTGGACAGTGATCTGAGTACGTTCTGGGAAGGTGTGCCACATCATGTAATCCCGCCACAAGTCCCCTGGAGAGGAAGACATAGTCCAGTCTCGCCCAGGCACGAGCCTGTGCCGTAAAATGTGTGCCCTCCCTACCCGTAGGGTGTGCATGTCTCCAACTATCAATCAAACCTGCCTCCTCCACAATGCCCCGCAAGACATCTCTGGCCTGTACATTGTACTGAGAGCTCCCTTCCGATCTATCCTCAAGAGCACGCATTGCTAAATTGAAATCACCCCCCCATACAATGTGTGAGGCTTCCACAGCAAGAACATGGCCCCAAAGTGTAAGAAAAAAAGCAGGAGTATCAACATTAGGTGCATAACAGTTCACAAAAAGCACAGTGATCTGTCCAATCCTACCCCACAATAGCACATATCTCCCATCAGAGTCCACATGTGACCCCAATTCCTGAAATGAAAGTGACTTCTTGATCAGTATAACAACCCCACGTGCGTAAGAGGAGTATGATGAAAATTTCCTCATCGTGGCCCACCTCCCTCCAAACGCAGGGGCAGACGTCCGGCGCAGATGCGTCTCCTGCAGCAGCGCCACCTGTATTGCATGTCTATCCAGATAGTGCAGCACATTACGACATTTCCTGGCATCATTAAGCCCACGCACGTTCCAAGACAAGATCGATATCCTATCCAACACCTCGACTGACATCACTCATACGGAATGTGCGAAGCGGCATGCCAGAGCATTGCACTCATCCATGTCCCCGAGTCTAAACAGAGGAACGTTACCGCTGCATACATCTTCCCACCCACATACCATACATTACATTCATCCATGCCGTCTTCCATCCTCAGAACCAACCCCCCCCCCGCTCCCAACCACAAACAAGAACAACCGTGCAACATGCACGTATCCCACCCGAAGAACAACGCGTGTCTCACACATCGTGCCCCGCCAGCATAGTCAATGATCTTAGCAGGGGTATCCCGCCGTTGTCCAACCCCCCTCTCAGTGGAGCATTCCAGGCTTGATACAGCCGTGGAGTAAGCGGAACAACAGTTGCAGGAGACCGCTATGACAATAGGGCAGCCACGCGGAACATTACCACGAGCACAAGCAGCCTGCGAGAGACATGCAGTCAGCACAGTTTCCCCTCCCCCCCGCCCACCTGACCAACCCCAAACCGTCAGGACACTCCACCACCCACCCCTCCCATACGTCGTTCATCCACCCATGCAACCAACTAGCCAGTTGTACAAACAAACTCAACAAGAGTGGGGCATTCCCAGTGGGGTGCCCACCAGAGGTGCACATTACCACTCCCTCACACTACGCCGATCCTCCAACCTCAGGGCAATGCCGCAGCCCAGGTGCAGCGCGGGAGTGGGTGCCCGGAGCAAAGTATCAACCTTAACCATCGCCCCCTCAGCGACCCCCAATAGCGGACTCTCGGGCCAGACCGGCGGTCCGCACATCAATCCTTAACAGTACCAGCCTGGGGACACACAGACTACAAGGGCAGCTGTACAAGAGTCAGTGCAAAGTGTGCACCACAGCCGTCATGCCGCCAGCGACTGGGTCAGACGCCCTCTTCCTCCCCCGCCGACCGGTGGCCTTCCTATCCCTCCTCATCCTGCCGGCCATCAGCAGCCCGCTCCCTCCTGAGGCGCTTCACAAAGTCCTCCGCTTGTTGTGGATTAGTAAAAAAAGACTGCTTCGCCTGATGAGTCACCCTCAGCTTCGCAGGGTACAGCAAGGCATAGTCCACCTGGAGGTCTCTAAGCTTTTTCTTGACCGCTAAGAATTTGCGTCGCTGCTCCTGCACCATCGGAGTGAAGTCCGGATATATAGTGAAATTGACTCCCTCAAAGGAAAGCGAGCGGGTAGTGCGAGCTGCACGAAGAGCCGCGTCACGGTCCCGATAATTCAAGAGGCGCGCAATGATAGGGCGTGGTGCAGCGCCCGGGGCCGGTCGTGGCCCAAGAGAGCGGTGCGCCCGTTCCACAATAAACTGCGTGGAGAATGCCTCCGCTCCAATCGCACCAACCAGTAGTCTTTCCACATACGTCTCCATTTTTCCCACATTCGTCGTTTCCGGCACACCTACCACGCGTACATTATTGCGCCGACTCCTCGCTTCCAACTCCTCGTTCTTAGCGGCTATTACCCTCAGGATATTGTCCATTCTCGCCAGCTGGGTGGTATGGGTGGCCGTAGTGTCGTCATGATCCGAGATGCGCTGCTCCGCCGTAGTTAGGCGTTCTTCATGGACATCAAGTTTTTGCACCACAGCGTCCATGCGCGAGGATAATTTGTCCACTTTATCCACGATCGTGGCGAAGCCCTGTTGCATTTCTTGCATCATCTGCTGGAAATCCGGGGTGGTTGGCTGCGGACTAGCGTCAGCGACAGGGGGGGGGGGAACGCGAACTCCCTGCCTCCTGCACCAGGCGGGCGCCCCTCCTAGAAACTGCAGAGTCAAAGGATAGTTTTGGTTGTTTATTGTCCGGTTTCCCCATGGCGCCGCACACACAGATCGTAGCAGGTCCCGCAGCAATGGACAGGGGATAGCGAGGACACCACCGGACACAAGTCTACGGTCGACAGCCAACGCTTTGTACCAGACAGAGCACGCAACACAGCAATGGACAAAGTCAGGGCGCAGCACTCATATATCCTCACAACTTTGGCGCACTCTTCTGTGCCAGCCCCCCCCAACAGTCCAGACCGCAGCCGCCTCCGGGGCGGCAGAGGGTAGCCCTTACAACAGCAAGTGACAGAAGTCTGAAGGGGCACAACAGTGGCACATCCCAGCACATCACAGAAAAGGAAGGGTAGCGCCACTTACGAATTTGCAACAGGAAGTGCGCAGACACCAGTATCGGCGATCCCCTCCACAGTGCAGGGTAGTACACTCAATAGCAATGCAGTATATGACGCCCAGCAGGATGCAACAATCCGCAGTACAGGCAGAAGGGTCAGGCGCCACAACAGTCAAAGGCAAGCTATGGCGCTGCATCCAGCACGGTAGTCTCCTCCTTAACCCCACCGCTGCAATGAAAATGGCGCCAAATGGTGTTGAGGCGGCTTCCCAGCGCTACGGCCAGCAATCCCCCACAGTAACTGCCCCTTCCACCGGCACCAACCTCCGCACGCATCCGCCAGAGTCCAAGCGGTCAGGAGAGCACCACGGACGGGGGCACGAGCAGGCGCTGCCGCCCCGCCACTCCCGCCCGCGCAATGGCCATCTACCAATTTAGAGGGGAACTTGGCGTCCCCGCTGCTACGCCTCCGCCGCAATCCAAGGCGACACCTGCAATAGCACTGCAAGCACGACTCCACAGGATAAGAGCCCCCGGGGTGGTCGCCGGCCACGGCCGGGTGAACAGACACGCAGAGTCCTCGAAGGGGGAGGGGACCGGGCCTGCACTCCACGGGTGAAGCAGCGGACTAGAGTGCGACGGGACGCCGGACCGCGGAGCACCAGCTCTCCAGAGTGCCCAGCGATTAAACTCCCGGGACCTCTGCCTCCGGTCAGCAGGCTCCGATCGGCCCAGGAGTTGGACCGAGTGCGGTCAGCAACCAGCCAAAGCAGAATCCATGGTCAGGGTAGGGACTTGCGATGTTTAAAAGGATAAAGTATCGGATAAAAGCTCCGGGCTGCAGGAGCCTCACGGCAGTGCGGCCATTCTGCAGTGCGCCCTCTAGCGCCCCCCAACAACACAAATACTTCACCACTTGCACCGCGTTACAGCCGTTCGCTTCACCACGCTCCGATCAGCTAGAGACCTCGAATACAACTTGTTAAGTCAGCCGCACGAGCTGCCATGTCACTTGCGTTTCGTTTAGCTCACCTAGTGAACTTACCGGAGTCCTAACCCCTTCCTTTTTTTCATTTTTTGGTTACAGTTATCCTTGAGCCTTGTAACCACCATCCACGTAAGTGCGGTTTTACCTCGTTCTTTCACTTACTAAACACCTCGTTCTTCTACTTATTAAACACCCCGCCGTCAGCACGTTTGTACAAACACGAGGTTCACCCGTTTATCTATGCACGTTTTCACCAAGGTTTTCATTTTGAGTTGCGCTTGAGTTTGCATTTATGCTTGAGGTTTATGTTCAACATACAATAGTGATAACAGAAATTGTATAGTAATTGGCTATATCTTATTTTGTTTATATGGCAGATCTCCTTGAAAAAGGGCTTCCATTGCCCGAAATGCATTGGAGTTATCATGAAAAACCATGGATGAATTGATATTAACGTTTATGGCTCAAATGTGAAAATGATATGAATTGCAATATCTAATATGAAGTTTTTTGAAAATAAATGAAAATGTATGAAAAACAGAAGGAGTCTGTATTAAAGAACCTAAGGAGTGCCCTTAACCAGGGATGCATTCACTGTTGATGTATGCACTTATGAACATTTAATGAAACGTATACAGGACGGATACGTTACCTGCAGGCAGCACCCTACCTTTTTATGAAACTATTACTAATTCTGCTTTAAACACAAACAAACAGTGGTTGTGCACCTATCCTACCCTATGACGGCTCCTACCATATGAACAATGACTCATATCCCGTACCTCAGACGCTAAACTCATATCTGACCTTTATAAGATGCTACAGATGCCACAGGCACATATTTACAACCCAGGCATGGAACGATGGGAAAAAGAACTGGGCAGGGTCCTTAGCCATAAAGAATGGGAGAAGATATCCTATAGAGCATGCCACTCCGCATACCACACTGGGCTCACGGAGACACTCACGAAAATAACCACATACTGGTACTACACCCCAGAACAGTTGCACGAGATGGATCATAGTAAAGAAAGACTCTGCTGGCGAGGCTGTGGTCAAGTTGGCAACCTAGTACACCTGTTGTGGGACTGTGACCATCTCCAATCTTACTGGACACAGGTACTCGACGACGTGGACAAACATTTTCAAACAGAGCTTCCACGCTTCCCAGCGTATGTCTTATTAGGGCTTCCTAACCCACTGACATACCCCTTACGCTCCCGCAGAGGACATCAAATTGCCATTGCACTGTGTTCCGCGGTGCAAAATATCCTCACACACTGGCACACCACCACTACCCCCTCCATTACGGGCTGGCTGCACAGGATGTGGCCTGTACTGGGTATGGAAAAATTATCACTCACAATGGCGGGGGAAGGGGACAAATATGAGGAGCTCTGGCAACCATTTCGATCACTTCTAATGAAGGAATTCAGAGAAATCAATTGCCTGAGGTACCTTCGGCTGTTGAGACTCACAGAGCCAAAGGAGTTCGACTTTTAAGGCAGATACAGACGAAGAGACATCATAGACGGGAGTGGCAGGGAAGTCGGGGGTGGTAATGAGCACTTGACGGGTGGGGAAAGGGGGGGGGGAAGAATGGGGGATGGGGCGGGAAGTTCTTATTTTTGATGTTTCACCTTATTTCTGCATATTAATGACTGTTTTTCACCAGGCTGGAATTTTCATGCTACGTCGGACCTACCATGGGCCCTGTCTGCCTTTATGTCACTTCTTAATAACACCTGACTAATTGTACATGTGGTGAATGTTTCATTTTTTTAAAATTTTTTTTATTTATCTATCAAACAGCAGCACATTACAATGCACACAGGGCCATTCACCTACATCCCATCTCGGGCCGGCGGTAGGCCAGGTCTTCTCAGCAATGAGGCAATAGTGTATCAGATGGAGTTCACAAAGAAAAAGCCCCCACAATGGAACAGTCCGGTGTGCGGTTCGAGCGGTGAAGGTTCCAATATAGTAATACCATCAGTGATGTAACGTGCACTATTCATATATAGACATAATCGTAAGACTTTTATTTTTTCTCTAACCCCAAACCCCACCACCCCTTAACCGATCCCCGTTCTGCATATTCCCTGTGGTGTAAGATGTAATCTGTTGGAGTGACATGGCGTGTAGTGTTGTGTACGTCCCGCTGTGTGCGCAGGTGCATGCGTGGTACTGTGGTGCTGGGAGAGGCTGAACGACTACAGCGCTAGGTGGTGTTGTCTATCTAAAGGTGAGGCCGCTGGAATCAGGGGGGATCTAAGGTCGCTGCGTCCTCCTGTCCCTCACCCCCTCCCGAGGTTGAGTCATCCTCGTCCAACCTGGTATTGAGATAAGTGCGATAGAGCTCCCAGAAGTTCTTGGGGCGACTCCGGGGAGGGAGTAATTCGCTATACGCCTCCGCCTGTGTGTTACAGTACAGCATGTCGCTGGCCCATCGCTTCAGAGTCGGGAGCGGGCCCCTCATCCGCTAGCAGTGAACCTGGCCGGTCTCCCTCACCATAGGCGCGGGCCGTTGCGTATTTCCCCAGATGCCTGACCTCCCTGTCTGCCTCCTCGTGAAACTCTGTCAGGAGCTCTCGCAACGTCTCATCACCCTCCGAGGACGGGTCTACCAGCCGTTGGCGTTCACATTCCGCAATGCGTCCCTCAAGAAATGACAGTCTGCTCCTAATAGCCTTCAGGACACTGGAATGCTTGGCCATACCGACACCTCTAACATAGACCTTAAATGTTTCCCAAACCGTCCCGAAGCTACCCACTGTGCCTACGTTAGTAGAAAAGAACGCGTCTATGTCCTCCCCTAGTTCTGCCCGGAATGACTCATCTAACAGGGAGTACGGTGGGAGGCGCCACGTGAACGGGGGGATTCTTGGATGTGGAGTGATCAGGACCAGCAGAATGGGGGAGTGGTCCGATAGCGTCCGTGGGAGCACTCTGCAGTCCTTCACCATCGTCAGCAGGGTAAAAGCAGACAGCCAGTAGTCAATCCTAGTGTGGAGGTTGTGATACGCTGAGTAGTGTGTGTAACCCCCCCTCTCGCTGTGTCTCTCCCTCCAGACATCCACCAGCCCCAGTCTCACCATTTCGGCCTGCATTTGTTGCGCAGCTGCTGCCGGGCGCCTGGGGGGCCCCCCCGATCTATCAAGTTCAGGGCTAAAGGTGAAATTAAAGTCCCCCCCCCCAAAGCATTTTATCTGTGGGCCAGTCGGCGCATTGACCCGCTACTGCTGCATAAAAGTCTGGGGAGTCATAGTTCGGGCCATACACATTCACGACCAGGAGGTTGTGTCCCTTACCCGTGAATTTGCTTAGCACGAATCGGCCCTCCGGGTCTGCTCTCAGTAGTGTGAGTGTTAGTTTGGATTTAGGGTTTACCCACGTGAGGACTCCCCTAGCGTGTGAGGTGAAGCCCGCATAAGTGGAGTTACCCTGAAGGCCCCTATGTGCGTGCATTCTACTGTTGTTGGGTAGGTGCGTCTCCTGCAGCAGAGCCAGGTCTATGTGGTGTCTTTGGAGGTAGTGCAGCACCTTGCGGAGTTTCCGGTAATCGTTCAAACCCCTTACGTTCCATGTCAGCGCTGTAAGGGTCTCAGTGTTATTCAGTGGGTCTCCGAGTGACGTATCAGCCATTGGGGAAGTAGCAACATCTAATGCGCACCAACAGTACATATCCCGCCCGCCAGTACGTGCCCCCACCACCAGCCCCCTCCAAGGTATGAAACATTGCAGAACACAGTGTGGACCCCCCCCCGACCATCCCGCAATACAGAACAGATATCCCCCCCCACCTCCCACAGCCAACCGACCCCAACCTGGTGTGACCGAATCCCCTGTGTCCCCCCCCCCACCCTCTAGCAAACCCATTCAAGAACACCCCAAACAGGCTCAATCTGAGCCGGAACTGCTGGCAGCGCTAGGGCAGAGGTAGCCTACTCGTTCAGTCTGTCGTCCACTGTCTCACCTGGACCTCCGTACAATGGTATATAAGCTGCCCCCACGCCAGCGCCTTCAAGAAGAAGCCCAGCAAGCCAAGAGTACATAATAAGTACAGGCCCATTGTCCGAGCCCCCACCCCCGCCACCCCAACCGCATCTGACCTGTCTCGTGTCCGGTTCCAGGGCGGATGAGCCCGCCTAGGGCAGCACTGTGCCGCTAATGTGAGGGCCCAGGGGCACCCAGCCAAATCAGTCTGGTCTCACCCACTCGTCGGGGTCCTGCAGATCCAAATGTCCAGAAGTATGAACTGAGCGGGGAGACCGCATCGTGTCAGAGCTGAGGGGTGCCATGGGTGCCCCCAGAGCAGTGGCTCTCCGTTGCGGCCCTGGAAGCGTTCTTCTTCTCAGTCCTGTTCCTCCAGATCATCAGCACCAGATTGTTCCATTGCGCGCGTCTCTGAGCTTCCTCTGTTCTCCCTCATCCACACCTTCAAGGATTTTTGCAGTTCTTTAGGATCTGTGAAAAAGTGCGAGTAACCCTGTCTGTTTATGCGCAGCCGCGCCGGGTATAACATGGCGTAGTCCAAACCAAGGTCCCTCAACTGTTGTTTGTACGGGACAAAGCGCCGACGTTCCTCCTGCACTTTGGTGGTGAAATCTGGGTATAAAGATATGTTCATCCCCTCATATTGCAGTGACCCCTTCTCGCGGGCCACGCGGAGCGCAGCGTCCCTGTCCCTGTAGTTCAGTAATTTCGCTATTATCGGCCTGGGGTTTGCGCCCGGTGGGGGCCTAGGTCCAAGGGTGCGATGAGCGCGCTCCACTATGAACATTGGGGAAAAGGTGTCGTCTCCCAAGAGCGTCTTCAGTAGTTTTTCAACAAAAAGTTCCATCTTACCCGTTTGGGTCGACTCGGCCACTCCCGTTATGCGAATGTTGGATCGCCTTGAACGCGCCTCCAAGTCCTCCGACTTCTCCTGTATCACTTGGAGCAGGCGGCCAAATTGTTTTCGGTCAGCATCCCACTCCGTCTGCGCCTCCTCAGCCTCCGTTCGGCCATGTCGAGTCTCTCCGCATGCTTATCCACCCTCTCCGTCATGCGGTCCATTCGATACGCCAGCGCATCGATCTTGTTGCCAATGGCCGACATACCTTCCTGCAGGCCCTTCTCCATAGTCGTGAGCATTCCTTTGATTTCCGCGCAGAGCGAGGAACCCGGATCGTTGGTTGCCCCCGGTGACTGGGAGGTCGGAGGGCCTGGTTCCTTCTGCCGGCGCTGGTCGAACGACAGTTTCGACTGGGTTCTGTCCCCCTTGACCATTGTCGCGCTTCTCAGACGGCCTAAAGGCCTCACTGTCAAGGAGAGTGCTGCTAGTGCTCTGTACTCTGCTCCCGCTGGGTGTTGACCGCTGCAGCCGGGCCGTGGGTGTGCCGCCGTGTCCTGGATATCGTGGCGGGCTCCGCTCAAGGTGTCGACTGGGCTAGTATCCAGCCGGGCGACCGCTCCCCGGTCTCGGCAGTATGATCTGAGTCCCCTGTGACATGTGGTACATCCAAACTGTTTCGCTCGCCCTCCTGGTACTGGAGGAGCTCGCTCGTCGAAGGGGCCCGGGTGATGGCGCCCCGTCGGGACCCGGCCGGCGCCACGTGGTGCGTCACCGTCTCCGCGGTCGGTTCGGCGTTCTTCCAGGTCTCTCGGCACCGGGAACCCTCACTGGCTGGCTATTCTGCGTGGTGATGTGGCTCCGTGGAGTCCGAGAGTCAGTCTTCGCTGGGACCCGGAGGGGTCGAGGTCGTCCGGCCCGCGTGGCCGCACGTCGGATCACGCAACTCGGCCTCGCTACCAGGGGAGGTCGGGGATCCCGGCCTGGTCCCTCGCCACCTCGTAGACGGTGAAAAGCGGTGTGTCCGAGGGCGAATCGCTCCCAAACTTCGGGCGGTGGTGCGGTAGGGGCAGGGTCGACAACTCCTGCCATTTTCGCTGGGATTTTTCTGCTGGGCGAGGATCTTTGTCGGATATTCGGTGGCGCCGACGCGGAGCTCTGCTCTTACGCGTCCGCCATTGACGCCGGCTAGCTCCGCCCCGAATGTTTCATTTACTATGCATTGACTTTAATAAAAAAAGAATTAAACCATAAAAGCTACGGGAGGACACATCTGGAATTTACTGTACATTTTCCATTGCTGTAACGGCCCGCCCTCTGATTTTACATGTTTTATTTATAACCATTTAAGAGGGGCAGACTGTATAAATGAATGTTTACTGTTAATTAAAAATGTTATCCAATCCAGTCTAACATTACTATAGCTTTGTAGCTCATTTTGGGACTCTTAGGATATGCTAACCCTCCCACTTTAGATTTTAAGGTTAGTCCCCAGCCTCCCGATTACAGCATGCAGAAACCTGATTTGGATCGCTGAATCATGATCAGCTGGAAACAAGGCAGCTTGAGCTCGGAAATATATATCCTGAGCTAAAACCTTTTGTCCTTAATTTATGGAGGGGGAGATTAATGAGTTTAGCAGGTTTCGAAATTAAATTTTTGGCAGTATTACATACTGCATACATAAAAAAGTTTTGAATTCTGTGTTTGTTTGCGCGATGTTATTAAACTGCCAACAATTAAATGCTGATTGCCTGTTATCCTAAATGGCAGTAAACTGATTCAATAAAAATGCAATGTTAATTTAATAACACTGTACCCAACTGGCACTGCTATTGAGACGTTGTCTCCTCAGATGATCTCACTGTGTAAATCCACTTAATGAAAATTAAAACTATATAACTTTTTCTTATTTCAATTCAACCATTCTTCAGTTATTGCAATATCTTCATTGTTGCTTCACAATGTTAGCATTTATTTTGTATCTTCATTACTTTGTTCAGGTAACATTTCACTCATGTACGCTGTTCACATTATGGCTTTAACTCCCTATGCATTTCGGGACAATGCCCTTCTTCGGGGGAGATGAGTGCGATCTAAAAGTAACAAGCATTTACAATGCAACGGTTTCGCCTTTGCAAAAGTTAGAGCTATTGGCATTGTAAATGACAACATTTTTATTTATGTGTTGGTTTTGAAAACAGATAAATAAATGGCATTGTCATTTACAATGTCAATAGCTTAATCTCTCGCAAATGCAACACACACACACCCATAGAGTGCCGGCTGCACTGAACGGTAATCCCCCCAGCAGAGGTCCCTTCCACTCAGGGAGCCCCCCCGCCCCCCCTTACAGGAAATAAACTTTCCAGCGATGGGAGCACTTTTATTAAGACGTGCCTTTTTTATAAAACTAGGAACTTTTTTTTATACCCACCAGAGTTTACCCGAATATAGATTCACTGTTAAGCTGATGTGCAATTGTACATATATAGCTCGCAGCACCATATTGGCGCTACCAATGTTACTGAGATAGGAGGGAGTTGACAAACTGTTTAGCCCAAGATTACACATGGCATGGATACGGATACGTTGAAAATACATTTCAGCTTGTGCTTTCCGCCTCCTTCTTCGCATTCGTCACCACCAAGTGATATCATATGCTAATATCAACTGGACAGCACTTATCCTATCGATATTGTGAGGATGAAGGTGAAGTCCCCCAAGTTGGCGTACAGAGCAGCGTCAAGCTTAGAGAAACAGATCTCAGTCCCACTGCTAGGGAGAAAGGTACTCACAGTCTGAGGACAGAAGTGAGCCCTGAACTAAGAACTAACCATGCAGGTAAGTGTATCTGTCTGACATTTACTCCCATCCAAAACTATTACTTTTCTACCAAGTGAATTCGAAAATGTCATGAATGTTTTGATTTTTAAAAGTACGCTTAGACATGAGCTCACTGGCTCGACTATCCATCCTACATACCAAGCGCCGTTGATCTAATACGAACAGAATCATTTGCAGTGAATACAAAGCGCTGAGAAAGTGTTCAATGAAAGATCTGAATGGAAAGAAGTTATCTACGGATAGGTTACCCATTCCCATAGGTCCTGGCAAGATCGCACTCATTCAGGCAACCCTGCTTGTTCCACACAGACATCAGCAGACCCCCAGTCTCGTTCCTCCTCCCACAACCGTGCCAGCCCTGGAGGCACAGACCCTGTTCTGTATCTGATGTGATGATTGTGATCCCCTGACAGTGCAAAATGCACAGCTCTGAAATGATGAGTTTCTATGGTGCAGTAGCTCACCCATAACAAGTCTACTTTTTGTGCTTTGTGGAACTGTCACCGGGTAGTCGCTTTCCAAGTTCGACTTCACAAATACGACAATACACTGAAATTAAAAGGAATGGATCAGCCCCCCCCCCCCCCCCCCCCCCACCAATCACGGTTTGAATGACACTAAAATACTAACAACTGTCTGATTCCGTGGGACTTATTTTCAAGCACTTCGACTAGTAGGAAGAGACCAATATCTATGTAAACAAAAATTCAAAGTCCCAAAAACGTACACATTTTAGTTTTCTTTCAGCTCGTCGTTGCAGTGTGCTGATAAGGCATTTTAAATTAATCAATGCCATCACATAATCACCGAGACACGTGCAGTTTTTCACTGCAGGGGTCAAGTGCAAGCTATTTATGGTTGAAGATTGTTTTGAGAAAGAATAGCATATGTGTAGCTGAAGTAAATGTCATATTTTGCTCGAATCCTATTTTTTTTTGGTAATAATCTAATGCTGTTGGGACAAAAATTGGCCACATCTCAATCGAACTGCGGCACTGAGTGGGAAAAGAAACAGGAAGTAAAACACGCAGGCACCAATGTAATTCCCAGCACTACAGCCTGGGCTATTTTTCAAACACTCAGTGAAGGTTTTTTGTACTTGCAGCTGCCATGCTAACAACTCCCCTTGGTGCAGAATGGGATGAGCAGCCCCCAGGTCTCCCATATCTGGCCTTTGGCTAAATAGGGCCCCCTTTGAAGAGAGTTTCAGACAGCGGGAGGGGTGGGGGCGGGAACGGGCAAACAGACAGCGGGAGGGGGGGCGGGAACGGGCAAACAGACTTAGCAGTATATCATTTTATTAGGAACATACCATGTGCATCTGTAACTTCAGGGTACAGTTCTGCAGGTGGGCAGACATACGGCCCTTTAACAATTGTTGGCCTCTTAGTAACTTAGGCAGGCTCCCAATGAAAGATAAACTTAAGATCAAGCTCGTCTTCTCTTCAGCCCCAGCGCCTACCACCAACAGCCAAAAGATGTTTTACGAAGGTCTGCGATATTACATTTATTGTAAGAGCAATGAGAAAAATTATACGAAATAGGCATTTAGAAAATAACTAATGGTCCAGAAGTAAAGTGCCCACATAGGAAACACGTTGTCGCGACACACCAATTGTAAGGTTACATAAACTAACAAGCATTTACGGACGGACAGCGGGAGGTGGGGGCGGTAACGGGCAAATGGACAGCGGGAGGGGGCGGGAACGGGCACACGGACAGCGGGAGGGGGTGCGGTAACGGGGAAACGGACAGCGGGAGGGGGGCGGGAACGGGCACAAGAAAAGCAAGAAAAAAAACAGCCAATTCATGGCTTTGTCTGGAGAGAAAGATATGAGACTGAACCGCTTTTGATTTACGTAACCAATGATGACACGCATATATTCCTAATATTTAGTTCTCTGATCGTCAAAGCAGGAATGGTACATCAAGGATTAATTTAAACACACCCTCAACATTTGCGCTTACACATGGTTTCACAAGTTTTGTTGATGTTGAAAATCCTTACTTGTGTTTGCAGGCTAACCTGTTAAATGCACCCATTTGATTTACACTGCTTGATCGTATTTCAAATTGCCCACATTTGACGTTGGTGTTTGAAGCCCACCTAAGTTAATCTTCGGTATTCAAAAGAAAGACCGTGTTTTGTATTGGCTTATATTGAAACTCCGGTTTTTGCAGAGCTGAGTCATATTGCAGTTGCGAGGAACATTCACTTCTCTTTTCAGCAGAGGTCACAAGATTCACAAAACCCATAGCATGGGAAAACAAGCATTTACGGACGGACAGCTGGAGGGGGGGGGGCGGTAACGGGTAAATGGACAGCGGGAGGGGGGGCGGGAAGGGGCACACAGATAGCAGGAGGGGGGGGCGGAATCAAAAGCACTCACCTGGTACTGGACTTCCTCCGGCGGTGGCGGTCGGCCGCGGAATGAGCTGGACGCCGAGACAAAAAAAAAAACAACTCCGCCCACCGCCGCATGACTACACAGAGGGAACGTCCAGGGAAAAAATCGCTGGAACGCCCACGAATCTGGTCCGTGAATGACGGACAGATCTCTGTTCCAATGGCTAGCCTCCATTTATGGAGCTAGCCAATGGAACAGAGGGCGGATTCAAGTCCCCCATACTGCAAAACAAAAGATTTCTCCTGGGGTGATGGAGCTAGGAGCTCCGTGCCCCAGGCGAAACCTAAAAAGGATGTTGAGCTGTAAACCAGGCTGGTTTGATTTTCCACAATGTAGCACAAAACTAGAGGGTGACTGTCCTTACATCCAGTGACAGGTTTGTCAAAAACTGCAGGTGTGTAACGTGGTGCGAGAATAAATTTGGCCGTGAATTCAGTGCTGTTAAATATACATGCCGTTAATTATACATGTCGGTCTGTGTTCATTTTACGCAGTTGGTCGTGACGGTCATGAGTAAACCGAGTGTTTATGGAGGTGGTATAATAAAGTCATGCGAGCGTGAAAGAGGGTCCTGGTGTGAGTCCGATAACAGCGGGTCAAGAGCGTTCGTTAAAAAGAGCTATTAACATTGAGTGTGAAAACGTGAATAAAACATCATTCAAATAAACGTGCTGATGGTATTGGCAAAGTTATCAGCGTGCTTCTTAAAATAGGACAACAAACAGTTACGAGTGGCGATTAAATGCATAAACAATGTGGGTTCAAAAACCCATTGATTGTTAGTCTTACTGCGTATGAGGAAAGACTATGCCTGCTGTTATCCGTAACGCTATGACTGATATCATCGGTGTTCATTACGGAGGCACGGCACGTTAAATGTTGGTTTCCTGGTTAATGAAAACTAAAGACGGACAATACGTGTAAGCCATCTTTGAGTGGTTCTTGTGTGTGCATCTAGTGCGAATTAGTCTCAAGTGTCTCTGTGTGTAAGTGTGAGAACCATAGTCATATAATGCAAGTAGAACGATGAGGTGGCTGCTCCTCAAATAGATGTTGTAAACTACATCACACAAAATGAAACTAGATAAAACAAAGTAAAGTGTGGGAAATCACAAACTTGTAGTGCTTAATAAAAACGTAAACCACAGGACATGGGTGAATTTAACAACAAATGCATCTTGCTGAGTTCTACTGGTAAGTAAGTTCATAATAAACAACTAAATTCCATCCGATCATTGAGTCCCTTTGGATGGCAAGCATCCAATTTTTTTATCCAAATCATTTCACACTGCAGTAGTCTTTTTCTATTGTCAATACCCTGTATCACAGGGACAACCTCCAAAATCAAAAACCTTAACTGGCTTATGTTGTGTTTGTGCTCTGTAAAATGTTCAGCCACTGGAGCTTTCATGACTTTGTTTCTAAAGGTGCTCCTGTGTTCTGTCAAATGAACTTTCATTTTTCTTTCTGTTTTCCCCATGTATGGGAGGCTGCATGGGCATTTGAGTAGATACACAAGGTTCTTTGTATCGCAGGTTGCGTTGGTGAATAGATTAATGTGTTTCCCAGATGTGGGATGATTCAAAATGTTTCCTTGAATGACATTATTGCAGTGACGACAGTTCAAACATGGTTTAGTGCCGGTGTAAATGACTCCTTTTTGATGGGGTGTTGTCTCTAGTAGATCTTTAATATTCTTTGATCGTTGATATGCAAATAGTGGAGTATAGTTAAAGATCCATTGAAATCCGGTTCATTTTTTATCATTGGCCAATTCTTTAAAATTATTCTTTTCACTGTTGGCTCTTGATTGAAAATTTTGACACAAATACAGGTCTGTTGTTGGTCATTTCCTTCTTGTTGGGGGATAATAAACTGTTTCGGTTTGAGGCTTCCGTCCTTTCTTCTGCTAAGCTTAGCACCGTACCGTTTCGTAATGAAGATACGAAATAAATGCTAACATTGTAAAGCAACAATGAAGATAATGCAATAAATGAAGAATGTTGAATTGGAATCAGCAAAGTTATAATGTTTTCATTTTCATTAAGTGGATTTACACAGTGAAATCATCTGAGGAGACAACGTCTCAATAGGAGTGCAAGTTGGGTACAGTGTTATTAAGTTAACATTGCATTTTTATTGATTTCAAGTTTAACTCCCTAAAGTCACAGGGAGCTACCCACCAGCACCCAAAAAACACAAACACAGAGCAAATAGTTTACAAGGAGTAAACCTACAGTGGAAGTAAGTGTGCCGCACACCACTAAGTACATTTGCAAGTAAACCGATTCAGACAGATTGCCTCTGCTTCAGTCCAAGTCAATGGGGAAAATACATTCTCCCGGCAATTTTTTTTAAATCTCCCAATTGCCTACTTTAAAATGTTGGCATGTTTGCGCTACACAGTGACAACCGTGTGGGTATAGCAGACAGGCATCCCAGCCAAGTGCAAAGTACCACTCATCATTGTGGTTGTCCGCATCACCGCACTGAAATGCAAAATCACGCTTTTTAGTGCCTATCAGCTGTCAAGCCTGAGTGCTGCTATAATGCACAAGTATTGAAAGCTGCACTGGCAGTGCAATGCTCCTGGAATGCTTGGCGGCTGGCTCATCTGTTCAATAGCTGCTAGTACTAGTCTGTGCTACAATGTAACACAGGACACCTGACTCCCCACAGCATAATAGTTGATGTTAGGAGGAGTCACTGTCAGTGCCTAATGGCTACTACCGAGACAGTGTGAGTCTCAGTGAGTTTGTTAGACTCACTTTAATAGGCCAGTGAAAGGTCCATCCTGCTACCCGGGGTGCGAGCCGTTGGCACTTCAAGTTTTGGCTGCTGTAGTGAGTGTTCGGGGAATGGCAGTACAGCTGAGTGCGCCACTCGCACCACGGTGGTATGGATCCCACGACCGGACCTGACCCCACAAGCGACTCGCGACTCGCCTTTGTGAACCTACTGGCGATAGCAGAGCTCGCTGCTCACACCGTGGCGGTATTGATCAAAGCAGACACAACCGAACTGGCGCCAGTGGCCAGGCTGCTGAGTGTGCAAGGCCTGTCGTTGACGCAGTGCCGGTGAGAGGTCAGTCTTGCTGCTGGCAGTGTGAGCGGGCAGCATTTCAAATTTTGGCTGTTGCAATGAGTGTGTGGACAATGGCAGTGGAGTTGAGCATGCTGCTCGTACCGCGGCGATATGGACCCCGTGACCAGACCTGATCCCACAAGCGCAAGTGGCTGACTCGCCGTTGAAAACCTGCTGGCTATAGCAGAGCTCGTCGCTCGCACTGCAGCAGTATGGAGCCTGTGGACCCGACCCAACCTGTGCCGGGCTGCTGAGTTTGTGGGCCCGCCTGTTGCTGAAGCGCCGGCTTGCAAAGATGTGCCTGAGACTGATTGACAGCATAATCTCCTAGTTGCACTTTCTATGTTATAACATTAGCTTTTTAGGGCAAATTTGCGGTCATGAAAGATAAGAAAAATGAGATCATCTTCTGAACAGCTGCAGTCATGGCCTACTCTCTGTTACTGAGAACTGCAGTCAAGCAGTCTGTCTCCGGTTAGTGCCCTTCCATTTCTGGTGCTTTGGAACAGTTTTAAGATCTGTTTAGAGTTTCTTATTGGTCAAATGGGTGCAATTTCTGATATATATATGTTTACCTCGTCTTCATTGCTTGATTTTGCTTGCGAGAAAGTGTCACTCATAGTAGTTAAAATGCCACTCATAAATACATTGAAATTATGAAAATGTCACACATTGCAATCTGAAACATTGGCAGCTAAGAACATTATGAAATATAATCGGTGTACAAATATTGTGAAGTAGAAATATGTTTCTTGTTTTCATGGGCTGTAACTTTTGCAGTTGCTGACAACCGCCTTCATTTCAAGATGGCCGTTCCGTTTATCTGCACCAAAGGGCTGTCTTGGCGCTCCATGCACCGCCAATCCCAACACACCATACCAAACGAATGGACAAGCAGAAAATCTGTAGGATGGTTGGTGGGCACTGTAGTCACTCACATCTATTCCACGAACCTCCAGGTACCGTCCACAGCACTGCCTCACCCACCCCGTATGAGTATGTGGAAAGTCTGTACGATGATTGTTAGGCACTGCAGTCACTCATATGTATTTACCCCATCAACCTCTAGGTGATGATAACCGCTGCAATGTTCTTGGTAATAAAACAAAGTGAAATAATACACCCCAGAATCTTTATAGGAAATGTAGTTTACAAATAAGTGTGAAACCAAGCGGTGTGCTGTTCCTAAAAAGGAAGGGAAGTAAGGTAATGTCCTAACCGGGGGGAGTGCTCCTAGGGATACCATGCTTCATTATCGGGCAGCTCATTGTTGGGCCGGCGCTGCAATGTCCAACGGTCCTCGCAGGGGGGCTCTTTGTCGCAGATTTTTTACCTGTGATCTTGGCCAATGATGAAGCGGGTGTGCGTGGTATGTGAGGTGTATATACAACAGTGAGTAGGGTGTGGGGAAAGATGTGAATTAAAAATAACTATGGGTACCAGCTGAACCAACTTTAATTAGCAGGTTCCATGTCATGATTAAAAACCTACATTGAGTAATGTCATCAAGCATTTAAGTAAGGATGTGGGTCAACGTTTCATTCCTTTAAATTTCTTCAAGATCGTGGCATTTCTTCCGGACCATAAAACCCTACTAACTACTCAATGAGGGGCAGTTAACATTTGGGTGTAGAAATAAATAACCATACCCTCACCAAATTGCACCAACCGCAACAGGGTTCCTCTGAGTAGGGACCAAAAAAGGCAGAGAAATTGAGCCATAAACTCTGGTATGCCGGGACGCTTAATGGCGTTGCGTTCGACTCATCCGTCGGTTCCGCAAGTAGCGACCGACCTAACGTCAGTGCAATCCGGAGCAGATAACCTGTACAATGGTTGGTAGGCACTGTAGTCACTCACATCTATTCTATAAACTTCAGAGGTACTGTCCACAGCACCACCTCATCCACCCCGAATGGGCAAGCGGAAAGTCTGTACGATGATTGACAGGCACTGCAGTCACTCATACACATTTATCCCATCAACCTTTGGGTGAGGATAACCGCTGCAACGTTTGTGGTAATAAAACAAAGTGAAATAATACACCACAGCATACACGTCAACATTTTAGAAGAGGAAAGTAGGGGATTCAAAAAAATAATAGGATAATATATTGGTCCCATTGACCTGAATCGGGTCTATTGTCATGTATGGGACTTGTAAGTATGCTGCTGCAGGATTGGATATTGTAAATGCAAACATGCATTTTTTTCTTTACTGGTCAGGAACACCATACATGCCAACCCTCACAATTCAGGCGGGAGTCTACCGATTTCAAGGCAAATCTCCTGCCTACTGATTCCTGTATGCAGAAACCCGATTTGAATTACTGAATCTTGATCTTCTGGAAACAAGGTAGCTTGACCTGGGAAATATATATCCCGAGCCAAAACATTTTGGCTTCAATTCTTGGAGAGGGAGATTTGAGGGTGTGATAGGGCTCAAAATTTAAATTTTGACAATTTTACATGGTGCCTACAAAACAAAAGAGTTTAGACTGTGTTTTTGTTTGCGCTATGTGAATAAACTGCCAAAAATGAAATGCTGATTGCCCCTATACTTGCCAATAGACCGATTCAGACAAATTGCCTCTGCTTCAGTCTAACTCAATGGGGAAAATACAATCTCCTGACTCTTTTTTTTTCAATCTTCCACTTGCCTGCTCTAAGGGCCCGATGTAGGTAATTCCGATTTACCTACTCTTAAATACCGAATCATACCGATTCCGTATTTAAGAGTAGGTAAATTGGAAGTAGGCAGATGTAGGTAATTTTTATTTTCCAATTACCGATTCTGTAAGATTCGGTATTTCCCATTGATTCCTATGGGCCTTGAAGGCCATAGGAATCAATGGGAAATACCGAATCGGTATTTACAGATTCGGTAAATACCGAATCCTGGCAGGGGGAATGGGGAGTCACTTTGACACCCTGTAGCAC
Organism: Lissotriton vulgaris; assembly: GCF_964263255.1. NCBI lineage: Eukaryota > Metazoa > Chordata > Amphibia > Caudata > Salamandridae > Lissotriton > Lissotriton vulgaris. The sequence goes on from NC_141694.1 coordinate 362,794,104, forward strand.
CCCAATTGCAGGCTTGTGAGCCATGTGGCACACATACATGCCCTAAGGGCATGTCTGTGTGTCACATGGCATAGTTCGGTATTTTACCACCCAATAGGATTGGGTGGTAAAATACGAATTCCTAAAGGCCTGTGGCACTGCAAACTGTGCCACCTACATCTGGAATTACCGATTCGGTAAATATACTGAGTCGGTATTTTACCGAATCTGTAAATTTACCGAATCGCTAAATTTACAGATTCGGTAAAATTCGGGCCCCCTACATCTCAAAAACCAATTACCGGTCGGTAACGGCCGAAATCGGCCGTTACCAACCGGTAATTGGCGACCTACATCTGGCCCTAAATTTGTTGCCATTTATGTAGATGACATTGAAGCAGCTGGCTGCCAAAGTAAGAAGTGCGTGTGTAGCAGGCTGTGAACTTTGTCATATTGCTACGTAAGTGACCCATGTCCCGCGAGGGTAATTTGATAAAAAAGGCAGAGCGCTCACTTAGCATGTGATCCAGCGGGCCAAAGGAAATTCAGTCTCATATGTACAACTCTACACCAGGATACTCACCATAATTCATAAATCAAACACTAGGCCCATAAATGACAGAGACATGAATTGACCAACTGAATCATATGACCTAATTAATCAGAAACACTTTACAATACATTTAATTAAGTCTCTATCATAGGCAATGGATTAACTAATGGTAACTCAAGGAAACAAACAAGACCAGCTTGTCATTTCAAAATCTATTTTATTAACTTTATTAAAGAGCAAAATGCATTTTAAAGCGTAAATTCTTTTATTAGCAATTTTATTAAGCAAATTATTTATTAGAAAGGCACCATTTGACTGTCAGCTCAAACCAAACTCAGCATGAGAAGTGCTCAAACATTTAAGTAAATTCCCTTACCCTATTTCCCTAACTTAGCTAAAGAAAACCTAAAGGGAAAAAGTAAAGTCTCAATGGATCTTACGTGAAACGAAAGTCCGACAGCATCTCGGGAGCACAGGAACGAGCCAGCAGTGATCTTAGCAAGGGGGCAATTTTTATACCTTTTTCCTATCTAAAACTAACTAAAAGAATACAAATATTCGAGCAACACGAAACACGATTGGACTAGAGACATCATCTGATAAAGTCATTTGTCTTTCGCATAGCAAAAGTCACGTTTCTTCAAGAGCGGCATTGTTCATAGAGTAAGAGTGTCACATGCTTTTCCATGAATCGCAACATTAGGCAAAATCAACTAATGCTTCCTCCGTCCAAGCTTTTCCGCCGCTGCACATCCTGTCCTTGACCATGAAAGCTGAATCAAATGTTTTTCATAACTTCCACACAGCCTTGTTTTACGAGCGCCTTTCAAAGAATTATTGTAGAAAATATTTCCACTTTCATACGCTGCTGTACAAGGCCCAACTTTGACAGGACTTCGGGCATCCATTTTAGAAACAGGCCACAGGCCTCTTTTAGCATGAGTCTAGTATGCAAGGAAACACAAGACAATAATTAATTCAAGAAATGATAATTATTCTCTTACCCACCCTCTTTGCTAATATTAACCCATTAGTCTATGTTACCTAGCTTTGCATACAAAAGATAAACATAACATAAACACATGAGATGAGACGACATAAACAAAAGCACATTTTAAAGAATACACATGCTATTATTTGAAACAGCCGCAGTTAATGTTCAACAAAACGAAAGACAAAGTAAATATATTAATTAAAGCAGAATGACAAACATGACAAGAGCACAAATGATTAAACCCGCATGTTCGAGTAGGTGCACATTATTCTAGGTTGTGTCAGTACAAAAACGTGCAAAACATACAACACTCATTAGTAAATTAAAATTACGGGAGTTTCATTACAGCGTGCTTTTATTCAGAATTTATTCTGAAAGTCCGCTCCATCAACTCCCTCATCTGGTGATTTATAAATTACCAAACAAACCCAGAAATGTATTCTAAATTTTACTTTTAGTAATTTCATATAATGATCTCTCTCTGTGTATGTAAATCTTAACTCCTGTTTCATCAGTCTGTCTGGAACTCTCATATTGAGCCCTGCGGAATTCATCCATTTCTATCTCCTTCTCCTGAGCTTTTCGGAGTTTATAAATCCTTCTTTTTTCCCTCACATGTTTCTTTCTTTTATGAATCATACAACTGATTTTTAACAAAAGTGTCACTATAACAATAACTATTACATGGTAAAGCACTTTACCAATGATTGAACTGCCAATGTCTGCAAACCACTCTTTTATTGCCCCAAATCTCTTCGCTAAACGTTCAGAAAAACTGTCACTTTCCATGGGTTCTATTTCTGAGTGAAATTCTGTAATATTCTTGATCAATAATTCTATGTTCTGACTCTTATCTGGGATATATGTGCAGCGGTGCTGAACATGCAAATTCCCACAGACTCCTCCCTCTTTTGCTAGAAGGATATCTAACGCGAGCCGGTTTTGCATAACCATGCTTCTGGTAGCAATGAGCTCAGTATTAACCAACTGAAAACCACCTGCAGTATCAGTGGACAACCTGTCAACAATTGTGGAAAACTTTCTGATTTTAATTGCATTCAAGGTAATCCCTACCATAGGAATTATGGCGCCAAATATATCTCCCATGATCTCAGAAAAGCTTTCTCTTTTAAACCTATTCAGGAGTTTACCATTTTCCAATGAACCTTCTCCATTTCTGTCAACATGGAAAATCTTAGGAAAAACAAGACCAAGGTAACATGTACCATACCAATGGTCAGGAAGACTGAAATATGCTTTGTTCCCACAAACGAAATAGATTCCAGGGAAAATTGGGTCTTTACCACCTTTAAATCCCCATCCCCCTACAATTCGGTAAGTGTCTTCACATTGACTAGCACCGACAAAATAATTGTCGTAAAGCGTGTTATCTCTTCTAATGCAAAGCTTTCCACTAACTGGATCATCTATGTGAATAGTAGCATATCTATTTTCACCATTAAGCTTCTCGTCCTCGATTTGCCAAAACTTGGATTTAGTTTATTTCAGCATTTCATTCCTTTTATAAATCGCTCTCCTCTCCTCAACCTGATCAAGGAAAGATCTTTCTTCATCTCTCATTTTGCAAGTTAAATTATTCTTGTAAGCGTACTCATAGGTGAGTTAATTTGTTACCAGGAAGAATTCCCTCATCTGCTTAGCAGGCCTAACTTTGTTAAGGCTATGCACAATTTTTAAGTTAGCAAAAATCTCATCAAAATCTGAGTAATAGCACTCCAGTCGACCAGTTTGATAAAACAAGCTTGATATAACACTGCGTGTTATTGCATAAGTTAGGCGAAGCATATTATACTTGACCCCTTCAGAAACTGAAGTAGGAAGGTTAACACACACATAACAATCCTTAACATCCATGACTCTTACATACTCCGATAGGAGTCTGGAAAAAGAATTAGTAGAAAAATCTCCAACAGATCTGCCCTGATGGATTTCTGGTTTATGCTAAATAACTTGATTAGTTTTGTCTGCAACATCATGATCAGCTTGTTTAGATTCATCTTTGCTTGTCATATTCACCTTGTAATCCTCCCTATTAATGCCAAAAGGAAAGATGACTGCTAAAATTAACCAAACTAGAATAATTAAAATCACACAAATAGAAGACATTTTACAACATCTTCTAAAAATTGCACACCTAGAATTATCAGTATTAGGCATTTTTACTCAGCTCAAACTAAAACAAAAATTTAAAACCTACAATTAGTATGTAACACACCCTCCCCTTTAAAAAAATGTTTTAGTAACCCTCTCACAGCTTTTCTTCGACCGTGCGCCATAAAAAGTATCCAGCTAACACAATTTCTTCGACCTTGTGTCACCTAACACAATTTCTTCAGCCTTATGCCAAAAGCAAACCTCAACTTAAAGAAAACTAAACCTTAATCGTTGTCACTATTTTCTTCCAAATCTTCCTAACTGCTACTGCTAACCTCAACTACTGGTGGAATCAAGATGTAGGGCCACTCTGGAGATTTGTACTAGTGATTTGGCTTCAATGGTCTCTTGCTCTTCCTAGTATTTACTTCAATTCTCTTACCAGCTTGCTCTTTTTTGTCTGAATCACTCTTCTGACTTGATATTTCGTTGACTTGTTCTTTCGATCTATTCACTAGTTTGAATTTCAAGTCTTCTTTTGGCCAGATATCACCTTTTCTCAAGAGTTTCTTTTTAGGCTCAATTTCATTACATTCGGCTTTCCAAGCTCTTTTTCTGAATCTTCTGATCTCAGACTCCTCATCACTGTCCTCCGAATCAGTTTCAGAGATTTCAATACTGTATCTAGGAACTTCTTTACTCAGCAGCTTCACTCCGTTAGGAACAACATCTCTGTAGCTGGTACTTGGCAGTTCATCCTCTTCCTCCGGAATTACTTCTAACTTCCCAGTTCCAGAATTTCCGTTCCTGCTTTCAGAGCTTTCAATCTGCTTTTCAATACTTTCCTGATCTTGAATCTCTTCTGGCACAGTTTCTTTTTCAGACCTCTTTTCTAGAGCACCTTCATCATTTTCTGAATCAACAACAACGATGTCTAGATCTTTTTTATTTGATGCTTGATTCGGTTCTGAGTTCTCCAGATCTTCAGAATCTGGATTTTCAGGTTCTTCTTCTGAATCTGAATCTGCTGTAGTCTCGTCACTATCTTCGTCAGGGTTATCAGGTGCAGGTACACGAAGGGTATGGCTAGCATGCACCCACCTTTTTAGACCCCTGCACTTCACAGCATTTGTTGTGACTAAAATCACTTGCCTTGCTTTCTGCCATCTGGGTACCAAACAGTTCCTCCTCCAATGAACCTTTGTTCTGACCCAATCTCCTGGCAATAGATCATGAGCCTGCTCCTTTTCCTTTGAAATCACATCTGTTCCCACCTGATGGAATACAGAAGTTACGACGTCAGAGAGCTGCTTACAATAGTGTAAGATTGCACTATCATTTATTGCCAACAGCTTTCCAACTGGAGCATAAGCCTGCCTCATTACTCTTCCCATGAGTATGTCATGAGGGCTAAGACCTGTTTTCTTATCTGGAGTGCTTCTCAAAGACATTAAAACAAGTGGAAGTGCATCTGTCCATTTTATTCCTGTAGCTAAACACATTTTTGAGATTCTGTTTTCGATTGTGCCATTGATTTGCTCTACGACACCTGATGCTTCTGGTCTGTAAGCACAGTGTAACTTTTGTTTAATGCCAAAGGCTTCACAAATTGATTCAATCAGTCTGTTTTCAAAATGTGTGCCACGATCACTTTCAATAGTTACTGGAAAACCATATCTAGGTATGATCTCCCTTAAAAGCAATTTTGCCACAGTAATTGAATCATTGTGACGAGTTGGGAACGCTTCTACCCATCTTGAAAACAAACAGACAATAACTAGAACATACCTAAGTCTGTTATGTTGTGGCATGTCAATGAAATCCATTTGCAATCTAGTAAAAGGACCACCCTCCCGTCCTATGGTTCCCATGCTTACAACAGTTTTTTCTGTTTGGATTGATTTGCTGACAGATCAAACAACGTTGGCAAAGTGACTCTGCAATAACCCTAATTTCTGTCTGATCATTGTGTCTCTTCCTAAGTGACTTGGTCCATCGTACATCCTTGTCATGTCAGCAATCATGCAATTGGGCATAACAGGTCTACCATCTTTGTAAACCCAAATTCCATCTTCCTCTTGCTGTCTACAACCTTCTTTGAGCCATGTGTTTTTCTCCTCATCATCTGCTTCATCCTGTAAGTCTTTTACTCCCTGCCATGTTTCTACCACAGATATTAGCATGAGAGAGTTCATTATATGGTCATTATCCTTTTCCCGATTTAATGAAAGATTATTTTTCGCACAGTATCGTGCAGTTTCATCTGCAAAGGCATTTCCTTTAGTGATGTAATCTTGTCCCTTTTTGTGCTCTCCGCATTTAACCACAGCTATTTTTTCTGGTAACTGAATGCCATCGATCAGTCTTTTGATCAATTTTGCATTCCTGATTGGAGTTGCTGCAGAGGTTAAATAACCTCTCTGAGACCAGAGCTGACCATAGTCATGGACTACGCCATATCCATACTGACTATCAGTCACTATGGTAACCTTTTTCCCTGCTGCTTTTTCACAGGCACGAATTAAAGCAACTAATTCTGCCACTTGTGCTGAACGAATTCCTTCAAGAGTTGAACCCTCAATTATTTCAGAAACTGTACAGACTGAATAAGCTGCTCTCAAAACTGACTCTGGTAAAGGCACATCCTTAATGTCTTTTCTGGGTTTAGTACAGTATTCCAAAACATCCAAACACTCATGATCAACATCATCAGTTTCATTGTCATTTTCAGGAACCACATTATCTGGTAAAAGTGTAGCTGGATTGAGATTAAGACATCTCGCAATGGATACATTATCTGATCCCAGAATAACTTTTTCATATTTAGTCAGTCTGCTACTTGACAGGTGCTGTGTTTTGCTTCTGGTAATAAGTGTTTCAACTGAATGAGGTACATAAACTTTTACAGGAAACCCCATTATAATTCCTTCACTTTGCTCAAGGCTTACACTTGTTGCAGCCACTACTTTTAAGCAACCTGGCAATGCTTTAGCAACAGGGTCGAGAACAGCTGAAAAGTAAGCTATAGGTCGCTGCTGCCTAGGGGGCCATCTGCACTTGGGTGCTAGAGCTGCTGGGGTCTTCCCGCTGCCCTTGTCTCCCTCCCGCCACCGCAGTTACCAACGCGGCCGCGGAGCAGAGGGAGACTTCATCTCCCAGGTGCCCCAGAACCGGAAGTGCCGTCGGAGCGCACGGAGGCAGCTAGAAAATCGCCGACAGCACCAGCGCCGTGGGAGCACGCGGGAGCGCCCGGGGCTAAGCCTGGGCAAAGAGCGGGCCCTCTGAGGCCCTCAGAGGTCGAGGAGGCCGGTCCGGGCGCACCCCTCTAACATTGTTATCGCAAGCATCCCCAAGGTACGTCTGCCCACACCCCTTGTCGCATCTGGATTGACTGTTGGATATTTTCAAAACTCGCATAAGGGATATAACATTGACTTGCATTCATCTCCTTGTCCTTTGCGAACTTGACAGTACCGCATGACATATTGCTTCTCTCATCCCCCAAAGCCCAGTATTACATCTACTGTCTTATACTTTTGAAACTGAGTAATATTCTAATTGTGATAATATAATCATTCACAGTATGTCTACTAGGGGTACTAGAAGCAAAACAGCAGCTGGGGGGGCTCCGGTGATAGGCCCAATAGACAACTTCATAACAAGGGCCAATGATGCCATAGATCAGGGCATTTTACTCCTGGAGCGTAGGGTCTCACAAGACTTAGCCCTAGCCAAACGATCATCCCTTGGTCTCATTGCATCGGCAAGATCACCTATCCAGGTCAGAACTATTAATACCGGACCCATAACTGATATCTGTGCCGATATTCATAGTATACCAAATGAGGTTAACCTATCAGCATCGAATCCCCTAATAGACTCAGACTCAGAACCTAGCATGGACTTGGAAAGGACCCATAACCTGTCCATTAATTCTACACCAGATGAAGTAGTTAGAGACAGTACGAGGCAAGTAAGGGGTAGGCGGGAGGGTGCCATACGAAAACAAGTAAAACACACCACAAAGCATAGTACGTCTAAGGTTAGAAAACATAACGCACCAAAGCGAAAGCCTAGGAAGGGCGCTAACCCACACTCACACTCAAACATAGACAAAACAAATGCAATTATAGAGATAGAAGGTGAAGAGCCTCAGGGGATGCTGCAGGGTGCAAAGGATAAATCTGTCACAATTACTGCAAATGACCAGCTGTCGGAAAGAATGGGTGAACTTCTTAGTATTTATCTGTCCCCGATAGAATCCAGACTTGCATGTATTGAAAAGCAATTAGCTGAATTAAGCGTCCCCATCAAAAACATTTCCAGCTACGGGGCGCCTACTGGTGTGGGAGCCAAATCAAGTTCCTCAAAACCTATATGTTCCAAACCTAAGAACCCCCCAGCCCCAATTACAACCACAAAGCCTAAAACCCCACAGGCTCTAGGTAAAGGGACTGCTGCCAAACCATTGGCTGCAAACACTAGCGCCAACCCTATTGCTCACCCTCATACGACCAATGTAGTCTCAGAGTTAGGGAGGGGGCAAAACAATGCCCAGAGCAAGGGAATTCCAACGAGTCAAACTAATAACTCTGCTCAAAATCTCCCTAGGGCTCAGCCCGTCCAAAATACGGCAACTAATATGAGGCCGATCGCACCACGTATCAATCTGCCGCCTGAATGTGGGGCATATGTGTTGGTCCTAGTTAATGTATCTAAACTTAGGAAGGACCAAGAAGAAACCCCGACATCCCTTAAAAACAAGACCCTACACTGGCTAATTGCAAACTGCAACTTCCCAATGCAAGGGGTAAGGGAGATTATTCACACCCAGAGAGTGGGATGGGTAGGCCCATTGAGGAAAAAGTTCGAGGGGGACTGTATAACAATACATTTTAAGAACCCCAAATGGGCTGAAAAAACTCTGGCTAGTGCACCATTACCCTCCCCATGGGAATTCAACACCACCCTGCTCCCATTGTGTTACTTCTACAGACACTTGATTTCCCTTAAGTCGAACATGGCGAATAACCCTGCTGTGCCTTACCAGGACCCAAACTTTTATACCAGGATTAAGTCTCCACTTTTTCATCAGAATCAAGACTTTAATCCGTTGAAGTGCCCTGCTCAGCGCCATCAGGCTTCAATGCAGGCATATCCATTGTACTACCCTCAATTTCCCATAATGCCCCAGTATGATCACAGGGAAAGGTCATATCCAGCAATCATTCCGAATCAGTACACGCAGAGGAATGAAGTGAGGCCATTATTCAATATCCCAACATATAATCGGTTTGAATATGCCTTTTCAAACTTAGATGAGCAGGATTGGCTGGATAAAATGGTTGATGGTAACTGTGAGAAGTTGGCCCGATATGCAACGTTCGCTATTCTAGCGACCGCTATGTATCGTTCCAACGACCCTTATGGTGTTTGGTTGTAAGTCAACCTATAGACCAGCTATCCTAGTAGCGTGGATACGAGCAGTCTAAGGCTAAAGACTCGAGAGGGCGTGTTAAGCCAGCTGTTTACCACACATGTACCCCTTGAACACCCAGTGAAAGGACACCACACAAGTGTTATGAAAATAAACAGTATATTTATTAAGAATCACAACAGCCCTGTACTCTTTATGAGGACAGGGTACTTAGCACAAACCAAATCTCTTTAGCAAATACTTTAAGTGCACAGTTAAAACAAGTGTCCGAGGACACGGAAAGGTTAAGGCAAGTCGGAAGCGAGGGACTCGGGACCCTAGAGTAAGGAGGCTATGCAGGCACTGAAATGCCGAGTTACCTAGCCACGAGGGCTGCGGCTGCACAAGTCTTACAGGCGTCGGGGTCTTCGCTGACGAGCCAGGAGCCGGAAGAAAAGGAGTTGCTGGCCGGCGACCAGTGCTGAATAGTTCGTAGAGATCCAAGCCTGGATCGGAGATTGATGAAACCTGAAAGCAGAGGGGACCAAGTTCGTACTACTAGCCAGTAGTCAGAGGGTACCAGGAAGGCACCGGTTGGCCGTCACCTCGACCAGGTGAGTGGGCGACGCTAGGCTCTGCAGTCTCACGGACCAGGAGGCGTTGTCGGCGACCACGGTGGAGGTGCGAGCTGTCCCACGACGGATGTCGCTGTCGGCGTCTTGAGTGGACCAGGAGGGTCCGGGGTGCTTCTCGAAAAGATGGAAGCAAGGGCCAGTCTGGAGCAACCAGACCGGCAGTGATGATTCTCGGATGTCGTCACAGAAGGGCACAAGCCAGCGGCTAGTGACCAGACAACGTGCTGAGCAGCGAGCAGAAGGGCCCCACGCAGATCGTGGAGATGCTGGGAGACTGCACTTCGGTGCTAGAGCGGCTCAGGGTCGGGGCTTCTCGGACCCCAGAGCACTCACCAGAGAGTTACCTCGATGGTCGTGCTGGTTTTTAAGAGCGTGCAGGTTCTGATGATGGCCGGTCCCTCGAGGTCTCGTCGTACCCACAGATCACAGCTGAGCTGATGACGTGGGTAGAGGTCAGAGGTGCCAGGGAAGCCGGTTCTCGTCGAGCTGGGCCGTCGGATTCCTTGAGGAAGGACTTACAGCAAACCGCAGAGTTCTTAGATGGTGCCCGCTGATGCAGGGTGACTACTCCTTAGCCACAAGGGAGAAATCTTGAGAAGAGTCTTGAAGTCCTTTCGTAGAAAGTATTCTTGATTCAAAGATGATCTAATTTGGAAGGGTCCCCGCTCCGGCCTTTATCCTAAAGAAAGGGGTGGGTACATGACTAGGTCCTGCCCTAAGGGTGGGACCAGGAAGGGGGGTAGTTACACCCCTCTCCCCTGCCGGACTTTCCCCAGGCCAGGGCTGTCGCCCCTGGAACTGGTTCTAACCGGCAGATGCGTAGTGAGCACCGGGGTGCCACTCCGCAGTCACCTTCTCGCAAAAGCCCTACCTACCCAGAATACACAAACCCTGTCTGGGACGGTGCGAACACCGCCTCGACAGGAAACCCTTTGTCCAAGTGCTCCTCGCTGGAAGGACTCCCAGCAGCAGGAGGTCAGACTCGTGTCTGTGGTGGCAGCGTCCATTTTGTGGAGCTGAGGCTTTCGTTAACTTTAACCGGGGTTCACAGTTACGTACATGTCGTGTCCCTCTAGAAGGGCGGAATGCTAACCTCGTCGCCAGAGTTGGTGAGAGGGCAGCATCCCGATTCGTATGACACCTTACTCGACATGTCTTGATAACGCGACACCGAAGTTACCGATGTGGCACGCGTTATCATGGAACAGCCATTGGGTCTTTTCTCCGCAAGCTGCAACCGGCTCGGCTCGGGCCTGAACCTAGCTCACACGAGCCCATGCACTCTGCCTTCAGGATTGTTAAGGCCTGCCATAGGAGTGACTGATAGGAACTCGGGTGTCCATTGTATGGTTAGATATAGAGCTACTATACCTACAGCGAAGGGTGGGTACACGTCTTCGCCCCAGCTGTCGTGCAGCCAGTTGTGTCAAATTTAGGAGGCCAGCCAGGGGTGGCATAATACATGCTTCAGCCCCTGGCGGCCCTGGGTACACCTATGCCCTGCGTTACGGGGTCTGATAAGGTGGCCTAGTACCAATTGGAAATGTACCTAGGGTACATGGAATCCATTTTAAAGAGAGAGCAGTAGGCCTGGGGTCCTGATTGGCAGGATCCCAGGTCGACTATGTCCAAAACCAGCTAAAACACAGGGCAAAAAGTTGGGGGCAACCATAGTCAGGAGGTACCTTCCTACACAACCCCCCCCCAAACGAAAGGAGATAAGGCTATCCTTGTCCAGGTAAGCCTCTATTACCTAAGTGGCCATATAAGGAAGGACCAGCTCTGGCTTGGTTTCCCCCTGTGTCATGGTCCACTAGGCAACCCCTCACCCTAAGGGTATCTGAGGGTCTCCACCATAGGGAATCTCTGTCTCTGGTGTGTCTTGGGAAAGAAGAAGGCTGATGCTGGGATGGAGTACTGAAGTGAGGCTCCTCTACCTTTGGGCTCAACTTCCTCCAATCACCATTCATCATGTGTGCCTTTCTTTCTTTAGCTGAGATGCACTGAGCTCTCAGGGTCAGCCTCTGGCTACCTAAAGCTGGAGGCTGAGTCCCTCTGTTTGGCTTACTGAAGGGACAGGTCAGGTATGGGGTTTTTAGGCCCCATGTTTGGCTGTGCCCAACAGTGTCCAGCTGTGGGAGTTCCCTAACTACTTTTAAGGGGGATCCCTCAGGAGTCTGTTCTATTTTCACTTGGCTAGGGTTACCAGCTTCAGTGATCCTAATCTGCTGATTAAGGGGTTCTTTTGGACAGGGGGCCCTTTGGGGTCCACCACTGGCCTCCCTGATCTCTTCAGCCCTGGGCTGACTGAGGCAGGGTAGAGAGGTGCAGGTTACCTGCTCCAGACTGGGTCCCACCTGGGAAGGGTCCACTGCCATCAGGGGCTCTGCCAGGCTAGGCCTGACTACCTCTGGGGCAGTTCCTTCAACAGGGGTAGAGTCAGTTCCCTGAGGAGGCTGGCTCTCACCTAGTGTCTGGGAGGGGGAAGACTCTTCTTCCTCCTCAATGCTCTCTGTTTGAGTGGAGTGATCCATTGTTTCAGGCTTCACAACCTCACTATCTGTCTGAGTAGAGGCTGAGACCATTTCACCCTTGCCAACCTTTTCAGGAGGGCACTCAGTCTGTGTTTGGGCTGTGACTGTCACAGCCCTCCTATCCTGTTCTGGAAAGTCTGTCTGAGCCTGGGCAGTGGCTACCACTGCCCTTCCAACCCTTTCAGGGAGGAATGGTGCTTTGACTGGGGCTGCAGCTACTACTGCCCCACTAACCTGTCTGGATAGGCCTATCATTCTGGAATGAGTTTCTTGTTCCACCTCAGCCCATGCTGAGAGTTCCAGGTCATTCCCCAGTAAGCAATCTACAGGTAGGTTATCTGTCACTGCCACTCTCATGGGCCCTGTGACATTACCCCAGCTGAGCTTGACTACTGCCATGGGATGCCTTCTCTTCATTCCATGAATGTCTGTCACCTGATAAGTAAAACCAGGGGTCAGTTGAGCAGAGGGGACCAGATGGTCACTCACCATGGTGAGGCTGGCCCCTGTGTCTCTGAATGCCTCAACTTTCTGACCATTCACTAAAACTTCTTGTCTATACTTTCCCAAAATGTGGGGTCCAGTAGTGAAGTTGGCAAACCCCATGCCAGTCTCACAGACAAGAGTGTGGTCAGGGAACCTGGCTAGGCCATAGTCCTCCTGATTGCCCAAAGTAATGCCCACCACATTCTTGGGGGCACTCCCACCACCTGGGGGATTACCACTAGTGGTAACAGGAGGTCTGGGAGTGTTACTTGGGGGTATGTTTTCCTTATTGCTATTTTTAGGGCACTTGACATCACTTTTGTAATGGCCCACCTGTTTACAGGTATGGCAATAAGGCTTCTTCTGTTCTGAAGGGGTGTTCTGGGACCCACCACCCTTGTTGGAGTTTTGGGGCCCTTGGGGAGTCTTCTCTGTGGATTTATCCCCACCCTTCTCTTGAGGCTTGGTCGATTCCTTTTTCTGGTCACCACCCTGGTTTTTAGGCCTAACCCTGGTTCTGACCCATTTGTCTGCCCTCTTACCCAATTCCTGTGGAGAGGTCAGATCAGAGTCTACCAGGTGCTGGTGTAATAACTGGTTCTGACAATTATTTAAGATTTGCTCCCTTATAATTAGATTATACAATCCTTTAAAATCCGTAACCTTACTACCCAGTAGCCAGCCTTCAAAAGCCTTAGTGGCACAATCGACAAAATCAGACCAATCTTGAGACTGCGTTTTCTGGGTATCCCTGAACAGCACCCTGTACTGCTCAGTGGTTAGGCCGAACCCTTCAACGAGTGTATTTTTCAAGATTTGGTAATTGTTAGCATCCTCCACCCTTGTGGTGAGGAGCTTGTCTCTTCCTTTTCCTTCAAAGGAGAGCCACAAGATAGCTGCCCACTGACTCTGGGGAACACCCTGCACAGTGCAGGCCCTCTCCAAAGCAGTAATCCATTTGTGGATGTCGTCCCCTTGTTTAAAGGGGGGCACTATCTTACCAAGGTGTTTCGTATCGAAACTCTTTTCCCTATTACTAGGTACATTGCTGCCACCAGTGGGGACTGCCCCACTTAACTGTTGCTCTCTAGCAAAGGCAAGCCTTTCTTTGGCCAGGGCAAGTTCTTCCCTTTCGATCCTCAGATTAGCTGCTCTTTCTTTCGCTTCGTACACTCTCCTCTGAGGGGACGTCATCCCTCTTTGAGAAGAGTTGCGAGAGCCGTTGGTATGAAGGGATCTGCCAGAGTCTCTTGACAGAGATCGGGCTCGTCCATTCCCCAGGTTAAGCGGAACCGACAGCAGCGCCGGGGTTCCCCCAGTACCACTATCGTGTCTGCTTAAGTTGGACCGTGTTAGTCTGACGACTTCTACCTGTCCCTTATCTGCCTCGTCCCCAGAGAGATCCTCATCCTCATCCTCCTCCACATCCTCGTTCTCGGTTGCGAGGTGAATGAGGTCAGGATCGTCCCGGGTTCCCTCGAGGGGAGGCATGTCTCCTTCTGGATTAGAAGAGCTACGAAGTTTCTCAGCTCTCCTGGCATCATAAGTCTCCAAGAGACCAATCAGAAAGGACGTTGTGGGGTTAGACCCCTGCTGAATCTTCCGGGAGTGACACAGTCGTCTTAACTCCTTGAAGCTCAGCACAGTATATCCTGAAGGGATGACCTGTGGAGGGTCAACTGACACAAGGGGAGACTCAGAGTTTCCTCCTTGGCCCGACATACTGTTTCTAGTGTGGTGTAAGTGATGCACCTACCTACACTATGTGTTTTCCTACTGATCCCTTGCTAAGAGTTGTAGCCAAGGTGTGCTAAGCCTTGAGGAGCTACAACAGCTGGTTCAGTAGAACTCAGAGTATTCTAAGCTTTAGTTATATGTACTAACAGTACTTGCGCGATCTTTCAACAAGATATTCTTAGGATACGTGTGGTAAAACAACAGCAAGCTCAAATCCCAACCGCTGCTCACCAATGTGAGAAGTTGGCCCGATATGCAACGTTCGCTATTCTAGCGACCGCTATGTATCGTTCCAACGACCCTTATGGTGTTTGGTTGTAAGTCAACCTATAGACCAGCTATCCTAGTAGCGTGGATACGAGCAGTCTAAGGCTAAAGACTCGAGAGGGCGTGTTAAGCCAGCTGTTTACCACACATGTACCCCTTGAACACCCAGTGAAAGGACACCACACAAGTGTTATGAAAATAAACAGTATATTTATTAAGAATCACAACAGCCCTGTACTCTTTATGAGGACAGGGTACTTAGCACAAACCAAATCTCTTTAGCAAATACTTTAAGTGCACAGTTAAAACAAGTGTCCGAGGACACGGAAAGGTTAAGGCAAGTCGGAAGCGAGGGACTCGGGACCCTAGAGTAAGGAGGCTATGCAGGCACTGAAATGCCGAGTTACCTAGCCACGAGGGCTGCGGCTGCACAAGTCTTACAGGCGTCGGGGTCTTCGCTGACGAGCCAGGAGCCGGAAGAAAAGGAGTTGCTGGCCGGCGACCAGTGCTGAATAGTTCGTAGAGATCCAAGCCTGGATCGGAGATTGATGAAACCTGAAAGCAGAGGGGACCAAGTTCGTACTACTAGCCAGTAGTCAGAGGGTACCAGGAAGGCACCGGTTGGCCGTCACCTCGACCAGGTGAGTGGGCGACGCTAGGCTCTGCAGTCTCACGGACCAGGAGGCGTTGTCGGCGACCACGGTGGAGGTGCGAGCTGTCCCACGACGGATGTCGCTGTCGGCGTCTTGAGTGGACCAGGAGGGTCCGGGGTGCTTCTCGAAAAGATGGAAGCAAGGGCCAGTCTGGAGCAACCAGACCGGCAGTGATGATTCTCGGATGTCGTCACAGAAGGGCACAAGCCAGCGGCTAGTGACCAGACAACGTGCTGAGCAGCGAGCAGAAGGGCCCCACGCAGATCGTGGAGATGCTGGGAGACTGCACTTCGGTGCTAGAGCGGCTCAGGGTCGGGGCTTCTCGGACCCCAGAGCACTCACCAGAGAGTTACCTCGATGGTCGTGCTGGTTTTTAAGAGCGTGCAGGTTCTGATGATGGCCGGTCCCTCGAGGTCTCGTCGCACCCACAGATCACAGCTGAGCTGATGACGTGGGTAGAGGTCAGAGGTGCCAGGGAAGCCGGTTCTCGTCGAGCTGGGCCGTCGGATTCCTTGAGGAAGGACTTACAGCAAACCGCAGAGTTCTTAGATGGTGCCCGCTGATGCAGGGTGACTACTCCTTAGCCACAAGGGAGAAATCTTGAGAAGAGTCTTGAAGTCCTTTCGTAGAAAGTATTCTTGATTCAAAGATGATCTAATTTGGAAGGGTCCCCGCTCCGGCCTTTATCCTAAAGAAAGGGGTGGGTACATGACTAGGTCCTGCCCTAAGGGTGGGACCAGGAAGGGGGGTAGTTACACCCCTCTCCCCTGCCGGACTTTCCCCAGGCCAGGGCTGTCGCCCCTGGAACTGGTTCTAACCGGCAGATGCGTAGTGAGCACCGGGGTGCCACTCCGCAGTCACCTTCTCGCAAAAGCCCTACCTACCCAGAATACACAAACCCTGTCTGGGACGGTGCGAACACCGCCCTCGACAGGAAACCCTTTGTCCAAGTGCTCCTCGCTGGAAGGACTCCCAGCAGCAGGAGGTCAGACTCGTGTCTGTGGTGGCAGCGTCCATTTTGTGGAGCTGAGGCTTTCGTTAACTTTAACCGGGGTTCACAGTTACGTACATGTCGTGTCCCTCTAGAAGGGCGGAATGCTAACCTCGTCGCCAGAGTTGGTGAGAGGGCAGCATCCCGATTCGTATGACACCTTACTCGACATGTCTTGATAACGCGACACCGAAGTTACCGATGTGGCACGCGTTATCATGGAACAGCCATTGGGTCTTTTCTCCGCAAGCTGCAACCGGCTCGGCTCGGGCCTGAACCTAGCTCACACGAGCCCATGCACTCTGCCTTCAGGATTGTTAAGGCCTGCCATAGGAGTGACTGATAGGAACTCGGGTGTCCATTGTATGGTTAGATATAGAGCTACTATACCTACAGCGAAGGGTGGGTACACGTCTTCGCCCCAGCTGTCGTGCAGCCAGTTGTGTCAAATTTAGGAGGCCAGCCAGGGGTGGCATAATACATGCTTCAGCCCCTGGCGGCCCTGGGTACACCTATGCCCTGCGTTACGGGGTCTGATAAGGTGGCCTAGTACCAATTGGAAATGTACCTAGGGTACATGGAATCCATTTTAAAGAGAGAGCAGTAGGCCTGGGGTCCTGATTGGCAGGATCCCAGGTCGACTATGTCCAAAACCAGCTAAAACACAGGGCAAAAAGTTGGGGGCAACCATAGTCAGGAGGTACCTTCCTACAGTAACATTGGAAGTAAAGACACAAGTAGTGACAACAAGGGACACCAATCATTAGTAGAAGATAGATCAACCCAGAATAGACCATTTGATGACATGGATGGCAATATTGGCTGTCCAGCAGTTGGCAACATTAATGAGGGACACCCACTAGTAACACCAGCCAACGCCGCCCAGGACATACCAATACCAATATATGACCATATCACTACATCTCTAGCCACACACAAACTTAAAACCCACACACTTCCCGAACCTGACGTGAATACAGTGAGGAGTTTTAGTAATAAGCCCATTAGACACTCCAGTCATCGAGGCTTGTCAATTCTTAGCTGGAATGTGGCTGGGCTAGAACAAAGGCTCTCAGATCCTCAATGGGCTAAGATAATTAATGGTATAGATATTGCCATGTTTCAAGAGACTTGGGCTGTTGGGAACCTACATATAGAGGGTTATCATTGTTTCAGTGTAACAGCGCCCAAACCTAGTTTTGGCCGAGCAGTGGGCGGCTTGTTTATTGGGATTAGGATTTTGGCTGGTGGTACAATTAGAGATTTGTCTCGTGGGAATCCGAACATACAAATTCTTGAATATAAGTTAAAGACCCGGATTTATTTAATCAATTTTTATAATAATGATTTTTATTGTGTACAAAATAAGAACTTTGAGGCACTCGCAAAGACCCTACACAACCTAGAATTTAGTCCACAGACTCATGCTGGGTTAGGGATTTTAATTGGGGGTGACTTCAATGCAAAGTTACCAAAGAATTATGGGACTGAGGATAGGACCCACTTAGATCAAGTGGAACGAAGGGGTATCGAACTAACTAACATACTAACTGAGTTCACCGTTGGTGATGCTATGGCAATAGGCCATACCCTTAGTGCTTTTCAGGCTCCCACGTTCAGAGGTAGGGACAGTAGTTCCACCATTGATTATATCTTTATGTCGCCCCATTTAATAGATTGTGTAGTAAAGTCGACAGTGTTGGAGACATCATTTAGCGACCATAATCCTCTTACAGTAACCTTGGATTTTGCACCTAGTCCGGTCTACGCAAACCTAAATGGTGCTAGGGACATTACACCCTCGACCGATGGTTTCCAATTAAAATGGAGGGGGGTTGATAGCGGGGCAATTTTGGACAGTGTGCAAGCTAAATACCCGCATCTGATTAAGTCCTGCTCATCCACGGACGGTGATCATCATAGGATAATTACCGACTTTGGCAAACTATGTTCAACCATAAAAACCCTCTTGTCAGTACCGTTACCTAAGGAAGGGAAAGAACCAAGGTGGTTTGATTCAGCTTGTTCATTGGCAAACAGAGAATTAAGAAGGGCACTTACCATTAAACCTAGGTGTACTATGACCATCCAGACAGCCAGGAAGCAGTACAAATTTAAAATAGCAGAAAGAAAGGCCACACTACTTTCGGAACAGTGGGAATCACTGGTCGCCAGTGCAAATCTGGGTGGTAGCGAGCCCTTCTGGTCTGCAGTCAGGAAAACAAGGGAAATGGGCAAAAAGCTAACATCAATTAGCTGTAATATAACTAGTAGTGTATGGGAGGCTCACTTCTCTAAAATCTATGCTGCACCACCTGAGGAGTTGATGTCTCCCAGCCCAGGACAGTTGCGTGGCTTACAGATTGAAGCCCACGAAGTAGAACTAGCTATAAAAGAGAGCCTTGGAAACAAGGCACCAGGCCCTGATGGTCTGCCCATTGACATCATTAAATATAGTCCGGACTTATGGGCACCTATTCTTCTTAACGTCTTTAATAGCTTGCCAACAGTGCCCATGCCCACTACATGGGCAACTAGTACCATCGTCCCAATCTTTAAAAAGGGAGACAGGTCGGACCCAGTTAACTATCGTCTGATCTCTCTCCTGGATAACACCTTAAAAATTCTGGGGCGAGTATTTTACAACAGGGTGCTTGAATGGACTGAAGACACAGACTTACTGGACCCGTGTCAGATGGGATTCAGGAGCAGGGTGGGGACAGTGGAGCAATGCTTGAATCTAAAATTGATAATTGACAAGTATAGCATTGCTAGATCATCCCCCATTTACCTTGCTTTTATGGATCTTTCATCCGCCTTCGATCTAGTTAATAGATCTAAACTCTGGACCATCTTACTGAATTATGGGCTAGACAAGGCTCTTGTTAGCTTCCTGGCCTATCTCCATACTGATCTTAAAGCACAGGTCAGGATTGGGATGGGTGGAGAAGTTTCCGGGGCTATTGATATTGGCAGGGGGGTGAGACAGGGGTGCGTTTTAGCACCCCTGTTGTTCATTATCTATATTAACGGCCTAGCCAGAAGTCTTAAACAAGTTACTATTGACGTCCCGATAATCCTAGGGAAACCTCTACCAGTGCTATTATACGCAGATGATGCGGTGCTTATGGCCCGCACTCCAAATGCCCTCCGCTTATTAGTTCAAAGTTTTGTTCAATATATGGAGGGATTAGATCTGCGCGTAAATTTTAAAAAATCTTTTATCATGTCATGTGGCCCTGGGAAACGGAAGCTCAACACAATACATATAGGGACAGATAAACTCGAATCTGTTCCTATATTTCACTACTTAGGATTGGTTTTCGCTGCGAACGGCTCGTGAAGTGGGCATTTGGCCCACGCCACGAGCAAGTTCTCGAAAGCCACCAATTCAATTCTGAGCTTGCCTCGCCCGAAGAAAATAGGTGCCACAAGAGCTATTTTAAAACATTTTAGATTACAGTGCTTACCAGTAGCCTCATACGGAGCTGAGGTTTGGGGGTTGGGAAGTAGCCCATGCATTCAGAGGGAAGAAAGACGTTTTTGCAGGAAAATACTGGGCGCCCCAATCTCATCCTCTGATTTTATCTGCGATAATGAACTAAACCTTCCCTATGTTTGCGATTTTATCAGAGCCAGACCTGCATTATTCTGGATTAGGGTTGGAGGAACAATTCAGCCACCCTTACACAAAAAATTATAAAGGATTGCTTAAATTGTGACCATGGCATGGCGATTCCATGGCTCTCAGGAGTCTTCAAGACACTGAGCGCCGTGGACAGAGGTAATTTATTCTCCAACCCCACCAGGATTGAGCTCAAGGATAATACTGAGGTTAAATATGCACTGTATGCACTTTATAAATCTGAACGGATGGAAAGAGAATCATCAAAATCACCCACATTGCCTTTTCCTTGAGTTTCTTCTGCTTTGCATCTAACTCATCACTGCAGTATTTTGCCTTTCTCAGAATATCATCAACTGAAAGTGATTGCCAACCAACAATTCCGGTTCTAATCATATCCCTTATCTCAGGTCTCAGGCCATAAACAAACCTGTAAATGAAGTGGCTCATGTCACTTTCACTTAATTTTTCATAGCCACTGTATTGTTTAAATACCAGGAGTAACCTTTCATAATAGGAATGGACTGATTCTTTTGGTTCTTGATTTGTTCTGTCTATTTTAACCCAATCTACTTCTTTCGCAGGAATCTTGTCTTTCAGCCAAACAATTACTTTGTCATAGAAATCCATGACAATGTCTGAAGGAGCGCCTGTTACTTTATGTCGCTGCGGTTCCTCCTTGGGCCAGTTAATAGAAATTTTACATTCTGTCCAAAGATCTGACGGGACAACAATGTCAAAGAAACCATCAAGATCAATCCACAGAACTTTTGAGACCTTAATGAATCTGTCAACTTGACGGTACCATTCCACCGGCTTTTCTCTCAGCCGAGAAAAATCATTTGTAAAGAGTAGGATATCCTGTCTTGTCCATGGAACATGAACATAACCCCCACCAGCTATTTCCCTCACAGGAAATTCACCAAAGACTTCTCCTCTGTCTCTTTTTCTTCTTCTCTTTTCTTTGTCCATTTAACTCTCCATTTACTTAAATCTCCCAATCTTTTAGAAAGACAATTAATTCTTTTATATGAGAAATTCTGCCTGTAGTATTTAGGTTCTCTATATTTTTTTCAGAAAAATCCACTCTGTAATGCTTTTGTAATTGTTTCTGACGAGTTAAATTTATTTCCAATTCAGCAGCCACTTCTTCAAACTGTTCATATTTATTTTTAGTTTTCCACTGAATGCTTTTACAAATGAATAGCAGTTCATCATCCTGATATTGCTTCAAACAGTCAGTGCCAATTGTGCCAATAATTAATTCTTCTAAATCTGCTTTTAATTTTGCAACATCAAGTTGTTTAGACTCAGGAACTTGTGTTAAATCTGTTCTATTTATAGAACCAGAATCTGATTCTGCAGCTGATGGTGTGACATTTGACAAACCTTGATTTAAAGTTAAATTTGGCATTGTTTTATCTTTATGAATTTCTGTTAACTCAGAATAAAAATTTTCAGCCACCTTTTGAATTTCTGCATTTAAGGGATTTGCTATAAGAGAATGTCTATTTTCACTCTGATCAAAAACTGGTACAACAGGATCAATTGTAACTGGAACTGTCACTGCTTCCATGCCTTTTGTTAACTGTTGAATTAATTCTGCCTTTGCTTTAAAATATTCTGTAATATTTGGTATATCTCCAGGCAACTCTGTTCTTTTATCATCTCTCGGGAAATTATTTCTTGAATTAGAATTCTCTCTTGGGGTATTTGTTTTGCTTCTCGCCCTTTCGGGTAATCTCATAAATCTGGGTGAAACAAGCACCACTCAACAACACCACCACAGCATCACTTTGCACCAACACAACATCATTCACAAGCGACATATTGACAATAGGCACCACTCACCACCCGTCTAAAATTAGACAGAACAACTCAGCACTATTGCAAGCTTCTTTTGTATATAGAGGGCACACAACACCATTGCAAGCTTCCCTACAATACAGAATACAGTCAGCAGCATTGCACCATTTAGAGTGGTGTGTCAAGTGAGCTCAGTGCACAGTTTTATAATACATTTCACCAGGCACACACACACACACCACCAGCCATCAGTGCACGCTTTCACCAGGCACACACACCAACAGCCATCACTGCACGCTTTCACCAGGCATACACACACTCCAACAGCCATCAGTGCACGCTTTCACCAGGCATACACACACACCAACAGCCATCAGTGCACGCTTTCACCAGGCATACACACCACCGGCCGTAAGTGCACGCTTTCACCACATGTTTCAACGTGGCACACACAATAACAGGTATAAAAGCATGCTTTGTTGCTGTTGAGTAGTGCAGTAGTGTTGATGAATGAGGCTGTTGTTGTGCTACGTACGGCTGTGGTGGTGCACAGTGATGCTGTGTTGGTGCTCAGTGGTACTGTGGGGGTGCTGAGTGATACTGTGGTGTTGCTGCGTGGTGCATTGGTGGGGCTCAGTGATGCAGTTGTTGTGATAAGTGCTACTGTTGTGGTGCTGAGTTATGCTGTGGTGGTAATCAGTGAACACCAACACAGCAGCACTCATCACCACAACAGCATTACTCAGCACCACACTAACATCACTCGGCAACACACCAGCATCACTCTACACCAACACAACAGCATCATTCAGCACCACCACAATATCACTCTGCACCGACACAGCAGCACGCAGCACCACCACAAGCACCACTCAACAACACCACCACAGCATCACTTTGCACCAACACAACATCATTCACTAGCGACATATTGACAATAGGCACCACTCACCACCAGTCTAAAATTACACAGAACAACTCAGCACTATTGCAAGCTTCTTTCGTATATAAAGGGCACACAACACCATTGCAAGCTTCCCTACAATACAGAATACAGTCAGCAGCATTGCACCATTTAGAGTGGTGTGTCAAGTGAGCTCAGTGCACAGTTTTACAATACATTTCACCCGGCACACACACACATACCACCAGCCATCAGTGCACGCTTTCACCAGGCACACACACCAACAGCCATCACTGCACGCTTTCACCAGGCATACACACACACCAACAGCCATCAGTGCACGCTTTCACCAGGCATACACACACACCAACAGCCATCAGTGCACGCTTTCACCAGGCATACACACCACCGGCCGTAAGTGCACGCTTTCACCACATGTTTCAACGTGGTACACACAATAACAGGTATAAAAGCATACTTTTTTGCTGTTGAGTAGTGCAGTAGTGTTGATGAATGAGGCTGCTGTTGTGCTACGTACGGCTGTGGTGGTGCACAGTGATGCTGTGTTGGTGCTCAGTGGTACTGTGGGGGTGCTGAGTGATACTGTGGTGTTGCTGCGTGGTGCATTGGTGGGGCTCAGTGATGCAGTTGTTGTGATAAGTGCTACTGTTGTGGTGCTGAGTTATGCTGTGGTGGTAATCAGTGAACACCAACACAGCAGCACTCATCACCACCACAGCACCACTCATCACCACAACAGCATTACTCAGCACCACACTAACATCACTCGGCAACACACCAGCATCACTCCACACCACCACAACAGCATCATTCAGCACCACCACAATATCACTCTGCACCGACACAGCAGCACTCTGCACCACCACAAGCACCACTCAACAACACCACCACAGCATCACTTTGCACCAACTCAACATCATTCACAAGCGACATATTGACAATAGGCACCACTCACCACCAGTCTAAAATTACACAGAACAACTCAGCACTATTGCAAGCTTCTTTCGTATATAGAGGGCACACAACACCATTGCAAGCTTCCCTACAATAAAGAATACAGTCAGCAGCATTGCACCATTTAGAGTGGTGTGTCAAGTGAGCTCAGTGCACAGTTTTACAATACATTTCACCAGGCACACACACACACCACCAGCCATCAGTGCACGCTTTCACCAGGCACACACACCAACAGCCATCAGTGCACGCTTTCACCAGGCATACACACCACCGGCCGTCAGTGCACGCTTTCACCACATGTTTCAACGTGGCACACACAATAACTTCAGCTTTGAATATAAACGTTCTAATATTATGCTTCACTTTCATTCCTAATGTCAAGGACGTAATCAATTGTGTTTTTTATCACCTAAGCTTACTTTGGGGACTCTTGCAAATTCTTGTTCTCCCCCACAGAGGCACCCTGCTCCTGCGGTGAACCTTCCTAGACTGGATTAGCACATTACTATCACACACAACTTGTTCATCATCAAACAACCAAGCTACAGGTAGCACCCTTTAGACCACATGCTCAGACTATGGATCGTTGCATCGTCCACAAGGCACTACACAGGAGTCCCGCAGGTCACGGATTCAGAACCTTCTGAAAATGTCAGCTTACCCACAAATAGGAAACATCAAAAAGGTTTCTGCCAACTTATCAACCTAACAATAATGCTTTGCTGAAAGAAGATGCCTTCACTCTGAAGGGTACATTGTCTGGAACTATCTTCACCTCCAATTAACACCTACAGACAACTTCCGGCGTTTAGAAAATTCACCTCATTATTAAACTAGCATGCTCTTTTTATTCGAGTACTATACAGCAAGTTTTTTACACACTAGTATTAACGTTTCGCATCAACTACTTTTAAAAAAAGAATCTACACTATCCTTTTGAGACCTAGACAAACAACTACAAAACTAAGGCCAAACAACAAAACGAAAATGCAAAAAAGAAAATTCTAAATAACAAAAAAATGCACAAGATCTGTTACGCACCAAGTAAATAAAAACGACACTAGCTAACAATCACATAACTAACTCATAATACGTATATTATTAACACCTTTAGGTAACACTCACAAAACTAAAAAATTAAAAGCTAAACAATCAACACAGATAAAAGAAGGATTAATGGAAATAACGTCAACATACATTTGCAAATTAAAACACAAAGAAACATCCACATTTGCAGTTGCCTTACATTATTCGCATATTTCGTTAATAAAGATTAAAAACATAAATGACATTCGCAAAAGTATACATTTACACACCTTTAATTAAACACTGTGCCTCTTATACTTTTCAAACATTGTCATTGTAAAAATAAACAATTTAAATCATTAAAACTTAGCACATCCAATTATTACATAAATACAATCAAAGTACATACCCCTTCTAAGTTAAAATACAGATCATGTACATAAAAATACAAAGACAACCAATACATTAAAATTGTCACAAACAGACATTATATATCAACTTTATAAACAGTTAATTAACTATATTTTAAGTAAATACCAAAAAAGTAATACAGTCGCGAACAAAAGATTTACATTGTTATACAAAAAAAATCATATTCTTTACTTTATTTATACATACTATCAATAGTACATTCTATTAAATAAATAAAACAGTTAGAAATAAAGTCTTACCTGTCTAACGAGGCAACAACAGCACAGGAACAAGAACACGCCCCGCGATTCTCCATCTTCTGGGGAATTCCACCGTTAACGCACGCCAATCGAAAACACAATGTCAAAAACGTAGCGCTCCGATTGGCTGAAATAAAACGTCAATCAAAAATGGTACACTTGCAAGAGGAAAACAAAAAAAAACTAGACCGCTGACCTACTAAACGTAGGTTGCGTCAAGGGGACGCATTGCGTCCGCCATTTTTTTTTTTAAATACATACATAAGCATCAAAAAAGGCAGTCAACATATTAATAAACACAAAAAAATACAAAAAAAGTTAGATACACATTCCATTTATTACATAATGCTAAAAAACACTTACACAACATCACATCTACAAATATACACATCACACACTAAACATAGCAACACTAAAATACACTCATACAGCACAAGCAAAGCATCAATAACTAACACCACAACACAACTAAACAACTATACAATACCACTCAAAAAAAATACAGCATCACTATACATCAAAGGCTCCAACAACACACTAATCTACAACACCACAGCATCAAAACACACAACACATGCATCACTAAGTGCAACAACAACATCATTCATCCCAACACATGCAACACTCATCTCAACACATTCAACACAACACAAAACTACGCACAACACTTGCATCACTCAGCACAACACTTGCAACACTCAAAAAAAATAATGCTTAAATAAATTTTTTTTTGTAAAAATCGCCACATCACTTTGTACTTATAAAAGACGCACACTAAATGTATTTTATTATTACACTAGGCGGACAAACAGGAATAAATATTCACCCACATGTTTGCAAAATATATATCTTTATACAGATATATGGGAAAAAATAACACCCACTTGTAAACGCTCAATGTACGGGAGAGATAATACTCGAGAAAAAAAAACAAAAAACTGGCGCACACTCTAAATACATCACTCTACAACTCTAACGCAATCACTCTACCACCCTGACGCCTTCACTCTACCTTCCGAACTCTAACACTCTACTGCCCTCACTCTACAACTATGACACCCTCACTCTACCACTCTACGACCCTCACTCTAACACTCTACCACCCTCACTCTACCGCCTTCACTCTGACACTTAACCACCATCACCCTACCACTCGAACGCACTCACTCTACCACTCTACCGCCCTCATCCTAACACGCTACCGCCCTCACTCAACCGCACTCACTCATACGCACTCACTCTACAAACCTCACTCTAACACCATCATTCTACAGCCCTCACTCGAACGCCCTCAAACACTCTGCCACCCTCACTCACTGTAGCACCCTCAATAACTCAATCGCACTCACACACTCTATCGCCCAAAATTACTCTATCACCCACACTCACTCTATTGCCCTACCTCACTCTATCGGCCTCCATCACTCTACTGCCCTCCATCACTCTAACGCCCTAAATCACTCTACCGCCCTCACACACTCTCGCCCTCCCTCACTCTATCGTACTCCCTCACTCTATCGCCCTACATCACTCTAACGCACAACATCACTCTACCCTCCATCACTCAATCCCCCTCAATCCATCTATCGCACTCGCTCCCTCTATCGCCCTCCCTCTATGATTCACCCTCCCTCTATCTATCTATCTATCTATCTATCTCACTCACTCTATCTATTCAATCACCAAGCATCACTCAGCACCACCACAGCATCACTCAGGGGCACAACAACATCACTATGCGCTACAACAGCAACACTGAACGCCACTGCATCACTTGTCACAAAAAAAAACTGCTCCACCACAGCACCACTCAGCACCACCACAGCACCACTCCACCACCACAGCACCACTCAACACCACCACACCACCACTCAACACCACCACTCAACACCACCACACCACCACTCAGCACCACCACACCACCACTCAGCACCACTCAGCACCACCAAAGCACCACTCAGCACCAACACAGCATCACTCAGCACCACCACAGCATCACTCAGCACCACCACAGCATCACTCAGCACCACCACAGCTTCATTCAGCACCACCACAGCATCACTCAGCACCACCACAGCATCACTCAGCACCACCACAGCATCACTCAGCACCACCACAGCATCACTCAGCACCACCACAGCTTCATTCAGCACCACCAAAGCATCACTCATCACCACCACAGCATCACTCAACACCACCACAGCATCACTCAGCACCACCACAGCAGCAATCAGCACCAACAAAGCATCCCTCTGCACCAACACAACATCACTCAGAACCACCACAGCACCACTCAGCTCAACCACAGCATCACTCAGCGCCACCAAAGCATCACTCAGCATCACCACAGCTTCATTCAGCACCACCAAAGCATCACTCATCACCACCACAGCATCACTCAACACCACCACAGCATCACTCAAGACCACCACAGCATCAATCAGCACCAACACAGCATCCCTCAGCACCAACACAGCATCACTCAGCACCACCACAGCATCACTCAGCACCAACACAGCATCACTCAGCACCACCACAGCACCACTCAGCTCAACGACAGCATCACTCAGCGTAACCACAGCATCACTCAGCGTAACCACATCATCACCCAGCGCAACCACAGCATCACTCAGCGCAACCACTGCATCACTCAGCACCACCACAGCATCACTCAGCGCAACCACTGCATCACTCAGCACGACCACAGCATCACTCAGCACCACCACAGCATCACTAGTTCAAATATGTTCTCTCAATGTTTGAAGCTTTAATGCAAATGTCACATAAAAATGTTAATATTTCACTTCTGTTCTTGAATTTTAGTCACTGAACATAATCTTCACAACAGTTATTTACAAAAGTTTAAGCTATTGCCATTAAGAATTACAATCAATTTTATTTAAGTATTTAAAAAAATTAAAAGCCAATGTTAATTGTAATATCAATACATCTAAGTCAAGTCAATACAAAACATGTGACATTACAAATACTAAAAATGTCACATATGCTAAAGTTAAAAGTATTGGCATTGTAAATCACAAAACAAAAATATAAAATGTCATTTAGAAAACCAATAGCTCCAACGTTCCTACTGCGAGATCTATTGGCAACGCCAGTGCTTGTTAGTATATTGCATCCAATTTTCAAACCAGAGAACAGTATGATAACCATATTCTCCTTCCATATATGCTGCGGGTGTTTTATACTTATGAAGTAATTTTCCACCTTGCGCTTCAATTTTCTTGTCAGGGTTGAATAAATGTTTAATTTTCTGAAACCATGAAGGCTTTTTCTCTTCTTTATTCCAATAACTCATGTTTTTAAACTATTCCGTACAATTCAGAAAAGATCGTAAATATTTTTCTGTTGTTCCGCTACTCTGACCAATCCGTGCGCAAAACTCACCAACAAGCCAATCAGGTTAAGCTATGTCACTACCTTGCTCAACCAATGAGAAACCAGTTTTCAGAAATAACCAATAAGCTAACAGCTCATTTTAGTCACGTGAACCAATCAGCGTACTCGCTGTGACGTATGTCGACCAATCGCAGGGCGAACCCTGTGACGTATACTGCCGCTGCAGCGAAGCGGCGCGTGTCAGTGTTACTCCGTAAACTCACCCCTCCTTTACAAAATATTTTCACAGCGCCATTTTAAACAATCCTTTTCAATGGAATTCAGTTGATAACTACGTAAAAACAAACCATATGTCCGTTTCGCTAATAAAGTGATAGTTTTACCAAACATTCAAGAATCCACTCTCGTGAAATAGACGACGCTATTTTCACAAAAACAATTTCACAACTTTCATACAGGAAACCTATTCATACAAACGTGAAATCTTTGGCAGGACTTTAACCAACCAATAGAAATCCAGAAACGCCAGTAAAAATAGAAAACGCTACCTCACCCTTCACACAAGCTCGGAAAAATCCTACTATTCTTTTCGTAACGAGTTTTAAAACGGGCACCTAGTCCCTATACTCAGAGCTACAATTTCATAGGCAAACCGCACTATTCATGCAATCTGTCATACCTAAATCCCTAAACTTGTGTTGTATGTCCACAACACTTAGTGATATTTCTGTACCACTAATTTGAAACGAAACAAATGAACTGTGCAACTTCACCTGTCACACTACTCTGCCGGCCGGCACATAGGATTTTCACACTGCTGGAAAAACCTTTCAACAACAAATAACAACTAGACAAAACTTAACATGTGTTAAACATGTATCCTATGTAATTACCATGTAACATGTCAGTTACCATAGTAACCATCCTCTGCTACCAAGAATTTGATCCAGCGGGCCAAAAGAAAGTCAGTCTCATATGTACAACTCTACACCAGGATACTCACCATAATTCATAAATCAAACACTAGGCCCATAAATGACAGAGACATGAATTGACCAACTGAATCATATGACCTAATTAATCAGAAACACTTTATAATACATTTAATTAAGTCTCTAGCATAGGCAATGGATTAACTAATGGTAACTCAAGGAAACAAACAAGACCATCTTGTCATTTCAAAATCTATTTTATTAACTTTATTAAAGAGCAAAAGGCATTTTAAAGCATAAATTCTTTTATTAGCAATTTTATTAAGCAAATTATTTATTAGAAAGGCACCATTTGACTGTCAGCTCAAACCAAACTCAGCATGAGAAGTGCTCAAACATTTAAGTAAATTCCCTAAGCCCTATTTCCCTAACTTAGCTAAAGAAAACCTAAAGGGAAAAAGTAAAGTCTCAATGGATCTTACGTGAAGCGAAAGTCCGACAGCATCTCGTGAGCACAGGAACAAGTCAGCAGTGCTCTTAGCAAGGGGGCAATTTTTATACCTTTTTCCTATCTAAAACTAACTAAAAGAATACAAATATTCGAGCAACACGAAACACGATTGGACTAGAGACATCATCCGATGAAGTCATTTGTCTTTCGCATAGCAAAAGTCACGTTTCTTCAAGAGCGGCATTATTCATAGACTAAGAGTGTCACAGGCTTTTCCATGAATCGCAACATTAGGCAAAATCAACTAATGCTTCCTCGGTCCAAGCTTTTCCGCCGCTGCACATCCTGTCCTTGACCATGAAAGCTGAATCAAATGTTTTTCATAACTTCCACACAGCCTTGTTTTACGAGCGCCTTTCAAAGAATTATTGTAGAAAATATTTCCACTTTCATACGCTGCTGTACAAGGCCCAACTTTGACAGGACTTCTGGGAATCCATTTTAGAAACAGGCCACAGGCCTCTTTTAGCATGAGTCTAGTATGCAAGGAAACACAAGACAATAATTAATTCAAGAAATGATAATTATTCTGTTACCCACTCCCTTTGCTAATATTAACCCATTAGTCTATGTTACTTAGCTTTGCATACAAAAGATAAACATAACACAAACACATGAGATGAGACGACATAAACAAAAGCACACTTTAAAGAATACACATGCTATTATTTGAAACAGCCGCGGTTAATGTTCAACAAAACGAAAGACAAAGTAAATATATTAATTAAAGCAGAATGACAAACATGACAAGAGCACAAATGATTAAACCTGCGTGTTCGTGTAGGTGCACATTATTCTAGGTTGTGTCAGTACAAAAATGTGCAAAACATACAACACTCATTAGTAAATTAAAATTATGGGAGTTTCATTACAGTGTGCTTTTATTCAGAATTTATTCTGAAAGTCCGCTCCATCACATGCATGAGTAGCGAAATCAATACTCACATTATCAAGGAATGGCCTTTTGATTTCACAAAACCATGTTTTCAGTCTCAAAATTAAGGATGCAGGACAGTGAAATGTGGTCTGGGTGTAGGTGACTGCTGAAATTCTTATATAGAATAGCTGACATCTACGTGGCGTATAGTGTTTGTTGCAGACTACATACATCCAATAGACCCAATTCAGGAGGGAGACTTCTGATTTTTAAACAAACAAAAAATGCCTTTATTTTAGCTGTCTCCCACCTAAATTTCCCTCTGTTTCAATGGTAGTTAATGGGGAAATGAATTCACAAAATTTCTCTTCATTATCTCCCTCTTTCTTGTTTCGAAATGTTAGCAGGTATGACATTGGCCCTTAGTTGACTAACTTTTTGTTTTGGTATTTGCTTGCCATGTAGTCCAAGCAGTCCTTCGCCGGCAGTACAACGCTTCCTTGTGCTCTATGCATGACCATTTATCTTCCTAATCAACAAACATTGGCCAAACCGATAGGCAGCACCTATGCAAGAGCTGTTGACTTTGCCAATATGTTCTAGCCATGTTCTACACCAGTGTGGCTGCTGTTCAGCATGGCTAAAAGTTAGTGGTGGAGAGGAGGGTGAAGTGAAGTGTCGTAGAGTGGAATGGTGAAGAGTGGAGTTCAGAATCGTAGAGTGGCATAGAGTGCTGTGTATTGGAGTGGCATAGACTGGAGATGTGTAGAGTGGCATACAGTGGAGTGGCGTAGAGTAGACTGATGTGGAGTGCATTGGCGTGGAGTATTGCAGAGTAAAGTGGTGTAGAGTGCAGTGGCGTAGACTGCATCAGTGTAGAATTCAGAGGTGTACAATGCAGCATTTTGGAATGCAGTGGCGTAGATTAGTGTTGCATAGTAGAGTGAAGTGGCGTAGAATGCAGTGGTGTAGACTAGAGTTCAGTGGTGCAGAGTAGAGTAGCATAGAGTGCAGTGACGTAGAGTGGTCCAGAGTAGAGTGGGGTAGAGCGTTGCAGAGTAGACTATAGTGCCTTAGAGTGCAGTGGCATACAGTGGAGTGGTGTTGGGTGGAATGCTGCAGAGTGTAGTGGCGTAGAGTGGAGTGATGGAGAGGACAGTAGCGTAGAGTGCAGTGGCATTGAGTGCATTGGCAAAGAATGCAGTAGTGCAGAGTAGAGTAGCGTAGAGTTCAGTGGCGTACAGTGCAGTGCTGCTGAGTAAAGTGTCATATAGTGGCTTAAAGTGCATTGGCATAGAGTGCAGTAGCATAGAGTAGAGTGGTGTAGAGTAGAGTGACACATTGCTGGGTGGTGCTGAGTAGAGTACCGTGCTTTAGAGTGCAGTGGCATAGATTTGAGTGGTATAGTGTAGAGTGGCAAGGAGTAGAGTGGAGAAGAGTGTAATGGCATGGAATGGGTTACAGTGGAGTGGTGTAGAGTAGAGTGGACTGATGTAGAGTGCATTGGCGTAGAGTGTTGTAGAGTATAGTGGCGTAGAGTGCAGTGGCATAGAATTCAGCGGTGTACAATGCAGTGTCCCAGAATGTAGTGGCTTTGATTAGAGTTGTGCATAGTAGAGTGCAGTGGCGTTGGGTGCAGAGGTGCAGAGTGGAATAGTGCAGAGTAGAGTGGAGTAGTGCTGAGTAAAATGGCACAGAGTGCAGTGGCGTAGAATGCAGCTGTGTAGTGCAGTGGTGCAGAGCAGAGTGGCATAGAGAGCAATGGCGTAGAGTGGTGCAGAGTAAAGTAGCGTAGAGAGCAGCGGTGCAGAGTGATGCAGAGGACAGTATAGTGGCGTAGAGTATCGTAGAGTGGAGTGCTGCAGAGTGCAGTAGTGCAGAGTAGAGTGTTGTAGACTTCAGTGTTGTAGAGTGGTGAAGGGCAGTGGCATAGACTAAATTGGTGCAGAGTAGAGTGCATTGGCATGGAGTGCACTGGAGTAAAGTGCAGGGACGTAGAGGTCAGTGGCATAGAGAAGAGTCATGTAGAGTGCAGTGGCATAGTGAAGAGTCACGTAGAGTGCAGTAACATAGAGTCGCCTAGAGTAGAGAGGCATAGAGTAATGGCGTAAAGTGGTGTAGCGTGCATTGCCATAGAGTGAAGTTGTGTAGAGTAGATTAGAGTGGCATACTGTTGATTGGCAAACTGCAGGGGCGTACAGTGGAGTGGTACAGAGTAGATTGCATTGTAGTAGAGTGTATTGGCAAAGAATGCAGTGGCGTACAGTGAAGTGCTGGAGAGTGGTGTAGAGTAGAGTGACGTACAGTGCAGTAGTGCAGAGTAGAGTGGAGTGGCCTAGACTGGAGTGGTATAGAGTGCAGTGGTGTACAGCAGAGAGGCGTAGAGTACATTGTGATGGATTAGAGTGGTGCAGACTAGAGTAGAGAGGCGTAGAGTAAAGTGGCATAGAGTGCAGTGGTATAGAATGGAGTAATGCAGACTGGAGTAGAGAACAGTGGCTCAGAGTTCAGTGGTATGGTGTAATGTGGGGTAGTGCAGAGTGTTATGTGGCGTAGAGTGGAATATGCATGGTGTGGTAGCAGAGTTCTATTACAGACAACACATCTTCATTTGAAATCACCATTACATTTGCACGGACATACAGTTTAATTGATAAAAGTGTACAGCACACAAACAATAATGAATGAAAATGCCATCACCTAGTATATTGATTTGTTTTGATCGGTTTTAAATATTTGTTTTCACCACACTTTAAAATTTCCCAAAAAATGTGCTTCATTTGGGCTTTTCTTATTCTGAAATATCTGGCCTGTACATTTAGAGGCATTTAAATATTATCGTGCGCTAAAAAAATAACATTGTACAAACCTGTTTATAGAAATCTGGCACTGGTGGACGAAATCAATAAATTGAATTTGGGCAAGAGAAGGAACAAACTGGAGCTGGACATTCTAAAACAAATAGAGCCAGTAAATGTGAGTTACAAACCACAAAGCCAATGGTAAGCAAGGGGCGGAATGTATTCCCAGGAAGTTTTCCGAATGTCATCAAGATGTCGTTAGGACAGCTGGAAATTTAACTTTCTCCTATTCCTGAGACATTTAAATACGTCTCTTCCCTGTATTTCTCTAATTCCTCATCCCGTTGTATTATCTCTACTGAAAATGCTTGTTTTAAATGTCTGATTGTCTTTTGTTTCGAACTGCCACTCTTTTGTAAAAGCGTTCTAATGCTTGAGCCATACTCGCGGTACATAAAACTGCAAAACGAAGTAAAAATGAAATCTCCGGAGAAGGCCAAGACTCAGGGCGCACACCATTCTGAAACTTGGAACGACATTAGCGCGTCATAGTCACCTGTCCCCATTACTGGTACCCACCTACCCTTCAATACTAGGCAAATATGGCCGATACTGTGTTCAGCGGTTGTGATGTAAATCCTCGACTCAGTGGATCTGGGCGTGCCTAACATGTTGGACCAATCAGCGCCATCTCCGTGGGGGCGGGGCCGTTTTGGATTAACCGGATGTTTAGGCTGGGAGAGAAGGGTAGTAAGAGAAGCGGCTGGGACATGCATGTGCTTGTGATCTTATCCCATGTTGAGTTTCGTTAAGGCTAGACTCAGCTATTGCTCCCTTGTTTGCGGTCTTTCGCGCGTCTCTCTGCTCGGCAGGATGTTTTACTACGCTGTGCGTGCTGGACGGAAGCCCGGGGTGTACAAAAACTGGTGAGAAGGATATAATGTCAGGGTTTCACTTACTTACAAAGTAGAAGTAATTCATATTAAGTGTATGTTAACAACGTAGTAAAATTAACACATTACATCGCAAGAGACCGATGCAAACGATTTTTGAAGTCGAAATGTCTTTTATTTTAGCTGTCTGTTGTGTTACTTTATTACACTGTCTTCCGCCAAAAATTGCTTCTGCTTTAATGTAAGTCCATGGGGAATACATATACCTCTTCCCAGTTTTAAAGTGGCACGCATGCAACACCTTCAACTCAACAATGTGTAACATTAAAGAGTGGTCTGTTTTTGGAAAAATTGCACTGTATCGACTCTTGGGACTTGCTGAGGACAACCAATTAAAAAAATATATATATTTGTTTTAAACACAAAAAAGTGATAAAAGTTCACCATGGGAATTTCCTAAAGCTACCCCAAACGAGCAAGAAACAAGCTTTGGCATAGCCAATAGGTCTCGCTTTTGGGACCTTATAAGTATTTAGCTACGCAGCACAATTTCCTTGGTACAACAACAACTGTTGCATGGCTAAACATTTATAAGGTCCCAAAGGTGAGACCTATTGGCTATGCCAATGCTTGTTAACTTTGTTAATTACCCTCCCTGATCAATTACACACCTGTTTTCTCAGACAGAGCCAAATGACAACAAATATTCGCTTTGAAAAAGTCCGTAGATGCTAACACTATTAAAAAACATTAGCCAAACCACCAATACTATTTCAGAAATGTTTTGTGCATAAGTGAAATCACCCCTTTTGGTCCTACATAAACGTTTCCGTGTCTGCTACTCGATGACATGCTCTTCACCTTTGGGGGAAGGTTTTTAGGTTTCACCTATTATCATTCGCTTGCGAATGTAATAGGCGAAAATTCAAGTGCTCGATCGACTCGTCAAACCACTGCGGTTTCTTCACAGTGCATGTGAGTCACGTGACCACAAAAGCGGGTCACATGACCACACAAGCACGCGCATCTCCCTAATCTCCTGCCACACTTCTCCCCTCACTCGCATTCCTGCCCCCCCCCCCCCACCGGGCTCTCCTGCCCCCATCCAGCTTCCCTCTGGCATGCTACCAGTTCACAATGTTTCCTTTCCCACTAACTATATTTGACGGGCGGCCATGTATCCGGTTTCAGGTATTCATTGTATTTATTTATTTTTTGGCTAAGCATTATTTCATTTAGGTCAGCAGTTTCCCTGGATTTAATGGCGCTGCTCAGACTCTTCGTTTTCCCCGACGCCGACATTTTTCGGGCTGCTGTGTTGTCATCTACCCTGACCCGGCGCGCCAATTTTTGTGTCAGTCTTTCAACATGCGCAATCAAACGTCTGCAAGAAAGTTTC
This sequence comes from Lissotriton vulgaris, assembly GCF_964263255.1. Classification (NCBI taxonomy): domain Eukaryota; kingdom Metazoa; phylum Chordata; class Amphibia; order Caudata; family Salamandridae; genus Lissotriton; species Lissotriton vulgaris. The sequence continues at coordinate 362,830,244 of NC_141694.1, forward strand.
TATGGGGCGCAGGATCTTTCATATCCCCTGTGCACGAGGCGTTTCTGGGCCAGCCTTCCCTATCGCCCGAGTCCCCTCTGCAAAGATCAGAGCTGCTCCGCGCGGCAGCGGCATGCATTAAACATTGTGATTTGTTTGAGCTGAAAGTTTAGTCATTTTTTGTCATTTGCTTCTTGGGATTTGTATATATTTACAGCTGTGTGCGTTTAATGGCGGCATGCCTTCTTTTCACAGATGGCCAGTAAAAGAGTTCTTAGAGGCGCTCTGCTACATTTGTCACCGTGCCACTGCTCGCAGCTAATGAGTGCCCACGCATGGTACAGAGTGATTATGGCGCATGCATGTGGGAATGATTCTCTAACAAATGCTATCTTTCAATTTCGAAAGTGAAAAAGGAAATCTGTTTTAGCGGGCCATACACGTTGTATTTGTTGCTGCCTGTGCTGGTGGTGTTTGCAAGGTCATTCATGAACAGAATGGAGTTTACATCTCATCTTCTTGTGTGTTGTTGGTCCCTGTTTGGCTGCACACACTGATACAGCCCTCAGATGCATGGCATAGCTCCTGTGCAAACACACTTTGAGTGCTGACTTTCAAGAACCTCTCTCCCTCTTATCACATGCTTTACAATCAGCCATAAATACCGTTCAGTTGTCTGCAGAAGAATCCGAAAGACCTCTGGGTCACAGTTTTACGATACCAAAGAGACAATCTGCTTGTCATCCTTCTGAAGCATTTGAGATCAGAACAAATTGTACCTGGAAAGAAAGGACCATGACAGTGTGCGGCCTCAGTTGGCCAATTTGTACCCAGTCCAGGCGGCGTTGGCTCCTGTGGCTTCGTCCCCGTGTGTAGTCGAAGGTCAAAGGAAGGCGTCTAAGAGACATGTAATGAGACGCCTCTGATGCACAATGATGGGGGGCACGCCTGGTTTGCATGCTTCAACTTGCTATTAGAATTGGCTGGGTCGCAGATATGGTTTCTCACAGATATTACAATGCTCGTGACTATGTGTTAACACACTCAGTAAATTCAATTCATGCATCAGTCGTGATGTTAGTGCTGTGGGCAGGTATTTCTATCGCTTTTCAGTCAGTGCAGCAAGTGCTGTAAAGGTACTTTAAAGAGCGTATGGCGAGACAAAGCATGGGTGTGAATCATCTGAGAATAAACGTGACATCATCATGGTGGGCCTTCCTAGCGCTAAACGTAGGGACATATATATCAGTGGCCTAGCAGGTAGAGAGGCTGGGGTCCAGGGCTCCGAGAGTCCCACTACACCACAATCATATGATGGGGTCCATTTGCCTTCTATGTATTATGCCCCATGCCACCCTTGCTCTGTCACTAGCCATTAAACCTTCGAAGCGCTTGAGCATAATGTGATGTAGCGTGAAATGCCATCATATAACATTTCTTCTTTTGCATAGTCATTTAAAGGGCAGCCTGTGACAACAATGTGAATCGGAACCTTGTTCCACAGCATGCCATTCTGCAGAGCATACACACATAAAAACACAATGTAATCAATAAAGGGCCAAAAATAAGAAGCATTTATTTTAAAGATTCATATATCGCCTGTGGGCGGACTGTTATTTCATATAAACAGCGATCTTCGATAAGCAGGAGAAAAGTGCATGGCTGAGGGGTGTCTAATACATTGTTTCTACATTCTTTCGCTACTCCAGCACCAAAACAAAAAAATCCTGCTGATAAATCGCTATAACATTATAAATATTGTTTCATCTTCTTTGGTGGTTTCTGCAAGTTGGATAGTTGGACTTGGAAGAGTAAAACTCTTTTTGTTTTGCTTATTTCTTTTTATTGGTACAGTAGAAGAGTTTGGAAAAGAATCAGCCAAAAGTGGTTTAACTTGTGCTTTGTCAGGTCATAGTCTTCCTCCATGTATCAAACATTTTCCTGTGCTAAACAGCTGCACAGCTGCTATGTTCGAAAACGGATGTGGGAGCAAGTGAGCAGCCTCTGCTTGCTGCCTACATTAAAGATATATAATTATGTATATGCAGACTGAATACATAGCAGTCACTAAATTCCTCCCAAACCCTCACAAAAAGCCAGCCCCAGATTGCATGCATTGGTCTTGCCTGAATGTGCGTCTGTCGTTGAAAGGGTTTCATTGCCTTTGCACAAGATCTTCTTGTGGGCTTATCGGAGAGGAACTGCTGCAGCTCCTCGTGCCTTACTCAGAAAGGTTGGCCCTTATAGCTTTTGCCAGCTATGGAGGTGGTGGTTACAGTCAGCAGTCATATATTGTTGAGTTGTTCATTCTGATTAAGGGTTCTCACCTCTGCCCTGTCCACTTGCCTTGGGATGTGCTTACATGTATGTTTGTAGATGAATCAGGGAAAATGGACTATCGGTGTTCCTGGGGGAGAGTAGTAAACAATACTTCCACTCCAGGGCACGTGGGCTGCCTTCTGGAAAACCATTTGGAACCTTTAGGGAAACTACGCTTGCAGTATTCAGGTTTTTGGGCTTATGTGTCCATTGGTCATCTGGGGTGAGGTGTCCTCTCTCGACAGTCACTTCAGGTCATCTTATTTACTTAAGTGTTATTAGAGGTATATACTCCAAACCCACAGTGTTCATAAATTTTAATGTGCTGATGTTCACCAAAGGATTTCTCACTATAAACAAAAAATGGCTTCTTGCCTTATTTTGGCCATTGATTGCTCCCTGATATGCTTTGTCCTGAATGTCCCCACAAGGTGGATCTTTTTATGGGCTATTGTCTTCATCTAGTTTGCCAGGAGACTGCCCTGAACTTTAACCAATAGTGTACATTTGGTGGGACCGTCCAACTGATGCCCTGGTGTGAATAACTATGCTTCTAAGAATACCGTAAGGGAACTCTCCCATTACTGGATCAGTCTAGTACGTTATTTTCAATAGTATTTTGAAATAGGCAGCCTGTCTGAACTGGGTAAGGAATACTGCAGTTTCTGCTGAGTATTGCATGGGTGAAAGGATGTTAGCTGATGAGTTTTTAATCCATGCCACATTTTCTGAATGACCACATCTAATGATTTGTGTACTTTTTTTAATGTGGGTATCAAGAAAATGTGCCACGGTTACAGTCATTTCATTTCAACGTGGCACCCCTTGTTAAGCATGTCGTGGGGTGCTTCTAGGATGCCCACGGCTGTGACTAATTTCCCTGGCAGTATCTTGGCCTATGCTCAGTTATTTTATCTGCTATGACACTTTAACGCCTTATTGAAGAACAGATGTATCTCATGGGCTAGTACTTGGAGCATGGGTGTTATATAAGGGTCATGGGGCAATTTCAATGCCATTGTCGTATGTCTTTAACTGTATGACTGGAAGGTTGTCTGCATTTGCACTCCCTAGCAATAATGGAAGGGGCGATATTTTATACCTATAGTTGTGGCTTCCTCTCCCGCTGTCACTAGCCACGAATGGATTACAAGGCCTTTGAGGGACTATAACTGATGGCACGACTTTCATTGACCAGTTGCAGAAGGCAGCATATGCAATCAGTGTGCACCACGTCACAACCGTCTCACTTTTATCTACTTTTGTAGGATCTCAAAGCTATTATTAGGTTTACTGCAGATAGTGTTTTTTATTCTAGAACTGAGCAGTTTGATGAGGATTAAGATTGTAGTGTGGGGTTAAGTGTCATGTGATGTCACTTCATGTGTTGCTACCAGTGATCAAGCGTGTGTGATATCCGTTCAGCTCCCCATGCGACTGTGGTGACGTGGTGAACGCGACTTCCAGACGAGCACGCAAGTATTATTTAGGCTGCTTGCAGAGCATCAGCACCGACATTGGAACCACGAGTCTAGGGTTCCTCTTGTAACTGCTGAGAGCATCTATTCATCAGTTGAACTGATTTCAAATGCAGTGACTTGCAAAATACCACATATTCTTCCTGGCTTGTTTATTTGCACCTGTAACTTGCGTATTTGGGGGATAGCGCCAATCCTTTGGTAATGACTATCTCAGGGTAGTAACTGTGATAAATGCACGGGAGTAGGTCGATGCTTAATCGAGTTGTATCATCCTTATGAGCTGTGCACGCCGGTGGACAGATGTGCTGGCCGCCGTCTTTCATTCTCAGGGGGGTTCATGAAGACAGAGCAGACATTCCCAACATTTATTTTATCAGAGATACAGCTTGGTAGTCATCTGAGGAAGGGCTTCTTGGTTTTCCCGCTCGTTTTCATGAACACTTTCAAACAATCTGAAACTGACCCTAGTTGCCCTCCTGAACCTTCAGGTGCTGCCCTGGAAAGGCTCTCCGCTGTGCCTCTCTTAACACTCATTCGCCAAAGCTCCATGGTGAACAAATCCTGCTGCAAGCTCTCGGGCCTTTCTTTTCTTAAACCCAAAATATTCTCAACCGCGTGACTCCACCTAGCAATAAAAAAAATAACTGTGAAGCAAAACGTCCCATTTTAATCTCCGCATCTGAATCCTCAGAAGGTCCGAGTCACAGCTGTGAAACAAAGGAGCGCGATCAGCGAAGGACGTTTTCCGAGCGCAGTTCCATTTCTCTTGCTCTCTGACAGGCTTGTAAAACAAGCACTGGCGTTGCAAATAGGTTTCGCATTTGGAAAGTTGGAGCTATTGGTTTTGTAAATGACATTTTATATTTATATATTGTTATTGACAATGCCAATAACGATATATAAATATAAAATGTCATTTACAAAACCAATAGCTCCAACTTTCCAAATGCGAAACCTATTGGCAACGCCAGTGCTTGTTTGTTGTTGTTGTAAATCTCTCTAGTTTTCATTAATCTGAAATCTGGGGAAGAGCTACTTTCCAAAAAAGCATTTAATTTGCTTAAGGTACAACAGCAGTGATGACACTGAGGATCAAGCACAGAGAGAAAGAGGGGTGCACCCCATGACTCCCCTTTTTTCGCTGAAGTGCTTCGGAGGTCTCCATGTTTATGAAAATTGATTTTCGCATATGGACTCAGGTCCTCAGTGGAGCTTGCCGCGCAGGGCGTTCCAGAGGTCTTGTGGTGAAGAGGGTACTGCTCCCTGCCCATGTGCATGCAAGTCTATATATTTTAGGAGGGTGTTCCCAGGAGGCTCCTTTGGCGGGCTCACGTTCTCGAAGGAGGCCGAGCTGTGGCCCTTGCCATCCTCGGCGCAGGGCAGTGTGCGGCTGCACGGGCGGTACTCGACCCTGGTGAAGGTGCTGAGGCCAGAGCCCTGGCCTGGCAGCCAGGCAGGGGGTCACAACAGGTCAGTGTCTCCAAACGTCAGATGGAGCGGGTTGGGGAAAGCAACATATATTTCCGGTGCACTCCGTGTACATTGCTTATGTTGAGACCTCATACGAATTTCACTATCTTTGTGGTGATGTCAAAAGTAGAAACGTGACTGATAGGAGAAGGTTTCTTAACAAAGGCCTGTTTAAAGGAAGGAGGCACCTTTCTAGGCACATTAGGGTCAGGGCCCCTTTAAGGATGCTGGGTTATAAATACAGGCCAGGCGGGCGGGACTCACCTTAGCTCTGGCGGAATGGATTCAGCTGAGATGGTGAGAGCATGTCAAAAGAGGCCTGTCTTCCCGCTGCTGTGAGAGGGCCATTAATGATTTCGTATTCCATTGTTGTTTGTATAGTGCTTACTACCGGAGACGAGGCGCTGACTGCCTGTCCCCAGCTGTGGAAGACCTGTTGCTGCTTTCTGCCCTAACGCTGCGTGCGTCAATGCAGAAAACGCCCTTCTTCTGACCCCTGAGGGTGGCTTGTCTCTCCTACCCTCACCCCTTGTGACCCTGCACATCTGTGGCACCGGATTCCTCTTTGCCTCGGGCCGATCCTACAGTCGCTTGTGGGCATGGCATTTTTTAAATTCCTGCATAGATTTATCCTCTTCTGCCCACGATTTTTAATTTATGGCGGTCAGTAGCACTGTTTGATGTAGGAAAGGGTACTGAGCTTTTCACCTTCCACCTGGAGTGCAAGCAGTTGGCGGGTCTCGCCACAACACTACCTGCCTAGCCAGGCCACCCGCCCCCAATAAACCTTTCGTGGCGTGGAATCATCGCTTTCCCAGGCTGCCCCGCGAGTCTGGGCCTAGTAAGCTGACGCGAAGTGCTCCTGAGCCCTGAATCCCATATTCCCTCATCCCCTCGGCGCGATGCCCACCAGATCTCGGACTCCTCGGCTACCTTGTGTTGTGTAACTTGCATGAAATAGTTCAGTAACGTGAATAAAAACAACCTGAAATAGCTGTTAACATACTAAATGTCGGTGCTGCGGCTGCACGGAAGTAACTTGTATGGTACAGGCGTGAACAGCAGCAGGCCCGACGAGGCCCTCGGGTGCAAGTACAAAATGTAATTGAAGGTTCCTTGGCCTACGAGCCCTCGCTGTGCGCTCTTCGGTTAATGTATTATTTTGCCCCGAATACCTCTTTCTGTGCTTGGAGAACTCAATCGTCACGCATTGAATATTCCTGTTATGGCTGGTGGGGGGTTTGCACCCCGTGGTTTGAGGGGCCCATAGCTTCTAGTTCACTGGGCAACATCGATTAAACGTCACCTGATAACCCGAGGACGCAGTAACGCTTCTTCGGCCCTGGGGTAGTTTATTTTCTAAAAGCAGGGCGTTCATCTTGCCAAGCTTTAACAAGCGCTCGCCAGCCAGCCACGGTTTATTTTTGCATCTCACTTTAAAGTGAAAGCCAGATGCAAACATAAACACGCCGCAGAGCTTGTCTTTATGGGGCCATGTGTTTGAAACACATGGCCCCATAAAGATAACAAAGCGTTTACGACCAACGCAGATCAGACGAGCCCGTCCAAATGGGCCGTCTGAAAAAGAGAAAAGAATACATCACCAAGAGCTCATTCCCAATGGCTAACCACCGTTTAGCATAAACTGTGACGCCGGCCATTGGGAAAGAGGCTTAAAGCCAGATACTCAAAGCTACTAAAAAAACAATCTCGCCAGCGAGGCTGCGCATGTGCGAAGCCCGCGCAGCCCACGCAGGCGAGACCTAAAAAGGAGGCATGAATCACTTATTTCAGCAGGGAGAATACAGGTAACTTAATCCCCAAAACTGTAGTTACAATTCCAAAACTGGCTTTGAAAGCACACACCAGATACACGGCCTATTGGAAAATGAGATAAATATGACCGCCAAGTGCAAAAATTATTCAGATCGGAAACTGTATGAAGGTGAATTAAACATAGATATGCTGAAGGTAGTAGTAGTCTTTAGAGTGTCTCAGTCAGTCGTTTTTCCTTCACACCACTTCATTCTGTCACTCAATCACTTATATATTTTTTTCTGCCATGTTTCTCCAATACTCCATCTGTATATTTGGCACGTTATCTCCTGTCACTTCATCACTATCTTTCATTCTGTCCTTCAGTAGGTGCTTTTTAGTTCACCACCTACTAGGACCTGAGAATGCATTCTGCCCATGGCTTGTGCTTTGTGGTTTGTAACTCATGTTTTCTGGCTTTATTTGCTTTACAAGCAGTCACAAGTGAAGTTACCTTGCAGGCACTAGGGCAATTCTTTGACTGGTGCTGTGGCACAGTGGCCAAAACGTCTAGGAAGTCCACTGAACACCGATTATTTTTATATTTTACTACTAAACAAGCAGTCACAAGTGCAGTTACCTAGTAGGCACTCTGGCTATGATTTGGATGGTGCAGCAGGTGCAATGGCACAGGGGCCAAAAGGTCTAGGAATCCCATTGTACACAGATTGTTGCTATATGTTACTACTAAAAAAGTAGTCACAAGTGCAATTACTTTGGTGGTAATAGTACCATGATTTGAATGAATGATGCAGCAGGTGCACTGGCACAAGGGTCAAAAGCTTCTAGTAAGCCCACTGAACACTAATTATTGCTATATTTTACTATTAAACATGCAGCCAGGGGTGCTTTTTTATGTTCTTTGTAGACATTGCACCCAAAGTAACACACAGCCTAAAGCATCACTGTAATAAAAGCCGTAACCTGCTGGACTTTTCTGTCTACCTACACCTTCTGTTTCATTCAGCGCATTTATATAGCACATATCGCAGTTTTTGGATGGACCTAAAATGCTTCTGAATGTAGACACACTTAACACATTGGCAAGGGCATTCTCCATCCTATAACATTAGCACTTCTTCGGGGGGTGTGAAATTTAATAAAATATCTACTTGTGTTTGGGGCAGGTTGCTTCATAAAACCACTTGTCCCTTTGGTGCCATGAAGTGTGGCGATAAATTATGACAGCAATGTCATTAAATAAGAGCTCTAATATAGCCTCTCTGATTATGGCAGGGCTCCTACCATAGTAGTGTTTGAATACTTGCAATCCCCTTATGTTGACACGTTTCTGCAGATCTATATACTGGGGCTGAAGTTAGTGGTAAGCAATAGTTCTAGGGTTAGAATGCCCTTTTGATTCTGTGCAAACCTACTAACTTGCATGTTTAAGGGTTTTCAACAACTCTTCTCTAATCTTTTCCCATACTGAGAAATGTTGGAAATTTACTCCTGACAATATCGGACTTAAATATTCTTCCAGAATGAGGGAAAAAGTGGTGGAAGGGAAAGTAAACTTGAAAATACTCAGATTTTCGCATGAGCAAATCTACACATGCACATTTGCTCATGCTAAAATGCAGTTCTCAAATATTTTCTACAAATACTATTTCTTGCCCTACTTGTGTCAATTCTTGGGAATTCACGAAAACTGAATAGTTGCACGTAATACAAGGACATATACAATGGGTGCACGTTTGAGACTTTCTTTAACCACATCGCTGCTGTGGTTATTTTTCCCCTGTGCTGGAAATTATTATTCTGCTGCTTTCATGACGAGCTCAGCTCGTCATCAGCACAGCTCAACTGTGCCTCATGACGAGCTGAGCTCGTCATGAGCATGGAAGGGGTTAATAATATGGCCCCTAATTTGGTCTTGCGTTGACCGTGACCTTTTCCCCACTGTGAGAGACAGCATTCTGCTCTTTCACAGGGAGCATATCAGCAGACATAGTAGTTTTGTTCAGTGCCAGTAACTACTGTGGCAGTGTGTGCTTTTTGAGACCCCAAATTCTTTTAGCTTACACCAATGTTTGTTATAATGGTGAGGGTCTGGCAGCTCCCACACCAATAGGGATTTACAAAAACCATGCCAAAACAAGTGACCCATTGCCAAAACTAAAAATCTGACCAATTTCAGACCTACTGGCATTGCCGATGCTTGTTTATTTTTGTTTCCCATAATCTTATTGAAAGTGGTTACACTGATTTTTCCATTATGAATATTTTTGGGAAATACTAGAATGCATCTACACCTTACTAAATGATGCTGCAAAGAAATGGTACCTGAAATTGTACAGTAGGTTAATACTTTTTTTTCCTCCTGCTTTCATTTTTCTATGAACAATTTATTTGGAAAGTAAAGACTCATCAGTGTTGCTTTCAAGCTTCTGCATATATTTGCATCAAATCAGAGAGCATTCTGGGAACATTATACACATCCTCATATTGCTAAACATTGAAAACCTCTGTACACATGTTTATACTGGAACCACTGTCAGTAGTACAGTCAGAGTTTACAACATTTACCTTGAGTGCTCACCCTAATAAGAAAGGCTTTCAATTAATGAACCATAAATACAAGTTTCAACCGCATTAACATAGGGACAAAAATATTAACTTAAGTGCATACAGTGCCCTTCCCTGATCCATGATGTGTTACTGCAAACTGGCAGCTTGTGCTACAGGGGGTTGGGCCTACTTGTCCCTAGGACAAAACACATATGAAAACTTGTTGCCCTTGACCCCAAAACTATAGTACTACGTTGTATTGAAAAAGCAAACAGTTTTATGGAATGCAAGATGTGGAATGTGTACGAGACTGCATTCTGGCATGACTTCTGAGTTCTTGTATTTAGTGGCATTTATACCATCGCTGTTGAGAAATCACTGTGTTTTTAGCTGTAAAGGACATTAGTATAGGATCTAGAATGGACCAGTTTCAAAGTTAGTTTTTGATTACTGGTAGGTGTGAGACTTGTCAGGACTCGCCCACTTGAAGTCTCAAAGGTAGTTATACTTAAAGTCCTATCACCTAATGTCAACATCTATTTTGCAACTTTACAAGACCTCAAGTCCTAGGGTAAGTCCTTTGACCCACCTCACACTGTCCAAGAAGGACAAGGCAGCGTCCTCTCAAAGAATCAGATGTTCCTTTGAGTGTTTTTAGGTTTCGCTGGGGGACGGAGCTGTAAAGCTCCGCCTCCAGAGAAATCTGTAGTTTCTAGTATGAGTGCCTTGAACACGCCCCTCTGTCTCATTGGCTAGCTCCATAAATGGAGGCTAGCCATTGGAACAGAGAGGCGTCCGTCATGGCTGGACCAGATTCGGGGGCGTTCCCGAGAATCTTTGGCTTTTGGCTACGTCATGATACGTCAGCCAAAAGCCGGGAAAGCCCCCGAATCTGGTCCGGCCGGGCCGTGCTTGCTGCTGTCCTGCCTTACTCTGTGTCCCTCCTCCCGCCGCCCCCCCTCCTCGCTGTCCTGTGCACGTTTCCCGCCGGCCGTCCGTGTCCCCTTCCCCTCCCACAGAAGTTTAACAACCCTTGTGTCCCATTGTCTTTGCAGCATTCCCTCCCCTCCCACAGCAGATTCCCGAGCCGCAGCTGATCCCCGCTCTCCCCGCCTCCCTCTCCCCTCCCACAGCAGATCCCCGCCTCCCGAGCCGCAGCTGATCCCGATGTTTCGGAAAATGTGTGCAAGCGGAAGAAGTGCAGGTGAGTGCCCATTCCTGCTTCCCGCTGTCTGTGTGCCGTTCCCGCCCCCCCCTCTTCCCGCTGTCCGTGTGTGGTTCCCGCCCCCCCCCCTCCCGTTGTCCGTGTGCGGTTCCCGCCCCCCCCCCCCCCCTCCCGCTGCCGCAGCTCCCGGAGCCCCGAAATTCCTCACCTCCCACTCGGATGGGACTGTCAGGCAGGCTCCGCCAGGCGTCTCCGCTCCTCCGCCTCTCTCTGTCTGTGGGCCCCAACTGGGTCTACGGCGGGGCCTACCCTGCGACTCCTCTTCGTCCCGGTGTAGGGCTCAGGTAAGATCCTGGATCAGAGTTAGGAACCCTCCCGGAGCCCGCTGTCGCAGGCCGTTTCCAGCATCCGTGGGCCACTCTACCGGGGCATTGCTCACCACAGCCATTATCTTTTTCTCTGCGAACCTTGGTTAGATGCAATCACCGTTTGTTGTGGGTTTCGGTACCAGTGCTTTACTATCCTCTTCCCGTCAGAATGTATCCGGCCGCCATCTTGTTTGGCTTTAAAATTCTGGTCACCCTAGCCAGAATGCAAATGGAAGCCCTAAATGAGCATCTCGCCCGTCCACTTGGCTTCAGAGAGTTGGCGGCAGGCGCTGAGAAAGTAAAAGCAGAGGGCTCGCGCTGATTGGTCACGTCAGGAGGACGTTCACGAGGGCAGGCATGGGCGCAGCCGCGTAAATTCGATCTGCAGAGCGTGTGTTTGTTCAAGGGTGTCAAACGCAGCCCTTCGGTCCCCGGTGATCTTTGTATTCGCGCGCAGATACGCTATCTCATTCGTCTCCTCCTGTTCAGTCATTTCCTCCCGCCCCAACCATTTGTCATGTTCACCTCAACTGCGCGGTGTAAGACATCTTCGTTATATCAGTTACTGTGTTTGCCATATCTGATCAGCGTGATTGATCATTGCTCCAGCCACAGGTTGGTAATAAGCTGGTTTGAGAGACTCCCACATTTCCCATAGGGCAAAACGGGCATGACAGCATTATAAACTGGCCATTTATCAAGCTGTTCGCGCCGGTCATGGTCTGAGCATTGCTAGGCAGGCCGGCCTCCCAGCTCGCTGGAGCAGCCCCGAGCACGCCTGGGCGGCCGGGCAGATTGCTGCGTCATGGATTCATAACGATTGGACATCCGAGCTGAAGTAAGAGCACATAATCGAAGTAAAACCGAGCAAGACAAACATATTTTGATAGTGGAGTTATTTGTTTGTGCTGAGATCGGCTGAATATCTGTTCTTTGATTGCCTGCTGGGAACATTTCACTCCAGTGTTGTATTAGGTTGAAGCGAGTTACAGCTTAATTTGTGCCGGGGTTGCCGGTGGTAGGCACTAGGACTCGTTTCTTTAAGCACTGTGACTTATTTTTCTTCACACTTGGACCTAGAGCAACAGATGCAATCAGAAGAGGGGATGATAAGGAGAAAGATGGGAAAACCGTGGCAAATGAGAACATATGAAAGAGAAAATAGAAAAAAGAGGCAAGAAGTGGAGGGGGTGGTAGAAAGAGTCATGAGGTGGAATCAAGACTAGCCAGCATTAGCGCTCTTCCACCCGAGCAATTCTGTAGCACCAGCTACAGAATCTTAAGAAAAACTTTGGGCGCCTGCACTTACTTACTTATTTATTTATTTTTGTAAATCAAGCAATGAACGAGCTCATGCACGACCCACTGTAAACCGTGCAGGTGTATTTTATTCTTTCACATTCAAAGGGGATTTCTTGTTTACCAAGCTTTATGAAGCTATAAGTGGGGAAACCTAGTTGATCTCTGGTACAGTCATCACATTGACGAAGAGTAAATTTAATATAATCTGAGAAGAATTTTGAGCAGGATCGGCAGTTTCTGTATATGCTTCCTGATGCTTCCATCGCTGCTCACCACTCATTACAGAACACTGAGTGGCACGTCCCATACCCGTGTTCAACCCCTTTCTCTTCCAATTTAGTATCCGTTCTCCCCTTCTATTTTCTTGATTTTACCTCTTGTCTTGTAGACTTGCAAGTATGGGTGTTTGTCCAATGTTGATAAGCGCAGGGTATTATCACAGCATCCACTGTGGGCATAGAAATATTGCTAGACAATCCATTGTGAGTGTGTCATTCCCGCAACTCCTCCTTACACATTTGAGTATCACCTTACTCCATCCAGTATGGCAAGTAACTCTTGCCATCCAGTATGGCAAGTAACTCTTGCCATTCCATCCAAATCAGTTACATGGGTGTTATTACAGCCTTCAGTGCTTATAAGAATTGATTTATAGTCAATTGTAGCTGAATGACTACATCTCTATCAGCTAACGGAGCCATTATCTATTGCTTTACTTGGGGCCAGCATCATATTATGTTAATGAATGGAAGCCACCTTATAGCAATATACTAAAGGTGCACATGATTGCAACTAAAAGTCTCAAATATGGCTCCTTAATTAGGAAGGGGGAGCACCTAAATAGCAAAATGTCATTTTTCCTGAGCCTCTGGAATACTTGCATTGGAGCCAAGGCCGGACATACCTTTTATTCCATCAGGCATTTCCTCAGTTCAGCTGGAGGCAGGTTTTGAAAGGCCATGACCACTTCTTGTGCATCTGTCACTTTCCATAGCTCCATAAGGTTAATTAAAGAGGGCACAGGATGGCTTCAAGAGAGAAAAAAGAGAGGGAGGGGAGGGAAAGAAAGCGAGAAAGTGATCCGAGAGGGAGAAGAAAGAGAGGAAGGAAGGAGAAAGAATGGATGGATGTAAAGAGAGAGAGTTATTGAGAAGACAAAGGGAGAGGGGCTGGTTTGAACATTATTACCAGGGCTGATTTTGGTTCCCAGCTTGGCCTTGATTATAGCTGGCTAAATAATCCATTGTGAGATTGTTACCATTGTTATACGCACAAATGGGGCATGTCACTATTGCTTTACAGTCCATTACAGATGTAGGAATTTTGATATATCATCCATTGTACGTTTGTGATCTTTTTGCTTTATATGGAGGGCATTTCATTATTGCAATACTGCTCACTACAGACCTGTGTCTAGTGCTTCACCATACATTGTGCTAAGAGGCCATTTTAACAGCCCCTTTTAGGTCTTATCCAGAGTCAGCTATAGCTATCTCACCAGCCTCATGTTAAAACATCAGAATAAAAACTACATGCAAATATTCATACTCAGGGGGTTTCAGTCAGCTCTCTACATCCTTTGGTCTATTCAAGCATTCACATTTGCTTCTGCCCGCCACAGCACACAGCATGGAGCAGTGACCTTCCCACTTCATTCAATGGCTCGCTTGCACTGTGCTTGTACACATAAATGGGAAACGTTTACCACGCAACACAGCATAACGCAGTAGTTTACAACGCGCTTGTTCCAACGACTGCGTTGTTACCACGCATGTCATTACATCGCAAGTCGTTTCAACAACTTTCTTTAAGGGCATGCAACACCAAGGAATGTGTTGGATTTTAAATCCAACACCTTCCCTGCTGTTCTGCAAACTGGAGTAGGAATAGTAATTAACACTATTCCTAAGTCCAGCGAGCCCTCAGAACAAGTCATTGAAACAACTTGCGATGTAATGACATGCTTAGTAATGTGGTCGTTGTAACGACCGCATTGTAAACTACCGTGTTGTCAAAGCACACGTTGTAACATGCTATATTCCATATAAACATAGTCTCCTGAAAGGTGTGCACTTCTGTACCAGAGCTACTGTGTTTGGAGTGCTAGGCCGCTCCTTTTTTGTTATATGTTTTTATGTTTGCATTTGTTTTGCATGCTGCATGTTTGCAAAAAATAATTAAAAAAAATTGGGGGCCTGGAAAAGTTATACCAATTGGCTTTACCAATGCTTGTTTAGGATGAGCTTATTTCCATACTGTCCATTGTGGGAGAGTGATTTCTGCCACCCTCAGGGTTCACATGAATATTGACCTAATTGTTGAGGATGTCTGAATATTGAATTACCCGCAGATCTATACTTTGGAATGTACCATTCGGCCCTTTCTGCATAAATTAATATCCCTCTTGAGAGGTCTACCATTATGTACATATGTTGACCACATGAGTTTTCAAGTTCTCATACATAGGCATCATGATGAGAGTGACATTTTTAGGTCTCGCCTACCAGATAGAGCAAGCTGTCTCTCTGTGAAAAAATTAATGACAAGGTACAGTGGGCTTAGAGCCAACCCATTGCTTACCATTAGTTGACTTTATTATCACTCTCATATGCCTACTATCTATTTGTTAGCTTATGTAAGCATACCTTTATGTTCATGTGTTTGTTCGTCTCCTTGAGCATAACATTGTTACGTGTGTCTTATTACTTGTGTCCTTCCACTGCTTACTTTTCAGGCACTACTTTTTAGGTTTCGCCTGGGGCACGGAGCTTTAGCTCCGCCCCCAGAGAAATCTTATGTCTCTTACAGTGTACTCTTAGTCCCGCCCTCTGTTCCATTGGCTAGCTCCATAAATGGAGGCTAGCCATTGGAACAGAGATCTGTCCGTCAAGGCCGGACCAGATTCGGGGGCGTTCCCGAGATTTTTTCCATGGGCGGAGTTTCGTTTTTTCCCGTTCCCTCCCCTTTCACTGAAAGTGATTTGTTTCTGGAGCTCGGGTCAGATGCGCTGTCCATTCCCGCCCCCCTCCGTGTGCCTCCCCGCCCCCCTCCCGCTGTCCGTGTGCTTTCCCACCCCCCCTCCCGCTGTCCGTGTCCTCGTAGGTGCTTGTTAAGATTTATCGTTTAAATGTTCATTTACATAATCATTCTTTCAATGGCTCAACCTATGTTTTGGTTTCCCACCTCAAGCGTCTCATGGCTCTCCCGGACGTCTTTATGAGTGACAGTTGCCCTGGCCTATCAGCGTACTGAAAATCTCTGCGCACACTAATCATGGAAAGGGAAGTGGCTGCTGGGCGGGGCTTGGGTGCGTCATGCTAGGTAAGGGCAGTTCCTGCTGGAAGGCTTGCTCTGCTCCCACGGTGCTTTGCCCGGGACTTGCACCGCACTTAGAGCTTCTGGCAGCACGGGAGCAGCGGCGGACATGACACAGGCCGGGTCCGAGCTGCTGCCCGACGGCTTCGAAGATGAGATAGATTCCGTAATCCCGCGGTCTCCTGTGCCCGCCCAAGGGTCTGCTGCTCTCAGGCTCTTCGGTGACGCTGGGAACGACCGGCTGGACTTTAAGCTGGCGGCTGCTGTGCTATCCCCGGGAGGATGTGGGGGCTCCGGGAGTAACGAGGAAGAAGTGTCTGAGGTGAGCAACCCCTTGATATGGCTGGGCCAGAGGCGGTCTCTCTTTCGGGCCTGCCCCCCAACACCGGGCACTGCCCCCTGCATTAGTTACCACCCACCCCTCACTCCAAGGGCAGTCATGGAAAGGGAAGTGACTGCTGGGCGGGGCTTGCGTGCGTCATGCTAGGTGAGGGCAGTTCCTGCTGGAAGGCTTGCTCTGCTCCCACGGTGCTTTACCCGGGACTTGCACCGCACTTAGGGCTTCTGGCAGCGCGGGAGCAGCGGTGGACATGACACAGGCCGGGTCCGAGCTGCTGCCCGACGGCTTCGAAGATGAGATAGATTCCATAATCCTGCGGTCTCCTGTGCCCGCCCAAGGGTCTGCTGCTCTCAGGCTCTTCGGTGACGCTGGGAACGACCGGCTGGACTTTAAGCTGGCGGCTGCTGTGCTATCCCCGGGAGGATGTGGGGGCTCCGGGAGTGACGAGGAAGAAGTGTCTGAGGTGAGCAACCCCTTGATATGCCTGGGCCAGAGGCGGTCTCTCTTTCGGGCCTGCCCCCCCGACACCGGGCACTGCCCCCTGCATTAGTTACCACCCACCCCTCACTCCAAGGGCAGCCATGACCTGTTTACAGCATTGAGCACACAGTCCTAATCCCTTCAATAACATTGAGTACATCATCTCCTTAGGCCACTGCCACCATACACTGTGTTGTGACCCTCACATCTGTCACACCAGTTACAGTTGTGACCCTTCCCAAAATCACCGCTCACTCCCCACTGGCACCCACTTCCACCAGGACCTCCTCAGGATTCAGCAGTCATCCACCTGGGCATGATTGCAGTGACTACAGCCAGGCACGATTTGCAACTCTACACCTCTTACTCAATATTGCGTAAAGCCACACACCCCTAATTTAACTCTGGGCACAGCTCTCCTGATCACAGTTGCACAGCATGTAGCCACAATACTCCGACATAACATTGCTCTTTTCTGCACGCACGTTAATTACTCATGTCATACCAGATACAACTACAGGTACAACTGTGGCCGTTGATCTCGCATACAACAGAGCACTGACCTCTGACACCGTGTGTGGTTCTTTCTCACCTTAAAACTGGCACTTGATTGTCACCACACAGCAGTAAAAGCATCTGTGCAGAGCTACTCCCCAGTCTCTCTACCCTTACTTGGTACAGTTCTAATCACTCCGTCTACTTCACCTGGCACAGCTCGTTGACATAGGGTATGGAACTTGTTCCTGCTAAATCAGGCACAACTGTGACCCTTTATTCAGTCCTCCAAACCATTCAGGTATTGGTTTCTGGCACAGGAATGAGCTTTACCCACTGGATTTGCCCAGGACAGCAACCCTCTTTTAATTGTTAATCATTGGTGCCTTGTTGGTTTGTGGTTGATGGAGACTTAAGTTAAATATCCAGTGTTGTTTCCATGGAATGACTTGTGAACAATACAAACCGTCTTAAATTGTGAGTTTTCTTTAATTGGTGTGTTGTGAAGGCATGTGTAGTGTTATGTGATTGCTGCATTGTGGGCTGTGTGGGCTGTGAGAGCTGTGTGGGCTGTGAGAGCTGTGTGGGCTGTGAGAGCTGTGTGGGCTGTGAGAGCTGTGTGGGCTGTGAGAGCTGTGTGGGCTGTGAGAGCTGTGTGGGCTGTGAGAGCTGTGTGGGCTGTGAGAGCTGTGTGGGCTGTGAGAGCTGTGTGGGCTGTGAGAGCTGTGTGGGCTGTGAGAGCTGTGTGGGCTGTGAGAGCTGTGTGGGCTGTGAGAGCTGTGTGGGCTGTGAGAGCTGTGTGGGCTGTGAGAGCTGTGTGGGCTGTGAGAGCTGTGTGGGCTGTGAGAGCTGTGTGGGCTGTGAGAGCTGTGTGGGCTGTGAGGGCTGTGAGAGCCGTGTGGGCTGTGAGAGCCGTGTGGGCTGTGAGAGCCGTGTGGGCTGTGAGAGCCGTGTGGGCTGTGAGAGCCGTGTGGGCTGTGAGAGCCGTGTGGGCTGTGAGAGCCGTGTGGGCTGTGAGAGCCGTGTGGGCTGTGAGAGCCGTGTGGGCTGTGAGAGCTGTGTGGGCTGTGAGAGCTGTGTGGGCTGTGTGGGCTGTGAGAGCTGTGTGGGCTGTGAGAGCTGTGTGGGCTGTGAGAGCTGTGTGGGCTGTGAGAGCTGTGTGGGCTGTGAGAGCTGTGTGGGCTGTGAGAGCTGTGTGGGCTGTGAGAGCTGTGTGGGCTGTGAGAGCTGTGTGGGCTGTGAGAGCTGTGTGGGCTGTGAGAGCTGTGTGGGCTGTGAGAGCTGTGTGGGCTGTGAGAGCTGTGTGGGCTGTGAGAGCTGTGTGGGCTGTGTGGGCTGTGAGAGCTGTGTGGGCTGTGTGGGCTGTGAGAGCTGTGTGGGCTGTGAGAGCTGTGTGGGCTGTGAGAGCTGTGAGAGCTGTGTGGGCTGTGAGAGCTGTGTGGGCTGTGAGAGCTGTGTGGGCTGTGAGAGCTGTGTGGGACGTGTGGGCTGTGAGAGCTGAGCAAGCTGTGTGGGCTGAGAGAGCTGTTGGCAATGTAAATAACAATGCCATTTATTTATAAGTAAACAAAAAAAAAAGAAATGTCACGAGCAATGCCAATAGCTCTAACTTTTCCAAAGGCGAAACCATTGCATTGTAAATGCTTGTTTTTATTTTTCATCCATCATTATTTGTCACCATTATAATCCTTGCAGAATACCACAACACTGCATCGTGGTACAATTGTACAAACTTTTCTCATATGTGAGACATCTTGTGCCTCTCTGCTCTGTAAATCGGAACCCTGTTGCTGTGCTTCAGTTTCCTGAGAATCACTGCCTTGCTTGTCACACTCTTCTCTTCAATAAAGTCTCTGCACTGAAGTGCTTGTTTGAATCTGTCTCTTCTCCAGAAAGTACACTAAACAGGAAACATGCTCCGACCATATATGTGAAGGTTTCACCATCCTGAATATAGGATACTCTCAGAATCCTCATACTGCCAGAGAGGACCTGGGCTTCAGAATCTCCCACTTTTGTATCCAACTGCAGAGTGAAGTAAATTACATAAGCTTTTATAGAAGCGTAGAAACTTTCACCTTGAGCAGATCATTTTATCAGAAGATTCACTTAATCCACGTTGCACGTTGTCCACCGTCTGTAATTAATTTCCGTTCTATATTGCATAGTCTTGCCTAAACTGATTTACTGAATCATTAACAACAATTTCTGCCTGAGAGACTGCTTCCTGTCCGTTCTTGTCACAAGAAGGGTTCTGACTTCAATTTTAATGGGTAAGTTGAGGTTTTTTGAAAATTGGTTTCATTTGTAAAAGACAAACCGACATGTTAAATTCTCCTGCACCACTTTGTCTTCTTTTTCCTAATGCATACAATTATTTTGTCCACACATGGAGGTGCTTCAGTTGAGGCCACTCATTGTCTATGCTACTATTTGATGCATTCACAAATCAAGCTAAGGACACCAACTTACTATTTAGCGTCTTATTCAATTTTTCCACATGTGTAGTTTTTTAAATGTAAGTTTTATATTTTGCTTATTTATGTATACATATATTTTAATCTGTTAATATTTAATTTTCTAAATAGTCGCATACTCCATGGTTAAAACCGTTGGTCTTGAGAATTGCTGTAGCAACTTTACGTGCAAGTACTCTGTTGATTTCTCGAAATGTTAGTTTAAATAAATCCAGATTATAGTCCTGGTCCAGTGCTTAGGTTGCTAGTTGAGGATCAACACGTTTGCTCTCCGCTTGATCGCATTGTGTAAGACTTGGACAAATGAATTAATCTCAGTGTCCCTCAATTCCATTGATTGCTAGAATTCTGACAATTTGTTTTTTGAGTGGAGTTTTATATTGCACAAACTAGAACCAAAGGTATCGGAGCTGTGTACATGATCACCGGTTACGTTAGACAACACATTCATTTTTGTTAGGCATGGGGAGATTGAGTGAATTGACCAGAATCACAGAATGTTTAACGTCCCTGCCGAGACTCGAACCCGGTTCCCCAACTCCTAGGTCGATCGCCATAGCAGTTAGGCCATATTCTCTCCACAATGTATTACCTGCATTTTATTCTTATTATCCATGCATTAACACCCTTCTTGCTATTCTCTCTTCCCGGTCTCTGTCCTTCTCGTTTGCTCTTGCGCTCTGTATGGCGCATAACATTTATGCCCCTGCTTAAGCCTCCTCACCACAGTGGAACACAGCAAGGCCCGCTCTCTCTGGTAAATTCTCCCATCTCTGTGCAATGGGAGCATGCTTGCCTCTGACAGTACAGAAGAACTCTGTGGAGTGGGAGAGGGATGCGGGTGTGCCAGTTCTTCCACTACAGGCAGCGTCTCTGCTATCTAAAACGTTGCACAATGGCTGATGAGTCTCTCTCATAAGTGGACAGTACCTTAGAGAGCTCACAGATGTCGGAGAGGTTGGGCCAGGATAGATATGATCATGAACTGAATGTTCATTAGATAGCCGTCTTTGATTTCAGCCAGCACCTCCCTCCCTCCTGATTCTTGAGTCCTGAAGGGCCAGAGCAGAGGCCCCATCACAGAAAACGTTTTGTGCGCAACCTGTACAGTGCTCTGTCTTCCTCATCTGAATTTCTCCTTTAGTCTAGTGAGGCTTTTGCTCCAGCTTCCGTTTTTCTGGGCTAAGTCTGTCAGGCACACAAACCTTTCCCTTGTTTGGAGCTTTGCCTCGGTGTGCATGTTCAGTCTTGCTTTTCTCACATTGTCTATTGGAATATCATCTGTACTCTTGTTACAGTTGCTATTTGGGATAGTGCTCATCAAAATACAGAAACCTGACGGCATGTTTAATATTTGTATGAGATCTCAGTTGGTAACCTCCCATGAGATTCACCTTTATGGTAGTACAGTGGTGTTCTACCACTAGATCTTCCATGGGCTAGGGATATAGCCTTGCGGGTCATCTTCAGTTACTGTTTCTTTCCTTTGGAGCACCCATCTGTTTTCATTTTCAGTTTTTAACTATAATTTGGAGGAGGATGTTCCTGATAATCTTCCCATAGATGGGTATATTTGAGATAATAATTTCAATAATTCCGCTGTCTGATTTAGAAAGATTGCAACGAGTATCTGGCATATGGCCAGAGAGTTGAGTCCTGCTTAATGTGGTGTTTTTTTGGGGGGGGTAACTAGTTTTGTTTGCTTTCAATATAACAGCCAAGGACATTTAGTTTACATTGCATTTGCTGCAGTTGTTATTTTGTATGACATTTCTCAGTCTTCATAAACAGCATAAGTATTTAACGTGTGTCTCTCTTAATATTACTAAGAATTATTTCAACACTTATCTGGATGTTTCCAAAATTTGACTCGAAGATAGACTGCAAGAGAGTCGCCTCACTCTGCCTTTGATTGTTTAAGCACCTCTGGTAGTACATCTAGGGACGGGGTGCAGTTTATGGTGGTGTAAACCGTAACGAAGATGCTACCCCATGTAGTGCATTGCTGTGTTGTCCATACAGCTCCTAACAAAGGCACATAGTCCTTATTCTGTGCTTCTCTTGTGGGTTTGTGTTTGAGCAGCGAGTATGGATACACTGAGTCTAGCTGGTATATGTTTAAACACAACCCTAAAAAGGATATCAATGCGTTTGATTGGACATTTTCCCATGACAGCATTTTTGATGGTTTATAGTCTGTCTGTATTTTCAGAGAAGTCCAACCCTCCAATGCCCCCCCCCCCCCCCATCCCTCCCCCCCACCCGCCTGCAAAACGTACTGTCTTGGAAGTCACACAAAACAACACTTCCTGGCTCTCAGTAAAAGTACTCTTTCCTGGCAGTAGATGGGTTTCTTACGGTCTGCATTCCCAACATAGGGAATTTCAGCTTATCCAACAAGTCTAATTGATTGAATCTAATTAAAGGTCTTTGTTATGGAATGGGCTCTGCACATGTAGGAGTGACTGTAATACACTTTCTGCAGAAGTGGTCTTTGTGGTCTTTAATGTCAAACAAACGAAGTAGTACGCTTTACAGTGCAAAACCTGTCCACAAATAAAGCATTCTACAATTGTGGTACCACTGCTCCCCATCTCCAAATCAAATACTATAGTATGATATGATGTTTGTCTGTTTTCTCCAGTAGTTAAATATAAATAAATATTGTTAGCTGAGCTGGTTAAATTGTTTATTTTATGTTGGTGTGGCCAAAACAGCAGGTCACGGCTCGCATATTTGCTATAGCTTGATATTGACATAGGCACTTGCTGAGGTGGGCGCACGTTTCCAATTCTAATGCCACTTTAGGCTTTAAATAATGGTTTTAAATTATGGTACACCATTGATGAGGGAACTCAGTGGGCTTTGAGTGGCAGGACTTGTTTAATTGAACCGTACTCCTTATATGATGCTGTTTAGTGTTAAAAATGTATGTCAAAACTTACCTGAAGGTTAGAGTCCACATGATCAGTAAAGTCTTGCTCTGGTACAGGATTTGTATCTCACCTGCACAGTCTAAGCTAGATTGCAAGTAATCCAGAAATGTATTCTGTGTTTGGCTGATTACTGAAGGTTGACAAACGCATGGCAGAGGCAGATCCTCTAGGAATTAGTGATTTACAACAAATTGGCAGTTTTGGAAAAGGCCAGTGCTTTTTACACAAGTGCCCGTGAAAAAAAAAAAAATATATATATATACACGTTTGCCTCCTTTTATTTGCCTAGCAATCACCGCTAGGCCAATAAAAGGAGGGTAAGCAGGTAGGCAAGCAAGGTGTTCGTTTATTTACTTCTTGTCGCCTACCTACCTGCTCCCTCTCCGTACTATGCAATGCCATTTCGTTGAAAACTGCCACCCACATGAGAAGAGGACTTTCTGACCCTGCACCGGACTGGAGGAGAGACAGAAGACTGCTCTGAGACCAGGACAGAAGATAAGGTAGGTCATTACCACGGTCTCCTGCAGTATGCTCTGACTCCTGCCTGTGCGCCCCTTTCCATTTCCTCACCCAGCCTTCAGGGCATCTAAGGTGTGGATATGTAAGGGAGCATGGACTTGTATGGTCCAGCTGCCAATGTGGCAGGTGGAGGTTTGTAAGGTGGGGAGTAAGGGATAGACGGGACCAAAAAAAGAGGATTTTGCCCGCTGCCCATGGTGCGCATAGCGGTCCCTGGGTGGCTATATGAAAGTAGCACAGGGACCGCCGCCCACAAGGCATGTGATGGGCAGCGGTTAACAGATACGATAAAGGACGTTCCTTAGTTTAGTATATCAGTCTAAGTCTCCCTTTTAGGGGTATGAATACTTCCGCTTATTATCGTTTATTCGGACATGAAGCCTCACTACTAGGGTCCAAACACAGATCAATAACAGTCCCCACTACAAACATACAATGTCACTATTCCTATTTATGTGGTTCCTAGTTGAAAAACACAATATACTACTAAACAAAAATGCAATAAACAAAAATGTAGTTCTAAGTACGTCAGTAGAGCTCTGCACAAAGACAGATATTACTTAAAAACATAACATTTTATTATAAAAAAGAGGGATTAGCCTCCACATATTAAAAAAAATAATAAATACATTTCATATAAAGGAAAATCAAACAGTCGACGCAGCTTTTCGGTGATTTCAAGATGTAACACCTTCAGGACGGTTATCTTTACAAAACACACTTTTCAATTAATCACAGGCTCCACATAATGACCTACACTACATTGTAATATTATTACAAGCATTGGAAATGCAACAGGTCTCGCAGCATTAGAGTTAGTGCTTTTAGAATTGTTTATGGGTTTTTTTGTAAATCTTTAGCATTTTTGTTTCCTGTAGCCAATGCTAAAGAATTAAAAAAAAAAAGCCATAAACATTTCTAAAAGCTCTAACTCAAATGCTCCGAGACCTATTGCACTGTGTGAGGGTGAGGGGTTGAGTGAGGGTGGGTGAGGGTGGGTGAGGGTGGGTGAGGGTGGGTGAGGGTGGGTGAGGGTGAGTGAGGGTGAGTGAGGGTGAGTGAGGGTGAGTGAGAGTGAGGGTGAGTGAGGGTGAGGGTGAGTGAGGGTGAGGGTGAGTGAGGGTGAGGGTGAGTGAGGGTGAGGGTGAGTGAGGGTGAGGGTGAGGGTGAGGGTGAGTGAGGGTGAGGGTGAGTGAGGGTGAGGGTGAGTGAGGGTGAGGGTGAGTGAGGGTGAGTGAGGGGTTGAGGGTGAGTGAGGGTGAGGGTGAGTTAGGGTGAGGGGTTGAGGGTGAGTGAGGGTGAGGGGTTGAGGGTGAGTGAGGATGAGTGAGAGAGGGTGAGTGAGGGTTTGAGGGTGAGTGAGGGTGAGTGAGAGTGAGGGTGAGGGGTTGAGGGTGAGTGAGGGTGAGGGTGAGTGAGGGGTTGAGGGTGAGGGGGTGAGGGTGAGTGAGGGGTTGAGGGTGAGGGGGTGAGGGGTTGAGGGTGAGTGAGGGTGAGGGGGAGTGAGGAGTGAGAGTGAGGGTGAGTGAGGGGTTGAGGGTGAGTGAGGGTGAGGGTGAGGGGTTGAGGGTGAGTGAGGAGTTGAGGGTGAGGGTGAGTGAAGGGCGCCAAAGGGATTGGGGGGATGGGGCACCAACGCAGGCAGCCACAGAAGACCCGGCGTAAGGGGTAAGCACACAACATATCAAACTGAATTTTAGAAGACGGCCATATGAAGGGACCCTTGCTTCTTTTGCGCCCCTTGCACTGCACCTGCTGAGCTGTTGATAGCTTCACCCCGAAAGTGTTTCATGTAAGCATATTTTATGCCTGCATTTGTTTAAATGCTAAATTAAAAAAATGACTGCCAAAGAATAAAAAACTCGTTTGTTGGATAGTGTAACTATTTAAAATATAAAACAGCGTATAGGCCAGAATACATCTCCTATAAACCCAGCGTGGTTTTAAAGAGCAGCCCTCTCACGGGTTAATAGCGCACGAGCTGCCTCGATCTGACGATGAAATGCCAGAGCTATTTTCACCCTCCTCGGCAGGAATATGCCTCGGGGGAGGGGGTAGTGAGAGCGTCTGGGCTGTGCTGACTGCAAACCTCTGCCAGATTTTTAGAAGCGATTTGCATCGGAAATTCTTTTCAAAATATCCTTCTAGCGTTAAAAGTGTGCCTGGAAGCGTGCAACACAAGTTTAGTTTTGGCGTTTTAATAATCCAACTGAGAGAAACCGGCACAACGATGATCGTAATTTCTCCGTCTCACGTAAACATGCGTTTGAGGACAGCCTTAGCTCGAAATTACAACATTACCCGGCACATTTGCAGTGTTTCGTTACCTTCCGGTAGCTTCGAGGTGCTAAGTGCAGTATTGTAACAACTTTAAACTATTCTTTTAGTCACCAGTCGCTGACGTGTAAACATTGTAACTTTAAAAAACGTACACTCACGACGTTGGGATCATTGCAGATGTATTTTACATCTTACATGATCTGTGGGACCCAAGAAACGACCCGTACGTTATTAAAACTGCGTTCTTGACACATTGGAAGAAGGGCTGCTGAAGGAAAGGCCTAGCAGTAAGAAGCCTGTCTCTTTTCTCCTCGCAGAATGGCTCCTGCTCGCCAGAGCCGCACAAAGATAATCACTCAGGAAGTGTTTCGGCCAATCCGTTGACGTTTCACATCCGCACACATGGGAGCAGCCTATGTACGACGAGCTTCTATCAGCAGGCCTGATCATCAAGCCGAAGTGCCAAGCCCTTTCTGTCTGAGAACAGAGTCTGGCCTCCATGTTTTCTAAGTATTGACATAACACTCTTTTAACAATGCATCCACAGAGGTAAGCGTTTTATTTTTTCGTATTTGCTCAGAAATATGTGAATTGTATCGGCAGGAGAGAAAGAAAACAAGACGGACGGACGGAAGAGAGGGGAGGGGGGAGGAGAAATGCGACACGGCGGGAAGGGGAGGGGGCGGAGCGGGTTAAATTAAACAAACAGGACGGACGGAGGGGAGGGGGGAGGAGAAATACGACACGGCGGGAAGGGGAGGGGGCGGAGCGGGTAAACAAAGACGGACGTGCCCGCGCTTTTAAGCTCAATGCGCATGCGCATAGAGCTTAAAAGTCACGGGCACTGCAAGGAATCGCCACGATTCCTTGCAGTGTGGATAAAGAGCGGATAAGTGCCAATACTCTCGCCTTGCTCGATGCGCATGCGCATCGACAGGCGAGACCTAAAAAACAAATGGGCAAACCCAAAATGCCCTACACATGCTTCTTGATCTGGTAATTGATTGACTATACAAGAAATCACAGAATTGCATACATGATCTATTCTTCAACATCAATTGTATTCAGAGATGATCATTATACATATCATTCTACCACTGTGTTCATCATTGCTAGGTGAAGTCATACTAGCATTAATTTAATAATGTGCTCTCAAGCCAGTGAGGACCAATAAAAGATATAGCTCTAGTCTTGACTTGTAATCAGGCTTTAGTTTAAAAACCCACAAGTCCGCTTTATAGTTAGCGTTGTTGCCGGTCCCGTTTTGGATAAAATACAGTAACCTATCAAAAACATAAGTGAACAGCACCAACTCTTGTATTGACATTCTTGATAATACTCATTAGTTGTATAACTGTACATTTCAACATCTATGTGTCATATCACGTACCTGCTATATAACAGTCAAAAGCGATATATATGCTGTACGTGGGGTGGCCGCTGTATATAATATCTGGATATGCACATCACAACGAAATAGACAGAAATAAAGAGCTTTTGTAAATATTGACAGATCGCTCACAATCTCATCAGTGATTCATACTCAATGACCAGTATCTTAGTGAAAATCAAAAAGATTCATATAGTCCTTACTCTTATCATTAAGGATTTTATCCAGGTATGTGGTATTTATCTTCTTCTTGGTGATAATGATTACACCTCCTTGAGAAATTCCACACTGTCTTGACCTCTTTTAATCATTAAGGGTCTATAAAGGAAATATGTAACCTTTGTTTTAGTATTAGTAGAACTCTAAATCTTTTCTTACTATATTTATCGAGTCATTTTGATCTCCTCTATTTAGTATGAGTTTTCTCCTAAAATTAGAAATTGAAATGTGCGCTGTACTAAAACTCACCGATAATAAGGTTAAAAGTGTTCTTAGTCGGATTAACCCCAGAATATCACACCCGTATCTCCCTATGTTTATTTTGATTTTCAGGCATTTATTCAGCATTCTTACTTTCTGGTGCGTATAAGACGCATGGAGTATAAGACGCATGGTATCCTTCACTGCAATAGACATCACGGTAAAGTTGTCCCTCTAGTCTTTTAAGGAATATGGGTTGCTGTCATTATTGTGTGAATCCCCGAATCCTACTCTTACCTCTTAGTTTAGCATATTGCAGCCTAAAGTTTCCCTTTTAGAGGTATGGATATTACCGCTTATTATAGTTTATCCGGGCATGAAGCCTCACTACTAGGGGGCTAAAATTATTAACGCGGTTAACAGAGACGATAAAGGACGTTCCTCTTCCGTACCTTCAAACAAACTGAAGGCCTCCCTGCCATCATCCATGTTCAGCTTCCGGGGTCAGGATATGGAGCCATATTTGATACAAGCCTATTTATGTATGAATGCATCCGGGGTCAAAGGTCGAGCATGGTGTTTTTTTACATTAAACAAAATTATTTGTTACTTGCCTGGCATATATTTTTTTTGATAGAAGTCATTATTTATTTAGTATTTCTATCTATTATACTCTTGACATTATTTTACCAATGTTATTCGGCGTCTATTAAGTTACCGCTGATGTTACAGGACTGCAGTTGTCGGCCATCTTGGAGTGGACTATCTGTTTCATTACTATATACTTGGTTTTGTTGCTGGTATCTATGGTATATATGCGGCCTACAGCCATATTTCGGTCCTGTTAAAAAAATATGACTGTTTCATTGCTATATCCTTTATTTTATTGCTAATATAAACAGTATAGCTGCATCCTACAAGCATATTTCGGTCCCGTTTAGGACATATAATCCTAATATGTTGGCCATCTTGGGACGGGATGCCTACCCCTTACTAGTATCGTCTTTTTAAGGAAAAGTTACAATGTATTAACAAATCTTGTATGAATATTATTTATCAATGTTTCAGGGGTCAGAAGATACTTTAGTACAGCTAGCCGACTCCCGTAAATAATTGGCACACACATTCATTAAAAAAATGTTTTAGAAGTTAAAAAATGAACCTCATCTTAGCGTAATGCGCTTAATTTATTTTGGGCATTAGAGACATTTATTAAATCCTGCTTTACGATCAGCAGGCATATTCTTTGCAATCATGTGCTACTTCCTATAAACCTAATGGTAAAGAATTAATGCTAACTCTACTAATAGATACAGGTTACACGGGCTAGATTCCTCCCCGTGTACAGCTTTGTAAATGTATGACTAAAGCATAAATGTGTACTTAAAGTCATCTATGACTTCTTATACTTGTCTAAATGGGATTGTGTCGAGATACTACCCCTACATCTTATTTACTACTACTTAGTTTTACTATCTTTCTCAACACACAGCGGTTGAAATTATATATTTTTTTATATATCATCTCAGAACACCAATGAGTTAGGAGCAAAATACCTCACTACTCTGAGCCTTAGTGAGGGCCCAAACTCAAATCAAATCTAGTAACAAATCAGTTTTTCCCAATCTTCCTTACTATTTAATCCCTTGCGGAATGTATTAAATTGCGACATGAAGACTGTTCTCTCTTTTTTTTTCTTTAGAGTGTAGTCCCCTCCTCTGTAACTCATAGTGACAGACTCTATCACGCACCAAGTAAGATCTTCCACTCTGTTTTTCTTTCTCCCAATGCTCCACCAGTGGTGCAGACTTTTTAGACAATCTAGGGGCCGATCTGTGCTCGTTTATTCTCGCTCTGACCTCTCTCGAGGTCTCTCCTATATATCCCAGTTCACAGGGACATCTAATGTGATATAATAGATTTTTAGATCAACAGTTGAAAAAGTCTTTGAATTTATAGGCATGGCCATTGAGAGTGATCTCGGAGCCTTTGATGATATATTTACAAATGCTGCAGCATGCAAATGTACCTTTGGGAAGGGGAGTGTTCATAATCCCAGTTTGTTGGGGTATACTTTGATTGCTAAAGATCTTCACTGGACAGTTTCTTATTGTTCTATTGCGTCTGAAAGAACATTGGTTTGGGTAAAACAACATTATTATTATTATTCGTCACTAAATGGCAATTTCTATTCACTATATTTTTAATCTTGTTACTTGTATTGCTGTGATTAGTAACAAAAATCAAGGGTAAATTCTCCGGGCCATTCTTTGTACTGTTCTCAAAAAAAGATTCCTTATTGAAATACTTTTCTCTCTTGTAAGCTCGTCTCATGAGTCTCTTAGGATAACCCCTATCAATGAATCTGAGTCATGTTTATCATAATCTATGTTGCTAGTACAATTTCTTCTCAACCTAAGAAATTGTCCATAGGGGATATTATCCTTTTGACACGTTGGGTGATAGCTATTGTAGTGCAGCATGGTATTTCTATCAGTAGGTTTGGTAAAAAATTCTACCTTCAAAATACCATCTACATGTTTAATCACTTTGTCTAGAAACTCACACTAATTTCTATTTATAGAAGAAGTGAAGTGTAGATTCTTATCTCCCAGATTGAGCCATTTTATGAAAACCGTAAGGTCCTCTTCTTTTCCTGTCCAGATAAAAAACACGTCATCCATGTAACGTGAGTAATGTTTTCAAAAAAGGGCGCCAAGGGATTAAAAATGTGCCTATCTTCAAAATTCGCCACATTAAGGCAGGCCAGACTGGGAGCACAGGTGGCTCCCATGCTGGTCCCCTTCACTTTTCTAAAGAATACATTTTCAAATAGGAAGATGTTGTTCTTATGGATAAATGTTACACAATCCACTATAAAGGTTGCATGTAGTGAAAGATCTTGTTCATCCACCCTCAATAACTCCTCCACCATTTCAATGGTACTATCTTGGGGAATGTTAGTGTATAGTGCCTCGATGTCTAAGGTCACTAGTAATTGAGTTGATGGATTAAAAGCTAATTGCTTAACCTTTTGTATCATGGAGGTCGTGTCTTTGATATAAGCTTTTTGTTGGGTAACTAGCTGTTGTAGAAATAAATCTGCATATTTGCTTAGGGGTTCTGTCATCGAGTTAATACTTGAGACGATCGGTCTCATTGGCGGATCAAGGATATTTTTATGGATCTTAGGTAACCCATAGAGGGCAGGTATTGTTTATCTTTCTTTAAAAAAACTATACTAGTCTTGACAAATGACGCCTTCATCTCTAGCTATTTTCAGCATATTATTAATAGTTTTTAGGTCTCGTGACCTATCAATGCGCATGCGCATTGATAGAGAAGCGAGACTATAGGGCTTTAAACAAACTTTAACTAACTGGGCGATTTGGTGCTGTGCCAAAAAAGTGCAAGCGCATTGACCTAAAATGCGCGTGCACATCACCAAATCGCCGTCTGTTCCCTCAGCCGCACTCCAGGCCCCTGCTGCTTTCACACCCTCTCCCCGCTCCGCCCCCTCCCCTGCCCGCCGTGTCGCATTTCTCCCCTCCCCCCCCCCCCCCCCCCCCCCCCCCTTCTCAGACTGTGATCTTGGCCCGATGCCGGCTACGGCTCATTTTTGGTCTGCTGGCAGCGTTCTCTGTTTATAGTCCCAATTCCACTGAAGCTGCCCTGTCCTGCTGCAAGTATCTGTGTGAAGCTGTGACGTTTCCCTTTCCTTCAACGGGTGCAGCTAGTGTGTCATTGGTTTTCCCCGGCAGCGCCATAACTGAAGAATACGTTTCAACAGCTTAGTTAGCCGTTAACTCTGTGATAATGCTGATGTGTCCAACGTTCACGGTTTGATGGCAACAGTTTGATCATTGTTACTACTTGCCTTCCCTCCGTCGCTCGGCCCCCTCCCCTGCCTGCCGTACGTGATCTACCAAGACTTCAAACAGACAAAGTGTCACAACTATATAGGTTAATGCCGGCCGTGCTTTCAGTTTCACGGCCGGCCGCCGTGAAAGCATTTTCTTTTAACTTGTTTACGATGGCGCTTTCCAAAATGGCCCAATGGTAAATATGTTTATAAGGGGTGACGTCCGACGACACCTTCAAGCCGGCTCCATATTGCTGTGACACGAGCGTTTAATTATTGCTTTAAATAACGTGCAGTTTTGCATTTCTGTAGAATGTAAACAAAAATGAATTTCTTCTGCGCACTGGATAATCATATCAACTGTATTTGAAGAATGCTAGGCAATAGTTTAATTTCTAGATAAGTTAATGTAAATTATCAGGAATATAGGCGTTGAATTGAGTGTCCGCAGAGGATGCTTGTTCTTGTATGCTCTTTGGCGCTCAGTTTATCGACACCGTGAAGCTGAAAAGCTGAGTTAGCCCCCCCAGGCTTTGAAGTCGTGACTGCACACAAGAGAGGTTTTAACTTGCTGACACAGTTTCCAGCCTTTTTTGTATGCTTTACCAGTGTTTTGTTAATTATTTGGGTTCTATAAATAATGTCATGTCTTAAAACACACAAACATATATATAGTGGAATTCATTGTAGAACGATCACAGCCTCCCGTCCTCTCCACCCCTGTCCCTCCTCCTTGATGCGGCCACCCCACCCCACCCGTTCCTTTCCCATCCCACATCAAAGATTTCCTAATTGCAGTGGGGCCATGGGGACAAGCTCCAGTGATTTCCCCTGGTTCCCCAGTAAACACGCACCGGCCCTGCCCTGGTGTTGCCAAGTGTGAAACTCCGACCTCTTCTCTGAAACCTCTCTCTGTGTCGAAGGCAAACTTTAACCGAGTGGATCCTTTCCAGGGAGGGTCGAGGTCCGACCCCAGAGGCTCCCAGGTAAAGAACACTCGTATCTGGCAGGCTGCCATGCCCTCCTGGTCGGTCAACGACCTCGAGAGTGAATGACAAAGACTCAGGGCAAACATTATAAATATATAGCAATCTTTGCGATACACCTGGTGAGGCAAAGAAAATACGCAGAGTTCAATAAACCCCACCCACCACTGCTCCTTCTGGAAGGTAACTAACTATTTGTGAAATAAAGCAACCAACAAAACCCGGAGCACACCTCAAACTACCCAGTACAGAGTGAGAGTTTGAAAGCTTACATGTCAGCCAGATACTCTGAACACATTCTCATCTGGTGAGTCTCGTTCGCTGCCCATCTTACCTGGACCCCAAAACATAAAAGAACAAAACCCAGGCTGATATCATTTCAGCAGTAAAACATACCATAACAAAACACAGCACAACACGACACAACCTAGACTAACACAACATAATACAGCCTAGCCTAACACAACATAATACAGCCTAGCCTAACACAACATAACAGAGCCTAGCCTAACACAACATAATACAGCCTAGCCTAACACAACATAACACAGACTAGCCTAACACGACATAACACAGCCTAGCCTAACACATCATGACATAAGAGATATGTTCAGATGGCATTATAAGTAGAGCTGGAAATAAAAGAAAATATAAATAGCTGTAAGTTTAGAAATCGTGCTTTGATCGCAAATATAGGGAGTGACGAATGGATGCTGGTACTTTCGTACATTTGCTGCTGGAGGACGTTGGCCCTGAGGGCTCTGTTGGTGGGGTGCTGTGTTCAGAGACTGTTAATTCATTACTAACAAATGGCAAACGCTTGGTTATCAGACAGTAAACAAATGCTGGAGGGCATGCGTCTTTCCCGTAAGAAGTATGTGTTGGAAGAGGTAGCAGGTTGGTGTTAGGGAGGATGAAAACGTTTACAGGATGTCCCTAGACGGTGCCTGCTGCTATGTGTCTTACATTGGGTGCCCTCTGCTCTCTTCTCTGTATTCTAAAAGCGTCCAGAACATCGCAGTACCCAATGCATAGCTAAACCTTAACTATAAAGCAAAAAAAAAAGTACCATAGTACCACAGTGGTGGAAAAAAGGATACAATTTTTTTGAAAGTGGTGCAATCAGACAATGTGCATAAGCTCCTTCTCTGTGTAACTCCTGCAGAAAGCGCACACACTTATGGTATTTTTTTCACCTACATACTGCTTATTAAACAAAAGTTTGCTGGGATTGCGTTAATATCATTGAGCACACACCTGTTTTAGAAGTTACACGCTGCCCGCGGTTACACGCTACCTGCGGCGGAGTGTCCAGCAGTGTGCCCCCTCTTTTGCATTTTCTGTTTTCCAAAGGCGCCCACAACACCGCAGGAGCTAATGCAGTACTAACGTTTAACTACACAGTAAAAAGTAGCGTAATACCACCCAGGTGGGGAAAAAAATAACTACGTGAAGTAACAAACATGTACTGAACAGGATGGACGGAGTGTACAGCGTTGGTCAGGTGTTTGTGGGGCTGTCTTAAACATGGTTTTATGGATAGACATAATTTTGTAATGTGCACAAGCCCTTTCTGTCTGTAAGTCCTGGCAAACAGTGCATAGACCTATCTATTCTCTTTTACCCAATTACTCCCTATTAAACAAAACATTTAGCGTGATGTGCCTAGATCGTGCTTGTTATAATTTGGCACAGTTGAGTAAAGTTGGTTGGTTTGTGATTACCTGTGTAGCCTATTTAACTATAAAAGAAGTAGGGGCTTGCACAGTTGTGACTTGGAAAGATTCCCACTTACCATTTTAAAAGATATATATTTTTAGGTCTTGCTTACTGACTGATTTAGTTGTCTGTTGGCAGACAGACCTGTTGTATCCAGTATAGATTTAGAGTGGGCTTTGTGTCAGCCCCCTGCTTAAGAATCATTGGCTTTCATGGGGGGTGGGCTGCCACCCCACGCATGAGCAAGTGCCCCTCCTCCCCCGAGGAAAAATGGAACAGTCTTTCTGCCCTCTCCCCCAAAGGGGACAGAAACCCCTCTAGACACCAGAGGGAAACAAGCGTTTGCAATGCAACGGGCCTCGCATTTTTATATGCGTTGTCTCTATGGCCTAGTTTGTAATCACATATCTTTTGTTTACCAACAACGAACTCCCATTGCTCTGTCATCTGTGTGTGCATTTTGTGCCATAGTGGCATAGTTAGGTCTCACATTACTAAAAATTACAGCTATTGGTGTTGCATTATTATAAGCCATTAAGATTTTTCATATCAATACATGTAAGACAGGGGAATACTAAACATCTAGCTTTAATAATGCTATAGGTGTCACATTTGCTAATTCTATAAATATTGGCATTTACAATAACAAAATAAATACATTTGCTATTATAAAAACATAAACATAATTCAAAAAATTATTACATTTACAAGACCAATAGCTCCAACTTTTCTAATGCGAGACCTATTGCATTTCCAATGCTTGTTGATAAAGTAGTCCATGCCTCTTCCTGGCTGTAGCTTGTTCATCCCAGGGTGCTCCGTCCATACGCAAGCCCAGTCTCTCTCACATACATACACCCTTTTCCACAACTAGCGCACCAAAAGTAAGTACCCCCAGGATTGGAAGTTTGCTCTTAAAGCGAGCTTTTCTTTTTCAGCCCAGCTCCATCCTGCTCAGTAATAGAGTTTAACAGGATCAATTAACAAAACAAACTCCTCTGAAACAGTCATCTTCATAATTCTAATTGTTTGACCAGAAGAGAGATCATACGAGCTCAATATAATTTGTTTTGATAAAAAGAGAGACTCAATGAAGCGAACCATTAAAAGCACAGCCTCATACAGTGGCAAGTATAACATGGAGGGTGGTGGAGAGACAAGGCACAAGGTTATGAGGAGTTCAGAAGTGTAACATTTCAGAAGTTTGGAAAGACTTCACACAAAGATAGTGTGATAATGTATACTGTAAGAGAGCACATGATGAACAGAGTGGGCATTTCTCTAAACAGTGCTTGGATAAGAGGTGTAAGCATAACGTTCATTGTTGTCAGACTTACTCATTTATTTACAACGGTGATTTCACACCTTTTCTCTAGTGAGAGCTAATTCTGATCAGTGAAAATCGTTGTGAGCCACTGAAGGCCAAGCCACTCGCACAATGTGTTTTTCCAGACTCTCTCCTCCCCACCTCCTACCTAATTTAATTGAATTTAAGCCTAATGGCCATAGAGCCAAAGACTACGTTTTGAACAAATTACTTTGACAAGGGGCACTATGACAGTGCTGCCATGTGTGTCCGTGAGAGCGTAGTCTTTGGGGCTGTATGAACATGTGTGCAAATGAATGGGATATATGTGTTTGGGTGCATGAGTGTATATATCATGTGTATTTGTGGCACAGGACATAACTTTCTCCATATGTGGCACTGTTACATGTATAACACAAACATACGACCATTTTTTTTTAAATTGGAGAAATTTAAAATGCAGAAAAATGTTCTGCAAAAAATGTTCATAATATGAAACCTTTGTCTGCACTTTAAATTTCTCCCACTTAAAATAAATGTCTGTATTTTTCTGTTATAAAAATGACACCATGTCTCCCAGTCACTGGGAGCGAGATACCTGCTGTGTGTAAATGTAACGCTTTGAAATGGTTTGAAAATGAAACTGAAGAGTTAACTTTGTTTAAATGGATTCGGTAAAACTCACCTTTTTACATTTTCTCCCATTTCAAAGTGTTGTGTTTACAGACAGCAGGCATCTTGCACCCAGTGGCCTGTAGACACGGTGCCCAATAAAAAAGCACTGACGCAGCCAGTATTGACTGCGTTGTAACACTTTTGTTTTCCACTTTCGGCCATGCTGTAGAGCATCCAGCTGCTGTACAACATGGCTTAAAAAATTGACAATGTCAATAGATCTTGCATAGGCAATAGGATAGGGTGTCTAGGTGTGGCAGGTCCCTGACGCTTAGTCGAACAACCAAGACTTGAGGGCCATTTGGAACTCCAAAAGTGAGGTGATGGTCCGGATGTGCATGGGGAGTCTGTTCCAGGTCTTTGCTGCAATGTGGCAAAAGGATCACTGAAATAATATCTAGGTACATAATATCGACCAGCAAGAATATCGTTGAAAAAATATCGACAGTCAAAATATCGAGTTTCTATCTACAAACAGGTAAGTACATAAATATCGAGTTAAAAATATCGTTTACTAAAATATAGTTTTAAAAAATATCGACTTTACTAAAAACAATGTTAAATTAAATTAATTACTAAAATAAACTTAAATACTTAAATTAACTTATAATAATAAAAAAAATAATTTTTTATTTCATATTTGTTAAAACATATATAGTAACAAAATATAATTAAATAATAGCCAATATTACTACCGTACAATAACAAAAGTGTAAAAATTACTATTCCCACTCCAAAGAGTGCAAGCGTAGGGAAAGCGTTGGATAGCGTAGGGGTTAAAATTACTATTCCCACTCCAGTGGTTGCAACAGTAGGGAAAACGTTGGATAGCGTAGAGGTAAAATTTACTATTCCCACTCCAAAGAGTGCAACAGCAGGGAAAGCGTTGGATAGCGTAAGGGTAAAAATTACTATTCCCACTCCAGTGGGTGCAACAGTCGGGAAAGCGTTGGATAGCGTAGGGGTTAAAATTACTATTCCCACTCCAATGGGTGCAACAGTAGGGAAAGCGTTGGATAGCGTAGGGGTTAAAATTACTATTCCCACTCCAGTGGGTGCAACACCACTGAGTCCGCCCTGACTGTCGTCACCAATAACATCCGTGCTAAGGTCGACAGTGGCCAGGCTACACTTCTGGTCCTGCTCGACCTTACTGCCGCTTTTGACACCCTATCCCCCTCCATCTTAGTTGAACGGCTCAAGGAGATAGGAGTGGACGGACCTGCACCCAGTCTCTTAAAATCTTTCCTGGATGGCCGTGCACAGAGGGTCAAGCTGGGTGACTTTTTTTCCCTAGCCAAGCCTGTGCAGTGCGGGGTGCCTCAGGGTTCGTCCCTGAGCCCCACGCTCTTTAACATTTACGTTACACCTCTTGCCAGGCTTGTAAGATCGTTTGGGCTAGAAGTTCTCTCCTATGCTGAAGACACTCCGATTATGGTCTCCCTTTCTCAAACGGTTGAAATTACATCTCGAAACTTCAGGAATTGCTTGGAAGCAGTTGCAAACTGGATGGTGAGGAATTCCCTTAAATTGAATGGGGAAAAAAACGGATGTGTTGATCTTCGGAGGCAAGGAGGAGATCTGGTCAATGAACTGGTGGCCTCCCTCCTTAGGAACCTGTCCATTGCCCTCTCAATCTGCCCGGAACCTAGGCGTCATTTTTTTATACCAAACTCGCCTTTCAAAAACAAGTCAGCAGAACGACCTCTACCTGCTGTGGTGTTCTCAGAACCTTGAGGAGATTAGTTCATTATCTTTCCACCAATGCCCGTAAATTGGTTACGACGGCCCTAATCTCCTCAAGGCTAGACTATTGTAATTCGCTGTACCTGGGACTTAACAAATCCCAGATACGGCGTTTGCAAACAGTTCAAAACTCAGCAGCTCGGTTTGTCACTGATGCCCCGAAACTCGCCTCAGCCACTCTTATTAGGAAGGACCTTCACTGGCTTCCTATCCAGGCCAGAATAGAGTTCAAGGTTTTATGTCTCACCCATCGTGCCTTGCACGGGCTTGGCTCTGAAGACATTAAACCCCTGGTAACCCCGTATGTCCCCGGCAGGGCACTTCGTTCAGCCAATAAACACCTTTTGTTTGTTCCTAAAACCAGCAAAGCCAGATGGGGCGACAGAGCCTTCAGCTCTTGTGCTCCTAAAATTTGGAAAACTCTTCCTGCTGAGATTAAGGAATTTACCTCCCACCCCCTCTTCCGAAAGGCTTTGAAGACTTGGCTCTTCAGGCAGGCCTACCACTGATCTTCCCTCCAGTCTTCCACCATACAGCTCTTCATTCCATCTCTAGCGCCTTGACGCCCTTGGGCAAAGTAGCACTCTACAAATTCTCCCTCAACTCAACTCAACAGTAAGGAAAGCGTTGGATAGCGTAGGGGTTAAAATTACTATTCCCACTCCAAAGAGTGCAACAGTAGGGAAAGCGTTGGATAGCGTAGGGGTAAAAATTACTATTCCCACTCCAGTGGGTGCAACAGTAGGGAAAGCGTTGGATAGCGTAAGGGTTAAAATTACTATTCCCACTCCAGAGAATACATTAGGGAAAGTAAATACTTCATATATTATTTAATAATTTAAAAATGAATATCAATAATTAATTAAAAATAAATAAATTGTATATAATGATAATTAATATATTACAATTACTAATTAACAATAATTATTTCAATTGATCACCTATTAATACAAATTAATTAAACATTAACAATTATTTAATAATTAAAAATTATTTACCAATTATTCCCAATTAAATACATTTATATAAATTTAATTATTTAATTAATAAATTACTTCCCACCCTTTTCCCTATAAACCCACAACCCGCTACAGAAAATAAATTAGTAACATTTACATAATTACCAATTAATTAATTAAAATTAATTACCAATTCAAATTTAATTAACAAATATAAATTAACAATTAATTAAAAATTACTATCAATAATTAAATTTACATATTTAATTAATAATTAAATTACTTCCCACCCTATTCCCCTATAAACCCACAACCCGCTACAGAATTAAATTACGCAATAATTATAAAAACAAAATTCATTAATTAAAATTAATTATAACATAAATACACACTTTTCACACATATTAAAACAATAAAATACACTATAAAAAATTAGATATTATTAAAAAATCGATATTTTTAACGATCTATATTATATACTTCAATATTTTAACTTTCTATATTTTTAACACTCGATATTAAATCACTTACCTTAAAAACTATATTTTGGTTATCTACATTCTGTCCTGTCGATATTTTGTTCAGTCTATATTTACTACTCGATATTATGTCCAATCGATTTTTTGGAGTCGATATTATGTCTGTGCACCGTGGCAAAAGGAGCGTCCTCCTCTTTTCTTATTTGGTAGATGCAGAAGATATGGGAAAGTGAAAGGGAGGCGGAGCTTAGTCTTCTCGACGTTTGGTAGAAGTTCAGGCTGTGGTTATTGTAGGCAGGTCCTTGGTTGTGTAGAGCCCTGCATGCGTGGGTCAGCAGCTTGAATTAGCATATCTTCTGTACGGGGAGTGAGTGGAGTTGCCTGAGGTGGGGTGGGGTGTGATGTGGGTTCGTCGGGGAAGGCCGAGGATGAGTCCGGCTGTGGCTTTCTCTATGGTCTGATGTCTCTATAGGAGTTGTGCATCGATTTCTTACATAGAGGGCCTTGCTGTAGTCCAGTCGACTGATGAGGGCTTGTCATGGTGCGTCTCGTGTGTAGGGGTAGCCACTTGAAGATCTTACATAGCATGCGCATAGTGAGGAAGCAGGTGGAGGAGATGGCAATAATCCGTGATTTCATGGTGAGTTTGTTGTCCATGATGATTCTCAAATATCTGGCGTGGTTGGAGGGAGTGGGTGTTTACCCTAGGTCTGATGGCCACCAGGAGTCGTTCCATGTGTTGCTGCTGTTGCTAAATATAAGTACTTCCGTCTTTTCTGTGTTCAGCCTTCCAGTCTGCAATGTTTGTCCTACTTCTGTGATAGTTGGTTCTGGTGGGGTCGTCTGAGTGAGAGAATGAGTTTGGTGTCATCTGTAAAACAAATTCTATTGAGACTGTGGGATCTGACAATGTTGGCCTGCGTAGTCCTATATACATTGAAGAGTGTGGGGCTGAGGGATGAGCCTTGGACGATATCAAAGGTGATCTCCTTGGGTTCATAGGTGAAATGAGGGAGGTGGATCCTCTGGGTTCTTCTGATGAGAAAGGAGGCAATACATCTGAGTGTGTCCCCTTGGATGCTGATTTGGTGGAGTCTTTTTTTCTGCGTGTGGTGGAATATGGTGTCGAAGGCTGCTGAGAGGTCGAGGAGGATCAAAGCTGCTGACCCTCCTCTGTCTAGGAGGGTTCGGATGTCGTCCGTGGCTGTGATCAGGGCGGTTTCGATGCTGTGATTGCTGCGGAAGCCGAATTGGGAGGCATCAAGTAGCTGGTTCTGTTCCGGGTGTGTCATGAGTTGATCTTTTCTAGTACCTTCAATGGGAATGGGGATAGGGAGATTAACCGGTAGGTTTTGAATTTGCTGGGATCACAAAGGGTTTTTGGAGTAGTGGTCTGATTTTGGCGTGTAACCAGGCATCGGGAAATGCTGCAGTAGTGTTGGAGGTGTTGAGTAGGGTGGTGAGTTCCTGGCTAATCTTTTTGTTTCCGAGGTTGAAGATGTGGCGCGGGCATGGGTCTGTAGGAGCTCCTGAATGTAGGAATCTAGCTCTGTTTATACTATACCAAAGTGACTTATAGTGTGCACAGAGTCCAGTGGAACCTCAAAGGTAGGCAGAGGTAAAGTTACATAGCACCTCACTCTCTATTTGTGGTAGTATGGGCGAGCAGTAAGGCAGTATCAGAGGACAGTGTTAAGCATTTGTTGTACACACTCAGTCAGCAATGAACTCGCAGACTGAACTTCAGATCAATTGTTTTTGTATGAAAATATTCTTTTAGTTATTTTATTTTCTAGAACCAAGCAAGCCTGGCACAGGTGAGCAATAAATAGTTTACACTAGTAATGCAGTTTGTAAAACAGTTTGAATTGTAATGGCAAATGCACTTTGTTTTGACTTACAGTATGGTTGCAGAGAAATGCAATACTTTGTAAATACAGTACATAGACTTGAATGGTCTTTTCAGTAAAATACCAGGTAAGTTACTTTTCAGTTTACTTTTCTTACGCAGAATAGTATACCTGGATACTACTCTGGGACATTTCCTGTAAACAGGTAAGTAAAATCATTTTGGTTAGTTAGTACAGTTTTAAAAAAAAATTCTTTAGGTTTTCAAACTCCACACTTAAGAACTTTACCAAGAAAATCAGTAAATGTTATCCTATGGAGGAAAATAGTGTTACTGCTTTTAGGCTAAGTATTTGGTAGTGGGAGTTGAGGTTCTGGGGGTAGGCTCAGGGGTCCCCCAGGGTCAGGGATGCACTCTTGTTACAGCCTCAGCGGCACTAGGGCAGCTGGGTGCAGAGTGCTGGGGCCCAGTGTTATTAAATGGGGGATAGGGGGCCACCGGTTGGTGGCGGCTGGCGAGGAGGCCACAAGGTTGTGGGAGCTAAGCTCCTGGTGCTAGGCTCAGGGCAAACAGGAATCCGGTTTAGCACAAAGTGCACCCATAGCGGCGCAGGGGCGGCTGGGTGCAGGAGGCTGTTTTGGTGTTGGGTGCCCTGTTGTTCTCAATGGGAATTTCTAGTTTTGTTTTTTTAGCTGCAGGCTTGGTCCAGGAAGACTTCCGGGAGGAACCAACAGCTGGGCAGATAAGTTGGAGGGCTCTGGGACGTAGGTGCAACTCTGGTTCCTTTCTCCATGGCACAGGGCGGCTGGATTTCACCTTAACGGGCCACTCGCGGTTGGGGGTTCTCCATGCAGAGGCTGCAGACTACGTCGGGAGTCCTGGAGGGGTCAACCCACGTTGGACTCAGAATCTGGAGCGCTGGGGGACTTCTCTGTGATCGGTGGGCCACTCTAACTCGGGCTGTAGGCGACTGGTGCAGTGGTGGTTCCAGGCGTCTGGTTTCCTTTTCCTCTGCAGGGTTCGGAGTCTTTCTTTGGTGTTTCTTCTGAACAGATCTGCTGTTCACAGGAGATCCGGTCTCTGCTGCAGGCAGTCGGTCCTCCCAGGAGTTCTGGAGGTTGCTGGCTGCAAGACAAGACTATTTGTGGCACAGGATCTCTGGAAACTGCAGACGGATAGGGAGGGCTGGGGTCAAGTCTGATGTTCTCTGCAGTCTCCTTTGCTGGGAGTCTTCTTTCGTCCTTTTTTTCTTAGGTTATGGGAATCTGCATTCTTGGTTCAGGGCTGCCCCCTAAATACTGTATTTAGGAGGCGTTTTAGGGGTATCGAGGTCAGAAACCAATGGGCTACTCACCTTAGGGTGATTACACCCTGGGTGTGCTCACCCTACCTGGAGGAGTGAGCACAATTCCTAATCCTGATTGGGGAGTGCTTGCCATCTGCAAGATGGCAGCCACTGAAGAGAGGGCTTCACCTCACCTCCCCCACCTGAGGGGTGGAGTTGGCAGAGGTGGTCACACTTCCTGCTCTGGCTAGTTTTTGCCGCCTGTCTTCCTGCTGAAAAGGAGGAAGGCAGGAAGGGGGCCTGCTCCTGATGTCAGGAGAGGCTGAAGGACGCATTACAGAGGCTACCAGGCCTTTGAAGCTCCCCTGCCACAGATGGCTCTCCTTGGCCTAGGGGAGGTGTGGACACCTTCGCCCAGGAAATGCTTTGTTTCTGGGCTCAGGGATCGAAGGCTCCAACCCTAGGGGTCCAGAAACATGTTTCATTGTGGCAGGCTGGAGTGTACCAGTCAGGAAACCCACGAG
The DNA here is from genome assembly GCF_964263255.1 of Lissotriton vulgaris. Taxonomy (NCBI): domain Eukaryota; kingdom Metazoa; phylum Chordata; class Amphibia; order Caudata; family Salamandridae; genus Lissotriton; species Lissotriton vulgaris. Next base: position 362,872,699 of record NC_141694.1, read on the forward strand.
AGGCTGGTTGTTTTTCAGGGGGCATCTCGAAGATGCCCCCTGTTTGCAATTTTCATTAAATCCCACACTGGCATCAGTGTGGGTTTAATATGCTGAGAAGTTTGATACCAAACTTCCCAGTTTTCAGTGTAGCCATTGTGGTGCTGTGGAGTTCGTAATGACAAACTCCCAGCACCATATACTCTTAATGGCAGCACTGTCTAAGAATGGACTTAGACACTGTAGGGGTACCGGGCTCATGCACCTGTACCCTCGCCACTGGTATAGGGCATCCAGTTAGAGGTGTGACTGATCTAAGTCATCAATGGGTTGTAGGCATGGCACACAGGGATTAGTGCCATGTCGAGACTTCACTTTGTTCTGCACCAAAACACACAGCCTTCAGAGGCTGTATGTGTGTATATCTAATGGCACAGGGCTTTTAAAGGTGGCACAATAAGTGCTGCAGCCCTCAGAGGTCTTCCCTGGTCACTGTGCCCTGGCTACCTGTGGTACCATTTACCAGGGACTGACCTGCAGCTAGCGATGCCAATTGAGTTAGTTTTAGGGAAAGAACAACAGCCCTGGGAACCTGATTGGCAGGTATCCTGGGCACATCAAGTCAAAGTGCATCAGTAGGCTGGCAAAAAGGGAGGAGGGAGTTTTTTTTTTTACTGCAACAGAAACCAACTTTCCTACACTGAGTGGATGAATTTCATGGTGCAGGTGGGGTCCTGGGTGGAGAGGATGTTCTAGGTGGTCAGTGTGTGCTTTGGGTCTGTGTATGGTGGTAGCGTAGCTGTCAAGGAAGTCCGAAGGTGTGGGTTGGGGTTCGAAGTTTCTGTATAAGGATGCAATCTTTTTGTGGAATGGAAGAAGTGGGCGAGGTTGTCGCATTGCTCCTGTGAGGGTATGCTGTTTTTGCTGGCAGTCAGGTTGGAGAATTCCTTAACAATGTTGAAAAGTTCCTTGGTGTTGTTGGCACGGCTTTCATTGCATTCTGCAAGGGTCTTCTGTCTTCTTTGTTGCCCTCAGCAGGGGGTGTTAGGTGTGGAGGGAGGTCTTGAAGGCTGCCCTGTCTGAGGTCCTTGCTGGTGGCCGATCTCTTCTCCAAATGTTTACTGTCTCGTTTCACTGTTCTGAGTTCTTGGGTGTACCAGCTGGCCATTTTGGGGGATTTTCTCTGGATGTTGCTCTCGATGGGGACAATGCTTTCTGCACAATTGTTGATCCAGGCGTTTTCACTCTCTGTTCAAGGTTGGTTGTGGTAGTAGGGTTGAAGGTGGTGAGGGCGTTCATTCTTCTGGTCTCTGAAATTTTGTTGGTCATCTTGGGGGTGGCGGTGCTGGAGCTGGAGATGTTTTTGGGAACGATGGAGAGGATATAAAGCTGTAAGTGGCTATGTAGTGTAGTTCCTATATTCCCAATAGGCTCTGCGCATTGTAATAACATAAACAGCAGTGTCGACGTAGGACTGAGGTCATCTAGGTCTCTACTGACTATGTTAGACTTAATTAGTTTTGCCAGCTAGCTCAGAGGTCACTAGAAACTTTCTCGAATGAATAGGGAGGGGTTAACCTCCCTGATTTAGACAAGAAGGGATTAGCTTCTGACAACCATATAACATGACAACTTTGCTCCCCTAGAATAAGGAGTGTATCTCCAGAGTTGTGTGAAAACAATAGACAGCTATTTCACTCCGTCAATCGTGCATGCTTAGTTTCACCAGAGTGCAGAGAAATAGAGAGACGGGCGTTTTCAATAAAAGGTGTTATTTTATTGAGCAGTCTTCTTTCTCATGCAAGAGAAATGAATTGCCACAATTGCAATACTTATCATGAAGTAAAGTGCGTACAGTAAAAGGAGTATTATGAAATAATACTGTAAAAGCATTGATATGGTTTCTTAGCCATATGATACTTTAAAATGGATAAAATATTTACATACACAAAAACATTGACTAACTAACTCAACTGGTGCTTCTAAGATATGCCTACCCCGGTGTACCTGACCTAAGCCTAATACGTGGGAAGGAGTAAGTAAGTTGCAGTTTTTTTTCCAGAACAAAATTTTATTATGTTGTTGATGAATTACATATGGGACACTGTCCCCCGAGAAACCGGAGGACCAGTGAGCAAATAATGAGTCATCGTATACAGTTAGTTCAATCAACATTTGGATATAAAATAGCCCTCCCGACCTCCCTCCCCCTACCCTCCTTCCCGGGTCCCACCCCCATCCCCGCACAGTGTCTACATAGTCCAAGAGCAAAAGTTATCAAATCACAAACAGTGTGTACTCCTTTTCACCCGGGTTCATCAAGTAATTGTTCTACATCAACGTCCTGTTGCGCAGGTGGTTCCAGCCACAGCCCTCTATAGTTCGCCCATTGCTTCCATATCTTAAAATGTTTCCGGGGGGAAGCCCCTGGCCTCGAATACCGGGCGCTCCAGTCCCATGCAAAAGTCTAACCCCCTCCTCCACACTTCCAGCAAGGGGGCCCTGGGGTCCTTCCAGGCTCGAGCTATATCTCTTTTGGCCACTGTAAGTCCCAGGACTAGTAGGTAGCGTTTATATATGTTTCCTCCCACCTGCTCCATAATATGCAGAAGGCCCAGCTGAGGCGAGCGGGGAAGGTCCCAGCCCAGCACCTCAGACAAGCAATTCCTTACACCCATCCAAAACCTCGACAGCTTCTCACATGACCATACCGTGTGTATAAATGTGCCCACCGCACGCTCGCACCGCAAGCACTCGGGGCAGGCAATCAAACCAGCCCTCCACAGTCGGTCCCTGGTATAATCGTCCCTATGTAGGTATTTGAATTGAATGAAACGTAAGCGCACGGCTATTGCTGCTCCTCTCGAAGCTTCCAGGGCTTCCCTCCAGTCCTCCTCCTCAAAGGCCCCCATGTCTCCCTCCCACACAGAGCGCAATTTACCTAATGAAGGGGAGCAATGTGTGACCAGGGTCTGATATGTTAGAAATTTTCTTTTCCTCCAGTTCCCCATAAACACCTTAGCCTCAAGGGGGCTGAATTCGGGCAGTGAGTCCAGGCCTACCAGGGAGGGGGATAGGGCGTGTCGCAGCTGCAGGTACCTAAAAAAAATTGGGTTTGAGGCATATCGTATTCTTCTCTCAATGCTTGAAATGACTTGAGGGTCGTGCCTTTCATGACGTGCCCCAATGCCGAAATGCCGATGGCATCCCAGCCCCGGAACCCTTGCAAGGACGCTAGGGCCGGCAGTTGTCCGTTCTGCCACAGCGGAGTCTCTCTTGTTAATTTATTCCACCACCCCATGCGGCGTAGAGCTCCACGCCACACTCGGAAGATCACCTGGGTAACCATGGGAAGCCTCTTTCTGACGGTCGCCGAATACAAGATGGTATGTAGTGTATCCGGATCCATCATGTATCTCTCAAGGCCATAGGCCGGATCACCCCGGTCCCCAAACCACCATTCGCTCAGCACCAGCAAGTGGGACGCTTGGTAGTAGGACAAGATGTCTGATGTTGCTAGGCCCCCACAATACATGGAGAGAAAGCAGGTACGGAGTGCCACTCTCGCCACCCTTCTGGCCCAGAGAAACTGGCTTAGCGCCGAATTCACTTGTCGAAACCACTGCGGCGCTATGGGATATGGGTGATTTTGCAGCTGATATAGGAGGCGCGGGAGGGCCACCATCTTAAATATTGCCGAGCGACCATATACGTTTAGGGGCATTCTGGACCATGTTTTCATATCAGATCGCACACGGTCACAGACAGGCACCACATTGCGTGCCCATGCTACTCCAGGTACATCGATCAAGAAGACGCCCAGGTATTTAATACCGCCAGCCACCTCCTGCAGCGCTGACGCCCAAGGTCCCCTCCTCTCACGTCCCCCCAGCACCTACAGCGTGGATTTCCGTACGTTTAAGTGTAAGCCTGATACCTCCCCGAATATATGCATTATCTCAAGGACTCTAGGCCCTGACCTATTTATGTCGGTAAGAAAGAAGAGGACGTCGTCAGCGTAGAGTGCAATACGATCAGACGGTCCCATCTCCCATTCAAGTCCCCGCAACTGCGCGTCCATCCGCACCCACGCCGCCAACGGTTCCATGGCCAATGCGAACAAATAGGGTGAGAGAGGGCAGCCCTGCCTGGTACGCCGGCCGATAGAGAAGGGGTCCGACACCGCTCCCGCCACTCTCACAGATGCCGTCAGATCTGTGTACAGCAACTGTCAGTATGAGAGAAAGCGAGGCCCAAGATTCAGGCGGGACAGGAGCGCTCGGAGATAGACCAAGCTAATTGAGTCAAATGCTCTATCTATGTCGGCCAGAAGGAGGGCCGCCGGGATCCCGGCAGCCCGGGCCGCCTCCACTATCACCTGCGCGTGTCGCATGTTGTGTCTCATCGCCCTATGGGGCATAAACCCGGCTTGATCAGGGTGGACTAAATCTGTAATATAAAGGAGGAGACGGTTGGCCAGGGCTTTCGCCAAAATATTTGCTTCAAAGTTTAGGAAGGATATTGGCCTATATGAGGAATGATTTTCGGGGGGCCTCCCGGGCTTACAGAAGACCACGATTTCAGCATGTCGCCAGTCCGCCGGAAGGTGACCACGCTCCCTGGCCGCCTCTAATGCTCTTCTATAACGCACCCCCAGCTGGAGATGAAAAGTCTTCATGAATTCACAGGGGAACCCATTAGGACCAGGGGCCTTCCCAGTGTTCAGCTCCCCAAGCACCGTACCCAGGTCCTCCAGTGATATAGGGAGCTCCAGCCGGTCGCGACCCTCATCCGGAGGTCTGCCAAGAATTTGTCTACGTCCTCTGCTGTGAGAACTTCTTGGGGGGCATACAGGGCCGCATAATACTGTGCAAAGCTGGCTGCCAAGTCCTCCGGGGCCGTCATAGGGTCCCCCATCTCATCGCGAAGTCCTGGCAGGGACTGCGCCTGGAAGGCATTCTGGCAGAGTCTGTAGAGCATGGTACTGGATTTATCTCCCCACTGATAAATTCTACTCTGCGTGGCCAACCACAGCTGGCGCGCCTCGTTCAGTAACGGGGACGTATAAGATTTCTGCGCCAGCAGCAGCTGCCCGACGGCCTCAGCCGTGTCCCCAGCACTACTCTCCCCCTCCAAATCCCGGACCCGCCCTGCTGCCTCCTCTATGTCCTTCTTACGGGTCCTGCGGGCTCCCGCACACCAGGCAATATCAACTCCCCGGATCACGGGTTTTAAAGCTTCCCACAGGGTAACAGCATCAGTTTCTGGCCTATCGTTGCCATCCCAGTATTGAGATAGGGCCTCTCGTATATGCGATTGGTAGCTGTCTTGTTGCAGGTGCCACGTAGACAGGCGCCATCTAAAGGGCTGCCGCTTCTTATCTAATTGTAGGTTTAGTGCCACAGGGCAGTGGTCCGATATGCCACGTGGGAGTGTAGACGTAGAGGCTACCCTCCCTATCCAGGTAGAAAGAATGAACAGATAATCCAGTCTGGAAAGGACCGGTGTACAGCAGAGACATAGGAGTATTCACGGCCATGGGTATGCTGGTACCGCCATGTATCAATCCATCCCATTCCCTGCACCATGCCGCTCAGTTTAGTGGGGGTGTTTGCTATAGGCCCGTTTGCTATAGGCCCCCCTCCGGGCCTATGTCGGTCCACTCGTCCATTCATCACATCATTCCAGTCGCCACCCACAATCGCCAGCACATTCGGGATATCAGCCCATACCTCAAACAACTTTTCAATGAGTGCCTCCTGCAATGGGGGTGGGGCGTACACGCTACCAAAGACCATCGGCTCATCCCCCACCATACCTTTAACGAACACAAATCTACCATGGGCATCAATCCATTGCGTTTCATGTACATAGGGGAGTCTGCGATGCACTAGGACTGCCACCCCTTGAGACTCTCTCACAAAACCCGCATGAAACACTTGTTGATAGCCATACCGCTGCAAGCTGAGGGTTTTAGTGCCTTGGAGATGCGTCTCCTGCAAGAGGAGGACATCCGCCTGTTCCCTCTTCCCTAGCCGCAATACCGCCCCTCGTTTTATTTTATCGAGCATTCCCCGGACTTTCCAACTCACCACCCTCAATAACGCTTGTGGAGGGCCTGTTCCCTGGACGTCAGCCATCATCGATGGGAAGGAAAAGCAATGTTCTGGGCTTTTGGAGCCACACACATACATACATTTGCAGCCGAAGTCGCGCAGACACTGTGTCAAAACTAACTACCCCCCCCCGATCACACCCCTAGCTCTCCCTCTCCCCCCATCCTGCACAACTGCACCCACAACACCCCCCCCCCTACCTCCCCATTGTTAACTACCCCCAAAACACCCCCTCCTCCCCCCACCCCATACCTCAGCAACATTGAAGTACCTGTCGCGGTATAGATCGTCGCCGGCCCCCAACGGGAGGTCCGGGACCCACTATCCCAATGGATCCCCAAGAACTACCCACTCAGTCCCAACTTACCCCCCACTAACAAACCCTTCCGAACTGAGGGGCTGAGTTCGCCCTCCCTATGTCATCCCCCAATCCGCGCTCCCAAACCACAAAGTTACTTGTTCAGCTGAAGTCTCAAACAGCAATCTGCAAAAGTTGTCCATGCTCAGGAGGAGTGTAGTCTCCTCCCCGGATCATGATCTGAAGTCCGCCACACACCTCGGAGGCTATGATGCCGGATTTTGGGAGTCTGTAGCCTCAGTGGCCTCTGCAACTCAATTCCTGTCCAGGAAAATACTTCTTCTGAGTGTTGAAGAATTGGGTCTTGGACTGAAAAACCACACGCAGGCGGTCTGGGTAAAGCAAAGCATACTGGATATTTAAGCCCCGCAGTCGCGCCTTGGCCTCGGTTAAGGATTGGCGCTGTTGCTGTACCAGTCTGGTATAGTCTGGAAATATCAGGATTTTGTGATTTTCAAACAGCAGAGGCTCCTTCATGCGCGCTTTCCGCAGGATCGTGTCTCGGTCGTGATAGTTGAGTAGCTTGGCTATCCCTGGTCTGGGACGTGCTCCAACGGGCGGCTTTTGGATCAGTGCTCGGTGCGCACGTTCTATAATAAAACAGCGCAATAGGGATTCCGGAGGGAGACAACCTTTCCAGCCAGCGAGTCAGGAAGGCCTCCATGTCGCCCTTCTCACAGCCCTCCGGAAATCCCACAAAGCGTAGATTGTTTCTTTGAGCACGCCCTTCTGCATCCTCAGCCCGCAGGGCAAGGCCCTTCTGGATCCCCTCCATGTTGGCCACTCTCTTTTTCAGGGTCGCCACATCGTCTTCTACTCCCGTGATCTTTGTCTCCGCTTCTGTAATGCGAGCCACCGCGTTGCGCAGGTCTTGGCGCAGTAATGTAACGTTGGCTCCAACCGCCCCAATTTTTGCGTCTAGCATGTCTCTGGATTGAGTTATCGCCGCCATGAGGGCGGCGTTGTCGGGGCCGGATGTTGGAGGGCCCCTCGCCGCTCCGGCACTCCCGGTCGGCCCCGTAAACTTGTCTATCGTGCCTTGCTTCGAAGTGTGCCCACTGTTGCCACCCCACGTCATGGCGGCCTGTGAATACAGGTACTGGGTCCAGGGCGTCACAGGAGTAGTGATCGGGGTATGGGTGTCTACCCCCAGGCCAGTTTGCGTGGCCGCCTGTGTCGTTTAGCCTCCCCGCGCCAGCGGCACCGCAATGGATTAGCACCCTCTTCCAACCCAAGGCCGGCAGGTGCGCTACGGTCAGTGCCGGGGTTGCGTTGATCTCACCGTCTTGTAGGCTTCACTTCAAGGGCCCCACCACCAGTCCGCCGAGGACCATCATCATGGGGCCAGGCTACGGAATGCAGTCTGTCACGGGGGTAGCTCGCCTCCGCTTCCGAGCACCACCGCGTTGCCGCCCATGGTCGCCCACTTCACGACCGGCCAGCAAGTTCCCGGCCCCCCACCTTAGGGTGATCTCTTTAGTGGCCTCACAGTGTCGCTGAACCGGGGGGAGACCCCAGCACGCCGCGCAGGAAGCACCGTCTGAACGCGGCGGGCAGCCTCAGCCGAGGTTCCTCTCCCCCCGTGCATTAAGCGCCAGGGTTATTTGTCAAGTTCCATTAGGGGGCATGGGGGAAAACGGGGGGAGAGGTGTTCTGCTGCACTCACAGACCAGCCGCGTCCCCCGGTCCGATTCGACGGCCGAATGGGGCTTGTTCAGTCTCTGCCGCCACCTCACCTCGTCAGCACTGAAGGTTGGGGCAATGCAGCCGCGTCGCCAGCCACTGCGCCTTTCCCCCGCCGTGTCGTGAAGCACACTGCGATTGTTCAGGCACCTGAAGTGCCGGGGCGCCCCCTGCTCCTTTGCTATGCCGGCAGCGCCACACTTCCGCCTGGCGGTGTTAAACTCGAGGTCCCGGCTTTTCACGTGTCAGCAGGCCGCACCACCTCGGAACCCGGACCTCCGCCCAGCAGTCGACTTCAGCTTCCAAATTGCAGTCGGGGCACCGCAGCCGGTTCCGACAGCTAAATACTCTGATTAGGGCGTCTTAGGGTCGGGGAGACGCAGGATTCTCGCCGGATATCTGGTCGGCGGGACGGAGCTCGCTTAGGCTGCGTCTGCCATGCTCGCCGCCTTAGCCACGCCCCCAGTAAGTTGCAGTTTTAAGTTGAGTTGGGTTTTTTGCCAAGAATCTGAATCAAGAATTCTCTCTAAGGTTTTAGTCAGCTACGTACCTTGGTTATAGAATGAAGGAGGTCTTGTATCTCGTTTCGCAGGACTCGATCTCCCAGTAACCCGCAAGGATGACTGGAAACACCGGAGCTGGATTTCTCGGCGTGAGAAAAGGCAGCTTCTCCAGTGTGTCAAAGGGGAGGGGCGGCTTCCTTCGGCTCTCGCATCAGCTGGGCTTCGGATAAGTAGATAGCCGCTCTGCTCCACACCACCGTGTGTTTGCTTAAGGCAAGTGTTGGTATATTTATACCTGGATGGTGCCGTGTTTGACGTAAGGTTGGACATAAGACGTCAATAAAAGATGTCACTAAGAACTGACTGTTCCTTTAGTGCTCGCAGGAGTTCAATTACAAATCAAAACAAAGACATGGGGAATTCCCAGGTTGCTGAAGGTTTGGTGTGTCAAAAGAACTCGTTGTGCTCTCTAGGAATCTAAGGAAGTAGCCTTGCCGTATTTGGGCTGCGTGGGCTATGACTGAATATGGGTAAGATTCGTATGCCTTCATTAGGACATGATTTATCATGACCGCATAAGGGCATGAATCAGGAATATTTAATTAGGGTCCTAGATACATTCACAACAGCTAAGGGCATGCTAGAAGGGAGTCCCATGCTCATTTCCACTGTAATCAAGCTGCAATCGGCTGAAGAGCCCCAGTCAGGGAGAAACTGGTCTTGGGTTGCTTGTGTTCCGGTTCAGGGACAACCTGGCCTGACCGTTCAGGTTGACTGTTCTATTGGAGCCGGGTCAAGATTGATTTGCATATGGCTGGATCTAAACTGAAGTTACATGTTGGGCATAAGAATGCTGGATTGTAATGCTACCTGTGTGATTGCCAGTAGTTAGACTTATTGCAAGCATCCCTTCCATTGCCTTTTGAGTGTTTGATGTAATGCACTGATTGGCCAGTGCTCTGTCCACCCACGGCTGTGTGTGATTATCAATTTCTAGGCCATTAAGAGTGTCATGTAAATCTCACTAATTCTTAAGCCACTAAAAATGCATGAAACATCCAAACTTTATTGCTGTCCCAGACAGCCCCACATTTGTAAAGTTTTTTTCATTCATTATGCTCCTTGAAAGGAGTTAAAATCCATGCAATTGTCTTTGGGTGAATCTCTAGTGCTTTTTGGATCGAATGTGTTGAACCAGGAAGGGTTTGTTTTATGTATTAGTCAACTGAGATTGGTTTTTATTTTGAGCAAACGGTTTTTCATTATATTTTTATATTGAGACACAGAAGTCTTGACCAGGCACCTAAATAAAATATTAACACTCAGTTGTAATGAGAAGTAATGTTAAGAATATTTTAAGTACTATTGTCCTGGTGACAACTATCATACTGAAAGTATTAACAGTTGTGCAGGAAACTACTGCTACTGTCTCATTTCATGCCCAAACGTGGTAAGGAGGAATTGGGGCTCTGCCTCTTTCTAGGCATTGTATTACTGTAAATACTAGGTTATCTGATTGTAAACTTTGCAGAGAATGTATAATTCCCCAGCAATCATGACAAAGTTTCAATTCTAGTAAGGAGGATTTTGTTAATTTCTTTTGTCCCAAACTTCAGCAGCAGTGAAAGTATCTTAAATAAAACCATTATTCTCACGAGAACAACAAGAATCACTGAGAAGCATACTAAAAAATACATTTCCCAAAACGGTGTGTATCAAGCTCCATCCAGTCTGGGCCACCACCCTCCTTAACAGCTACAACTTTGTCTAAAAGGTCCTCTTTTCTTCAAACGGCGACGCAGATAATTTGATTCCAAGTCATGAATCCTGTTTGGCCCCGGAGTGTTCTAAAATGAACTAATTCAGTAGACTGGCCTCAAAAGTTAAATTCATCAAAGCTAGAAAAGCAGATCTACATTAATACCTCATAGCCAAAGAGATACTTGGACCCTATTCTGTACATTGGGTAAGAAAACGCTGCCAAGAAGCCAGGTGGGATAATCCTCACCTCTGTGTCCTTAATAAATAGAATGTAAAATTTCCTAGCCATCACGACAGACCGTTTCAATTCTGTATCTGGACCAGAGGCAAAGATTGTGCGACTTTAAAGCTTACTTGTCACCTGAGAATCCACTACCGACCTAAAATAGAATTGCTTCAAGATAGATTCGGCAGACCACCAATTTGCTGCAAGCATAATCTCTCCCCATCTACCTCCACGTGCAAAGGCCATCTATGCCATTGCGCCTCTTGGTGAATCTGCACCAAAACATGCCATATCAGTGCCCTTTTCACACATAATCCGGTGGACTCGCCTATCAGTTATTAGGAAATAAATTTGTCTCATAGGGTTTCTTAATGGAAATTAGGAGTTGGCTTTCCTCTGTAGGGTGGAATTCTGCCATCTTCTCCTTGTAAGCTTTTAGGAAATTTACAACATAAAGTTTAGGAGGGTCCAGAAAAGAAAGGTAAGTAATTGTCTTGGTATTGGACTTCGTTTTCCTTGGGAGCACAAAGGTCACCCCATTCGGGATAAACATCCTGCCGGACACATCCAAGTCCCTCAAATCAGTAGGAAAATTAACATTGAAAATTTCTTTGTATGCTCCTTACTAGACCGGAGCTTAATCGAGGCTCATGCTACGAAAAGATTGAGGACCACATTAATGTCCCATAAAATGAGTACTTGGGCTTCAGAGGTCTGGAAAGATTAACTCCTCACATCAGCTTGAAGTCCAAGGGATGTTTTTACAAGGCGGACCATTCCAGGGGCAAATGATCCACCAAGATACCAGAACTAGCAGATTTGCCCAAGCTCTTCTATGATAGATCAGTCAGGAATTTCACAATGTGAACAAGTCCTACCTCATAGGATCCAAACCATGTCCCAGAACCAGCTAGACTAAGATCCGCATGTGGAACATTAGTGTTTGCTGGTATTGTCAACCCAAACCCTGCAGATAAAGAAGACCCCTGCTTATTATAAAACACCTGGAATTGATCAGTATCACCTGAAATCCTCCACGCCATGAGGCATTAAGACCTTTTCCATAATTCAGATCGTCCAGGTATCCAGAATTCCAATCATCCGCCATACTGGGAAAACCTGTGAGATGCTCTGCTGGCACTGAAATTACACTGACTAGGCAGTAATGCCAGAAATCTTTGGTCAACGCCGCCAGTGCCATGGACTTAGCACTGCTCAGTCTGTTGATGTAGCAGACTACAGTTATGTTGTCCAACTGTAATAGAACCCTGAATGCAGACAGCCTCTTTGCCTGAGATTTCACCATGAAGGATCCTGTCAAAAGCTCAAAGCAGTTGATATTCAGATCCAATTCCTCTGCTTGTTGAAACATCACAACACCCGGTGCCCCAGCCCAAACCTTTTGCGTCACTCTATAAGGAGGTCCAGGGCATTGCCAAAAATCACTTTGCTATTCAAGGCCTCCACGTTGTAGAGCCACCACTGCATCTCTATCCAGGCCTCTTCTGAAAAGTGAACCAGTTTGGCATACCCAAGCCCCCTCCGAAGTTGGGCAGCCTTCAACCTCTAATGCAGCGGACGAGGGAAAAGTGCCTGGACTTAGGTCAGGAGACCCACGAGGTACACAAGCTTGCACAGCAAGATTTGGTGCAGAGAATCCCACAGTGTTTTCATGATTGCCAGTATCTTGACTCTTCGGAGATGTAAAGAGGCAAAGGTTGTCGTGATCATGAAAAAGGCTCCCTGTTTTCAGTTTTTACTGATTTTACAGATAAATACAGACATAAAATATGTATTTTCTCGTTTGTGTTTATTTTTAAATGTGGATAAAAACGGAAATTGGGTTTCTTTTTGAGTAATTCTCAGTACTGTCTGCCCTGACTGCCAGTCCAATAGCTGTTTGGACTGATAGGAAAGGGGGCTAAAAAAGAAAGGACTTTTAGTTAAGAGGCTTTAACAGCAGTAGATATGCACAAGGTTGATACTGAAATCTGCAAATTTTCTTATGAATGCATTGATTTATCTTCTGTGGGTGTTTACAGCATTGAAACTAAGTAGGCATTCAAACATGAGTGCTTATTTACAGTTTAAATGAATGTTGAAATATACTCATTTCAGCTTAATTTTGCCACAAAACCCAGCATAAATATGGATAAATACAGCTAAAATTAGCACAAAATAAATATGGATAAATACAGATGGAAATGTCAAAAAAATAAATACCCTAAAACCGGTAGCCCTAATCATGAATCCCCAAAAGTTCATGAATTGGTGCTCAAAAAACTGAGACCAAGACGCGTAGTAATTGTGATCCCCAGATAGGGCTGCAGCCATTCTTGTATCTGAACCAAAAGAACCAGGTCGTCTAGATACACAAACAGCCTTTCTCCTTGAGCCTCAAAGAATTCTGCCACTGGTCTTCTGAGGTCGCTGAATCGCCAAAACTCTGAGCATACCTGACCCCACCGCAGGAAGTGGTAGTGAGGATATAATACAAGCAAGTTCGGCATCTTCTCAATCAAGCTCGACCATCTATCAATCTGCTGAAGATTGTCCCTAAGTAGATGGCGCCTCTCTTTTTTGAAATGATGATATATCAGCCAACCATTAAAAGCCTTTAGGCTGATTACTGGCTGAAATCCTTTCTCCTTGTTCACCACCAGGTAAGGTTTGCTAAGCAGCCTACTGTAATGGCGAAGAAGACTTGACAATGGCTACCTTCATCTCAACATTTGCATTCTCCACTATTTATTCATTTTCAAAAACAGTAGACTAGGGCAGTGCTCTTGGCTTGGTGCACACTAGAAATCTATTTGCAACCTCATTTACCCCTGCTCGACCCAGGCATCTTGTTTGAAAGCCCTCCAGACTGAGAACAAGCTTGCTAGTCTCCCCCTAGCCCTAAGATATTAAATAAGGCTTACCTGTAACCCCTCCTAGAGCATTACTTGCTCCTCCACAGCCTTGACTTCCTCCAGAGGGGGAGAAAACACTGAACCTAGAGCGGTGCTCTAGTTGGCAGGATCTTCTGGATGATTGGCCTCTATGGAAGCCTTGAGAAAACTAACTTTTGGCCAAGTGCCCCATACTTCTTCCATCCCAGGCAATCATCCTAAGCATAAACACTTGTCTCATGGCAGACTTCACTTTATCCAGGGAAGCAAAAGTCGTGGCAAATCAACTTATTTAGGAAGGGTTCTGCAAATAGTCTCCCATCAGTGGCTCCACCAGCCTCCAATCTCACTACCTGCCTGTGACAGGGTGAGTTCCCCCGGGGGAGGAACCGAACTCAGAACTGGACTGGTGGTCCGCCACCCCCCTCTTACCTGCTTCCCTTCCCTCTCAACAGCCCCCTGATTACCACCCCGACTGGGATATCACAGAATCTGAGTCCTGTTGGCCGAACGAGAAACCCCGGGTACAAGGCCCCTTTAAGTCTGATCCCTCGGAAGGCCTGGCTCCGCCCATCTCCTGCGTCACGAGCACTTCAAAAGAAGGCTGGAACCAGGAAGCGAAGGACGGCGTTTCCCTGGAGGATCAAGGAGTCAGCTGTAGCGGAGAGCGTGGAGTGTACTGAGGAGGAGAGCGTGAGGAGAAAGAAGCGTTCGAGACTGGAGAGACCGGAGCTGCGTTGCAAAAGCCAGGAGGGCAACCTATCCACGCTTCGCCACGCTCCCACGGGAGGAGCGTGGCTCCAACAGGTACGGGGCAGAGTGGTGGGCTGGGTGGGACGCCGGGTCCAACCTCCTGATTAGTCAACTGTATAGCCCCGTGTATAGTCATTAATCCCCTCCCCTTTTCCTCACGAGCACTCTACCACTCACGGACTGTGTATACTGCACCATTGCACTGGTTTCCCTCACTCCCGGTCAGGGACAGCCACTTGGAAGAAGTTAAGAAAGCGGGTAAAGTGAGAGTTGCCTCCACCCACCACCAGGAGTAAATTTGGAAAAGCAAAAATTATTAATTAGGGAGTCCGCTAGGAGAAAACTCCAGATGTAGGTCTGTAGTGTACACTGAGCTACTGTTGGAGGGACGCAAGTACAAGCTAGTATCCCACCACTGATCACCAATTATCTTAGACCTGGAGTTACCAGTCTACATCGGGTAGCATAACACAGAGTGGCAAGGCCTATCCCCAGAGCAATTGTGTAGTACCTGCGTCACACTCCCACAGTAAGACAGCGCCCATCCACGAAAAATGACACTACACCAGTTTTAGAAAAATACGAATGGTTTATAAAAGAAATCTCTGGTCTCTTTTTGACTCGCAGTAAGGAAGTACATTATCACAGGAAATATTTCTACATTGGTATTCTTTTACATTCACAAAGCTTTACATTCCTTTCATTGAATTCATTTCCCCTTTAGATTGGAAGAATTTTCACAGAAACCCTGTTACCTTAACTTCTCAATACTAGAACCACAATTTACGTGAGCTAAACAGCCAGAATGACACTTTCCTGGAAGGAAATCAATTTGTACATTACCCTCGGAACTGCTAGGCAACAATAGCTGGAAATTACAGATGTGCGAAAAATAGGTCCCTCAATGGCGTAATTGTAAACTGTATTAGGCAGCTGCTTATCTAAAAGGAGACAGGTAGGTTATTTCAACATTACACTTAGCCAAGGAGTTTTCTCTATGCTCACATGAGTTGGCCTGAATACTCTAATAACATTTTCCTGCTCAGCGATAGCCTCCATATACCGTTTACACTATCTCCTGCATTAGTTCTTTGACCTGACTTCTCGCAATTGTTGCCCACACTTATACTTGAGTTCTCCCCTTCTACTTGCAACCCACTTGTTGTAAGGTAGTCTTTAGGCTGAACCAGTTCGGGGCTTAAGGGACACTGTCCGGAAAGCAATTAGTCAAGTTCAGTTAGAACGCAGGTTGAAGCATCTCTGCGTAGGTTATTATCACCGTCAATACTCTGGGCTTGGATGCGTTTTCTCTCACCGCCCACACCAAATTAGATTCCCCAGCTTACTTTGGTCAATGGCACTGTCCTCCGGTTTCTCGTCAGCGCTCTCTCTCCGGCTCTTCCGTCAGGTGTGGTTTTAGCTCCCTGCTGTCTTGACGCGCCACACTTCACCAGGCAGAAATCGTACGTACTTTCCTCTGCTGCCCTGGGGTGTCCGATATAGCTTCCGCGATGCTCTTCCGACTGGCTTCCCTCACGCAGGACTCAGCCTCCGCCCGGCCTCCTCAGCGTCCGTCGGCTCCTTCCACTGCTGCCGCCGGCTTCTCACGCCAAAGCTCCGCCCTAGTACTGCCTCTCCCTCGACGTCACCGCAGACTCTCCTTCCGAGGTCAGGATACCTCCGCTGACCTCCTGCTGCACTTGCCGGTCCTCGCTCTCTCACACAGCGGGGGAACCAGCGTCAAAGGGAACACCGCTGCACAGAAGGATCGGCTGTCTGGCAAAAAAACGACCTTCTCTCGGTGAGTTCCGCTTCTCTTGCACAGCTTGTCCACAGAGCCTTCGGCTCACAGCGCGGCCGATTAATTCTTTACTAGCAGGATTGGGGAAGTTTCTGTTTCCACTGTTGCGATGAGGCTCCTCACAGCAACGCAAACTCGTTTAACCAGGCAGTATGATTTCAAAGGGGGTATCTTGGAACTAGTTATGGTTCCCCATGGCAGGGCTCGGTCAACAGAAGAGGGGTCACGTCAATATAGAAGTGCAGCTGGCCCACAGGGCAATCTAACTCCTCTTAATGTGCCTTCCTCCTCACTAAGTTGCCTCACTCCTTTCCAGTTCCACCCCACAACCTCTGGTCACTCTTCTAAAATGGCCGCCCTGACACTGGCCTTTTATAGACTGGCCTCAGGCTTTCAGAACCATCTGGAATGTTCTAGAGCTTTTCCCTTCCACTCCTATGGCGCCAGTGCCTGAGGTAAAAATAGGTGACAGTTACAAGACACCATTTTGTGAGTCGTATGTATTCAGTTCTCTTGTGTGGGCAACTAGGCCTAAAAAAATAAGAGGGGCAAGGTAGAACCTAACCCCAAGGACAACACCAAAAAAAAATTCTAGTAGACATAAAGAATAGAAAATTTAGGAGGCAGAAAGGAACAAAATAAATAAATAATAGGAAGGACCACCCAAAGGGCTGACAGATCTAACACCCGTGTATAGTCGTTAATCCCCTCCCCTTTTCCTCACGAGCACTCTACCACTCACGGACTGTGTATACTGCACCTTTGCACTGGTTTCCCTCACTCCCAGTCCTACTTAAGTGTTTTGGTCCCATACCACGATCTAACACCACCCTCTCTCTCCCTTTCTCCCTACTACCTCGGAACCGGAGGGAACGTGCTGACCACGGAACAAGCTGGAGCCAGCCCAGAAGTCTACCTTTGACCCGGCCGCCTTTGCAAGAGAGAGGATTACAAGCCGCAGAAGGAAGTCTTATATGCAAATAAGGCCTTCGCTTAAAACCTATTTCTCGAAGTCCGAGTGTCTGTCTACGGCCCCTTCCTCCCATTCACCGGGTGTGTTAGACTCTAGTTCTACGTCCCTCCCCAACCTGGGACACTGCCCTAACCTATTTTCATTTTTAATCCAGAGGGAACATCTGTACTGTACTCAGTGCAGGGTTTGCAGTTGGCATTGCCTACGAGACAAACTGCAGCCAACTAGATAAGATCTCTGGGCAATGATATTCCCTGTCACTATGGCTTCCTCTGCTATATCTTACATTTTTATGAGAGAACCTGCCCTTCTTGGGATCCTTCAAAAATTCGGAGAGGAAAGGGGCATTTTATCATTGATTTCCAGTCTGGCTGCACCTTCCCCCTCAAAAGAAGTGTTGGACTTGGCCCTCCTGGCAGATTCACCCCTGAAGTTTTTGTTTGTTATATGTAACCTGGGGATGGTGATTCCCACTCTGAGTGCGTGTGGTGAGAGAGACCTGCCCTTCCATAGGAATGCATGGGGAATGTATGTGTCCCTGGTAGTTCCAGATGCGTAGGGTGTGCAGGGTCGAGTCTGGTATGTGTGAACTCGTGAGATTGAATGCTGCGCAACGGTATATGCGGTATGATTGTGTCCAGTGCAGAAGCGCCACTTTTAGAAGTTGGCATATTTGTGTAATGTGTGTCTGGTGTGTGATTGGCTGAGGCTGGCTGGTGAGCCTGGCTCCAAGAGTCTGGGAGGGTCTGCCCCGGTGGTGAATGGAGTGTTTAGCATGCTGATGTGAGGGGAAGAGTGAGCCTGGGCCTGTTTGTGGATTGACTGTCTGGTTTGAGGGTCCTGAATGAGGCTGGGTTTTCCCCACACAATGCTGGCTCCACCCCCTGGGGTGCGTCTGATGTCCCTAGCCTGGCCAGTGAAAAGAATTCCCCATAACCAGTTCTAGCTGGTTCTCCCCCTGCCTGCCCCCTTAGACAAAGAATGTTGTGTATATAAAGGGTGCTGTGACACTCTGAAAATGTTCTTGTTCCCAACTTGAATCTACCAGGGGTGTGCTGCTGCTTGGGCTCAGGGGAAGGCTTGCCTCCCTGGGCCCTGCCCTGCTCCTGGACATCTGATGGACTTTCCTTTCTAGGAGCTGCTGTGCTCCACCTGAGGTCCTGGATTCCTTATGGACTTTGCTGTCTTTCTGTGCACCTAGCGCTTGGGAGCGCTTTCCTTTGACCCCCAGCGCTTGGGAGAGCTGTTCCTCCTACCTAGCGCTTGGGAGCGCTGGTTCTTGCCCTCTAGCGCTTGGGAGCGCTTTATCCCTGATACGAGCGCTGGGAGCGCTTTATTCATCAAGCCGGTGCCCACCCGGCATTGCCCCGTGCTCGTGAAGGTCCCCGAGCCCCCAGCAAGTGCCTACCTCGCTTATCCCTTCCATTGCCGGAATTTCGAGGGAGCCCACCCCTCGCTACCTCCCCGAGTTCACCGCCGCAGCCCGGAGTCCGCTGTGGAGGCGCTGCGCTCGCCTCCCTATCCAGTGCCGCCCTGCCTTTGGCGGCCCCGGAGAAAGTATTGCCGCACATCTATTGGTTCTGACCGCCGGGACTCCTGCTGCGTCATTGCTGGGCCGCGCAGGGATTGGCCCGACCGTGAGAGCTTCCCCACCCGCACCCGGAAGTCCCGGGAGCCCTGCCACCTCGTCAGAGCAGAAAGAAGAAAGGGAAGAACAGGTAGCGGCGGAAGCCTACTCCGTGCTCCTGCATTGCCACCAGATGCCGCCGAACTCCCCCGGGGCTCCCGAGATTGAGGGAGAGCCCCGCCAAGCAAGAGACCAGCGGAGCTGAGGAGACCAGCGCGCCGATCCGGTGAGTGCCGAGAGGGAGAGGGTGCGTCGGGGCACATTGCCGGTGCCCGCCCCTTCTCTTCAGTGAAGCCCTTGATGCGTGCAGAGGCCCGTGGGGCCTCCCCTGATTGCGAGTCCCCCGAGAGGGACTCTACCAAGCCCCCCCCGTTATTCACGAGCCCGAGAGGCCCAAGGGCACCCTGGGTGTTTCCCGAGCCTCGCATTGTTTTAAAAAGCCACGAGGGGCTCGAGGCCCTAATTGTCCCCAGAGCCCCGGAGCTCTAGGAGGTCCCCTAGTAAAATCGAGTCCCACAGGAAGGACTCCAACGTTGGCCGCATCATCTACAGCTGCCCAGCACTTCGTGGGCAGCTGCCACGTGTAGGTTCGTTCCTGGCTACTTGTTAGCTGTCGAGACATTGGGTGTCCTTAGCCCAGAGAGGCCAGTTGGCCTGTTGAAAGTATTGGCCAATGTTAAATTTACTTCTTGAGTTATTCTGTATTTCCTCCCTGCAGGTGCTTCAAATGCGTTACGTGCCTTGCTAATTTTCCCTTCTTGAATCCCCTTGCCTCATGTATGTACTGCTGGTTAGAATGAGTTCTAATGCTAGTTCTGTGAAGCTTCCAGTTGTTATATGTTCAAAATGCCCATTCCATCAAGTGCATATTCCTAGCAGTGGACCCTTGGCCCTGCCCTGTACATAGTCCCTTGTAAATCCTGCCCGTGCCTCTGGCACCTTGTAAAGTATGTGTTCCTATGTGTCCTTTTTAATACAAAGACTATTTTCATATATACCTTGTGTGGAGTTCCTTTTGTGGGGGCCATGGATGTTGTTGCTGGTGGGTGCGTGCGCAAATACTTAACCTACATAGCCTCCGAGTTTAGCCTTGCTGTTCCCGCCACGTTACCTAGAGGGTGAGCAGGGATTATCTTTGCGTGTAACCCCCTTGCCCTGACTTGGGAGTGGTGACCTCTGACTGACCTTGGCGCAAGCCCTCGCCGGCCAGGGATCCCATTTCTCACAAGAAGGATGCAGGCATCCTACTTTCAGCTCGCCTCTGATCTCCTTGTTAGGTTTTCTTTTCTTTCTCCAACCTCTGTGCCACATATTGCCCCGGTTACTTACCGGTAATCTTCATTACTCCAAGTATAGTCTTCCTCGCCACATGAGTTACATAGTGAGCTTCAGCTCCACACCAGAACCCTCCAAAGCAAAAAGTTAGCCTCCCATGCCTCCCATCCCTTCCCAAGATGGCTGACCCATTACCACCTGACCTCTATAAGAGGCGGGCCGGCCCAACCCATCAGCCTGAAACAACCAAGCACAAACATGAAGCCGATAGCCAGACAGGGAGGGAGGGATGGGAACTCATGTGGCGAGGAAGACTATACTCTGAGTAATGAAGATTACCGGTAAGTAACCGGGGCATTACCACCTCGTTAGTCTTCCTCGCCACATGACTTATATAGTGAGCATATACCAAAGCCAAGCAGCTTCATGGAAAACTCACAAGAAACCAACAGATCAGAAGGGGATGTCCACAAAGAGGGCAAACCCAACAGACCAGGATGAGTGGAAGGACCACCCAGGAGAGAGGCCACCACGAGCAGGAGAACCAACCCGGGACCGAAGACACCGGGAAGGCCGA
Organism: Lissotriton vulgaris; assembly: GCF_964263255.1. Classification (NCBI taxonomy): domain Eukaryota; kingdom Metazoa; phylum Chordata; class Amphibia; order Caudata; family Salamandridae; genus Lissotriton; species Lissotriton vulgaris. The sequence continues at coordinate 362,893,225 of NC_141694.1, forward strand.
AAAACAAACCGGACCCCAGAGACACCAAGTGCCGCCAGGAAAACCGCCCCAATCGAAGGAAGGCAGAGACAGGCACGGGACCGGACCGCACGGAGCCAAAAGGGCAACAGCAACCAGGGACAGAACAGGAAAAGGGCAGGCCCGACCAACACACCAGGGCAGCCCAACAGGCAGCACAAAGCGAGAGGGGAGCAAAAGGCCAAAGAGAGGAACCGAACGAACCGAGGACATCCCCACCACAGCGACCTAGCAAAAAAAACACCAGTGGAAAGAGACAACCAGTCCGCCCAACACAGCAAAACCGCAAGGGCGGCCACAACCCGCGAAAGAGCCGAACCAGAAAAACTGGGAAGCGGCACCAGAGCCATCCCACAGACAGGCAAGAGCCGGAAGAATGAAAAAGGGAGCCGAAAAGAAACATCAGGGGAACAACCCCCGACACAAAAGGACCCCCGGAAAGGACCGCGACTTCAATGAGAGAACCCAGGCAGGCACCAGGGAAAACGAACCCAGGAAGGAGCCGGACACGCCACCGAAGAGACCCGGAGGAGAACCAACCGGGCAAAGGCGAAAAAACGAAAACCCACAGGCCTGCCCACGGCCAGAAGGGAGAAGAAGAGGCAGAAGCAGCCAACCGGCCAGGGACGGAAACACCCCGCACAGTGACCAAGAAAACCGGCCCAGTGGAAACACAAGAAGTGTGCGAGCTGCCGAAGAGAGCACCGAGGCGACCAATCAAACAGCCAGCCCACAACCAGGCCCAGCCCAGCGATACAAAGAAGAACCGACTGACACAGGAGCGCGGCAGCAACACACCAAAGGCGCGAAGAACCGAAGGGCAGGGCGAAGACGAGTCCGAGCCACGACAAGAAACCCAGGGAGCCACCAGAGCCAACAGGACCGGGACCCCAAAACCAGGGGAAAGAAAACGAGGAACACCCACAACGGAAGCGCAGGGCCCCGCCAGGATGCCCCACAGCACCGCCAGAAACAAAAACCAGCAAGGGAAAGAGAAAGCAGGGGCAGGACACAAAACCCGCGCCCCAAGAGGCAAAACAAGGACCAAGAGTAGCAGGGTCCAAGCCAACAACCGCCGACAGCAGACGGAGACGCACCCAGGGGAGCAAAAAAGGGACCCCAGGAAGCGCAAAACCGGGAGCCCGGACAAGAAGGCCGAAGAGCCAAAACCGGAGACTCCCGAACCAGGCACCAAAACGGCCCGACCCGATGAGAACAAGAGCACGCAGGGCCAGAAAGGCCGGAGCCAAAAAATTACCCAGGCAAGGACAGCACCAATGTGCAATGTCAACAGGGGCGAACCCCGCACACACCCCGGAGCACGAGGCAGGGGACAAACCCACCAGAAATGCAACCAACAAGCCCTAGCAAGGCAGGGGAAAAACCCCAGAGAAGCCAAGGAACGGCAAAAAAACGCCCACAGGGAAAACCACCGACCCAGCACAGACCGGGAACCCAAGCATGCACCCAGGAAGGCAACACCAACACATGGGAAGTAGGCAACCAGCCATACCAGGCGACAGAGGAGGAACGGCCGGGGGCAAAAAGAACTAAGGAAGGGCCAGATCAAAACACGACCAGAGGAAGGCCCCATCAAGGCAGCTCGACACAGAAGGGCCAGCGAGACCACCAAAAAACCACCCCGCAACAAAACAGGGAAGAACGCACACCCCACCAGAGAGGGGCGTCGAACCCCCGGACCAAGCAGAGCAACCGAAAAGCCACAGCCCCCGGAAACGAAGCCAAAAGCAATAAGTCCAGAAAAGCTTGACAGCACCGAAAGGACACGAACCTACGCCCCAAAAGAGGCAGAGGCACCAGAGACACAGAACCAACCAAAGAGACACAGCCCCATGGCAGGAAGAAAGCACACCCCAACAAGGGGGAAACCTAAACCGAAACCCCGGCAAGCCAAGAAAGCACCACCCAAAGCAGAGCACCACAGCCCCATGGGCAGGAGCAGGGCAGCCCTAGACCCGACAACCGGAGCGGGCAGGCAGAAGAGGAAAAAGAGGGGGGCGCAGGAGTCACCCGCCAAGACAGAGCGGACCCCAGAGACGGACAGACCAGGCCAACCGCAGGCCGGCCAAAGCAGACACACTCCGGAAACACCCGAGGATGGCCACGAAGGAACAGGTCTTATCTCAACGGCAGGAACAGGAGACCCGAGGAAATAAGGGAACGCAGGCCAGCAAGGCAGGAAGGAGACGGGGACACACAGCAAACAACGAAGCCGAGACCCTGCAAACCAACACCACAAGTGCCGACTAACCGAACGTGTCAACGAAACCCAAGCCAAACAGAGACCCAAAGGGACCAGCCGAGGGCAACAGAAACACAACGTGCATGGCCAAAGCGCACGCAAACCGTTGAACAGACGGCCAATGCCACCCAACTCAATGGAACCCACATCAACAACCTCAGAAGGATGAAAAGGCCGAGCGGACCCGCCGGAAGCCGAAGCAACAGACAAGAGACCGTACACAGGCCATTCGAACAGGATGCAGGAGTACACCGAATAATTCGAGAATGTACCAACGAAGGATACACAAAGCAACAACAGGAACCGACCCCAGCCCGGGCAAACCACCGAGACCACAGGCACAAAAAAAAGAACAATGACGGACCAAGCCCCACTCCAGGAAGGGCACAGGATCCAATGCCCCAGCGTGCAGCCCCCCGTACCAGTGGGGCAAAACAAAACAAGCCCTGCATAGCGCTCAAAACCACCACGTGTGAGACAGAAGCACCGACCCGCAGAGAATAAGCCACACCACGTAGCATGGATGGACGAGGGGTCGAGGCCAGAACCAATGCAGGAAGAACATGTCCGCGAAGACTGCCACAGCGCCAAAGCGTACTGACATTGAAGGGCCCATGCAGCACGAATACAGGCGGAGAAACACATGGCTCAGAAGACGAAGCCAGAATATCAACGCAAGAGGGACACGAACCGAAGATAAAAAAACGAATCCGAACCATAGACAAGCACAGGGCCAGACTGGCATACAAGGGCATAAGGCAGCGCCCAAAGGGCAGGTCCGACAAGCCAGAAAAGGGGACACACACAGTCCGTATGCGGGCCAACAGCACGGCCCAAGTGGCATATACTGGTGACATCCCGGAAACACAGAAAGAGTGCGTCACTGCAAGGCCACACCAGACACAGCGTACAACAAGAGCCGCCCTACAGCCAACACAATCGCCAATGGATGGCCCACATGTAAATGTAAATGTAAATGTATAGGCATTTATATAGCGCACTACTTACCCGGAGGGTCCCAAGGCGCTTCGACCGCTGCGAAACCCTTCCTGGCTTTCCTGAGAGATCGTCCCTTAATGGGTATCTCCAGGGTGAGACCAGGCATCCCCGGCGGTCTAGTGGGGCCGTTAGTGAAGATGAGGCAAGCTAATGCCCAGAGTTGCCGAGTGTGATCGCTGATCAGAGTGGGCACCGAGGCGAGAGAATTATCGAGTCCGCTGACCCTGGTCCAGAAACCTGCCGCGCCGGGAATCGAACCCTGGTCCCGGGCCGTCCTCTGCTCTCGGGTCTGCCGCCTCTAACCAGTGAGCCACACTACTTCACAAGTGAGCCACACTACTTCACATCACGGAGACGTAGACATCGATTGCAGATGAACGCATCAACAACACACAACTGACAAAGAACATACGAAAGAAAATAAAGAGTATGCAAGTGATAAACCACATATTCAACCAAGCCGCCTGAACGGGGACCCGAACCCAGGGCCCTCAGAGTAAAAGACTGACGCCCTACCGACTGAGCCATCCAGGCTCTGGGAAAAGCGAATGCAGTAGAAGCGAGAGGCCCCAACAGAACCCAAACACAGGCACTGAGCAAGTCAAAAAGACCAGGGAAACCGACCCGCTGCACAGAGCGCATGCGCGAGAGCAAGACACCCACGGTCGGCCCAAGGAAAAGAAGAGACCGCGGCCCCCAACGGACGCGCAGAACAAAAAAAACAGGCTGATGGGTTGGGCCGGCCCGCCTCTTATAGAGGTCAGGTGGTAATGGGTCGGCCATCTTGGGAAGGGATGGGAGGCTAACTTTTTGTTTCGGAGGGTTCTGGTGTGGAGCTGAAGCTCACTATGTAACTCATGTGGCGAGGAAGACTAACGAGGAGGTAATGAACAGCTCTGAGGACCTGGAGTGATAGAGATCATCTGGCTCCAACATATCCGATTCCACAGGGGAGTGCCAGGTTTGAAGTTTTGAGTTACAAGGTGAAACATGCTGCCATGGGCATCTGGGTCCTGCTTCCTCATCACAGGTCCCTTCTTCCGAACTTGAGTCAAACAAAAACTCCTCCTCAATCAATCGGGTTAGAGCCACAACAGCATCTGGTACAGAGTAGGATATCTGTGGGGCATGAGAGTTTGAGAAAAGCATCTGGCAGATGCTCATGAGATGTGATCTCTGGCTAGATTTGATTTCACTCATATCTTCTTAGGGTCCAATGAATAAATGTGAGCCATCTTGGGTTCAGGGTTTGAGGAAATCTGATGGTCTTCTCCCCCTATGAAGAGGTTCAGGATATGACTCTGCGAGTTTCGGCGACTGTCTGCCCTGGGGCTGCAAGTGGGCTTATACTCCCCTCCTAATAGACATAACAGTGCCTCCTTGAGGGAGCCATCCAGAAAGTAGGGATCCTAAATGAGTTCCTCAAATAGATCCTCATTGAAAAAACAGTCTTATTCAGAGCACGAATAAGGACACTCAGTCCTTAACTGATCATTTATGAGAATATGGACACTGCAATGTTTTCAGTGGGAGATATAAATAAAATCTCTTAAGTACTGACAGTAGAAGCACTGATACAGCTTTACGATGCCGCCACTTGGGTTCAGCAGGTGACAAACCTTGCATCTGACTGTTGTCGAAGAATATCTGCTGACGTTTACTTTACTAGTTGAAGTGATCTAGACAGTAAGCTGCACTGCCGTATGATATGAAAATTGAGCTCCAACTGGTGTATTCACAAAGAAAATCCCTAATGGCAGCGCAGTGAGCAATGTTCGACCACTCAGCGTTGCGAGGCAAGTTTATTCCTGTGTAAGAGCGGCACCAGTCCAAGCCCGATCTTCTGCACCCCCAGACGGTGTGAATACTGCACCGTGGTACACAGATGTAGCTTCCCGCTAAACCAAACCACAATGGGAAGGAGGAATAAGCATGTGCCCAAATTACACCATTCCTGAGAAATACTTCACTTGCTCCGAGAGCAGGAAGAAAAGAGGGACCTCGGGTTAAGTGGTTAGTATGTCGGAGGGTGTTGGACTCCTGATTGAGGAGGCTTGATGCAGTTTGTTTTGGGATGCATAGCTTTTAGCCAGTTTCTCACTGATACTTTCAATGCTGCTGGAGTTTGGAATTAAAGAAATTAATGCATAATCCTCTCCTCTGGCCCTGACATAGAAGTGCTGTTCTTTCTAACAACAAAAATGGTTCTTTCAAAGTCACAGGCTGTAATGAATATCTTTCCAATAAGTAAAGATCTTGTAAAGTTGGCGATCAGTTTGACTGTTCATATGAAAGAAGATTTTATTTATCACACTACTTTAAGCAGAGTTTCCTGCGTTAACAATACATTTTCAATTTTGAGATGTCCTGAAGTGTACTGATTGGATTTGGTAAAAGAGTGGATTGCGGAAGGTACGGTCACAAAATGTACATGATTCCGGGGAGTCTTTCCAGACGAGTACATTTTGGGAACTGCTTATAGAAAGACTGTTATTTGACATGCTACTTGCTCTTGTATAGGTTCCTTCATGTACAAATGTTTGAGTGGTTCAAAGAAGCAGTAGTTGGTAGACGAATAGTTAGCAGCACTCAACAGGGTAACTGGTATTCATGCTCTCTAAATATGAAGTACTTCTGTTGTGTTTCAGGGACGAATGCAAGGCACAGGTTGATAAATTTCCTTCTGCAAGGTATAAAAAGTTTGCTTCAGAAGAAGATGCTTGGGCCTTTGTGGGAATCGAACAAAACCCCCGACCTGCTGCGCAACCAGGTAATTTTCTAAAAGTAACTGCTTTTTTAATTGAAGTCATACAAAAAGAGAACCGCATATTTGTTTCATATATCCTCTTATTTATTAGTATTTGCATTTCACTACATAATGTATACATCAAATAATTTGAGTCTTTCAAACAGCTCTGCTGTAAAAAGGAGGACCAGTACACAGGGTTCAGAGAACAACTATATTATTTTTTTCAAAACCCTTGAGTCGTTCTCGGAAGGGAACATTTGTGTTAGTATGAATCTTGTCTATATATACCCGACCTATTAAGAACAGACGTACTGCTTAGGCCTGCTATATTGTTTCCCAATGTCTTTATAAACATGCAGAATGGTGCTAGATTTTCTCAAATTTATTTGGATAACAGCTAATTTTTCTGTGCCATATAATAACCACATTTTAGACCACCACATATTAATCGAAGGTGTGATGTAACTTCAAAGTGTGGGTGACAGTGATCCAAGCTGTTTTCAGCATGTGGGAAAGTAATTTTCCTTGCTTGTGTGTTGATATTTTGATTCATCCTCTGTCTTTCCAAAAAGCAATGCGAGTGTAAGAGTCCTGCTTCCAAAATGTTTGTATTTTCGTACAGGACTGCAAACTTTGAGCAATTCCCTCGATCATCGGCACGTCTGGGAGGTGCCAATCATTGCATGCGAACATACTGGGGTTACGTTCCACCTAAAAACGCTCATTTACACAAAGTAAAATGGGTAGCAGAAAAAGGCCTGACATTGTTGCCCCCAAGGACAGGCCATCACTATATTCGGATGTTATTCAGCGTAGAAACATTTTAGCAGATGGGGAAACTCCTATATATTGCTTATGTAGAGTCCCTGTGTTTTCACGCAAATCTAGGTCTTTCGCATCTTCCTAGATCAAAATTAAATTAAGATAGAGTAAGATACGAAATAATTGGTTTTCTACAACTTGTATGTGAACTGTAGGGGCCAGATGTACGACCATTGGATTTAGCACCTTGCAATTTGCGACAAATTGCAAGTTGCGAGGCACTAAATCCAATGTACAACAGTGTCGGAGACACTGTTAGCGATTCTCAATGGGGTCACAAAATGCGAGCTCATCAATATTCATGAGCCACTGGCAATTTGCGACCCCATTGGGAATGGCCAGCCTCACAGGGATGGTGGCCTGCTGGGGTCAGAAGACCACCATGTCTGTGACTGCTTTTCAATAAAGCAGTTTTTTTTAAAATTCATCCCCTTTTCCTTAATAGAAAACGGGATGCATTTAAAAAAGAAAACATTTTACGTTTTAGTTTAATTTTTTAAGGGCAGGTAGTAGTTCCTGGGACTACTGCCTGTCCTTAAAAAATATTTTCCCCTGCTTTCACAAAGGGGAAGTGGGCCCCTGGCTTTACCACCCTTCTGAGAAGGGTGGTAAACGGCGACTGTTTTCCGACCGCAATTGCGGTTGCAAAAGAGTCGTGCATACCTGGTGGACTCGCTATTAGGAAGGGACGCCCTCAGAACGCCCCTTCCTAATAGCAACTCGCTATTCCTATTTTGCGAGTTGCAAATAATTAGCGACTTGCAAAATGGAAATAGTATATGGGCAACTCGTTTTTTGCAGTCGCAAGGGGTCTGAAACACCTGTGACCGCAAAAAACGGTTGTACATTTGGCCTCAAATAAGCAATGAGTTAATTTACCCATTTGCTAAAAAGATTTTGCACCTGATTTGTAGACAATGCTTTTAACCACAATTAGTCTTCTTTTTCTAGCTTTAGTTAAGTGTTCCATTTGGTTGTGTTTTTTTTTTTTTAAATGAAAGATTGGTAGGTTGTTTTTCCCAGTACCTTTCCAGTTTCTTTGTCCCACCCAGAGGGGCATTTGATTATATTTATAAACAGCTTAATCTGTCATTTCTGAGTCGGCAAGGGGAGGCTTGTGAGTTTACCATTTTCATATGTCACCTAGTGTACCTTAACTGTCATGAAACCAATTGCTGAACACTCTTTTCTGAATAACCGAGGGTTGAATCTGGATTATGTAGTATAGATGAGGGATATTTCTTTAGCACACCTCTTTAGACCGCTGTGTTCCTGTGATATACCAAAGTTTTGGTCAATCGCAGTTATTTGTCATCTTTAATTCATGTTGGCAGCCAGGCAAATACATGTATTGATAGTTTTTGCCATTAATACTCCAAGTTTCTTGCTGCTTGAATTTTAAGTTGCATTAGTGTTAACAGTTGCGTGGCCTGTACATATCCCTCAATATTAGAAAAGGCTCAGACTCCTTTTATGAAGTGTTGCATTAGAAACCCTAGGAGCGTTATGTCCCGAGGCGAGGGCTGCTTGAATACATTTTTGTTGTTGGAACTTCAGCACTACAGCAGCCTATGGAGCAGCCTCGGGTTGCAATTCATTTTGATGCCGTTAATTCGGTGAAAACAAAGAGATTTCGAGTTTATTCAACCCATCTGTATAAATCTTTATATAGGTTGTTTAAAACGAGACGGATATTTGACTTCTATAATTCAACAGGTGTATTAGGAAACTTAATTAATCTATCGAATTTGACGATATAATGAGGTCATGAAATTGCATTGTGCCTTCCATTTTCTCTGTATTAATTGAAATGCCCACTCCCATAAACTTAGAATAATTGACCTTGAACCCTGATACTTTTTTTTTTGTAGAAAACAGATTTTATTAGTCAAATTGCATATAACGGTCAGCACCCTTCAAGCCAGGGGCAACTGCAACAGCATTTCAGAGCATCTACAACAGCAAAGGACTTCGTTTCATATTCTTTCATCCCCCCCCCCCCCCCCCCATAAGCAACTGCCCCGTGTGCTGGAGCATAAAGCAGTTACCCACCCCATCCCCAACTCTCCAATCCCCCAACCCCCCCCCCCCCCCCCCCACTCCCCCCAAACACCCCCCCACAGTCACACAAGTCCACAGTTCCATGTTCACAATTATGCATAGTAGATACATACAGAAAAGCACCCAAGGTCCCTTCCATCACCCCCTCTGTCCGCTCCTACATGTCCATACATAGCCTTCCATCTAACCTGGCAACAAGGGCTTTTCCATCACAGGATGATCTAGCCACAGACCACGATACTCTGCCCACCGGTTCCAGATTTTATAGTGTTTGTGCAGGCACCCCCTGGCCACAAATATGGGCTGCTCCAGGCCCATGCAAAAATCAAGGCCATTTTTCCAGACCGCAACTGATGGAGCTCCCGTTGCCTTCCAAACTTGTACAATATCTCGCTTTGCTAAGGTAAGCCCCAACAACAAGAGGTGTCTTTTATATATGTTGCCCCCCACCCCCTCCATCACATGTAATAGTGTCAACTGTGGTGTGCAGGTGAGCACCCAGCGCAGAACCTCCGAGAAGCACGCAAATACCCCCCTCTAATGATGTACAGTGCCATATCGTGTGAATAAATGTGCCTTCCGCCTGATCACAGTGCAAACATACCGGTGAGGAGATCATCCCCGCCCGCCTTAAGCGCGTTCTAGTAAAGTAGACCCTGTGGAGGTACTTAAATTGGACTGGGCGAAGTCACATTGCGATAGCCGCCCCATGCGGGCACGCCAGGGCTTCCACCCAGTCCTCTTCTTCCAACTCGCCAACATCAGCCTCCCAATCCCCTGGAGCTTCTGAATTGTGGAGGAGCAATGGATCACCATGGTTTGGTATATACGCGATATCTTGTTTTCTCCTAAGGCCTCCTTAAAGAGTTTGGCCTCAATAGGGCTGAACTCTGGAATGCTCTCCAGGCCCTGCAGACTAGGGGTAAGCGCGTGCCGCAGCTGCATATACTTATAGAACTGTGTCAGATGCAATTGATACTCCTCCTGAAGGTCCCGAAAGGATTTAAGAGTTGTATCGGCCACTACATCACCCAGTGTGGATATGCCGATGGCATCCCACCCTCTAAGTCCAGGTAGAACCGCCTACTGGGGCAGCCGCCCATTGTTCCGTAAGGGGGTTTCCCGTGTCAAAACACCCCACCAACCCATGCGCCGGAGCGCCTGTTTCCAAATCATGAACACCACCCTAGTAGCCGGCGGCAGTGCGTTACGCAACCTAGCCGAGTACAGTATTGTGTGCAGCGTGTGTTGACCCTATTAGACAACGCTCCAGCACGTAAGCTGGGTCCCCTCTGTTGCTGTACCACCAGTCGTTGAGGACCAGCAGGTGCGAAGCCTGATAGTACGAGAGGAGGTCCGATGAAGCCAATCCCCAACTGTAAGTAGAGAGGAAGCAAGTATGCACTGCCTCCGCACCCTCCCATAGGAACTGCCCTAACACAGAGTTTACCATTCGGAACCATCGAGCTGGGATCGGATATGGGTGGTTCTGTATTTGATATAGAAGGTGGGGAAACGCCACCATTTTAAAAATTGCCGATCTATCGAACAGCGTCAAGGGCATGCGAGACCAGCACTTAATATCTACCTGCACCCTCTTCCACACTGGTGCCACTTTACGCTCCCAGGCCACTGTTGGTACTTCCGAGCGCACCACCCCAGTTACATCAATCCCCCAGCCGCCGACTGGACCTTGGATGTCCACGATCCCACCCCCGTCTGCCCACCCAGGACCTATAGTGTAGATTTGCAGGGATTCGTGTAGAGACCCAACGTCTCCCCAAAGATCTGCATAATACGCAGCAGCCGTGGACCTGTTCTATCTAGGGCCGTTAAAAAGAAGAGAACAACATCAGCGTATAGCGCTATTCTATCGGAGAGACCCATGGCCCTCTCAAACCCATGCACCTGAGCATCTATGCGGACCCAAGCCGCCAGGGGCTCCATAGCTAGATCAAATGGATACGGCGACAGGGGGCAGCCCTGACGCGTGCTCCTCCGAATCTCAAAGGCAGAGGAGACCGCGCCCGCAACCCTGACCGTTGCTGTTAGGCCAGTGTATAACAATTTTATGTATGAAAGGAATCGCGGGCCCAGGTTGAGTTTAGGCCTCAGGGCAAACAGGTAAACCCAGCTCAGAGAATCGAACGCCCTATCCATGTCAGCTAAAAGTAAAGCTGCTGGTTCCCCTAGTTGCCGGATCGCCGCAACTGCCACCTGCACCCTTCTGATGTTATGTCGAGTAGCCCTCTGGGGCATAAATCCCGCATGGTTGGGGTGGATCAAGGAAGCTATGTGTGGCAACAGCCGATTGGCCAACGACTTTGCCAAAACCTTGGCTTCCACATTTAAAAGGGAAATGGGGCAGTAGGACGCGTGGCTCTCCGGTGGGCGCCCGGGTTTATGGAACACCACTACCTCCGCATGTCTCCAGTCCAGAGGAAGCACCCCCTTGTCCCAGTTAACCTCCACCACAGCCCTGTAATGTCGGGCCAGCTGCAAGTTGTAGCAACAGAAAAACTCGCTCGGGAACCCGTTTGGTCCATGCGCCTTCCCTTAACTCAGTTCCCCCAAAGCCGCCCCCAGTTCCTCCTCCGATAGGGACTGTAAGCGGGATAGAGGAACGCGCAGATACTGGTAAAGGTTTTAAACAGGCCTTCATTGGTTTCTTCCGTCTGAGGCTTTGTCTATAGTATGGTAACATGGCTTTGGGGTCTTTGTCTGGGGTTGCCTGTCCTCTCAAAAAGGATCTTCCTTTCTTCTTCCACTCCAGGGTGATCCTGAGTCAGCCGCCGGTCCGGAAAGCAAGTAAAATAAAAGAAAAGGACTTGGTTTCAGTCGGTTGACTTGCGCAGTCAATACTAGGGAAGGGGAGTGAGGGAGCACACAGTGCACAAACTAGTCAAAACAAAACAAGCAACTGGTAACGGTTGTCGCGTGCCAAAAAGTGCTCAGGGGAAGGGGTGGTGAGTGGGTATTGCCGGAGTGAGTTTTACGGGAATTTGAATCCCTTCCTCCCTGCCCACCCCGAGACTTGCGGCCGTACCTGGGTGAGCCACACCTCTCCTGACGAGTGGCTGGGCGATACGTGGTAACATTGGCCTCCTGGCTCTGCCGTCTGGTGCAGGGTTCCGTCTCTTCCGGATTCCTTCGTCGGACCTTCATCGGCTCGTCCCGCAGCTTCTCCGCACTCTCCTGCTCTTGCTCGCGTCGGGTCCGCCTCCTCCTCCGTTCTTCCGGGTTTTGGAGCCTCTCAAACCATGACGTCCCAGTGGGCGGGGTCTTCCGAGAACTCAGCCCAATTAAAGTAACACGGTCCCGATTCCTCTGGCGGTCGAAAGAGGGTTGTTCCTGCTGTGTTTCGGGTTGCTGTGAGGAAAGAGGTAAGACCGGCATAGTCCTGTCAATTAAGTCGGTGTTTTCTAAGGTCCCGGACTGGCCGCTCCTGGGACATACCACCCCCACTGGATTCTCCCGATTGGGGAGAGGAAACCGAGAAAGGTAGACCGCATTGGCATTATTTGTTCCCTTCCGATGGCATACAGTGAACGAAAAGGGTTGCAATGATCAGAACCATCTCATGACCCGTGGATTCGGGGAGATGTTCTGGCTCATCCACTTAATGGGGGTGTGATCTGAATAGAGCGTAAAAGTATGACCTTCCAAATAATATCTTAGCTTGTCCACTGGCCACTTTATCACGAGAAACTCCTTCTCAATGGTTGGGTATTTTAACTACCGAGGAAATAATTTCCTACTTATGTAAAGTATAGGGTGTTCCACCCCCTCAGGAGTTAGCTGGCAAAGGACCGACCCCATCCCGTACTCGGATGCATCCGTGTGTAGCAGGAAGGGACGTGTAAAGTCGGGAGGTGTTAATACCGGACTGCTGGTGATGGCTCGGTTGAGTGTATTAAACGCATTCCACATGGCAGGGGTAGGGGAGTGGTAGGTTGTATTTTTGGACTCTTTTTTTTTTTTTTTTTTTTTTTTTTTTAGGGCGTCTGTTAGAGGGGCTGCTATTTCTGAGAAAGCCGGGATGAATCGGCGATAACAGCCAATAAGACCTAGGAAGGACCTCATTTCTTTGTTGTTCTGGGGAAAGGGTGTTTCAGCAATTACTCGTACCTTCTTTATTTGGGTTTCAATGACGCCATGTCCCAGATATTTCATCTTCTGATAGCCAATGCGTGATTTTTTTGAGTTGATGTGTCGGCCAGCTTTTTCCAAGGAACCGAGGACGGTTTGAAGGTGCTTCATATGACTCTCCCAAGGTGGACTGAAGATTATGATGTCATCTATATATGCTGAACTAAACGATTGGTGTTCCCGTAGTACCTCGTTCATAAGGCGCTGAAACGTTGCAGGTGCCCCGTGCAGGCCGAAGGGGTGTACGTTGAACTCATGGAGCCCGTCGGGTGTTACAAAGGCTGTCTTTTTCCTGTCCTCTTCTCTTGAAAGGCACTTGCCAGTAGCCTTTCGTCAAGTCTAATGTGCTGATATATTGGGCTTCTCCAAGTTTCTCTATGAGCTCATCGATGTGGGTTATCGGGTAAGCATCAAAAGCGGAGATATGGTTCAGGGCCCTAAAGTCCATACAAAACCTGGTGCTACCATCGGGTTTAGGAACCATCCCTATTGGCGAGGACCATTCGCTCCTGGATGGTCTGATCATCCCCCAGACGCAACATCTCCTGTACCTCTCTACGTACATCCGCTCTTTTGGCAGCTGGTATCCGATGTGGCTTCTGATTTACCACAGCCCCGTCGGTGTTTCTATTCGATGTTCCACTACATTGGTTTTCCCTGGCAGATCGGAGAATAAGGGGGAAAAAGGGCACAGGGTGGTCTGTATATCTTCTTGTTCTTCTTTTCTTAGCTCCTCATTGATAACCAACATCTCTAGCGTTGACGTACAGGAAGGCTTTGTGGGTACGACAAGAGGAGAGCTCGTGGGTATAGGGGAACAGGGGGTATATCCTGAGCTCCAAGACAAGTATTGTAGTCCATCAGTTCAATTCAATAAAACGATTAGTCATCATTTCATCTTGATTTATTTCAGTCTTCTTCAAACGAACACACACTAGCCGCCAACACGTGTTTCGTCTTGGTGTGGTAACCAAACGACTTCTTCACGGCTAAAAAATTACAATACACATGATCACAGAGGTGTAAATCCAAAACAAATTATTAATTTGAGTAAAACTCAAACTTACTGGAAATAAATGTTACATGTAAAACCACAGTACCCATAAAAAATTCACAGCAACAGAGTGGCCTGGGTATGACGTCAAAATATTAGTCAATCATATTGTGACCTCACCCCCTAGTTGTTAACACGGTCAATACACCTATAAGGCATCAGCAGTAACAGTGTTATCGTAATTTACAAAATCGTAATACCTCAAAATTGGATCAAACATCCTATCTTCTAAGAGGTAATACCATTATAATTGCCAGTTAGAGTATTGGACCACTGAAGTGTAAAACAAGGTGAGAGGACTAGAAATACTAAATCACGTGACCGAAACGGCATGCAAAGATTAGTGATGTAATAAGTAAACCACAAACGTGAGTATGTAAGCATGATACCATCGACCCATACATTTTATAAAGAAACAGGTCAGACATTCAATTATAGAATCAGAAGTGCTAAATGTGCAAATAGTGATCCGAACCACATAGAGAAGTGAAACAGAACCAATTAAAGATGGAGTAATAAGAAAAACTCAAAAACGAAGGGCTCACCCAAGGCTAGATTCAGTATGTCAAGATGCATAAACAGTGGGCCTTCATGAATACACACCAAAGACACCAGAGCAGACTGGGGCAGAGAAAATGCAAAAACGGAAATCTAAATTGTATCTTTCCTCACATATTGTGCAAAATAGTACACAACATGAACTATTCAATTACCAATGAAAACCATATCTAATCCGTACAAGCGTTAAAGACTCACTGTTAATGTATAAATTCCAATTATAGTACAAGGATTCAGTATTCTTTCAATTTGTGATGTCGGTCTCCAATCTTCCAATATTCTCAAATATCAAACACCAGCCTTGTCGTGTGAAGGCGTTCCATAATAAAACCAATATTACAAGCGTCCTATAAAAACACAACATATGGTGATCACATATAGTTGTCCGTATTTCATGATCCTCAAATCACCCCAAAGTAACTATACAGAAATAAAAAAGAAACACGCCCGAGACAGTGGGCATATTGGGACACCCATGATTACGATATTAACTTTCAATATAAAAATGTAAATAATACACCCTTAGTGCAAGCTATTACTACGGGGCAACCAATTATGCATAAGGTGCAAGATAGATTAAATTCTCAGTTAAGTGAGCCGCGGGGTAAGCAATATTAAAAATATAACTCCCCTCCGAGTACGGGGAAGGCAAATTACAACTTTTCGGGTATCGGCGGTTTGCATCCGCACCATATTGAATTACTCTTTAAAAGCAGGTTTACATGGTAATAAACATAAAAGATGGACTAACGGAGTCCTCGAAGGTTGGTCAAGGCATGTATAGTTAATGTAGCAACCATCTTGTAGTATGGGTGCTGAAGCCAATATCCGTATCAGTGTATCTTTGTTATATCATTTTAAGTCTATATTTAATTGATAATTGACTGAAAATAAACAGTTAGATTAAGATAAAATCGTAACATGATCACCAGTTCCTATTTCTGTCTGAGACTACAAAGATCACATACTCGCTAGAAGTTTAAAGTGCACAGGAATAATACTACTACTGCGCTTCAAAACCCCACGGATAGTATCCCAGTCGCTCATGATTAAATTCTAAACGCCTCGACAAATCCCGATGTATCCTATCAACTCATAAAGGTTGACAGTGATTCAAAGTTCTAAATTCAGTCTAGAATTCTATCATAATATACCGGTCGCATTATGCTGCAAGATACCTAGCGTTGTAAGAATATAAGTTGGAAGGGAAAGCAAAAGAGAAGAGTAGCCAAAAGTGTATATGTTGTCGATATATAGCTAGATCAAAGCACAAAAGGAAGAGTAGAAATCCCAACAGTGTTACCCCCCACCTGTGAGAGGACATTGAGAACATTTTGTTAATTTAAGCTATTACACAAAACAAATTTACATAAGAGTACGGAATCCATAGATTTTTAACTGGCAAGATATAATTTTCAAGCATGTTTCTTGTCTTGTACATCATAGCATTAAACATATTTGTTTATAGGTAATACAATCGCTCAGATTCTGAGTCCTTTCAATTTTCCAAGCTATATATTCTAAGTTTATTCATAATAGTCAAACTTTAGAAGTATTCACTACTTGGTAACCATAAACTCTATCCGTTAATGGACAGTAGATATCAAGATGACATTCATACGATTACTGCAGATAAAATAGAGTTCATATTTGTATCCAAAAAGAGATTTCCTTAAATTATCATCACATGTTCATAGTTAGATGTAAACAAGTGAAAGTGGGTGGTGTGGCACTCTGTTTTTTAATTCTAGTTCAATTCAATCCTAGAATGACTCAGGTGCTGACCGGTTTGCTCCCTCTGACCGTTGGGGAGTTAGATGTAAAACATCCTAGTGATTGATCAGGCTAGAAAGGTATTGCATTTCATCATCAAAATTTAAACCCCTCTCCACCGCATGAACCCGCATGATCCAGCGTGCTTCCTGTTGCCTCAATTTCAATTCACGGTTCCCACGCCTGTCATCCCTAGAAACTGTTTTTATACCATGAAATGACATTGTTAAATGGTCAGTCTGAGACGTACAATTTAAAGCATGTGCTGCTATAGGAACTTTGTCATCCCTATTTTTGAGAGCTCTAAAATGTTCAGCAACCCTGTCCTTAAGTCTCCTGATGTTACTTCCTATGTAAACCTTATTACATTTGCATAGGATGGCATAAATAATATAGGTGGTGTTACAATCTATGTGTGTCCTGATGTGGTAGGTCCCAGAATCATTATACTCAAAAGAACTGGTGCCATGAAGGGACAGTCTGCACATACTACAATTACCACATCTGAAGGAACCCTTATTTAAGGTATTCAGCCATGATGGTTTGCGATTGATCTTGGGGTAAATAGGACTGATCATATTTCTAATTGTTACACCCCTACGGTAGGTAATCGATGGGTGGGATAGTATATGTTCTTTTAAGGAGAGATCCGAGGTAAGCATGAACCAATATTTCTTTAGAATCTGATAAATCTGTGTAGACCAAATATTATAGCCTGTGATAAGTCTTATTGGATTCTTTGGTTCAGTAGACTTGGATTTATGTTGAAGCGTATCAGTTCTTTTTAGTTTCAAGGCTCTGTTTTTAGCCCTATGTACCACATGTCTGTAACCTCTTGACAAAAATCTACTCTCAATGTCAGAAGCACATATCAAAAATTCAGTATCCTCGCTACAGTTACGTTGCGCTCTGTAAAGTTCACCGTAGGGGATTGCATTGATTTGAGATTTCGGATGTGAGCTGCTGCCATGTAGCACAGCGTTACAGGAGGTCTCCTTCCTGAATAGTTTGCTACATAATCTGCCATCATGTACATATAATGTTAAGTCAAGAAATGCTATTTCCGTTCTACTGTAATTGATGGTAGAAGGTCATATTATATGTGTTACTGTTCATATATGAGAAAAAGTCCAAGAGTTGTGTTTCGCTACCGGTCCAAATAAACAGGAGATCGTCAATATACCTTCCATAGTAATTAATGTATGGATGCCAGCGGGAACCACCTGGGCCCCAGATATGCACCGTCTCCATCCACCCCATATAGAGGCAGGCAAAAGACGGCGCAAATCTGGAACCCATGGCTACCCCGCATTTCTGGCGATACCATCTGTCATTAAAGAGGAAAACATTGTTATCAAGAATGAGTTTAGACATTGCCAACAACATGTTTGTATGATCTTAAAGTTCCACTGGTCTTCTGTATAGGAAATACTCTAGTCCTAGAATACCCTCATGTCCAATGTTGGTAAATAATTGTCAGATATCCATAGTGACCAGAATCATTTCTGATTCCCAGTTGAAATCATGTAGGATGTTTAGAACATCCTTTGTGTCTCTAATGTAAGACGCCAAACCCACTACATAAGGCTGTAAATAAATATCCACGAACTCTGCCAATTTTTCGGTTGGCCCTCCTACACCTGATACTATAGGCCTCCCAGGGGGACAGGTAGCATCTTTGTGCACCTTCAGTAGGGTGTAAAGGCATGGATAACGTGGATGAACTAATGTGAGATATTTATATTCATCATCAGTTAAAATAGTTTCATGGTGGCATTGTTTCAAATAGTCATTGATTTTCGTTATAAAGGAAAAGATTGGATTAAATGGTAATTCAGCATACCAGACTTCGTTGTTTAGTTGACTGAGAATCTCCTGATCGTATTTAGACTTATCCATAACGACAACATTTCCTCCCTTGTCAGCCTCTTTGACTACAAGGGAGGAATCCTCTGTCAGTGCTTTAAGTGCCGATGTTTCACGTGAGGTCAGGTTATTAACATGTGGTGTTAATTTTGATTTCTTAATCTTACCCTCTATTAAATTGAGTTCTTGAATAATGATTTTAGGCAACACATCTATATTATTGCTACTAGCTAGATGTGGAGTGCATTTAGATTTACTTTTCAGTCCACTATCTTCGCAAAAATTTGTACAATAGTCTAGTTCTTGCAAGACCTGTTGTAGCGTACCAGGATCGTTCTCATTCTCTGTAATGGAGAGTAATAATTTTGTTGCTTGAACATCATGAATAGTCACATCCCCACATACTTTTTTAGAAGATTGATTTCTATCAACACCATTTGCTGCAAAAAACTTTTTTTATTTTAATTGTCTGATGAACTTATAGACATCGATCTTGACATCAATTACATCACATTTACCCGTAGGGCAGAAATTCAAACCTTTTTTAAGTGCTGACATAGTATCTTGAGGGAGATCCCTATTTGATAAGTTAATTATCTGGATATCATTGGTGGTATTCATCTCCCCTGGTTCGCCTTCCAAGATCTGGTCTGATACTGTGTTCTTTCGCTTGCATTTGCGGCCGCCCCTTTTACCTCTCTTGGACCTGCAGTTCCTTCCCCCCCCCCTTTGATCCCGCTGTCTCGAATCGCCAATCCTAATGCGTTGTACCTCCTTTAAAAAAGAGGAAGAAGAGGATATGCCCCCAGCCGTTGGATCTTTACTTGCATTGCTTGCCCCTTCATCTTCACTAACAGATATATTGCTGGATGAAACAGTATTGAGACTGCTGGTTGATGACATCTTTTTATCCTTGCTAAGTGTATCGCTGTTGACCAGTGCATCGAATCGCTTAGCAAAGGTAATGAATGAATGACTACTCATTTATATAGCGCGTGGTTACCCGGAGGCATCCCAGCCCTGCAGTGGTCCCATTCATCCCGCGAGAGATTACAGAAATAGGAAGGTTTTTAGCATTTTCCTAAACCTAGGATGGTTCTCCGCCATCCGATTAGGGTCCGGCAGGTTGTTCCAAAGTTTGGCTGACTGGACAGAAAAACGTCTGCCACCCATGCGGCTTCTCCTTATTCGTGGGACTGCCAGAAAGTTCTTACTGCTAGATCTAAGGGTCCTATTGGTTTGGTAAGGGCGAAACATAGGTTGAGTTAGACCAGGTCCTGTCTTAGTCAAGGCTTTATGGACTATCGTCATAGCCTTAAATTCGACCCTTTGTTGTATTGGCAACCAATGGAGTTGCCGAAGAGCTGGTTTGGCAGAAGTTCTACGTGATATCTTTAAAAGCATCCGGGCTGCACAATTCAGTACAGTCTGTAGAACCCTGAGTGTCCCTAATGGTGCCCCTAAATATACTGCGTTTGCATAGTCCAGGCGCGTTAAGATTAGGGCCTGGACTAATATCCGCCTTGCTTCGAACGGAAGCAGTCCAATGATTTTTCTAAGAGATCTCATCAGGGCATAGCAGGTTGCTGCTACCTTCTGAGCTTGCACCAAAAAGTTAAGTGCTGGGTCCAACCAAACCCCTAGACTTTTGATTTTCTTTTTGGGGGAAGGGGGATGACCCAAAATAGTAGGCCACCATCCGTCCACCGCGGAGGGAGCATCATGCCCAAGATCATGATAAAAACCCTGCCTGTGGTGTAGTCAAGTTCGTCACGTTTAATTTTACCTGCTTTTGGAGGAGGAGCTACGCAACAACCAAGATGGCCGCATAGGCTCCCGGCTCCGCCGACCTCCGTCTGCTGCTTGATGATCCTGCCAGATATCCTGATTTTACGCCCGAACCCCGTGTGGATGAACTGTTGCTGAATCTGACGGTGCGGTCCCGAGAATTTTATCGCCCAGATTGTGGAGTTGTCGTGTTTAAGATCTCGACCTAACCCAGCTTCTGAGCCAGGGCCTAGAGTACTTGCCCAGCCGGGTTGCAGTTGAAAAACATCGGCCATGGGACTCAGACAGGTCTCTTGCAGTGGAGGTTATCCTGGCCTGTTCTTGGTGGCGAGCGTCTGGTCGGTTTTATACAGAGTGGTGATAGGCTTTGTCTGTGGCTGTGGGGGGAGTCCCCGTCCCCGGCGACCCGGTCGCCACCCCCCGGGTCTGCTGGGCCGGGGCCCTTGCTCGCAGTGGCGTACTGCTGGCCGATGGTGCGCCCTCCGTTGCCGTCCGCTCTGCTCTTTCCTCTTCTCCCGGAGAGACCCGGCTCTTTGAGGAACCCGCCCATGCTTGGAACCGAGCGAATGGAGGCGGATCGGACGAACTGTGCGCCGTCTTTGAGGACCGCGGTGGCCGCCATCGGGGCACTTCAATTGCATCTGGAGACCAATATCCATAAAATGATCGCTGGTGACATCGTAACTGGGCGACCGAGCCTGGGCTCTGTTCTACTGCATGACTTTCAACAAACTGATTCTCCCACAATGCCCGTAGTAAAGGAGGATGGAGACCCCGTGCGTGATAAAGTTTTGACGCCATTGACCTGTTTACAGAATACTTGCGGAATTGTTTCTCTGGGGGTATCGCTGCATGTACCATCGTAGCCGATTATTGTGGAGCTACCTGGTTCTTCACTCCTTGAGACTACGACTAGTAAAAACCTAAAGTCACTACCGTCCCTTCCCGCCCTTGTAGTTCTTTTACATCTACGGAGGAAAGGATATCTGGACTGCATGTTGGTGAGGGAGATCTTACCGGTGGGAGATGCTCGCAGAGACTCGATGTGTTCGACTGGTCTCATATTAATCTTAATTGAACTTCCTATGAACTTTGACTCTCCTGGGGCAGTGATGGTGTTACCGGACAGTCCGCATGAAAGATCGGAGAGGTCAAGGATGAGACTGTTGGTCTGGGTCTGATTTCGGGGCTTTAGAATATAAGGGATTCGCTAACGTAATGCTTGCGGGAGGTTGGGCAGTGTTCAACGTCTCCCCTGTCTGGCATAATATTTTTGAGTACTCTGTGGTCTTAGGACAGGGGTTGTTCGTTTCAGGTGGGGGGGAAAGGTGACCGGGAGTTTGTATGACATTCTCCTCCTCCATTCTTCTTTTACTTTTTGTAGTTTAGTTAGTCGGGGTGACAGGCACGCTGCTAGTTGGGGTTAGGCGAAAGCCACATGCAGGGGTGCATGGTGGGGGGATGGGTCTATAGTTTTGTTAGTTAGTTTAGTTTTTATGGTTTCTTTATCTCACGCTTTCCTTTCGCTCTCCTTTCATAACGTTGGGGTATTATCCTGATCTCGTATGTATTCCAGTATCTGGTAACCGTAATTCTTTTTCTAGCCTGGCGTAAATGGGTGGGCGGGGTCTGTGTGCGGGCGACTGCATTCGGTTATTGATTGCTTTGTCGTACATCCTTTTTTGTGCTTGCTAGCGCAGGCGTCTCGGTCGTTCCCTTTAAATTGATTTGTGATTATTCTATTTTTGTACCTGCTCGCTTTATTATAGTGTTTAAATGTACGGCACCAGATATGTCTGTTTCTTTTTCCTTGCTTTTTAGGTTGGGGGGGGGGGGTTAAACATACAATGAAACCTTCGTCTTATCCTGTAACGTGTTGTGAGTTCAATACAATGTTTATCCTGATTTTCTGCCGGACCTCAGGGTTGTCGGCTGAAGAGCTGTGTCATTTGATAATATAGTGGGTCTTATTCTTGTGTTGCGGCCGGCCCCTGCGGTTGTTGGCCTGTGCTTGTAATTTTATTGAACTGCTTAATGTCTTCCTCATATTTGTCTAAAATCTGATTCAGAATTTCATAATTCTTTTTGGTCCCTTCCACCTTCTGTAAATCTGCTTTCTCCTTTTCCAAACTGTTGACCTCCTGAATGGTCTTGGTAACTTTTCTTTCAGAATTTTCTATAAGTAAATTCATCGCCCTCATAGAATTATCTGTTAGTTCTTTTTCCCAAATTAGAAGAAGATCCTCCTCCAGATCACCGAACGTGGGAAAAAGTTGCGAGCGGAGCCCACGTGTAATTCTATCTAGTCTTTGGTATTCCTTAAGTGTAGCTCCGGCCCACCATTTACTAATCTCTTGTTTCTTCAGGCGTTCCAATCTTATGAATTTGGATTTTAACCCATCATTTAATTTGGTTGTGCCTTGGGCCACGGCTTTGTTAACCGAAGCGCCAGCATTTAGACTTTTAAACAAATCATCAGCCACTTTGTTGCGGTCGTTTCTAGAACACATCTTGAATAATAATTGGCACAATTGCCAGTAACTCCCCTGCTGCACACTCAAATTTGAACAACAGAAAAGACAGGTGAGTAAGTGTTAATTGCGGTGGGAAGAAACAAAGGTAAACCTTAAAAATTTGTTGACCTCTAAGGATAAGATCCTGGTCACCCTCCACGGATCAAACACTGTGATTCAAGATGAAACACAGATGTAAAACAGAAAAACAAGGGGTATATCCTGAGCTCCAATACAAGTATTATAGTCCATCAGTTCAATTCAATAAGACGATTAGTCATCATTTCATCTTGATTTATTTCAGTCTTCTTCAAACGAACACACACTAGCCGCCAACACGTGTTTCGTCTTGGTGTGATAACCAAACGACTTCTTCAGGGCTAAAAAATTACTATACACATGATCACAGAGGTGTAAATCCAAAACAAATTATTAATTTGAGTAAAACTCAAACTTACAAAAGATAAATGTTACATGTAAAACCACAGTACCCATAAAAAATTCTCAGCAACACAGAGTAGCCTGGGTATGGAGTCAAAATATTAGTCAATCATATTGTGACCTCACCCCCTAGTTTTTAACACGGTCAATACACCTATAAGGCATCAGCTCTAACAGTGTTATCGTAATTTACAAAATCGTAACACCTCAAATTTGGATCAAACATCCTATCTTGAATGTCTGACCTGTTTCTTTATAAAATGTATGGGTCGATGGTATCATGCTTATATACTCACGTTTGTGGTTTACTTATTACATCACTAATCTTTGCATGCCGTTTCGGTCACGTGATTTAGTATTTTTAGTCCTCTCACCTTGTTTTACACTCCGGTGGTCCAATAATCTAACTGTCAATTGTAAAGGTATTCCCTCTTTGAAGATAGGATGTTTGATCCAATTTTGAGGTATTCAGATTTTGTAAATTACGATAACACTGTTACTGCTGATGCCTTATAGGTGTATTGACCGTGTTAACAACTAGGGCGTGAGGTGACAATATGATTGAGTAATACTTTGACTCCATACCCAGGCCACTCTGTGTTGCTGTGAATTTTTTATGGGTACTGTGGTTTTACATGTAACATTTATCTTCAGTAAGTTTGAGTTTTACTCAAATTAATAATTTGTTTTGGATTTGCACCTCTGTGATCATGTGTATTGTAATTTTTTAGCCCTGAAGAAGTCGTTGGTTACCACACCAAGACGAAACACGTGTTGGCGGCTAGTGTGTGTTCGTTTGAAGAAGACTGAAATAAATCAAGATGAAATAATCGTCTTATTGAATTGAACTGATGGACTATAATACTTGTCTTGCAGCTCAGGATATACCCCTTGTTTTTCTGTTTTACATCTGTGTTTCATCTTGAATCACAGTGTTTGATCCGTGGAGGGTGACCAGGATCTTATCCTTAGAGCTCAACACATTTTTAAGGTTTACCTGTGTTTCTTCCCAGCGCAATTAACACTCACTCACCTGTCTTTTCTGTTGCTCTTGGGTATAGGACTTATCCACTTTTTCAAAGAGTTGATGTGATAGATTTGGTTTTTCTGGGTGGAGAGCTGGATTTTATAGCTTGTCTTTCCCACTGTTCCAGTCACCTTGTAGGGTCCCATCCATTCTGATTGGAATTTTTTTGTACTGGAGGGAAGTACGACTAGAGGAAGATGTTGTCAGGTGGCCCGCTGGCGACACCCGATCACCTGATGGCGGTGTCAATGCCCCCTTGTCGGCAGTACTGGCTATAATAGGCCCTCCTTTTGTTGGTCCGAGGAAGGCTGTTTTGCCGGAATTGATATGCTGGGGCCTTGCATTGTGCCCTTTTTGCAATCCTTCTATCAGAGAGAATACTATTTCAGAAAGAGCTGACCGTTTATCGATGATAGGCCCACAGCCCACAGCTAGTAAGACTAGCCCACAGATAGTAAGACTAGAGCCCAATCCCCCACTTCTAGTTTCCTCCATCGTTTCCCTTTGTCGTAGATGTTCTTTTGTTTCTCTTGGTTTTTCGCCAAGCTGGAGTAGGCCAGTTCTCTTATCTTACTTGGTTGGTTTTTTAAGGATTGGCTGTATTCCAAGACCGTGCGGTCTTCTCCGGCTTCTTCGGTTTCCCAGGCCTCTTTAGTCATCTCAAGGAGTGTTCTTGGTTGCAGGCCATACAATAATTCAAATGATGAACACCCGAGACTGTTTTGGGTTTGTCCCCTGATGACATAAAGGGCTAAGGGTAGTATGCGGTCCCACTCTGTCCCGTTTACTGATAGCATCTTCCTGAGATGAACGTGAGAGTGCCGTTGTAGCGCTCAACAAGTCCGTCAGTTTGCGGGTGATATGCTGATGTTTTAATGTGACGGAGGTCTAGCATCTTACAAACTTCCCGCATCAACCGGGAGACGAAGGGTGTTCCCTGGTCAGTTAGGATTTCCTGCAGGAACCCTACCCGGGAGAATAGTTCGATCAACTTCTCAGCTATGACTCAGGATGTTGGGGTTTTCAGGAGGAAGGCTTCGGGGAACCGGGTGGCATAATCTACGATGACCAATGCGTACAGGTTACCCCTCTGGGTTCTAGGTAGGGGCCCTATCAAGTCCATTCCCACCCTTTCAAATGGGGTGCCTATTATTGGATGGGGTTGTAGGGGAACGGCGGGTGGACGGTGTGCATGTCGTTGACAGACATTACAGGATTGGCAATGGGTCTTGATGTCCTTATAAATACCAGGCCAGTAAAAATGTTTAAATATGTTCTGGGTTGTTTTTTCGCTCCCTATGTGTCTGGCCAATAAATGTGTATGTGCATAAAACATGATCTGTTCTCTGAAACAGACTGGTATGAGAAGCTGATGGGGGGGCCTCCTTGTCTGTATAGGAGCCCTTCTTTAATAAGAAAACGGGGAAATTTGGGGTGTGACATGAGCCTGTTCCCACGCATTGAAGAGAGAGTTGTTGTTAGCCTGCGCAAACTTAAAGCTTCTATCAGTGGCCCAGCGTTAAGGGGAAAGCAAAGCTGGTACAGAGGGGGAGATGAGGATTTTCTTGCGGTTTTGGTGCGCAGTTAGTTGGAGGGTGTTAGTGAACAAACCTATGAAGTTGGGGTTGTTTGTCCCTATTATTTCCTCAGGGAGAGTCTCAAGTACCCCCACCTTCACAGTATTGATTGTTTCCTCGTCGACTATGTCTTCATCGACGACGTCGTCGGCACACTCTCCGTCGACACTGTCGTCGACGACCCCTTCTTCGACGGACCTTTCGTCGTCGACCTTCCCACTGACGAGCCCGTCGACGGGACCAATTGGATTTTGGGCTTCATTTTCGTCGTCGACGGAGCCACCGTCGACGAAGTCTTTGTCGTAGAGGACTTGGAACTCCTCTCTGAAGAATGTGAGGAGGGTTTTTTGAAGGCTGGGTCTGTCTTCTCACCCTTAGGAGGCGAAACCAGTTCTGCCTTATCCGTCCCACTGTGGTGGGGGGGGGACTTCCTGAACCCCGGCCATCAGACTCTCTGGGGGTCTTCTTTGAAGCCTTTGAGGGGCGCCCAACAGAGGAAGATGGGGAACCTCTACCCCTTTTCACTGACCTTTTTGAGGAAGCAAATGAAGAAGATTCCTCCTCATCACTGGAAACTCCATGTTTCCTTTCCTTCTGCTTCTGCAGCCATCTAAGCAGTCTTCCAGCACGATCTCTCAAGGTCTTGGTGGAGAGAGCGTGGCAAATCTTGCAGTCCTCTGCCTTGTGATCTGGATAAAGGCAGTAGATGCAATCCTTATGTTTGTCCTCCACAAACAGCCTTTTCTTTCCACAGGTGGAACAGGGCTTGAAAAGGGCTTTCTTTTTCTCAACCACAGACATCTTGAAGAAAAAGAGTTTTCTGAAGTAATCAGAAGAAATTCCTGAAGAAATAACTGTAGAAATCTACTAGAAAGAGATGAAAATAGAGCAGAGCTCAATGGAGACTCCCTAGCACAACGTGCGGTAGAAAATCTGAGGCTCTGAGGTTCCTTCAGGAAGGTTCCAGGGGTGAGGCTCTTCTGATTGGCTGATGCCTAGAGTTTGGTCTCTTTTACAAAAAGAGGCTGATATGCTACAAAAGGGAATGAGGCCTAGGCCTTTCCTTTCTCTTTTGTACCTACTACTATGGTATTTTTTATTACCGAGACTTCCATTCCGACGACGGGGAATGATACAAAGCATGGGAATCTATGAAAGTTACCAATACTGGGGAACCAAAGTTACAGGTAAGTAACTTGTTTTCGTACCCCCACCTTCACAGTATAGGCCCTTGCCCAGTCATGTCTAGAGTAATGTGGGCTACGGGATACTCTTATATCCCCATGGACACACTTAATATACACCCATGTATTGGGGAGGATCTGGTTTGCCCTGACGAATACCTCTTTTATGACAGTGTTTGCAGCCTGAATCCAGCAGCGCCCTAACTTCTTCCCCGTTTACCCTTACGCTCACATGATATTCTCCTCCCAGTTCTGCTGAGTATAGAACAGTCTTAGGGAGATATCCCACTTCCATGGGCTCTTCCGGCGTCTTTCTTTGAGGGCATAGTTGGGCGATGTGGCCCCATGTTCCACATACAAAACATTGTGGCCCCCTGAAGCTGGGTATCTCTGGTTTATGAGGACGGGGCTGGTACGACTCTCTGCTCGGTCTGGGTTTCTTTTCCGTTCTAGGTGCGACTCCTCTGGTGGGTTTGTCTGGTTCGGAAGGGGGTAACTGTGGTTGAGCTCTCGCGAATGTTACCGCCATCTCTACTGCTTGTTCTGTTAGGCCGGGATGCTGCCGCAGCCATTTCTGGGTGTTGTTTGGTAGTGCCTCCAAGAACTGCTCCAAATAGATTGTGTCCATTATCTCTTCCTTGGAGAACCCTGTCGGGGTGAGCCATTTGTTAGCCGCCCATCAGGAAACAAGACAGACTAGCCTCCATGCCATTAGTGTGAGAAGTTGGCCTGATATGCAGTGCTCACTATTCTAGTGATCACTATGTATCAGTCCAAACGACCCTTATTGATGATTGGCTGTAGGTCAACCTTTTAGACCAGCTATCCTAGTAGCATGGACAAGAGCAGTCTTTAGGCTAAACTCTAGAGGGCATGTTAAGCCAGCTGTTATACCATCACATATACCCCTTGAACACCAAGTGAAAGGACACCACACAAGTTGTTATGAAAATAAAAGGATATTTATTTAGAACACAACAGCCCTGGACTCTTTATGAGGACAGGGCGCTAAGCACAATACAAAGCTCTTAAAGAAATTCTGAAAGTCGCACAATTTACACAAATGCCCGAGGGGCACGGAAAACCATATACTACAAAAGTGGAATGCGAAATTACTAGCAGGTAAGTACTACTCTCAAAGACTTTAGAAACGCTAGGCCTACAATGCTGAACCCTTGGATTAGAAGCAGGAGGCCTAGGGACGTCGTGTGCAGAGTGGAAACTCTCACGCGTAATGCGGGATAAAGTCTATGGTTGCTAGAATTTACAAAGTTAGTGTTCTCGGGCGAACCCGACTAGGTGAGTCAAAAACTAAAGTGGATCTAGACACTTAGAGAGTTGGTCTACGCTGGAGCACCGTGGTACTCAGTTTACCTAGCCCAGGGGCTGCGGCTGCATAGGGTTCAAGTGTCGTCGGGTTTCTTCGTTGACGAACCAGGAGCCTGAAGTGGAAGTTGCTGGCAGGCGACCAGTGAAGATGTTCCGGGCCGATCCAAGGACTGGATCAGCTGAAGAGGGTACCTGTAAGCAGAGGGGACCAAGTTCTGAATCACTAACCAGTGATTAGATGGGCACCAGGATGGCACCGGATGAAGTCACCTCGACCAGGTAAGTGGGCGACGCTGGGCTCTGCAGTCTCTCGGACCAGGAGGCGTTGTCGGCGACCAGGATGGAGGTGCGAGCTGTCCCACGAAGGTATCTGCTGTCGGCGATGCTGGACCCAGGATTGGGGCAACAACTCTTGGCAAATGCAAGCCCACGCGGTGGACTCAAAATGGCGTCTGGAGTGGACCAGGAGGGTGCGGGGTACTCCTCTGTTGGAGGGTGGCAAGGGCCAGCCTGGAGCAACCAGACCAGCGATGGAAGTGTCGTCGTTCGTCGTCAATAGGGCTACAAGCCAGCAGGCAAGTGGCCGGACAACGCGGTGAGCAGCAAAGAGCAGAAGGGCCCCACGCAGATCTCGTGGATGCTGGGGGGCTGGACTTCGGTGCTGGAGCTGCTCAGGGTTAGGTCTTCTCAAACCCCAAAGCACTCACTCGAGGATCCCTCGGCGGTCGTGCTGGATAAGCGTCGTGCAGTTCTGAAGATGGCCGGTCCCTCGAGGTCTCGTCACACCCACGGATCTCAGCTGGGCTGATGATGTAGGTAGAGGTCAGAGGTGCCAGGGAAGCCAGGTCTCGTCGTGCTGGTCGGTCAGATTCCGGAGGAAGGACGTGCAGCAAACCGCAGTGTTCTTAGTTGGTGCCCGCAGATGCAGGGTGACTACTCCTTAGTCACAAGGGAGAAATCTTGAGAAGAAGTCTTGAGTTCCTTTCGTAGAAAGTAGTTTCAGGATTCAAAGATGATCTAATTTGGAAGGGTCCCCGCTCCCACCTTTATACTAAAGAAAGGGGCTGGTACGGGACTAGGTCCTGCCCATGGGTGGGACCAGGAAGGGGGGTGGTTACACCCCTCTCCCATGCCGGACTTTCCCCAGCTCAGGGGCTGGTGTGCCCCTGGAACTGGTTCAAACTGGCAGATGCACAGTGAGCACCGGGGTGCCACTTGCAGTCACCTTCCTATTCAGCCCTGCCTACCTTGGATACACAAAACCCTGTCTGGGATGGTGCTAGCACCGCCCCTGACAGGAAACCCTTTGTCCAAGCTCCCCTCGCTGGAAGGACTCCCAGCTGCAGGGGGTCAGACTTGTGTCTGTGGTGGCAGCATCCATTTTGTGATGTTGAGGCTCGAGTTAACTTTAACCGGGGTTCACAATTACATACATGTCGTTTCCCTCTAGAAGGGTGGAATGCTAACCCCGTCGCCAGAATTGGCGAGGGGTTAGTATTCCAATTCGTATGACACCTTACTCGACATGTTTTGATAAAGCGATACCAAAGATAGCAAATAACCGCGAGGATTATAATGCACTTAAGAGTATATGGTACGCGTTATCATGGAACAGCTATTAGGACTTGGTTCCGCAAGCTGCAGACGGCTCAGCTCATGCCAGAGCACCATCTCACATAATTCCAAGCACTCTGCCTTCAGGATTGTTAAGGCCTGCCATAGGAGTGACTGATAGGAATCTATGTGTCTATTTTAGGGTTAGATATAGGTATACTATATCTAAAGCAAAGGGTGATTACACCACCTTGCCCCAGCTGTCGTGCAGCCAGTTGTGTCAGATTTAGATGGCCATCCAGGGGTGGCATAATACATGCTGCAGCCCCTGGTAGGCCCTGGGTACACCTATGCCCTGAGTTACAGGGTCTGATAAGGTGGCCCAGTACCAATTGGTAAATGCACCTAAGGTACACGTGTCAATTTAGTGAGAGAACAGCAAGGCTGTGGGTCTGATTAGCAGGCCCACAGCCAGAGAAGTCGTAAACCAGTGAAGCAAAAAGCAAAAATCTGGGGTGATCATAGGATTGCAGACCCTACTCTCCTACAATTAGTTCACAGAGATAAAGCAGGCAGGCACATATCTGAGCAGTTAGGCAGGTCTCCTAGGAGTCCCGATATAGAACAGGCAAACACACCGCCCAGCAGGTCGCATAGGTAGAACACAGAGGCACTCGTTTCAACAAATCACGGAGATACAGCAGGCAGGTAATCCTCACAGCAGTACATGTAAGTAGAGCAAGCAGCTTCGCGCCTATCATTTTACAGATATAAAACAGACAGGCACGCTCCCAGAAGGTCGCAGAAACAGGGCGGATATGCGCACACTCCCAGAAGTTCACAATGGCAGAGCAGGCAGAGACACACCCCAGCATTTCACAGCGGCAGAACAGACAGGCACACACTCCCAGCAGCGCACATAAGTAGTGCTTGCAGGCACGCATCTTTAGCAGTGCACAGAGGTACGGCATGCAGGCGTACACCCCCAGCAGTGCACAGAGGTACAGGCGTACAGCATGCAGGCGTACACCCCCAGCAGTGCACAGAGGTACAGCATGCAGACACAGTCCCCCAGCAGCTCACAGCGGCAGAGCAGGCAGGCATAAACATATCTTAACAGCGCACATAGGTAGTGCTTGCAGGTACGCATCCCTAGCATTGCACAGAGGAATGGCATGCAGGTGCACACACACATACCCAGCACTGCATAGAGGTACATCACGCGGGCACACCCCAGCCGTACAGCGATACAGCATTCAGACGCACACCCCCAGCAGTGCACAGAGGGAGACCATGCAGGCGCACACTCCCAGCAGTGCACAGAAGTTGAGAAAGTACGCAGGCTCACCCCCTGAAATGCACAACGCCCCCCCCGCCCCCAAGAAGTGCACGCTGGCACCCCCGCAGCAGAGCAGAGATGAGGCATGCATGCAGGCGCACACCCCCAGCAGTGCACAGAAGTAGAAAATGCACGCACGCTCACCCCCAGAAGTGCACGCTGGCACCTCCCAGCAGAGCAGAGATGAGGCATGCATGCAGGCTCACCCACCCCCAGAAGTGCATGCAGGCACCCCCCCCCCAGCAGTGCACTGAGGTACATCAGGTAGGCGTGCAGAGCGGAGATAAGGCAAGCATGCAGACACACCTCAGCAATGCACAGAGGTACTGCACGCAGGCACCCTCCCCTCCCCCACAAGTGCACTCAGGCACCCCTCAGCAGCACGGAGACGAGGCAAGCATGCAGGCGCACACCCCCCATCGGCGCACAGAAGTAGAGAATGCATGCAGGCACTCCCCTCCTCCCCCCAGTAGTGCGCGCAGGCACCTCCCAGCAGAGCGCAGACGAGGCACGTATGCATGCAGGCAGCACTCCCCGCCGGCGGGTGCACTGGGCTCTCCGGGGCTGCCTTTGGGCAGGAGTGCTTCGGGCACCAGCTCTCCCTCAGAGTAGGAGCCCCCGGCCGTGCCGTTGCATAGCAGCGCCCTCCGGCCGCCATTGGCTCCCGCCGGGGCAGAGGGCATGGAGGGGGTCCGCTCTGCCAGGGTGGATGAGGTGGAGGAGGATGCGGAGGAGCCGGGCAAGAGAGGACCTGAGGGAAGAGCACAAAACTGACATGGCACTCCCGGATTTTTTGTAATTGTGTGACACACTCGCACGGCGAAACCACGCCGCCGCCGTGACCTGCTGCCCCCACCCTTCCCCATGCGCAATCAACCTAGTGTTCATGAAGATTTGATGAGTCTTGTTGTATAATTTTGCAACGGTCCATGCCGTTTTTGTCATGTTTGTTTCAAATGTCAATACAGATATATAAAAAATAAAAAAAAACATTTAGAATGCATTTACTTTAATTTGTTGAATAGCACAACTCAATCCAATGTAGGGTATCAGGGTGTTTTACACTACACATATATTATACAGAGAATGAATAATACAAGTGTGTAAATCAATGTACAGAAAACATTACGCAAGACTACAAGAAGTCGCATGTCACCCATTATGGTAGTATTCTGTGTTAAGAATGACTGGTCTTGAGAAACACAATGTCGGGATTTAGATCATAACACAGTGGTTAGCGGTGTCTGTATTTAATAAGGCTTATATACTTTTCAAAGGAACCCTTTTTAGAAACCTTAGGATAATTAAAGGTATAGAAAACAATAAGGTTCTAAACCTTTGTCTTTCAGTTTGCAAGCAGCTCTATGATGCTGGTACATTGCACACTATGCTTTATTAGACGAACTATAATTTATTAACTCAAAAACAGAAAGCTCTTCAAAAGCAGTAAACCACTGAGCTAACTAAATAAAATACAAATCTGTGATCTGCATGCCAGAGTTTGTTCTTTGCAGTAGACACATTAACACTGTTACATTATGAGTCAAAACTGTGACTCTACAAAGCCCAGATCTCTACATCGAGTGCATTACCACTAGGGTTCGGCACACAAAGATCTCAACACATGTGCCTTAAAACTAAGACGTTTTCAAATGCTGCGCGTTTGTGACCCATTAAATAAACCAGAACAGATTTACTGTCACACTTAACCTTGTCGCCAAATTATTTACGGTAGAGTTTAACAAAAGAAATCTTTATGAATTGACTGTCATACTACACTTTTCATGACTCTCGAGACTCAACCGCCTTACTGCTATCATAACTTGCCCCCCAATTTATGAAATATCGAAAAACATTTCCAGCACTGGCCTATGCACTAAAACATACAACCCTTAGAACTTGTGCAGTAAAATGAACCGATCACAGGGCCAGTGGATTAAAGCCCATCACGTCTACGCCTTATGGGGTAATCCATCATCACAAAATTCAACATATTGAGATGAAGGGAACCAGTGCCAGGGTCTTTTAGTAGAACTTATCACATCTACAGACTACAGTCAATGTATTAAAGTCTTCACCACTGATAGAAAGCACAACTCAAGAGTCTGCTCATGAAATACACCATCCCAGATGACTAGACAACGCATCATAATCCGGTGAATGACTATACTGGTCAAAATTGTTTTTATTTTTGCAATTGTTGTCGCTCTCGCCTCAAAAAATCCATATTCCGTACAAAGTCAATGGGAAAATGTGTACACTATTTCGGACATCAAACCTTCGGCTTTGAAAATGTAAAACGCTGACTACTATACACTAAACAGCCGACGCACAAAACACTCTATTCTTCTAGAAGCCAACGTCCAATCATATGCGGGTTATCAAATATGCCGATGCCCACTGTTAGAAAAACACACTTTTGCTGTACCTTTTAAGACCAGGCAGACTGCATGCACTATACATAGACAGGCAATTGAGAAGAACAGTACATCACGTGCAGTACACACGTATCAAATTATAGGGATTGACTTACTTTTTAAACATACTGGCGGCCGCGAAATGGCCACGGGTGCTGAGGGGCGGAGAACGCCCCGGCTCAGTGGGGCTGGGGGGAAAGGAACGGGAGTGCAGCAATTGAGGCGCAGTGATAAATGCACCCCACTCCCTTCACAAGCACATGAAGCGTCTGCTCTTCGAACAAGCCGGATGTCACCCGCTTTACGGCAGTCTTCAGCAACAAGCCGAGGTGCCGTGACAGCGGGGGGGGGGGGGCGGGAACGGACAGCGGGATGGGGGCGGGAACGGGCACACGGAGAGCGGGGGGGGGGGGGACAGGAACGGGCACACGGACAGCGGGAGGGGGGGGCGGGGCGGAACATCGTGAACCCACCCCTGAAAGCGACACTTCCAAAATGGCGAAATCGAAGCTTTAAAAAAAAAATAAATAAACACACCCACAGCCGCATGACGTGGGCAAAAGCCTAAAATTCTCGTGAACGCCCACGAATTTGCTCCGGCATTGACGGACAGATCTCTGTTCCAATGGCTAGCCTCCATTTATGGAGCTAGCCAATGGAACAGGGGGCGGGACTACACACACATACTCTAGACAAAAGATTTTGCCTGCGCGAAATGCTGCTTGCCCAGCTTTCGAAACCTAGAAACAGGAAGGGGGAGGTAGAGTAAATAAGAAGGATTCTTACTCCACAGATGTACTTGTATAAACAAAAGGAATCCAACTTAAGGTATAGGGGAAGTGTTCACCACAGTGGTGTGGGAGCACTTGGTGTTTTGTAAAATACCACTCACACACCAAAAGGCCCCTTGGTGTCATGCTTCAACATAGGGGTCTTCACACCCCTCTAACGGAATGCGGCGTGCTACGACCTACGATTACGCAGGAGCACTTTTTTTGGTTTTGACTGTGTGGTGCATGTGGTGCATGTGGGATATTTTATGTGAGTGGTGGGACGTGGTGAAAAAAGTACCTGGCCTGTGGGTATATATCTAAAAAAATGTATTCTTAACCCCGGCTGATACTGTTAAAAGAAGTGCAGTGTGAGGTGGATTCTGTTGTGTTAATGGACAGTACCTCGTGTGTGCGTCGACATGTTTCGGAGACAGAGCTCCTTCTTCTGGACGGGGGCACAACTTCCCCACCATACTAACTTTTCACTAGTATTATTACAAAAATTTATTAATGTTAATAACAAAAAGTGAAAAAGGAAAATATCTATGTGTATAGTAATAAAGGCTACAATGTGCCTACAGCGGTATTACTCGGGTGCAATGCCTGAGAAAAGAAAAAGAACAAAATGTAATGGTTACCCATGTACTGGGTAGTTCAGACAGGTACAATCACCTGGAACCTAACCATGCGCTTTTATAAGCCCTGTAAAGGAAAGACACTGACAAAACACACAACATAGAAACATACTCTAGTAATGTAATGGAAGCTTTTGTCATACTTGTCAAGTATTGCTTGCTTCATGAGCATTCGGAACGTCTGGTGTGTGATTGCTAATATGCAAACTAAGTAAGAAACGTTTCAGGTATTAGTATGGTTCCTTACTTGCTTTCTAGGTCTTAGAAATGCTTGTTTGCACACTTTATACTCACAAACTCGGGATGAGTTATTCTCCGTCTTACCCCACACGCTGCTCCGCCGAAGTGAGGACAGCTCAGGGCGATCGGTATTTATACCCTGTTCTCTGTTAATTGTTTGCCTCGTTAGCGGAACAGAAGTTGGTAAATGCGCAAAAAAGGGTTTTCCGCCTTTAATTGAGCCCAAATGATGTTAATTGAATCATTGCAAGCCGCTGTATGGGACGTCCGAACGGACTCGGTAAGTATTTCGGCCACCTTTTGATGGTGTGAGAGCTGTGCGCCTGCGTACTGCTCTACCGCTTCTTGGTGCATTATCAGTATGGCGCATGCGCGTAGCTGTACATGCTGTCACCCGCGCATGCGTATAGTTCTTGAAATATAAACTGGAGAATGGAGACTCGTAAGTATTCAGCCCCGTTTGATGGTGTGAGAGCTGTGCGCTTATGTACTGCTCTACCGCTTCTTGGTGCGTTATCAGTATGGCGCATGCGCGTTGGTGTACATGGTGTCC
Organism: Lissotriton vulgaris; assembly: GCF_964263255.1. Lineage (NCBI taxonomy): Eukaryota > Metazoa > Chordata > Amphibia > Caudata > Salamandridae > Lissotriton > Lissotriton vulgaris. The sequence continues at coordinate 362,928,907 of NC_141694.1, forward strand.
CACGCGCATGCGTCTAGTTCCGAAAATATAACCTGGAGATTGGAGACTCGTTTAGAGATTGAATAAATGATTTTGTCAGACATAACCCTGAAAAACGAGGAGAAAGTCATCATGTGCAAAAGTACTTGTGAATCAAACACTAGGACACATTGTTGGGTAGAAATGAAGTCATAATTCCCAGGATACTAATGCCCAGCCGAGTGAGATTGCAGTACTGATTAGCCCCTATCAAAGTACTTTCTAAAGTTGGGGCGTACGTTTGTTAATCAATCTATGTGTTGGCTATATGTAAAATATATGTAAAATGAGGGGCATCGTGAGATCAGTTAGTAGGACAGGTGTCCCCAGGGAACATCATCGTTCAGACCCGTAATGTGGGTTCCCAGACGAACAACCTTCTTTGTTCTTTGTGAAAAAGGCCCACATCTGATGGCAGTTGTTCAATCACTGTCCACCTTAAATCATTGACGCAGTGTTGAGCATTGATACATGTAATAATATGTTCGAGGCATGTAAGCTTTAGATCACATGCTTTGCATACTACTGCCATCTAGTGTTGGGTTCGGATGTTTGTAAGTTGTTTTTCTTCGAAGAAGTCTTTCCAGTCACAAGCTAGCCTTTCGGTGACAATCTAACACTGGAGTCGATGCCCATGCACATTGTTTTTTTCCGCCATCGGGTTTGGACGTGAATTGCTGCGCTCTGATTCGACATTGTTTCTCCGGTTTCCCTCGGTGCGCAAGACACTCATCCTCGACGTTATTATTTTCGATTGCGTAATCCCCTTCTCCGCGTATCGTATTTACTGCAAAAGACCCTCTTTCGATCAGGTAGCTCGTGGAAGGCTGTTGGGCCTACCCGCTTCTGTAGATGGAACTGACTTCATTTAAATATTGGCATCAGTGCCATGCGAATTGTCCGCATACTGACTGACACGAACTGTGCAACCTGTGCTTGTCTCCGGAGCACAGCGAACAGGACTGCGACGCATGTAAGGCGTTCCGATCGAAGAAAACACTTTGCGCCCGTCGGGCTCAACTTCTCGACATGCAGAGGCAACACACAAGTTTCATTCTGGACCTCTTCAGAGAAGAATTTAAACAAAAGGCCGGAGACGCCATGGAGCCAAGGAGGACCAAGACCCCGATTTCCCTCTCAGGCTACAGCTTCGAGGGGGACTAAGACAACCCGCAAGGGCAGCATACAGGGAGTACAGATCTTCCCTTGTCCCAAAGTCCACCTCCTGCCCAAGAAAAAGAATCTGGTCCAATCCCCGCCTCCGGACCACAGTCGGCACCAAGAACATGTTTTTGACGCCCCGCCCTCTGGCTTGGCACCGAAATGTATCCAAAAACCTTCTGGCTCCGAACAGAGCAGTTAAAAAATGGGCACGGAGCCGAAAGTTTCGGGATTGAAGTCAAAGACCGACTCTGCCCCACCCCCTTCGAAGCTGAAAACTTCTTTGGATCGAAATCGGTGGCATCTAAAGCCTCTGCATCCAAAACACCGGCGCCGAAGGCATCGGCACCGAAACAAACGGATGGAACTATTCCATCCACAGAGCAACATTTCGATGCTCTTCCCTCCAAACCGGTTCTGAAACAGTGCAAGCTATATATTCACCCAACAACTGAACATATTACCACAAAGTTGACAATAAAACGCAAACCCGAGACCAAAGAGGTCTACCACATTCCTTTAAAAAGGAAAAATGTTGGTACTGATCCTTCTCCTCCTCTTCCATCGCCTCGTTCTCCTCAGTTTCAACCATTACTAATTTCACCTGGGCACTCACCACCTCATACACCTGAAGATCAAGATGATGGGGCTGGGGACAATGAGCCAATACCTGCAAACTCCTGGCCAGATTACAACACCAATTCCCCCACAGGGAATGATCCTGATCTGTACCCTACCAAGCCTTCTCCACCGGATGATAGTGTAGGATACATGGAACTGTTGGGGAGAGTTGCTAACTGCCATGGGGTTCAGCTGCATAAGGAATCCCTGGAAGAGGATTTCATTTTCATGACTCTTAGTAGTACATAAGTCCTTGCACAAACTCCCCATGCTCAAGGGTATGATCAGACACGTAGACGATATTTTTAATGATCCCGTCAGGGCACGTATCCTCATTCCTAGGGTAGACAAAAAATATAAGCCGCCACCTTCAGATCCAGCATGCATACGGGTCAGTTACCATTTAATTCCTTGGTAGTTTCCAACGCACACAAAAGGGAAAATTCACAAACAGGAGATGCTCCTCCCCCAGACAAAGAATCTAAGCTGCTAGACGCTAAAGGGAAAAGAGCAGCCTCCCAGGCTGCGAACTTTTGGTACATCTCCACTAAACAAGCACTGTTAGCTAGATATGACAGGGCGCATTGGGATGACATGGAGCAGTTGCTCAAATTTCTACCTTTGAGCACAAGTCCAAGGCGCAAGACCTAGTGCAGGAGGGACTGCTCATTTCGAAAAATTCTATCCGGTGTGCCCTAGACGCTGCAGACACTTCAGCCAGAGCTGTCCACACCAGCGTCCTTTTAAGAAGGCATGCCTGGTTACTTATTTCAGGATACAAACCAGAGGTTCAAACTTCTATGCTGAACACACCATTTGACAAGGAACACCTCTTGGGCCCTGTGGTAGATTCCTCACAAGAAAAAATGAATAACACAGAAGTGGCCATATCTATGGGATCCCTTCAGTTAACCCCAGGACGTGGTTCCTTTCAGCCTCCTTTTACTGCAGTGGGTCCAAAAATACCTCCTCAGATAATTCCACCACCACCTACAAAGGCAACAATCAACCCTCTGCCTCTAAGGGTTACTTCAGAGGGGGTTACAGAGGAAACAATGGCAAAGATCGAGGTCCGGGTTGCGAACCTGACAGTACATCCCCCTCCCATCAAAGGCCCAGCATCGGGCGGGCTTTAGCAGGGTGCTTCTTGTGGAACGCTGCCACCAATCACAGAGCGTGCACTCCCGAAGCAGGTTCCCACGACTGCTCCTCAGGGCCATAGCCCTTACACGCCACCAGATACCACAACTTGCCCCTGCACCACTTCGAGTCACATATCCCTTCCACTTCGTATTCAGTCTACGCGTCCACCACCACCGGACTCGGGACCTTCCGCCTGACAGACGTTGAAGGCTTGAGCAGCGAAACATGGAATACCGGGTGGATACGCAAATGAGAAAGTAGGCGCAGCCGCACATTCACCGGGCTGACACATTCCGTGATGCGGTACGGACCCACGTAGCTCGGGTGGAATACGCTGTGTTTCCGGAAGCGCAGGTTCTTGATTGACACCCAGACATGATCCCAAACCCGGTACAGCGGCCCCGGCCTCCGGTGTTTATTGGCGAAGACCTTGTATGCCTCCTTGGCTTTGTGCATGTTCTTTCGCAGGTGCAGGAGAGTGCCTTTCATGTGAGCCACCCTCCGGGTCGCCTCTGGTGGACCGTGGATTTGTGTCGGATGCAGGAACGGCAGAAACCACAGATGCTGTCCTTAGTTGCTGTAGAACGGGGATGCCTTTGTTGAGCTGTGCGAGGCGTTGTTGTACGCGACTTTAGCAAGCCACAAGAGATCAACCCATTCCTCCTTGCCCTGGTCCACAAAAAACCGCAGGTATTTCTTAAGGGACTGGTTGAGACGCTCCGTTTTACCGTCCGTATGTGGATGGTAGCTTGTGGAGAGCGCAGTGCGGACGTGGAGGGAAGAACACCACGCCTTCCAGAACTGTGCTGTGAATTGAGAACCCCTTTCGGATACAATCACGCTTGGCAGTCCGTGCAGCTGTACCACATGCTTCAATAGCAGCTTGGCCAGTTGTCCTGCAGAAGGCACTTGCCTACAAGCCACGAAATGCCCCACCTTGGTGAGGTAGTCCACAACCACCAGGATCGCGGTACAGCCTTGATCCAACGGTAGCCCCACTATGAAGACCAACGAAATGTTCTCCCATGGCCTTGAGGGTGTTGGAAGTGGTTGCAACAGACCCTGAGGGCGGCGATGATCGGATTTCACAGAGGCACAGGTATCACATTCCTTAACCCATTCCGTAGCATCCGCTCGTAAGGAAGGCCACCAGAACTGCCTGGAGAGGTATTCAATCGTTTTTTCCACCCCTGGATGACCCGCACTGGGTGCCTCGTAACACCAGCGTAAAGCCAGCTTCTGCAGATGCAGGGTGGGAACCAACAGCTGTTGTCCGTGGAGGGGTATCCCATCCTTCACCTGCCATTCCCTGTGGCATCGCAGCCAGGTCTTCATGTAAAGGACTGGGCTCCCCGTTGCACTCCTTGTAGTAAAGCGGCCTATTGTATTGCCCCCAACACCTTGGCAGGGTGAATGATGGGACCAATCGTCGAGGAGGGATGTGTTGCTCGGTCTGATTGACGCGACAGTGCGTCTGCTTTCCTGTTCTCCGCTCCCGGTCTATAGGATATATTGAAATGAAACCCAGAGAAGAACAGCATCCACCGCAACTGGCGGGGAGTGAGGAGTCTAGCTGCTGTCATGTATTGGAGGTTCCGGTAGTCCGTGAACACCGTCACCACATGCCTAGCTCCCATCAACAGATGCCTCCATTCTGTGAACGCCTCCTTTATGGCCAGGAGCTCCTTGTCTGAGATGTGGTAGTTTCTCTCGGCATCATTCAGCTTTCGCGACATGAAAGCCACCGGGTGCAGCACGCCTGTAGATGCACGTCCCTGGGACAAAACGGCCCCTACAGCCACAGCTGAAGCGTCCGCCTCCACGATGTAGGGTTGTTCCGGGTCCGGGTGTGCGAGGATTGGAGCCGTTATGAAAGCCTGCTTCAGTTCCTGGGAGGCTGCTTGTACATCAGAGGACCAAAGAAAAGGCTGTGCCTTACGTAGTAGCTGAGTGATCGGAGCAACGAGACCAGAGAAACCTTCGCTAAATCTCCTGTAAAAGTTGGCAAAGCCGATGAAGCACTGCACATTCCTAACACACTGTGGAGCCGGCCAGTCTTTCACCGCCTTGATCTTCCTCTCTGCCATCTCCTGCCCGTCTGGGCATAGCATCACTCCCAAGAACTCCACCGTTGTGACGTGGAAATCGCACTTGGTGAGTTTACAGAACAGCTGGTTCTCTTGCAGGATCTTCAGGACTGTCGACACGTGCCCAACGTGGGCTTCCACTGTATCCGAATATATCAGGATGTCGTCTATGCACACCACTACATAGACGTCCAATATCTCCCTTAGCACATCGTTCAAAAAGTACTGGAACGCAGCAGGGGCGTTACAGAGCCCAAAGGGCATCACCAGGTACTCGAAGAAACTGTATCTCGTCTTGAACGCTGTCTTCCACTCGTCCCCTGTCCGCATGCGAACCAGGTGATACGCTTCCTTGAGGTCGAGCTTAGTGTAAATCCTAGCTGTCTTTACTTGCTCTAGTAGGACGTTGATGAGCGGAAGGGGATAACGGTTCTTGACCGTGATGGCGTTGAGGGCCCTGTAGTCCACACAAGCGTGCAGCTCCCCGTTGGCCTTTGGGATGAAAAAGAGGGGGGATGCCGCCGGAGACTTGAAAGGCCTGATGAACCCCAGGTCCAGCAGTTTGTCCAGATATGAGCGTAGGTGGAGGTTCTTGGTTTCGGTTAGAGCGTATAAACGCCCATTTGGTACACACGCTCCTGGTACCAAGTCGATTTGGCAATTGTACTGCTGATGTGGGGGTAGCACCTCTGCCTGGACTTCATCAAATACACTTTGATACACATGGTACTCGGCCGAAAGGCTCTCCGTCTTTTCTGCTGCCGTGGCGACTTCCTGGAACGGGGCTTGTGTGTGCCTTCCCATGTTCAGTAATAGCCCGCAATGCCGTAGACAAAAAGGTGAATCCAGGACGACCTCTCTGGTGATTCAGTCTATCGATGTATTGTGTTTTTGTAGCCAGGGCAAGCCCTGGATGACTCCGTACTGTGGGGCTCGTATGATGCCGAAGTCTATCGCTTCTTGGTGTCTTCCCTTGTACCTGACTTGTAGCTCTCTTGTGTGTTGGCCGATCGGTCCTGAGACCAGTTTGCGCCCATCCACGGCGTACACGTCTTCCGGTACTTCCTTCCGTAACAGGCAAATGCCCAGGCGACGTGCCTCCTCCGTATCCATGAACAGGCCCGTGGCCCCTGAATCGATCATAGCCGCCGAAACCTATTCGTTCTGCACCAGCAGTTTCAGGGGGATGAAGAGGTGCCGTTGGTTCAGTGGGTTTAGTGTTGAGCAGTGAAGGGATGTAACTGCGACTCCGAGAAGCCCCTTCTCTATTCCGGGAGTCCTTTAGTTTTCCAACTGGGGGTCTACCACCGCTGTGACTAGCCTTCCAGAACAGAATCTACTGGCCTTAGGTTTCGCCGGACATTCGTGCACGAAGTGGCCTTTCTTCCCGCAGTACAGGCAAAGGCTCTGTTTGCGACGGGATTCCTTCTCCATGGCGGTAAGACTGGCTCTGGCTCTGATGGCTCCTATATCCATCTGTTCAGGCCCCTGAGATGGAGAGGCCTCGGACAACCCTAGATGGCTTCTCACAAGCGGGGTTTTGTCCCCCTTTTTATGGACGCTGCGTCGCTCACCCATCCGGTGCTCCAGCCGCAAGGCCAGACCGATCAGACCCTCACATGTATCCGGCTGGGGGTCTATTTGCGCGATGACGTCTTTCAGCTCATCGCTTAGTCCCTGGTGGAAGAGCGATACCCTCTTGGAGTCAGGCCAGTTGGTTTCCGCTACCAGGCATCTGAAAGCGTTCAGGTAATGTAGCAGCTCCTGGCTGCCCTGTCGTAGCTCCAATAGTTCGCTATCTGCCGTGTAGGAGTCGGCCCTGCGATCGAACACCTTAATGAACGCCACCCGGAACGCTTCCCAATCGTGCAGGAGAGCATCGTCTCTGCTCACAAAAGGCACAGCCCACTGAGCAGCATCTCCTGCCAAGTAGGAGATCATGAATGCGACTTTGGCTTGGTTGGTGGGGAAGGACTTGGGTTTGCACGAGAAGTGCAACGCCACTTGTGTCAGAAACACCTGCACTTTGCTCCGGCGTTGCCAACGGGATGGAAACCGGCATTTCTACTACCAGCGCTGCTGGTGTGGTGGTGTGTTCAGCCCCTGCACCAAACGGGTTCCTTTGGCTCCCATACATTCGTGCCCTGAGATCCGCGGTTTCTTGACGTGATGCGTCCAGCTCGGCTCTGACTGCAGCCAAAGCCACCAGTACATCCTCCATTGTGGCCATTGCGTGATCAAGCCGACCAGGAAGACGATTGTTTATAGGTCGGATATTATGTGAACCTCTGGGTCTTCAGGGTCGACCTGATGCGGGTGAGGACCTACACAGAAAGACTCGCATGAGTTCTTTACGCGCTTCCAAGCTACGCGTATAGCACGCACAAACACGCAGCAAACCTTTGCGTAAAGAAATGGTGGGATGTTTAACGGCACATCCAAGAAAGAGCGTAAATCCTATAAAGCCACAGAAAGGAAACTTAAGGTCAACTATACCCTTTACCGGTCAGCAACTTCTTCGCGGAACTCCTCCTTGGCCGACAGTGCCGAGCGAACCGTAGGGACCAACCGTCCTCCGCAAGAGCACCCGTCCCGGTAGCTCACCAACGGAGGGCACCGTGCAAAGAAACGGCCGACAATGCCTCTCGAGTCCCGCTTGCTGCGGTAGGGTTAAGGTCAAGCTGCAGGGTTGGGGAGCCCACGGTTAATGTCGCCAATGAGAACCCCCTATAAACGTCTCTTATGGTAATCTGCGTGGGAGGGCAGCTAACAGTCCTCGCTGCTCCTTTATACCCCCTTTGCAGTAGTCAGGCAGCCACTGGGGTGCTCCTCGCAGGGTAGAACGCTCCGCGAGCGTAGCGTGTGGAAAGGTTCCTGGAAGTGATTCAAGGGTCCAAACAAAAAAAGGGGAGACGAGCGCTGGCCGTGCGCTTCTCCCGAGGAAAGCGAGTCTCTGCTAGCTTCCGGCAATATCCGACGGCATTCCTCCCTGGCGGCTGTCCATTTAAAAATTCTTTTTTTTTTTTATAAAGTTCAACAGATTTTATTGAATATTACACATGTACCACAGCTGCGTGCCTACAACCCGGGGGCCGGCAGCGTATATCAAAAGGAACAATCTTCAATGAGACACAGCCCATCCGCTGACATCCCGGGGGTCCGGCGGCGAATTAGGAAAAGGCATCCCAAGTGGACGCTGTACATGATGGATGAAGATGACATAGCATTTCCAGTTGAACTTTGTTTTTGTTTTTTTCCAGTTAACCAATAAGGTAAAAACAAAAATAGCAGCACAGGCATGTAGACAATCTAACAGAGCAATCAGCATGCAGTTTCTCAGATACCAAATACCTCTTCCTGGAAACTGTTCAACACAGCAAGTGTAGCAGAGCAGACATAAAGAAAGGGAAAGTGGTCAGCGTGCGCGGGCCATCCACTCATCCACGTAACCCTCTCGCATCTAAGAACTTCCTACACGTATGATTCAGCCTCCAGAAGCGTATCGGGGTCAGCCGCAGGAGCCACCTCCACTGAGCCATCCCACTCATCAGTAGTCACAGCAGTCTCAACAGGCACTTCAATATGAACCGCACCCTCCAGTACTGGCGCCCAGAAGTTCTTAGGTCTATTCTTGGGAGGCATCAGGTCACTATAGAGCTCAGTCTGGGTGCAGCAATAAACCAGTTCCCGCTTCCACACTCGCACCGTAGGCGGGGGGCCTCTCATCCAGGCCCTGGCAATACAACGCTTGGCCATCAGAAGCGCCATATCCACAATACGTCGCTGGGAGGAGCGCAAGGGTTTGGAGTAGCCCAGGAGAGCCAGTAAGGGTTCCGGGGTTAGTGTCAATTTAACCGTTTTATTAATCTCAGCAAAGACCAATTGCCAAAAAGAAAAGACCGTGGGACATGACCATGCAACGTGGAGGAGATCTGCCAGAGGGGTCCTGCACCTCTCACACTTCTGGGATTAGCGGAGCCCATATCTATGAAGCCTCTCCGGAGCCCATATCTATGAAGCCTCTCCCTCGTATAGTATGTCCTGTACAGGAATTTAAAATGCATGAGCCTATGGCGACCATGAAGAGATTTTGCGGACGCTGGCGCAGCAATAGCCCCAGAGGTCCTCTGTCATTTCGGTGGCCAGGTCATGCTGCCAGGCCAATCGTGGCTTGGTTTAATACGCATACAGCTCTGTCTGGGCTATCCGATAAAGATTGGAATTCAATCATAGTGGAGTCTTGGCCGTGACCACATAATCAAAGGCAGTGACCGTCACCGGCTCCGCCATATCCGGCACCAGAAATTCACGCAAAGTGCTACGCACCCTATGGAACTGGAAGGGGGGGTCCTTCACAGCGTTATTCACCTCGGCCCACATCCGCGCCGTGCCTCCAGAGAACAAGTCACCCATAGTATGGATGCCGTTCCAGTGCCCGAATCACTCCTTTTTCCCTACAGGGACTCAACCAGTAGCACCGGTATGCAACTCTTACCACCAATTTTTTACCACGCATACCATTACCACGCAGAACCCTTCACCACGCATACCTTTACCACGCATTACACTACAACTCACATACCATTACAACGTAAGTATAGGTAAGTATATCATTTAATTTTATATATAGGTTTTAGGGCTGGGTTTTGGGGTACAGGGGTATTTTTAGGTTTTAGGGCTGGGTTTGGGTTTTGGGGTACAGGGGTATTTTTAGGTTTTAGGGCTGGGTTTGGGTTTTGGGGTACAGGGGTATTTTTAGGTTTTAGGACTGGGTTTGGGTTTTGGGGTACAGGGGTATTTTTAGGTTTTAGGGCTGGGTTTGGGTTTTGGGGTACAGGGGTATTTTAGGTTTTAGGGCTAGGTTTGGGTTTTGGGGTACAGGGGTATTTTTAGGTTTTAGGGCTGGGTTTGTTTTTTGGGGTACAGGGGTATTGGGTTTTAGGGCTGGGTTTGGGTTTTGGGGTACAGGGGTATTTTTAGGTTTCAGGGCTGGGTTTGGGTTTTGGGGTACAGGGGTATTAGGTTTTAGGGCTAGGTTTGGGTTTTGGGGTACAGGGGTATTTTTAGGTTTTAGGGCTAGGTTTGGGTTTTGGGGTACGGGGTATTTTTAGGTTTATGGGCTGGGTTTGGGTTTTGGGGTACAGGGGTATTAGGGTTGGGTTTGGGTTTTGGGGTACAGGGGTATTAGGTTTTAGGGCTGGGTTTAGGTTTTGGGGTACAGGGGTATTTTTAGGTTTATGGGCTGGGTTTGGGTTTTGGGGTACAGGGGGGTATTTTTAGGTTTTAGGGCTGGTTTTGGGGTAGAGGGGTATTTTTAGGTTTTAGGGTTGGGATTGGGTTTTGGGGTACAGGGGTATTTTTAACATATTTACAAATAATAAAATTTAAATTATTTTTATTAATTAAATTATTTAATAATTAAATAATAAATAATTAAATATAATAATTAAAACAAAATTATTTACATTATATATATATATATATATAAATATCATATACTTACCTATACTTACGTTGTAATGGTATGCGTTGTAATAGTATCTGCGTTGTAGTGTTTTGCGTTGTAAAGGTTTTCGTTGTAACATGACCTGCGTTGTAAAAAATGTGTGGTAATGGTATGCGTGCTAAAAGTACGCGTGGTAACGTCATATATCCAGTAGCACCACGCAAGATTCGCGCTCGGGGAGTATAGTAGTGAACACGCCTAGGCGTTCGCCATGAAGTGCCAGGCGTGGGTAACCGACAGCAAGGAGTCGACCAGACCAGTGCGGTGATCCCGAGCCTGTGTTAGCAGGGCCGCAGAGGGGTCAGGTCAGCGACAATCCGTTCAATACGGACGTAAGGGGCGTCCTGTGGGCCGTGGATCCACAAGTAAGCATGAGCAGCCTGCGCTGCACGATAATAGAGCTCCAAGTCCGGGGCGTTGAGCCCACCCGCCGCATATGGTCGTAGTCGAATATGCCACGAGACCCTGGATTGTTTACCCGCCCAAGCAAGTCTCACTAGCAGCGATTGGAGCCTGCGGAAGAACTGAACAGACAGGACCATAGGGATAGTATTGAATAGAAAAAGAAAATGCGGGAGTACCACCATCTTCATTAAGGCGATGCGCCCCAAGAGAGACGGCGGAAGAGAAATCCATCTCTCCACATCATCCTCCAACTTCGAAACCGCGCAGCCGTAATTTTCCCGGAGAACGATCCCCGAATCAGTATGGAGCCGGATGCCAAGGTATCGCACCGCCTTGGTAGACCACTGTAGTGGAAACTCAGGCTCAAACTGCACCGTAGCCGCTGTAAGCAGAAACATAATCGACTTCGTCCAGTTCACCCGGATGCCAGAAAGAGCGCCAAACAGGACCACCTCTCGCAATACCGGGGAAAGATTATTCTCGGGGTCTCGAACGTAAAGAAGCGTATCGTCCGCGTAAGTAGAAACAATGAGCTTATACGTAGGGAAGCGGATACCCCGATGTCCATGGTACTCACAAAGGGCGCAGGCAAGGGGCTCAGCCACCAAAGTGTAAAGTATCGGGGAGAGCGGGCATCCTTGTCTCGTGCCCCTGCCAACTTCAATGGGACCAGAGGTCAGAGGAACAATAAGGGTCCGGGCCCTCGGTTTGGTGTACAGGACCGACAATAGCTGCAGGAAGTGAAGGCCAAGACCCATCCTGCGAAGAACATGATGTAGAAAAGTCCACTCAACAGAACCAAATGCCTTCTCCATATCTAAAAATACGGCCACAGCCGACACGTCTGGACGAGTATGTTGAAAATCGGCAAAGACGTCCTAATGTTGTAAACAAGATTGCGTGTGGGGACAAAACCAGACTGCTCTAGGGCCACTGGGTCGTGACCAGAGGATGTAAACAGTTCGAAAGCACTTTAGCAAAGATCTTCGTATCTATGTTCATCAGGGAGAGTGGGCGATACGAGGCACAGTCATTCAGGTCCTTGCCCAGTTTAAGGATTGCCACAATTATAGCCTCACGCATGGAGGGTGGCATAGAGCCTGAATTGGCCATATCATCGAACAGGCAGAGCAGATGAGAAAGCAGCAAATCAGAGAAAGCCTTATAGAAAGCCACCGTAAGGCCATCGCTGCCCGGGGCGCTACCACCCCTCATGGAGGACGGGGCTAACACCACCTCCTCTCTTTCAAAGGGGCGGGCCATACAATTACGGTCCATATCAGATAGCAACGGAAGTTCTATGTGTGACAGGTAGTCCACTATACCTTCCTCCAGAGCGGGTCCTCTGGAGGCATACAAAGCCTCGTAGTAGTCCCTAAAGCGCTCAGTTATCTCGTTGTTAGAGAGGGGGAGCCCGGAGTCGCCAGATCTCATTATCGGAACGGAAGAGCGCTACCTGCCCCGCTTAGCCAAGCGGGCCAGCACTGCGCCCGGACGCTCACCCTCACAGTAAGTCCTGGCAACGGCATACTTCCCTAAGTATTTAATTAACAAATCCACCTCGTCGTTGTACTCCTGGAGGGTCCCAGCGATCTCTCGGTCAACAGAGCTGTCGCCAGACCAGAGGCGCAGCTCCTCCAGGTCCCGAAGTTTCCGCTCCAAGAGGTCAAGGCGGCCCCTGATCGACTTTAACACGCCTCCTTGCTTAGAGATAGTAACTCATCTAGCATAAAGTTTAAACGCTTCCCAAACCGACTGGAACGAATCAACAGAGCCCACATTGGTCTCGAAGAAAATCTCCAGCCCCGTAAGGAGTTCCTCCTTGAAGAGGGGGTCGAGCAGAGAATAAGGGGGAAAACGGCAGGAAAAAGGCGGTATCCGTCGTACTGGCACCGAGCAGGAGAGCAGTAAAGGCGAATTGTCCGAGTAGGTCCGCGGTAGGATCTCGCAAGATCGCACGTCCCGCAGGTAAGCAGAGGAAACAAACCAGTAGTCTATCCTCGTGTGAATATTATGAGGAGCTGAGTAGTGTGTGAACCCTCCCTGCAATGGGTACCTATGTCGCCAGACATCAAGCAGATCGAGATTAGTCAATTGTGTAGCTAGTGTGCGTGCAGAGGCCGAAGGCATCTGGGACGGGCCATCCGACCTGTCCAGCGCTGGACATAGTCAGGTTAAAATCACCTCCCCAAAAAACAATCCTGTCTGCAAGCGCATATACCTTCTGAGCCAGTGTCATGTAAAATTCAGGAAGATCAAAATTGGGACCATATGTGTTCACTATACACATGTCAAGACATTTGCCAAAACAGGTTGTAATCGTGAATCGTCCCTCGCTATCAGTGGTCGCAGGCGTCCAAGCGAGGGAGGACTTAGGAATAAACCAAGTGAGGACCCCCCGGGCGCGAGTAATAAAACCTGCAGCATGGTTATTATCACGGAGCCCTCTATAACCAAGGATAGGACTATGTGCCGTTAGGTGTGTCTCCTGCAAGATCGCAATGTCTACCCTGTGCTTCGCTAAATACTGGAGAACTCTAAGGACCTTGCGATGGTCATTTAAGCCCCGCACATTCCATGTCCGGAATCGCAGTGTATCAGGAGTCGTCACCCCACCTGTCCTCTCCCCTGCCATATGGGCATAAAATAAATCACATCTGTCGCATACTGCTTAGCAACTTGTAAGATTGCACGTCCATCGCTGTCATCCTCACCAGTTGATACACATGCCTCAAACAACAATCGCTCCGCACCGCAAAGCAACAAAAAAGTCTCTGAAACAGAACAATCCCATCCCCCCCACCCACGCTTGCCCAACCCCAACTAAGCCGCTTTCATCCATCCACCCCAACAAGCAGCCCCCCTCCCCATGCATCCCCCAGCACCACAACAGTCACAGACAGGCTGCAACCTGCTGTCATTTATGCTGTGTCCGATGCGCGACGCGCACGGCTTCCTGAGTAATGTAGTTCTTGGCGGCATTGATGCTGTTTGTTCTCCGTGCCGCCGGTCGCATGGCACAGGTTCGGGGCTGTGGCAAGCGCTGGTCGCCTGGCTTCGGTATCAGGTGGGGGGGGGGGGGGGGGTCCAGTTTGCGAACCTGACACAAACAGTGCAAGGCCTGTGGAGTCAACATTAAAAATCTCTCCACATAAACCCTCTAGGGCTGCTAGCAGTCTTTAAAGCGCTGAAAGCATTTCAGACTCACCTGTTTGGCAAAGCTGTCCTAGTTTGTACAGACATGACAGCTATGTTTTACATACAGAGACAGCAAATACACAAATGGGAACTTCACCCTCAAGTTCTCCTCCCATACTTGCAAAGTTGGGGAGTTCCTTAAATAGATTTTTTTGCCACACACCAAAATGCAAAAAATGCTTAAACTTCGCATCCAGGTACCCACACCTGCTGTCCAAAGGCAATGCACTGTGGATGAACTGGTCAGGGATATTTGCCTACGCTTTTCCGCCTCACCCACTCATTCCATTAGAGGTTTGGAAACTCAGGCAAACCTCCCTCATACTGATCCTAGTATCTCCCACATTGACCCGTCAACCGTGGTTCACAGCCCTGTTGGAGGTATCACTAGTTCCACATCACAAGCTGCACCTCGCATCCTGTCTCCTCACACACAGCCATGTAGAATCAGACACCCAGATCCCAAACAACTGAATCTCGCGATCTGGCTCCTGAAGTCATAGTTTGGTTATCTAATACCAGACTGTATTCACATCATCAGAGGGGCTTGAAGGCCTACTACAAAAGCATGTTATGCAGCCAAATGGAAACATTTTGTTATCTATTGCAATAACCACAACATCCACCCTCTTGATGCTTCAATATAAAAAATATCATTTGTTACCTGTTACACTTGCAGCAGTCAGGATTATCTTACACTTCTATCTGACTAGATCTTGCTGCAAGAGCTGCGTGTCTACAAAATAGGCAGCATTTATCGGTTTTCAGAGTTCCAGTAATCAAAGCTTTCATGGAAGGACTCAAGAGTTCTACCACCAAGTCTTCCAACAGTCCTCACAAGATTAATGGGCCCACCGTTTGAACCCAAGCATAAATGTGAGCCACAGTTTCTCTCCAGGAAAACTGCCTTCCTCATTGCAATCACTGCACTGAGGAGAGTTGGTGAACTACAGGCACTAACTATACAAGAACCCTTTTTCCAACTTCACAGAGATAAAGTGGTTCTTCGTACTAACCCCAAATTTCTACCTAAGGTAGTATATGCCTTTCACATCAATCAGTCAGTTGAATTACCGGGATTCTTCCCTCAACCTGATTCTGGCAGAATGAGCTCTACACACCTTAGATGTCAGAAGACCCCTTTTATGTTACATTGAAAGAACAAAATCATTTCGTAAGACTAAATAACTTTTCGTTGCTTTTGCACTACCACACAAGGGCAATCCCATATCCAAGTCGGGTATTGCCAGATGGATTGTTTAATGCATTCAAACTTGTTATGCAAAAGCAAAGAGGACGTTAATAATACCCCCTAGAGCGCATCCCACTTGAAAAATAGGTGCTACTATTGCTTTCGAAGGAAACATGCCCTTAGTTGACATTTGTAAAGCTGCAACATGGTTTACACCGCACACATTCACCAAACACTATTGTGTAGATGTGTTAGCGAGACAACAAGCTAATTTGGGACAGGCAGTACTTAGAACACTATTTCAGACAATTACAACAGCTACAGGTTAGTCACCGCTTTGGGAGAATACAGCTGTATAATCTATGCAAAGCATGTGATCTACAGCTCACATGCCTCGAACGGACTGCTTACCCAGTAAGCATCTGTTCTTGGCATGTAGAGTTGCAGATTCACATGCGCCCACTCTCCTCCCCGGGTACCTGTACCTGTTGCAATTCTCTCTCTTACTCTATATACAAATGCATGGACATATCTATTCTCACCCTCAGCAGGAAAACAATCTAACAAAGGAGTTGATGCCCATGCGCACTATCACCGAAGGGAGGAGTCACCTACCTCGTGACTGGAAAGACTTCTTCGAAGAAAAGCGACTTGCAAACATCTGGACCCAACACTAGACAACAGGAGTAAGCAAAGCATGTGACTCTACAGCTCTACATGGCAAGAACAGATGCTTACTGGGTAAGTAACATTATCCTTACTCTGTGATGGACCTCACTGTCTAACTCTTTTTTGAGAAGATCGCCAAGTTCTCCCAAACATTCGACCCTTGGCACACTGAGCTGAACCTCCTCGACCAGCCGGACTCCACCACCAAACAGAAGATCAACAATTGGAGACCCCTCTCGAACATAAACACCACCAGCCTGATGAAAACCATCCACTCAGGAGCCCCCACTTAATCTACAACCTAGGAAACCGCATATTCTCTCTTGCTGTCACCGCAATCATCTACTCTTCCCTAACCTCTGCCACATTCCCAGAAAACTGGAAAATGCAAGTCACCGCCCTGTTAAACAGTCACTGGACCCAAACACCCTCGGCAACGACAGACCCATCTCACTCCTATCTGGAGAAAGCCCTCATACTTCAACTCTGTGACCATCTAGAGCGCCACAATATCCTCAACAGATCTCAATTAAGCTACCGCCCAACCACAGCACTGAAACCGTCCTTGTCACAGCCACCGATGACATCAGAAGCATCCTTGACTGAAAAAAAAACAGCCAACCTGATTCTCCTCCCTTCTCTGCATCCTTAGACACAGTCTCCCACAAAACAATCATCAGAAGACTTCACATTCTGGTCATCCATGGGCCAGCCCTTCAGTGGATAGCCTCCTTCCTCACAGAAAGAACACAATGCGTGATCCTACCACCCTACACCTCAGAACTCCAAACTCTCATCTGTAGGGTTCCTCAAGGCTCCCACCTCTGCACATGCTTTTCAGTGTAAACATGGCACCCCTCGAAGGCCTTTTCAGATTGCACATCATAAGCATAATCTTATACGACAAAGACGTTCAGCCCATTTTCTCCCTAACTGACCGATCCAACACCACCAAAACCAACTACACCCAACTGCATGAGCAACGTTGCATCATGGATGAGTAATATCTGCCTTCAGCTCAAGTCCTACAAAACAAAAGTCTTGATTTTCGGAAACAACCACTCCCCCTGGCATGCCTCATGGCAGCCATCTGAAATGGGCTCCCTACCCACCCCTACTGATCATGTCAAGGACGTTGGGTTCATCCTAAATACCAACCTCACCCTGAATAAACAGATCAACGCTGCCTTCTCATCATCTTGTGACTGATATGCAACAACTTCAAATGGATCCTATGAACACCAGACTAACTTTCACCCAAACTCTAATCACAAGCACACTCTAATCTGGAAATGACCTGTGCACTGGAATCATAGTCCTTGTCCTACGCTGATTCCAAACCACTCGGAAAATCTCTGCCAGACTTATTTTGGACATTCCACGAAACTGCCACAGCACCTCAACACATTCCATTGGCTCCCAGTCCAGAAAAGATGTAATACAAGCTGCACACGTAGGTCTACCGAGTCCTACACAAATTCAGACCAGCATACTTCATCCACTACCAACCCACCAAGCACCTTATTTCGGTCTTCTAGGCTTACACATGAACCCCCTGCATCAAGAATACCAGATGTGTGGGACGATCCTTCTCGCACCTTGCAGCCAAAGCCTGGAACGACTTCCCTGTACACCTCACAACCACCTCCCCCTTCATGGACTTCCGAAAGAAGCTCAAGACCTGAGTCTTCCTGAAAAAACATGCATGATGCCATCCGCCCTCCTTTCTTGGGCCCTCGCCCTACTTCGCGCCTGGGCACCTTCGCAGGTGATTACCTGCACTTTACAAATCCACAGAACATAATTTGGTAAATTTAAAAAAATCATTATCAAGAGTGGAGTGAAGTATGCTTTTGACCTATTCGACTGGCCTCTATCCATGAATCAGTGAAAATGGTTTGGTCCAAGCTTTTTTTCAAAGCGGAGTGAGGACGGTTAATGAGGCTGGTACTCCTCCATTTGCATAGTAGAGCCTGCTATTGTTGTGTAGTTCATACTAATCCGAGGGACCTGCACATTTGTTGGACAACATAAACTTTGGGTGAGGTGCCTAGACTGATTCCTAGCACCCACGCAGGATATGTTGGCTACCGACCAGCTAGTTCACAGTGCAACCGTAAGCCCCCTAACTACCAGGGAGCAAATGGTTTCTAGCAACCACTGAACATGATTACCCTGACTCCTCGGGATCGTGGAAACAGATCAGAACCCTTTGCTCGGTCACTCGTGCATACTTGTGCTCTGAGAAGTATACAGAGAATACACGCTGGGACGTTTTCAACAGATTTATCGAACCAGCGTTATTCTTGTATAAAATATATGTGCTTGGATGATCAGTAGAAAGAGGCAGATGCAAGGTATTACAAGCTCCAAAAGAGTAAATAGTTGATACAGTTCTACCATGGTACTCAAACAGTGTTTCTATGCAGGAATACAAACAAGGCAGTAATCTGGCGTACTCCTACTATGCAACCCCTACTCAGAGTGAACCTAGAGTGTGTGTAGGTGTGAAGCCAAGAATCCCCCTAAGGGACAATCCGACCCCATTACCAGGCTGGAGAGAATTTAGGAGCCCGTACTGGTCACAAACTGGACTCCCCTCAAGGAGATGTGTGGTGAAGTCTCAGCAGGCAGGGAAACTGTCATCTGAAGTGCCTCCTCTGCTAATCTTTGGGATGCTCATTATTTATAATAGAAAGCATTCTTGTGACGTGCGTATAGATTAGCAATGGTATTGTAGATAGCCCTGTTGCCCCGTGGATGAAGTTAGAATATTTGAACTAGCTGTGTAAATAAAGTAGTTTCAGAGAAAGTAATCAAACATTGTTGTGCAATCAAATATGTGCAAAAGATCACAGCAGAAAAGTTGTTGTGCAAAATTAGGACAATGTAAGAAAAATGTGTAGACCCGTCCTTGGGCCTACCCCGAGCACATAATACTAATTACTGTGCTGTGGCAGGATTTCTAAATGGGGCACACAAGCAAGAAAGCTTGGTATATTCCCTCTTTACCCACTTAAATTCAGCCCTTGACCCACAAAAGGGTGGTTGTGCAGGAGCGTCTTGAAGTAGCCTTTTGAGTGGTGTATTTTGCAGTTTACTATAGTATTCTTTATTTTTCTAAGCTGTTTTTTTTTAATTGAATGCAAACGTATTGACTTTGACTTGAGTAGATTTAACATTCATTAATGAGTTATTAAATTGTACAGAAACACTTTTTCAATTTGTGTTCAGTTCAAGAAACAAATGATGTTCACCTGCCTGTAAAATGTGAAAAGAAGGATATAAAAATTGAAAAGTCCAGTCCAAAGAAGAGAACACATGGCCAGATTTCATCTTTACCTGAAGTGCAATCCGAACCGAAACGTCCTCGGTGCATCAAACTTTGTGATGTACCACAGCTTGATGAGAATAAGTTTACTTACATGGGTATGTATTAATGGCTTTTGTTTCACATCAAAATGCCCACTCGAAGCCTTTGTTACACTTGTAATTAAAAAAGTAGAACTTTGATAATGCTGCACAAACAAATTACAAAATGTTAGTTTAGGAAGTCAAATAATGTATTTATGTAATTTACCCTATATGTAATTTAGAATGACAGACCATATGCGTAACAAGTGCATAATTTCACAATGGGAACATCTTTCCGTCCTCACAAAACTTTGTAAATCAAACTGGTTGGTAAGTGTGGCATAGAATGAATGTAGATTCAGCAGAGAATGGGATAGTGTAAATAAGAATTCGCTTTACAGCATCTTGTAGAATTGCAGACTGATGACTCTAATGTTGCAATAGCATGTTCAGTTCCTGGAATGATGGCTCACTGCTCATTTCCAAAAAAATGCAAAGCACATTGCACTGAATGCTTCAAGGATGTGGAATCTAATAACATATCTACTTGTCCATGGAATGGGTAGCTTCATAAATCTACTTGTCTCAGCGAGTTCACAGAGCAAGGAAAGCCTTCAGTCGCCTCCAGCGCCGATAATCCACACAGCAAACAACAGGTATCCAATGAGGAAACGGACTCCACGTTCTTTTGGCAGAATGCAGGGGGGCGTGTCCACCAGGGAGAGCGGCACCAGGTGATTCCGGTGAGTGGATGAACAGGGACTCTTGGGAAACCGAGTCCTGCTCTCAACACGCTCGCAGCCCTGTGGTGGTGATGCCCTCTGCAAATGATGCCGGTCAGCACAGCACAGTAGCGCGAAGCGGGACCCGCGGAGCGGGTCCGGCGAGATGTAGCGTCTTTCTGTGGGTCTTTTTGTGCCTCAGCGAGTTCACAGAGCAAGGAAAGCCTTCAGTCGCCTCCAGCGCCGATAATCCACACAGCAAACAACAGGTATCCCTTAGCAAACAACAGGTAAAAAAGACCCACAGAAAGACGCTACATCTCGCCGGACCCGCTCCGCGGGTCCCGCTTCGCGCTACTGTGCTGTGCTGACCGGCATCATTTGCAGAGGGCATCACCACCACAGGGCTGCGAGTGTGTTGAGAGCAGGACTCTGTTTCCCAAGAGTCCCTGCTCATCCACTCACCGGAATCACCTGGTGACGCTCTCCCTGGTGGACACGCCCCCTTCACCACCCTGTCCATATTACTCCAGTTACACTCCCGCAGCGCGGGAAGCGCCCGGGAGAAGGGCGGGCCCTCTGAGGCCCTCAGAGGCACGAGAAGGCTAGGCTAGGCCAGTCCTCCAACATCTGGGTTTGCACATATTGTATTGTCCTCTATGACCTATTTGTGAAAAGTTATAGAATTTTTGCGCTACCTACATAGACTCTGTAGATATAGACTGCTTGAAATAGGTTTAGTTTATGAAATTTAGATCTGTCTGTGATGATGACAAAGAAATTAAGGTCTGGGAGAATACTGGTAGGAAGATCAAGCTCAAAAACCAGATCGAATCCCCTCCGAAATAAACTTAGTCAGGCCACTAATCTGAAAAGCACCTGCCAGCTTTTCAATCTCTGGGATAAGGGCAAGAACAAAGCCATAGGGGTGGACACTAAGGTAATGGACACTAAGGATTCTGGAGCTATCCATTTGGACATTGTACCCAATACCTTGCGAGAGATGCCTGAAATTAGCAAGGTAATTGTGGACAATAGTTCAGTGGCAACAAGAGTAGCTCCATTATCCTCCGAGTGTGGTTTCTCTCCTCCCCTATTCTCCACAATGAAAAACAAAATCGATCTTGTACCTGAGGTAGTTATATAAACAAAAAAAGACATAGAACAAGATAACTTGCATACCGGGATAATTCCACATGATGATGCCCTCCAGACAGTAAATATATCACTAACAAAAGTGTCTTTTAACAATGGGCTGTCTCCAATGATTCTGGATAAAGACCTATGTCAAAGGTATCTAGAGACTGATCCGGCCAAAGCCGAGATAGACCAGAATACCCCGGTAATGTCGAATCATGCTGGCTTACATCTTTACAGCAGTACCCCTTCCAAGTCCTCACACTCAAATTTTTCCACGAGTCCAAATTTAAATTTGACCGGGATAAATGCACTTCAATGTAAGGGAACTGACAAACCTTTTTCTGATTCCCTCCATATACTAGAACACTTACTGTCGTCTATCTTACAACTACTGGAAAAATTTGTGGGGGGATCTGACTGCGTACTTGACACAGTGACCCGAATTTTAAAAGTCTTGCTGGGGATTCAAAAAGAGAAGGATGCAGTCCCGAAGGAGATGTCCTCTTCCTCTTTAGATCTAGATGAGGTAGGAATAAAAGATCAATCACTAGCAGTTAACAATGTTACAAATGGAGAACATGAGGATGTAAAAACAAGTGCTATCCAGCCTTCCCCTACCCCAAACTGTTCTTTAGTTAACGACTCTGAAATTAAAGTTCATGGGGAACTCCCGCTAAAAACTGGGAATGACCTCTTCCCTATTTTTAAGAAACAACAAGGAGAAGGGGACAGAGAGGCGGACGCTATCCCGGAAGAGAATAGCAATAAAGGGAAGTTTGAGATAATAAAAAAGACCGGAACGAATAAGAGGAAATTACTGAGACGGATAGAAAAAAATAGGCGGAGGAAAATCCTCTTTAGAAATCATCTAAATTCCCCCATACAGAACGAGGTATATCAAATTCAGGTGGCAGCTGAAAAAGATAAAAACCCAGAAAATAAGACTACTAAAGAAAATATCGCCCCTCCGCCTCTGATTACTCCTGCATTACTACCTATTCCCACCCCCCTTCCATCATTAACAACCGATATAAATACCCTTTGTCACCAAGTTTCCAACAACAGGGATATAATTGGGCCTAAAAATCTAACATGTTCAGGACAGGAGCAAAATCCTCTCGGCCAAGTAGCTCCATTACTTAACCCCCTTGCAACATCTTTCCTGGGAGCAGCCGCAAGAGGTGTGTCTTCAACAGAATCTAAGGAGAAAAATATAGACACCATATGGGTAGAATTTTCTCCACTTTTTGATGCTGAATGCATCCTGAATAGATCCCTCCTGCTTAAATATTTTCAAGAATCTGCCAACCTGAAACTCATACAATCAGCTGATCTAGATAGGGTTCAATTATTAAAATCAGAAGTAGGGACGATAACCAGGGTGAAGTTTCATTCTAAGTTAGTAGCCAATTTAATTCTGCAACGCTCAGAAGATCTGCAGAGCAGAGGAATAGATGTAATTCCGGTGTTAGGGCATTCCAGACAAAACAATGTTCCCAAATTCCAAACTCAACAGAAGCCCCCCTTTTCTTTGCTGCAAGCAGCAACAGGTAATATAAATAAGGTGGGAGAGATCACAGAGTTAAAGATATGTAAGTCTAAGGATTCCCGTGTAGTATCCTATGTTAACTCTACCTTGCTTTCTCATCAATCTGCTATTGGAGAGGAAAATGCCCAATGGAACTGGCTTCCCAGAGTTCTCGCTGAAAAATCCTTAAGTCAACAACTATCTAATCCGCACCTTTAGCAAAGAATTATCTATAATTTCCTGGAATGCAGCCGGTTTAAAAAATAGTCCGGAGAAAATAGCATTCCTTTTGTCCCTAGAGGCAAATATAATATGCCTCCAGGAGACATGGTGTACAGATAATATTCAAATAGGGAAAGACTATTATGTATTGGAAGGTAGCGCTACTCCAAATAAAAAAGGACACGCCAGCGGGGGTGTAGCTTGCCTCTTATCAAACCGAAAAAACTGGGACTACGAACATTTTATGGACCCGAGTAACCTCTTTCAGGTCGTAATTTTATTTGTCTCTAATCCCACAGCTGGTAATTGTCTGGCTCTGATAAATGCTTATATACCTCCAGAAGCTGGTTTTAACGCAATCTTAAAAAAGGTCTTCCTTCTTATTCAGAATATTAGGGAGAAAGATCCAAGAACGGTTATAATTCTAGTTGGGGACATGAACTGCAAGATCTCCACCTCTAGCTTAACCTTATTCTGTGACAAAATAAGAGAAGAAACTCTCCATATTCCTCGAGCAACATTCCCTGAAAATATGAAAACAAATAAACGTGGCAAACTATTACTAAATGAGTTGGCAGAAACGGATGGGATTATTGCAAATGGGAGACTCCCTTCGGATTCCCCAGCTAATTTCACGCATAAATCCTACCAAGGGGAATCAATTCTTGATTATGTAATACTGGGGACCCAATCATTTGAGTTGCTGAAGGACATCAATGTGATCGATACACCGTTAAGTGACCATAGAATCCTTTTCTTCTCGATAAATGTAAAGTCTTCTAAATGTGATCAGTGGTCTCTGAATAGTGATCAAACAAACTTTGGTACTAAATCAGGAAGGTGCTACTGGAATGCAAGGGCACATCGAAATTTGGAAGCAATGCTCGATGTAGCAATATCAGAGCTTCCTTCCTGGTACGGCTATGAAATTGAAAATTTCTCCCTGTTTTTGAAGTCGGTGATAACAGGGGCAAAAAAGCTGAATAAGAAAAAGTCCATTGGTATATTCCCCTGCCCTCTGAGACTGCTCAACATAGAAATCAATAAATTAGTAAGGGCCCAATATTTAAATAGAACAGGTGTTATAGCACAACAAATAACAATGCTAAAAAGGAAAAGGAGAAGGCTTTTAGCCTCACTACGTAAAGAAAAGGAGGATGCGATCTGGGTAAAAATAAGAGAAGCTGCTATTAACGGGGAAATTAGGCAATTTTGGTCCCTTATAGGTGAGGGGTGCGGACTGAGAACAAGCCCTCTACCCATCCCTATTGAGGAACAAATATGGAGGTATTTTGTCTCTAACCTTTATGCAAGCAATAATACTGTTTCCCCAAGAATGTCCAGCTGAAATGAGTTTACCTTTAGAGCCTTTTACTGAAAAGGACATAGACTTAGCTATCGGGGAAATGAGGCGTTCAGGGGCTATGGGCCCAGATGAATTGTCCATTAACGTACTAAAACAGAACAGGGCTAAATGGAGTACGCTTCTCTGCCCAATTTTTAACATTTGTTTACTAAGAGGTAAGGTCTTACCCTCCTGGAAGGGAAGTATCCTGGTTCCATTGTTTAAAAAGGGAGATCGTCTATCCCCTCAGAACTACCGCCAGATTGCATTGCTGGATGCAATCGGCAAAGTTTTTACAAGATGTATGCTCAAACGAATAAACGCATGGGTGGAGTCTTCAAATATTCTTCCACTCGAGCAGACAGGCTTTAGGAAAAACCACGGGACCATGGACAACTTAACCGCCCTCCAGGTAATAATCGACAAATACATTGGAGCCAGAAAGGGGAGAGTCTATGCGGCATTCATAGATTTCTCCACGGCCTTTGATAAAGTCGACCGACAAGTATTGTGGAGAAAACTACATGCCTTGGGAATGCCTCATAGACTCCTACGTTTGGTACAGGATCTGCATGATAACACGTGGTGCAAAGTGCTGTTGGGGGGAGGAAGGGGCCTATCCCAGCTCATTCCATCGGCGAATGGCCTTAAACAGGGCTGTCTTTTAGCTCCCCTCTTATTTTCTTTTTACGTTAGCGATCTCCCCCTTACTATATCTGCATGTGAAGGAATTGCGCCACGCCTGGGAGACAGACATATCTCTTGTTTAATGTATGCGGACGATATATTAATTTTAGACCTTACCCCAAAAGGTCTCAACAACCGTCTGCACTCATTATACACTTTCTCCGAAGAGCATTTCCTGAAAATAAACATCTCCAAAAGCAAGATAATGTGTATGGAGGGGCGGAAAAAATTGAAGTTGGAGCACATTAGCTGGGAGGCCAAAAACTAGAAAGAGTAAAAACTTATGTATTCCTGGGCAAGGTTGTTAACAGCAACTTGAGCAACAAATCCCACATAGAAAATAGCTCCCGTAAGGCAAAGTCTCAGGGAAATGGCTTAAGAGCATTGTACAAATCAACCGGCAAAAGACATTTTGTTCACCTGCTGGAGGCTTTCCGGGCAAAAGTCCCCCCAACTCTGCTTTACGGCGTAGAATTAATCGACTCAGCCGAATGGGGCTTCTTGGACACTATCGAGGGCATCCTCTTGAGAAGCCTAACTTCGGTTAATAATAATTGCAGTGCAGCAGCCCTTCGCTTAGAATTTGATCTAAGAAGTAGCTGGGCACAGGGCCTAGCAGGAGTTATTCGCTGGGTTATCTGTTTAATCAAAGGAAAGTCAGCCACTCTAAGATCCCTAATTACAAAAGAGTTGATGGGCCCCCTAAAAGAGCATTCGACTCTTATAAAGAATTATAGGAAGGCCATTACACTCTTGGACTTGGAGGAAGCTACTCTTTTAGACCTTTCCATGCACCAACTAAAACTAACATTAAAACAAGCCACATGGAAGCTAAGCTATGAAAGGGATCGCAACTTGATTATACAAAAGAAGGGGGCTACGCAAGCTGTTGATTCTTGTTTATTTAGACAAATACAACCTTACGTTTCCTGGAACATACCCCACGGTTTACGCCGTTTTTGGCTACTTCTTAGACAGGATCTCCTTCCCCTGAATAAGTTGTTGGCCAAATGGCATGGCATATCTAATGTATGTAACTTCTGCAATGTCTCAGTTCAAGACTCTATGCACGTCCTGCTAGTTTGTCCAGCATTAATGGCTTATCGCCGTCTCTGGGTAAAGCCCGTATGTGTCCAGTTTGGTATCTTATCTGCAAGATCCCTGATAGATGCAATGTTTAGTCCTCCAAATGAAATTTTTTGCAACAGAATCTTTAACTTCTTTAAATGTTTTTTAGAATTGTATTAGATGAATGGTATGTTAATTCTGAATATTTTTTGCTAGTATAAGTTGTTTATATACGGTTACATTTTATCATATTTTGTTTGTTATTATGTAATATGTGGATCTCCACGGAGTTCCAAAATCATATTTAAATAAATAAAAATAAAAAAATAAAAAAAATACTTGTCCTGTAAAGAAAATAAAATTCACTCGTCCCTTTGGTGTCCTGTAGCGCGATAACAAATTGTGGCTGCAATCTCATTATATAAGAGCTCCAATAATAATCTCTCTGATTATGCCACGCATTGAATGTTAGCGGTTCTCTTATTTTTCCACCTTTCTGGGGCTAGAGTATCGGTAAGCAATAGTTCCAGGCTTGAAATAATCTTTTGGGTCCTATTTAACTACTAACTTTGCATGATTTATGATTTTTCACCAGCTCTTCTTTAATCTTTTCCCATATTGAGAAAGGTAGGAAATTTACTCCCAATAATAGCAGAAGTAAACCGTCTTCAGGTATGGGGAAAAAAGTGGTTGACTGGAAAGTGAACTTGTAAATATCCTACAGATTTTCGCGTTAGCAAATATACAAATGCATATTTACTCGTGCTAAAATGCAGTTTCACAAACCTTTTCTGGGAGTACAATTTCCTGGCCTGCTTCTGTTAATTCTTTTGAATTCATGAAATCTGCATTAATACCAGGACATATACCATGGGTGCACTTTTGTGGCTTTCTGAACGAATAGGTCTCTTATTAAGTCCGGTGTTAACTA
Organism: Lissotriton vulgaris; assembly: GCF_964263255.1. NCBI lineage: Eukaryota > Metazoa > Chordata > Amphibia > Caudata > Salamandridae > Lissotriton > Lissotriton vulgaris. The sequence goes on from NC_141694.1 coordinate 362,955,904, forward strand.
AGACTTTTGTGTTTATCTATCGTCTGGCTTTACTATGAGTGACCACATTCAGCTCATTCATAAGGAGCATATCTACATACCAAGTAGTTTTGTTGAGCGCCAGAAACTACTGCGACAGTATGTGCTTTTTGAGACCAAATGCGATTTTTGTCAGTGTTTGTTACAATGTTGAGGGCCTGGCAGCTCCCAGAACTAGAACGTTTTACAAAAAATTGTCAAAGCAAAAAATGTATTCACAAAACAAAAATTCTGTGACCACCAGTGTCAGACCTATTTGCTTAGCCAATTGTTTCTTTTTGTTTCCCATAATCTCAATTATGAGGTTTTTTTTCGCAGTAGCCCTTTGGGCGTGGCTCACTGGCTGGTAGGTCTTTCAGTATGTCTCCAAGGCCTTGTCCTCCTTCTGCGGTGGGCGCCGGCTCCCCCCGGGTCAGGTGCCCCCGCCTGGCGCCTCTCTACCCGCCGTTTGCCGGCGCGGAGGCGACTAGGGCCCAAATGACAGCCTACGCTGCGGCACTGCAGGCTTCATTGGTCTGTGGATCCCTTGTGCGGGGACTTAAGCGGCGTCGCCCGCGGCTCCGGCGCCCTGGTCTGTGGATCCCTTGCGCGGGGACTTAAGCGGCGTCGCCCGCGGCTCCGGCGCCCAATGTTTCGGCTTCAGGTTGTAGGAGGGTGGCGTCGTCGAGGTGTAGTCCTTCGGGGCTTCCCTCGTCGATGCCTAGCGTCCCTGCCTCGCCGCAAATCCCTACAAGGCTCCCTGTGGTGTCGCAGGTGATCTGCGGGACTCCGGGTTTGTCCCCGAGTCCCTCTTGATTCTCTGAGCAGGCGGCTGCCTCACCAGAGGTCGAGCCGGCGCGGTTTCATCACCGGGAGCCTTCCTCCCCCCTCTCGGTCCACGGCGCGGGCGGCTGCCCCGTCTGATGTCGGGCCGGCGCCGTTTGTGCGCCGCGCCTTCGCCGGTCCGGCGTCTGCTTCGCCCCATTCTCCTGGAGGGCACGTGGTGGCAGGAGTCGGCCCGGCGCCACGTAGGCTCACTCCGGCACCGGTCAATGCTGATCAGGCGTCGATGGCGGACTCCACGGAGCCACGCTGGCGCCGGGTTCTGGATTAATCTCCTGAGGTACCTTCTTCTCCTGAGGTCTGTCACTTGCTGGTGTGTTCCTCCCCGGAGACAGGGCGCCGTGTAGTTGCCATTTCACCGGCATCTTCCAGGGAAGGCTCTTCGCCATCCCCACGGCCTAAATCCTCGAACCCTTACTTCCGTGGCTCGCGGCTGGCTTCTCCACTGGCAGCTCCGCCCTCCCCTGGGGCCCCTCCAGTTCCCCATTCCTCTGTGGATCCTCCTATATGCCAAGGCTGGCTGCTTCCCCCTGGACTTTGGGAGGGGCGGTTCAGTCTGCAACTGTCACCCACGGAGAAATTACTTTTACCTCCGTGGCGTTCTACTGAGGCCAGTGTTGCCTTTGTTCGGGCTATTTCCATGGCAGCTGGTATTTGTAGGAAATGGAGTGACAGGTTCACCCATCCTCAGGACAACCTCTTGGAGATTCTCCACCAGGGCTCTGGTGGACGGGAGTTGTTCCTTCCCTTTGAAGTGTCACTCCATAATTCTCTTATGGAGGCTTTGGGGCGCCCTGCCACAGGCGATCCGGTGCCTCAGACACTACTGCACCGTCATCATCCTGCTCCCCACAACCCGGTCTATCATTCTTTCCACCCTTCTACTCAAGGCGCTCTACTGCTCAATGCCTTTCCATGTTTGCCTGTGGTGTTGTTCTCTCTGTCTCGGGAGGCCCGGTGGTTAGATTCATGGGACGTAATGTTTTTGCTACTTCCAGTGCTGCCTTGAGGGCGCTTAACAATTTGTGTGTGCTGACCAGGGCTGCTTCTAGCCTGTGGGATTCTGTGAGTCCCTTCTTTCTCATGTCTCTCATGAGGGGGCCCCTGCTGATCTGCGGGGCCATGTGTTGGATGGTAGAGAGTTGGCCGCATTTATTCTTCGGACGGCTTTGGATGTTGCACATGCTGTTGGCCGTGCTATGGCCACTTCTGTGGCTCTTCGTCGCTATGCTTGACTACGCGATGCTGTTTTCCTTGAAAATATTAGAGAGCGTCTGGTCGACCTCCCTTTTTACGATGTCCTGTTGTTTAGTATTCATGCAGACTCCGCCATTCAGCATCTTCTTGCGGGGCTCCGTCCTCCTCCTCCTCAGTAGGTTGGTTTGCTGATCTCCGGGGCTTGGTGGGAGACGTTATCCCACTTGCTCCTGATATTTGGTTTTTGGGGGCTGTTAAACTTTCTGTGAGGGATACTGTGCCCTCGGAGTCCTTGGTTGGCCCGTTCTTCTGTTGGCTGCTGGTTCAGCCCCTTTTTTTGTACAAATGTGTTTTCTGGCTGACTACTAAGCCTTCTGTAGTTTGTGCCGCAGGTCTATGATTTTGCCCTCTGATGCGGGATTGTTTTTTCCTAAGAGTGGTTCCTATGCTTTCTTGGGACGGGTCTTACCCTATGTGGGGTATATGTAGCTATCCTATATCTCTGTCTTATGCAGGGAGGGTGTGGACTCCCCCCTCGGGGGTTCATCGCCCTTCCTGTTGTTGCTGTATTACGAAGGTGCTGTCTTTGGTCCTTACTGGGGCGTGGCTTGGCCATCTACGGCGTTGCGCCGCAGTGTTTTGCCCCTTCCTGCCGTTTGGTCTGGGCCTTTGTCTGGTGTTTCTGAGGGCAGAGTTTCCTGTGTTGACGGCCTGGTCCGTCCTACTTGTTACTCCTCTCATATTCTAGCTGCTCTCACTACTGAGTGGATCGGTTCTGTCCAGGGCGGTCCCCTTTAGGGATTGTTCGGGACGGTTTACTAGCCTTGCCCTTGTTCTGAGGCTGACGTGGTCCGGGCGTTTAGTTTCATGGCGTTGTCAGCAGCTGGCTGCCCCTGCCTGTTCTTCTGTTCTGTGTCCGGCGGCCTTGGCTTGGGCCCTGGCGCTCCTGTTTTTTGTCCTATGGGCCATTGTGAGATCTTGTTCTTATTCTTCTGCCTGCCTTATTGCTGAGGCGCTGTTCTGTCTTAACTTCAAGCTGTGAGGGGCTCAGCTGCCCTCTTCACTGGGTTGTGTCCCAGTGGAGGGCTTTGCTGTTCTTCTGCCCCTTCTCCTTGGAGACTTCAGGTGGCACTTCTTCCTCTGCGTTGTCTGTACCTTGGGGCTTCCAGTGGAGGTCTCTGGTACGTTGACTGGGCTTGAGGTGGTCTGGCCTCCTTCGTATTACCCTTGCTTCTGCTGGTGAAGGCTGGGTTGCTTCTTTGTTATGACACATCCCCTGTGGGGCTGGTTTTCCTCCACAATGCTGAGGTTCTCTTCAGCTCAGGGCCTGTGACTCATCCACTGTTGCGGTGGACTGGGCTATTTTTCCCTGTCCCCATGACTGGTCCCCTGTTGGGGGTCTTGTGCTCTTCTGAGTTGGAGTGGTCCTCTCGCAGACCCTCCTCCCCTTTGGGTATTGCTAGGGTATCTATTGTGCGTCTGCGGCTAGTACTCTCTATCAGATGTATGAGTTACTTCCCTTCGGTAACGATGTATCTGGTAGAGACGATTCTAGCCGCAGATTCCTTCACAACCCACCCTTCCTCCACGTTTCTGCGAGGACCCTTCTCGGTCTTTTGTACTCGCCTGTTCTGCTAGTGCCTTTTTCTTACTCCCGCCCTAGATGGATGCTGTCCTTGTTGCTCCATTCTTTCCTTTCTGGTGATTGGTGGGCGAATGCTTGTGTACTTCTGCGCCCATGCATTTGATCTCCAATGTAGGGTTTGTTCTGTCATGCTTCCTTGTGTTGCTTACACTTCTGACTTCTACAGTCCTTGGGGTGGAGGTCCCCTGGCTGGGCCTCGACCCGCAGTTCCTTTTGGGAGAACCCCCCTCCCTTGCTGGTGTTGTTGGGGGATGACTTGTCATTGATCTTCCATCCTGGCCTGGAACCCTACTGGCTCTGGGCGGTGGTTGCAACCTTCTTCGTCTGCTGTGTCCTTTCTTTTTCATATGCTTTCTTCCTCCAGGGAGGCTGTTAAGTTGGTTGCAAGCTTGCTTGCAACCAGTAGTAGCTGTACTCTATTCTTTCATTTCATGACTTAGTGCCTTGGTACCTGGCACTATTCTGGATGGTGCTGTTCCTCACCATTCGTTTCTTTCCCTTCTGTATAGCTGGGTCTTGGCACACTGTTCCAGTGTTTGTGATGGCTTCACGTTGTGGCGCGGAAAAATTATCTAAAGAAAACTGACGTAGGCGCGCCAGTGTGGGACTTATGTATCCTCGCTGATGTCACGAACGCGGACGACGGCAGGGCGGAGTCACTTGGTGCCGTCCCCCCGGTGCGCAAGAATGCTGTGGCAGAAAAGTTTTCCAGATCCAGTCTCATGCCTGGGGGTAATTCTACGTTAAGGAATCTGCGGCTAGAATCGTCTCTACCAGATACATCGTTACTGAAGGTAAGTAACTCCTACTTTATTTCCACACCCAACAGCAGTGCTTTTTAGACCTACAAATGCTTAGACTAGTGTGGTGTAAACCTTCAGCATATACTAAGCAAGTACAGTACGGGCAGCAGGGCAACCTACATAAACACATACTTTCCTTCTAGACACAGCAAAGTTATCACAGGTAACACAAGGTTCCCTTACACACTGAAGAAGTACAGACGCATGCTGGTGGAGTACAATGTATTTCATTGCTTCATGTTGACAAAAACATTGAATCTTGTCTGAACGAGGACCTGTGTGGTAAAGATTAAATGCTAGTAGTAAACACTATAATGTTCTACGTGTAAGTAAATTATTTTTCTTTTAGTACATTATGAAAATACATTGCTTGTCTTTGTGTACATGGCTCATTTGTGTTTTGTCAAGCAGTGAAGTATGTGTGCTGCAGTAGAAGTGCTACATCAGCTGAATTATAACAATCACTGCTGTTACAAAATCTACACCAGTCACTGTCAGCAGGACTGTGTTAGGTCAGTCAGCATTCGTTGGTACAAGACTTGCATCGGGCAACAATTTGGTCAATGAATTTCCTCCACATTTGTTCCAGAGCCCTCCTTCAAACTCCTACTTTGAATGTTGGTTGTGCCTTGCTCGGTTCCCTGGTTATACCAACCATTTTTGCTTCAAATATTTTTGACCCAAGCAAAATCCCACACATATATTTAGACTCCATAGTAGAATGCTTCAACAGTGTCTAGAAGAAGTACATGCATGTGATAAAGCTACTGCAACAGGGCTATACTGTAACACCTGGCCAAGCTCTTGCTCACTGAATTCACTCTGAAAAGGACAAGGAAGGTGTCTTCTGCAGTATCGCCTCCATTTAAAATACACTGGACTGGAGGCATTGTGCCTATACGATAGGAGATGTTGAAAGTCGATTAATGAATTCTAAGACTAACTCCCTTTTTAATGTTGTCCAAACATATTTATTGGTTAAGCACCCTAAAGGGCATGCTACTTAAAGTAGCATATTTCATGCAGGGTTAAAGAAACGATCATATCACACCATCCTGATGGAACTCTACTGTTTCCCTTGCTTGCCCCCACCATCTTCAAAATTGACTGCATCATTTACAATGCCATCATGCATCAGCACCTGCGCATATTTAGCTGACAAACTGTTTATCTACTGAGACGCTTTTCACACTGGCTGCCATAAAATCATTAATTGGAGGTAGAGATGTGGAAAAAAAAAGACGACAGGCCTTCTCCATCTTTGCACAAGGATCTGGAATAATACCCCAATACAGGATCGCCTCAAACATGCTTCAGTTTAGGAAAGACCTAAAAATGCACCTTTTTTTATTTATAAAAACTAGTCAACCACACCGGGGATCCCCTGGTGGTTCTTAGAGACCAATGGACTGCTGATGGATTGATCCTAGATGATGAAGACTGGAGGGAGGCTGGGGCCCCTCCAAGGGCAGTTGCAATTCAAATGAGACTCCTGCTGGTTCAATTGAAGATCCTTCACCGCTGCTACGTTACTGGCCCACGAATGGTACGAATGGGTTTGGCTGTGAGCGATGGGTGCAAGAGGTGTGCTAAAAATTAACCTCTCCCAATTAAATATAATGCAAATGTAATCCCACCACGGAGTACCATACTGAGCCCTCATTTTCAGAATGGGCAGCATTGCAGACTATTCCCTCTGAAGAAAGGAATGGCCCGGTGATGTGAATTATGAGCTGATCAACAAGTGAAAGGAGGGCAGGATGTGGTGAATGTTGTAATTAAGCTGGTTATTTTTGACTTCTTCAAACATAACTGCGCCCACCTCACTCTTCCAGCCCCTAGCTTTCCCAAAAGTGGCTCCAATACAAGGCACAAAAAAAATGGAAGCACGAAAACCTGTCCACATGCCTTCGGTTTAGAGGGGATTTGCTATTGCAGTTTGTTTTGAGAAAGTATAATAAAAATACATCTCTTTTCTTTAAAAAACCATACAAATGAAGCTATGAAAACTACTATAAAGTATAGGTTCAGCCAATTTCAAAGTATACTGGAAAAGGATAATCAAACAGTAGGCATAGGGTTGAGAACATTGTAGAATGTATATATACAGCAAGCGAAGTTAGTGGGCCAAGGTCTATAGGAATCTAAAAGTTTCTCTCATTTTTATAAAGCGACCTAGTTCTTCAGCAGTATTCATGTTGCCCGTAGTGAAGAGTGGGTCTACAGTATTTATTCTACTAGATTCACAAATTTGATTAGGTCTAAATTATACTAAAACATAGAAATCCTATTTGTGATCACTACCAGCCACAGTAACATTAGGTTCTGTTATGAATAATTGAGTAAGCTATTTGGCTTACAAGTATGAACTAAAATCAAGTTGAAAGAGTGCAATCAAACTTTCTCCAAAACCGAGTATAGTTTCATTAAAAAGGCTTTTATGCTTTCCTTGCAACAAATTTCTTATTACTTTGCTTGATTATGAGGGAGACTGTTATGTTAAGCTATTACTCCATAAAGTAGAGCTTTAGGCAGTGTTTAATCTTTTATTTTTCTCAGACTGTTTTCCAACATAATTTCAGAATTACTGCAGTGTTTTTAATTCTAGAATCCTGTTTGGGCCTCAGAAGCGCGGCATAGGTCCAGTTTCGCCTAGAATTTAATTTACATAGTGTGCAGCCATACTATTCATAACATTTCATGTTTATGACATCAGACATGTATAAACTATTTTACTGTGAGCAACCAATTTGCTAAGAGGAAACCGAGGTAAACATTATGGGGAGGGGTAGGGTAAAGAGGGGTGGGAATGAAGGGCAAACGAGGAGGTTTCACTATCTCGCAATACAATTCCTATTCGCCGTGAGTAAGTTACCATCTTCACAATGAAAGTCAGACATCACTAAGTACACCTCATTATATACACAATCGAACAGCACAGAATTTGATAGTATAATATGTGTAAATGCAAACCCAGCATATTATAACCTAAGTGATCATTCAGCTATTTCTGCCGTGAGTCTTTCTTCAGGGTATGATCTTTTGAGATTCTCCAGTTGCCTGTATCCAGTTGAATGAGTCTATCTTTTATTCTTTCATTTGTTCCAAAAGTTAATCTGACTGTTATCCTTCGTATTTTTCTCAACTTGTGTCCCCAAAGGGGTGTCTTTTTGGCTTTTTTCATTCTGAATCCCTCCCATTTCCCTTGAAGGACCATCGATTGAGCCAGTCCATGCTGCCTCTGCTCCCAAAAAAGCCACATTTTTCTTTCGGCCATAAACTTCAATTTAACATAAAAGAACATCACGTATTTGAGGTATTTACTTTGAAGTCTCTTTTGCCTGCATAAAGTTCGAAAATCGGAGCACTTTGGAGTTCTCATATTCAATGGACTCCGGTCTCATAGCCACATGAAAGATACCATCTTGTTCCCAATAATAGTTTGGGGGTGGGGGAGAGGGGGGTGGGAGTGGTAGCTGGAAAGAGATTTATTACATGTGGGCTCTCTTCCCAAAGAAAAATGATAATCATTTTGATTTGAGCACTACTTTAATCCAGTCTTCCAGAAAGAGTCCATGGCTGGTCCTTTGAGTTTTCAAGAATTAGAAAGAAGTGCACATTGTTGCGTCTTGGTCTGATTTCGGTAGATTTCAGGTGCTATCGTATCACCAAAGCATCTTTTATCAACTGTTTTACATAGCCTTCAAGTTGCTTGGTTTCAGATGCTGCCTCTAAAAGATCCCTTTTAATAGTCTTGTTTCTCTCGTTTATTGTTTTTAAAGACTACCTGAAGCGGTTTTATTTCACTGTTAACTGTAGATGGTCATCCCGGCATAGACCGGTAATAAAAGAGAAGCCTGAGAGAAAATGAGCTATGACGCTTTAACAATGATGGCTGCAGCTAGAAAAATGTGAATGACAAAATTATTTTAGTATGTGTGTGAATACCAAAACCAGTACCAGAAAACCCATTACAGTCAAAATACGTTGGCATCAGGTTACAGAGTAAATTGGGAAGGTGTTTACCCAGGTCCTTATGTCATGAACAAGTTTGGTCAAATGGGTGGTAATAACACTGCCATAGACACAGGGATGGTTCAGAGACCCAGATCTCTATTTGTATTACCTATGTGCCCAAGCACACACTCCCCACTATTGGTATCACTCTCCTGAATATATACCACACTTAGCAGTCGAATCGGATGACACACACCCCTTTCTGCTCACTTCTATTCTGACGCAAAAGAGAACAAGTATCCCTCACTCAAAGACCAACACTGTAAAGTTCACAACAGTGGCTTGACAGACTCTTAGCACCTGGGCCCAAAAGTCACAGCTCCCGGCACCTGCTCTTCCCCTCACGCACCATATGGACTTATCAGTCACACATGACACCGGGACCCTGACCCTATTAAAAGATATCGCCCGCCAAACAATGGGAGATGTGTTCCCATGCAGGTCCATTATATCACTCCTAGAGTTTTCCTCTGGACAACCACAAACCCCTCTCCTTCATTTTACATACTTTTGTCAGCAGGGAGCTATGAAAAAGCTATACCCGTCCTTTCCTGCAGAGCCCGCCACTCTTGGATCCCTCCAAGCTATGCTTACCAGCTCCCCTCGTAAACACCTTACTGTACAATGCAACTGCAGTGGATGACAAACGGTGCCCAGCCCGTGGCGTTAAGTGCACAAATTGTGGGATTGTTGGACACTTCCTAAAAGTTTGCTATAGACGTAGTGCAAACAAAGTGAAGGTGGTCTAGTGCGACGAGACAACCAGACGAGATACACCTGAGGTCAACGATGAAAACATGTTCATATTGAACATAGAAGAGGAGTGCTTCACAAGTGTAGATGCTGAGAAGAAAACAAGAACTAAGAAGCCGGTATGCGAGATGACAATAGGGGGAATTGAAATCAGCATTGTGGCGGACTCAGGGTCATGTACACAATAGTAAATAATGAGGTATGGAAGGAGAAGTTTGCACCCCAGTTAGGTAAACACTTGGATAAAGCAGATATCGTAATAAGGACATTCACAGGTGCGCCTATCGAGGTGTGTGGATACAGAAAGTTGAATTTTACATACAAAGGAAGAGAATCGGTTTGCAAACTCTATATGTCAGCGGTGGGACCCTCTGTCTTGGGCTGGATGGACCAAGGAGACCTGGGAATAAAACTTGATCACAGCAAGGCTGACCCAGTCCTAGTTGTACACGATAGTGAAAGTTACAGCAAACCTTGTTGGAAAAATTTCCAAGTGTCTTCAATGGTAAGATAGGGACACTCAAGGGGTATACACACAAAATAGTAGTTAAAAGTGGTTCCATTCCAGCAATGCACAAAGTGTGCAACTTGCCGTTTTCCATGAAGGAGCAATTGGACAAACTTCCTAAGGAAGGTGTAATAGAACGAGTCGAGGCCTCTGAATGGGTAGCTCCATTAGTCGTGGCAAAACGGCCCAATGGCACTTTGAGACTGTGCATAGATTTGCACGATCTAAATAAAAACATTGTTGTGGAACAGTATCCCTTGCCAAGGATCAACGAAATGCTGGCCAAGCCAAAGGGGTGAAGTGATTTTCGACCATAGATTTGAAATCCGCGTATCACCAGGTTCCCCTCCACCATGAGAGCAAGAAACTTACCACATTTGTAACACATTTTGGGTGTTACCGTTTCAACAGAGTCCCTTTTGGATTAGCGTCTGCGGCCGCAATATTTCCGAGACTAATGCAGAACATTTTCGCAGACATCCTGGACCTGTTGACGTTCCAAGATGACATTCTCATCATGGAAAAAACCAGGCAGGAACATGATAAGAAGGTAAATCGAGTTCTGGAAACACTTGCAACTAAGGGCTTGACGGCGGAGTACGAGAAGTGCGGATTTGCCTGCTGCAAAGTTAATTACCTGGGTCACGAAATAACAGGCGAAGGAGTTTTCCCCAAAAAGGAACTTTTGGAAGCAATCAACGATGCACCTGAGCCAAAGAACAAGGAAGAGCTGTGATTCTTCCTAGGATTGGTTGAATTCTATGCAAAATTTGTAAAGAATTTCTCCCACAAGACTTACCCTCTAAGACAGTTAATAAAAACCAGTAACAAGTTTCTATGGGATGATGACTGCCAAATAATCTTTAATGCTTTAAAGAAGGACCTGTGCTCAACCGTCCCATTGCAAGGTTTTGACCCAATGTTACAGAATATAATTACGACGGATGCTAGCTGCAGGGGTTTGGGGGCAGTTCTAAACCAGAGAGATGCTAAAGGTAATGAATGTACTATTGCCTTTGCCTCGCGCTCCTTGACACCGAGTGAAGAGAAATTTTCAGTCATCGAGCGCGAGGTGCTGGCATGTATATGGGCCCTTGAACACTTCCGGCAGTTTGTTTGGGGCGGCAAAAGGTTGTTCTACGCAGCGACCATACGCCGTTGACTAAGGTATTTACTACCTAGGGATTGTACACTGCATCACCAAGGCTTGCACGTTTGTCAATGAGACTGCTTCAACATAACTATGATGTAGAGCAGCGTTTCCCAAACTGTGGTCCGCGGACTCCCAGGGGTCCGCGACACATTCCCAGGGGGTCCGCAGGACTTTATTGCCTACTGTCCTTGTCAAAAACGAAACGCCCATGCGCCCTCACAGCACTTAAGAGGTGTGAATGTTGCTTGCGCCAGGGTGTTAAGATACAATACAATGCAGCAACACCACAGTGGCCAATCACCATTCCGCTTTTGGTGCAAGCTAAAGGATTGCCCTTATTTTACTATTTGCTTCTGCCCGTCACCCAAAGCAGTACATGCGTTTCCTCCTCTGTTTGTGGCCAGGCCCAGGGTATTTTGCATATGTCCCCATTTGTGCTGAAAGTGAAGCACAGCTGTGCCTCGTCTGCCGAGACTGAAGAGCATTAGAGGCTGGAGCACCTCGAACGGGCAGGAGGACGTGTTTGGAACTTCATGTAAGGGTTTCACTGTTGTGTACGTATTTACAGTAAAAACGCACGCTCGCCTTTGGGACCTTATAAGTCAGGGTTAGTCCTGCAGCACATTACCAAGTTACGCTACGTTAGACGAGATTAATGCACTTTTGATAACGTACTGATGTCTTCAGGTTTAGTAATGGCAGCTGCAGCGTGGCCTAGCAGGTCACATTATCATTCAATCACCCAGCTCTCAATACCGAGGTATTCCAGCCTCCTAATCGGCCTGATGGGAATCTGGTTATTTTAAATACGAGCGCCAGGATGAAGATGAGCAGAGCTGTAGTCACTACAAATAGCATCATGGGACGGCATGTTTGTATATTTATGCAAGGGAGTTAGGCTAAGTGACTGTAATAACTAAAGGGAATAATTGCTGTTTAAGTCTAAGAGGAGCACTTGCAAAAGGCAGCAAGATGTTTTATGCTTCAACTGTTTGAAGGTTTACTGGTCTGAACCTGGAGGAACCAGTGGCTAGGGTCTTCAGGGAACTACGAGCTGCCCCTGTGTAAAACACCTATTTGTGTATACCTGAATGGTTGTGGTATATGCTCCCTTATCAGGACCACTTAATAGACCCTGACTTCGAAGAAAAGGCACCGTAAAACATTTAAAGTGGGCCCCCCAGCCTTCATCAAGAGGAAGCTAGAAGAACCAAGCAATGTCATAGTCAGTAGGTCCGGCACTGTCTGCGAGTCTTGTTTGTCATTGCTTATTTTGTTCTCTGCAAAACTTTGTTAGGGGGCTACCGGGGGACAAGTCAATATTAAAAAATCTTTGGTTGGAGACTTTTGTGTCAAGAAATACACATGTATTAGAGTCCCTGGAAATAAGTACTATGTGCAAATTACAGCGTGAGATTAGCTAAAGTGGGCTGGCACACTTACTTGTGAATAGCAGAACTGTCCAAAAAAAGTATTACTACAACCAAAATCTTTGCAAATGCGAGACCTAGAAGGCATTAAAGACTGCAAGAAAGAGGGGGGGGAGAAAAGTGAGAGGTAAGTAAGTATTATGAAAGAAGGTCGACTTTGTCAATAGACGGAAAGGTGGGCGAGTAGTGTCTGGGGAGAAGGGAAACAAGGGCATAAAGGGACAAAGGGTGAACAGAAGAAGATAATGACGCACAATCACGGCCGAATTTCAGTGTAATTTTGAGTGACATTCAAATACTATGAGTGACACTTCAAGCATTCAAAGGTTATCACAAGCACTTACCTACTTTAAACTGCATCAGTGTGAGTTCCTGGCGCTAGGCTCCAGCCTCAGGCCATTCCTTCTGCAGTGCACACCAGGCGCGCAACGCCCATTGGGCTCAAAGTGCTTAAGTCCCCACCTCCCCTGTTGTGTGTGGCAGCCCTGGCAGAGCCCGCTTCCCGGGCTTACACACAGCCGCACCCAAGTACTTCACAGGTCTTTAAAAAACTATTTGCTTGTTAATGAGGCCGAGGTGCAGCACCATCCTTCCCATTAAAAAGTTTTGATTTTTGCATATTTTTCAATATATAATAATAAAAGCTTAAGTAATGGAAACATTTATTTGGTGTGTACTTGTTTGTGTATTTTTTGCGAATTACTGTTTTAATTTTTTGAAATTTAAATTGTACAAATTGCTTGGGGGTCCCCGGCTTTCAGTAGTGACTCAGTGGGGGTCCTCAGGAGTCAAAAGTTTGGGAACCACTGATGTAGAGTATGTCCCTGGGTTAAAGAATGTAGTTGCGGACTTTTTAAGTCGCATGCCACTACCTGGATGTGAAAAACATGATGAGTGCGAGGGAGTGAGTGTCACCAGTGAGAGAGAAGAATTGGAGGGAATCTCTCTCGGGGAATTGAACTCTGAACAGGTGAAGGATGTGACGTTATGTGAAGAGATTGAGATGATAAGAAAAGGATGGAGTGCAAAGAATACCTTACCTAAAACCTTTCTGGGAGGTGAAGCACAAACTCTCCCATGAAGATGGGTTGTTGTTAAGGGGGGGAAAGTAGTACCTCGAAAAACACTGAGAAGAAGAATGCTTGACATGTGCCACTAAGGGCATCTGGGAATTGCAAAAACAAAGAATAGGGTGAAAAACAGTTACTGGTGGCCTGGTGTAAGTCTAGAAGTTGAAAGGGTGGTCAGGGACTGCACCTCATGCCTCAACTCTGATAAGACGCAAGTGACCTTTAGACCACCATTACAACCCTTACCCTGTCCTACCATGCGATGGGAAAGAGTATGGGTGGACATCATGGGGCATGTAATGGACGATGGAGAACAAGTGTACGTAGTGGTACTTATCGACCACTTCTCCAAATGGCCTGAGATAAAAATTTTGACACAACTAGATTCAGGCAATGTGGTGAATTCCTTGATAAAGTTTTCACACGGGAGGGTCTCCCCAAAACTATTGTCAGTGATAATGGCCCACAATTTACCTCTGACATCTTTAAGAGCTACATTCTGAGAAACCGTTTGTCACAAAACAACCTCAGTTTACCACCCTACAGGAAACGGGGCAGTGGAGAGGTTTAATAGAGTTATTAAAGGAATTGTACAACTAGCTAAAGGCAATTAAAAGAAATGGAAACTAGAAGTGTCCAAAATGGTATGGGCGTATCGAATCACACCATGTAATACCACTGGTCACAGCCCGTTCGAACTGATGCGGGGCAGTACTCCTTTGTGCAAGGAGAATGTAGGTTGGGTCAAAGCAGCGAAAAGAGTGATCTGGTCTAATGAGCTGGTTGTTGATAAATTGAAAACAGCACAAGCCAGCTGTAAGGAAAGGTATGACTTGAAACACGGGTGCAGACCAGTCAAGCTTGAGGTTGGGAACATGGTGAGGGTGAAGAGAAGCGGACACATTAGCAAAGGCAGTAATAGATACACCGAGCCCCTTACTGTACGTGAGGTGTACTGTAATTCAGCCTTGCTTAGCGATGGCAAAGTGTGGCACTTCAGTCACTGTGTAAAAACTCAACTGATAAGCCTGACAACAAGACCCATGACCATACACAGGGTTACAACAGAGTGTTTACTGAATGGTCTGATGAGGAGATGGAATGTGAGCTTCAAACATGCAACCCAGCAGGGCAATCGACTCGTGAGCTTGGCGATACTTTTCGTAGACACAGTGAGCCGTTTGACTCGGGCACTGGTAGGGCTAGTAGAAGGTTACCACCCACACCTGTGTCAAACCATGTTTCTAACCATGCTACCAGCAGGACAGGAAGGAGGTTATTGCCACCTGTAAAATTGTCAGATTATGTTTGCGAATAACTTTGCAATGTGCCTCCAGTTCATCCCTTTTGTTCTCCGCAGTGGTCTCCTCCTATCTTACCTCTATCTATCTATCTATCTATCTATCTATATCTCTCTCTCTCGCCTTTCTCCCCCTCTATCCTGTTCTTCCCGTATGGAGGAGGATGTGTTGTGATTGCGTGTTGTCCCTTCTAGGACACCGTACTCGTGTCGCCTACGTCACCAGCTGTAATTTTTGGAATGTTGACAGATGACAGCTGGTGGCAGGCTGTTAAGATGTGTACGCTCCGTTCCCACGAAGCATGTTTTGGTGCTCATTTTAATAAAGAAGAATACTTACTTCTACCCTGACTAAGTTATTTATGCAACAGAGCGGGAACTCTGGAGCGACAGTGAGCAAGTGGTGAGCCCAGCTGATCCATCCGACAACCGGCGGAGGACCTGGAGAACTGGTCAGAACCGTAACCGCAACCAGCACAGTTAGAGTGATGCATCACAACCGGGAGAAGTCGTTCTGAGGTCCGTTAGGAGCAACCAAGCCAGTCCGGGATCTATACACAGAGGGCGAGAGGAGCAATGCAACAAACAGGCTGCTGAAGCACAGGTGAGCTCCCGGCTGCACAGCGGGGGGAGCGATCGCTCTCTGCTTGAGTGGCGCCCGGCTTGGGCTTGCAAAGGAGGCTGGGCCCATTCTTCTGCGGCTGGGGAGCGGAAGCTGA
Organism: Lissotriton vulgaris; assembly: GCF_964263255.1. Lineage (NCBI taxonomy): Eukaryota > Metazoa > Chordata > Amphibia > Caudata > Salamandridae > Lissotriton > Lissotriton vulgaris. Next base: position 362,971,339 of record NC_141694.1, read on the forward strand.
AGGCGCACAAGGCCTGACGCCCCCAGGAACGAGGGCAGCAATAAACTGTGAGTGGCTGCCTAAGAGATGACCTAATGAAAGGAGAGTATTGGAAGGATTTGCTTGCGGGGCCACCGGATGCATAACAAACCAATGTGAAAATGGCGTGAGGGCACAGTGCCAACAAGAGGGAGAAAAGAGCGCCTGCCTGCTTCAGGGAGGTGGTAGAAAGTAATGAGAGCCTGCAAAGGGGGCAGAAGGAGCTACGAAGGCCCCGGGATGTCAATGGGCCTGAACAGTATTGCGATCTGGAGGTCATCTTGGAGAGGGCCAGGGCCTTGGTGGCCCTAAAAGGCGAACAATGGATGGACGAGCACATAGAGGGACCAGGGAAGAATAAAAAAAGATCAGGGCTGGCGCCAGTACCTCCCCAAGGCCTGGCAAGAAGGGCTTGCCGCCAAAGCGGCGGACCCATCACAACCCGGCATGAGGGGATCAAGGAAGGGGCGAAAGCCTCCTGCCTCAGCTTCAGGCTAAGGACCAACTGGCTCCAGGCCAGGAGTTGGTGGACAAGCGATACCAAAGGGGATGATGGACAGAGCGTTTGAGCAAATCAAACACTCACCCCCCCCAGCCAACTGATCTGGGTTTAATCCATTATCATTCTTTAGCTCACTCCACCACCCCAGTTCAGACATGGCCATATGCAAATCAGTCTTTGACCCTGTGCCTCATGGGAACAGTCCAGCCTGAACTGCCAAGCCATGTCTTCCCTGGACCGTAAACAAGCATCCTGGGACTGGTTTCTGGCTAATCAGCCGTCAACATCCAGGCTAGCTTGAATCCAGTGGCAAAGGGAGCAAGGGACCCACGTCTGGGCATACCCTGCCAACTTATGGCGAACAAGCGATACCAAAGGGGATGATGGACGGAGCGTGTGAGAAAATCAAACACTCACCTCCAGTCAACTGACCTGGGTTTAATCCATCATCATTCTTTAGCTCACTCCACCAGTTGGTGGACGATACAAGAGCGGTCGAGCGAGACCAGAGGCAAGGGGAAGCGGACACGGAGAATGGCAGCCGCGAGGATTAAGTGTCTGTGGCCAACATGGCGACCCCCAGGGAACCACGCAGCATGTCACGATCCAATGAAGACGACAGCGATGGTGAGAGCCAAGCGTAAGGGGAAGCCACGCACAAAGGGACAGGGGTAAAACAGTGCTAATGAGGATTGGCGGGGACAAATAGTCAACTTCGGCACACAGGTTCATACGTGACGCAGACCCCTTGGGTCCCACTGCCCCACTTGGCAACATACCAGATAGCAGGCCAAAATTCGTTCAGTGGGAAGCTTGGGGACAAGTACCGCCTCATCCAGGGGCTTGGGGGCCATGGTGGACATGGCCACTGCCAGAAGCTTCTGCTGGCGGGGAACCTAGGATAGGAGCAAGTTGCACCAGATACATAGTAAAGCGGGCTAATTTTCTTCATCTGGCCTAGTCATCCCCCCTGTCAGCCACTTCTGGACTGAGGTAATAGATGACCTCAAAGTTATGGTGTCGAGGTTGGTCCACCATACGCCACAGCTCAGCCTTCTAGGTCATATTAAACCGATTCAAACCTCAAATCGGCGTTTTGTGGCGGCAGCATTGTTGCCCGCAAAGCGAAAAGTGGCTATGAATGGGGGCAGAAATGTATCCGTAAGTTAGAACGCTGGATTCAAGATATGGTACATTGAAAAGAGCAATTAAAACTTTTTTTTCTGAGGAATTACCATCATTATCACTCCCAAAAGAAATTTGGAGCCCGTCCACAACCTATCTGTTATCCTCCTCGGAAGCGCCATAATTGATTGATATATGCCCTACTGTACTGATATTAACGGGAGGACTGGATATGTGGGTTGTATACTAAATGATTATGTGACCATGTTGAGCTGTATATGTGACATGTACTAACATTCCTTCCAGCTGCCTCTGTGAATGTGAGTTCAATGAATAAAACTTGATAAATAAAAGTTTTAAAAGAAAAAAATACGTTTGGTGCCAAAAATTGCCAGTGCGCAGCAGTCTGGCTAGAGCTCCTCACTGTACAAACTGCTAATGTGTCCAGTTTCAGGATGACACGATTCTTGACTTTTGGCAGTAGGCTCAGTGGTGTCCAAGCCTGATGCTGAAACCTATTTCTCTTCTAGTTTGTGTGCTCTTTACTCTGTTTCTTCCTCATCATTGAGCTCTTGCGATTTTTTTTCTCCCCCTTGTTCAGTGCACTAGTTCGTTTCACCTTCTGTTACATCCTTTATTTGTTCCTCCTTGTTTTTTCCACGTTTATCTTTCCCTTAATAAAAAGCCAAACACAAGGTGTCAATAGGTTCTCTGGGTGCTCCTCTCGGTTCCAAGAGTTACTCTTTCTGATTTTACTTTTCAGGAGCCGCGATGTATGCCTGCTTGTAGGTCAATATACTTTCGGATGGACTTTAATTACTGTGCAACTTTCAGTGGATCTTTATTACATTAGCAAAAGTAATTAAGTAATTGGCCTCTAATGCCTATAATAGACTCGCACTTCTTTATCCCACTTCGGTTCGTCACACTAGTCCCTACCTGTCATACCAGGAGAGTCTCAATCCAACGTGAAATCGGCCCCAGCGATTCTTGTTCCTTGGTGCTGTTCTCAAGCTCCATCTCCCTCAAGTCTTCCTTGATGTCGCCTCGATCTTCAGGGCCGCTCCCGACTCTCTCCCCTCTGAAGGGCCGGTGGCTCAGCTGCAGATTGCACGTGGCACCTCCACTCTGTCACTTGCTCTTGAGACCCCCGTGCCTCCTGTCGGTGGCATCCAGTCTGGAAGGCTCCTCTTTCAATGGTTGATCAACTGTGCCGCATCAGGTAGGCGACACTGACCGAGACCACACCACTTGGCACTAGAAAAAGCAATCTGCAGCGCCAACTGCGTATCGAACAGCCCTGTGTATTTCCCTCACTTCATCGCCTGTTTCTGGACTGTTTGTTATTGAGACTCCTCATACGACGGCCCCCAGACTCTTCTTCAGGATTCTTTGTCCCACTACACTCCTCTGTAACTACCAACAGATACACTTTGTTTATAAACGCTGTAAGTGCACTTGAATGTAGAGGACTCATAATGGTCCTAGTACATAATAAAAAAGCGAATAGTGGCACATCGTGCTGTCATGCTTAATTATAAGATCTCTATGGATCTCCTTAAATTGTATTCCATCCTGCAAGTGATAAAAGATGATGTATTGCTTTGCTCTGTTTGCTGTTTGACATTTGGTAATGGAGCATTGTAAAGGAATAGCACAAATCCAAAGACAGAGGGCCACCAAGTATCTGCATCTCTATGGTAATGAAATGCCGATGGTTTAATTTTAAGTCACTTTGGATTTGTTGTGTTTCTTGTTTTGTGTGGCAGTGAAGACGCTAGATCATAATCTGCGGTCACGTCATGGTCACTTCTTGCCCGTTAAAAACATCTAGCAGTTCAAGCTCCCTGGTGGTGTTTCCGGGATTGAGGTACTAGAGAGACCCTGCCCCCTCGGTTATAGGTATGGTTGGCTGTGTACCTTTCTCCCCCACAATCCGAGTGGAAGTGGATAATTCTCTGCTACCAACGTGATGTTTAGAATTTACTGTAGTATATTTTAAAGGTGTGCTGACTAATCGTATTTTCCTCACCTGTGCTGTATTACTGATAGTACCACAAGGATGCTGTGGGCATTTGCACCCATTTCTTGCGCCCAAGGGTACTTTGATTTTATTGTACGTTATCAAAAACAGTGGTCCTTGACTCAATTCAATTCCGAGATTTACTCACGCTAATATTCATTAGTTCCTTAGTTTGAGCCTACATTAAATTGCTCCTTGAATAAAATCCAAAATTATTTATGTTAATACAGGACCCAACAAAAATTATATATTTCTAGTAAAATTAATACATTTTATTTTTACCAAGCATGTATGTCCTTTTGTACTTCAAAGGTTCAAAACAGTTTTTACAATATTTACAATATTTAGGTACGAAATTCAGGGTGCTCATAGGAACGTGCATAAAAGTAGTGCCCAGGAATTGACACGTGTGATTGAAAGAAGGTAGAAAAGAAGGAATTAGTGACAATGTTTTAAAAAACAATACTTGTTCGGTAATTTCAAGCAGTATCAGCTTGTCCACATACAAAATTCAACGCCTAGTGTTTAAGAATCTGATTCATTTATTTTACACGTTGTCACACTAGGGTTCTTAGTGGTCCAAGGGGGTTCAGTAGCGGTGTCGACGTTTCGACCCGACTTAATGCTTATGGGTTAATTGATAGCCTCTGCTTGCGGGTCTTCTTCAGGACAAGGGAGCACCCTCCGTACCTGACGAGTTAAGTTCCTAGGGTTAAGAATAAATAGTATAAGGGTCCTGTATGTGGGATGGTTGCTCATGTTTAACAGTTCGATCAGGAATAGACCATTGAGCCGGCTACGACGTGTGCTGGAATTGGGAAAGCCATTAAGAGCAAAAACTAGAGGTAAGACGGAGTTTTAAACTCGCTGGAATCAGTCTATAAGATATCGCTATTGACAGGATACCAATTGCTAACAAGGGGAGATTAATAAACGTTGGCCATATCTCTCGTTTTAATTGCAGTGACCTAATCGGCACAGTTTGAACAGACCCCAAAAGTCAGAGTAAGTGTACTCAGTACACATTTTATATGTCCAGATAATATGGTGATGGTAATATGTGGGGTGACTTAGTAACTCTCTTATTACAGATGAGTCAACTGATCCCAACTCCACAAAAGGATTTTCTCCCATAAAAACTTAATGACTAGTAGATGGATATCACAACCATTAAAATTGGGTAAGTGATGATCAACCTAATGAATTATTCCACCATGTGGTGTATATAATCGGTAAATACAGGTTTTAATTGTAATTATTGCACACAGATTAACCCTTATGGTGCAAGCAATCTCTGGGACATGGAATCATAGATCCCTGGTCGGATATTGAACACGACGACCTCCTGAATTACCATCCGGGTGAGTCCATCTTACAACTGTTAAACATGAGCAACCATCCCACATACAGGACCCTTATACTAATTATTCTTAACCCTAGGAACGTAACTTGTCAGGTACGGAGGGTGCTCCCTTGTCCTGAAGAAGACCCGCAAGCAGAGGCTATCAATTAACCCATAAGCATTAAGTCTGGTCGAAACGTCAACACCACTACTGAACCCCCTTGGACCACTAAGAACCCTAGTCTGACAATGTGTAAAATAAATGAATCAGATTCTTAAACACTAGGCGTTGAATTTTGTATGTGGACAAGCTGATACTGCTTGAAATTACCGAACTAGTATTATTTTTTAAAACATTGTCACTAATTCCTTCTTTTCTCCCTTATTTCAATCACACACGTCAATTCTTGGGCACTACTTTTATGCACGTTCCTATGAGCACCCTGAATTGCGTACCTAAATATTGTAAAAACTGTGTTTTGAACCTTTTTTTTTTTTAAACCTTTATTTGGAGACAAGCAGGTACAAGGGAAGTGTACATTCAAAACATACAATCACATTCGGCTATTACAGTGGTACGTCAGTGCCTAGAAAGCATACAAAAAATATATAAGGAGACACGAGGAAGTACAGGGCAGGGCATCAGTCAAAACAAGGAGCAACAACGAAATGTGCAGGAGATAGTAAAATACAATGATCCAGCATGGGCAGGCGAGCCAATAAGACAATGCAATATAAATACAGTACAATAGCGGAGAACACGTGAGCCAGAGGGGACACAAGTATGAGGAGCACAGGAAAGAAGGGTGCCGCATAGGGATACAATCTGGATTCCCGATAAAATACCTGTCCGAAGGGAGACTCCCACCCCTCAATAGCTCGCAGGAAAAGGAGACAGTCAGCCCCCCCCCCGATATCGGAAGAACAGCAGGTGTCGTGTAAAATCCCAGCCCATCACATTGTCATCAACCTATCCCCTCACGGTCCTCAGGTTCAGAATCAGAGTCCCGCGCAGCCCTGGTCAGGAGGTACACCTGGAGCGGACTCCAAAAATCCTTTGGTCTGCATCGAACAGGCATCAAGTCAGAATAGATATTATACTGATCCTGACAGTAAATGAGGTCAGTCACCCAGTCTTGAAAGCGCGGCACCCTACCACGACCCCAGCAACAAGCAACCCTACGCTTAGCCAACAACAGGGCCACGTCAACAAATCTACGGTGAGAGGCAGGTACGTCCTTAGAGAAGCCAAGTAACATCACTAAGGGGTCAAACGCCACCCCATCCTCCGCCATAACCTGCAGGGCTTCATGAACCTGAGTCCAATATTCCAAAACCCCCGCACAGCTCCAAGCCAAATGCAAAAAGTCAGCGCCTTCCGCCCGACACCTAGCACACCTGTCATCCTCCGCCAGATGAAACCGCAGTTTCCTCGCCGGGGTATAGTAGTACCTCTGAACAAACTTGTAATGGATAATTTTAAGGCGACAACTAGAAGAGACATTGGCCGTGAGCCCGCAACAATATTTCCACTGCTCGTCTGTAATAGGAGCACCCAATTCGGCAGCCCACTGCTCGCGCACCCGATTGGTCGGGACCAATCGCTGTCGGCGAATAGCCCCGTATAACTTCGACACCAGGTGTCGCCCATCTGAAACCAGCAGCACATGGAGGGGGAGGGTTACCCCAGGCTCCGAAGGGTAGTCCGGTAGCAGAGCACGCATGCCCTGCCGCAGGCGGACAAAGTAGAACAGGTCCAGAGGGGAGCAAGCAGCCGAACCGAAGAAATGAGCCTGCGTACGGAAGGCACCTTCATGAAACAAGTCGCCCCACGTGAGGATACCTAGCCGCTTGCACATTCGCTGAAACCCCGTCTCCAACAACAGCGACAGATCCGGATGATAAGACAGTGGCAAGGCCGGCGAGTAGAGAAAGGAAACGCCTAGCAAATGAGCCATCCGCTTCCAAGCATCCACCGTGCATGTCACCGTCGTGCGGGGCGTTTCCACATCTGACACCTTGCCCAAAACCATCCCCTCCAGTGGGAGCGGGTGGGCGACCCAATGCTCAGCAGCAATCTGGGGCATGAACGGCGTGGGGCGCATCCAATGATAGGCATAATGCGCCTGAGCGCTGAGATAATAAAGTTCAAAGTCAGGGACGTCGAAACCGCCATCAGCATAAGGCAACGTAAGGGTAGCCCAGGCCACCCGTGGCTGCTTGCCCCCCCAGAACAATCGCAGAAGCTCAGAACGAAGTCTACGAAAGAAATAAGCACCAGGATGATATGGGAGGTTTTGAAAGAGATAAAGAAAGCGGGGCAGAACTACCATCTTGATAAGAGACGCCCTACCGGCCATGGAGAGAGGTAAAGACATCCACCTGGTGACATCATCCGCCAGTTTAGTAATGGCCACACCATAGTTGAGCCGAACCGCGTCTCCCCTATCCAAGGATACGACAATACCGAGATATCGCAACTCCGAGTCACACCATTCCAGAGGGTAGTCAAGGGGAAACCTGGCCACCGCAGCTGTGAGGGGGAAAAATTGAGATTTCCGCCAGTTGATATGAACCCCGGAGACACCTCCAAAAGCGACCAGCTCCCGCAGGAGCGAATTAAGGTTGTTCTCAGGGTCCTTGACATAGAGTGTGACATCATCGGCGTATAAAGAAATGCCGACCTGCCGCTGAAGACAATTAAAGGCACTCTGCTGATGAAACTGACGTATCCTACAGGCTAGCGGCTCAATGGCGATAGCAAACAAGAGGGGTGAGAGGGGGCAACCCTGTCGGGTCCCTCTCGTGAGAGGGAACGAGGGGGACAGCACCCCATTCACTACTACCCTCGCCATCGGATCAGTATATAAAAGCTTAACCCAAGAGATGAAAATCCTGGGGAAACCCATCCGACAAAGAACATCAATAAGATAGCCCCACTCAACAGAGTCAAACGCCTTAGTGGCATCAAGAAAGATAGCGGCAACCGGGACAGTGGGATCGATGGTCGACACAAGCGAAAACAAAGTGCGAAGATTGTGAGAGGTGGCGCGGCCGGGCACAAATCCCGACTGATCAGGCAACACGATAACGGGCATGAGTTCGGCTAATCTCACCGCCAAGACCTTCGCGAGAATTTTAACATCGCAGTTGAGCAATGAGAGGGGCCTGTAGGAGCCCACATCCAGTGGATCCTTACCCGGCTTGAGCAGCGACGTGATGGCGACTTCCCGCATGGAGCCCGGTAGGCGTCCCTCCTCCAGAGACTCCTCAAACACCTCACGGAGCACAGGGGCCATGATGTCAATATAACACTTATAAAATTCAGCAGGAAGGCCATCCAGCCCGGCGGCCTTCCCATTAGAAAGAGACATGATGGCATTCCTGACCTCCTCCACCTCTAGGGGCCTGCCTAAGAACTCCCGATGACCATCCGATAGCCAACAAAGCGCCAACTCATCGAGGAAGCCATCCTTATCGAGTCTCACCCGTCTGCTGTGTCGTGTAAAGGTGTGCATAGTGATCAATAAAAGTGCGCTGAATCTCCGAAGTGTCTCGACAGCGAGTGCCATCCGGAGACACCAATTCCAACACGTCCGACCCATGCCTAGGACGTCTAGTAAGGGCAGCGAGGACCTTACCGGGTCGCTCCCCTTCGCAGTATCGCCTCGACGTCCAGTATTTCCCCCTATGCTTAGCCTCTCGAGCAGCCTCCTCCTCATACTCGGAGAGCTTAGTGCGGAACTGTGCCAAAAGAGCGGGGTCCGAATTCACCTGCATCCTGCGCTCCAAGTCTCGCAAATCAGCCTCCAACCTCTCGAGGGTCCGAACAATCAGACGGAGTACTCCACAACTTTTAGAAATAGTGACACCCCGGATCGTAACCTTGAATGCCTCCCAAATGACCTCAATGCTTTCCACAGAGCCCTTGTTTCTAGGGAAGAACGCCTCCACCTCCGCACCGAGTTCCTCCTTGAACACCGGGTCAAGCAAAGCAGTCGGAAACAAACGCCAAGGCGGGCGCGGCCTGTGTAACCCGGGGACGGACAAATCAACCTTCACCGGACAGTGATCTGAATACGTCCGAGCCAGATGTGTAGCCCCCCTTAGGCCAGCCATCAACCCTCTAGAGAGAAATACATAGTCCAGTCTTGCCCATGAGCGAGCATGTGTGGTGTAATGAGTGCCCTCCCTAGTGGCAGGGTGGGTGTACCTCCAGCTGTCAACCATCCCAGCCTCCTCCACTATCCCCCGCAGCACATCCCTAGCCTGTACATTGTACTGAGGGCTACCCTCCGATCTGTCCAACTGGGCCTGAAATGCAAAATTAAAATCACCCCCCCACACAATGTGAGTAGCATCCACTGCAAGGACATGACCCCACAGAGTGACAAAAAAGATTGGCGTATCAACATTGGGAGCATAGCAATTAACAAAGAGTATAGTGTTCTGCCCAAGCCGTCCCCACAGCAGCACATAGCGCCCCTCAGGGTCCCCCATAGATCCAAGTTCCTGAAATGCAAGCGACCTCTTAACAAGGATGACAACCCCGTGAGCATAAGAAGAATATGAAGCAAACCCCCTGGCCGCAGCCCACCTCCCGCCGAAAGTGGGGGAGGGAGCGGGGCGCAGATGCGTCTCCTGGAGAAAAGCAACATGAATAGCATGCCTGTCCAAATACTGGATCACACTGCGACACTTCCTGGCATCATTAAGGCCCCGTACATTCCAGGACAAAATCGAGATCTGATCTACAACAGCAGTCGACATCACATAAAGTAAGGGCCCCACGGGACCCTATGACCAAATACAGGGCATCCAACCACCAGCAACAGCCAACGATAGGTCCATGCCCCAGGGCACGGGCAGACCCCCACATACACTCCATACATTTCCCAGTCATCTCCAAAACAACCAAACAAGAACACAACAACTCCCCCCCCAACCGACCCATCCATGCAGCAAGCACTCAGGACAGACTACGCGCCACGCGCCGCCAAGCCATCCCACACGGCCCACATCTCGCACACGTGCTACGCTCGCAGAGTGCGCCCCGGCACGTGGCAGCCTAAAATGGCGGCCGGCGCACTCGGGCCCAAAATGGACGGGAGCACGGGTCCCAGAACCCGTCCCGTAAGATAGGAAAGTGGAACAGCCTGGATAGCGGGCGCCACGACATTTCCGTGCACTCAAACAACAGTAGCAGCTACCAAAGCGAACCAGAAGTCCCAGGCAAACAGACATGGACAGCTTCATCCCCCCCCCCATCCACCCACCTGACACCTCCCCAACTATCAGGCCACGTACACCCCCCCCCCCATCCCTCAACACACATCCAGTCAACCAACATAGGACTAGAATCCAAACAAAAGGTAAACATGGGGCACACCCTCCGGGGAACCTTCCAGAGGTGCACGACGCCACTCCCTCACGCCACGCCAGTGTCCGCGCCAACGAGTATCAGGCGGCCCCAGGCGCAGCGCGGGGGGGGTGGGTGCCCAGAGCGCGACATCCCATAACACCATTGTAAGGGTACTAAGCACAAACCAAAACTCTTACAAAAATACTTAAGTTAGCACAGTATATACAAATGCCCGAGGGGCACGGAAAACCATATACTCTGAAAGTGGAATGCGAAATTCCTAGCAGGTAAGTACAGTATTAATAGCTTTTGGAATCGCTAGGACTTGACTAGGGAATCGTTAGATTATGTCTAGGAGGCCTAGGGGACTCGGGTGCAGTGTGTGCACTCTCACGCGAGATGCGGGACAAAAGTCTATGGTAGCTAGGAATTAGAAAGTTAGTGTTCTCGGGCATTTGTATATACTGTGCTAACTTAAGTATTTTTGTAAGAGTTTTGGTTTGTGCTTAGTACCCTGTCCTCATAAAGAGTACAGGGCTGTTGTGATCTTTAAATAAATAACTGTTTATTTTCATAACACTTGCGTGGTGTCCTTTCACTGGGTATTCAAGGGGTATATGTGTGGTAAACAGCTGGCTTAACACGCCCTCTCGAGTCTTTAGCCTTAGACTGCTCGTATCCATGCTACTAGGATAGCTGGTCTATAAGGTTGACTTACAACCAATCATCAATAAGGGTTGCTGGACTGATACATAGTGGGCACTAGAATAGTGACCACTGCATATCAGGCCACCTTCTCACAACCATCCTGCGGTGCCACCCCAACCCCACAAAAATAGCAAAACGCACTCACTCATCACAATACAGACACGACCCACGCATCAGCAAAAAAATCAAAAACGGACAATAGCTAGGCCGCAAATACTGAGAAGGAAGCCAGCAGGTCTCAATACAAAAGATACATGTCCACAATACTCCAAAAACCGGTAAGAAGATAGACAAAGTCACCAGAATCAGGCGACCTCCTCCTCAGCAGCCGAATGTTCACCCTCCGGATCTCGATCGTCACCACGATCCGCAGCAGCGCGCTCGCGCTGGAGGCGCTTCGCAAAGTCCTCAGCATGCTGTGGGTTGGTGAAAAAATGTTGTTTAGCCTGATGCGTCACTCTAAGTTTAGCCGGATAAAGCAAGGCATAGTCCACTTGAAGGTCCCGAAGCTTCCTTTTCACCCCCAAGAACTTCCGACGCTGGTCCTGCACCATCGGTGTGAAGTCGGGGTACATGGTGAAAGACACCCCTTCGAAGGAGAGAGCCCTGTTAGTGCGGGCAGCCTGAAGAGCAGCGTCTCGATCACGATAATTCAAGAGGCGCGCAATGATGGGACGCGGTGCAGCCCCAGAGGCCGGACGAGGTCCCAACGTCCGATGCGCTCTCTCGACGATGAACTGGGACGAGAAAACTTCCGTCCCAATGGCGCCCACCAGTAGCCTCTCCACATAAGTCTCCATCTTGCCCACATTCGTGGACTCCGGTACACCTACAATGCGCACGTTGTTGCGCCTACTCCTCGCCTCCAACTCCTCGTTCTTGGCGGCAATGACACGCAAGATATTGTCCATTCTCGCCAGTTGGGTGGTATGGGTGGCCGCCGTGTCATCATGGTCCGAAATGCGCTGTTCTGCCGCCGTCAAGCGCTCCTCATGCACGTCCAATTTCTGAACGACCGCATCCATGCGCGACGATATCTTGTCCACTTTGTCCACTATAGTGGCGAACCCCTGCCTCATCTCCTGCATCATTTGGGCGAAGTCCGGTGGAGGTGGGTGCGGGACACTCTCAGCGACATTCGGGGGGGGGGGACCGCGAAGTCCCAGCTTCCTGGAGCGAACGCGCCCCACGCCTGGCCCCTCCAGAGTCAAAGGACAGTTTGGACTGTTTAGTGTCCGGCTTCCCCATAACGGTGGTACAGTAGGGGAACGAGGCAAATGGGAGTCAGGATACAGGTCGGACAAGGGTCCCGGCCAAGCAGAAAGCAGCTCGAATCGTGGGGGCACGAGCAGGCCAGCACGCCCCGCCACTCCCAACGACGAGCAATGGCCGTCTTCGTTCCCAGCCCAAGGGGGCAAACCCTCAGAATCCAAGTATAAAATCCGTTGCGCCTCCGTGGGCGATGGTATCTGGACAGGCAGATGAGAGAGCCGAGAGATAAGTCCGACAACAAGGAAGAGCCAAGCGTCTCGCCCGGCCAGCGATCGGGCCTGGTGGAGAAGGGCGGAGCTAGGCCTACACCCCACGTGCAGAGCCCCGGACTGGCATGAACAGTGACGCCGGGCAAGAGGGCACCAGACTTCCAGAGCGCGAGTCGGAGAAACCTGGGACCCTCGTAACTTCGGCCAGCAACCTTCGAATGGCTCAGGAGTTGGACCGTGGGTGGACAGCCGATATCCCAACCGAACCGTGGGGTCAGTTCAGGGCGCAGCGATGGTAATCAGGATACCTAGGCGGATAATAGCTCCGGGCAGCGGGAGCCTCACGACAGTGCGGCCATTCCGCAGTGCGCCCTCTAGCGCTCCCTGTTTTGAACCTTTGAAGTACAAAAGGACATACATGCTTGGTAAAAATGAAATGTATAAATTTTCCTTGAAATATATAATTTTTGTTGGGTCCTGTATTTACATAAATAATTTTGGTTTTTATTCAAGGAGCAATTTAATGTAGGCTCAAACTAAGGAACTAATGAATATTAGCGTGAGTAAATCTCGGAATTGAATTGAGTCAAGGACCACTGTTTTTGATAACGCACTGTACCCAGGTCCAGGACCGTTTTTGGGTCACCCCATTCTTGATATTGATTTTATTGTATGCGCCACAGATGCTTATAAAGCCACTTCCATGATTTAGATTTCACCACTGCACATATTGTGCCTGTATAATGACCAGGGGGCATTCCTTAGTTTGCATGGGGGCATGGCCACATGGAAAGAAGGTGTCCTATGCCATTGTGCCTGCACCATTTTACAACTCGGTGGCAAAGAAGTTGTCAACTGGTGCACTGACCGAAGGTACCCCTTGCAAGGGTGGAAAGCCAGTCCTATGGGCCATTCCCTCCCAACCCCATCATCCTGCCAGGAGTCACCCCTCTTTAAACAAAGGCTGGTTTCCCCCTGTCGGACACTGCGCAGCAGTTTCAAACTGGTCTTTTGTTTCACCAATGCATTCTCCTCAGTGCAGGCAAGGACTGTTGGAGTATACATCTGCACTAATTATTTTATAGCATAATCAGGCACACTGTCTCCAACTGCGTCGGCTGCACTAGGAAGGGTGTGCAGTGGCTTTAACTGGGACAGTGCATCTGGATGACCATTCTGGCACTAGACCTCTGTAGCTTAAGACAGAAGTTTTACTTGTGCGAATTATCATGCACCTTTTCTCCTGCTTCTGTTTTATAGACTATGCTTGGCTGCTTTTATGATCCTCAAGAAAGACTCTAAAGGTCTGAACTAATGGATATCATTAGCAGGCAGACTACATCAAGTTTTGCACTAAGTTACCCTACCCAATTCGAAAGGGTGAAACTAAGTGTCTATACTGGTATGGACCCAATCATGCTAAGTTCTAAAACGTATTACATTCTCACACTATACTAAATGCTAATCCGATATGGAACTGTTTTCTATCCACATCACACGTTAGATTAATTACACACCCTTCCTGAAAAGCAACCTGAATCTGGGAAGTTTTACATTAGAATTTCGTGATTTATTGAAAGCTTGGAAGTATAAGAGTCTGCCCCATTAACAGGGCCATTTACCGACACTATCCATCTCATGAAAGCATCCTGTAAACTCTTTACGAGTTAAATCAGTGTTCTGTCTTTACTCCTCAGACTCCCCTAATCCAGGAGTCACAAAATTGAGTTTCTTCTCATGTGCACAGACTTTTCACAGTAATTTTTAACGCTTTGCCCAAATAGTTTAGTGCCTTCTTCTGCACACAAGCTTGTTCTGTAATTTGTTGCACTTAAGATCTACTATAATCTGTTGCGCTTTTTCCTAAAATCTACTGCACTGTCCAAAATATTTCCCAGTGATATATCATTATCAGTTGCTAATGGTGGTGACTAATATACCAAGTATGCTATAACTGGGATACTTATTTTTTGGAAATACCTGCCTCTGGAATAACGTTTTGTATGGTCACCTTAGCAGCTCTCTTTTGTTTCTTTCTAGACATAAAGTATGGTGCAGTTGATCTGTTCAGCTTCCCAAGCTATTGCGCCTCAGCATATAATGCAAGGAAAATGTTGGTATTGATTCAGTAATTGTTGAGGGTCTGAATCTAGGGATACACCGTTTTAATTTTTGTACGTCACCTACGTCCAAGCAGAACCAAATGCACGTTTCAAAAATCAATTAATAAAGCTGCTAACTAAAGGAAACCTAAAGTTCTAGTTCCTTTCCTGGACACCCAAGTGGAATCTTTAGCCAGACCTGATCAAGATAGAATAGAAATCTTTTTTTTGTTTGGTGGAACAATCTTCAGTACTTTTAAATCTCCAGGACTTGCGAGCTTGCTGAGATGAAAGAGGTAGCTCAGAAAAGGTAGTCTTTCAAATGCGTCTTTATTATTTTTAAGGGAGCAGGATCTAAATTTACTGAGTTCTCCTGAGCAACGGTTTCCAACTCTGTGATGAGGATTGCTATTACGTTCTACCAACTCAGTGCAGGACTGTGCACAAGGCCACATGTCTGTTCTGTAGTTGAAGTGCAAGTAAAATCACTGCCTGAATGTTTGTATCTACATTTCAATTGTAAGCAGAAAAGGTAGGCGCCAACCCTTCAAAATATTGCCATATCAGCCAAGTTCTTCTTTGAGGAAGTTACTCAGCCCCAGGTCACTCTTCTGTTAAGTCTTGAGGCCTGTCTTGCTCTCTCCTGTTGTATATTGTGTGCCCTCTGTCAGCATTTCTACCTTCTGATAAAGGTATTCAGCCCTCCTTCAGGCTGTTTAAAAGCACGGACCAGCATGTGAGCAGAACTTCACAAACGTTTCTTTATTTCTTTTCTTATTATTATGTTTCCCTGCCTTAACTCATGTGAGTGCCTCAAACATAGGAGTTGTATCAGTTTAATATGTAATGGCCAAATTAGTTTTTCTGTAGAACTTGACAAAGAAATTACTCCGAGGATACTATAAAAGATCCTACAGAGGAAATAATTCCTGAGGCGGAGGTGGTTTCACTGAATCATCAGCTGCAGCCAAGAAGCCTTGCCTTACCTGTCATTCCCCCACTCATATTACACCTGTCGGGGTAAGACACCAAAAGTGCTTTCCCACAATGTGGACTATTACCTCCGACCAGTAGGTGTTGGATATTATACATGTTTATTGCTTGGGGCTCACTTCAACTTCTCCAAACAGTCCACCCCACACACACAGACTGTCAACATACCATTAACAGCTGCTTAAACAGGAAGTAAGAACACTTCTTCAAAAGGGAGAAATGGATCATGTGCCACTAAACCAATAGGGCACAGGTGTTTACTCCATTTACTTTCTCATTCCCAAAAAGGATGATTCTCTCAGGCCAATCCTAACAGGTACATTCTCTCAGAGGACTTCGATATGGTCACTTTACAAGATGTAATTCCACAGCTACAACAAGGCAACTTCATGTCTGCATTGGACCTAAAGGACGTCTACTTTCACATTCCAGTTCACCCAGCACATCCACAGTACCTCAGGTTTGTATTGCACGGAAAACACTTTCAATTCAAAGTAGATCCATTCGGGGGTCACTACAACCCTGAATGTGTTCACCAAATGTCTAGCAGTAGTAGCAGCTCATCTACACAGAAAAAACATAGTTTTTCACATATCTGGGCGATTGGCTCATCAAAAGTTCATACTATCAGAGCTGTTTTCAACACGCTCAAACTACTATAAACCTACTCCATCGTCTAGGTTTCACAGTCAATGCAATCAAGTACCACTTGCATCTATTTCAAATACAACCTTCACTCAGAGCCATCCTCAGTTCTGAAACGGAGATAGCTTACCTAAATATGGCAAGGATTCAGTCCTTTCAAACACTTATCCCACAGTTTCAGCCTCATCAACCGGTAAAAGTAAAAACAGTAATGCGCCTCCTAGGCACCAAGGCATCATGTACAGCCATAGTATCTTATGCCAGACTCAATATGTGCCCTTTGCAAGAATGCTTAGCGCATCAATGATCTCAAGTTACCACTCGCAGCGGCAAGGGAATTCAAACAATCTTCTAAATGGATGTCCTTTCCTAGATACAGTTCCGCAGAGGACCATAACGGACTCCTCACTCACAGGTTGGGGAGCACACTCGTTGGAGATGACTGTTCAGGGCCACTGGACACTCAGTCAGACTCATCTCCATGTCAATCGCTTAGAGCTGCTAGCTATTCATCTAGCACTGAAAGCGTTCCTTCCACACCGCACAGGCGAAGTAATTCTCATTAAAACAGACATGATTACCATTTATTATTTTTATCTATCTTAGCACAGGCCACCTGGAGGTATGCTCTGACACAACTTTCACCAATTAGCAAAGTACATACCGGTAGTAGCTAATGACTTTGCAGATCTCCTCAGCAGGAGACTACAACAAGTTTGGATTGGGAGCTCTACCCACAAGCCCTCCACCTATTCTTTCAATAATGTGCTTGCCCAGACATGAACCTTTGCCACCGCAGAAAATGCCAAATGCCTGGACTTCACCTCCAGGTTCCGATACATGCTATAAAACATAAAATATTACTTACCTAGTAAGCATGTGTTTGTTTCATCTAGTGGTGTAGATTTAAATGTGCCCACCTCCTCCCCAGGCACCTTTGTTGGTTGCAGTTACCTACATTAAACATTACACTATTATTGCATGGTCATCTCAGTCTGATACATCATCATTCACACTCCATCCTCAGCCGCCAAGCGGAAAACGATCTAGCACTGGAGTAGAGGACCATGCGCATTGCAAGCAAGGAGTCACTACACCTTGTGACTCCAAATAATTTTTTGATGAAAAACATTTACACATTTCCGAGCCCAACGCTAGATGGAGAATTCACATGCCAAGCATGTGAATCTCTAGCACTACATGCCACACACAGATGCTTACTTGGTAAATAACATTTTCCTTATTCATGCTTGTTTGTTTTGTAGTTTCCCTTTGCAATCAATGACCCTTGAGATCAATTGTCTTATGTTCCCTTTCTAGGAGCATGCTTGTTGTTTAGCCAACTTTTGGCCCACTGTACAATTTTTGTCATCCGGTCAAATACTTGTCAAGTCTACCACACTGTTCATTGTACATATGTTTTTTAGGTCCCACCTAGCGGGGCTGCGCACATGCGTAGCTCGCTCGGCGATATTTATTGTCTATGAGGAGTGTCAGTGCCCCTCATTTCCAATGGCCGGTGCCCCTCATTTCCAATGGCAGGCGTTGCCGTTTATGCTAAACAGTGGCCAGCTATTGGAGATGAGCTATCTGTGTTGCCTCCCTTTGGCTTTTTGGGACGGCCCACCTGAACTGGCTCGCCTACATTACGGCTGTCGTAAGCGATTTCTTATCTTTATGGGGCCATGTGTTTAAACACATGGCCCCATAAAGACAATAGATCCTCATACTCAGGCTGCATCCAGTCCTGATGGGCCTCCCAAAAGGAGACAGGGCACCGCGTGTTTATTTTTGCATCGTGCTTTCGCTGAAAGTGAAAGCGTGATGCAAATATAAACAGCGCTATTGTGAGCGCTTGTTCACTAAGCCCAGGGAGACAGCTCTCCACACCATCCCTTCTTTGCTCAGAGAAGTGTTTCTCATAGTGTCTGTGCTTTGACACTACCATGCCACCTTTGTGTTTGCCCCACATCTCTTTAGTGTTCCCGGAGTGTCATTTGTATGGCAGGAAAATGGGCCGCTGCATGGGCTGGAAGTACAAGCATGTCCATCACGTACCCTGCCAGAGTGCTGGAAGGGGTCTTAGGGGCAGATTTCTGTAGGCATGGCGCTCTCACCCACGTCTATGAAACGCAATGCTTCTGCGATAGGACCGCGCAGCCATGTTGGAAGAGGGAGACACAAACGTGTTACTGATGGAGTCTGGGGCACTCCTGCCGAAATCCTTATCGTGCATTTACCTCTTTCCAGCTCCTAGCCTGCCCTTCCTTAGACGAGCGGCGTTATCACCTGGCGAGGCCTGGCGAGAACTGCAGCAGCACAAAAGAATAATATTGCATAACACGCCTTGAAGTCACTCATTCGGACTCTGTGCGCATGGCTGCTTATACACAATCTCAGAGCCATACTGAAACTGGGTACGTGGGAACAGTGGGCGCATCGCCGTTCATAATAATAACAACAACAATTTATACAGTGCGCTTTACAACTCAAAAAAGCTCTGAGAGCGTAAATAACTGTTGGGATTAGCAAGTTTGATGCAAACTTCAGAAGGATTAAGCGCGGAGTCTGCCCGCAGGCACCAATGTACATGATTGCAGTAGGCTCTCATGTAAGTCTATGCTTAAGGCCTGCACTGAGCTGCTGACAAGCGGACACGGGTGACACTAATCGCCACGGGGGGTGGTGGAGGAAGTGGTGGCGGGGGTGTCACTAGTAGTTAGCCTCAGCCCGCAGAAAGCCTCACCTCTCGTCCTTCCTTAAGGGGCTGGCATGCCAGCGGCACGGGTCAGCCTGCACCTAGGGCATGGCCAGAGACCGCTGGTGCATCGAGGGAAGGGGCTTCAACGAGCATCTCGGGGGCACACGGGGGCATGTGACGCAGGCTGTATGAATACACTGCACCCCACAAACACCAAAGGGAGGCAGGAGCGGCTCCAAAGAGCAGCCTGCAGTGACCTCTGTGTACTACTCAGAGAGCGAAGGGTGCGCACACCTCACACACAGTCCATCTGAAGTACTCTCTCCCAGCAGCCCCCATCCTTGAAGCTGGGTGGTTCGAAGGGGCTAGTAGGACCAGGGACGGCCACGCCTAGTGATGGCAGTCACCGCTCATCTCCAGGTAATGCCAGTGCAAGAGCACCAGTGGTAGAAGTGGGTTGGATCGGAAGGGCACGGCGTTCCCTTACTATTTAAATGCAACACAGTCCGTTACCCTACTTCTGTATTTTAAAAATGCGTCCCAGGACGGCAGGCAATTGTCCGAATTTAAACAATATTGCGTGATCGTCTAGCCCTGTGTTTTGCACATTAAGGAAGGCGTCTGCAGTTGCCACAACCTCCTCCCTCTTCTCCACTGAATCTGGGGCAGGTGCCTGGAAAGCAACACTGTAGGAGTAATTAACCAGCACGCGACAACAACGGCAACCTTTGGTGGCCACTACAGTGTGATTTACACCTAATTTAGCGAGGCGGCCCCCTGCCTGCCCCCACTGTGACCTACAATAGTCACATCAGGATGCATTTTAGGCACCACACGACCTCATCTGCCCTTTATTTTCGGCTCACACAGACTGACGACGCCACACAGAAAGGAAAAACACTCCAGTGTAGAATTCCTGGTAGACTATGCCCAAACCTAGGCACTTTAAAAAAACAAGCATTTACAATGCAATTGGTCTCGCATTTTCTAAACTTTGATGTATTGGTATTGTAAATGACAATACCTTATTGCAGGTTTTTTTAAACGTAAATAAAAGGCATTGTCTTTTACACTCAATAAACAAACGAGAGGTACCTGGTCAAATTGCTTAACTAAGAGTTGTGTCGTGCCAAGGAGACCACTACACCAAACTGACCTCCCAATGACAATACTCGGTTAGAAAAAGTCCCATCAGCCCACCCTTATTGGTGGAGTGTCGTCATGTGGGATATGGACCATGAACCAAGATTTTCTCCTAATGCATCTAGTAATGATGCAGAGGTAGGTTCTGGAAGGTGGTCTTCTTAACCCAAGTATTGCCGAGGTAGGACCAATGGGGTGCAGTGCTAGTGAAAACAACAGATAAGGGTGATTTTAAAATTGGCTCCTGTGACAAAAAATATGTTTATTCAGCATTGTCCAGGGTCAAGGGTAAAAACAACGCCTATAGTTTTAAAAAATGACTATATCACGGCGTAGTGCGTAGTGGTCGACATGTTTCAGCTCATAGGACAACTGGTCCGAGCTTTCTTCAGGACCTAGAGATGTTTATGCATCTGCACTATTAGAGACACGTGGTGTGATTAACATATTGGATTAGTCCTACCGGATCTTTGAGCCCAAAGTTTTCCTTGGTAGTCATCCAATTAGTCCGGATTTTCCTAAATGAAAAGTGAGAGGCAATTGGTGAAGAAGTGGCACTTCAAAGAAGACACAACACAACTAAAAATAAGCAATGGCTGCAAAAGACTTTTCTCAGCCCTTCAGAAACTGCATATGTCTTCTGATTTGTAAACAAAATAGCTACACATAGCTCGTAGATTTATGTTCTACTCACCCAGCAATCTCTGGGAAAGCGCCTCACCTCACCCGGCACCCACTCGGGAAAGAAGGAGGCCCCGCTCTGTTAGGAATGGAAAAGTATAATGACCTCTAATGAACTAATCTATTGAGGTACAGAGTATATGTGCTCAACTTGTCCATATATATGTATTTAAACACTAACTTGCGTCTACACTTCTTTTTTAAAGATAGAACTGAATCTCCAGACAGCAGCAGTGATGAACCCAGGAATACCGGGTTGCGACCAAAATCCACCTTCACCCCCCTGAGTCATCAAGTGCCATCACTTGTAACCACATTCGAACAAGCAGTCAGACATGAGGTTTCACTAATACAAGACATGGAGTCCACAACCTTCAACAATTTCTCCAAAGCAGAAAGACAAGCCGTCACTAGTCTTACTAAAGATCCCACTATCATTATAAAACCGGCGGATAAAGGGGGTGCGACGGTAGTGTTAGACATGGTCCAATACCGACAAGAATGTCTTAGACAACTGGACATTCAGCAATTCTATCGCCGCCTGACTGAAGACCCCACTCCCCGCCTCTTGTTAACGATCAAAAATCTGGTAGATGAAGGATTGAATGAAGGTTGGATTACATCGCAGGAGGCAAGATTTTTGGTAACAGAGAACCCTGTAACTCCTGGGTTCTACTGTTTACCCAAGATCCACAAGGCCACTAGACCACCCCCGGGACGTCCCATTATCTCCGGGATCGGCTCCCTATTGGAACCTTTGTCCACTTTTGTGGACGTTTTTCTTAGACCTCTGGTCAAGAAAATGCCCACATATTTGGAAGACACTGCCGATGTACTACGCCTACTACCCAACATCGAGTTTAATGTGGAGACCGACATATTAGCCAGCTTTGATGTCGAGTCTCTTTATACCTGCATACCTCAACAGGAAACCCTTGACACCATCAGACATCTTCTATCACTAGAAGAATTAGATAGCATCACTCCTGTTAATTTCATTCTTGCATGCGCAGAACTAGCTATGAAAGAAAACTTCTTTAAATTTGAGGACCAACTATTCCTTCAGATCTCAGGGACCTCAATGGGGAGCGTTTTCGCCCCCAGCCTCGCCAACCTCTATGTCCATCAATTTGAGCAAGATCTTGTCCTCCACCATAGCAACCCCTTTTTCCACCAAGTGGTGCTATGGAGGAGATATATAGACGATATATTGATGGTATGGCGAGGGACTGAGAATGAGATCGAGTCCTTTCACCAATGGCTGAACGACCGGAACCAGTTTCTGAAATTCACATTAGAGCATAGCCGTGTCAGACTCGCATTCCTAGACCTGTCTATTTTTCCTGAGGCTGGTAGCCTACAAAGTGAACTATATACCAAGCCAATGGCGAGAAATTCTCTGCTTCTTTTCAACAGCCACCATCCACGATCGTTGAAAGAAAATCTTCCCGTGGGTCAATTTCTCAGAGTGAGAAGAAATTGTTCATCCCTAACACTATTTAACCAACATGCTGAGACCCTTTCAAAACAACTAAAGGAACGGGAATATCCTAAACACCTGGTAAAAAGGGCATGGAAAAGGACCTCCAACAACAACCGAGAGGCACTGTTGGATAGACGTCCTCCTAAACCACCTCTTGAGAGACTCACATTTGTGAGTACCTTCAACACACAATCCAACAGACTCCAGAAAGCAGTGCGTAAACACTGGGGGATTCTCAACACCACCAATGCCAACATCCCCTTACCACTCTTCTCATTTAAAAGAGCCCAAAGCTTACGTGACACATTGGTCCATACAAGACCAAGGTTACAAACCACTGCAGTACCAACTACCTTATGGAACCTTCCACCTGTCACGGGGCATCACCCATGTGGCTCTTGTAGTGTCTGTCCCCAGACTAGCAAAACCAACACCATCGATTTGGGTACGGGGAGGACTTGGGTACTCAAAAAACACACTAACTGCAACACAGAGAACGTGATATATATGATCACCTGCCCTTGTTCCCTCAGATATATTGGCTACACAACCCGGAAAATCAAAATCAGGATTGGTGAGCATAAGAGCACTATCAGGCGACACAAACAGGCAACCAAACTGACCAACCACTTCTTAAGCACCAAACACACAGCAGAAGACATGAGATGGGTGGTCTTAGAACACCCATACATTCCCACTCACATAAATGACATCTCCAAATTCCTTTTCAAAAAGGAGCAGAAATGGGTATTTCAGCTACAAAGCGATTCCAAGGGGCTCAACGACGACATCCCATGGTCATCTTTATAGTAAACCATGGCTATGTTCACAGCACATGACCTACCGTTGAGCAATTATGTGTAAGGACCTTCTCCACCTCTCTTTATTGGTATTTTCCCTATTTAGGATTGCCTTACACAGCACCCTCTTCTGTCTGTACAAATATACCTAGTTCATGTCCAAGGTGCCCATTGGTGTCACTATCTGGCCATGTAGTGTTAATAACACTAGGTGAGGCTCTGGTTGTATAACCCTATCTGAGTAAGCATCTCATGAGGATTAACATCTCTTGTATATTTTTCCTCTACACATCTAACTTTCGTCGTACTACAGAGTAAACAGTGCCAGACACGCACTCTTTTCATCTCAAATGCGCATCATAACGCTAGCGCGATCTTTGCACGCACATCATTATATCCAAGCTTGGCGCTGCTGTAATAGTAAACACACGATCGGTGTGAGTTACCTGCGCATGCGCAGAGCGACCAAATCGGCGCTCGCGCGTGCAGATTCTAAATCCTTTCGGCACACACGCATGCGTCTGTACATGTCCTGACACAGCGCTATATTCTTAGTGCATGCGCAGGAACATCTCTTTAGAGCGCTAATCTTCAGCGCGTGCGCGCTTACATTCCAGTATCTTGTAATAGCGCTAAACCTTAGCGCATGCGCGTCTTACCCCAGCTTCCACTCTTAACACTGGCCGGATAGTTAAGACCAATTGGGCGGTCATTTTCATGAAAAAAACGCTGTTTTTTCGCGCGTTTTTTACAAAAATTAACCAATTAGAGGGTGTATTTAACCCAGCTTCCCACAGTTGATATCACCTTCACTCCCACTCGGACGCTGGCCACAGGGGAACCGATGGACAGGTATGGATTCAGCTGACCATGATATTCTGGAATTTGTAGTACTAAGCTGTGTCATTATCTAAATTAACTTGCAACTGTGCAGCTGACTGGATGCTAGTCTGTTAGTCTTACTGCCATTAAATTAGCCTTTTGTGCTCCCTCCTATTTTTCTGCATGAGGGTTCAGCTTAAATCTATAGCCCACCCATAGAACCCATTTTTTACATTAAGTTCTATTCCCTAGCCAAGTCACCTACCATGTTTCTTTGTCTGGGTTGAGTCTCTTTTTAGTCAACTAGTTTTAAGTTAGTGTTTAAATACATATATATGGACAAGTTGAGCACATATACTCTGTTCAATAGATTAGTTCATTAGAGGTCATTATACTTTTCCATTCCTAACAGAGCGGGCCTCCTTCTTTCCCGAGTGGGTGCCGGGTGAGGTGAGGCGCTTTCCCAGAGATTGCTGGGTGAGTAGAACATAAATCTACGAGCTATGTGTAGCTATTTTGTTTACAAATCAGAAGACATATGCAGTTTCTGAAGGGCTGAGAAAAGTCTTTTGCAGCCATTGCTTATTTTTAGTTGTGTTGTGTCTTCTTTGAAGTGCCACTTCTTCACCAATTGCCTCTCACTTTTCATTTAGGAAAATCCGGACTAATTGGATGACTACCAAGGAAAACTTTGGGCTCAAAGATCCGGTAGGACTAATCCAATATGTTAATCACACCACGTGTCTCTAATAGTGCAGATGCATAAACATCTCTAGGTCCTGAAGAAAGCTCGGACCAGTTGTCCTATGAGCTGAAACATGTCGACCACTACGCACTACGCCGTGATATAGTCATTTTTTAAAACTATAGGCGTTGTTTTTACCCTTGACCCTGGACAATGCTGAATAAACATATTTTTTGTCACAGGAGCCAATTTTAAAATCACCCTTATCTGTTGTTTTCACTAGCACTGCACCCCATTGGTCCTACCTCGGCAATACTTGGGTTAAGAAGACCACCTTCCAGAACCTACCTCTGCATCATTACTAGATGCATTAGGAGAAAATCTTGGTTCATGGTCCATATCCCACATGACGACACTCCACCAATAATGGTGGGCTGATGGGACTTTTTCTAACCGAGTATTGTCATTGGGAGGTCAGTTTGGTGTAGTGGTCTCCTTGGCACGACACAACTCTTAGTTAAGCAATTTGACCAGGTACCTCTCGTTTGTTTATTGAGTTGATGAAAGGGGTTTGAGTTACCGTGGTCATTAAACTTTCCCCAGTTGACCCCCCACCCTCTTTTTTCAGTATTGTCTTTTACACTGCCAATAGCTCAAAATCTTGTGAATGCGAGACCTATTGCTTTGCAAATGCTTGTAAAGTTTGATAAAATCTACAAGTTATCGATTATGTGGGGTCACGGTCAACTACATTACTACTCAATCCAGTTCCTTTTTTTCTGGCTACTAGTAGTATGTGATTGTGCTGGTGTGGTGATTTCCCTCATAATTATGAATATGCTGTACTTGCATAATATACAGCTGTGACCCAAAACTATTTTGTTTCTAGCTCGAGCTGATGTGAGAATCGTAAGAGAAAGCGCCCAATGTGGTGTTGCAAAGTATTAGACATATATTGGAAAGCTTAACCAATCAACCTTAGTTAATGATTGCAGTGATTATATTACACTGGTACTAATGAGGGGAAATGTACGCTCTGGCAGTATTCATTAGTGTTAAAATAGCATGGGGGCGTGGCTAAGGCGGCGAACATGGCGGACGCAGCCTAAGTGAGCTCCGTCCCGCCGACCAGCTATCCGGCGATAATCCTTCGTCTCCCCAACCCCAAGATACCCAAAACCAACATATTTGGCTGTCGGAACTGGCTGCGGTGCTCCGTCTACACTTTGAGCGCTGTGGCCGGCTGCTGGGCGGAGGCTTGAGCTCTGGGGTGGTGCGGCCTGCTGCCACGCGCAAAGCCGGGACCTCGAGTTTGGAGTCGCGGGACGGGGGTGTGGCGGAGGAGCGGTGGCCGGCCCCGCACTTCCGGAGCCTCAGCGGACACGGTGTGCTGTACGACACGGCAAGGGACTGGTGCAGAGGCCGACGGCGCGGCTGTAGGGGGCCCGCTCTCCAGTGCCGGCTAGGTGAGGGGTACGACAGCATTTGGCCGAGCCCCACTAGGCGGTCGAATCGGACCGGGGGGACGCGACTGGCCTGTGGGGCAATGGAACACCCCTCCCCCAGTATTTCCCCCCCTGTCTCCTACTAGATCTCGGCAGCTAACCCCAGCGCTTGCTGAGGGGGGGGGGGGCGAGACATCTGACTGAGGCCGACCGCCGGCGCTTCCTACGCGGCATTCTGGGGTCTTTCCCCCCCCCGGTTCAAGGACACTGTGAGGCCATTGAAGAGACTCTCCTGAGGCGAGGGGCCGAGAATCTGCCAGCCGGTCGTTGAGTGGTGACCGCGGGTGGCAGCGGGCTGGTACACGGAGGTCGGGGCGAGCTACGCCAGCAACAGACTGCATCCTGTGGCCTGGCCCCGCGGTGATGGTCCTCGGAGGCGTGGTGGTGGGGCCCCTGAGGTGAAACCCACAGAACGGTGCGGTCTATACTGCCCCGGCCCTGATAGTGGCCCATCTGCCGGACTTGGGTTGGAGGGGGGAGCGAACCCATCAAGGTGCCACTGGTGAGAGGAGGTGATACGACGCCGGCGGACACGCTAACTGATCTAGGGGTGAACATCTATACCCCGATCACTACTCCCGTGACGCCCTGGACCTAGTACCTATATCTACAGGCAGCCATGACGAGGGGTAGCAACAGTGGGCACACTTCTAAGCAAGGCCCGATAGACAAATTCACGGGGCCGCCTTGTGGTGCCTGTGCAGCCGGGGGCCCACCTACATCTGTCCCCGATAATGCCGCCCTCATGGCGGAGATAACTCAATCCAGGGACATGCTAGATGCTAAAATAGGGGCGATTGGAGCCGACGTTACATTATTGCACCAGGATCTGCGCAACGCTGTGGCTCGCATTACTGAAGCGGAGACAAGACTTACTGGAGTGAAAGACGATGTCGCGACTCTAAAAAAGAAGGTGGCCAACATGGAGGGGATCCAGAGGGGCCTAGCTCTGAGGGCTGAGGATGCAGAAGGGCGTGCTCGGAGGAACAATGTACGCTTTGTGGGATTTCCGGAGGGCTGTGAGAAGGGCGACATGGAGGCCTTCCTGACCCGCTGGCTGGAGGGTGGATCCCTCCGGAATCCCTATTGCGCTGTTTTATTGTAGAACGTGCGCACCGAGCGCTGACCCAGAAGCCGCCGGTGGGGGAACGCCCTAGACCAGTGATAGCCAAGCTGCTCAACTATCACGACCGCGACACGATCCTGCGGCAAGCACACACGAAGGAGCCTCTGCTGTTTGAAAACCACAAAATCCTGATCTTTCCGGACTATACCAAGTTGGTACAGCGACAACGCCAATCCTTCACCGAGGCCAAGGCGCGACTGCGGGGCCTAAATATCCAGTATGCTTTGCTTTATCCGGCCCGCCTGCGGGTGGTGTTCCAGTCCAAGACCCAATTCTTTAACACCCCAGAAGAAGTCTTTGCCTGGACGACGAGACGGTCCGGATCAGGGTGCACACTCCCCCGGGTCGGGATTCGGACACATCCTCCACTACTGGGCCCCCTCGGACCCCACGACGGTCGCGTAGCAGAAGTAATTGGAGATCGCGTCCTAAGAAGAATCCTCCTTCGGAGACTAGCGCGGCGGGGGCCGCTGAGGCTACAGACTCATAATATCCGGCATCTTAGTCACTGCGTTGGGTGGCGAACTTTTAACCAGGATCCGGGGAGGAAAATACGCTCTTCCTGAACATGGACAACTTTTGCGGAATGCAGTTTGAGACTTCAGCTATACAAGTAACTTTGTGGTTTGGGGATCCGGGTTGGGTGACGACATAGGGAGGGCGGACTCAACCCCTCAGTTCGGAAGGGTTTGTTGGTGGGGGGTAGGTTGGGACTGTGTGGGTAGTTTTTGGGGATCCATTGGGATAGTGGGTCCCGGACCTCCCGTTGGGGGCCGGCGACAATCTATACCGGGACAGGTACTTCAATGTTGCTGAGGTATGGGGTGGGGGGAGGAGGGATTGTTCTGAGGGTAGTTAGCAGTGGGGTGGTAGAGGGGGAGTGTGTTGTGGGTGTGGGTGGGCAGGGTGGGGGGCGGGAGAGGGATATGGATGCGGTTGGGGTTGTAGTTAGTCTTGACACAGTGTCTGCATGAGTTCGATTGCGAATGTCTGAGTGTGTGTGGCTCCAACAGCCCAGGACCTTGCTTTTTCTTCCCATTGATGATGGCTGACGTCCGGAGTACAGGCCCTTCACAGGTGCTACTGCGGGTGGTGAATTGGAATGTCCAGGGAATGCTCGATAAAATTAAAAGAGGGGCGGTATTACGGCACGGGAAGAGGGAACGGGCGGATGCCCTTCTTTTGCAAGAGACGCATCTTCAGGGCACGAAAATCCTTAGCTTGCAGCGGTATGGCTATCAACAAGTATTTCATGCAGGATTTGTGAGGGGGTCTCGAGGGGTGGCGGTACTGGTACATCGCAGACTCCCCTATGTACATGAGACGCAATGGTAGATTCGTGTTTGTTAAAGGTATGGTTGGGGATGAGCCGATGGTGTTTGGTAGCGTGTATGCCCCCCCCCCCCCCCCCTCACCCCCCCCCCCCCCCCCCCCCATTGCAAGAGGCACTTGTTGAAAGGTTGTTTGGGATATGGGCCGATATTCCAAATGTATTGGCCATTGTGGGTGGTGACTGGAATGATGTGATGAACGGACGGATGGACCGACATAGGCCCGGAGGGGGGCCTATAGCAGACACCCCCACTAAATTGAGCAGCATGGTGCAGGGGATGGGATGGATTGATGCATGGCGGTACCAACATACCCATAGCAGGGAGTACTCCTATGTCTCCGCTGTGCACCTGTCTTTTTCCAGACTAGATTACCTGTTTGTTCCTTCTAGCTGGATAGAGAGGGTGGCCTCCACGTCCATACTCCCGCGTGGCCTGTCGGATCACTCCCCTGTGGCGTTAGACCTACAATTAGATAGGAGGCGACAGCCCTTTAGATGGCGCCTGTCTACGTGGCACCTGCAACAAGATAGGTTCGAGGCATGTGGGCTCCTGAATTCATATCTGTGCATAGATCGCCGCCTAGTGTTGGGTCAGGATGATTGCACATTGTTGTCCTGGAAGAGTCTTCGAAGTATCACGAGATAGGTGGCTCCTCCCCTGGACTACAGTGCGCATGGGCATCGACTCCATCCTCAGATTGTTTTTTTCCACCATTGGTTCGGATGTCTTTGAATTCCCTCTTGTCGGAATCTATAAAAAACTTACTTGAGACCAAAAGGTCTTTAGTCTAATACGCCGGTATAGTCTTGCGTTCGGTCTTAGCTCTTCCAGCTCGGTCCCGAGCCGTATTCCCTACACCCGCGTGCTTTCGACGCGGAAGGCCCAGTCGATGCTTCAGACCCTGTCGACGCTTCAGACCCTATCGACCGCTCATCATGGACCGTAGACCACCCGGTGTGCAACAAGTGTCTGTCGCAGGACCATGATGAAGCCAAGTGTATGGCTTGTTCCCGCTTCAGGTCCAAGAAGACGCTTAAGCTTCGACGAGCTGCGCGCCAGGAGGCCCAGCATGCTGCACAGGCGCCTGTGGACATCTTCAATGCAGGGGATGTCGAGGAAGAATCTATCCAGGACATTAGTGAGTCGAACCCTGCATCGGACGTCGACTACGGCTACGACGCTGATGCTGAGATGTTCGAGGCCGAAGAAGTCGTCGACTAGGTAGTAGACGACGACGGGGCCCTCTGGGCCATGGAGGATAGCTCGGACGAAGAGCTTCCTCAAACTGACTCTGGGGCCGTGCCAATTCATAAGGCTCAGGTCGAGGGATCGCCATTAGGCCTTACCCAAGATCTTACAATGGTTTCTACGGCCCCGCCTTCGGGCTCGGCCACGGACATTGCTGCTGAGCCGCACCCTGGCAAATCGAAACAGAAAGTCAAACCTACGGTCTCGACACAAGAACTTGCGCAGGTGCCGTCCTCGACACCGAAAGTGCGCATCGCTTTGGTCGGATCCAAGGCCTCGGAGCCCTCGGCGCCGAAGAAGCAGAAGGGTGCTGTCGAGCCGAAGGCTCAAGTCAAGGGCGTCGAGACAAAGTCTGCCGCGCCGAAGACAAAAGTCAAAAGTCAAGGTGGTCGAGCCGAGCGCGTCGGCGCCGAAGACAGTCTGCACCGGCAAGGGACTCGGTGACCCGAAGAAAGGACTACATGACCCGAAGGTTCTCGTGACTCCGCGTCAACAAGACAGGGCCAAAAGCGGCGCACCCCGAGAGTCTACTCCTGGTGAGGCCTCAAAGGATTCTGTCGAACCGGCGCGTCCATCCGCCGCTTTCACCAAGAAGGTGACGGACTCCCTACAGCGCATCAGGGACAAGAAATTATCGGTCGGACCAAAGGATCCTCCGCCTCCGAAGCCGGTTGAGAAACCTCATAAGGCGTCCACGCCAATTCATTTTACGGCGCCGAAGGCTTTCGCTCCTAAGGCGGTCGCCACCGTCCCCGAGAAGGTTTCCTCGGCATCGAAGTCGTCAACAGTGGTCCCCGGCCCACTGCCTCGACGACCTTCAGTGGACGAGCATCAGGGACACTTCATTGATGCCGGAACGGGCAGGCTTTCCCTCCACAAGCGGAAAATTGCCCCAGAACGTCCAATGGAGTCCTACAAGATTCCTCAAGAAAAAGGACTCTGCTTTCACTCCTGTCTTGGTGGAACCACTTTCTCCACAGACTCATAATGTTTCGCCCACTTACTCTGATGTGGACGCTGGGGAGGGCGATGATGAGGATGAGTACAGCTATCCTGTCTATACAGACCCTGAGGATACCAACGAACCCTGGGCCGCTGGTGCTGACCCGGGTGATCCTCAATCAGGACAAGACCCTCAACTATTTTCTGAGAAAACGTCTCCTACAGAAGACTTTGCAGCTTTCAATGCCCTCATTGAATGGGCAGCTAACAATCACAACGTCCAGCTCCATGCTGACCCTGTTGATGTCGACTTCCTTTTTGATACCTTCTCAGTCTCTGAGAGAACTGTCAAGATTCTGCCTATGCTGAAAGGTGTTTTGAAACATGCTGGCGATATCTTTAAAGAGCCTACCAGGGCGAGGGTTATAAACCCTAGGATTGAAAAGAAATATAAGTCAGCGCCTACTGATCCTACCTACATCAAAGGACAGTTGCCCCTGGACTCCCTTGTCGTCTTGAATGCCCGGAAGAGAGCTAATTCTCAGACTACGGGTTCTGCTCCTCCCCCAGACAAAGAATCTAAGGTCTTTGAGGCATCGGGGAAGAGGGTAGCAGCACAGGCAGCCAACATCTGGCGCATTTCGAATACACAAGCGCTTCTGGCAAGGTATGACAGGGCACACTATGACACACTGGAGACCCTGTTGCAGCACCTGCCTGATGAATACAAGGAGGCAGCGGAGATGCTTATCCAGGAAGGGAAGCTGATCTCTAATGCTTCGATTAAGTGCGCTCTGGACACGACTGACACCGCAGCCAGGGCCGTCAATACTAGTGTTATGCTACGACGACATGCCTGGCTGAGAATCTCTGGATTTAAGCCGGAAATACAAACCACCATCCTTAATCAAACAGTGAATCCAGATCGGCTGTTTGGCCCGAGGTTGACACCACCTTAGAAAAAATTAAAAAGGACACGGAAACTGCTAAATCCATGGGTGCCTTACAGTCCCAGCAGTTTCGGGGTGGGTCTTTTCGTCGCTCAAGCACTAGAGGCGTTTCCAGGGGCCAGCTCTCCCAATCCACGCAGTACTACAAAGGCAACACTCAGTCCACATACACCAACAAGAGTCGAGGTGGATATCGTGGTAACAGCGCCAAGGGCAGAGGTCGTGGAAACAACTCCTCCAGATCCTCTGCCACCAACAAACAGTGACGCCTTGTCACTGCCCCCTGACCACACAACACCGGTCGGGGGAGACTCCAGCAGTTCCTGCCAGTCTGGAAAACCATCACCACAGACAGGTGGGTCAGAAAACTTATACAATACGGTTATTGTCTGGAGTTAACATCCACTCCACCCAACATACCCCCAAGACACCGTCCTATGTCTGCTGAGCATTTGCATTTATTGCAGCCGGGGGTCATCGTCATGCTGCAAAAAGGAGCAATAGAGCTCGTGCCTGTGCAGGAAAGAGGCACAGGGGTCTTCTCCCTGTACTTCTTAATACCAAAAAAGGACGGGTCCCTCAGGCCCATCCTGGACCTCAGGCCACTCAACCACTACATCCTGTCGGAGCACTTCCATATGCTGACCCTGCAGCAAGTGCTCCCGTTGCTCAGTCAGGGGGATTTTCTCGCAACTTTAGACCTAAAGGATGCGTACTTTCACATTCCACTGCACCCTTCACACAGGAAGTACCTCCGGTTCACCATCCAAAACCAGCACTACCAGTGCAAGGTTTTGCCTTTCGGAGTCACCACGGCACCCAGGGTGTTTACTAAGTGCCTGGCGACAGTGGCGGCGCACCTAAGGAGACAGAACATCCATGTCTACCCTTATCTGGACGACTGGCTCATACAGGCGAAGTCAGCCCAGCAGTGTGCCGCCCATATGTCCCACACCATTCACCTCCTTCACGATCTGGGATTCTCACTGAATTACCCAAAATCCCACCTCCAACCCGCCCACATACGGCAGTATCTGGGTGCAACCATAAACACTCTGGCGGCCACAGCACAGCCGAATTCAGTGAGGGCCCGCAGCATTCAATCGCTGATACAGAAGTTCAGACCTCAGCACTCGCTTCCAGCACGAGTGTTCATGCAGTTGATAGGCATGATGGCCTCCTGCATCTCCATAGTCCCGCAGGCGAGACTACATATGCGTCCGCTTCAGGAGTGCTTGACACGTCAGTGGACTCAGGCTCATGGGCAGTTGAAAGACCTAGTGTTGGTGAGCGGTCGGGCATACAACTCTCTGCATTGGTGGAATCCACGAAACCTTTGCAAGGGCCGACCGTTCCAAGAGCCTGTGCCACAGATCATCCTGACGACGGACGCTTCTCTCCAGGGATGGGGAGCTCATGTACTCCATTTCACTGTGCAGGGACTATGGACACCACAGCAAAGGAAGATGCACATCAATGTTCTGGAACTGATGGCGATCTTCATGGCACTAAAAGCCTTCAAAGTACATCTGTGCAACAAGGTCGTGTTGATCCGGACGGACAACATGACGGCCATGTACTACATTCAAAAGCAGGGAGGGACACACTCTCCACAGCTGTCTCATCTGGCTCAGAGCATGTGGAAGTGGGCCATTCAGAGGAACATCTTCCTCATGGCAGAACACCTCCCAGGCAAGGACAATCAGATGGCGGACCTGCTCAGCAGGTACAGCCACCAAATGCACGAGTGGGAGATACACCCATCAGTACTCCAACCGTACTTCCAAAGATGGGGTCATCCAGAGATAGACCTGTTCGCCACAAGGGAGAAAGCAAAATGCCAAAGCTTCGCTGCCAGGTTCCCACACCCACAGTCGCAGGGCAATGCGATATGGATGAACTGGTCAGGCAAATTTGCGTATGCTTTTCCCCCAGCACCTCTGATACCGCTGGTGGCACGCAAGCTCAGGCAGCACTCGATGACTCTCATCCTGGTTGCTTCAACGTGGGCTCGCCAACCATGGTACACCACGTTTCTGGAACTGTCCGTGGTACCGCATCAGAGGCTACGCCTCACACCCAGCCTTCTGACGCAGAGCCATGGCGCCATTCAGCATCCAGATCCGCAACAGCTCAACCTGGCGATCTGGCTCCTGAGGTCTTAGAATTTGGCTACCTCAACTTGCCTCCTGACTGTATGGATATCATCCGGGAGGCGAGGAAGCCCACCACAAGAGCATGCTATGCGGCAAAGTGGAAGCGGTTTGTCATTTATTGTGCAGACCACAACATTAACCCGCTAGATGCATCTATTCAGAACATCATTTGTTATCTTTTCCATTTGTACAAATGAAGGGTAGCTGGATGATGGATGAGGTGAAAGATGGATGAGGGGAAGGATAAATGGATGGAAAGGATAAATGGATGGAAAGGATAAATGGATGGAAAGGATAAATGGATGGAAAGGATAAATGGATGGAAAGGATAAATGGATGGAAAGGATAAATGGATGGAAAGGATGGATGATGGATGAAATGAAGGATGATGGATGAAATGAGTGATGGATGATGGAAGAAATGAGGGATGGATGAGGGGGAGGATGGATGGATGGATGGATGGATGGATAGATGGATGGATGGATGGATGAGGGGGAGGATGGATGGATGGATGATGAGGGGATGGATGGATGGATGTATGAGGGGGTGGGTGAAAGGATGGATTATGAGGGGAAGGGTGGATGATGAGGGGGTGGGGGAAAGGATGGATGGATGGATGGATGGATGGATGGATGATGAGGGAAAGGATGGATGGATGATGGGGTGGGTGAAAGGATGGATGGATGATGAGGGGAAGGATGGATGGATGGATGAGGGGAAGGAAGGATGGATGGATGGATGGATGATGAGGGGAAGGATGGATGGATGGATGGATGGATGGATGGATGATGAGGGGAAGGATGGATGGATGGATGATGAGTGGGTGGGTAAAAGGATGGATGGATGGAGAGTTTGTGGGTGAAAGGATGGATGATGAGTGGGTGGGTGGGTGAAAGGTGGATGGATGAGTGGGTAGGTGGAGGGTAGGTGGGTGAAAGGATGGATGAGAGTATGGGTGGATGTTGGGTGGATGGTGGGTGGGTGGAGGGTGGGTGGGTGGATGATGGGTGGGTGGGTGAGTGAAATGATGGATGGATTGTTAAGTGCTAGGGTGAATGAATGGACGTATGAGTGAAAGGGTGGATGTAAGGATGGATGAGAAGAGTGAAATGGAGGGTAGATGGACAAAAGGAAGAATAGATGTGTGAAGGAGTGAAATGATAGATAGATGGATGAGTGATAAGGTCAATGTATGGGTTCATGAGTGGATGAGTAGATGGATGGGTGGGTGGGTGGATGGATGGATGAATGGAAGGAAGGATGGCTAAGTGAAAGGGTCGATGGAGAGAGAAAGGGAGAATGGATGGATGACTAAAAGAGTGGATGGGTGGAAGGATTAGTAAGTGAAAGGATGGCTGGATTGGTGAAAGGGTAAGTGGCTGGATGGATGAGTGACTGGATGGATGGGATGAAGAGTGGATGGATAAGTGTACAGATGGATATGGTGAAAGGGTGGATGGATGGATGGATGGATAATGGATGGATGAGTGAAAGGATGGATGAAAGGATGGATGAGTGAAATGATAGATGGAAGGATACATGATGGATAGGTTTGCAAATGGTTGAATATGTTTGGAAATGATTGGGCTTACTTATATACTATTCAGCAACCTTGGATGTGCCTGTAAAACTTACCTATTGTCCTGAAGTTTTGTTCTGAATTTTGACCTCCTGACCTGAATTTGTGTCCTGAATTCTGACCCTTTGTCCTGAATTTTTACACTCATAGTCCTGAATTTGCACCAATGCCAGTTGGTCACCCTAGTTCAACCTGTTGTGCTGTTTCCCAAACGGACCGAGCATCGACACCACCTGTTCCTCGCGCTGTTTCAGTGAAAAGGTGTTAAACGCTATAAGGAGGCAGACATGCGCTTTACTGAAAATACACCAAGCACCCTAGCAAAATTGGGGAAATTTACGAGCCTCATTTGCCTCTCTCATTGAAGCCAAGATAAGAGATAACAATCACTGGCAACATAACCCAGGCCAAGCACTTAGCAGAGCCACTATCTGATACTGATAATCTCAATGGACATATGCTGCACTCTACACTGTGATGCGGCCGTGTTAAGGTGACAGAATACATCTGCTACTGACCCTCACCCGTTGAGTGTAGGGGCGCCCCAGCAGCCATGACAAAACACCATAGGGTGCAGAGTCATTAGCAACCCAAGCCCTCACAGCAGGGAGACGTACTAGTGTGCACATGACCCCATACCTCTACCTTTAAAAACCTCTGATACTGCTTTTATCGGAATTATTCTGGCCATTTTTTTCTGTTTCACACCAATAAAACATTACAGTTGTCATTGTTTTTAATTCCCTGCAATTCTATTTCGGCTGTATTGGCTGTTTTATTTGAATTTTAAATGCAATGCATAGCTCTTAGACATGTAATGGTTTGAATTAATTGAAATAAACTAAAAAAGTATAGAAAATCATTTTTTTTTTTTCGAACTTTACGCAAGCAACCCTATTGGCAATAGAAATACCCATCAAAAAATTGCTTCCAAGACATGGAATCGTTTCTGCCAAGCTATATCCCGCACACCTACGGATTGGCTACAAAGAGCAGATCTTCACACCACAAATATCTAATATCAAAATTCCTGAAAATAGGTCGAACATCAGCACCAACATTTTTAAGTAAACAACGACATGAACAGCGGCACTAATTGATAAAATAGTGCTGTGGCACTCGTTTATAGAATAAAAACAAGCTTTGAAAATGCAATAGGTCTCGCCCTTGATTAAGTTAAGGCCATTTGCTTTGCTAATAGTATTGTATAGCAAAGCAAATGGCTTTAACTTAATCAAAGACGAGACCTATTGCATTTTTAATGCTTGTTCTCCTTAGTTATCTGTTGAGTTTTGGTCTGTGCACTACATTCGTTTCATACTCCTATTTATTGAGCGTGGCTTCCAGCACATGTGACCGAGCAGTCATTCTTGGATTTACAAATATTTCCCATCTAATATTTGGGCTTCTTAGTAAATGTCTTGGGATCGAAGTTGTTTGGATCCAGCTACTTATTATCCTTCAATTGACCAATATGAATTATTTAGGAAGCAATTTGTTGGGGAATTTATATTTTGTTTTGGGGATTTATAGGGCTGTTGGCGCTTCAGCAGCTGCCTCTAAGGCATTTCCAGGTAACCATGAAGAGTTTTTTTGGTGCACCCCCCAAACCTAAAACGTCTCCTTTAAGACTGAGTGTGAGGAAATTCCAGACAAGTGAGCAAGTAAATGGAAATATCCTTGCCAGACCTTTTGTGATTCACTGGGCTAATGACCAGCAGGTTATGGTAGGACTCAGTCTTGAGCATTTGATTAGATAAGGGAAAATAAACCTGCTGTGATAGCCAAGGCTATGTTGGTGGACAAAATTGTTCACAATGGAGTTTGTTCCAAAGTGCCTCAGGTCACCCTCCGGAAGCCAGTGAAGAAACGTCATGATAGGTGCTATGAACATGCTGCTTAAGACCGAAAAACAGGTTGAAGACCTGTTTGTGTATATATAGCTTGCTGTATTCTAGAAGCTGTTTTGAATATTTTGGATTGGTACTTTAACACAAGTATTGTATATTTATTTGCTTGAATTTTCTTTACAGGAGACTCCACAGTGGTGTATACAGATGGGTGCTGTTCAAGTAATGGAAAATCAAAGGCTCGGGCTGGAATTGGTGTCTATTGGGGACGTGGTCACCGTCTGTAAGTAATTCGTAATTCTCAACTTTCTATTTGTCAGACTAAGTTCTTTTTGTATATAAGTGCTGCATGTTTACATTCTTTTGTCTTTCATAATTACTTATTGTTTAGCTTATGTCCAGGGCCAGTGGAAATATGCTGCAATGCAGAGCCATTATATCGTCGGGGGTTAGCTGAAATTTGGGAAAAGGTAAAATCGGTTTCTGCAGCATTTTGTGCAGTTAGAGCATATTTGTAACACATTATGTGCTCTTAATAGGGTGTCTTATTATTCCTATGCATTTACACATATATACCATATACAACACTAAATGGTTTGAGATCTGTGAATACTTTTGTCCTGCTTTGAAAAAACGTGTCCTGCTTTTAGACACAGGGAAGTGTATTTTACTGTACACAAAAAATATACATAGCCGATACATGAGATTTTTGCAGTTTTCAAAGCAATTATACTGGTGACCATTCAGGGATCCAATGTTAATGAGGTTTAGCACATGCAGATTTTATTAATTGTCTTAAGAATCGATTTCCATAAACCTTGATCAATAAGATGTGATCCCCGCATCTCTTAATGTGTGTGTATATATAGTTCTGTAGTAGGGGATCTCTGTGTATAGTCATAATCTAGTGAATAGTCCCGCCCATGTGCGTGGACCCCGGCAATCAAAAATAATCTCTTAAGTTGTCAAATCATGCAAAAACTGCAAAGACACTTAAGAGAGAATTTAAAGACAAATAATGCAGCCTATATCCACAGGCTACAATGTCCAGTACTTCAACTAGCAATTCCACCAAATAACACCACACATAATACAGCCAGCCCAGTTTCTACCATAGAGAAACTTGCCTCCACCATTAAAAAGACTCTGGAATGATAGAGAGGAAGGCATGGACAGACAAGCCCCATAGGCTGCCATTATGTGGCTTAAATAGGATACTGTACCTTTAAGAGAGCCTTCTAGAACTTTCTCCCAGTATCCCAGAATGCATAGCAGGTCCCTCTACTTTCAGTTCTTTTTTCCGGCTTCTGCTTACAGGACCCTGGCATTGAGCTCTCCCTTGTTTCAAGGGTTTATTGGATATTTTGGCACTTTTGTGTTTTAAAAGTGTTTCAGTTTACTTTCTTGGTGCTCTCTTTCTCTTTTGTGTGCTGGTTCAGGCGTTTTAGGGCTCTAAAATGCCTGGTCTTTTTGATAAGTGTCCAGCATGTGGGAGGAAGAAGGCCAAGAGTGATCCCCACGATGTCTGCATCGTCTGCCTCCCTGAAGATCATGTACCTGAGTACTGTGTCATCTGCCAGCAGTTTACTGCTCGGACTCTGAGGGACAGGTTGAAGATTAGGCTTTCTGGCCTTGAGGAGAGGCGTCTGCAGGTTGCAGGTGGGTCTGGGCAGGCTGGGAAGGTTCCCTCTGCCTCTGCTGAGGCCTCTGGGGGGCTCCCCAGAGGCAGGAAGTCCAGCAAACGGTCCCGGTCTCCGTCGACGTCGATTGCATCGACGACAACGTCGAGAGGGATGACGGCGGTGTGCTCCCCTTCTCCCCGGGGCTCCGGGTTGAGACGGCGTGACGACTCGACGTCGAAGGGCCTGGAGAGGTCGCCGTCGAAGCCACCGTCGACGTCATCGTCGATGTCAAGGTCTTCCTATCGATGTCGGAGACGAAGTGACAAGCATCGGCGCTCGCCGTCGAGGCGACACCGCCGATCGCCGTCGAAGCACCGGTCGACGTCGAGGGGCTCCTCGACGTCGAGAGCATCAAGACGGAGGAATCGACGCTCGTCGTCGAGGACGGAACGTTCAATGTCGCGGAGGCGGCGTACGACGTCACGGAGGAAGAGGTCGACGTCGCGGGGACGGCGTTCGACGTCGAAGAAGAGGAGGTCGATGTCGCGGAGGCGGCGTTCGACGCCGGAGTCGCGGAGGCGACGTTCGACGCTGGAAAAGCGACGCTCAGCGTCTAGAAGGAAAAGGTCGGCGTCTAGGAGTCGTTCTGCCTCTCCAAAACGGCGCAAAAGGGATTCTGGTCCCAAAAGCCACACTGCCTCTAGTGGAGGACGCAAGAGGAAGCGATCACCTGCTGATGGGGCTGGATCGCAGCCCCCTTCGCCTAAGGGGTCGCCGGGCTCGGCGTACTCAGAGGTGTACACGCCATCTCGGCCTAGGTCGCCACCTCCGCCTGTACCTAAAGAGGATCCTCCACCCAACCCTCCGCTTCCATCAGGAGACCCTCCGCCTCCAGTTCCTCCGCATGGGCCCGCCCCTCGGTCGGTGGTTCCTTCGCGGAGGTCCACTTCGTTGCCTTCTCTACCTGTACCTCCTAAGGGGACCCCGAAACCTAAACCCCGAGAGGAACCAAGGAAGACCCCACCACGGAAACTGGTGGAGCGGCCACAGGCTGGCAGGTCTCACTCTCGCTCTGGGAGGAGGGAGAGATCGAGACACAGATCCTCCACGCGGTCGAGACGCCGCCATAGGAGGCGCCACTCTCGCTCTCGTACAAGGTCCTCTGGTACCAGGGACTATTCTCCGACCTTGTCGGGGTCACCAGACACGAGGGTGTCCCCGATTGATGACCTGGTGGCGTTCCATGATGTCCTTTTGAGGGGCGCTGCGAAGTTGGGCATATTCTTGACGGTGCCTACCCCTAAGACTTCAGTCATTTTTGAGACATTGCATCAGAAACACCTGTCTCGTCCACTCCTGCCTCTGGTGCCGGGCCTGGAGGAACCGGCTATGGCCCTTTTTCTCACCCCTGCGGTGACGAAGGCGGCTCCATCGAGGTTGCTGAAAAAGTACCGGGCTCCCGATTCGGATCCGGTCTTTCTGAGGGCGGAACCCCCTCCGGACTCTGTAATTGTGACAGCGGCCCGCAAACAACATGCCACCACCCCGTCATCCACGGTTCCCCCAGATAAGGAGTCCAGATGGATGGATTCGGCAGGGAGGAAAGTGTGTGGAACATCCGCTACCTCCATGAAAGCTGCGAGTGCCACGGCGCTGTTGGGCCGCTACGACCGCGCCTTCTGGGACTCCCTCGAGCAGTTTGCGGAGCACTTACCTCGCGAGAAGCGCGAGGACTTCCAGAAAGTTCTGAATGAAGGGATGCTGGTGGCGAACCGGATTATCAGCGCTGCAGCGGACTCTTCCCTGTTGGCTGCTCATGGGTTTTGCCATGGAGTCAACCAACGACGTCACGCCTGGCTCCGTCTTACGTCCCTGAAACCGGACGCACAGCAGAGGGTAGCCAACCTGCCATTCTCCGGCGAGACCCTCTTCGGGAAGCATGCGGACGATGAGATGGCCCGCATGAAGGCGGAGGCCGAGACGCTCACGGCTGTGGGCCTGGAGAAGCCTAAAGATACGAAGAAGACGTACCGCCCTTTCCAACAGCGGTTCGGTGGGCAAGGCAGAGGACGTGGCCAGGCTTCGGGACAGTCGCAACATCAACAACAGTTCCGCCAGAAGGGCAGAGGAGGCCAGCAGTCTGCTCCGGCGCCCAAGGGCCAGGCTGGGTCTAGGCCCTAGGAACCTACTTCCCCCGGATCTGTTACCCACTCCGGTAGGGGGAAGCATTCCATTTTTTCTGGCAGAGTGGAGAAAAATTACTCAGGACAAGTGGGTGCTGAATATTGTTTGCAATGGATACAGTCTTCGATTCACAAGCCTGCCTCCAGCGATCCCTCCGGTCAGCTCGCAGTTTCAGCTGCACGAGCTTCATGCGGAAGCGGATATCCTGTTAAGGAAAAGGGCGATAGAAGACGTACCTCTGTCTCAGAGAGGAAGAGGTCTGTACTCCCGTTTCTTCCTGGTTCGCAAGGAGGACAAGAACGAGTTCAGGCCCATTCTGGACTTGCGACAGGCAAACAAATGGATTCGCAGGGAAAAGTTTTGCATGCTGTCGTTGCATCAGATTTATTCTCAGTTGCAACAGGGAGACTGGCTATGTGCTATAGACCTACAGGATGCTTACTTCCATGTGCCCATTGCACACAAACACAGGAAGTTCCTGCGGTTCCAAGTCGGCGCCAATCATGATCAATACACAGTACTCCCATTCGGACTGAAGTCTGCGCCGAGAACATTCTCGAAGTGCATGGCGGTGGTAGCAGCCCACCTGAGGAAGAACAAGGTGTTTGTCTA
The DNA here is from genome assembly GCF_964263255.1 of Lissotriton vulgaris. NCBI lineage: Eukaryota > Metazoa > Chordata > Amphibia > Caudata > Salamandridae > Lissotriton > Lissotriton vulgaris. The sequence continues at coordinate 363,013,063 of NC_141694.1, forward strand.
CCCGTACCTGGACGATTGGTTGATCAAGGCATCCTCCTTCTCGGAAGCGCGAGCACACTTCCAGAAGACGTGCGTTCTCTTGAACAAGCTGGGGTTGCACATCAACATGGCCAAGTCTGTCCCGACTCCGGTCCAATGCATACAGTACTTGGGAGCCTCCATCAATACGCTGTCAGCAAGCGTGTCTCCTTAGGAAGAGCGACGATTATCTCTCCTTCGGAAGGCTCAGGCTCTTATGACGACTCCATCTACAACAGTGAGGACGGTGTCTTCTCTACTGGGATCGATGGCCTCTTGTATCTTCCTGACGCCACACGCACGACTGCACATGAGACCGCTGCAGGAGTGCTTGGAAGACCAGTGGGATCAGAGGAAAGGATCCTGGGACGACAGGATACGACTGTCTCTGCATGCTCTTCAGTCTCTGAAGTGGTGGTGTTCGGCGGAGAATCTCCTGAGAGGGGTTCCCTTCCACAAGGACATTCCCTCGCAGACTGTCGTGACGGATGCGTCTCTCCTGGGATGGGGAGCGCATTCCGGGAACCTACAGATTCAAGGAACGTGGTCGCCGACGGAGGCCACGTATCACATCAGTTTCCTGGAACTCAGAGCTGTTCACTTGGCACTGAAGGCCTTTCTTCCGTCCTTCCAGACCAACTCCCTGCTTGTACAGACGGTCAATACTACCACGATGTACTACCTCAACAAGCAGGGGGGCTCGAGATCACGCACTCTGTCACAGGAGGCGAAGGCGATCTGGCACTGGCTCCTAGCCAGAGGATTGACGATAACGGCTACCCATCTGCCAGGTGTGCAGAATGTTCAGGCAGACGCACTGAGCAGGCTGGTTCAGGAAAACCACGAATGGGTCATAAACGACGAAGTACTAGGAGAAGTCTTCACAAGGTGGGGAACTCCCGACGTAGATTTGTTCACCACCGCCGAAAACAGCAAGTGCAGAGACTTCGCCTCCAGGTACTACTAGCAGGGGACGCTGAGGAATGCGTTATGGATCAACTGGACGAACAGCTTTCTGTACGCCTTTCCTCCCATTCCCCTGATTCCGGCGGTGCTCATCAAGCTGGCCCGGTCCAGGGCTCGGATGATACTCATTGCCCCGGAGTGGCCCAGGCAGTGGTGGTTCACGGACCTGCTTCACCGGTCTTTCCTTCCTCACATTCGGCTGCCGTGCAGGCCGGACCTTCTCACGAAGTTCGGGGGACGGATGTTACACCCTAACCTCTCGTCTTTGAGTTTGGCGGCATGGCTCCTGAGATAGTGCAATATGGCCATCTGAATCTGCCCGAGGATTGCATGGACATACTGAAGGAGTCTAAGAGGCCTTCCACTCGGACTTCATATGCTTACAAGTGGGAGAGGTTTTGTATCTGGTGCCAGTCTAAGAACCATGACCCTACGACCTGCAACGAAGATGTCCTCCTTCCTTACCTTTTACATTTGGCGCAGTCTGGCCTTAATGTTCATTCCATTAAGGTTCATCTTGCTGCATTGACTGCCTACAGTAAATGCCCTTCACAGACTTCCTTTTTCCAGATCCCTGTGATCAAAGATTTTCTGGAAGGATTGAAGAAAGTATTCACTCCTGTCAGGCTTCCTTCGCCTTCATGGGAATTGAATGTGGTGCTGTCCAGATTGATGAAGGAGCCTTTTGAACCTATTCATAAGGCTTCGTTGCAGCACCTGTCCTGGAAGGCGGCGTTCCTCGTGGCCATTACATCGGCCCGCAGGGTGAGTGAAATTCAGGCGTTGTGTTGTACTGAACCTTATACTGTCTTTCATGCTGCTAAGGTTGTTATGCGTACTCACCCTCAATTTCTTCCCAAGGTTATTTCTGATTTTCATGTCAACCAGACCATAACTTTGCCTACGTTTTTTCAGAATTCTTCGTCTCCAGCGGAAAGGTCTCTCCATTCCCTGGATGTTAGGAGGGTGTTGAAATGTTATCTGGATAAAACCAAAGATATTCGTAGGTCTGACCAATTGTTTATTAATTATGGATCAGTCAGGACGGGTCTTGCTACCTCTAAGCAGTCCATCTCTAGGTGGATTGTGTCCTGCATACACAATTAGGTTACCAAAAGGCTAATAAGACCTTAGGAGGTAAGCCTAAGGCTCATTCCACCAGGGGCAAAGCTGCCACGAAGGCCTTGCTCCGTAACGTGCCGATTGCTGAAATCTGCAAGGCAGCCACTTGGAAGTCGGTCCATAACTTTGCTAAGCATTACTGTCTGGACACTGATGCCAGAGCAGATGCTCAGGTTGGGTAGGCTTCGCTGCGGAACTTGTTCGCACAGTAGTGGCGTTATTTTCTTTCTCCACCGCCGCTTTGGTGTGGGGATGGGCTTGTCATTCTATTCACTAGATTATGACTATACACAGAGATCCCCTACTACAGAAGGAGTAGTTTCTGTCCTGTAACTCCAGTTCTGTAGTAGGGGTATCTCTGTTATAGTCATAAGCGCCCGCCCTCCTCCCCGGTGGAGATATATATTCATGTAAGGAATGCTACAGGTCTGGCGTGCTACGCCTGTCAAAAAGAACTGAAAGTAGAGGGACCTGCTATGCATTCTGGGATACTGGGAGAAAGTTCTAGAAGGCTCTCTTAAAGGCACAGTATCCTATTTAAGCCACATAATGGCAGCCTATGGGGCTTGTCTGTCCATGCCTTCCTCTCTATCATTCCAGAGTCTTTTTAATGGTGGAGGCAAGTTTCTCTATGGTAGAAACTGGGCTGGCTGTATTATGTGTGGTGTTATTTGGTGGAATTTCTAGTTGAAGTACTGGACTTTGTAGCCTGTGGATATAGGCTGCATTATTTGTCTTTAAATTCTCTCTTAAGTGTCTTTGCAGTTTCTGCATGATTTGACAACTTAAGAGATTATTTTTGATTGCCGGGGTCCACGCACATGGGCGGGACTATTCACTAGATTATGACTATAACAGAGATACCCCTACTACAGAACTGGAGTTACAGGACAGAAACTACTCCTTAATTACATTTCCTTATCAAAATTGCAGTTAGTTGCTGCTCTTCCCCTGTAAAGGTGGAGCACTCATGAAGTCACAGCTCTCACACTAGTGGTTACATCTGCAAAACAACCAACATTCCCTCAGAAGCATGGCACGGTAGGTTTGACACGTTTAAGCTTTGTGCAGGTGGCTAGCATGAGGCACCAGTGTTTCAACTGGAATGTCTGCTGAACAGTTTTTGTCGATTATTGGTGGTGTTTGAGATTTAAGTAAGAGCAGCTCAACACCCATGCTGTGCTGGTCAGGTCTACTGGAGGTACTGGAACCAGAATCTACTTTTCACTCGTAACCTGTTTTTAATGGAGTTACATTGGTGATATATATATATATACTGGGCAATTTTATTATTTATCAGTTAATTGGAAATCAACAATTGCTTTGAAATCACTCTAAAGTTATATGGTAGCTGATTTTATTGGTATTTTCAGTCCGCTATATTTCTCTGTCCTTTCGATTACATACAGAATGTTCGCAAGTATAAATATGCATTGGCAAAATCAACAGGTCCTGGTGTTCAATGACTTAAAGCCTTTTGGCTTTGCTAAATCATCATCATCAAGAAAGCTTTATTCGACTGTTACAAGTTTACAATCATAAAAGCACAAATAAAAAAAAGTGTACATTACTTCAAAAAAAGGAGTTACGGAACAGCAGCAGTATTATAAGGCAAACACGTTCATAAATAGAATTCATACAAAAAAATTTAAAAATCTTAAAAAAAAAAAAGTTAAAATTCATCTGTAATAGTTAGACTTTTCCTTAAACGGAGTACTCTTTAGAAATATAGCAAGCCTCCATACTACATGTTAGTTATCCAACAGCTGGAGTTTTAAAAAAGCAGGGCGACCTTGTCGTAGCCCCTGGGTTTTTAAGAGTGGAATTAACCACACTTTCCTTAACTCTGAATAAAATTTGCAAAAGAGAACGGAGATAATGGTCGACTGACATGATTGGTTATCGCAAGGGCATGATGGAAGCTGTCTCGACCAATCATTCATTTTAGGCCATGCCACCAATCTGTGAAAACATATTAAACCTGAATCTGGCCAATAACATTCTATCATACGTTACAAGAACATATGACAAATATGGCTCCATTCAAAATGTAGTTGAAATAGATTGGTGTTGGTTAACGGTGGGCTTCAAAAGTTCACCAGACAGTCTGACATCTTCCAGCATACAAAGCACCTCCCTTTTTAGGTCTCGCCTGACTCATCGCTTGCAATGGTATGACCAGACCTTAAGTAAAAGGGGCTTCAAGAAATGCTACCCAAAAATGCGCTGGCTAGAGCTTGCAGTGCATGTGAGCGGGAGCGGGAGCGTGCGCACCACTCTCATGCTTCCCCCGCAATCACTTTCCCTGCTGGCATCCCCCCTCCCTTCTCGCCCAGTCCTTCTTGTTTGAGTCTGTCTTGCCCTTTGCCCTCTTCCTTCCTCCTCCATTTGTCCTGGCGCCTCCATTTCTCACCCCGCTTGGCTGCACCTCTTGACACCTCCCGGCTCCTGCTCATATCTCTGCTGTAACGCGTTAGACCCACAATGGGTATTCACCGATTCATCGCTTTCCTGCCTCTTAGACTTCGAGTTCCAGCGCTTAAAAGCCTCTTTTCCCCCCCAACGCCGTCTTGTCAGGCCTCCATCGCGTTCTTTCTATTGTCATTGTTATGACTCCATGGCGTCTTTCCACATAGGTGTTCTTTCAGTCAGAATCTCTGCCTCCAGTTTTTCCCCATCCTCCGAGTCTACTTTACGGATTGCAAAACTCACCGATATTAGCTTTTTTCGTCAGCCAAATGGAGAATGCTATGCAGACAGCACGTCATGCCAGCCTTGCTGGCTTCTGAGCACTATCCTTTCAATATCAAACTGTGGAACCCTGAACCTTGAATGTGTTGTTTCTCGTTTGCTTCCTTTCGTCTTTGTTTCACTTATTTGTGAGCTCGGGCACTGCTTTTGGCTGCCCACGAATGACAATGTAAATGTGGTGCCCGTAAGGTGACCACCTCACTCCAGATCACTGCAGACACGGTCTTCCTACAAATCATTGATTTCCTGTTTGCTAGTCTAATTAGTTGCAGACCGCACACATTCCTGGATGAAAGGTCAACTCAGCCCTTCATCCTTCCGAGGTCTTGTATTTACGGTGATTGGTAAAAACAAAAACTGAATATATGCAAGCAGTAGCCATAAACAACCAGGACGAAATTAGGGTTCTCTAAACAGACGTCTACTTTTTCTTGTTTAATCTTTATATTGTTATGTTTGCTATGGGCCTATTCCTGATAAGCATGAAACACCAATACAAAGAGTTATTTAAAAAAAAAAAAAATGAAAGAACAAAAACCTTGGCATTACGTACTCTATCAAAACACGTTAATGTAATGGTCATTCTATTTTCTTGGAGGACTCCACTTCTGGTCCGTTTGACAGTCTTCCTATTAGCCCTGGATATGGCCTAACGTCCAGAGCTGCCGATTTTGGAACTGGGGAGCCAGGTTCGAGTCTGGGCGTCTGCTAACATCCTATGATTTTGGGCAAATCACTTAACCTCCCTGGGCCAACCAAAACCAGCATTTGCAAGGCAATAGGTCTCACATTTGCGAGACTTTGAGCTACTTGTATTGTAAATGACAAACCTTTTTTCTATGTGTTGGTTTTGAAAACATAAATAAAAGGCATTGTCATTTATAATGCCAATAGCTTAAAATTTCGCAAATGTAAGACCAATTGCATTGCAAATGCTTGTATTGCAGTTTTATTTAGGGTGAACTTGAGCACTGTCTTCCCCTGCTTACTACTCTGCCTGCCACATTGGGTTCTGGTGTGCCCCTCTTTCAGGGAAGAGGCAGCACCACGCTGCGTGTTCCGAACCTAATAAAATCCATTTGTTCAACAGTATAGATTGTCACGTTGTGCGAGGGGCCTTTGATCGCTGTAGCAATGTTTGGCTAGAGGTGGTCTTCCTCGCTCCCGTTTTGTGTGGCTGCAGTTCAAAATGGGTCAATGCCTACCTCATACCTTTTACCCACCTCCCTTTTCTGTACACAAGCTCCCTTGAGTGTGGACTGCAGAGATTGGCGCAGAGACTGAAATATAGGGAATGTTGACTAGTATTTTTTTTGTTGCAGTTTTATATAGCACGAACTTGAGCCAAAGGTATCGGAGCCCTTTACATATGCACCAGTTGCAATACAGATGGACACCCACTCCACAGCTCTGGCTCCCTGTACATTGATGTAATCTTGTTTCTTGCAGCACGAGAGTGCTCTCTCTAGTTATGTAATCAGAATGCTTTTGGAGTAGTAGTGTCTACAGTTACAATAGAGAAAAATAAAGTAGTCTGCCATCTGAGTAAGTGCCCCACTCACCACTCAGCATATTTCCAGCAATAACTGCCTGGTAGATACTGTTGCCATATGTGCACTACTGCCCAGTGGTGTAATAATGCTTGAGGGGGCCCTCCTGCAAACTACATGGAGGGGCTCCCCTCTGGGCTCACTCAGGGACTCTCTGGCCAGGTTATTGTGCTAAGGGGGCCCCCCGCACTGCAGGGGCTGCGGGGGGCTTTGTTAGGCAACTGCCACTGCTTCTTTTCACCAAGGCATAGATTCCAATCCTGACACATTACTATTGCTTGCCATAACACTGAGGTAAGTTCATATTATCCACTAAGTTACTTACTTTACTTTCGGAGCATGTCCCGTACAATGCACTGGAGAGGAAGAAACAGACCGAGGACTGCCTCATTGTTGGACATCATGGAGAGATGCCACAACAGTCATAGTGAACTAGCCTTTAACTTTACATGACTATGAGCTTATGTGCAGCGTATTGTTGCTGCTACCTGAAAGGTCCGGCTCTGACCTTTCAGGTAGCAGCAACACCTGTTCCCACAGCTATGGCTCTATTCTATGGTGTAGTTTCTGCTCAAAAAAGGTGTTTGGTGTACTACCGACCTTGAGGAATCTTTATTTAGTAGTCCACTTTTCTTCCCTCCTGTTTTTAAAGCAAACTATAAAGCACAGTGTTTGCTGTCATTTTGGAACTGTTAGAGAGAGTGGATCAGTTCTACTGGTTGTGCAGTTATTATTAAATTGCTGAAACACAGCTGGGTTCACAAGTACAGAAAGACAAAGCCTCATACTTCTGCCAAACTCACAGGAAATTGTAGGAAAGCACTACAAGCAAGGCAGCATTAAAGCACGTTTACTGCTGAGTCAGCTGTCCAGACCGTTGGTATATGCACTCTACTCTGCATTACAGTAGACGGAAACCAACATTTGCAATTTCAATAGCTCTCGCCTTTGGGACCTTGTAAGTGTTTAACCATGCAACGGTTGGTGTTGTTGCACCAAGGATATTGTGCTCCATAACTAAATACTTATAAGGTCCCAAAAGCGAGACCTATTGGCTATGTCAATGCATGTTATGGTTTCCCTTGAAATCATCTGTAAGGAGCTTGGATCAGTAAAATATTCTGGGTGCCCTAAGTCGTTCATGAAATCATGAACAAATCTAACCCATGGTTGGATTTTTAAGGCACCGTCAAATTTAAGACAATCGGCAAGAATATCTGTTTAACTGTGTCTGCTCCTTAATCCACATACTATGCCACGAGTATCGGTTCTATTTTAGACCAGAAATAAAGGGGAGACCCAGTTCTTCATGGCAAACAAAAGGTGATGTGCTAGGGGGGGACAGATAATATAAATCTTAGAAAAGAATTCTCAACTTGTTGCAGCTGCATGGTATTTGCTAGCCCCCACACCCCAGCTCCGTACAATGTGGAAGTGATACAATTTGATTTGTAGATTTGTATCAACTCCCCAGGAGGTTTCTGGCCCAATTTCTTAGAAAATGTTACCAGGGCGTTCGATGACCGAATAAACATAAGTATTTTGGCAATTATAGTTTGAGCCCACGATTCGTTTTGATTCAACAATACACCCAAATACGAAAAGCTCTTAGATGAGGTTAGCTTCTGCCCCTCTACAAAGTTATCTTTCGCTCTCCCAGACCCTCGGCCACATCTCATTACATATGTCTTAGAAATGTTAATACTGGTCCTAAATCCTTCATAAACACAGAGAATCCATTAAGGACCCTTTGGAGAGCAATTTGGGTTCTTGCCAACATAACTGCGTCATCCGCATAAAGGAGTGCAGGAATAGGTCGGCCTGCAACTTGGGGGAAGTCAAGTGTAGATCTTACTAATGCTTCCCCTAGCCTGTTGGTATACAAGTTGAAAAGAAAGTGGGACAGCACGCAACCCTGTCTCACCCCCCTTTTAACGGGAAAAGTAGCTGTACGTTCACCCCCTGTTCCAAAACGCACACTAGCTGACGCCCTACTATAAAGGTTCCTTAGGAAAAAAATAATTTCGGGGTTTACTCTCAGATCCTCAAGGACCTCCCACAGTCTTGCATGTTTCACAGAATCAAAAGCCGCGGTTAAGTCTACAAAGACCATGTACAATCTGCACATTTTTGCCTTGGTATACTTTCCTATAAGCAGGGCCAGATGTAAACACTGCTTCTTGGTTCCAAGCCCCTTTTGAAAACCTTATTGTAGGTCTGTTAAAATATTATTTTCTTCTGCCCAATCCTGCAGGCGCTCTAAAATCACGCGTCCCACCACTTTCACCATTGAATCTAGTAAGAAGATTGGTCTATAGCAACCTTGATTATGGCGATCCCCTTTTTTAAAAAAATGAGAACTATTAGTGACACTCCCCAAGTTTCAGGTACTTGAGTTTGACAACTGGCATTAATGACCTGTGTTATAATGGGCCCCATTACGAAATATTAAATTTAAACCGGTCTACTGGGATGCCGTCCGGACCGGGTGCTTTTCCAGTCTTACTCAAATGCAAATCTCTATTCACTTCCTCTAAGGTGAGATTTAAATTGACATTCGAGTAATTACTTGAATAAATTATCATCAGATACAATACATGAAGTGCAATGTCATTATATACCTGTGAGAAATACCTAATCCATTCCTCCTCTGAGATAGCAATTGCTATTAATTGGCCATCCGGAGTGGATAGGAATGTTGTCTTCAGGGCCCTCCAAAAAGCTGCACTATCTTTCAATACTGATGCTGTGTGTAGGGCTTCCCAAGCTTCATCTCTCAAAGTATTCTTTCTTTCCTTTATTGCCTGTCTATATTCCAATCTTGCAGATCTGAAGTTACTCGTTATTCTAGGTTGCCTGTGTAATTCCACTTTCAGATTGGAATATGCTTGGGTACATCTTGAATTAAACCAGCCTGAGTCCTTATGTTTCTTACGGTATTGTGCTGATAATAATTTCCTAAGCGCATTCGATATTTCGACATAGGATGCTACGATACTTGCACTAGGTGCTGACTCAGAGAGGCAGACCTCAATCGCTGACTTACAATTTACCACAAGGTATCTAGTTATTTCTACGGGGTCCACCTTTGACCATTTTAGTGTGTAACCATTAGTTTTATCTAATTTTAATTTGCTCGTGTCCTCTCTGTCCTTATTAATCTTGGAGACTTTTTTTAAGGGCAAAGTAACTATCAAGCAAAGCGGAAAATGATCACTCGAGGGATTCTGGTCAACCTCAAAGCAAAGTAATCTAAAAGCATAGTTGTATGAAACTAATATGTAATCAATTGTAGAAATTGGTATAGGTATAGGGCATTATTACTTGGGGCTCCATAAGCTCATTTACAAAGCCTAATTCGTTTGTAACTAAAAATTCATTCAACAACTCTACCGCTGGGGAATGACAAAAATCAGTTGTAGGAGTACCTTCTTCATATATATGGCCACATAGTCTGTTATCCTCCGTGGGGCACATAGTACGGTTAAAATCACCCATCATTATTATCATTACATCTGCTGGGCTAACATTACAGATTTAATTTAAATCCTCACTTAAATTTCTAAAGACCTGACAGAGTTCATCAACTGAAATAATGTTATTATAAAAATTTACCAATACTACACATTGTTCCGTACTTATAAACACTTTAATTATCTGATAAAACTGTTCCTCAAAAATGCCTGTATTTTGGTAATTTCTAGTTTGTTGGAGATGTACATGCTCAGGCCACCCTTAAGCCTACCCCCAAGGCCCTTCGCGGCCAGTGTGTTAAGTTTTTAAAACCATTAATATGGAATGAATCGTTAGACCAGGTTTCCTGTAGGCCTATTATATCTCTATTTTGAATACATTTATACCATGCTGGGTTATCTATTTTTTACCGCAACCCAGCAATATTCCATGAAATAATGTCACAAGTGGGCACGTCACTATTCTGTAGTGGTTGGGGTGGGGCAAACCTACAATTATTAATTACACCAGAACAGGTCAAATTTAGTGTTTTCACCTCTAAATCGTAATCCCTTTGTGCAAACAGTAATCCCTTTGTGCAAACACCTCATTACTGGAATCTAGGCCCCTCACTTGCTCACACCCTACTCTCTGCTAGTTACTGACATCAGACCCCTTGTCGCTTATCTCCAATGGTGATGTATCCTCACCACTGGCCGTTCCTGGCCCAGGATTCTCGGCCAGGCGGTGAGCCCCAAGAGTCAGTCAATCAATATCACCCAAGGAGCTTAAAGCATCACATCAATTGCTAATTGGAATAGGGAATCTTTGTTGAACACCCCCTAGCGAGTTCTCTATCTCTTTGGGGTATTGTAAGCACCTGGGTGGTTGGTAAAAGAAACCCAGAGGTAGGATGGTTATCCCCCTAGGAATGATAGGTCTCGATCCAGCTCTCTTCAGTATGGTTTGAATCGTATTAGGTGATCTAAATGTTAACACTATGCAATATCCAGGCATAGATTTGCTAGATCTTCCTACCAAGGCAATTCTTCTAGCCATCTTGAACTCCGCAAATAATGTGTTAGTAATACCCGTCTATATCCCCAGGAAGTGAAGGGACTTGTTTCTCAACGTTGTCCAATACTCCACTTTACCAAATGGTAGTGGGGGAACGTTCACTATGACAACAGTATATGGAGTTGCTTCTGGGGGAAGATGCAAATTCTTGGTTTCCGATAAACCTTCCGGCCTCGATGTTGCGTGCCCTGTCATATTTACGGGCTTATCCTTACCTAGTTGTACTTGCATGTCTGTCATTGCGACCGTCTGCGTGAAATAGTTTGCCGCCTTCCTTCTCCCTGATGATATGCCCTGTCTAACATGAGTTGCCTGGGATTGATTTTGGGAGGGGTATGGTACACTCTCTCTCAACAACTTTGGCCTTATCAGGGTTTTTGAAATATTCAGATTTAATTGTGTCTGCTGCTGATGGACAAACCCACTTTCGCGATTATCTACGAGTTGGCTACTTGACATAGCTCTTTTTGTACTAGGTTGCGCTACTTGCGTACTGCAGCTGCACACCGTGGTAGTAGTGTTCGTTAAACTCTCTTATGTTATCGACCTGCTTTCAATTTGTGTAAGCATTTGTTTTAGTGTGTTAAGCAGGGTCCCTACAGTAGATTCTAGTTTTTTCCAAAATTCCTCCCGCCCATTGTCTGCCTGAAGACCTAGACGGTCGTGAGCACTCTGGGTTAAGGTCTGCTCCTGATAAGGTACCTTTCCACTGGCTTACTCTTACAAACCTGTCCTTTTGCAGTTTGTCTTGGTTTGTTTATACCCTGCCCGTTCCTGTTTTTAGATGGGGGAGTAAGACTACCACAATCAATGGATTTTGCCTTTTGGCCTCTGGTGGTCAAATTCAGCCTGGGCCTTTTGTTACTGGTCTCTAGGGCCTCAGATGAAACAACATCCTTCATATCGGACACTATCAGCTGGGGCGCTGACGTCGAACGCGGAAGCCGCGAGCGGAGAGATACATCGAGTGCCAAACATCTAGCAGACACCCGGCAGGCAGGATTACGAATGAACATCCCCCTGACAATCATTTTTTTTTTTTTTTTTTTTTTGTGTAAGACATTTATTGCACATTGTCATAGAAATAGTACAAGCATATCGCCTACAACCTTATAAGGCCGGCTGTCCATGTAACCAAAGAACCGAAACAGAAGGTCGTCCATACACAGCCCATCAGCCGACAACCATAGGTCCGGCGGCGCAGTTTCTGTGCTGTTGTAGGCTTATTATTTGACAATGCATCAGTATGGTATATATGCTCTGTCAGTCTCACGTTTTTCAGTTTTTTTTTCCCCTCAGAACCCCCGTAACCTAGGGGAGTGACATAACATCAAAACAGTAACCCCCTTAATACTCAAATTACTGTGTCACAACATTCTCCCCCCCTCATTGCCCCATCATGTATCTCACAGAGTAATAGATGACCTGTAGTAAGTGTGTGCTCAGCACGTTTCATCAGAAGCCACTGACACCAGGTATTGTCTGAAAGTTTCCCAATAGTCTCTGTGGCGGGACCCCATAGGCAGCTCCTCCTCGTACGTGACCAAAGTATCTCTGCAATAGGTCAAGTCCTCTAGCCAGTTTTTCACCTTTGGTTTCCGCTTACTGTTCCAATGTAAGGATATTCTCCTCTTCGCCATCAGTAGTGCGACCATACACAGTTTGCGTCGCCTCGCTCTCAATTGTGGCACCAACCCCAGTAGGCAAATTTTAGCTGTGCATGGTAAAGTGGCCCCCAAGATAGTGTTGATAGTCTGTACCACCTGATCCCAGTATTGTGCCACCGCATCACAATGCCAAGCCAAGTGTAGGAAATCTGCGTGTTCCTGACCGCACCTAGTACAGTTGGAGTTATCCCTCAGACCATATCTATATAGTCTTTCAGGCGTATGGTACATGTGGTGTAAATATTTATAATGGATCAGTCTAAGATTTCCATTTGGTGTCAGCATCCCCGTTAGCATGCAGGAAGCCTCCCATTCCTCTTCTGTGAGGGTGTCCCCCAGTGCTGTGCTCCATTTTTCCCTGGCTTTTGTAGCGTTACCCCCGAAGCTAGTTTGCGCGCTGCGGTACAGTCGAGACACCAAGTGAGATGCCGAGGGGGTGGTGAGGACGAGTTTCAGCGGTTCAAGTGTTTGTGGTTCTGCTGGGAATGTCTGAAAATGTTCTTTCACCGCCCTCTGCAATCTGTAATAGTTGAAACTAAACAACAGGGTTGGATTTTGGATGTATGTCAGTTTGTCTAGCGTTATAAATTGACCATCTTTATTCAAATCGCCTAGGGTATCTATGCCAGCACTTTTAAGAAGATCCATTCCCACCTGTTCTTGTGTGACAGATAGTGCCGGGTGGTGAGCTAAGGGGAGTGTTGGGGCGTAGATTGGTGTGCATTGTGCCTTCCTACTTAGTGTCCTCCATGCTTCTACCGTGGTGTTCACTGGGTAATGTCGTGGTCGTGTAACCTGGGACGTTTATGTGTTAGAATACATGACAGTGGGATGGGATCAGCGTCCCCTTTTTCTACCGCTACATGCGTTAAAAACGGAATCTCATGAAACCAATAATGCGCGAATTGCGCCTGCACGCACAGATAGTACAGGTAAATGTCTGGCACCTTGAAACCCCCTTTTGCGTATGGCAGTGTCAGAGTTTGTAGTTCTAGCCGAGCTTGCTTCCCCGCCCAAATTAAGGTGAGCATGAGGGATTTTATGTTACGAAACACCTCCGCCGGGGGCTTGATAGGTATGTTATTGAAGAGATATAAGAATTTAGGCAGGAGTACCATTTTCACTATGGCGAGTCTGTCTGCAAGTGATAACGGTAGCCCAATCCATCTCTTGACCTTATCCTCTAGCGCCGATATGGTTCTCCCGTAATTGGTGCGGATGACCAGTTCCGGGTCTCTGTGGAACCAAATGCCCAAGTATCTCGTCGGCTCTTCTTGCCATTCCAAGGGGTAGTCTAGCACCATGGGCTGGGTACCATCCGTCAGTGGGAGTATGAGGGATTTGCTCCAATTGATGTGGAGACCGGAATAATGGCCGAATTTAATGTATTCCCGCAGTAGCGGGTTGAGATTCGTCTCTGGGTTTTTTACGTAGAGGACCATGTCGTCAGCGTACAAAGCTATGTGTATGGGCCGCGTGGGTAGCTGAATAGCTGAATAGTGGTGGTGTTGCCGTATTTTACACGCCAAAGGCTCCAGTATGAGGGCAAACAGCATTGGCGATAGAGGGCATCCCTGTCTAGTGCCACGCTTGATGTCTATTGGGGCTGATAGATGTTTGTTCACCCTTATGCGTGCTGTCAGGCCCGAGTACAACATTGTGATCCAGCCAATGAACAATGGCGGGAATCCCATTCGGATTAGGACCGCGAGGAGAAAGGGCCAGTCAATAGTATCGAATGCCTTGGCCGCATCCAATAAAACTGCAACCGCCTTTATGGTTGGGGCCAAGTAGTGTGCCAGGGCAAAGAGGGTGTGAGTGTTGTGGGTGGTCGACCTATCTGGAATGAAACCAGCCTGGTCCGGCCTTATTAGTAGCGGCATGAGCGGTTTTAGTCTGTCCGCTAAAATGCTCGCTAATATTTTAGTGTCCACGTTGATTAACGAGAGGGGGAGGTAGGAGTCACAGCTCTCTTCGTCTTTGCCTGGCTTCAGGAGAGCGATGATCAACGCCTCTCTCATTGATGGAGGAAGCGTTTGGGCCTCGTGCGCGGTTTCATACAAATTCACCAAATGTGGCGCTAGTGTGTTGGCATATGTTTTGTAAAATTCTATGACGAAACCATCCGGTCCCGGCGCTTTGCCGTTAGGAAGTCTTTTGATGGTATCTATAACTTCTTGTGTCGTGATAGGCCGTGCTAAATAGTTTCTGTGGCCGTCTGCCAGCCAGGCGATCTCCACGTCAGCCATGTATTCCAATATCTCCTCCCGCGGTATTTGTGTCCTTGCCTCGTACAGTGCCCCATAGGTATCTCTGAATTCTCCCATAATGGTCTGGATATCATGTGCGCGTGTGCCATCTTTAGTTCGTATCGCCGTTATGTGCTGTGGTGCCCTGCCTGAGCAAATCTTTTCCGCTAGCGCGTTGCCCGGCCGTCCCCCTTCCCCATATCTCCTAGCCATTGTTCTCTTGAAGATGTATTTTAGTTCATCGTCAGCAAATGTGTTGTATTTCGATAGTAGTACCTGAATGTCACTCAGTAGTGCTGTGTCGCCAGTGTTTGTGTATCGCTGCTCCAGTTCCTGAATCATCTCCTCCCTCCTCTTTAGCTGGTGACGGATGTCTTTTAGTATTCCCGAGGATGTGCTAATGCAGACGCCCCGTATCGTCGCTTTAAATGCTTCCCACAGGAGGCACGGGTCCTCCGTAGTGGGGGAATTCAGCTCAAAATAGTCTGTGATCGCTTTCATGACAGTGTCAACATATAGCGGATCACTCAAGGCCTGCGCATTAAATCGCCAGGTGTAGGGCGGTGGGACATAGTGTGGGATTCGTAACCTTAGGAGCACTGGGCCGTGGTCTGATAGCGTTCTCGGGAGATGTGTTATCTGCTCTACCCATGTGATAATATCCTGCGTGGCCAACCAATAGTCCAACTTGGACCAGCTCCTATTCGCCGCATTAACGTGTGTGGCTACCTGTTCCCCTGGGTGCAGTATCCTCCACACATCGCTTACATGTAAATCAGACATCGCATCTAGTAGCATTTCCCTTGCTTTGGTATGTTGCTCAAGTGTGTGTGGAGCTCTGTCGAGCCCGTCGTGGAGTGTGACGTTAAAGTCCCCCCCCCCATATTATATTGTCCGCCTGAATATCCGCTATTCTGTGCCATATCTTTTCGAAAAAACCTGCATCATCTACATTCGGGCCATAGACATTCACTAGTGCCATTAATTAATTAATTAATTGTGGGTTTATATAGCGCTAGGATAGACTCCCGGAGGAGTATCTCCGCGCTTCGACCGCTGCGAAACCCTTCCTGGCTTCCCTGAGAGAAGGTCCCTTAATGGGTATGTTCAGGGTGAGACCAGGCATCCCCGGCGGTCTGGTGGGGCCGTTAGTGCAGATGAGGCAAGCTTATGCCCAGAGTTGCCGAGTGTGATCGCTGATCAGAGTGGGCACCGAGGCGAGAGAATTATCGAGTCCGCTGACCCTGGTCCAGAAACCTGCCGCGTCGGGAATCGAACCCTGGTCCCGGGCCGTCCTCTGCTCTCGGGTCTGCCGCCTCTAACCGGTGAGCCACACTACTGCACATTCTTTGCTGCCTCACCTCGCCCACCACTATTACATATCGTCCCCCTGTGTCGGTGTACACGTCTTTGATTTTAGTGAGTCCCCTTCTTTATTAAGATACTGACGCCCCGTGAGTACGTCGAGTAGTATGAGCCAGCGGTGGATTCCGCCCATTTGTTCCCCAGCCTGGAAGTAGTAGTGGGTGCCATGTGCGTTTCTTGTAGAAATGCCACATCTACTTTAAGCCTGTCAAAGTATGCAAACATTTGTCTTATCTTTCTGGGATTCCCTAGTCCCCTGACATTCCATGTTAGAAAGTTGAGTGAGTCAAAACGTGCCATTACCATGAGGTCGGTTGAAAGCTTATGCCGTGCGAGCTGTGTGGCCTTCTGTCAAATAGTGCTCTTTTAACATTATCTTTACAGGCAACAAGCGAGGTCGCAATGTTTCTCAGACACAGTGTGAACATATGAACCATACTCAGCTTCCCTGCCCCCCCCTCCACCCACTTCAGCACCCAAACTTTACCAAAGCCATTCCCCCCCGAATTTCAAAACTGTAATCAAACTTGTTTTGGGGTACACCCTCCTGAGGGTGTCGCCCGAAGCACACATCTCCACCCACATAGTGGATGTGGACGGGTGCGGTTTTACACAATGACAGTGTCGAATTTGTACACCCTCCTCTTCCCCTCCCGTCCCCCCACATGTGTGTAGGACAATCCGTACTTCCCCTGTTTCCCGTCGTGGTTTCAAGCACTCATATACATTGCCACCCGCCCCAGAGTCAGTGTTTCGGGACTACACAAAGGTGGCGCATTTAGTATAGTTGCTGTCCGCACGCCCTGATGCAATCATCACATGGTCCTTGTGTGTGGGCCCATCCACAATGCTCCCCAAGTGTACTCACTGCGTTACTGCCAGACATGGCCCCCTCCTAACGTTCGTCTGCAGCAACGTCTGCACCCTCGTGGAGTGCAAATCATAGTCTTGTGCCAAAGGAATCGTCCGTTTCCAGCAGCCATCTCTGAAAAAAAACAGTTCAGTAATCCGCATAGGTTCGCCATTCGCGTTGTCAGTCGTTGTCGCTCATTCTGCCTGCATTCTCCCGTTCCTTTCGGCGTTTGGTAAGGATTCTGACGTAATCTTGCGCAGCTTGCACCGTCGTGAGTACCACCGGCTTGCCATCTGCTAGGATTTTGAGTTTTGCTGGGTATAGCATCGCATACCCGATTTCCAGCTCTCGAAGTTTCTTTTTCACGGGAGCGAACTCCTTTCGCGCCTGCTGCACCGCCATGGTATGGTCAGGGTGAAACTCCAGCGTGTTGCCCTGATGGTTGATAGCGCCTTTTTCCCTTGCCAGTCGAAGTATAGTATCCCTGTCTCTGTAGTTAAGTACCCTGGCAATGATTATTCGAGGTGTAGCCCCTGGTTTTGGAGTGGGGGCCAGGGAACGATGCGCGCGTTCGATCAGGAAAACCTCGGAGAAGCTCCCAGCGCCGAATATATCCTTCAGCATGTTCTCCACGTACGTCTCCATCCTGCCGGTGTTGGTGGATTCCGGCAGGCCCGAGATGCGCACGTTGTTTCGGCGTGACCTCGCTTCCTGGTCCTCCACCTTCGCTTTCAGGGTTTCCAGGGTCTTTTCGATGGCACTGCATGTTTTCGTGGTGTCTTTGGAGTGATCTTCCACCGCGGAGATCCGTTGTTCTGCCTCCACCAGTCTCTCCTCGTGGTTTTCCAGTTTGGCCGTCAGGGTGTCCACCCGTGCCACGACGTTGTCCATTTTGTTATTCATATCCTGGAGGCTCTGTTGTATAGCCCGTAGTACCGTCTCCATGCTGGCGCCGTCCCCCAGTACCTGCTCTCCGTCCGCCTCTGAAGCAGCTCCTGTTTTCGTCGCTTGCTTCTTGGTTTCGAAGGGCAGTTTCGATTGCTGCTTGTCAGGTTTCCCCATGGCACCAGGAGATACAGCAGGGCTAACAACCTGTGGGCTCGTTGGGGTCGCTGGCTTGATCGCCGTCCGTCTGCGCCGTAGTTGTGCTCCGACCACCCCCAGCGCCGTGGGTCTATTCATTGGATGGTTCGCCTAGCCTCATACTTGCTCAGCACGGCGTTCGGTGCGAGTGTGCCCTGTGTGCCCTGCGTTGTTGTAGCTGCTGTGGGATCTTGTCACCGCTGGGGTACCCCCTGTTGTGTGGGCATGGACCTGTGGGAGACGGTGGTCCTGTTTCGCGCCTTTCGAGTCAGCAAGCGGCAGTGCCTCAGAGCCTCACACTGCGCCACGCTTTCCGGTTCACCCCCTGCTGCTCTGCTCTCCTTTTTACTATTGCTTGCATGCAGTTCAGCGTGTCTACACCGGATCCCACACTGTGCCAATGTTATAGGGCGCCGTCAGCGTCTTTTGCGGGTTCGCCGATTGTGCGTGTCACTGCCGCCGCCATTTTGGCCGCCCTGGAACGCATATGCTCCGCTGCGATATCCCCACGCAGATCAAGCATTTCGTACCTGATTTTCGCCGGCGCTTAGTGCACGTTGTGGACCGGTTAGGTTCCGTTCCGTCTTGAGAGCCGCTGGGGGCGATACCGGTCATTCGTGTCCGTGGTCGCTACAATCGCGCTCCGCCATTTTGGATAGCCTTGCAGCGTGGTGCGGTTTTCCGCCGATTTCTCCTCCGTGCCTCACTCCATCTGGCTGTTACTCCTACATCACGGAGTCGGGGCTTTTAGACGTCCATTCAGCCACTTTGCGCAGTATTTGGGGTAGGTTAGGGGCCAAGGGTGACGATTTTACCGCTCCCGTCCGGCGGAGCCGACTCAGCAGCCAGCCATCCCGCAGTGCGCCCTCCATCCCCCTGACAATCATGATTTAATCGCGCTATCTCCATCTGTAAGCACCGGGCATCACCTTTAAAAAATCTGAATCATCTGAGGACACTTCTACCGCAAGAAATACAGAACTACAGTGCCCCCGAGAGAGATAATACAGTCGCTCCGTCAAGGCTACATGTCAGTACAGGACAGTTTTCCAGTCCAGGTCCTGAGAACCCCTTAAAAAACACGTGGGTTCTCTATGTTGGAACGAGATTCAGGAAGGGCATATCAGGACTGTAAATGCAGACAAAGTCTACCTGAGTTTTGACCCTTGGATTTAGAAGGTTCCTGTGGAGTTGTGGGTTGGGCGGACCGGAATAACAGGCTGGGAGGCCGGATGTAATGAGCTATGGTTTCGGATTTTATTCAGGGGTAAGGCACACAGTAGTATTCCACAGAGGTATAGGGGAGGAAGTCCGGAGAGAACGTCGTGACGGGTGGGTTCTGTTGTAGGGTTGATGTCTTTGTCCCGGGTACTCTGTAGGTTGTTGTCATCAGATGACGGTCGGTTGATGGGTCTCCTCGGAGATATGTAAGAGAGAGAACAAATTGGGGTTAGTCCGGTCCGATGAGGACTATCGAGTACTGTCACCTTCACCGAGAGTGAGTTGGCCAGGAAAGGAAACGTGTGGGAGGGGAGGTGGGAAGGGTAGAGGGGGATAAGGTCAATTGCAAGCGGGAGGGGTATAGTGGTTGGGGTGTCCGGGTCAGTGCAAGGATAGTGATATATACAAGGTGCTCGTGATACTTCGTTTATCTATACTGACAGTGCAGGGTGCTCGTGACGCTCTATGTACAGGCTTTACAGGTATTTACACTATATTTACAAAGGGACACGGAGAAAGGATAGAGTGTACTCACGTGCCCCGCCGCAACTCTCATCCGAGTTGCGGCCGCTCTCCAGCCACCTCCGGAGGTCGCCACCAGTCCTCCGACCACAGGTCTTCTTCCTCCTCCTGCTCTCTGCTTTCCGCCTTCTCTACGATCTCCTCTCCTCTTCCGCTCTCCGTCGGGGGTTCCGCGCCGTTCGCTTTCTCCTGCCACGAGTCCGCTGGGCTGAACGAGGTCTTGACTGCTCTCCCGTCTTTTCTATGTTCCTGGTGGAGCGTAGTTGACGCACTTCCGCTTCCGGATGGTTCGGGTTCCGGGTCACCAGTAGGGACTTCACTTCCGGTTTCCGGTTTGCCGGGTTCCGGGTCGTCAATGGTTAGCGGATCCTGTGGGTGAAGAGAGGAATTCCGATGACCTAGGGATGCTGTTTGTGCCGGCGTGGGGGTGGGAGACCCCTGTCGGTTCCGCCCTTCTGATGAGGTAGGGACCCCTGATTTTCCACAGTTCCAGCATAGTCAAGCAAGCAGGCCAGCTAAAAAACTGAACGGCCCCTTGCTTGTTTTATATCAGGACTGGTGCCTCAAACATTGAGTGAAGATAGGCATCTTCTGTCTGTGTTTTTGTATATATGGTGTAAATGTAAATTTGTCTCATTTATAGTGTTCGTAAAATTTGTGTTGTGAATATTGTATTTTATGTGAATTTTGCTACTGAAATGGTACAAATGTTCGGACATATATGAATGTTTTTTTGAAAATGAAGGACTAAGTAAAAATTACTAAATGAAAAGTGTGTCCGCTTAGATCTATTGGATAAGTGGTACTTGATTAGGTTTTTACCAACAATCTACCTGGCCATTTGTTTTGCTGTTTCAACTTAGAGTGGTCTAGGCCGGTTAGTATATAGACCCAAGCCTTCTTTGGTTTTCTCGGGGTTATACATAAAGCACTGCTCTGAGACCTGTTTACTACCGGGGAAGTTGCTACAGGACAAACTGGGGGATATTGAGGTTCCAGCGAGGGCCTACGCTTGATAAGCTGTATTTCATGAATTAGCGCTGTCTGTGCCGTGGTTAAAAACGCATCTAAAGTTCCCACTCCCCCTGCCCAGTAAGGGATTTTTGCCTGTTCATACTTGATTGCAATCCCTCCACTATAACTTGCATATACAAGTACAGCACTACTCAGTTTGTTACCACCAATAGAATGTCAATACCCCGCCCGGCCTCCACCAATCCTGGTCTCAAACGGGTTCAAACTGATGAGTTACTGCCTCGGTATATATGGTCCCAGACAGAAGAGATAAGTCACTTGACACAGTACCTTGCTTTTGGGCTGTAGATTGTATATGGCACAGTCTGGCAAGTCGGTGTAAGGAGGGTGGCCCTGCCTCTTCCTGGCGATGACCGGCAAGGACGGGCACGCCCTTGGCCCGGGTGCGCCCGCACGTGTCCCTCAAAGCGGGAGCTGCGGTTGCCTTTATGCGCCTCCGGGCACATATGATTGACGGCCCCTCTGGGCGCGAAAGGTGTCAGCAGCAGCAGGGCAGTGTGGGGGCTAAAGTCCCTCCTCCAACCAAGGTGTTTGCGGTTCCCGCGAAGCGGGAGCAGCGGATGCCTTTTTGCGCCTCCGGGCGCAGATGATTGACAGCGCCTCCTGGCACGAAAGGTGTCGGCAGCAGCAGGGCAGTGTGGGGGCTGAAGTCCCCCCTCCAACCAAGGTGTTTGCTAAATATTTTGCAGAAGCTGCTCTGCATTGCCTGCAAAGCCAGTTATCCGATCTCTTGCTCCTGTACCGATAAAGGTTTCTCCCTACACCAAAAAGCAAACGACGGGAAGCGTAGAAGAAAAAGCTGCAATACTCTCCAAAAAGAAGTTGAGGAATCTACTTATTTTAACCATCACACAGCAAGTTATCTATTGCTACCAGATCACATTGTTCTGAGCTTCCAGTGACTACGGGACCAAAATCTACTCTCTTCAACCTTCCTGGTGCTGTATGTATTCTTGCCTTAAACTACAGCTGCAAAAGTGCATTTTCTGACAAAGTTACACTTATAAATATATAAATTGATAACCACGCAAAGGCAATACCTAAAACATCACTATGAATGCAAGCTATAGCTGACCCCCTGGAAAAGTTCTTTTTTTCTCTTTTTTTTTTTTTAAACAAGTCTCCATTTGGTATTTTATAATTGAAAAACATTTCCCCAAAATATAACGAGCAAGTGTAGTAAAATAGTCAGATTGACCTTCGCTCACCTTTCTCCTAAATTTGCTTTGTAGGTCCTGTTAGATCTTACTAATTCCTCAGTATTGTTTATCATTAAGGCCTTCCTGTTATTGGTTGGCCAATGCCCAAGTACGGCATTCAGCTTCAGCAGGCAATCTAGAAGTGCCACCTGACTCTCAAATTAATTAATCAAATAACCTGGGGATTGCGACCAGAGAATCACCTACATATGCTAGGATAACATACACAAAAAAGAGGTTAGAATTAAAGACCTTGTACCACTGTAACTCTCATTTATGGATCTCCTGTTATCCAGCAGGGTAAGGTTTCCAGTATTGGTGTAAAGATCAGTGGTGATGGTATCCCTGCCTTGCCACCTCTTTATCCCAAAATAAGCCAATAATTCTATGTTTAAATGTCTGTCATATCACACTTAACTGGACAAGATATATACAGGCTGAGTCAGGTGCCCTATTTTGGCAGGCAGGCTGCCTGCGCTTAGCTCTCCAGCACGACAACAGTCCCTCTACCTTAACAACGACCACCATAAAGACATATATTGGCTTTACCAATATCTTGACCCCCCCCCATAACATGTCTATGTATTAAAATGGGAGAGGGAACTGATTATTGAG
The DNA here is from genome assembly GCF_964263255.1 of Lissotriton vulgaris. Classification (NCBI taxonomy): domain Eukaryota; kingdom Metazoa; phylum Chordata; class Amphibia; order Caudata; family Salamandridae; genus Lissotriton; species Lissotriton vulgaris. Next base: position 363,035,809 of record NC_141694.1, read on the forward strand.
AGATGAAACAACAATTTTGGGTGGGGCATGTGCAGAGAGCGGCTCCATCATTGTTCTGTATCCGCGACAAGGAGAACGCATACAAACTATTAAACTGTTGGTATCTTAAACCGGTTAGACTTGTTTGGATTTGTGTTGGAAGGGATGTGGAGAAGGAGGCACCTTTTTACACACTTGATGGTCATGCCCATCGATCCACACATTCTGAGTGGAGATTCAGTGCACGTACAGGCCATCACAAATGTTTAACTACCGCTAGATCCAGTTATGATCTTCTTAGGTAACCCGGGGGCAGATAGAATTCTTCCAACGACGACCCCTCCGGCTGATTATTTTCTCACCTACTCTTACCGGAATGTGGAAACTGCCACCACCTCCTTCTTAAAAACGTGGTAGCAAAGGGTTGGTCTATCTACACCATGGAAAAATTGACCATCATCCATGGCAGAGTGGCTAAATTTGACGTTACAGGGCTCCCATCCACTATCTACGTTAAGCATTTGCAGCGGTTAGGAGGGCTACATATGACAATGTCTAAAACACTAAGCACATGTGACATACACATAATGTTCTCCTCTGTCCCTGAAGAAGGTTCTGCATAACCGTAACTTCTCCGTCAATGATCAGCTTGACATTTGTTGCTTTCTTTTCCCTTTCCTTTTCCTCCTTCTCCCCCTGTTTCCTCCCTGTGGGATGGTTTGAGGTGATACTGGGAGACTTTTTTCCAGTGCCCAACTCGGGCGAGATCTTGCTTCAAATTAACTTTATCATTATAACCAGGTGTATGCAATCTGCGTTTCCCATTGTCATTGAATAAGGTTTATTGTTCCTAGTGGCACTTTATTGTGTGTTATGCCACTTGTTTTCTTTCGAAAATTCAAAATGAAATTGTTTAAAGAAATAAGTCTATTCGATCAGTATGTAACCATCTCACCCAGCTCTGTAAACTAGAGTAGAAATTACTATTCCGACGAATGCCAAATCCTTTATTGGTATCCTACAATATTATTGAGAAGGGTATGTGTTCTGCATGGGCATTACTAAAAATCCTTCTGTGTTCAGCCTAGTTGAATACTGCAACATTAAACCAACCTGGTCCTGGTGTACTAGAGTAGAGGTCAACTCACCAGCCTTTGTACTGTATCTACCTCTCCTTCAACAATGCAGTTGTTTAGTAGGACGAGCTTTCCACCTCGGATTTTTTTTTCTTCTTTAGGCAACAATGCTATAGCCACCATTCTCAATGCTTGCTCAGTGTTCTCACTACCTGATCTGCTGATGTATCTTTCCGCAGTTTTTATTGTGGCGTTCTACACTGGTAGACCATTAGACCCTAGTGTCCTAATCATCTGCAGTTGAGCTAATGTTTCCTGTGCTTCTTTTGTTATCTCTTTAGTAGTCCATGTCTTGCAAGTGTAACAGTGGAATGTCTTTTAGAAATAGTTTGGTAAGTTTGTTATCTTTCCTGTTTTTGGAGGCATCTATGTCCCTGTAATAGTCTGCAAATATGTTTTGGGGTATCTTTATTTTGTGACTTTCCCTTTTTGTTTTAATTAAACTAGTCTATCGCTCGTTCCTGCTCAACCTGTCTCTTGTAATTTGTTCAGGGATCAAATTTGTTGCACTCTGACTGCCACTACTAGGGTCTTGTGTTGTTCTCTTTACTTCTGTACCTTTTTTTTTAATGATCTACCTGTGTTTAAGGAAACCCATCGAATACCTAAATAAAATGCACAACTGCCTCCTGCACACTTGTTTTAGATCTCATCCATAATTCTGGGTATTTCAGATATCATGAATTTAACATCCATATGTCCCTGTTCCCCAGGTTTTCTCATCTTCATGTGAATGGTCTGATTGCCCCCTCATCTGGAAATCCATTCATGCACCCCTCGAACAAAGAATAATTCCATTTTGGAGATAGTCAAGTGTGCCCCAGTGAAAAATATTGTCTTTCCTTCTTGTGTCTCAATCAACACCATAAATCTTTTAGTTCCACTGCATCATGAAATCTCCTTGGCTTTGTTGATCCGTGTACAACCTTTTACTGTCTGGCTTGATTACTCTCACTTTTCATCTATAACTGCATTTTAGTTTAATGGCTACTTGTCACCCCTTACCAAGTGGACAGTTGGTTTCTCTGCTAGTAACTGTGAGAAGTTGGCCCGATATGCAGCGTTCGCTATTCTAGCGACCGCTATGTATCGTTCCAAACGACCCTTATGATGTTTGGTTGTAAGTCAACCTATAGACCAGCTATCCTAGTAGCGTGGATACGAGCAGTCTAAGGCTAAAGACTCGAGAGGGCGTGTTAAGCCAGCCGTTTACCACACATGTACCCCTTGAACACCAAGTGAAAGGACACCACACAAGTGTTATGAAAATAAACAGGAGGGCACCGGTTGGCCGTCACCTCGACTAGGTGAGTGGGCGACGCTAGGCTCTGCAGTCTCACGGACCAGGAGGCGTTGTTGGCGACCCGGATGGAGGTGCGAGCTGTCCCACGAAGGATGATGCGGTCGGCGTCGCTGGGCCCAGGATTGGGGCAACAAGCCTTGGCAGATTTCAGGGCCACGTGGTGGGCCTAAAATGGCGTCTTGAGGGGACCAGGAGGGTCCGGGGTGCTTCTCTCAAAGATAGAAGCAAGGGCCAGTCTGGAGCAACCAGACCAGCAGCGTTGGTTGTCGGATGTCGTCACAGGAGGGCACAAGCCAGCGGCTAGTGACCGGACAACGTGTTGAGCAGCGAGCAGAGGGGCCCCACGCAGATCGTGGAGATGCTGGGAGACTGCACTTCGGTGCTGGAGCGGCTCAGGGTCGGGGCTTCTCGGACCCCAGAGCACTCACCAGGGAATTACTTCGATGGTCGTGCTGGTTAAGAGCGTGCAGGTTTTGATGATGGCTGGTCCCTCGAGGTCTCGTCGCACCCACCGACCACAGCTGAGCTGATGACGTGGGTAGAGGTCAGAGGTGCCAGGGAAGCCGGTTCTCGTCGAGCTGGGCCGTCGGATTCCTTGAGGAAGGACTTGCAGCAAACCGCAGAGTTCTTAGATGGTGCCCGCTGATGCAGGGTGACTACTCCTTAGTCACAAGGGAGAAATCTTGAGAAGAGTCTCGAATGTCCTTTCGTAGAAAGTAGTTCTTGATTCAAAGATGATCTAATTTGGAAGGGTCCCCGCTCCGGCCTTTATCCTAAAGAAAGGGGTGGGTACATGACTAGGTCCAGCCCTAAGGGTGGGACCAGGAAGGGGGGTAGTTACACCCCTCTCCCCTGCCGGACTTTCCCCAGGCCAGGGCTGGCGCCCCTGGAACTGGTTCTGACCGGCAGATGCGTAGTGAGCACCGGGGTGCCACTCCGCAGTCACCTTCTCGCAAAAGCCCTACCTACCCAGAATACACAAACCCTGTCTGGGACGGTGCGAACACCGCCCTTGACAGGAAACCCTTTGTCCAAGCGCTCCTCGCTGGAAGGACTCCCAGCAGCAGGAGGTCAGACTCGTGTCTGTGGTGGCAGCATCCATTTTGTGGAGCTGAGGCTTTAGTTAACTTTAACCGGGGTTCACAGTTACGTACATGTCGTATCCCTCTAGAAGGGCGGAATGCTAACCTCGCCGCCAGAATTGGTGACGGGGCAGCATCCCGATTCGTATGACACCTTACTCGACATGTCTTGATAACGCGACACCGAAGTTACCGATGTGGTACGCGTTATCATGGAACAGCCATTGGGTCTTTGTTCCGCAAGCTGCAACCGGGCTCGGCTCGGGCCAGAACCTAGTTCACACGAGCCCACGCACTCTGCCTTCAGGATTGTCAAGGCCTGCCATAGGAGTGACTGATAGGAACTCGGGCGTCCATTGTACGGTTAGATATAGGGCTACTATACCTAAAGCAAAGGGTGGTTACACGGCTTTGCCCCAGCTGTCATGCAGCCAGTTGTGTCAAATTTAGGAGGCCAGCCGGGGGTGGCATAATACATGCTGCAGCCCCTGGCGGCCCTGGGTACACCTATGCCCTGCGTTACGGGGTCTGATAAGGTGGCCCAGTACCAATTGGTAAATGCACCTAGGGTACATGTCGTAATTTAGAAAGCGAACAGCCAGGCTGTGGGTCTGATTGGCAGGCCCACAGCCAGAGAAAGTCGTAAACCAGTGAAACAAAAGCAAAAAATCTGGGTGATCATGGGATTGCAGACCCTACTCTCCTACATGACCCCCCCCCCCCCCCCCCAAACGTTGGGACAATAAGCTAACCTTGATCAGGTGAGTCTTCTTGTTCTAAGTGGAAATATCTGGAGAGCCCATCGGCATTGCCATGATCAGTGCCAGGTCTATGTTCCACTGTAAAGTCCATCCCCTGTAGGGAAATGGACCACCTAAGCAGTTTGGGGTTTTCACCCTTCATCTGATTTAGCCACAAGAGGGGCTTATGGTCGGTCTGAATCTTGAAGTGAGTGCCAAACAAGTATGGCCTCAGCTTCTTCAGGGCCCAAACCACAGCAAAGGCCTCCCTCTCAATGGCTGACCAATTCTTCTCTCTAGGGGTCAGCCTTCTGCTTATAAAAGCAATGGGCTGGTCTTGACCATCAAAATTCAGCTGAGAAAGAACAGCTCCCACACCCAACTCAGAAGCATCTGTTTGGACAATGAATGGCTTGGAGTAGTCCGGACTCTTAAGGATAGGCGCTGTGCACATGGCCTGCTTTAGGTCATCGAATGCTTTTTGACAGCCTGCTGTCCACTGAACCTTTTTTGGCATTTTCTTACTTGTCAGTTCATTTAATGGTGTCACAATGGAACCATAGTTCCTGACAAACTTTCGGTAGTAACCAGTCAGGCCCAAGAAAGCTCAAACCTGAGTCTGGGTGGTTGGAGGAGCCCAGTCCCTGATTGACTGTATTTTGCTCTCCAGTGGCTGAACCTGGCCTCCACCTACAAGGTGGCCCAGGTATACAACCTGTGTCTGCCCTATCTGGCACTTGGTGGCCTTGATAGTGAGGCCTGCTGCTTGCAGAGCCTCTAACGCTTTCCGCAGGTGGACCAGGTGATCCTCCCAGGTGGAGCTAAAGACAGCAATATCATCTAGATACGCTGCACAGAAGTCATCCAGCCCAGTAAGGACTTGATTCACCAACCTTTGGAAGGTGGCAGGTGCATTTTTCAGACCAAAGGGCATCACCACGAACTGATAATGCCCACCAGGGGTAGAAAATGCGGTCTTAGGCTTGGCGTCCTCAGCTAACCTGATTTGCCAATACCCAGCTGTCAGGTCAAACGTACTTAGGTAGTTGGCCGAAGCCAATCTATCGATAAGCTCGTCTGCCCTTGGTATTGGGTGGGCGTCAGTCTTAGTTACTGCATTGAGACCCCTGTAGTCTACGCAGAACCTCATCTCTTTCTTACCGCCCGGGGTGTGAGGTTTCGGCACTAGAACTACGGGACTAGCCCAAGGGCTATCCGAGGGTTCAATGACTCCCAGCTCCAACATTTTCTGCACTTCACTCTTGATGCAGTCTCTAACGTGATCAGGCTGCCGGTAGATTTTACTCTTGACGGGCAAGCTGTCACCAGTGTCAACCTCATGGGTGCACCAATCGGTCTGACTGGGTGTTAGAGAGAACATATGTCTGAAAGACTGAAGAACCTGTTTACAGTCTCTCTGTTGATGTTCGGAGAGGCTGCCACAAAAGACAACACCATCTACCGATCCATCGTCAGGATTCTGAGTGAGCAGGTCGGGGAGAGGGTCACTCTCCTCCTCCTGTCCCTCATCTAGGGCCATGAGCAAACTCATGTCCTTCCTGTCGACATATGCCTTGAGCCTGTTGACATGAAGCACCCTGTGGGGGCTCCGGGGAGTTCCCAGGTCGACCAGGTAGGTGACCTCTCCCTTTTTCTCCAGGATGGTGTAGGGCCCGGACCATTTGTCCTTGAGTGCTGCTGGGGCCACTGGCTCCAACACCCACACCTTCTGTCCGGGCTGGTAAACAGTCAAGACAGCCTTTTGGTCATGCCAAGCTTTTTGGAGTTCTTGGCTGGCCCTAAGGTTTTCGGATGCCTTCTCCATGTATTCAGCCATCCGCGAGCGGAGGCCAAGCACATAGTCCACTATGTTGGTTGCAGGCTTTTTGAGAGGTCTCTCCCATCCTTCCTTCACCAAACACAGGGGTCCTCTTACAGGATGCCCGTACAAAAGTTCAAAAGGGCTGTAGCCAACCCCCTTCTGTGGGACTTCTCTGTAAGCGAATAAAAGGCAGGGGATCAGGACGTCCCATCTACGCCGAAGCTTTTCAGGTAGTCCATGAATCATCCCTTTTAGGGTCCTGTTGAATCTCTCAACAAGCCCATTGCATTGTGGATGATAGGGTGTAGTGAACTTGTAGTTGACACCACATTCCTTCCACATAGCAGTTAAGTAGCTCGACATAAAGTTTGCACCTCTGTCGGAGACGACCTCCTTAGGGAAGCCCACCCTGGAGAATACTCCAACTAGGGCTCTTGCCACAACAGGTGCTGTAGTGGTCCTAAGGGGAATAGCTTCGGGATACCTGGTGGCATGATCCACTACCACCAGTATAAACTTGTGCCCTGATGCTGTTGGTGGTTCCATGGGACCGACGATGTCAATCCCCACCCGTTCAAAGGGCACCCCCACCACAGGCATTGGTATAAGGGGGGCCTTTGTTGTGCCACCTGACTTACCACTGGCTTGGCAAGTGACACAGGAGCGGCAAAACTCCTTGGTATCCTCGTTCATATGAGGCCAGTGAAAGTGTGAGACAAGCCTGTCCCACGTCTTCGTCTGGCCTAAGTGACCTGCTAAGGGAATCTCATGGGCCAAGGTAAGGAGGAAACCTCGCTGAGACAAGGGTACAACCAGCCTCCTGGTCATGCCAGGCTTGGGGTCTCTTGACTCAGTGTACAGGAGTCCATCTTCCCAGTATACCTTGTGGGTACCTGTGGCGTTCCCAGCAGCCTCAGCAGCAGCCTGCTGTCTGAGGGGTTCAAGAGAAGGGCAGTCTAACTGGTCCTTCCCCAGGTCTTCCCTTGAGGGTCCCCCTGAACCCAAGAATTCAACTTGATCAAGTTCGAACTCTCTCGGCTCAGTTTCCCTCAATTCCTGTAGGTCAGCCTCCTCTGAGACTTGATCCACGACCTGGGGCAAGGGGGAAGGCGCAGCCTTAACCCTACCGCTCTTTTTCTTGGGAGGTGTCTGGTCCGTTGTTCCAGGATCCAGCACCTGTTCAGTGGGGCATTTCCTGACCTGTGACCTGGTCACAGCGAACACATGTGCTGGCAAGCCTAACATTTCCATGTGAGTCCGGTGCTCCACTTCTGACCATTGTGATGACTCCAAATCATTGCCCAACAAACAGTCCACTGGGAGGTCTGAACTAACTACAACCTTCTTTTGGCCAGTTACCCCTCCCCAGGAGAAAGCTACAATTGCCATACTGTGATTGGTAGTGACATTGCTTGCATTGGTCACCAGGAATTCTGTACCTGGCATGATCTGTCCAGGGTCCACAAAGTTAGGTGTCACCATGGTGACACTGGCACAAGTGTCCCTATAGGCCTGAGCCATTTTTCCATTTATGAAAGGTGTCTGTCTGTATTTGCCCAAAGTATTGGGACTTACGTCAGGGGACATATCCACATCCCCTGTACTGACAAGGACAGCCTGAGTGAGTGTACCAACTAAGTTGTCACGCCCCTCAGAACCCAGGGTTAACCCTACTAAACCCTTGGGAGGTGCATTACCACTGCTGGCTGTACTAGGGGGCACAGGTGCCTTGGGGGTTGCAGTGGCAGGAGTCTGCCCTCCTCCTTTCTTGGTGCACTCACTAAACCAGTGAGATTTACTTTTGCAGTACTGGCACCATCTTTTGGATTGGCCTTCTTTCTTCTTTTGGGGAGCCTGACCCCCACCCTCTTTGGGTTGTTGGGGACCTGTCGAAGACTTCTGGTCATTTTGTTCCCCCTTACAATCTTTACCCTTCTGGTCTGCTTTCTTCTGACCACCTTGATTCTGGCCCTGGTTCTGTTTAACTCTTGTACGAACCCATCTGTCTGCCTTCTTTCCCATTTCTTGGGGAGAGGTCAGATCCGAGTCGACAAGATGCTGATGCAACAACTGGTTCTGACAATTGTTTAAAATTTGTTCTCTCATCATCAAATTATACAGTCCTTGGTAATCAGTAACCTTACTGCCCAGCAACCAGCCCTCAAAAGCCTTAGTGGCACAATCGACAAAGTCAGACCAATCTTGAGACTGCGTTTTCTGGGTATCCCTGAACAGCACCCTGTACTGCTCAGTGGTTAGGCCAAACCCTTCAACCAGTGTATTCTTCAAGACGTCGTAATTATTAGCATCCTCTACCCTTGTGGTGAGGAGCTTGTCTCTTCCTTTACCTTCAAAGGAGAGCCACAAGATAGCTGCCCACTGACTCTGGGGAACTCCTTGCACAGTGCAGGCCCTCTCCAAAGCAGTAATCCATTTGTGGATGTCGTCCCCTTGTTTAAAGGGGGGCACTATCTTACCAAGGTGTTTTGTATCAAAACTCCTTTCCCTATTACTAGGTACAATGCTGCCACCAGTGGGGACTACCCCACTTAACTGTTGCTCTCTAGCAAAGGCAAGCCTTTCTTTGGCCAGGGCAAGTTCTTCCCTTTCAATCCTCAGATTAGCTGCCCTTTCCTTAGCTTCGTACACTCTCCGCTGAGGGGACGTCATCCCTCTTTGAGAAGAGTTGTGAGAGCCATTGGTTTGAAGGGATCTGCCAGAGTCTCTTGACAGAGATCTGGCTCGTCCATTCCCAATGTTAAGCTGACCTGATAGTGGCCCCAGGGGTCCCCCAGTACCACTGTCATGTTTGCTTAAGTTGGACCTGCTTAGTCTACCGACTTCTACCTGTCCCTTATCCGCCTCATCCCCAGAGGGATCCTCATTCTCATCATCCTCTACATCTTCAGTCTCAGTTGAGAGGTGGATGAGGTCAGGATCGTCTCTGGTTCCCTCAAGGGGAGGCATGTCTCCTTCTGGATTAGAAGAGCTAAGAAGGGTCTCAGCTTTTCTGGCATCATAAGTCTCCAAGAGACCAATCAGAAAGGAAGTTGTGGGGTTAGACCCCTGCTTGATCTTCCTGGAGTGACACACTTGTCTTAACTCCTTGAAGCTCAGCACAGTATATCTTGAAGGGATGCCCTGTGGAGGGTCAGCTGACACAAGGGGAGACTCAGAGTTTCCTCCTTTGTCCGACATACTGTTTCTAGTGTGGTGTAAGTGATGCACCTACCTACACTATGTGTTTACCTACTGATCCCTTGCTAAGAGTTGCAGCCAAGGTGTGCTAGGCCTTGAGGAGCTGCAACAGCTGGTTCAGTAGAACTCAGAGTATTCTAAGCTTAGTTATATGTACTAACAGTACTTATGTGATCTTTCAACAAGATATCCTTAGGATACGTGTGGTAAAACAACAGCAAGCTCAAATCCCAACCGCTGCTCACCAATGTGAGAAGTTGGCCCGATATGCAGCGTTCGCTATTCTAGCGACCGCTATGTATCGTTCCAAACGACCCTTATGATGTTTGGTTGTAAGTCAACCTATAGACCAGCTATCCTAGTAGCGTGGATACGAGCAGTCTAAGGCTAAAGACTCGAGAGGGCATGTTAAGCCAGCCGTTTACCACACATGTACCCCTTGAACACCAAGTGAAAGGACACCACACAAGTGTTATGAAAATAAACAGGATATTTATTAAGATTCACAACAGCCCTGTACTCTTTATGAGGACAGGGTACTAAGCACAAACCAAATCTCTTAGGAAAATACTTCAAGCGCACAATTAAAGCAAGTGTCCGAGGACACGGAAAGTTTAGAAGTCTCGGGCGGACCCGATAAGGCAAGTCGGAAGCGAGGGACTCAGGACCCTAGAGTAAAGAGGCTATGCAGGCACCGAAATGCCGAGTTACCTAGCCACAAGGGCTGCGGCTGCACAAGTCTTACAGGCGTCGGGGTCTTCGCTGACGAGCCAGGAGCCGGACGAAAAGGAGTTGCTGGCCGGCGACCAGTGATGAATAGTTCGTAGAGATCCAAGCCTGGATCAGAGATCGTTGATACCTGAAAGCAGAGGGGACCAAGTTCGTACTACTAGCCAGTAGTCAGAGGGTACCAGGAGGGCACCGGTTGGCCGTCACCTCGACTAGGTGAGTGGGCGACGCTAGGCTCTGCAGTCTCACGGACCAGGAGGCGTTGTTGGCGACCCGGATGGAGGTGCGAGCTGTCCCACGAAGGATGATGCGGTCGGCGTCGCTGGGCCCAGGATTGGGGCAACAAGCCTTGGCAGATTTCAGGGCCACGTGGTGGGCCTAAAATGGCGTCTTGAGGGGACCAGGAGGGTCCGGGGTGCTTCTCTCAAAGATAGAAGCAAGGGCCAGTCTGGAGCAACCAGACCAGCAGCGTTGGTTGTCGGATGTCGTCACAGGAGGGCACAAGCCAGCGGCTAGTGACCGGACAACGTGTTGAGCAGCGAGCAGAGGGGCCCCACGCAGATCGTGGAGATGCTGGGAGACTGCACTTCGGTGCTGGAGCGGCTCAGGGTCGGGGCTTCTCGGACCCCAGAGCACTCACCAGGGAATTACTTCGATGGTCGTGCTGGTTAAGAGCGTGCAGGTTTTGATGATGGCCGGTCCCTCGAGGTCTCGTCGCACCCACCGACCACAGCTGAGCTGATGACGTGGGTAGAGGTCAGAGGTGCCAGGGAAGCCGGTTCTCGTCGAGCTGGGCCGTCTGATTCCTTGAGGAAGGACTTGCAGCAAACCGCAGAGTTCTTAGATGGTGCCCGCTGATGCAGGGTGACTACTCCTTAGTCACAAGGGAGAAATCTTGAGAAGAGTCTCGAATGTCCTTTCGTAGAAAGTAGTTCTTGATTCAAAGATGATCTAATTTGGAAGGGTCCCCGCTCCGGCCTTTATCCTAAAGAAAGGGGTGGGTACATGACTAGGTCCAGCCCTAAGGGTGGGACCAGTAAGGGGGGTAGTTACACCCCTCTCCCCTGCCGGACTTTCCCCAGGCCAGGGCTGGCGCCCCTGGAACTGGTTCTGACCGGCAGATGCGTAGTGAGCACCGGGGTGCCACTCCGCAGTCACCTTCTCGCAAAAGCCCTACCTACCCAGAATACACAAACCCTGTCTGGGACGGTGCGAACACCGCCCTTGACAGGTAACCCTTTGTCCAAGCGCTCCTCGCTGGAAGGACTCCCAGCAGCAGGAGGTCAGACTCGTGTCTGTGGTGGCAGCATCCATTTTGTGGAGCTGAGGCTTTAGTTAACTTTAACCGGGGTTCACAGTTACGTACATGTCGTGTCCCTCTAGAAGGGCGGAATGCTAACCTCGCCGCCAGAATTGGTGACGGGGCAGCATCCCGATTCGTATGACACCTTACTCGACATGTCTTGATAACGCGACACCGAAGTTACCGATGTGGTACGCGTTATCATGGAACAGCCATTGGGTCTTTGTTCCGCAAGCTGCAACCGGGCTCGGCTCGGGCCAGAACCTAGTTCACACGAGCCCACGCACTCTGCCTTCAGGATTGTCAAGGCCTGCCATAGGAGTGACTGATAGGAACTCGGGCGTCCATTGTACGGTTAGATATAGGGCTACTATACCTAAAGCAAAGGGTGGTTACACGGCTTTGCCCCAGCTGTCATGCAGCCAGTTGTGTCAAATTTAGGAGGCCAGCCGGGGGTGGCATAATACATGCTGCAGCCCCTGGCGGCCCTGGCTACACCTATGCCCTGCGTTACGGGGTCTGATAAGGTGGCCCAGTACCAATTGGTAAATGCACCTAGGGTACATGTCGTAATTTAGAAAGAGAACAGCCAGGCTGTGGGTCTGATTGGCAGGCCCACAGCCAGAGAAAGTCGTAAACCAGTGAAACAAAAGCAAAAAATCTGGGTGATCATGGGATTGCAGACCCTACTCTCCTACAGTAACCATACCAGTTAAGCCATTACAATGTTAAAAAATGTTGGTATGCATATATTCGAATAATTGTCTACTTCTAAACTCTTAACCATACGTCCCATCATTTAAGCATCAGATGGATCTTCTTGTGTCTTTTTCCTTTCCTAGGACCATTGGTTACCTCGTCTGTCTCATATCTCATGAAACAGGTGCTATCAATTTATAGTTGAACCTTCCCAAAAATTGGTAACTGTTCCCCACTAAGTGAGGCTTACGCCATCTGAGTAACTGTATTATTGTAACCATTTTACTATAGGCCCATATTTATTAATGAAACATAGATGTTTCTGCTGTTTCATTTCCTCATCATCCATTATTACCTACGCATGTGCACCTTAGTAGTCCACTTCCCCATGTCGTCTTCGATGTCGCTTGTAATTGTTGATTGGTCTTAGCACCTTTTCTCCCTTGCACAGGGCTAATCTATTATTGTACTTCTCCCTCCCTCCCCTTTCAGTGCTTCTCTTTTCCTGCCTGCATGTCTCATTTTTATTTTGCAGCTCAGTTCTGAGCCTCTAAAGGACATTCTGGTTTGAAATATCAATGTATATTTGAGCTGCAGATCAGTTAATTTCCTTGTCAACCTCTTGAAGGTGCTCCATACTTTCTGCAAAGAAGGAACATCTCCGTTGGCTTGATCAAACTTTAGATGTCATAGCTTCCTTGCACCTCGTTATATTTATTCCTGTCCTGGTGATTAAGATTGTGAACTATTATTGAACTTTTGGGAGCACATGGTGGGGGGAGGCTTCGATTGCTAACGACCTGGGTTCTTTATGCTTTATGTATCACTTAAATATTTAACTCCAATCTTAGAAAATCAGAACCATTGCTTCCATGTCTTTTCTAAATATTTTCCTTCTCAGCTTTCCGAGACCATCAACACTTATATGTTATTTATTCAAGACCTTCTGTCTACGAATGTACTTTCGGAGAATCTTAACCCTTCCATAGAGCTGTTAAGGGCACCATCTTGTTCTACTATCCTTTATCTGCAGAAGAGATTCAATTTTCTGCCTCTGTGAAAATTGAGTTGGGTCTTTCTCTTTTACTGAGCCAAACGTCATTTTAAGCATAGCTCTGAACTGGCTTTTAACAGGAAGCTCTTTGAGTACCTCATGCTCTACACTTTTCTTTAGGGATGTGCAGGTCTTTTATTCCACTGGGCATTTCCCTGGTACACTGAAGCCCTTGGAGGATAGTAGTGAAAGTCCAGGGCTGCTCCTGGTGCTTTGCCACTTTCCTCATCTCCCGAGGTAACTTGTAGCAGGCACAGGATGCTACAGAGAGAGAGATGGAAAGAGGGGGGAAGGTTGAGGCAAAGAAATCAGGGAGGGCAAGGAGAGAGCAGATGGGATGATGGAATGAGTAAGGTAGCACAAGGAAATGAAGAGAGCGAAGCTAGTTTGATCATGTTTTGCCATGGCTGCTTTTAGTTCCCTAGTCCAGCCCTGTTTCCTTCCCCCTTTGTCCTACTTCTCCCAACCTTTTTCGTTTTTTTGTGCATTTTCCCACTTTGGGTTGTTTTTACCATTGCTTTCTGCTTAACTTAGTGCAAATACCCACATGTGCACCTGCTCTTGTCATGTACAAATGCTCTTTTATATGAGGGAGCTTCATTCCTATGTGGCTAAGACGTACCGGTCTCCTACATCAGTATTTTCGCTTACACCTTTAGTTTAGAGCCCAAAGTCAGTGCCTCCTCTTATATCTCATAACTTCGCTTCTGTGTTACACTGCACAGTGCATCTGTCACCTCTTGAGACCCAGAAGTAGACCTCTAAGTTCCTTTGGCTTTCTTTTCTCAGAAGGGCCCATTACTAATAGAGCTCTGTAGCTTTCTCCAACGACTCACTGCCTCTCCTGGTGCCTCAATCCTCTTTCTGTCTCCTCAAAATCACATTCATGGGGCTGCATCCATGGCACTAAAATAACTGCATCCTCCTCAAACCACAGGTGTTCAGATTCTTACCCACTAATGCTTCATTTTCACTCTTGTATGGCCCTTACTACCATTCGTCTCAACTAAGAGTAGTTACTGCCTACGCCAACAGCAATTAATACGCTAACTTTCCTTTTCCGGGTACTCTAGGTTTTCTGTTTGTGCCTCCTAGTGCCATTTAAAAGTTGTCGAGAGCCTACCGTTTATGCCACCTTTGGTCCACTTCGGTGGTGGGTTTAGCCTCTCCCTTGCTGTTTTCATCACTGTCTTCAGCTTTCTGGAGATGCTGTCACCCCTCAGATCAGTCTCCATAATAACTTGTTTTCTTATGTACAGCACTTCATTGGGTTGTAGTGTATGGTAATTACTTGTTCGAGGCATATGAGCTGTAGATCATATGCTTTAGTATAGATCGCCATCTGGTGTTGGGTCCGGATGTTTGCACTTTGTTTTTCTTCGAAGAAGTTATTCCAGTCACCAGGGAGGTGTCTTCTCCTTTCGGTGATAGTGTGCATCGACTCCATCCCCAGATTGTTTTTCTCCGCCATCGGGTTTGATGTGTATTGTGACGCTTCGGTTCGGTATCGTTCTCAAACTTCTTGGACGCACAATCCTCTATGGTATTGTCTTCGATCGCTGTTTCCCATTCGTCACGCATAGTTTCAATTGAGAAAACCTTTGATTGGGGAAACTTGAGGCGGGCCGTTGGGCCTACCTGTGCTGACCGCGCTAGCAGTCGATTGAACTGACTCCATTTAATCTATGTCCCGGGTGTTGTGCTAAGTTTCCATCCACCGATTTGCCTGAGGTCTGCAACCTCTGCCTATCCTCTGAACCCAACGAAAAGGACTGTGAGACATGTTGATCGTTCCAATCGAAAAAGACAATTTGTGATTGTGGGCTCAATACCACGAGATGCAACACCACAGCGGCTCCGTTCTGGACATCTTCGGTGAAGATTCCGATATCCACCACCCAGCTGAAGGAGCTGAGGAACAGCTCTGTGTCCAAAGCAGACTCCTACATGGAAGAAGAACAGTACATCACTCCGGGTCAGCGTACCGTGAGTACTAACTCCCCTGAATCCAGTGAACATAAGACAAAGGTTCTGATACCTCCTTTGCCTTCGGGCTCAGGTTGGCACAGATACAAAGTTTCAGACTCCCGCCCTCCAGACTGGCTAAGAAACATAAAGAGAAACCTTCCAGCTCGGGCTGAAGCCAGCCCCATTCTGGTGCCAAACCAACACCTTCGGCACCGAAACATAAGTCAAAGCATACACCTGCACCCAAGACTACACCTTTTGCACCGAAGACTCAGGATCCAAAGTCCCCCGTACCTAAAGGGTTGGAGCCGAAATCCTCCACACCTACAGGTTCGGAGCAAAAACTTCCAGCACCAAAACATTTGGAGCTGAACTCAGTAACACCGAAAGGCTCGGAGCCGAAGCCTGCCAAGCACAAAGACTCTCAGCCAAAACCTTCCACACCAAAAGGGTTGGAGCCGTAACCTTCGGCACCGAAATTGACACATAAAGAAAAGGACACTCCAGCCAAAGAGCCTCAGTCCGATGATCCACCTTTGGATCCTAAACAAAAAAGACTTGTCATTAACCCTCAAACAGGTCATATTCATGCCATTCTTCCCAAGAAACGGAAGATTGATCTCTCAGAGGACCCTCCTAAACCTCTCAAAAAGACCAGGAGTAATAGCCCTTCTCCCTCTTACATTACATCTCCTTCTAATCCTAGTTTGCTTATCTCACCAGCAAATTCACCACCACCTCCTCTTTCACCTACCACACAGGAAGATGATTATGGGGATGGGGATGGAGATACAGACGGAGAACAGGACATACCACAAGATCAAATTATACCACAAGGCACTGACCCTTGGTAAAATTATGACAAGGAACCAGATGCAGATAACAACCCTGACCTGCATCCCTCTAAACCCTCTCTGCCTGATGATAACATTGGATACGTTCAGCTCATTAATAGAGCTGCCCAATATCACAGGTAGGAACTCCATTAAGAGCCTTTCGATGAGGACTTCCTCGTTGAAACACTTACCTATTCACAAAAATCTACTCATGCTTTACCTATGCTAAAAGGCATGTTAAAGCACACAGATGAAGTATTCCAAGACCCAGTTAGAGCAAGCATATCACACCCAGAGTAGACCAGTGTAACAACAGGATAATTTGCCCTATTTGGATTAGTGATGACTAGTAGTCCACTGCCATCTCAGTATATTGCTATGAATCCTTTATTTCAGCCTATTTGTAGGGTTTAGCCTATTGGCTTTGGCATGCCATCTCAGTATATTGCTATGAATCCTTTATTTCAGCCTATTTGTAGGGTTTGCCTATTGGCTTTGGCATGCCATCTCATTATATTGCTATGAATCCTTTATTTCAGCCTATTTGTAGGGTTTGCCTATTGGCTTTTGCATGATTCTATGCCTATTTTGCCTCTTTTCGGGCCTAAAGGCCTAAACTAGAGAGCAGCCCTCTTGTCTTCCTGTCTCAGTTGTCTGAGGCGTTCTTAGGTCAGAAGTGCTATTTAGAGTTGAGTTGTTATTTCACTAGTTAGGAACCGGTGAGGACCGGCCCTTATCAAAGCAATGTGTTTTTCCTCGGGCTTTAGACGCAACCACAGCCGGCCACTGTGGGATCGAAGGGAGCGCGGGGCTTGGGACAGGAATTCGGTGGGAGGCCGGGTGCTTGCTGGAAATTTCCATGAGCAGAGAGCCTCCCATATTATCAGAGAACAGAAGAGCAGAGTGGTCAGATGGTTTTTGGAACTGAAGAGAACGGTCAGTTGTTCTTTGGAGTTGAAGCAGTCGGAAATGATCTTTGGAGTTGGAACTGTCAGCTGGAGCTGGCAGTTTGTCAGAATGTATTGAAGCAGTTGCCAGTCAGATGGAAGAGTTGGAGCTGCCAGTTGGAGCTTTTGGAGCAGTTGAACCAGTGGAGTGAAGTTAGCACGTTGGTGATGTGTGTGTGTGTGTGTGTGTGTGTGTGTGTGTGTGTGTGTGTGTGTGTGTGTGTGTGTGTGTGTGTGTGTGTGTGTGTGTGTGTGTGTGTGTGTGTGTGTGTGTGTGTGTGTGTGTGTGTGTGTGTGTGTGTGTGTGTGTGTGTGTGTGTGTGTGTGTGTGTGTGTGTGTGTGTGTGTGTGTGTGTGTGTGTGTGTGTGTGTGTGTGTGTGTGTGTGTGTGTGTGTGTGTGTGTGTGTGTGTGTGTGTGTGTGTGTGTGTGTGTGTGTGTGTGTGTGTGTGTGTGTGTGTGTGTGTGTGTGTGTGTGTGTGTGTGTGTGTGTGTGTGTGTGTGTGTGTTTGTGTGAGAGATCTGTTCACAATTAATCACTTTTCTTTCAGCTATCTATTTGTATGCCACGATTAACCATCTGTTCGAGGCATATGGGCTGCAGATGGTACATTATGAATAGATCGCCATCTGGTGTTGGGCTCGGATGATTGCACTTTGTTTTTCTCTTGGAGAGTCTTTTGTATCTTGGTGACTCCTCCTTTGGTTGGTAGTGCGTAGTACACTGTAACAGTAAGCACATCAACCCTCTGGACGCATCCACTAAACAGATCATTTGCTATTTACTACACTTGCAGCAATGTAACCTAGCATATACCTCTATCAGGGTTCATCTAGCAGCCATAGCGGCGTACCTACAAAACAGGCAACATCTTTCCCTGTTTAAAGTACCAGCAATTAAAGCTTTCATGGAGGGACTCAAGAGTCATTCCACCAAGACGACCACCTTCCCCAGTCTGGAATCTCAACATAGTACTTACCAGACTAATGGGGCCACCATTTGAACCTATGCATAGGTGTGAAATACAATTCCTCAAATGGAAGGTGGCCTTCCTTACAGCTATCACGTCACTTAGAAGAGTAAGTGAGTTGCAGGCTTTTACGATTCAAGAACCATTCATGCAGTTACACCAAAATAAAGTGGTTCTTAGAACAAACCCAAAATTCCTACCAAAGGTAATTTCTGCATTCCACATCAATCAGTCAGTGGAATTACCGGTTTTCTTTCCAAAACCACAAACAGTAGCGGAAAGGGCCCTACATACATTGGATGTCAGAAGGGCAATATTGTACTATATAGAAAAAACACAAACTTTCCGAAAGACAAAACCGCTATTTGTTGCGTTTTCTCCTACACATAAGGGCAATCCCATCTCTAAAGCGGGCATTGCCAGATGGATTGTAAAATGTATTTAAATATGCTACTTAAAAGCAAAGAGAACATTAACTGTTCCTCCTAGAGCTCACTCTACACGTAAACATTGGAGCATCTATGGCATTTTTGGGAAACATTCCACTAGATGACATATGCAAAGCAGCTACCTGGGTTACACCGCACACCTTCACAAAGCACTATTGTGTAGATGTGCACACAACACAACAAGCTAGAGTGGGACAAGCTGTATTAAAGACTTTATTTCAGACAGTTGCAACAGACACGGGCGACCACCGCTAGGGAGAGAACTGCTGTATAGTCTATTAATAATGTACCATCTGCAGCCCATATGCCTCGAACGGAATATGCTACTTACCAGTATGCATCTGTTCTTGGCATAGAGGGCTGCAGAGTGGTACATGCCCTCCCAGCCTCCCCGGAAACCTGTGTCTGTTCCAACATGATCTTATTTAGATACACTTACATGGGCATTCCTATCTGTATTCTATCATACTACTCCATCTAACCCTGCTATGGCAAAACAATCTAAGGATGGAGCCGATGCCCATGCGCACTACCAACCAAAGGAGGAGTCACCAAGATACAAAAGACTCCAAGAGAAAAACAAAGTGCAATCATCCGAGCCCAACACCAGATGGCGATCTATTCATAATGTACCACTCTGCAGCCCTCTATGCCAAGAACAGATGCATACTGGTAAGTAGCATATTCCTTACTTTTCAGTTCTTTATATAAATGTATGTGTTGATTGAATTCTATCATTGCGCTATATAGTGCATTAGTCGTTTAGATCCTTGTAATTTTGTCATTGTAATAAAAAGACCCCAGTTTGCAATCCTGTTTGTTTATGGTCTCTGAGAGAGAGTAAAGGGTTCCTTTTTGACCAGATGCTGATGTATAGATGGCTGGGAGACACCTCCACTTGCAGGTAACTGTTGATAACTAGGTACACTACTCAGGTTCAGGGATGGATGCAATCTCCTAAGCAGGAATGCCCAAATTGTTGATAGAGCTACCCCACATAGCATAGACAGTCGTGAGACTATAAAGAGATCATCGGGTGACGTTAAAGATAAGATGAAGATAAAGATATCGTCGGGTGACGTTAAAGACATCGTCGGGTGACGTTAAAGACATCGTCGAGTGACGTTAAAGGCATCGTCGGGTGACGTTAAAGGCATCGTCGGGTGACGTTAAAGGCATCGTCGGGTGACGTTAAAGGCATCGTCGGGTGACGTTAAAGGCATCGTCGGGTGACGTTAAAGATCTCGTCGGGTGACGTTAAAGAATATAAGATGAGGTAATTCTACGATAAGATATGGAATTCCTTAGATGTTAGTAGTATGTTTGACTACATAGGCTTGTAAATAGCTTTTTTTTCATTTTCTCAGGTGAGTATTCTAGATATCTTGTAAATAGTGGCCTGAGAAGAGTGTTGTTACGTGACGACTGGGTTAGCCACGGTTGGTGAGCTGCCTGTCCTGAGAATCCGGTCATTACAACAAGAAATAAAAACCCACTCCTACCGATCCTGCTTTCATCAAAGGTCAGTTGCCTTTGGACTCTCTTGTAGTCTCTAATACTTACAAGAGAGCTAACTCCCAGACTACAGGTGAGGCACCCCCTCCTGACAATGAGTCCAAACTCATTGATGCCTCAGGTAAGAGAGTAGCTACACAGGTGGCAAATTATTGGCGTATTACAAACACTCTGGCTCTACTAGCACGCTACGATAGGGCTCATTACGATGAGTTAGAACAGCTAATGCAACACTTACCTGATCAGTACAAAGCAAAGGCTAATGACCTAATCCAGGAAGGCAAACTCATCACTAACACTTCCATTAAATGTGCACTTGATGCAGCAGACACAGCAGCTCGTGCAATAAATAGTAGCATGCTACTGCGCAGACACGCATGGCTTAGGATCTCAGGATTTAAACAAGAGGTACAATCCTCCATACTTAATCAACCCTTTGATAAGGAACCTCTTTTCTGACCATTTGTCGATACCTCGCTCGAAAAAATGAAAAAAAGACACTGAGGTCGCAAAGTCTATGGGGTCTTTACAGTTACCTACTAACAGGGGTTCCTTTCGCCGTTCCTTTTACAGGGTTGGATCAAAGATTGCATCCACAGAGAATCCCTCTACCTCTTACAAAGGGACTAATGAATCCACCTCCCCAGTGGCGATTTTAGAGGAAATTATAGAGGGAACAATAATAGGGGAAGAGGCAAGGGCAACTCCACCCTCACTTCCCCGCAAACAAACAGTGACTTCCCTCCACTACCCCCGATCATTCCACATCTGTCGGGGGACGTCTCGTTCAATTTCTGCCTGTCTGTAACACGATCACCTCAGACAAATGGGTCCTACAAATGATCCAGTATGGTTATTACCTAGAGCTTACAAACACTCCCCCAACTATTCTTCAAAAACCACGTACAATGTCACCAGAACGTCTCATTCTCCTAAAACAAGAGGTTCTTTTGCTATCGGAGAAACATCCAATAAAACCAGTTACATTTTAGCATCAAGGGACAGGAGAATACTCCCTGTACTTCCTAATCCCCAAAAAGGACGTCTCTCTCAGGCCTATATTAGACCTCATACAGCTGAATCTCTACATTCAATCAGACACATGGTCATGCTCCAACAGATGCTTCCACTACTTCAACAGGGCGACTTTCTATTCACTCTGGATTTAAAGGACGCCTACTTTCATATTCCCATTCACCCGACTCACAAAACATATCTCTGGTTCATGGTGGCTGGACAACATTACCAATTCAAAGTTCTCCCGTTCGGGGTAACTCCAACACCCAGAATTTTCACTAAGTGTCTGGCAGGAGTCGCAGCTCATTTAAGCAGACCACACATTCACGTCTTCCCTTACCTGGAAGACTGGCTAATAAAAGCCATCACAACACAGCTGTATACATCATACTTACAACACAGGTCAGCTGCTTCACGACTTAAGATTCACTGTACACCTCACCAAGTTTCACCTCCAGCCATCCAACATGCAACAGTACCTAGGAGCCAGCATAGACATTTGCAAAGCTGTAGCATACCCCAACCCAGTCAGGATATGCAACATGAAAAATCTGAAATCCCAATTTCAACCTCCACGCTTATTACCAGCCCGAGTGTTCATGCAGTTGATAGGCATGATGGCCTCTTGCATTATCATCGTTCCTTATGCAAGACTTCGAATGCATCCCCTGCAGGAATGCTTAACTTGTCAGTGGAACCAGGCTCAAGGTCAGTTAAAAGATCTGGTGTTGGTGGAAGGCTTCACCCATCGCTGTCTGCAGTGGTGGAATACACAAAACCTTTTCAAAGGGCGGCATTCGTCTACCCGGTTCCACAAATAGTGCTAACAGCAGACACATCGCTCACTGGTTGGGGAGCTCACCTTCAAAAACATACCATTCAGGGCTTGTGGACCCTACAATAAAAACAACTCCACATAAATCACTTGGAGCGACTATCAATTTTTCTAGCGTTGAAAGCCTTTAAACTTCATCTAATAGGCAAAGCTGTCCTAGTTCGTACAGACCACATGACAGCAATTTACAATATACAAAAACAGGGGGAACACACACTCTACAGCTTTCACAACTAGCTCAAGGCATATGGAGATGGGCTATTCCGCAAAAAATATATCTCCTTGCATAACACCTCCCAGGAGTAGACAACCAAATTGCAGATCTGCTCAGTCACCAAAGACAACAGATTCATGAATGGGAACTACATACTCAAGTTCTCCTCCCATTCTTCCAGATATGGGGCTACCCAGAAATAGATCTCTTCACCACACACCTCAATGCAAAATGTACAAACTTCGCCTCCAGGTATCCTCGCCCATCGTCCAAAGGCAATGTGCTATGGTTGAATTGGTCAGAACAATTTGCTTATGCTTTTCTACCTGTCCCTCTAATCCATTATTGGTTCGGAAGCTCAAACAACATTCCCTACCAATGATCCTAGTTGCTCCCACATAATTATTTTTATTTATTTGAGTTTTATATAACGTTGGCTAGACCCAGGGGTATCGAAGCGCTTTACATAAGGAACAGCGAGTTACAAAGTAAAGAAAAAACTGTGTTGCACAATAACATTAGTTAGAATAAAATAGCAGAAAATATAGAACTGTCCAAAGGGGTTAGAAGGTAGGGGGGAAGGAAAAAGTGGAGGAAAAGGATTGGACGAAGTAGAAAAAGCAGGGAGGCTCCAAGGGGACCAAAAGACAACAGGAACAATCGAAAAGGGGGATCAATAGAAATAACGTCAGGAGGCGTGGTGACTGAAAAGGAAAGGAGGGAGACCAAAGGCGTGGAGGTCAGGACAGGGTAAAGGAATTGTCGGAGGACAAAGGGCTTAGTCCAGCAGCAAGTGAGGCAGGCTAATCCTCCGAGATGGATAACCCGGGAAATGGGCACCGATTGCAAAGTCACAAAATGGCGGGGCAACGCACAAGATCAAACTCGGAAAATAACAAGGGTGCTGGAATTACAGAGCAGAGTAGGGGGGCAGTCACAGGAGCAAGGAGGGAAAGGGATTGAGGGATCGCCGAAACACAAACGGTCATTTAGGTTTAAAGCATTTTATTAAGCATTTACAAAAAGAAATTAGAGACAGTCGTAGCTTAAGTCAGTGCAAGGATACAACCATACAGGAGCGCAACCAGTGCGTAGAAGTTCTGCCATAAGAATGTCCATTAAGGCATGGTATCTGGTGCGTATGCTACAACAACAATCTCAGCTAAAAGAGAAAAAAAAAACCACACCCCTACCAATAACCCCCCCTCCCTCCCCGTCCCCTGAACCCCCGTCCACCCTCCCCCCGTACAGTACTAAGTTCGCTCTCCCGCAGCACCTCCCACAAATCATCCTCCCTTCACTGCCGACCATAACGCCAAACTCAGCGGGCAGTGGGGTCTGTTTGCGTCGTTAATCTCAATAGGCGGAGATAACGAGGGCATGTAAGTTCTCTAAACTCTGTCACAAGTAGTGAGTGAAACGGCTGCCACAGGTCAACAAACTGCTCCACCTCCCCCGCTACCATGAGAGACAACTTCTCCATCCCTAGAACATGCCACAATCTGTGAAGCCAGCCTGTAGTAGAGGGAAGTGTGGTGGTGCGCCAATGAATGAGTATGTTTTGAACAGCCGAACCCAGTGCGATCGCTATCTGCCGACCCCTACGAGACTTCAAAGGGTACATCAGTCCGTTGGGCAAGCCCAACAGGACGTATGCGGGGAAGCGCTATATCGAAACAGGAGTCAATCTCGTCCAAGACATCTTTCCAATAGGAGTGCAGCAGAGGGCAGTCCCACAAAATATGTGTAAGTGTGCCTATCTGCCCACAAGCCCGCCAGCAAGTGTTCTCAATGTTACGGTTCATTTCATGTAGTCTCTCCGGCGTGTAGTACCAATATGTGGATACCTTAGTGAATGTCTCCGTGAGACCTGTGTGGTACGCCGAATGTCGTGCCCGGTAAGAAATGTGGTCCCATTCTGTGTGACTCAAGGCCCTCCACAATTCCCTTTCCCAGCGTTCCCTACCAGGGTTGTAGATATGAGAGGAAGAGGGCTGCAAAAACGTATAAAGGTCCGAAATGAGTTGCTTATCAGAGGCGCGTGTCACCAGCCATTTCTCATACGGTCGAAGCATCCTGTCTGCCGATTCGCGCAGCTGGGGCTGGAGCGCCCAATGGCGCACCTGCATGTACCGCATCCTCTCCGCCTCAGGCAATTGGTAGTCTCGCCTGAAATCTTGAAACGGAATGACGCCTTCTGGGGTGTACATATGAAACAGCGTGCTGCAGCCTGCAGTCCGCCTTCGCCCGAAAGCCCCTAGTTCCATCCCCGGATGAAAGTCAAGTTTTCCAACCAGAGGTGTGAATGGCGAGGGAAAAGTAGTGAGATCGTGCGTGACAGAAGTTGCGTCCCACACTCTCATCGGAACTCGCGTGACAAAGGACACATACAGATTGGGGGGGCGGTGAGCTCTGCGTAAGAAGGGTACCTCCTGCAAGGTCCGGCCCGCGACCGCTTGATCCTGAAAAAGCCAGTGCTTATCTGACTCCCATTTACTCCACTCTACCAGGTATCGCAATTGCACCGCCTGAAAGTACTTGCGTAAGTCCGGAATGCCCAGGCCCCGGCTTCAGGGGCCAGCGTGGATAAGGCTCTTTTGAGTCTGGGTTTACGACCTTGCCAGATGAAGCGGGCAATGTCCGCTTGAGTCTGCTGAACCCACCCTTTCGGCGGCTGCAGCGGTAGAGCTCGGAACAGGTATAGCACCTGCGGCAGTAGAGTCATCTTCACTGCAGCTATTCGGCCTAACCAGGACAGCGTTCCTCTACTCCAGCGATTCAGTTCTTCCCTGATTTTTTTACTCAGGGCTGCGTAATTGGCGGTCACCATAGCAGGTAGGGTGGGCGCCAGTAGAATGCCCAGGTATGGCACCAGGTCCGTAGACCAGTGCATGGGGAAGAGATCCTGCAATTCAGTTCTAGTGGCCGCAGTCAGCGAAACATCAAGGGCCGCTGACTTCCCCATACTCATCTTAAAGCCCGCGACAGCAGCGAAGTCCTCTAGCTCCGCGATACACGCTGGAAGTGCCCTCCTCGGATCTGCGAGCGTCAGTATAATGTCATCTGCATAGAGGCTAATGGTGTGTGTGTATTTCCCCATCTTTATGCCGGCCGCGTTCGCGTTTTGGCGTATCCGTTGGGCAAGGGGCTCCATATAGAGCGCGAAGAGCAGCGGAGACAGAGGGCACCCCTGTCTGGTATCCCGCTCTATCGCAAATCTCTGAGCGCTACAGCCATTAACCCGCACCACCGCAGAAGGAAATCTATAACCGTTGAGCACCAAAGTGCGGAATTTCTCTCCTATGCTCGCTTTCAAAAGAACCTTCTCCAAGTACGGCCAATGTACCCGATCGAAGGCCTTCTCCGCATCGACCGACAGCAGCATTATCTCCCCTGGAATCCGGGAGGCCTTCTCTATGATATTAACCACTCTCTTGGTATTGTCCACCGTTTGCCTCCCCGAGACAAATCCCGCCTGATCCGGGTCTATCAAACCCGGCAGATGAGGTGCCAAACGGGCTGCCAAGATCCCGGTGTATAACTTGAGGTCGATATTCAAAAGCGATATCGGTCTATACGAACTACATTGAGTCCGGTCCTTTCCCGGTTTGGGGATGACAGACACCGTAGCTTGGAGCAAATCCGGAGGGATAGCGCCAGGGGCGGAGAACGAGTTAAAAAGGCGCGTGAGGATAGGTGCTAACACAGGACAAAATGTTTTATAGAAGAGGGACGTGTAGCCATCCGGACCTGGAGCCTTCCCGTGCTTAAGCCTGGAAATGGCTGTAATCACCTCCTCAACCCGGAAATCACGTTCCAGATGCTCCGCTTGTTCCGTGGTGAGGGAGAGAAAAGCCACCGAATCCAGATATTCCACCTCTGCCTGCTCCGATGGGGGCTCGCCTGCATACAGGTCTGCATAGAATCGGCGGAAACCTTCAGCGATCTGGCTATCTTCTGTAGCGGTCTCTCCAGCAGAGATCGACAACTCTTTCACTAAGTGTCGTTGATGCGCCACTCTGATCTTATGCGCTAGAAGTCGGCCACACTTATCGCCGCCTGTGTAGTATGCGTGTTTCAAACGCAACGCCGCATATTCCGCTCTGTCCATGTCTAATGCTGACAGGAGTTTCCTCTCTGCCTTAAGTTGCCTCCATACTCTGGGAGCCCCTGTTCTCTGGTGTACCAATTCCAGCTCACGTACCTTGCGGGTGAGCTCATCCCTTTTTTGCTGCCGTTCCTTATTCTCCCCGGAGGAGATAGCAATGAATTCTCCTCGGATCACCGCCTTCAGAGCTGCCCACTGTGTCGCCTGGGTAGTATCAGCATTATCATTGTGCGTCTGATAGTCACGGATCGAGTCCTGTATGTGCTTCACCACCGTTTTCTTATGCAGGAGTGTATCCCTAAGGCGCCAAACCCCACGGGAAGGGGACATCTCGGGCAGCCGAAACGTACCCCTGACTGGGGCATGGTCCGACAATGAAAGAACCCCTATTTCAGAGTTCGTGGCCAGATCCCAGACTGGCCCCGTGACCAGAAGGTGGTCCAGGCGCGCATACGTTTTGTGTGTGTTTGAATAGTAGGAGTAGTCACGGGTGGTGGGGTGAAGGCGACGCCAGAGATCGTGGAGATCCAGGTCGGCCAATTGGGATCTACCCACCTGCGAGATTTCCCCTGTCTGAGGGCGCCTCTCCGCTGACCTGTCCAAAGACGAATCAAAGACCATATTCAGATCTCCCCCTATGATTATGTGCCTGTCCGGGGTGGCCGTAATGTCCACCAGGGCCGAACTAAGAAAACGTTCTTGGCGGTCGTTTGGGCTGTATATCGACCCCACCTTGAACCCCAAGCCACCCAACTTCACTCTGTATGCTAGTAGCCTCCCCTTCTGTTCCGCTAATTTATGTAAGACCTCTCCCTTGAATGTTTTGGACACCAGGATCGCTACCCCCGCTGTTTTGGTGGTACTGGAAGAGAAAAACTGTGTTGGGAATTTGTGGGACCGCATCCTCTGACAGTCTCGGGCCAAGAGGTGTGTCTCCTGTAAAAGACAAATATCAGCATTCGTGTTTTCAAGTAACGATAGCACTGCCCTCCTCTTTACATGATTATTCAATCCTTTCACATTAAGAGTAACGACCTTAAAATCGGTCATCGATGTGGGTAGAAGTGAAGCTCATTCCATGGGTCACGGCCCCGAATGGGCAGTTCCAACTCAAGTAGTGTGCGGAAGTGATGTAGAAGCCAAGCTAATGCAACTAAAGTACTGTACGGTCCCCACCCCTGTTCCCCCAACTTCCCGTGAACAACCCCAAAACTGCCCGTCCCACCCCACCCCACCCCCTTCTCCCTCTCCCCTGCAACAAACCAGTCACCCCAACCATCAGTCTCTTCCCTTCAACGCCTCCCTTCCTTGCCCTCGCAGGCTGCCCTCTCAATGTCTCAGGAACACTGCCAACCCCCCCCCCCCCCCCCCCCTACCCCCCCTGGCAACAACCCCTCAAACCTCATAGTCCCAGTCCGGCTCCAAATGGAACAAGTCAAGTCCGGCCACTACGTCTCCCCCGCTGACCCCCCAGTCCCCGGTGCAGCAATAGAAACTATGCAAGAAAGGTGATCTCCCCCCGGAATCAACCTAGGCCACATATCAGGCTGTGAGGGCCACTGAACTTGGTGCCCCACCCCTGCCCTCCCTCACTGTAGGTGAAGCTGGTCTGGAGCCCTGTCTAGAACCTCGCCGTCGCGGGATATGCTGCCAGCCATCCCTGGTCATCCTCCGCCTTTGAGTTGCCTGCTCTCCCTCCTCCGCCATATCAATGCCCAGCACTTCACACGTGTCTCTGAGCGAGCGAAGCTGATGCAGCGTCCCATTCCAACGAAAAATGATGCGGAATGGGTGCCCCCACGAGTACGATGTTTTCTTTTCCCGTAGAAAATCCGTGGCCACCTTGAATGCACGTCGTTTCCTGAGAGTAATCGCTGAGAGGTCCTGGAAGAGGGCCACCGGGTAATCCCTTATCTGCAAAGGTTCCCGCTTCCTTGCCTCTCGGAGGATACGTTCCTTAAGCGCGTAGTCAGGCAGGAAGGCAAGAATGTCCGGCGGCGGGGCTGGAGGATTCCGAACCTGGCCCACCCTGTGGGCCCTATCGATCTGAATCGGAAACGCCGCATCCTCTCCCAGGATCTCTCTAAACAACACCTGGAGAAACCCAGCCACATCCGCACCTTCCTCCTTGGATGGCATTCCCCGGACCCGTATGTTTCGCCGGGATCTGTTCTCGAGGTCCTCGTTATGTGCCTGGAGGTCCAATTGTTGGTCATGTAACCGCAGGACTTCCTGTTGCAGATGAGCAATTTCTTCATCTCGAGAGTGTCCAGCAGTCTCCATTGTAGACACTCGTTCTCCGAGGCTGTCCACCTCACGTCGCACCTCTGACTTCCCCCGCTACCTCTTGCTTCAGCGTGTGGAAGTCCTCACGCAGGGAGTTGAAGAGGGTCTCCAAGAAGGACCTGGTGATGAGGACTTCTCCTCACTCCGCTCCCCGCGCGGCTCCGGATGTGCCCGGGGAGCTGGGCCCCTTCTCTACTCTCGGTTGTCCCCTGGCCAACAGCTCTGGGAGGGTTCGATCTCTTTTCTTTCCACGTTGCCCTGCCATTGCGTTCCCCACACTGCCGTCGCTCCTCACGCAGGTACGCTGCTACGGTCACCCGCCTGCAGTGCTGCAGATCTCCGGCCTGCACCAATATCCGCAACCTTGGGTGTGTTAGAGAGATAGCACTTCTACTCTGATCCGTTTCAGTGTAGGCCGTCGGGCCCTTGATAGTCGTGGCTTCACCACCGGGGCTCCGCCCAACCAACAAGTCTCCCTCCTTTCTGAAGGCCTCCGGTATGCTTCGGGGTTCACAGTACCCCTATCAGGGTTCCGCTACTTCTCCTCGGCTGTGGGGTTGAACCAGGGGCCCCTCAACCGCACCGGACCATCAATCTATGGCGCAGAGGAGGCCACGAGAGTCACGCCAATGCTGGTGGGTTGGGGGGGCGAAGGACCAGTCCAGTGGTCAGCCGAGCCGCTGCAATCCCGCTGCACCCTCATCAAAGTCCAGACCTCCCTCCCCGGTGAAGCGCTGTCTGCCGGTCCTCAGCGGAGCCCGCTGTCCACCTCGAGCCACCCCACCTCCAGGTCACGCGGGGGGCCGCCACCACCTCCGGGGCTCACCTCTGTCGATACCGGGTCCGTCGCAGGAGCTACCTGGTCCCGATCTCTGGTTCCCGTTTCACCGGAAGCATAGGCCGCAGTACCGGCCTCGAGTAGGCGCCCTCCGGTTTTGTCGCCCTTCCACTCCGGGCCGCTGCAGGGCAGTTTCCTCACTCAGCTCCGCGACCCCTGCTTCTCATCGGCAAGGCCCACACTCCGCCTCCGCTCTTCCGGTCTCACCGGGCCTCTCGACCGCTTCACCTCGGCCCTAGGCTCGCGCCCGAAGCTGGCGCAGACACAGGCCGCCGCGCACCTCGGTGCCGCCTCACACTGGTCGCTGTTTCCACCTCTCCGCCAGCCGCTCCGTTCGCGGGCCCTGTACAGGTGGCTCCGGTGATCAGTCCTAGCAGGCCCCCAGCCAGTCAGCGGAGGAAGGACGCAGTCCCCGTCCTCGCTTCGGCTCTTGGGCTGACAAGACTCCTCCCCGCTCCGGCCCACTTCGGGCGCAGTAACACAGCGGGGACAACCAGCGGCAATCCAAGCCACCTCAGCAGGCAATTCTGCCGTTTCTTCAGTCTACTTGCTGCCACACGGTGCTCAGCGTCCCCGGCCCCCACTAGAAGCGCCGGGGGGTGGGGGGTGATCGCGCTGCTTAGAGGCACCCGGACGGTCGGGAGCGGAGGAGCTCGCAGGGGACACGTCCTCTCACTCCGCCATCTCGGCCACGCCCCCACAAACGGTCATTTAGACTGGCAAACGCTCAGGGTTTCTGGGGAAGCAGAGTCGTTCAGGCTGCACGCTGAATGTCTGGGGAAATCCGCCTGGGTGCCAGGGGCAGCGGTCGCAAACCAAGGTATACCGAAACACAGTCCGGGAGGGCACGCCCCCTTGGCTCAGAATGCAAAGAAAAGCCCGGGGCGTCACGCCGTAGTGCCGATATTATCCCCGCAACTGCACCCCATACCTGGCAATAAGACTCGCTGGTCCGGGTCGTCCCCCGGTAGGCGTAGCAGGAGGGCAGGCCATGAGGGAAGCGGCAGTAGTCGAAACTGGAATGCATCGGGTGGGGAGACCTCATCCCAGTTCTTTAACAGCAAGCCGGAGAAAACGCCCCAAGGCATCAGCACCACTGAGAGTGGAGACCGACAATGGCCGGTTATCACCATAGCGCCAGTAGGCAGGGGGAGGAAAGGCAACAGCAGCAGAAAAAACGCAAAGCAACTATGCCAGATGCCCGGCTGGGAAGGTGACGACCAGGGCGGTGTGCCAGCGCCAATCTCCCCTCAGCCGACGATGCAGCTCCACCGGTCATCGGCCATGCCTCTCTGGCTCTGCAGGTCAGGGAAATGCCTCAGATCCAGAAGTCAGAATCCAGAATCCAAAGAGCTCAAACCAGATGGCAGCAGTCCGTGTACGATCCTGGTGAGTAAAGAGGGTTCAGGGGGTGAAGATTAGGGGATTTTCGCCCAAAAAGGCAACCTCTGGCCAGGAGCTCCTGGACTGAGCCCCTCACCTGTCTACCACCTTGAATGCTTTTGACTGCTCTTGAATGCTGAACAACCACATTTCACAGCCGTGTTGGAACTATCAGTAGTTCCTCACAAAAAACTGCACCTCTCCCCTAAGCTTCTCACTCAGAACCATGGAGAGATTAGACATCCCGATCCCAGTCATCTCAACCTTGCGATCTGGCACCTGAACTCTTAGAGTGTGGCTACCTCATTCTTCAGCCAGACTGTATGAAAATCATTAAAGTCAATCAATCAATCAATCAAAACACTTAACCTACTAGTTACTAGAGTTAACTAGTAGGTCGAGGAATCTCAATATTATCCTAATAGAGAATGCAGATAGAAAAATCAAAAAATTACTCATGGAAATATAAACTATAGAAGACGAGATTAAGGCACTTAATTCTCCAGAAGCTACAATGAAAAACTATGCAGTTTTGGATGAAATATTGGCTGAATTACAGACAGATATTAAGAGAAGGAAAGCTAAAAAATTAAAAAGAGATGAGAATGACTATCGTACAGGCCGTATATTTACGTTTGAACGTCGATTCGATCATTTAATGAATAAAACTCCACACCCCAAGAAGAAGGGTGAGACCTCGAGCACTAGTGACCCCTATTCCTCCTCAAGTAATATTTCCACGAGTGAAAATGAAGATTTAGTTGATACCACAGGTGCAACAGCAGGAGGCAATAATAATTTTTTTTTAGTACGTCGGATAAGGTTTGGAAACGGACGAGACCCAGGGAACGTAAGACCAGGAGAGGAACCAGAGGCAAAGGGAGAAACAAGAATAAGACAAGGCATGAGGACTCTGTCATGGAAGAATCAGTAGAGAATGTATCTGACACCAATGCAATTGAGATTGTTAATCTTTCTTCACTTACTTTGACAGTGGATATGGTTTCTTTGCTCAAAAAAGGTTTGAGTTTTTGTCCAGCTAATAAAATTGATTGGAACCTAGCAAAAATTGATCTGTATAAATTTGCAAGGATGTTGAAAATAAAAAAGCACTTTACAAACCATCCTAAATTACCAAGTACTGTGAATAAACCTGACCTTAGCAACCTCTCAATTCAAGAGGTACAAGACACTAAACTGTTATTGTCACTTACAGAGAGTGAGGAAGACCCATTAACTATGTCACAATTACTTATAGATCTAGAGATTAATCCGATCACTATAGAGAGTGGTTTAAAAAATAAATCACGTTGGACCCCACAGTTATCCTCGGGCAATGTAATTGATGCCTTCTTTAAGGCAGTCAACCTAGATATTGATAGGTTTATTAATAAAGACATCAGACATAATAATAGGTATCCCAAATGTAACAACTTGACAACCCAAGAACGCATAGCGTTGAAGACTTTAACACCAGACCCCAATATAGTTATCAAAATGGCAGATAAAGGAGGGAACATAGTTATTCAGAATACTTTGGATTATGAAAATGAAGTCTTCGCACAACTGAACAACAGTCAATATTATGAGAAGGTGACCTCTAATCCGCTAGTTTCTGTAATACCTTTGATTAATGAGAAATTGAAAACTTGGTATGACAAATCCTTGCTGGACTTTGATGAATATATGTATTTGAAAATTACATCACCTCGCTCTCCCTGTCTGTACTGCTTACCTAAAATTCATAAAAACAGAGACCGACCTCCTGGGAGACCAATTATCTCAGGTATTAATGGACCAACTGAAAGAATATCACATTATATAGAGATATACTTAAGACCATTTGTCCATAATTTACCTTCACATATCAAAGATATGAGACATGTACTTAATCTCATGAATGATATAACATGGTATAATGATCTCGTTCTAGTGACATTAGACGTTGTCTCCCTGTATAGTAACATTGATCATGATTTGGGGATAGCAGCTTGTAAGGGTGGGTCAGGAACGGGCTGTACACGGTGTTTGGGTAAAGCGGGTTTTATTTTTACATACAACTTCTTTTTACGAAAAGTTAGTCTCTCTTTAGCAAACTCTGCAGAATCCGTGGTGTCGGCTGGGGTGAATTCTCTCTTCTAGGCTGTCTTGGTCTGGACGGCGCTTCTCCCACCGGGCCTCTCTCGCAGTGTGTACCGGGAGACAAATAAACCAAAGAAAAGGACCAATTACTTTCTCGTCCTCTACGTTTTCAACTCCAGGGGTATCAGGGAGTGAGGGACATCTTCTAGTGCTCAGGCTTTACCGCTTTCTAGTGCTTTGACGTGAGGAAAGGTAACTTTACAGGGTAAGGGGTGTGCAGGGAAACTAGGAGGTAGAGGGTCTTTTAACTGCGGGTAGATAACCCCGCCGTCCCACCCAGCTCGAGAACCTGTCCCGTACCTGTCGTAGCCACACTCCTCCCTCGGGAGTGTGGCACGGCGCAGCGCGGTCTCGTTGGCCTCCTGGCTCGTCTTCTTCGGCAAGCAGCGCTTCGCCTTCCCCAGCTTCGTCTACTTCTCGTCCTGGCTTGGCGTTCTCCTCTTCTCCTTCCCGGCGTTCTTCCTCCGCGTCTTCTTCTCCTCGGCACACTCCAAGTTCGGTGACGTCACACGCCGACTTCCAAAGTTCCGGGTCTTTATCCAATGCGAGGAAGGATACGTCACGGTGGGCTGTCCTTGCATCCAGGTCGGACTGCCAGTTAAAGGGGCCTGCTTGCAATTCATCTGAGGGTATTCGCCACGAACAGGGCTCGTCCTGTGAGGAAGGATTAAGTAACTCTTCAGCATTGAAAGACCACCAGTCCATTTCCTTGTCGCTGCCCTGATTACCAGTCACCTGGTTACACAGCTAAAGAAACTTTTCTGAGAAAAGGACCAGCTGAACAATATGATCACACTATGATGTTACTTGAAATGACAAGATTGGTCCTTGAGAATAACTACTTTATTTTTAGGGATAAGTGGTACAGACAGAGACATGGAAATCCGATGGGTTCCAGGTTCGCTCCGTCTTTTGCCAACCTATTTATGGGCTGGTTTGAGGCGGAGTGGATTTGGGGCCCTAAAGGCAGCAAATGGATCGACCACCTGTACTACTGGGGTCGATTACAAGAATGTTTTGACCATCTTAATAATAATCAAGTATACATGACATTTAAAACTGAATACAGTTTTGAGAAGTTTACTTTCCTTGATGTAGAACTATTCATCAATAATGATAGATTATGCAGCAGGATGTTTCGTAAAACTACTAGTTGCAATGCAATACTATCAGCGGAAAGTTGTCACCCATCATGTCAGATTAATTCCATTCCATATGGAGAAATGTTAAGAGCACGTAGAAACTGCTCAGATGATGTGGACTTTGAGAGTAACTTGGCTGATATGAACAAAAGGTTTAAAGCTCGAGGCTACTTGGAAAAGGTCATAGATAGAGCCTCAAAAAGAGCCAGAAATGTGGCACTATTAGATACTCTGAAATCCAAACCGAGTCCCAGTAAGCCTAAAGATGACAAGGAATTGGTGAGATTGGTAACTAATTATGGAGAAGGAAGTTACCAGTTATATGGGATTTTGAAGAAATATTGGCATTTGTTATTAAGTGATCCAGATATCAAGGGGATGTTGAATGACAGACCCAATATTACATATAGGAAGGGTAAGGCACTATCCAGTAAACTTTGCCCTAGCTATCAGTGTACCAGATAAATCCTCTTGGCTAGGACGCCAACCGCAAGGTTTCTTCCATTGCGGTAATTGTAGTTCGTGCAGATGGGCCATTAAAAGGATTAAGGAATTTAACCACAACCAAATGGGGCTCTTTAAAATCAACTCTTTCATTACCTGTGAGACTACGTATGTAGTCTATGTGATTGTATGTTCTTGTACTAAAATCTGTGTCGGTAGCACTACTAGGAGACTACGTGATAGGATGATAGAACACTTCAGAGCACTTAAAAATGGATATACAAGATACACCATAGCAGCACATTTTATTCAAACTCAAAATGAAAGGATGAAACATCAGTTCCATTACCATGGTATTGACGCAGTAAATGTAGACAAGAGGGGAGGGGATAGAACCCTCCAGTTAAGACACAGAGAATGTATGTGGATCATGAAGCTTAGGGCCGTAGAAGAGGGTCTCAATTTAGATTCAGAATTACAATATTTCTTGGGTCACTGATTATGAAATATTACACTACGAAGTTACTGTACTTATATAAGAATCATTTTTGATGTATACTCCTTGGGCCCATATTATAAGAAGTTTGTATATAACTAGTGAAGATCTACTATCACCTTGTTAATGGTATATCCTAAGAGTGACAATTTTGTATTTCTGATTTTTATCTGTAAATTGTTGCTGATGAATTTATATATGCTTGAAATGTAAACTTTGTTCATGCAACTATAGGGGATATAATTTGTTATAGATTTGAGGAATTTCTTTCTCACTTTGTCACTATTTCCTCTATTATCTGGTCATTGGATATTTGGGTGCTTGACTCGACTAATATGCCTTACACTTTTGGTATATTTTCATAATTAGTCCTTTACTTCCTAGACTTGACTCTACCTAACTTTACTCCGTGCCATATTACTTTATTGATAATATAAATCCCTCCCTGTCCATTAGACCCACCAGTAGCACAGAGCATAGGAGGACGCTCAACGTATACGTTGATAAAGGTTCAAAACTGTTATACGATGATCCTGTTTTAAGATCTGAATTTTTCTAATTCTTTTATTTCAATGATAAAGCAATAGGAAGAATTAATAATATTTTGATTTTATTTATAACTAAATTCCCCGTGAAAAGAGAAGGGAATATAGGATAATATATGTAAATACAACGTCGAGAAAATCGGACCGTTACCTATTGAGAGGTCGTATTTAGGGCTGGTGCCTTAGAGAAGATTAATTTGTATAAAACAGGTGTTTTTGATATACACAACCTGACAATTGGAGTTTATTTGAGATTCTAGACACACTCAAGGATAATTGCACATTACAATATGGCGCTCATGTATGCTGCGGTATAAATTGACATACAAACATGGGGACCGCGCTGCACGCCCGATTCCGAAACGGAGGATACTCTACGTTGCTCTGGTGAGTTAAGATCGTCAGTGGACGGTTTACCTGTAGTTTATAAACTACGAGTTACTAGATAAGTTTAACACATGTTATTGATATTTGTCGTGATCAGGATAGTCACGACAATTAAACTGATATTGTAATTTTGATTTCGAATGATAATGAACGTATTTAAATAAGCTCTATTTTTGTTAATTTTCTTACCTCCCATCATTTCTTCTTTATTACGATCTCCCGGTATCACCGAACAGGTCCTCTTCAGATGTGGAAATAGTGGGTGAGTACCCGTTGTGGGTTTATATATACAGGTGATATCATTCACTTTATGGGAGTTAGCTGATTATATTTATCTTCATTATTCCCAGGCCAGTTATGACAAAGATCTAGCCTGAGGTAAGACTGTTTGTTATATATTAGGTATAGATATGGAACACTGGATAGCTAATACTTAGTCCGAACCTTATAAAATATTGCTCTCTCTCACTCAGACCGTGTTAACTTTACTGAAATATTTCATTATCCACACTATCGTGAGATATATCAGAATAACAGAAAGAGACGACCTGGTAAGGTTGATTTATAGGGAGAGCTTAAATAAGCGTTTATATGTTTGTTGTTAGATTATTACTGACATACCGAATTTTCTGCTGCAGGTTATTATTACCATACGTGCAGCTAGGAGTTGACTTTAATTCGTATCACCTTGGGGAATTGACTAATGAGGAGATGAATATATATTATTGATGAGTGAAGATGGTCATTATATTATCGGACTATATGTGGCGTGATTAATAAAGTGGGGTATTGTAGTTGAACTAGAATGACTACTGATCACCTTTATTTTACTATTTAAAGGACAGGATGACCGTACTATTAGTCTAAAGGATGAGAAGAATCTTCTGTGACGCTATTTCATTTACATTTTGAGGTGATTACAATCACATTTTAACTAGATCTTGGGCAATATGGTGTGCACAAGGGTGGCCCTATGACCTTGGTGGCGTAATACACTTTCTTTTATATTCCTCTCAAAACACTGGTACTTACTAGGTGTATTTTTACTATTCCTATTTACCTTTGGTTAGTACACTAATAACAATAGTATACTGATGTATATTTATTTGATGTTTATAATGCAGCCCTGATTAAGTCATTGACCGTTATATCGGGCCAGACGAAACACGTGTTGGCTGTTAATTGACTGTATTGGAATTTGACACACCAATCAACAAAAGCTAAAAAGAATAAAGAAGAATACTACAATCAAACATACAGTTGCGGACATTAACTTTGCATTTTGATTTTGGACACATTGAATTTTCTGACCAGGATTGGAGGAATGATTACTGTCCATTTTTGACTAGTCACTTATGGTCATAACAAGATTATTATAAATTTGTTTGTTATTATAATTTTGTGATTTGAGATTCTATTGTCAGTTGAACCTATACTTGGTCTACTTTAACTTAGATTTTTGGAGCGCAGGTGAGATCCCCCATTGTATAGCAGCATTTGTCTTGTGTTTTGAGTGCCCGCTGTCAAAGCTTTTATGGAAGAACTCAAAGGAATCATTCCTCCTAGACTCCCACCTTCCCCAGGGCGGAATCTTAATATAGTTCTTACAAGACTAATGGGTCTACCATTTGAACCGTTACACAAATGTAACCTACAATTTATCACCTTGAAAGTAGCCTTCCTTCTAGCCATCACATCTCTTAGAAGAGTTGGTGAGCTTCAGGCAGTAACCATACAAGAACCATTTTTGCAAATACACCAAAACAAAGTGGTACTTAGGACTAATCCCAACTTTTTACCCAAAGTAGTCTCCGCCTTCCATATCAACCAGTCTGTTGAGTTACCCGTGTCCTTACCTCAACCAGACTCCATGGCAGAGTGTGCTCTTCACACACTAGATGTCAAAAGAGCCATACTATTTATATTGAGAGAACTAAACCCTTTAGGAAAATAAAACAACTTTTTGTATTGCTTTTGAATGACCGCATAAAGGCAGTCCCATATCAAAAGCAAGTATTGCACGGGGGCGTGTCTAGCCACCTAAGATAGCGGTCGTGAACTGGTAGAGCTCCGGACCTGTGGGGGGCTTTAGTCATCCTGTACCGTTGTCCCTGACCGTTCCTCGACTGGGGACATCATTATTGAGGCACCGGAGTCCCCAGCCTCGCGGAGTGCCTTGAATGTGCCCCAAGACCGTGAAAAAACAGAGACCTGACCTGGGGCCTACCCGCCACTGACACGGGCGAAGGCCGGGACCTGCGGTAAGGAGCGGGCCCGCGCGCGGCGCAGACAACCCTGTGCGCTGCTGCAGAGAGCCCAAATTGAGTCAGGGGGCACCGGGACTCCATCACCCTCCGGTGGCTCCATGTAACTGAAGAGATCTGCGCTGCAGAGGAACGTGCACGCCACGCGGCGGACCCCTGTGAGCTGACTGTGGGCCACCACACGGTCTAGTGGCAGTGGTGCCCCGGGGGCTCCCGGCAGGAGAGTGGAGCCGACGCGCCTGGAGAATCCATCGTTGAATGGTGCATTGAGTGTTGCGCCACTTTTTCTCCCGCTGGACAGTATGCCTTGCTCACTGTGTCTGGCTGTCTGCTGGGATGCACTGCGTGGTTTTTCCCCTGAGACTCGAGGCCCGGTGGGGCCAGGACAATGCAAATGCCTGTGGAGTGCCCCGGGAATATAATAACGTACATAGGATGGTTCTGCATTGTAAATGCAGTGGACTTCCTCCCCCTCCACAGTGAAGGGTATTACCTAGCCTGATGTATTAGAATTAATGACGTTAACCCTTGCAGCATTGCGACAGAATAGTGGTTGTCTTCCTGAGTGGCGCATACCCCACTGATATTGAGCGACAGAGGAGGCTGAGAGGAGGCTGAGAGGGACTCCACTGTGTGTGTGTTGCATAGTTCGGTGCACACGCAGGAAAGGACACGACCGGTCGCAATCAATCGGTGCTTTCGCCCACTAGGAGTCACTACGCCACTAACTGTCGATACTGGGCCTTAGGACCTACATCGGCCTTCCTGTTGCCGTGTCCTGCTACCAGTCCACCCTGTTGAACACATATGTGAGGATGGAAGTCATGTGCTTTGGCTCCAGTCAGCTCAGCCACTTCAATTCATCATCACAGGGCACAGACCGGTTCCCTAAATTGGCTCTCGTCAACTTCAGAACTCACACCAGAGCAAAGGCGGAGCCGGCCCATCACGAGAACAACAACGTCGTGACCAGGAAGGGGCCCTGGCTGTGGCCGGTGCTTTCCGAGAGGACTCAAAAAAATATCTACGGACTCGGAGGACATTACCCTGAATTCAGACTATGAACACAGCAGAACTCTCTTCCCCACAATTACGCCCCGGGCAGCAGACGACATTATTGATAACTAAAAACTAAAGGCGAATCTGCAATGACTATGGAAATATTATTTGGTACTCGCACTCCCGGACAGCACAGCCTCCTAATCTTTGAGCCCATCATATCCTTTTTTTTATTTTTGTAAATGTGAACATACTGTCATAGCCTGAGTATTAACATGGACATTGCGAATTGTTTGTTGCAGTGATACATATTGATCACCTCTGTCGATATATGAATAAGGCTCTGTTTGTGCGGGGACTCCGGCTATCTCGTTCCAATGTGTCTTTGACATATCTAATTGTAACACCCCCCCCCCCACGCAGGGTTCCGTAGAGCCGCCAAGTTGTGGATCTTTCTACGACTAAGGGCGGCAGCCTCCCTGCTAGCGTATGCACCGTTATCTGTTATGTAATTCTTGAGCGTTACTGTTGGGCCCAGCGTAGTTCGGGCGCTGAGCCAGGTTTTGTTACTGTTTTGGGGAAAGGGGACTCCTGGTCGAGATCGGTCTACTGGATCCATGTAAGCTGGAGCTCCACAATTCACACGGGGACATGCCCAGAACAGTTAATACTCTAGGGTCTTACAACCTAGAGTCTCGAGCTAGGAGAGGAGCGAAGCTTTCCAAATCGTGTTTGAAGCTGTGAGAGTCTGTCTCTTGCTGGAATCTGTTATCTCCCTTCCTGCAGTATAACAACTCCCTATGGGCGCAGTGAAGACCTTTGGCCAAATTCAGGAGCGCACACTCCTTCCCCCTACCCGCTGCCGTGTTCCTGGTGGGCCTAATCCGTCTTGCAGCTTTACCTCCACATACCCAGGATTCGGGCTTGTCGTGAAGCACCCGGCCTCTGAAGCTGACCCTGTATGCTGGTCGTCTGAGCCCCGCACGGGGGAGAAGTAAGGAGCGCAGCCACATCCCCCAGTCCCGCTACCGTGATCCTGTGATGCCGGGAACAGAGGGTCCGATTCGCCCCTTCTGTCCTGCCCCAAGGAGGAAAATCACAGCCCCCGCCCGGGTTGGAGCACTGAAACTGAAGCGCTGCACACGTCTTTAGGCGCTAGGGTCGATCCACTTTGTGATACTGCCACACAGCTCTTCAGAGCACACTGCGGATGCGAAGCACTGGAGGGAGAATGACACCGTAGGAGCAGAATTCGTCCTAGATCGCAGTAAACAGAGCTGATCCAGAATGGGACCTCCGTTGGAGCTTTGCTGCCCCTTCAACTGTAGGGGAAGTACTCAGCTGGCGAGGGACATCACGGACACACAGAGGGATCAAAGGGTCTTTGGAGCAAGGTGAGCCTTTCCCCCCTTAACCAGACTCTTCACACCGAGCCACACAGAACTTGCAGCCCCAGATGAAGCTGCAGCATAACTCTGCATTGGGGCAAGACACATTTCATTTAAATATTGGAGTCATCTTCAAGCACACAGGAAGTAGAGCGCTCCATTTCTCACCACTTTATATTTATTTTTATTATCTATTGGCAGCATCGGCTGTGTGTTACCAAAACTACAAAATGGCGGCCCACATGATTACCTTTACTGTGGGGTCCACCTCCAACTTGCGCTTGCTCTAGGGAAAGTAAAACTTCGAGCCCAGTTGAAAGCTAACAAAAATAACTGAAAAAGGACCAAAAAACCCCAATAAGAGACACAGAAATTGAAATAAGAATTGTTCTACACAGCCCGATTAATGGAAATAGACACAGGACTACTCTGATGGATATAATGTCCATTCCAAGGAGGTGGCCATCTTGGACTGTCTCCATCTCTATCTATACAGATAGTCTGGCTCTAATGCTGCCAAGTTGGAATCTGGCGGTCTAAAAAGGGCCGAAAATCAAAAGGCAGGTGTCCTTGAGCGAACAGCTGCTACCTGGGCCCTAACTACTGCAGATGCTGGAAACATCTGCGTATTCGAAAGCTACAGATGTTCACACTGGCAATGAGTTGAACTTGAAGATCGATCACTATCCCTGCCTCAATGCGCTCTTCCCTTATCCTCACACTCTCTCCTTCCCTACCCCCCCACTACTTTCTCTCCTCCTCTAATGTATTGCTAACTGTTTGATTTAATGTTTACTTGTTGTTCTTTTTCTGGTATATTGTTGAACCACATTGTTGCGCTTCCTTTCGTCTCCCCTATCGTCTCCTCCCGCATCCTCCCTCTATTTAGGTCTCTCCCTCCCTCCTCTCTCAATGTATTGAGACCGAACTATTTTGTCTGATGCCCGATGGAGCTACCTCGTTTAGCTATAAGGGAGATGGGCCGTGGATTCCCTCCTTGGTCGTCACCTTCCCAGTCGGTCTTTAGACAGACTTCTTTTCATCTCTACGGTTGTCTCTTCATTTATCCTTTCCCTCCTCCCCTATCCCCCACTACTCTCTCTCTCTTTTCTCTCCTCCCCTAATGTATTGCTGATTGTTTGATATATTGTTTACTTGTTGATCTTTTTCTGGTATATTGTTGAACCACATGGTTGCATTTCCTTTCGTCTCTCCTGTCGTCTCCTACCGCATCCTCCCTCATTTTATGTCTTTCCTTCACTCCTCTCTCAATGTATTGAGACTGAACTATTTTCTCCGATGCCCGATTGAGCAACTTGGTTTAGCTATAGGGGAGATGGGCCGTGGACTTGCTCCTTGGTCGTCACCTACCCAGTCGGTCATTAGGCAGACTTCTTTTCGTCTCCCCTTATTGTCTCTTCCCTATCTCCTATCCCCTCTCCCCATAATATCTCCCCATGCCTGCTACTCAGCCTATCCCCCTGTCCTTTGTGCCCTTTGACTAGGCACTCATCCTCCCCTTGTTGGGGAAAGATCCAATATTTATACTCTGGAGTCTCAGCGAACCCGCTGAGTGAGTCCACTGCGCCAAGGGAGCCACTCACACTTGAGGTATGGTATGGCACCCCTTGCCAAAGCACTCCCTCTCCCTTTTTTGGGGAAGGATCCAGTGTGTAGGCCTTGGAGTCTCAGAGACCCCTCTGAGAGAGTCCACTGCCTAAAGGGAGCCTCTGGCAACAGAGATAGGGAAGTGATACCACTTCCCCTGGGATCACAGCTTACTGGACTTTGGACGTTGCCTTGACTCGTCTACCGGTTTGTGTCCCCGTCACCCTTCCTCTCCTCTTCCCATGCTGTCTCTCACCCTCCCCTCCTCCTTACCGCCTTCATTATCTGTCTACTTCCCCTGCTCCAACCCCCCCTCCCCTGAATCTCTTACCTTGCCTGCTGTACCCCTTACTTATTTGTGCTTATTGTTTATCTTGACCCTACATTTAACTATGTTGTCATGCTCTAAGAACTGTGTAACCTTTGTAACGATGTAACCTGTAACTATGATCTGATGCTCATGCAAAGCGGTCTGATACCTCAGGGTCTAGCCAGCGCTATATAAAACTTTTTAAAATTAAAAAAAAAAAAACATGGGTTGGGGCGATTCAGAAACGTCATTGCATACATGCATATCTCCTTAGGTGTAAGGCAAATGTAGCTTTTCTGCAGGAATCCCATTTGACTGAGTCTAAAACACAAACACACAAAAAATGGAGGGGACAGATTTACCCTACTAACTATTCTGCATTTGCAATGGGAACGACCATTTGGATACCTCACAGGGTTCCATTTCTTGAACTGGAGCGCCGAGTTGATGACCAAGGGAGATGCATACTATTGAAGGGTGCACTAGATGGTTCCCCAGTAGTCCTCGGCAGCGTTTGTGCCCTTACCTCTGACCAGGACCGCTTCCTACATCGACTGGGAGCGGCATTGATAGACTGGGATGGTATGCCCTGGGTGCTGGGAGGAGATTGGAACGCTGTATTGGACACTACTCTAGACAGATCACATCCTCCCATTCATGGCACGAGCGCTAGCAAACTGGCCGAACTGTTCACCACTTGGGCTGACGGATGGGTACTCTGACGCATGGCGATGCCTACACCCTACTCATAAAGAATACTCCTTTTATTCTCCAGTACATAGTCTCCACTTCAGAATCAATAGATTCCTCTGCTCTAGATCAAGTATCCCTCAGGTTCCAGTCCACATACCTAGCAAAAACCTTCTCAGATCATAACCCACTAGGGCTCACACTTAACTGGGTTAATGTGCCCACCACAGTGCCCACCTTGAAGTTGCACCCGCAATTACTAGAAGATGCCCCATTTCGTACAATCCTGTCCACTACTATAACTAACTATCTAGCTGAAAATTGGAACACAGCCTCCTCTAACCTAATCGAGTGGGACGCCCTGAAAGTGGTGATAAGGGGGGCATTGATAGGACAGTTGGTGGTGGCGCGACAGGAGACACACCTGCGTTTACTGAGTCGAACAACAAATGGACACTCTTGAACAAGTGGCAGTGACAGACCCTGGGTAAAAAGAAGCATTGCAGTCTGCCCATATAGAGCTCCCTGAAACCCTAGAGACACTGCGAACAATAGACCATAGAGCATTCCTACAATGCATTCACTCAGAAGCGGACAGGTCCGGTACATTGCTGGCTCGCATAGTTAGGGATAGACCCGATCCGCCAATAACTAGAATCCGTACACCTGCGGGACATATAGCCCATACCCAACGTGAAATAAACGCAGCCTTTTATGATCACCATAATGCGCTTTACGCACCACCTCCTCCTGTGGAGGGCTCCTCTATAGCAGAGTTTCTACAGGATCTCCCCATTCCGGTAATCCCCAAAGATGTAC
Source organism: Lissotriton vulgaris (assembly GCF_964263255.1). NCBI lineage: Eukaryota > Metazoa > Chordata > Amphibia > Caudata > Salamandridae > Lissotriton > Lissotriton vulgaris. The sequence goes on from NC_141694.1 coordinate 363,079,454, forward strand.
AAAAGGACCTAGATGGCCCCATAACCCAGCAGGAAATCTGAACGGCGATTAAGGGTCTGAACCGTAACGAGGCACCGGGGATGGATGGTCTACCAGTTGAATTCTACCATACATACTTAGAGACCTTAGTACCCACATTAGAGTCAGTATACCAAGTTGCCTTTGAGATGGGTCGTTTACCACATTCCACCATGCAAGCATTGGTCACATCGATACCCAAACCAGGACGCGATGGCTTAGAACTGTCTAATTATAGACCTCTTTCCTTATTAGCGACTGAATATAAGATTTTAAGTAAGGCCCTTGCAAATCGTATACAGCCCTATCTTAATACACTCATACACAGTGACCAATGCGGTTTCTTGCCGAACCGTAGCACATCCCTTAATATCAGATGGTTACACTAAGTCATGAAGGCCACTCCACAGGTTTACCAGTCTGCGGGATGCATAGCACTAGACCTTAGACAGGCCTTTGATTCCCTCTCCTGGGACTTTGTTTGCGGCTCTACAACGCTTTGTATTCCCGGACACATACCTCAAATGGGTACGCTTATTATACACATCCACCACAGCCAGAGTACGTACAGGCTGTTACATCTCAGACCAATATAAGATCCATAGGGGAACAAGACCGGGATGCCCGCAATCCCCCCTGCTGTTTGTTCTCACACTGGAGCTCCTAGCTATAGCCCTTCGAAGATCAGCGGACCGGCTGGGCATCCCTATTGATGGTGCGAACCATCTAATTTCCATTTACGCAGACGACATTCTCTTGTATCTGTGGGACCTGACAGCTGACAATGCCCCTATTCCCGAGGTGTTTGCGAATTTTGAACGTCTCTCGGGTTTAGCTATAAACCCTGGAATATCTACTGCCTATTTCTTCCAGGAAACACTAAACCCACATAACCTGCAGTTTGGGGACTTCAGCCTACCGGTAGCCTCCACTACCTTCAAATATTTAGGCATTCAGGTCTACAGAACGCAGACGGATCAAATTGAAAGCAACTTAGTGCAGGCTATTATGGCCCTTCGTGCTAGTGTGGTTTTTTGGTCCTCTCTGCCGCTATCGGTAATGGGGCGGATCGCCATCTCGAAAATGGTGATGCTCCCACACCTACTATACTATTTTGTGAACTTGCCCGTTGTTATTCCACAGTCCATTTTCAACACACTGAATACTATATTGGTGAACCTTATTTGGGACGCAGGCCGCAGGCGACTGAGCCTGCGGAAGCTCCAACTGGAGACCCCGAGTGGCGGCCTAGGAGTTCATGACTTCAGGGCCTACTATTCCGCCAGTCAGCTCCAGTGGTTATTGTACTGGACTGCTGGGAGGAATTTACAGGAAATTGGGTACACACCTCGAGAGATACACCGGGGCGTGCTGTTCTCGCTACTATTGACTAAAGCCAAGATTCCCCTAGATAGCCCCCCATACTGAAGACTGCACTAATATACTGGAGGAAGGCATTATTATATACCTCCTTGGCGACCCCTTACGCCATGAACATACCCCTCTTATGCATTTCCACATCACAAGGCAGACTCACAAGGGCCAGGATGCAAGACTGGATAGACGAGGGGTGGAGGACATTGGAGAGTTCTTCGGGGATGGTACCATGCTTGATCATGACTTCTTCCTTCAGGCTACAAGCGCCTCCCCATGCCTCTACTTACTATACGCCGCAGTGTCTCATTACATTAGGAACACTTGGGTCCCACAGCGTAGTGAAACCCTCACAACATGGCCTGGTACACCTCTTATACTACATGGGAAATGGGGGGGCACTTGGCTCGTTGGTTATATACCAGTATCCGGACACATGTAGCAATTACACTCACGTCCCTTAGAGTGCCCTGGTCTGAGGATTCTAATATTGAAATCACTGAAAAGGCCTGGAAATGCATACTAGAACACCCCAAATAAGTTTCACGTAACGCAAAACTAATGTTTATCCAGACGATGGTCCTTCATAGATCGTACCTCACCCCAAAGAGGATTCATCAAATGTTCCCAGACTCCTCACACTGCTGCCCCCGCTGTAAAGAAGATGAGGCGGACTTCTTTCATATGCTATGGTCCTGCCCCTGCCTTCGAGACTACTGGGTGGGAATCCGTCCCTCTCTGAGTGAAGTCACGCAAATCCCGGTCTCGGATGACGCTCTGAACTGTCTCATGGGTCTCCGTAGACGCACTAAGGTACAGAAAGTACGATTGAGGTTTTTAGTCTTGGCCCTCATTCTAGCTGTAAGAGCCCTCACCATGAGGTGGAAGTCCCCCAGATGTCCCGTAGTATCAACTTGGCAAGCCGACATTCTTCAGTGGGGGAAGGTGAAGCTCTTCGCAGGGAAGAAGAGAGGGGACTGAGAAAGCAATCTATCTCGATGGACTGGGAGATTATGCTGATGGCACTGGAATCACTTGACCTATTACTTCCACAGGGTACCTTAACCCCATAACATATAAAGTCGCTCTCTAACCCTTTGTCTTCGGGTTCCGAGACCCTGGCACTTGCCATATAACCCAAGGGCACTAAAGTCCTCCCAGGGTCCTGCCTATAACGTACTACTTTAATTATGGCGACAGCCAAATTCAGACAGACCAGGAGTCTGGATTAGGTGGGTTAGGGAGGGAAGGAATACTGTTGAACAAGTTTCGATTGATAATCTGAAATGTAAAGGCTTTATGTTGACCGGAATTGTGAAACAATTGACAGTTATTTTACTCGGTCAGTTTTGTGCAGATTACTTTAACCAAAGTGCAGAGAATAGAGAGACGGGCGTTTTCAATAAAAGGTATTATTTATTGAACAGTCTTTCTTCTCATGCAAGAGAAATGAATTGCCACAATCGCAATACTAGTCATTATAAAAAGTGCGTACAGTAAAATGAGGATTGCGAAATAATACTGTAAAAGCATTGATATGGTTTCTTAGCCATACAATAGTTAAAATGAATAAAATATATACATTCATATATACATTCAGCTAACGTACTCAACTGGTGCTTTTAACTACGCCTACCCCAGTGTACCGGACCTAAGCCTAATACGTGGGAGGGAGTAAGTAAGTAGCAGTTTTAGTTAAGTTGGTTTTAACAAGGTTTGCTTCAAGAATTCTCTCTAAGGGTTTAGTCAACACCATACCTCTGGAACAGAATGTTGGAGGTCTTGTATCTCCTTCCAGGACTCGATATCCCAGTCACTCGCAAGAGTGGGCTGGAAACGCCAGAGCTGGATTTTCTCGGCAGGAGAAAAGACAGCGTCTCTCTCAGCGCGCTGAGGAGGAGGAGGGGCAGCGTCCGTGGGCAGCTTGCATCTGCTGGGCTCTGTAAGGGACAGCTGTTCTGCTCCTGTGTTCACCACACCATCGCTATCATCGATGTTGTTGAGGCAGCGTTTGCTTAAGGCAACGTTGGTAATATTTATACCTGAAAGGTGCCTTGTTTGACGTAAGTTTTTGGACATAAGACGTCAATAAAGATGTCACTAGGAAGTGATCGTCTCTCAGTGCTCATTAGAGTTCTATTACTAATCAAAACATAGCAAGCGGGGCTTTCCCAGGTTGCTGAGTTTTATCTTGTTGAAGAACTCTGAGTGTAATCTAGGAATCTTAGATAGTGGCTTCTGCTTTGTCATTTGCTCTAATGAGCTGCAGAGGAAGAGATTCTGAAATGTGGCTCTGATCGTGTTAGGCCAGGGACGAGTTTCTGAAGTATCACTCTTGATCGTTTATGCCATTATAGGGGTATAAAGGGATTATAGCCGTATAGGGGCATAAGGTCACAGTATTGATCGGGGTCCTAGATTAGAATGCGACACCCACTCCACGAATTTATGTCCATCAAATTACTAAAATCTATAGCAAAAAGATGCATGTGTAACATTACCCACCCCAAAATACATATTTGCATTTGAAATGGCGTATTTTGAAATACATGGAAATATTGGTACCGTACGTCTTTTAAGCATAGAAATCATTCAAAATTATAGCATATGTAATCAGTGAACGATTTTGCTAAAAAATTGCACATGAAATATCTCTTTATACAGAAAAGAAGGGCGAGATAATTTCATCACATATAAATGCATTTGCTGTAACATGTGCTAGAGGCTGATGTAACGTTATTATGTCTCTAGATTTACCTAAAAATAGAAGTTTCTGTTCTTTATGAATAGGTCTACTTTAAGCAAAGAATTTCGTGCCATAAAAAGGTAAATATTTTGAAAAAGTGTTCAATTAAAAAAAAAAATTTTTTTTTGGTGAACTGGGGAATAGAGTTCCAACATTTTTTCAGTAGTTTTTGTTGATCAAGACTGAAGGCCGAATTCAGAGTTCATGGGAACGCTGTGTGTCTGAATGCTTTTCTAAAATTATTGTTTCTGTTCGGGGCAGAACATCATATCAGACAGGCTCTCAAAGAATTGGTCTACAAAATCAGGTGACAGTTCGACCAAGTTCGATAGTGCTGTAACTTGCCAGGTGTGAGAATGATTGCTATCATCAAAGTCTGGATCAGCAATGCTCACAGAAGGTCGTACCTGGGTGATGTTGCTTTTATTTCTCGCTCCACTGTTACCACCTAGTCGTAGCACAGGAGTCTCAACGAATGCCGTCATCAGGATTGGTAGCCGCTGGGGATAACACACTGCGTGAGCCGTTACAGGACTTAGCAAAGTATCGATATCCATTGGTACTGCTGATGGAAGTGCAAGACAATGTCCAACACGCACTCATCTCCGCATAGCATACATCGAAGCACAGGTAAGATGCAGGTCTGCCATATAGGTCTGAATGAAAGAAACCAGGTCATGTTCAGATCTCTCAGCCTGGCCAATCCAAGGACTCTAGTTATTCGGTCCCGGTAGCGTATTGCTAGGATCGTTTATTCCATTCCTGCCGGAGTCATGTCTGAGTTTTGGCTTACCATATCGGAGCAGGAGGGTCAAAAATAAAATGCCTGCTACAAGTCCCAAAATCAGGTCTATGCCGCCAAAGACTGAATGGACAAAATTGGGAATGATTCCCAGAATTGCTTTGAATGGTGTTAACAGTCCCGTAAAAATGGTCTTAAATACGCCTGGGATGCCTATGGCACTAGACATGTTAAGAATTTGGCTAAGCATTTCTGTGAAATGCACGGGGTAAATTGTTGATAAAAGGTCATGTATCTCCGAAGCCGTCCTTGCAACTTGGAGATCATACGTCTCTTTTGATGACGTGATAGGCACTGTTGTCTGCAAAAGCACAGACTTCATTCTGCTTAAAGTATCAATTCGTATAGAAGAGAAATTCAAATGAGGCCATATGGGAGTCTCTTTGTCTCCAGGGCCGTTTGGAAACAATGCTTGCATACAGCATTTGACCATGGAAGTTACGCTTACGAGATATGCTTTCCCTGGCAAAAGGCCACAACAGCTGTGATCCGTTATTAGAATGTAACTCCCCTTCGAGAGCTGCTTAAAGAAAGGCTCTATCTGCGTTGCAGGTGTGACATGTTGGTGGCATGAAAGGTTGTTAGAATTTCCTTCACAGGCTCCGTGTAAATTAATACCTTGGCACAAAAGTATACCGCTTAGTGAATGTTTGCAGTATTCACCACTAAGAAATACATTTTTGTTGCTGTCACTGTAGCATGTGTGTGTGTGTATGGTAATTTCCATGCTGACTTAATGTACCCTTTACCCAATCGTTCATTTTGGCCAGTAGGTATGTATTCAAGGCAATTTTTAAATCGGAAAGTTGTTATCGGAATTGTGATAATCCTGTGTATTATCCATTCAATGACAGGACTTTCTGACATTGTCAATGGTAATCTCTCACGTTTTTCGATGCTCCGGATTGTATAGTCTGCTGCTTTCTGTGCGAAGCTGATTTGTTTATCAGTAAGGTTAAAGATGGAAAACTATGACGTTGTGTTGATTAAACGCCAAGGCACATAGCCTGAAAGAAGATTTTGCAGCGTCCAGCCTAACTGTACAATAGAACGCAATTGTGACTGGCCATGCTGTAACATTAGCAAGTCTTTGTCTATTATATCTATGGCAGATGATACAATATTGTCCAGCGAATATATTCTGGAGGACAGTCATTAACCCATTGTCCACTACAGAAAGTGATTTTTCCAAATTAATACGATCAATTTCTCTTATTTTTTCAGCTGTTTCAATTTGTGTTATTTTCCAAGCCTCGTTGTAAGCCGCATATATACTGGTCGCTATGAAGCGCTTTTGACGCTGTTTGCGTGGTCCCAGAATGAAATCGCGCAAATCAACACCATTTTTAAGTAAAGATAAGTGTTGCTTAATTTCAGCCAGTGTGGATGATTCTAGCCATTCAAGGCACAGCTTCCATACACTGTATGTTGTTACTATCCCTGGATGTTGTCTCTGGGAGTATCTAGGGTCTGCTCTGGTCATTTTTAACCCCTGTGTTTTATTCAGGAATCTATCTTGACAGTTGTTTGTGTCAGTAGGCCAGATTAACCACTTTTTCCAATCAGGATGTGTTCTGTTTAGATGTAAAATTTTGGATACGTCTATTTCAATATCTGTTGTTGCATTATCAGGTATTGGCTTTGGAATAGACGGTTTGTTAAGGTCTTTGATCTTAGCTAGGCCAAGACAGGTTGTTTGTTGAATTGTGTCATTTAAGAACATTATTTGCTCTGGGATCATGCAGGCTCGAAATAGTGCTTCTAGGCCTTGTACCCGCCACTCTTTTGTACCGCAGATGGTTTTTGTTTCAATGTTATTTCTCCAATAATCAAAACCAAATGTCATCATTTTTTCAAAAAATGCTTCTGAATATATCAATTTAGTATTTGTCAGCATAGTTTTCAACCCTGTTTTATCCAACAGTTTATAATAAAACGTTTCTGCATCACTGGCGTTAAACCCTGAGAAGTACTGAAATTTCTCATAGAATGTTTTAGAACTGCTTTTAGGTGGAGTAGCACAATGTTCCCATTGGTTATACTTTAAAACATTTCTAGGTTGTGCAGATTTATGCAAGTAATGATCACCATAATGTGAGAAGCAGTACATCTGTTCATAACTAGACGAACCTTGTAAATAATCATGATCTGTAAATCTTGCTGACAACACTAAATCAGACATCATATTATTAATACTTCCAAAATCCCAATCATCAGAAAATGTACTTGGTTTTACAAAGTCACTTAAGGAAACCTTGAATTGATGAGGATATTTAAGGATTTCGACCGGACCATATATTTCATAGTCAGTTTTGTCCCATACTACCCCATCGGGTATTGGAATGGCTGTGACATTTACTGTTGACAGTTCTCTCTTCTTCACGTGGGATGATCTATGTGGTTTGAGGACTAAGTTGATGTTCTGACTTGCTGTGTCCCTTGAACTGTATTTTCCCTCAATTAATTTTCCCAAACATAGTACCATGATGAGCCAAAGCAGGAGGAAAAATATACCTAGACCAAACCAGAACTCTAACCATGGAGAAACAAGATAAATTTCCTTGAGTTGATGAAAGCGTTCCGTTGCTTTTTCTTTAAAAGTCTTTTTTGTTTCTGGCGTCACTTTGGGGTCGTTTTGATCTTCAGAAAAGTTATCGAAGTTGATGAAGTAGCCAGAGGCAGTTCTGTCAATTGCTGGGATTGTTCTCTCAATTTGTCTTTCGGTAGCACATTCTGATGCCACATCATTGTAGACTGGTGTTTCATGACGAACTGTTTGAATCTGTGTTTCAAGAGGCACGAGTTCCATGGCATTATTGCATAGTCCCCCTCTGTGCACTGCAGGGTAATCAAATGTGATTAGTCTTTCAGTTTGAACCTCTTGAATAGTGCAAGTTTGGGTATTCTGTTATTTCTCGGGAGTCCACTGGACCTAGTGTTGATTATAGGCCACATGCTTGTGGTTTTACCAGGTTGATTGATACAACTCTGTTCTCCTTTTTACCAGCAAGGGGCGGTAGTACTACTGATCTTGTTCCGTTGATTGCTAAGACAGGTACTGCTTTTCTGTAAGAAGGCCCAAATTCCTTCTTCACCGCTATTTTTTCTCTGACTAGATCCGCAAACTTTGGAATCCAGACAGGCCTTGCTGGGGCTGGTGGTGCCTCGTCGGTGGTAGCTGGCTGTTGCTTTAACTTTATGTTGCTTAAGGATTTTCTTGTTTCATTCAAGTCCTGTAAAACAGCCAAACGGTCTTTGATGTCAAAGTCTGTATTCTTATCTTTTACCACTGATACCTGACTATCTAAGTCTTGAATGTGCATTCTCGTTCCGAACAATAGTTCGTATGGGCTGAAACCTTTTAGAGAATTTCTTGGCAAATTGTTAAGACTTAACTGGACACTTATTAAATGTTTGACCCACCCATCACCCGAACCGAATACCTTCGCTGTTATAGTTTGCTTTATGTCCCGGTTTTTTCTTTCTACCACACTGTTCCCTTCGGGGTGTGACGGACAAGAATACCGCAAGCCAACTCCCATGCTGGCCATGGCCTCCTTATAAGCTCGAGAGCTGAAAGCAGGACCCTGGTCAGAATGGAACATGGCAATTGCGTATGTGCCGATAAAGACTCGCAGATCTTTTATAACCGTTCTAGCGTCAGCCGAGCGCTGGGGCCACATTTTTTAAGTGGATTTTGTCTTAATAATTAATAGGATGCTGGATGGCATGAAGGCAACATTATGCTGTTTCTAATTGGTAGCCGGGCAACAGACTGGACCAGTTCACTACTGCGATCCCTGTCACAATTGGGACAGTTCTTTACATATATTTGATGTTGCACGCTCATTCCTGGCCACCAGTATACTGATTGTAATTCAGTGTGAGATTCCTTGATCTTTTTGTGCCTAGGACCCAATCCCATGTGTGCGTCTGCTATTAAAAATATTCTCCTGTTCATGTTTGGAATCATCCTATCCCCCACTCCAGGGATTCGTGCAAAAGGAACGGAGTTTGCATCAATTACGTATGCATAATTGAGTGGATAGTTCACGGGTAGCGCTGCACAGTCGCCTTTTACGGACGTTTTGACTGCTAGCATGTTTTCCCCGTCTATGTATTTTTCTGAACGCATTTTTGTGGCTACGGAAGCCGGTTTAGTTGCTTCTGCTGTGGCTGTATTAGCCAATGAATTCCCTGCAACGTGAACGCCATCACGTTGATGACTCAGAGTGCATCACATGAGTCTTTTGTAGTTCTTTCTGTAAAAGAGCTACCTGTTTCCAAATCATTTTTTGCTTTATTGTGGCACCTGTGTCATCTTTGTAATCATTTTTAATCCAGCTCTGCAACCTATTATTGTAAGAGTTGACGCAAAAATGCGAATCGCACACGATTAGTGTCGGGAATTCACGTTCTGCATTTTCAAGCGCTATCTTTAAAGATCTGATTTCAGCTCTCTGAGCCGAACAGTTTCTTACTGATTCAGTTTTTGTTATTTTCGGTCTGAATTTACCGCACAACCAGCGACCTTTAACAATCGCACAGGCTGCATCATAGGATACGTTCTCTACGTTGAAATGCTGTACAAATCTATCTGTATAGATTATACAGGCGTACTGTGGGAGAGGCAGAAGTTCGATTGGCAGAGGATATTCTTCTTCATATTTTAAATCATTTAGTTCTTCGAATTGCGGGGCGTAATAGTATTTCACATCTTCCGCTCCAAGAGAATCTACATACTGTATCCATGTTGGATCCAGTGACACTGTAGGCAGGTTTACTGGGCTGAATAGCGCCTCGAAGGCGGATTCCGCTGTGAGGATATTGATCCTTCTGCCATGTGCTAGTTCTCGTTCATTCGCTAATGCAGTTTCTACTGCTTTCACAGTATTTTCTGTTGGACTGAATGTTTTTTCTGCTTGTGTGTACAAGTGAGATTTAATTGAAATTGGTACCTTTTCTCCCTCATTAGAGGTCAGGTACGTGAATCCGCATCTTCCTGGGATTACTCGGATTACAAGATTGCGTGTGTTGTCATGTGTACCTAATTTTGTTTTTGCTAACATGTCTGTTTGCAGTGATCTCAAAATTTCTGTGTGTTTTTGAGTCCAGTTGATTGGTTTAAAATCAAGTTTAATTAGTTCGTAGAGAGGTTTAACCCTCTCTGCGAAATTTAGAATGTAAGTTCTACCGAAATTCAGGAAGCCTAGAATCGATTGTAAGTTCTTCAGCGTTTTCGGTGCTTGGAGTACAGCGCACTTCTCTAAGAAGTGGTCCGCTAGGCTTTTTCCTTCACTTGATAATTCGTATCCTAAAAATAATACTGTCAGATGGGCAATTCGAGACTTTTTAAAGTTGAATTTGTAACCCTCTGCTGTGAACCCAAGTATAATGGTTATCACCCTTTTCAAGTGAGTCTCCAAGTCGTCGTCTGTTAGATAGATATCATCTACGTAAGATAATGCCTCATCATACATTTGTAGTAACTCTGTTACTCTGGCTGAGAATAGTCCTGGGCTGTTCTTGAATCCCTGTGGGAGCCTACAGAAATTTTTCTGAGACCCCATTACTGAGAAAGCGGTCAAATACCTGCTTTCTGGTGCAATATTTTGACAAAAGAAACCATTAGATATGTCTAATGTTGTTTTATATTTTTTACGAACTATGTTATTCATTAGTGCAGCACTATGCGAATTTTGTACTGCAAATGTTTTGCAACATGCGTTAAGGTGTCTGTAGTCCAAAACTAGACGATATGAATTGTCTGGTTTGGAGACAGGAAACAAAGGATTGTTCATTTGAGAGGTGCATGTTTCAATCACCCCCTGGTATTCAAGTTGATCTAAAATCTCCCTGACCTGTTTTTTAGCTTCTTGCTTAATTGGGTACTGCCTTTGTGCAGTCGGTTGACTTTTTAACTGGATTTTGTGAGGAGGAGAGTCCTCATCCCATCCTACATGATTTTTATATAATGCTGGTGCCTGGGCTACTGCCCATTTCCTTGCATATGTATACTTTTTGTGAATCGGAATGTGATTCGAGAAGGCAGGCATAATCATTTCTTCGCCACGAGGGCACTCCCTGACAAACTCTGGGGGCCAGTCTTTTCAGCTAACAGAATGTCATAGCCTTTTGAGAGTTTATCCCAAAATAGACCCTTCATTTTCCTAGTCTTATCACCCTCTATACGCAGTGTTATTTCGTATATCTTATGAGGTTCGCTTACTCTGGTGTCGGCAGTTTCTAGCTGGGTGTATTCATTTGTGTCCACTGTCTCCAGATGACTCATCAGGATCTTGCGAGCTATACTGATTTCTGCTGCACTGTCTAACATTGTCTGTGCCCACTCCCCGTTTTTCAACTGTGTCCTCAGTATTCTCGGCATGTTCGATTACTCTAATAATGGCTACCTTCTTTTTCGGAAATTGTAACTTTTTACTTTGAGCAGGTTCCTTGTCTTTGGACTTGGTGTGCTCTCCTGGGTCTGACCGTCCTCTTCTTTCCGATTTCTGCGAAAAAGATCGAGAGGGACGTGTATCAATACTTTGATATCTATCAGGCTTCTTCAAATTATCCCTATTTCTAAGGTTATATCTTTTCTCAGAGGGCTCCCTCTGGGGAGACTGATGTTCTCGAGTCGGAGTTCTTTCCCTCCGTCGAGGAGACCATTCTCTGGACTGGAAAACTTTTTCTTTGGGGAGTGGATTGTTTATTTCCATCCCAGCTCTTTTTGGGAGTATTTGAATTATTTTTAATAAAGAATTTTTCAGGATTTTCGAGCAGTTGGGGCTTTACTGGTTTTCCACCCAAGCTGTCTCTACCTAGTTCTTCATAGCATTTTTCTATGATTCTGTCAAGCTCAATTGGTTGATCTGTTATATCTGTTTCCTTCAACTTCTGGCGGATCGCCACAGATGCTGCTTCTCCTTTTATATTGGCTAGTAATATAGCCGAGACCTGCTTGAAGTCTTTCAGTAATTTCATACCAAGAGTTAAAGCAGGTTCTGGACCGTATTCATTCTGAATCTGTTTTAGCACATCTGGTATTACCGCTATTGACGGAACACCATGTGTTTTCATGTAAATGGAAGCAAAGACTGTACCCCAAGTGTCAGTCCTCCACGTGTGGTGCGACCCCCATTGGAAGGCAGATGGTCAAAATTCTGTGTTTCTCAATCGGGGTAGTATTTGGAAATACTGCCTCTATTTGAGTAATTTTCTGCGCTAACCAGAAAGGAATTTGTTCCTGTTTTATGGGTGTTTTACCAAGACATGATTGTATGTTCTGTGGTGTAATTTTATTTGTGTTCCCCTGATGAGGGGTCAGCTGTGGTACATTAACATCTGTTTGGACTGTTGCAGTCCGCATTACATATTGGACTAATTGTCTATGTATTTTAATTAATGTTTTTAGCTGTGCTAACAGCTCTTCTCTTGACATTTTTGCAATGTCCGGATGTGGTGTGTAGCTGGCTAGAACCGGCCACGTTGCTCCTGGTCTACCTAGTGGACCGAGCCTGGTAATATGATCATTATGTTTTAGGGCGTCTTTAAACCAGAGCAGATGCTCTTGGAATTTTAATGGGATTTCAATCTCCTCGAAAGGAGCGTACTCTTCCGGTGGATCCCCTATTTTGTAATAGTGGGGCTCGTGTGTTGCGGCGTTCGCCGCTGGAAATTTTATCCATGAATAGAATACCTCTGTCTGCCGATATTCGTGTGCCTCTATCACGAAGACGACTGTGCCACCTTGTGTGGTCAGTCCATTTTCTATAAGTTTTGACGTTATAGATTTTCTTAAATGTGCCGGGATGATTATTGCACCCGGTTCAGAAGTACTGTCGGGACCCTGCTCAGTCGCATTTACTGCGGGTGCAGCGGTTCCGTTTTCTCCTGGCATTGTATAAATGCAAGGTTCGCAGAGCGGGTCTCCAAGGAGACCAAGATTAGGTGCACAATATTTTGGAACACTGTATCCTTCAACGTTGAATAAACCAGAGCTTTACATAGGAATCTCTTCCTACTAAGTTCGGGCGGATTTTAACCTTTCACCCACTCCAGACGTCTATTGGAGTATTTACGGTAAAAAGGGGTCTGTGTGAAAAATGCACGACTGAGTTACTCTAACGTCTTGCGTTAGTTTTATTGCCTTACCAAATGTTGGGCGCCATGTAGTGTAGTTCCTATTTTCCCAATAGGCCCTGCGCATTGGAATAACATAAACAGTAGTATCGACGTAGAAGTGCGGGTCTTCCAGGTCTCTACTGACTATGCTAAACTTAATTGGGGTTGTTACCAACTAGCTCAGAGGTCACTGGAAACTTTCTTGACTGAATAGGAAGTGATCAGCTTCCCTGGTACAGACAAGAAGGGATTCAGTTTTCCAACAACCGCATAAACATGACAACTTTGCTCCTTAGAATAAGAGTCAATCTCTAGAGTCGTGTGAAACAATAGACAGTTATTTTACTCAGTCAGTTTTGTGCAGATTACTTTCACCAAAGTGCAGAGAATAGAGAGACGGGCGTTTTCAATAAAAGGTATTATTTATTGAACAGTCTTTCTTCTCATGCACGAGAAATGAATTGCCACAATTGCAAGACTAGTCATTATAAAAAGTGCGTACAGTAAAATGAGGATTGCGAAATAATACTGTAAAAGCATTGATATGGTTTCTTAGCCATACAATGGTTAAAATGAATAAAATATATACATTCATATATACATTCAGCTAACGTACTCAACTGGTGCTTTTAACTACGCCTACCCCAGTGTACCGGACCTAAGCCTAATACGTGGGAGGGAGTAAGTAAGTAGCAGTTTTAGTTAAGTTGGTTTTGCCAAGGTTTGCTTCAAGAATTCTCTCTAAGGGTTTAGTCAACACCATACCTCTGGAATAGACTGTTGGAGGTCTTGTATCTCCTTCCAGGACTCGATATCCCAGTCACTCGCAAGAGTGGTCTGGAAACGCCGGAGCTGGATTTTCTCGCCAGGAGAAATGAAAGCGTCTCTCTCAGCGCGTCGAGGAGGAGGAGGGGCAGCGTCCGTGGGCAGCTTGCATCTGCTGGGCTCTGTAAAGGGCAGCTGTTCTGCTCCTGTGTTCACCACACCATCGCTATCATCGATGTCGTTAAGGCAGCGTTTGCTTAAGGCAACGTTGGTAATATTTATACCTGAAAGGTGCCTTGTTTGACGTACGTTTTTGGACATAAGACGTCAATAAAGATGTCACTAGGAAGTGATCGTCTCTCAGTACTCATTAGAGTTCTATTACTAATCAAAACATAGCAAGCGGGGCTTTCCCAGGTTGCTGAGTTTTATCTTGTTGAAGAACTCTGAGTGTAATCTAGGAATCTTAGATAGTGGCTTCTGCTGTGTCATTTGCTCTAATGAGCTGCAGAGGAAGAGATTCTGAAATGTGGCTCTGATCTTGTTAGGCCAGAAACGAGTTTCTGAAATATCACTCTTGATCGTTTATGCCATTATAGGGGTATAAAGGGATTATAGCCGTATAGGGGCATAAGGTCACAGTATTGATCGGGGTCCTAGATTAGAACGCGACAACACCCCCTCTCTGTTTACGGTAAGGTGTATATTCTCGAATGCCTGACTATCCACAACAAACCATTCTACTTTCGCTCTCAATGACTTTTACAGGATTGTGAGTGGTGACTTGAAAATGAACTAAGCCCAAATAAACCCCCTTTTCCAAAGCATTGTATAGTTGACACGCACGTGTGAGAGTGTGTACTCATATACAACAGAATGGGTAACATATGTGCCTGTAACACTTTACATGTGATATCAATGCATAGCGTGGTTGCAAGTGGGTTTGGTCAGACTTTTTAGCTATAACCATATGTCGAATAATTGCAGATTTTTGCTACGATCTACAGTGGGGTGGATATTTTCCTGACCAGCTGGTATAAGAGGACATGGCTGGTTTAGGGTAATAATTCCACTCTATACAATAATGGAGATGAGAATGGTCCAGATTAGTTTTTAAGTGAGGCTTGTTTTTCAACTCGACAGTTTCTATAAAGATGTCCAACACTGGTGCGGTGACCGAGTGGTGAACCCTGATGAATCTTCCATAAAATTTATCGGGCAGTGAAACATGTCTGTTACAGGTAGTGGTATGCGACAGTAAGCTACCAGCCTTTTTATTTCACCAGTACACACCAGAGTTAGTAATAAAGTTGTACAATTGGTGTGTCTGTTGATTTTGTCACACCAGGGAGCTATTTTTCTAGCTTCTTGTTCAGCTCTTTTCTGTACGCACCTTTTGCTTTTGACACTGTCTTCTTCTTGGAAAAGGAATGGCAACCGATGATGAGAAAGGGGCATAGAATTGGTAACATCTGCCAAGTTCCCAGAGGGTTGTTCGCCCGTGAGGTGCCTTCCTCTCCACCACACATTTTTTCACTTATTTATTATTTTTTGAGTGTGGGTGGATGGACTGTCTCCGTGGGGCAGACCGCATTGGACATGTCGAGTTGAACCTTGCCCGGAATCTCCTGTTTTAAGTGACAAACAGTGGTTTGTTGTGGACAGTCAGGCATTAGAGAATATACACCTTACCGTAAACAGAGAGGGGGTGTGTCTGGATTTAGACAGTATATCTTCCAGACAACTTTGTACTCATGTCTACTAGACGTGTGCTAATCAACGTCCAGGGTACAAGGATCTTTTTGTATTGAATTTGACTGAGTGGAGGGCGATCCCAATGGTACCTCGTTTTCCCTCTTAACTCCTTTGTGATATTATATGTGCTTCAAGATGCAACCAGAACGTACACTATTCCCTGGCAATAGAGCACCTATGTAGGCTTCTGGCTTCTTCCCCCCCTGAAAGGTTGTGCTTTTCGTTTTTGCCCAATTTAGAAGGTCTCAGTGCTATGTAGCAAGTGCAGGTGGCTAAGCGGATTCCCACTTGACAGTAATGGCCAGCTTAGCACTTAGAAGTACAATATTGAGGAAACTGTTCTTTGGCCACTTAAAGATTCCCAATTAACAGGCTTCACATGATACCAATCTGGGTACTCCCGTTAGGTCTGCCAAATGCTGAAGAAGGTCTGACTAGAGGGGTGCTAATTTGGGAAAAGCCCCTCATTTGGTGGCAGAAATGTGCCTATTGGATCTCACAAGGGAACAGTGTGTGTTGGCTGCAAGAATAAAAGATTGATTTTTGTCAGAGAGGTAAAATCTGTTAAGGATGTAGAATTGTATTCCATGAAAACCAGCATTGCGTGATTCATAGATTTCCGAGGGCTTTGAGCCATTGTTTTTTCATGTAATGCTCTTAGGAACAATAAACACAAAAGGTATCAAAGGGTCTACAGAGAGTGCCTGGAGTGAAATTTTTATAGGCTGCCTATGACTTTTTAACATTGGTGGAGTGAGTCACACCAGAATAAAATTGTTTCAGGACTTCCTCACCCAATTTTAAACACACTTTTTTCTCTCACGTTTGATTTTTCTGCAATGCAACTTTAGTCACCCTCACACTCAGATTGGTAGGATTCCATTGACATCTAGCCAAGCAGATGAGGGTCATTTTCATCTCTTCCTCATTTTGCAGGGACAGGAGTTCCACCTTTGGGTCAAAATAAGAATCCCAAATGATGAAGGGCGGATCTGTGTGGTGACTGATGGATATCTTCTTGACCGGTCCCCCTCCCTTTGAGGTTAGGTGACCCATCTAGGAGATTAGAATAGACGTAGTGTTCACATTAGGTGGTTCTTTCACTCCAGGCACTCTCTGTAGACCCTTTGATACCTTTTGTGTTTATTAGTCATACGAGGGAACGTGTCAAAGCTTGGTCTTTAAACTCCCTGGGGCCACAAACCCACCGTATTGTTATTAATGCTCTTAGGAACTCCATGTTCTAGGCATGTGTAGATGTGAGCAAAAGCTATTAACAACAAAAGAGAGCCTACAATTGTGAATTGTTAAACGACAGTATGTCTCAAGTGAGGAACAACAACACAGTGAATAAATTAAATTAAGTGGTCAAAAAACAAGGACCAAAGTGAAGAAGAAGAAATCATTTTCTAAAACAACCCTCACTCACCCTAGTGGTGACATGCTTCATCATGGGGTTCAGTCACAGATGGGGCCGACTATCCCCACCTGTTTGCTTTGACGCCTGCAAATGCAGCGGAGCAGATATGTGTGAAAAGAAGTGGTGCGTGTGATCAGTGACAGGAAAGTGTATTAAAAGATCACAGCTGTGCCTCAACAAACTTTATTAGGGGCCAGTTGTTCATAGTAAAAACAGTGAAGTTACTGGGATTTATATTAGAATTCCAGTGACTGTGTGGGTGGTCAACATGTTTCTGCTGGTTAACGCCATTTTAGCTCAGTTTTCATCAGGACCAAGAAAACAAAAGAAACCGTCCTACGGGGGTCCACGCACGCTAAGGCGTGCCCACACCGTTAGGACTATAGAGAAAAGACAAGGAATTTATACTCTCCTCTTTACACTCACGGTTTTACCCGTCGTCAATGTTCCTGCTAATCGTCAGGATGTACTCTGTAAAATGATCAGAAAACAGACATATGTATTAGATGTATCCTTTATAGTTAATTGACCAGCTAAGTAAATCTTATTCCAGATACTCTATTTCTTGCCCATTCAAATAATTTGGCAAATATAGACGCTATTTTGGCAAATGCACACGCTATTCTGAATCTACATAGCATCTCAACTCCAGTGGAGGCATGTATCTTTTTGATTCGAAATTTATGAGTTCGAGGCATGTGGGCTGCTGAATTCATATCTGTGCATAGATCGCTGCCTAGTGTTGGGTCCGGATGATTGCACATTGTTGTCCTGGAAGAGTCTTCGAAGTATCACGAGATAGGTGGCTCCTCCCCTGGACTACAGTGCGCATGGGCATCGACTCCATCCCCAGATTGTTTTTTTCCGCCATTGGGTTCGGATGTGTTTAGGTTCCCTCTGTCGGAATCGATAGTTGTTTAACTTACTTTGCTCGAGATCAAAAGGTCTTTAGGACTCGCGTCGGTATCGTCTATCGTTCGGGTTCGTTTGTTTCATCGGCTCCGAACC
Source organism: Lissotriton vulgaris (assembly GCF_964263255.1). NCBI lineage: Eukaryota > Metazoa > Chordata > Amphibia > Caudata > Salamandridae > Lissotriton > Lissotriton vulgaris. The sequence continues at coordinate 363,097,469 of NC_141694.1, forward strand.
AACTCTGCCCTTCCTCGTGCTCTCGGCGCGGACGGGCCTACACGACGCTCCAACCTACATTCATCATGGAACGAAGTCCATTTAAACGGTGCCCGGTGTGTGCCTCGAAGTACCCACATATCGACGTGCACCCGGTGTGCAATAAGTGCTTGTCGCCGGACCACGACGAGGCCAAGTGTATGGCCTGCTCCAAGTTCCGGTCGAAGAAGACACTCAAGCTCCGCCGAGCTGCGCGACTGCAGGCCCAGCGATCGGCACCCCCTCCGGCAGACATCTTCGGCACGGAGGATGTCGGCGACGACACTATCCAGGATATCACTGAATCTAACCCGGCGTCGGAGGTCGAGGAAGACTACGACGCGGAAGACGAGGATTTCGATGAAGTCGTCGAGGAGGTAGGGGACGACGACGGGGCCCTTGCCACCGTAGAGGATAGCTCGGACGAGGAGCTTCCTCACACTGACTCCGGGGCCAGCCACCATTCTAAGGCCCAGGCCGAGGGATCGCCTTCGGGCCTTACCCAAAGCCTTGATTCCCGCCCCACGGCTCCGCCTTCCGACTCGGCCACGGACATTGCTACGGCACCACTCACGGTACAAAAACCGAAAGTGAAACTATCGGTCTCGACGCCAGACGTATCGAAACCGAAAGCGCTAGTCGCGCAGGTCGGGTCGAAGACTTAGGAGTCCTCGGCGCCGAAGAAATCCAAGATTTCCGTCGAGCTCAAGGGCCACGCCAAAATGGCCGACCCGAAGACTACGGTATCGAAGCCGAAGGTTAAAACGGCCGACGCGACTGCATCGGCGCCGAAGATGGTCGACACACTTAAGAGTCGCATCGATACCAAGAAGGCCGAAGACCATAAGAAGGCCACTCTCAACACGAAGAAGCGGCAGGACGACCCCAAGTCTCTCACTGCCCCGCTTCCACTCGACAAGGCCAAGGGGGCAACTGCGTCGGCTCCGAAGACTGCGTCGTTGGTCACCATCCCAAAACCAGCTTCAGAAGACTCTCTCGAGCCGGTGCGTCCCTCCGCCTCGTTCACTAAGAAGGTCACGGAGTCCCTTCAACGTATTAGGGAGGGGCCGCAGCAGTCGAGCCGAAGGACCCTGTGCCGCCCAAGCCTCTTCAGAAACCGGCAAAGACTCAAACGCCGATTCTGTTCACGTTGCCGCTCAAGACGGCGCCAAAAGCTTTCACTGCAAAACCTGGGGCCGGAGTGCCCGTAAAGTTATCTTCGGCGCCGAAGGCATCGTTGGTGGTTCCAAACCCACGGCACCAACCGCTGGCAGAAGAAGAGCGTCAAGAAGTGATCATCGACGCCAACACAGGCAAGCTCTCTCTCCTTAAAAGGAAGATCACCCCTGAAACACCATTGGAGCATTTCCAAGTTCCACTTAAGAAAAAGATGGACTCTGCTGGTGCCTCTGCCTCTATGGAGCCTGTGTCACCACAAGCCCATGAACTTTCACCCACTCATTCTAATGTGGAGGAGGGTGATGGCAACGACGAGGATGAGTATTCCTATCCAGTATACTCAGACCCAGAAGATGTAACTGAACCGTGGTCTGCTGGTGGCGATCCTGGGGACCCGCATTCAGGGCAGGAGCCTCAGCTTTTTTCAGCCAAGACTTCCCCAACAGAAGACTCTGCAGCTTTCAATGCTCTAATTGAAAGAGCGGCAGCCAATCATGACGTCGATCTCCATGCTGACCCAGTAGACGTCGATTTTCTTTTTGACACCTTTTCAGTCGCTGAAAAAACTGTAAAGTCTTTGCCAATGTTAAAAGGGGTGTTGAAGCATGCGCCAGAAGTCTTCAAGGAGCCCACCCGAGCAAGAGTCATCAACCCTCGTATCGACAAAAAGTACAAGGCAGCGCCCACTGATCCTACTTACATCAAAGGACAGTTGCCTCTGGATTCCCTGGTTGTCTCCAATGCACGCAAAAGAGCCAACTCACAGACTACGGGTGATGCTCCTCCCCCAGACAAGGAATCAAAAGTATTTGAGGCTTCGGGGAAAAGGGTGGCTGGGCAGGCAGCCAACATATGGCGCATATCAAACACACAAGCGCTACTGGCGCGTTATGACAGGGCACACTATGACACTCTAGAGACCCTTCTACAGCACTTACCCTATCAATATAAAGAAGCAGCAGAAATGTTGATACAGGAGGGGAAGCTTATCACCAATGCTTCAATTAAGTGCGCTCTGGATGTGGCTGACACCGCCTCAAGAGCAATCAACACTAGCGTGCTACTTCGTAGACATGCATGGCTCAGGATATCCGGTTTCAAACCAGACATTCAAACTACCATCTTGAACCAAACAGTCAACCCAGACCACCTGTTTGGCCCAGAGGTTGATACCACCCTCGAGAAGATGAAGGACACCGACACTGCGAAGTCTATGGGTGCCTTGCAGTCCCAGCAGTTTCGGGGTGGGTCCTTTCGTCGCTCCAATAATAGAGGCACCTCGAGGGGTCAACTGTCACAGTCGACGCAATTCTACAAGAGCAACACCCAACCTTCCTATACCAACAAGGGTCGGGGTGGATACCGTGGCAACAACGTCAAAGGCAGAGGATGTGGAAATAACAGCTCCAGGTCCTCCACCGCCAACAAACAGTGACGCCTTGTCACTGCCCCCCGACCACGCAACACCGGTCGGGGGGAGACTCCAGCAGTTCCTGCCCGCGTGGAAGTCCATCACCACGGACAGGTGGGTCAGATCTCTTATCCAATACGGTTATTGTCTGAAGCTCACATCCACTCTACCCAACATACCCCCAAAGAGCCGTCCTATGTCCTGCGAGCACTTGCACTTGTTGCAGCAGGAAGTCAACGTCATGCTGCAAAAAGGAGCAATAGAGCTCGTGCCCCTGCAGGAAAGAGGTACAGGAGTTTACTCCCTGTACTTTCTGATTCCAAAGAAGGACGGATCCCTCAGGCCCATCCTAGACCTCAGACCTCTCAACTTTTACATTCTGTCAGAACATTTCCATATGCTCACGCTGCAGCAGGTTCTCCCACTGCTTCGGCAGGGGGACTTCCTAGCAACTCTGGACCTCAAGGATGCGTACTTTCACATTCCACTGCATCCTTCACACAGAAAGTACCTCAGGTTCACCATTCAAAACCAGCACTACCAGTTCAAGGTTTTGCCTTTTGGGGTCACCACAGCGCCCAGGGTTTTCCCAAAGTGCCTGGCGACGGTGGCGGCGCATCTGAGATGTCAAAACATCCACGTCTACCCCTATCTGGACGACTGGCTCATTCAGGCGAAGTCGGCCCAGCAGTGCGCCAACCACGTGTCCTACACCATTCACCTTCTGCACGATCTGGGGTTCTCACTGAATTATCCAAAATCCCATCTCCAGCCCGCCCACATACGGCAGTATCTGGGTGCGACCATAAACACTCTGGCGGCCACAGAGCAGCCGAATTCAGTGAGTCAACAGCATTCATTCGCTGATCCAAAGATTCAGACCTCAACACTCGCTTCCAGCAAGAGTGTTCATGCAGTTGATAGGCATGATGGTCTCCTGCATCTCCATAGTCCCACACACGAGACTACATATGCGTCCGCTTCAGGAGTGCTTAGCACGTCAGTGGACTCAGGCTCACGGGCAGTTAAAAGACCTAGTGTTGGTGAGCGGTCGGGCATACAACTCTCTGCATTGGTGGAATCCACTAAACCTTTGCAAGGGCCGACCGTTTCAAGAGCCTGTGCCGCAGATTGTCCTGACAACGGACGCTTCTCTCCAGGGATGGGGAGCGCATGTACTCCAATACACTGTGCAGGGACTATGGACACTACAGCAGAAGAAGATGCACATCAATGTACTGGAACTGATGGCGATCTTCATGGCCTTAAAGGCATTCAAAGTACATCTGTGCAACAAGGTCGTGTTGATCCGGACGGACAACATGACGGCCATGTACTACATTCAGAAACAGGGAGGCACTCACTCTCCACAGCTGTCTCATCTGGCTCAGAGCATGTGGAAGTGGGCCATTCAGAGGAACATTTTCCTCATGGCAGAACATCTCCCAGGCAAGGACAATCAAATGGCGGACCTGCTCAGCAGGCACAGCCACCAAATGCACGAGTTGGAGATACATCCATCAGTACTCCAACCGTACTTCCACAGGTGGGGTCATTCAGAAATCGACCTGTTCGCCACAAGGGAGAACGCAAAATGCCAAAGCTTCGCCGCCAGATTCCCACACCCGCAATCGCAGGGCAATGCGATATGGATGAACTGGTCAGGCAGATTTGCGTACGCTTTTCCCCCAGCACCTCTGATACCGCTGGTGGTGCGCAAGCTCAGGCAGCACTCGATGACCCTCATCCTAGTTGCTCCAACGTGGGCTCGCCAACCATGGTACACCACGTTTCTGGAACTTTCCGTGATACCGCATCAGAGGCTTCATCTCACACCCAGCCTTCTGACGCAGAGCCATGGCGACATTCAGCAACCAGATCCGCAACAGCTCAACCTGGCGATCTGGCTCCTGAAGTCCTAGAATTCGGCTACCTCAACCTTCCTCCCAATTGCATGGACATCATTCGGGAGGCTAGAAAGCCCACTACTAGAGCATGTTATGCGGCAACATGGAAGCGGTTTTTCATCTATTGCGCAAACCACAACATTGATCCGTTAGATGCTTCTATTCAGAACATCATCTGTTACCTGTTCCATCTATACAGGTGTAATCTGGCATATACTTCCATTCGCATTCACCTGTCTGCAATGGCCGCATACCTCCAAAATAGACAGCACCTTTCACTTTTCAAGGTGCCTGCCATTAAAGCTTTTCTGGAAGGCCTCAAAAGAGTCATTCCGCCACGGACCCCACCAGCTCCTGAATGGAACCTCAATGTGGTTCTTACAAGACTGATGGGTCCTCACTTTGAGCCACTACATTCCTGCGAACTTCAGTTCTTGACATGGAAAGTGGCTTTCCTTGTAGCAATTACATCGCTACGGAGGGTTAGTGAACTGCAAGCCCTCACAATCCAAGAGCCTTTCTTCCAAGTTCATTCAAACAGGGTAGTGCTACGCACTAACCCGAAGTTTCTACCCAAGGTTGTGTCTCAGTTCCACATCAACCAAACCATTGAGTTCCCGGTGTTCATTCAAAATCCAGAGTCACTGGCGGAGCGGATGCTCCACACCCTTGACGTTAAGCGGGCCCTGATGTATTACATTGATAGGACCAAGGATTTTAGAAAGACTAAGCAGCTTTTTGTTGCCTTTGCGCCACATCACAAAGGTAACCCTATTTCCAAGGCTGGTATTGCTAGGTGGAACGTGAAATGTATTCAAATCTGCTATGCTAAGGCAAAACGCACTCTTACCATTCCACCAAGAGCCCACTCCACCAGAAAGTTGGGGGCCTCTATGGCTTTCCTTGGAAACATTCCATTAGAGCATTACTGTGTAGACGTGCACTCCAAACAGCAGGCAGCTGTAGGGCAGGCTGTTCTCAAGACACTTTTCCAGACTGCTGCAGCTGGCACGGGCGGCCGCCGCTAATGGAGGGACTGCTATGTATTCTATGCACAGATATGAATTCAGCAGCCCACATGCCTCGAACTGCAAATGCTACTTACCAGTATGCATCTGTTCTTGGCATGTAGGGCTGCTGACATTCATATCGCCCGCCCTCCTCCACGGCGCCTGTAGCAGCTGCAGTGTTCACATTTCATTTCATGGCATGGTCATCATTCACTGAGTTTCACTCCATCTTGGCCACAATGGCTAAAAAACAATCTGGGGATGGAGTCGATGCCCATGCGCACTGTAGTCCGGGGGAGGAGCCACCTATCTCGTGATACTTCGAAGACTCTTCCAGGACAACAATGTGCAATCATCCGGACCCAACACTAGGCGGCGATCCATGCACAGATATGAATGTCAGCAGCCCTACATGCCAAGAACAGATGCATACTGGTAAGTAGCATTTGCATTACAATACCAGCTATGCATACCATAAAAATCTAGTCCTCAAAGCCGACTTTCGAAGGCCACAGAGGCCAGATACCAGACAGAGGTAGAGCAGACTTAGTCATTTCTAATGCACTTACGGTGCTTGCAAAATCAGCATGCCTCATGGGCTCGCAGTGTTCGGCATATTTTCACTTCCAGCTCCGTCTGATAAAAAACCCAAACAGAACGTCTTAAAAAGAGCGAGTGATTATCGCTACGATTTTAGTATGCCTGATGTGAGGACTGCCCTTCCGTGAAGCGAGGCACATTCTCACAGAAACATTGCGCATAGACTTACTATGTGCCGGAAGACTCGCCGCCAGAAACCTGTTTTTTCTCTCTACTGCAGCCCGGATCTTCCCATACGGGCTGTCTTCCTGGTTTTTAAAGTTCCGTGTTTTGGCGCATTAGCGCGTCATCGGTCATGTGATCATGACGGTGTCACGTGATCGCGGTATTAATACATGCAATATTTCGTTGTATCAGATGTTTGAAAAATCGATTGTTTAATTAGATATAGATCAGCCGATCTAATAATAGTATCATTTGTCACTCTAGACATTGAAATGAATATTTTATATCAAACCCTTTGTAGCGAGAATACACTTCCGGTATTTTCAGATCGGAAGACTAGACCGCTAACCCATTGACAGTGGTAAAGTTGAATTTTAGTGATTCCTGCAAGGTGTTTAATGCGTACTATGGTGTCACAAAGTTGATAACTTTATAAGCTGACAATGATGTGAAAGGATTCAAATTCAGAAATTTAAATAAATGATCATGTAAATTATTTAATTTCTTGAGATAAAGAAATATTATGATCAGAAGAATCAGAGGAGTTATTTGAGTACACTTCCCCACGGGATATCATCATTTAGTCCCACCTGGTGAGATGCTAAACGATGAACCCATCTCTGTTCCTGTTAAAATAGTCTTTGCTCGTTCCCACTCTGTAAATGTTCAATTACTGTCCAGTGGAAATTATCGGGGGAATGTTTATGGTCTAGAAAGTGTGTGGTCATCTTGGTGTTACTCTTGCCACATCGTATATTGCTCCTATGTTCGCATATACGGAGTTTGACCATTCTCTTTGTCATCCCCACGTATTTTAAACCACATGGGCAGGTTATTAAATAAACAACATTCGTTGTATTACAGTTAGTGTGGCTTCTTTGTTCCCAGATATTATTGGGTTCCAAGGTCAGTGTTTTTGAGCTGCTTGTAAAGGGACAAACACTACAGCTGCCGCACGGGTAGTGGCCCACTACCGGTGGTAGACCCCACAAATTTAGGACGCTTCTAATCGGTTCTGGTGTTTTACGGGGGCGTGTATGTACCAAAGCATCTTATAGGCTTTTTGCTCTTTAGTAAGAGAACATAGGTTTGTCCCAATTACAGGTGTTGGATGTGAGAATCCTCCAATGTTTGTTAATACTACGAGCCACCACATTCGAGGCTGTGTTAAATGTTGTTACGCAAGTAAGTGGTACTTCCTTATTCTCAACTGGGGGCTTATATTCCAAGAGGGAATCTCGATTCTGATTTCGAGCCCTTTTGTAGCTTTTTGTTAAGAGATGTTTAGGGTACCCCCGGATTTGCATCTTCTCAGTGAGATCTCTGGCGTGTGCCTTGTAGTCTTGAACATCAGAGCAGTTTCTCCGGATGCGGAGGTACTGCCCAAATGGCAGATTCTCCCTCAGTAGTCAAGGAGGGAAACTGGTGTAATGTAACAGATTGTTTTTGTCGGTGGGTTTGTAGTGGGTTTTAGTTTTTAACTCGTTGGCAACCCTTGTAATGGTAACATCCAGAAACACTACCGACGACTCATTGTACTCGTGTGTAAATTTGAGATTTGAATCACAGTTATTGATCCAGGTGAAAAAAGAAACCAAAGTTTCTTCATTTCCTCTCCAAATCAAAAGCACATCATCTATGTACCTTTGCCATAGAATGATGTTTTCACAGAATGGGATATCAGGGGGTAAAATGTGTTGCTTTTCAAAATTAAATACATACAAACCCGCTACACTGGGGGCAAAGGTGCTGCCCATAGGAGTACCAGTAGCTTGTAAATATAACCGGTCTTCATATTGAAAGAAATTTCTTTTAAGGGCCAGAGAGGCACATTCAACCACAAAGGATTTTGATGTGTTATAATCCCACATGCTGGTTTCTAATGTGTGGGCAATTACCTCAATGGTTGCATCTTGCGGAATGCAAGTATAAAGGCTTTCAATATCTAGTGTAGCCAAAAAACATTGTCCATCAGGCAAATTAACAGATTCCAACATAGCTAATAAGCTTTTGGTGTCCTTGATGTACGTACTAGTGGTTTCAACTATGGGTCTTGAGAAGAAATCACAGTATTTAGACAGGGGCTTAAGCAAAGAGCCCAAACCGGAGACAATTGGTCTCCCTGGTGGTGGTAGAATCCCTTTATGTGTTTTCGGGAGACTATAAAAATATGGAATTTTACCCTCTGATGTTGTTAGAAAGTCAGCTTCCTGTTAGGTGATCAAGCCTTCATGTTCAGCTACCATTACAAGTTCCGCTATTTCAGATTTTAAACTCTCAGACGGATCCTCTCTTAGTAGAACGTAGTTGGTCTCATTACTCAACAAGCGTCTACATTCTTGGTCATAGGCATTCTTGTGTTGAATGACAACACCTCCCCCTTTATCTGCACTTTTTATTACAATGTCAGTATTCTTCTGCAAAGTTTGTATGGCCTTAAATTCACCCGCTGTTAGATTTTTGTAAGGATTTGGGGGTGCCATGGATTTAATTTCTTTGACCACGGCTTGTTCGAAAGCCAGTATTTCTGGTGCAACACTGTGTGGGGTGGGGGTTGAAGGTAGATTTTAGTCTAAAATTCGTGTCCTCCTGTGTCCTCTGCATTGAGTCTGTTGCTTGTCTCTCAAAAAAACTCTTGAGTCTTAATTTTCGAAAAAAATCAGTTAATTCACAACGTAGTCTAAAGATATCAAGGCTTGGGGTTGGGACAAACCCAAGACCCTTTTCAAGAATTCTTTTCTCATCCTCTGTTAGGATTACATTAGTCAGATTGGAAACTATACTTTCTGGTTGCTTGGGCCTGCTCTCTGGTCCGCAGTCTTGCTTCTCGTGTTGTCGCCCACTGAGTCCGTCTGATCCCAATGGACCCGATTGTGCCCCTTTCGTTTTCCCCTTGTACCCCGACGCCTCCCTAAAAAAGGAGGTTGGAACATTGGGGGCTGATAGAAAGGAGGTTGCATGTGGCCAAAGGGCTGATTCCAACCCATCATTGGAGGAAAAGGAGTCTGAGGGGGAAATGCATTTTGAAAGCGTGGACCATTTTGTTGGTATGACTGCCAATTCGGATTAAACATACCTCTACCCCTTCCTTTATTCCTCCTATTAGCACTCCCAGTACTAGAGCCACTCGATTGAGAATCATCAGAGGTATCAGAATTGTAACCCGCTTTCGTTGGTGGGGTATAATCAGCTACCGAGTAAGGATATACCTTCTCATATGCCCATTTTTTAAGGTCTTTCTGCAATTTCTGTCCCTTCGACTGGGCTAAATTTTCTTTATAATCATTCAGCTCTTTACTTAGATCATCCAATCTTTTCTTGTAACCCATCAGGGTTGCTTTAAAGTGTGCTTCGGTGGTTTGTATTTTTAATTGGATGGCCTCCGATAGTCGCAGAGCAGTTATGATTATAAGGATCGGCCAATCCCTGGTGCAGTGCCAGGCTATTTGCGCCCATTCCTTACGGAAAACTGCATCCTCCAGAAAAATTCTTGGAGCGTTGGTCACCAATAATCCTTTGGGTGCTGTATTTTTCAATAAATATTGCTTTAGCATCGTACCATTTAAGATTGCTCTGATACGGCTTCTTTTTAATTCACCCAATTTGTCCCACTCCGTTGTTTAGGAGATAGTTTGAGATATAGAGGCGTCTGCGAATAAATTTGCATCTCCTAGGAGCGCATCAACCTCTTCTCTACTGTAGGAAAGACCCTCTTTAATCTAGCTTTTGATGGGGAACATCTTTTTGGCACACAGGTGGATACTTTATCAGGAAAATGAAACTGCGAAAGCAATGGGTGTCCTTTAGACCCCTTCTCTTTGCGGGTCCTTTCGCTACTCATCATACTGTGGAGGTTCCAATACCACTTCACCTGAAGCCTCCACATCATACCAGTGACCACAAGCCCAAAACGCCTCTTCCAGGGGTTATTTTCGAGGCTCCTGCAGAGGAAACCATTCAAAGGGCAGGTTTAAATGGGGATCCCCCAAAGGATCTGCCACCACCAATAAGCCCGAGCTTACCTCTCATTCCCCCGATCATTAAACACCAGCTGGGGGTCATCTACAAGGTTTCTTTCCCGCTTGGCGGAACATCACCACCGACCAGTGGGTGTTTGATATTATACAGCATAGTTATGGTCTGAAGCTCACATCCACACATCCCAGTATTCCACCTCACAAACACAAACTCTCTGCACAATACCTGAAGTTTCTCAGGGAAGAGGTTCAAGTGCTCCTCCAAAAAGGAGCCATAAAACCTGTCCCTCACCATCAACAGGGTATGGAAGTTTACTCGCTACACTTCATTTTCAAAATGAATGATAGCACCACTTACTTCTGCTGCCTATTTTGGCTAGTTACTGTCTTCCTGCAGAATGTCAAGAGTAGCCCTTGCACTTTTCCATCTTTTGATGTTGCCCAGCTCCAACAATGTATGAATCTTCACTGTGTTTCATCAACAAGGGATCTCCGTTCCCTTTAGTAACTCACTTACCTCCTTCCATATTTGTGGAACTGCACTGTTTGTTGCCTTGGATAACATTTACCAATTCCTGCTACTTTCCTGTATTTATGGTACTGAGTGTCCCTTGCTTTCCTAGATTACACGTTATTGTAAGCTGTTTTGTAGGCACCCTGTGTTTCTTGTAGTTTAGCTGGTGGTCTTCTTATTTACAGTTTACAGCCTGTTTTCCATTTAGAACCGGTCTCTTTGTACTTTGATTGGATTCATTCTCCGTTTATTTGGGTTTCTTTATTGCTTCTTTTTCTGTTGTCTTGTATTTCTCTCTACTTATCTCTGCCGTATTCACCTTTTGAACAGTCACCTGAGCAGTATTTCTACCCGTACAAAGGCAGAAGATGATTGGTTTCCTCATGGATAGGGAGTGCTAGAATGGTTGCTACTGGGCATATCATATACAAGAAAGAACAGGGCTTCTATTCCACCGAAGTGTCATGAGTAGATTTCTGCAGAAAGAATTATTTAAGATGGTACCCCTCCACAATCTACTTTGTGAACTTTAGGAGCACGACCAATTGGTTTTAGTAGAACTCCAAAATGTTTACTTTTACATCACCAATCAAAACATGTCACCGAAAATATAGATAATTAATAGCATTCAACACTACTGTTTATCGTTCCTCTTTGTAGCGTTCGCCAACCCTAAGATTTATTCTATTTATTTATTTAAAGTTTTATAAAGCGCATAGCTGCCCCAGTGACGGGGCGTCCCAGCGCTAACTAAGCCATGGCTGAAACACTTCCAATGGAAAAGGGGCCTAAGCTAGAAAGAGCCAGGTCTTTAACGCCTTACGGAAAGCCAGATGGTTGGTTCTGGAGTCCTAATCGGGGTTGGAAGAGAGTTCCAGAGGCGTGCGCCGAGTATTTGAAGATCGTTACAGTAGAAGTTACTCTCCTCCACAAGCAAGGAATTAATGTGCAAAATGGTGCATACATCCCAGAAAATAGTGCTTCACCCCTTTGCATGAATTGGGATTTTCAATCACATAAAGCAAGCCCTTAATGATCTTTTCAAGGAGAATGCAATTTATAGTTGTGGTACCTATACATTTATATGTGACCTTGTTGGCTCAGGATAACATTTGGTACATTCCCTTCTGTCTGGATTGTATTAAGACAGCCAGGTCTCTGCTGAGGCTTTGACCTCGTCCGTTTTTCCGTAGAGCATGCATGTCTGCTTTTATAAAGGACCCTTTCAGTGGAATCAGCTGCTTAAATGAAATTAGTTCAACAACCCGTCCAGCAGTGTTGGAATGCCTTCTGAGTTGGCTAACTGACTACATTAGTGATAAGGAAATAGTTTGGGACCGTTTGCCTAAGACGCATAGTTTCTAAGTGGGTTACCGAGCCCAATAACCCAATACTATTAAATGAGATTGCTTATCCCTTGCTTATTTTAGATGGCTGTTAGTGATGATCTGTGGTTTGTTTCTTCAATATAGAATCCGACAAACGAAATCTGATTGTTTTCCATGCCTATCTATGTGCTAGTTGCAATTTTAAAAGCAATATTCACTTTCAGAGGAAAATATGCATTTACATATGGGCATTGTTTTTGTTTTTTTGCAGCAATGTTGGCGATAGACTCGATGGAAGACAAACTAACCAAAGAGCAGAAATACAGGTACAATTCCATTTTGTCAACTCATGGTTCTCTGGGTTGATGTGTATGGAAATTACTTTGGGAGTGCATTTATACATTGCATGGTTAATATTTTTGCATTAAATATAACATTTCCTAGCGCCGATAATGGAAAGTTAAAATATATGGGAGGACACAGAGGCAGGGATTATGTTCTTCTTTCTCCACTTTATTTATACAGCAGACATAAAACAAAATAATGAAATCATTTACATTTCCCATAAACCATTGTGAAAGGAAACTAGAGGTATTAATTAAGTGCCTGAGGTTGCAGTGAACTGCAGATGCTTGTGCGGTCCCTTCTGTGATATTAATACTGCTGGTGCACATAAAACCATAGGAGGAGCTCGCTCCTTCTACATGCACTTTTTTACACGTTTTTCACTTTCAAGTCCCTAGGTCAGGGTGAGCCTTAGAGTGCGCATACCACCAGGGTTTAGTTCACTTTTGTCCTGATTAATGCCTGGTAAATTCACACTGTTTCAAGGTAGAAACATGTTGACTGAATATTAATCTATTGGAAATAACCAAACAATTTATTTGGACTATTTTCCACACTGTTTTTAATCTGTCCAAGTGATCAAATAATAAAACATTTTTTTGAGACACTTAAGATTTTTTTTTATCATCACTATCACTTCTAAATCACTCACTTCACGTCTATTTCACAAAAACCTGCTCCGCAGTAGATCTGGTGTTGAAGCACACTGGGGAGGCACTCTTCCTCTCCAGTGGGGCCCTATGATGAAGCATGTCACCAACCAGGGTGGTGAGTGAGGGCTTTCTATACTGACCTGACTGGGGTCATATACTCATTGTTTTTTGCTCCATTTGTATTCAAGCTGTGTTTTTGGACAATCTTTTTTTTAAATAAGTATAACCGGGGACTAAGAGGGTTTCCTCATTCTCCCTACCTCTCTTTTTGTTGTTGGGTGCAGGTAAAACACCAGCGCTATCTTCAGTGGTTGTTCCCTCATTTGCATGAGCCACCCCATTTGCCTCTGCGCCAGCGCCAAATTGCAGATCTGGGTGCAGGGGCAAAGAGCTCTCAAGAGGCACACTGACAGTGTGCCATCTAAAAAGTGGAGCACTGTGAAGTGGTGATGATAGAAATTAACAGCCAGTCAGGAGGTTAGAGAACCAGTAGGTTTATTGTAAGATCCAAGTCAAAGAGACCTCATCCTTCAGAGTCCAGGAGAAACTGTCCTTGGGTTTGAGGCTAAACATTCTCATATAAACACATTCTACAATAGAAGCATGAGAGAGTGCATGAGCCACAGAATGTTAACACACCAATATCATTTCATGTCTTCATCACATTCTTTTTTTTCACACCAACTATTCCGCATAAAATCAATCACACATTGTAGGCAGGCATCATCCCTCAGACCAGTAAGCCACTCTTCTTCAGTTATGACACCTTCAGTTACTACACAAACCCTAATATCTTCTGAAGGATCTTCACCCATAAAGAAGTCTTCATCTTCAGGTTCATCAAATGAATCTCCACACAGTCTTGACAAACAATCTGCCAAAATATTGCTGGAACCAGGTAAATAGGAAACAGAAAATTCAAAATCTTGCAATGCTACCACCCATTTCCTTATCCTGTGTGAAACGCAATCAATGCCATTTTCCCCAAAAACTTCCTTTAGAGGTTTGTGGTCAGACACAACAGTAAACCGTTTACACCACAAGAATGTTTTCAGTTTGCGGGTCGCCCAATATACTGCCAAGGCCTCTTTTTCCACTACAGAGTAATTACACTTGGCTCCCCTTAGAGGTCTTGAAATAAAAAGAATGGTGTTATCAATTTCTTCACCTTTCTACAAAAGGACTGCACCTATGCCCTTGTTACTCGCGTCAGTCATTATATAGGAATCTTTACTGGGGTCAAAACTCGAAAGACTCTGAGCGTGATTAAGACAATCTTTGATCAAGTCAAATTCCTCGCTGCAAAGTTTATCCCAAATAAATTATTTACCTTTTTTTTTAGCAAAGCTCTCATCCTCTCGGTTTTCTGGGCAAAACCAGGGACAAACTTATTGTAGAATTCAGCCATGCCAAGAAACGTAACTAACTCGTCCCTGTTTACAGGATATTTGAGACTATTGATTGCCTCAACTAGAGAAGGCTTAGGTTTAATTCCAGACCCAGACACCAAATGCCCAAGATATTCTATAACTTTCACATCAAATGTTCCCTTGCCCAGTCTGAGCGGGAGACCTGCCTCCTCTAACCTGGACAAAACCTTGTGTACTTTAGGATCATGCTCTTCCTAATGCCCTCCATGCACCAATACATCATCCTAATATATCTTCAACCCCTGAAGGCCAACCAAGATGCTCTCCATAACCCTTTGAAACACGGAGTTGGCCGAAATCAAACCGAACGGCATTCTAAGAAACGTAAACGTGCCGAACGGGGTAATAAATGCTGTAAAATCTTAGCAAGAGGGATGTTACCTGACCTGATGATAGGCCGATAATAGATCCAGAGTGGTGAAATGCGTAGCCACATCCAACGAAGACAACATCTCAGCTATGTTGGGAAGTGGATAATGATCTACAACCACAGCTTTATTAAGCTCTCTCATGTCTATGCATAATCTTGGCTCTCTGTTGGCTTTTCGGGCCATAACGACCGGAGAAACCCACTCTGTGCCCTCAACTACTTGTATGACACCATTAGACAAAAGTTTGTCTAATTCTAACTTCATTTTGTCTCTAACTAAAAGAGGAACATTCCTGACTTTTGCTACTTTTGGTACCGAAGCAACCTTCAACTTAATAAGATGTAGATTTTTCTTGAAACAACCAAGTTTCTTATCAAACACACTTGGAAATTTTGTAATCCACTCACCACATTCTGCAACTACATCAATCTTTGAAATATCTCTCAAACATACAGAAGGGACCTGATCGGGATCAAGGTAGACTCCAAGATCTTGTTGATGTGCCCAACTGATAAGTGAGTCTCCTTTCATGGACACATAAATCTTCCCTGCTGTGATCCTTCCTTTAAAATCTATAGTACCCATAAAGTATCCCCAAAGATTTATTATTTGACCACCATAACCTCTGGGAATAATGTCTGGTTTAAATAGCTTAACCTTGTTCTAAAGATTCTTAGAAAAGAAAGTTTTGGGCACCAGTGTAATTTTGGCTCCTGAGTCAAAAAGCATGTCAACATCAGTCATTAATAAAAACTTTTTCTATAGGACCTTCAGTTTTGGGATTAGTGACTTGACATATCACAGATTCTTCCTCACCTTGATCGTATATATCAACTTCCCTTATCTTTTTCTGAATCCTGCTGGACCTACAACACTTAGAGAGGTGCCCCTTTCTCTTACAGATAGAACAAGTTGCTTTCCATCCAGGACACTCTTTAGAATTCGCCAAATACCCCATATTTCCACACCTGAAACACTTGAAAGTGGAAGGTTTGGCATTAGATACTGAGGCGTTAATGTTGGCAGCACTCTCTGGATTGGAGACTTTATATGGGATGACCGAAGTAGACGTTTTAATCTCTTTAACTTCAGTAGAGTTCTTTTTCTCATCAGAGACATTCTTGCGAATAGTTTCTGCACATGTATTTGAATATGACTTCTTGTAAGGAAGGATTATCCTTTCGACACAAACTATCTTTTGCTTTTTCTAAAGAAGAACCTAACATGAGCTGGTCTCGGAGACGCTCTTCCAAATTGATTCCAAAAGAACAAGTAGAAGCAAGTTTACGAAGCGATGTGACATATTGTTCTACAGATTCATCTTGTCTTTGAACTCTTTTCCCAAAAAGAAATCGCTCTAAAACCCTGCTCATCTTGGGAAGATAATGTATGTCCATTTTTTTATACATATTTCGTATTCATTAAGGGAACCACCTTCCGCATTAGAAAGTTCAGGAAGATTTTCAAACAAATTTCGCCCCTCTGAACCAAGGCAGTGCATAAATAAAGAGGCTTTTCTCTCCGCGCTCTAAAGAGGTGCCACACACCTTTGCATAATGAGCAAAGACTTTTCTCCATTTGAGCCAGGGTATCGTTGGATAACCAGGCTCAGAGAGAAAAAACGGTGGAGCTGTAACATTTTGCATTGTGAAAATAAAAACACGACAAGCCTAAGGTTCCCTAAAATAAAAACAAAAGAATCAGAAAAGAATGTGTATAAAGAAATAACACTAAAAATGAGTAAAACAAGAAAACCGAAAGTATACCCTTGAGATAGTTAACCTTCTTAAAATGTGAAAAAACTACTTGCACATTTTCTTTGAACGAAGCAATGATTAGAGTAGATACAACATGTGTGCACCAAGATAACACACCTCAAACAAGTTATTGCATTGTAATAAAATTACATGAACAGTATTGAAATGTCTGATCTACAATATGCTGGGTAGATCAGCGAGACAGGATTAGAGTACCTTACAGGGTTGCCAGAAGACAGCAAACACAAATTGGTTGTGCCGATAAACGAAGTGATGTTTTTCTGATCAGTATGAAAGAAAAAGGCTGCGAAAATCAGCGGCGCTTCTCAAAAGAAGACCAGGATCAGAGTCGAGATATTTGAACTCTCCGCGAGTTAAATAAAAGCAGGGAATAAAATGATCATCTTTGCTGATCAGTGCAGTGAACTTTTGCTGACCAGCGTCCAAGAAAAGGCTGTGCCGATCAGCGACGCTGTGTAGGCTTGCAAAGGAGATCCAAGATGGCGCTTTTGAACGTAGCGCGATGACGGAGACGTCCGGTATTGACGAGAAGACGCTGCGGGATGACGTTGTTCAAAGGAGAGTTCTTCGGAGAAGAAGAAGTCGGGAAACAGACAAAGATTCCAGGAGATGCGTCACAACGATGGTGGCAGTGCGGGCGCAGAACCTTGTCACGAGGAGTTTCAAGGTGAGAATTCTAAAATATCCAACGTCGGTACACAATGACTTCTTTTGAAAGTCCAGTCTTCCTCCTTTTTAAAGCTGCAAACCTTTCCTTTCCACACGGGAGAGAAAGCGAATGCTTGTAGAAGCGGCAGTAAACCATAAAAATTAAAAACAATATTTTTTTTGGGTGAAAGTTCCTTCTAAGATATTCTTCTCTCCAGGATACTGTTTAAATAACAGCTGTAAGGATCCAAACTCTAGTACTCCGAGTGAAGGAGATAAGAAGCAAGTCAGTGTGACTTATTAGAAGCGGAAGATTTAAACTTGCACAAAGAGATTGAGTTGAGGTCTCTTGCTGTGGGTGTCTCGCTGTGGGTGAGATCCAGTTAAAAAGTCGCCAAATGAACTAGTGATGATAGAAATTAACAGCCAGTCAGGAGGTTAGAGAACCAGTAAGATCCAAGTCAAAGAGACTTCATCCTTCAGAGTCCAGGAGAAACTGTCCTTGAGTTTGGGGCTAAACATTCTCATTTTTTTTTTTTTTTTAAATATATTTTTATTGCAGGAATCAGTAAATCGTTACATAATCGACCAGCATTATAGCACAAGCAAAATCAATGAGATACAACCCTCCGTCCCCCCGCCGTAAGTTTCTTACACAGCCAGTCGGCCCACAACCCTGGGGGCGGGCGGCGAAATTCAATGGGGGTTCAGAAGGATGTCGAAGCTGGTCCGGATGATCCACTGTCCGTCATCTGCTTTTCCAAACAAGCCTATAAACCCAGAAAGAAAAACCCCACCCACAAAACGCTACAAACCAAAGAAAACCCCACCCAACCCCGCCATCAGCGCCCGGTAAAAACCGCAACAGGATCTGCTAAGGGACCCATGGGGAAAGCAACAGGTCTGAAAATGTAATCGTTTATCGGGACATGGGGCGAGCCGCTTCCTCACCTTCAGAGTCGCTGGGGGCGCAATAATCCCTAAGGGCCTGTACTAACGTCTCCCACTCCAACGCTGCCTCCTGCGCCTTCTCATTACGCTGCCTCCAAGCTAACTGGTATCTTAGCGTGCTCTCCCCCGCCGCCCACTTCAGGAGTTCGCTGTGCCATCGGCTCCCTGTCGGACCAACTCGTGCCTTCCAGTTCCTGGTCACCTCTCGTTTAGCAAGGAGTAGCCCTAAGTCGATGAATTTGCTGGATATTTTGTTCTTGGGGGTATGAGGGAACCAGTGCAGGAGTCCCACCGCCGCGTCAAACGATAAGGACCTCCCCGTCACCTCCTCCAGGGTCTTCCCCACTTCTACCCAGTAGGATGACAATCCCGGGCAGGCCCACAGCATGTGGAGAAGGTCCGCCTCCTGGGCCGGGCACCTGGGGCAGTCCGCCGCATTCGTAGCAAAATATCGCCTGATTTTCACCGGGGTCAGATATGCTCTATGGAGTACGTAATAGTGGACCAGATGAAAGCGGGTGTGGCGTGTGCCCTTCCAGGCTCGCCGCACCAGCTGGGACCAGGTCGTCTCCGGGATCTCCTTGCCAATGTCCTCCTCCCAGCGGTTTCTCAAAGTAGTGGGGGGAGCCAGCCCCTCGTTGATCAGTCTGCCGTAAAGGCAAGTGACCGCCCTCACCGTGCCCGCAGACATCATCACGTATTGGCACACCGGAGATAAAGTGGGTTCCTCCTGCCCGCTTTTCCAGTGCGCCTGGATCGCTCGGAGAAGGGCGGAGTGCAGCAGAAAGTCGCCGCGGGGGATCTCGAAGCGATCAATGAGCTCCTGAAAGGGCAAGAGCGCCCCATCCTCATACAGGTCTCCCATTAGCTGTAAGCCGGTGTCTTCCCAGTTCGCCAATCGTGACCAATCGCCGCCATGGGGCAAGGCCGTCAGCATCCCCAAAGGTATTTCGGGCGCATACGGTGTTCTCAGATGGCCCCGGGCGTGAGCTTGGTTCCAACACAGGCGAACGGTCCGCTCCTCCAGCGACAAGTCCCGTAGGGTCAAACGTTGTCGCAGCGCTATGAAGGAGAGAACATGCCTGGCCATACCCGTCCCCCTCCTGTCTTCTGGGCCCCGGAATTCCCGGGCTATCTCCTGGGTGAAGGTCTGGAGCTGCGCCGCTAAATAATACTTTTCAAAGTCCGGCACCGCAAGCCCACCCTCATCCTTCGGCCTCATCAGGGTCTTGAGGGCCACCCGTCGGCGGCCCGAGCCCCAGAGGAATCTGACTATCATTGATCGTAGTAGTCGAAACGTGGCCGGTGGGACCCAAATCGGTAGTGTCCGGAAATAATATAACAACCGGGGAAGCGCCACCATTTTAAGCAAAGCAATCCGCCCTGCCACCGAGAGCGGTAGCGTGGCCCAGAAGTCCATACAGCCTCGAAGTGCTCGAGTGCTGCGGGCAATGTTCCCATCTAGAAGGTCGGATGGTTCGTGATAGACGTACACCCCCAGGTACTTAAAGCAGTCGGGTTCCCATCTAATCTCCCTACTTAGAGTAGGGGCGGGGGTGCCCTTGCGAACCGGGAAAAGACAGGTCTTAGTCCAATTCACCCGGAGGCCCGAGACCTCCCCAAACTCCGTGAGCGCCGTCGCAGCTCCATGTAGGGCGGCGAGCGGGTCCTCTAAGAAGAGCAGCAGGCCGTCTGCATACAGCGAAATGTAGTGCGGGCCCGAAGGAGTCCACAGGCCCGTATAATGGGTTCCCGACCGGAGATGCAACGCGAGTGGCTCCACCGCCAGCGCAAAGAGGAGTGGGGATAACGAACATCCCTGCCTCGTGCCCCGTTCCACTGGATATTGTGAGGAAATCAGTGGTCCCGCCCGAACCCTGGCCGATGCAGAGGCATAGAGAACCGTGGTCCATCTGATGAAGCCCTCACCGAGGCCGAACCTCCGTAGCACAGTGCAAAGGTAGTCCCATTCCAGGCTGTCAAAAGCCTTCTCTAGGTCTACCGATAAGACAACCGGGCACGGGGCATCCACAAGCGGCTCCCCTAGCAAGCGGAACAACCTGCGAATGTTCATGGTCGTGTTACGCCTAGGGATAAAGCCAGCTTGGTCCTCATGCACCAGGGAGCTCATGTGTCCCAGCAGCCTCGAGGCCAAGATACTGCTCAGTATTTTATAGTCAACCGTCAGCATTGATAAGGGACGGTAAGACCCCGGGTCGGACGAGTCCCTTCCGGGCTTGAGGAGTGGAACCACCAACGCCTCGCACATCGAGCTCGGGAGTCGCCCGAGCCTCTTCGCCTCTCTGTAGACTACCAATAACCTAGGGGCTAGGAGGTCAACATAAGCTGCATAAAACTCCACAGGAAGGCCGTCCAGGCCCGGGGTCTCATTCCTCGCCATCCTTTTAATGGCGCTACGGATCTCTCCCAGTTCTATGTCGGACTCCAGGGCTTTCGCCACATCCTGCTCCACTGTTCGGAGCTCCAGTGGCCGTAAATAATTATCGAGCAGGTCAGGGTTTCAGGCTGAGCGACTGCGATACAAACGTCCATAATATTGCCGGTAGCAGCTCAGAATCTCAGGCTGAGTGTACACCTCGGTTCCGTCTGCCGTGCGCATAGATGTCGTCAATGAGGACTGACGCGTAGGGTTGGCCAGCCATGCCAGCAACGCGCTCGATCTATCCCCCTCTGCGATGGACCGAACCGTATAGGCCTTGTAGTCAAAACAGCGAAGCCGTTCGACCTCCGCCGCCACCGCCTCCTTCGCCTCCGCCGTGCGTACCTGTAATTCAGGGCGCCCGGGGCGGCGAATTTCCAGCTCGCGGAGTTTCCGGTCCGCTGCATCTAGGTCGGCGAGGATAACTCGCCTCATGCCTACCTTTTTAGAAATACAGTAACCCCTCACCACCACCTTAAAAGCGTCCCACTCTAACGCTCTCGTGCTCGCGGTGCCCCCGTTGGACGCAAAGTACTCTGAGACCTTATCACCTAGGTCCGCCCTGAAAACACTGTCCTCAAGGATCTCAGGCCGTAATTTCCAGGTGGGCACCGCAGGCGCCCCGGGGAACCAACGAAGGTCCAGCAGGAGGGGGTTATGGTCTGATATGGTTCTGGTCAAATATTCAGACCGGACTGCTGCCGAAACCAGTTCGGGCGAGCCAAGAAATCCGTCCAGTCTAACGTGCAACTCATGGAGGCTCAAAGTAGGAATAGTCCCTAGATGTGGGGTGTTGCGCCCTCCAGATATCCGTTAGACCCCAGTGGGTCTGCCAGTCCCTACGACCCTTAGCCATGCGACGAACCGGAGAATCGGGAAGGGGTGGATGCGAGCGGTCAGTGTCTACATCCACTACTGAGTTGAAATCTCCGCCGAGCAGAAGGGGCCCGGAGAAGAAGTGGGCCAACGAGCCCGATAACCTGGAAAGGAAGGCAGTCTGGTCTATATTAGGAGCGTACACACAGCAAACGTTTAAGTCCCTCCCTCCCAAAGTGCCCGAGATAGCCACATAACGCCCCTCTGGATCTATCACTGTTTCCGTGACCTGGAAGGGAACCCCAGCTCTAACCCAAATCAGCGCCCCTCTGGCATACGCGGAGTACGAAGTGCAAAAGACCTGCCCCCTCCATCTACGCTGTAGCGCCGCCCCTTCCGCCTTGTTCAGATGGGTCTCCTGCAGCAGCGCCATTTGTACCCCCCTACGCACTAAATAAGCGTGGACTTTGTGGCGCCTGGACATAGTATGGAGCCCCCGCACGTTCCAAGTAACATATTTCAGATTAGCAACATCAGCCATTGTCCCATAATGTTCTCGCAAAGTCTCCCCATCTGGGTCCCAACAAAGAAAGGATATCAATCATCTCAGCACTGATGGCGGCCATTTTCCCCAACCAAAACTGAACAACCCAAGAATGAACAAAACCCCCATCCACCCTCCCCAGAACAGGACCCAAATAGCACCATCTAGTTCCCATCCAAACCATACCCATCAACAACCCACTAACCCCTACTAATCCTGCGGTCGCCACCGTAGGAAGGCCTTAAGGGCCAGGTGCGGGCCGGGCGGAGGCAGTGGGCCCTCGACGCTCAGGCTACCAGGGCTAAAGCAAGCCCAAAACAGTGCCAAAAACCCTCGGGGCAAAAACAGGGCACCCCACCCTCCCTGCCCCGGGAGTCAACAGCAATCGTCGGCACCCGCCACCCCCCTGCCGGGCCCCCTCCCAAAATGGAGTAGCTCCCCCCTTTACCCCTGTCCATCCAGAAGGTCTTCCACCGATTTCGGTGTGATCACCGGTGTATGGACGCTATCAGTCACCGATTCCTCGGAGTCCGTTGGTGCCCCCTCGTCACCAGGGTCTGCTTCCTCCTCAATGGCATCGTCCCGTGAGCCAAATAGCGCAGATAACACCTCCAGCACTCCCCTCCGCTCCGTCGATGTCTCTGCAGTTGAGGGCCCCCCCGAGCGGCCACGGCGACTCCGAATCCTCCTGGATCGCCGTCTCTGCTCCGGCTCCGCCGCCTGCTGGGATGAGGAGCCAAAGCCATCTTTCCCTGCTCTATAGAGTTCGAGCCAGGCACAGACATCCTCCGGGGTATCAAAGAATTGAGTTTTGTCATCGACAATTATGCGGAGCCTTGCAGGATAGAGGAGCGAGTACTGGATGCCCTCGCTCCTGAGCTCGCGCTTGACCGCCAGGAAGGAAAACCGTCTGCGTTGAGTTTCGTAGGTGTAATCCGGGAAGATGTTCACCTGGCTGTTCGCCACTTTGAATGGACCATTATGTCTGGCGGCATTGAGGATGAAGTCTCTGTCCCTAAAGTGCAATAACCGCGCCACCACTGGTCTCGGGGCACGTCCCTGCTGCGGTGGCCTCGCCGGGACTCTATGGGCACGCTCCAGGGTGTGGAAGGAGGATAGACCCTCCGGGGCCACCGTGTCACGGAGCCAGGCCTCCAAGTAGGCCACCATGTCGCCATCCTCAATCTTTTCCGGCAGGCCCACCACGCGGATGTTGTTCCTCCTGTTGCGGCCTTCCGCATCCTCCGCTCTCTGCTCCAGGGCCGTAATCCGGGATAAAGCATCCTTCATAGTCTCATCCAAGGTTCGCTGCGCCGGCTCCAAGGTTTTCACCGAGCTCTCCACTTCCTTGACCCGGTCCGAAAGTTTGCCGTGGTCCGCTCTAAGGAGACCTAGGCTCGTCGCTACTTGGGCAATGTCCTGCTGAAGGGCCGAGCGCGTGGTCGCTATCGCCTCCAAGACACGGTCAAATTGCTGTTGCATCGATGCACCACCAGAACTCTCTGGGTCCCCACGTTCCTCTTTGTCCTGGGTCTCCGAGTCTGAGGCGGCTGGGGTAGTCCCCTTGGCTCCTCTAGGTTTCCCCATGTCGCCGGGAGCACACCGTGCGGGTCCAGGAGCAGGCGTCTCCGAGTGCAGGCTCCGGCTAAGACTCTCCTGGTTGCTGGGCCTCAAGTCGAGTGCCGGAGATCTCCGTCTCCAGGGCCTGTTGGAACTTCTCCGCTTCGGCTCGCGCCACCACCACGTCGTCCGAGGGCACCGAGGAGGAGGCGGAGACAGCCGCCGCCAGGTCGGGCAGGCCCGCACGGCCGATAAAGTCCCGGGGCGAGGGTCACCAACTCCACCGGACGATTTGCGGCGCCAGAGGGTTGCGCCTCCCATGGAAGGGGGTCGGCCAGGAAAAGGTAGCTAAGTGCGGTGTCGTGAGTGGGGCCACCACCGGGAACTCCAGACGTCCGCGTGCGGGATCCACTATAGCGTGGGCATCCGCCCAGTCACCCATCCGAGTGCAATCCTCGTTGAAAAAGTCCGATCTGACCGATATCCAGAACACAGATCACTGGGAGATGGCAGAGCCGGGGGTGTGCCGCCGCCGGCGATGCCCCTCCAGCCTAATGGATCCGGCCAGGGGGACAATGAAGTCCGGGCGCCATGTTGGGTCGCACTCCGCAACTCCGCAAACTTCGATTTTTCGCCGGGTCACCACTCGTTCAGACCTCGCCAAGGGCCCCGGCAGGTCTCCGTCGGGCCGGTCAGCAGAATGCGGGGGCTGGGGTGCCCCGCGGCCTCCGATTTACAGGATAATCACAGGCTCAGTCCCGGAGGCGAGCTCTCAGGCGACCATCTCCATCGGCGCCCAAGCCACGCCCCTCGGGGCTAAACATTCTCATATAAACACATTCTACAATAGAAGCACGAGAGAGTGCATGAGCCACAGAATGTTAACACAAGGAAAACCTAGTCCACAGACTAGGACACTACACACTGTTAGTGTGCCCCCAAGAGCAGCCCTCTGAAGGGAGAAAAAGCCCCCCACCCCGACATTCCCTCGCAGGCGGGTGCAGTCAGTGACAGCACCCGCCTGCAAAGGAATGTCTATCCCCCTTTGAAAGTGCAGGCAGGTTAACGCCTGCACTGTGAAAGTACAGCCGCTTTGTGTTTTCACAGACATGCTCTGCCCGCAGGGCAGCACGAGTTTGCGGCTGCCCTGGGGGCAGCTCATCCTTTGTAATAGGACCCACTATCACTTATCTTGTGCCTGGCACAGCTATTTTAAGTAGCGCTGGGCGCAAACAGGGAAAGTGGACCTTTTACATAGTAGGGCTTCAGGAACTTCAACCAATCTCATTCCCTCAAGTCCTTTATACTCTGTCATTCTTCTCTATGACCCTCTTTTCTCAAGCAACTGTTTCCTATATCTCTGTACTTCTCATTGTTGTTTGGAAGTCTCACTCCCTGCAATGATAAAAACACACACCAATTTCACATCCCTACATAATCAGTCAGTGTCACGCCAAGAATATCAAACATGCTTCATATAGAAAAGTTCGGACAGCACATTATTCATTAAAATTAATCTATTTAAGTAGTATAACCTGATACTTATGATGTATGAGGATTTGTTGCAGCAACCTTTCTTTTCCTCTCCCTGTATGTCCCCTAAAGAATGGGCAGGGTGCAAACCTGCATGATCGTTGGGTGAGAAAATCCTCACCTAGAACTGAAGTTTTATGTTACGAAAGCTAGGAAGTTTTACATTCTATCATGACAGTACACCTTGCTTCAACAGGTTGCCTTCCTAGTGGGTCTAATAACGTCCTTGATACAAGCCTTCTTTCCCATCTTTAATTGGGAAGAAGGGAGAATCTAACTGAATTAGCTTCATGCAGGTGGCCACAGGGGTTGGCACTGCCCCTACAGTGTTTCTGGAAGCCTTTGGAGGGTAAGAAGTTTCAGAATCTGGTTTTATCTAGCCAATGGCCCGTCAAGTGCCTTGGCCTCTTGGTGGGGTTTGAGAGAAGAAGCAGCTGGTCAGGCGCCCTCTTCCAAGATCGGCCCATTCGAAAACCTTTGGGGCGAAGATTTTCTTCATGGAGGCTTCAGCCTTCTCTAGTAATGCGAAGGTGGAAAGAAACTACATAATAAATAGGTCCCCAATTTGCCCTCTTGTGCTATTGCACCTGCCTCTGGGGTCGCAAAGTCCCCAAGTTTTAAGTCCAACTTTGTCAGAAAAGATTGTTGTAGCTGTAGATAAGGCACAGTTCGCATTATCCAATAAAGTGACAGCTCTTTAGGCCCACCCCAACAACACCTCAGGAGTAATCAAGGAACCAGACTGCTCGGTCTCCTTGACCATATCCAGAATTTTGGTAAGGGGCCCAGTAGTATCCAACAATTTGTCCTGGCTTGACCTCCAAATATGGTTGGTGCCTTTCTTCAGCTCCCTAATGTATTTCCTAAGCAATGTGGCCATCCTCGTATCAATTTCGGGTGTCATGGCTGCCTTCCCCTCCAGAGACTGGTAGGGGCACTCTGCCCAAATTTGGTCTGAAGCATCTTTCTACACAGGTTTTCAAAGGTGACTCGCCATATAGGTCTTAACTTTTTCTGCAAGAAACCATTCGGAGGAGTTTGGGTCTATTTGATCCTCTGGTTCAAACATGTCAGAAACATTGTTCCTACCACATTGTGGGGTATGCTCTGATTTTTGGGATTGTACTTCCCAGGTCAGGGGCCAGGGTCTAGAAGGGTCTGATTCCCAACCAGAGTCTACTTTAGTCAATCCGGTCTGTGGTGTAAGAAAGTGAAATAGGGTCACCCGAGATGTTGGGATCCGACCCAGAGAATCCCTCGTCTAGGCCTTCATGCATAGGAAACGTGGGACAGCAAGGCCCATTTCAGCCTATCAAAGGCATACATCTCTACACCCTGCTCATGTCTCCTTTTTATGTCTCGCCTAGCGTTGCAGCACGCGTGTGCTGCTCGCTCTGCGAGACATATTGTGGATGAGGAGATTTGAGAAAGGGACTAGAAGCCCTGCCCCTCATTTTCATTGGCCAGCGTCATCGTTTATGGAAAACTCAGGCCTTTGATTGAAACTGAGCCTTTTTGGTTGCTGGCCTTTTTCCTTTTCATCCAGCCCCTCCGGACTGGATCGTCTGCTTTTCGGCTGTCGTGAAGCAATTTCTTATCTTTAGGAGGCCATCAGTTTTTAATTAGCGTGGCGTTAGCGCAGTCGCTTTCACTTTCGTGATTATTCACATAGGGCTGGGCGTGTTTCAGTGGGAACGGGTTTATGATGCTTTTAAAGTGTACGGGGCTCAGCTTACATTTCCTGCTCCTTGGTCACTTCAGCCGCCAGTTCCTTAGTGCAGTTGCTTTCACTTTCGTGATTATTCACTTAGGACCGGGCGTGTTTCATTGAGGACGAGTTTATAATGCTTTTAAAGTGTACGGGGCTCAGCTTACATTTCCTGCTCCTTAGCCACTTCAACCGCCAGTTCCTTCCTGGAGCACGTGCGGGTCTCGGACAGGGCGAAGGCTGGCGGCAGCACAACCCCCCTCTGCGCGCAGGTCTCTGGTGACAGACAGGAGCAGGAGCTGAGCATGGTTGCACAGAGCCATGCTAGGGGCTGATTGGTGCTGGGTTCAGTCCTGGGATGAGCACGCGCATTTCGATGACTGGATTCTTTCTCGGATGTTTTGTGTCCTTTTCACTGGGTGCATATGTTGCTGAAACTTGTGCTTGCCACTGTTATTGTTGCTGCACAAACAGTGTGACTTTAATAGTTACATGTTTGTACCTAAAACATTTTTTCAGTGTATCATTTGTAAGTAACGTTGACTTTTCAGTTGAGGGCTTGTCCTGGTGGCAGATGTCATAAAACATTGAATGCTCGATTTAAATAGTGCAGCGGGATTCATATCGTAATGTTTAGAATAGGGGCGCGAGCCAAGGACGGAATGGAAAACAGACAAAACATTCCTACTTGACAGAATAGGGGGCATAGTTAAAGTCCCAGCATCGTCTCAACAAAACGTGATAATTTTCCCGGACTAATACAAGGTTGTGCAAATTAGAACCAATCAGTCCCTTAATAAAGTGGAAAAGACAAAGCTAAAAAAAATATGGTCAACATGTTTCTGCTTTAAGAGCATTACTCCGCTCAGCATTCGTCATGACCAGGTATGAAATTTTTTTATACCGCTCACTGATCAGAGCACGCTAAAGCGCTCGGACCCAGTGGTGGTAGTAAGGACCAATACGACCTGTAATTGTCGAAGCTCCTTTAGGAAATTCTTCCTCAGTTTGAACACACTCCTTATTGTAGGAGAAACGGTAATAATTATATATCGTCAGGTGGTGTGCCCCATGGGCATAGCGGCGGGAGGAATTCTTCACGTTTGGCTCTTTGTCTCCAAACGGCTCCCCGCTGAATAACCTACACGCGGCCACGTCCGC
This sequence comes from Lissotriton vulgaris, assembly GCF_964263255.1. Classification (NCBI taxonomy): domain Eukaryota; kingdom Metazoa; phylum Chordata; class Amphibia; order Caudata; family Salamandridae; genus Lissotriton; species Lissotriton vulgaris. The sequence goes on from NC_141694.1 coordinate 363,125,516, forward strand.
CGCCCGTATAAGGAGTGTGTTCAAACTGAGGAAGAATTTCCTAAAGGAGCTTCGACAATTACAGGTCGTATTGGTCCTTACTACCACCACTGGGTCCGAGCGCTTTAGCGTGCTCTGATCAGTGAGCGGTATAAACATTTTTCATACCTGGTCCTGACGAATGCTGAGCGGAGTAATGCTCTTAAAGCAGAAACATGTTGACCATATTTTTTTAGCTTTGTCTTTTCCACTTTATTAAGGGACTGATTGGTTCTAATTTGCACAACCTTGTATTAGTCCGGGAAAATTATCACGTTTTCTAAACACTGTTTTTAATAGAGTTAGAGCTACCCTCCTATTAAACTAATTTTGAGGAGTAGTCCACACTCTTTTTAATTCACTTTCACCTTCTCTAGCTAATAATGGGAACCCAATGAAGACAACTGGCTACCAGTGTTTCACTGGGGCCTGAGGGTTCTTTTTAGCTAGTTCTTTGAGCATGTGCACTCTATCTTCTCCCACTGATAATAACATTCTCTTCTGCAAGTTCAGTAGTGCCTGAATAAATTCTTTTCTTGCCTACTGAGTTGGATGTTTGTATTAACACTCTCTTGTTGTTTGAAATATTGATTTGATGAGGGGCATGGGAGTGTTGATTTCGATCCTTACTCTCTTGTTGATTGAACCATTATCAGACTGGCCCGTCTTGCCAGTGCTGTGTAGCACACCTAAAGGAACTGCGTCGAGAAATTCAACAAAATTGGTGACAAACCCGGGATAGAAACATTATCAAAATAAGGGCCCTGCTGTGGCCTCTTTGGGGTCAAGATTGCTCATTCTGCTCACTCGTTTGCAGAAAAGGCCACTTTCTTGGAAGCAAGCAGAGTTCCCATTATTATAACCCTCAGTTTAGCTGCAAATGTATTCTAACAACACATATAACAATACCTCCCTGACCCCACTCCTAATCATTGCCTTCCCCACAGAGAGAGGATGTGACTTAATGGCCAGAGTGGCATCTTTGAAGCTCCGGAACCCAGTTCGAGTCTAGCGAGAGGCTCAAACATCCTGTGATTCTGGGAAAATCACTTAATCTACCCGAGCCTACAAAATGGATGCGTTCGTCTGTAACGTAACTGGTGCTCATGTAAAGCGCGCTGATAACTTTGGGCCGAGTTTGCGCTATATAAAAGTGCAAAAAAGTCTACTCTTCTACCCCTTTTACAATTTAATATCACTTTAAATACATTTAAAAAACAAAACTTGGGGGCTTGGCCAAGGTGGCGGCAGAGTAGGACGTTCTTTCCAGTCCCTCCAGCGCCGCCTGAAGAAAGCTTTGTCTATCGCCCCTTCTGATGCCCATCTGCGCTGGCCGCGGGGGTCTGCTGTCCCCCCCCCCCCTCACACTTCGTAATCTAGAGGGGTCTCTATTTTTGCGCTCCGGGGCTGCTCTCTGCCCATTCTAGACGGCCTGGCCCCGATTCGGCGGAGGCCCGGTGGATCTGGCTAACTGGGGCTGCGGGGGCCGCCTACTGCTCTGTGTCCCCCCTGTGGTGCCCCGGTTGGTTGGTGGGGCGCCTGCCGACACGACAAGAGCTGCGGAGTACTAGATTGAGCGGCGGATCCGGGAGTGGAGCAGTGGCACGGTGGGAGCGTTGACAGGCCCGGGTAGTGGCCCCCATTTTGACACTCCGAGGCCCTGGGCTGCGTGAGGAGGTGAGCGGGACCCGGCAGCGGCCGCGACCTGGTGCAGTGAGGCCCAGCAGTCCCGGTTATGTAACGGCGGCTGTTGAACCCCCTGGTGACCGTCTAAGTACTCCTGGGACGCTGAGGTGCGAGCCGAGGAACGGGGGCCAGTGAACCACGAGGTGAGGAGCGGAGGGAGGGCTGGTGTGGGGCCGTGATCTCAGTCCACGGACGGTGGGAGGCCTAGCGGACCGTGGGTGAGTAGAACCTTGCTCCCTTCAATGAAGCTCTAGCGCTGTGATGGTGACTGGGACGCCCTGTGGGCCCTCCTCAACTGCCTGAGAGAGGGGCGGCTCTATGTGTGTGGGAGCAACATGGTGCATCTTCCCGGAGAGACTGTAGCAGCGAGGCCTGCAGGGCGGGGGCGGGTGCTGGCGCCCCTCTTCTAGGGTGAACAGCGCGTGAGCCTTGCTTGCATTGCTGGGGCCTGAGAGCCTGCGGGGAGTGGGAGGCCTACCATCAGCCCGGGGGTCAGTGGGCGCTGCCTCCGCATCAGGGTTTGAGCCCCGCTTTGGATGAGAGCTACGGGCGGAGTGCGGAGAGGGACAGCTGCCATGAGTGGGGCCTAGAGTTCTTCCACTGTTCGGACGTGCTGGGGGCGGCGTGTGGAGAGCCTCGGCCGCCTGCTCGGTCCGTACATTGGCAGACGGCGGTTTAGTGCAGCCCAGCAGCGGGAGATGACGTTGTCGTGGGGGGCTCCGCTGCGGATGCTGTGGAGTGCCCCCCCCCCTCGCATTCGGCTGTGCCTGCTGTCAGGATTCCCAGTTGTGCCCTCCCCTACTTGATGAGCCAATACCACTGTCCTGAAATATATGGAGCCTCTAAAGGACTGGGTGGGGGCCCGACCATGCTGTCTTTCTTTCTTCCGAACGGCCACGTGGTCTGCATAGTGTTGTGGCGAGAGGAACTATTGTCTGGGCTGGCGTTTGTGCCCTGACATGAGGGGGCTCCAGCTGTGCCCCCAAGGGACTGATTGCACCTTTGCCCTGTATTCAATTTCAATCTTTATTATGCTTTGGAACTCGTTAGAGGTCCACATAAAGAAAAAGTACAATACAAAATACCATTCTCAGTGAAAGTAGGCAAATCATAGCAATGACAATTACTGGAACACAGAGTGACACATTATTAAGCATGCCGGTCTTCAAAAAATTTCTAAAAAACATTTAAAAAAGTTAAAAATATGAAAACAAAATCTCTCATTGGGGGGGATTATATAAAGCATACATAAAGGAATTCACATTTAGAATACCCATTTGCAAACATACTTGTCTTATCCACTTACTGCGATGAGAACGCAACGCTGGGCATATCAAAAGTACATGTATTCGGTCTTGGGTAGAGAGATGACAAAAATTGCAAATTGCAGATACTCCGTGCCATTTAGACAAAAGATTATTTAGGGGTAACAAATCTTGTCTCAATAAAAACCAAAATCTCCTAATACCATGAGGTAAGTTCCAAGTGGCGTAAGGTTGGGCGGATTTTCTTGCAAATGAATCAGTAAGAAGATTGACACCCTTCTTATCAAAAGTAGCAGTAAAGTCTAGTCTAAAACTAAGGTCCCAAGTGGCTTCCTTCAGGACAGACTTTAACTGGGATGCAGATAAAGAAAAGAGAGTACTCTTCCAATTGCAAGAGGGATACAGCCTTTCTAAAGTTGCTAACAATCAAGGAGTGTTCCCCTAAACCTCCCAATAATTCAGTCCTTAAGAGGAACCTCATAGTCCCCTCTTCTCCTCTGGCTATGCTTGCGACCCAGCGCACCACAGCTGCCAAGCCTTGCACCCAGCTGCTGCGCAGACCGAACTCAAGTCTGCAGGCTGCCACGGAGCTGGCGGAACTGACTGAAGAAATACTTCTTAGCAATTTCCCCTCCACCTTATTTAAGAAATCCCAGTGCTTTATATCAATTAATTCTAAACCATATAGAAGGGTGGATGGGACCTTTGCCCTAAAGACCTCCAGTAAATGAGAAAAATGCCTTTTTCCCAGTGCCGAGTACAGTGAATTTAGACTTCTTCCTTGAGCTAATGCCTTTCGGACACTGTTGTCGGTGTGGGATTTGGCACTTAAATTATCACAAATTACTTTTCCAAGAAAAACATAATTCTTTACAACCTCCAGTTTGTCATCTCCCACAGACCAGGAAAAATTCCTGAATTTATGTTTTTTCCGGCCTGTGATGCACATAATTTTACTCTTACTTGCATTAATTTTTAGGAAATGAACAACTGCATACTCATGTAGAGCAAGGAGGCGTTTGGCAAGACCTTTGGGCATAAGATCCATTATTATGATATCATCCGCATATAACATACATGAGATGTGTTTTCCGCCCAGAATTGGAGCTATACCATCGCAAGAGGAGAGAGAGGCGGGTAAATCAGCAATATATAACGAAAAGAGTAACGGGGCAAGTAAACAACCTTGCTTAAGACCATTGCAAGAAGGAATAATCTTAGAAAGCCCCCTGTCTCCTCCTTGCAACACCTGGCACCAGGTGTCTGTATGCAACAGCCGAATCATATCTAATAGATATGTCGGCATTCTCATAGCCGCGAGCTTTCTCCACAGCAGTGGACGGTCAACCTTGTCAAATGCTGTGGAGAAATCTATAAAGGCCACATAGACTCTTCCGCCACGTACCCCTATGTATTTATCAGTAATTGTCTGAAGAGCGGAAAGATTGTCCAGCGTTCCGTGGCCCTTACGAAAGCCTACTTGTTCTAGGGGAAGGATTTGTTTTAGCGCCACCCAATCATTAATTAGTGATAATAGACATTTACAAAACACTTTCCCGATAGCGTCTAGAAGAGCTATTTGGCGATAATTGATAGGCAAATTCCTATCACCCTTTTTAAATAGCGGAACCAGAATACTCCCCTTCCAGGATGCTGGAATATATTTTTTAAGGTAACAAATCCTAAAAAGAGGAAATAGGATTTTGCTCCAGGATACTGGATTTTGTTTTAAGACTGATATCGGGAGTTCATCAGGACCCATGGCACCTGAAGAACGCATGTCTTATAGCTAATTCTATGGATAGTACTGAGGGGTATTCAGTTATGGGGGTAGTATTTTCCTCAATTCCCCTAAGTTGCACAAGCCGATCATTTTTTGCATACAGACTTAAGATGTAATTAACCCAGGTTTGTTCGGAGATAGGAATTGGAGATGGGCGCACTCTAGAACCACATCCTTCCCCAATAAGGGTCCAGAATTGTCTAGCGTTCCCATGGACAGCGGCTTCTCGCAATCCAATCCATAACATGTCCTCTTTTTCTCTTTTCATTTTTTTCTTTAACCTGCTCCGCCTCCTTTTAAGAAGGGATATTTTCTGTGATCTTTCTACCGCACCACATATATATTGTTCCCTCACCAATTTATTTATTTCCTTATTAAGGGAAACAACCGCTTTTGGGAGGATGTTTTTTTTCCTAGTTAGGTTCGATTTTTTAACAGCAGAAATGACCTCCTTTATAAAAACATCAAAAGAGCACTGTTCCACCCCCTGTCAATTATTTAAATTGGACACAGTTTTTTCAAGAAGGGGTTCTAGATCCTTCATGGCTTTATAATCCCAAAAACATCTTCCTGTTTTTTGAAAGGAGACCACCTCCCTATCCAACACCCAGGTATCAGAATTCGGAGGCACTACAGAGAGCGTTAGTACCATAACATTATGGTCACTAAGGCTAGTGTCCATGACCACCAAATCCCTTAACAAGGGGAAAATAGGTTGGTCAACAATTATATAGTCTAAAATTGATTTGCTGTTGAAGGAGCTATGGGTATAGTTTGCAGGGACATCAGAAGGAAGCCTACCATTAACTATGAGTCCCTCCGTACTATATAATTCTTCCAGCAGCAATTTGCCCCTTTTGTTTGTTTTTATTTTATCCGGAAAAATGGCTTGGGGTATCAATAAAACCTCCTCTTTTTCTTTATTCCTAAATAATTCTAGACTATAATTGGACACTTTACAATTTAAGTCGCCAACTAACAAAAAATTAGAGAGAGGGGTTGTTTTTTTAATTTGTCTAATAAAAGTAAAAATTTGCTTCATCAAGGTGTTAAAAGGATCACCAGGCGGAATATAGGCATTTATTATAACTAAAGAGTGACTCTCCCCAATTTTGTCTAAGTTGGAGAGGGTCACAGCCTGAAAAAGGTTGCTGGGATCTGTATAATGAGAAAAACTCCACTTTATTGTATTTGATAAAAGACAGGCAATTCCCCCTTTTGCATGACCTCTGCTAGAGGGGGTTGCCGCCACCTCCAATACATAATAATCCTTCACTATATTCAATTTATCAGTACACCAAGTTTCCTGAATGCAGATTATATTAGCATTCAAGGAAAAAAGATATGACAATTTTTCAGGATTATTATTGATGCCAGCTGCATTCCAGGAGATGACAGAAAAACTATTGCTAAAGGTGAGAGAACAATCTAGGGTTGTCCGTCACCTTAGTCACCAGGGCACCGGGTAACCAGTTCCATTGCTGATCATTTTCAGATAAACCTCTGTTTATTGTTATAGGGGAGAGAATGGGATGCGTTACTATCCTTTTAGTTTTTGACACTCGAATTTTTAAGTCATCAAAAGGTTGAGAGAGACCAACCGAACTCAATCCCCTAAGAAGACCATTCGCCATGTGATTATCTCCACTAATGGCGGTAAATGGCACCACATCAATCCCCTGGCTCTGAAAAAGTTCAGCTTTATTTAATATTAGATTTACTATCAAATTTGAGTAAAATCTTACCCTAGTAAATGACGTGGACCCTGATCCCAATACTGTTACTAGGTCAATGTCGCTAGATTTGATTAGATTCAGTCCCTCAATAACCTTACAACATTTCAACAGAAAAGATCTGTTCAGACTTAAATCATTATCAAATAATGGGACAAAGTCCAAAAACAAAGAATCAGTACAGAGTTCCGTGGATTTATGAACGGTGTTTTGGCCCACAATTGCCCCCTCTATCCGGGTCTGGAAAGAAGGTGCAGAAGGATTTAAAGAAGTGGTAGCCACCAAGGTGGAACGTCTTTCTTCTTCAACTAAACGGTGGGGCAAAGATTTTTCTTTTCCTATACCCTGATCAGTTAGATTTAATTTAGAGCAGTTCATAATAGTTTCATCAGAATCAAGGGAGCGCCCCAAAGAATCAGAGGATGGCCTAATTGGATCAAGCTTCAGAAATACCTTATCCTTGTCCTTGTTATCTTCAACCTCCACAGAGGGGGACTTAAAGGAAACTTTGGGATTCTCAAAGAGAATTTGTCTCTGCCTCCTTTTTTGGAATCTGCGGAGAGCCTTCCTCTTTTTCCCCCCCTTGGGTTTTACCTGTTTTTCCGCTTTTTCCTCCAATTCCAACCCCTTAGATTCGAGATCGAAAATAGGGTATACTGCCACTTCGGCAATAACATTAGGAATTACCAAATTATTTTCCTCAGCAACAATACCTGGGATGGAATCACTTATACAATTATAAGCGGAGGATTTCAAATTAGGACACACGTCCTTCACTACAGGAGCCACCGGCGTATTCTCAATCACCAGGCAAGATGTATTAGCCCGAACATTAATGGGAGGTATTAAAGTGGGAGGATCAGAGCCACAACTCCTTTCACAGGTCTTTGTTAATAAAACCTTTAAAATTTGGGTAACAGAGTCCAGTACGCAATCCGAGCTACCCACGAATTTATTAAGTAGCGTAAGAATTGAGGATAGCAACTGTTCCAAAGAAAGTAAATATTCAGATATAGGTTTCTCTGAACATTTCAGGCTAGGATCATTGATGACCTCAATCCCGGTTATATTGAGCAATGGACTTGAAGACATGTTTGTTTTAAATGAAAGATCTTGCGAGTTGAGAGAAGGAGTACTACTAAAAAGATGGAGGCCAGAAGGAGTTGCGCCCATAGGAGACTTTACAACTTCTGATAATGCCCTAGGGACATCACCCAAATAACGTTTGCACAGCACAGGGTCAATAATCAGGGGCTGTGATTCTTCATTTATATCCTCCCTCAGCTTAGTGAAGGACGAGGACCCGTTGTGCAAAACATTTACAGAAGTTAATAAAGTCTTAGAGTTACTGGGATTAACTTGACTGGAAATTAAGCATTTCTCATTCTCCAGGAGTACAGAAGTCGTAGATGAAATATCCCCAGAAATACATGGGCTTAGACCAGGAGTTCCCAGTTCCACCACCTTCTTTTGGCAAGCCAAAGATGTGATAGGGGTTGAGACCAGGGAGGAGCTTTTATCAGAGACAATATCTTCCTGGGAAACACCATCTAACGCTTTCTCCCAGAGCTGGAAAATCTGGGTTTGACCTTTCAACTGAATCGTTGAAATATTCTTATTTCGAAGGGGGTTTGATCTAGTCTTAGCTGTAGATCTTCCCCCCAACACTCTTCCAGATCTCAACTTTTTGGCAGTCATACTATAACAAGGATCGAACTATAATAAAGTGGGGAATATAAGATGCCAATACACAAGTAATAAATAAGAAAAAAATAGATACTATCTAATCACACAAGCAAACAATCATAGGCAAGAATAAAGTCACTCGATAAACAGCAGTTGCCTACTTTAACACGCATTCAATGGGATTAATCGAAAATAATATCTCTGTTTAAAAGAAAATTAGGTAGTGGGCCCAGCCCAGCCTACTTCAGCCCACTGAGGGCCACAGAGGGCCCGCCCTTGTCCCGGGCTTCTCCCGGCGCGCTCCCGCGCGCTCCCGCTTTGCGGTACCAAGTAAGAAAATATAGCTGGGCTGAGGTGTGGGAGGAGCCAGCAGGGAGAGCGGGTCAGCTGGTGAAGAGGCCGAGGGTAAGGCGCTCCTGGGACTGGAAGTCCTGCGCCTCCCCTCGCTCGCAGCCCTGCTTTCCCCAACACCTCAGAAGCCCAAGCGCTAGAGTTTCCAAAGCGCTATGCCGGAAAGTGCAGGCGAAGCGGGTTCCACAACTAGTGAAGGCTTAAAAACCGAACAGCCGTCAGGAAGAGCGAGTCCTTGATGCTCGCAGTCCGAAACGCCTTCAATGAAAAAGAAATCAGCAGGTGAGCAATCAACCAAGGCAGCTGACGAGCAGGCTTTAGCTGCGCTGAGGTGTGGGAGGAGCCAGCAGGGAGAGCGGGTCAGCTGGTGAAGAGGCCGAGGGTAAGGCGCTCCTGGGACTGGAAGTCCTGCGCCTCCCCTCGCTCGCAGCCCTGCTTTCCCCAACACCTCAGAAGCCCAAGCGCTAGAGTTTCCAAAGCGCTATGCCGGAAAGTGCAGGCGAAGCGGGTTCCACAACTAGTGAAGGCTTAAAAACCGAACAGCCGTCAGGAAGAGCGAGTCCTTGATGCTCGCAGTCCGAAACGCCTTCAATGAAAAAGAAATCAGCAGGTGAGCAATCAACCTTTGCCCTGTATGCGCGCTGCTGTGCACGGGTTCTTGCCTGAGGTACGATATCGTCTGCTAGCAACCGGAGGGATAAACCCTTATCGACCTGCTTCAGAAGACGACGGATCAAGCTGCCTCTCAGCCAGATGACAAATCCCTACGACCTGAGGACTACGAGCTCCCGGCAACCAAAGCTTTCATGATAGAGCTGTTTTCTGCCATAAAGAGGACATCTCGGAGCTTCGTTCACAGCTCTCCTCAGACTTACGCAAGATGCGGAGCAATGTAGATGCCATCGGGGAGCGGGTGGCGACATTGGAGGAGCATGACCTGGGAGCTGCGGATGAAATCCACCAACTCCAGCAAGATGTCCTAGGGCTCACGGAACAAAACCTAGATCTCCAGGCCCACGCTGAGGATTGGGAGAACCGGTCCCGGCGGAACAATATTCGAATCTGGGCGGTTCCGTGGAAGGGGAGGGAGATAGCCTGCGTGAGTACGTTGGTGCGCTTTTCCGACAGATCCTTGGTGACGAGGAGGATCAAGAAATCCAGATGGACCGTGTCCACCGTGTTGGCTTACCGCTCGGTGCTAGGGCCCCTCCCACTGATATATTGGTGTGTGTCCACGACTTCCAGATCAAAGAGAAGATTCTCCGGAAGACCCGTGAACTTAACCCCATACAATTTCAGGGCCATCAACCAGCGCTTTTCCAGGACTTGCAGCCTCCAGCCTTGTCAAGCGTAGGGACATAAACCCATCACTAATCACCTTCGTGAGCAAGGCATCCCCTACTTGTGGGGCCACCCTTTTTGGCTTATCTTCAAAATAATGGCAAGCTTATACAGGTTAATTCACTGGATACTGCCTTTGAGATCTTGGGGCTGGAGCGGTCCGCCCCTCCGCCTGGGGGCGTCGGATCTCCTGCTAGACAGAGCAGGCGCTCCACCGAATGGCAGCGCGTTGGGAAGTCCCCTCCGCCTGTGAAACCAGATGTGTCTGCAAGTCTGCTGGAGAGGGAGGCTGCTGTTACCTCTGTTGGGCTGATGACCGACAACTCAGGGGTTTCTTCAGGTCTACAAGACTGGCATTAGTTGGGTCTTTATCCGGCGCCTGAGGCAGGTTGTTATCTGATGAGAAGTTGTTGATTATCTCAGTGTTTGTAAGATAAAGTATCCTGTATTGGGAACGAGAAGTGTTACACGATGGCGCCATGTTCCCCTGCTAGTTGGAAAAACCACAGTTGATGGACAGAATGCAGAACAATGTCATACATTCACACCAGTACAGAGATCTGGACCTAAATCTATCATTATTTTGCACTCCACACCACCCCAGTTCAGACATGGCTATATGCAAATCAGTCTGACCCTGTGCCTCATGGGAACAGTCCAGCCTGAACTGCCAAGCCATGCCTTCCCTGGACCGGAAACAAGCTTCCGAGGACCGGTTTCTGGCATTTCAGCCGTCTTCAGCCCGGCTTGCTTGAATCCAGTGGTGTGGAGTGCATGGGACTCACGTTCTGCATTCTGTCCATCAACTGTGGTTTTTGCATTTGTCACCCCGAGTGGGATGGGTATGCTCAGACGTGAATCCCATGCACTCCACACAACTGGATTCAAGCAAGCCGGGCTGAAGACGGCTGGAATGCCAGAAACAGGTCCTCAGAAGCTTCCCCCTGCTTGCACTGCCCATGTGGCCAGACACTGGTGTTCCGAAGACATTTCTCCTTCCCTTTTCTCTTTTCCTACCTTCCCTGTTTGGTCCTGAGCTCTTTTTCTGTTACCAGAAGCCTCTCCCTGAGGTACTCTCCCAACATTACTTTCTCTTCACCCCTTGCCTTTCCACCATTCCTCCTAAACCCCCATCACCCCTACCAGGTGTGTCTTGTTCCCTAGTACCCTCAAGTGTTCCCCATGAAACAATTTAGGCTATACCCACAGGATCAAACCCCTCCTATACCCTGCTCCACAGAATGTGGAGATTTCTCTGTGTTCCTCCTTCCTTGCCTAGATTCCCCATCCTTGCACCCCCTCCATTGCCTCTTTGGCAAGGACCATGCCCACATTCTGTGTCGACCCACACTGGTCCTTTACCATCAACCTATTTTTTTAAACCAGAGATCATTTTTTTTTATTTTACAAACACAAGTGATTGCAAATGCCTTATTGAAATGATAAGATTAGCCCTGGATAAAGTAGAGGGAAGCCCCTGTCAGGGTGGCATTGGCACTGCCGTGCTGGGTGCAGCACTCCAGGCTCTCTCCAGTTAGTCACCACAGGGCTCTGCCCCCCAACACACACTTTTATTATAAAAAATATTTTTACTTTAATAAGTGCTGCACGGTCTTCTCAGACACCGCGCTGTGCAATGCAATAGGTGTTGCTTTTAGTATTGTAAATAACAATGCAGTTTAATTTTTTTAAAGACATTGCCATTTACAATGTCAATAGCTCAAAATTATGTCATTGCAAAAGCTATTGCATTGTATATGCTTTTTCTAGCTGTTTTGTGGATGGTTTCTCTTGTCTCCCTATATTTCGGAGGGGGCATAGGTCCATTGGCTCTTGTAGCCCTAAGTAAAAGGAATCGGGGAAAAACCAATTGCATGCTTTCACTCCCAGCAGCTCAGTGTGGGAGGCAATTGCATGATGGATGTAGGCATCTACTGCCTCGTAGAATTCATCATCCAGAAGAAGGACAGACAGATTCCTCCTCAGCGTAGGAGCCTTCTGCCCTTGACAAGGTAGCAATAGCTGTGGTACTATGTGACATCAACACTGTAAGTAATAACCGAAAATAACCAAAAGAGCTGTCACACTTAAATGAAGGCTGCTGGAGCAGCGAAGAAAGAGGGGTTGTAGAGAAGGCTAACAGAGCATAAAGGAATTGAGGGATTGTGATTGGTTTAAGTTACTGGTTTCTTTTACTGATAGTCTATCGAAAAGATAGTTTTGTGATTGTTTTTTGAAGGCTACTGTACAAGTAAAGTGGATAAAGAACAACATAATCCTGACATCCGTCCTGACATAGAAATAAGTATCGAAGTCAGAGTGAGTCTGTATATGAACATTTGTTTCATCAGAATCAACTGGTGGTACTTCTGTCGTTGATTTGGTAAGGGTATTATAAAATTCCAATATGGAATTGTGAGATGGGTACACTGCTAGCTTTTTTAAAAAAAAATTATTTAAGAAAGGTGTGCTTTAAAGGCAACTCTGAAGTTTTCAGTTAGCTGACTCATTTGTGACAAAACTTGCTGTAGCCCCTGGCAAATTCAGTGTTGAGTTTCTCTCTTTTTCCAAAATAAGGCTTTCGTAAAATGTTTAAACCAACAAGTCTCCTGATGTCGTTCACTATTACTATTTTCATTTAGATATCGATTTGCTCATTTATTGCCACCTAATTTTTCACATTTCGGTTGATACCCTTGGCCATTTTCCGAAGCTTCATCTGATATGCAATTTAACTTTTTGTGAAGTGTGCAGCAAGCAGCACGAAAGTGTACTTCTGAATGGCTATCCTGAAGTTGATTGTCTGGAGAAGAAAGTGGAGGATATAGGTAAAAGGAGTTATTGGCTTGCTTGATAGAAAAAGGATTGTTAGGAGAGGAATATCTTCACATTCCACCATTAAAATGTGATTGTTAATGGTTTCAGTTAATCTGACCTCCCAAAGCATTGGACCTAGAACAACCGTTTCTTCCCTTCCTGAATTTGGATTTTTTTGTGGTTGGAGTGAGGAGGAAATTAGCCTAGCTGGATGTGAGGATCATGACTGGGAGATACTTTTGGAAGCATGTACCGAAGTTGATTGCAGGTGCTTCAGTGCCTCTTTGCTGGTGAGGAGTCATCAAGTGTGTATGATGGCTATTGTTTGGAGACAAATAGAGACTTTTCGTAGTATTCTCATTTTTGACAGTGTATTGCTTTTTTTTATTGCACTTGCGGAAATCCACTGATAAAGAAGGCAAGATGATGGCCCATTTTAGTGCTGCTCCATGATTTGCTGAAAAATTGGTCATTTAACAGTGATTCACAGATGTAAACCTGTGGGGATGATAATTATTATGGGCACTTCACTGCCACCTCTCTTCCCCCTTGGAAAAATACAGATCTCATCTAGTTCGATTTGTTTTTTTTGTTGCTTTATGGTGCCATTATAGCTACAGGATTATAAGTCCCAGAATGTAAGGAAAACAAGCCTCAATTAGCTAATTATGTGTCACATGAGAACCTTGGAGCGCAGTTTCTTTCATGGCTATTCTAGGATTTTGAAATATTCACTATCTTTTGAAACACTTTTTTAAATATGTTTTTTTTTATAGGTTTGTGGAACATGGCTGGGTAGTTCTCCTATATTGTCTGTTTTGTTATTGTGATCCTTCAACATCCAATGTAGGTGCTGATATTTAGTTTTGTTTTTATATCTGGGGCTGTCCCAATTTTACGGAGGAAGTACAGGAGATGGTAAAAAGAAAGGAAGGCGAATGGGACTAAGTAAAGATGGAAAGCAGAAAGAAATATTGAACATGAATATAAGGAAAGACTGAGAGTTCAAAAGACACCTGAAAACAATGGACAGAACAATAGATGGAAAACTGAATGAGAGGAGAATGAAAAGGGAGGAAAGAAATAAACAAAGTAGGAAATAAAGATGAGAAAAACGAAGGAATCAATCACAGAAAGATATTAGTCAACTCTGGTAAATGTGCAGTTTTTCGCCACCTTCTGTTCAAATCATGCTATAAAAATGCATCATTTTGAAGCTTTTTCCTCTGGGCAACAATGTGTAATATCTCCTCCATAGAAAGGGTCTGGTTCACTCACATTGCTCGGACATTTCGTTTCATGTTTGTAGGAAGCTGGCTCTGTATATACTATCATACAAACAAAGAGAGAGAAAGGGAGTTAGTTGTGCAGCTACTCTTGGTCCCCTTAACTAAAATCAATAAACAAAAGAAGAGTGATTCCAAATAGAAAATATTGCCTGAGGAGTCCGAGTGTTTTAAGAAGAACCCTCACTCACCAACCTTGTTGGTGACATGCTTCATCATTGGGTTCCCACCCGAGGGGCCGAGTGCCTCTCGGGTGTGCTACGACGCCTGATTACAGCAGAGCAGGTTGGTTGGACAGTGCAGGGAGTGAGAAATATCGTGGAGTTTAAAATTACCTTTACTTATTCCTAAAAAGTTTTAATAGTTGAGAAGTAAGGTAAGCTTAAAAGGTGATAAGTGTGGATGTTACAACTGGCTTTATTGGCCAAAGACATCCAAAGTGAATCAATAGGGGCCAGTCTACATGTTTCAGCCTCCTCCTGCAGTTTGCAAGGCTTTCGTCAGGACCAGGAGAGCCACGGGGATATGAACGCACGAAGGTGCACCCTCACCTGTGGCCGGTTTTACCGTAGACTTACGGTTTTGGAGCCTTCAGTGTTTTCTGAAGGAAAAAGCATCTGAAAGAAAAAGCACAGATCAAAGTACTTACGCCATTAGTTGCGTTTGACCAAGGTGCTATAACGGAAAGGATGCAGTGACACACATGTTCTACTATGTGCTATACATCTGTTGACTCAACCGGCTGCGATACCTCTCGTGACGGTCGTAACATGTATAAATTAGAGCACTATTCATTCATTCGGCTTGGGTAATGTGTATTTGCACCCAATCATGCGTACATTCAGCAATTTTGTTTATGTACCATGTTGAAGCACAATTCAGAAACCACTCGTGGGCGTTGTGTGGTTTAGCTAATCTCACTGAGATTAAGAGGGGATGGTAATAAACCAAAGTCAAGGCGGTGGGGACTCGAGAACAATAAAAACATGTGGGAGAAATATTGAAGCAAGGCTTACTTAGTAGTAGAAAGGGTGGTGCACCATGGATCCCGGCGGGGGGCGGTGGACTATTGTCACACACTAAAATTGAGGTTGAACAGTATGTTAGATACAAGTTGGACTAGCAGTAAGTACAGAGAATACCTTGATAGCAGAAGTGTCCAGTTGGGAATACTCACTACGCCAAATCCAAGCGCCCACTCTACACCTGGTAACAACCCCGTGGATGTAGGGGAGTACCTGACGGTCGTCTTTATGCTGCATCATCACGCGATGCGTGACCCTGTGCACGTGATCATGTCAAACTTGGGGTTGCCGTGATCTCGGAAAGAAAGCTGTAGCGCTAACCTTTTTGGCATGTAGTCAATTTAGAGCTTTATTAGGGGCTTCCTGTGCTGTATGTGAATTCCTACAACATCTCGAGTTTAGCATAAAGAAAGTGTGTGTGTGGGGGGGGGGGGTAATTCCATTGGCGAGGAGTCTATTGTGTGCTTTATTCAGCTCAAGTGTACAGAATTTAATGGCTACGAGCACAATGGTGCTGTGTATGAAAATATTCTCTTGTGAGTATTTGAACAGGGAAGTGCACACATTGATCAATTTGGGAGCGATGTCTGGGATAAAAAAAAATCCTGTATGTGGAAGTTGGTATTTAACAAATCCGTGGGAATCCCCACATGGAATGGAGCGTAATCATTATTAAGTGGTTGTCACATGTCCAGTCAATCTCTCATTGCCCAAAACCTGTAATTTTAGATGTGTTGCCCGCAAACTTAAGGTAAACCATTGTGAAATAATCAGTTTAAGGGCATGGTGGAATCAATGCATGGGTGGGTGCTTGGTAGTGGTATCAAGTTACCTATTGGTAAAATCAGCAGGGGATCTCCGTACAGCCGGGGCTAGTACCAAAGGAGAGGTATCCAGAAGGGAGTAGTTGGATCCCCTTATTTGCGCATAACAGAATTCCATGGGATATTATCATTAAGCCCATGTTGGTGTGGAAAGCCTATAAATCCAGGGCTGTTCTTTCTCGAACAAGAATTTGGAGGTGGATTTAACCTGTTCGATTATGGTCCATTTCATATCGTTGGTTGTATAGTTGTTCTGCAGGAAATGTTCTGTCTTGCGAGTAGTGTTTTTCTCAAATCGGATGTTGCTCTTGTGCTCGCAAATGCGCTGCTTCACTTTCCTTGTGGTCATCCCCAGGTATCTGAGGGCGCAGGGACAAGTGATCAGGTATACCACATTAGTGGAATTACAATTTGTGTGTGATCTTTGCGTTCAGGTTTTGTTGGGCTCAAGGTCCAAGTGTTGAGTAAGGCATGTCAAGTGACACACACTTCAATTCCCACATGGAAAATGCCCTATCACGCCGGGGAGTCCCCGTGTATTCACGAATGAGGGGTTATGGTTGCGGTCAGTAGTTCTGGGACGGGTGGAGACCAGGGAGTCCTTCAGGGCTTCTGGCCCTCTTGAAAGAAAAAAGAAGCTTCTCCCATTTCCTGTTGTTGGTCTGTCTCCAGTGCTTGTTAATTGATTTAGAGACTGAATTTGTTGCCGTGCTAACAGTGGTAACTCAGGTCAAAGGGATTTCCTTTGTGTCTTTAGAAGTGTCTTCCAAGAGGGAATCCCGGGGTTGGTTTCTGGCTCGTTTCTGACTTCTGTTCAGAATTGTGACTGGATATCTGCGGTTCTTCCGTTTAGCAGTTAAATCCTTGGCTTGGGTTTGGTGGTCCTCAAGTTTACTGCAATTTCTTCTTAAACTGAGGTATTGTCCGTAAGGCAGATTTTCTCTCCGTGCTCTGGGGTGGAAACTGGAGAACTCTACTAAGTAGTTCTTGGCAGTAGGTTTTCTTTTTTTAATAAATTTATATAGCGCGTAAATCACCGATAGGTCTCATAGCGCTTGCAGAAATTCTTGAGAAGATTGGGGTAGGAGGTTGACCGGGGTCTAAAAGAGCCATGTTTTCAGATTCTTGCGGAATGTTTTGTGGTATGTAGTATGTTCTGGTCTCGAGTTTGCCGTTTTCTTTGGCGATGGTTACATCCAAGAAGATAATTTCTTTTTTGTTGCAGGAATGGGTAAACTTCAAATTGGTGTCCCGAGTGTTGAACCATTACAGAAAGTCCTTAAGTGTCTGTTAAGTTCCTTGACAAATAACAAGGACGTCATCAATGTATCCCTTCCAAAAAGAGATACATGTGACAAAGGGTTGCTGGGGTCTAAGATGTATTTTTGTTCAAAATCATGGACATACAACCCTGCCACACAGGGGGCAAAAGTGTTGCCCATTGAAGACCCTGCGGTTTGTAGGAACAACTCACCCTCATACTCCAAAAAGTTTTGCAGCGTGAATCTTTCTGGATTCACTATGCTGTGCATTATTCCGCGGTCTAGTGGTTGGGTCCGGAATTGTAGTCTTTGCTTAATTTATTTGTAGTCCAGGTGGACATCAACGTCTCACCTTCTGGTGTACTTCCTGTGACGTCGGCACACTTCCTGCGGAAGCTCCCACCTTTGGGCGCCATCTTCAGATTCTGTTTCCCGCCGTTGGGTATGGATCTTCACTGAGGCGCTCCAGAGTTTTCGGAGAAAAGAATACGAAAAAGACGAATTTTACACTGAAAAGTTAGGAGAAGATACTGAGGAACAAGATCACCAAGCCGGGATTACGAAGAAGGAGGAGAACTTCAAGATCTTCGACATCCAACGGAGAATGCGCACGCAGGGGGCCCCCTGAGCGCAGGAATGGACAAAACACCTTTTAAATTCTGCCGTAACTGCCACCACAAATACGCGTAGAAGGACCAGCACCCGGTCTGCAAACTCTGCCTGCCGGTCAACCATGAGAGCACGGATTTCAACGCCTGCTCCGCCCTCACCCCGAAGACACTCAGGGTTAGAGAGAGACAAAGAAGAGCCAACTACACCATGCAAGGAAAAGGCCAACCTCCATTGCTTCAGGACCTGGGCCTCTCCAGCGATGAAGAGGACAACAAAGCCGAGGGACCAGATGACTACACGGTCGTGGAGACCGATTAGAAAACATCTAAAGAGGTAGGAGAGACGTCGACCCCTAACCCCCGACAGACTGTCGAAAGCCTGAGTCTGACTCTGGAAAAACAGATTCTAAGTCCTCGAAGGGAGCACTGGTGCCGAAAATCTCGACGGCCGCATCTGCATCCAAGGACAAACAGTCCAGCGGATCCTTCGAAAAGGACTCCCAAGCGGCGAAGACCGGTGAAAAGCCAAGGTCGTCAAAGCACGTCCCCGAAAAGGACTGCTCGACTTCGAAGGAGAAGGAGCCGAAGGTTGCTTCGACGTCGACCACTACGTCGAAGAGATCGGCCGAAACGCTTGACGCCGAACATGCCGCCGAGATGGAGAGAAAAAAGAGAAGGCTCGAGGCCGAAATGGAGACCATCCTGCAAAGGAAGAGAGAGTTCGACAAGAAAATGAAAAGGTTCACGATTCCGTCGAAACCGCCGATGACGATGGTAGAAATAGTAGAGGGAGAGGAGTTTGACGCCGAAGAACCGCCGAAAACTCCCGAGCCCCAGGAACACCTAGAGGAAGAGTGCCTATACTATGAGGAAGAAGAAGACGATGAACAGAGAACATGTTTCGGCTCGGCATCCTCAATGGCACAGCACCTGGATTGGCAGGACCTCGACGCCGAAAACCCGGAAGAGGCCGTGGGGACGTATCCTTCGAGGCATTCGACGCCAGATGACATTCGGGCCTATAACATGGTCATCAGGAACACAGCAGTGACTTATGGAGTCAAGCTGGAGGAGGAAAAACCAAAGGCATGCTTCCTCTTAGGGACCCTGCTCCCCACTCAAACAAGGAGTCAATTCCTCCCCATGCTTCAGAGTGTCATGGACCAAGGGAGGGAGGCGTTCAAAGACCCAGCGATCTGCAGGTCTGTCACGCCTAGGACGGAGAAGAAATACAAGCACTTCTCGAAGGACCCTCCCTACATCCAGGGATCCAACACGGCGGACTCCATTATTGCTGCAACAGTCAGGAAAAGGGCAAACGTCCCACCAACATCAGGCCCACCACCAGACAAAGAAAGTAGGAGGATGGACCTAAATGGGACGAAAATAGAGAGGAATGCAGCGGTACACTGGCACATGGTGAACTCCAATGCCCTACTAAACAGACACCAGTACCAGCATTTGGACGAGGTCGAACTGTTGCTCAAGTACCTCCCCGAGCAATACCAACAAAGAGCATCACACCTGATGGAGGAAGGAAAAAATATAGCAAATTCTTGCCTGAAAACAGCCTTGGATGGGGCTGACACATCCAGCAGGCTTATGATGATAGGAATCACAGAAAGAAGGCATGCCTGGCTCAGGATCTCAGACTTCAAGCCTGAAGTACAGAACAACATTCTGAGCACCCCTTTCAATAGAGAAACACTTTTCGAGGCACCGGTGGATGAAAAACTCACCCAGCTCAAGAAAGAAAATGAAACTGCAAGGTCCATGGGGGCCTTACAATTCAGAGGGATGAGAAGGGGTACCCAGACACGGAGACCAAACGGAAGGGGAGGAAACCAGCGGGGAACGTCACACCAGACATTCCAGCAGGCCCACCAGGGCGACAATCAAGCACAGCAGGGACAGCAAAAACAAACCTGGCAGTACCAGCCTCGGGGCCAGTCCTTTTGCGGGAGGGCGAATGGACGAGGGCAAACAAGAAGAGGGGCCAGCAACCCACCTCAAAGTGACTCCGTCCGGCAAAGTGTGCCCACCCACACGAGCCCTCCGAGGGTGGAGCACAACAAGGTCAACAAGAGAGGGTTACACGGACCAAACATCAACAAACATGTAACACCGGTAGGAGGCAGGCTAAGACATTTCTTCCAGGAATGGAAGAAGATAATTACAGACAAATGGATACTCAACATCATACAGTTTGGATACAGCATAGAACTGGAAAAGAAACCACCGAACAGAAAACCAAAAAGGAAGTCGCATTCAGGAAAAGAACTAGTGCTACTCCTAGAGGAAGCACAAGAACTCCTCCAAACGGAAGCCATCGAACCAGTTCCATTCAGAGAAAGGAACAAGCGAGTGTACTGAAACTATTTCCTAGTACCAAAAGTGGACGGAACGCTAAGACCCATCCTGGATCTAAGGTTCCTAAACAAATACATAAAGACACAAAAATCCAAAATAACATCCCTACAAGAGGTCATTCCTCAGATAAGGGACGGAGACTTCATGTCCACCTTAAACCTTCAAGATGCCTACCTGCACATTCCCATGAATAGGCAGCACACACCTCTACTAAGATTTACCATCAACAAAGAACACTACCAGTTCACAGCCCTAGCCTTCCGATTAAAATCCGCACCAAGGATCTTCACCAAATATCTCGCGGCCGTGGCAGCATACCTGTGGAGGGAAGGGATTCATGTATACCCTTACTTCGACGACTGGCTTATAAAAGCAAGTTCTCACAGGGCATGCAAGGAACACGCACAGCGAGTCACAGAAACGCTGACAGACCTGGGATTCTCCATACACTGGGGGAAATCCTCAATGGAACCAGAGCAAGTGAAGATCTTCCTGGGTACACATATCAACACCATACAGAGCAAGGTGTTCCCCAGCGACAAGAGAACACTGGCCCTGCTGAAGGAGACACGCCACTACCAGAAGGGGCGAGCTCTGACAGTGAGGACAGCGAGCAAGATCATGGGGATGATGGCGTCCTGCATACACCTGGTCCCCAATATACAGCTCCATATGAGACCAATCCAGGAATGGCTGCAACAACAATGGTCACAAGCTACAGGAAGTTGGGAAGATCTAGTGGTTGTAACACACGCAGTGCAGGAGGAGATAACGTGGTGGAACAAGGAGAGCATAACAAAACCGAAGCATTTAACACCACCACCCCCAATGGTGACCTTCACCACAGGCGCATCCCAGATGGGATGGGGAGCACACATGAACAAGCTCAAGGTGAGGGGTCTGTAGACTCCAGCAGATGCGGTCAGACACATCAACTACCTGGAACTGAAGACAGTGTTCCTCGCCCTGAAGGCCTTCCAAAAACAACTGTACAACCAGAGAGTGTTGATACAAACAGACAACACAACAACGATGTTCTACATCAACAAACAGGGAGGAACACAATCAGTCCCACTATCCAACCTAGTACAGGAAATATGGAGATGGGCTTTCCCACTCAAAATAGATCTGCTAGCCATACACCTACCACGGAAGGACAATGTGGAAGCAGAGTGGCTCAGCAGACAGACATCAGCATCCCACGAGTGGGAGCTCAATGCAAAGGAATCGCAAAAGCTATTCAGGAGGTATGGAACACCGACGATACACCTATTTGCAACACACCAGTATGCAAAATGCCGATACTTTGCATCCAGGAAACCAGGGGAATGATCTCAGGGGAATGCCCTATGGATAAACTGGTCGAAAACATTTGCCTATGCTTTTTCCCCGATACCACTGATACACAGGTTACTCACCAAGTGCAGAACTGGAAACATGACACTGATCCTGGTGGCACCACAGTGGGCAAGGCAGACCTGGTACTCACAAATAGAAATGGCACAGGGACCACCCCACAAGTTCGGGGAAAGAAAAGACTTACTCTCCATGCAGAACGGAGAAGTAATACACCCAGAGCCAGAGAGCCTCAGCCTAGCTGCATGGCTCCTGAAGACATAGTTTGCACACCCAAGGCTACTGGAGAGCACCCTGCGGGTGCTACGAGAGGCAAGGAGACCTACCACACGAAGGTGCTATGTGGCAAAATGGAAGAGGTTCACACAATGGGGCAGCAAGAAAAAACTACACAAGAAGATGACAAGGAATCAAAGCTGCTAAGATATCTCACACACCTGCTGAAAGCAAAACTAAGTTCATCCTCGCTAAGAGTACACCTAGCAACGATTGTAGCCTACACAAGAGGAGAGACCGGAAAGAGCTTCTTTACATCACAAGTAGTAAAGAGATTCCTGGAAGGGGCAAAAAGGATGGCACCACCTAAGAGGATGCCGCCACCGGCATGGAACCTCAATTTAGTCCCAACAGATAAAAAAATCCCAGCTGGCCTCCGCCAAGAGGTTGTTGATGACTTTTATTGTGTCATCTTATGTGATGCTGGTGCACAGACTCTCGATATCGAGAGTAACTAGAATCATAGAGTCTTCATCCACTGGCAGCTCCTGTAGCATTTTGAGTAGGCATTTGGTGTCCTTTTAGGTAGGTCTGGGTTTGTTGTATGAGAGGTTTTAGAAAGAAGTCACAAAAGCGAAACATGGGTTCCAACAGTGACCCGATCCTTGAGACAATTAGATGACCAGGGGTAGGGGTCCTGTTTTTATGTGTTTTGGGTAGAGTGTAAAAATATGGGGTTTTGTTGTCCCCTGCTGTTAGGAAATCTGCCTTGTGTTTAGTGATGTGGCCATTGGTTTCTGCGTAATCAGCCAGGTTTTTAATCTTGTTTCTTTAATTCTGTAGTGGGGTCATTACTGAGAGGAGTGTAATTGTTATGGTCATTTAAAAACACGCCTACATTCTTGTTGGTAGTCAGATTTATCCTGTGTGACCACCCCTCCCCCTTTGTCCGCTGGTTTGATCACAATAGTTGTCTTGTCTCGTAAATGTTGTAGGGCCTTTGTCTCTTCCTTACTTAAGTTCTTAAAGCTACCCTTGTCCTCAACTGCTTCTATGTCATTGAATACTGATCGCCAACATCGGACTCCGACAACTCGTCACAACACCCACCCACTCCGCCGGCCACACAGTCGACCCCATCTTCTCAGCAAGCCCCCACGTCTTCTTCAACCGCACCACCGAACTCCACTGGACCGACCACCGCTGCATCCACTTCACCTTCCGGAAACCCACCACACATCACCGCAGAAGCCTTGCCGCCGCTGGAGCAAGGTCACCGAGGACCAGCTAACCACCGCCCTCGCCCTGAACCCAACCGCAGACCCGACCAACCCGGACGCCACAGCCCGCAGCCTCAGGCAATGTATCGATGACTGCGCCAACACCCTCGCCCCGCTCAAGAAGCCCCCCAACACCCACACCAGCAAAAGCGCCAGCTGGTTTATCAAAGACCTCCAGGCCTCCAAGCGAACATGCCGGAAACTAAAAAAACACTGGATCCGTGAACGAACACCGGAAAGCTACACAGCCCACAAGAACGCCCCCCCGCAGACACCACCACCTCATCAGATCCGCCAAAAGGACCTCCTTCACAGACTGCCTAGACAACAACGCACACAACAGCAAAGAGCTCTTCAGCATCGTGAAGGAACTCTCCAACCCCAGCTCCAGCACCAACGACATCCCACCGTCACAAGACCTGTGCTACTCGCAGGCCACCTTCTTCCAAAGGAAGATCGCAGACATCCACGACCGCTTCAACACCGTCACCACCCCGGCAACCGCCGAGACCCCCGCTCCCACGACCACCAACCCCCTGTCCGCCTGAACCAACATCAACAACGACGACGCCATCAAGATCATGAACACCATCCACTCTGGATCCCCGGAAGACCCCTGCCTACACCACATCTTCGACAAAGCCAGCAGCACCATCACACCCCATCTCCGGAAAACCTTCGACATTTCCTTCGAGACAGCGACCTTCCTGGAGAGCTGGAAGCACGCAGAGATGATCGCCTTACTCAAGAAACCCAAGACAGACCGAAGGACCTTAAGAACTTCCGAACCATCTCCCTGCTCCCGGCAAAGGTCATCGAAAAGGACGTCAACAAACAACTGACCAGCTTCCTCGAAGAGAACAGCATCCTTGACCCATCCTAGTCCGGGTTCCGCAGCAACACAGCACCGAAACTGCCCTCATCTCCGCCACCGACGACATCAGGACCCTGCTGGACAACGGAGAAAGTCCGGCCCTCATACTCCTGGACCTGTCCGCTGCCTTCGATACGGTCTGCCACGCACACTAAGAACACGCCTCCACGACGCCTCGAATGGACCACCTCTTTCCTCTCCGGCAGAACTCAGAGCGTCCGCCTCCCCCCTCTTCCGCTCCGAAGCCACCGAGATCATCTGCGGCGTACCCCAAGGCTCATCCCTCAGCCTAACGTTCAACGTCTACATGCCACAACTTGCCCACGTCGCACGACGGCACAACCTCAACATCATCTCCTACGCTGACGACACCCAGCTGATCCCCTCCATCACCAAAGACCCCCACACCAGAAAAACCAACCTCAATGAAGGCCGTCGCCAACTGGATTAGAAACAGCCGACTGAAGCTAAACTCAGACAAGACGGAGGTCCTCATCCTCGGACCCACCCCCTTGGCCTAGGACGACTCCTGGAGGCCAACTGCACTAGGAGCCCCCCCTACATCCACCGACCACGCACGCAGCTTAGGGGTCATCCTCAACTCCACCCTCTCCATGACAAAGCAGGTCAACGCAGTCTCCTCCTCCTGCTTCAACACCCTCCGCATGCTCCGCAGAATCTTAAAGTGGATCCCCACCGAAACCAGAAGGATGGTCACCCAGGCCCTCCTCCGCAGTAGACTGGACTATGGCAGCGCACTCTACGCAGGAGCCCCGGCCAAACTCCTCAAATGGCTTCAACGCATCCAGAATGCCTCCACACGCCTGATCATCAACATCACTCGCCGCAGCCACATCACACCCCACCTGAGAGACCTGCACTGGCTACCCATCAATTAAAGGATAACCTTCAAACTCTTCACTCACGCACACAAGACACTCTACGACACCAGACCAGCTTACCTCAACAGCAAACTCCGCCTCTACACGCCCACCAGCCAGCTCCGCTCCGCAGACCACGCCCTCGCCACCGACCCCCACATCCCAAGAGTGACCACCGACGGCAGATCATTCCCACCTCGCCGCCAAGACATGGAACACCTTCCCCATCCGCCTGCGGCAGACTGAAGACCTCCTAACCTTCAGGAGACTCCTCAAAACCTGGCTCTTCGAACGGTAGCAGCGTTCATACCCCCTCCCTCCCCCCACGCCTTGAGACCCTCACAGGTATGTAGTGCACTTTACAAATGCCATGATTGATGATTTATTGATTGATTGAATACTGCCTGCTCAAATGTGAGAATCTCTATAGGTGTGGTATATGGAGGAGGGCAAAACGTGGATTTCAAACGTAGGCCAGTCTCTCCCGTAGGATTGGTGTCCTCCCTGACTTCTGGTTTCTCAAACTAAGCCTTAAATTTCAATTTCCTAAAGAATTCAGATAACTCACAATGCAAGTTACATTTATCGAGGCAGGCAGCTGGTACAAAGCCCAAACCTCGATTGAGTACTTTTTTCCCTCTGTGGGTGTGAGGGTCATAGAGAACAGATTGGTAATCGGACTCTCTGGTTGCTTGTGCCTGCCTGTTGTTCCCGTGATTTGCTGTGGGTGATGCTCCCTCCTGGGTCATCTTCCTCCCAATGAACTTGGTTCACCCCTCTTCTCCTTCCTCTGCCTCTCCCTAAAAAAGGCAGTCTATATGTGTTTAGGTGGAAAGGAGGTGGTTGTGGGTCATGTAACCCGGCTGGATTCCAGCCCATCATAGGGTACTGATGGTGGGGGTGGAACTGATTCAGGAAACCTCCAAGTCCCGGTGCAGGGTACTGGGGCCACTTCTGTTGTGCGTTATATCTGTTCCTGTCCTTTTGTCTGGATTTCGAGCTGCCTCCACTGGACCCACTGTTGGTGGAAGAATCATCCTCAGAGATGTCTGAGTTGTAGGTGCTTTTAGTGGGGGAGCATAGTCTGGACTAGCATAGGGATACATTTTATCAAAGGAAAAACGTTTCAGATCCTTCTGAAACTTCAAAATCTCAGACTGTGTTAAGTTCTCCTTATACTCATTGATCTTTGTTCAGCTCGTCCAACTTTTTTTTTAAATGAAGTGATGGTAGTTTTAAAGTGGGGTTCAGTGAGCAGAACACCAGCATCGTATCTGAAAGTCTCAATGCTGTTTTGATTATGAGAACGAGCCAGTCACGTGTACAAAGCCATGCGATCTGGGCCCACTCCTTCCTTAAAGTGATGTCTTCCAAGAAGATGTGGTGGCATTTGTTACTAGTAGGTCTTTAGGTGCTGTGCTGTTCCAGAGGTATTCCATTAGTATTGTGCTGTGTAGGATGGTTCTAATCCTCGTGCGTTTCTGCTCAGTCAATTTCTCCCATTCAGTTGTCTGGGAAATAATCTGAGCTATGCTAGGATCAGCAAAAATTGAGGGTCCTGCTAGAATAGCATCCACCTCCTCGTCCTTGAAAGTTAAGCCCTGGTTCTCCCCCATGTTTGTGTTCCAAATGGTCAATGGTTGAGTTCACCTCAGGGGAAAGGACTTTCGCAGCTGTGCGCTGCCTCAATCATACAAACAAAGAGTGAGAAAGGGAGTTAGTTGTGGAGCCACTCTCAGCCCCCTTAACACAAATCAATAAACAAAAGAAGAGTGATACCAAATGGAAATATTGCCTGAGCGGTCACAGTGTGTGTTAAGAAGAACCCTCACTCACCAATCTAGTTGGTGACATGCTTCATCATAGGGTTCCCACCCAAGGGGCCGTGTGCCTCTTGGGTGTGCTACTACGGTTGGACAGCGCAGGGATTCCAGGGGCTCCCCTATTACCACGGTGTCCCTGATCAGGTTGTTACCAGGTGTCGAGTGGGTGCTTGGATTGGCGTAGTGAATATTCCCAACTGGATGCTTCTGCTATCAAGGTATTCTCTGTACTTACCGTTGGTCCAACTTGTATCTAACATACTGTTTTAACCTTCATTTTAGTGTGGGACAATAGTCCACCGCGCCCCGCCGGGACCCATGGTAACACCCTTTCTATTACTAAGTAGGCCTTGTTCTAGATTTCTCCCACATGTTTTATTGTTCTGGAGTCCCCACCGACTTGGCTTTGGTTTATTACCATCCCTCTTAATCTCCGTGAGATTAGCGAAACCACACAATGCCCTCGAGTGGTTTCTGAATTGTACATCAACATGGCACACAAACAAAACTGCTTAATGTAAGCATGATTGGGTGGAAATACACATTACCCTAGCCGAATGAATGAATAGTACTCTAATTTATGCACGTTACGACCGTCAAGAGAGGCATCGCAGCCGGTTGAGTCCACAGATGTATAGCTCCTAGTAGAACATGTGTGTCACTGCATCCTTTCCGTTAAAGCACCATGGTCAAACGGAACTAATGGCGTATGTACTTTCATGTGTGCTTTTTAATTCAGATGCTTTCCCCTTCAGACAATACTGAAGGCTCGAAAACCGTAAATCTACAGAAAATCCGGCAACAGGTGAGGGTACACCTTAACGCGTGCATACCACAGTAGTTCTCCTGGTCCTGATGAAAGCCTCACAAACTGCATGAGGAGGCTGAAACATGTAGGCAGGCCGCTATTGGTTCACTTTGGTTGTCTTTAGCAAATAAAGCCAGTTGTAAGATCCATACTTATCGCCTTTTAATCTTACCTTACTTCTCCACTATTAAAACTTTTGAGGAATAAGTAAAGGTAATTTTATACTCCACAATATTTCTCACTCCCTGCACTGTCCAACCAACCTGCTCCGCTGTAATCCGGTGTCGTAGCACACTCGAGAGGCACTCAGCCCTTCGGGTGGGAACCCTATGATGAAGCATGTCACCAACTATGTTGGTGAGTGAGGGTTCTTCTTAAAACACACTCTGTGATTCCTCAGGCAATATTTTCCATTTGGAATCCCTCTTCTTTTGTTTATTGATCTGTATATACAATTCCAAAGTGGGGTATCGTGTGCACAGAGTCCAGTGGATCCCCAAAGGTAGGCAGAGATTAAGTAAGATAGCACCTCACTCTTTATTTTTGGTAGTGTGGTCGAGCAGTAAGGCAGTATCAGAGGACATTGTTAAACATTTGTTGTACACTCTGTCAGCAAATGAATCCACACACTCAGACTGAACTTCAGACCAATTGTTTTTGTATCAAAAATATTATTTATTTTATTTCCTAGAACCAACCAAGCCTGGCACAGGTTAGTGATAAGTACTTTGCAGTAAATATACAGAATGCAACACAGTTTGGTTTGGAAGTGTACATGTACTTTGATTTGATTACAGTAGTGTTAATGATAATGCAATGCTTTTCAGAATACATGTACTTTGAATGGGACTTTCAGAAAGATTACAGGTAAGTTACTTTTGGATTACTTTTCTTACTCTGAGTACTATACCTGAATACTACTCTGGGACATTTCCTGTAAACATGAATGTAAAATCGTTTTTGTTAAATAGTATCATTTTAAAGAATGTCTTTAGGTTTTCAAACTTCACACAAACTTTTCACAGAAAAATAGTCAATGTTATCCCATGGAGGAAAATAGTGTTATCGGTTTTGAGGTAAGTATTTGGTAGTGGCAGTTGAGGTTCAGGGGGTAGACTCAGGGGTCCCCCAGGGTCAAGGATGCACTCTAGTAACACCCTCAGCGCCACTCAGGTGGCCAGGTGCAGAGAGCTGAGGTCAAATGTTATCCAATAGGGGAAAGGGCGCCTCTGGTTGGTTGCTGCTGACAAGCAAGCAACTTGGCTGTGGGAGTAAAGCTCCTGGACTTAAGCCCGGGCAAATGGGAAACAAAGTAGCATCAAAGGTGCATCCTCAGCAGCACTAGGGCGGCCGGGAGCAGGGTGCTGTTTCAACGTTTGGTGCCCGGTGCTGTTTCAACGTCGGGTGCCCTGTTGTTTTCAATGTGGATCCTCAGGTTTGCAAAGGCACTGCAGGCTTGGGGACGAAGGTCTTCTGGGCGCGACCACCACTTTGAGAGGTAAGTTAGGGGTTGGTTAGGCACCGTCGGTTTGAGCACCAAAGGCCATGGGGAGTCGGGTGCAGGGGTGCCTTTTGGGGTTGGATCTTCTTACCAGCTCCTAGTCACGGTTGGGAGGACCTTCTGGATTTAGGCTGCAGGTGTTGGCTGGAGGCAAGTCAGGGGTCGCCAGATCTCACGTCAGGATCGCCAGTGTGACCTCCTTGTGGTGTTTGCCCACTCAAGCTCGGGCCATGAACGGCGGGTGCAGAGTGGGGCGGATTTGCAGTGTGTCTGGCCAAAGCCAGATAGTGCAGATGAACAAATCCGGTGTTCACGGGAGACAAAGTCTTTGGGGTTGAAGGCAAGCATGTCCCCCGGGGGTTTTTGAGGTTGCTGGCTGCAGGACACACCGGGATTTCGCAGGAGCAGGTTCGAGGTAGAAACAGACCGGTAGGGATAGGGCCAAGTCAGTGGGCGTCTTCCTCTTGTTAGCTGCTGAACGGCTGTTTGGTCCTTCTTTTTCTTGTAGTTTCTTATTGTCTGAGGGAGCACGGTTCAGGGGTGCCCCTAAATAGATTTTAGGGGTCTTACAGGTAGGTAAAAAGGCAGGGACCAATGGCTCCCTTCCCTGGGTTGGGTACACCCCCTATTATGCCCCCTCCAGCAGGAGGGGCCATGAGCCTGTCCCTGGTTAGCTGAGTCCCCCCATCTGCAAGATGGCGGGAAACAAGAGTTGTGCTTCACCTCGCCTCCCCCAACTGAGGGGTGGAGTTGGCAGAGGTAACCACACCACTCTTCCTCACTTGGTTTTCTCGCCGGTTCTCCCACCCAAAGTGGGGGTCAGAACCAGCGGGGACCAGTAGCTGAGAGCAGCAAGGGGTCTGGGAAAGCTCACAAAGGCGGCATGCCTTTCAAGTTTCTCCTTGGTGAATCCTGCCCGTCCTGGGAGAGGGTCCCAGAATGTCCTTTGTATCCGGCAACAGGGGGTCCAGAAACATATCTTGTGGTGGCAGCTGAAAGCAGCCACTCAGCCTGGACACTAGTGGTAGGTTAGTTTTCAGGGGGCATTTCTAAGATGCCCTCTGTGTGCATTTTTCATTAAATCCCACACTGGCATCAGTGTGGGTTTAATGTGCTGACTCATTCAATACCAAATTTCTGTTTTCAGTGTAGCCATTATGGTGCTGTGGAGTTCGTAATGACAAACTCCCAGCACCATGTACTCTTAATGGCAGTACTGCACTTACAATGTCTAAAGAATGGCCTTAGACACTGTAGGGGTACAGGGCTCATGCACCTGTACCCTCACCACTGATATAGTGCACCCACCTAGAGAGGTAACTGATCTGTGCCAGGGCAGTGGTTGTAGATATGGCACACAGATGTGTGCCATGTCGACTCTTCACTTTGTTCTGCACCAAAACACGCAGCCTGCAAAGGCAGTGTGTGAGTGTTAGGGTACTGGACCTCTAAGGATATCACAATAAGTGCTGCAGCCCTCAGAGGCCTTCTCTTTTCACAGTGCCCTGGGCCAGAGATGCAAATTGGGTTTAGGCTTCAATGCAGTTTTAGGGAAGTAGATCAGCAAAAAGTGGGGGCAACCATGAGGAAAAAAGGGCACTTTCTCACTATGTTGCTCAAAGCGGGGGGTATTCTTATGGCTACTCCCTTGTCGTGACTGCCCTGCTCCAGGAGACCCTTTATTACTTTCTTTCCATCCTTCTCCTGAAAGCCTGGTCTGGCTCCTCACTACAATTGACTGGTACCCTCGGGAGAGTGTCCCCTCAGACATAGTCATAATGCTTGGAGACCAGAGGGAAATAGACCTTTTCTGCGAAGAGCACAGCTTTGAAGTCTCTGACCTTACGCTTCTTTGTAACATGCTACTCCCATGTTCCATGGCTCAGATGGGGACTCCTCACATACCAGAAAAGATGAGGGCACACTTCCAAGATGTGGGGCAGGATTGCCAGAATGCATCACAACACATAATAAAATCTGGACTGGAGACTCGGACCCACCCCCTCAGCCTGGGACAACTCCTGGTGGCCGACCACACTGGGAACAGCACCAACACCCACCGACCGTGCACGCAACCTAGGATTCATCCTCGACTCCTCCCTCTCCATGTCTAAACAGGTCAACGCAGTCTCCTCCTCCTGCTACAACACCCTCCGCATGCTTCGCAGGATCTACAAGTGGATCCCGACCGAAATAAGAAGAACGGTGACACAGGCCCTCGTCAGCAGCAGACTGGACTACGGAAACGCACTCTACGCAGGAATCCCAGCCAAACCCCTACAACGACTAAAACGCGTCCAAAACGCCTCCGCCCCACTGATCGTCAACGTCCGCAGCCACATCACCCCCCTCCTGAGAGACCTACACTGGCTCCCAGTCGACAAGAGGATCCCCTTCAAGCTCCTCACCCACGCACACAAAGCACTCGACAACGCCGGACCAGCCTACCTGAACAGCAGACTCAGCTTCCACACCCCCACCCGCCAGCTCCGCCAGCTTCACCCTCGCCACTGTCCCCCGCATCCAAAGAACGACCTCCGGCGGCAGATCCTTCTCCTACCTCGCCGCCAAGACCTGGAACACACTCCCTACACACATACGGCAGACCCAAGACCTTCTCGCCTTCAGAAAACTCCTCAAGACCTGGCTCTTCGAGCAGTAGCAGCACCCCTCCCCTCAGCGTCTTGAGACCCTCACGGGTAAGTAGCGCGCTTTTCAAGTACTCTGATTGATTGATTGCTGACTCAGTGGCTCGATCTGTGGTTACCTCTTTCTCGATCAGCAGGCATGTTCGGATCCATGCATCCAACTTTTCTTCTGATGTTTAGACAAACCTCCTGGACCTCCCATTTGACAGCGTATGTTTGTTCGGAGATCAGCTAGATCCATCGTTGGTGAGGTTCAGGGCCAGCAAAGCTGCAATCTGCTCCTTGGGACTTCTTTTGCTGACACCTATGAGGGATTATCACCAATTGAATTGTTTTTGTGGCTTCAAGAGGATTTTTCTTAAAACTGCATCAGCCCTACCAACCCAAATCCCAACAGCAGCACATCCTGCTGGTCAAGCACTATAGAGCAGAGGTCTTGTGTGGGGCATGCCCCCCTGTGGGACCATGGAAGTGTTCCCAGTGGGGAGCTAATGGATCTGCAATTACATGTAAATGAAGATAACCGGAAAGTGCGAAAGGTATTTTCTAGGCTGTCTTAATTTATATGCAGCAGTTAAAGCCCATCAAAAACATGTGAGGACGGTAGTACTGAGTGGCATGATGCAGGGTCAGTGAGTGTGAAGTGGGGGTCAAAGAAAAAAATCAGCATTTTTTCACCTTTGCATATAAAAACATGAACGTACCTCAAATGAAAAATAAATGCAGGTTAAGCTAATTTTTTTTTTGATAACCAACTTTACTGGCATTTTTAGAAATAACAACAACTTAGACACAACACCATACTTGATATATAAGGCATTGCAACATATTTACAAGTGATTTCTCCATTCTGTTCGTGTGAAGTATCAGTCCACCCGTACCACAGACAATCAAGCCATCAGCCACAACTATTTGCCCCATACACGTTCATGCTTAGCTGGGCCTTCCCCTTTCACTTCGTAGATGTTTTTTTCTAGGGTGCCGCACCAGTCTACGCCCCTGCACCATTTGGTTAGGAAGGGAGACGTGGAGTCCTTCCAAGCTGCTTCTATATCTCTTTTGGCTACAAGAGTGGCTGTCCCCAGCAATAATTTATTAGCCCGGGAGCCATCCAGTCCCTCCATCGCCTCCAGAAGAAGGACCCAAGGATTGAGGGGGACCTTCCACCCCAGCACTTCACTCAACTTGGCCACAATGGATGCCCAGTATTTGGCGAGGACGACACAGGACCAGAGCATGTGATAGAGGTTGGCTGCTTCTGCTTTACAGCGTGGACAGTGTAGGGTCGGGAGGAAGCCTGCCCTGTGGAGCCGCACTGGGGTAAGATATGCACAATTAAGTTAGTAGATCTAAATAAGGCGGAGCCTAGTGGAGATTGTGCGTGTCCTATGGGCCATCAGGGCATCTCTCTAGTCTGGCTTCTCAGGACGACCACACCATCAGTCCCAACGGGCCTTGAGAGGTTCTAGTGTGGATGGGGTATTGTTGATCAGAGAGATTTGGTATATTCGCCCCCTTTCCCAGGTTCCCCATAAGAACTTTGGCCTCTAAGGGGCTGAATTCAGAGACAGTTGTGTGGTCAGGGCGTGCCGCAGCTAAAAGCTAGCGAAAGAATTGGACAGAGTGCAAGGAATATGTCTGCTGGAGGACGTGGAAGGAGGACCGGTGTTCCACCTTCCAGATATCACGCAAATATGTTATGCCAATTAAATCCCATTTCTGGAACCCTAGTAATATTGCGCCCTCCTGCAACCAGGTGCCATGCCAAAACGATGTCTGCAGTGTGAGTTTGGTGTCCGAAGGAACGTGGCGCCAGGAGGACTGTGCGGGTAACTGCAGGTAAGGTGCGTAAAATTGTGATTCTGTGAAGTATGGCTTGGATTTGGGAGAATCAGAGGCTCTCCAGCTCTTGGTGGTAGG
The DNA here is from genome assembly GCF_964263255.1 of Lissotriton vulgaris. Lineage (NCBI taxonomy): Eukaryota > Metazoa > Chordata > Amphibia > Caudata > Salamandridae > Lissotriton > Lissotriton vulgaris. The sequence goes on from NC_141694.1 coordinate 363,158,881, forward strand.
TTGGGTCTGACCATCCACCACTGAACCAGTCGTGGAAAGACAAGTAACTAGATAGTACAAGAATGGGTTTGTCATCCCCATACCCCCGTTGTAAGCGGGTCGTTGACACATTGTGAGGGCCAGACGTGATCTTGCAACGCCCTAGAGTAAGATCAGGATTACCCTGTTCAGGTCACGGAACCAGCTGCAAGGGAGAGGCAGCAGAAGATTTTGAAATGGTGTACAAAAGAGGGGGAGAACAACCATCTTAAAAAGTGAGACTCTGCCCAGGGGATTCAGCGTAAGGGTCTGCCAGCGGTGGTGGTCATCCTTGACACGCTTGAGGAGTGAGGTGAGATTAAGGGACCAGGCCAATTCCGGAAGGAGTGCCACCCAGATACTGAGATATTTGAATGAGAGCCTACGCAGGGGAATGATAGTTTGCCAATACAAGAAGGGTGGGGGTGCACTGCTAGATTATATGAAATCCTTATAGGTTATTAAAAGATGGTTTGATCTTTTGAAGGGATGGGTGCACTCTCAGGTGGCGTTACCGTCTGACGCCTATGAATATCTAGAACAAGTTTTATGCGCATAAGAAATGCGTGTACATCCCTGGGAGAGGCACTCCGGGGTGGATCAAAGTAACTGATTCCAATGTTCTTAGAAAAATCCTTTTATTTTTAGATGATTATCATTGGTAGTTTCTTCGTGATATTGTCGTCATATCAACAAAGTTAGTGGGTTAGATCAACATTTTAGCTGTTGGATGAGAACTCCGATGCATTTCGGGCGGAGCGCCCCTTGTCAAGGAGAGCTGAACGAAGGGGAGACAAGCCGAAATTAGGGTGAAACTTCTGCCTTATTCCCAAATGTTACGTGTTAAACGCATAGTCTCCGACGAAAACTTTCTCGACATCAGGATCAAAGAAATGCACGATCGCTTTAAAGATAGAGGCTACCCTGAAAGCATCCTAGAGGACGCCAAAACTCGAGTCGCAAACATCAGTAGGCACGAAAGCCTCACTGAAAAAGTCAAACAAACTGACCAAAGCATGGTATTGGTGTCTAAATTCTCCACGGCAAGCACAACATTTAAAAGAATCATCCTCAACCACTGGCCCATTTTACAAATGGAACCCGATTTCAGGGACATCTTTCAAACTCCTCCATTGTTCGCATATACTCGCAACAACAACATCAAGGAAATCCTTTCCAAAAAGAACCCCACTCCCAAAGATCACAAAGGAACATTGCCGTGCATGAAATGCAACAACTGCAATTGCATTATCACAGGTAACACCATGAGACACCCTATGAAAGGCCATCCCGTCAAACTACACGTTAACGCAACTTGCGACTCCACCAACCTGATCTATGCCATTAAATGCCCCTGCGGTAAACTGTATGTGGGCAAGACTGAAAGAAAAATCAAAGTGCGTATAAATGAGCACAAATCTAACATTCGAACAAGGCACGAGAAATCCAACGTCGCTACCCATTTCCACGAATTTCATCACACCATTGCCCAACTTTGATTTATAGTACTGGAAATGATTACAAAAACTGAAGGCACTGACAATCGCAAATTCCTCCTTAAAAGGGAACTTGAATGGATGTATTGTCTACAGACACTGAAGCCACACGGACTCAACGATCGTGTTGAATTTAGTTATTTATAAAGCTGATTTTGTGCCATACATCTACTGACAAACATACGGCATTGCTCTTTATGTTTTCTTGTATTTATGTTTTTATTTTTTTCAACTGGGGTCTTTAACTCTCCGACCTTTCCAACATGGCCGCCTTTCCATTTCGCATCCCACCCCTTTTCTATGTTCATCCCACACACCATCCGTGAGTCCGTCCTTAACCTCCACGCCCACTTATTGATATTCACGCTCTCTTCCCGGTTTCCTCACTCAGAACCGAACTACTCGTTGACTGACCCAGCGCACCGTGGCGCTTTAACTCTGAAGTAATTTTTTCTTTTACCGAGTAGGTTGCTAACTGCGCACCGCGTGTAACTTTGTTACTCTTAGTCACGCTATGTAACTTGGACACGTCTTTCACACTCGGCATATTTTGTCAATCACGCTCCCGCATTACTCCATGATCCTGTAACTCTCCCCTCACCCGTGTTTATCTTCTTAACCCACCATGCGATTTACCGTTCACAATCCACATTTAATCCTCTGGCACTATTTTTTCCCGTTTTTTTACACCCCGTACTAATATGGTGTACATTAGATTCACCCTCTGCATCTCCCTCACCCTAATTTTGGCTCGTCTCCCCTTCTTTCAGCTCTCCTTGACAAAGGGCGCGCCGCCCGAAATGCATCAGAGTTCTCATCCAACAGCTAAAATGTTGATCTAACCCACTAACTTTGTTGATATGACGACAATATCACGAAGAAACTACCAATGATAATCATCTAAAAATAAAAGGATTTTTTCTAAGAACATTGGAATCAGTTACTTTGATCCACCCCGGAGTGCCTCTCCCAGGGATGTACACGCATTTCTTATGCGCACACAACTTGTTCTAGTTTGCCAATACACCCATTCCCTAGAAACATGGAGATGAACCACCGTGGATTTTGCCGGATTGAGACGTAGTCCAAACGCCTTCTCGAACAAATGGAGGATATGGAGAGCCCTTAGTCCCGACAGGACCTGGTCCGACATATAGAGGAGGACGTCGTCGTCATATAAGGCAATCAGGTCTTCTTGGGACCCCTGCCAGCGCCAATCCTGGATCAGGTCATCATTCCGGATGCGACATGCCAAGTGCTCAGTTGCGAAGGCGAATAAGAGGGGAAAGCGGGTATGGCTAAACTAATTTAAAGAAAATCTACTATTTTAACTTATGAAACCTCATTTGACTAATGTGGTCACTGCAGATGTCTTGGTGTGTGACCAGAGAATCACAGAATTAAATCCGGATAGGTGCAGTGAGGAATCGTGACTTGATTATAGGGCTACAAATACTTGTCACCATGAAGCTGAGTGACTCAATTATTGAAAACTTCAGTGGCTCCAAAGCAGCCTTTGTATTTAGTGATTAACCATTGCAGGTTTAATTTTTAATGCTCTATTACAGTACATCCCACCCCTCGTGAGTGGGCATTAGACCCCTGTTATGGCAGTATTTCAATGGAAAAGGACATGGGATGCATTTTCCTTGCTAGCATTAGGGCCCACGTCCCTATTGTGTACCAAACATATCCCCCACTCAAGCCCATGTGGATACTTCCCTGGAATTCTTTGACATCCCTATGGAGGACTCCTTCAATCTTTTTGCCCAAAGTGTGTCTTCAGGATCTCCCTTAGGCCCTCTCCCACATAAAATCTGGAAATCATTTGGCCAAGAAACCTTTTCCTGGCTGTGGCAGATTTGCTGTCAGTCTATGGAGGAAGGAGAGGTGCCAGAGGCATGGAAGCAAGCAGTGGTGACACCCCTGCTAAAAAAAAACTTCTCTGGATCCCACAACTCCTGCGAATTTCAGACCCATATCCCTCCTGCCCTAGCCCATCAAAATACTGGAAAAGACAGTTAGTAAAATCCTGTCATGTTATCTGGAAGACTATCTGTTGCTGGACAAGGACCAATTTGGTTTTCGTCCAGGACACGGCACTGAAACCACCTTGACATCAGTAATTGACAACCTCCGAATGCGTGCTGACAATGGGAACTCCTCTGTTCTAGTATTACTAGACATGTCAGCCGCATTTGATACGGTGAGTCACACATTGCTAGTGGAAAGATTGAAAAGTATAGGGGTTAAAGGACGGGCCCTGTAGTGGCTTCAATCCTACCTGTCAGGAAGACAACAGGCTGTGTCCATGAGGCCATTTTCTTCTGATAAAACTATAATACATCATGGAGTACCACAGGGCTCGGCGATCAGCCCCATCCTCTTCAATATATACCTGCGCCCCCTGTTCCCCATTATTGCATATGCATATGACACTTAACTGGTGTTCTCTCTGGAAGGGAAACAAGCAATGTCCATGGATACCTTTCAGGAGTGCATGCACCAGACCGCTGGTTGGCTTAGGAAAAACACACTACAGTTTTATGGGGGGGGGGGCGCAAACAGAGGTGTTGGTCTGCCCGGCTACTAGAGTATCGCACCCTCTGCCGACATAGTTCAGGCTTACTTCTGAGGATGAACCTTTGTCTCCTGTCAAAACGGTGCATTACTTGGGTGTCTGGCTGGATGGAAACCTCCAAATGGAATCACAGGCCAATAAAACCATCAGGCCAATAAAACCATCAGCCGCCGAGCCGCCCCAGTCCCCCTTCCCGCCACAGACCTTTGTCAGACCTCCGTCGACCCCGCCCCCCTCCTGCCCATTGGCCGGCCGCCCCGCCCCACCCAGCTGACCCGCCCTCCCGGCTCCTTCTTAAGGGGACCGAGCGCAGGGACAGGGAGTGATCGCTGAGCCTGTCCCAGGCAAGGTCACCCCACTCCGCTGCTCCTGTCCGCTGCTCTGCTGCCTCGCTGCCGCCTCCTGGTACTCCCCCCCCCCCCCACCCTCTGCTGCCTCGTTGCTGGCTCCAGTGCCGCCTCTGTGTTTTTCCCCCGTGTTAGCCTCGTTGTCCTTTGTGATTAGCCTTTTTGCCTCCTGTGCTGCCTTTTACCTTTTGTGTCGTCTTTTGCCCCCTGTAGTAGTCTTGCCTCCACTGCCCCCTGCTCCCCCCTCTGCTTCCCTCCCCCTACCTTGGGTGCCGCTCCCTGCCGCCGAGCCGCCCCAGTCCCCCTTCCCGCCACAGACCTCCGTCGACCCCGCCCCCCTCCTGCCCATTGGCCGCCCCGCTCCCGCCACCCAGCTGACCCGCCCTCCCGGCTCCTTCTTATGACTCCCCCAGAGCGACCGCGCAGCGGACGCGCGCAGCGGGAGCACCGAAGGTGCGCCAAAGGTAAGCCTGTCTGTGCCCGTCCGCGCCTGGAACGCGCCCAGCGCCAAGACCCCTGGCCCCCGCAGACCCCAGCCCACCCGTCGGATGTACGCCGCCGCCACCCTCATCGCACTCAACACCGGCCGCATCCCGGGTTGCTACCGAGCCACCCCAAGACGCACCCACGGACCCTTCAGCTGCCACTCCTGCAAGTTCACCTGCATCCGGACCTGCACTGCACCAGCGCCCACCCAGCCGAACACCAGCAGCAACCACCTGAAGTGCATCCTGCTCAACACCCGCTCCGTCCACAGACACGCCGTCCAACTCTGGAACCTGCTCGACACCACATCTCCAGACGTTGCCTTCCTCACGGAAACATGGATGAACGCCTCCTCAGGGCCCGACATCGCCATCGCCATCCCGGGGGGCTACAAGATCACCCGGAGAGACCGCGCCAACCAGACGGGAGGAGGCATCGCCATCATCCACAGGAACACCATCCGCATCACGACCAACACTGACGACACCCTGTCAGCCGCCGAACACCTGCACTTCCAGATCCACACAGACCCCAAGACCACCCTCAGAGGCACCCTGATCTACCGACCCCCGGGACCATGCACACAATTCAGCGAAGACATCGCCGGCTTCATCAGCCCGCATGCCCTCCCCTCCGCCGACTACATCCTCATCGGGGACCTCAACTTCCACCTAGAGAACAACAACGACCGCAACACCACCACCCTGCTTGACAACCTCGCCAACCTCGGACTCAAGCAGCTGGTGACCCACCACTACGCCGGACACACACTCGACCCCGTCTTCTCATCCAGCAAGGACATCGCCTTCAGCCACGCCACCGGACTCCACTGGACGGACCACAGCTGCGTCCACTTCAGCTTCAGAAGGACCACGATCTACCACCACCAGCAACAGGTTGCACGAAGAAGCTGGAACAAGATCACGGCCGACCAACTCGCCACATCCCTGAGCCAGCACCCTCCCGCCAGCTCAACGAACCCCAGCCAGGCCGCCGACAACCTCACGAAGTGGATCAGCAACTGCGCAGACGACCTCGCCCCACTGAGGACCCCGTCCAGCAGACCCGGCAGCAAGAAGGCACCATGGTTCACCGACTAACTCAAGAGCTCCAAGAAGAACTGCCGAGCCCTCGAGAGAGCCTGGAGAAGAGACCCAACACCGGACAACATGACCACCCTCAAGCTCGCCACCCGAAAGCACCATCAACTGATCCACGCCACCAAGAAATACAGCATTCAAGGAGCGGCTGGACAACCACGCACACAACACCAAGGAACTCTTCAACATCGTGAAAGAGCTCTCCAACCCCAACGCCTGAAACAACGACATCACCCCATCGCAAGACCTCTCCAACTCCCTCGCCTCCTACTTCCACGACAAGATCGCTGACATACACAACAGCTTCAGCACACAAACAACGCTCCCCACGACCGCACCAACGCCTCCCACCACCACCCTCAGCGCCTGGACCCCGATCAGCACCGAAGACACCATCCGCACGATGAACTCGATCCACTCCGGATCTCCGACCGACCCCTGCCCTCACCACGTCTTCAACAAGGCCGACGCTGTCATCGCACCCCACCTGCGGAACATCATCAACACCTCCTCTGACACCGCCTCCTTTCCTGAGAGCTGGAAGCACGCCTAACTCAGCGCTCTACGAAAGAAACCAACAGCGGACCCCACCGAACTCAAAAACTACCGCCCCATCTCGCCCCTCCCGTTTCCAGCCAAAGTCAACGAGAAGACCGTCAACAAGCAACTGGCCGCCTTCCTCGACACGAATGGATCCCTCGACCCCTCACAGTCGGGCTTCAGGGCCAACCACAGCACCGAGACCGCCCTCATCGATGCCACCGATGACATCCGCGCCCTGCTCGACAATGGAGAAACAGCGGCCCTCATCCTCCTAGACCTCTCCGCAGCATTTGACACTGTCTGCCACCGCACCCTAGTGCAGCGCCTCAGCAACGTTGGAATCCAGGAGAAGGTACTGGAGTGGATCATCTCCTTCCTCGCTGGAAGGACATAGAGTCCGCCTACCCCCGTTCAGGTCAGAGGCCACCGAAGTCATCTGCGGCGTTCCTCAGGGCTCCTCGCTCAGCCCCACCCTCTTCAATGTCTACATGAGCCCCCTTGTGGCCATCGCACGCCAAAACAACCTCAACATCATCTCCTACGCCGACGACACACAGCTGATCCTCTCCCTTACCAACGACCCCGCCACCGCCAGAGCCAACCTACACGAAGGGATGAAAGACGTAGCCGAGTGGATGATGACCAGCCGCCTGAAACTGAACTCAGACAAGACGGACGTCCTCATCCTGGGCTCCTCGCCCTCCGCCTGGGACGACTCCTGGTGGCCCCCCTCCCTGGGCACCGCACCCAAACCGACAGACCACGCACGCAACCTGGGCTTCATCCTGGACTCCTCCCTCTCCATGACCAGACAAGTCAACGCCGTCTCCTCGTCGTGTTTCAACATCCTGCGCATGCTACGCAAGATCTTCTGGTGGATCCCCACCGAGACCAGGAAGACGGTCACCCAGGCCCTAGTCACCAGCCGTCTGGACTGCGGCACCGCCCTCTTCGCCGGAACAACCGCCAAGCTCCAGAAGAGACTCCAGCGAATCCAGAACGCCTCAGCGAGACTCATCCTCGACATCCCCAGACACAGCCACATCTCCGGACACCTGAGAGACCTGCACTGGCTCCCGGTCTACAAGAGAATCACCTTCCGGCTCCTCACCCACGTACACAAAGCTCTACACAACCAAGGCCCGAGTTACCTCAACAGCCGCCTCAACTTCTACGCTCCCACACGCCAGCTCCGATCGACCAGCCACGCCCTCGCCGCTGTCCCCCGCATCCGAAGAGCCACAACAGGATGTATGTATGTATAGGCATTTATATAGCGCACTACTTACCCGTAGGGTCCCAAGGCGCTTCGACCGCTGCGAAACCCTTCCTGGCTTCCCTGAGAGATGGTCCCTTAGTGGGTATCTCCAGGGTGAGACCAGGCATCCCCGGCGGTCTGGTGGGGCCGTTAGTGAAGATGAGGCAAGCTAATGCCCAGAGTTGCCGAGTGTGATCGCTGATCAGAGTGGGCACCGAGGCGAGAGAATTATCGAGTCCGCTGACCCTGGTCCAGAAACCTGCCGCGCCGGGAATCGAACCCTGGTCCCGGGCCGTCCTCTGCTCTCGGGTCTGCCGCCTCTAACCAGTGAGCCACACTACTTCACTAAGGGTGGAAGGTCCTTCTCCCACCTGGCAGCCAAGACCTGGAACTCCCTCCTGACCCACCTCCGCCTGACCCAAGACCACCTTGCCTTCAGGAAGCAGCTCAAGACCTGGCTGTTCGAGCAGTAGCGGACCCCCCTCCCCAAGCGCCTTGAGACCCTCCGGGTGAGTAGTGCGCGATATAAATGTCTTTGATTGATTGATTGAGTATCTGCCTCTCCTTGCTACGCATGCTACGGAAGATTCTCCCACTACTTCCAAACGATAATCGCTCCTTGGTAGTAAGTAGACTGGATTATTGTAACTCTCTATATTTAGATGCACAGCAATATATTGTGCAGGGGCTGCAGACAGTCCAGTCTATGGCCGCAAAGTTGGTGCTTAACAGACAGCGTAGGTCCTCTACAGCTATGGCTTTGAGTGATCTTCATTGGCTACCCATTAAGGAGAGAATTTGTTTTAAATCTCTCTGTATTGTTTACAAAGCGGTTCACCGTTTGGGACCTGTTCCTCTACTAGAGAGGTTCACCTGATATAACCCCAGGCGGCAACTTCGATCCTCTAATGCTAACTTGATAACGGCTACTAAATTTAAGAAATCTAGGTTGGGGGGGCAGAGCCTTTGGTGTGGTGACTGCGCGCCTATGGAATGAGCTGCCTCAGAACCTTAGACAGATCAATTCGCTGACCTGTTTTAGGAAGAGTCTGAAAACCTGGCTGTTCCCTAGGAGCGAATACTAGATCGTATCTCTAACAGCTGTTTCCATTGTTATACTGGCTTCTTCGATCTAAGCGCCAGGATACCCTTAGGGTGACAGTCATGCGCTATATAAGCACCTTCTTTCATTTCATTTCATTTCAAGCTACCCTTTAGACTGGACCTTCTCTCCGAGTTGAGTGAATGGTTCTGCATCGTAGGATCTTCATTGATGGTCCTAAACCTTGAATAATTCCCTGCTGCATGCACGGACCTCGGATACCTTATTCAATATATGTAGAATATCCAGGAAAAAGATTTCCATAGTATTTATCACTGATAGACATTTTTCATTCATTTGTAGTGTAGACTGTCAGTTATATTTTCCTGGAGCATACAGGTAAAGAATGCAAGAGGCAGAAAAAGAGGCAGAAAAAGGACTGTGCCAGAAAGCCTAGAATGCAAAGGAAAAAAACCCAGACTGATATGAAAGTACAAAATGTGAACTGTACCTTTAAGAATCCCAAATGGGCCCCATTCCACAATGCCCTGCAGTGGCAGTTTGCCTTTGAAAGTCAGTTCTTTTTTCTGGCTATTTCTGACAGGATCACCTTTACCACTCTTTTAAAATACAACTTTGCTTTTCAAAGTCTTTTTTTCTTGACATTTGACCATCTCTTCTGTCAAGTGAATTACTTTTGTAGTTTTTTCGAAGGCATATCCTGCCTAAAATTCTTCATAAAGTGCCCTTCCTGTGGCAGAAAGAAAGCTTCCTCAGATGCACACAAGGTTTGTATGGTATCTATCTCCTCAACACCTCCCAAAAGATTGTGACATTTGCAGTAAAGTGTTGAAAAGGATACTTAAAAATAGAGAAGGCATCAAAATTTGTGGTTGGATGGAGGGTCTGAAAGCAGACAAAGGAGAAAATAGGGGGAACATTGACAAGGTCGTCCTTTCTTCATTCCTCTCAGAAAAGGCACAAGACTGATAAATACTCACTTAAGAGGAGATCTAAATTTAAAAGAATCTCATTCTCACCACCACCCTCTGCATCATCCTGCATATACATCGATGCTGAGAAGCCTACTACCATCGTGCTTGCTTTCGAAAGGCCAGCTCAATGTCGATGACGCACCGCCACCATTCGACATCCTTATCGACTGCAAAATTTACCTTAACGCCGAAAACAGGTATGCCCGCCTTCTTGCTCAGCGCCAGGATCTACTGCAAGACCTCGATTGACGTGTCTTTCTCATACTTTGCATCACAGTCTTATCATTCGATGTCAAGATCCCACCACTCTTCGGCGTCGAAACACTCACATACCATGTCTCTCCTCCAAGATCCCCAGTGCTATCTAAGAGACAGCATAGGACATCAAACACCCCTCTCTCAACGTCAAACATCATTCAGATGGAGCTCTTTGCGCTTTTCTTGCTGGTCTGGTTCACCCAAGCATATGGATCCTTTCTCGCCGGAGCAGTATGTAGGTCTTCCACCAATATATCCTGTTATTCCTCCTTCTGATCTTCAGGTTCCTTTAGAGCCTCTTAGTATTTCTTCTGTGCAATGGCACTCAATAGCTACGTCAATGTTACCTTGCAGCAAATGGAAAGCTCCTTCACCTATAAAATCTCCCATGAGAGCTAGAGCTCCGAGCCGCCCACTATTCCCGTCTGCTTCATCACAGACAGGATCACCAGATTCCTCTTCTTCTTGTACACCAAATCCGCCTCGCTGCCTGTCTTTTCCTGTTGGTGATCTTGTCTCTTTTCAGGATGCCTAGCCAGAGGAGCCTGTAAGCTCAACATCCAAGATGATACCCAACCTCTTTATCGCTTATACTGGAAACTCTCCAACCTAGAGCTACACCAAGGACTCCTTTACCTCTCCTTCCAGGCCCCATAGACATCATGCTGAAAACGTTTCTGATTTCAGCCACTGTTAAATCTGCAACTCTGAGGCTATTAAAGAATTACAAGCCTCCTCTTCAGGATCTAGACCTACTCAAAGCTGATCCTAAACCAGACTCTGTAATTTTCTCAGCAGTTTGCAGGTTTCGGCTCCTGAGACCACTGCTCCACCTGACCAAGAAATCAAACGTATGGATGCATTTGGAAAGATGTGTGGTACAAAATCTTAACATTAACACAATGCCAATTCAGCAGCACTATTGGGCAGATATCAGGAGATTTGAGAAGGAATTAAGGTGTTCATACCTGATCTACCAGTTAACAGACAACAGGGTTATATAGAAAAAAACAGAGAGAGCTCAAACCAATCCGTCAGCACTGCAGTTGACTCTATTGATCTGTCCACTACTGCCTTTTGCCATGGCATTTCCCTGAGACATACGTTCTCGTTGAGAATTTCATCTTTAAAACCAGACACACAACTGAAGATAGCTAATCTGCCTTTTTCCCCTATCCTCCTCTTTGAACAGCACATGGAACAGAAATGTTACGTATGAGAAATGAAGTGGAAACGCTTAAGATAGTGTGTTTAGAAGAACAGAAAAAAATCTTCAAACAATTCAAACCTAAAGACAAACTCCTAGGTGGCCTTGCCAATAGCAACAGCAACAGAGACAACTTCAACAATCTTTTCATAGTCGATACCAAAACGAAGATCTTCACACAAACCCTCACAAAGCAAGGGAAAAGTTCTCAACCAAAGCAAGGGAGAGGATGTGGCCTAATGGCTAGAGCGGTCGACCTCAGAACTGGGGAACCAGGTTTGAGTCTCGGCAGGGATGCTCAACACCCTGTGATTCTCTGCAAATCACTTAATCTCCCCGTGCCTAACAAAAAAATTAATGTGTCAGTCTGTGACTCAACTAGTGCGGAGGAAGAGCGCTCTGATACCTCCGGGTCTAGTTTGCGCTATATAAAACAAAAAAATAAATAAATAAAGCACTGATGATCACATACTCTCGCTGCAGTTACCCACTCCAGTAGGAGGACCGGTAAAGTCTCATTGGGAAGAGTGGACAAAAATTACAACGGGCAAATGGGTCCTAAATAATAATAATAATAATAATAATAATAATAATAAAAACATGTATTAAGCGCCTGATTACACTAAGACATTGCGTCTCCGCGCTAGGATGCATTCCCACCTGAAATTAAACATAGATCACCTCATACTAAGGGGCAAGGACAGGGAGGGAGGGCGCTGAGTTAATACTAAACTACAGGAAACAAATAGGTCTTAAGTTTTTGTCGGAACCTCGTTTCCGACGGTTCCATACAAAGCTCAACAGGGATATTGTTCCATATGCTTACTAGCCAAGAATCTAAAAGAATGCCCCCCCCCCCCCCCCCCCCCCCCCATCCGTACTTTGTAGATGCGGGGAACCGAGAACTGCATACTACCCATAGATCTCAAAAGGCGTTTAGGACGATATATGGCTAGCAACCTATGGAGATCAGTCGGGCCCTTTCTGTGTGCAATCCGATGACTTATGCACATGGTCTTGAACCGGATGCGTTCCCGCATGGGGAGCCAGTGCAAGGTCTGTAATGCACATTTCCCCGAGGACTTCCTCAGCAACTTTAAAACCAGCCTGGCCGCGCATTTTGAACACATTGCAGCTGGTTCAGGCCCTTATTGCTAAGGCCACAGAGCAGGGAATTCCCATAGTCAAGATGGGACGTGACCAAGGCATGTACTAATTTTTCCTAGCTGTGATAGGTAGGAGATCCAAGATTTTGCGCAGGACCTTCAATATGCCATAGCATTTCCCCGCTATCTTGGCAATATGTTGGGAATAAGAAAGATTGGAGTCCAAAAGAACACACAGGTTCTTCACTATATTTGAGGGGACAGATGTAGGACCCAATTCCGTGGGCCACCATGCAGATGTCCAAATAGATGGAGAAGAACCAATCACCAGATGTTCGGTATTATTGCCATTAAGGCAGAGGCAATTGATATTCATCCATGCTGCGAGTGATACAAGACAGGCATAGAAATTATCCACCGTATCTACTGGGTTGTGGGAAAGAGTAACCACCAGTTGCGTATCATCCACATAAGATAAATTAAATAAATTTAAATTTCGCGGTACTTATATAGCGCACGGCTACCCCTGACGGGGTGTCCCGGCGCTTTTTGCATTGGGAACCCGTCCTGGCCTTTCCCTGTGAGATAGCCCCTACAGGGCATCCCCAAGGTGAAAGCCAGGCATCCCGCCGCGGGGGGCCGTTGTGGAGATTAAGCAAGCTAATGCCCAGAGTTGCAGAGTGAGAACCCATGACTAGAGCAGGCACCGAAGCGAGAATTATCGAGTCCGTGGACGTTTTGAGCTCAAGACCCTGCCGCGACGGGAATTGAACCCTGGTCCCGGGTCTGACCTCAGCTTCTGGGTCTGCCTGCTCTACACCGTGAGCCACACTTCTCCACATGTCCACCCGTAGGATTCCATCATCCTAGCCAGGGGTTCCATATATAGATTAAACAACGTAGGGCTCAAAATAGAGCCCTGCGGGACCCCTTGTTTCAAAATTCTAGGCGTGGACCTAAAGGGGGGACAGTGTATTTGGAATTTTCTGTCCGCCAGAAAGGAGACCATCCATTCATAGGCTGGCCCGTCAATCCCCAACTCGCTCAGACAGGCCAGAAGTCTAGAGTGCGACACGGTATCAACTGCCGCACTTAGGTCCAGCAATATTAAAGTGGCGGTCTGTCCTTCATCTACTTTCTGACGGAGCAGTTCTGTAGAAAAGAGGAGGGCTATCTCTGTGGAATGTTTGGCCCTAAAATCAAATTGGGAGGGATGTAGGAGATGATTGTCCTCCACAAATTTGACCAACTGGTTATTCACCAATTTTTCCACCACTTTGGCACAGAATGGTAGAAGAGAAATGGGCCGGAGGTTATCCAATTGGGAAATATTCAGGTTAGCCTTCTTTTTAATAGGGACTACCTGTGCCAGTTTCCATTCCTCCGGTACATGTCTTTATTGAAAGGAGAGAGTAGCCAAATTGCCAATGTACTTCCATAGGAGATTAACATGCTCCCGCAGAATTTTAGGCTGAACCACGTCCATAGGAGATCCTGACTGGATACTCATAATTAGCTTGATCAGTTCCTCCTCCGGAGGCACCATGAATTCCTTAAGATATGCTTTCTTTGTGGGCTTTTGTCCGTTATCCCGCACAGAACTTACTTCGGTTGAACTTTGCTGAAAGGACATATATATCAGTTCCACTTTGCTTACAAAATGATCTGCGATTGATTCGCATATCTCAGTGGAATAGAGATCTTTAGTCTCTATCCTTGTAAGCACCGTGAGTTCCTTATAAATTAAAAAGAGCTCTTTGGAGGAGTTTTCGGCAGATTCGATCCTCTCTTGGATAAATTTTCTTTTAGCCTTATTAATCCACTCATGGTACTCCTTCAAACTGTTCCTCTATAACTCTTTCCGAACATTGTCATAGTCTTTGCGCCACAGGCGTTCCAGTCTTTTACATCTGTCTTTAGCAGCGGGCAATTCATCGTTATACCAAGGGGCAGACCTAGTCTTGCGTACTGGGGCTTTTTGGGTCCATGGGGCCACCTTGTCTAAGGCCTTAGATATCCATTCTTCATACTCCTTCCACGCATCCTTAAAAAATTTACTAACCGGCGGCCTGCATTAACATAAATTCGAATGCCTTCTGGGTGAATTTTTTCTAGTTCCTGCTTTTAGGATGGGTGGGACTCTTACATATTTCTCTTACAGACGTGTCTGTTATAATGAGTGGGATATGATAATGATCAGACCACATAATCCTAATAGGAGTAAGCACACTCACCCCATTCCAGTTAGCAAATATGAGATCTAAAAGATGACCCGCCTGATGGGTTGGCACCTCACCTAAAAGTGTAAGCATCAGTGATTTTAGAGAGACAATCATAGATTGTGCCTCAGTACAATTAACATCCTCTAAGTGTAGGTTAAAATCACCTAATATGAGGAATTTCTTGTAACGTAGGGCCTGTTGAACAATCAATTCCAGTAGGCTCTCAGCAAACTGTTTAGCGCTGCCCGGGGGGGCGGTATAAGAGATAACCCATAATAGTACATTCGGGGATACCTTGATGGAGAAGAGGCCGGCTTCACAATTACTAATTTTTATGTTCTCTAATGAGCACACACGCTTAGTATTGTACACCATTGCAATGCCCCCCCTCTTTGGACCCCCCTGTCAGGAACCACAGGATAGCCATCCTTAGTACTCCTAAATTCTATGCTCGGAGACGTCCCTTGGTCAAATCCAATAAGGTAGGGGTCTGGTTTCCTTATTCCCCAGTCAGGACCTCCTCCCAAGATGGCCGCTGCAAAGGCCGTCTTGCTCTCAGCAGAGTTAGTGCAGTCTAGAGTATTTGAAACGTTCGCGCGTTGCAAACTGCGCACTTCAATAACGTTCCGTTCCGAGTCAGTCATAGTTTGCCGTTTCTCCTTGTCAACTTTCTGTGATAAGGAAAAAATGGAGTTTTGGAAGCAGAGAGTAAATTCAGAGTAATTCATAGTCAGTGACTTTGGGTTCTGTCAGAGTTAATACTCTATTTCGACTCTGAATAGGAATTCTGCAGAGGGTGCTGTGGAGTATCTTTGAGAATATTTCTCCTCAGTGTGTCCGACAGCTTCGTCCTCAAGACTTGAGACGTCGAATTCGTCGTCCTACTCTACTAGCTTCAGCGAAGAACTGGAAGAATCCTCCGTTTTGCTAGAAGCCGTGAGTGAAAACCAAACTGCCAGCAGAGACAGTAAGACATGCGCACCTGCGCTTAAGAGATGTACAATATTCCCCTTGTTGACTCCTTATTGTGCTTACCCTGGCTTTCCCTTCCTCTTACCCTCCCTTGAACCTTTTTGCGCGCTTCTTATGGACCTCTGGAGTTTGGACCAGATATTGTTGCTTTGAACTGCCGAATCCAAGGAACCCCAGTATCAAGGAATCTGCAGGAGAGCATTCCGGTATAGAGGTTAAGACTTAGTATTAGCAAAAGATAGAATACATAAAACTATATTAGATAAAGCCTATACCCTATTCCTTTTCTATTCCAGCTCTACGCTCCCTGTAGCAAGTACTATCAATAAAAGAGAAGCATTGCCCTGAGAATTCCTGGTAGGATCAGCTTCAGTTGTTTCATAGAAATCCAGTAGTAGAGAAGATTGTGTTCTTATGTTCCCTTGTTCTGTGCATTAGGTATCCCAAAAGATTGGTTGCAGAGAATCTACACTTTCCTGTGACGACCCAGAGGATACCAGCGATTGTCAAGGTTTTCTCTTTTCTGTCCACTTCCCCTTTTCCCCCTTGCTAGTTAATCAGCTTCTAAAGTGGAGGCACTGGGAGGTGGGCAATTGGGACCAGCATCCATACTGCTCCTGCCAAGGTTCTGGAGACTTCTGACAGATTGAAGTGCCCACGTTAATCACTTCGCCTGGGCAGTATGGCTGAAGGAATGGACTTAAAGTCTTTAGGTAACATTCTGGAAGGCATCCAAAGGGAAATCCTAGCGGTCAGGGACGAAAATAAATATTTTAAACCGGAGTTAGTGGCCTCTCGTCAAGAGACGAGAGTGTTAGCACAGAAGGTGGAGGATTTGACCTTGGGGAATCCTGTTGAAAATCTTTCAAGTCCCAGTACTAGTCTTCCACCCTCAGACCCCAAGGCGGTAGCACAGGTCATTCATTCAGTCTCTCCGTTAATTCCTCTGGCCGCTCCTGAAAGGTTTTCGGGAGATCCCCAAAAGGCGCAGATTTTTTTGACCCAGTGTTCTTTACACTTTGTGTTGTCCTACCCTTTTTCCCCGATGTGCAGTCTAGGGTGGCCTTTATCCTATCTTACCTAAGTGGGGATGCAGCTATTTGGGCTATGCCCTTAGTTAGTAGGGATGATCCCTTATTAAGTGATTTTGCCAAGTTCAAGTGTGAATTCCTTAGAATTTTTGACAGGAGAAGGATTTCCCAGGCTACCGATAACGAGCTCTTAGAATTGCGCCAAGGTTCCAAGTATTTAATCACTTATCTTACCCAATTCCATAAACTCATTTTGGAGACTAATTGGCCTGAGGAAAAGAGAACCGCCCTGTTCTATCGGGGACTAGGAGATGAGATCAGAGACGTTTTAGCACAAGTTCCGAATCGTCCCACAGAGTTGACGGCCATGGTTGATCTAGTGTTAGAATTAGATTTTAGAAATTCGGAGCGTAAAGGAGAAAAGAAGAAGGATTGGAAAATAAATTTCCCTCGATTTGATCGGATGCAAAGTGAGAAGTGAACTGGAGTCCAGAATGAAGGTGAACCCATGCAAATAGGGGCCGTGAGAGATCCTTTAAGTCAAGAGGAGAAGGAGCAGCGACGTCAGAAGAAATTGTGTCTTTACTGTGGAGGCGCCGGCCATTTTGTGAAAGAATGCCCCAAGCGTCCAAAGACTCCGTTGAAGGGAAATGATTCGAGCCATCAGTAGGCGGAGTCGCTCTGGTGGTAACGGATGGCAAGACGGCTCCTGCACCTCATTTAATCTTGAATACATTACAGACCATGACCCCGCATGTGATTTTGCACATGACTATCAAGTTTCGAGAACATCATATTACTGGAGTTGCCATTATGTTAGATTCTGGAGCGACTGTCAATTTTTGCGACATTAAATATGCTCGCAGAATGGGCATACAAGCCATTCGGAAAGAGAAAAAAGAACCAGTACGTGCCGTAGATGGTACCTATTTATCTTCAGGACCCATCACTAGCCACACGGAGGAATTAGAGTTGGTTCAAGCCGATGGCCACAGAGAGCTGTTGCAATTCAACTTGATTGATGCCCCACAGTTCCAGTTGATTCTGGGACTGCCTTGGCTAGCCACGCACAATCCCACTGTTGACTGGGAAAAGCGTACAGTGAGTATGCAATCTGATTATTGTCGGGATCATTGTTACCAGTCTGAAAGAAGCACACCAGAACCTTCAGTAGCATTGTTGTTATCCTTTGGGGGACAATCCATTGGAGTCATTCATACTGGAGGGATTCCGAAAGAATATCAAGACTACAAGGAAGTATTCAGTGAACAAGAAGCAGAAGTATTACCACCTCATCGGGTATATGACTGTACCATTGATCTGGAGCCTGGAGCTAGTCTTCCGTGCAGTCAAATTTATGCCTTGACGGAGGCGGAGAATGTTCATTTGGAAAAATACTTGGATCGTTATTTGGCTAACGGGTTCATTCGACCATCGCAATCACCAGTATCCTCACTGCTCTTTTTTATACCCAAGAAGCAGGAAGGAAGTTTGAGGACATGCATCGATTATAGAGCATTGAACCAAGTTACCATCAAGAATCGCTATCCTTTACCCCTGATCTCAGTGTTATTGGATCAAATCAAGGAAGCTCAAGTGTTCACTAAACTCTATTTGCGTGGCGCCTACCACCTTATTCGCATGAAAGAAGGGCACGAATGGAAGACAGCTTTACGCACCAAATTCGGACTTTACGAATATTGTGTAATGCCCTTCGGGTTGTGTAACGCGCCTGCAATGTTCCAACACTTTATAAACGATGTGATGGGAGATCTTATTGACAAGATTGCCATCATTTATTTGGATGACATTTTGATTTATTCTAAGAATGTTCAAGATCATCCCAATCATGTTCGAGAAGTGTTGGAGAGATTGCAAACTCACCGGTTATTTGTGAAATTGGAAAAGTGTATCTTCCATGCTACCAAGGTTGAATTTTTTGGGATTTGTCCTTTCCCCTAACGGAATTACAATGGATCCTGGAAAGGTGCAAGCGGTGAAAACTTGGCCGTCTCCCCAGAACGTCAAGGAAATTCAGAGATTCCTGGGATTTGCAAATTTCTATTGACGCTTTATCCAGGGGTTTTCGCAGTTAATTGCACCAATTACTCGCTTGTTGAGGAAAGGGATCAAATTTGAGTGGTCCACGGAGGCCGAACAAGCTTTCCTTGATCTCAAGGGTCAATTTGTGACGGCTCCCATTCTCTTGCATGCCGATCCTGAAGAACCCTTCTTTGTGGAGGCGGATGCTTCCGATCAAGCCATTGGAGGAGTTCTTTCACAGCGTCATCGCAAAACTGGACAACTTCACCCGGTGGCTTATCGCTCCAGAAAATTGAATGCGGCAGAATTAAATTACACAATCGCCGAAAAGGGACTGTTAGCAGTAAAAGATGCATTCGAAGACTGGTGATATTATCTGTTGGGTGCTAAACACACAGTCACGGTGTTCACGGATCACAAGAATCTTCAGTTTCTCAAGTCTGCCAAGGCTCTTACTCATCGACAATTACGGTGGTCACTTTACTTTGCAGATTTCAATTTTGTGATCACGTATCGCCCAGGGACCAAGAATGGCAAAGCAGATGCTTTATCCCGCCTGCATACAGAAGACTCTGAACACTCAGTAGATCCTCGGCCAATCATTCCAGAAGACAAGATTGTATGTACCATCTCTTTAGAAAACTTTCATGAGGAAGTCCGGAAGAGTTTATCTGAGGAAGAAATTCAGCAGTGGGTCCTTCAAGGTGAAGAAAGGCGTTTACATCAGCAATTACCCTATTTTAAGGAAGCCTTATATCTACCTACACCAACATTCTAGCAGAAGGCCTAACAAAGTTGTCATGATCACCCTCTGGCAGGACACAAAGGAATAGCTAAGACCTTGGATCTGGTGCAACGATATTTTTGGTGGCCTGGGTTGTCCTCTCATGTCAAACAATATGTGCAATCTTGTGAATTATGTGCCAGGGGTAAATCTACTAGACAAGCCCCTCAGGGATTTTTACAGCCACTTCCAACGCCAAAACATCCATGGCATACCATTTCCATGGATTTCATTGTAGATCTACCCTTGAGTAAAGGTTTTGACACCATTTTGGTGATTGTGGATACTTTCACCAAGATGAGCCACTTTATTCCTATGTCAGGCACACCCACAGCCCCGGAGCTAGCTAGAATTTTTGGAGAAAATATAGTGAACATTCATGGAATTCCAAAGGTAATAGTATCCGACTGAGGCCCTCAGTTCATTTCTCATTTCTGGCAGGCTTACCTTAAGGGGTTAGGAATTGAGAGTAGACTATCTACCAGCTATCATCCAGAATCAGATGGTCAGACGGAAAGAGTCAATCAGGAGTTAGAACAGTACCTCCGTTTGTTCCTTATTGATCAGGGTGGAGAGTGGTCAGAAAGGCTGTGGATGGCCGAGTTTGCTTGTAATAACGCCAGGAGTACTTCCACAGGTTACTCCCCGTTTTACTTGAACTTCGGTCGTCATCCAAACCATTTGGTTACTAGAGAAGATCTGGAGGTGCCTGCAGTTCAAAATTTGATGACGGATTTACTATCCCTTCATAAATCTGCAGAGCAAAATTTACTTTAGTCCAAAAGTACATATAAAAGTTGTGCTGATCGTCGTCGACGGGCAGCTCCGGAGTATCAAGTGGGAGATCATGTGTGGTTATCCACTAAGAATTTGCATTTGAAGGGGAACAGAAAGTTTCAATCAAGATTTGTGGGTCCGTATTCTATTGTGAAGGTGTTGGGGCCAGTCGCAGTGAAGTTGAAATTACCAGCTAAGTTAGGTATCCACCCAGTCTTTCATGTATCTATATTGAAGAAAACTAGATCCCAAACGAGGCTGAGTAAACCCCCAGATCCACTAGAAATTCAAGGACACTCTGAATATGAAGTTAAAGACATACTTGATTCCAAGTTAAAAAGAGGAAAACTTTTTTATCTGGTAGACTGGAAGGGGTATGGCCCAGAGGAGAGATCTTGGGAACCTGTGTCTAACATTCATGCCCCACAGTTACTACAAAGATTTCATTCACAGAAACCATTCAAACGAGGACCGATAAATCGGTCTTTGAGAGGGGGTAGTGTTAGGAACCACAGGATAGCCATCCTTAGTACTCCTAAATTCTATGCTCTGAGACGTCCCTTGGTCAAATCCAATAAGGTAGGGGTCTGGTTTCTTTATTCCCTAGTCAGAACCTCCTCCCAAGATGGCCGCTGCAAAGGCTGTCTTGCTCTCAGCAGAGTTAGTGCAGTCTAGAGTATTTGGAATGTTCGCGCGTTGCAAACTGCGCACTTCAATAACGTTCCGTTCCGAGTCAGTCATAGTTTGCCGTTTCTCCTCGTCAACTTTCTGTGATAAGGAAAAAACTGAGTTTTGGAAGCATAGAGTAAATTCAGAGTAATTCATAGTCGGTGACTTTGGGTTCTGTCAGAGTTAATACTCCATTTAGACTCTGAATAGGAATTCTGCAGAGGGTGCTGTGGAGTATCTTTGAGAATATTTCTCCTCAGTGTGTCTGACAGCTTCGTCCTCAAGACTTTAGTGAGACGTCAAATTTGTCGTCCTACTCTACTGAGCTTCAGCGAAGAACTGGAAGAATCCTCCGTTTTGCTAGAAGCCGTGAGTGAAAACCAAACTGCCAGCAGAGACAGTAAGACATGCGCACCTGCGCTTAAGAGATGTACAATCTTCCCCTTGTTGACTCCTTATTGCGCTTACCCTGGCTTTCCCTTCCTCTTACCCTCCCTTGAACCTTTTTGCGCGCTTCTTATGGACCTCTGGAGTTTGGACCAGATATTGTTGCTTTGAACTGCCGAATCCAAGGAACCCCAGTATCAAGGAATCTGCAGGAGAGCATTCAGGTATAGAGAGTAAGACTTGGTATTAGCAAAAGATAGAATACATAAAAGTATATCAGATAAAGCCTCTACCCTATTCCTTTTCTATTCCAGCTCTACGCTCTCTGTAGCAAGTACTATCAATAGAAGAAAAGCATTGCCCTGAGAATTCCTGGTAGGATCAGCTTCAGTTGTTTCATAGAAATCCAGTAGTAGAGCAGATTGTGTTCTTATGTTCCTTTGTTCTGTGCATTAGGTATCCCAAAAGATTGGTTGCAGAGAACCTACACTTTCCTGTGCCGACCCAGAGGATACCAGAGATTGTCAAGGTTTTCTCTTCTCTGTCCACTTCCCCTTTTCCCCCTTGCTAGTGAATCTGCTTCTAAAGCGGAGGCACTGGGAGGTGGGCAATTGGGACCAGCATCCATACTGCTCCTGCGAAGGTTCTGGAGACTTCTGGTCACGTGCGGATTTGGTCGCGCGCATGCTCACGGCGCCAGCGTCTCCGCCGTGCGCCGATGACTGCTCTCTCACTGTTTTTTTTACCATCAGTTGCTTCAGACACACGAGGAAAAGTTGAAGTTGCACTGCGCGGCCGCCGGTTCTGGTCAGTATATGGCTCGTATTTCAGTCGCTGACCCCTCATACCCCCGGGAGCCTGTCTGCACTCCCTCTCCAAGAGCTTCAGTGGTGCTCCGAATTCGCTCATGAACCGGCAGCACCAGGGTCCGACCTCCATACTCATCCGTCTGTGCCTCTGTAACCGCACCATCGTCACTCCCGCGCCCTCTCTGAGCTCCACGGATCCACCCAGCCTCAGTCCTCCTCACCCTTGAGCAGCTCTGCAGCCCCAGGTCCGTTGAGCCTGCTCCAGCCTGGGAAACCCTCCTCGGCCCTGCTCTCCTCCTCCAAAGTCTTGCGCTACCTCTGCAGCCCCAGAGCTTCTGTTGGACCCCTCTATACTCTGTGGCGTCAATTGTTATGTGGCCCTTTATTGCTACTTGGGAAATGCTCCTTTTGCATCAGGTTACACCTGTGAACTCTTGGTATCTCTGTACACAGCTTCTTGCTGCTCTGTGCAGTGGTATTTTAATTTGTGTTTGACTGCTATTTCTAAATATATTTGCCAGTGTATTTAAGTGGTTCCTCCGATTGTGTCACTCTGTGCATGCTGCTCCCTATAACTTGTACTATTTATTCATGTAAGTGATTTCTGATAGGCCGATCATTCCAGTTACTGAGCACATCGAAACTAATGGGCTACCTTATCGACAGTTTTAAAGTCTATTTAAATGAACAAAAAACTTCAAGAACCAGTGCCTGAATTAGAAATAGATTTTGCTGGTTACTTTCTCTAAAAAAAAAAGTTACCTCTGGATGGAGTAAATACTCTAGAAAACATGAAAAAGTTCAAAGCGGAATTAGGCTATAGCTAATAGTTGGAAAGCCAGAGGGCACTTGTTATATTTCTGGACGTCATTTAGGTGTCATAGAAGACCTCTGATCAACCACTTGCGACCCCTGACACATTATCCGCGACCCCAGTAAACCAAAATAATTGGTTAACAAGCAGTGTTGGAATGGCTTGGGCACCTGGGCTTCTTGATTATTACTGCTCAGTTAGCTAAGCTACTTTTCTATCAGAACCTTCTCAATTTTGGGGCGATACGAGCCATAATAAGCCTCAGTTCACGTCTTTTTCCTCTCTGCGATTGCCAGTCTAGGTAGTGTAGGGACATGGAAAAGAGGTGCACAGACAGTACCAGAAGACTAAATCAAGCGGCATGTGTTAGAGGGAAACTTCCAATCTGCTTTGAAATGTTTAACAGGATTGCAGGTGGGGCAGGAGGAGGAAAAAGGGGGAGGTGTGTGCAAACTGCAAGCAACGTGCAGATCTTGGCATCTCCGAGCCACACCAGTTTCAAGGGTTGCACTTTTTAAGATGCCCATGACTTCAGCTCACACATAACTATGAAAATGAATATAATGTCTGTCGAAATATCACAAGCTGCATGCACCTCACTGGGATACAGTAGTTCAAACAGCGGTTACTTGGAGTCTCTGACAATATTCGGGAGCTGACTGATTTAATGTCTTATATACAAATTGCATGAAAGCTGCATTTTGAGTCCACTAAAATTAGATTGAAAAGGGCAAATGTGTGAAATCACGTAAGGTAACACTTTCATGCATAGCATGCCAGTGCTCATGCCTGAGGAATATTTGCAATCCCATGGTCTCAGATAAATGCTAAGTTCCAATGTGGTCTTGTATCTTAGTGCAGTCACTTCACGATAAAAAATGAATGCATTTTTCAGTCTAACGCTAACCATTTCAGAAATTAGACATAGCTCCCTGGAGTAGTAATATCGCACTTTTTATTGCTTTATAACCCATTGAATGAGACCTTTCCATTTCTGTACAATTCTGAAGGGGCATGTCCCTGCTAATTATATTAGCAAACTCATACTTCATGCTTCGGCTGTATTGTTGTTCTACATAATGAATTTTTCCACACCTCAGAGTAGAGCACAGTCTATTGTCCTTGCTTTGTAGAGAAGTCAAATAAAGAAAGTATTTTACAGAGTCACTATTTACCGCTGTCTGATTTATAGATGTCGATACAAAGCTGCAACAAGACCTGCCGAACCTTCCTTTGGACGACAGAACCTGCTCTCTTTTTCTGCTGCATGTTGTGATAGTTGACAGTGGTCACCAGAGGCAACCCTTTCCATGTCCGAATCTGTCTTACGTGGAAACCTACATCATCCTGACAGCTCATTACGTAACATACCACTTTACATTTCTGAGTGTCATTGGTAGAGTTTTTACCAGTCCTCACAGCATGTAAAATTAGGAAGCCTGTTTCTTCCTGCAGTGCATGTTGTCTGCTTCTGAGTGCATTCATAGGTGAAGGTAAAGTGGGATTTGTAGCATTATTTTTGTGTTAAGTGTTTAATGTATCCCTGCAACAGTTAGATCTTCTGGTAGTAATTTCCCATCCACTTACATGATGGCACTTGCTGTGATTTAGTTTTGTTACAATGTCCAACAGTGCCGCTTCCAATTCTGTAATCGGCTCGCAGAGCCATATGATGTCACTTTCTATCATGTCATTACAGGGATCGAAGGGCACATGCCAGTTTAGCTACCTCTGGCATTTTGGTAAATCGAGGTCCATAGTTATATTCTTAAACGTTAAGAACAATGGCCTCAAAGCTAAGGCTTCACCATATGGAAAAAAGTTGCGTCTGCTGTCAAGATCCCCAAAAACATGCAAGGCCAAACTCAAAAGCTTTTTCTGTGGTTGCGTATTACTCCTGCCTAATCATGCATAGGTCAGGAGTGAGTAAGACAACTCCTGAAGGAAATACAGCTTTTAGAAACACGTCCTTGGGGAAGAGATGCATCCTAGTGCTTACTGGCTATGAGGAAATGTTAGATTCAATTCAGTCTTTCCCCCTTAATCACTAAGGTCCTCCTTCCTAGTATTTCTGTGTGGGTGGCTCTGTATGTATGTGTGTGTGGGTGGCTTTGTGTGTGTGACTCGCTTTGTGTGGGTGTAAATGCAATAGGTCATGCATTTGCGAGCGATTCAGCTATTGGCAATGTAAATGACAATGCCATTTATTTATGTTTTTTAAAAAAAAAAGTCATGAGCAATGCCAATAGCTCTACCTTTAATAATGCCGAGACCATTGCATTGTAAATGCTTGTTTAAAAGAGCAACAGTTTACTAGGAACATAGTAAGTTGGTCCCCCCCTTAGAGTTCACCAAAGCTAATGACTGGTCAAAATGACATATACTGCATTTCTGCGCCATATTATCAGGTAGCAGACTATAAGTACATGCGGTGTTAGGTGTAGGGCGAAGGTAGATCGGTTGGTCTCTAGTATAGCTTCTACTTCCTACCATTTCACCAGGCCGCGTTCGGGCGCAGACGGGCTTGCCTTGTGCGCGCCTGCTACTCTCTACATTTCACCAGTGCCCCACCACCAGCCCCTCCACAACACACCATAATGGCCCATTTGCACAATCTCAAGCTAGAAACCTCTATACTACTGCATAAAAAAGCCATAGAGTTTGTTCCACTACAACAGAAGAGTTTATTCGAGATACTTCTTGGGCAAGAAGAAAAATTACCTACACCAGTTTCAGCCAATCCTGGACCTATTGTTCCTCAACAAACTTATAAAGAGAGAGAAGTTGAGGATGTTTTTGCTGCACCAAATGCTCCCGCACTTGGTTCTGTGCACTAGATCTACAGAATGCGTATTTTCATATTCTCATACTTTCGCGTCACAAACAATTTCTCAAAATTCCAGTGGGCTCTTACCACTTTCAATACGTGGTGCTACCCTTTGGTTTCAAATCAGCACCACAAACCTTTTCCAAATGTATGGCAGTGGTTGCAGCTCAACTAATAAAACAAGTTATTTTCGTATATCTATACCTGGATGACTGGCTCATCAGGGCAGAGTCTTTTAAAAAAGCAAAGGAGGACTATTCCACTACATTTCCTTTCTTGGCAAAACTAGGTTTCCAGGTCAGTCCACAGAAGTCCATTGCAACACGCTACAGTGCCTCACATTTCTAGGAGCTACTCTGCACAATTCAAAAGAAAGTGTGTATCCTTCGGAGGAGAGTGTTTTCAGTTCAAATGAAATGTTCCCAAATTCTACAACAGACCAGTCCCACGGTTCGAAAGGTAGTGTCTCTACTAATATCGATGGCGTCCTGCATCAATTTTGTACCAAACGCTTTCCTGTACATGAGACCTCTACAGGCATGTCTGGAATATCAATGGTCTCAAAGAACAGGTCTTTGGGAAGATGGAATTCTCCTGACATAAATGCAATCCCTTACATGGTGGACCAACTCGAACAATCTGCTGACGAGGGTTCCATTTCAAAAACTAACCACCATCTCAGACAATACTCACAGGTGCATCACTAACAGGATGGAGTGCCCACATGAAGATCTGACCATCCAAGGTCTAGGATCTCAAAAAGAGAAGAAATGCCACATAAATCTTCTAGAACTGAAAGCAGTGTTACTGGACCTCAAAGCTTTTCTTCCATCTCTGCAATCGAAGGACCTCATGATTTAAACAGACAACACGACCACAATGCTTTACATCAACAAACAGGGTGGAAGAAGGTCCAGGCAGTTGTCTTATGGGTATGGTGAGAAGACTCTCCATTAGAGCCGTTCACATCCCTGGAGTTCTAAACATGGAAGCAGATTTCCTCAGCCGCTTCAATGAAGAAAACCAAATTTGGTCCTCAATTATGAAGTCGTAGATGCGGTCTTCCAAGAATGGGGCACCCCAACTCTGGATCTGTTCGCTTCCACCCTAAACTCAAAATGCCAAGACTTTGCATCCAGTGCTCCCGAACCGAAGTCTCTGGGCAATGCCGTTTTGATATGCAGGTCGACTCCATTTGTCTATGCCTTTCTGCCAATTCCACTAATTCGGAGTATGATCCAAAGGCTTCTGAGATCACGCATCATAATGATCCTCATAGCTCTGGACTTTCCGAGACAATGGTGGTACACCGACCTACTCCACTAATCTATAACACTACCACAAGTGTCTCCCGCTCAGATCAGACCTTCTCTCCAAATATCAGGGTAGAATTCTCCATCCTTCAATCCAATCATTGAATTTGGCAGCATAGCTCCTGAGGTCATCCAGTACGGACATCTAAATCTTCCAAAAGATTGCATGAACATTCTTAAAAGCGTAGTAAGCCCATGTGAAAGGGTGCTTCACAACTTTAAGTGGAAACTCTTCTGCATATGGTGGTATGATCTCACGGCTTGCCAAGTCTGGCCTACAGCTGTTCTTTATAAGAGTTCACTTAGCAGCTATCACTGCATATCCTAAATCTCCAACACAAGAATCTTTTTCAAGATTCTAGTCCGGGAAAAGGTTTTTCCTCCCCTCGGAAACCCCTCTCCTCCTTGGTACTGGAATATAGTGCTATCCAAATTAATGGGTCCGTCCTTTGAGCCTATTCATAGTGCATCGCTGCAACACTCATCATGGAAAACAGCCTTTTTGGTTACAATTACCCCTGCTCGTATAGTCATTGAATTGCAAGCTCTATCTTCTTTAGAACCCTTTACAGTTTTTCACCACAATAGTTTTTTTTTTACATACACACCCACCTTTTTTGCCCAAGGTAGTCTCAGATTTCAATCTCATTCTGTCACTCCACCTACCTTTTTTCCAAATCCTACTTCTGCAGTGGAGAGAACATTACACTAACTGGAACTTAAGACACCTTCGTTTTTACTTGGATCAAAACTATTAGAAAATCTGCTCAACTTCTCATAAATTATGGGGCCACGAGGCAAGGTTTACCTACCTCAGAGCATTCCATAGCAAGGTTGATAATTTCAAACATTATCCTATGTTACCAGATTGCCAATAAGCCTTTACCAGACAAACCTAGGGCACACTCAACAAGAGGAAAAGCTGGAACCACAGCTTGGGTGAGGCAAGTACCTATTCAGGACATTTGCAGGGCAGCAACTTGGAGTTCTGAGCACTCATTCACAAAGCATTACTGTTCAGAATCGGATACTCAAGCCGACTCTAAGTTTAGGCAAGAGACTTTAAGAAACTTCTCCAAATAGGTTTTTCTTGTCTTTCTAGTCTATTCTACTCCTTGTTCATGACAAACCTCCCTTGTGCGATCTTTACGGTCTCACAGGAGACACAGACACACACACACACATGCACACCCACACACGCACAGACGCACACACATACACGCACACACATACACGCACACACATACAGAGACACACAGACACACACACAGAGACACACAGACACACACACCCAGACACACACCCAGGCACAAACACACACACAGATGCACACACATACACACATACACGCACACACATACAGAGACACGCAGACACACATACTCCCATACAGAGACGCACACTCCCATACAGAGACGCACACTCCCATACAGAGACGCACACTCCCATACAGAGACGCACACTCCCATACAGAGACGCACACTCCCATACAGAGACGCACACTCCCATACAGAGACGCACACTCCCATACAGAGACGCACACTCCCATACAGAGACGCACACTCCCATACAGAGACGCACACACGGAGAGACACATTCTCTGTCTCTCTCTCTCTCTCTGTTATGCGCTATACAGAGTTTGAACTTGCTATTATATTCAAGGTTTATGACTAGCAATGAAGATCCAATGATGCAGAAAGAAAAGTTGCACACCTGTAGATATAGTTCTGAGAGTGGTGGCCTGGCCAAATGTTTGCGACTGTCAAGAATGCGAAGTCTCCAACCTTCTGTGCGTTGGAGTTCCTGAAAAAGCTCTCTCTAGGAGATGCATTTCAGCTGGAGTTGATCAGGGAACTCCTGTACGCCTTTCTTCCTCTGCCTCAAGTTCTCTAGAAAATCAAGAACGACTGGGCCAAAGTCAGACTAACGGGTACAGATTGGTCCAGGACTGCATGGTACTCAGATCTTCTAGACATGCGTGCCTGTCCTGGATCTGGACCCCGTTTCAGGAGGATCTCATGTCGCAGCAGGGCACGTTACTGCACCCGAACCTGCACAATATGCACCTCCATGCATGAAGATTGATTGGTGATAGTTGATTGTATTTGATCAAGTTCTGAAGTTGGGCTTGTCATCCTGGTTGCTTCTGCAAAGTCTGTCTATGCAGGGTGCTGGGACAAGTTTGTAGCCTGATGTGGCACCCGTAATACTGCTACATTACAGTCCAAACTGTTGTATATCGTATTATTTGTTTAATGTCTGGTCCAGCAAGGAGTTGAGGTGGGCACTGATAAAGGTTATCTATTTGGCCTTTTGCGCTTTCTATGATTTCTGCACCAACTGTCCTTGTTCATATCACCTACTGTGATGAGGTTTCAAAAAGGTTTGAACTATTTGTTTCCTCCAAAACACTTTATAATGCTTCAGTGGAATCGTAATGGCATACCCAGACGTGGGTCCCTAGCTCACTTTGCCACTGGATTAAACCTAGCCTGGCTGATGAGGGGTTTAACCCCGAAACTGGACCCAGGATGCTTGTGTCCAGTTCAGGGAAGACCTGGCTTGGCAGTTCGTGCTGGACTGTTCCCATGAGGCACAGGGTCAAGACTGATTTGCTTATAGCTGGGTCTGAACTGAGGTGGCAATGTGAGCCATATAACGAGGATGGATGAACCCCAGCTCTGTGACTGGGGGTGAGTGTTTGAAAAGGTTCAGAGCTCTGTCCATCATCTCCTTGTGTTTGTTGTACTAATTTAGTTCGCACTTTGCTCATGCGGACGCCAATTGAACAAGTGCCCAACTGTTAGTATGCTATGTCTTCTGACTCCGAAGACGGTAGTCCTGGTCACAGTAACTTATGCTTGCCACACCACTGAACATCAAGCTTTCTCATTGCAGCTGCCTTACATCACCTTTTCCCCAGATACATTTGTGTTGAAGACCAGGGTGTCCTTTTTTTACTAAACCGAGTGATTGCTTTTCATGTTGGGCAATACATCACTGTCCCAAAGCTTCTTTCTCAGCTTTACCCCTCTAGAGAGGAGGAGAGACTGCATCATTTGAATCCCAAAAGCATTTCAAGGTTCTGCATCAATCGCACCAAAGACCATTGGGTGGAGGATCAACTCTTTTTGACGTTCTCTGGGACAAAGTAAGGCAAGTCAGGACAGAAACGGACTCTTGCTGTGGATAGTCCTCTACATTAAGCAGAACCTCCAGGATTTCGCGGTTCGCCGCGAAATCAGCACTTTTGTATAAATGCCGCGATTTTTACAAAAGTGCGTGCGAAATGGACCCAAGTTCATTAATAATGAAAAGTAGACAAGCTGGCCAGAAAGAGCTATGTTACCAACCATGAGATGGAGCACCCCACCTTCAGCAGAACTGGCTGGCAGAATAACGAAAAAGTTGCATTTTGAAATAATTCAGAAATAGCATACGATATGCCTTCTCATACACAGCAGCCAAGAAATGCATGCATAAGAAGGGTCACAAGAACAATACGAGGGATACAGATGACCGCTTTTAAATTGAATCTCGGCATAGGCCTGTCACCACTACCACCAGTTCCTCATAATGCAAATGTAACTCCACCTCTAAAGGATAATACGTTTGGGAAAAAGAAATGTGGAGGATCCTTGACATTAAGAGGCATGTTATATTACAAGACCTTCAAATGTTTCGACAAATACATAACAAATTACAAGTAGATGAGCATAAAAGATTAAGGATCTGATTTAATTCTTTGCAGCATTCAATTACAATTGCTAGGCAGTCCCTCCTACCAGTAAAGGTCTGACTTCCTGCAGAGCTGCTTCGGGTTATGATGAACTCAGTTACAAACTGCAGGTGTAGTATTGGCCACACAGTTAGATCTTGTATTGGGATAAGCAAACGGAGCACACTTGTGCATTTCTCTCACGTATGCGGAAGTATTTCCATTGAATCTTTCTTTACAAGTTCTTAGACCTCAGTTTGCAGAACCTGCATCTGATCCCTTCTGAATCTTTCTTGTACTGATGGTATTGAAGTTTTTTTCTCTTTTGTTAAAAACTGAATACAATACCCATGTCGTAATAAATGCAGCATCCATTTGTCTCTTATGAACTCCTAGATGCAGAGGAAGTCCCGTATTACCCCTCTATAATGATTGTGGGTGCTGGGCAACAGAGTCATTTGGATGGCTGTCAGGCTCCTCTTCAAGAAGCCCTACCCCTAGACTAGCTCCTGCCTTGAGAAAATACGTTTTACTGTTGGGGTTACTGATACTGTGCATTGCAGGTGTACTGACTTCCTATAAGTTTGAGGAATGCAAAGTAGCTTACCCTGCCTTAGTCTCTCTGGGATGCCGCCTCTTTGAAGGGAAGGTTTGAAAATTTGCAGACACCCCATGGCGTTCGCTGTGGTTCTCCTAATGGACCCTATTGTCTGATCAACTCTGTTCCATATCCCAGATTGCCTATTTCAAAGGAGAATAATCTGCTAAAACACTTTCCATTGATTTAAGGCTGAGAATGAATGATTATGAGTAAAATAATGTGCAGCAAAAATGCAGCTAAATTTCCATATTTGTGCTGCTAAATTTGCTAATCCATGGCGCTATATCCTGGGGGGTCTGATTAAGTTCTGCTGGCCAAGAATCAGCCTCTGGGGGGATTGAAGGCCCATGCCACCAGGACCAAGGCTGTTGCCACTGTGCAAGCAGGTGTAGTGCCTGTCCTTAGCATCTGTTATGCTGTGACATGGGTGTCAGTACACATTTCACTAAGCACTCCTGCCTTTGCAGTCAGGGCCACAGGGATGGGTATTTTACCTGTTTGGTCTTATCCATTCCACAGACCGCCACCTTAGAAGGTACTTCTTTGGTATCTACTCTAAAGGTGAGGCATCCTTGGTTAGAAGCTTTCATCAGAAGAACAAGTTAACTTTGGTAATGTTCTTCTTGTGGTTACTCTGTCCAACTGCATATTCCTCACAACCCTCCCCCATCACTCCCACGTTATGTTGCATGGTTTCTTTTCAAATTTAACAAGGTACCAATTTAAGAATTGAAACACTGGTACCTCTGAGCATTATTAGGCTCGGTGCCTGAAGAGCACAGACAAAGGTGGTGCTTATATGCTGCTCCATCATAACTTCTGGGGCGGAACAAAGGCATCACGGAGCCAAATGGCATGACCTATTGGCATGCAGGATCAGTCTTCTGAAACCAGTCTGGTGCCTGGGAGTTTTCTAAAGGTGAGGAATCTGGGATTAGATAGTTACCACCAGAAAAAAGCTTTACCAAAGGTAAGCAACTTGTTAATTATTAGCTTTCTGCCACTCATTAGGCATTCTAAGTGCATCTCTGCTTTGATGGTATGCAACTTTGTCAAACTTAATGCCAAAATTGCTGAAGTTGTTTTTTCTTCCTGCTTTACTATAGCTTCTTTTGATATGTGTCCAATGTCTCATTTGGTCTTTCTCAATTTCTTTTAATAGCCTTGGTTTCATACTCAATGTATACCTGCATTGTCTCTAAAGTTTATTTTCATATTTATAGCATTCATAGGAATAAACCCTTTTTTTCCCCTTGGCTTGATTGTCCAGGCTTTGGTTATCTCTGGTCTAATTTATAGCTGTGCCCTGTATGTTGGTTTGCTCAATATTGTAACAGCACCATTTTGGGTTGTTCAGAATTCTTTCTGCAATTGCTATGTGTCCTTCCCTATTAATGAGTCATGTCTTCATATTTCTTTCAACTCTGTTACCAATGGTTTTTTTTGGTTTCTGGCTTTATTATCTCTGTTCTGTATGAAAGATTTAGACCAGCTTTCAACTCCATTTATTTCCCTTTTCCCAGCTTAACAATCTTTTACCTGTTCTTCAGTTTCCTTTAGCTTCTTTTCAATTACTTTCCTCTTATTTTTTTAGATAATTGTATAGCGAGGTCCCAGTCCAATATGTGGTTATTTTCTTCATAGATGTAAATGTTTTTTTTATTTAAATATAAAAGGCTACTTACTTCTTACCGCAGATCCTTCACGTTGTGAATAATCTGCAGGTGTTAAACTTGATCCGTAATCTTTTAGGTCAGCTCTCCTGCATGTCGCTAAGTGGCAGTGTGCAGTATTGCACCAACAGTGTTCTGGTGTGGTCGTTATAAGCAGAGTCACATACTAATGCCAACCATTTGTGCTGATAAAATTATAGGGTTCAAGCCGTGCAGGGCCTATCGCATACAAATGTCCATGACGGACCCTCGCAAAGCCTGTCTATGGTGCCTAGGGTCGAATCACAACTCCAAGTCCTGTGCCGACTTCATCCGGATGCATTCAAAAGCCATACAGGAACGCAAAGCCAAACTCTACGTCACAGGGTTTCCGTTCTCTCACAGAACTGCGCATAGAGATCTAGAACCTCAGTGAGTTAGGATGATCCAAAACTCATCTCAGTATCAGAAATCCCCTTACCTAGCTAGCTACAGTGTCTCATGGCTCATTATGGAATGATCCATGTCTTAGACAAACCAGAACATGAACTTTAGAATACCTCAGGAATCGTGGAACACATGAACACTCTTTCGTTATATAATCATTTCAAACCAAAACTGAGAGTCAAAGAACACAAGTGCAAGTTTGAAATATTTATTATTCAATGCAAAGTTCTCAAACGCAGTATCTTGTATAATACCAAAATGCAGATTATAAAAATCAGAGTCAGCAGCATAGTCACTAATCCATAGTAAGCAAAAGGTGCTAGCATGTTATAATGCAAAATCTATAGAAATCTATATCACCTATATTTCGCGCACCCTATCTAGCATATTATTTTATATCTAAGAAGGTCTCATTCGGGCTTTAGCAGGGCGGCCCCATACCTCTCAATGTCAGTAGGAGCAGATCACATCAACAGCTACCCGCTCTCTTCATGCGCAGCACCAAGTGTCTACGTTCATTCCGTGTAACTCTATCTTAAACCCCCGTAGAGCCCAAAATGTTGGCATCAACATTATTTGTGTTATGTCTAATGTGGTGCGAGGATCAGGCCTCCCAGCAACCTTGTGTTAGGTTAATCTTAGAGTGTGCAGCTCTCAGTGTGCAGACAGTTGTACCAAGCAAAGCTGATAGCATAGAAATAACATATTATTCTCAAATAAACCACCTCACCGCTTCTAGGGTGAAAGCGACAACAACAAGTATGTGTCGTGTGCAAAACTGAAGCCGAAGGAAAAAAGGCTGTTTAAACATGTAATGCACTCATGCTAACTTAACGCAATATATGTAACGAAGTATCCATATGACACCCCCCCATTGGTCCGAGCACCGTCAAACATAAGGGAAAAGGCAATACTAAATCAGATATAAAAATTGAAAGCAAAGTTCAATAATCTTGAGCTAAAATAAGCTAAAAATGTGTATGAATGAATATGTATGAATGCCTACAGTGGCCTCAAGTCTAAAAATAAAAACAAAACTTTCGAACCAAAAGTTATCCGCCAGGTCTCAAAAATATGAAATGTAGGACCAGGCCGCATCAATTCAAATGTCTGTAAGAGAAAAAACAAGGCACTTATCCGATATCCAAAGTCATGTGCCACATTGACGTTATCCTCAGCGACATCACGTGATTGAACTCTCCATCAGCTGAACACAGTCCATCCCTCCAATTCAGCGAGGGGAAAGTCATATTTCACAACAAAGCACTCCTCCCAGGCATGTCATGATTGGAAAGTATATGCAAAGAAAGTTGCAACAGCCTCCAGTATGAAATCACTGCCATCATCCGAAAATAGTTCAGCAATCCAATTCAGCAATGGGAAAGAACATACATGCTCCTCCAGCATCGGATCCTCCTGTAACGTCAGAGGACAACTCGGTGGGTTCACCAGATCGCTGTGTGTCAGAAAGGCATCCGCCGCTGCAGAGATCTCCCATTGGCCCAGAACTCCATTCATCGCTGCCAAGGCCATAACTCTTTCGCCAGAACAGATCAGCTCGTGAGCCACCACGGGACGCATTAGCTGATCAAAATCGACGTCAGGAGCAGTCCTCAAGCATAGGCACAAATCAATGGCCCAATCGAACTCGCAGCTCAGGCAGTGAAACACAGGTTGGACACACGTGAAGTCGGTGAACCGAAATGACAATCTATAGGCCGTGCTTAATGCTGCAAGCGGCAATGTTCCATAGTAATTGAGCATCCGATTACGGCACAGTGTCAGGAGGCGTTGAACGGCTTCTTGTGCAGGATGGGCATCCATGTTTTATGAAGAAAAACACCAATAAAATGCCAGCGGCTACAGCCAGCAACACAGGTAGTCCGCCAAACAAACTCGAAAAAATAGAGTGGAAAAACGTGGGAATGATACCAAAAACTTTTTCAAACGTAGTCACGAGGCCACTGCTTACCAATTTAAAAAAATGTGCGAGCCCAGTCGTGGAAGAAGCATTAAAAATCTGGTGCACTAGCTCACAGAAATGAAACGGCAAATCAGTATTTAAAAGCGCCTGCACCTCTGTGCGGGTGTTAGCTATGTGAAGGACATAAGTTTCCCGGGCCGAACTCAGGGTCACTTGTTTTTGAGACAAAAGGGCCCTTATTCTGCTTAAACCATTGAACTTCGCTTCCAAGGTTGGAATCCGTGGCCAGATGGAGACATCTGAAGACCCATGCGTGGGTGGGTATAGAACATTCTTGCAACACACCACACGCTCTGATACAGTTACCACATAAGCCACACCAATTAATAACCCACAACATAACTCGTTGTTTAAAAGCAAATAACTACCATTAGCCAATAATGTATATGTGGGAACCACTGCTGGAACTGGCGTGCCCTTTAAAACGCATGCTAAATTTGGGCGGTCCTGATTACAAGAACCGTGTAACTGAATGTGTCTGCATATTAATGAATGGTCAGGTGACTGTGTGCATTCCTCACCATTAAGATTCACTTCTTTTCCATCCTTCAGACATCTGTATGTGTATGGTAAGGACCATGCCTCATGTAGGAATGCATTGCCTAGTGGTTCATAACGTCCTATAGCAATATACCGCATACAGTTAGTAAATTTATATAAGGGAAATGGTAATGTAATCAATCCATGAATAAGCCACGTGGCAGTAGTGGTTTCAGCAACAGAGAAAGGTAAGGATTCTAGCTTCTCAATATGTAACATAGAAAATGAAGCATCACGCATTGAAAGCATGCGCTGTTTTTCAGTCAGATTAAAAGGGGCGAAAAGGGATGAAACGTTCAATGAGGTCCAGGGAACTCGACCAGCCTTAAGTGTCTGTAAGGTCCAGGCAAACTGCATTACAGAACGCAATTGATTCTGACCATGGTATAACGTGGACACTTCATCATGTACAATATCAACAACAGAAGAAACAATATTATCCAATGTGTAAATTCTGGAAGAAAGCATGTTAATACTGTTATCGACCACTGCAAGCACTTTTTCTAAATTTGCTTGATCAATAGCCCTCAGGCGTTTAGCTGCCTCAACTTGTGAAAATTTCCAAATTTCATTGTAAACAGCATAAATAAAGCGTTTAGATCTACCCCTAGCCGGGCCTTTCATAAAATCATTCAGGTCTATATTCTCATTCAAACGTGACAGATGCAGTTTAACTGCAGCCAAAGTGGAATGTTGCAACCAGGTCTGACACAATTTGCCTACTGAATAAGTAGTAACTGTGTGATCTGTTTCAAAACGGGGATCCGGCCTGATGTGTTTAAAACCTTCAGACAAACCCAAAAAACGACGTTGGCAAGAATCAGAGCTTCTTTGCCACAAAAGCCACCCCTCTGGATCAAAACTGGAAATATTAAAGGAGGAATTGTGCAATAGGTCTCGCATCTCACTTATGGACAATGTAGTGAAATTATTCCAACCTGAATATTCTTCCAAATCAGGGATGGTTGGTGCATTTAATTTTTTAGATGTAGCCAATCCAAAACATGTTGTCTGGGAAATAGTAGAATTTAAAAACAACATGTGATTCGGGATGAGACATGCACGATGCAAAGCCTCAGTGCCTTGTACCTGCCAATCTTTGGTACCCCAAACCGATTTAAGGTCAATAGCTTCCTTCCATAACTCATAGCCCTCTACAGCTAACCTGTCAAGAAAGGACTTTGAATCCAGCAATTTTGTATCGGTAAGTCTAACCTTGGACATGAATTTCTGTTTCACTTTAAAATAAAACGACTCGGGATTTGATTGATTAAAATCTGTAAAATATAAGTATTTTCCTAGAAATGTACTCGAGCTTCCTTGCAAAGGCGCAGGACAATGTTCCCACTGTGTGTAGTTTACCGGAACCCTCACGGAACTCGTTTTGTGTAAGAAATGATTCCCATAATGTTGATAGCAAAACAAATCACCATAATTAACAGAATCCAAGTACAAATCCTCAGCATCAAAGGCCGCATAATATTTCAAATCAGAGAACAATGCTTCTACGGCCTGAAGATCCCAATCATCCGAACGAATATTTTGCTTAATCACATCTCCCATGTTTACTCTAAGTACATTAGGAACATTAATAACTTCTGTGGGGCCATGTATCTGAAACCTAACCGCATCCCACACAATCCCATCAAGGACAGGCCAAGCAGTAATCTCTACTGAATGTAAGTCTCTCTTTAGTCTGTGTGCTGAATGTGAGGAGGAAAGAGGGGCCAATGTTCCATTAAGGTACCGAATTCCTGTTCTTTCTTTCACATAATGGCCATCGATCAGGCGGAAAAAATAAAACACAAAACCAATTGACATAAAAAGATAAAATGAAAATAGCATCAGCCAAATGTATGTCCAAGGTGGAATTAAAAAATGTTTTTTAAACAACGTGGCATATTTTGCAATAGTCGATGGTTTCTTTGAAAGTTCCGAATCAGAGTCAAAAGAGAATCTGGATTGGTTAGCCAAACGAGCTTGTAAATCGGACATAGATAAATCAGCAGGATCTGCATAGGTCACCTCATCAATGTTAGTAACAGGAATAGTATTTAATAAAGGACTTGATATAGCAGGCATTTCGAGGGACACCTCCTGATCTGCACCAGATGTAATAGCCAGCCTCACCATGGAAGGACAGGATACAGCCGGTGTCATACTATGAAGAATCGGCCACCCTGTGTGTCTTGACATTGTCAATAGAAATAAATCTGTTTTCTTTACGACCTGGAAGTGGTGGTAAAATGACTGTTCTTGTGCCCTTCACTCCAAGGACTCGAACCGGCGCTCGATATGAGGGACCAAACTCTTTCTTGTTATCGATCTTCTCTCGAACCAGTTCTCCAACTTGGGGTAGCCAGCCAACTACCGGGATCTGCAACGCATCATCCGACGTGGAGGGCAAGTGTTCCTTTGCAAGACTGTCTCTGGTCTTTTGTAGATCCTGTAAAACATTGCAATGTTCATCTACGTCAAAGGCCGCGGCCTGGGCCTGGCAGTCTGCACCATCGAGGTCAGGGACGTACATCTTGATACCAAAGAGCATTTCGTATGGGGTCCGCCCACCCAGAGACCTTCTAGGGAGATTATTAAGCGCACGCTGCACGCCATAGAGGTGGGTCAGCCAGTTTCTACCAGTGCCTATAACACGGGCTGTCAAAGATTGCTTTAAGTCGCGGTTCATTCTTTCTACTACAGAATTGCCCTCAGGCCTGTAGGGACTTGAAAACTTCACCTGTACTCCCAACGAAACCATAGCATCCTTATACGCCTTAGAGGCGAAAGCCGGACCCCGGTCCGAATGGAAAGCACCACAAGCAAAGATTCCCACAAAGACACGCAAATCCTTAATGACA
Source organism: Lissotriton vulgaris (assembly GCF_964263255.1). Classification (NCBI taxonomy): domain Eukaryota; kingdom Metazoa; phylum Chordata; class Amphibia; order Caudata; family Salamandridae; genus Lissotriton; species Lissotriton vulgaris. Next base: position 363,197,766 of record NC_141694.1, read on the forward strand.
GTTCGCGAATCAGCGCTTCGATGCGGCCATACCCATACAAAGCGTGTGCATGAGTCAACTGCTACTAAGATGTATTTATACGCAGTATCAGAAGAAAAAGGACCGCAGTGATCCAAATAAACACAACCAAGTGGTTTATTAGAGATGTACAACTGTGTCTGAGGCGGACGCGCAGCAGTAGAAGGCTTGATCTGCTGACAAATGTCACACATAAGGACATAATCGCGCGTCTGTTTGTACAGTCCCCGCCACCAGAACCTCTGTTGTAGCTGAGATACAGTGGCTGAGACGCCCGCATGCGCAGACGCCACACCTTCATGAGCCGCTGTAATCAGAGAAGCTCTGCGATCCGAGTTGGGAACTAGACGCTCTCCAACTTCAGGAATTTTCACATAAGGAACCTTATCGGGACTTAAGTGGTATGTGTACTTCGAAGGGAACCCCGCAGGATATTTACCTCCCTTCTCCGTGGCAGCAACAGCCGCCAAGATGTCATCATCTATTCTGCTTTTGGACCTCGTGACTGCTGCAACTAAGTATTTTGATACCGCTGACTTCGCTGCTTCATCAGCAAGCGAGTTGCCAACAGCGTGGACCCCCACGCGCTGGTGGCCAAGAGTATGAATCACAAACACGAGCGGCAGTTTCTCTTTAAGTTCCGCCACTCGGACCCAGATCATTTTATGTTTTATTGTGCTACCCTTGGAATCACGAAAATCATTCTGAATCCAAAAGAACAAGTTCTCATTGTAAGACTGGACACAGTAGTAAGAATCACTTACGATTAAAGTCGTCACACAAGGATCAGCGTACTCCAATGCGAGCATAAGAGCACGAAGCTCAGCTAATTGTGCGGTGCAGTCCCCTAGTGTTTGCGTGTGCACAACACTGGACTTGAACTCATCGTTCACCATGGCACCGACTACAATGGCGCAAGCGGAAACGTAGGCATGTTTAGAGCCATGCGCAACCTGCGCCGAACCATCCGTGTAAATGATACAATGGAAATCCTCCAACGGCCGCATTGCTAAAGGAGCAGGATGAACAAATTCATACTGTAAATACTCCTGCGACCGTAAAGCGGCGTCAAAAATAAACGTGACATCCTGAGATGTCAAGGATGTAGCCCACTGAATCCACCGAGGGTGCAAAGCTTTAGAATTCGGTACACTGGCTTTCGTGACCGCCTCCAAGGCAGGACACGGGGTAACCACCAACATGCGCTTTCCCTGCGACAGGGCACGTTCCTTAAGAATTGCCATCTGCACAGCCGTTAAAACTTTCTCCACAGTGGAAAAACGCAGTTCAGCCGAAGTGTACAAGTGTGACTTGTAAGCAATAGGTACAGTATCCCCTTCATTAAAAGTCAGGTACGTGAAACCCACCGTCCCAGGGATAATTCTTATCACCAGGTTGGTCTGGTTATCACGAGTCTGTAAGTAGTCAGAAGCGAGCATATCAGCCTGCAAGGACTGCAGAATGGCTGAATGCTCAGGCAGCCAGCATGATTTGGAAAAAGATGGTTGTACCAAGGCATATAAAGGCTTGATACGCTGGGCATATTCCGGAATGTATGTCCTCCCGAAATTTAAAAAACCCAGTAAAGACTGTAATTTTTTCAGCGTTGTCGGAGAGCGCAACTGCGCGCATTTCTCCAGGAATTGAGGAGCCAACCCCTTTCCTTCGTGGTTAAGTTCATAACCCAGAAACAACACTGTGTACTCCGCAATGTGTGATTTTGCAAAGTTAAACTTGTAACCCATGTCTGCAAAGTTACAAATTATGCTGTTTACTCGACACAGATGCACCCAAAGTTCGTCGTCTGTGAGATAAATGTCATCCACATACGAACATGCAACTGGATCGAAACTCTCCAAAAGAGAGACTATGCGGGCGGAAAACACTCCAGGACTATTTTTATATCCCATTGGGAGTCGTTTAAACATTTTTTGTACGCCGCTGCACGTAAAACTGGTCCATTGGGAACTTAGACCATCTAATCTATGTGCATAAAAACCATTGGAAATGTCAAGCGTGGTTTTGAACCGTTTACGCTCAAGACTATTTACTAGGGCAGAGCCGTGAGTATTCTGTACTGCACAGTTACGGCAATGCGAGTTCAAATGCCGGTAATCCAAAACCAGACGATATGAGCCGTCCGGCTTGTTAACAGTAAAAAGGGGATTATTCATTGGTGACACACACGTTTCAATTACACCTTGATATTCCAATTGTTCAAGGATAGCCGCGACCGAAGCTTTAGCTTCACGCCGTATGGGATACTGGGGTTGTGGCTGCGGCTGTGACCGTAAAGGAATCTCATGGCTAGGGGACAATTTATCCCAGCCACACTGATTTCGGTACACAGCCGGCGCAAGCGCCAGAGCCCACTCTTCTGCAAAATGCAGCGTTTCCACTCTCGATACAGTGTGCGCGAAACTGGGGAGGATCACCTCCTCCCCTCGCGGAGCTGCGAGAACAAAAGGTGGGGGCCAGTCAGCCTCCGAAAGCAAAATGTCATACGTATCCGAAAGATTTTCCCAAAATACCCCTTTTACAGTTCGCTGCATGTCACCTTCAATTAACAGGACAATTTCAAAAAGTCTTTCAGGGGGAGCAACATGTGTATCAGCTGTTTAAATCACAATAAAAGTCTCAGTCGCTGTCACCTTCAACAGTGGACGGAGGGCCTCTCTCACTATGGTAATCTCCGCCGCGCTGTCCAGCAAGGTCAGAGCCCACGTCAGATTCCGAAGCCGCGTTCTCACTATCTGGGGCATATCGATGCGCCGTTAAGGCTGCGACTTTCTTCTTGGCAAACTGCGGTCTCTTTGGCGTAGAGTCGTCCCGCTGATCCCCTTCACTTCGCGTGCGGGGCTGGCCACGTCCTTGCTGGCCACCCCTGCCCCTGCCGCCCCCTCCACCACCGGTTGACGGAGCCGATGAGTCCTGAAAGGAACGAGGAGAGCGTTGGTCAGAAGCCTGAAATCTCTCAGGCGATTTAATCGTCGCGCGATCGCGCAAATCATAAACTCGATCTGACTGCGCAGGCTGCGAAGGCGTAGGACTAGAAACCTGTGTCTGCTGTTGTTGTTGCTTACCCTGATTCTGCTTTTTAGGCCAATTTTGTTTTTTGGACTTGGGTTGTCCACCCGTTTCCGAAGACTGTCCCTGGGGCTGCTTCTTCTCTTTTTCAGAAAAAGCTTTTAAACCCTTAGAAGTGCGGCCAACCATTTTATAAGCCGCCACAATAATTCTTGCCAGCTGACGGGGTTTCTCGGCATCGGGAATTAACGCCAGAGCATTGGCCACCTGAAAGTTCACTGCATCCCCCTTGACATTTGCAAGGATAAGACCGCAAACCGTCTCAAACGAGCCGCTCAGGCGCATACCCAATTCAACCGCCGACTCTGGTCCGTGATCATCCTGAACACGTTTAAGGACCGCAGAAAGGTTTGACACAGACGGGGTGCCATAGCACCTCGAGTAAACCGCTGCAAAAGTCTTACCCCATGTTTCACAGTCAGCAAGTTCAGGGGCTAAATCTTTCGGTAAACTAAGCGTAAGAATCCGGTGTTTTTCACCCGGAGTCGTATTAGGAAACACAGCCTCCAGCTGGTCGAATTTCTCGGCAAGCCAGTAAGGAAAATCATCCTTATTCTCTGGCTTTCTGCCCATAACGGAATTCACCAAGACAGGACTGATTTTCAAACCAGCCTGTTCTGCCCGAAGCTGCGCACCTGCGGGGGCTGCGCCATGAATATTACGACCAATGTAATGAACAAGCGCTCTAATCACTCCAACCGCGACATCATGAAGACGCCGCAGGTCACCTGTAGGAGAGTAGGGTCTGCAATCCTATGATCACCCAGATTTTTTGCTTTTGTTTCACTGGTTTACGACTTTCTCTGGCTGTGGGCCTGCCAATCAGACCCACAGCCTGGCTGTTCTCTCTCTAAATTACCTCCTGTACCCTAGGTGCAACTACCAATTGGTACTGGGCCACCTTATCAGACCCTGTAACTCAGGGCATAGGTGTACCCAGGGCTGCCAGGGGCTGCAGCATGTATTATGCCACCCCTGGCTGGCCTCCTAAATTTGACACAACTGGCTGCATGACAGCTGGGGCAAAGTCGTGTAATCACCCTTTGCTGTAGGTGTAGTATACCTATACCTAACCCTAAAATGGACACACAGATTCCTATCAGTCACTCCTATGGCAGGCCTTGACAATCCTGAAGGCAGAGTGCTTGGAATCGTGTGAGATGGTGCTCTGGCATGAGCTGAGCCTGTCTGCAGCTTGCGGAACCAAGTCCTAATAGCTGTTCCATGATATCGCATACCATATACTCTTAAGTGCATTATAATCCTCGCGGTTAAATGCTAACTTTGGTATTGCTTTATCAAAACATGTCGAGTAAGGTGTCATACGAATTGGAATACTAACCCCTCGCCAATTCTGGCGACGGGGTTAGCATTCCACCCTTCTAGAGGGACACGACATGTACGTAACTGTGAACCCCGGTTAAAGTTAACTGAAGCCTCAGCTCCACAAAATGGATGCTGCCACCACAGACACGAGTCTGACCCCCTGCAGCTGGGAGTCCTTCCAGTGAGGGGAGCCTGGACAAAGGGTTTCCTGTCAGGGGCGGTGCTAGCACCGTCCCAGACATGGTTTTGTGTATCCTGGGTAGGCAGGGCTTTACAGGAAGGTGACTGCTGAGTGGCACCCCGGTGCTCACTACGCATAGGCCGGTCTGAACCAGTTCCAGGGGCACACCAGCCCCTGGCCTGGGGAAGTCCGGCATGGCTGAGGGGTGTAACCACCCCCCACCTAGTCCCACCCATAGGCAGGACCTAGTCACCGGGTCAGCCCCTTTTTTTAGTATAAAGATAGGAGCGGGCCCCCTGTTCAAATTAGATCATCTTTGGAATCAAGATACCACTTTCTTCGAAAGGACTTCACGATTTCTTCTTCAAGATTCTCCCTTGTGGCTAAGGAGTAGTCACCCTGCATCAAGCGGGCACCATCCTAAAGAACACTGCGGTCTGCTGCAAGTCCTTCATCACGAATCCGACGACCCAGCTCGACGAGACCCGGCTTCCCTGGCACCTCTGACCTCTACTCACCTCTACAGCCCAGCTGAGAACCGTGAGTGCGACGAGACCTCGAGGGACCGACGATCGCCAAGACTGCACGACATCTTTACTGCAAGCCCACTGTGTCCTCCACTGGTGAGTGCTTTGGGGTCCGAGAAGCCCCAACCCTGCGCAGCTCCAGCACCCAAGATCAGCCTCCCTGCATCTCCACGATCGGCGTGGGGCCCTTCTGCTGTTTGCTGTGCACCGCGTTGTTTGGCTACTAGCCGGCTGGCTTGTGGCCTTCTGAACGACGCCCAACGACTTCACGACTGCTGGTCTGGTTGCTCCAGGCTGGCCCTTGCTTCCTTCTTCAAGAGAGGCACCCCGGACCCTCCTGGTCCACTCCAGACGCCATTTTAGGTCCACCGCGTGGGCTTGAATTTGCCAAGGCTTTGTTGCCCAATCCTGGGTCCAGCGACGCCGACAGCTTCTATCTTCGTGGGACAGCTCGATCCTCCATCCTGGTCGCCGACAACGCCTCCTGGTCCGTGAGATCTTCGAGTCAAGCGTCACCCACTCACCTTGTCGAGGTGGCTACCATCCGGTGCCCTCCTGGTGCCCACTGACTACTGGCTAGTAGTCTCGAACTTGGTCCCCTCTGCTTTCAGGTGTCATCTATCTTCAAGATCCAGGCTTGGATCCGACTGAACTTTCTTCACTGGTCACCGGCCAGCATCTTTTCTTCCGGCTCCTGGTCCGTCTACGAGGATTCCCGACGTCTCTTCAGACCTATGCAGCTGCAGCCCCTGGGCTAGGTAACTTCGGCATTTCGGTGCCCCAGCATAGCCTCACTATCCAAGGGTCAGAATCTACTTTCGTTTTCTCCCTACCAGGTCGGGTTCACCCGAGAACACTAACTTTCTAATTCCTAGCTACCATAGACTTTTGTCCGCATCTCGCGTGAGAGTGCACACACTGCACCCGAGTCCCCTAGGCCTCCTAGAAGTAATCTAACGATTCCCTAGTCAAGTCCTAGCGATTCCAAAAGCTATTAGTACTGTACTTACCTGCTAGGAATTTCGCATTCCACTTTCAGAGTATATGGTTTTCCGTGCCCCTCGGGCATTTGTATATACTGTGCTAACTTAAGTATTTTTGTAAGAGTTTTGGTTTGTGCTTAGTACCCTGTCCTCATAAAGAGTACAGGGCTGTTGTGATCTTTAAATAAATAACTGTTATTTTCATAACACTTGTGTGGTGTCCTTTCACTTGGTATTCAAGGGGTATATGTGTGGTAAACAGCTGGCTTAACACGCCCTCTCGAGTCTTTAGCCTTAGACTGCTCGTATCCACGCTACTAGGATAGCTGGTCTATAAGGTTGACTTACAACACATTACAAGTGGCGCGATTAGGATGAGGAGTAAATCCACCCAAAGCGGGCCAATTTGTGCCCGGAATGGACAAAGGACCTAACCTCGGAGCCGTTAAAGAATGGGGTAGGGCGCCACCAAACCAAACTCCGTGCTGCCAAGCGTCGATAGGTACTTCCAGTGCCCTGTACGGAGCATAAGCCGCCGGTACATCCGAGGCAGTGTATGAATGGAAGACACCCGAATTAGCGTCCACTGCCGGAAATGTCACCCAGGAATAAAACAATTCGTACGGGTACGCATGTTCCGCACTCACCACTAGAACCACAGCCAAGCCTTCCGCAGGTACATTATATGCCCGCAAGTGGTCGCGAACCGCGACGCGGCTATGCTGCGCTATGTCCACGGCCATGTTAGCACAGGAAGTGAAAAGAGACAAAGAGCAGTTTGTAGCACAACTGGGTAGTAATTCAAAGAAACCGTTTTTAGAAGAATTCAAGCTTGAAAAGACCTATATAAAAAATAGGTAGGTTTTTCCGACACCACCGTTTACCGGAAACGGGAATGAAGGTGTCAAGGTATGAATGATATACTACTCGAGTGTCATGTTTAAGGCCAACAACGTACGGGCGCCATGTAGCAGGGTTTCCGTTCTCTCACAGAACTGTGCATAGAGATCTAGAACCTCAGTGAGTTAGGATGATCCAAAACTCATCTCAGTATCAGAAATCCCCTTACCTAGCTAGCTACAGTGTCTCATGGCTCATTATGGAATGATCCATGTCTTAGACAAACCAGAACATGAACTTTAGAATACCTCCGGAATCGTGGAACACATGAACACTCTTTCGTTATATAATCATTTCAAACCAAAACTGAGAGTCAAAGAACACAAGTGCAAGTTTGAAATATTTATTATTCAATGCAAAGTTCTCAAACGCAGTATCTTGTATAATACCAAAATGCAGATTATAAAAATCAGTCAGCAGCATAGTCACTAATCCATAGTAAGCAAAAGGTGCTAGCATGTTATAATGCAAAATCTATAGAAATCTATATCACCTATATTTCGCGCACCCTATCTAGCATATTATTTTATATCTAAGAAGGTCTCATTTGGGCTTTAGCAGGGCGGCCCCATACCTCTCAATGTCAGTAGGAGCAGATCACATCAACAGCTACCCGCTCTCTTCATGCGCAGCACCAAGTGTCTACGTTCATTCCGTGTAACTCTATCTTAAACCCGCGTAGAGCCCAAAATGTTGGCATCAACATTATTTGTGTTATGTCTAATGTGGTGCGAGGATCAGGCCTCCCAGCAACCTTGTGTTAGGTTAATCTTAGAGTGTGCAGCTCTCAGTGTGCAGACAGTTGTACCAAGCAAAGCTGATAGCATAGAAATAACATATTATTCTCAAATAAACCACCTCACCGCTTCTAGGGTGAAAGCGACAACAACAAGTATGTGTCGTGCGCAAAACTGAAGCCGAAGGAAAAAAGGGTGTTTAAACATGTAATGCACTCATGCTAACTTAACGCAATATATGTAACGAAGTATCCATATGACAAGCAGAAGACGACTCCACGAGGTGACCGGTCGAAGTGAAAACCAAGGTGTTGTTCCAGCTTCAGGTCTTCATCACGGTCGGAGTCTTTGGATGAGTCTATGAAAAAAACATAAGAAATCTAAGCGGGAAACAACCCCTTCCTCTTATTCTTGTACACAAGAGTGTGTCAGGAGCTCATTGTGATTCCTGGTCTCTCTCTCCATCGGAACAGATTCTGAGTCTGGTCCCAACGGACCTGAGTTCCCAAATCCATTGTTGACTTTGATGCCTAGCCCTTACCACCACTTGGTAGGGCACAGGCTATGTAATTTATTTTTAGCGCAGACCCTGAAAATAATAACTATGATTAGGCGGGCAGTTAAGTTCAATAATATGAGCAATACTATTGGTATTAAGAGCTGTTAGGCTCTACAGGACACACAATACTGACATAGTGTCTCCTATGGGTCTGCTTATACGAGTTTATAATAGCGAAAATACCTAACTGAGAAACTAGGATCTGCTCGATCCACAGCCAAAAGGACCAAAATAGACAGTCCGTGAGAATCTGGCAGCAAAAATAAAAAATATTAAAATGAAATACCTGGAACTTGTAAAGACAACCTACACAGTTGGGGGACCATAGCCAGCAGGTAACCCATGACTCTTCTGCCCAACTCTAAAATGTAATTATATTCTGTACAGCCAAGTTTTTAGATCCTTTCTGAAATATAAATGCAGTAATATTTACGCAGTGTAATAGGGAAGGTATTCCATAATTTTTGTCCACCGCCACTGAAAAAGCACTCCCACATGAACAGGCTTGCGGGAATTTGGGAACTAATAGAAAAGAGACATCCAGTTATCAGAGTGTCCTTCTCTGGATATAGATATTACATTTCTTCCTTAATTATAATGGACCAGAACTGTGTATGCTCAATGAAAAATTTATAAAGGCTTAAAAGTAATCATTTTAGCAACAGGAAGCCAGTATAGCACGTGCTGTGCCGAATAAGAAAAAGTATGCCAGGGCTGGCCAGAGCATAGCTTGGCTGCTATGTTTGAATGTGTTGGAACATTATTTGTGCAGCCTGGGTGGGCTCCCACTGAGCCTCTGTTGCCATTTAAGGAGGCGCTTACTGACATTCTTCTGGGCTCCTGGGCCAAGTCTTGTTCTGGGCCACACCTCAATAGACAGGTTGCTTGTTGCCTGTGCCCATTGTCTGGTGATAGGGAATTTGGTGCTCCACATCCTATTGTGGAGAAACCGGTGATACAAAATTCCACTAGTAGGGTCAACTGTAATGCTTTTTCTACTACTCCTGACCGCGAGTCCTAAGGAATAAAGATATTTGGTAAAATAATTTTCTTCTCCAGGAGCCTTGATCTCAGATTGGTCAATGCCATTGGCTCCTTTTCCACTATTCCCATGCCTTTGTGATACAATGGTTCAAATTTTACCAGCTGTGACTTTCTTTCATGCGTGCTATCCAGGACAACCACAATGTCCCAAAATATGAGCGGGCTCAGGACTGGACATCACTGATTACATAGGATGTGCCGTGGGCACCAGAGTGGCTCTCCGACGTCACACCTGGATGAGGTCCACAGGCTACTACGAAGCATCCAGGCATCTTTAATGGACATGCCTTAAACGTTTTACCTTTTTTTGGGTAAAGCAGACTCAGCTCTGTAGCGTTTTGAAGAGAGTAGGGCCACGTCACGTTCCTTGGAACTTTCTGCTTCCACCAGCAATTTCAAACTCTTCCTGGTTATGTTAGAAGTTTCCTGTCCGTCTATGCCAAACCCCTTCTCCAGCACATCCGGCTCTTCAGTTCTCTGTTGGCCGAGGTCATGGTTCCCAGATACCACAAGGATAGCAGGGACAGAATGGGGGGAGACTTTAACAGTTTAATTGTGCATCTAGACCGGTCTCACCCCCCACTATGAGATTCCCTGACAGCACGTGCATAGCAGGCATTCAGCAACTGGGGACATTGATGGGGACTGTTCAGAATCCTTCATACTAGGGACAGGAATTATTCTTACTTTTCGGCGGTACATGAGCTCCACGCGAGATTAGATGCTTTCCTTTGCAATGCAGACATACAAAGTCTAGTACACACTGCAGAATATTTATCGCTGACAATTTCAGATCATAACCCACCGATATTAAGTCTTAAGTGGGCGTGCTCTAGACCAGCGTTACCTACCTGGAGACTCCACCCAGACGTCCTTTAAGATCAGGTGTTTCGAGGCAGAAAAGCACAATACCTCACAGATAATGGCGGGATGGCTTCTTCCCTACAGACAGAGTGGGACACCTTTTAGGTGATACTGCGAGGCCAATGTATAGCAGAAACCACAGGGGTCAGGGGTACAAACATCAGGGAGGTTGATGAGGCAGAAAAGACTCTGAGGGTTAGAGCGCTGATGCCCAGGACACCAAGAACTCCAGCAGACAGTTCATGAGATTAAAGAGGAGGTAGCGAAACAGGCAGAGAGGCTCGGGTGCTTTGATTATTAACATTATCTAGAGCGAATGCATGCAGAGAGGGACAAATCACTGGCCATTCTGGCACGGTTGGCAAATCGCAAAGGCAAGGGTTCCCCAATGGTGGAGTTGGATGACGAAGAGTGCATCAGACAATATACATAGGGAAAGAGGAATGATATCTTTGCTAAGTACTCTGCTGGGCTATATAAGAGCTCGGCACAGAATGACGGCCCGAGAATATTTGGAGGGGCTAAGGTTATGGCGCCTAGATCCAGAAGAGACTGAAGAGTTAGGGTTGGACGTTACACTGCTGGAGGTGCGGGCAGCCATCAAACATATGGCATATAATAAGATGTTGCGCACTGACGGATTGCTGGCGGAGTTCTATGCCACATACTTGGAGAACTAGCCCCGAGATAAATCTTGCTATATGCGGTAGCCTGAGAAACAGGGATGTTGCCGGAAAGTACCAGAAAGCCCTTATAGTTCTGGTGCTGAAGACCGGAAAACCTGCCCATTATCACACGGCCTACAGGCTATTATCCATGTTGAACATGGATTACAAGATGTTGGCAACCTAACTTTTACCACACATGCCGACATTGGTTTACCCGGATCAGGCCAGATTTATACCGGGGCAGAACACCGCCATAAACATACGGCGACTCCTAATTGTTATGGATGCAAAGGACTACAGTAGGCCAGAAGCAGCGTTGTTCACTGTATACATTGAGAAGGCCTTCAATAACCTTGAATGGCACTTCTCTATGAAGTAATGGCCGCAATGTTCCTAGGAGGGTTTTTATTGGCATTAGTAAATCTGCTCTACACAAACCTAACGAGTAGGGTGCGTATGGGGAAGACTATTTCCCTGCGACAGGCAGTGGAGCGGAGCACCATCCTGGGGCACCCACTATCCCCTCTGCTGTTTGCCCTTGCTATAGACCACTGGGTTGCCGGGTAAGAAAATGGCAGTACTACAGAGGTTTGATGATTAGAGAGACACGCTACCACATAGCCCTGTATGCAGATGACCTACCGCTGTTCCTCCGAGATACGACAACGGATCTCGAAAAGACACAGTCCATGCTGGAACAATTTGGTAGGATACCCTGCCTCAAGGTCAACAGGCTGAAATCGAAGTTGTTCCCTGTGAAACCTAACAGACCCCCACCAGCCGATCTGGGTGGACTTCATTGGGATCCCAGCTGTTTGACATACCTAAGGGTAAAAGTGTATCATGGTCCCGCTGAGGCAATGTGGGTGGAACAATACGCTCTATTCGATCCTCTATGGACTTCTTGAAGTTTCTGTCGAGGGGCGAGTAGCCATACTGAAGATGGTGGTGCTTCTACGGATACTGTACTTCTTGGAACGCTTCTGGTGTGTATTCCCCGAGCGATATTCAGAGACCTGGATCCGATGAATATATCCTTCATATGGGGAGCGGGCCACAATGCTGCGAGCCACAACAGAGGGTCAGTTTGCTGTTCCGGATTTTGAAGCATATTACATAGCAGCTCAACTTAACTGGATGATCCAGTGGCTAGGTGCTGGGAGGAATCCGGACAGAGTGCAGCACCCATTTGCGCCAACCGCCCGATACTTGCGAAAACATTGATGGCGCAGAGGAGCTCTGCGGGTACCCAACTGAAATCAAGGTGGTGATGCGATGCTGGGTAAGGTATTTGAGACGTGCTTGTAGCCGAGTACTCTACTCTCCTGATCTACCCATAACCCTGCTCCGACATCTCCTACAGGGGACGCTGGACGAGACTAGAGGCGTGGGAGGAGGCGGGAATGAGGGTAATGGGAGATCTCTATTGTGACTCTGAACTGCTCCACTGCGAACAACACAGAATATGACCTGCCAGGAGGTAACTTCCTAATGCACAGCGCTCTCACACTGGCAGTGCGGAAGCACTGGGGTACGGGCAGTACAGTACCCCAAGTGCTTGATGGCTGTCGATATGTCGCACTCTTGGCAGGGAAGATCAAAACGGTTTCCTGCCTCTATAGGGCAAATCGTCAGGATGTACAGAAACGCTTAGAGCGGCTACGGTTGCAGTGGAAGGAGGACTAGGGAAGGCCGGTCCCTGAAACGGACTGGGAGATTATAGTGGGGAGGACTCCAAATGTTTCCAGGAACACGTGGTTCAAAGGAATAAACTATTATGTTCTCCATAGGGCATACCTTATCCTGATGCGAATTAGAAGATATTTTGGAGTAAAAACAGCAACTTGCCCTAGATGTGGGAAAAAGGAACCACATATATACAAATGGTTTGAATTTGCCCTACTCTGCGCACGTACTGGGAGGAGATTCAGCACGTAATAGGAGATATCATTGATAGAGAGATACCACAAATTCCAGGACACTATTTGCGAGGATGGTTTCCGCATACAGCCAAAACAAAAATGCCCGGGAAATTCCAGGACCTGGCCTATGTCCTGGTTAAACGGGAGATCACTAGGAATTGGAAAGCACCAGGCGGACCGGGAGTAGGAGCATGGAAAAAGGAACTTCAAAAATGGGCGGAGGCGGAAGAGAGATTACTGCTTGGAGAAGTGAGACAAGGCATCAGCAAAATAGACAGGGTAAGAGCATGGGAACGACTAATAGGAGAACTGGCAGCCAATGGGCATGAAGAGGAGAGGGCAGAACCATTGCAGCCCATAACTCCTGACTGGGGAGAGGGGGGACAAGGCTAGACAGAATAGAGGACAGCCTGCAAGAGGACATTAACTCTGCTATATGTGTAACCACAGTGACAGAGGACATGAAGAGGCCCATGCCACGCGAACACTGACCGCCTAGACAATTATCCAGAAGCGAGTGCAACTCAAGGGGGGTAGAGGGAAGGGAAGAGTTTCTATTATTTTGTACACAAACTATTTTATTTAAAGGCAGTACTACATGTAAAATACTGAATATGTAAAGTGTGATATACAAATCGTAGTCAATAAAATCTGGTTTGAAAAAAATAAACAAGGGTAGCAGGGACAGCATGCTGCTCAGTTCTCCACCCCTCTAGCAACTACAACTGCAAACCCCAATTAGTGTGTCCTTGCTAGCACAGTCAAGCTGTCAGAGTCTGGATCCTTTTTCCTCCAGCGGCTGAGAGAGGACCAACCTTCCATCTTACACCAAGAATTGCAGACCCTTTTGGGCAAATGAGACATAGAGAGGGTTCAAGACTCTTAAGTCGGAACTGGGTTTTACTCTTGCTACTTCCTTGTGTCAAAGAAGGATGAGGACTTTCTTCCTATTTAGGTTCTTGCTCTCTCAACGCCTTTCTGTGGAATGACAAATTCAAGATTGTCAAGCTAGCCCAGGTCCTGTCTGCCCCAGAAACTGGATGATGACATTGGACCTGCAGTTCACAGTTGGCCTGGAGCATTTTCAGTTTGAAGTGCTTCCTTTTGTCCTCACTAGAGCCCCTTGATGTTCACAAAAGTGATGGTTGTGGTCGCAGCAAACCTTTGGAGGTCAGGGTTATCCTACCTCGACAACTTGCTGCTGAAGGCTACCTCATCCCAGGAAGTTGCCAACCACCTCCAGACGACGATAAACCTCCTAACATTGTTTAGGTTCACCATCAATGTGCCAAGTCACACCTGACTCCTTTGCAGACATTCTTGTTCATTGTACCTATTCGGTCTATGGCAGAGAGTCCAGGAAATTCAGACTTGATCCTAATAGAGTCAGCTACTGACCTGGATATCAGTGCAGATGTCTCTGAGTCTGCTCGGATTGTTGGTCCCCCTGCATCTTCCTGGCCAAGCATACCGGCTGTCACGTGTGGGCTCTGCTGTAGGATCTTAAATCCCAGTGGGTACAGCACTATGATAAGCTGTTTGATTATATTCAGATGTCGGAGAAGACTACAAAAGAGCTGCAATGATGGCTGCTGGACCATGAGTGGGTCAGTGGCATACAGTTCTCCCTACACCATCCAGATTTGGCAGTGCAGATTGATGCATGACGTCTGGGTTGCAGAGGCCATTTGAGAGCGGTGGAGATCAGATGTCTCTGGTCTCCAACTGAGGGCCGATTCCAAATCAGGTTGTTGGAGTTGAGGGTAATTTGCAGGGTGTTGAAGACCTTTCTGCCCTCTATCAAAGGTAGGCTGGCGCAGGTGCTCATGGACATCACTACCTCCGTGTGGTATTTCAACAGAGAGGATGGAGTGGGTCCTTGGGCCCTGTGAGTCAGGTCATGTGAGTTGTTATGCTTCTGGAATCAGCTGAACCACCAGGGATTTTTTTCTGTTGGTGAACCGGCTAGCTGGATCGTTGAATGCCAGGGTGGAACAGCTCAGCCGCTGATGCTTAGTGAATCACAAATCCTACATGCCCATACCAGCTACCTGCAATTCACAGTGAGCCAGGATAATTTTCAGTTTCCTGTGCTCCCCTTTGCCATCACCAGTACCCTTTGGGTTTTCACTGAAGTGATGGCGATTGTCGCACCACATCTACAGTGGTTGAGGTTACCGGTCTTTCCCTACCTTGATTACTGGCTGTTGTAGTCTGACTAGCCACAGAATGTTGTTAACAAGCTCCAGATAATGGCTAACCTAATATTGTTAAGAGTTCACTATAACAAGGTGAAGCCACACCTGAATTTGCAGATGCTACTTTTCATCCAAGTCTTTCAACTGAGCCATTCTGGACTCTGGTATGGTTTCCTGCCTTTCCCCTCAAACGGAGAGGCAGGAAAATCAGGCTATAATTCGGATGTTTCAGCCGGTCTACTGGATCTCTGTGTGGATGTCACTGAATCTGCTGGGATTCCTGGCTTCCTACACCATGATAGTGCCCCATGCCAGATGGCTCATGCAGGACCTTGGGAGGTACTGCTTTTGCATCTGCTCACAAGATGGGGAATCTGTGGTTAGAAGTATCCATCAAGAAAAGAAGTTACTTACCTTCCG
The DNA here is from genome assembly GCF_964263255.1 of Lissotriton vulgaris. NCBI lineage: Eukaryota > Metazoa > Chordata > Amphibia > Caudata > Salamandridae > Lissotriton > Lissotriton vulgaris. Next base: position 363,213,200 of record NC_141694.1, read on the forward strand.
TAGCAAACGTTCTGGTTGATTCTCTAACTGCAGATTACTCTCTGACACACTCTCCTCCCTGTTCTGTGCATTGTTTACTTTAACACCAAAAAAAGACCCAATCTAGAGATCTGCACAGTGGCCATACCAATTTGCTGATGGGCTCTGTGCCTCAGGGCTCCGGCAGCCTAGAAAGCAATGGATGTCCGTGCACATGGAGGCCGCTTATAGCCAGCTCCTCTGTGACTTCCAAAGTGGAACAATATCGCACAGAGCCACACAATTCGACGAGTGGCATGCAGGAGAACTGCTCTGAAACTTTTTGGATCCTATATGGCGCCTGTGGATTATTTACAAGGTAAGGAATCTACAGCTAGCTATGGTATCCACCAAAAATATCATTACTGAAAGTAAGTAACTTGTTATTTTGCAACAGCACACTTACCTTGACCTTGTCATTTATTTGTTGTGTAACCATTTTCCCATTTTGTGATATTGTTACTTTGTGTATAACACTTTATTTTTATAATGAATAAAAGGCACCTCACCCAGAATTTATGTAATTTGTCTTACTGCTTTCCATTATTTATTCTTTATAGGCTGCTTGCAGAGCAATAGAACAGGCAAAGAGCCAAAACATCAGCAAACTTGTCCTGTACACGGATAGTAAATTCACCATTAATGGTGAGTTCATTTATACAATCCAAATCTTTGATGCTATATATGAAAAGTATTGCCTCTAAATATTGTACATTTCATGTACTTTAAGGAATGGTAATGACTGGCAGTTCATGTGGGTAAACATTTAAGCATAAAATCCATAACTGTAGTTTTTATATTTGTGCGTAAAGTTGTTTTATTTTCACTGATGAGACGTTTTGTGAATAATAATCATAATTCCATCATTCAATACTCCCCTTTGGGTGTTTTTTTGCTAAGTCAATATTGTATGATCTGTGTGCTAAAGCCTAAAGCTGCAGCCTCTCCTGCCCCTGGAGGAACTGGAACAGCTTTTTAGGTCTGATGCTAGCTAAGACTGTTTGACTTTATTAACTCCTTGCATGCTGATGAGGAGCTCAGCTCGTCGTGCAGCGCGGTGGCCGTGTGCTGGTGACGAGCTCAGCTCCTCATGGCCTCCGCGGAACGCCCACGCGGGGATAATTACCCCGCTGTGCTGGGCGTTCCATTGAGCGGGCGTGGCCATGACAGGCTCAGCTCGTCATCAGCACACGGCCACCGTGCTGCATGATGAGCCGAGCTAGTCATCAGCACCGCGGCGCCGCGCGGGCCCCCCTCCCCACCGCACCGTGGGGGAATTAACCCCGCAGCAATGGGGTTAAAACCATATGTATAATATGCTTTCTTGTAGGTGTTTTGGTCAGACCTATTAGTCCATTGGTCTGTTGTGCCATTCACATTTTCAGGTCTCTGCTAGTCAGCACTTGCGCTGTCTCGTAGAGACATGTTGCGTCTACTTTGTGGGCTTCAGCCCGCCCATTAGCTTCCTACTTGCTGGGTCCATTGTTGCTCTGATATTTTTTTCTCCCCATTTGTCCATGGCATGCATGCATCATGCCTCTTCCTGTGATAAGCCCTCCCCGAGAGCATGGACCTATTACTATTATCCTTCCTTAGCTGCCATTTTAGCAACCCTATTGAAACAACTTTTTCCCTTAATTTGGAGCATTTGAGAGAGGCGCTCGTGGTTTGCCTGGCTCCGAGGTATACAGGGCTGTAAATCTTGTTATCTTGTCACATTTGTTGTGCATTCAAACACCGAGATCTAGTGTCAAACGCTGTTTCATCTGCGGACTGCTCTCCTATACAATTTCTACTTCCTGTGTTCTGCTCCTGGCTCTCTCACCCCTTTCACCGTTACCTGAGCCCGCAGTGCTTGTGCACCTCACAAAGCGCATGACAACTGAAGACCGAGATCAAATGTTAGATGCTATCTCATCTGCTAACTTTTCTCATATACCCGGACACTAAACAAAGCATGGCACGAGGCTGCAAAAAAAAAAAAAGGAACAAAACTCATGCGGCTCTCCCCATCGTAGCGGGAGAGTGAGCCGTTCCTACCATATTCACTGCTTTCTCAGGAATTTGCCCTGTAATTCCTTGCGGAGCCTTGCTGTTTGAACATTTGTGGCCCATATTTCTGCTTGTGGTGGTCCCAGGACGAGGGGACTACCACATTTCAAGTCAGCATAACACAGCATTTCCTTTAAATGTACTTTTGGAGTCCTCACCCTAAGTTTGGGGGGACTCCAAAATTATCACATCCCTTGGATTTCAATTTCTTTTCAAACTTTCCCACGGCTGTAGCTTTTGCTCTAAAGCCGGGAGTGTTTAGGCCTTTAGAGGCTATGTGTATGGTAAGATTTAATTAGTCCTGGAAGGCATGAAAATGCACAAATGTAATGTTAATGTTGTTGTGCTCCCCTGGGGCTGACTATATGGTTGCATGCAATGCTTTTTTAATGTGATGCCATCTAGGGCTGCTTTTAGCATTGCAACTTTGATATCAAACCCATGAAAGAATACACAAACTCAAGGTTTATTCCTGATGCATGCTTTATGGCGTAACCGTAATGATTGTGAATGTTTAATTGAGTATCACAATAGCACTTCCTGTTACGGAAAGCTGTGGAGAGCTGTTTGTTGGACCTCGGTGCTCGGAACTCGGTCCGTGGTGTTCGGTGTTGAAATTGTGGCAGAGCCAGGGTGTAGATGACGGTTTAAGCATCCCAGAGCGACACGAAGGTCCTAACACTAGGACTAGGTACGGCTTGCAGAGGCCCCACGAGGTGCCCCCGCCGCACCCGCTTTCCTCTCCTCGCTTTGGACAACTTTTTTGCGGCTCCACCTTCCAACTTCACATTCCAGCGGCCCATGAGCGGAGCGGAGACAGGTTGCAGCTGGCACACGCAGCCGGTTTAGTCGGCCAGCTGGAGGGAAGCAGGTGAAAGGACATCTGTGGCAAGTGGGTGAGGGGTCGGCTTGTTGCAGTGCTGTAGCTTTTCTCCTTTTCAAGGAGAAAAGTGCAGGAGCACTGCACAAGGAGAGTGAAAGGGGGCTTGTGGGCTAGTGGTGCAAGCGGAGACTGCTTGTTGCCCTCCCCTCATTATCTGCCCCTTGCTCTCTTTGTCTGCGCAGTTGGCAGTACCTATGAAGAAGCTGACTAGTATCAGTCTCAACGGAAACAGGAGATAGGGTAGCTCTAATTGAACTCTAGTTGGACTAATTGAATTAAACTAAAAGGAACTACAAGGAAAAAGGAAAACAAGGATACACGTAGAACACGCTTTGACCAGGCGAAGGGAAAGTTTCCGGAATCTCTGGCATTGACCGGTTTTCCAGCACTACTCGTTGCATCCTGACACCGATCCTGATTCGGTGTTTTTCGAGTTGACGGATGGCTGGCTGGTTGGTTGCAGTGAGCGAGTGAGAGAGGACGAGGAGGACTCTTCGCTGCTCACCGTTGTTTTTTCTGCCGTTCCTCTGCTCTTCAAGTAAGGCTTATACTGGATCTATACAGCTTGTCTTTTTCCTGTGGCGAACCAGGGGCCTGAAGAGACGCCCAGTACGGGTGAACGTTGTTTGCTGTTGGCCCTCTTCTGTGGTTTGTTGCCCCATTTGAAGCGGGGGTGTTCTCATTGTCGTATTATAAAAAAAAATAAAGTAAGAGGGGAGTGGCTACTGGAAGAATATACTGTAGTTTCTATAAAGACTTCTGTGGCATTAGGTATTGGCAACTACTAGAGGTTCCGTGGTAACTAATTAAGGGCAGGAGACAGCAACTAACACATAAGATACTGCATTTTAATTTGTGGACGGTTCCTCTTCATATACAGTTCACTGCTTTTACATCTTGACATTAAAAGGACTGTAACTAGCCTACAACAAATATATAAGAAAAAGTGTACAACAAATATAATTGAGACTGGTTCCCTATGCAGATTTATTTCTTGAGCAGGCCTTAAATAAAAATGACGGCAAGAAAACTTAGGTTGGGACGATTGCTTGTGGGTTGGATCTGTGCAAAAACTAAATCAAATCCCTTACGTAACAAGGTTATTTCAGGCATGCTGTCGAAAGGAAAAAGTCAATTATTTGGTCTATAGAAAAGGGGAAAGGAAAAATCTTCAAGTTGAAACAAATACCTCGACCATTTGAAATGGGGGGGAATAATGTGATCAGGAGTTATGATATAATAGTTAATACTGTCACTGGTATGGTTGAGGCCATTGAGTCACATACTATTGATAGTAAGCATGGAGGAGAGCCCCTAGAATGCCAGAGGCATCCAGTTCGGTGCCCTGAGGCCCTGATTGGCTCTCCAATCCTACTGTTATCTGTAGGATTTACCTTACCATCTCCCAAGATGGCAGATGGAATTCCACACAGAACATCACATGTAAACATAGAAGAGCCCATTGGTCCTTACTTAATTGAGGCCCAAAATAAAGATTTTACTCTCCCCGATTTGGATTTAGAGTTTTGCAGGAGGTATATTTCTCATGATACTGGCAAGATCACGGATCTAGCAAATACCCCAGCAATATCAGTTCCTGTAGGACTGAAATTATACAGTGGTACCCCCTCTAATAAATCTAATTATTCACTTCTGCAATCACAGGATGTAATAGTCTCAGATTAATTAATATCCTTTACATTTACTATCCTCTACCCTAAAGCTGCTCGAAAAATTTGTAGGAGGTTCTGTATGTTGGAAACTCAAATATTAAAGGTATTGTTAAAAAGTAATCAGGCGAGGGAGACTAGTCCAAGTGTACATACTGAACAAGTAGAAGCGAAAGTAAAGGAGGAAGAAGTTCTAGAGAATATGCTTGATGGACTAGTAGGCAATCAATTTGTACTGCTCACGATGGCAATCCCTAAAATGATAAGATAATGGAAAAAGTTGTGATATTAGAGAAGACCTCTGAACTTATACCTGAACCCATACAAGTTGTCTCTGATTCAGCTCAAAAAGTAAAAAGCTTGGGGGGCTCACCCAGAAGGATAGATCGGGAAGCATTTCCTATTTTTAAAACCCAGTTAAATGGTGAGAAAGACTATGTTTTGGAAAAAATGGGAGAAAAGAATAGAGGGAAAAAGATGAAATCAATACGAAGATTCTCAAAAAAGAAGCAAAGGAGAATTTGTTTTGAAGAAAACATTGAGGTTTTAGTTAGTACTAACATCCTCTTAACCCCTGCAAAATACATCCCAATATATGAAGTTGGAAAATGAAATTGATTTTGTGAACAATCAGAATAAAGAATTAATAACCGAGCCGATAGTAGCCTAGGAGGCCTCCTTCTCGAACATTCTGTACTCCACAGGAGATTGTGTTAATACCGTAGTAGAGGGGCCTCCATTACCTATAACAGTGGAGCAGTCAGGGCAGTTAGCCATTTCCATCATTACTTAACCCACTGGCTATCCCCTTCCCTGACACCGTAAAAATGAGAGGTAAATCCGAAATAACTGGTGCTGAACATTTCTGGGAAAATATGGACACACTACGTTTAGATTTTATTCCTCTGTTTTATGCAGATTTAATATTAAATAGGACTTCATTACTTAAATGTCTTTCGGAGATCGAAAGTTTGGAACTTATACAATGTAGTGATATAACCCTAGTCTCCATCTTAAATACAGAAGTTAGTTATAAGTCGAGGGTAAGGTTTAATTCCAAAATTATTGCATATCTTATATTACAATGGTCAGAAGGCCTTCAAAGCAGGGGGATTGATGTTATTCCATTCTTTGAGATACCCCGAAATAGAGCCCTCGACAATCGGTCTCTGTCAATTCAATCACATTCAGACAGTATTTTCTTTGCATGAAACTGAGGAACTAAAAAATGTTATTAATAAAAATGTTAGAGAAGTGAAACTTGGAGAATGCCCCCTCCATTCTTTTAAATGGAACTCTAAAGAAGAGAGTCCAAAATTGAATTGGTTACCTAGTGTACTATTGAGCAGTAAACCTCTACAAGAGCCATCCTTCTAGCGATTAACTAAAAATTATATCCTGGAAGCTGCAGGAATAAAGAATAGTAGGGAGAAGTTACTACATTTAAGTACGTTCGATGCAAACGTAATCTGTCTTCAGGAGACCTGGTGCACAGAGGAACTGATATGTAGGGATTATCTCACTTTAGATTGTAAAGCAACCCCATCCAGGAGGGGACATGCAAAGGGAGGGGTGGCTTACCTTCTGTCTAATAAGGTAAAAAGGAATTATGATTACTATAAATATCCTAGTAATCTTTTTCTGGCAGTAAGGTTGTGCAATCTTAATAGTAACGTAAAAAGTCCACCACTAATGTTAATAAATGTCTATATTCCGCCAGATGCCTCTTTTGATCTCTTAAAGGCTGTCTTTTCCTTCATTAATAAAAGCTAATGATGTAGAACTTCCCCCTCATATAGTTCAGGTAGGAGATCTGAATTGTAAATTCTCTAACTCTACTTTGGATAGATTCTGAAATAAAAAAAAAAGAAGAATCCATGCAGATTCCACAAGCTCGCTTTCCACAAAATATAAGAACTAATCAGAGAGGGAAATGTTTGCTGATGAATTAATGAAGGTTGATGGCATTATAGTAAATGGAGGATTTCCAGCTGACACACCAGCAACTTTTACTTGTAAAACCTATAGTGGAGAATCTATTTTAGACTATGTGGTTGTGGGAAGTTCCTCCTTTTTCTTATTAAAAGACCTAAAGGTTTTAATTCTTTCTGTAGTGACCATAAATTGCTAACTCTTTCTATAAATTTAAATTTGTTTTTGCATGATTCATGGGCATTAGATGGTGAATCTGTTAGTTTTTCTAAGAAAACAGGGAGATGTCATTGGGATGACAAGGCCATCTTAGGCCTTGATTGTATCTTAGAGATCACCTTAGAGAAATTGCCTAGTTGGACTGGAACACAAATTGCAAGTTTTAATACATTCATAAATTAAGCGATAGAAATTGCGAAGAAGATAAACCAAAGAAAAAGCATTAAAGTACTCTTCCGGAGTGGGACCTACCTGGACGCGCTCTATCGGAAGGGTAGACGTAGATTGCCCCGCTGCCTCAGACAGCTGCAGTGGTGGGAGCCTGGAGGAAGGCGTAAAAATGGCTAGGTTGGGAAGCGAAACTCGCGGCTCAGACTCCGCTATGGGTCGGGGACTATCTTCCCGAAGTGACTAAACTGAAGGGCCTCGGCAGGTGGAGACTGATAGGTATTGACGTGCTCGGAGACCTCTGGAAAAGAGTAGATGTGCTAGAGTTCGCTGCTTTGCAGGAGGAATTCCAGATGGGAGGAGGGGAGTTCCTACACTATCCGCAAGTCCGGCATGCGGTCCTGCAGCATCTCCAGAGGGGGGGATCAGCTACCAGAATATGCCCCACTAGAAGACAGATTGCTGCTGGACCTGATGATAGATAAGGCCATCTCACTCACATACAAGAAGCTCATTAATAACATCCCTGATCCCCTGGAACTGATCCGAGAAAAATGGGAGTCTGATGTAGGGCTGTTGGAGGAGGATGACTGGCAGGAGGCGCTACAGAGCCCTAGGGAAGTAGCAATCCGGGCACGGTTTAGATTGGTCCAACTGCGCATCCTGCACCACTCTTAAACTCCCCGCACAACGCAATATCGTATTGGTTATGCTGACTCTAGGTTCTGTCTGCGAGGTTGTGGGGAGGAGGGCTCCTTTTTCCACATCCTTTGGGACTGCGCCAGGATCCGGGCATACTGGTCTAACCTGGCTGCCATAATGTCTTAGGTGATTGGGGTGGAGGTCCCGATGGAGGCCAAATGGCATATCTTAGGAGTTACGAATGACATCACCTGGCCGAAATAGGATAAGATCTGGCTGGCGCTGGCAAGCATGGTCGCCAAGAGAAACATAGCCCGCCTGTGGGGTAGCGATCTCCTACCGACTGTGGAAGAATGGGAACATGACCTGGATTGGTGCCAAAGGACGGAAAGAGTGGTTTATAAGAGCAGGGGGTGTCCTAGGAAATGGGAAGAGATATGGGGGGCGTGGAGGAGGTATAGAGGGGGAGTGATGGACACCCAGGCTGCCTCATTACAACCCTGAGGCTTTTTTATGACTTCTGAACTGTCTCTGTTGAATCATGATGTTCATATTGATTGGTATGCATTTGTCTGCTATATGCATGTCCACCTACCATTACGTGCAATGTATAATGCCATTTTCATGAGAGCCTATATTCTGAATAACTCTTCCGACTCCTCCTGCCATTAAATCTTGAAATAAATAAAATAGTTGGGGAACATTACTTAAATTACTCCTTGGAAAGATATTATAGAATATCACTATCACTATTCAAAAGGAGAAGGACCCGGGTAAAGGTTAAGTTAAGAAAAGAGAGGGAAGAAAACCTTCGGATTACACTGAGAGAAGCAGCCTTTAAAGGCCAGGTAAAAATCTTATGGTCTTATCAGGGAGGGATGTGGAGCTAGATCTCGATCACTTCCTGTGGCCATTTAAGAACGTAAATGGGTTAGCTTTATTCAGGATTTATATGCAGATAATGCAATGGCAATTAAGTACATTGCACCGAAGGAAGATCCCTCTTTGTATGGATCGCCTTTTGAAAAAGAAATAGAAATGGCGATCAGGGGGATGCGTTCCTCAGCTGCAATGGGCTGGATGAATTACCAATCACAGTTCTAAAACAAAATGGTATACTGTGGGGTAAAATTCTTTACCCAGTGTTCAAGTATTGCTATGAAAACAACATGGTTCCCCCCTCTTGGAAGGGGAGGTATAATAATCCCTCTGTACAAGTAAGGAGATCGAGACCTTCCTCACAACTATCGTCAAATTGCCCTCCTTGAGGTAGTGGGTAAAGTTTTTGCTAAATGCCTCTTGACTCAAATTAATGACTGGCTGGATGCGGTTAAAATGTTACAGTTGGAGCAAACCGGGTTTAGGACAAAACATGGAACAATTGATAACCTAACTGTGCTACAGGTGATAAATGAAAAATTTTAAAATCAGAGGAGGAAGGGTGTATATAGCCTTTATGGATTTCTCTGCAGCATTCTACAAAGTAGATTGTCTCCTGCTGTGGAGAAAACTTTTAGGTTTGGGTACGCCGGTCACCCTCTTGTAGTTAGTTTGTGCTCTCCATACGGATACTTGGTGCAAAGTCCTAATGGGAGGGGAAAGAGGTCTCTCACAAGCCATCCCTACTGCAAATGCCCTAAAACAAGGATGTTTATTGGCTCCCCTACTTTTCTCCCTATATATTTTTGATCTTCCTCACATTTTGGCCCAAAGTGAGGGCATTGCCCCGTTATTGGGGGGATAACCGATTGTGTGTCTACTTTAGGCAGACAACATAATATTGGATCTAACACCTAGGGGATTAAATAGTAGTCTGCAGGCACTTCATGAATTTGCAAAATCGTGTGTATGCGCAGAAGGAAAAAGTTGCAGAACAGGAATTTTGTATGGTCTGTGGGTGGCCAAAAATTGGAACTTGTAAAATCTTACACTTTTTTGGAAAAATAGTGTGTAGCAACCTAAGTGACAAAGCCCATATAGAAAATGACATTTGTAAAGCTACTACGCAGGGGAAAAGCTTGGGCTCCCTTTACAAATCTACTGGAAAAAGACATTGTACACTTTTATCGGAGGTGTTTCATGCAAAAATCCCTGCTTCGCTCTTGTATGGTATTGAATTGCTCACTGTAGAGAAATGGGGTTTCTTAAATACAACAGAAGGCCGAATTTTAAGGAGCATAGCCTCAGTTAACTTTGTTTGTCCTGTGGCTGCCCTCAGGTTATAATTTGGTTTAAGAAGTAGTTGGGTACCGTGTCTTGCGGTAATAGTGCGCTGGGTTGTAAGCCTGGTAAAGGGTGATCCTGGTACATTAAGATTTATAATTCAGAAAGAAATATTAGAACATTTAATAGAACAGTCTTTAAGTTTTAGAAATGTAAGACTGCGGTTGATTTGCTGCAATTGGATGAGTCTCTACACCCTATTGTCATATCAATTAAGGGCCACTTTGAAACAGGCCACTAGGGAATTAAGTTTCACAAGGGATAGGAAAGCTTGCATTTTAAAGAGACATCTCCACCCAGCCATTGACTCATGTATGATAAATAAAATACAGGCCTATATTTCCTGGAACCTGCCTCATGGAGTGCAACGCTTTTGGCTATTATTGAGGCAGGGTATTAAATACTGTACTGTCTAAATGGTATGGTTCTTCCCCGATCTGTAATTTGTGTAATAATATCATTCAGGATGTTAATCGTTTATTTATTTGCCCCGGTTTATTATTGTCGGCGTACATGGATGAGACCAATTTGTTTACAATTATCCATTCTCTCTGCCTCTGCGCTAATTGATTTTATTTATGAGCCACCAAATGAAATGTTCCGTCATAGGATTTTCAACTTTTTAAAGTGTTGCGTAAATTTGTATCAAGGCTCATAACATGAAGGAAGCAATTGTTAACTTTGGTTTTTAACCCGTCGTTATACAACACTAAGGGCATAAATGATATTTTAGTTCTTTTTTTATTGTAGAAAATATTATAATGTTTATATTTAGAGATTTTTACTGTCGGCTCTCACTTAGGGTTGTAGAAATTATGTTGGATAAAAATTCATATATGTTGTTGGTCTTTCAGTTAATGTGGATCTCTATGGATTTCCGAGATTATAAATAAAATGAACTTGAACTGGAGTATCACGATAGTGACAATGATTTCTGCAAAAGTAATGTGTTTAGTACAAAATAAATGATTGAAATCACTTGGGATATTTGGGGGACCCCTCTAGGGGGTCACTAGTGATTACCCAATGTCATCTATGGTATGTTTTATCTGCTAATGTACATATTTTTTAAATTACTTCATAGTATTAAGTAAGTGTGTGTGTAATAAATGTAGTTCTCCTTTTTCTGAAGAAAAAGTACTGACTGAACAATCAGTTATTGGGTGTTATTATTACATGCCAGTGAGTGGTGATTACTAGCCCACATCACCTCTCTTGAGTAGGCCTTCGAATGCTCCGCTTAGCTACCCTATGTGAGTCAAGTGCTACAGTGGTGGTTTGGTTCCCAGTGAGGACAATTGTGAACAAATCTTTAGACAAGCCTGACTGCTCTGCGCCACGCTACCAGTGGGTGAGCACAGGTTATCTTTTAGAGTGTATCTAGCTAACCCTGAGTAGAGTGGTGGTTCTTGCCTTACCTGGGTACATACCTCCACAGGTTTCCAACCAGGAATCCTATTTCTAACTTTCTAGCAACCATCATAAATTAGCTATTGAGGGTCAACATACCTCATACAGAACTTTGTATATAACATGGATATCAACATTTCAGAGCAGTTTGGAGAATGAAAGCCACAAAAGCAGATCTTTGAACACAGCAACCTCACAGGAAGTGACCATTACATTGTCTTTGAGTCCGTGACCTCACATAACCTTTGACCAAGTAACCACAGGAATGGACATCACATGGTCTTTGTGAGATAACTTACACCCTCATTACATGTGGTAGACCAGTCCACTGAGTCATAATTAGTTGGGTGTGATAAATACCACCCAGTGGATTTTTCATACCATGTTTGTAAAACACATTTTAAAAACAGGAGCCAGTCAAAAGTCCTTAGCTAAAAGAAATTCTCATTACCAAGCCTAAACCTATTGGCTTTATCTGAATGAAACACGTTAGTTATAGATTCCTTACCTTAGAATTACCCCAGGCATCAGACTGGATCCGGAAAGCATTTTCGTCAGCAGTACCTCTGCGCGTCGGAAGGTGGTGTCGGTCGGCTTCACGTCCGTTGTTGGTGTCGTGGTCGCTGGAATATCCTCGCGGTAGCTACTTAGATGAAACCCTCACGTGCTGACGTAAGTTCTTTCTTTTTCCCTGCCAGCCAACGCAGATCCGGGAAGAGCGGTACCTCCAGTCTCTTCTTGACAGATTCGTTCTTCGACGACTTCTCGACTGTCGGCCGACCTAATGAGGGACGCGGGTGGTGCATCTCCTGTGGCTCTGCGTGCGGAGCCGGAAGAGTAGACTCCGCGTTTCCCTCCCTTTCCTGGACCCGGAGCGACACCCGTCCAGCTTCTTACGTTCTGAGGCAATGCACGTCATCTTTAGGCTGCCCATACCCGCTGGCACGCCTTCAGGCCCCCTGGACTCGGTTGTGGTGCCTAGGCCTTTGCTGACGCCCAGGCGCCGCAGGCTCCCCTTGGATCGAGGCCTGGATCCAGATCAGCGCCTGTTGACCTGATTACACTTCCTCCCACATCACTACCGCGTTCGATGCCGGTCGGCCACCCGGCCAGCATCGACCCCGGCCTCCATCCCGACATGGACCCTGAGCAGGACCAGCAGCGTTTGACGCCGGATCCAGCACCGAGAGGGGTTTTGATGCCCTTGCTCACTCCTGGGGCACCTTTTCAACCAGAATAGCGCTCAGAGGATGAGGAGGAGGACTGGGAGGGGTCAGGTGACCCTCTAGCGGACCAGTTAGACAGTGAACAGAACTAGGGAGCGGAACTGGGGGATGCCAGTGGTTTGGACACCTCCACTGACCTTGGCATGTTGTCTCCTCCTACCGTGGCTACAGAGGAGGGAGCGTCATACGCAGTGGTGTTGCGTAGGGTGGCCGAGGCTCTCAACCTCAAGCTTCCTACGGTGGCGGTCAGGACTAACCTCCTGACAGAGGTGCTTCAACCGGCTGCAAGCTCTTTGGAGCCCTTGCTACCGTTTAATGAGGTCCTCACCGACGTCCTTTTGGGCACGTGGCCCAGGCCCAACACAGGGGCTCCCGTGGACAGGATGATTGCCCTACGCCACTGCCCGGCTCTGGGCAACCCTGCTTTCCTTTCCCAACACTTCACCCCGGATAGCTTGGTGGTCCAAGCCTTCACTCCCAAAAGTACCTTCCCTACTGCTCCACCCGAAAGGGAATCCAAGAAGCTGGACTATCTTAAAAAGAAAATGTTCTCTTCCACCAGCTTAGGACTGAGGCCCGTCCGTAAACACTGCATGTCTCTTGGGCCGGTATTCCCACTCGGTGTGGGATACTGTTTTGCAGGTGCTGCCTCAGTATCTGGAGGAGGCCCGGGCAGTGCTCTCCCAGGCTGTTGCTGCTGCTAGTGATGCGGCATAGTTTACGCTATGTTGTGGGCTGGACACCGCCGACTCTCTGGGCAGAACCATTTCGACATCGGTAATGCTTCGTCGCTACGCCTGAATGAGGTCGACTGGTTTTTCAGGGGATGTCCAGAACACCTTGATGGTCATTCCCTTTGATGGCCATCACCTTTTTCGCAACAAAGTAGACAACGCTATAGAGCGGTTCAAGGACTCACGGGTTACGGCCAAGTCCTTGGGCCTCTCCACCCCGCCCTGCACAGTCTGTTTCTCCAGTATTAGGGTGTCTTTCATAGATTCACATGCTTGAATATTCCCCGTCGTCGAAGTGGGAGTCCCACGGTAAATAAAATAGCAATAACATACCAATAACATATGTATGTAAATACATAACACATAAAATAATACTAGAAAAATACATAGTAAATACTCAAAACAATTCCTACATAGGAATACATGGTAGAGAGAGAAAACACTTGTAACATATTCCTGTCATTATGTTAGTCCAAACTACAGCCAATCAGGCGCCAGCACCCTTCCAGAACCTTCTCCTCAGAGCTCAGACCCTCAGATTTTCTACCGCACGTCGTGTGAAGGGAGTCTTCCTGAGCTCTGCTCAGTTTTCTCAATTTCTTCAAGTTTTCCAGTCTTCTCAGCATGTCTTCAAGTAAGAAGTCTTTATTTAGACCTTGTTCTTCTTGTGGGAAATTGCGTCTTTACTCTGAAGACCCCCAAAAGAATTGCATTTATTGTCTTTATCCCGACCATGAGGTTGGTAAATGCAAGTTTTACAGGATATTCTCTACAAAGACTCTTAAGGACAGAGAAGGCCGTCTCCTCATTTGGCTTCAGAGACTCAAAGATAAGGATTCGGCACTGTCGGATGCAGAAAGTTTGCTATCTGGACCTTCTAAAGCAGCCTCCAAGCGTAGTAGTGTGCAGGATATGCCTTCTCCTTTTCTGAAAAGGAAGAAACTTTCCCTGTCTGTCGCTCCTGCGGTGTCTTCACCACCTCCTACTACCTCTCCGCCCACGATACCTGGCTCTCAGGCGTCTTCTGCTGCCTCTCATCATGTTTCTGTTCCGAAACATGTCTCATCGTCGACGGGAGCGTCGACGATCGTCCCGGCGACGAGATCTGCAGTCTCCGGATCGTCAACGGCGACGACAACATCAGCCTCTGGATCGTCGTTGACGGCAACGTCGACGTCTTCCATGTCGACTAAGGTATCGCTTAGCTTGAAGACTGTCTCATCGACGATACCTATTGCCTCGTCGTCGATGAAGAAATCTGCTTCGTCGTCAGCAAAAGCGTCCTCAACGAAAGTTCACAAGAAATCTTTGTCGGTCCTGTCGACGACCACTCCGTCGACGACCACTCCGTCGATGGCGGCTTCATCAACGCCGACGACTTTGTCGACGAACTTACCGTCTACTATGGTTTCGTCGACGGCGGCTCAGTCTACGGTGGATCATTCTGCAGCGACTTCGTCGACGCCTCTGCCATCGTCGTCGACGGCACCGTCAACTGTGGTTCCTTCATTTGCATCATTGCCTTTGGTGCCCTTGTCTTCCACCGGTCTGGCTCTTCCGCCGCCGACCCCTTGCACCATCGTCATCAGCGGCCAGTTGACCAGCTATCCATCCCAGATCCACAGCCTCCATCGCCCATGTGTGCCACGGGCTCTGAGCAGGACTCTGACTCTGACAATGATGTGGGTGATCCCTTCAGAGTGGCACGCAGTCCTTCGGATTTGATTATCAAGTGCCAGGATTATGGTGGTGATGATGACGACCAGTGTTCTCAGGCAGAGGAACATTCTGTTCAGGTTCCAACTGCGACACTGCCTTTGTCGCTGATCTCAAATCTCCAACATATGTTGGATGACTACAACCGGCGTTTCCCGCCCTCCCCACAGGGTTCGCCTGTGCCTCATGTGCCTGCGGCTGCAGCAGCTCTTGTCACTGTTATCCATCCCAGATCCACAGCCTCCATCGCCCATGTGTGCCACGGGCTCTGAGCAGGACTCTGACTCTGACAATGATGTGGGTGATTCCTTCAGAGTGGCACGCAGTCCTTCGGATTTGATTATCAAGTGCCAGGATTATGGTGATGATGATGATGACGACCAGTGTTCTCAGGCAGAGGAACATTCTGTTCAGGTTCCAACTGCGACACTGCCCTTTGTCGCTGATCTCAAATCTCCAACATATGTTGGATGACTACAACCGGCGTTTCCCGCCCTCTCCACAGGGTTCGCCTGTGCCTCATGTGCCTGCGGCTGCGGCAGCTCTTGTCACTGTTCCACCACCACAGCCCACCAACGCCTTCTCCACAAGTTCAGACCTCAGTGAAAATACACACTACGGTGTAACCTGTTGATGATGACAACGTCATTCCAGAACGGGAAGATGGAGAAGTTCACAATGATGATGATGACGATGACGATGATGACGATGACGATGACGACGACACCGACACCCACATGGCGAAGTGGGACGACTACCAAATCCAGACGCCTTCCCCCATTTCCGGTGGAGCCCGGGGATTCGCCTCCGGTGGACATTGCAAGTTTCCATCAGCTGATGGATAGAGCGGCCCAGCGCTTCAAGCTGCCAAGAGCCCAGAGGGAGGAGGACTGTTTCCTCTGATTTTTAAAATCAACCATTTAAGCAAGTCCACACTATACCCATCATAGATTTTATATGGACTGAAGGGGTGAAATTAATGCAAACTCCAAATTCACTACCAGCACAACTGCCTAGCCTTGAGAAAAAATACAAGGCGCCCATCGGTACTCCAGCGAGCCTTGTTGCTCATCCAAAGCCTGACTCAGTGGTCACTCAAGCTACACAACGTCGTTCCCGTAATACGACATCTCCAATTACGGCTCCTCCGGATCGAGAGGGTCGTCGCCTGGACGCTATTGGAAGCAAATTCTCCACTATGGCATCCACTACGGTGAGGGCGGCTAATGCTTTAGCCATCTTAGGCCGCTACGACCGCCAGATGTGGTCGGACTTGTCTGTCCTGGTGGCCCTCATCCCTGATGCTTCCAAGACAGAAGCCTTAAAGATTCTGCAGGACGGAGCGAGGACATCGGAGGATTTTTTTTTTTTATTATTAATTTTTATTCAGAAAACCTCATAGACATCGTTTCAGACCAATACAGGCATGGGCCTACAACCTCTCGGGCCGGCCGCTAGATAGAATCAAAACCTTGCAAAGCAAAAATAACACAGCTCAGCATCTCTAGGGCCGGAGTCATAGTAAATCGAAAAAGCAGGATTTACATGTAAGCGTGTCCACGAAATATCAGGATTTGAGAGGATTCAATTTTTTAATATGGGAAGAAGGATCCAATGACATACAATCAAGCAAAGTCTTATTCGAAGCAAGTCGTGGAACAGGATATTTGCCTTCTATATAAGCGTGATTAAAAAGTTGCCTTGAACGTGCAAATCAGAATATGCCAGCTTACAATAACTACGCGCTAACTCGATGTCCTACTCGTAGGATCAACAAACATTGTAAGAAAAACGCAAGCGCATATTGCAAGATTCTGTCTCAAAAAGATCAAGACTTGACCCCCATCTGAGTGAAGGTATATAAGAAACAAACAAAGAAAATACGAAGAGAAAAAGAAAAAATTAAAGGCCATAGAAACGAAGGAGAAACTGAAACAAACCCCATCCCCCAATCCCACACCCTGCATACCAGCAGAAGGCTACGGCCCATCCCCCCCTATAGGCATGCCTGTCACCCCAACAACTGAAACCCCATTTACGAGAAAAAGGAGGAGGACCCTTGCACCCGCCCCCATCCCACCGCATCCCAGAAGAGAATGTAAGCTCCCCGAAAAGGAAGCAGTCATCATCATGTGTCCATCTCACTCCCCCCCACAATCACAATAACGAGCCAAGTCCTGCATCACCACCGGAATCACCAACTCAGTAAAACAATCATGTAATGCTCATCCCTGGCCAGTTCGAGCAAGAGTAAGCAAACTCTCCAACCCAACAGTTCCACAGGCAGACGAGCCTGGTGACCAAACTTGCTTCTTAGGAGCCACCCAGGTGTTCAGCGGAGGCAGAAGAACAGTGACAAGACCGCTGCGCCAGTAGCCACTTTCCAATAGTGCGAGGACCCAGCGTTGCTGTTTGGTGGCGAGCACATATGTCGGAAAATCAAAAGGAATGTCAGTCGTGCAAATCCGTCCGGCAAGCTCACTGTTCTCAAAATCCAGCACTTTACGCCCCAGGGAGTCCACGGTGACCAATAACTGAGCGTTGACAGGCGCCCGACCTATCATACTCCCATTTGCGCCCCCATGTCCCATTTCAGGAACGATAGACGCCAGTGAGTCATGGAGGGCCAACAATCTACAGCTCAGGGAGGAATGAAAATCATTGACAGCCAAAAGGACATCTCTGTGTGTACTCCCTTTCTCCGCTGTCAGCGATTGCAATGCTCCTCGCCCCTGGGGACCCCCCATGCAAGACAGTAAACATCGTATCAGGCATCCGGGGTCGCATTGTCACCTGGTAGTCTAGATTGGGGTTAGAGCGGAACCATTTAGAACCCTCATTAGTACAGCGTCACCAACCTCTTACACGCCACTTCCGGGGGAAGGCTCCATGTTCCGACACCGGCCACGGCCGGCGGACGATCACACTGAGGGCCAGGTCGCCCTGGGCAGCCCACCAAAGAAGACCGATGTGGGCGGCAGGACTGTCCCTGGACCTCCAGTGCTGAGAAAAACAGCCAAATGCGTGCTGTGAGGCTCTGGGCACTCGCATCGTACTCCGCTCGTGTCCGCCAGCAAAATTGCGCACGCTGTGACTTCCGTCGGGGTCCACCGGTCCTCTCTGCTCGGCCGCGGCCGCTGTTGTTCAATTCCTCTCCGGCCACGTCACAGCTCGAGGTCCCAGATTACAGCTGGCACAGGCCACAATCTTTGCGTCGACGTTTCTCAGCCATCCGAGGTGACCGCGACCTCGGAGTTACACAGTCGGGCATCGCGCCACCTTAGCTATGCGGGGGCATGGTGCAGACACAGGATCAATGTCAGGATGTTAGGGAGGGAGAGGGCGAGCGGCGGAGCCGGGCTCCTAAGCTGCCATTTTGGACGCCGTCTTGGCTCCTTCTCCTCAGGAAATTTTTGATTGCGCAGTTGACATTGCGTGAACCGGCTTTCGTCAGCTTGCTGGGGCAGCGGTCTTGCGGAGGCAGGGTGGTTACGGTCCACCTCTTTCCGCCAGGAAGTACAAGCGAAAATCCTTGATATGCCGTATGACGGTGAGTCGCTTTTTGGGGCGCATGTAGATGAGGCATTACAGTCCATTAAGAAGGACACTGATACTTCTCGCTCATTGGGGACTTTACAGTTTCGGAAGCAGCCTTTTCGTGGTGCACGCGGACGCGGCACCTCCTCAACTTTTCGTGGAGGAAACACTCAATATCGCTCCTACCACCAAGGTAATCAACGTTACTCATCCAACCAACAGCAGTCCACCCGACAGCAGTCGTCCAAATCCTACAGGGGAAAATCCTCATATAGAGGATCCACTCCCAAACGACAATGACTTGTGTATCCCCCCCCAGTGATGGAGGTCGATTCTCCCTGTTCTTTTCTCAGTGGTCCTCCATCACCCCGGACCAACGGGTTCTGGACATTGTGGCAAAGGACCATGCTCTAAAGTTCATCAAGATTCCTCCTCCCACTCCACTGTCTGGCCCGCCTCCTCCCTACCTCAAGGAGCTTTTCCATCAAGTTCGTCTTCTAATTCAAAAAGGTGCCATCGAAGGGGTTCCAAAGTCTCAGAGGGGAAAGGGTTTCTATTCCCGTTTTTCCTAATACTCAAGAAGACGGGAGACTGGCGACCGATCCTGGATTTGCGAGCACTCAACAGGTATCTCAAGAGCCAATCCTTCCGCATGCTTACACTAGTAGAGATCTTGCGTCTTCTCTACATGGGCGTCTTCATGACCTCCATTGACCTTCATGATGCTTACTTCCAATTCTCCAAAGGCATCGGAAGTACTTGCGCTTCCGGGTGGGACGGAGAGACTTTCAGTTCAAGGTGTTGCCTTTCGGCCTCCGGTCCGCCCCTCGTGTCTTCACGAAAGTATTGGCTCCAGTAGTGGCTTACCTGCGTCTCCAGGGCGTCCAAATTTTTCCATATCTGGGCGACTGCCTTCTCAAGTCACAGTCTCTCAAACAGCTGCTTCAAGACACTCGTCTTTGTCAGGACATGTTTCGATCTCTCGGCCTAGCTATCAATGCCGACAAGTCCCAGGTCGAACCGGCTCCCCGCAGAATTTTCTGGGAGCCACTTTAGACACAATGCTTACAAAGGCATTCGTGTCCCAAGAGCGTCAACAAAAAATCCTCCGCTTGGTGTCTCTGATTCGGGCAAAACTGTCAGTTTCAGTCCGGATCTTAGTCATTTCTAGGGATGGCATCGTCTTGTATTGCACTAATCCCAAATTGCAGACTACGGACTCGCCCCATTCAGGAGGAATTGGATGTACAGGGGCGTCAGGTCAACGGTTCTTTCAACAACCTCGTTGGTGTCAGCGCTCACATGAGAACAGCGCTCCAGGGGTGGGCGCAACCATCCAACCTTGCGACAGGGACTTATTTCTTCTTCACCACTCCAGAACTCACACTAACAACGGACGCCTCCTTAGAAGGCTGGGGTGCTCACCTTTAAGGCCTCTCCATCAAGGGCAAATGGTCTCTGCTTCAGTGTTCTTGGCACATCAACAGGCTGGAGTTGATGGCCATTTTTCTGGCACTCAAGTCGTTCCATCCTGTGATTCAAGGGGAATCGGTGCTCATTCAGACGGACAATACCACCAGTATGCACTATGTCAACAAGCAGGGCGGAACCAGGTCTCCACTCTTGTCTCGGCTGGCTCAGTCGATCTGGGATTGGGCAATCCGTCATCAAGTTACCCTGACGGCAGTACATCTGCCGGGCGTCTCCAACCTCCTAGCAAATTCCCTCAGCAGGTCCACGTCGTCGACCCATGAGTGGGAGTTGCATCAACCAACTCTCGACCTCGTTTTTCAACGGTGGGGTCGTCCGTCTCTGGATCTCTTTGCAACCCCAGAGAACCGGAAATGCCCATCCTACGCAAGTTGGCATCCCCACCAAGGGTCGTGCAGGAATGCCCATTTGATGAATTGGTGCGATCTATTCGCCTATGCTTTTCCTCCGATCCCGTTGTTGCCTTCTGTGCTGTGGAAGATGTGGAGGCAGCCCTGCCTCATTCTCCTGATCGCCCCAGATGGCCTCAACAGGCGTGGTTCTCGGAGTTGCTTCTTCTGTCCCTGTGCGAGCCCATCCTCCTCTATCCTCGACCGGACCTCCTCACGATGGACAAGGGTCAGATTTGCCATCCGAACCCCTCCTCTCTACAATTGTCGGCCTGGAACCTGAGCACTTTGAAGTTGCGCATTTAAATATCTCACCGGAATGCAAAGACATTCTCGCTCAGGCCAGAGCTCTGTCTACCATTAAGACTTACAAGCTCAAATGGAGGAGGTTCTGTCATTGGTGCGCGGCTACTAATATCCATCCTATCCATTCCACTACAGACCAGCTACTTCCGTTCTTTTTGTACCTGGCTCAATCAGGGCTTTCCCATGCTACTTTGAGAGTTTTCTTGGCGGCAATCTCTCGTTTCCGGCAGGATGGCTCCTCCTCTCTCTGCTCTTCCAGAGTTATTCGTTAGTTTTTCAAACGGCTGTTCCGTAAGTTCCCACCTCTTCGGCATCCGCCTCCCACTTGGCATCTCAATGTCGTCTTGGCCCAACTAATAAAGTCGCGATTCAAGCCTATCCATAGGGCGGACTTAAAGTTTCTGACCTGGAAGGTAGCCAATCTCCTTGATCTGACATCATCTCGCCGCGTGAGTGATCTTCACGCTTTCACTATTAAACCTCCTTTTCTCCAATTCAAACCTGACTGTGTGGTGCTTCGCACCAACCTAACTTTTCTGCCAAAGGTGCCTACGGACTTCCATCTAAATGAACCTGTTTTCTTAAAGACTTTCTTTGCCGATCCTCAATCTCCGGCAGAGCAATTATTTCACTCTTTGGACATCAAATGATGCCTTAAATTTTACATCAACAGGACAGCCCCTTTTCGCAGTCCGATCAACTATGTATTGCCTATGGACGCATGCGTAAAGGGCGCCCTGTTACCAAGCCAACTATTGCACGTTGGATTTCTTCAGCCATTGTCTTCTGCCATCAGCAAGCCTTTACAATCTTCAGTGAGGGCTCATTCCACCAGGGCAATGTCATCCTCTACCGCCCAGTTTGCTGGTGTGCCGCTTCATCAGATCTGCCGAGCAGCCACGTGGTCCAACAGGCACACGTTCACGAAGTACTACTGCCTGGATGCCATCAACGAGGCGGATACAGCAGTGGGACAGCCAATACTTCGTCATCTTTTTAACTATGGTGAGCCTCTGTCTTCCCTCCTCCACTATAGTTTTATATGATTGCTATCAGTACTTACATGACTGTATTATTGTCTCATTGATTTTCTCCATGCTGTTACTTAACAATCGGGCCTCTTCGGCTGTTACTGCTCTCTATTCTATTCAAGCATGTGAATCTATGAAAGACACCCTAATACTGGAGAAGAACAATTGTTACCTACCTGTAAACCGGTGGTTCTCCAGTATTGGTGTCTTTCATAGATTCACATGCGACCGACCAACCTCCCCTCAGAGGCTCACTTCTCCTCATCGACTCTTTTGTCACTCTTGTGCTACGAAAATCTGAGGGTCTGAGTTCTGAGGAGAAGGTTCTGGAAGGGTGCTGGCGACTGATTGGCTGTAGTTTGGACTAACATAATGACAGGAATATGTTACAAGTGTTTTCTCTCTCTACCATGTATTCCTATGTAGGAATTGTTTTGAGTATTTACTATGTATTTTTCTAGTATTATTTTATGTGTTATGTATTTACATACATATGTTATTGGTATGTTATTGCTATTTTATTTACCGTGGGATGCCCACTTCAACGACTGGGAATATTCAAGCATGTGAATCTATGAAAGACACCAATACTGGAGAACCACCGGTTTACAGATAAGTAACAATTGTTCTTTTCACCCCTTTTGTGGCTACGGAATGGGTGCCCCGCTACGTCCCGCCTAGAGCCACAGGCCGCAGCAAGTTACCAACCTTCGCGTGGCAGGGGACACGGGAACATCGGTCGTGGTTCCGGGGGCCAGCGGGCAGGCCAGTCCACCAACCCCCCTAGTCTGACCTTTCAGACCCATCAAAATCCAGTGAGTGGCAGGATTCCCCATCACCTCCCCCACTGGGGCATCATCACGTCGGACAGGTGGGTTTTGCAAATAGTCCGAAGGGCCTACTCCCTCCCCTTCGAGACTACCCCTCCAGCCATGCCACAGAGATATCACCGCATGTCGGAATATTATCTGGCCCTTCTCCAACAGGAAGTTACAGCTCTCCTAGCCAAGGGAGCCATCAAGAGCGCTCCTGTCCCAGAAGTAGGTCATGGTTGCTATTCACATTACTTTCTGGTCCCCAAGAAGGACAAGGGCCTGCGTCCTATCTTGGATCTCAGGGACATCAACCAGGTTC
Organism: Lissotriton vulgaris; assembly: GCF_964263255.1. Lineage (NCBI taxonomy): Eukaryota > Metazoa > Chordata > Amphibia > Caudata > Salamandridae > Lissotriton > Lissotriton vulgaris. The sequence continues at coordinate 363,235,981 of NC_141694.1, forward strand.
TTTCTGCCCTCAACCCGGCAGACTGGATGGTAGGGTTGGACTGCGCTTATTTTGACATCCCCTTCCTGCCTTCCCACCGGCGCTACCAGCGGTTCACGGTAAGCCACATGCCTTTTCCGTTTACTGTGATCCCCTTTGTCTCACCAGCACCCCTCGGGTGTGCATGAAAGTGATGGCGGTGGTCGCAGCTAATCTGCGCAGATCAGGGGTTTCAGTCTTCCCCCTATCTCGACGACTGGCTGTTGAAAGTGAGCTCGCCCCAGGCAGTCGTCTCCCACCTCCAGACTACAGCCGACCTCCTGCATTAGTTGGGGTTCTCCCTCAATGTGCCAAAGTCTCACCTGATTCCCTCTCAGAAGCTCCTCTTCATCGGAGCGGTTCTGGACATGACGCAGTTTCGGGTCTATCCTCCCGAACAGCGAGTCTGGGATATACAGGCTAAGATTCCGATCTTTCAGCCTCTATCCCAGGTTTCAGACAGAATGACCCTGAGGCTGCTGGGCTTCTTGGCCCCCTGCTTCCTGCATGTCGATCATGCTAGGTGGCATATACGGGCTCTGCAGTGGGACCTGCAGTTCCAGTGGGCGCAGCCTCTGGGGAACCTGTCTGATTGCGTCCAGATCTAAGAGGGCACTGCACGACAATTGCAGTGGTGGCTCACGAACCTGGATTAGGTCAACGGCAGGGCCCTCTCCCTTCCCCAAACAGACCACACAATGTGACGGACGTGTCCCTTCTGGGATGGGGCGGCTACATTGGGAGGCGGAGATCAACCTTCAGGAGCTCTGGGCGATTAGTCTTGCACTGAAAGCATTCCTTCCCTCTGTCTGGGGAAGGGTAGTGCAGGTGTTCACGGACAACACCACCGCCATGTGGTACTTCAACAAACAGGGCGGGTGGGGTTGTAGACCCTATGTCAGGAGGCCCTCCGCCTCTGGACATGGCTGGAACATCAGGGCATATCCCTGGTGGTTCAACACATGGCAGGTTCTCTGAGCGCCACGGCGGATGAACTCAGCCGCAGGTGCATGATGGATAACGAATGGCGTCTTCACTCAACGGTGGTGCAAGGCTTCTTTCAACAGTGGGGAGAGCCTTGGTTAGATCCATTAGCCACCGAATAGAACGCGCAATGTCAGCAATCCACGCGTTGGAATTTCCAAGGCGGCACTCGCTAGGTGACAATTCAGAAACTAGCTAGCATAGAAAATGGCTATTTGTCACTTAACCTGTCTGCAGAGAGATTAGACAATCAAAATTGCTGTGTGCATTAGGAAGAGTGTGCTCCCAGGTGATGTGGGGGCAGAGGTGGCCTCGAACTCTCACACTCACGCAGATCAGTCTTTCTTCTTGTCAGCATTGTAATGTTCACTGATAAGGACATGCGTACAGACGAGGCACTGTCTGGCATTGGTGTGGAATGAAAAGGAAAACATACATAATGCAGATTCTGCCATCGCACATCAACTAGTGCCCCCGATGAAAGTGGCCACTCTGTGTCCTAGCCACTCATATACGTGTGGAGTTCTTCTGGTGTGCAAAGGGCCCCCTCTGTAGAAGTAAATATACAGTTGGAAATGGTGCTGCGGATGAGTGGATGTCTCGCAAAGTGACTCGCTGCAAAATGTATCAAACTAGAATTAGAAGCAAGATTTTTCACAGCGACACTGGCTAAAGTGTGCAGCAAGACACATTGGAGTTAGCTAAGAAAAATTGAGATTGGTAGGTATGCGATGGAAAAACACTGTTGCATCCACATCTACATTGTTGGTAGCTGTGTACGCCAGTGATCCATTGTATTATGGAAAATGTACTGGCTGTTGAGTTGACCGTGTGTACACTTCTCTCTGTGCCTTTTGTTTCTAGTGGGAAGGCTGAGCCTGCGATGACCACAATACAAAATGATGAGTCAAAAATGTAGGAGCGATTACATTTTCAAAACTTCACGTTTTGAAAGTGATTGTCTTTGGAATGATATGTTTATCACTATTTTGAGAAGGTCGTTACTTGGTTGCAAATGTGTACAGCTCTTCACTAGTAGTTGAAAACTTGAAAAAACAGCAGTAGATGGTTAATGTAGGTTTGAAACTGGGGACTAATAAAATAACTTGGTGCTCAAGTGCACCCCCTGCATAGACGTGAGGACAAATGTGACTGCTGCAACGGAGGTTGTAGTGGCTTTGAGAAATGGAGATAATGCACCTTAAAAGCAACCAGGTATGTAAATACTCCAGAGCATCAACTTGCTCTCACCTCACAACATATTTGTTTTAATCCAATTAGTTTATTTTCTAGCTTTCTTGAGATTGTAAGCTTGCACTTGCAATTGGAAGTGCAGAATCACTAGATGGAGATCAAATTATTCATCCCACATAAGCAATGTGACTATGTTGAATGGCTACATTGCACAAGTGAATGCAGTCGTCAATGGCATAAGCTACATATAAAGACTGTCAATCAATCGTATTCAATTCAGCTAAAATATTACCACATAAGAGTTTTCATTTCCGTGAGGTAAACACAATACTTAATTAGGGGTCCAATCCAAACGTTTTCTTTTTTCCCAAATCTTGGGTTCAGTAATGGTTTACTAAATTCTCTGTTAAAACATTTCCAGTCTTATACTTGACTGTATCCCAAGGGATTCTACTATTTACAGTTGCTTTGGCTAGAAAGAGCTGAAAGGAAAAGCCTGGTTTGCTGATTTTTCTGGAAACCGGAACTCAAGCCATCGATCTACCTGCCACCATTTAAATCCAAGGTCATTATTTCTTCATGCGGGGTGCTCCAGGGGTTCTCCTTGAGCCCACTCTTTTTAATGTTTATGTGGCACCGCTAGCTAAAATTGGTAGGGGCCATGGATTTGAAAAACTGTGTTATGCCGATGACAGACCGCTTGTGGTGGAAAACTATCAACCCGAATTAGATTCTGTGAATGCCTGAGAGTGGTTGCTCTCTGGATGCAGCGGAGTTATCTCCAATTTAATGTGAGTATGTACCCACAGAGACCAACCCTATAAGCCAGCAGTTAGGGTACATCTATAATGATAATTGCAAACTCCAGTGGGACTCTTTTTCTATGGTAGTAACTACAAAAAATAAATTAGAGGTACCTTGACTGAAACAACCTAATCAATCGTAGTAAATACAATATGCAGGTCTTTATTGTAGAAACACAATTCTTTTTATATATATTTTACATCCCATTGGCAAAAAAAATACATAAATTGTGTAATGTCACGAAGTGCCGATGACGCGGTGTAGTTGATGTCCCTGGTCATAAATTTAGGAGATTGGTGTCTAAAAGACTTGTGATTGGAAACAGGACTGGGGCTCAATCATTTAATGTTGCTTTTTAACTGTGTACAATCACATGTGCACGTGCACTTCACCTTCATTGCATTGTCTGCACTTATTACACAATTTATGCCTGTGATTTTTGCCCACATGATGTCAAAACATATGGGCTAAAGGTTTACGTCTCAGTCTAAAACCCAATCAAAGCCAAATAATGGCCCTAAGGATTTAATACTTTATTTTGTATTCTGCAACAGTTAAGAACTTCTTTTACTGTTCTCAAATAGCAACCCCAAACAACACACATTGATCAGTCGAGTCTAGACAACTCAATCTCACAATGGCACATAAAAAGTAGGAAACATCACATAGAAGGTGATCATTAGGAAGTAGCTGCAGATACAGAAGTGCCGGACGTACTTGCTTAAAGTTCAGGGGCTTTCTAGGCACAGTAAAATATTTATGAAACATTTCAAAATGTAAGGTGTCCTTCAGAGACATTGTCGCAGCCGCAGGGCAACATGGTGCCAGTATGGAACCAGCCACTGGGAGATACCAGAAGATGGTGTACCAAATTTAACCTGAACACGGCCAAAGCAAATCTGTCCCTCCCTTCTGAAACCTGTGCTAAATATGGCTCTGGGCCCTGAACTGTTTTCAAACACATTTTGTGGAACCTCATGCAAAGCGCTCTGATACCTCCGGGTCTAGCCAGCGCTATATAAAACTCTTAAATAAATAAAAATAGATGACGTGACTGGCTCAAGAAAAAAAGTTCTAACTCTTCTCAATTCTAAGAGATGGCGAGTGGGGTTTCAGAAATGTCTGCCCGGCATAGGTTGGTGAAAACGGTCTTCACATACGTGAACCAAGAAATTCTTTTTGCTTGGTCAAGGGACAGGCAGTCTGAAAAGGTCTGTCTGTTTAACTTGAGTCCCTCTCTAGTCCAAATCTTAATCCAGCACATCAAAGGACTATGAGCTACTATATCTGCTACATATCTTAATCCAAGCTCCTCCTGGACAGAGAAGGCCAGGACGCTGCACCAGCCTTCTTAAAAATAGTTTTTGGGTGGACTGTATTTTGTCAGACTTCACATTCCCCCATTCCTCGCTACCATATAGGACCTACCAAATATATTTAGCCCGATAGATCTTGAGTTAAGTAAGTGGCAACCAAGACCCCAACCTAATCGCTAAGCTGGTCACAACCCAGTGGCCTTCAAGAGTTCACATTTTCCTCCCATTGTCTAGGGGCTTCTAATTTTGATTTACATCAAATAACACACCTAGATAGGAGAAGGCCAAGACTTTAGCTAGGGTGTGATTGGCAACCTTAAATGTCTTCGAATTAGTGGACCAACTACCTTGACATACAATTTTGTCAAATTTACTGCCTAAACCAGGCTACCCATAAAGGGAACAGATTTGTCCAATAGTAACTCCAACCCCACGGCAGTACCGGCTAAGATAAACTGCATCATCTGCAAATAATACCAGAAGTGATCTCATTCCCACTCTCTGACTGGAGGGAGAGAAGAGCTTGCTCAAGACCACTAATGTAGAGTGCGAATAGGAAGAGAGGGTGCAGTCTGTGCCTTGCAAGAACTGCATTAATGCCAAGGTCCCAGAATGCTGGTTTGATAGTAAAGCCACAATATTCGAATCAACCCCATCCCCACAAGCAGCACTCCCAACTTCACCCAGTTAACACCATCAAAGGCTGGCGTAAGGTCCATGAATGCCAAGTGGAGAGATTCCGGCTGAGCGACCATGTACTTCCAGCTTGTCCAAAAAGAACGCCAACTGTTTAGAGGTACTGTTCTCTGCAGTACAGACCTTCCGATTAAGGACCCCCATGTGACTAACAACCTTCTTGAACAATTAACCTCTAAGTGTAAAGCATGATACTTATTTAGTTATTGGAGATTTTAACTTGCACTTTGAAAAGAAAGGCGAGGATGAGGTATGTAAACAATTGGAGAATGACATGAGTATACTTGAACTCAAGCAATGGATTAGTGGCCCTACACATAGTGCAGGCCATACACTACATCTTGTGATGTGATGTGAAAATGCACTTATATAGCGCACTACCACTCCAAGGAGTATTTTGGCGCTTCAAAACCTTATTACAGTACGCAGCAGAGTATCCATGGCAAACCTAACAGTCTGCGGGGGGATCAGATTAACGCTAAGCATCCAGAATCTGATAATGAATATATCCATGTTTTTAATAGTTTTCTGAAGATTTGCTCTGTTGCAGATTGACGCAGGGATGGAGGCAATTTGTTCCATGCCTTGGCGCCAATAACTGCTATGGATTTTCTTCCTCTGGTCATCATCCTAAACCTGGGAACATGAAGCAGATTTGCAGTAGATGACCTGAGTGCTCTTGCCGGATGGTATGGTCTAAAGTACTTACGCAGATACAATGGGCCTTGATTTTGGAAAGCTCTGTATGTAATGTTAAGAACCTTAAACAGGATGCGCTTATGTACTGGAAGCCAGTGTAAGGCATCCAAGGCTGCCGAGGACTTTCTGGGCAGTCTAAGGACTAACCTGGCAGCTGCATGCTGGACCATTTGAAGTCTGTGCAGGGCCGATTTATTCAGCCCTGCATACAGACTATTGCAGTAATCCAGCCTGGATGTTATTAATGCTACAGCAACTGTGCGTCTGGCACTCATAGGAAGAAGGTCAAAAAACTTTCTGAGACCTCTAATGATATTAAAACAGACCCCTGCTACTTCTTTGGCTTGTTGGTTAAAAGACAAGGTACTGTCGAATTCAATGCCCAGGTTTGGTGCTGCATTAATAGTTTTGGGGGGGGGCTTCTACTTTTTCGGGCCACCAATCTTGTGGAGAAAAACAGTTGTTAAGACTAAAAGGCACGATCTCTGTTTTAGCAGAATTACATTTTAAGTGGTTGTCATCCACTCAAAAGTTGCTGCCAAGCATTCTCTTAATGTCATTTCCACATTAGATTGATTTTTGTCCAGTATCAGGACCAACTGAGTGTCATCCGCATAGGCAATTGTGCTGATGTTAAAAGAAGAAACTAGTTTTAACAGGGGGACCATATATATGTTAAACAAGGTGGGGCTCAGGCTTGAGCCCTGTGGAACCCCTGTTATCATAGTTTTTTCTTCAGAGCAGAATTTACCCAGCATAACGATCTGACGCCTGTGCGCCAGGTAGTTTTTAAACCATTAGAGCACGGTTCCTGCTATGCCTGCCGTAGCAAGGCGATGTAAAAGAATAGCATGGGAAACAGTGTCGAATGCTGCAGAGAGATCTAATAGGATCAGGACAGCCATCTTTCCCTGATCCAGTGCAGCACGAATGGTTTCGGTGGATGACAGATGTGCAGATTCGGTCGAGTGGTGGGTCCTGAAACCTGCTTGACATGGGTGCAAGATGTCATTTTCGTCCAGAAATGCTGTCCGTTTATTGACAAATGTTTCTGTGATATTACAAATGGCGGGAAGAAGAGAAATGGGACATAGATTGGACAGGGTTGTAGGGTCCTGTATAGCCTTTTTTTGCAATGGTCTCACTGCCTCCACCTTCCATTGTAGGGGAATCTCCCCTGATTGGAGGGACGAGTTAATGATGGAATTTATGCAGGGATTGACCTCATAAATTATAGATTTAAGCAAAACAGGGGGGCAGGGGTCAAAAGGCGATCCTGATTTAAGGGCAGATATTCCCTGAAGGGAATCTTTTAAGTGGTCCATTTCATCCTCAAGCTCTTCTTTCTCAAATTGGGGAAAGTCTTTAGTGAGGATGTCTATTTCTTGGGTTAAGTAGATGGCTATATCATTACACAGGGTCTGGGAGGGGGGGGGTCTCTTGGGTTAGACATTTGGGCTTAGTGAAGCTATTAACCTCATAGATGCTATTAAACATTCCTCCCCAGTGCTGCGCTGTCCATTGGAACTAGTGCTGAATGGACGTCCAATGGTCGTGCGCAGCACTGGGGAGGTAGTGCTGCCGTCGGCCAATGCACCGAGGCAGCACTTAAGGGGTTAACGATTTTAAAAATGTCTTTTTGTTTGTTGTTTGATGCTTCAATGCGGGCGGTAAAATATTTAATGTTTGCAGTTTTAACAGAGGCACAATATGATCTCCTAGCACTCTTATATATCTCTTTTGCTTTATTTTCGTAACACCGTCGCCATTTTCGCTCTAAAAGTCTAACTTCCCCCAATTGCTCTTTGAGTTTGCCTGAGTACCAGGGAGCAGATAGTTTCCTTTTTCCTCTGGTGCCAGTTCTCTGTGTTTTTTGATCTTATTCCCGATCTCTGTCACCCAGCTCTCAAATCTCTGATAGTCCATCGTGGTGTTCCCTGAGAGAGTTGGTTTACTCTCCTTGGCCCATCTACCTAGGTCAGGGTGCTCCACAATTTTCCCCCAACTTGGTAGGGTTCTTCCCTTATTATCTGCCTCTTTAGAAGTCTTCTCATTCCCCTTTAATGCAATGTTAAATTTGATATAGAAATGATCTGTCCGAACTTGTGGTGCGGGGCTTTTAACCGTCATTTCATCAGATCTTCTATTCTCCAATATTGAAACTATTACAATTTTGGACACATTTCCACTAATTTGGTTGGGCCATTTTTTTGTTGCGTTCTTAGTCACTCTTCGTAATGATCAAAATAATTTGTTAGACTCTTCTTCTATCCTGAAGAGACCCTGGAGTCGCAAAACTGAGGAAACTTTCTCCAGTCATGTAATTCTTTCCTGGAATTATAAGGAGAAACCTTTCTGTAAACAGATTGAATCTTCAAATGTGGCTATTAATTTCACTAGATAAATGTGCTCCTTTGGATGTCAATAAATCCTTTAGAAGCCAGCCTTCTGAAAAAATAGTCCACTGTGGAACTCAAAATAACTAAAATGAAATGCAAAAACCTTGAACAGAAGTGGAGGTTTTCGAGAAATAATACAGATCATCTAAAATATAAACGACAACTGAATTAATATCCTAAAGCTCTTAGGGGAGTTAAGAAGGATTATTTTATTAAAATAGTTGAGGAAAACAGCAGTTCCACCAAATAATTATTTTAAATTGTGAAAGAACTTGCTCAGCCAACTTGTTTATCTCAATCAGTTCCCCCTACTGAAGCTCTCTGTGAAGCAATCGGAAATTACTGCACTGATAAATGTTGAAATGATATATTCATCTTTCAAGGCCCAACCACCTCTAGAGGAATCTCTTTGGTTTTCTATGCGACCTAACCCAGATGGTACCACCCTTCTGGGAGTCTTTGAACATGTCATGGAAGAAAAAGCCTTAAAGTTGATGAAGGAGGTCAAATCCGGTTCACCTTTGGATCCGTGCCAGAATTTTTTTTACTCTTCGTTAGCCGCAACACTAGCCCGCATTTTACTCAGATTTGCAGAGGCAACTTATCCTAATGTTCGAAATAAAGCGGCACTTACCCCCAGCCATAAAACCTAAAATCGATATGTCAATACTTTCCAATTACCAGCCGATATCGCTTCTTCCATGTCTGTCAAATATTCTGAAAAAATTTATGAATAGGCAGCAAAGTTTTTTAGAATATAACAATTCATTAGATCCTTCACAGTCTGGTTTCAAAGCTAAAAATAGTACAGAGTGTACATCGTTAGCTGCACTGGATTAAACTAGGTTAGTAATTGATCAGGGCAAGGCCGCTGCCCTGGTCCTACTAGATCTTTCGTCTGCATTTGATACTGTCTCACACAGTATGCTGATTGACAAACATTTTGATATTGGCACATATTCTAAAGTACTTCAATTGTTTGGTTCTGTTTTTTAAAGCATAGATCATTCACAGTTCAGCTGAGCACGCTTAGATCCTGTTCTCACATATCTGAGTGGGGAGTTCCATAAGGCTCTTCTTTAAGTCTTGCTCATTTTAATGTTTATGTGGCTCCACTAGCTAAAAATGTGTAGGAATGGAGCTTTATGGACTACACTTTTGCTGATGAAACACAGTTGATTATTTCTCTTGGTATGAAACAAATTGAAATCCGAGGCAATCTACATAAATGCCTCACCGAAGTGGCAGGATGGATCACCAATCATTGTCTAAAACGTAATGTAGACAAAACTGAGATCCTGCTTTCCGGTGGAGCACACTTGATTTGGGATGCCTCCTGGTCGCCAGACTCTGGTGGACATGCCTACCCCCAAAAAAAGCTGAAAACATTCTCGGAATCCTTATCGATGATTCCCTTTCTATGCAAGAACATGTCAAAGTGACCTGCAGGAAAATGTTTTGGCATTCTCAAACTATTGATTCCCCTTCATAAAAGCAGTACAATAGCCGCCGTAGATCACGAGGGCAGCGTCCCCAACCAGGTAGCAGCATTCAGGACTGGTTCCACATTTTCCATGAACAAGTTGGATGGGATCCCATCAGGTCCAGGAGCTTTATTGCACAAGAGCTTGCAAATGCCCTGAGAGACTTCATATAATGTGGAAACCACCCTGTCTCTATTCCTACTCCTGTCCCTTCCAGCACCATCAGACCCAAAAGTATAATACCTTGGAAATGGTCAATCCATTGTTAATCAGAGAAATTATAAATTACTGGTCCAGGTACCTCTGCAAGACCAGGCCTATTTATTACCCTCCAAAAAAGAGAGCGATCTCTAAGGTCACAAGCCTCGCCTAGCTCCTCCTCAGCATTTTCCCGCAAGATGGTTTTAAGTTTGGCCAAGACCTTTTTGTATGCCAACATACAAGAGGCGGCCAAGACTGTTTGTGGGAACCTGCTTAAGAGCTGCCTTCAAACAACTGAGGCTCCAGGAGCAATCCTGGTCAAACCATTTAGGATCCCGCAAGCGAGCTCTTGTCACCAGAGCCATCAGTAATGCTAATGCATTCTGAGCAATATCGGCAAATGCTGACGGAACAGCCCTGTGCAGGTTCAAGAGTTCAGTTAAGTGGCTAACATATGCTCTCCATGCCACTGGAGTCAAGCTATCCCGGCTGATGAGGGCTGAAAAACCCAAAACTGGTCCTAGGATGCTTGTTTCCAGTCCAGGGAGGACCTGGCCTGGCACTTCAGGCTGGACTGTTCCCATTGGGCGCAGGGTTCAGACTGATTGGCATATGACTGGGTCCAAACTGGAATGTCATGGGGAGCAAAAAAGTGATGGATGTAGGCCCAGATCTCTGTACTGGGGTAAATGTATGACGGTGTTCTGCATTCTGTCCATCAATTGTTCCTTTTACATTTAACTTATGCTTCCAGCGTGAGAAAAGGGACGCCTTCATTTGCAACACCTCCTCCTGGCACCATTTGAGTCTCCTACCTTGATCAACAAGGGAGAGCCCCCTTTGCACCTCGCCACAGGTACTCCTTCAATGACCAAAAACGGGGTTGTAATCACTAAAAGGGCTCTGAGTTACATCAAAATTAGAAACAAGCAAAAGCAATGGAGCTGAGAGAAATATAAACTCTACGATGAAACTATCTTCCCTCTCTTTGAGTGATGGAAGAATGAGTGGATGAGGGGAGCAAACTAGCTTCTCTAGTGTGAAAACAAGGTTGTGAGTACCTAAAATGGAGTTAAGCTCCCAACCCACCTTGGTGTGAGCCATATGGAGTCCCTCATCCAACGTGCATTTGAACTTGGCTTACGCTGACGGGCTGTCACATAGTGACAATTAAAGTCCACAGATGGTATTATCATTTCCCTTCCAAGACCATACTCCATCAGAGAATCGATGACGGAGCCTAAACATTGGAGGCTAGACACCCCAGCAGAACCTGCCTTTGCATTGTAAAAGTTAACAAATACAATTGTGATAAAGCCACGAATGGATATCTTCTGACCCTGCATCATATGCCCGCCCCAATCCAGATCCTTTACATACCCACATAATTACACATAATTACACTGCAATAAAAGTTATCAAGCCCCCACTAGCCCTCCCCGCCACCGAAGGCACAGCGTGGGAAAAATAGTTCTTATATCCTTCTAAAAGAAGGTGTTTTTCCCCTCCCGGGACTCCTGAAGGCAAATGATCTGGTAAGACAAACTGCACCCAATTCAGGTCATGAAATGTGGCAGATAATCCTGAAGATGAGAGTAGGGTACTTAGTCACATGACTCAAGGTCACTCAGAGAAGCAAATCCGTTCCATAAACCCAGGGTTGGGGGCTTCAGCCTGGCCGAAGGTAAGCTACCCCTGGAATCCCTCCCCTGCCACATCTGGTGCCCCAAAGAATGGCAGACCTTATTGGGCTTGTAAATCCTAGAGGGAGTGCTTGAATACTTGTTGATCATGGGGTGAGCTCAGGGTGGCCAGGACACAGGCAGCAATGGTAGGTTTATTAAAATTTACCTCAACGCAGTACTCTGCCCATAGTTTACTGACTGGTCCTAACCAGCTAACCTTCTGGACCATATTAATAGAGGGAAAAATCTCCATACCACTGTTTGAGTGCAGGTTTAGCCGGAGAGCCACTTTTTATTTTTTACTCTTCATAGGCTTCGGATCAGAATTGGCCCATTGGGGAAAGCTACGTCATTAGGGGGCACACTGGGTCTACCTGATAAGGCTAGGTCAGAGGGGCTGGTTGTGGCTGGTAGGGTGTCTGGCCCTGGCTGGGTAACCACAGCCCTTTTCCCCTCTTCCAGGATAATCAAGACTCTAGGTTCAATCTGAGTTAGCCTGGCAGGATGGGGTCTAATTTTGTGTCCAGAAACAGCCATTAACTCAGAGTTCATATCATACTTGGAGGGGACTAACTGTGGGGGATAGCATCACAACGGTTCAGTTTGTGTACCTGCGCTGATTAAAATGCTCCTTGGTTTAGGCACCACCCCCGCCCACATCTCCTCTGCTTACACCTGGGGCTGACAATGGGCCTTTCAGAGCATGGGTTCCTGGTTTAGATCGTCAGACCCTGATGAACCACCCTGGTCTCCTTCCATCTCTCAGGGGTTGCTTATAACACCTGACTCCACCACCCAGTGAGAACATCGAAAAAACAGGGGTACCAGGGAGGGCAAGGTGAGACAGAGGGAATGTCATCCCTAGTTAAGGACAACCTTCTCTTGGCCAGCTCAATCTCCTTGGAGACAACCCCAGCAGCTTGAGTAAAAAACAAGCCTGCAATAGTGGAAACACTTGTAGCGACATGCAGTGACCTGAATAAAACAGCACGCGCTTTTCTCTTCCTCCTGATCACAACAGTCAAAGTGCAATGCTAGTGTGAGGGAGAGTCCATTATGCCAATCCTAAAATCAAATTCACTGATGAACCCTAATTATCAGCAGTATACAAGAGAGCAACACAACCCCCCCCCCCCGCCCCCACACCGATAGCACCATGCAAACAAGTTATATGCTGAAATCTTTATTTTTTTAATCAAAAAAAGCCCCCAACACTAGAGCTCCTTCACATCCTGGTATATGTCACAGCTACTCCACACCCAGTTCCGGGAGAGAGCAATAGGCCGTAGAACGTGTGTCACCCAATCATGGCCACAGTCCATGATAAATACACCAGTCCAAGGCGACAAAAAGAAAGCCCAAGCAACAGCCGGGGAGAAATAAATGTACCTTTTACGCACAGCAAATGTACAGGGGAGTAGTAGACGAACCTGATGGCAGCAGACAGATCTGCCAAGGGGGGTGCCCGCGCCCCACCTCTTCCTGGCGCAGGACGGGCCCGACCTTTGTGGGACTCCCACCACACGCTTTCAATCGCTAATGCCCGTCAGGTGCATGTAGGGCCTCCTCCTCTGGCGCTTTCAATCGCTAATGCCCGTCAGGTGCATGTAGGGCCTCCTCCTCTGGCTGCACAAACTTGGGGCGCCTGGGACAAATGAAGATCCCTTTTCACCATTTCAAACCTGCCCTAATAGAATGCTTCTTTTTGGCTAATATTCATGAATGCTGTACCTGGGTCTGAATGATTTTCTTGAAAACTATTTTACCACCATCTCCCTTTTTTTAAAACACAAACTATGATTGACGGGGACCAATAATAGTATGCATACTTCACAAGATTAGGTGCATTAGTTGTGACGGCCACACACTGATCTAGATAAATTAGATGAAAAATGATTAAGGGGAACCCTGTCCGGCACAGTAGCTTTCCCGGAGTGTCTCATTTATATAGCCTTTGGCACCTCAAACAGTAGGAAGAGCACATTCTTTCTAGGTGCTCATGAATGTTCTTCCACATGTATATCTCCTTTTTCATTATAAATGCCAGAAAAGTATATGACCCAGTGCTCTACTTTGATTCTCATTTCTAAAATAAAGTGACAGGCATTCGGAACGGATTAGCATTTATAATTCTTCAAAAAGGACAGTGAAACTTATCAGGGCACACGCCTTTGGCAGATGCTCCCAGACCTTAGCCCTGTTAATTAACCGCTTGCTTGAACTCTTATACATGAAATGACGTCATCTTAGTTTAGAAGGGAACCCTTTACTGCACAACATAACTTTTCGTTTACTTTACTACAGAATTTATCAACACATTTGTTGATGTAAAGTTAGACCACTTTATCATAGGGCCTTTCAGTGCACCAGAAATAGTTACCCAAGTTGAATTGAAGGCAATCAAAACCCGCATATGCTCAATCTCCTCCTCTAAACACTAATATATATTCTGGAAGAAAGCTACCTTCTAGCTTTAACATTCCGTCGGGATCCAGAGTACCCCATCTTAACCTTAAATCACCATTAGTCATGGTTTCTACTCGTGGAATAATAGTTGCTTCATGAATTGCACCTAATAGCCAATACTCAAATGTTTGTGGCCACTAATTTGGATATAATTGTGTAATCTGAAATCCTGCCCAGCTCATATAATGTGACTAAAGCATAGTTGATAATGCTAGAACAATTGCTAACAGATTAAATTGGTAATAACTTCTGATGCAGATAATTGCGATTAGCATTCATTAAATTCAATTTTTTAATACATTGTATAAAGCCTCCATTCGAGTATCAACTTTCCTGTGCTCGGCATTGAAAGTAGCTGTAGAATTGTTGGAAGAATCTGAAACCAAAATTATAACGCAAGATGACCCAATGGTAGCATGCATCTGTCTCACTGAGATCCTCTAACACTTTCTGTATATGAAGGAATTTTATTAAAAAATATGTAGAATTGCTTCTCCTTTTGTACATCCACATGGCCCATACAATCTGGCAAAATACTTTGATGCCCTTTGCCCCAAAATGCTTTAAAGCACACTTCTGTCCCATGAACAATTGCCCGTCTTCATTGTTTGTGTAATTGGTAACACTGTATGTCTCAGATGGACATTCAAAGTGTACTGCAAATCCTGTATTGATCACCAGCTACTACTGCTGCTTTCTCATTTAACATGTGCACAGTGTCAACAAAAATATGATTTCGTAGTCTAAAGTCATTCAACATCATGTCTCACAACTGTGATATAGTATCATGCCAGGCGTAGTGTGGTTTTTGCCTTTCTTTGATATGCAACATATGTACTTTATGTTTGAGTCACATCATGTACCACTGTTGTGTGCCCTGACAAATGTTTGCATGTCCCCTCCATAGGGCAAAGTTCTGAGAACCAGAATGTGCCTTCCTTGGGCACAAGTGAAAGGGACACTCAACTGATGGCCACACTACAGAATACCATCAGTGAAGAGGAACTAGATGATGGGGATGAAGATCAGACAGACTGTAAGGTGGAGGGCCAGAACCCCAGCCTAGTGAAGGTGAAAGATGAAGCCTCCCATGGGAATGTGCAAACTGGCGTGGGGACCTACGGAGGAGATGAGATTGATGAACGTTCCCTGGATTACTGCCATAGCACAGTTCCTGCACATTTAAGACATTCTTGTCGTGCACCTGTGAATGTGATAAAAGGGCAAGTTGGAGGTGGCCTTGTGCCCTGTACTTCTTTAACCTCTGGGACACCACAGCACAGGGCACAGGAAAGTACTTCTACACATGTTTGGGGGAAGGGTGCAGAATCTCTGCTGGGGGAACACAGACAACAGCAGTCTCTCAATGAATCCTTTGAAGGGGATGAAATGACAAAGCATGAGGAAATGCTTCAGGCTGTGAACTCCATTGCTCAGGGCCAGTTGCAGTTAATTGCTGTGGTTAAGGAAATGAGCAGCACCTTCCATAAGAGTGCCAAAATGCAAACTGAACAGATCAGGGAGATGATCAGTGTGATGCATGCTCAGACCAATGCCATTCATCAGTCCCTGAGCTCAAAGGTCCCCTCTTGTAGCCCCATTAGCAGTGTAGTAACACCACATAGTGAGACTTTCCACCCACCCAAAACAAATTCATTAGGACCTGGCCCATTCACTGCCCCCTTAAGTGCTTTGCACACATCTCTACAACAGGCTCCTACACCAGGTGGATCCGTTATAAATTCCCGTCCACAAACTCTGTCCCCAGAGCATAGACGGAGCAGCCCAAGAATTTGGCTTCAGAGCAAGAAACCGCATCCGAGTGGACAATAATGATGTCCACTTAAACACTACCTGACAGTTCCTTCTTAAGGCTTTTGTATTTGTATTTTACCGTTACTATGTGATAACCCTGTTACCCTTTTAATGCCACCCTCCATTGTTGTGATACGGATTAAAAATATTTTTTCTAGCCATGCCGCATGTGTTTTTTTGTTTGTAGTAACATGCCATATGACTTCATGGTGGCTAACACTACTGCTGTATAATACGTGTATTTGTTAAGTTGTATGACTGTCAGTAGCTGGTAACCAGCCTCTGGTTGCGTCTATTACAAAAAGGTACCAAGTTACTATTGACAAATTGGCCTCCCATGCAGCCTCAGCTGAAAAAGTGCATGTGTTAGGTTTATTTAAATGTGTGAAAGGTCTGTTGGGTTAACTGGGTTTGGAGACATTTTAGACTTTCCTGAAGAGATGTGTTATTTCTCTAAAGCAGACATCTAGAGGAGTTACTGGGAGTTTGTCACTGTCCAAATGGTAACCCAGTATACCAGTATAGAGGAACTTTAACATCAGAATTCCTAGATGTAAAATATTGTTCTTACTATGAGTCTACCATTGATGAAATCCCTCCTCCCTTGGCTTGCTTGTAAATTGGACATCCAGTTCAGATTTAAGACTCTACCAATGAAGCAGTTCTGTAGTAAGTGGACATCGGATTCTGGTTGAGGATACCTTTGCCCGCATGTCTGTAGGCAGTCAAAACTATTACCCACATATTATTTTTCTGTCCGATGTATCGTACCCAGAGAGCAGAATTGGTGGTTCCACAATGCAGGAATTTGGGCACCAGACACCACATAGACATTTCGAATTTTTTTAATTGTTTTTATATATACTCAATTTATTTGTTTTATCTTTTTATAACAACAGTACAGCAAACATACATTACAACAGCTAAAAGCACGGGCCCCACGTGATAGACCTGTCCTGCTAGATTTCTCTTTACTCCAGGGTCGTTATTCAGTTCACTAATGTCCATCAACACTTTTCCTCCTGCTACTTTCTATCTCGTGGCAAGGGTGACCAAATCTATCCCTGTTCTTATGATAATTTCCCCTATGTTCACCCCCAAATTCTTATCCCATTCTCCCTATATTTTTTTCACATTTTTTCATGCATCCACGCACTTAATAAATTTCCCTTTCCATCCCTTTTCCAAATTCCATACCAGTTATCCAGTTTTGATGTGTTGGACCCCTGCACCCCAGCTCTGCACAGTGTCACTCTTCACGACTAGACAGCTAATGTATATCAGTTGCTTTGATATCCTAAGTAGTCATTTGGGTCCCATACCCCCAGAAGTGCCTGCTTTGGCGTTAAATCCAATGGTAACCCTGCTGCTGCCTGCAGTGATGTTCCTGTCGCCTCTCTGTACCTATTTTGTACAGTAGAGTGTGCGTATATTGTACTCTGTCTATAATCTTTATCTAAATCAATCTAAAACCCTTTATTGCCACCAGTGCAGGGCATTCCAATACCACTCCCCAGTCATCTTCCTCTGTAAGGTCCTCAGGGAGATAAGGTGTTTCTCATGAATGTGCCGTAGGTTAAGGAGATACATTTTTTTGGCAACTCGCCCATCCAGAAGTGTGGACTCCAGGGGAATGGGGGTGGGGGGCTGAGGGTAGGAGTCTTGTGTTTTCTCTCCCATTGACACACATTCCTTAAGGATGTGGCGTAGTCTAGCATAGTTTAGCCAATGTTTTTCTAACATCTTTTATTTATTTGTTAAGTGTACAAAGGGGACCACTCCATTGGCGTCCCACACATCAACCAAGTGGGATAATCAATCCCATCCCAGTCCTGAAACCCCTGTAATATAGACAGTGGCTGAAGTCTGGAGCCCTCCCACAGCGATATTTTAGGACTAAGTCGGTGCTGCCAGCCCATTTCCCTGATTAAAGTTTTCCATATGTGCACCACTGTCTGTTTTGCCAGTAGGTGCTATTTTTACTACTTACAGTGAGATGCAAGTAGCTCTGCATTCCCATTTCTGCCCTATTGATTTTAAAGGCCGGGCCCTCCCAGTCTGTGTAAGCTCAGTTGTTCACTACACTGACTTGTGCGGCCTCATAATATTTTCATATATTTGGCAGGGCAATACCCCAATCATATTTTGACAGTGGGAGAACTCTCAGGGCTCTCCGGGTTTGAACTCCTGAGCAGAGTTCAGACCACTGTGTCTCGCCTGGCAAAATCCCCCCTCTTGAATTTTGTATGGGCTATTTTGAAGGATATATGAAAGCCTCGGGAGTGCCACCATTTTGAGCATCGCCACACTCCCCAATAATGAAATTGGTAGTGATTGCCAATGTTTCACTTCCTGTTCTAATCATTTGAGCTGGGGTTCTTGGTTAGCCTCATAGAATGTGTCTTAAGTCTGGGTTATCCAGAGATCCAGATATTTAAATCCTGAAGTTTCCACCCTTAATGGTAGGGATAGCACTTTCCTCCCACCCCTAAAATATTATATTATGTTTTGTAGAGATGTTCTTTTTCTATTTCTTTTTACCATATTTTTAACCTTTTAACGGTTTACCTGCAGGAACATGTGCAATGACTTCCATGCATTACCAGGTGCACCATCATGGTTTTAAGCATTTGTTACTCTTGAATGCGCGTAAGACTTTAATATGAGTCTATCTAAGACCTTTCACTGAGATGAAATAACAGAGCAAGAACTATAATTGGGCAGTCCCAACACTGAACACAAGAGATTAGACTAAAAGACCTTGTTGTTCCAAAGCTATTTCCTTAGTACAAGCTCTGGAATCTATTGGTTAAGCAATTCTTAATGGGCGATATCTGCAAGACTCTTCTCCAGAATGAACTCATTACACCAAGTTCTCAAATTCTATTTTAGATTATATGCTAGTATCTCTTCTGCTCATACAACAAGTGGTATCTTTCAGAATACAGAAGACAACTAAAAGTGATCACAACAGATAATACAAATTAAGGCTGAAAATTCTTTCCATCAAAAAGCGCCTTTTATTCCCGGAGAACTTATAACAATCAACTATAGGAAGCTGATATGGTCGTAAGATACACAAGCAAGAATAAAAGATGCAGCAGAAACTATAGTCAATGAAATTTTCAATAAGGACCTATCAAATCCAATAGTAAAATGGTCAAATTTCACTGAAAAGTTAACTTCTAATCACCAAATAATTAGGAACGTAAAGTTGACCAGCAATAAATACAACTTGCATGACCAAAGGAGAATCAACATATGTGTACATTGCCATGCAATTAAAACACAGCGGAATCGACTAAGATTAGTTAGATTTCCCTTGAATGAAGAATACAACAGAACTTTTAATGTTATAAATAAAAACTACAGAAGGTCAGTATGGAAAGAAAGAATGAGGAGAAAAACCTTTTTGGGCGCAAGTTCTATTTCTTTTCAAGAAAAGAAATATAAGAGATGTCTGGCAATTGATTAACAGCTTAAACTGATCATCATCTTGAGCAACCAGCTGAGATGTTCCAGAAGATATGTGGGCAAAATATGTGACAGCCCATTTTAAACGCTCTCCTCTCTCTCTATAGAGCAATCTAATGAGAAAATAATACAACGGAACATACAAATTTCGGATTTACGGAGGATCAAATCAAAAAAGTAATACAAATAAGTAGGAATGATGGGACACCTAGACCGAATGGGCTGCCTCAAGCACTTGTTAAATCAGGTATATAATTTTTGTCAAATTAGCTAGTTTAGGTATACTACTACGCATTGCTGCAGGAGACTGTTCCTGACTCATAGAGGGGAGCGATAATAAACCCAATTATTAAGGAGGGTAATAGGCAACAGCCGGAGAATAATTGCCTAATTATCCTGCAAGATGTTGAGGCTAAATATTTAGTAAATTTGCTTCTTACTGAGTTACTAGAATGGTCGAATGATAACAACATTGTCCCTCCTAACCAAATGGAGTTTTTCAAATCTCAAGGTACAGAAACCAACCTGCTGGCGGTATCAATAATAATGGATAAAATGAAAAATAAGAACCAGCAACTTTTTGTGCTATGTGTATTACAGGGCTGCTTCTGACTCAGTGAATCAAAATCTCCTATGGCATGAGTTATCCCTTTGGGGTATACCGCCTTCTTGCTTAAAGGCAATACAGCTACTTGGGTAAGAGTAGGAGATGGAACTAGCCTATCAAAGAAAATTGAGACAAAGCAGGGCCTAAAGCAGGCTGAGTCCTTGCACCATAACTATTGAATCTATTTCTAGCAGATCTCTCGACCGTTCCAGATAGTTAATTCCCACAATCCAAATTAGGGCTCTATGCCCATATCTAATCTTCTATATGCAAATTATGTCATACTATTGAGTCAGACAAAAATTGGTTTACAGAGACTTATAAAGTAACCTTTCATGTATTCCACAAGAAATTATTTGACAGTCCATTTAAAAAAAGAAATAAATATGCGAATTAGCAGGAAAATAAAGAAGTAATGGTACTTAGGAAAAAATTAGGTGGAGAAGATAACTACATATAAATATCTTGGGGTTCTTTTTGATCATCGTGCAACCTTTAAACCACATAAAATAGACCTGAAAGAACCGCTATATAGACTTATTGCATTTTACAAAGAATCCTAGAAGGTCCCAGCTATGCACCACTATTGAAAGCGATTGCAGCAAGGCTGTTACCAGCTATTTCATATGGTAGTGAAGTTCTCCGTGGCAGGATACAGCTCTCTTAAATTTGATCCTCTCCAACGTATAATTAATAAAATAACAAAGAAAGTATCTGTTTTAAAGGATAAGGAGAAATTAGCCATTGGAGCCCATGCCTGGTCAGTAATTAATGACTATGAAAACCTTAAACTTCAACCATACTTAGAATCTGGCTGGTCCAGATAATTGACTTTATGCAGTACCATTTACGCAAACCCTGGGGAGAAGAAAATGAATGGACTAAGGCATCTACAAGAACATGCTGCAAACTTTGCAATAAAGGGCTTGAGAATATCGTCCACAATGAGAGAGAGAATGTGTGTGTGTGTATGCATGTATGTCCAGGATTGATAAAAGAAAGAACATTTTTTAAAACTTCTATTTTAATGACCAGGGAATTCGTACCTGCAGGCAAGCTGTCATTGGGACACGTAATACTTGGATCGATCTGAAGAGATGTAATGTAATGTAATGTCACACTTATATAGCGCTACTATCACTCCAAGGAGCATCTTGGCGCTCAAGACCAACCCATCTGGAATAGGTTGGTGGACTGGAGGCAACTCAGAACACATTACAAACTTTACACCAGTGCCCTACAGGCCGCGTTGGTGAGGGAGAAAATCCATGTCTTCAGGGATTTCCTAAAGTGACTCTCCTTCGACATAAGCCGAAGCTGGGGTGGCAGTTTGTTCCAGGCCATAGAGCCTAAGACAAAGAGAGATTCCCACCCTTTAGTGGCCAATCTAAATCTGGGGGTTACCAAAAGATTTTGATTTGCGGACCTCAAGCAACGTGCTGGCAGATAGCGTTTAAAGCCATTAGACAAGTATCTGGGTCCTTGTGACTGGAAGGCTCTAAAGGTGATAACAAGGACCTTAAATAAGACACGCTTGTGAATAGGTAACCAATGTAGGGTCTTGAGCGCGGCCGAAGCCGATGACCTTCTTGGCCAGCGAAGTACTAGACGGGCAGCAGCATGCTGGACTAGCTGCAGCCTGTGGAGCACTGCTTTGTTGGTACCTGCGTACAGGCTGTTGCAGTAGTCCAGTCTAGATGTTATCAATGCTACTGCCACCGTCTTATTTTTATATGTAATTGGTTCCTTGCTGTCACACTATAAATACCCTTCACGCTTGAATCGAAGTAATGGCATTTGAATTAATTTTGGGGTATCCTTCTAATAACTCTTTGCATTATGCACTTTCTCTCTGGCACTATATTGATGTTGAAGTATGTCACTTACCAAAAAATGATGCTTTGAAATTGACTTTTTAATCGATCTGCCTACTTTTTTTTTAATAGTGTTAATGATTAATGACTCCTGTTTATACTGAGATGTTGGTTTGTTATTAAATTAAATTCAAATACTCTTGAATATTTTTAACTTGGCTCTTCTTGGTTTATTCATGGGTGCTCAATGAGGCTTCGAGTTAGGATAATTTCCTGGGACATTTATCAGTGTTCCGCTTTGGGGAAAATGTAACCAGTGGAAAATCTGTGGATGATCGTGTTTACTTTGAAGATTAGAGGCGGGCGTGGGTCTTTTAGAACCCTTGTGTTCTTGTTTCAGGTGATTGGGTGAAATTGGGAGCAGTCTCTAAATTTCGATAGGTGTATTGGGGAGGTGTTTCGGGCAAGTATTGAGCCTTATTTTAGATTTGATGTGGTAATTTGTGAATGAGATTTTAGAACAAAAGAGGTTTACATGGTTGTAGAGAAAGTTGTGATGCGGATCAAGCAGCTAGTTTTTTTATCTTGTGAAAGTCTGGAGTTATTTGCTTGGGAATTTGGCTTTCAATGTACTGTCAAAGTGAAATGTGTTTTGGCTTTTTTTTATACTGCAGTAGTCTGGGCTCACTTCTTTTATTTGTTTGAGGTAAAGTTTCCTGCAATTCAATTCAAGGACCCTCTTTTCATATGATTTTTCTCAAGTCCGTGTTGCACAAGTTTTTAGTTTTCTCTTGTTCTTATGGTAGCAGGTGATAGGCACCAGGGTGTTGAAATCTTTAGTGAGCGTTCTAATAGGTGTGTTGATGCTATATGATATTGATTAGGAGTTTGATATTCGTTTGGGGCGGGTATTTATTTTTAATGTGTCAGATGTTTTTCTTAGAGTTCCTTCCGTGGACTTGAGTTAGCAAGGGTTGAGAAAATTGTTTTTGTGTTCAATCTATGTCGAATATTATATTATCGATTACTGCAATGGCCTTTTCCTAAATGCCCAGGAAAAAGTCTTGAACAAATTGCAGTCAGCCCAAAACGCAGCAGCCAGAATATTGTCAGGCACCCCCAAGTACAAATCTATTTCCTCGGTAATACGTCAGCTCCACTGGTTGTCAATTAGGAATCAAATTAAATTTAAAGCACCATGTATTGCATACAGAGCACTAATCAACTCTGGCCCTGCATTCCTAAAGAACTCATTATGCCTGTACACCCCTAAAAGAACACTGCGTTCCTCCTTAAACCGACTCTTAACTGTCTTACGGACTAAGAAATCATCATGGGGAGACAGATGTTTCTCAGTGGCCACGGCCAAACTGTGGAATACCTTGCACCCTTACATCAAGGCCAGTCCCTTCCTTCTTACTTTTAGGAAGCTACTAAAAACATGGCTCTTTAACCAGTAAGCAACTATTCCATCAGCCCTGCTCTGTCTTTCAGCGCCGAGACACCTCCGGGTATTTGCGCGCTATATAAATTTCACAAATAAAATAAATAAATAAATAGTAGCTGCAGCATTGCTGAGTTTTTTTGTGATCATGCTCTGGTGCTCTGTGTATTAGGAAAAATTTAAACGGCCACGTTTGGGGTAAAGTTTCATTTAAAAAGGAGGGCTTCATTCACAATCTGCAGCGCATGTGGCGCTCGCTCTGCGAGGGCTATTGTGATCAAAAGGGGACTTGAAGCCCCGCCCATCATTTTCATTGGGTCGGGTCAGCGTTTATGCTAAACGCTGGCTTCCCATTGAAAGGATACTTCTTGGTTACCGCCCTGTCTCCCTTTTGGACGGCTCATCTGGACTGATTCGTCTGCTTCACGGCTGTCGTGAAGCAATTTTTTTATCTATAGGGGGCGTGTAGTGAGGATCACATCTACGAAGTCTTGTTTTCCCAGCTTGTTTGATTCGCCTTTGTCAAAGGCTTCCACGTGTTTATTTTTGCATCGTGCTTTCACTTGAAGTGAAAGCGCGATGCAAATATAAACAAGCGGCTGCCTTGGCTGGAGCGCGGTCCGCTAACTTCAGCGGACGCGCTTGGTTTATGCATGTGTTTTCCGAAGCAAAGCTGTGGGCTGCTACAAGGCAATCAAGGAAGTTGGGCTTGTGCTCCTAGTGTGTCATGGCTGCCAAGGTCTTGTTTTCTCCTCTCCACAAACCTCCGTCAAAGCGGGTGACTGGAGCGTGTGAAAAATGCGTGTGTGCAGCGGAGGGGAAGGCATTGTGCGCCGGGCTCTGCTGCTGAAGCTGCATGGGAGGCGGGAGCGTCAGGGTGCCGGCGGCTTGCTGCTGCTGGAGCCGGGGCACGGGGGGCTGCGTGCATGGCTGCGACCGGGGCCATGAGTTGCCACCCGGAGTTCTGCCTGCTGCTGCTACTACTCTGTGCCCGGCACATAGGGACAGGAGCTGGGCTGCTGCTACCGTCCACAGCTACCAGTATGTGCAGGACACCCTGACCTCCGCGGGACACCAGCAGCCCCAGTCTGCCGCCCCCACCTCCACGTGCATAGAGTTCTTACCCTTGTACCGCTGACCCCTGGCAGCCCCTATGTGGTGCCCCCAGTGTTGTACAAAAGGGGGTGCTGATGGACAGAGCATCTGAATCAATCAAACACTCACACCTAGTCAAAAGATCTGGGTTGACTGGGTGTGAGTGTTTGATTGGTTCAGATGGTCCGTCCATCAGCACCCCCTTTTGTACCGCTTTTTGGCCGCCATAAGTGTGGCAGGGTATGCTCAGACGTGAGTCCCTTGCTCACTTTGCCACTGGATTCAAGCAAGCCGGGCTGAAGATGGCTGGAATGCCAGAAACCGGTCCTCGTAAGCTTGTTTCCGGTCCAGGGAAGGCATGGCTTTGCAGTTTGGGCTGGACTGTTCCCATGAGGCACAGGGTCAGACTGATTTGCATATAGCCATGTCTGAACTGGGGTGGCAGAGTGGACTAAAGAAAGGTGATGGATCAAACCCAGATCTTTTGACTGGGTGTGAGTGTTTGATTGGTTCAGTTGCTCCGTCCATCACCACCCCCTTTTGTACCGCACAGTGTTGACACAGGCAGACTCGCACATCCAACTGTGGCGGCCACAGTGTGTGGTGTCCCCAGTACTGAGAGACTGCCCTAATCCTTGCAGACAGGCAGACCCGTGTATCACTGTACCCTCTCTTGGAGGCAGCCACTGTGTGCTGCCACACACTTGGGTTATTAAGCCGTGCCTGCGCACAGCCTGAGCCCCAGTTTCCCCTGTGTGCTACTTCACATCTCTGACCTCACAAGTCCCAGTTTCCTGCCCCACACATTTAACATAGGCATTCTGTCTGTTCAGCTTAACGCCTCTATCACAAGTTGCCCAGCCCTCTGACAAGGCAACCCCAGTTCAGGTATCCATTTTCTCCTGCCCCACACTCTGACTGGGAGCCCATACCCGCACATAGCTCGGAAAGACCTCTGTGTCCCCTGCACTCCTTGTGCTCAGATTACAGACTGGCTAGATTAGGCTGGCCTCTGACGTGAAGCACCAGGCAGCTCCCATGTGTACAGCCCTCCCCCAGAAATCTTTGGCAAAACCCCCACGCGCCGCTGGACAGGCATCATGATGGTTTAAGGGTTGAATCAAAAACTTATCAACAAGAGTCCAGTATGTACCACAAAACAAGTATTAACACACCATTAGTGTGCACCCCCCTTTGTAGTCAGATGTGGCGCCCCTGCAAGTGCTCCCCCGTTATATCTAGCACAGTCTGCACACACTTATTTTACAGCGGGCAGCACACTTATTGCACACGCAGCTTCAGTTACTCGTAACAAGGACTAATTTAAATTCACTTCTGTGTGACAAGCCACTGTGCAGCAGCGTCCAGCGAGTCCTTTCACAGTCAGTGTTCTGAATCCTCAGATCACCTTTGAATAGCCCACTTTCACTGCGAGTCTCCCTGCCTCGCACCGTCACTATGATGAGACCTCGAATCACCTCTGTATTACTCTGCCAGTGTTCAGCAGCCTCAAATCACTACACAGCATGATGCCTTAAAGTACCATCAGTCACTGTGTGCAGCCACACAGCGACTGCAAATACAGCCACTGCAGCAACCTTAGATTCATTGTGCACCATGTAGTCACTGGGCAGCACCGCAGAAAATCCCCATGCATTGCACAGTCACTCACTGTGCAGCAGCTTTAGATTGCCGCTTCGTTACACAGTCCTTTTGCAGCAGCATCGGATTACCCCTGCATCCCACATTTACTGTGCATCAGCCTCGTATTACCCGTGCAAATCACTTTCACTGTACATCAGCCACAGATTATCCAAGTATCATACATTCACTGCATCAGCCTTGGATAACCCCTGCATGGTTCATCTGAACTAGGCTGTGCCAGCGGCCCCTATGTCTGCTTGTGGTGGCACAGAGCAGAGTGCCCAAGGTGGTATTTGGAGGCATTCGGCGCCCTCTCTCCTGCTGCTCCATTTATGGGGACATCCGAGGTCTCAGCCCAGAGAGTGGGTCCATGTTTGAGTGATTTGTTGGGGGCGGGAAGGGGTTGTTGTGCCTACCCACCTCCGATCTGCACACTTCATCCTGGCTCTCTTCTCTGCATCTTAGTGTGTACGTGATTACATGTGTGCACGTGTTCTGTTGTGCCTCGAGTTGCTTGTCTGTTTGTGTCTGTGTACGTATAAAACTATGTCTGTTTACCCTTATGTAGGTGGCAGTGCCTATGCGGTGTGTACACCTGTGTGTATGTCTTTGTGTGTTTGGGTATATGGTCACATGTCTGTGTGTATGTAATGTCTATGTAGAAGTATCTGTGTGTGCCCATGGTCATGTGTCTGCATGCCTCTGCACATGTTTTTGAGTGAATTTGGCTCTGTAGTTGTGTGTATAAACCAGTATTAATGTGTGTGTGTATGTTTTAGTCAGTGTGTCTCTGCGTGTTTTCTTTGTGTGCCTGTGTATGCATTCATGTATGTGTGTCTGTGAGAGCTGGACTGAGCGCATGGAGTGTGTCTATGTGCATCTGAGGTACTAAGGTTGTTGTATGTGCATGTGCATGTGATGCCTGTTGTGCATGTGATGTCTGTTGTGCGTGACTGGTGAATAGAACATACAGGGCAGCATTAAGCCGATCCCTCCTCATTGATTGTATCTTTCTCCTTTGTTGCACCTGCGTCAAATGTATACATCATCTGCAAAGGCTGCCTGCATACAGTGAATGTCTGCAGTTCAACTCTGTTGTCCATAATTGGACTCTAAATAGCGTTTACCATGGATACGTGTACATTGACCAGTTACTTTAACATGGCCCTAGTTTTACTGTATAGTTGCTAGAAAAGCTTATAATATGGTATAGCACGCACCTTTTTCTTTAGATAATTACTCCACTGCAGACACAACAAAGCCATTTACAATACGAGACCTAATGCATTGCAAATGCTTGTTTATTATTGAATTAGTAACATGGTTAGTATTTCTTTGTTGAACAGCGGTTAAAGTGCCTGCTCTTTTGTCTTTTTCTGGTGTTTTGGGCAGATAGGATGTTGTAGCAGATAGTTAAACTAATAATTCCTCTGCACTAAGAGTGGGGGAGGGTTCCTACCGTTTAGATGTTTGGGCTGTGGAAGCTTGCGTGGAAATGTAAACTTTTTGAGTAGGTTATATTTGGACTTCGATGGCTGTCCTTGGTGCGATTTTACCAGTATGTCGCGTTAGCGGACTCGGGAGCATTTTGTGAAGATGTGGAGAGACGGTATGTAATGACAGGTAGGGTTGTTTTGAGAGGCTCAGGTGCATGTCGTTGGAAGCCGGCTCTGTATATGCTATATCAAAAAGAGGTATAGTGTTCACAGAGTCCAGTGGTACCCCAAAGGTAGGCAAAGGTAAAAGTAGATAGCACCTTACTCCCGATTTGTGGTAGTGTGGGCGAGCACGAATACTCAGAGTAGTGTTAAGCATTTGTTGTACACACTCAGGCAGCAAATGATGTCACACACTCAAAGACTGAACTCAGCCCAATTTGTTTGTATAAAAAAAATATTATTTAATTACATTTATTTTCTAGAACCAAGCAAGCCTGGCACAGGTAAGTGTAAATTATACGTTTCAAGGCAAGCTGAACAATACAAGCAAATTAAATGAAAATGACTTTGTTACAGGTATGTAAATACAGTGGAAATTACTGGTTCGAGGCATATGAGCTGCATATTGTACACCGTGCATAGATCGCCATTTGGTGATGGGCTCGGATGCTTGCACCTTGTTGTTGTCTTGGAAGAGTCTTTTGTAGTCACGAGATAGGTGACTCCTCCTTTGGACGATAGTGCGCATGGGCATTGACTCCATCCTTAGATTGTTTTTTTCCGCCATCGGGTTCAGATGTAACTTCTGCACTCCGGTTCGGCACCATGTTCTCCAAACCTTTTCGACGTGAAAACTATCTTAAGCTCGACGGTATTGTTTTCGATCGCGTGGTCTTCGATGTGCTCCTCAAATCCTCTATTCCGGTCGTCGCCACGGGCCGCTGGGCCTATCAACGCCATTTGGGCCTACGGCTCATGAAAAGGACTTCATTTAAAAAATTCCCCCAGTGTGGAACTAAATTCCCCCACAGGGACCACCACAAGGTCTGTAACCTGTGTCTCTCTCCTTAGCACGACGAGAATAATTGCCAGGCCTACGATCCAAAAAGACCATCCGTGATCGCCGGGCCCGCAACACATCATGGCGCAACGAGCAGCTCCGGTACTGGTGGACATCTTCGATGAAGGCCCTGATGGCCCGGAGGAGGATTCTGAGGATCTGGAAATTGTGTCCAAAGCAGACAACTCAGACTCAGACGACCACATCACTCCTGGTCAACGAGTGAGTACAATTGCCCCTACCCCAACCTCACCTGAAAGAAAGAAGGCCTTGGTCAAGACTTTGCCTGCTGGCCCCAGTCGCAACTAAATTCAAGCTTCAGAAGCCCCGCGGCCGGGCCGGGCTCCGAAGATAAGGGACAAGCCTTCCGGCGGCTCAGGACCGAGCAAGCCGCATGTCAGGGTTCCACAGGCACCATCGAAACCGAAGCCGGGCGTGCAACCTACTCCCAAAAAGACGCCTGCACCGACTACCTCGGCACCGAAAGAAAAGGCATTGGATCCGAAACCAAAACATTCAGAACCGAAAAAGATTCCTGCCACCACATCAAAGCCGAAGGACCCAAAACCACTTCCCAAGGCTCCAGAGCAGAAATCCAAAACTCGCTCGGACCCGAAGAAATCAGCGCCGAAAGCGTTTACCGGAGAGGCGTCTGGTTTTCTTACCAGCTCGGTCACGGTTTGGGGGGGGGGGGTGCTCCAGAAAGCGACTGCTGGCCTCATTTGGTGATTTAAGGCAAGTCAGAGATAAACAG
Organism: Lissotriton vulgaris; assembly: GCF_964263255.1. Classification (NCBI taxonomy): domain Eukaryota; kingdom Metazoa; phylum Chordata; class Amphibia; order Caudata; family Salamandridae; genus Lissotriton; species Lissotriton vulgaris. The sequence goes on from NC_141694.1 coordinate 363,265,073, forward strand.
ATCTCAGGTCAGGATCGCAGAGGAGGCCTCCTCGTGGTGTTGGGCCACTCGAACTTGGGCCATGGGCGTCTGGTGCATAGTGGTGCAGACTCTCGGTTTTGGCTAGAGTCTGTGTATGAGCAAATCCCGTGCTCACGAGAGACAGTCTTGGGTTTGGAAGGCAGGGTAGGTCCTTTGGGTTTCTGAGGAGGTTTGCTGCATGATACCCCGGGATATCGCTGTAGCTGGTTCGAAGTGGGGGCAGGCAGGGCTGGGGCCACGTCAGTGGGCATCCTCCTCTTCTTAGTTTCAGCACAGCTTCTTCAGTCCTTCTTCTCTTCTTGTCGATTCTTGTCTCAGGAGGCAAGGTTCAGGGTTTCCCCTAAATACTAGATTTAGGGGCGTTACAGGTAAGTAAAGGTTGGGTTTCCCCTAAATACTAGATTTAGGGGCGTTACAGGTAAGTAAAGGTTGGGTCCAATTGGTCCCTTCCTTAGGGTGAGTACACCCCATATTATGCCACCCTCTAGTGGGAGGGGGCATATGTCTCACTCTGGTTGGCTGGGTCCCCTCATGTGCAAGATGGCGGGGACTGAGAGTTGTGCTTCACCTCCCCCCCCCCCCCACCTGAGGGGTGGGGTTGGCAAAGGTGGGCACACCTCCCTTCCTCACTTGGTTTTCCTGCCAATTCTCCCGCCCAAAGTGGGGTTCAGAACCGGTGGGGGGCAGTTACTGGAAGCAGCAAAGGCCTGGGTTAATTCACAATGGCGGCAAACCTTTTAAGCTTCCCCTTCATGGACCCTGCCCATCCTGGAGGAGGAGGCTTGGCACCTCGTCCCAGGATGTGCATTGTTTCAGACCCCCGAGAGCAGCAGGCTCTCAGCCCAGGGGTCCAGAAACCTGTTTGGTGGTGGCAGCTTGTGAACAGCCACGGCCTAGACACTAGAGTTAAGTCGTTTATTCAGGGGGCATCTCGGAGTGCATTTTTCATTGTTTAAATCCTATACTGGCATCAGTGTTGATTTAATGTGCTGAGAAGTTTGATACCAAACTTCACAGTTTTCAGTAAAGCCATCATAGTGCTGTGGAGTTGGTAATGAGACACTCCCAGCACCATATACTCTTAATGGCAGTGCTGCACTTAGAATATCTAAGAATTGGTTTAGACACATTAGGGGTACAGGGGTACGGGGCTCATGCTCCTATACCCTTACCACTGGTTTTGTTCACCCAGCTAGAGGGGTGGCTGACCTACGCCAATGCAATGGGTTGTAGGCATGGCACACAGGGATGTGTGCCATGTTAACTCTTCACTTTGTTCTGCACCAAGACTCACAGCCTGCAATGGCAGTGTGTGTGTTTTTGTGTGAGAAAAGGTACAGGACCTCCTAGGGCGGCACAATAAGTGCTGCAGCCCTTAGAGGTCTTCCCTTGCCACAGTGCCCTTGGTATCTATAATACCATTTACAAGGGACTGACATGTGGCCAGAGTTATATTTAATTGCAGTTTTAGGGAAAGAACATAGGCCCTGGCTACCTGTTTGGCAGGAACCTAGGGCATACTCAGTCAAAGTACATCAGCAGTTTAGCAAAAAGTGGGGGCAACCATGCAGAAAGAGGGCACTTTCTTACACATATGTTGTCTTCGTCTAATAATCTTCTCTTTGGGTTACCCAATGTGGTTCCAGTAAGCTTTAATTTTACGCAGTTTACCGATTTCCATTGGAACACGTGGTGTCTTTTTGATGGCTTGTTATTGGTGTTTGCAAAGCTTGCTCAAAGGGTTGTGCATCAGCTCTTGAGTGGGTGGTGCTAATGAGGGAATTGGGGTTTGCAGTTTGCCCAACGCTTTTTAATGTTTACATGAGCCCCTTGCTGAGATCGTCCGCCCCTTTGGGATAAAAATAATCCCCTATGCGGATGATACTCAGCTAGTGGTGGCTCTGAGTCACTCTTATACTGAGCCTAACAAACTCAGGGATTGCTTAGAAGCAGTGACCTCATGGATGACTTCTTCAAGTCTCAAACTAATCGGAGACAAGACCGAGCTGATGCTACTAGGCCATCCCCCCACCCCCAACATCGACTCCCTATGGCCTACCTGCCTTGGACTTCCCCCCATGCCCAAGGATTCAATCAAGAGCCTGGGCATCTGGCTGGACAAGTCCCTCAATTTCAACCACCAAGCAGCCAAACTCTCAGCCACCTGCTTTGGCCTACTCAGGCTCATTTGAAAAATCATCCCCCTACTATCCTTTCAAGCTAGACAGATCATGATCCAGGGTCTAATCTTGTCCCGTTTGGACTTCGGGAATTCTCTCTACCTAGGGGCCCCACAGGCCACCTTAAATAAGCTACAAGTCATCCAGAACTGTGCAACATGTACCCTGCCCCAAATCCCCTGTCGCACCTCAGTTAAAACCGAACTCAGAAAGCTCCATTGGCTCCCTGTTAGGGAAAGAATCCTATTAAAGAGCCTGCGCATCGCCCACCGAGCCTTCTGGAAATCGGGCGCCACCATCAATCCTTCTCTAGTCACCCACTACCAACCGAACAGACAGCTTAGATCGACCTCCTCATACCTCCTCACAGTTCCCAGAATCAAGAGAGTCAGAAGTGGGGGACACTCTTTTTGTCACAACACGGCCAAACTCTGGAACTCCCTTCCTCTCCACCTGCGCTCAGAACACAATCTTCTTTCCTTCCGAAAACAGCTTAAAAGCCAACTCAGACTAGGCTCCGCTCTTCTACGAGCGTTTGTCCGCAGCGCTAGCATGCCTCAGGGTAGCTACCACGCTTTACAAATGTTATTTTCATTTAATTTCTTTTCATTGCATGTCAAAGGTTTTGCAAAGTTGGTTTGAGGAAGAGTTGGTGGATATTAGAGTCTAACTTGCATTAGTCAGGAATGCTCAAAGTTAAAAAGAAGGGGTTTCAGAGTTGTTTCTTGGTGTGTGCGATTATTGTAACTGAGCTTCACAGAGCAGTGAGCGAAAAGATGTGTTGTAGAGTTAATTGAGTGAGGTTAGGAGTTTGTGTCTTTGAGTTTCAGCATTGCTGTTTTTTTTGTTTGTATTATTTGGCAGCTTAGATTGCTTTGAATAGTCTATGTGCGCACATTAGAATGAGAGGGTATCATTTTTGCCTCTTTGTCGATGTGTAATTCATTATTAAATGGTAGTAGTGATGGTAGTATTGAGGCTTTTTCCTGGTGGGGGATGACTTTGGGTTGCTAGTGGTTAAGTAGGACAAAGATGTAGCATGAGAGTTAACATTGTTGGTGATGGGTGTGGCACAGTGTGTTGATGGCAACCTGTAATTGGATAGGTTTGTATTTTTTTCTTTTGCATGGCATGTGATGCTTGCCCTGCTTGAGGGGTGCAAGGGGGTGTAATGCAAAATGTCTCTGGCATGTGGGACTTATTTTGAGGGAGAAGAAATAGAGAGTGATTGAAGCTGAGCTGCTGTTGCTTATACAACATCAGAGGTTGATACCTTTCTTTGTGGATGTGCTAGTATTTGGCATGTCTAAATGTTGGTGTGGTAATCTCGGGGCATATTTTTGTATCAGTGCACTCGGATTTCTATGCATTCTTATAATGTGCATGCAAGTCATCATCTTGTGTGTCAGTAATTATGTCTCTCATGGAGGTTGATTTCCTCTATTGATTGAATAGTCTTTCGGGTTGCGTTTGTGATAAGTGCTGCAAAATGTCTCTTATGATCATGTTTGACACGCTTTGGCGTTTGAATCTGTTCCTCGGATAGTTCTCTTTAAAGTATTAGCTGATATGAGAAGGTGTGGTTGATTAAAATGTGGAGCATTCTGACAGTTATGTAGATTCCTTGGGAGATGCAGTAAAGAGAGGCCTTGTAAATCTGGAAGTTTTAGTTACATAGCGTTTGATTGTTCATTGGTTTCGATAGTAGGTGTTGAGATTTAGGTGAGTTTCTGTCCAGGTTTAGCAGTTTGCTTTATGGAGGAGTGATTGAAAGCCTGTTTGAATACACAAATGAGTTATTAATCCACTTGAAGGGCTAGATTTTTTTTTTTTTTGTAATCTCCTTGGATTGCAGGGTGTCACATCTAATGCTCTGTCAGTCGTCAAACCTTTTCTAGTTTTCCACAGATTCCATTTTCCTAAACAAAGTATTCTGAAAAGCTCATCTGAAATGGTCTAGCAGTTTTGTTGTCTTACCAAACTATATCACACTATTTCACTCTCTTCTGCAGCACCATCATGTCTATACACAGCAAATAGTCCAATGCAATACGACTGGACTGGCGCACCCTTTTGACCATTGAACGTGTTACGAAAGGTGTCGTTGTTCGCACAGTAAACCCATAGTCTCACCAACATGAATGAGCCAACCTGATAGGTATTAGTCTGCACCTTGCACCACTTCAGTAGTACCAAAACGAATTCTCAATGCGCTGATACAACCTGATGTACTAAAGGGAAACTGTTCTGCATGTTAATGAAATATACTTTTTGAATTTTGAAGAGACTTTATCATATTTTTACACTTTTGCTACAAGATGTCTTGCAGATGTTCCTAAAGTTATGCTGTGCAGGACTCCCTAGTCACTTATTTCCTTTCACATCAATTAACCTTTAAATAAAGACTTGCCTGTTTATTTAACATGTTTTTATGGTTCAGTGCTTAGTCGATGGGCTTTTTCCTTGTCCGTTTACGAGGGATCCAAGTTGAGTGGGACTCATATGAGGGCGTAATAACATAAAGCATACCCCCAGAGAGTACCAAAAAAAGATCTACTTCCCCGTAGCAAGTCTGTCATTGTGCGTTATAAGGCTAAGAAGTGAAAATAGTCTTAGCACAGTCAGGCTGTTTGTCTATAATATTGACTGGTGTAATGACAAGATTTACAAAATAATTGTTACAGTGATATGGTTTTAATGTTGTTGTTTATTTATTTTTGCCCATAATTTTGTTATTGGATAAGAAAATTATGTTCTGAAGAATGAAATGTGTAACCTCGAATGCATTAAGTATGAATAAGTGTTGTTTAAAGGTTATTGCAATAAGGTATAACTGTCAAAGTAAGATATAATGACTAAACTGGAGGCTAGGTGATTTCTATTTTTATAGTCAATGTAAACAGCAGATAAGTGCTGAAGTGGACCTGGGAGTCGCATGTAAAGGTCAGGAGGGCCTCATGCGGTCCCTGGGCCTTACTTTGAGTATCAATGGTATAGGCCATTAAGAGCATACAGGTCTCTACAAAAGAGATGGGTTGCTGTCCCCACTATTTCCTCATGCCAAAGAAGAACGGAGGCCTTTGTTCTGTTTTGGATCTTTGTCCTCAAATTGCTTCCGGAAGGACAAATTCAAAATGCTTACTTTGGCCCAAGTCCTATCTGCCCTGGATCTGGTCAACTAGATGGTTGCCTAAGGCCTGCAGGAGCCATACTTTTATATTCTTGTACTGTGGTCCCACAAATTTCACTTGTGTATCAAGTTCGCCCAGAATAATTTCAAGCATTCTGCACTCCACTTTGGCTTTACTTGCACCCCTTGGTTGTTCTCTAAAGTGATAGTAGTGGCTGCTGTCAATCTTCAGAGGTTGGGAGTACCAGTTTTCCTCTACCTCGACGACTAGCTGTTGAAAGAGGATTTGCCACAGTTAGTCAAGGACCTCCTCCAGGTGACGGCGAGCTTCCTGAAATTGTTGGGGTTCTTGATCGATGAGCCAAAGTGGCACCTGGTCTTATAGAAGCTGTTCTGTTCATGGTGCAGTTCAGGACCTTCATTCTGTCCCAAAGAATCCTGGACATTCAGGTTGTGAACCCAGTATTTCAGCCTGGGTCCTGGATCCCTGTGAGAGTAGCTCTGAGGCTTCTGGGCCTCTTGCCCTCATGCATTTTGCTTGTTGTATTCGTTGGGTGGCATATGCAGTCTTTGCAGTAGGATCTGAAGTCTTATTTACCTCAATGCTCCCACATAACACACACACACTATACAAGCATGAACAACGCCTACACTCCCACCGTATACCACACAGCATAGTGAACCCTCAGGTCAACTCCCATTTACAGGCTTATTCTCAACACATGATCGCTCAGCAAACACACAACCGAAATATGAGACCTGAGCAGCGACGCACCGACATCCTGTTTACCAGAGAGATGTGGTAGCAGTAAACAAAATCTTCTCCAAAGTATAAATATGAAAAGACTACGTTTATGATAAAATTGTACCATTCATCAGACCAGTGTTAATAATTCTTTTTTTTTTTTATTTTTTTTTTTATAAACAAATTTCTATTGATTTCAACAGAAAGATACCAGCCAATCATCAAGGTTCCATGATAACAAATGGATGTGTACAATAGTCTGGGCAATCTAAAGGTAAAGTACATGTAAATCAAAAGGACAGCATCTGGAGAATCCCCTACAAAACTAAACCAAGCCCCCCAACCACTTCCCCCCAAAACCTACGGTACCTCTTGGGGCAACCACGCGCTGCATACATTGTTTTTTCCTATGCAGTGCACCAGTCTACCCCGGCCCGCCATTTCCCCACAGTGGGAAGTTCAGGACTTTTCCAAACAGAGGCTATATCTCTCTTGGCCACCGCTATTGCTGTAGTGTAAAACAATTTTTTATATCTGGGCCCATCCAACCAGTCTGTGATGCCCAGGATCGCATGCTTCGGGTTGTGAGGAATCTCTCACCCCAGCACCTCTGTGAGTTCCATCTCAATGTCTCCCCAAAATCGCACAGGCGGGGGTCGGCTGGAACTCCGCTCAGTGCAGACGTGCCGGTGTCAAATAGGCAGCATGTAAGAAGTAGAGCTGGATCATACGCAGTCTGGCAGAGGCCGTGACTGTCCTAGGTGCCATAAGGGCGTCGCACCAGTCCTCCTCTTCCAGGGAGCCCACCCATTCCTCCCATTGGGACCGCAACTGCTCAAGTGAGGTGGGGGTATTGGTAAAGATAGATGCGGGAGGTGCCCCCCCTTCCCAGGTCCCCCAGCATGATTTGCTCCTCAGGCGGGCTGTCGTCCGGTAGACGTGTGCCAGTCGTGAGGTGCACCTGAAGGGCGTTACGCAGCTGTAAATATCTGTAAAACTGAGAGTGATGTAAGGAATATCTTGCCTGAAGGTCCTGGAAGGAGCGCATATGATCAACCACCCAAACGTCGCCCAGCTGTGAGATTCCTATCAGGTCCCACGACCAGAAGCCCTGTAGCCCGTTGACTTCCATGAGGCAGTTCCCCTGCCACAAGGTTGTGCATTGGATTAGAGTGCGGGTCTATTTGGTGTGGTGGAGCGCATCCAGCCTTGCCAGGAACGCAGAACGAGTCATTTCGGGCACACGAGACGGGACAGGTCCCCATACATCATCGATTGGAGGATGGACAAACCCAATTCATTGAGTTCCAACCTGTATGCCGGATCAGACCAACCCCCGTTGAACCAGTCATGCAGCACAAGCAATAAAAATCTAGGTATAAATGGGTCTTCCCTAGACCCCCGTCAAAGGAAGGTAGCTGGCAGATGCCCAGGGCCAATCAGGACATGCCCCTCCCCCAAAGGAATTTGGAAGGCAGGCTGTCAAGCTCCCGGAACCACGCTCTCGGAAAATTAAGGGAAGCATGTAAAGGAATCTCGGCAGAATCATCATTTTAAAAAGCGCTACTCTACCCATGGGATTCAGAGACAGTGGCTGCCATTTCAACAGATCATTCCTAACCAGCTTCACCGGGGGAGTGACATTAAGAGCTCAATGTGCAAAGACACCCATATCCCTAATTACTTAAACGACTGACGGCGAAGCTGTATGGTGGACTGCCACTCAAAACACTCTGGCGATGTGGAGGGGGACCAAGACCGACTTACCCGGATAAAGCCAGAGGCTTGCTTGAAAGACCGAAGGATCCGTAGACAGTGAGGACCCGAACTCATGGGATCTGCCAGACAAATCAGGACATCCTCCACGTAGAGGGCGATTTTGTCTGCTTCTATATTGGGCTATTCCCAACCCTGCACCTGTCGGCTAGAGCCTATCAGGACTGCCAGGAGCTTTATCACCAGTGCAAAGAGCAGGGGAGAGAGGAGGCAGTCCTGCCTCGTTCCCCTACAGATCTGGAAGGGTTCGTATAGAACCCCATTCACCAGGACACTAGCCTTCGGGTGAGCATACAATACGCGGGCGAGAACACTAAAGCGGGGTCTGAAGCTATCACCGCCAGGACGTCGTCCAAAAACCCCAATCCACCGAATCGAAGGCTTTCGCACAGTCTACCAGGAGAAGTGTGAGGTAGTGGGTGAGTAAATTACAGTGGGCCAGGGACGAGTGGAGCCTCCGAGGACAGTGACGGGTACCACGGGATGTCTGAGAGTGACCGGGAGGGAGTCCGGGCCATATAGAGCTGGCGATAATACCGAGCAAAGGCCTGGGCCATGCCGGCAGAGGAGTTACATACTGAGCCATCTTGATCTATGATTTCGGAGATTATACGGTTCGCTCTGGGATATGTGGCCAATCTGTGGAGGAGGGAGCCGTTCTTATCTCCCCATCCGTACACCCTAGCAATAGAAGAGCGTCAGAGGAGTTTAGCCGCATCCATCGGCAGTTGCTGAATCTCTTCGCATATGTGGGCGAGGAGTCTCACATCTGAGGCGTCAGGGTTCAGGGCGGTGGACCGTTCAAGGCGTAAGGCCTGTGCCTCACGTGAAGTGAGCTGGTCCAGCTGCGCACGCCGTTGGGCTATGAGTTGCCCCTTGTCCACTCCACGGATCGTAGCCTTGCCAGCCTCCCACAGAGTACCCAGCGACGACACCGACCCCTCATTGGTTTGGAAGTAATGTTGGAGTTCCTGTCCTACCACTTTCTGGAAGCCCTTGTCTTGGAGGAACCATGCATTCAACCTCCAGGTCTGACGCATTGAGGCAGGAGGGGGGCCCATAGTGAGCATCACCGGAGAGTGGTCGGATATACCCCGCAGAAGGCAGTCGGTCGAGGTAATGTAAATGATGTCTATACGCGCGCGCGCGCGTGTGTGTGGTGTGCGGCTGAAGTGAGTGAATTGCCTGGATCGCGGTTGCCGCGTACGCCATGCATCACGAAGACTTAGGGATTCGGCCTAGCTTGCTAAGTACTTCACATGCGCCAGTCTGCCGCAGGAGGGGATCCCAGTCGTATCCAGATCAGTGGAAGGGACCGCGTTGAAGTCTCCCCTCCCCCCACCCCCAGGAAAATGGAGTCCGGGGGCAAGGAGGCCAGGATTCCGACGGCTGCGCCAAGGGTCACGGCCAGCCGCGCTGGAGGGGAGTATAATGACACCAAGTTAAGGGGTATGCCGTTCAGAGTGCCAGACAGGGCCATGAAGGTGCCCTGGTGCCCTGGTCGTCATGAATGACACGTTTCCACGAAAGGAAGGGAGCATTGTACCAGGATCCCAACCCCACGGGATCCACGTGCAAAGCCAGAGTGCCAGACCTTGTCATACCCATAGAGTGTTTATTGATATTTTTTTTATATACACAGCGTTAATTTTTTGGGGTTATTTTTTTGGGGGGGGGGGGGACAAATGTAATATTTAACAATGATGAACACATGTACAATTTGTGAGCAGTTCCATCACAAATGAGCCAAATCCTCACAATGAAAACAAAGACTTTTAAGCACTAAACTCATGCATGTGGTGCCACAGTACTTTTCACACACACGGCAGCACATTGTGTCCTCTTTATTCAGTCAGTTTTCTACCATCTCCTACCCCCTCACTCTTTTTTTCATAATAATTTATATTTCAGACCAGTAATTGAAGAATGTTGTGAGCCTTCTATACATGCTTTCTCATTGAGTGCAGGTTGGATGGCAACTGCCACAGAACAATATATATATATATATATATATATATATATATATATATATATATATATATATATATATATATATATATATTCCGCCACTCCACTTCGCAAGCAGGACGCAGGCGCTCTCTTCTCCCGAAGAGACACATGGAGCACAGACCCAAGTAAGTGGAAAAATCGTCGGTTTATTGAGCTGTTTACTCAGTCGGCCATTACGCGTTTCGGTACTGACGTACCTTGATCACATGACACAGTAAATGGTCACCTGGTTTCTTATATACCAACATTTACATTTTTTTCTCTTTTGTTAGTGATGCAATTTAAAGTGACCGTGCTCTAATAACGACAAATCTGTACATTGGTTGTTATAACAATAGTCGGCTCCATGTTGCATTTTAGCGCGCATTTCATGTCGGTATAAATACCATAAGATACATTTACATAGTACCGTATTTTCCGGCGTATAGGACGACCCGGCGTATAAGACGACCCCCTACTTTCATTGACAGACTGTAGGTTTAATGCTATATTCGCCGTATAAGACGACCCCCACTTCCTAACGTCCTACAGTCCACTTTCTATCTCCATGGACTGAGATCATGTGGTACTGACGCTCCTCTCCTTCCGATGAGCGTAAGAATTACGGAAGGAGAGAGAGATCAGCACACGTGGAGGAGCGCCTCGTCTGCCTGGGGGATGTGCAGCTGCAGTCTAGGTAGGGCTCACGGCGCCATTTGTTTTACCGTACTTTAAACCTTGCGCAGCGTTTGAGTTGCCTCTGGCTGGCGACGGGCTGTAACTGTACAAGTACGGTACCGGTAATTTATTTTCAAGACCGCCGACGGGCTGATTTTGTGTTGTTGCACAGTGCAACCATCGCCTACGTTCTTTGTTGTTGTGCTGGAGTTCCCTAAGCGCCACCATTTTCAACTGAGGAGCGGTCTGACACCTTCGGGTGAAGTCCGCGCTATGTGAAATAAACCGCCAATTTTTGTATCCGGCGTATAAGACGACCCCCGACTTCCCAGAAAATTTTAAGGGGTTAAAAGGTCGTCTTATATGCCGGAAAATACGGTAATATATACATGTTCACTTCATATTTACATGTGTTCTTGTGCAAAATTTGCAATAAAGTGCATTTGATCACGGTATAAATACCCTTGAGCAGATCCCTAAAGAGTGTTATAAATATATAAATAAATTAATATATATACATTTCTTAAAAAACTCAATTTCTTTACAGCTCTATCACACTTTATACAGAACGTGCAAATTCGCATGTGCAAAATAATGCTTCTTCACATTTTCATATTACATATGTGTAGTATCTTTGAGATTGATTTGTCGGAGCCACTTGTATACTCAGGACAGATTATAATGTGGTTTAAAAGATCCTATTCAGAAGCCTCTGATAAGGATGGTTTTAAAAGAAGAAAAAGTGTTGTTGTGTAAACCCTGATGACAGAAAAAAGAAAAGAAAACTCCCTGAAAAAGTGTTGCAACATACAATTCATAATTTTTTATGTCTATGAATTGTTTTTTTTAAAAACCGTTACCAATAAAAGCTTTTTTATTTTCTATTTCTTGTTTTATGTTGAGGCTATGTTTGTCGTGACACACTAAATTTTATTTGGGCTTACCAGGGGATTTGTTTGTGGGTATATGTTTTTATTCTGTTTGTTTTAATATATTCCGTTTTGACAATATCATTACTACATACTTCTTGACTGTTCTTATAGGCTCGTATACAGATCTTCAGTTATATTAAGCCCATATGGTTGTTTAGAATCTAGCTTTAATATATAGCTAGTTTCCAGCCTTCTTAATTTTTCATCCCGATCTCCCCCTCTCTTGCTTGGGGGTATTGTGTCAATGAGGTAGTATTTAAGTAATTTGACATCTCCCTGGTGTTTTTCATTAAAATGGCGGGCAACTGGGTAACACTGGTCTTTGTTTTTAATTGCACGTATATGTTGCAATATTCTTTTATGTCCCTGCAATTTTGTGCTTCCCACATATCTTAAATTGCAGGGACACTCGAGGATATAGACCACATATTCCGTTTTACACGTTAGCATATGTTTGATTTGTTGGTCACCTTTCCCAAATGCTAGTGTAAAACTCTTTTTGTTCACACCATTTAAGCAAGCTTTACACGTTTGACATTTGTAGAAACCTTGTCTCTGGTTGAGCCAGTTCTTTTTAGGGATTTCTATTGGATTGTTCACTACTAATCTGTCTCTCATGTTTGGTGCTCTTCTGTGAGTGACTGTTGGTTTGTTTGGTAAATGTGGACCTAATATTGGGTCATTCTTTACCAATGGCCAATTTTTTCGGATGATTCGGCCAATTTCTTTATTTTGTTTGTTGTAGCTTACAATCATTCTGAAATCGTCATCTTGTGGTATCTCATTTTTTGATACTTTCGTGTTTGTCTTTGCTAAGGCTGTTTCTAAAAGGGAACTTCTGTCTACCTCGTTGCTTTTTGTTATTGCCTTTTCAATGCATGTTTTTGAATACCCTCGTTCTAAAAATCTGTTCTTACTTGATTCTTGTGCTTTAGATAGTTCTTCTGGTGTGCTACATATGCGTTTAATTCGTAACATTTCACCATATGGAATGCTTTCTATTAGATGTTTCGGGTGATGGCTGGTTGCGTGTAAAATGGAGTTTACAGCTGTTGGCTTTCTGTGTATTCTTGTCTCCATGTTGCCATTCTCTATGTAGACCTCTACATCTAGGAATGTTACTTTTGTGGGGCTAATATCTGCAGTAAAGTTCAAGTTGATGTCATTTTGGTTAAGCTTATCGATGAATGTTTCAGCCTCTGATTTAGTGCCTCGCCATATAATAAACAAATCATCGATATATCTCCACCAACATTTTACATGGTCACTCAGTATGTTAATGAAGTTACGATGGAGAATCAATTCCTCCCACCCCCCCTTATGGAGACAGGCGTAGCTAGGGGAGAAACTAGCTCCCATAGCTACGCCTCTTATCTGTTGGTACAGGCTATGTTGGAAGAGAAAGATGTTGTTGTATAAACAAAATTCCATCATATCTAATAACATTTTGCTGTGTTCAGCATAAACAGTGTCCCTTTGATTTAGATAGAATTGTGTAGCCCGCAAGCCATCTCTGTGACTGATGCTCGTATATAACGAGGTGATGTCCATTGTTATCAACAGGAAATCTGATTGCCACTTTATATCTTTTATTTTGGCCAAGAAATCTCCTGTGTCTCTCAGATATGAGGGTAAATGTTGGACATGTTCTTGTAGAAAGTGGTCGATATATTGCGACATGTGTTCTGTTAGGCTGTTTATTGCAGAAATGATCGGCCTGCCAGGTGGATTTAGATTGTTCTTATGAAGCTTTGGTATGAAATATAGCACCGGTGTTGTTGGGGTGTTATTTTTCAAAAATAGAAATTCCTCTTTATTTATCAAACCTTTGCTTTTCCACGCAAGTAGCTTGGCATACAGTTTTTCATTTGTTAGTTTCAAAATATTTTGGTCACATCTGCGGTAACAGTCCTGATCCATCAGTTGCTTCTGGGCTTCTAGTAAATAGTCTGTTTTTTTCCAGATAACTAGATTGCCTCCTTTATCAGCATTTCTTATCACCACTTGTCTATTTTTAGATAGTTTGCTCATTAGTTGTTTATATCTTTTCTCCATATTTCTTTTCTTCCTGTTTTTTGGTTTGTTTATAGCCATGTTAAGGTTTTTCAATTCTTTCGTGATTTGTTCATGGTAGATGTCTATCCCATCTCTTGGCATTATTGGGACAAACTTTGATCGAGGTTTGAAATTAGTGGTACAAGTTTTATTCATTTCTGTTACATTTTCTGACTCAGTATGTAATTCACCGTCTTGTGTTTGTGTCATTTCCATTTCCGCCAATTCCTCAATAAATTGTCTTTCTTGGGTATTAAACATTAGATCTCTTACATTTTGTTCATTTTGTTCATTTGTCAAAGGTGTTTCGGGTATTGGTATTTCTTTTCCGCTTCTTATTAGATGGTGTTTTCGCAGTTTTAATTTCCTTATCCCTTTGTAAATATCCATTCGCGTTTTTGCGTAGTCAAAGGTACTTTCAGGGGCAAAGGACAGACCCAAAGACAGGAGTTGTAATTCAGCCGTGTTTAAAGTTATGTCCGATAGGTTCGTGACTGTGATGTTATTCATTGCTGTTAACGCTGTCATTGCGTTGGGGGATTCTATTTTCGATTCCACCTGCGCGTTTGATATCTCCTTGTCGGTTCTCCTTTTCCTTGCCCATCTCCTTTCTCTTCGTTTGCGGCTTTGGCTTTTGATTTTCCCGGCGGTTTTGATGTTTGGCGCTTTGGCCGAAGGATTTGTTTTTGTTCCTCGACTAAAAAATCAAGCTCTTCCACCATTGTTATGTTAGTTGGTACTCGTCCAGATCTTATGTCAGTCACTTTCGATTGCCGAGCTTAAGCTAGAGGTTGATGATCCTCCCTGAATGTCCTGTCGGGAGTCTTTATTCGCCCCTCTTATGCCACTGAACTTTGAGATTTTCATGTTTTCATACTTTTTGGCAAAAGTGAAAATTCTGCCACACTCATAATCGTTTTTGCCTCGGTGATACTTGTACGTTTTGCGCTCTCTTATTTTTTCTTCCTCTTTTTGAAGCCTGTTAGTCATTTCTTGTCTTAATTTAGTTGCTTCGTCTGTTTGTCCCATATTTTTTATTTCTTCATTCAAGTCATCTATTTTTTCTTGTAGTTTTGCGCGGTCCAATTCCGCGTACTTAACCAAAATTATCATCAACTTTCTCGATGACTCCAGATTGGCCTGCGCCCATTCTCTGAGCATGTTTGGGTCGGGGGTCTCATAACTGGGTGCCAGGAGGATACGCAGACCCCTTGGTACTCGTTTTACATCCAGATATCTTTGTAATGACCTTCCCTCCCACCATTTACTTTGCTCCTGTTTGCACATTTTCTCCAGTGCCCGAAATTTATCCTTTAGTGTGTCACTTTTAGCGTTTGATGTCCCAGGTGCATTCTGGGATTTGGTGTTTAATCGCGGCGTCACAGCTTCATCAAACATTTCCACCGCTTTAGCCTCTCGATCTTTTAACGTGTCTGACGACATTGTAACAGCTCTTGTAATTTGCCGAGTTTGGCGTTTGATCACTACCGTTTCTGAGTGTTCGTTGTGTCCAAACACTACGGTCGCGTGACGACGCTCACTTTCCTCGTCACCCAACTTGTTGATGCCGTGCTTTGTTTGTTCTTACCTTCAGCTTTTCGCCGGCACGTCTCGCGTCCTCCGACCCGGGACTTCCGCTACTCCGCTTACTCCGTAAGAGACTTGCTGCACGTGTGGCACCGTTGGGGGGCTTTCCGTAGATTTGTAATCCTCCAGGATAACTTGTGGTTTTTTCTGTCCGTTGCCAGACGCCTCCTCTGTACTCCGGAAAAAGCCCTTTCTGTTTTAGGCGAGGGGTCTGTGTAATACCGGTAAAGGAAGGACACCGGTCATCAATATTTCCGCCACTCCACTTCGCAAGCAGGACGCAGGCGCTCTCTTCTCCCGAAGAGACACATGGAGCACAGACCCAAGTAAGTGGAAAAATCGTCGGTTTATTGAGCTGTTTACTCAGTCGGCCATTACGCGTTTCGGTACTGACGTACCTTGATCACATGACACAGTAAATGGTCACCTGGTTTCTTATATACCAACATTTACATTTTTTTCTCTTTTGTTAGTGATGCAATTTAAAGTGACAGTGCTCTAATAACGACAAATCTGTACATTGGTTGTTATAACAATAGTCGGCTCCATGTTGCATTTTAGCGCGCATTTCATGTCGGTATAAATAAGATATATATATATATATATATATATATATATATATATATATATATATATATATATATAATTTTTTTTTATATATATGTATATCTAAAGGTTGATGGAAGAATAAATGGGTAAATAAGTGTCTAAATGTTTTTTTTTGTAAAATTGATTGTATAACTGACTTATTAAATATATCTTAGTGAATACATGTATTAGCGAGTAATGTTTAAATATGTAAATATGTGTATCAGTGTCTCAATTTGGGTATAAGTGGCTGCATGGGTTAGTGAGTAGCTACATGAGTGTCTATATGGGTTATTAGTTGGTTTTTTGAGTATCAGAATGAGTGTCTGTATGGTTTGATGGGGGTTTTAGCGCACAGATACATGAATGACTGACTCACTGTTTGTATGTGTTTTGAAGACAGCATGTGTGCAGGACTATGGGTGGATGAGTGTGTGTATGGGTGTGTTAGTGAGTGAATGACTGCCTCAATAGTGTCTTTATGAGTAAGTACATATGTGAGTATTGATTTTTTTTTTTTTAAATATATTTTTATTGCAGGAATTAGCCAAAGTTACATGACAGATCAGCGATATAGCTTCAGTGGAAAAGAAAAACAACCAATCCCCCAAGAGGAAACACCTTGTATACACAGCCATTCAGCCCACAACCCGAGGGTCGGGCGGCGTCTGCTATAAAAACGCATATGGGGATCCGGTATATTGCTGAGACTGATCCGGATAAACGAGCGACCTTCATCTGCTTTTCTAAATCAACCTAAAAGAACAAACCCCCCCCCCCCCCCCAACACCCACTCCACCCAATCCCTCCCCCCACCCAGCTCCGTCATCAGTGTGTTGTATGTGCAAAAAGAGCTTATGGGAAGAACCCTGAAGTAACTGCGTAGAGATCAGTGTTATGGACGCCTAACGGGACTCAGGTTGTGCTGCGTCATCACTCTCAGAATCGCTGGAAGCGCTGTAATCTCGCAGGGCCTGCACTAGCGTCTCCCATTCCAATGCGGCTTCCAGCGCCCTCTCATTCTGCTGTCGCCTCGCCAGCTGGTAGCGCAATGTGCTCTCCCCTGTGGCCCATTTCAGGAGTTTGTTGTGCCATTTAGCTCCCGCTGGACCAACTCTCGCCTTCCAATGTCTGGTTATCTCCCTTTTAGCAAGAAGAAGCCCTAGGTCGACAAATTTACTTGAGATTTTATTTTTAGGGGTATGAGGGAACCAATGTAGGATCGCGACCGCCGCGTCGAAAGTCAAGGCTCTCCCAGTGACTCCATTGAGGGTGTCCTTTATCATGAGCCAGTAGGAGGACAGCGCTGGGCAAGACCACAGCATGTGAATAAGGTCTGCCGCGGGTGCTCGGCATCTGGGACAAGCCGCCGTGTCTGCGGCGAAGTATTGTTGGATTTTCGCCGGAGTCAGGTAGGCCCTGCGAAGTATATAAAAATGTACCAATTGAAACCGGGCGTGGCGCGTGCCTTTCCAGGCTCGACGCATCAGTTGTGCCCACGCGGGTCCGGTATATCTTTCCCTATGTCGGCTTCCCATCGGTTCCGCAGTATGGCAAGCGGGGGCAGACCCTCATTAATTAATCTGTTATATAAACACGTGACTGCCTTGACCGTCCCCGCGGACATCATGACATATTGGCACACTGATGATGTTGGGGGCTCCTCCATACCCCTCTTCCAGTGCGTCTGAATTGCCCTGATTATAGCTGTATGAAGGAGGAAGTCGCCTCGGGGGACGTCAAAGCGGTCCAGAATCTCCTGGAAGGGCAGTAGCACCCCATCCTCATAAAGATCTCCCACCAACTGCAACCCTGCATCTTCCCAATGCCTTAAGCGCGACCAGTCTCCACCGTGCGGCAAGGCCGTTAACATTCCCAATGGAATCTCCAGGGCATACGGGAGTTTCAGCTCCCCCCGGGCGTGGGCCCGATTCCAGCACAGCCGTACATATGTGAGTATTGATGTATATAAGTAAGGATATTTGACAGTGACAGATTGGAAGAGTTCCTGTATAAATAAGTATGTGTTTCTATAACTAATTGTTTAAGAGAGTAAGTATGTGTACGTTTCTGTAGAAATAAGTGTAGTGGTGTGTGTAGAGCTGTATATGCAAGTAAATGGATGTTTGATGTTTATTTGCATGTGTGAGTATATGTGTGAATAACTCTATGTATAAATGTAGGTGTGTAACAGGATGTATAGGTGTATGAGTACATATGATGAGTGAGTACATGTATGAGTGACTATATAGAACTATTTGTGAATGAGTAGATCTGTATGTAGATTTTGGAATTACTGAATAGGTTGTTCTAACTGGTATTGGTATCTCCATTTTTTTGAAAATGTTAGGTTCTATTTTTGAATGTGTGTATCAAAGGTTATATTCGGGTGAGAGGAGGTCTGCCACAAGGATGATCTCATCAGTTATGTCAATTGAGATGTCATCAGTGATGTCATGAGTGATGTCACTGACCATGTCATGAGTGATGATAACGGGTGAATTTCAATGGTTTTGTATGAGTGAAATGCCCAGCTAACTATAACGTGTGAAACCTATTTTTTTTCAGTGAATTTCGAAGGTTTTTTAAATGCTAATTCCTAACTATAACGTGGCTGAAACGTATGTTTTTTTCAGTGAATTTCGAAGGTTTTTTAAATGCTAATTCATAACTATAACATGGCTGAAACCTATGGTTTTTTCAGTGAATTTCAAAGGTTTTGTAAATGATAAATTTTAAATGTATTAATTGTTATTTTTTTTATACTAATTTACTACATTGTTTTAAAGTATTTTTAGATATTTAATTTTTTTAATTACATTACATATTTTTAATATAAATTGAAAAAAATGTTTTTAAAAATATTGAAATTGTAATATATATTTTTTTAATATTTTAAACAAATTTTTAAATAAATATTTTTTTAATTTATATATATTTTATATAGCAGGCAATGATATCATATGGAAGGAAATTCAAGTTACTGGTAAGTACAGATAAATTTACTTTTCAGGAATAGTAGTGAGCTGAAAGATGCAGCACTGAGGTATCTCCTGATAACAGGTGAGTAAATTAGAATTCGTTGTTAGACTGATTTTTGAGGAATATTTTTAAGTTCCAAAACTCCACACTTTATTTATTTATTTTTAATATTTATAAAGCGCAGCAAATACCCTTGGGCGTCTTGGCGCTAATAAATCATTTGTTTACATACGGAGCATGATGCTTTGGACCGGATGAAGAAGCAAGCTGGCAAGGTGATATAGTTATTGAATAAACAACCAGGTCTTCAGGAGTTTACGGAACTGAAGGAGAGTGGTGCTTTGCCTGATGTTGAGCGGCAAGGTGTTCCAGAGTCTGGGTGCCGCCACCAGAAACCGACGGTCTCCCCAGGTAACGGTTTTGGTGCGAGGTACAACCAATTGATGAAGAGTGGCTGATCGTAAAGCTCTGGTGGGTTTGTGGAGTTGCAATTGTTCCTTGAGAAAGTGTGGTCCTTGATTGTTGAGAGCTTTAAACACAATGCAGAGGGATTTAAAGTGAATTCTTTTTTGTACAGTGAGCCAGTGAAAGTCTGTTATATTTTTGGAGATGGATTCGAACTTTGTTTTACCTGAAAGCAGGCGTGCCGCTGCGTTTTGTATTGTTTGTAGTTTTGTGATTACTCTAGTTTGAGCATTAAGAAATAGCCCATTGCAATAGTCCAGGGATGAGAGGACAAGGGCAGTGACTAGTGTCTTAATGGCAGAATCAGGGAGAAAAGGACGTATCTTCCTGATCATTTTTAATTTCAGGTGTGCCGTAGACACTGTTTTATTAGCATGGTCCAGAAAAATGAGACCGTCATCGAAGATGACTCCGAGGTTCCTAACCTTGGTAGTAGGTGTGGGAGGGGTACCAAAGGTTTCAGGCCACCAACTGGTTGGCCAGGCTGGTGACAGGGGTCCAAAAATGAGTACCTCGGTCTTTTCTGAATTTAACTCTAGGCAGTTGGTAGCCATCCATTCTCCTATGTCTAGGAGCCCCTTCTTAAATTTATCGGCTATTTGTTCTCCGTTCCCTTTGATTGCCAACACTAGTTGGGTGTCGTCGGCATAGGAAGTTAGGCTCATCCCATGTGCCTTGATGGTATTGGCAAGGTCCGACACATAGATGTTAAAAAGTGTCGGACTCAGGGATGAGCCTTGGGGAACTCCACAGGGAGCGGAGAGTTGGGCCGATTGAAAGGGACCTAGAATGACAGCTTGTGTTCTTTTGTCAAGGAAGGACGCAATTAGGTCTTTGGCAGTGTGGCCAATGCCACATCCCTGGACACGGTCGACCAAGGTGTTGTGGTCGACCGTGTCGAAGGCCGCCGATAGATCTAGCAGAACCAGTATGGCAGTGCCACCTTGGTCTCTGATTACCCTGATGTCGTCGGCGGCTTTGATCAGGGCTGTTTCTGTGCCATGGTGTTTCCTGAACCCAAACTGCGTGCTGTCAAGGAGCTGGTGTTTTTCGATAAATTCAGAAATCTGGATGTTCATGATTTTTTCGGTCACTTTTGCCATAAAAGGGAGGCTAGCAATGGGACGATAGTTTTTTAGCTCACTTTTGTCTAGGGAGGGTTTTTTTAACAGGGGTTTTAGTAGGGTGTTTTTGAGGGAATCCGGGTAATTGCCTGACAAAAGAATCAAATTGCAGACCTGCGTGATTGCTGGTATGATAGAGTCCATGACCGGTCGAAGTACGGAGAGAGGGCAGGGGTCCAAAGAAGATCCTGATTTGATGGTGGATAATATATTTTTTATTTGGTCAGGGGTGACTGGTTGAAAAGTGAGAAACATATTAGCTGAGGAAATAGTAGGTGTAGTTACAATTGGAGATGATTTGGTGGAGAAAGCCTGGTAAATATCATCTACTTTAGTGAAAAAAAAGGAAGCAAGAGAGTCACACATAAGTTGCGACGGAGGGGGGGTAAGGTCGGGGGAATTCCCTGAAAGTGCTTTGGTGATTTGGAAAAGTTGTTTACTGGAGTTCTTAGCTCTCTCAATTTGGTCACTGTAATATTGTTTTTTGGCTTTTGCTATCATGACTTTGTAAAGTGCCAGGGCTTCCTTGTAGACTAGTCTACTGGCAGTGTCGTAGTCTTTTCTCCAATTTCGTTCCTTGCTACGATTAATCTGTTTTTGTGCCCTTAGTTGTTCGTTATACCAGGGGGCTGTAGGTTTAGATCTATTTTTGGAGTGTTCTTTGGAGGGGGCAGATTGATCCGTAGCCTGGCTCAACCAGTCGTAGAGTTGCTGGAGAGCTAAGTTAGGGTCCGAGGCAAACGCAGGACGGGTTTGTTCCAATATAAGTTGCAGTTCATCATGATTTATGTTTTTCCAGTCTTTAAAAGACTGTTTGGGCGTGGGACATGGATTGATGCTGGCCAGGTTATTGATGGGTATATTTGCGAAAATTGCAAAATGGTCAGTCCACGTCATAGGGAGGATGTTGGTAATTTGTAGGCCTTCTAAATTAGAAAAGATGGGGTCCAGGATATGGCCCGCTTGATGAGTGGAGGACGTTATAAGTTGTCTTAGCCCTAGGGTATCTAAATCAGAGATGAGGGCAGCGGAGTCGGTAAGGTGACCTTGATCTAGGTGGAAGTTTAGGTCACCTAGAACCGTAAAGGTGCTTTCCGTTGCTACCGATTCCATCATGGTGTTAATGCTGGATAGGAAAGCCGTCTTGGATCCTGGAGGGCGATATATTAGTATTCCCTTAAAATTAAACAAAGGGGAAACGTTAATGGCAAATTGCATAGCCTCACAGGAGGTTGATGGAGTGGAGGTTGTTCTGACAGGATACAAGTCTCTGGCAATAATGGCCAGCCCACCCCCTCTTTGTTTGGGCCTATCCTGGCAGTGGGCTTTATATCCCTCTGGGACTGCTATGACTAGGTCTGGCTGTGAAGTGTCATCCGTCCAGGTTTCAGTAATAAACAGTATATCTAATTTAAAATCAGTTATTAGATCGTGGATTTCCTGCCTATGCTTACAGAGAGAGCGCGCATTTATGAGGGCTATTGAGATTGCAGCTCCCAACTCCTGTTTTGTAGTAGTGCTTTTGCTGTTGGAGGTTATGAGAGGAATGGTATCATAACAGCAGGGACAGGAGGTGGCGGAATCCTTGTGGATCTCCGAAGGATTAATGTCTAAGCAATTGGCCATGATGGGTGGTCGAAGCGCGAGTAGGCTTTGGCTGGAAAATGTCTTAATAGTTCCAGACAAATTTTGGGCAGGGGTTGTGGCCCTGGGCCCGGTCCCGGCGCGGACGGGCGCAGACGGGCTTGCCTCCGGCGCGCCTCCGGCGCGCCGCCGGCGCGCCCGCTGCGCCCGCCCGCTGCGCGGTCGGGAAGATGTGTTGCTTTTATGCATGGGGCAAGAGGGAGGGCGTGAGGTTTCGAATCACTGCACCGCCACCCTTCCCTCACTCAAGATGTCTGCTGAGGTGGGTGGGGTGATGTGTCAGCGCGTGTGAGCAGCGCTGTGAAACTGTCAAGCCAGTCTGCAGCCTCGGCGCGACGCTGATCTCGAACCGAGGTGAGGGCTGGGCAAGTAAACACGGACTGTTTAAAATCACTACCAAATGTTAAAAACGAAAATAATGTTCACTTGAAAGAATTTCCAAGTGAAACAAGTCAATGTTAGCCTATGGAAGGAAATTCAAGTTACTGTAACTACGATTAGAATTACTTTTCATGATCAGTAGTGGGCTGAAAGATGCAGCACTGAGGTCTCTCCTGATAACAGGTGAGTAAATCTGAATTCGTAGTTCGGCTGATTTTAGAGGAATATTTGTACGTTTCAAAAATAGACACCTTGAAACTTTTCTGGTGACAACCACACAATAGATTCCAATGGAAGGAAATACAAGTTACTGGTAAGTATGCTTAGATTTACTTTTCAGGGTCCAGTACGGACCCTGAAAAGTAAATCTAAGCATACTTACCATCAGGGCTCAAAGATGCAGCACTGATGTCTCTCATGATAACAGGTGAGTATATCGGAATTTGTAGTTCCGCTGATTTTAGAGGAATATTGTGCTCAATAGTGAAGGAAGGGGCAGGGCCTGAGGTGACATGTGTGCAAACACGCCCTGTGACGCGTTTTAGATTGGGGAATTAATTCCTCTTCAATCCTGAGGTCCCCTGTGAGCCAACTAGCCCACCAGGTACCCCCAGTATGAGCCAGGGAGCTGTGTTGCAGAGAGGTGTTCAGAGGGCACACCCCATTTTTACAACACGCTGCAACGCAGCTCCGTGGCGCTTAATGGAGGTACCAGTTAAACTAGTTGGCCCCTAGGGGACTAGTTGGCCCCTAGGGAACCTCTGGATTGAAGAGGAATTAATTCCCCAACTTAAAACGCGCCACAGGGCATGTTTGCACACATTTCACCTCAAGCCCCGCCCCCTACCTTCACCACTGTGCAAACGCGCCCCGTAGCGCGTTCTAAGTTGGGGGATTAAGTCCCCTTACATACTGGGGGTCCCTGGAGGCCAACTAACCCACCAGGAACCTCCGGTATGCGCCAGGGGGCTGCGTTGCAGAGAGGTGTAAAAAGGGGCATTGCCTCATTTTGGGGGGGGGGGGGATCGGCAGTGTACGCGTACCTTGCGATTTTTTCCCAAAAAAGAAAATCATCTTTTTTTGGGCCTTGGGGGTCTTTGTGGGACCCCCAGAGCAGGCCTAGGGGGTCAGGGTGTTTCTACCCTGCCTCCTTTTCTTAATTTTCACCTTTGTTTCCCTGTTTTCTTGTGACTCGGTTCTACAGAGGCACAAGATGGCTGCCAACACTTCCTGGTTTGGAGTGTTGACAGACAGTTGACAGCCAATCAGCATGAAGCTCGCGCTCGTAATTGAACGGATCTCTGTACGGGTGTAGAACTCCGTCTCTAGATATCGCTATGATTTTACTTTTAATTTTCTCAAACTACTGAACGGATTTACACCAGTTACTCTTTACCTCCCTGCCAAATTTGGTGTAATTCCGTTCAGCCGTTCAGGCTGTAGCCCTGGGTAAAGGTACCTATGGAAAATTGCATGGGGGGAAACACGTTTTGGGATTCCCCTTTTTTCTTGGCCCCCACTTGACGAATCACCCCCAAACTTTCAGGGAAGGAGCGGAACCGAGCAGGCCATTTTCTTGGAGAAATTCACGAAGATTCGTCCACCAGCAACAAAGTTATTCCAAATAGAATGTTGTGGATTTCCTATGGAAACTAGGTCCTAACTATAACTACCTACTAGCGACCGCCAGTAGGTAATATATATATATATCTATACTACTATTATAAAGGAAGAACTTTGAGGCGGGTAAACTCTGGAACCACAGTGCCAATCCACACACCCGATACATCGTTGGAATCCTCAGGGTGTGCAGATGGACATAGGCTATATAAAGTAAAAAAATACATTATATTTAAAAAATTTACATTATAAAAAAAGTAGTCCCCTCGAAGTAGCGCCGGCCGCGACCTGCTTGAAGACGTCAGGAGCACGGGGAGGAGCGGCGGACATGGCACGGGGGAGGAGCGGTGACGAGCGGTGGACTGAAGAGCGACGGCTGAGGTAAGGCAGCGGGGGTCGGGGCAGGCGGGGAGACGGGGTGATGTAAGGCTCCACACTACCACGATCACGCTCATTAGTTTTACCTCAAACACAGCTCAGGAAGTTGAACTGCAGAGTGCCAGCGTTTCACTGTTTCAGCTTTAAGGGTTTAGGTTGACACGCGGGCATTATGTTACCATGCTGGAATCTCGGCACGCCGAGCTCCGTCAAGGGTAAACCCCGCTCAAAGAGACCCCACAGGTGAAAGTGATCCATCAACCTCGGAGCCGTGTTTAAATGCGCCCTCTTTTCGTGGTACTTTTCATGTGGATGGGGAAAGCAAACAGCCCGAAGCGCACTGCTGTGACTGTCATATGTCGCCTTTTTAAGGCTCCGGGGGACAATGTCGGGGCAGGCGGGGGACCGGGCGGGGATGGGGACACATGGAAATGGTAATTTCCAGGCGAAGGCTGGAGTAATAGCTGCAATACAGTGAGACGGTTTTACATTATAGTGCACTGCTGTGACTATCATATGTCGCCGTTTTAAGGCTCCAGGGGACAATGTCGGGGCAGGCGGGGGCCCGAAATGCTGAACAATGTCTGGGCAGGCGGGGGTCGGGGAAGCCTGATTGCTCCCGGACAAGGTCGGGACGGGCTGCTAGTATGTGTGTGTGTGTATATATATATATATATATATATATATATATATATATATATATATATATATATATATATATATATATATATATATATATATATATTTTGCACTGTGTACAGTACTTTATGTAAATACTATTTGCACATTTGCACGAACTAACATCGTATTCATGACAATTTGATCTGTCTAAATTGATTGTAGATACTGATATATTTGTAAATTTTGATACCCGTTTTTTAACACATTTTTAACACTCTTTTCTACACTTTTGATACTACTTTTACCTTTCATGACATCGATTGCCTATATGTATTTATGACCTATTTTAATTCAGGGCTCTGAATTTAGTTATATTTGCTGATTTGGCTTCCGTTGTTTGGTCACGAGTGAGAGGCTGCAAGTTGGAACTGTGCCATACTTGAATGACAGCATTTCAGAGGAATGTAAAATATAAACGGGCTCAGCAAACATGACCCATTGGAGGGGAACAACATTTTCCAAAAAATGAACTTTTAAAAGGTCATGCACGAGGCAGCACCTACTGGAAGGTAATGAATTACTCTGATGGGGACTACAAATCCTAGCATGCTTGGAGGGAGTGACGTAAACAGCAAGGCTCACTGGGAGTGTAAAAGGAGGCCAAGTTCATGCAAAGGTCCATGATTAAGAGGCAGGAGCCTTGAAACGCGTCGGACGGAAATGAAATGCCAAGATGAATGCTGTTGCTCGTTTTCTCATTTAAATAAACTCTAGACAATCATAATCTGTCCCTGAAACTAGCAGAGCTCAATGAGCTTAAGAATAACTTGTCCTCGTTAATGGAGAAACGAGTTTTGCAAAAATGGGAGACAAGCAAACTCTCATTTCCAGTATGGTGAGGGAGCGGGAAGGTTGTTGGCCTGGAAAGTTAAATCAGACCGGGTTCGGAATAATATCGCCTCAGTAACATCGGATAAGGGTACCTTCACCAGTGACGCTGAAATTAGAGAGACCTTTAAATCATTCTTCCAGTCAATATATCAGGGAAATCTTAATATCAATACCAACGATATTAGCAACTGGTTCGAGGGTATTTCCCTTCCCTCTCTGTCAATAGAACAGAGCAAATCTTTGGAAGAGGAAATAAGTCTTGCCGAGGTAGAACAGGCCATAAAAGGTTCTAAAGGGGGAAAGGCGGCAGGAACCGACAGGTTACCGAGCGAGGTATACAAACATCTGATCTCCTAGATATCCCCAATTCTAACAGTTTTGTTTAACCAAATATTGAGGGAAGGGGTAGCACCGCCAGCCTCCTGGGATAAAGCCACTATAACGCTTATTCTAAAGCCAGGGAAGCCCCCTTCCGACTGTGGCTCATATCGGCCTATCTCAATCTTAAATGCCGACTATAAAATCTTTGCCACTATATTAGCCAAGCGGCTTGGCCAGGTTGCCCCTAATATACTTCATTTGAACCAAAAAGGGTTTATAAAAGGGAGACAACTAAATGAGCTTACATACAAGTTAATTGGATCTATCGATGTGGCGATAAAGGAGACTCTCCCTTTGTCTGTTCTGACGTTGGACGCCACCAAGGCCTTCGACAGGGTAAATTGGTTATACCTGTCGGAGGCCTTGAGGGGGTTCAACGTTGGCGAAAGATTTCGTAGGGCAATAGATCTGTTATATAGAAGTCCTTCTGCTTCAATTTTGATCAATGGGGGCCTTACAGCGCCATTCGATATAACCAGAGGAACCCGGCAGGGTTGTCCCTTGTCTCCTCTCCTTTTTGATTTATACATAGAACCTTTTGCACAAACTTTAAGAGACAGCACACTTATTAAACCTTTTATTTTTTGTGAGTGGGAAAAAAAGGTGGCACTCTATGCCGACGACATAATGATTTTCACGTCAGACATTAATACAGCCTATCCAGAAGCGATAGATCTTGCTCTTAAATTTGGGAAAGTTTCTGGATACGAAGTTAATACTTCTAAGACAGAATCCATGACCTGGAATGCAGTCTTGGATACGGTTAACGAGTCATCTAGACCTCATTTACGTTACTTAGGGGTAAATATAGTTAAAGACATTGATCGAATCGCTTCATTAAACTTTTCTACAATAGCAGCACAGTGTCGTAAAAACATGAGGGATTGGTCGCATCTTCCACTTACCATCCTAGGCAAAGTTAATCTAGTAAAAATATGTATCTTACCTAAGGTTTCCTTTTTATTCAATTCAATCCCACTCTTTTTTGATCCCAAATTCATTTCTAAACTACAAAGTGCGATTTCAACTTTCATTTGGAACAGTAAAAACCCAAGAATTTCCTGGAAGAAAATACGACGCCACAGAGGGAAGGGAGGGCTAGCGGGACCGGATCTTCAGATCTATGCGTGGGCTTTTCAGCTCACACACACTCACATGTTGCTAAAAGTGCCAGCAGCAACAGGGGTAGGCCAAAAGTTCTCTATGCTATTGAACTCGAAGGGTATTGGACAGAGCAGTTTCTTGTTTAAATTTGGAGACCCAAATTTAAAAAAATAAATAAAACTAAAGACCTTAAAGGGGATAGCTACTACATGGTATAGAATGAGGCAGGCAATTAAACTAGGTTATTATTCAGAGAGAACTCCAATATGGGATTTACCATCTCCCCCAGCCTGGGCAGAAGATACATTAACCCAACCATTAAGAGTAGCTGGCATCAACACCTGGGATGATTTGTTTATGGACGGTATACTACTACCTTGGGACTACTTAATAAATAAGGTGGGGCCAAATTTGTCCAGATTCAAATTTATACAAATTTCAAGCTGGTCCCAAATATATAATACACAGACATCCCGAAATAGCAGTTTACCTATTGGAGCCATCAGTGATTTAGTAACGTGTCTGCTAGATAGCCCCCCTGCAAAAAAAGAAATATCCTTGTGGTACAAGAAGATCATGGAGGAAATAGATGGTAACTTTTGCCTCCCAGTAACATTATGGGCCGACGCACTGCCGGATGTAGATTTGGAGGAGCTTTGGTTAGCTTCATGTGAAGCACTGTGGGACCTGGTGAAGCCAGCCTGGCTGCGTCGGAATCACATCTTCACTATTGACAGGGCCTATTATTCTCCTTTGAGACTGTCAAAATTTTCATCGACAGGTCCGGTTTCGTGCCCAAGATGTCAAATGGTCGCCGCATCTGATATTCATATGTTTTATGAATTCCCAGAAATTACATCATACTGGGAGTCAATAGGAAATGATTTATCCCTGGCTTTGGGTTCTCATCTTTCCATAGATCTTGCACTTGTCATTTTTGGCCTGAAGAACAAAGTACGGAATGCAGCTTCAAACCTCATATTCTACTCCATCTTGGCAGCCCGTAGAGAAATCTGTAGGCATTGGAAGGATGCCCAGCCTCCCACAATTCACGGATGGCGAACCTCGGTGCTCCAGATCTCTAAATTAGATCTAGCTAGAGGTGGAAATCCAAGTCGAAGAGCTTTTTGGTTACAGTTGGCACGGTCATGTTGAGCCTGGGGTTTTTTTTTTTTTTTCCCCAGGAGTCCTATGATTAATGCGAGCATTGCCAACCATTGTTTTTAATAAGGAACAAATGCGGCTACGGTGTCACGGGCACTATCTTCCAACGAACAGCCCTATATGGGAATTTCCAGGTCTGTGTGAATGAACTGATGGGATTTGGCCTTCACTCCCCCTAACTAAGATTTCCCTCCCAGCTTACGCTGAGACGGTACTAATGCACAGCCGGTTCTTCCTATCTCTGTGGCATATTACAGATTAGATAGATTGGAGCTATGCACGCAAATGAGGATATAAAACAAAACCGAAAAAAAAAAAACAACACACACCACTGAACCCCATCTTCACCACAAGCGACAGCATCAAAAACAGCTCCACCACCCAGCTCACCTGGGCTGACCACGCCATATCATCCACTTCCAAATCAACACACCTCAAGTTAACACCCCTACCATGTTCAGCACCCCAAGCTGTAGCTAGAGCAAAATTACAAAAGTAGACTGCTTCAGCGTCCTCTGCACTGATCAGCTTAGATCCATAGGCATCCTCGACAAGGACATCAACAACCGGATCAAAACTGCGTGAGCTCCCTCATGCACACCAAACCCAACAAGCATAGTAGATAAATCAAGCAGGCCAGCTGGTTCCCAGAATACCTCTGAGACACCAAAACAGCTGTCAACAGCTAGAAAAGAAAGACAGATCTACCTACAAGCTTGTACTCAGATCCTGTCACCAGAAAATTAGAGGCAGCAAGAAAAAAGCACTAGTGGACTGCATCGAAGGATGCTCCAACAGCTGCAAGGAGATCTTATTGATTGTCAAGGATTCCGCCTCGCTCTCCGCCACTGTAAACGCTGCTGTCTCCCATCAACTCTGTAACAACCAATCCATCTTCTTCTACAGCAAAATCACAAACATCTACACTAACTTGCACACCAACCCAACCCCAGAGAGCTTATTGCTGACCTACCCACCACCAACCAAGACTGCCACCTGATCGAATGGATAATCTTAACCAGAAACGAGACGGCGGCAATCATCTGGACCATCCAGTCACTGGCCCCAATGGAACCATGCCCCAGAACCACATCTACAACCTGGGAATATTGACAATCCGCACCACCCTGACCCACATCACCTCCATTACGTCCGCCACTTTCCCAGATGAATGGAAACTTGCTGAAATCAACTGTTATGTACCCCAATCTAGGCCTAGTTAGCTACATGACGTTTTACCTGCATTTCTCTCACCTTGCTCTGCATAATGGTTCTAGCACTGACCTTTTACCCAGTTATGTGCTAAATAAATGTCGATCGGTTTCCTTGAAACTACCCTAATTTATTATGCATGAGGATTCTTAGAAAAGTCCCTGCACATGACATACTTAACGGGATTAACATACTCTGACCAAAAGTTATGGCCATTTTCATCCTAGGGCAAAAGAAATACTTTGCATAATTGCACATATTGATTTAGGCTCATTTACATAATCGTACCAACAACATATCGATTGTCTAAGGAACCTAAGGCTATCTTTATGGTATAAAAGAGCCATATCAAGATTAGAGAGGCAGAGGAGAAGCTTCCATGCTACTAGACGCTGAGGTCCCGGCCTGCGGGTGTCTGACTCTGACCTAGAAGGGGTCCTTCATTCTCTCCCATCAGGTTATGGGCTTGACTCTTTCCTAGGGGATTCTTGGCTTTACCCTTGCATACATACTAGGTACACTTGGGTAGGGTTGCATCATAGGAGTATGCCTGATTACTGTATATGCCTGCCCATGTTCACTTTTTTAGCACCATGGTAGAATTCTACCTTTTATTTACTCTATTGATCCTTGTAATATTATACATGTGTTTCTGTCGAATGGTTGTCGCAGAAAACATGTTTTATACTTGGATGACGCTGGTTCAATAAATGCTTTTTGAAAAGGTCCCCATCGTTTATTCTGTGCATCTTTCTGAGACTAAGTAAGCAAGATTTACTGAGCAAAAAGTACTGTACTATGTTCACGTTCTCCGACGGATCAAGGGTTGTCATGTTCGATAGTTGCCAGAAACTATATGCTCCTTGGTAAGGTTAGGGGGCTTATGGTGGCATTGTGGGCTAGCTGGTCTAATAGGCTAACATATCCTTTGCGGGTGTCTGGAAACAGTATGGACACCAATCCCTTAGTTTATGTGGTCTAAATACACAGATTCTATGTAGTTTAGGAACTACACTACACAACGTCCGCCTAAAGAAGCCCATAGCCACCCTGAATCAACTGAGCAACATCCCAGCCATCCCCTTGCTCCCCCGTCCAGCCAAAATGATTTGGAAGGCCATTGACAACTCACAACCCACCTCGACCTTCCTCTTCGAGACAACACACAATCAGGATTCAGAAAGAACCACAGCATCGAAACAGCACTCATTGCGACCACTGACAGCATTCTAAACACCCGCGGAGAAACAGCAGCCCTCATCCTGCTTGACCTTCCTTCTGCCTTCAATCAATCAATCAATCAGTGACACTTATAAAGCGCGCTACATACCCGTGGGGTCTCAAGGCGCTGGGGGGGGGGGGAGCCGCTACTGCTCGAACAGCCAGGTCTTCAGCTTCTTCCTGAAGGAGAGGTGGTCTTGGGTCAGGCGCAGGTCGGTCGGGAGGGAGTTCCAGGTCTTTGCGGCCAGGTGGGAGAAGGACCTTCCTCCTGTAGTCGCTCTTCGGATGCGGGGGACGGCGGCGAGGGCGTGGTTGGCTGATCGGAGGTGGCGTTTGGGAGCGTAGAAGTTGACTCGGCTGTTGAGGTAGCTCGGGCCTTGGTCGTGTAGGGCTTTGTGTGCGTGGGTGAGGAGGCGGAAGGTGATTCTTTTGTTGACGGGGAGCCAGTGAAGGTCTCGCAGATGTCCGGAGATGTGGCTGGTTCGTGGGATGTCGAGGATGAGTCTGGCTGAGGCGTTCTGGATCCGCTGGAGTCTCTTCTGGAGCTTGGCGGTGGTCCCGGCGTAGAGGGCGTTGCCGTAGTCCAGTCGGCTGGTGACGAGGGCCTGGGTGACGGTCTTCCTGGTCTCGGTGGGGATCCACCGGAAGATCTTCCGTAGCATGCGTAGGATGTTGAAGCATGCCGAGGAGACGTTGTTGACTTGCCTGGTCATGGAGAGGGAGGAGTCCAGGATGAAGCCCAGGTTGCGTGCATGGTCTGTCGGTTTGGGTGCGGTGCCCAGGGCGGGAGGCCACCAGGAGTCGTCCCAGGCGGAGGGAGAGGAGCCCAGGATGAGGACCTCCGTCTTGTCCGAGTTCAGTTTCAGGCGGCTGGTCGTCATCCACTCGGCTACCTCTTTCATCCCTTCGTGCAGGTTGGCTCTGGCGGCGGCGGGGTCGTTGGTCAGGGAGAGGATCAGCTGGGTGTCGTCGGCGTAGGAGATTATGCTGAGGTTGTGTTTGCGTACGATGGCCGCGAGGGGGCTCATGTAGACGTTGAAGAGGGTGGGGCTCAGAGATGATCCTTGGGGGACGCCGCAGATGACTTCGGTGGCCTCTGACTTGTACGGTGGTAGGCGGACTCTCTGTGTTCTCCCGTCGAGGAAGGAGGTGATCCACTCCAGCGCCTTGTCCTGGATTCCGACGTTGCTGAGGCGCCGTACTAGGGTGCGGTGGCAGACCGTGTCGAATGCCGCGGAGAGGTCTAGGAGGATGAGGGCCGCTGTTTCTCCATTGTCCATCAGGGCTCGGATGTCGTCGGTGGCGGCGATGAGGGCGGTCTCGGTGCTGTGGTTGGCTCGGAAGCCGGACTGTGAGGAGTCGAGGGATCCGTTCGTCTCGAGGAAAGCGGCCATCTGCTTGTTGACGGTCTTCTCGATGACTTTGGCTGGAAACGGGAGGAGCGAGATGGGGCGGTAATTCTTGAGGTCGGTGGGGTCCGCTGTTGGTTTCTTGAGTAGGGCGCTGAGTTCGGCGTGTTTCCAGCTCTCGGGGAAGATGGTGGTGTCGAGGGATGTGTTGATGATGTCTCGCAGGTGGGGTGCGATGACAGCGTCGGCTTTGTTGAAGACGTGGTGAGGGCAGGGGTCGGTCGGTGATCCGGAGTGGATGGAGTTCATCGTGCGGATGGTGTCTTCGGTGCTGATCGGGGTCCAGGCGCGGAGGGTGGTGGTGGGGGGTGGTTGTTCGGTCATGGTGTGCGTTGGTTGGTTGTTGAAGCTGTTGTGTATGTCCGCGATCTTGTTGTGGAAGTATGAAGCCAGGGAGTTGCAGAGTTGCCTTCAGCACTGTCTCCCCCAATACCCTCATCGGAAGTCTCCACAAGATTGGCGTACAAGGATCTGCTCTCAAATGGATCTGTTCTTCCTCACAAGAAGAACCCAAAGGGACAAGCTGCCACTCTCCACATCAGAGACCAAGAAACTGGTATGTGGGGTCCCACAAGGATTGCTCCTCAGCCCCACTCTTTTCAACATATACATGATGCTGCTCGCCAACATCATCCGATCCCAAGACATCGCCATCATCTCCTATGCAGATTGCACCAACTCATTCTCTCCCTGACGGACAAGTCAAACACCACTGGAACCAACTTCAACAACTGCATGACCATGGTAGCGGACTGGATGCCAACCAACTGCGTGAAACTACACTCCGACAAGATTGGAATACTGGTCTTCATGAACAAAACCTCCCCATGGGATTCCACCTGGTTGCCATCAGAGTTAGGACCAACACCCACAGACCATGCAAGAAATCTAGAGATCATCCCAGATGACCAGCTTAACATGACTGCTCAAGTCAGAGAATGTGCACCTCCTGCTTCCACATCCTGCACATGCTGTGAAAGACCTTCAAATGGTTGCCTCAAAACACCAGACGGACCGTCACACAAGCACTCATCACCAGCAGACTCTGTACGCCAGAATCTCCAAGTAACTCCTACACAGACTCCAGACCATCCAGAACGCAGCTGCAAGACTCCTACCTGACCTCCCATTTTTTTTATTTTGTGGTGACGCCCTCGTCAACCCACGTCTGTAATACAGTCAGTGTTCAGTCCCGATCGTGTAGGGATACCCAGTAACAGAATTGTAGGAGCATGCGGTGTCGTCCAACCAGTGTATCTCACTGCATTTTTCCAGTAAGTAATGGCTATCTTTAGCAAGTGGGGTGTTGGTCGGTAAGGGGGCCTGAGGTAGTAAGAGTCTGTGGAAAACCCCCTTGTCCCTATCCCATAATGACATATCCAGCTCTTGCAAATTACGCCTGCAAGCCAATACGCTAGCCACTGCAATTGGCCAGCATAGCAATACGCTTTCAAATTCGGAACTCTCATTCCCCCCTTGCTTCGTACTCAATTGTAATTTCGCTAGGCTTATACGCCTGCGCCCTGTGCCCCATAGTAGGTCTATCATCAGAGAGTTCAATACTTAAAAAATTCTTGAGGGGACTAGTATAGGTAGATTGGTAAAATAATAAAGTAGCCGCAGCGGTAGCACCATTTTAGTGATGGTTACTCTGCCCTCCATTGATAGGGGCAGCAAAACCCAGAATTGGATTTGAGATTTGAGAGCATTGATTGCGCGTGTCAAGTTGCCATCTAGGAGGTCCGTGGCAGTGCGATAGATCTGTATACCGAGGTATTTAGAGGTGTTGGGCGCTATGTGGAAGGTCCAGGGGCCGAAGATAAAGTGACTGCTTCTCGCCGAATTATCAAAGAAATATACATACGACTTGACAGCATTAATAGCCAGGCCAGAAAGGTCCTGGAATGACTCAAAGATGGAGGGTATCAGGTGTGGATCTACGTCCATGTCCTTGATCTAAAGAATAAGATAATCCGCATATGCGGAGACAGTGTGAGATACACGACCCCTCACTATTCCCCTACAGCCTGCAAAAGAATGGAGTCTGTGTAGAAGCGGTTCCAGCTCTAGGATAAACAACAATGGGGACAAAGGGCAGCCCTGTCTTGTTCCCCGGGCCACTGTGTATTGCCTCGATATATTTGCTGACCCGGGCGCTTGCGCAGTGAAGTTCGTGTACAGCAGGCTCACCCACGCAATATATTCATCAGGGAAACCAAATCGTGCGAGGGCATATAACATATAGTTCCAACGCAAAGAGTCTAATGCCTGCCTCAAATCAAGTGATATGCAACCTTCCTTAGTACCCGTGTCAAGTGTGCCCAACATGACCTGGTGCAGACATCTGATAAGTGCCGTGTTCCTACCAGGCACAAATCCACATTGATCAGTGTGTGTTAGCGTGGGGATAAACTGACAAAGGCGAGTGGCCAATAACTAACTCAGAATTTTATAATCCAGGTTAAGGATTGATAAGGGCATATAACTCTAAATGAGCACTCTATCCCTCCCAGGCTTTAGCAAAGAAACCACTAGCGCTTGCAGTGAAGTAGTGGGGAGCCCACCTCCCTCCAATGACTTGTGATATATTCACTTTAAATGAGGAGTCAACCAGTCGGAATATACAGCGTAAAACTCGACCGGTAGGCCATCATTCCCCGGGTTTTTATTACGCGGCAAAGCTTTAATCGCCTGTCTGATTTCGGCCCCTGTTATTGGCCGTGCTAATTAATCGCGCTGTTGTTGTGTGAGCTGCGGTAAGCCTAGTCCGTGGAAGAAGGGTTCAAAATCAGTGTTGGCAAGTTCTGGCAATGGACCATAGAGGTGCTCATAATAGTCCCTAAACGGGGTATTAATGTCTATTTGCGTGTTTACCACAATACTTTCCCTATTGCGAATTTACAATATGGGTGTGGGCGAGGGAAGTTTTCGGACCAACCGTGCCAATAACGGCCCTGACCTGTCAGCCTGTGTGTGTTGCTTCTGCGTCTACAGTCGGTGATCAACAATGGGTAGCTCTTCAAGTAATTCTACGTACTAAATGTTAGCCTCCCGTAATTGCGTCATGTGCTCATTTGTGCCTGAAGCCTCCCCTTCCAACGCAGCCAAGCTACCCTCTACCTCCGCTATTCGTTCCATCAGAGCTAGTCAAACCCCAGTCTTAGTGCTAATTGCCACTCCCCTGATGACCGTTTAAAAGGCATCCCATTCCATCTGGCGAGTACTAGAAGTCCCCATGTTTTCTGAGAAATAATGTGCAATCGCCTCCGAGAGGACATCACAGAAGACTGGGTTCTCCAACAACATGGGCTGTAATTTCCAAGTCGATAGGAGTTGGAACCTTGCCCCACCGTAGTGTTAATTCCATCGGATTGTGAACCAATAGGGTTTTGCCCATATAGAGCACAGAAGTAACGGTCCCCATCAGAGTTCAGGAGCAGAGGAACTGATCTATCCTAGTGTGTAGTCTGTGTGGTGGTGAGTAAAAAGAATATTCCCTGTGTCATGGATGTTTTACTCGCCATGCATTATGAATTTTCCATCCCTCTGTCCACCCTTTTGAGTGCTTCAGCAATTTCTTTGCTTACCGTAGCGTGTAGTGGGGGGTGAGACCTGTCTAAGTCAACGTTTAATTCCGCATTAAAGTCACCCCCTAGCACCCAGGGGTATTCGGCCCAGTCTGTCAGTGCTATACTCAGTGTAGCCAAATATTTATCCTGGTCGATATTCGGTGCATATATACCACCCATAACCACATGAGCCCCATCCAACAAGCCATGAAGTATCACATATCTGCCGTTGACATCTATTTTCTTCTCTAGAAGCCTAAAAGGAACATTATTCCGCACCCACACCGCCGCTCCCCTGGAGAAAGCTGAGTAACTTGTGGCAAACTGTTGCCCCCTCCATTTCTTCTGCAGCTTGGCAGCCACAGCAGCATTAAGATGAGTTTCCTGCAGGTAAGCAATAGCAACCTTCCTTCTATTAAGTTGTGCCAGGATACGGTGTCTTTTATGAATAGAACCCATGCCCCTCGCGTTCCAGGTGCAGTAGGTGTACTTATTATGTGCTGCCATCATGGGGCAGACAGTGTAGTTGCCATGTGACATGTGGAGACTGAATTCCTGTAAACATGGACTGCCTATAAGTGGAGCGTGTGAAAACATATGAATACCCCAATACTAGGTTCCCCCATAAAATATCAGAGGACCAAACCTGAAACAGAAATCCAACATGGATTATGAACAAGACCTGCCATATCGCAATCGCCTGGGGGGAGAAGGCCTGAACTGCGACAGTTCGTATAAACAACACAATGCCCATTTGAAACTGTCTCGGTTACATTTACATATTTCCCTATATAGCTTCTTCACTCCGGACCCACTCGAGCAGCCACCCTCAGTAATATACATTGTATAACCCCTTTATACGTTATCGCTCCCAGATATCATGGAACGCAGCATTAGAAGTCTCTGGCAATCTGAGCTGTAATCGAAGGGAATAGCATTATGCTAGTCTGAGTCAGAGCGCACTGTGTCCGCATCCGATAAGTGCACCGCAGCTTGGGCATCGTGAGCAGCCAACGCTGCCGCCGTCAGTAGTGCATCCTTTTGGCTGTTTGTGATCTGTTCCAATGTTGGGCCAGTGTCCATATTGTTCCCACAACTGTCATGTCCCGGTCCAGGTATCCCAGTAGCTCGTATCGGGGAGGCCCAGCGTAGCTGTCCTGATGGAAGTGAGGTCTGAGTGGTCTCCGGAGTAAAAGTTATTTCAAGCCAGTCCGCTGCTTCCTCTGGGTGTTCAAAGAAATATGATTTTTGACCGTAAACTACTTTCAGCCGCGCTGGGAAAAGCAATGCATATTTCAAGTTGCGTGCAAATAGGTTCTTCTTGACTCCTAGAAAACTAGCTCTGGCCTTCTGGACTGCCGGGGTAAAATCTGGGTAGAGAGAGATTGTCTTGTTCTCAAAGCGTACGGGAACATTCTCTCTGGCTGCCCGTAGGATTGTGTCACTGTCCTTGTAATGTAGTATGCTTGCTATCAGCGGGCGGGGTGATGCACCCGGCTGAGGAGGTCTGAGAGGTACCCGGTGCGCCCTTTCAAAGCTGTACAGGGGTGTGAGGCCCTCTTTCGCCACATGGTCCCTTAACCACTCCTCTACAAACTGCATGGGGTTAGATCCCTCACTTCGCTCCGGTATTCCAAGTATGCGGACGTTATTGCGCCAGGACCTCCCTTGCGCATCATCCACTCTGTTCTGTAAAGCCCTCAGTTGACGTTGGAATTGTTCCAGTTGAGTAGAATGCATGGTCTGTTGGGGTATTAGATCGTCCAGCGCCAGTTTCTTCGATTTGACCTTATCTGCAAGTTTTTTATGGTCCGCTTGCAATAAACCAAGATTGGTAGACAATGTTTCCATTCGCGCCTCCAGTGCCGTCCATGAGTCACGTATTTCCTTCAGGATTAGATCCAGCTTGGCATCATGGGGGTCCGTCCCAGTGGGTGGTATCACATCATTGTCAGAGGCGTTGGAGGGGTCACTACCTAATGCAAGCTGTCCTTCTCCATCTGCGGCTGTATCTGCTTGTTTTTTGTTTTTGGGGTGCGCCCCATTGTGCCACGACGTCCACCCGTCCGTTTCTGCTCCAGGATGTTCACTTGGGGGGGCCACCAGGGCACGTCTGTGTACAACAGTATGCTCACAGTAGGCACAGGACAGCTGCGCGAGCAAACTATTCCCGCAGGCGTAAGTTCGGCTATGCACCACACTCCCAGCCACACACCAGCCATCAACTACCAGCGTTCACCTCTAGGAATGCTGTTCACCGCATCAACAGTAGGTGTCAGAGCAGTCCCAACAGTGGTAGGGTCACGGTACCCTCTGTCTGGATTCAGGCGTGTCTCCAGTGGTGGAGGGCGTCAATTTCGCTGGCATGTGTTGTCGGTAATCACAAGGGCAGTGGGTGCAATCGTCCAAAAGTACCCCTCATATTAGTGCAATACGTAGGTCTCCATATTGGATGTCCAATGCATGTCACACTAGGTTGGTATAGTGTGCGCAGAATGCCCCAGGGTGTCTCCTCGTAGATCGCAGCCTCCCGCCATCAGCGGAGAACACAGCCAGCCCAGTGTAGAAGCGTAGGGTCCCACTCGGGCTCATTCACAACCTCTCCCCTGTAGGCTCGCTCTATAAGTGCCAGATCACAGCTCAGTTGAGGGGGCGCCCGCAGGTCCAGCGCTCTGCAGCAGTAATACTTGCTACGATCGTTCACTAACTCAAAGCGGCGCCTCCTGTAGTCTCCTTCCTCTGCGCCATTCAGAGTCTCAATCTGCTGCATCTGCCATTTTGAATCCTGTGGCTGTCAGCAGGGTTCAGCAAACAGGCAGACAAGCATCCGCTATAGGTGCCCCCGCCTCTTCGCAGAACCAGGACAGTGTCCGTAGATCGGCCATCAATGCCTCCCACAATTACCCGATTCACGGCAGGAGTCGAGGTATCTAGCGAGCTCTCCTCGAATCGCATGTGGCTCCACCCCTCGTCTCTCTTCAATGCCGGTGCCGTCCAGGAGCAGCACACGATCAAATTAGGGATCTGCGAGGATTACAGCATTCAAAATGCAGCTGCCGGGTCCAGAAGCATTTTGCTACAGGAATATGGGTGACCCAATCGAGCAGGTCCGGAGAAATGCAGGATATTTTAGCGTATTGTCAGGGCAGAGAACGGAGCTCTTTCAGCTTACGTTCTCCATGCCCGGCAGTTGGCCACGCCCCCCCATACCTGACCTCCCATGTCGCACCTCAGGAAGCTTCACTCTCTGGCTCCTCATTCACAAGCGCATCCAATTCAGACTTCTCCTTCACACATGCAAAGCCTTACACAAGACATGACAAGAATGCCTGAAAAGCTACATACACTTTTGCCTACCCACCAGACACCTACGCTCTGCCTCACTCTCTCTTGCACAAGTCACGCATCCTCAAAAGCAAAACTGGAAGTCGCGCATTCTCTTACATCGCACCCAAGACATGGAAAGACCTCCACATCAGAACCTCCTCACTTCTTGATTCCTGCAAGAAGCTGAAGACCTGGCTCTTCATATAAACACTTTGGGAACCACACACCTTGCCCAAGCACCTGGATCCCCCCTTGGGTGCTTAGTGCGCTAAACAAATCAACATAACATAACTTAACATTGGGCCCAGCACCAAGGAAATCTGTTGAATGTTATCCATGTTTCTAAAGAAACTTCACAAGAAGTGCAATGGTGTCTGTTCGACCGCACCCTAACCATTGACAGAACCTGCTCCATTGTCCCTCAGAGCGGACAGTGGTGACTAATGAGTCCCTGGTGGGCGGGTGGGCAGAGGAGATCAAAAGGCTCTACTCTCTGGCAGAATCCAGCTCCACATAAATCTGTTAGAATTCCGGGCCATTTGTTCTGCGATCAAAGGTCTGCCTACAGTCCATCGAAGGCTGGTGCAGGTTCTCTTGGACAACACCACTGTTGTATTGTACTACAACAAGCAGGGCCGAGTGAGGTTTTTTATCCTGTTCCGTGAGGGAGGCATTTCACCCCAAGAGATGAGCATCAGGGCATTTCCCTGATTGTGACCTACCTGGCAGGATCTTTGAATGGCAGGGAGAACAAGCTCAGGCAGCGGCACCTGCCAGATTAAAAATGTTTTTTACATCCCAACATGGTGCAGGACCTCTTTCCACAGTGGGGAGAGCCCTAGCAAGATCCATTTGCCACAGTCGAGTATTTTCAGTGTCAACGCTTCTGCGCATTAGAGCTCACAAGAGCATTTTCTTTGAGATGCATTCAGACTACAGTATAGTAAGGTACTCCTGTATGTCTTTCACTTACTGCCTCCTCTGCACCGAGGTCTGAACAAGATCAAGAACAACCGGCCCCAAGTCATTCTATTAGCTCCAGATTAGGCTTGGAGAGTGTGGTACCTGAAATTTCTGGACATGAACATTTGTCCTCTAATCAGGCTACCAAAGCATGAGGATCTTCTGTCACAGCAGAAAGAAAGGATTCTTCCACCTGAGGTTGTCATCCTTGTATCCGTCTATGCTGGACACTGGGACCGAAGTATGGCTTGGTGTAAAGTCTGTAACCCCGAACAAGCCAAACTGTGTTTTGTCTTTGGCTCAGGAATGTAAAGGTTATTTGTTGGCCCTTTCAGCTTTTTGCATTTGCCAGACCAACTTCTTTTAAATTACCTTTTGGGAGGCATTTTAGTAAAGATTTGACACATGTTTTCTCCCAAGTGGTTTGTGATGCCAAAGTAGGGTTTCAGTTTGGTCCTGATTTTCTTTGTGTACCCCCTTCAGGTCTATACACAGCTCCTTGCTTTTTCTTCTCATTATCAAAGCAGTCTTTCTCATTGCAATCCCTTAAGCTCAGTGCATGAGTGAGCGCTAGGCTGTTATCGGTGCAACTGACCTACACTACCTTTTTCCCAGATAAACTGTTGTTGAGGCCCAAGAATGCTTTCTTGCTGAAAGTTGTGAAACCATTTCACATTGGGAAATCCATTACCCTTCTAGCGTTCTTTCCTCCATCTCTTCTCTCAAAGGAAGAAGAGAGACTCTATTGACTAGATACCAAGAGAAATGCTGAGTTTTTATATTGATCACACCAAAGGCCATCAAGTTGACGATCAGCTATTCGTGAGATTCTCCAAAGCAAAGAAAGCAAAGGTGGTACAGAATGGGTATTCTATTTAACTGCAGATTCTTCACTGCCCTCCCACCTCCCCGTTCTGTCTAGTGGCCTATTTTTGGCATTCAAAAAGGCCTCAAATTGGAGATCTGCCCACTGGTTCTCTGCATCGGTGGGTCGTCTGAACAAAAGAAACACAAAGTTGGATGGAATGCGGAATAAATCAAACTTTCACCCCCAGTGAAGAATTAAAGGTTAAACCCATCTTTCTTTCAGTCTCAACCCTGTGCCTCATTGTCCAGCCCAAACTACCTAGCCAGCTCCTCCTTGGACCAGAAACAAGAATCCTGGCACAAGTTTCGGGGTATCACCCCTCATCAACCAGGCTAGCTTGAATCCAGTGGTGTGGAACCTGAGCCCTTTTTTAGGGCGAGCTGACGTAGCTTGCAATGCGAAGCATTGCAAGCTGTCAGCGAAGACAACTAATGTTGCCCGTATTTGGGAGAGTGGACACGAGAGGGGCACGAGCGCAGACGCGGATTTCACCTCGTGGGCGCGCACGTCGCCTTGCCCCTCTCGTGTCTCATTCCCTGCGCAAACACACTCCACAGTCACGCATGCGCACATACCCAGCCACACACACTGCATACACACACTGCATACACACACGCAGACCCACGCGCACACACGCAGACCCACACAGACACATTCGAACAGACACACACGCGTACACCCCCCTCCCCTCCCACTCACCGGGGTCTTTCGGCGTGTTCCGTGTCTTCATCTCAGCGCTGGTCGGAGTCGGCCGGCTTCACTGCTTCCTCGGCGGCGGCGGGCGGAACTTCCTGCTGGATTGCAGGCCCCGCCCCCGTCTCGGCCAAAAGTGCCTGACTTCCGGTTTTCACGGAGCAGGGCTGCGGCGGTGATTTCTTTTGGGGGCAACAGCGGTAGGCACCCTCGAATTCGCAATGCAATATTAGTATTGGCAAAAATGTGTAACGAGTCGCCACAATAATATATATATTTTTTTTTTGCTAGCAGACGTCCAGTGGATTTTTGCACGACAGACCTAGAAGGTAGGGGTTAGCCATGATTTTCATTCAGGCAAGTGGTAGGTTATGAAAACAAACGACCTGTCGTATTCGTCAGAGGCTATTTTCAGGCTTTCACATTCGTCAGGTAGCCATTGCGCTGGAATGTATTCTTCCCGCAAATGTGAATCTGTTTTTTTGATAAAACATTCCATGCAGTAATAATCCCCAGACTTACTTTGAAAAGATTCGCAGAACTATATGCTCTTTGTGTTAGATGCCTTTGTTGGGAAGGGTTTTTGGGTTTCATGCAGGTGAATCAGTTCTAAGGTCAAAAGGGCAAAGTGTCTCATACCCAGATGGCTCACAGTTAATCTAACTCATCGGCCATTTGTGTTTCAGAGATAAGTGTTCGAAAGAATGCGGCCTTCTGAGCATCACATCATTATTGAACACCTTTGTACACACAGAGAGGATAAATAGTACAGCACTTGAATAGTTTCTGTTTGTTTGCAGAATATTCAGTTACTGTTAACACTATATATAGCAAGTTTTACTTTTCAGAATTGGTATACATGGTTCTGCTTTTCAGAAGTAATGCACTAAAATATTATGTGGGAAACGCCATTTGCCATTTTTCAGATTCCGCTCGTGTGCATTTTTTGTTTATCGAATTGTTTATTTTCATTTTCTTTTTCTGCAGTTCCCAAACTCTTTCATTTGACTGATTTGCTGGTGTGGTTCTAAAGCTTTTACCTTCTCCCCTACTCGCTCTTGCAATAATGCCACTAGATTAAAAAACGGGTTTTATTTTCCCTGCCAGAGTACTAATCTTTGCACCTAAAACAAGACTACAAGCTAAATAAAGATTTGTTTTTACAATTTTTATTACCAAGTATTTTCCAGGCTTATTACTGCGTTTCGGCTATATTTTTCAACAAAGCAGTGTTTTTTATCCATTCCAGGGAAGCATTCAGAAAAGCAAAGAAGGCAGTCAAAAATAATGGCGAACAAATAAGTTAATGTAATAGTCCATTACTTTCATAAGAAACATGTAACTGATCCTAAACGCTTTTTAGCACTTATGGGGAAAAAGGGCCAGTAACTGTGAGGTCTTATGGCTGGTGACTGGGGGTGGAGTGCAAACATTGTTTCTTTTAAAGCAATAGTCTACCTTCTGGAGCCAATCCTAATGTTTGTTTGCCTATAATGTTATTACACTCATTAAATAGATAGTTTCTATTTTAACATGTCTTAAAATTTAAGAAGCAAATCGAGTTGTGAATTATAGATTGGAATACAAATTGAGGGAGATCAGTGACACATGTCCGTATCAGTTTACATTATACAGGCTTCCAATATAGCCATGATGGTGACTTTACATTATGCGCAAAGGATGTAGTGTCTACAAGTTTCATCAAACAGAATCCTAAGAGTAGGTCAGCACACCTGTAAACAAAGAATGCTGTGGTGTCCGAGTACTCCCGGGGCATTTAAAAATAAATACAAATTCTAACTCCTATATTAGAGCAATAAAAGAGTGTTTCTTTAATTAAAATCGCATAAAAACCACTGAATTAATCAAAAGAATACATTTATACATTTCATAAAATCATTTAAACACATATTTCACTATTTCATACACATAAAAAAACATACAAACAAATTTGACAAGAGAAAACACAAGTTTAGACTCCTAAGTTAGTCATTGGCCAGGACATATCATCTAAATCTGTGCATACATGGTCTAGTCAAACTTCTATTTGTCAAGTATTACGACCATATGCCCTTAAAGATTGTCATTTACAAAGCGTCACCAATACCACTCATTGCCACATAATTACACGCCACATAATTACACTCTACTGATTAGACTGCGCTCAATGCAACATACACTCCAAATACAGTTCAGTGCCACATAATTACACACCACATAATTACACTGCACTCAATGCAACATACACTCCAAATACAACTCAGTGCCACATAATTACACACCACATAATTACACTGCACTCAATGCAACATACACTCCAAATACAACTCAGTGCCACATAATTACACGCCACATAATTACACTGCACTCAATGCAAAATGCACTCCAAATACCACTCAGTGCCACATAATTACACTGCACTCAACATCTAAGTTACGTAAATACAACACATATTGCATTACAAATGCTAGAGGTGTCACATTTGCGAAAGTTAAAACTATTGGCATTGTAAATGACAAAGCTATTAATTTTGGTATTTTCAAAACCAAGAGATAAATATAAAATTTGTCATTTACAATACCAACAGCTCAAACTTTCCTAATGCGAGACCTATTGCATTGCAAATGCTTGTTGATCATTGTGCTGTGTGTCATCTGAGGGCGCAGTGCGATGATCCTAGATAAGAGGAGTTGGGTTGCCCAAGAAGGTATGGAGACCATGCAGCGCTGCTTAGTCTGCTCTAGAAGCATTTGCAGGCTTGTGTTTCTGTTGCTGAGGCGGGACCCCCTGAAGTGAGCTTTTGTGCTCTGTCGCACTTGCCAGGTTGGGCAGCCAATGCTGGGTCATGAAGCGCTGGTGAATAGTAACTGATCTTTTTTGGATAGTCAGCTGCCTGCCCAGTGGAGAACAATGTGATATTGGTGGGGATGCCAAACTGTATATTTCAGGAAACTGTACTTGACCACCCTCTGCCTACATGTCTGATCCACTATTAAATACTGTTTGTGTCTCCTCGATGGCTAATGGCGGACTGTATCCACTGGCATTTCCACTATTGTTGCACTAGACAGTGCCATCATAGGCACATCGTCTTTAAAGCTAGCCAGTATTTGATTTTGGGCTCTGTGCCTGATCGTCTG
The DNA here is from genome assembly GCF_964263255.1 of Lissotriton vulgaris. Lineage (NCBI taxonomy): Eukaryota > Metazoa > Chordata > Amphibia > Caudata > Salamandridae > Lissotriton > Lissotriton vulgaris. The sequence goes on from NC_141694.1 coordinate 363,309,911, forward strand.
AAAAGGACCAAGGTGTGCCTGTGGGTGATTAATTCAGTGTCATGCCAGCAAGGGATCACAACATTAAGTGTGTCATGGAAGTTATAAGGCACAGTTTACGAACAATTGATGGGAAAATAGACATGTCTACAATATGGATAGATTGTATATCTGAGCGACTTGACAAACAGGTTTTCAGGATTGATCTTGCTGAACGCTGCATTTCAGATTTTGAGTTGTGCTGCAGAGCCACCAACATCTGGATTGCAGGCATATAGGAAACCAACGATACAGAGACCTTTGTAAAGACCTTCCTTTCTGATTTATTTGGTAAGAATATGTTCTCGACTCTCTTTATTGTTGTGTGTGCACACAGGTCTCTCGTGCCAAGGCTGTTGCCTGAAACATCACTGCATCCTATAATCCCCTATCTTCTAAATTGTGGGGACAGTGATCACAGACCTAAGACTTGCCCATGAAAATTACTATCTTAATTATGATGTGGCAACTCTTGTGCCATTTCCAGTCTTTAGAGCTACCATGCAGAGGCTCTTAAATCATTCACAAGAGTCAAGAAAAAATTGCGGTCTTTAAATGTATTATTACTGTTATATGTCATGTTATACTTTGATCAATCAATCAGTGTATTAATAAAGCGCAATACTTACCCGTGTGGGTCTCAAGGCGCTGAGAGGAAGGGTGTGCCGCTACTGCTCGAAGAGACAGGTCTTGAAGAGTCTTCTGAAGGTGAGTAGGTCTTGGGTCTCCCGTAGGTGGGTAGGGAGGGTGTTCCAGGTCGTGGCCGCGAGGAAGTAGAAGGATCTGCCGCCAGAGGTAGTTCGTTGGATGCGTGGGACCGCGACGAGGGCGAGGCTGGCAGAGCGGAGCTGGCGAGTGGGGGTGTAGAAGTTGAATCGCCGTTGAGGTAGGCTGGTCCGGTGTTGTGGAGGGCTTTGTGTGACTGGGTCAGTAGCTTGAAGGCGATCCTCTTTTCGACGGGAGCCAGTGTAGCTCTCTCAGGTGAGGGGTGATGTGGCTGTGGCGAGGGACGTTGAGGGTCAGTCTGGGGGAGGTGTTTTGAATGCGTTGCAGTCGTCGTAGGTGCTTTGCCGGGATGCCTGCATAGAGTGCGTTGCCGTAGTCCAGTCTGCTGCTGATGAGGGTCTTGGTGACCGTTTTTCTTGTTTCGGTGGGGATCCACTTGTAGATCCTGCGAAGCATGCGGAGGGTGTTGGAGCAGGAGGAGGATACGGCATTGACCTGCTTGGACATGGAGAGGGAGGAGTCGAGGATGAATCCTAGGTTGCGTGCGTGGTCGGTGGGTGTCGGTGCAGTTCCCAGCGTGGTCGGCCACCAGGAGTCGTCCCAGGCTGAGGGGGTGGTTCTGAGGATGAGGACCTCTATCTTGTCCGAGTGCAGCTTCAGTCGGCTGTTCCTCATCCATTCGGCGACGACCTTCATTCCCTCGAGGTTGGTTTTGGCGGTGTGCGGGTCTTTGGTGAGGGAGATGATCAGCTGGGTGTCGTCGGCGTAGGAGATGATATTGAGGTCATGCTGGCGGGCGACATGTGCAAGGGGGCCATGTAGACGTTTAACATTGTTGGGCTGAGGAATGATGCTTGGGGTACGCCGCTGATGTTGGTGGCTTCGGAGCGGAAGGGGGGAAAGGTGGACGCTCTGGGTTCTGCCGGAGAGGAAGGATGTGATCCAGTCCAGGGCCTTCTCTTGGATTCCGGCTTCTTGGAGGCGTGTCTTTAGTGTGCGGTGGCAGACCGTGTTGAAGGATGCCGACAGGTCCAGGAGGAGAGGGCTGATGTTTCGTTGTTGTCGAGTTGGACCCTGATGTTGTCTGTGGCGGCGATGAGGGCTGTCTCGGTGTTGTGGTTTCTTTGCAATCCGGACTGGGATGGGTCTAGGATTGTTGTTGTCCTTGAGGAAGCGGGTCAATTGCATGTTGATGACTTCCTCGATGACCTTCGCCGGGAACGGGAGCAGGGAGATGGGCCGGAAATTCTTCAGGTCCTTGGGGTCCGCCTTTGGTTTCTTATGAAGGGCATTGATCTTGGCGTGCTTCCATCTTTCCGGGAATGTTGGTGTCTCGAGGGAGATGTTGATTACTTTCCGTAGTTGAGGTGCAATGGTTGAGTCTGCTTTGTTGAATATGTGGTGTGGGCAGGGGTCTGACGGTGAGCCTGAGTGGATGGAGTTCATGATCTTGCGTGTTTCGTTAACGTTGGTCCAGGAGGTCAGGCGGTTAGTGCTGGTGAAGTTAGCAGGGGGGGTGGGGTCTGGCGTTGTCGGGGCGGTTGAGATGTTGAAGCTGTCATGGATATCAGCGATCTTGCGATGGAAGAAGGTGGCCAGCGAGTTGCACAGTTCTTGTGAGGGCAGGATGTCGCTGATGTTGGCCCTGGGGTTGGAGAGTTCTTTCACGATGCTGAAGAGTTCTTTGCTGTCGTGAGCATTGTTGTCCAGGCGGGTTTTGAAAGACGATCTCTTGGCTGATCTGATGTGCTGGTGATGTCTGCGGGTGGCGTTCTTGTGGGCTGCGTGGCTGTCCAGTGTTCGTTCGTGGAGCCATTTCTTCTCCAGTTTCCGGCATGTTCTTTTGGATGTCTAGAGCTCTTTGGTGAACCAGGTGGCTTTCTTGCTGGTGAGGCTGTTGGAGGGTTTCTTGAGCGGGGCGAGGGTGTTGGCGCATTTGTCTATCCATTGTCTGAAGCTGTGGGCGGCGGTGTCTGGGTCGGTGGGGTTGGTGGCTGGTTTCTGGGCGAGGGAAGTGGCTAGCTGGTCTTTGGAGACTTTGCTCCAGCAGCGGCAGGGGGGTTGTTGGGTGCGATGGTGCGTGGTGGGCTTCTTGTAGGTGAAATGGACGCAGCTGTGGTCGGTCCAGTGGAGTTCGGTGATGCAGTCGAAGGAGACGTGTGTGCTTGTGGAGAAGATTGGTTCAAGCGCGTGGCCGGCGGTGTGGGTGGGTGCGATGACTAGTTGTTTGAGGCTGAGGTTGTCGATCGGGGTGGCGATGTTGGCATCGTTGTTCTCGAGGTGGCAGTTCAGGTCCTCGAGGAGGATGTAGTCCGTGGAATAGAGTGTGTGGGTGCTGGCGTGGTCGGCGATGGGGTTGCTGAACTGTGGGTGGGATCCGGGGGGTCTGTAGATGAGGGTTCCCCTGAGGGTGGTGTTGGGGTCGGTGTGGATCCGGACGTTCAGGTGTTCGGCGGTGCTGAGGGTATCGTCTGAGTGTGTGGAGACCTTGAGGGAGGATTTGTGGACAATGGCAATTCCTCCTCCGATTCCGGTGGTGCGTTCCACCAGGTCTCGTTCAAGAAGGCGACGTCTGGGGCAGAGGTGTCGAGCAGGTCCCAGAGCTTGATGTTGTGTTTGTGTGCGGAGCGGGTGTTCAGGAGTATGCAGTGGAGATGGATGGGTTCTTTCTTTGGTGGATTGGCGGTTCTGTCATAAGTGACGCTGGATTTGCTGTAGGTAAAAGGTCCATGGGTGCGTTTCGGGGTGGCCTGGAAGCAGGTGGGGTGTCGTCCGGCGTTGAGTGCAAGGAGAGTGCTGGCGTCGTATCTGAGTCTGGCGTCGTGGCATATGCGGGTCCAGGGGGTCAGGCACTGGGCGCGGTCCGGGCGCAGTCCAGGCGCAGACTGGCTTGCCTCTGACGCGGCCGCCATTTAAGGCAGGGAGGGAGGGAGGAGCTGCTGGGAGGCAGGAGCGTACCCGGGCCTCAGATGAGCAGCAGCGGGAAAATGGGCAGAGGGTACAGAGGAGGGAGGAACAGAACGCGAGGGCAGAAAGGCAAAGAGCAGGTGCAGACAAATACAGAATATACCAAAATGCACAGATAGTCAAAAAACTGTGGCAACAATGGGAACAAATATAGGGTCAGGCGGCAGTCAGCACGATCAGGGGCACAGCAGGATCGAACTAGCGATCAGCAGCAGCTAGGGGGCGCAGGCAGGTGGAGCTGTGCCGCAGTAGGGGAGTGACCTGGCCTGACCTTGATCGATTTAGGTTCTCAGTGGACGCCAAAACCCATATATTTGGCGATCCACAAGCAGCAGCTTTGTTAACTAAATACCATGCTAAGTGTGGACCAACATTGCTCTCCAGTGTGGAGAGCTGTGAAGACAACGTTGGCATGACTGACATGAATAATGATTAACATTCCTTTTTAGGTATCCTCTTTATAAGCTGTTGTGTTGTGTGTCTGACGTTCTCATTGCTGGGCTCCTTGCTTGATTTCCTAGGAGAGGGGTGTAATGCTGTTGTGACCGTTATATTCACGGCGGCTCTGGCGATGAAGCTGGAACCATGCCCTGGGCTCCTATATTTCCATCTCTTTCCTGGGGTATAGTTTAGTCCTTTTGGATGTTGCTACTCTTCTTTTTGGGTGGAGCTATTTTGTATGCTGGCCCGCCTGCACTTCTAATTGAGTGGCCACCACTACTTATTTGTAGTAGGTGGCAAGGTTGGCCTTTTGGCTTGTTCCAAATTTGTCATCTGTTAATGGTGTTATCTCTGTAAATGTATTCTTTTTTTTGGAGGTGGAGATCAGATTCACTACTTGTTCTGTACTGCAATGTTGTAGTGGTTGGTGGGGTGGTTCACATGCAGCACAGGTTTACTTATTATGCACTACTGCATGCACTTTCGCAGTGTTCTTAAATTCTCTGCTCATTCACTTACTTATCACCACACACTTGGTCCGATGGCGAGACTGCAGTGAGGTTAAGCAATTTGAATGCTGATCTAGATGTGCATGGTCTGAATGACCCATATAAGGTGAAGAAGCTATCTGCCTATTTAAACACTCATTAGGTTGATATAGCCTTCATGGCGGCTCTGGCGATGAAGATGGAAAGATGCCATGGGCTCCTATATTTCCATCTCTTTCCTGGGGTATAGTTTAGTCCTTTTGAATGTTGCTCCTCTTCTTTTTGGGTGGAGCTATTTTGTATGCCGGCCGGCCTGCACTTCTAATTGAGTGGCCGCCACTACTTAATTGTAGTAGGTGGCAAGGTTGGCCTTCTAGCTTGTTCTAAATTTGTCATCTGTTAAAGGTGTTATCTCTGTAAATGTATTCTTTTTTTTTTGAGGTACAGATGAGATTCACTACTTGTTCTGTACTGAAGTGTTGTAGTGGTTGGTGAGGCTGGTGGGGTGGTTCACATGCAGCACAAGTTTACTTATTGTGCACTACTGCATGCACTTTCGCAGTGTTCTTAAAATCTCTGCTCATTCACTTACTTATCACCACACACTTGGTCCGATGGCGAGACTGCAGCGAGGTTAAGCAATTTGAATGCTGATCTAGAATGTGCATGGTCTGAATGACCCATGTAAAAAGGTGAAGCTTGATATAACCTTCTTACAGTAGCCACACATGACTTCTAATATGGAAAGGCCAAGACTGTATGAATAGTAGTACAGTACTCGTAAAAAAGGGGTTATTTTCTAGAGGGGAAAGTGTTTTCCTCTGTTCTCCTTCAGGGGGAGATGAAAGGATTATTGGTAACATTTATTAATTACTATGATCCTAACTTTGATTGACCCCACTTCTATACTGATCTCCGCTCTCTTTACCAAAGCCTGGATTCCCAGATCGAATTATCAATTAATCAGTGGGTCTTGTAGGGTGCAATTTGTTACACCGGCGAGGGGTTTCCAGGTGATGGGTGATTGTGCGATCCTCAGTCGGTGAGGTGCTGATAGAAAAGCCAGGTCTTGAGCAATGGGGGATGCCGCATATGATGTCTTTGGGTGTGGAGGAGAACGGTGGTAGGTGGATCCTCTGTGTTCGGCTGGGTAGGAAGGCGGAGATCAAGTCCCATCCCAAGCCCTCTGCGTCTCTCTATCAAACTACTTTCACCGGGGATCTCTTGGTTGAAAGTAGTCTGAAAGAGAGTCGCAGAGGGCTTGGGATGGGAAGCTTGTGTTCTCAGTGGCGGAAGGGCAGGAGAATTTTCGGACCATGATAAGTTCCTTGGTGTGGTTGGCACTCGCCTCAAAGTGGGTGGTGAGGGCTTCTTTCTTGGTTTTTCTGGGCTGGTGGTGGTAGTTGTTGAGGACGGTCCTGAAGGAGTCAAGGTTGGCGGTGATCTTGTTGAAGCGCCATTGTCTCTCCAGTTTTTCAGTGACACTTGCGAGTCAATAGTTCTGGTGTGAACCGGCTTGCTTGGCGGGTCTTCTGCTGTTAGTGTTCTTCCAGGGGGCGATGGTATTAGCGGTCCAGGAAATCCCGCTGGAGAAGTATTGGACGTCTGGCTCGATGGAATCAGTATGAACCGGTCTTGCTTAATTAAGGGCGGCAGTTCAGAAGGGTTTGGTGACTTTGCTCTAGTTACTTTGAGGGAGGGATTGGTGTTCAGTCAGGAGTTCTAACGGGTTGTCGATGGAGAATTGAACAATGCTGTCGTCTGTCCAGGTCAGCTCGATGGTGTGGGAGAACTTGCTGTGGTCGTTGGTGGAGATTGGTGGAGAAGATGGGGTCCAGGGTGTGTCCAGCACTGTGCGTGGGGGTGGTAACAAGTTGTGAGGGGACAATGATGCTCATATTTTCGAGAAGCGGTGGAGCTGGTGTTGTTTGGGTCCTCTAGGGTGCAGTTCAGGTCTCCCAGGAAGATTTAGTGGTTGGAATCTATAGCCAGGGGCGCAATGAAGTCCAGGATGGTGCTACAGGAACTGGAGCGGGGACCTGGCTGTCTGTAGGCGAGGGTTCCTTTGATGGTCATTTTGGTGTTGGGTTTTATCTGGAAGTTGAGGCGTTTCATGATCCGTGTTGCGTCGTCATCCAGAATCTTTTGGATGATGGCGATGCCTCTGCTGGGTCTGTGGGATCGGTCGCAGTGGATCATCTTATATTTGTGGGGTGTAGCGGTGGCTATGTGTGGTGCAGACACGGGGTGAGCCAGGTTTCATTGTTGAATATCACGTTGGGGGTGAGGGTGGATATGGTGTCCCAGATGTTTGTGCCGTTCTAGCAGAGGGATCTGATGAGTAGCACGCAGTGGAGCTGTTGTCTCTTGTAAGTGTTTGTTGCTGATTGGAGGATGTGGGGGTTCTAGCAGGAGAAGCGGCAGGTGAAGGGTCCTTTGGAGGAGAGGCGTTGCTACAGTTGTCTCATGGCTTGTGTTTGAGATTTCTGATTTCTTTGGCAGAACAACAGCGTTGGGCTGAAGATCCAGAGGTTCTGGCACTGGGCGCGGGACACGCGCAGACAGACACAGATAGGCCTGCGTTTGGCGTGCAAGTGGTGTGGCCTTACAGCGGCCTCCATTAAGTAGCCCTCAGATGTGGGGGGGTAGTCAGTGAGGCGGGAGGGCAGGGGCTGAGTGGGTAGGCGCGACCAGGCTTGAACTGCTGCTGCTCAGCTGGAGGGCCAGGAGTGGTCTCTCTGTACTGTGGCAGTGGCGGGGGAAGTGGCTGACCAGGTCAGATGAGGGGTCTATGTATGTGGTGTTGACTTGAACACTACTCTTATTATTGATCTGGGTTCCAGGGGGTTATTTCTCATAATGGAACAGAATGACCTGGTTGACATTCGTAGACGTCGGCTGCAGGAATCACCTAGCTACTCACGTTTTGGCCATCATTACACAATTGTACTCCTGCATGGTCTTTTAACCTGTCACACGACATGTTTGCAGTTGGGTGCGCATTTGGTCTACTCTCATGAACTCTTTCAGACTGTGCCATGGTGGTTTTATATTTGGAATTTCCACTGTGGACTCCGCGGGTATGTCTTCAGCAGTTTCCTGCAGGTGCCTCACTTGTTTCGGTTTTCAAAACTGAAGTAATACTATAGTGGAATATTTTCACAACAGTGTGGGTTGAATCTTAATTTATATTCTGGCTATGTAATCTGATATTCTCTGGTAGCCTCATATTAACCTAGAATGTATGGAGAGACAGATTTCAGGGATTGGACCTGCCCCGTGCATCGTCGGTGTTAGTTTATTAGGTGAGAGTCACATGAGGCCAAATACTTCGAGAAATGTGCATTAGGCATGACCTGTAGGTAAGGACAGCAGCTGAGTAAGAAACAGCCTAGGGTGTTGAAACACAGGTGGGATTTCGATGACAGCAAAGCCATTGAAGCTGCCAAACAGTTTATGCAGTACGATGCCTCTAGTATTTTGGCCCAGTTAATGGAATTTTGTGAACGACCCTTCGACTCTGGTATCCTACTCCTATGTCAGTTTTATAGCATTTTGATACATTTGGCCATGGCATGGCTGAATGATGGAGAGTGGGAAGACTTACTACCAATCACAGTGAACAAAATTAAAAGGTAGTGAGTGAGATGCTGTATTACCTTGGCCGAATGATTTTTCAACAATATTTTATAAAAACGTATTGAGTTTTTGGCTCTGCGTATTTTAATCACAGCTCCTGTCCACCATCACTTAGGGAAGTGCTGATCAGTACACTATTAAAACAGTGCAAGCCGCAGCACTCGTATGCATCGTAAAGGCCCCTATTTTTACTCAATATCAACACAAAAATCTTGGATTTTAGCTAATTGTCTTTTCCCGTTAATGCCCGGACTGTTACATGACCAGGCTGGTTTTGTTCCTGGTGATTCAAGTCTGTTCAGTTTACACTTATTTATTGTCTCTGACTCCGTTTTATCCACACATGGAAGCAGAATGTGTTTGATTCGTTGGAGTGGAGAGATATGCTGGGTTTCCTGGAGAGGCTGGGGGGTACTCTTTTCCTGGGTGTTGTCGTTTATGCACACCCATTTGCTAGAGTCAGACTTAATGGGAACCTGTCGGACCCATCGGCCAATGAACTGGATCCCTGACAGTTCTGCTATCTTTCCCCATTGTTGTATGCTCTTGACTACTGCGCTGTTAGCACACACGATGCCACATCATTCTTAGAAGGGCATTACATTCTTGGGCCAGCCTACAATAATGTCGGTATATGTGATGGACCAGGATAGCAATCTTTTAAAGCAAACACAAGGAGTTGATGGACGGAGCGCTGAAACTTTTCAGACACTCCGCCCCAGTCACAGATCTGGGTTGAATCCATCATCGTTCTTTAGCTCGTTTCGCCACCCTAGTTCAGAGACAGCTATATGCAAATCAGCCTTGACCCTGTGCCTCATGAGAACAGGCCAGCCCGAACTGCCAAGCCATGTCTTCCCTGGACCGGAAACAAGAATTCTGGGACTGGTTTTGGGGTAACACGCCTCATCAGCCAGGCTAGCATGAATCCAGTGTCAAAGTGAGCAAGGGACCCACGTCTGGGTAAACCCTGCCAACTTAGGGCGAACACAGCAAACAGCAGGCGATGATGGACGGAGCTCTGAAACTTTTCAGACATTCACCCCTAGTCACAAATCTGGGTTGAATCCATCTGAGTTCTTTAGCTCACTTCGCAATTCAGCACTCCATCCATCATCTCATTGTGTTTGCTTTGTTCGCCCTAAGCATGGCAGGTGAATGCCCAGAAGTGAGAGAAAAGCTAGTGTTTCTTTGCATAAATGTATCTTATGTCTATTTACGGCAAGTCTGTTATAGATGCAACCTACTGTAGGCACCACCTGCAGCTACTCGCCCACTAGTGCACCGAATATTAATTTAACACTGAAGTTTGAGACCGCTCCACTGTTGGGTGTCTTTGATGTTTTCAGGCCTCTAGCCTATTCCCAATTTATGGAAACTGTTGCTACTTTGGTGCTGGACTGGAAACTGGGTTTTTTAAATTCATTTTATTGCACAAGTATGAGATACAAAACGCCATGTAGCAACAGTGGGCAAAACATTCTGGCAAATTTCAAAATAGTCCAAATGCACCTCCCCTTTAGGTCTCGCTTAGGCAGCGCTTGCATTGTCTCTTCGAGACATGCTGTATCTAGGATATGGGCTTTAAAAAACACCCATCTTTTTCATTGGTTCCCGTTTCTGTCCTTTAGAAATGCTGGTTTTCATTCGTGAATAATTATTCTATTTACTAGTGCAATTAAACATTGGTTGAATCATTTGCTTGCGGTCGCTTTATCTCCCCCATGCCTGCCCCAACACTGCTTCAGTTGCTTCATATCCCTCAATCTCCCTGTGCCTCCCCCATCCCACAACTCTGCTTATAGGCCCCCACCCTCCATCTGAGGCCACTCCTATTTTGCTTGTTTTTTTGTTACTTTACAAACACTTTTATTTATATAGCGCACCTAGCCATGGGATTGGGGAAATTAAACAGCCCATTATCACAGGATGTTGAGCCTGACAGCAGACTCGAACATAGATCCCCAGCTCACCAGTTGGCAGATCTCACCCCTGCACCATATCCTTTGCCTAGCAATGTTTCAGGATGCAGGATCAAATATGGCTAAAAGAGGTCCAAAGGGAGATCTATTGACAGCCTGTAATACTGCACCCTCACATCACTGCTTGTTTTAACATGGAGTTAGAACTGCCATTTTCACTCACACCACTACGGCACCATTGTAGGTGTACTGCATAAAAAAACACAACAGAGATTTTTACTGTATTAAGGTGGGACGGGCATATCTATTGCATAGGTAAAAAAGTTGGCATTTAAAATGCCAATAGCTCCAACTACAACAAATGCAAGACCTATTGTATTTCCAATGCTTGTTTTGCATGCAGAGTGGAATGGAATCTCATATGCTGCACCGTAGGTGGGAATAAAAAAAGTTTAAAGCCCAACAGGTTTACTTAAATGAGCACAGAGGGCAGGCGGGAAATCTGTTTATTTGAATTGCATTAAAGCAAATGTTTTGCCGGACTCTTGATTGTTCTCTTCAAAGCTACTTTCCCAGCAGGGAAGCCTATGCGTAGCACCTGCCCACAGCCTCCTTCTAGTGCTCGTCGCGCAGGTGGTACACTCCGCTTTCCCTGCTGTGAAACCTTATTTCATGTGCTCTCAGGGGTCGAGTGCTCTGCCTGTGACTGTGCTGGATGGGATCACGCATTCCTCGCTCCTTACATTCCTCCCTGCACAGATGAAGTCTTATGCTGGATGGCGTCCTCCCTCATTCCACATTTTTTCAACATCTGGGGAAGCAGATAGATGAAACACCGGAGTGAATTTGGCGAAATTGGCTGCAGGTTCACATCTGCTTACTGCGTGTTTAAAAACAGGGAATTTGCCTACCCACCATTTGGTTACCATGCAGAATATCTCACCTACCTTGCTTAACTCATTTACAGTCCTGGAAATCACTTCTTCCATAATTATAAGTTGGTAACGTTCTTGAATGTGTTGGTTATTGCTTGAGGATGAGTTGTAAACCGGAATGGTAGAAACTGCCTTTATAGGTCCCACTTAAGAGGAGTGTTTTGCTGAGGGGAAAAATCCTGTATTTCAGGGAGTCTTTTAGGGAGCTTTTGCCTAGGGTGCACAGATACTGGTTTACTGACATGTAAAGTAATATATATATATATATATATATATATATATATATATATATATATATATATATATATATATATAATTTTTTTTTGCAATACAATTTTTATTGGGTTGAAATCTCAATAAAACATCATATCAGAAAATTAATATCAGACAGAATCGTCGGCACACCACAGGGTAGGCACTGAGTGAAGTTCATTGTCCATCAGGAGAATATTTTCACATGCGCAGGTAGCTTCTGGCAGTAGTGTCAGTGCAAACCAAGTGTGGATGTTTGAACAAAACCCCCTAAGCGATTCCCCCCCCCCCCCCCCAACCCTCTACAAACTACCCCAACTATACCTCCCTCCTTCCTCTCTCAATACATCCCCCCCCAGGCCTGTCCTAGTGTATCCCTGCTGGAATGTAAATGGGCCTACTACTCTGGTCGTACCTAGCAATGGATACTATGTGGTATGAATCGACTCACTTTACACGAAGGGGCAGCAGTTTCTCATCCGGACAAGACGAGGTTTCCTGCGACCACCTTGATACACTATAGTGGGTGTGTCCCAGGGCTATTTGTGGGGCCTCCTCATCCGCGGGAAGTGTGAGTTCCATGACCAATCTTTCCCAGGCTCTCGCCCTCTAACGCCTGTTATCAAGTAATATACTCATGATGTTGGTCTCAAGACATTTGCATCATAAGATAAAGCTCAATGTTATATTGCTTATGTTTCATTCAATCCATTTTCCAATTCTCCAGCATTGGATCTTTCATAGATTCACATGCTTTACTAATACACCATTGTCAGACTGGGAGCCACTGATGTTGAACAGCTGTCTTTCTGCTGCGACATGTAACATTGAACATTTCCATAGAACACATACAGCTTAGATACCAAAGCTGGAGAACTGCAGTTACAGGTAAGTAATTTTTTTCTTCTTCAGCATTGGATCTTTTCATTGATTCACTTGCCTTAATACAGATTATCAAAGCAACCCACAGTTAGCATTAAGAAACAGTAGCTTTTCCCTAAGTAACCAATAATTAAAGTTGAAATAGGATACCATAAATTATACATTGATTTGTTTCTCTAAGCTGAACAGACTTTTATTTAGTTTCTATAATTTTTACTTGACCTGCCCCAACACAAAGGCCCACCCATTAAATACATGTATGTGAAAAAAAATGAATGTCACCCTCGGAATTCTCAATAATTAGAGAACTCTAGTGAAATAATTAGAGAAATTAGAGAATTTTGTATCTGTCAGTAGTCTGCCCACATCAACGTCCGATTTGTCTTAAACATTCCTACTACTCTGCAGTACACCACAGTTTGAGTCTTTTTTGAGTTACGGTGTCTTAGGAGTGTGTGAAGTGTTGTGGGAGTCAGGGGTCAGTGTCTGCACATCTCCACCTCTACCTGACCAATTGGGCAGGTTAGGATTTGACCTATACATTAAGTTTGAAACAATTGGTAAAACGTGAGGTGTCCCACGTGTTGCACGCCCTTAGGACGTCATTTCTGTGTCACTCTGCAATATTAGCAGGTTTTGAACTTACCTCCAATTTGGGGAGAAATCACAGTGGGAGATCTGGGGATTACGCCTCAGCAGTTTTGGTACGTATAAAGCATTGTTTCCAGCAGTACCTCGCTGTGTGCCGTTGGGAACATTATGTGGATCCAATGACCTCTTCAGCACAGATGCACATGAGGTATTTAGGCTCTTCCGCGTGGAAGTTTGCAAACCACCTAGCCATCGCTCCTTCCCCTCACCCCATTAGTGCGGCCCCATCGATTAATACCTTTCACGATCTCTGTTTCTTGTTCGTATTAAGCAATTTGCAGATTCTGCAGAAAAATGCTGCATCTACATGTACCACACATCATTTTTTTTGCTGCATGTACATTTGTGTGAAAACGTTCTTGGGGAGTTTCACCGGTATTGTAAAATAGTACAGGAAGTGCAGCAGTGCAGTAGTTTTTCTGGGGCAATCTACTCCTTAGTGAAAATAGGAGCTTCTTCAATAGTTAAATGGATTCTTTGGTCCTCAAAATCACTTTGGATATATTCTCTTATAAGATTTCTGTACCACCATGAACTACATGGACCGTAGCCACCTGGAGGTAGGCGGTTTCCCTCTTAAGAGCAGGGCAGACAAGCCCAAGCCATCTCGGGGAGTTTGCTGGTGCAAATATAATATACATGACTTGCTATTCTTTACCTGCAGAGCAGATATTCTGCTGCAGTGCTAAATAAACATCAGGGCCATTAGAGTTGCACCCTCGTTACAGAGGTATAGCAAAGCACCATTGGCATATGTGGAAATTATATGTGGGTGGCTGCTGATTGTCATTCTGTTCATGTCTTTCCTTCCTGACCATTTATACCATAGGTTTCATGGCCGTGGCAGACAGGAGTGGCAATAGTGAGTATCCATGTCTCACCCCTACTCCACCCCTCATAAGTTATAGATGAATCTACTATTGAGCACCTGGGCCATTTGGTGGGAACAGCAGCCGCATCCTTTCCCTAATTTGAAAGCCAGACATGTGGGGATGTCAAAACTTAGATTGTCTGATCGCTAAGACTTTACCAAGGGTTTTGCAGCCTTGGTTCAGCGTTATATTGAATAATAAGCCATTTCAAGTGGGTACCAGAGTGGCTTTGGGGGCAGCAGTGGTTTCTTCGTGAGGGCGGCGGACCATCGCCACCGCCACTGCAGCCGCACTAAACATGAAAAATAAAATAGCAATGAAATGCTGCCAGCCTGCCCCCAGCCTATTGGCAGCATAGCAGACTGGAGTAGCCTGGTTTGCTGGACGCTCCAAAGTAGTCATGTCAGTTTGGCCGGCCAAAGTGACATGCACAATTTGAATCTCTCCACCTAGCTGTCTTACACAGCTGGGTGGACACCAAGCACATACATACAAGGCCTGAAAGAGCGTCCAGCCAGCCTTCTCCATCCAATCCTGGTGCTTCTCTCCTGCTGGTTAACAGCTTGAGAGTAGCGCTAGGATTGTTTAAGGAAATTGCGTGAAGGCTGGAGCTTGCAGAGCAGACATAACAGGGACCGGAGCAAGGAGTATGTCGAACGTGCAGCCAGCAAAGTAAGTGACTATCTTTTTTTAATTATTTGCCACTCCCCTTGCTTGCATGCACACACCCACCCTCCCACCACTAAGTTGCCTGCCTCACCTATCCATGTACTTGCCAGACAACCTTGCTTTGGCAGGCACATCTGTTATTGTCTGCCTGATGGTGCAGAGTAAGGTCTCTGCTAAGTTTGTCGCAAAGTACATTTTTAATAGGTTTGGGACAAGGAAATTATGGTAGGTTGCGTTAAATTCAGTTGAGAGACCATTACAGCCTGTTGTCTTACAACTAGCCTGGTCTCTGATGCCTGTTTTATTATTCCAACTGAGGGAGGGATGCCAAGCTGTGTATTAAACTTCCAGGGTGGTGCAATTAACCTGAGTCAAATTTTGCTGTTCAAAATCAGTAGTACATTGGAGCCTGTTTCTTTCTTCTTGAGTAGCATAACTCAAATTGAGAAATAGTAAAATGTATTTGCCTGTGAACTGAAGATCTTCTTTCACGGCGATCTCGAGGACGATCTTCCCTGCGAGGCAGTAGTCATTTTCAACAAGACAATGCCTCTTCCAGGTGTTTTCATCACAGATCTCCTGTCCGCATTCTGGGATCCTGAGGTATCACCAGCATAACTTGATTTTCAGTTCCCATGATGGCAGTATCCTCATGCCTTCCTACCAGGCAGTTTGAGGTCCTCCCAGCACCCTGGGTTTTGCATTGCTGACAATGTTTTCTAGGTAATCCATCCATTTGCTGAGCTTGGCCACTATGGTGCTCATCGCAGTTTCGGAACTTGATGTGGTCCTCCCAAAATTGCTTCTTCATCCAGTGCATTTATCAAGTGCAGAAACATTATTCTTCTTCCTGGATGTACACTCAGTGGCGTCACTAGGGTTGGTGTCACCCGGTGCGGGTATCTCATGGTGTCACCCCCTCACGACTTACCGCATGGACCTCCTTCGCTCCGAGTCCGCCAGTCGACACAGATGGCAAATAACGGGACCATACAGAATCCTTAGTAACGTTTGTAAATGTAGTTCCTATATTTACAAAGGCCATAGAAGAAAAATTTAATTCAACAAGGTCGGAGGTAAAAGATTGTAAGCTGTACTCTTATGGCATCCCTATCACAAGCTTCCACCTCATGGTACCACAGAACAATGTAAGCTTCCTCGTGAAGCTTGAGTGGTGACATAGTACCATGAGGAGGAAGCTTGCGAGTTTCCCAGAGTACTGAAATGAGGATGACCACCACAGCATTTTCATGAAAAGTTACGGCTGGCCAATCAGAACGTCCATTACGGTACCATACCAGGTTTTGCAGTACCCCATTGGCTGACTGCTCCCTTAGCAAGTATTTTTTTTATTTTTAGTGCATAACAGTCTAGACATATCACTAACTTTTCTGAAAAATGTACCCCTTCATAAGCACACCAAGGACTTATTTCAACAAATATTTCTTAAAACTACTAAACAGATTTACCATAAGTAATAGCTTTCTTTCTGAGTAAAATCCTAACTTCTGCCAAGTTGTTTTTACTTTTTTCAGAATAGTTTCCAATGGGAATTAAAATGGAAAATCGTTGTTTTTAGACTTGCCTTTTTTTTTTCTTGTACCACGTTTTTACAGATCAGTGGGAAACTTTCTAAGAAAGAGCCAAAGCAAGGGAGCTTGTTTTTTTGGGTACATTTTGTGCAGTCACACATAAATGTAGCGAACACCAGCTGTCATGCCTGCCGACTGGGTTGGCAGGCAGAAGACGGACGTGGTTGGCAAAATCCCGATATCCCCTACATAGCGCATGTGCAAGAATCTGCGCATGTGTCTGGAACTGTGATAGGGATTTAATCCCGCCTCTCTTACCCGTAAACGCTTTGCGTTTAGCCAGGTTCCAGCTTCCTCGTTCCGGGTCACGGTGGTTTGGCGACCGAGGAATATAGGATTGTGGCGTCTCAGCTTTGCCTCCTGTTATTGAAGTATCTTGAAGAGCGGTGTTTGTTGTGAGTAACACTGCTCATTTCTATGTAATTTATCACTACCTGTATTACGCTAGAGCTTCATCTAGCATGTTGTTCCGTTTCGTTTTCTCGAGGCTCATTTGTGAAGTCTTCATTTCCGGTGATGTGATCTATATGATTCTGTCGTGTTTGGGCTAACGGCAGCATTTTGGTAATTCCTGAAGTTAAGGAATCAATCCTCAAGTCCAACGGGCATTTATTGTTATAGTCTGTGATGCTGAACAGACTCTCAACTCCTAATTACTAATAGAGCGTTTTTTGAATATGGAGATGGAGTATCCTATGTAGCGCTAAGTTCCTTGAAGAATTCTTTTATTGTTTCGCTTATCTGTTCACAAGGTGAGCCATAGAGATAGGCATACGATATTTGTTATTGCCCTCACTACCACAACTAATTCCTGTTCTCTATTTATAGAGTCATAGGTTCATCATATTGCAAACACTCTTCGTATGCACGTGTTTTTACAAAACAAAGAGAGACAAGAAAAGAAAGATACACAAGGTGCATAAAGGTATGTCTGAATAGAGAGATAGACACTATAGGAGAGCATAGGTAGGGATTAGTATTAATGATATGTTCTTTCTTTATGCAGCATTGGTGTTCTGAAGCATTGCAAGAATCCTGACCTTAGTGAAGACTGAAGACTTCTGGAAAGGGGCGACCATTCGGTCCCCCCGAACGTATGGCGGAGTACCACGATCCCCCCGGGAAGCCATCTTGGGCGGGAGGCGAGTCTCGGCTGGTATGCCCGTAGCGGCGTAGCCGGGGCGCGCCTTTTTCCCGCCCTGGAGTGGGCTGGCCTAGACACTGACGCGGCAGGCCACGCCCTTGGGGCAGGCAGGGGCGGGTTTACGCCCGCCCTGAAGACGGATAAAAGGAGCAACAAGCCAAGAAAGCATCCTCTTGTTCCTGTGCTCTGAAGCTGCACCTCCTCGCTGCACGTGAGCTCGAGACGGAACGAAGAGCCAATTTTGAGCGTGGTAATCTTTCTTTTTTGTCTTACAGATACTTTGTCTGAGAATGCCCAAGAAAGTCGGAAAGCGAGTTACTACCGATCAGATGCTCCGTATGCTCATGAAAGAAGTAACCGATCTGAAGAAGCAGATGGCGGCTAAAGACGGGGAAGGGGGACCGAAACGACCTTTGTCGGGAGCAGCTCCCGGAGGGAAAGGCAAGAGGTCCAGAAGGGGGGCATCTGGGGGGGACACCCCGGTTCCCGATACCCCACTTGAAAAGCCAACTCCAGTGCCGAGGGAGGGGAATCCGATTCCCGTGGTGGTCACTCCTGTGTCCGGGGAGGATATGCCTCCTGAGTTAGCAGCACAATTGGCAGCGTGGTTGGGGAAAGATAGCGAGGGCGCCACGGCTGACGACGCACGGGTGTTAATGAAACAACTGCGTGAAACTAGGGAGGTGGTGAAGGCACCATCGCCAGTTACCCCGCTGCCTCCGGCGGTGGAAAAAGCAACAGGATCAGGTCCAGCGGCAGATGCAGCTTCTGGTTCAGGTAAGCGGCCATTGCCGATTGCGAGGGAAGGGTCTGCACCTTCACGAAGGGAAAAGGTGGGTCAGCATGTTCCTCTGGCAATTAAGGAAAAGATGTGGGCAGATGAGTATGTAAACATTTTCTCTTTGCTTACCGACCATTATGAGATGGAGCATGTTAAGAGCCAAAAGGAGCTCATGCATCCGAGTGTTTGGCGCGCAAAAATGGCCGCCTTTAAGGTTGACGAAAACATTGGCACTTGGGGCAGGGCATGGGGAATCTTTACCTCCATCATGGGCGAACGTAGGCCCGAGTTACTGACCGAATTGCCTATTTATCAGTCACGGATCATGGAGTATTATGGATCATATGGGGGCAATCAGTGGTTCTGTTACGATAATTTTTTTAGAAAAGCGAAAGAACACGACAAAAACTTGACTTGGAATTGTTACGACTCTGTTTCATGGTCAAAAATGGAGAGTACAGGTATGTTGAAGGTACCATTGGTAGGGAGTAGCGGGGGTGAATCCTCCCGGCAATATGCTGGGACACCCTTTCGATCGGGTACAGGTAACGACTACCACTCGAAGCCGAACGGCAACGCAGGTAAAAGGGGGATTTGTTGGAATTTTAACAGGGGTAAATGTACGAGGCCCCAGGGGTCATGCAAGTTTAGACACGAATGTGGAGGGTGTGGGCAGCCATCCCATCCTGAGTCCATGTGCAGAGCCAAAACGGGTGATAACGGTGGTAGGGGAAGCGCCAAACAGGTCTGAAATGGTCCGAGGGGCGCCTTTACCTACTCCGATTGATTCCATGGCAATGATTCCTTGGCTCAACGAATACCCGGATCATGCTTCCGCTGGGGTGTTGCGGAACGGGTTTTCATATGGTTTCCGCATCCCAGTGGGGGATTTTCAGGGTGTAGCAAAATGTAAGAACCAACTGTCGGTCCTGCAACATACGACCGTGGTACAGGAAAAGATTGGGAAGGAGGTTACTCGAGGTCGAGTCGCCGGTCCATTTGATGTGCCACCATGTGCTAACTTTGTTTGTTCCCCTTTGGGGGTGGTCCCCAAGAAGGACCCGGGTGAGTTTCGGCTGATACATAATTTATCAGCCCCACGTGGTCTGTCCGTGAATGATGCGATAGACCCGGAAGTGTGTTCGGTGCGGTACGCATCTTTTGATGAGGCCGTTGCCATGTTGAATCGCCTAGGGCCCGGTGCGCTGATGGCAAAATCTGATATTGAGTCAGCGTTCCGGTTGCTCCCGGTACACCCAGACGATCAGCGTCTCCTTGGTTTTATGTTTCAGGGTCACTATTACATGGATAGATGTATGCCAATGGGATGCTCTATATCTTGTGCCTATTTTGAAAAGTTCAGTTGTTTTCTGCAATGGGTCTTCACAAAGAAGACGGGTTTTCAACATGTTATGCATTATCTCGATGACTTTTTGTTTCTGGGGGCAGCCGGGGATCCAGAATGTGGACAGGCTTTGAATGAATTTTGTGTCTTAATGAAGCATTTTGGTGTGCCATTGGCACCAGGTAAGACTGTGGGTCCCTCGACTTGCCTCGAGTTCCTAGGGATCGAGCTCGACTCAGAGGAAGGTTGTTTTCGATTACCAAGAGAAAAGGTGTTAAGATTCAGGGCATCCCTGGAAACGTGTATTAGTGAGTCTAAGGTCAAACTGCATCAATTACAACAATTGGTGGGCCAGCTGAATTTTGCCCCGAGGGTAATGCCGATGGCCCGCCCCTTTTCCCGCTCGATCGCTCAGGCCATGGTCGGCCTGAAGGAGGGTCATCATCGCACGAGGCTATCGGCAGAGGTTCGCCAGGACATGCGCATTTGGTTGGCATTTCTGGCGGAGTTCAATGGTCGAATCGTCTGGAATAAACCGGCGGTGTCCTCCGAAGAACTGGGGCTGTGGACAGATTCGGCTGGGAGCATTGGTTTTGGTGCCATATTCGGCACACAATGGTCGGCTCAAAAATGGCCGTTATGGTGGCATGAGTGTGGGCTGACAAGTAACATTGCCTTTCTTGAACTTTTTCCCATTCTGGTGGCCCTGAAAACTTGGCCTGAGGGATTCAGAGATCACTCTGTGGTGTTTTGGTCTGATAACATGACCGTGGTTGAGTGTATCAATAGCCAGGCAGCACGATGCAAATGGATTCTGAGATTGCTCAAAGAAATTGTGTTATTATGTATGCAATTGAACGTGCTATTTAAGGCAAGACATGTGCCGGGGGTAATGAATCAAGCGGCTGATGCGCTTTCTCGTTTTCGTATGCAGGCCTTCTGGTGTTTTCTGCCCACAGCGGACCCGGTGGCGGCACCCTTTCCCGAAGCTCTCTGGTCTCTCGGTGCCCCGAACTACAGATCCTCGTTGGAGAGAGTTTAGCACCCAGGACGAGGAAGGCATATGAAGGGGCGTTCCGATCCTATTGGGCCTTTTTGGGGACTGCTAGGGGAGAGCTTTGGGGCCAGGAAGAGCTAGTGGTAAAATTTCTGCTGTCCTTACATCGGGCAGGCAAATCAGTGGCTACGGCCCAGAGGCATCGGGCCGCCATTTCCTTTATGGCAAGGGCTCATGGGATCCAGGACCCGACTGCGTCTTTCGTTGTGCAAAAAGCGCTACGTGGGTGGCAACGCCTTGAGGGTCGCAGAGTAGATGAAAGGCGCCCGATAGGTCTGGGTAGGTTGGCCCTGTTATTTTCTGTACTTCCTGCAACGTGTTCATCCCAGTATGAAACAGTGTTATTCCGAGCCGCTTTTGTGCTAGCATTCCATGGGGCTATGCGGGTAAGCGAACTAGTGGCGAAGAACAAGCAGGATGCCATGGGGGGACTGTGCCGAGAGCACGTTCAGGTCAGGGGGGAGACAATGACTGTCTCGTTTGTCAGGTCCAAGACCGATCAGGGTGCGATTGGGGACTGCATAATCATACAAAGGATTCCCGGGTCTCCCATGTGCCCTGTGGTGTGCGTGGAGGAATATTTAGCACAAAGGGTGGCATCATGGGGGGGGACCTTGTTGAGACACGCTGACGCCACCCCACTGACGAGGTTTCAGTTCCAGCGGGTGCTTGCGATGTCGATTTCGGCCGCGGGCTTGAACCCCGGCGAGTTTGGGACCCATTCCTTTCGGATAGGGGCTGCTACAGAGGCTACAGCCAGGGGTCTGAGTGTTGAACAAGTAAAACGTGTGGGGCGTTGGTCCTCGAACTGTTATAAGAGGTATGTGCGGTTGCACATGTTGTGAAGCTGTAATGATGTACTCACGCTTCTTGTTTTTGTTTGGTTTTCAGTTGCGCGAGCCTGCGAGGCGGGGCGGACTGTGCAGTCGACCAGACACCGGGGGGCCAGCGGTCAGACATCACCGGCTGTGAAAAAGGAGGTGTGGGTCGTGGGCCACTCATACGTGAGGCGTGCCGCGGACGTATTCAAAGCAGGTGACATGATTCACGTGGCTGGGGAATACGGGTACAGTGTGTCTTTCTACGGAAAGGGCGGGCTCTGTATTGACCAGTTTCAATCATTTTTCGAGGGTTTGTTAGGGCGGACGAGGTCACCGCCGTCTGTAGTCATAGTACATCTTGGGGGCAACGATTTGGTGACCACTGGTAGACGACTTCTTCTTGAGGGGATGCTTTCCACTGTAAGTTGGTTAGCGAGAAGAGTTCCAGGGTGCACAATTGCATGGTCCCATATGATTCCACGGAAAGTGTGGCGGGGGGCTATTTCGGTTTCTGCTCTGAATCATTCAGTAAGGAAAATTAATAATAAAATGAGTAGATTGTTCCGTTCAAGTACACTGCATTCTGTGTCGCATGGTTGTATTAAAGGGGACAGTATGTATTTGGGGGATGGTGTTCATTTGTCCCGGATGGGGAACGAGTTACTCATAGGAGACCTGATAGCTTGGCTAAAGACTTTATGACATGACCTTTAGGCAGGAGTGCTGTGGGGGGTCCGGATAGCCGGTCAACTATCCGGCCTGTGGCGGTAAGGTCATGATCGGTGAGCAGTAATTGGAAGATCCCTATGGGTGGGCGTCACCCATTACGGATGGGAGCGCTCGAGGGAGGTGGTCATTGGCCCCTCAACGGGGAGGCGGTCCCTTCTAAGGATGGGCCGCCGAAAAGAAAGGAAAGGCGGTCAAGGCCCCTTCCTGGGTAGGAGGGGCTACAGCCCCCTCCTGGGGAATTTCCCGGGGCCAGGACATCTGCGACGGCAGATGTGGTAAGTTGTGTGGGGTTTGGGAGGGGGTTTACGCTACCTTCTAGACACCTCACACGAGTCCTCGGACGACCTTTAAATGGCGTCGAGTTTATTGGGGCCCCCGTCAAGTCAAGGGAAATTGGTAGATGCACGTGAGGTACACCTCTGTGCGGTCGCCCCTCACAAGTGAGGGGGATATTTCTGGTTTAGGGATCTGACACCGGTTACGACCTTGCCGTTGGCCCTTAAACGTTAGGATGTACAATTTCAAGTTAAATGTTTTGTAGGATGTTAGTTCGGCTAGGTGAACCTTTGTATTAGAGAATATGTTAAGGTTAGCCAAACATCGCAATGTGGAAATGAAATTGTACATAATATGAAACTGTTATTTTAATGTTTTAATTTTGTTTCATATTTTAATAAATACGGCCGGGAGGGTCACTCCCTCCCGTCTTCCAAAAGTTCAGAACCGTTTCCGGTTTCCCATTCCTTGGGGATTGTGTTGAGAGGGGGTGGCGGGTATCTCAGCCATATTGTTTTCCCCTTCAACCCTCGTTATGTTTCCCTCTTTCCCCCTGGTCACCATAGGATAAACCAGTTTGCAATCTGACATCTGGTGGTGACAGGGTGAGGTTGGGACCTATCTTCTTCTCCGTGACACTCCTGAGACAACCAGGTGAGAGCACGACACCAGCTCTGAAATAAGTCCTGATTAGAGATCGCTCGCCTTGACGCTCCTTGACACGTCTCTTTTAACCTGAAGCACTGCGTGTGTGTGTGACTGTCTGTTCTCTTGGGCCGGCCTTCCTTCGGGACTGTCTCTGGGAATAATGTGATTGATTGCGATCAGAAGATAATCTGATTGTTTGCCTGCACTGCCACATTTTAACTTCATTGAGAGTTCATCATAAATGATATTTCTCTCTCTCACCGTGACCGATTGCCTCCGGATTCAAGAAGTCAGTCCCACTGTGAAATTTGAAGGGGAGACGACCGTGCTGAGCGCTCCGCTCGCGATCTCAAAGAAGATGATGGTGACCGTGACTTCACATTAATTCTTTATTCTAGCAGCGCACCCACACCGCACGCACTCCCCTGCGCTGCCGTCTCGTCTCCTCCCTGGCGCGTGACCCCGACGCGTCAGAGGAGCACAGCGCGCAGGGGCTGTCCCAGGGCCGTCATTGGTAGCGCTAAAGATTGACGGCCCTGGGACCCACAAACTGGGTACGCCGCCCCGCGCATCCGCATCGCACCAGGCCCAGCATCATCACATCGACATAACCACCGGTGCGTGCATGGCGACGTGCTGCAGTGCACACTCACTGCACTGACTGCAGAGTGTATTTTAATTTTGTAAGCAGGTGCCGGCGCAACTGCGCATCGTGGCGTGCGCTTGTGGCGGCACTACAAATAAAAAGCAGAGCAGAGAGAGGTGAGGGCGGTGAGGCTCAGGCTGCACACCACTGTGCAGTGCAGAGCGAGAGCGAGCCAGCGAGCGCAGTGTAACTACCAGATTGGTGTCACCCCATGATGGGGTGACACCCGGTGCGGTCCGCACCCCCTTAGTGACGCCACTGTGTACACTGTTTTAACTCCTCCAGCATATTCTCCATAGTAGATGCCTTGAGTATGAACCAAGTTTCTTTTCAAACAGAAGCACCTCGTCTTTACTGTACAAGAGAAGCTAAGCATGGGTCCTCTGATTTATGGTCTCCATGGCATGTTGAATAGCGAAGGCCTATGCGGTGTAAAAAAACAAAACTACCTTTTATTGTTGGGCCTTGCTGTTTACTCTCCTTTGGAGGTATCTTAAAGTAAAGACCACCGTCAGTGTTGTGTGCATGTCACTTAGAAAGAACTGGCCTACCATTGTAGAACCAGCCTGTGACCTGCTGCGTTTCACATAGATAGAGCGGAACTCTGTCAGGCAGCCACACAGATCCTCCAGATCAGCCGATCTAGGCTCCCACATCATGTCTTCCGGTAACACTCACAGGAAGCCCCTGCTGCACACTAACAATGAGGGCCCCTTTGACAGAGCCTAGTTAACTGTAGGGCTTCTACATACAACAGAGGACTTGTCTGTTTGAACACCAACAGTTGAGCAACACCTGCATTTCCTCCATAAAGAACCAATGCCTTCAATCTCAGGCCTGATGTGGACTGGTTCTGACTTGATGCCATATTGTCCTGGCACTGTAAGCTGAATTTGCTACCCCTCCAACCCCCTTGGATTCAACCCTGCTCATGCTATTGACTATCCTCAACCTAGCAACACAAGCTGTGTCCGACCATTGGCCCTTCCAGCTAAACCTCCCCTTCATCACCCTCGAAATAAGAGTTTTTGCCAATGTCCAAGTCTTCTAAGGTTTTTTATCCCCTGATTTTTATTCTCGGTCTTTAAAAAATATGAAGCAAACACAAAGAGATGATGGACGGAACTCACCCCCAGTCACAGATCTAGGATGAATCCATCATCGTTCCTTAGCTCACTTCGCCACCTCAGTTCAGACACAGCTATATGCAAATCAGTCTTGGCCCTGTGCCTCATGGGAACAGGCCAGCACGAATTGCCAAGCCATGTCTTCCCTGGACTGGAAACAAACATCTTGGGACCGGTTTTGGGGTACCACCCCTCATCAGCCAGGCTAGCTTGAATCCAGTTGCAAGGTGAGCAAGGACCCACGTCTGGGCATACCCTGCCAACTTAGGGCGAATAAAGCAAACGCACGGTGATGGACAGAGCACTGACATTTTTCAGACTCTCACCCCCAGGGTATGCCAGTAATTTCCAGCTATTATCACATTACTCAGACTTATTTATGCATATTTAAATATGTTAAAAATAGACTTTAGTACACCATCCTTAAAATATAGTGTATTACAGTGTATTTCTAATGTTTTAACTTTTGTATTTTTTGGTACCATGGTACTTTCGAGGTATTATTTTTCCTTCCCTATTACCGCTTTACTAAAATAGTAGGTAGGGGAAAAATACCACACCTAATACCTAGATATGAAAACATAACGCAGAATACAGGCAAACTGTACCTGAAAACAAGATGGCTGCTTTTAACTTTCATGAAGGCAGTCATTAGGCAATCACCTAATGAATTGTCATCACTATGCACTATACACCAAGGTATTGTTGCGAAATATTGTGAAACTTTGTGAAAATATAGAGACATTAGATATCACAAAGGTAAAATGTCTTCTAGCTTTAAACATACTTACACCTCCCAAAAGAATCATCCGCTCACCAAAATGTTACATCCTGCCAAATTTCATGTAAATCCGTTGAGCCATTTTGTGCGGTAAATAAAATGCAAAAGTCTATGTAAAATGCATGGAAGTGCAAGTGTGTTGTGAGACTTCCTTTTTTCTATGCACTCCCTTGACCAAACGGCACAAAACTTTCAATTCTCCAACAATGTAATGGGTACAACAGGTCTACAAAGTTTCACAGAGATTTGTTAAATGGGCACAAAATTATTAAGGGTCAAGTATCCGAGAAATTCCTATTTCTGTGAACCCTAACTATAACTACAGAGTGGCTACTGCCACTATATGTGTCTTTGTGTGTGTGTGTATGTATATATACATATATAACGGATCTTCATGCTCAAAACCGCACTGAATTTTCGCAACGATCTTCAGACAGTCAAATCTCTAGCCAATCCACCAAAGCGACCGCTGCAACTCCTTTCAAGAACAAATCCAAGTTCAATCCCATCATGCCACGAGATGGAATCGACATTTATAATGAAAATGTGATTAATGAACTGAAAAAACTGAATCACAAAACCTGCACTATGAAAAACAAAATATCCAGACGCAATAGAACGTATGACAATCTGGTGGCCAAAATACAACAAAACAATCAGATTCTCATCCGAAATTCGGATAAAGGAGGCAATGTGGTATTATGGGATAAAAACCAATATATGACTGAAGCCATGTCCCAACTCAACGATCGCAAATGTTACAAAATTAGCAGTGCTTTGGCAGTCAAAGAGACTTCTAATTCATTCTATTTGAAGCTTCTAGCTTGGAAAAGTGCTGGCCTAATTACAAAGGACGAATACCTGTACATGAAAATTGATTATCCTACCATCCCCAACATTTACTTTATTCCAAAAGTTCACAAAGACCCTCTGCATCCTCCCGGAAGGCCCATCATTTCCGGTAGGAATAGTTTGTTGGAACACACTTCGTACTACATTGACTTTTTTTTACAGGACTGTGTAACCGGATTGGCCTCCTACCTAAGAGACACCAGTGATTTTCTTGATAAAATCAAGGACTTTGTTTGGGATCCTGGGTTTCTTTTACTTACTTTGGATGTATCATCCCTTTATACCTGTATAGATCATAAAGATGGTATAAGAGCTTTGGATTACTTTCTCACCAAGAACAGACCCACTTCCCCTGAACACAGCAATATGCTGTTAGATATGGTGACTTTTTGTTTACATCATAATATGTTCATCTTTAATCAAACTTTCTACCAACAAATGAGGGGGGTGGCAATGAGGGCCAGCTTCTCCCACAGCTATGCCTGCATCTTTATGGGCTGGTGGGAGGAGCTGGTCCTGAAGGGCACACTAGGTGAATGGTACCATAAACATGTCAAAATGTATTACAGGTACATTGATGACCTTATCTTTGTCTGGAATGGCACCAGGGAAGAGGCCCAGGAGTGGGTTAACCTCTTGAACACTAATAATATCAATTTGGATTTTACCTGTACCATGAGTCATACCAGCATTCATTTTCTAGACATAGAATTATACATTTCTGACAACACATTGGAAACCAAGCTCTACAGAAAGGAGACAGCTGGTAATTCCATCTTACATTATACCAGTTTCCATCCCAAACACCTTATTCGCAGCATCCCCTATGGGGAAATGTTGCGAATAAAAAGGATTTGCAGCAATCCGACCGATTTGGTGATGGCACAAAATGAATGTAAGGAGAGATTCCTCGCCAGAGGATACCCTATCCATATCATTCAAACAGCCATTAACAAAACTGCGGAACTGGACAGAACCCTCCTCCTTGTTCCTAAAACAACCAAAAACCCCACCCATATCTGAATCTATCAAATCACCAGAGTCCAGTACGGTCAGACTCATTGTGCCCTATAGTGCCCAAAAAGGTGCGATAAACAAAATCATTAATCAAAACTGGGCCCTCATTCGCTCTGACCCAGTAATAGGCCACACCATGCCAGCCAAGCCCAGTATCACCTATAAGAGAGCTACTTCTCTGCACAACAGCCTGGTATCTAACTGTCCTGAAGTTACACCGTCCAAAGATTGGCTGAAAACCTCACGGGGGTTCACAAAATGTAATTCTTGTAAAGCATGTACTTACGGTATCAACAAAACCAGTTACCGTACAGCCTTCAGTAGTAAAGAAATTAAAATCTCCAAATCCCTCCACTGCAAAACTGAGTCCGCCATTTACATCTTGGAATGTACATGTCCCTTACGGTACGTGGGAAGTACCAAATTACCAGCTAATGTAAGGATATTGCAGCATATTAGGGCAATCACCAACTCTGATCCTACCTACCCAGTGGCGAGACATTTTCGGGAGGTCCACAATAACAACTTAATGGATCTCAAGTACTATGTCATAGACACGATTCCAAAAACCAAACAGGGAGGTGATCGTGAGCAAAAAATGCGCAAGTTGGAGACAAGGTATATCCTGAACTTCAACAGCAAAAGCCCTGGAGGTCTAAATAACACTGAAGATTTACATACCTGTCTATGATTACTACCATTTCACTGAGCCCCCCTGGAAGTGATTATTTTCTTTCCTCTCCCCTGACATTTTGATAACCTACCCCTTGCGTCCTTTCCCTCCCTGTTTTCCTTGTGATTTACTGTTCACAGATCAAACTTTCTAGCTAGATCATCTTGTCAGACGGCATGCAAATACTGTAAAAACCAAATTCTTTGGCGTTTTGTCCTATGTGGCTGCCTTTTGCTTCTCCTAAACCACAACCCTCATATTGGGGTTGTTTTTTATACATTTGCACTTTATTCACTTTCGGCACCCAATTGCACTTTAATCAATATTTTCCCTAAACCACCAACTGTTTCTGACTATGGGTCATCACACACCCATGAGGGTTTCTTATAATATAGTATACTCGGACATACTACAATCAAGCATTTATGCTAAAATCATGTTATGACCTACAAGCTTTAACCGTTGTGTATATTTAGCAAGGACCCCCTGAAAGTATGAATCATATGATTCCTAGGTCAGGGAAAGCAATGTATATGTAAAGTAACAACCTAGGCAATCAACATTATTGAATATCTTATTGATAAAGGGTAATAAACAATTGGCTACAACTGGCTAAAAGACATCATATTTTATTCATTAATTAAAACAGTAAACATTTCATTCATATAACACAAAATTAAAAATCACACAGTATTGTATCATAAGTAACAGTCAAAAATTAGTGAACAGTAGACAATAAATTCTTAATCTAGAAAGGATGAGTGGCGAAATTATATGACTCTACGCGCGTTTCAGCGGCCAGCGCCTTCTTCCTGGAGTAGCCACGTAATATCTACAAAAATAAAAATGTATATCAAACTCACATATTCATACAGTTTAATAAAGATGCAATCTGACATCTAAAGGTTTGTCTTTTAGCAGTCGTTGTTTAACAAAACATGCATGATTTTAAGAAGCAATCCAATTTACATTTTCCTCTATTGTTGTCATTTCCTTATATTGTTCTGGATGGTGAGGGGAACCAAAAATTCAATAATGATAGGTGGGGAAATTAACATGGATATCTGTCAATTCCACTAAGACAAATGAGAATATTTCAGGTTCATGTGTTTAATATAGATTATTACTGGGTCAGATTCAGTAATTGATCCTTCCGATACACAAAAGGGGTTTCTGTATTGAATTAAAAAATACAGGGATAGATATATGATAAAAACTGACATTATTATCTTTCATCTATTAAAAGTTAGTGCATCTTGCAGTACTTATAATATCTCGTATCTTGTTAGGTAGGTACTTACTCCTAGAGATAATTCCTCTTTAAAGAAACGACCAAGTTAAGATGTCTGCTTCTTTTTATGATTTCTTTAGCGTCAGGAGTCGCCTAAGCTACAAAGAGGGGAGGAGGGGAGAGGTAATATTAAGTATTAATTTTTGAGTAATCTAGTTATCATTGGTGTTTGAGGGGATCTTTTTTGGGGGAATTTTACCTCGATAATGTAAAGAACGGATATTGAACGTCCGCCACCGGAACCCTTAATGTGATTTCGAGTTCTGTAGAGTTCCCAACTTAGCTTTTCTCAAGGTATCCTGGGAAGCTAGCTTTCAAGAGATACATATAAAAGGGGAGATAAGAAGATATTCCTTTCTTCAATGGTGGTAGTAGATACAGGGTTTCTCATGAGCTTAAGACAACTGGAATTCCATTATTTGTAGTTGGCTTTGGTCTTACCTATTTATAGTTATGCTGTTCTCATACTCTTTCGGATGTATTCTTCAATTTTTAAAAAGTAATCAGTCGGCAAGGTTTTAGTCTATGGAACTTCCTCTTTGCCTATAAAAGAGGAGTCAATACAGCGATTAATTATCCATCTTCTATCTTGTAGAGTCTAACTATCTAAATATATTATTTGGCCATCTTACCTATAGGCATGATTTTCTTTTGCTTCAGATATTGCGATGAAATAATGTGAGAGATTTTAGAAATGCTGGATAAAAGGATGGTGTTTAAAAGATCTCCCTGCCTGTGAAAGAAAATTAGAAAAAAATATAAGGTAGAAGAATATATTCTCTATTATTAGGTATGATTGGAATGGGACTTATTTAAGGGGCTTGAATCAGTTCCAAGGCTTACCTGAGGATAGTCGGCAGGGCTCTGTATGTCCGGTGGCGGGTTAATTCGATACGGCAACTGCGAGCGCGGGAAAGTGATGAACCGACGCTAGTTTGAAGCTCTGGTATATATACCTGACTTGATTGGTTCAGATTGTTGTCACCTGTGTTGAGTTCTGTTGATAGAGGAGCGGCGATATCCTCGCGGAGTTAACATTGTGTTCACGGAGTTTTGCATCAACCTCCCTGATTGGTGGATTATCTATGCAGAGTTTAGGCTTTCTTCTGACGATTGGTTGACATCCATTCACTAATTTTTATATATATAAATAGATCGTATTTTATACATGGTATTCGCCCTTTTTCCATGCATTTGCGGATTTTTAAAATGCCATTACTAGTTGATGGATTGTATATGTACAATTTTACCTGCCCTCTAATGATTTAATGATTTCCGTTCGCCGGTTTTATTTTTGAAAACTAACCGTATTTTAAATATAATATTGGCATTTTGTGTCAATAGTATATTATTATATTTCATTTGTACTAGGGGCATATTATTGTGTTGTCCTGGTATAAGGGGGCGGTAATCTCATCATTTAGTTATCAGTGCAGTTGCGGAATTTTGACTCGACTTCACTGAATGGCGAATTTCGTGTGCGGAGTTTTGTATGGGCTCTTGCGATAGGATAGAACCCATGTGTTAAGCTTTATATAGATCTTAATCCGGACCTGATATTTATACTATATATAGATGACATATTTTCTTACAATGATGTTATAAAACATATAGACGGAACTTTAAGTCAGGTTCTAGAATAGAAGATCTTTATTACCGGAACATTATAAGAACCCCAATGATTGGAGACTCAACATTTACAGATAAAGAGGATGAGAGATAACCAATATGTATTTTCAGTAGTCTTTGATTTCGATATCTTTAGAAAAGTTAAAAAACTTGTGCATTTTTATATATAAGAAATAGGGGGATTTATTTATTTATCATTTAATTTGATTGACACTTATTATCTCAACTCTTGCTAATGAGACAGCAATTTACAAGAAATCTCTTGAGGAGAGATATAAAGAGCAGAAGTTATTATTATTCTTATGGACTTGGTGTTTTCTATTTTCTGGGTGTGTTGTTGCATATATGGGGTCATGATCTAAGGATTTAGTAGACAATTCGAGTCTCTTAATTCAGAAGTCTAGAGATATTTGACAAGGGGTATGTGTATACAGTTAGTGTGTACAGTATTCATTTTTCAGCAAATAGCGTGCTCCCACGGTATTTCATTATTTAAACCTTGACGAAAGGTATTAAAAACAAAAATCCAGAAAACCTCTCTTTTCTTTCGGATAGTAGTGCCTCCTTTGGAGTCTGCAGTGTGGATTTTCTCTAAGATCCTTTGAGGATCGCTATTTGCTGAAAAATGAATACTGTACACACTAACTGTATACACATACCCCTTGTCAAATATCTCTAGACTTCTGAATTAAGAGACTCGAATTGTCGAACAAGTCCATAAGAATAGTAATAACTTCTGCTCTTTATATCTCTCCTCAAGAGATTTCTTGTAAATTGCTGTCTCATTAGCAAGAGTTGAGATAATAAGCGTCAATCAAATTAAATGATAAATAAATAAATCCCCCTATTTCTTATATATAAAAATGCACAAGTTTTTTAACTTTTCTAAAGATATCGAAATCAAAGACTACTGAAAATACATATTGGTTATCTCTCATCCTCTTTATCTGTAAATGTTGAGTCTCCAATCATTGGGGTTCTTATAATGTTCCGGTAATAAAGATCTTCTATTCTAGAACCTGACTTAAAGTTCCGTCTATATGTTTTATAACATCATTGTAAGAAAATATGTCATCTATATATATAGTATAAATATCAGGTCCGGATTACGATCTATATAAAGCTTAACACATGGGTTCTATCCTATCGCAAGAGCCCATACAAAACTCCGCACACGAAATTTGCCATTCAGTGAAGTCGAGTCAAAATTCCGCAACTGCACTGATAACTAAATGATGAGATTACCGCCCCCTTATACCAGGACAACACAATAATATGCCCCTAGTACAAATGAAATATAATAATATACTATTGACACAAAATGCCAATATTATATTTAAAATGCGGTTAGTTTTCAAAAATAAAACCAGCGAACGGAAATCATTAAATCATTAGAGGGCAGGTAAAATTGTACATATACAATCCATCAACTAGTAATGGCATTTTAAAAATCCGCAAATGCATGGAAAAAGGGCGAATACCATGTATAAAATACGATCTATTTATATATATAAAAATTAGTGAATGGATGTCAACCAATCGTCAGAAGAAAGCCTAAACTCTGCATAGATAATCCACCAATCAGGGAGGTTGATGCAAAACTCCGTGAACACAATGTTAACTCCGCGAGGATATCGCCGCTCCTCTATCAACAGAACTCAACACAGGTGACAACAATCTGAACCAATCAAGTCAGGTATATATACCAGAGCTTCAAACTAGCGTCGGTTCATCACTTTCCCGCACTCGCAGTTGCCGTATCGAATTAACCCGCCACCGGACATACAGAGCCCTGCCGACTATCCTCAGGTAAGCCTTGGAACTGATTCAAGCCCCTTAAATAAGTCCCATTCCAATCATACCTAATAATAGAGAATATATTCTTCTACCTTATATTTTTTTCTAATTTTCTTTCACAGGCAGGCAGATCTTTTAAACACCATCCTTTTATCCAGCATTTCTAAAATCTCTCACATTATTTCATCGCAATATCTGAAGCAAAAGAAAATCGTGCCTATAGGTAAGATGGCCAAATAATATATTTAGATAGTTAGACTGTACAAGATAGAAGATGGATAATTAATCGCTGTATTGACTCCTCTTTTATAGGCAAAGAGGAAGTTCCATAGACTAAAACCTTGCCGACTGATTACTTTTTAAAAATTGAAGAATACATCCGAAAGAGTATGAGAACAGCATAACTATAAATAGGTAAGACCAAAGCCAACTACAAATAATGGAATTCCAGTTGTCTTAAGCTCATGAGAAACCCTGTATCTACTACCACCATTGAAGAAAGGAATATCTTCTTATCTCCCCTTTTAGATGTATCTCTTGAAAGCTAGCTTCCCAGGATACCTTGAGAAAAGCTAAGTTGGGAACTCTACAGAACTCGAAATCACATTAAGGGTTCCGGTGGCGGACGTTCAATATCCGTTCTTTACATTATCGAGGTAAAATTCCCCAAAAAAAGATCCCCTCAAACACCAATGATAACTAGATTACTCAAAAATTAATACTTAATATTACCTCTCCCATCCTCCCCTCTTTGTAGCTTAGGCGACTCCTGACGCTAAAGAAATCATAAAAAGAAGCAGACATCTTAACTTGGTCGTTTCTTTAAAGAGGAATTATCTCTAGGAGTAAGTACCTACCTAACAAGATACGAGATATTATAAGTACTGCAAGATGCACTAACTTTTAATAGATGAAAGATAATAATGTCAGTTTTTATCCTATATCTATCCCTGTATTTTTTAATTCAATACAGAAACCCCTTTTGTGTATCGGAAGGATCAATTACTGAATCTGACCCAGTAATAATCTATATTAAACACATGAACCTGAAATATTCTCATTTGTCTTAGTGGAATTGACAGATATCCATGTTAATTTCCCCACCTATCATTATTGAATTTTTGGTTCCCCTCGCCATCCAGAACAATATAAGGAAATGACAACAATAGAGGAAAATGTAAATTGGATTGCTTCTTAAAATCATGCATGTTTTGTTAAACAACGACTGCTAAAAGACAAACCTTTAGATGTCAGATTGCATCTTTATTAAACTGTATGAATATGTGAGTTTGATATACATTTTTATTTTTGTAGATATTACGTGGCTACTCCAGGAAGAAGGCGCTGGCCGCCGAAACGCGCGTAGAGTCATATAATTTCGCCACTCATCCTTTCTAGATTAAGAATTTATTGTCTACTGTTCACTAATTTTTAACTGTTGTTACTTATGATACAATACTGTGTGATTTTTAATTTTGTGTTATATGAATGAAATGTTTACTGTTTTAATTAATGAATAAAATATGAGGTCTTTTAGCCAGTTGTAGCCAATTGTTTATTACCCTTTATCAATAAGATATTCAATAATGTTGATTGCCTAGGTTGTTACTTTACATCTACAAGCTTTAACCGTCGGGCTAAAATATCTGTGTAAATCTATTTTTGTATGAATAAAACTATTTTTATAAGAGGTACTCCTATATTTCTATATGCACTTGATTAATTTTTCCTTAAATTCAATGTTGTGCAACGGTCTAGGTATTTATACTGTTATTGATGCATTTATGCTATGAGTTTTGTTTCTTGTAAATCTCGATTGTTAATAACCTTGGTCATTATATGTATCTTTCACTAAGACTCCTTCAAATCAGTTGGTGAATGCGTTTGCTTTTAATAGCTTCTTTTTTTTGTAAAGCAAGTCTTTTTTCAAAAGAAGGAAAATATGTTGTATTTCACTTTTTCTTTATGTCTATCACTTTCACAGTCACGTGCATAGGGTGCTAGCTGTCTTAATGGTCCATTCAATGTTTGAACGTTGTCATGTGATCAAGCCACTCCGGTGGTGAAACGCGTTATGGCTGACTAACGAGAAATAAACGCTACTGCTTGCACTCAATCTGGGCTTGTGTCTGCTTTTCGTTGCATGCTGGAGACAACACGCTACATCCGATTTCCTCAAGCGGCTCTTGATATATATATATATTATATATATATATATATATATATATATATATATATATATATATATATATTGTCCCGACCACCAGCTCCTCTCCTGACAGGGTCGGTGCGAGTTCCGGGCATCGGGACCCGGTTTGTAAATAAAAGAAGATCCAGCTATTCGCCAGCAGAAAAGAAGCCTTTTGGTTTGTGAAGAAGAGCGCTCGCTCGAAACGCGTCGCCACTAATACACCTTTTGAAAAACGAATCCTGGTGTGCGAGTCTTCTTTCCTGCTGGCGAATTACTAGCTGGATCTTCTTTTATTATCACCTCCTTTGCTTGCGTTACTGCTGCCTCCACCAGAACAGAGGGCGACGACGCGCCCTCTGTTCTGGCGGAGGCAGCAGTAATGCAAGCAAAGGAGGTGAAGTGTTTGCTGCCTCTCCCCTCGTGCTATTTATTGGGATAAGCTGGAGAAAGCTATTTGCGATATTGCCGTATGCTGTCCTGAATCTGTAGCAAAAAGAGTGAAGTCGGAATTGAGACACTAATCACTGACATAGGAGGCTTTTGTTACTTCGCATCGAGGAAGAGGGAAAGTCAGCGAGGAAGTGATATTGTCTTGTGTATATCCAGCACACGACTGCTGAC
The DNA here is from genome assembly GCF_964263255.1 of Lissotriton vulgaris. Lineage (NCBI taxonomy): Eukaryota > Metazoa > Chordata > Amphibia > Caudata > Salamandridae > Lissotriton > Lissotriton vulgaris. Next base: position 363,345,391 of record NC_141694.1, read on the forward strand.
GGTTGGTGAAACGGAGTGTGGCACATTCCGTGGTAATATATATAATGTCGCTCGAGAAAATGAAAGAAAGAGAAGAGGCAGCTCTATCAGTCTTTGATGACCCAAAAGCGAGCACCTATAAAAATGGTGGCTCGAGTGTACCCGGCAAGCAGAAAACATCGGATGTCATGGCCCGCTTAAAACACTTAGAAAAACTGAAGCGGGGAGAACTATCTAAATGGTGGGAATCAAAATCGCTCCAGAAGTATCTGGAAGTCTGTAGGATTCCAAGGGGCTTGAGGATACTTGTGGCCCCCACCTAAGAGGACCCAAACCCAAATATGCTTCGAAAGTGGGCGGACAATAACCAAGAGTCATCGAGCAGAATTCTCGGGATACTGATAAAGTATGTAGAGATTGGTCGCATAAAAATGTTGGAGGAAAACAAACAAATTAATGAGATGTTGGATAAAGAAGCCAACCAAGAAGTGATATCTAAATATAAAAAAGAGATGTCTGACAGACTTAAGAAATTTGAGAAGTCCATTAAAGAGAGAAAAACCCAGACGTTCCAACGAGATAAAGGGGACTACGAACGTGGGCAGATCTACACGTTCGCAATAAAGTTTGAACATTTTCGGAGACTAAAAATGACTAACAGTGCCAAAATGTCAAAAGAAGCACAATCGGGCCTGAGCAGTATTCAAAGCTCTGAGATGGAAACTTGGGCGGACGAAGGACAAAGTACTGCAAATCTGGATAGATTTCCTTCTGTAATCAAAGAGTTTGTTTTTTACAGGAAGAACGAAGATTTAATCTTCACCCAAGAGCCCCAATGAATTGCGCAAAACCACCAAGGGGAAAAGGCAAAGGCGCCAGAGGCGCAAAGGGGCCAAACAACGAAAACTAAAGGATAGCAGTAAGGAATTGCAGTCCGTATTAACAAAGAATACCAATGAGACATCCAATTTGGCCAACACACAATTGTCTTCAGAAGAAGAGAACATTTTGAATCTAGGTTTATCCTTCTGTCAAGTAGCGGAATTTAATTATGTCCAGACAAGGCTTGACTTTTTTAAATATACTAGGCTACTGAAACTCAAGAAACATTTTGCGATCAATCAAAGAGCACAAAGTGGTGATTTGACCACAGGAGCAGGTGAGGCTTTACCTGGAACGCTGCAGGTCAATTATATGGATTTAATGCTTGAAATTCGGCAAATGACATCCGGAGTAGAACTATTAGAGAACGATGGAGATGGTATGACTAATGATCAGATCAATTCATTGGCATTGGAGGAAGGAATTGAGATTGATGCGAGTGAAGCAACTACTTTCAGACAGAGTTCCTGGTATATTCCTACAACAGCAAGAGATGCCATTGATGTATATAATGATTTGGTGATCAATGATCTTAAGAACCTAGAGAAATGCACAAGTGTGAATAATAAAAAACTAACTAAGCAAGAAAAAGAACAGACTGCCCTAATTACTAAATTGAAAAAAGACGAGAATTGTCTTGTACCTAATGCAGACAAAGGTGGAAATGTGGTGTTGTGGGACAAGAAAAAATATCTTTATGAGGCATATAAAGAGTTAAATAACAAGAAGTGTTACTCGAGAATAACATCGGATACAATTCTGAGTTGTGATTGGTATGGGCAAGAGATGCTCACTAAAGAGGAGTACAAGTTCTTGAAAATTATCAACCCAGTTACACCTGTTTTTTTATCTATTACCGAAAGTGCAGAAGGACATTCTCAATCCCCCAGGTAGGCAGATTATTTCCGCCATTGGGAGTGGTCTAGAGAATACCTCCAAATTTGTTGATTCCTTCCTAAATCCTTTAGTTAGATTGCTCCCTTCCTTTATACAGGATACCGGTGTCTTTCTGAAAATGATTTATGATCTATCTTGGGAGGAAGATTTACTGCTAGCAACTATTGATGTCACCACGTTATACACAAGCATTAAGCATAGTGACGGATTGAATGCCGTAAGACACTTTTTGTGAAAATGGGGAGATAGGTCCTGTGACGTGGGGTCAGCTGGACAAAGTGCCGACCCTACAGTTCGTTTTCGGAAGCTCATGGATTTGAGCAACAAATCAGTCTTATTTCTAGATTTGTTCGGTATAATTTATTTATACCCTTTACTTTTTCATTTGTTCAAAATTAGAATTTGATTTTGTGTGAGAAAGACACTACATTTGGACATTACACATATACAAAATTCTTAACAATACACATACAAACACTAGTACATTCAATGAACATTACATAAACATTGCACCATTGTTATGCAGCAAATATTCAATCTTTGCATTATATTTCATCACATATTTAAAGGATAAAGTCACGTTCGAAAGGAAAAGAAAACAAAATTGATGAAGACAACTAGATTTGACTAGGCGTATTGGTCAATGTTCTAGTCAATCCAAGCATTAATTAACTCCTTTTTGCCAACAGTTAATTTGCTTCTTTCTGCCGACGCGTTTCGAACTCGTTATCTCATTTTACGGGTTCTCATCAGGGCTTTATCACTTGTTATCTTTGATACAATTTGTAGCAGTTTTTCGGGGTTCACTCTGTATCTTTGTCTGTGTTCAAGGTTCTTTTTAATGGGGTCGTTTCTATCTCTGTGTCACTTTTCTTAGTTGTGTCGACACGGCAAGAATGTATTTTTATGCGTCTGTCGCAAGTTCGTGGATGCCCACAGGGTTCCTATACATCTCAGTATACCGAACAAATCTAGAAATAAGACTGATTTGTTGCTCAAATCCATGAGCTTCCGAAAACGAACTGTAGGGTCGGCACTTTGTTTCTTATAAAGTAAGACACTTTTTGGGCAGCAGAACAATTAAACTTTGGTCACATACCCAAATGCTCCTGTCTATGGTCTCCATCTGCCTAAAAAATATTTTGTTATCTTCAATGATGAGTTATTTCATCAAACATGTGGTACTGCAATGGGCACCTGCTTCGCCCCCAGCTATGCGAATCTGCATATGGGCTGGTGGGAGGAGCAGGTGGTCCGGAAGCAGTACCAAGCGGAATGGGACCACAATATTCTTCACTGGAGTCACTATATAGACAACCTTTTCATTGTATGGAAACTCACAACAACATCCCTTAATGCTTTTATCTCCAAATTGCAAGTTAACGATCTGAATCTTAGATTCACTAGTACAGTCAGTACAGAGTCCGTTAATTTATTGGATTTAACTATCTATATTAAGGATTGTAAGGTACACACCAAGCTTTTTAGGAAGGAGACGGCTGGGAACACATTGCTTCATGCAAGTAGTTTCATCCGACAAATTTGGTGAACAGTATTCCGTATGGAGAATGCTTAATGGGTATTACGCAATTGTAGTGAACCAGAAGTTAAGGATAAAGAAATTATGAAATTGAAGAATCTATTCTGCTTAAGTACATCAATAGAGAGAGTGAAGAAGCAAACAAGGGAAGAAGTCCTTTTTAAGGTGAAAGATAAAAAGAATACTAAGAATGAGTGTAGATTATTCACAGACTACAATAAACTCCATGGTCCAGTTAGAAAAATCATAACGAAACATTAGCATGTGATTAAGAATGAGCCGATATTAGGAGCACTAATTCCTAAAAGACCTCTGATTACTTTCCGTAGGGCAAGATCTTTTAAACAGATGTTAGTAAGTAACACTTTGACCAAAAAGAAAAGTACAGCTAGTTGTTCGTGGTTAACACGTAAAGATGGCTTTTTAAGATGTACAAAATGTAAAGCGTGCGAACATGGTATGAATGTCTCGACATACAAACCTGGGTTATCAAAAAGAGTAAAGAAAATCAAGGGACAATACAATTGCAAAACTGAATTTGCCATTTATGTTTTAAGGTGTGCATGCAATTTACAATTCGTTGGTAGCACTATTCTACCTGTGCACAAACGCATCTTGCAACACCTTAGAGCAATTAAGAATGGGGACAGGACGTACCCAGTAGCACGCCACTTCGAAAGTTTTCACAACAAGGATGTTCGGAGTTTGGTGTACTCCGTGTTTGATGCCCCACCACCCCACCCCCCCTCCCCCCACCCGAGTACAAGAGGGGGATAGAACAAAGAAACTACGGAAACTATAATCTTGGTACATTGTTGAACTAAACTCTAAAGGCCCTGCTGGTTTGAATATAGAAGAGGACTTATATACTCATTTGTAGAAATAGAGGGGACAGGTACTGATTAATTGTAGATGTTTATGCTTTAAATTTAGACTTGTAAATAGATTGCTGCGTAGAATCTTTCTTTCTATTTTAGTTTTCGTGCAACCTCACTTGGTTTTATCCTTCTTTTTTGTTTATTGTAGTATGCTACACTAAGTGATGAGCCAAGATTCTATTGCCCACTTGGGCTATATTTTCTCGTGTAATGCATTTGGTATAGAAGTGCTGTGAACCCACTTTTAACTGTTCGCCCACTGGGGCTAAATTATAGTGTTTCATGGACAAGGCACTTTTGTTAGAAGGGACAAATTAATTATTGAATTATTTTTGTTTTAGCCAGAAACCGAAGCGCACTTTGGGATGTATGAATTTTTACTCAAGGTGTTTGAGAATCTTCTACCAAGTTCGCAATGATATTAGTGGTCTTGGACATAAGAAGAGTGTAAATAATTTACGAACTGTACTAGCTGGGTAAAAGTAAAAAGCATGTATTTGAAAGTTGCAATTGTACAAATGTTTCCTGACTTGTAAAAGAACTGCAAGTCTGTTGTTGAGTTCTATCACTGTGTAGTCTCAAGTGCTTTTTGTTAATAGAAAACTTTATTTGTGAACAAGCCTGCTGGGACAGGCGAAACGGGTTTAAGAGCGACATTAAATATTGATTTATATCACCACATGACGTCGTCTTTCCTCATGTTTTATGGGGTTGAGGTTGGATATGGATATATATATATATATATAATCCGATCCACTGAATTAAGACAAGCCCACAGTTCACCTGAAAGAGTTCTTTATTCGGCAGGCACAGAGGTCATATATAGTCGCCAGTAGGTATATATAGTTAGGATTTTTTTTCCTATGGGATTTCTGAAAATTCTATGTCAAATAACTTTGGCGTTTGTGGACGGAATTGGCTGAAATTTTCAGGAAAATGGCACATTTTGTTTCAGAGCAGCCCCTGAAAATTTGGGGGGGTTTCGTCAAGGGGGGGCCGAGAAAAAAGGGGGGTCCCAAAACGCGGTTTTCCCATTCATTTTTCCATAGGGCGGTTGGAATCACTTAGATCGAACGGCTGAATGGATTTACACGAAACTTGTCAAAATTGTAGATATGGTTTGCCCGACGTGCCTTTGCTATGTCTCAATATAATTGCTCCAGTGGATTTTGAGAAATTTACGTTTTAAAAAACAGATATATCTGTGACAGCGCTCCGGTTAGCGTACCTGACGCGTAACGGAACTTCGCGAGGAGAAGCGGATTGACTCCCCGGTGACTGTGAACATTCTAAACAGTTCGGAGCGGCCGCCATCTTGTGTCTCTGTAGGATCGAGACACAAGAGGTGGCAAAAACAAAGGGGGAAATGAGCATAAGGGGGCAGAGTACATCCTCCCTGACCCCCTACGTTTGATGAGGGGGCTTTAAAAGGGCCCCGCGGGGCAAAAATAAATACATTTTATCATCGTTTTTTTGCGGGGGGAGCGCTCGGTACGCGCACCGGGAAGCGGTCCGGGGAGCGTGATATAGGGAAAATAGAATGAAGGAATGTTCAAATAATGTATGTTTATTGATTGTTCTTTTTTTTTATTTTTTTTTATTTTTTATTTAAGTACCAACATGTAGGTACCAATGCAGAGTCTAAAAATAAATATACACCGTTTCCGTTAGATATCTTGCATGTTGTTTCAGAAGTTATTGTGGTATATGGAATTCATAGCATAGTCTGTGAGGAAAGCGGAAAGAATATGGAGCCAGGAGATGATAAAGAGATGTTAAATACACATTGGAGATAAAATAGTGGGAGAAAGGAAGTAACTATGAGCAATAGTGGGAGAAAGGAAGTAACTATGAGCAAACTTACTTTGTAACACAAAAAAGTTGCACAGTATATTTAAAGTCTGACTTTACATTATAATCAATTTGGTACTAGTTTAAAAAATACATATAAAAATGAATAATGTCTCAAACAATTTTTGAATTATTAAATATACATTTATTTTTCAGATTCTTTTTCAAAATTTAACAGAACTTCTAATATTTGATTGTCAGAAATGTCCTCATTTTCAAACAGGAAATCTACTGATTGTACACATTGAAGTAGTTCATAGTCCCGTGATTCATCCATGAATTCTGAATCATTGGGTTCAATAACTTTATCATTGTTGGTTTCCAGAACAATTTCGATGGAATTTTTTTGCTCTCCTTACATTTTTGTGCTGTAATTTGCATTTTAAAAAAATATATCAGTAGAGATAGGGCACTGTTGGGTTTAAGTTCAAACAGGTACTTTGGTTTTTTTTAACAGTGATTTTATCTTTGGGCAGTGTATGGTATCAGAGTGGAAGTAAAAATATAAAAAAGTGTATGTGATAAAGCATAAGTAAATTCATAATTATACAAGACAAACCTAACTCCATCCATAACTATAACAGAGAAGTCTATCTTATTCTATAAGTATTACAGAGGGATAATATATGACTATCAGAAAATGTTTTCCAAATTAACTTAAAGTGCCCAACGTTCTACAGTTTTTAAAATAACATCTTACCTTTCAAAAAGAAGTTTAAGTTGTTAGTGGAAATGCACTTGAAATGTACTTCAGGAAGTAGTAGTCAAAATGGCTGTGTTTCTCTCTCTTTCTTTATATATATTCAGGTACATAACCAATCAAATGTCATGAAATAATAGAAGATAATGAAAGTAGCATTTTAATTAGTTGTCAATTCTAACACTTCATCAGTGTTTTTGTTATGTAATTTACCTCAGGATATTTAGTCAGGCCTACAGCATAATTTTCTCAATGGAATTCCATCAAATTTGGGTAAATGGTAGGGACTGCTATGTAGTAGGGCCTATTCTATATTTGATGAAAGTGTCTCCAGTGGTTTTTCTGTAAATTACTTTCCCACCTTTTTTTAGCGAGCGCTCACCGGTGCGCGCCCCGGTACGCGAACCGGCAGCGTTACGGGAGTCCTCCATTTTGTGTATCGAAAGAATTGAGACACAAGATGGAGGACAAACAATGTTCGGAATGGGTAGAAGGGGGCACGGTAGACACTTTGTGACCCTCTAGGTTTTCTGAGGGGGGCTTAGGATGCTCATATAGGCAAAAAAAAAAAAAATTAAATAATCGCGTGGGAAGCGCCCGGTACGCGCACCGGTAAGCGAACCGGGGAGCGTACTTTGGTGAAAAAAAGAAAAAAAAAAGTTAGAAAAAGATAAACGTTTTGAATGATCAGAGGTAGGGTAGCTATGAAAAGAGCTATTGGGTTCTGTGGCTAATTTAGGTACCTACAAGTAGGTTCCAATGCACAGTTTTAAATTCAGGAGGAATATTCTATTCCCCTCATCGGAGAAGTGCACACCATCTCCTCTGTAGATGTCTTGCATGTTGTAACACAAGTTATTGTTGTATATTAAACCCATTGTAAATTCTCTCATGTAAGCAGAAACAGATTTATTCACATGTTTCCGTGCTTTCTCAAATTGTGGAAAAAATTGGTTGGACCACTTCCATTTCTGTCATTGGCATATATTGGAATATACCAAGGCAGTTGGGGAAAAAGTGTCATCAATTGATCAAAGGTGTCCTTTAAAAGCATTTCCAGACCAACCCCAGTCATAGTCCCAAAATCAATTCCCCAAAGTGCACTATTAAGAGGTTAGGGTTTGGCAGATGCATAAAAAAATTATATTAAAAACATATAAAATATATTTTTCATTTAAAAGAATAATACATTTAACAGCTTTTGATATTTGCTATAAAAAAACATTGAAATTCACTGAAAAAACCATAGGTTATAGACCATATATAGTTAGGAATTAGCATTTACAAAACCTTGAAAATTCACTGAAAAAACCATAGGTTATAGACCATATATAGTTAGGGATTAGCATTTACAAAATCTTATTTTACTCACACAAAACTATTGAAATTCACATATATAGTTAGTTGCACTAACTATATATCGCGCACCCGCAATCCACTGCTGATGATGTCACATATTACATCATTCATGACATGGTCATATATATATATATATATATTCCTTCCGGAAACACTGGGACCCTTGAGAAGAGGCACACTTGCCAGCAGAGCGTACCAGCAATAAACACAACCAAAAGTCCAACACTGTGTGTGCTCTCAGGAAAAATCTGAATCCACGACCTGAAATCTTGGCAGAAGCGTTTATTTACACAAAAAAAGCTTCTGCCGAGATTTCAGGTCCTGGATTCAGATTTTTCCTGAGAGCACACACAGTGTTGGACTTTTGGTTATATATATATATATATATATATATATATATATATATATATATATATCTTATATATTTTTATTACCTACTGGCGGTCGTCAGTAGGTAGTTATAGTTAGAACCTATTTTCCATAGGAAATCCGCAACATTCTTTTTGGATTAACTTTAGCGCCGGTTGACAAATCTTCACAAAATTTTCAAAACTGGTGGGGCGCTCCGGTCTGCTCCTATCCTGAAAGTCTTGGGGTGATTCGTGAAGCGGGGGGCTGAGAAAAAAGGGGGTCCCGAAACGTGTTTTCCCCCTGCATTTTTCCATAGGAACCGTTCATCGTGGCCGTTCGGGCTGAACAGAATTACACCAAATTTGGCAAAGTGGTAGGCCTTGGTTCAGACACGTGCCTTTTGCTTAAATGGTGTAAGTCCGTTCAGTAGTTCTTATTAAAATTAAAAGTACATATATATCTATGGCCTCGGTGGATCCACACATCTTGCGCGCACTGTAAGTGCACCATCCCGATCACGCGCTGAATGCTGATTGGCTGTCAAGTGGTTGCCAACATTCGAAACCAAGAAGTGTTGGCAGCCATTTTGTGCCTCGGTAGAAGCAAGGATCTAGAAATTAGTGGAACAAGTATTCAAAACTTATAAAGAGGGAAGGCAAGAAATATTTTGACACCCTAGACCTGCTTAGGGGGTCCTACAAGGACCCTAGGTCCCAAAAAAAAAATGTTGGTTGAAAAAAAAGAGAAATGTGCGGTGGGTGCATGGATCCGCTGTAAAAAAAATAAAACCGAAGCGTGGGCTCCTTTGCTTGTTTAAAAATTAGCTATATGGGAAGGACAAATTCCGGTGTCTAAACTATTGCATTTGAAGCGGGGGCTTAGAAAAAGGGGGGGTTCCAAAACTTGTTTTCCCCATGCAATTTGCCATAGGAACCGTTCGTTGCGGCTACAGCCTGAACTGCTGAACGGAATTATACCAAATTTGGCAAAGAGGTAGTTCTCGGTTCAGACTCGGGCCTTTTGCCTAAATGGTGTAGATCTGTTCAGTACGGCCTCGGTGGATCCGCGCATCTTGAGCGCAACATCCCGATCACGCGCTAATTGACTGTCAAGTGGTCGTCAACATTCGAAACCAGGAAGTGTTGGCAGCCATTTTGTGCCTCGGTAGAAGTGAGGATCTAGAATTTAGTGGAACAAGTGTTCAAAATGTATAAATGGGGCAGGTAAGAAATATTTTGACCCTCTAGACCTGCTAAAGGGGTCCCACTAAAACCCCTAGGGCCCGGAAAAAAAAAAAAATTGTTGAAAAAACGGACAGATGTGCACTGGGTCCATGGATCCGCCATAATAAAAATAAAAACGAAGCGCGGGCTCCTGTGGTTGTTTCAAAATGAGCTACCTTGGAGGGCCAAATCCCGGGGTCTAAAATATTACATTTGATGGGGATTCCAAGGGGCCCTGTAGGACGGGGGTCGCCATTCCTGGGTGCTACAAAATAAATGGGTGAGGCAGCTCAAAGGTCTGCCTAAGCCCCGGGGATTACTATCCTCCGGGGCTTTTTATATTTTGGGAGGGGGGGCCGCGAGGTCTGCATTCTGGAGCAGTCGAAAGCCTTGGGGAACACCACCCCCCAGGAGCGACTTTTGCTGTGTCTTGGGGCGTCTACCCCGGGACACTGCTGTTTGCTATGGCAGGGCGGGAGTCGAGGTTCCCTCTGTATCATAGCAAACTTGAGGGCATATTAACAAGTGCCATTTTGCCGCAATTTTTTTAAAAAGCCAAAAATGCTCTGAAAATTATATTGCCCGTTTTACTAGGCGACGCTAAGATTGTTAGCAGCCGGTTTGCTAACGGCTCGCCTCGTATCTCCAATGAGTTGCAATGTACGCGTTCCCAGTGGCAAGGTAGGTGTTCCTATGACAGTACAACATGGAAGAGACCCCCATAAACAGAGAGTAGGTTTTCGTGTTCTTTCTTTCAAAATTCAAACCAAGTTTGCTATGGCAGGACGGAAGCCTCCGCTTTCACCGTGCCATAGGAAACAGCAGTGTTGAAAAAATCTTCCGGTAAGACACAAGGATTTTGAAGTCCATTATAGCCGTTTAAGCTGTAGTTTACTGCTGTTAAAGCGGCGATCATTTTAATGCCGTCCTTGTAAATATGCCCCTAAGTTTTGTAATGTCGACAATCCCGTCTCCCATTTAAATAGGCATGAAGTATTTAGTCAAGTGCACACTGTGAATCGTGAAGCAACACAGTCTAATTGTGATCGATAAAGAATTGCCCATTGTTGATTACAGAGTAGGTAAATTATACATGGGGGGTTTGTAACGTCAGTGGCTATTCCTCCAGCCCTGTTTTGAGGTTAATTCGAAGTGGTGTGTAGTTCTTTTGCTCGTAATGTACATAGGGACAGATTTACAAGTCCCTTGCTCCACCATTGCATCACTTTTAACATGGGGAAAGTGGTGCAAAGGGCTTGTAAATCTGCTCCACAGTGTTCTGTCATCTTAGTTTGCTTTCCCCTCTGTCATGTAGAGGATCCTGGGTAAAGATAACGGTTTCTGTACAGCCAGTACCTTTCAACCCTACCCCCAAACTTCTTACTGCCTGTTACCATAGAAACAGTTCATGGAAGACTTAAGTGAGCACACAGGTCACAAGTTCACCACACAATGTTGCTAATCCAAACAGTAACTGTGCTGGAGTTTTTTTAAATTTTCATAGGAAACGGTAATCGCAGCTACAGACTCGGGTAAAGAGTTAGCCTCAGTATTCTACTTCTAGTTATAAACATCATTTGTACTTTTTATTGTTAAATGGTCTAAGCATATGATTATCACACTAAATAATAGTGAAATGTCAGAAAAAGAAGATGTGTAAACTTATGTTTATTAACTTTTATTACAACAAAAATAAATAACTAGAAACTTAACTTTAACATAACAATATAATAAACAAAATGTGAGGAGGGTAGGTAACCTGCAAAACAAAAATGAAAAGAAGGGTTTAAAATTAGATCGATGTGACTGAATGAGGTCAAAGATCACAAATTAATATAGCACTAGGCAATATTTGGTTATTTACACGTCTGCAGTGTGCCTGATACATCTCACCCCTCTCATAGGCCAGCGTTGAAGAGGTGTCTGTAGGGAAGGGCCTACTGCGTCAGATCTACAGAATGATCCAGCAGGTCTTTAAAATGATTCAGAAATGAGACAGAAATAGGTGAGAGATCAAGTCATTTTTTTTTTTTTTGAGACCAACGGTCCCAGATTTTATTTAATTTCACAAATCAAAACGTAGAACAAGCCAATAGATCATACAATGTCATATAAACGACAGTCATTACCCAGTCGGTAACATTTTCGACATTTCGGTCGTATATAGGTGAAAATAAACAGTAGCCAGGGAAGATGCATTAGTCCGCAATTCTCAGTCTCAGGAGAAATCTTAGGTTGCAGTGCCTGCAGCGTATGTCACTGCAGAAGGGCCAAAGTGTTCATGATAGTCAACAGCAGTTGTTCCAGGCTGTGTTCCCTGGGTGGCACGGACGATGTCAGAGACAGGAATCACATCCCACATTACCATATGGGATACAGGGCTATAGTCGTGTGATCATGGCAGTATTTAATAAACATTGAAGAAAAGTTAAATGGAACGGGAGAGATCAACATCATCATGAGCGCAGCAGAAACAATGCCAACTGCCAATCAAGAGAATAAAGTAGAAAAATAAATAAATAAATAAATAATAGGGAAATAACGGAAGTAGGAGGGAAAACACATCAACAACAATCGGACTAGTGTTTGGGTGTACAGCAGTGTATCAGTGACACTAATGTTTTATGTAACGCTGTATGTGGACAGTGTGGGGACGGGAATGGTCGTGGATTGAGGATCGCTGCGGCCATGTGGCGGTAGGTGGGAATAATAGCAAGCAGACTTTGTTGGGCGTTACCCCAGCGGCCGGGGGGGCAGGGGGGAGAGGTATGTCGGGGAGGGGGGGGAAGCAACAGGGGGGGGAGAGGTCTGACTCCGGAAATGTAAGGATGACGGGTCTATCACCGCTCCATAACTAAGCGTTCATGTGATACCAGCCTGGATACAAGCCTGATGGTATGCAGTCAGAGTAGTGTCCCACTCTTGGGCAATTGGGTACATTCGAAGTCTCGCCGTCTCCTCTCTGTGTAATGTCACGCTCTCTGCGCTAGCCCAGTTGGCAAATGAGCGACGCCAGTCCACCGGTCGCGGGGGGCATTATTTTCCAGCGTTTTGTGATGAGCCGCTTGGCTGTAATGATTCCCAGAAACGTGCCTGCAGTTTGGTCTGCTTGGTCCTCTTGTAGAGCCCCAGTAGGCATGCCTCCCACGTCTTAGGAAGAGTGTCGCCCGTGGCTGCCGCTAATGTGTCAGTGACCGCCGACCAATACACGGTAAGGTGAGGGCAACTCCAGAGTGCATGTAGCAGATCCGAGTTCAGGAGTCCGCACCTGGGGAACGCTGAAGAGGCAAGGCCGAAGTAGCGATTTAGTTTGTCCGGGGACAAATACGCGCGGTGTATTATGTAATATTGGATGATCTTAAATCTCGCATTACGAGGAATGTTCCTTGTGCCAGCCAGCACTGCGGCCCATTGTTTGTCCGACCATTCACTACCCCGGTCGGCCGTCCACTTCTCTCTGTCGTTGGGAGGAGAACTGAGTATGATGGTGCAGCGCCAGTGCACCAGATGGGAACCATCGCCCATCACATGCAGGTACTGTATTAACATATGTGTGGTCGGTTCCTGAGTCAGATCCCCCCCACGTCCCCGTCAGCACTCGGAGAAGCTTAGCGTGTGTCAGGAACTGCCCCGCCGGCAGATCTGTGTCGGCGGTCAGAGTCTCAAAGGACAGTAGCTCCCCATCACTATATGTCACCTAGACTGTCCAAGTCCGCCGCAGTCCAACTGCCTAGCACGGATGAGGACATCACGCCACTCCCCCAGGGGGTCCCCAGCAGCGGCAGGTTCGGGGCATACGGCACCGTGCCTTTAGTAAGTCAGGCTTCGCACAAAGCACTGTCTTGCGACAGCTAAGTAGATCTGGTCGGGAGGCCGGCCCGCGTCAGGGGGTGGAAGAGCGTTAGCACCTGAGTCAGGGTCAGGGTAGTGTCTTCCGTGGCCGTGTCCATCAGGTTCCTGCCACTAAGCCAGGGGTACTCATAGTACGGCCCGCGGGCCGTCAGCGGCCCGGCAAGCCTTCCCTGGCGGCCCGCGGACCTTGCAGACAATTTACCCATGGTTAAAATAAAAAAAAATAAGTGTGTCTGCAAACAGTGCGTGCCGAGACTTTGCTGCTCTGTGGCTCTGTGGGGGCCCGGCATTCCAGTCTTAGTCCGATCGGAGCTGCAGGGGCGCCAAGAGGTGGAATAAGAAAAAAGCCTCATTAACATAGGAATGGTCTTTTAACGACCTGTGAAGTGCTCGGGTGCGGCTCTGATGAAACCTGATTGACAGTTACCTTGGGCTGCCTAAGGCTGATGCTGGAGTGCGTTCAAATGGGGTGGGGGTCTAGGTGTGTGAGACCCCCGAGGCCAGGGCTGGGACTTTGCTTAATTCTGCCGATCTCTGAAGTGCTCCGTCGAAATACTTTCAGCTTTATAAGTGAAATCGAGTTAAAAGTGAAATCGAAAATCATACTGCCATTGTGCGGCGTTGTGACAAGAGTCTTTTGAGTTAATCATATACCCTTAAGGGAGCATCCCTAATGCACTCTATCATCAGTGCGCGCGCTCTGCATTCAATGCCTTGTTGTAAAATTGCATAAACAAGGCCTCCGTTTAATCCTGACTGTGGGTGTCCCTGCTGATCCAGATCTCGTGTGACATTCCCGGGGAACAGGGGGTTAAAACAGAGGCTGTTTGTAGCAGAGAGCCTCTCCAGCTCTTGCCTGAGCGCTGCGCTACTCCGAGGCCCGGCTGACGACATCGAGTGATGTGCACTTTTCACAAGTGCATCTGTACGGTGACCCCGTTCCTCAGCAACAGCACCCCACATGGCCTGCCAGGTAATCTTGTACATGGCATCCGCGTGCAGCCAGGGAGGGAGGGAAAGGAGGGAGGGAGTTAAAGGGAGGCAGACAGAGGGAGAGGGAGGGAGGAAAAGGGAGACAGAAAGAGGAAGGCAGAGCAAGGGAAACAGAGAAAGGGAGAGGGAGACGTACAGAGGGAGGGAGAAAGACGGAGACAGACAGAGGGAGGGAGACAGACAGATGGAGGGAGGAGGGAGTGGGAGGGCGACAGAGGGAGGAGGGTGACAGTGAGGAGGGAGACACGAGTGAGGAGGGAGACACGAGTGAGGAGGGAGACAGAGTGAGGAGGGAGACAGAGAGGGAAAGAGAGAGAGGGAGACAGAGAGGGAGAGGTAAGGAGAGAGAGACAGACTGAGTGAGAGAGGGAGACAGAGAGAGAGGGAAACAAAGAGAGAGAGAGGGGGACAGAGAGATAAAGGGACTGAGGCAGTCGGAGTGAGTGAGACAGGCAATCAGGGAGACAAAGAGAGAGGGAGTTAGAGGGAGTGAGACAGTCTGAGGGAGAGTGAGACAGGTAGGGAGACAGTGGGAGGGAGACAAACAGAGGGAGGGAGACAGATAGATGGAAACAGACAGAGGTCGACTGACAGATAGACAGAATGAGGAGGGAAGCAGAGGGAGGAGAGGGACAGAGGAAGGGAGACAAAGAGAGGGAGACAGACAGAGGGAGACAAAGAGAACGAGAGGGAAGGAGACAGAGAAAGGGAGAGGGAGGGAGACAAAGAGGGGAGAGGGTTGCAGGGAGGGAGACAGAGAAAGGGAGAGGGAGGGTGACAGAGAAAGGGAGAGGACGACAGAGAAAGGGAGACGGAGGGTGACAGAGAAAGGGAGAGAAAGACAGAAAGGGAGACGGAGGGAGACAGAGAAAGGGAGAGGAAGACAGAGAAAAGGAGACAGAGGGTGACAGAGAAAGGGAGAGGAAGACAGAGAAAGGGAGACAGAGGGTGACAGAGAAAGGGAGAGGAAGACAGAGAAAGGGAGACAGAGGGAGACTGAGAAAGGAAGAGGAAGACAGAGGAAGGGAGACAGAGGGTGAGAGAGAAAGGGAGAGGACAACAGAGAAAGGGAGAGGAAAACAGAGAAAGGGAGACAAAGAGAGGGAGAGGTTTGGAGAGACAGACAGAGAGAGAGAGAGAGAGAGAGAGGGAGACAGAGAGAGAGAGAAAGAGGGAGTGAGACAGAGTGAGTGAGACAGAGGGAATCAGGAAGAGAGAGACAGATTGAGACAGTCTGAGGGAGAGGGAGAGAGAAAGGGAGAGGGAGAGAGAGAGGGGGAGAGAGGGGGAGGGAGTGTGAGAGAGGGAGAGAGAGGGAGAGAGAGAGGGAGGGGAGAGGGAGAGAGGGAGAGAGAGGGAGAGAGAGGGAGAGATAGGGAGAGAGGGAGAGAGGGAGGGGGAGGGAGAGGGAGAGGGAGAAAGAGAGAGGTATGTGTGTATGCGGGGTCTGGTGGCTCAGTGGATGAAGCCGTCCGCTGCAGGGACCTGTGTTCAACCTCATGGTCACAGTTTTTTTTGTTGCTCTAGCCCCGCCCCCTCCCCCAATGATCCCGCCCCCACTGGTGCGGCCCTCGGACACAACCCATACTGTAAATTTGGCCCCCGAGAGAAAGTTTGTGAGTACCCATGCACTAAGCCAATAGGCAACCCACTGCAGTTGGGCCGCTAGGTAATATAGTTCCTGATTGGGAACCGCCAGGCCTCCAGATTCCGTAGCCGCATAGAGGGTCCTCAATGCCACCCGGGGGCGCCCTTTATTTCAAATCAGGCGCCTGGTGAGGGCTTCCAATCCCTTGAATATACGCGTCGGCACATACACCGGAAGGTTAGCATAAAAGTAGAGGAGCCTGGGGAGCATTATCATCTTTGTCAACGCTACTCGAGCCGGCACATTCAGTGGGAGGGAGTTCTAGAACGTGGCCTGGGCCGATAACGAGGAGATGGCTCTTACGAGGTTGCCCTCTAGGAGATCAACGGGGTCCCGATATATGAGGATCCCTAAGTACCGGAAGACCGTCGGGTGCCACCGAAGCTCCTCGCCCATCATTTGCACTTCACATTGTGGCATAGTTTCACTGAACGCATAGACCCCTGATTTTGACCAGTTGACACGGAGCCCCGACTTATATCCCTGAACACCCGAAAGATGTCTGTGAGTGCCGCAGGTATGCAGGTGAGGTCCCTGACATATAACAGCAAGTCATCGGCATATAGAGACACCGAGTGTGTCTCATCTGCCAGTGGGATGCCCCAGGTGGCTCCGGAGGTCCGGAGCAGCGCTGCCAACGGCTCCATTACGAGCGCGAATATCAGGGGAGAGAGGGGACATCCCTGTCTGGTGCCTTTCCCGATCCTTATTCTGTCAGAAAATAGCCGCCCGGTCCGGACTCGCACCTCGGGCTCTTGGTACAGGAGCTCCACCATCTGGATATAGGCGTCGCCCAGCTCATACTTTTCGAGCACCTGGAGCAGAAAGGGCCATTCCACCGAATCAAACACCTTTTCCAGATAGAGTATTATACACCCTGAGCAACGCCAGTTGGAGATCGCGTAGCGTTGGACTCTAAAGAAGCGATGTATGTTGTAAGACGTGCTGCGGGTGATCACAAAGCCGTTCTGGTCAGAGTGCACCAGTGTGGGAACTAGGGGCGCAAGCCTCCGAGCCAATGTCGCCGCCAAGATCTTGTAGTCTGTATTAAGGAGCGCTAACGGTCTGTACGATCCCAGCTCGCACGCTTCCCTGCCTGGTTTCAGCAGGTGATCACATTGGCCTCGTTCAGAGACGCCGGAAGTTCAGCATCTTCAAATGCCGCCTTGTACACTCTTAACAGTTCCGGTATTAATAACAAGGAATAGGCCTTGTAAAACTCGGCCGGGAGCCTGTCCGGGCCCGGCGCCTTGCCATTAGAGAGGGAAAAAATCACCTCTCGTAGCTCTTCACTAGTAAGATCCGCTCCCAGCTCCGCCTGTTGGGCGCGAGTGGCCGCAGGTAGCTGCAGTGTCGCTAGGTAGTCTGCAATCTCCACCTCAGTGGCTCTCAGTCGTGAGCTGTATAAGGACCTGTAATGTGCTGTGAACGCCTCATGTATCAGTTTTTGAGTGAAGACTTCAGCGCCCTGAGTCGTACGGATCGACAGCACCGACGCCGATTGAGTATCCTGACGTATCAGCCATGATAGGAGTCTGCCTGGCTTGTCACCTGTGTTGTGGGTGCGTGCAGAGTGTGCCGCAAAATTAAGGTTCTTCAGCCTCTCCATCAAAAGGGCGTGATCTGCCCTGGCAGTAATCAACTGGGAGTCATCGCCCTCTACCGCTTCCCGCTCTTTGTCTAGTAAAGTCGCCTCCGCTTTCATCAGATCCTGCTCCACCTGTCCCCGCAGGCCTGCCTGCACACCGAGACAGCTCCCTCGGGTCACTGTCTTAAAGGCGTCCCACTCAATTTTCGGGGACGAGGCAGAGTCGCCATTGTGCTCAAAGTATTGTATTATCCTCCTGGACATCTCCTCTCTGAATGGCGTATCGAGTAAGAGATCCGGCTGCAGGCGCCATGTGGGCACAGGCGGGCGTGGGCGTTTCCACCCGTAATCCAAAGTGTGTGGGTTGTGATCAGAGTGTGTCCGCCCCAGGTAATCTGTTTCTGTCACGTGAGGAATCAAGTCACGGGACATCATATACCTGTCTAATCTGACGTGCAATGAGTGGGCCCCAGAGAAGTAGGAGTATACCCGGGCGTTAGGGTTCCTGACTCGCCAAGCATCCTGCAGGTTCCACTGTGTCGCCCAATCAAGAAGGGCCCTGGAGGTTGCTTGGGGTGGGGCGACAACCGCCGGAGGACACGAGCGATCGAGGGAGACATCTAATACGCTGTTATAATCGCCACCCAATAATAGTTCAGCACCCGCATAAGCATTGGTCTGGGGTTGGAGCCCTCCAGGGGTGGACGGGATGGCACCCGGTGCGCCCTCTCCACTACAAAGTGTGGTGACAGCGTGCCCTCCGGTAACAGGTCGCGGAGCCAGTCCTCCATATGTTCCGCCGCTTCCCTCCGCTCCCAGCGTTCCGGTAGGCCCACTATGCGTATATTGTTCCTCCGGGCACGCCCTTCCGCATCCTCCGCCCTGTCCTCGAGAAACTCCACTCGATTGAGGAGGTCATGTATGTGCTTATCCGTCTGTACCAACTTGGACGAGGCCTCCGCCATAGTCTGTTCCAGGACCGAAGTTCGTTAGGATAGTTTCTTGTGGTCCGCCCTGAGGTGCGTCAAGTCCACTGCCACCTTGTCTATCTTGGTCTCCAGGGATGTACGGGTCAACTGCATGGACTCTTCCAATCGCTCCATGGCCGCCAGCATGGTGTCCAGTTTGGAGGCAGTCTGGTCAGCCTCGGGGTTCTTCGCCATCTTCCCCTTGTTTTGCGCCCCTCCGGTTCCGGTCCTCGCTCTAGTCCCTCCTGACATGGGACTGGTCAGCACTGCAAGGCGGCCGGGACGGCAGGCCTCCACAACCAGCACTGCAGGGTCTTGGGCGTGTTGGTCACGGGGTCCGGCACTCCGTGTCGCCCACTCCGGACGTTGTATAACTGGTGAGGAGATCACAATCCCGCCAGGGCACCCGGGATCCCGCTCAGTGATACCGCCTAGGGAGGGTACAAAGGTTGCGCCGCAGTTGGTGTAGGAGTGTCTGTGCGCTATTGGACGTCGCTTCAGATTGCGCAATGGTGACTCTCCTCCTGGTAGGCCACGTGTAGACTAGTTAATCCAGGCCACACGGCCACTCTGGCTGCCCTTGTTCCTCCGGGTTCGGGAGGATCAGTCTGTCCGGGTGGCACAGGATAACACCAATGGCGGTGCAGGGCGTCGTGTCCCTCGGCGTGGGGTGGATCACGGGGCGCTACGCCTGGGTATTCACGGGATCCGCACCTGCGTAGCCGAGTTCAGCACCCCCGGTGTGCACTGCGCCACCATAAGTACGGCGGAATCGCCTTCCAGCAGGGCTTCACGAGTGTGGCTGTGGCTGTTGCTAAGTGTGGGCCGGGTCCCCGGACTCGGGCCAGGCCCGCCGCTGGCCGGAAACCACCCCAGGGTAGAGAGAGGACAGGGGCCCAGTTCGCTCGAGGGCGCCGCCTCCACCGTCTATGGCAAGGGCTCTCGGGCAGCAGGGTCACTGGTGGCCCCAATCGGTGCGGTGCGGTCCTTTCCTGTGCACCGTGTGGCCCAGCGGGGTGTCCCTGGCACAGCCGACTATGTGGGCCAATTTTCCAGGCCAGAGTGGCCGAGGGTGCCAACTTCGCCACTAAATGTAGGGGCTCCCGGGCAGTGGGGTCGCTTGAGGCACCAGACGCTGTGGTGCGGTCCTGTCCCCCACCCCGTGCAGCCCGGGGGTGGGTGTGCGCGGTGCGGCATACCTCGAAGGGATGGATCCCCGGGCTCGAGTAGCCGGTGCTGCCGGCCAGGTAACTGCAGGGGCTCCCGCCGGCCGGAGGGTCCGTGTCACCGATCTCCCCCAAAGTCTCTCGGGCGGCGGATCAGGCTCCCGGGCACACTCGGTGCGAGTGTGAGCCGGCTGCAGTGGAAAATGCCGGAGAAATGGCCCGTGGTAGGGGTGCTTCACTCGGAGCTCAGCCCGGGCACGTCCGACTACATCGCGTGCTAAGCCACGCCCCTCGTGAGAGATCACGTCATTATGCAGGACAATATCGTTTATTTGCAACGCATTTAATTGGAGGCATTGTATATCTAGGCCGCTCTGCTTACATTTTGTAAATACTGTGTTCAACAGAGCTCACAACTTGAGTTCTGCTTTGTTTCGACACTGCAGACTGTATTAAATTCAACCTTGATTTATTTATCTGCAGAGTGGGCAGCAGCGTCCATAACTTGAAAAGAGAAAGAGAAACAATGTGAGAGGGAGAGAGAGAAAGAGAGAAAAAACAACATTGAAAGTGTTAGAGACAGAAAGTAATAGATGGAGCAGGAGAGGTGGTGTTATTACTGGAGCAAATCTTCGTAGCTCTACTTTTTGCCTACGTTGTGTGTCCAAGCACATGCCGGTTCATAGTGCACCCTCAAGTTTAGTGATCTGAAAGATAGTATAGAGTTAGTAATAGCAGAGTACATACAATTGCACAAGTTTATTTCTGCTTTATGCCTTTAGACACTCAAGATACTGTGTTACATCAACTTCCACTGCATGGTGGTGTCTGTGCGCTCTTTTTCTCTGAGTACTATACCCCCTGCACTCCCACTGCATATCGGTTCGTTCTTATTACTGCATACCCAGCCTGTTGCACCCCATTGACTCCCAGAGTCCGGAGGTGAGTGCTTTTTCTTGCGCACCCAGACTGTTCCAACCTATCCATTCTCACTGCCCGTAGGTAATTGTACATTCCTACGCAGTTAAGCTGCTGCACACTACCCACTCTCTCCGCAAACAGGTGACTTCTCGTTGCTTCGGAAACTAGCTTCTTTGCTCACCTTGTGCCATTGGCGTGAATCAAAGAGAGTCCACCATGTGTCGAAGCAACCTTCTCAGGTGTTGTTACGATGGCCATGCATCATCTCAGAATCCTCAAACGTTGAGCTTTGGAGGTGTTGTGGGGGGGGGGGGGGCAATTTGTAAAACACAACCTGTTTGATAAAAAGGAAGATAAGATTGTGTGTCATTTGTTTATCAAAGAAGAGAGGTAGTGAGAGAGTGACTGAAACGAATACTCGCAGCTCACCTTTCTGTCACTGGTGTATCTTCCACTACGTGCCGGGACATAGTGCACCCTGAAGCTCTATATCTAAATGATAGTAAAAGAAAGATTTTATGATTGGTAATTGTCACTATGTTAATGTGGAGTAGAATAACATCGCCCTTTCACACACCTTCCCTCCCGCATTAAAAATACAACTATTTGTACAGTTCCAATTTGTTTAATGGGCTTCGGTTTATGAACAACTAGCAGCCCGTACCGACGTTGTCTGGGTATGAAATAGAATGTGTGCAATGTGTGTAATAGGCAAGGGAAATGTATTTTAAAATCTCACGGTAGACAACATTTTTAGCTTGAAGTGTCACAATAGGCATGTGTGTGCAGATACTGTGTGTACCTCGGAGTGTGAAGTATTAGCAGATGTCTCTAGTGTGTATGTTCTCCACTTCCGTAGGTAAGCGTGTGTGAAAGTGCATTCAGTTGTAAATTTCGTGTCCCCGCAGGCACGCTGAATCGCGACGTCCCCCACTTGAGGCCCGGCTCCAGTTTTGTTTGATGTTGTGCTTGTGGTTTAAAGTAGTTGATGCAGAGAGTTCAGTGGGTGACAGCACGCGCTGGAGACGCTGCGCGTGTGGGAAAGTGCAGTCAGTTCAAAGGTTAGTGTCCCAGCAGGCACGCTTACTCGCGTCATCCGCCGCCTGAGCCCGGCTCCAGCCCTGGTTTATGTTGTGCGCCTGGTGTCAATTCATTTATGAAGAGAGTTGAGTGTGTAACAGTGTGCAGGAGACGCTGCAGTTAGTGTCCTCGCAGGCACGGTCCTTTATGCAGAGAGTTGACTGGCTGACAGCGCGCAGGATACTGTGCAGTTATTGTCCCCGCAGGCACGATCAGTCGCGTCTGCCCCCGCCTAAGCCCCGGCAATTACTGCGCTCATTGGCCACGCCCCTGCTCCAGCACAATTGCCGCACCCATTGGCCTTGGCCACGCCCCCGCCCAACGCACACGTTTGTTTTCCACACACCCTCAAGGCCCGTTTTTTTGGGGGGATGTGCAGCGCGATTGTTGCCGTTGTCGCGCCCATTGGCCACACCCCTTGGTGCCGTGCAATTGCAATTGCCGCGCCCATTGGCCTTGTTCATCACGCCCCCAGCACAACGCACACGTTTAAGGAACGCTTTTTTTGTCGTCATGCCGCGCCACGCCCACAAGGGACTACTTTGCCGGTAAGGTTCTTTTACATTTCTAATGTATATGGTGGGCAGCTGTATAGCCTTTGTCCGTCTGCTGCAACTGTCCTTTCCAATGTTGTATTGGGTGTTGTGATTGGTGCTGTGGTTCCTGAGATTACCTGCCTCAAAGGTTTGGGCTGTCTCTTTATTATATTAGTATAGATTAGTAGATTAGTAATGTTTTCCATCCGGTTGCGAAAACAAGTGATACGCAGTGATACACGTGGTTTCAATCATCACGAGCGACGGACTTTTGACCGACTATAAACTTTCCTGCTATAGGAAAAAAAATACAAATGCAATAAGATACGGTATATAGGACTGTGTACGCCTAAATCGCTGAGTCGCTTTTTTGTATCCAGTCTGCTGCACCCCATCTACTCCGTCCGCTGCGCACCCAGGCCTCACTGCACACCTTTTCGCAGACAGGGTATGTTCTACATCATGCTGTCCCGCTCTGCCACCATCAAGTCTCCGATTTGGTGCTGAGTCTTGATATCACTATGGCAAAGGACATACTCGTGCACCTATCTTCATCGCAGGTTCCTCACCCGCTCGGTCCTTGCAGTACCACTAACTCAGTGACCAAAGAGGCCACGCACGTGGTAGTGGGCCCTCCTGTTCGGTAGTTCAGGCCTACATGAGGCGTCCGAACCACTAGGACGGGCCATCACAGCGCTTGCGATGGTAGCAACTCTAAAATGGCGTAGAGCACGTGCTCCCCGTCTTTTTTATCGGTAGGGTCACGTGTGTAGTGACGCATGAGCTGGATTGGTCTGGGTGTATACCAGCCATGAGAGAGTGTGTGTGTGCTGTTCTGACAACTAGACCTGGAGGTAAGAAATCAATACAATAAATATCTGGGTCATGTAGCGTTGTTATGTTTTCCTGGTAGCGTAAGCGGAGTGGGCTGCACTGACGTATGCCAGTGCTGCGCGAGGCTGTGAACGATGACTCTGGAGCTATGGGCGTGGTTCCGTTGTGAGCTATATGAGAAATCAACTGATTCGGGTGTCCGTGTTGTAGTGCTGCCATCACCCGGGTCTTAAACGCAAATGTGTCATTATGTTTGTAAAGTCCCACAACATGGCAACATTTAGGTATGGGGTATCACTGACCCTATATTCATCCATAGTTGCACACATAAAAGATGGGGGACATGACGCATTTTTACAAATATGAATGTTGTACATTCAGTGGAGTGTTGTAGCTGTAGCAATACAGGGCTGTGAAAGCTTTAGGTTGCAGTTTTTGGCACATGAAGGGCAGTTAATATATATATATATATATATGTATGTGGTCATTCAGGTATACTGTCGAACTTGGTGCTGGAAATCAGTGTTTGAGGCGCATCCACATCCTGTTATTGTAGAGAATTGACTTAATCTACGCGTGCCTGAAAATGTACTGTAAATATGGTGCTCATGTAAATTGCTGATATAGTTTTGGGTCGACTTCGCCCTATATAAATATGCTAAAAAAACGAGAAATAGCACACTTCTACATTTACTATACACTTTCTTTGAAGTATTGCAGTGATCCAGTTTGTACGTTCGTATTTGTAGAATGAGCGAGAGAAAGTTATATAATAGAAGTTTTTGTTACTGGCAGAGGTAAGATGGTTGCATACGCTGTTTACAGCACAATATAATGTGGTAGGGAGCAGGAGCAGCATTTTACAAACATAATAAGTACACAGACACAGATAGATAGTTGAAGTGGGTATGTGCACGTGTGCTCGACTCCATTTTATTACGTTGCTATTGGTAACAAGTAGAATAGTAATCATGATATCATACACAGATATTCAATCAAAAAAGGTTTATGACTTCTGCTGTAGAAAGGTAGGAACACTATATGTGAAATAATACACAGAAGATTCTATCGTAAAGGGTTCACGAGTTGTGGTGCACTAAGGTAGGGTTGGTTTGTGTGGAGCCTGCAATGATGCATGGTTCAGGCAGAGCGCACAGGTAAGAATGTCTTTTGGCTACTGAATTTTGCATTAATAAGGCCACATGGCAATTATTTATGGTGCACTGAGTTAGTGGTACGTCTGGTGCTCAGCGTGTGCTCACCCTGCGATGATGCGTGGTTCGAGCGGTCTGTACTCAAAGCATTGACTGTTGCATACTGGACTGCATGAACGTTGAGGGAAAAAAAACTACTATTGATGGTTATCAATTGCTCTGCAAACTCGGTCTACTGATTGCTCCCCATGATAAATTAAACTATTGCATTTCACGCAGTGCATTCTAACTTTCTCAAAATGGGGACGTATGTCTGATGGCGATGTTAAAGGTGATGCCTCAGAGGTAATTGGTATTGCGGGTGGTTGAGGTACATTTTGGCTCAGTGTTCTACATTCTTTGTGAGCATAGTTCACATGATGCAGCGATTAAAGGTGCTTGCGCTTACCAGCAGTCCCACAGGAGTATTTTTTGTCTCTGCTTTAAATAAATCAAGGCTGAATTCCCTACAGTCTGTAGTGCAGATCCAACGCTGAATTAAAGTTGTAAACCCTGGTGTCCGCAGCGTAGATCTTAGGCTGGACTGCATTATCTGTAATCACGATTGAAATAAAAGATTAAACATGTATGGAATACATTGCCGAAATGTGTATGTTTCAGGGACATTATATTTCAAGTTGTGACCTGTGCTGTCTGCAGTGTAGACTGCCATTGAGTGTGCCTTTTTCAATTTGCATTTTGTTTTTCAACTAAACCTAGAACTGATATAAAATAAGTTTTTGAAGGAAGGCTACTAAAGGGATATTGTGTATATTTGAGGGGCGGTATACTTCGTTTGGTACTGCACTCTACAAATGATGAATGAAGAGTCAGTTGAATTCTGCCTGAATACGGCCACATGGCGATGAATTATGGTGCACTGAGTTAGAAGTACCTTTGGGACTAAGCGTGTACGTAACCTGCGATGATTCGTGGTCCGGACAGCACGCACTGGTGGTAATGTTTTTTGACTACTGAATTTTGCCTTAATAAAGCCACGTGGCGATTATTTATGGTGTACTGAGTTAGTGGTACGGGGATGTTTAGCTTGTGCTTACCCTCTGATGATGCGTGGTCTGAACGGGCTGCACTCAAAGCATTGACTGTTGCATACTGGATTGCATGCGGCTGGCTAAATTTACTGAATCTTTAGAATTCTTTTTACCTTCCCTGGCCTCTATACTCAATCTTTCCTTTTCTTCGGCCAGTGTCCCGACGGTTTGGAAACAAGCATGGGTCTCCCCCATTATTAAGAAGCCCACCCTAGACCCCTCCAAACTGGAAAATTTCAGACCCATCTTGTTGCTCCCATGGGTGTCTAAACTTGCGGAGGCTCATGTAAACAACGTCCTGTCCCAACATATGGATCAAAATAACATCTTGGACCCATCTCAAAACGGGTTCAGGCCGGGCTACAGTACTGAGTCTGCCCTCCTGTCCACGACTGAACACCTCCAGACAATTCTCGATGCCGGTCAGAGTGCTGGGCTGATTTTGTTAGATCTCAGCGCAGCCTTTGATACGGTTTCTCATAACATCCTGTTAAATCGTCTGGCGGCAGTAGGGATCACCGGTCTTGCCCTGGAATGGTTCCGCTCATTTTTGAAGGACAGATCCTTCCAGGTGTCAGCTCCCCGTTTCTCTCCCAGCCACATTCCATCGGCCAGGGAGTCCCTCAAGGCTCTGCATTTAGCCCATCCCTCTTTAATCTATATGTGCAGCCACTTGCGGCAGTGGCTAAGGAGTGGGACCTAACGATGGTGTCATATGCAGATGACACGCAGCTGGTCATCACTCTCACCGAGGGTCCTTCTACTTCGGCCTCGAGATTTAGGGATGGCCTGGCTGCAGTAGCCCAGTGGATGACAGACAACTGCCTGCAGCTTAATGCAGGCAAGACAGAGGTGCTGCTCCTCGGGAAGAATACCAGCTATTGGAATGAGCACTGGTGGCCCTCTTCATTGGGCACCATTCCACCACCTAAACCTTTGGTCAAAAATCTGGGCGTCTGGATGGACTCCTCGCTTAGCTTCCAGACCCACACAAAAAAAGTGGCAGCTACTTGTGTGGGCCTGCTGAGGAGTCTTAACCCGATACTCTGCTTTTTTGACTCTAAAGTCCGCCAACTCATTGTTCAATCCACAATTCTCTCCCGTTTGAACTATGCCAGTGTTTTACTTCTGGGTGCCAACAAAGTGGAGATAGCGCAATTGCAACGCGTGCAGAACTCTGCGGCAAGAGCCTTGGTAGGGCTTCCCCACAGATGTTTGGTCAGAGCTACCATTCGAAAATTGCATTGGCTGCCCATTGAATCTCGGATTCAGTTCAAAACCCTCACCATGGCATTTAAGATCCTCAAATCCGGATGTCCAGAACTCTTATGCCCGCGTCTAACACCCTACGTCCCACAGCGCAAATTGCGCTCATTAGGCCAGCACCTAGTGACTGTACCCCGTACTAAGCTTTGCCGCATTGGCGGTCGCTCCTTTAGGGTTTTGGGAGCAAAGCTCTGGAATTCTTTGCCACTGAACATTCGTTCTTTGGAAAACCTGTCTGCCTTCCGGAAAGCTATTAAGACCCATCTGTTCCCTTCTCCTTAGGATTTCCTGTCCTTTCCTTCTCGTTCTGTAATATAGCTCCTGTGGTTCTTCAGCGCCGGGACGCCTCTTTGCTGGGGCAGCTGTTGCGCTTAATCAAAATGTTAACATAACATAACATACCATGCGCTTTGAGGGGGAAAAAAACAAACTACTATCGATGGTTATCAATTGTTCTGCAAACTAGGTCTACTGATTGCTCCCCATAACAAATTAAAAGATTGCACTTCACGCAGTGCATTCTAACTTTCTCAAAATGGGTAGGTATGTCTGGTGGCGATGTTGCAGATTGGGATCGTTTGGTTTTCTTAACCGATTATAGTCTCTTACACAATTTGCATCCGTACTAATCTTGAATTGTGAGCCCTACTGTCCGCAGTATAGACCGGAGGCAGTCGTCCGGAAGGACCACAGCCATGTGGCATTGACTTGAGATGTATAGAGTTAGTGGTAGGTGTGGCTCTCAGCATCTATGCAGCCAGCGATGATGCGTGGTGTGGGCCAGCCACACTGGGAGAAAAGTTTTTTGCATAGTGAATTCTGTCTTAAGGCCACTGGGAGCTGACTTGTGGTGCAGTGAGTTAGTGGTACCTGAAGAACTCAGCGTGTGCGCACCCTGCGATGATTCGTGGT
Organism: Lissotriton vulgaris; assembly: GCF_964263255.1. NCBI lineage: Eukaryota > Metazoa > Chordata > Amphibia > Caudata > Salamandridae > Lissotriton > Lissotriton vulgaris. Next base: position 363,373,060 of record NC_141694.1, read on the forward strand.
TCGGGCGGGTCGCACTTGTACAATGTCTCTTGCCTACTGGAATGCGTCATGTGCAATCGCCATTCCACCTGAATCGTGAGCCCTCACAATGTAGATCGAAGGCAGTAGTCAGCACAGATATTGAGGAATGTTTTTGTCATATCCTTAAACAAAATCTGAGGACATTGAGTACAATTGTCTCTGCCTTAAATAAATCCAGGCTAAATTCAATGCTGTCCGTAGTGTAGATCCAAAGCTGAATTAAAGTTGTGAACCCTGCTGTCCGCACTGTAGATCGAAAGCAGTATTCAGCACAGATATGGACGAATTATTTTTGTCACTTATTTTAACAAAATCGGAACACATACAGTACAATTGTCTCTGCATTAAAAAAAATCAAGGCTGAATTTCCTACTGTCCATAATATAGATGCAAAGCTGAATTCAAGTTGTGAGCCCTGCTGTCCGCAGTGTAGATCGTAGGCAGTAGTCGACACAAACATTGAGAAATGCTGTTTGTCACATCCTTTAACAAATTCTGAACACATACAGTACAATTGTCTCTGCCTTAAATATATCGAGACTGAATTCAATGTTGTCTGTAGTGCTAATGCGCTCCTGGTATCAAGAGGTAAGCTCTGTTGATCGCAGTGTACATTTGAAGGCAGTACTCAGTACGGACATTGAGGAATGTTTTTTGTTACATCCTTTAACAAAATTGTCTCCACCTTACATAAATCAAGGCTAACTTCAATGCTGTCCGTAGTGTAGATCCAAAGCTGAATTCAAGTTGTGAACCCTGTTGTCTGCAGTGTAGATAGAAGGCAGTAGTCGATACAGACATAAGTCTGCTGTGCTGTGGCGCTCATTTAGCAATCGGCCTGTATCGAGGAGGAACGTGCTCATGGCCGTAGCCACGAGGCAGGGTGAGGACCTTCGCTGTGGCAGAGTCTTTTCTCTTTGCAGAAGTGAAGCACGCCCAAGGCGTAGACTAATTATTTATACTCTTACGCTGGAGTTGCATACGTTAGACCAGCCCACTCCTCTTCTGCTTCAAGGGGGGGGGAGAAAACACAGCTACATGACCGAAATATTCCCCAGTATCTTAGATAATATGGTTGCGTCAGGGCGTGGCTTGGATGCCGAGCGGACTGGCGACGTGAGCCCGGAGCTCCGCTCCCGATCCCCGCTTTTATCCTGAAAAACTGCACAAAATCCACCCTAAAGTGAATTATTCGACCACGTAAGGACGCCTGAACAGCAAAGGACCCCCAGGCCACGGACTCGGGGTGCCCACGGCGCTCATCGGCTCGTGAGAAGCACGAAGAAGCGCCGAAGGAGCGATGGCACAAGATGGCGTCGGGAGCTGGCTCTCGAGACCCTTGATGGCAGGGTCCCCTTAGCGGCTCTTTGGGGGGACGGCCTGAGACGAAGGGGTTGTCACCTGAGCCCGCTTGACTATTTCACTGTGTGTGAGCAGGGGAACTTGCCGTACCTACAGCCTGGGTGGGCCGGGTCTCCTACGAACAAAGATTGAGGAGCGTAAGATGGCGGCCGCCCTGGCACCGAGGGGCCGCGGGGGGCTCAGCGCCTGACAGTGGTGCGGGAGGCGAGAACATCCTGGCTCAGAGGCGCACTGGGCGCGCATCCGGACGCATCCTGGGAGAGGCCTTGGACTCCACGACGACGAGGCGAGAAGCGACTCCCCTGAGTTGTCGCCCTACGGAGGGGTCGAAGTGCGGGCCTAGTCGCCGGATCGACACCAGCGAGAGGGAACCGGATTCGGAAGACCAGAGAACTCCGGGACGACATTGACTGGAGCCAACAGAGGCTGCACTGGCGAACTGAACCCCACTCTCCCTGAGGGGTCTGATGGCCTGGGGTCAGGGCTGACTTGAGCCTGTTGGTGACGGAGCGAGGGCTTGGGCTGCCACGCTGATCGGGCTGCGGCACTCCCTGCCGATTTCGAACATTGAATATTTTAGGCGCCCTCCACTGAGTGGCCGAAGAGAGCTCCGAAGTTTCTTCCCCCCCCCCCCCCCCTCCTTTTCTACAGTGAACGAAATGGGGAAACCTAGGGGAAAAGTGGAGGAGGCTGCGATCTCGGGAGCGGCGGAAAGCCCACCACAATCCCCGACGGACCTGCAGCAGCTGCAAAATTGCATCCTGGAAGCCATACAAGCCACCAAGGAAGAGCTACAGCAAGATATTGCCCAAGTGGAGACGGGCCTGGGACTATTGTGAGCTGACCACGACAAACTGAAGGATAGGTTCAAAGCTGCGGAAAACACCCTCAAGGAGATGCTGCCCGGGCACAAGACTATGGAGGGGAGACTATGAGACGCACTGGACCGCATCCAGGCCTTGGAGAGGAGGGCGGAGGATGCCGAAAACCGTAACAGACGCAACAACGTGCGCTTAGTGGGCCTTCCGGAACAGAAAGAGGGGGGCGATATGGTGGGGTACCTCGAACATTGGCTGAGGACGGAGGTGGCACCATAGGGCCTTTCTCCCTTCTTTACGTTGGAACGGGCGCATAGGGTCCCAGCTCGTCCTCCTAAACCAGGCCAATTGCCCCGCCCGATAGTGATAAAATTGCTGCATTACAGGGACCGGGACTGGTTGTTACAACGGGCAAGGGATATGGGTCCTTTCCAAGTGGACAATAGCAGGGTGACGCTTTTCCCTGACTACACGTACGAGACGCAGAAACTACGGGCCTCGTTCCTGTCGCTCAAAAAAGAACTTCGAGCTGAGGGTCTGGCGTATTTACTTTTGTTTCCGGCCAAACTCAGGGTGGTGGTGGACGATAAGGCGCTATTCTTCCACAACTCGGCAGATGCCTGGGCGTGGTGGGACACGTACAAAGCCGGCACCGATGGGGCGAAGCACAGGGCTGAGGACGAACGCACCCAGCAGCCGACTAGAAAATCACAGAGGATCCGGTAGCGCCGACAGCGAGCCAAGAAACCGACGGAATCGCAGACTGAAGGCGAGAGAAAGGTCGCGCTGCAAGCTGTAATGGAACTGTCTGGGACTACGAGATCCAGATCGTGCGACAGCTCGGAGACGTAGGGCCTAGTTACTGGCTCAGAAGCTGAACAATCGGACTTGAACAGTGGTAAGGGCCCCGACGTCACGCCACAGACGTCGGGAGGCATTATGGACAAATGAGACCCTGTGTGCCAGGCTGAACGCCGCTACTGGACTTTGCAGTGTAACGTGTAATTATGGCTAATAATGGACAAGTGAAGTGTATAACCTGGAATGTGAGGGGTCTGCACACGATGGCACGGAGGCATAAAATACATGCATACTTGGTTCGGAGAGGGGTGCAGATTGCGCTACTGCAGGAAACGCATCTGACGAAACAAGAGGGTATAGCGCTACAGAGAAGGTGTAGGGGACAATTATTCCACACCACATATTCCGCATTTGCCAGAGGGGTGTTGATTTGGGTGCGGGCGGGGACTCCTTTTCAAGCCAATAAGCACATCATAGACCCGGAGGGTAGGTTTGTAGCAGTGGAAGGGAAACTGAAAGGCAAGGACATAGCGCTCTGCAGTGTGTATGCGCCTAACATAGACCAGGCGTCCTTTTTCACCAAACTGTCTGGGGCTCTGGCGGGGTTTTTAGCTGGCCCCATTATAATGGGAGGGGATTTCAATTTGGTGACCGATGTGGAACTGGATAGATCTCATCCTCCGCTAGGGACGTCTCCTATGCACCAGCTGGCGAAGCACAGGGTGCATTGGCAGGAGAGTTGGGAACTCCAGGACGCCTGGCGGGTGCACCACCCAACGGTGAGGGATTATTCCTTCTACTCTGGGTTGCACAACCTCCATGTACGCCTAGACACTTTCGTGTGCTCCTCACAGGTGCTACCAGCGGTATCCAACTCGGAATACCTTGTACGCACGATCTCTGACCACAATCCCCTACTGCTGACCCTCAATTGGATGACTGAGACTTCGCGGGTATCGACGTGGCAACTAAGGCCGGACACGCTGGATGACTTGGTGTTCAGGGAGGCGCTGGGGGACCTGGTCATGTGCTACTTCGAGGGGAATGAGGGCACGGCATCGACTAGAGCATATGAGTGGGATGCCTTTAAGACAGTTATCAGGGGCCATTGTATGGGAAAGTACACAGGGGCTCGTAAATTTTTGCTAGACGATCTGGACAGAGCAGAAACAACATTGCGCGCTGCCGAGAAGGAGCGCCCCAACCGCCCGGAGTTACAAGAGACGGTGAATGCTGCCAAAGAAGCGGTGGCTGTGGAGATGGAACGGCTTCGCTGTTTCGACCATAAATCCTACTCAGTAAGGGCGCACGCGGAGGGGGATAAAGCGGGAGTGCTGCTGGCCTGGTTGGCCATCCCTACAAGGCAAAGCCACCCTATTTTAGCCATTGAAGGGGAGGACGGCCTAGTCCGCCACACCCAGGCGGAGATTTTGGAGCGCTTCCGCTCGTACTACGAGACGCTCTACGAGAGCGCGCTCGAGGGGCGGGAGACAGAGATAACCGCTTTCTTGGAGGGCCTGCATCTGCCGCGGTTGGAACCAGAACAGGCGGAGGCTATGGGCAGGAGTATAGAACTGGGCGAGATAAGGATAAGGAGTGCGGTAAAGAAAATGGCCAGAAACAAAACCCCGGGCCTGGATGGGCTTCCGGTCGAATTTTATAGCAAGTATATTGATCTACTCGCCCCAAGGCTTCAGGCGGTGTACAACGAGGCTAAGGCTCGGGGGGGCTGCCTGCTTCCATGTGCGAGGCACTCATGATTCCGCTCCTGAAGCCGGGTAGAGAGAGCAAACATCCAGCCTCCTACAGACCACTGTCCATGTTGACGGTGGACTACAAGATCCTGAGTACCATCTTGGCGACCAGGTTGCTGCAGCACATGACGGTGTTGGTCCACAATGACCAGTCTGGCTTCATTCCAGCGCGCAATACGACTGCTAATATAAGTCGATTGATTCGCCTGCTGGGGGAACAGTGGCCTGCCACGCACACGCCGGTTGTCTTGTCGATCGACATAGAAACAGCATTCGACAGCCTGGAGTGGGAGTACCTATACAAGGTTATGCAACACTTCGGCCTCGGGGACGGGTACATAGGTTGGATGAAAGTCCTATACGCCTCGGCGGTTGCACGGGTGCGGGTGGGTCTCCTTGTGTCGGACCCGTACCCAGTTAGCCGAGGCACCAGGCAGGGATGTTCCCTATCTTCCCTGCTGTTCGCTTTGGCGATCGAGCCTTTCGCAGCGGAAGTCAGGAAGGGGCTCTCCTTCGCGGGCCTGACTTATCGGGGACAACCACACCTTGTCTCGCTATATGCAGACGATCTCCTTCTATATCTAGAAAACCCAAGGGAGGCACTGGAGGGGGCGGAAAGACTACTGGTGGCCTTTGGCCGGTTATCTGGGCTGCGGGTGAATTGGCCTAAGTCGTGCCTATTACCGTTACGTCACGGTGAACAGGAACCCATCATCCGTACACAGTTGGCCTGGGCGCCAGATTGCCTGAATTATCTGGGAGTGTACATATATCACAAGGCTGCGGACCTGCTAGAGGGCAACGTAGGTCGCTGTATACGGGCGCTACGTGGTAATATGACCTTCTGGTCTACTCTCCCGCTATCGGGACGCATATCCCTGGTAAAAATGATAGCCCTGCTGCGCCTTCTCTATTACTCACGCGTGCTGCCGGTATGGATACCTAGATCGGTCTTCCGACAGCTGAGATCATTATTGATCTCCTTCCTTTGGGGTACGGGCAGGCGTAGAATTGCTCTGACAACGCTGATCCGGCCGAAGGATGAGGGGGTATGGCGGTCCCAGACTTTAAACGATACTACCTGGCTGCGCAACTGCAGACCTTCACGCAGGAGGTGGCGCGGGCGTACCGTGGACCGGAGGAGGACAGAGAGGCGGGCACCCCCGCCATGTACTAGCCTTCATCGCCTTACAGCAAAAACTGTTTCTTAGGGATCTGTCGCTGGAAGAGCAGACGTACAGACTCTGCTGGAACCTAGCGCAGAAGCGGGCCGGGGTGCGACGCATGTATGCGCCTGAGATGCCCCTCTGTATGGTAACGGCGCTCCCGCATGGGGGCGATTGGTCGAGGCTACAGGGATGGGAGGAGGCTGGACTGCAGGTACTGGGAGACCTATATGAGGACGGGGAATTGATCCCCTACCAAACGCTGCAAGACCGCTTCGACCTTCCGAAGGGGGACTTTTTAATGCACGCAGCTATAACACGCGCGATGCAGGCACACTGGGAGGAAGGCACTCAAGAGCCCCCGACGTCAATGGCTTGTCAATACACAATGATGGTGGCCGGTACGTACAAAGCAGTGACGTGCCTCTACTTGCGAATGTCACGTGAAACGCTGCAACACCTAACCACGCTGAAGGAGGCTTGGGAGCTGGAACTGGGGATTGAGATCCCCGACACCACCTGGGCACAGATAGTGCGGCGGGCGAGAGAGTACAAGGAACGCCCGTTTTCAGCTGATCCACTTCTATGTACTGCATAGGGCCGATCTCACACCCAGGAGGATTGAAAAGTGCTTCGGAGTGGCGGATCCGGCGTGCCCCAGGTGCAATACAGTGATGGGCGGACCTGGGCCATATGCTCTGGGACTGCGCTCACTTGCGGGACTACTGGAGGGAGGTTATTGAGACCTTGAATACGGTTACTGACCAGGAATTGCAAACCTCCAAGGCTGTGGGCTTATTGCACTGGTTCCGCACACGCCCAAGAACAAAATTTCTAGCAAGTTTGTGGATATGGGTCTGATCTTAGCTAAAAGGGAACTAACGAGGAATTGGAAGTCGAAACGATGCCTAACGCTGCGAAGGTGGATTAACAAGATGCTCAAATATGCTGCGAGCGAGAGCACGCTTAGGTATCAATTGGCCCGCCGCAGATCAGACGATGAAGTGCTGGAAGCGGCCATGGAATGGGAGATGTTAGTGCAGGCACTCAGGGACAGCGCGTTAGAAGAGGAGGACAGCCTCTCTGAGTCGAGTATAGTGGTACCCAATCGCTAACCAGTTCCACATTCCCAACACGACACTATCACTCCTGACTGCACACACACAGGAACTTTGAGGCAGAGCTTAGGCGCAGGGTCAAGCACTTGGGGGGGGGGGTTTAGGTTTAAGTTGGGGTTGGTGGGTAGTCGGGCAGAAGGGGAGGGATTGGGGGGGAGGGATGACTAGAGGGGCGTGGGGGCGAAAATGTTAAAAGCAGGTTCGATTACTCCGAATGAAACAGCAATCATTTGTGTACGATGGCATGCCGGTTGACCCGTTCACTGACGCTGCCCGACCCCTGGGTTGTGGGCTAAATGGCTGTGTATGTCTTACCATTGAAGAAAGTCGGCGAGGCGACGCCCGCGGGGTTGTAATATTGTACATATGTGAATTGCATTTTTTCCTGCAATAAAAACGGTTTTAAAAATAAAAAAAATATGGTTACGCCCACTATGCAGTACACTACACGTATCAATAGTAGATCTAAAGTTTTTGGTTTGTATAGTGAGTTGTGTATAGCATTGTGTACATTATTGTTGATGTGAGAGTTCCTTCCCTTATACATAGCATATATTATTTTGGGAAGGTCCATTGTCCTGTTTTGCGCTGCCTGTGAGGTAGTAGAGGGGGAGGGGTCAGAAGGGGTGGTTGTAGTGGTGGTGGCGCTAGGTCTTGTGATTTTGTTGGGTATTGGAAGTGCATAATTAGTACCTCTATTACATATTTGTCTTTAGATATGGGTGTGAGTTGGATGTAATTCACACAGTACATAGTCGACGTCCTTACACTAGTTAAATGTTGATATTAATTTGATATTGGTAAATGGAACTATGGGCTGTTTTTTTTAGGTAGCATTGTAGATTTGGTTTGTTGAAAGTATGGGAAGTGGTGTTTTTTTTCTACGAGAATGCCTACTTTGTATATTATTAACGTTATTTGTGGTTCTGGTTTGTAGCTATTTTCTTGGAGGGAGGAATGAATTGAAGAGTGGTAATATTTGCACTTTTTACTAGGTTGAGAATGAGATGATAATAAAAAAAAGATAGACAAAAACAGATATGCTTAATGAACATTATAATTAGGAATTATCATTTAAAAAACCTTTGAGATTCACTGAAAAAAACATAGGTTTCAGGCAGTGTTAGACCTGGCACCATTGGCGTCGGTCTCCCTTCCATTTTTGCTGTTGCCTCATGCTGTCCAGTGCCACAGTGCAAGTGCTCCCTATTGTAAAGTGATGTATTAATCAGTGGTTCCATGTTTGGCTATTTGGTTTACTTGTCAGACCGTAGTCTAGTGCACTGAGTGTGCCCAGGGCGTGTACATCCAAATGCTGCTGTGGGGTTGCAGCACTGGTTGTGCCACCCACAGAAGCAGCCTTTTAAAATGTGTCTAAGGTCTGCCATTGCAGAGCCTGCGTGCAGTCTGGTACTGTCATGCTGACTGGGCAAGTGCACCCTCTTGCCAGTCCCTAAACTTTCTCTTTTCTTCATTTCAGTCACCCCTATGGTAGGCCCAAGGGCAGGGTGCATTGTAATTATAAGGTAGGACAAGCCATGATGTGTGTGGTATGTCCTAATAGTGAATTACAGCCATTTTCGTTTTTTCACTATTGCAAGGCTACCTGTTCTCCATAGGCCAGAATGGGCTGTTAGAATTATTACATTTTATAAGCCTAACTGTCTCAGAGAACTGGGTAGAAATTCGAGTTTAGTATGCCTGGACTCAGAATGATAGAATGCATCTTTTAGTGAAGTTGGTTTTAACATTCTGTGTTTGTAAATACCACTTTTAGAAAGAAGGTATTTGCTTGTCTAACCTTTCAAGCCTGCCTCTGCTAGGTTGTGTATTTCTTTGTCTGGTTTTGTGAGTTACAAGGCGGGGGATTCCAAGAGACGGGATGAGTCAGCCCAGTTGTGAATAGAGAGATCTGCATCTAGATGGGAGGGAGGAGTTGCACCTGAACCTTGAATAGGGCTGTGCCTGCCTTCCACAATGCTGGCTCCACCTCCTGGGGAGCGGCTGATGTCTCTGCCCTGCACACTGAAAGAAGAGAAGAAGTCCTTAAACAAAGTGCTCCAGGACTGTACTTGCCTTCCACAATGCTGGCTCCATCTCCTGTGGGGCGTCTGATGTGCCTGCCCTGCACTGTGAAAGGAAAGGAGAAGTCTGGTAAACAGCGTGCCTCAGAACTGGGTTGCGCTGGGCAAAGGCCCCTCTCCCCTCAGAGAACAAAGGATTTTGGGGTATAAATATTGGGACCCTGATCCCAAGAAATTAGATCACTTTTGACTACAAGAAGAAACCTTTACTGAGGAGAAGAAACTGAGAAGAGACTATTCCCAAGCTGAAGTGCTGCTTGGGGGATTTGCCTTCAGTGGTTGCCTTACTGCCAAAGGAAGGAGAAAGGTACTTTGCTTTCAACTTGTGAAGGATCTCTAAGGGCTTGGAAAAGAGCTTGCCTCCTGCTGAAGTCTCAGGGACAACAGACTTCAACCCCCAGCTCCCCAGCGTTCTTTTGGAAGTGCCTGCTGCTGATTTGGGCCTTCTGAGGAACTGCGTTTCACAAGGAGCTGAAAGCGCGACTCATCGAGGAAGAATCGTGTCGCCGTCGCTGTGCCTGCCGTCGCAACTCCGAAGGAGTGTGTCACCGCTGGAACTGTCGCCCTGCACCGCATCGAGAGAAGTGTGCCGCAACGAAGAGGATGCGCTTCGCCGTCGCTGCTGCCGTCGCAACTCCGAAGGAGGGTGTCGGCGCTGTCGCATTGCACCGCATCGAGAGAAGAGTCTCGCATCGAGGTCGGAGCGTGTCGCCGTCGCTGTGCCTGCCGTCGCAACTCCGAAGGAGGGTGTCGCCGCTGGAACTGTCGCACTGCACTGCATCGAAGAAATGCGCCTCACATCCCCAAGAAGCGCGCCGCCGTCGGAGCTGGTGCCGTCGCATCGTGGATGTCGCTGCTGTAGTTGTTGAATCGTGCGGAAGCTTCACGCATCGCGGGAGAAGAGTGTCGCAAGTGGAGCTGCTGCCGTCGCATCGCGGAACAAGGGTGTCGCCGCTGCAGTCCACGCATCGAATCGAGAACTTCTTGCATCCCCGGAGAAGCGTGCCACATCTGGAAGATCTTCAAGTCTTTATTTCTTTGTACTTGAACTTTGCTGCATTTCCCTCGCTGCAACATTGCTTGTCGTGGAAGCGCAACGCAACCTAAGGTACTGTAGTATGGTTTATGGGCCTCTTTTTGCGTGCATGTTAAGTTAGCATGGTTTATTAGAAGTTTAAATGCCATTTTACCTTTTGCTGCTTTTTGCACACAACACTACTTAGCTGTTTTTGCAGTTAGCTTTCACGAAGGTCTATACATGAGAAAAGGTTTGTTTTTCGACATCTCTAGACATACATTGTGCCCCCAGTCTGTACATTGAGTGCTGAGTCTCCAAGGTTATCATAACATATGAGCCTGTTTATCGGCGTGTCCGTGTAACACATTCTAGACAAAACATTTTGGCAGCTGCAAGCAGAGTAGGATTCTGGCGCCTTTATCATAGCACACTTGCCAGAATTGAACACACTTGGAATATTCCAGGCATGCAGAGACTAGCCGGTCCAGATGTAATTTACACTTATTGAGCGGACAGGTAATGGGGTTCCCCAAAACAAGCTCAAGAGACCTTCTATAGTTTTATAATACATAGTTCCTATATAGGAATGGGTGTTTAAACTAGGCGCTTTTATCACCTGTTTGCACTATCATTGTAATATGATTCCTCCTTTTGTATTTTATGGAGTTGTAACCATGCTGACCATATTATTTTTAATCATATGTATGCTTATGTTGACTAAAATACTACGCTTGAGATCACGTTTTTAAAGTAAATATTTTAATCTTACCATGTCTCTTTTTTACTCCTGTTGTGGACTGGTATGAGAGTATAACAAAAGAGTGTTCTCACTTCCCACCATTCCTCAGATGGTCCTAAGTCGCATGTTCTAGGTTGTCTAATCATTGGTTACTTTGCTATAGGACGAAGAGCTAATGTGACACTGATTGCCAGCTGGTTGGGATTTCTAGGTACTGAGTTTCTGGTACACCACAATTCACTAATGTCCTATGTCTCTGTACACCGTTCTGTGTATGAGCCCAAATCCTTGCAACATGGCGCCGCCAACGAGTGTGGTCTTATTGTGAGACACTTGAGTTGTGCTTGTATCAGTCTACGACCCCCTTACTATTGTTTCCAGTTGACGGTGGTGACAAATAAAAAACCTACCTATAGTTACATAGGTTATTTCAAGCTTGATAATTATCAAATGTTTACTGTTTGAATTACTACCCAGTTATGCCTTTATAGTATTGTATTGTACTTCTCTGTTACTGTTTTGATATGGCTGCGGTTGATATCCCATCACACAGTCGTGTGGCTGTGCGAAATCATTTGCAGGAATAACTGGTTTCTTTGGTGGGACGGGCAATGGTTTTTGTGGTCTCAGCTGACTCGGTGTACCAGTTTGAGTTGTATTACTCATGGGTTAAGTTTTCCGCAGTAGATGCGGGTACTGGTGTTTTTTACACTAATATCCCTGCTGATGCTCCTGCAGCTTACGCTCCATATCGGACAGTAGAAATTCCGATTTCGGCTTGGCAGCATGCCGTTTGGTTTAATGGTGCCCTCCCCACGTTTTTACAGTGGTTAGACAAGGGCCGTTGTCCATTCCAGGCGCTACTTGGCTGCTTCCACCCCGCATCCTCAGGCGGATACGATGACAGCTCAACAACTGAGGCCCCTTTATGCCTATTCGGTAGCAGTTATTAGGGGTCTGGTCACTACATTACTCGCAGCTCCCGGGTGGTGCGGCGCATCCGGGTGGCAGTGGCGGTCTCAAACTTAGTTCCGTCTTGGTTAATGCGGTCACGGACAAGCGTCCCCAGGATAAGGAAGAGATGCCTTTTTGGCTTGCCGAAAAATTTAACCAACTGGAAACAGTGTTCCCGAATACTAGTCCTGTTGAGAAACACCGATCCTCACAGTTAGTTTGCAGAAAGACTTAGTGCATGACGTAAATGAGTGTACAACTTGGGGGGGTGATTTTTGCGGCAGTCTATACTAGGTGCTTTGGCACCCCGTCAATGACTGGTCTGCCCTCTGTGATCAAGCGTGTTCAGGAGGAACACAGACCAGAGGCGGCTGTGGAGTTGGGAATACAGCTTGTGGGAGCATTTGATATGGTACGCGATCTTGTCCTTGCAAATGTCAAGGGGGATGCTGTAAGTTTCTAGGTCTCTAATGCTCTGCGCGTAGTCCCTGATGCCGACAAACCCCGTCAGTTACCGAAAATTATTACAGAGGCTTATAAGACTGTGGGCAAACTCAACAAGGGTCATCTGATAAAGATGATCGCCGGAAAGTTCAGAAACAAAATTGTTGTAAAAACAAAAAACATGGAAAGCAGCAGAAACAGGGTTCCCGTCCGGCTTCACCTACACCTGCCCCTGTTGAGCATAATTATGATTTGCGCGACCGCAGTACTATTAAGTCACCTGATAGGTTTCAGGTTCCTGAACAACGTTCTCCTCGCTCTTTGCAGGCAACATCGGTAACAGCCACCGGTGGAGGAGGCGGCGGCAGAAGTCTAGGTGCCCAACAGAGACGTGAGCAGCCTCGTAAGACTGACGGAAAAGGCAAGCAGGACGAGACACCGCGTCAAAGACCCCAGTTTCAGAAGAAGAAAGTTGCTGCTTTAACAGCGAGATATGCCACAGATTGTGAGAACGCAGCTTCGGAATCTGACATGGGCGCTGACGCTGTTGGACAGGGCGGCGGAGATTACCATTGTTCGAGAGTTGCTGCGTCCACTACTGAGGGTGACAGCGACTGACACCTTCGTCGTAGTGGAAACAGCTGACACTAGAGTGGCTCCCTCTGAAAGACTTTATGAAATTGTCCTTGTAATTGAAGGTGACATAGAACATACCATAAAAGGTTTTTTGGGGGAAAATCTAACAATTCCTTATGATATTTTGTTGGCGGAGGTCGATTGGCCCCCACCTTTTGTGTCTTGGCCGCCCCACAAGGGGAGGAGGTGATCCTCCCCGCTTTCGCGCACACAGTGCTGAAGGAGCAGGCGCTGCAGTTTGCAGAAGATTGGGCTAAGGCGCTTGCACCGGTGTTGTACCGTACTCAGTGTGGATGGGACAAATTATCCCCTCGACATGAGATTCCATTGCGTTCGATGCCACAGCCTCAACCCCAATACCCCATACAGCGAGAGGCGAAAGCCTCCGTTTCCGAAAACCTTGAACAATTGGAATATCATGGTGTAATGGAAACGTCTGTGTCTCGGATGAATAACCCACTTTTTACTGTGACCAATCCAGATGGCTTGTACCGTTTGGTATTGGATTACCGCCACTTAAACTCACACTGTCGTACGTGTGCGGTGCAGAATACTCACAGTTCTGCTCTTGTGGATAGTCTAGTGCGTAAATGGTTTAAAACCACACTTTACATATCCAATGGCTTTTTTGCCCATAATTTTCACATGTGGTGGCAAACAGCGCCAATTCCGTCGATTTGGCTATGGGCTACAAAAATAGTCCAGGCGTGTTTGCCGCCCGAATAGTCTCTCTTCTTGAGAGGCTCGACGCAGATGCATGTTCGTATGTGGATGACATTTATCTCACAGACGACGACTTATGGCGCATCTGTGCAGTGTTGACTGCATAATTTGCCGTTTTGCGGACTTTGGTTATAAATTTAACTTTGCGAAATCACACATTGCAGAGTACACAGTGTTGTTCCTGGGCTACGAGCTCAACAATGAAGGTAGAGGTTTGGCTCATCACTTCTTGGAGAAATGCGCACTTTTGCACGCTCCCACAACACTGAAAAAGCTACAATCCTTACTGGGCTTTTTGAATTTCGGACGTACATACATTCCGGAATATGCCCAGTGTATAAAGCCGCTTTCTGCATTGATACAACCTACTTTTTCCAAATCGTGCTGGCTGCCAGAACATTCAGTCATCTTGCAATCTTTGCAGGCTGACCTACTTGAATCTAAATTCTTGTTGACTCTTGATAACCACACCAACCTGGTGATAAGAATCGTGCCAGGGGTGGTGGTTTCATGTATCTCACTTTTAATGAGGGAGACACAGTCCCTATCGCTTACAAGTCACATTTGTACACTTCGGCTGAGTTGCGTTTTTCCATTGTGGAAAAAGTTTTGACAGCAGTGCAGATGGCGATTCTTAAGGAACGTGCACTGTCGCAGGAAAAGAGCATTGTGGTTGTTACTCCATATCCTGCCTTGGAGGCAGTGACTAAGACCAGTGTACCAAATTCCAAGGCTTTGCACCCTCGGTTGATACAATGGGCTACATCCTTGACATCCCCGGATGTAACGTTCATTTTTGATTCCTCTTTGCCGACTCAAGAGTTCTTGCAGTATGAATTTGTTCATCCTGCTCTTCTGACTATGCGCCCACTTGAGGATTTTCATTGTATCATTTACAATGTGGGAAGTGCGCAAGCGGCTACGGGTTCTAGACACGCGTATCTCGCGGCCTGCACAATTGTGGTTGGTACTATGGTGGATGGTGAATTCAAGTCTGATGTCGTGCATACACAGACATTAGGGGACTGTACCACCCAGTTGGCAGAACTGAGTGCTCTGATGCTTGCGTTGGAGTACGCAGACCCCAGTGTGACTACTCTTATTGTGAGTGACTCTTACCACTGTGTACAGTCTTTCAATGACAATCTACCTTTTTGTACTCAAAATGATTATCGTGACTCCAAAGGACGCACAATAAAACATAAAATGATCTGGATTCGAGTGGCTGAGCTCAAAGAACGACTCACACTCGTTTTTGTAATTCATACTCTTGGTCATCAGCGTGTTGGGGTTCACTCTGTGGGCAACTGTCTCGCGGACGAGGTTGCGAAGACAGCAGTAGCAACATTTGCAGTGGCAGCAGTTACACGTTCCAAAAGTAAGATTGATGATGACATCTTGGCAGCTATTGCCACAACTGAGAAGGGAGGTAATAATCCTAAGGGTTTCCCTTTGAAGTACTCATCATTTAAGTCCTGGTAAAGTTCCTTATGTGAGAATTAACAACATTCTTGACAGATTGATTCCCAACCTGGACCGCAGACGGGCTTTGATTACAGCATCCCATGCCGGAATAGCTTCGGCGCATGCCCGCATGTCAGCTACTTTATCTCTCCTCCAGCAACAATATTGGTGGTGGGGTTTGTACAACCAGACACGTGATTTTGTCCTTCAATGTGGCATTTGTTTGCAAATTAAACCTTCTGTTGCACGCCCGCCCCAAACTCAGTTGTACATTTGTAACAAACCACTTGCGTGTGTTTATCTAGATCACTGCGGTCCTTTCTCCTCTGATACTGTGTATAAGTACATCTTAGTAGCAGTTGACTCTTGCACGCGCTTTGTCTGAGTGTGGCCTCAAAGGAACGCTGATGCCCGAACTGTCGTAAGGGATTTGCGTGTCTTTGTGGGAATTTTTGCATGTGGTACCTTCCATTTGGACCAGGGTCCAGCGTTCGTCTCTAAGGCGTACAAGGATGACATGGCTTCATTGGTGGTCCAGGTCAAATTTTCGTCTCCATACCGACCTGAGGGTAATAGTGTTGTGAAGCGAATGAACCGTGACTTAAAGCAATCCTTGACAGCAAAGGTTTTAGGTGCTGGGAGAGACTGGCTTACCCACCTCAATAGCGTACAACGTGCACCAAATAATCTCCCTAGAATGTCTCTGGTTGGGCGGACCCCATAAGAAATGCTCTTTGGCATCAAGATGTTTGTTCCGGACCTTGATGGTCTAGACTTGGCGGCGGGAGCCGCATCCTTTGACGTAGATGAACATTCTAATATTTTGCAGAACCTACAAAAGAACAGAGACCGTCTTGCAAAGGAACACTTGACCTCCACATCTGAAGCTGCGTTGCAGATTCTGGTAGTCGGCTGGCTACCCCAAGTTGGAGAACTGGTCCGAGAGAAGATCGACAACAAAAAAGAATTTGGTCCTTCCTATCGAGCTCCAGTTGCTGTGCTTGGTGTGAAGGGTACAAGAACAGTCATTTTACCCCCTCTTCCTGGGCGAAAGGGAAACCAGTACATTTCAATTGACAATGTCAAAGGACTCAGGGTGGCCGAATCTCTATACTATGACACCTGCGGTTTCGTGTCCAGCAATGGTGCGACACTCTGTTTTGGCCCCGGATCCTGCCATCGGGCCTGAGGTTGCTGTTGAAATGAGTCCACTTACGAATCCTTTATTGAACTTTGGCTCCCCACTCCTCTCCGCACATCATGAAGAGGGACCAGACATTTGTGAATATAACTGCTTGGCCCGTTTTAGATGGGATTGTATGCGATGCTGTAAAGTTCCAGATACATGGTCCCACAGAGGTTATTAATGTTCTCAATGTACTCCGTGGGACGTGGTTAAACAAAATGTTAAAGCTGTAGAGGCTTTATTTACTGATTTGAAAATTATGCTGCTTTCGATGCTGAAGATTTATATTTGGAATCCGCGAATTATGGTGATTTGTACTGTTACCAGCATTTTAGCAACCACTTTCTGCATAAAACTAACTCATTTAGAAATATGGTTAATTACACACAGTGGTAGCATTGTCCTGTGCCAGTAGAAGGCAGCTCGAAAACATTTTTGAAAAAGTTTTCCTATTTTACTGATTTTGAACAATTAAACCCTAATGCATTTTATTTTAAGTTGACTGAAAAGTTCTTTACCAAGGTTAAACTTACCCACACAAAATTACTGTATTCTAATTCCTTTATTGACCAGTTGACTTTGGGGGCTATGAACTGTGGCGAGATACTATTGATCTTAAATCTGTTTGGGGTTCTAAATGTCGGCAAGTGCGAGGCACTGAGGCTTTGCATCGTGTATATCTCATCCCAAACCATATGTTGTTTCTGAATGACACTATTTCACAAACCACCTGCTTTGGATTGGCTACTTCTAAAAAATTAAATGCTCCTCCATTTCCTGATTTGGGTGAATTTCCCCATTGGAATAATTATACCAGTACTTCCCTGAGTGACTTACAGGCACTGTTTAGAAATTCCTCTTTTAATGATTCCAGCATTAATCCCGAAGGCTGGTTGCTATGGCAAAAAAGTGCAGATTCCTGCCAGCACCATTTTCTGGGTTTGACCCCTGGCTATACAGATGTCAGATTTGATCCCTGTTTTCAGACTCACCATTCAGTCACGACCTATTCTGTAGGCAAATTGTACCAGAGTTGGCTCAGACATTCATCCTTAGCGTCTGTCAAGCTACATTTGTCCAAGCTCACTGAAACTGTTGACTTAAATGATTTTGTAAAAGGTCCTGCAGCGGGCAGATCAAAAAGATGGATATATGCTGCTTACAATGAGGTTTGGAAACTGTCGTAAATTGAAGCTGCTTCTATGCTTGGAGCTATTGCTCAGGCCAATTTAGAAAAAGTGCTTGCCGTTGTAGATAAAAGCATTAACACCTTTTCTTCCCGGATTTTCATTCTAAATAATATGGTGTCATCTATGGTTGATATTGTACAAGAAGATTGCACCACGACACCAGATCATTCATTAACATGCAGAAATCTTCAATTGCACGGCTCTTGTAATGTGCTTGCACCGAATTTAGCGTATGTTCTCAAAGGTACTCCAGTTCCGGCCATTACTCAGACATTCATATTGCTTGCTAACTGTAATTATTTATTATTAAATAATAAAGAGTGTTGTGGGATACATGCAGGAATCGCTTATATCGTTACCTTTTCCCAGCGTTTAACTTGCTGCAAGAATGTGCTGTTCCCTCCTCCGCATGGCAGACTTGATGTTTCCATCTGGGCCTCGATTCCGACCTTGGAAGCAGAGTTCAACAAGATGAGCAGAATAAGAGCTCTTTTGTCCCAGAAGGAAGTCCCCTTTACATCTGCGCGTGAGACATTCGTCCTTCACGTTGCAAATACTCATACTGAGGTAAATGCCTTATTAAACACAGACCTGCCCCTGCATTTCGGTGCTTTGATTCACACAAACTTAAATGCCTCGTCGACTACTGGCCTGGCACATTTTTTTAAAGTAATATGCTCTGGCCTTGTGACCTCATTTCAGTCTATATTCGGTGTGATCCCTGCATTTTTTCATTTGATTTTTTCGAGTGTCTTTGGAGGTTTCCCCTTGCTCCTGGCTTTAGGCGCCGGCATTCTGCTGCTGTTTTGTTTACTGTAAAATGTATGCACAGTTTGTGCCCCACGACGTACTGTCCCGGCTGCTCCACCTTGGTAACTGAATGCTAGAATGCTATTTATCGCTGCATTGGCGACGCTAAGTGTGGCGTATGGTTTATCTTTCCGGTTCTCTTTCTTCACTTGCGTGCAGCCTGTTTTCCATTGCCTGGATTGTGATTTTGAATGGGCCGTGGATTTGTGTCTCTGCAACAAGGTGTCTCCTGACCTGGATTTTAATCTACTAATGAGTCCCTTAGTTGCTCATGAAATAGATTGTTCTAGTACCAGGATTATGGCCTGCGCGGTGGCACATGGGGTTCTAGGCAATTGAAACATTTGGACTGCGGCCAATGATTTTCTGGATCGCAGTTATCTTGAAATAAGCCAGAGTTGTCCTCTGATGATGCTAGAGGCTCAGGCAATTGAGGAACATGTATGTTCTTTCCCTTTACTTAATTGGATGGCTGAAATGTTCAGGAATGAAAACAACGACTTCCTATTGGAGGCAGTTGAAACATGGTGCTTACAGGTTGTTAGACTGAATTACGGATGTTATTTGTTTTTGCTTCATAAACACGTGCTGAACTCGTGAATATTTTTAATATTTATGTCTTGATTTTTACTTACAAGTTTGAGGTCTTTTTTACACACCATGGCCATGTGTGATTTTCAATAGCTTGGTTTTTTCATTCCCTATTTTCAAGTTTGGCAATATTTCTGAACTTGGTTCTGTCTCATTCGAACTTCAACTCTGCGTTCTATGAAGTTTGCCCAGATTGCTGTGTGTTGCCCGAACATGGGGGGGAGGGGGGGGGGGGGGGGGGATGGGGGTAGTATGGTTTATGGGCCTCTTTTTGCGTGCATGTTAAGTTAGCATGGCTTATAGAAGTTTAAACGCCATTTTACCTTTTGCTGCTTTTTGCACACAACACTGCTTAGCTGATTTTGCAAAGTTAGCTTTCACGAAGGTCTATACATGAGAAAAGGTTTGTTTTTCGACATCTCTAGACATACATCGTGCTCCCAGTCTGTGCAGTGAGTGCTGAGTCGACAAGATTATCATAACTAATGAGCCTGTTTATCGGCATGTCCGTGTAACACATTCTAGACACAACATTTTGGCAGCTGTAAGCCGAGTAGGATTCTGGCGCCTTTATCATAGCACACTTGCCTGAATTAAACACACTTGGTGATTCTAGGCATGCAGAGAGACTAGCCAGTCCAGATGTAATTTACACATACTGAGCAGACAGGTAATGGGGTCCCCCAAAACAAGCTCAAGAGACCTTCTATAGTTTAATAATGCCATAGTTCCTGTACAGGAAGGGTATTTAAACTAGGCACTTTATCACCTGTTTGCACTATCATTGTAATATGATTCCTCCTTTTGTATTTTATGGAGTTGTAACCAAGCTGACCATATTATTTTTGATCATATGTCTGCTTATGTTAGCAAAAATACTGCGCTTGAGATCACGTCGTTAAAATAAATATTTTAACCTTACCGTGTCTATTTTTTACTCCTGTTGTGGACTAGTATGAGAGTATAACAAAATAGTGTTCTCACTTCCCACCATTCCTGAGATGGTCCTAAGTCGCATGTTCTAGGTTGTCTAATCATTGGTTACTTTGCAATAGGGCGAAGAGTTAATGTGACACGGATTACTAGCTGTTTGGGGTTTCTAGGTACTGAGGTGAGTTTCTGGTACACCACAATTTACTAATGTCCTAGGTCTCTGTACACAGTTCTGTGTATGAGCAGAAATCCTTGCAACAGTACATTGACGCAAAGTGTTGCATCTTAAGAACTGAACTAAACTAAGCTAAACCTACCATCTTAAAGTAACAGTATTGTTTATTTTTGTAGTTTATGCTCTTGTGGTAACTCTATATAAAGTATGCTTATTTTTTATATAAAAACCTTGTGTGGTGTCCATCTGTAGTGTTGTCACTGGGTTTATGTATGTGATCACAAATGATTTACACACTGACTCTGAGATAAGTATGTCTGCTTGTGCCAAGCTACCAAGGGGGTGAGCAGGTGTTATTTTAGGAGTGTAATCCCCTTATCCTGACTAGAGGCAAGGTTCACTATTTGTCACAAGTACCTAACTGTGCCAACTAGAGACCCCAAATTTAACAGGCAGGTTATAATTGGGAATTATAATTTAAAAAACCTTAGAAATTCACTGAAAAAACATAGGTTTCAAGCAGGTTATAGTTAGGAATTATCATTTAAAAAACCTTAGAAATTCATTGAAAAAACCATAGGTTTCAGGGGTGTTATAGTTAGCTGGACATTTCACTCATACAAAACCATTGAAATTCCTCCATTATAGTTAGTTGTACTAACTGTAACTCTCGCACCCGCAATCCACTGGTGATGATGTCACATATTACATCATTCATGACATGGTCAGTGGCATCACTGATGACATCATCCAGTGAATAGGGTTTGGTTTGTTATTTAAGTATGTATTCTATATACACACCAATCTGCATTGAAGAATCAGTGGATATATAAATATCTGGATAGAGGATTTAGTAGCAGTGTAATTGGTTGTTTACTTGAGTAATTTATAGTATCTCACTAAATATATTGGATAGTGACTAAACTGTGTGAATATCTGTATTACGTTGTCAGTAGTTGTGTAAACTGCTGCACCAGTTGGTTACTAGCTCCCTCTCTTCAGTGGTCTTCCTCGGAGGCTCGAGATTTGAGCAAGAAAGGAGCAGTCAGTCAGTGTTTTTGTGGTGGCTCAGAAAAACTTGCACCCTTTACCTCACCTGCCCTGTGCCGAAATTCCAATTCAAAGAAGAAAGTGTAATATATACAAACGAAAGGAGAGGTAAGGCAAGAACTAAAGAAAATAGGAAAGACAAAACCTGGAATGCTTCTTCACAGGTTAGCCTTATATGGCAATTGGGGATCCTGCTTTCTCAATCAGCAGCTCCCCTGGTTTGACAATAGGGATGTGCTTTAGCCCCTCTGGTGTGGGTCTCAAGGTAGTATACCACAGGGCCTCAGGGAAAGAGTGGCGTGAGGGTGACCAGCATTTCATGCAGAGTGCCCGTGATCATGCTTTTGTTCCCCTCCCGTTCCCCTCTATCCCTTCCCGCCACCCTCTGTCTCTTCTCCCTGCTCACACTTCCTGTCATCACTTACCGACTCCACCGCTCTCCTGCATCCTCCAGAGGTTTCCACCACTCCTCACTCCACCGCTCCTCTTCTGCCTCTCCTTCTGCTTCCTCATCTCTGCTTCCGCCTCCTGAGTCTTCCACCCGATCTGCTTCTCTCCTGTACTCTCCATCCGTCCGACTCGCCACTCCTCCTTTCTTCATACAGTCCTTTTTCTCTTGTGGCTTACTGGTACTTCCGGGGTCAGCTCCGCCTTCTACCGCCGTTACATACCAGTGTCTCTCCTCCCCCATGTGAACACATGAAATGGGGGCGGGTTTACCTTCTCGTTTATCCTGATGTTGGGGTTTCGAATCTGGGTCCCTCTCTGCTGTCGGACGTTGGATTGAACAATGTCATCCCGAGGGTTAGGTGGATCCCAGGGTTGGGATGGGGCCCTCTCACCCCCCCTTCCTTTGCTGTCTTTCTAGTAGTGCGCGGTTCCTGGGAATATCTAGACAGAAAGTCTACCTTGACCTGGTCTACCCCTCTTCGATGCTGGATGTGAGACCTATATGGCTGTAGGGCCAGAAACCACCTCAAAACCCTCATCAGGGTGGGCGTGGTCTGTGTATAAAATGAACTCTGGTCCCTCCAGGTAGTACCACAGGGTATCAATGGCCCATTTGATGGTGAGGGTTTCCTTCTCTATGAGAGCATAGTTATTTTCCCTAGGGAACAATTTGTGACTTATTAATAGAATGAAGTGATACCAAAGGGAATTATGGACGGAGCGTATGAGCAAATCAAACACTCAGCCCCAGTCAACTGATCTGGGTTTAATCCATCATCATTCTTTAGATCACTGCACCTCCTCAGTTCAGACATGGCCATATGCAAATCAGTCTGACCCTGTGCCTCATAGGAACAGTCAAGCCCAAACTGCCAAGCCTTGTCTTCCCTGGACTGGAAACCAACATCCTGGGACCGGTTTCTGGCTAATCAGCCGTCATCAGCCAGGCTAGCTTCAATCCAGTGGCAAAGTGAGCAAAATACCCATGTCTGGGCATACCCTGCCAACTTAGGGCGTACATAGCTACACCAAAAGGGGTGATGGACGGAGCGTTTGAGCAAATCAAACACTCACATCCAGTCAACCTATCTGGGTTTAATCCATCATCATTCTTTAGCTCACTCCACCACACCAGTTCAGACATGTCCCTATGCAAATCAGTCTGACCCTGTGGCAGACTGATATGCAGATAGCCACTCATTTGTTGTTTTGTGGTTTGATGACTCCGTCCCGTAACATGTACCCCAGAAAATGGACCATTTGCGCCGCCTGGTGACTTTTGCTGAGCTTGATTTTTAACCTGTGCATCCCAAAGGCCTGTATTACCGCACATAGGTGGTCCTAGTGGAGATCCCATGTATCACTATAGGTGATTATGTCATCTATATAGGCCGCTGAGTACCTTTCATGTGATTGAAGGATTAGGTTCATTGTAAGGTGACGGGGACCCCTGCAACCCGAAAGGCAACACCGTAAATTGGTACAGCCCATCCAGGGTGGAAAAGGCTATCTTCTCTTTATCCTGGTGTCTTAGCGGGATTTGCCAATACCCTTTGCACAAATCCAGGGTGCTGATGTACTTGGTTTTACCCATACGTTAAATCATTTTGTCTACTCTTGTTAGCGGATTGGAGTCAAACTCTGAAATCTTATTGACTTCACGGAAGTCTATGCAGAAACGTACCGAACCGTCCTCCTTCAGTACCAGAACAATGGGCGAGCTCCATTCGCTCACCGATGGCTCAATGATAAACATATGCAGCATTTGCTGGACCTCCTCTCTGATAGGGGCTCCATGTGCCTCTGGTATCCTATAGGGTCTGAGGCATACTATTTTTCCAGGAAATGTTTTTATTATGTGCTCTAACAAGGACGTCTTTCCTGGTGTGAGGGAAAATACCTCTTGTAATGGGTTAAGGGTGACAACCAGGTTCAGTTTCAAATTGGGAGATAGCTCCTTATCTTTAAACTGGTCATACAAAGGGATTTGTCCTAACGACATCCCTACCAATGCTGGATTGGGCCCCTCTCGTTTCTTAAGCAAATTTATGTGGTATATCTGCATTGGGTTCAATACGGTAGGTCACAGGGGTCACCTTTGCAAGCACGGTATAGGGGCCCTGCCACTGGCCTAACAACTTGTGATCAGAGGAAGGTATCATAAGTAATACTAGATCCCCTACTTTGAAGGACCTCTCTTTGGCTTTTTTATCATATTGGACCTTCTGGGCAGTCTGGGCCTCTTCCATGTTGTTTTGGACGATGGTCCGGATTTGACCCAAATTAGTTCTAAGATTGGAGACATATTATACCAAGGGTTTGGTTTTATTTGCTTCGTTCTCCTAGTCTTCGTGAGCCATCTTCATGAGCCATCTCTAATAGAGAACGAGGTTGGTGACCGTATAACAAATCAAATGGGAAATAGCCCGTGCTTTTTTGTACCTTACCTCGGATGGCGAATAATGCTAGGGGCAACATATCCTCCCACTTTCTGGTTTCAGATCCAGGAGTTTCTTCAGGGTGCTCTTTAGGGTAGGGTTGTACTGCTCCACTAAACCGTTCGTTTGTGGATGGTACACGGCTGTTCGGATCTGCTTAATACCAAGCTGGGCACACACTTGCCTCATCAATTTGGAGATGATGGGGGTACCTTAGTCCATTAAGTTTCTTTTGGGAACCCCACCCAGGAAAAGATGTTCACCATGGCTTTGGCAATACAGGTAGCATTTGGGTGAAGTAAGGCTACAGCCTCGGGAAAACGGATGGCATAGTCGACCAAGACCAGCACGTATCTACACCCGCTTCGTGAGGGCAACAAGGGACCTACAATGTCCATGCCTATTCTAACAAAAGGTTCGTCTATGATAGGGAGGGGATGGAGGGGTACGCGTGGAGGTCTATATCCGCTATTCCTCTGCCAAATCGGGCATTTGCGGCAATATGATTTCACCTGCTGATATAGCCCAGGCCAATAGAATTTCTCCAATATTGCTTTTTCATTTTTTTCGTTACTGAAGTGTTCCACCCAAGAGGTAACTGTGTGCTAGATAAAGGACCTTTGCACGGAATGGTTCAGGGACTAATAACCGGGTATGTTGTGTGGGGCCTCCTTTTCTATACAACAACCCATTCTTTACAAAGAAATGGGGACCTACTTGAAAGGGGTCCTCCTGCTCTTTTGCTCTAATCCATGCTTCCCGTAGAACAGGTTCTTCCCTCTGAGCTGCAAGGAAATTCCTGTCCGTTTCCCATGGGTTCTCCTCCTGTAGAACAGGAAAGACGGGGACCGGTTGTCTCTTTTCCTCTCTTCTGTCTCTGGCTCTTCCTGGCCTTGGTGGTAGGCCATTCCGGGTTGTCTTCTCGAGAAAAGGGTGCCGTTTTCCACCTCTTCTCCTCCTCATCCTGTATTTCTTTAAGCAACCTAGGCAGGTTCTGATAATCGTTTCCAATGATTTTTTCGTTCAGGTAATTGTAGCATACGCCCGACCCGTTGAGAGGAAACAGGAGCATCTAGGTGTTGGATGTTTACATTGGCAGTAGGGTATTGCTTTTTATCCCCATGTACGCATTGTATTTTACTCAAACAAAAAGGGGGACAAATGGGGCTGTTTAACGGGGTCCAGCGTACATGCCCTGGAAGTGTACAGAAATAAGGGTACTCTGTTCCCCAAGTGGATGGACAGCAAGTGGAAAGGGCGACAGGAGGGGAATTCTCCTTGTCGGAACTAGAGTCCTCACACACCCAGCAAGCTAGGTGTCATGCTTCATCATATGGACTCGCTCCTCGTCGGGTCGGCGGTGCAATACCCGACGGGCACCCATAAAGGGGTTCTTTAGCGGAGATCTTCTGTTCCTGCCGTATGGTGCTGTGGGAGTGAGGGCCCTAGGCGAAGGTGTAAATGTGACGTGAGTGAATGATATATTAAAAAAGGTTGGATAATCCAGAAAACTGGGGTGGTTATCCACCTTTATTAAAAGTAGAATAGAGCGGCTGCTCGCTGGCCTAATGTTCCAGTGGAGCAATGCTCAGCTCTAGAAAAGTGATCAACATATTTCACGCAATGAGTTTAAAACTAATACTCTACATTTCATCAGGACCTATATACAACAACTATCTACACAGGTGGGCGGAGGAGTTCCTACCTACCGCTATTCTTTAGTGCGAGCACGTAGTCCCGCCAGATCTAGTGGTGACCTGGAAGGAGGATGATAAAAAACACAACAGAAATGAACGTATTGATCTAAGTGCCAAGGTACAGTCATCCTCGCAGCCCGACCCTGGAGTCCATCACGTGAGTGCATTAGTGTATTGTAATGCACTCGAACTACTATGAAAATGTAATCTAAGACATGGTGGGATGCCTCACCTAACTAGAAGATAGCGCTTGTTTCATGTGGTCTTCTCTACTCGTGATTCCTCAGTTGATGGTATCCTGTGGAGTGGGGGATAAAACAGAGCGTAGTGACAGTCGTGACCAGTCGACCCACTCTGGTGATGTAAGGTTGAAGCAGGTCCTAACCGGGTAGTCACAAGTCCCCGGGATCACCCAAACTCTAGCGCAGTGAGCATGTGCACCGGATAACCATCATGAGGTGGCTGGACACTAATGGCACCGGCAGCGGGAAACCCCAAGGGGGGAGAGAGAGATATTCAACAGGTGTTACCTTGTCAAGCCCGGCCACTGCTGCCCTCAACCCAGAGTAGTACTCAGGCCAAGCTGCTGACAGCACCTGGAGCCCGGGAATATATCAGGAGTGAAGCCACCATAAAGGAAGGCACTCACTCAGTCCCACCGAAACACACACCAAACAACAGCACAAGTTATCACTGCGCCTGCAAATTCACCTTTCCATTACGGATGCCAGCCGGAAACCTGACACACGCGCTGAGCCGAGAAGCCGGATAGAGGAGATGCCGGTATTCGGAGTTTAAATATACTGCTCTCCTGTTACCCGCGCTCAGTCAGGGGCAGAAGTCGGAGTGGCGTCACGTCGAGTCACGTGGTGCTCACTGCGTGCAAGCAAGTAATGTGCATCGGTATCCGCTCAGTAGCTGCCATCTTGGAGTGTGTTAAATTAACGTAGGTCAAAAGCGCCCGTAGACGCCAAATATGAGTGGTGTGGGCAGAAGTCAGTGTCAGTAAACTGTCTGTCAGCCAAACCCAAATGGGGCGACTAAATCAATCAAGAGTAAAAGGATAAAACTTAGTATGCACAGCAGGTCATGTCAACAGATAACATTTTAGTAGTACTCATTAGGCAACGTACATCAACAAAAGTACAACGGTGGTCTCTTATACAGGCAACGAATGACAAAGTGGTAGTGAAGCCATTCCGTGTACATGCAAAAGGTGGGCCAGTACATACAATGTTGGTTAATCAAAGTGGATCCCAAGCAGTACAGAAAAAGCAACAACAGACACCGTCTAGCAATGGGGATTAACCTATCCTTTGGTGGTACCAGAGGGTACTCAATGTGGAATCAACCCCTTTCAGGACAGGGTGGCCAATTATCTCTTCGTCAGGACAGCCCAGGGTATATTATCATTAGGGCCAAGTGAGTCCCCATTGTATTGTTACCATCCCATCTGTGTGGCTAATCCCCTGTTGCTTTCTTGGGGTCGTAAGACACCCTGGAGGCACCACTTAGCCACCAAGGCGGAAACGGATTTCCCATTCACCGCCAGCCTACAGTGATAAGGGGGTGGTTTTCCTTCGGAAGGGGAACAGTAGTAATTCTGTACCACTCTGACCTGCATGGGTTCTTCCTTCTGTGGGCTGAATCTTGCTATGTGCCCTATACCATCGCGATTGAAACACTGTGGTCCCGCTAGTGGAGGTCTGAAGATGGGTGGACCAGGGATCCCTGTGACTGATTCTGGTTTCTGCACGGAAGGGGGTCGGGTGGATGATGACCTCCACTACCTCCGGATCTCCAGGGTGGGTCATCACGTCCCCTCTGTGTGCGATCTCGAACAGCTGACTCCAGGGTGAGGCGTGCATGCTGTCGGGCCCACTTCTGGATAGGAGGATGCAGGGACAAGAGGTATTGTTCTAAATATATTTTGGACATTATCTCTTCTTTGGTGGTAGCGGCAGGTTTCAACCAGCGGTCAGCCATGTATTTTACCCTGAAATATAGTGCTCTGTGTCTCTTGCGGCCCTTCCTTCATCTGGCTGAGTCTTATCCTGTATGTCTCGTCATCGACCCCCAATCGCTCCAGTATACACTGTTTAATGTCTGCATACGGGGTTAGTCCTTGCAAATTTACTGCTTGCTAGGTGGCCTGTAGGTCACCGGATAACAATGGACCCAAATACTGTACTCATTTGTCTGCGGGCCAGGCTGCTTGAAGTTGTTAAAAAAATTATCTTGATATTTTCCGCTCATGTACCTCTGCATCACCACAGAGTGAAGAGTTGTAGGCCCCCTGTGATGTCCTAGCGCCTCAGCAAGCTTTTCAATAGCGGCTTCTTGGGTTTGGCTTTGGCCAGTTAATACTTGTTGAAGCTTTCCCCGATCCTCTTCGACCATCGCTAGGAAACGTTCCATGACCTTTTCTAGGCTTCCCTGGCTTTCCGCCATTTTGGTGAAGGCAGCATCCATGTCTCCGGATGAACCGATTTCTGACACCACCTGTGGGAGCGCAGGCTGGATAAATGGACGTGGAGGGTGTATATACTTAATGGTAGCGGTTTTATTAGGGTCAGAGAAGGGTCCAGATATAGGTGGGGTGTTTGTTTCTCTGTCCTTCAGGATTTCCTCCTCTGGCTTCACTGGTCTCGTGTCCTCTGTTTCGCCTTTGCTCCCTCTCTTCAGTGGTCTTCCCCGGAGGCTCGAGATTAGAGAAAGAAAGGAGTGGTCAGTCAGTGATTTTTTTGTGGGGGCACAGAGAAATGTGCACCCTTCACCTCATCCATCCGGGGCCCAAATTCGAATTCAAAGAAGAAAGTGGAATATATATATATATATATACAAACGAAAGGAAGGGTAACACAAGAACTAAAGAAAAAAAGGACACAACCTTGAATACTTCTGCACAGGTTAGCCTGGTATGGCAATTGGGGACCCTGCTTTCTCAATGAGTCCTGCTCTGCTGTCAGATGTTGGATTGAACAATGCCATCCGGAGGGTTAGGTAGATCCCTTGGTTGGGTTGGGGCACTTCCACAGTGGACCAGCACTTGACTGTTGGTGTGTTTACGCTTGGGCTTGGCTGGCGTAGTGCATAAACTGGGGATTGGCTGGCAGTGTGCGTGGTCTGGTGGTGTGTTGGTGGCTGGTAGTCAGTATGTGTATTGATGTGCTTGAGGTGTTTTTGTCATTTGTCTGATATTTGGGTTCTTGGTGGTGCGATTGGTACTTGTGCTGTTGGTATATGAGAGTGATGGGCCCTTGAATGGCATTTTTAAATGTAAATATTGTATTGCACCAATGCAGAAGAAAGTTCCCAGCTCTGCATTGCTGCTGTCTTTCATTGGACGCAATCCAACCATCTGAAATGCAACACCTATAAACCCGAGATCATGTTGCTTGGTAAATATAACACCTTTTCGCCCAGCCGGTGGTAGCCGAATGACATTCTCCCTCCGCCAAACACAGTGTATGAAGTGAGGAATTTCGGAATAAAATTTGATACCTTACTATCTTTCCATCTACAAGCTCTCTCTGTGGCCGGAACACGCTTCCATCTGATAAAGGCTCTTAAAGCGTTTTTTGAACTATTACCGGGTGGAGCCAGAAAAGCAGTGGCAGTAGCTCTAATCACATCTACACTAGACTACTGTAACAGCTTAAACGCAGGAGCCAATAAGTCTGTCTTAAAGAAATTATAGATAGTTCAAAATGTGGCAGCTCGCCTTGTTTTAAACTACCTTGAGGTTCTTCTGCCTCAAAATCTTTACACTGGCTGCACGTACATAGAAGAATTATTTTCAAGATCCTGTTAGGTCCTGGTGACCTAAAAGCTCTGTAAGTGACTGAGTAGTTTAGAACCAGAATCAAACCGTATGTGGCAGAGCGCCAAACTCACCAGCAAATCTCCTCCGCCACCCAGTTTCAGTCTCGTTTCTAAAGGGGGCAAATCAATGGCAGTCCTAGAAACCAAAGCCTGGAACTCTCTACCCATCCATCTCTGGTTCTCTCCAACAGAATTTATTTCAATAGCTAAAACTTTCTTGAACATGAGACCTATTGCATTGCAAATGCTTGTTCTCATTTTTAAAGGAAATGCTTCAGGTTTTACAGGGTTGACTTCTGGTGTGCCGCAGTTTTGTAATAAATACAGATTGTTAGCAATCTAGTTGTTTATTAGAACTCGAGGCAGAGGTTAGGGGCACGGACATGGACAATCGAGGGTGGGGAGGAGGGGACAGATGTAGCAAGTTGACCATGCTGGAGAGGCAGGGGCAACACAATGGACCATGTAGGGGAAGGAAAAGGGGGAGGCAGGTGTAGCATACCAAACTATGCAGGACAGACAAGAGACTCTGTGGCTACACAATGGACAATTGAGGGCAGAAAAGAGAGGCAGTGGCAGCACAACCATACATGCCAATAGACCCGATTTGGGCAGGAGACTCCAGATTTGTCTTAAGCCCAAAAGGGCTTCAGTCTAGCTGTCTCACACCTTAAAAGCTCCTATTTTTTAATGTAAGTTGTAGGACTTTGCCCTTTTTGCAGGGTTAGCCTCAAACGTTTTGCTTCTTCGTCCTACTTTTTCCTGACCTGTGTTTGTTGGCTGTAGTACTCTGGGTACTTTACCACTGCTGATCAGTGCTAAAGTGCATATTATCTCTGGGTAAATTGTGTTAACAATTGGATCTCCCTGATTGACATATTTGATTTACTGGTAAGCCCCTAGTAAAATGCACTGTGTGTGCCAGGGCTTGTAAATGAAATGCTACTAGTGGGCCTGCAGCACCTATTGTGCCACCCACTGAATAGCCCTGGAAAGGAATCTCAGACCTGCCACTGCAGTGTCTGTGCTCAGTTGTTAACTGCCATGTTGACCTGGCAAGTGCACCCACTTGCCAGGCCCTAACCTTACCTTTTCTTATATGTGAGTCGCCCCTAAGGTAGGCCCAAGGTACCCCTGTGGGCAGGGCGGAGTGTATGTGAAAGGTGAGACATGCCCTGATCTGTGTGGCATATCCTGATAGTGAAATACTGCCAAATTCATTTTTCACTATTGAAAGGCTATCTGTCCCATAGGATAGAATGGGTGTTAATTTATAACTTCTCATAAATATAACTTCCCATTGGGACAAGATCGAAAGATGCAGTTTAGTATGCCAGAACTGAGAATATAAAACATTATCTTTTAGTATATATGATTTTTGAAAATACCACTTGCAGAAAGTGGGTATTTTCTGGCTTAGCCATCCTGTGTGCCCCTGCTGTTTTGTGGATTGACTTTCTGGCTTTTAAATGACAGGGGCTGGGGATGTGCATTCTCTCAGACGGTCACGGTTGGGGGGGTGTTGGCGGGGTTGATATGTGTCCTGCCTTTCCTGAATGAGTCAGGGCTGGGCTGAATAGAGCCGGGCCTGAACTCAGAGTCAGGGGTTGACCAGCAGTAGCAGGTTCTGCCAAGGAAATAACAAGGACTTTGCTGTGTCCTCCTGCTTGAGGAAGATCTCCATGGGTTTGAGTAGAGCTTGCCTCCTGTTCTGTAGTCTCAGGAAAACAAAGACTTCACCCCAAGCTCCCCTGACCTTCCTTGCTGGGAGTTGTGACCTGCCAGTAGGTGCCTGTGACTGTGTCTTGCCTCTGGAGGTTCCTGCTTTTGGGAGCTGGAAAAGCAACGCAACTACAAGAAAATCGGCGCACCGCTCTTCTCATGGCTTTTTTTCTGACGCACCACTGTTGTGCGAGAAGAATCTCCACACATCGCAGTATTGCTGTGGGAACCTACACAGCACCTGTCGCCGCTGCATGAACCAACGCATCGAGGGATCACGGCTGAAGGAACAGTCGCAGCCCCGCTCAATGATGCCAAATTGATCGCCGACGCACCCCAGATTTCTACGCATCATACCTGTGCAGCAAGTATTCCCAACGCATCACCCGCGGACCATCACTTCCCCTTACAGACTTGATTCAACGCATTACTTCTGCTGCATGCAGCAGAACTGTCGCATCGCTTCCCCATGGTCTCAGGAACCTATGCATCTCTTTGTGATCTCAACACTTCCCATCTCAGCTGCATCTCTGCCACTGTTTGGCCTTGTGAATTTTGTTGCAACTACAAGTACTTTGAGAGAAATCACGCATCCATAGTTTTCTATGGACCCAGTTGCTTAAAACCTTTTTAAAGTCCTATTCTTAATATTTGTATGTTGGATTTTTGTTGCTTTGGTCTTGTTGAGTTTAGATAGACTTATTTTTTTCTAAACTGATGTGGTGTCCATTTGTGGTGTTATCACTGTATTACTGTATGTTTTGAGTAAAAATACTTTACACATTGCATTTGGGATAAGTCTGTCTGCTCGTGCCAAACTACCCAGGGGGTGAGCAGGGGTTATTTAAAGTGTCTATCCCCCTTACTCTGACTAGAAGCAAGGGTCACTATTTGGAGAAAGTTACCTACCTCTGCCAATTAGAGACCCCTATTTCTGACATAAGTCAATTGTGAAAAACAATTGCCCCGATATTCTTTTCAAAATCTACCTCTTAACAAGATTGAAATGTTGGCAGGTATCGAACTATGGACGTTGAAGGCAAGATTAATGAGGTAGGGACATATGCTCAGACAAATAGAGGTCAGGAGGGAGGTGGCATGGGCACCAAACTTGTCCAATCACCACGTGTTGTGGCAGTGCAGCACATGGAAAGCAATAGGGTCTTGCACACAGACAGCAGAGAGCGGGGGAAGGAGGCAAAAGTAGCAAGCTGACCATACAGGGCAGACAGGAGGGGCAGTTGCAGCTCAACGGACCATGTAAGACTGGAGGAAGGGAATAGGGGCACGCAGATTGACAACAGAGGGATGGGCGGAAGAGGACAGGGCGGGAGAAGCAAGCCTGCCATGCAGGGCAGGCAGGATGGGCACTGAAAGCACAGCATAACATGGAGGCCTAAAGGGATAAGGGCTTACATACTGACGCCCCTCCCACCTTCTCTCTGACATCAGAGAGAAGGTGGGAGGGGGTCAGGGGCAACAAGCTGACCACACATGGAAGATGGGGGGGACAGTGTCAGAACTAAAGACCATCGTGAAAAGGGGGTGGTGATGGACAGAGTATCTGAGTTAAACAGAACACTCATACCCAGTCAACAGATCAGGGCTTGATCCATCACCGTTTTTTAGTTCACTGCACCATCCCAGCTCATAACCTGGCTATATGCAAATTAGTCTGTCCCTGGCCCAGTGCATAATGGGAACAGGGCAGACCAAACTACCAAGCCAATTCTTATACTGGGAAGGAAACAAGCTTCCGGGGACCGGTTTCTGGCATTACAGCCGTCTTCGGCCCGGCTTGCTTGAATCCTGATGGTGCAATGTGCAATCAGCCGACGACGGCTGAAATGCCAGAAACCGGTCCCCCGAAGCTTGTCTCCTTTCTGGTGAAGAATTGGCTTGGTAGTTTGGTCTGCCCTGTTCCCATGATGCACTGGGCCAGGGACAGACTAATTTGCATATAGCCAGGTTCTGAGCTGGGATGGTGCAGTGAGCTAAATAACGGTGATGGATCAAGCCCTGATCTTTGGACTGGGTAAGAGTGGTCTGCTTAATTCAGACACTCTGTTCATCACCACCCCCTTTTCTGAATCGTTTTTGGCCACTATAGGTGTGGCAGGGTATACTCAGACATGAGTCCCTTGCTCACTGCACCATCAGGATTCAAGCAAACCGGGCCGACGACGGCTGAAATGCCAGAAACCGGTCCCCGGAAGCTTGTCTCCTTTCTGGTGAAGAATTGGCTTGGTAGTTTGGTCTGCCCTGTTCCCATGATGCACTGGGCCATGGACAGACACATTTGCATATAGCCAGGTTCTGAGCTGGGATGGTGCAGTGAGCTAAATAACGGTGATGGATCAAGCCCTGATCTTTGAACTGGGTAAGAGTGGTCTGCTTAATTCTGACACTCTGTTCATCACCACCCCCTTTTCAGAACTAAAGACCATGCCGGACTGGTGGGAGGGTTTTTTTGTTTTTTTTAAACTGTTTATTAGCGAATGCGGAGAAAGTAAAGTATCACATTACAGTGGTATGCAATATCAAAAGTTTACAGTCTTTTCTGTTTTCTCCCCAATAGCCCTGCAATCCCACGGCCATGAGGGTTATAATCATCATACAGCAGAACTGCAGTATTCTATACATTTCGATCAATTCACGCCCATTCAACAGTATCCCAACAGACCCCAACAGTTGTTCCCCTCCCTCCCCCTCAGTGACTGGTGGGAGGGTTTGTGAGTGGTAGTACAACATCCATGGATGGCAAGAGGTAGAGGGTAGGGGCATGCACAAAGGACCATGGAGGGCAGAAGGGAGCGGGAGGGGCTGGACACAGACAACAGAGGGCAGAGGAAGCGGCTTTATACCAGATCATGCAGGGCGGGTAGGAGGAGGAGGTGCAACACAACAGAGAGCATGAAGTGCAAAAGGGAGCTGCAGCAAAATGGACCATTAAGGGCAGGAGGGAGGACACAGGGGCATGGAAGGCAGGGGGCAGGTATATGCAGCCATCTGACCATGTTGGGCAGGCAGAAGGGTCAGTGGAAGCGCAACTGAATGCTCAGAGTAGACAGGAGGGGCAGCTGCAGCTCCATGGAACATGGTGGGCAAAAAGGAGGGAACAGGTGCATGCGCACAGACATCAGAGGGCAGGGGGGAGTAGAGTAGGGACAGCAGGGCAGTGACGGGTAATAGTCTCGGGCAATGAAGGGCAGGAGGAGTGCGCAGGAGCAGCGAGCTAATTGGAGCGCAGTGTCATCACATCGGACCATGCAGGGCAGCAGGCAAGTGCATGCACTGGGACAACGTAGAGCAGGGAGGAGGTGGATACGGGCAGTATTCTAACCATGCAGGGCAGGCAGAAAGGGTCATGGAAGAATAAAGGCCATAAGGGCTGGAATGAGAGGGCAGGAGCTTGGACAATTGAGTGCAAGAAGGAGGGTGGGAGGGGCATTACGTTTTGGTGCAGACAGTGCCAGGTCAGGCCATGCATCCAACTCCCCCTCCATGCATTGAGAGGGACATCCTTCTTTACTTTTATAAAGCCCTAGAAAAAAACTGGGAAAACCAAAGGTTAAAGGGATGTTATAGTTGAAAATGTTATACAAAATACCGTTCGAAACCAACAAAATCACTAAAATTCACCCGTGTCTCAAGTGACCTTAACTTGTGCCATGGAGTAACTATAACTTGTTCCCCAGCTATGCTCAGTATTGTCAAGAATGATGGCATTTCAGATGTGATTAGGGATGTTATAAATATAGTCAATGAGTATGTCATAAGTGATTTAATATGCAAGGGTAAAAGCAAGGGGATGGAGTCACCTGGGCCAATTAAAGTTTGGGGAGGGGGGCTGCACCCCTTCCTTTCCCCTTAATATATATGTTTTGGCCCCAGGGGATGAGATTCCAGGACCAGAAGGCCAACCCAACCCTACGCTGCTCATGCCAAAGTCTGTGCCAGATGCTGGCAGCCCGCTGGGGGTTTGGCCACAAGGGTAAACTGTGTCTTGCAGTAGGTATCAGCTCTGCTGCTCCTGGGGGGGGGGGGGGGCTAGTTTCACGTGAAACTAGTTAATTTTGAGAAGCTGTCATGCAGTGGGTTGTACCTGGGTTGGTCCTGGGCTGACTGTCTTAGATTCTTAACTATTGGGAGGTTCGTGAAGCGGCATTCAAGTGATTGCACCTGTGCCCTTCCACAGCTCACGGCGTTACACCCCTGTCATTCTTCATAGATCATAAATTAACACCAGTTGGGTTTGGAAAGTCATCTGCCATTACAAGATGGACTCTAGTTGTTTAATAGGTGACCTCCAATCTGCCTTCTATCTTTAGCTCGTCCTTTACTATTTCCCTCAACAGAAGGAAACCTCTCTAAACTGTTCAGTGCTCCAGCATGCGCTCCAGCTTCCTGTAGAGCTCATTCCCCATCCACCAGACCCCCCCCCCCACAATCCCTTTACTTCATATTATAGACTGACTTTCCTTTCACTGTACATTTAACCTTTGCTGCTTCCTCTCCACTGTACCTCACTGACTTCCACTCTTTCCTCTTCCCTGTGCCTTCCTCACCCCTACCTCCACCATTCCCATTTCCCCTCTTCTACCTGTCCTAGATCTCCCACTATCAATACATGTAACCTCCTCCTATCTTTCCTCTAGCTTGCTCTCATCATCCCATCACTCCATATCCTTAGAACACCCAACTCGCATCTGTTCCCTCTCTGCCTTTAAATGAACACAGCTAGTCTCTGCCTGCCACCTCCACACTCCCCTTAGTCATGCCTGTCCTGTGAACTATTGAGGTACTGAAAAAGGCGGTGGGTAGAATGCTCGAGTTAATCTCAGCCATTAGTAATTACTCTGGATCACATTTCGGCCCATTCTTTCGGCCACTATGCCACTAGTGACAGCAGACAGCCATATGCAAATCGGTCTTGATCCTGCTCCAATAGGAACAGTCTAGCACTAACTGCCAGGCCCAGCTCCCTCTAAATGGGGACACAAGCAGCCAAGACTGGTTTTAACCTATTCGGGCCTCTTCAATCTTGTGTAGGTTGAGTCCTCTTGCACAGTGAACACAGGACCCACATCTGGGCATAAGGTATTCCTTATAGTTTGTGTCCTTGTGAATACTAATCGACACAAACTATAGAAGGTAATTTGAATTAGATGATGGCAGATCTTTGTACTATTATGTGTATGGGTGGGTGTGTCAAAGCGCTGTAACGTTTTCCTGCATTGGGAGGTTGGTTTTCTGTTGCCTGTTCGGAGCAACAATTGATAACAAAACCTGTTACGCACTGCTGTTAGGTTATAAAGGTCTTCCAGACCAGGCTGACAGGGCTCTCTGAGAGCAGGGAAGGTGGTGGAGGAGGGTTAAGTATGGCAGGTGAGGTATTTATTTTTTACATTCGGGTCAGGCGGGAGAGGTCAAATTATGTATGGCTCCCCCATTACTCTTCTGCCCCTGAGTAGCAGTCTAAAGCAGGGGCAGTGGATTTTTAGTGGCCTTGCATAACATAAAACTATAGCCCTATAGAAAGTGAATTACTAGGCTTTTTTTCACCTTGTGAATCTGAGTGACATCTTAGACAACTCAAGCTTCGCTTTTGTTGTCTATTTGATGTCACTAAAAAACACCTTCGTGAAAACATCCCCATAATTCTCTATTACCCATCTATAATTTTATGTATAATATCAGCCATCAAAAGAATAAGGGAACATACTTCTTGTTAAACCTTTTCTTAAACTACATGTTGCAAACTTTGAGTGAGTGCTCTTATCACACAGTTCAGATGTAAGGAATGACTGTTTGCACAGCTACTCTAACCACATCTAAAGGTAGCAAGATGTATGGATGGTAGATCACGGTTGACCAAATTGCAATTCTAGTATACAGTGGTCATATACATACATAATCCTGCACGTTTATGTTTACTTTAATGACAAATTTGTGGATGCACAACAATACCCCATTTGCTACCATTGTAATAGTTAGAAAGGGGACACTAGTGAGGGGTCTTAGAGCATTTGTGAGACAATGCAGGAGCCTTTCTGAAATGACTTGTTTTACTAATCTGACTCAGTCATCATACTGGAGCTAAAACAAATAGACCGAGTTTTAGGTCTCTTTTGCTACAAATTAAGTTTATATCACACAGGAAGATGTGCCAACACATGTTTTGTGACTACTCATGTCGCTTCATCAGGGCCAAAGAATAAATGAATGACAATATATTACAAAGAAGATCGGTTTGTCAATAAAGCCATTAGACACAAACACAAAATGTCCAATACCAGTATTGGGTAGAGAGAAAGGGAAAAACTGAACAAAGCAAAGAGACAAAAAAACATATTTAGAATATAATATAATTAAAATTAATAAGCAGTAAACAATTGAGGCCGTCTCTAAAGTCGTTATGACTCAAAAGTTTGTCTAGAGATCATCCACAGCCCACGACGTACTGCAGAGCGAAAAAGAGAGAAGAACCCCAAGGAAAATAGTAAGAAATCACAAGGAAAAATTGTTCCCTTTCTTTAGTATTGACTCCTCTAGCTGTGTTTTGTATCCCGGGGAGTCTGAACACCATTGTGGATGTGAATATATAGAACGCAGAGCATTAGAAAAGAGATACAAAATGCTGAACCAAGATAAAATAAAATACAGATAGTCACTTTCAGACGAGGTAACTCATTAACAGATGTATTGTGCCAAGTGGCACTATTGGGTACTCGTTGGTGAAACATAGAAAATAAACTATCTGACATATCAGGGTTCTTTAAATGTGCTAACTGTATTGGTTGTGACTTTACTAATGGTAAACAGACAACGTTCTCTCAATGTTTAAGGAACAAGTTACCCTATTGAAGAATTACTGAATTGTAACATTAGGTTTTTTCATATAAGTAATAATTTGTGCCAATCTTAAAATGTATGTTTTCTCTGCTATCCATCGTGTGAGAGATGGAAGGGACATCTAAGAGGATTTAGAAATCCCTCAGAAAAATACCCTATGTCTTTGTATCGGAGGGACTCCATATGTTATAACTTGAAGGAAATGAGATTTGTGACCATTGAAAGCATTAAGCCTCATAGAAGAAGTGGTCGTGGGATCCAAAAGTTACGTGAAAGAGTGAGTATTTTTATTTTTTAACAAGGAGCATACAAATATGGTTTTAACAAAGATGACGAGTTGCATTATCTACTGTTATGATTATGGTCATAAGTAGTCAGGGTAGAATGCGATCTTAGGCTCAGCCTTGAACAGGGCCCTTTTAAGGCAATAAATTGGTATATGAATATGTGGTTTTTAAGGTGCATATGATTTAGATGTACACTGACAGTATTTATGTGATGATACGGGCAATATTATATTGCCTAGCATGCTAGCATTGCGTAAGACGTGTTGAGTTAACTATTGTACGTTTGTGGCAAAAGTTAATTAAGATAGAATAGTCAGAGAAAGACGTGGTAATTGATACTGACTGTTGCTGTAAGTCGAAGGTTAGCCTTCTAGTTACTTGAGATAAAATAATTAATGTTTTTCCAAGGATTTCCTCGGTTTTAAAAAAGCTCACGAGAAAACTGGCAGTTTTCTTTTGTTGATGCAGATCCAGGGTTAGCGCTATAGTTGTTTTTGTGGTTTTTGATTTAGACCTCGGACGGAAGTACATATAGGCCGAAAGAAAGCCTTAAATGGGGACTTTGAGAGAGTTGGGAACAAGGGTGTTTGATTTGGTTCTCATGCGGGCGAGTCTGCTTTCTGTGAAAAATTGCAGATGTCACTTACTAGTATTGTTTGCATATGGATTCTTTGCTGGAGGGCACATTAAGGATGTGTGTTAAGGTTTTTAAACTGCAGCATAGTTACAATTGACAAGTGAAGCGAAGGATGCATATGGATTAGTCAGTAGTGGTTAGTTTAAGAATCGAAGTTTGGAGCCTCAGTATGCGCATTTGTGTTAGCAGTTGAAGACATCAGGTGATGGACATTATACTCATAAGTAAAGAAAATGGTTAATATTCTCTGCAGTACAAAGGCATGGGGGGAATTTTTGTCCAGCCTGATCTGTCTTTTTAATAGATGAAGCATAGCTCCACTATATAGCAGGCTAACAATGCCCTTTTGCAACAAATAGTTCTTTGAGTGCATGTAGAGAGCTATACTATAATAAGTTCGTACAACTCGTACTGATATTTTTTGCATGTTAACATACATTCCCTATGCCTCATTAATGTAGGTTCTTGTACATTTGGGTCACAGTAAAATTACTTTGGATGCATGCATGAAACCGTGAGTTTGTAAAACCGTATATGAATAGATTTTTCAAAATGTTATTGCACATTTTAAATTTAGAAAGTAATGTTGGTTCCTACACCTTTTGTCCATAGCGAATAAACTTTAGTTACATGAGTGAAATGTCAGCTTCTCAATTCTAATTCATCCTGCATATAATTATTTAAGAGGTATGTTTTATATTCTCACGAATTACGAAAAATCTGTATTGATAGGCCACAAGTGATTGAGTACTTGACATGTTCTTTTGCTGCTCTGTTCACCTTTAGATTAATTCATTCCTTATTGAAGTGTTGCTCTAATTGACTTGACAACTGACTATTGTGAAAAAGGTTAGGTATTGGAGCATTGTACTGATATTGACATTTCTATTTTTTTGAAAATATATTCTTTAATTATTAGTAATCAATTCGCTGGGTGTCAGGCTCGCCTTTACCTGTATCTTGTTCTATCTTGATTTAGCAGTTAGTTTCTCTTTTCTATATCGTCTTGCATCTATATAGTCACTTCCACAAGGGTGTTAACTCTACCTGGGCTGAAAGCACCTTTAGAGGAGTCAATAAGTGAATAGTAATTGAAGGGAACTATTTTTCCTGTTGGTTTCTCTCGATTTTTCTTGGAGTTTTCTTTTTTCGCTCTGCGGTACATCAGACTTTGGATGGTCTCTAAATTTAACACATGTTTGGGACATAAGATCTTTAGAGATTACCTAAATTGTTTATTTTTAATTGATTTAATGATATCATATTCAAAATATATTTTTTGTTGATTTTTTGTTCTGTTTTTTCCTTTCTCTCTATCCAATACTTGCTTTGGACATTTTGTGTCTAATGGCCTTAGTGACAAACAGATCTTCTTTGTAGTATATAGTCATTCATTTTATCTTTGGCCCTGATGAAGCGACATTGGTACTTATGAAACACCTTTTGACCCATCTCACAGTGTCATTTAAACTTAATTTGTGGTAAACAAAATTATTCTTAATAAAGATATTAAGACAATTGAGGATTTACATAAGTCTCCAGTGTGGTGCCTACAAAAAAAAGTAACCTCAAACCCTGTTTGTATTTTGTGGAAGGTTGTCGCAGAGTGGAAGGTATGACCATACTCCTTTAGGACGAAACTCTGTGATCCATAGAGCCTAATCTCCCCTCAAGTAGGTTTTTTAGACATACTAGTGCTAATGTCTGTGGTCTTTACTTTGAAAACGCACTCATTGCATAGAGAGAAATACATTTCTAGTAGTCTTTTACATTGGGATGCAAGGCAGCACCAACCTCCTCTGTTTTCTATCTTGCATTTTTGGTTTGTAATTTCACACTTTCTGAGAGCGATCTCCTAAAAGCGCAACCACACTGAGTGTGCAACTTATAGTTAGAAAAAGT
Source organism: Lissotriton vulgaris (assembly GCF_964263255.1). NCBI lineage: Eukaryota > Metazoa > Chordata > Amphibia > Caudata > Salamandridae > Lissotriton > Lissotriton vulgaris. The sequence continues at coordinate 363,413,910 of NC_141694.1, forward strand.
TCCACTCTGTCTCCACATAGCAAACACGTAGAGCTCAATTAGACAACTTGGAAGTGGGTGCCTCATATCTGGTTTCCTTTATTTCTTCTGTTCTCAACCGGTTCTTGTACCTAACGTGCTGACTACGACAATCCCTAATGCTGTTCTCCCAACTAATTCCTCCATATAATTTAAAACAATAACTACCCAGTGAAAGTGGTGGTACTAGCTTAGCAGTGCTGTTGCTCCTCTCCTTCTTTTCCTTTACAGAGTAGGGAAGTTTACACTCTTGCTCAGGTGCTGGACCTTCTGATTGAGAAGACCATAGCACTACTCCACAAATGCGCTTTGTAATTGCTCTGCTTGGATGCAGGTTTCTTTGCACACATAGCTTTACCTTGTGGTGCTTGGTGCTGCTAGAAACCCCTCTGTTAAAAGGAGAATAAGCAGTTAAGTTTCTTCTAGTTGCTCTTTCGAGTAGATTATGCACTTCCAGATATGGCATTGAATGAGCAGTGTAGTAGGAGTTCATGTAGATACATGCCAGCCTAGCTTGACTGCTTTTGGTGTATAGAAAAACTGAGAAGAGGCTTTTTCTTTTTTTTACTTCAAATAGGCATTACAATGTTACCCTATTAGTCGCCGTCTTAGTTTTCCCATGACCAATGTCTTTGGTCAGTGACTTACAAGCCTGGACCTGTGTCATACATAGACTAACCTATGGTCTCTTATGAGCCTAAACCTCTTACCCTAAAATACTGATTCTTTGTGACAATAACTTCTGTCAGATCCCTCTATGGGCTCCAGTTGCTTAACTGTTCTACTGATTGCTTCATAAACTAAAGGATTCAAAATGCTAAATGTGCAAATAAAGAATTCTATACAATTCTCAATGAATTTCGTAAACCAAATTGCTTAGCAGCAGTTTATCCCATTACTCAAGAGTTCACAGAGAAACTGACAAATCATAACACGGACAAAGCAGACTCACTGGACTCTTATTTAAAACAGACTAAGCATCAGCACTAACCCTTATACAAAGCTACAATCCACGAATACTCTAACTCAGCCTCTCTGTTCCTTCCAACACATTTCACACAATGAATTTATAGACCTGGTCAAAGCAAGCAGGCCTGCCGGCAACCTTCTTACCCATGTTCCCCTGCAAACCTTCACAACAATCCGTCTAACAATCTCATCTGCCACTCCAGTAAGGAGAATCTTCCACGAACTCCTCAAATACTAGATTATTTCCAGAAGAAATCAAAGTCATTCATACGCCCATTACTGAAGAAAATAAACTTGAACCCGCTGATCCCTACAGACCTAATTCAAATCAACCTTTCCTGGGCAAACTGATAGGAAGAGCAGCTTTCACCCAGATGTCAAAATTCATTGCATGGAATGCCATACTTTCAGACTTCTAGACTGGAGTCTGTCCAGAAAGAGACACAGAATCTGCCCTCCTTGCATTCTGGGAGGACCTGAAGAACACAGTTGACTGCAACAGGTTTGCTGTGCTACTTCTCTTGGACCTCTTGGCTGCCTTTGACAAGGTTGACCATGACACTCCGCTACAAAGACTCTATAAAGCTGGCATAGTGGGGACTGCTGTACACTGGATCAGGTCCTACCTTGGCAACAGAGCTAATGCCATCCATAACCCACCTTTCTCATCCAAACCGTGTTTCACAAAAGTAGGGATACCTCAAGGCTCTATTATCTCGCCCATGCTTTTCAACATCTCCATGAAGTCATTACCTGAACTGATCAATCAATTTCACCTCACGTGCAATAGCTATGCAGATGATATGCAAAGACTCCTTCAACTGCATTGCTCCAAATACATTGGAAACTGTCCAGTTTTCAGTTGTTTCAGAGCCGTGGATCAATGGATGACGTGGAGCCATCTTAAATTGAATGCTTCAAAAACAGAAATACTCAAGTGTGGCGGTTGAAAACACTATGACCCGCTCACCGCATGGCCTGATGATCTGGAAACACAGCCTAAAAAATCAAAGGAAGGAGGAAACCGCGCAAATGCCATGGACTCCAAGCTATCGATGAATGCCCAAGTGGACACACTAGCAAGATTAAGCATTGTTACTATAAAAATCTGTGACACATCTTCCCCCATTTGGGATTGCCAGACAAGGTACATCACCATTGTTTTGTCCAAACTTGATTACGCCAGTAGCCTCTACCACAGATTACCTTCAACGACCATGAAAAGACTACAGCTGATTCAGAACTCGGCGGCCAGACTACTCTTACATATAAAACAGCAAGACCATATCTCCCCTGCATTGGTTACCGGTTGCCAGATGATCCACGTTCAAACTGCTTTGTATCACCCTAAAAGCAATACATAAAAAGGGACCACTCTTCATCAGGAATAAATTCACAAAATACATTCAACAAAGGAATCACCGCTCTAGAGTGGCACTTTGCCTTAAAATCCCATGATACAAGAGAAAAACAAAGGGAGGTGCATTATTCTCTGTTCAAGCACCCAAACTATGGAACTCTTTGCCCCCCCCAATATAAGATCCACAGATAACCACTTTATCTTCTGAAAACTACTCAGAAAATTGGCTCTTCCACGCATAACCATCATACATAAACAGATAGAAATAAACAGCATATCTTTCTGTATATAAGCATTTATTTATACTATATACCTATGTGTATTGCTTTGTATAAACATGTAGAATACTTGTTTATTTTTTTTTAAATATATATAGATATTCATTAGTTCTGCTTAACAAACGTACATATTTCTGATAGTTAAATTATTTTTAACATGTATATATAAGTGACTGCATAAATAAGTAAATCTTTTTTTATCATAAATATATATATATTCCACACATAAAGAATTGTCGTGGCACACTTCTTGGTAGTTTCACAGTTGGTTTATTTCAGATCGTGAAAAACTCCTACGCGCTTAGAACCGTAGTTCCTGTTCACGGCAGTGTTTAACAATTGTCCCTTTTCAGTTTCACTATTTATATCATTACACCCTCATTTTAATTGTGGTGCATGCTGGGCCATGTAGTGTTTGTTTCAATAAACTTTATTGAGCGATGATATTTACGCGCTTTGTGAACAGGAAATACGGTTCGAAACGCGTAGGAATTTTTCACGATCTGAAATAAACCAACTGTGAAACTACCAAGAAGTGTGCTGAGACAATTCTTTTTGTGTGGAATATTGACGAGACACTGCCCTGGTCTTGACGTGGGCACCGACTGATCAGTGCTCCCTCAGCTACAGGACAAATTGAGTTAAAGTAACTAACGGACAGAGGAGAGCCTGGCATGCAGACCCGTGAACCCGACAACAAAGATATGTAAGCTGGCAAGAACAGCCACCAAAGGTATTACCTGCAGAAGCACCAAGATCTTGTAAACCAGCTAACGGGAGACAGAGAAACAAAACGGCACATCACCTCGCAGACACCTGGTAGAGAACCGACGAGCTGGGTCGGAGGACGCAGACACAATCGGGAGTCTCCCAGGTAAGGGAATGCTTGCGAGAGTATGTTGAGCATGCTACAGTAAGGAAAAATGCACGGATATTGGCTACTGTGAGGCCCTGCAACCTCTGAAAACAATCACCTGTCATCAGACGAACCTTTCTTGGTAGTGGCAAACAGATCGTGTTTTGGGGTAAATTAAGTTACTGCCCCTCTCTATGAAAAGAACCCTCAGTGTTTTGAACATTGTCCCAAACAACTGTAAATCAAACAACAAGCAACGTCTAACAAGCGGTGACGAACCCTAGGAGGCGGTGCACGAACAATAATTACTGATGGGAACGTGACGTAAGAATGGAGGAAAGAACAGCCAAAAGAATGACAAAAACAGACAGCATGTTCCAAAGAGGTACGAAAACAACCAAAAATGTGGAGGAGGCTGGCAAGGCAGCACGACCTACGGTGACTACAAGTAAACAGCTTTTCATGCAATTAGAAAAACTAATGCGCAAGGAAATATCTCGAGGGTGGGAAATCATTACCCTAGAGAAAAAAAGTGGAATGCAATATGGTACCGAGAGGGCTCCGCATATTCACGCTCCCAAACCATCCGGACACCAAGCTGTAATGACTGATTTTTCCGCTTCTTCAGGTGTTTCGGTTAGTTATACAAGCAGCCATTACTTATCCATGTCCCTTTCCAGATTACTCTCAAGACACCTCACTTCAGAATACTCACCTGGGAACAAAGAAATAGAACTAACTACAAAAGATGAAAGGAGTCATAGCTCTGAGGGTATGTATAGCAACATCTCCCGACGAACAACGCAAATCTACGCGAGCAACGCACCCTGGTGCGAAATCAACAACGTCTCCTGACGAGCAACGCAAATCTACGCGAGCAACGCACCCTGGTGCGAAATCAGCAACGTCTCCCGACGAACAACGCGCATCTACACGAGCAATACACCCTGGTGTGAATCAGCAACGCCTTACGACGAACGCAAATCTACCCGAGCAACGCACCCTGATGCGAAATCAGCAACGTCTCCCGACGAACAACGCACATCTGCACGAGCAACACCTTCCGGTGAAAAATCAGTACATCCCTTATACGCTATGTTGGGTTGATCTACTTATACTTTTGGCATTCTTGCTTAGGAGCCGATTTCCCTCCCATATCAACAACTAATCGGTAGAGGGGAAATAACACATCCCTCTGTAAGCACTTGGTAAAAAAGGGGCCCGACGTTCCTTTACAAAGGATAAGAACCAAATTCACACTCCAAGGGTCTTTATTACATGATAAGAGTGGTGGCAAGAAAGAAATAATAATGGTTAAACATCAACACACATATACACATAAAACCTGAAAATAAAAGGCAAAATTAGATAGAATTAGATATACATGGAACATCTCACCATAGTGGAGTTCATCTGTGTCTTGAAGAAGGGTCCAACTCTCTCTCTGTCCCTCTCTGGTTGGGACAAGACTCCCTGCTCCACAAGCACAACTGCACGTCTGCACGTGAAGTTTCGTCAGACCATCAAAGCCGCCAGACTGTCGTCTCACAGGCCATCAATTCATCTCCCTCCGCTTGGACCCGCTTTCACTAATATTGAATCGAACCCTTTATCGAAGCTTCTAGAAGAACCCGCCTACCATTCTCACAGGATTCCTGTACCGCCTCGTACCAGGCACACAACAGCAGCTGGCCAAGCGTTTGTTGCGTCTCTGGCACGAAAAGAGCATATTCCACCGATAAGAACCGGTCCGTGCTAGTTTACTGCTAGCAAATAGCACCTCGAACATAAAACATTACCCTTCACCTAGAGAGGCTCAGCAAGATGGTGTCAGAAAAGAGCATGGCTTCGCTCGAGCTTAGGCCCGAAAAGGAGCAAAAATAGTGTAAAATACAGCATAAGGTTGTCAAAGTCTATTGGTAAGCTCTACAAATAGGTGCAGTAAGAGCCAAAACTACATCATATATTGAGATGGTGGTGGGCATTGGTCATAACCACGCCAATCAGAACCGATATCTCAGTCATTACACAAGCCAGAGATGCTTGATGAGTGGGGCAAGAATAAAATGGACTACTCGAGAAATATGATGCTAACCATCAAATCAAAAAGTCATCATAAAGTATGCCTGAAAGGAAGTAGAGGAGCTTCATCAGAGAATATCAGATATTGAGAGCCAAAAAACAGCAACTAACGAAGACAGTGGTGTAATGAAAAAACTTAGAGCTGATATGGAACAGAACTTGGACAAACATGAAGACGAAGTGCAAAATAGGAAACAACGCAAATTCTGCAGGGATGAGGATGATTATGAGTTTGGAACAATCCCCACATTTGCGAGAAGATTTGAAGTCTTCAAACAACAGTGGAACACTAACACGGACCAAGTAACCCGACAAATGAGTGGGTCGGAATCGGACCTGAGTGAGGGGGAGCAGAGACCAATATGCTTGAGAAAGTTCTCTTTTTTAGAGGAGATGAAGCTGCTCTATCAGGAGCAGCAAACACCCCGGGCCAACACAAGAGGTCGCGGGCAGGGACGAACAAGAGCAAGGGGAAGGGGATTCTTTCCCTCAAGAAATCAAGACGAAAAACAAGAAGAGGCACGCGACAAAGGAGGCAGATACAATCTGCGAACCCGAACAGTGGTGAGGATAGGTGTCAACAGCTGGACAACCCCAGATTTAGTCATCAATTTATCGAGATACAATCTAACAAAAGCTGAAATAAAACTCCTCAAAAAAGGACTCTCATTCTGCCCTGAAATACATCAAGACCCTGTTGATACCAAAATAGACCTCTACAAATACATAAGAAAATTAAAACTAAAGAAATTCTTTGCAAAAACTCCACTGAATAGACCATTTGGTCAAGATCCTGACACACAAGTGGAAGACTCAGGTACATACAAAATAGCAGAAGTACCACAGCTTCGAGTTGCATATGAATTGGCGAATGAAACAACAGATTCCCAGATATCCAACACTCAGATTCTGGAAGAAATGGGAATACAAACAGACAGACTAATAGCCACTGGATTAAAAAAGAAATCCAAAGTTTGCCCTGCCCTTCACCCAGGCAACAAGATCGATATTTGTTATGCTCTAGTAATGGGAGATCTTGACAAAATGCAAAATAATGTCACTCAAATGATGAGGAGAATTTAACCAAAAAAGAACGCATGGCAATACAAACTTTCAAGAACAACAACACCATTGAGATCAAACCCGCCGACAAAGGCGGAAACATAGTTGTGATGGAAAAACAGCATTACATAGAGGAGGCCATGCGACAACTAAATGAAACCAGGAACTATAAAGTTTTGTTAAGGAATCCCATCCATGACCTTATGATGGATCTGAGTAAGAAATTAGATTTGTGGCAATCAAAGGGACTGCTAACGGAAGATGAAAAGAAATTTCTAATGGTTGACAATCCAATCACTCCGACATTATACTTTCTTCCGAAAGTCCACAAGACATTGAACAAGCCACCAGGACGGCCGATCATTTCTAGCTGTGTCAGTCTATATGAAAACATCTCAACTTATGTAGACCATTTCATAGCCCCAATTGTTCCTATGCTCAGCTCGTACATAAAGAAGACAGGCGATTTTCTGCGCATACTTATGAATACCCAATGGCAACCCACCTACCTGCTAGTGACAATTGACTTGGTGTCATTGTACACCTCCATTGACCACGAGATAGGGTTACAGGCAATCCGGCACTTTCTCCAACAATGACCAATCAATGAGCTGGAACACTCGAAGATGCTGATCGAGATGATAACGATGTGCTTATATAACAACGTATTCCTTTTTAACAAGAAGAGCTATGAACAGTGTTGCGGTACAGCTATGGGAGTTTCCTTCTCTCCAAGCTATGCTAATCTCATGATGGGGTGGTGGGAGAGGAGCATAGCTTGGAGAGAGGAAAACGACCACCACATGGCAAACGTAGCGCTATGGTTGCGCTTTATCGATGATTTGTTCCTTTTGTGGAAAGGAACATAGTCGGAGTTTCACACCTTCTTTTCAATCCTCAATACTAATGATGTTGGGACTAAGATTCACATCACAGTAAGTGCCAAGGAAATTGAGTTCTTGGATACCAAGGTCTATGTTAAACCCAACAAAATACCAACCACTGTTCACAGAAAGAAAACTGCTACTAACTTAGTTTTCACCCTCAAAATTTAAAAAAGAGCATACCGTATGGGGAACTATTACGAATGGGAAGAAATTGCTCAGAGGATCTGGAAATGGAAAAGAAATTTGCAGAAACCAAAATGCGTTTCTTACAACGTGGATATAAACACACAGATATAAATAGAAGTGAAACTAAGGCAAGGAAAAAAACAAGAGCTGAAACACTGTTGAGCAAAGAAGAAAGAACCGAATACAAAAGAATTGAAAGAGAGACTCAAGCAACCAGCAATCAAACAGCATCAAAGGAAGACCAGCCACGGATGATAATAACTCTCAACAAAGAAAGTTGTTACAAAATCCAAAAGATACTTATGAAATATTGGCACGTACTTCAAAAGGATCCTGACATAGGAATTAACATCGGAAAACGCCCATTAGTCTTGTACTGAAGAGCACCAAACCTTTCAGACCATCTGGTGTGAAGTCATTTTGAAATAAAAAAAACAGAATCCTGGCTCCAAACCAGAAGTAAAGGCTTCACAAAATGTATGACGTGTAAAGCCTGTAAAATAGGCCGCAACATCAAAAGTCTCAAAGATCCGGCAGGAAAGAACTTTGAAATTAGGGACAACATAACTTGTGAATCTTCTTTTGTGGTCTATATGCTGCAATGCTGCTGTGGAAAACAATATATCAGGAGCACGGTATGTCCCCTAAAGAAACGGATATTAAAGCACATTCGTGCCATACAAAATGGGGACCATACCTATGCCATGGCCAAACACATCATCATCCACCAAGGAAAAACTTGGCTAGACGTCAAATACTCCGGCCTGGCAACCATCCCACTGCACGAACGAGGTGGGAATCGGACACAGAAGCTTAGAAGATTGGAGTCGAACCTCATAATGAGATTCAGAACAAAACAACCGTCAGGCTTGAAGGGAGATGAGGAAATGTACGTCCATTTATAGGAGACAGACTGCCAGCCAGACACGGATCAGCAATATCCCAAACCAAGATCATATCCTCTAGAACAAAGAAAGGATAAAAGACAACTGAGAGGACATTGATAACCATCAGAGAATATCCAAATGTGGACATAATGCAAAGACTTCCTTCTTAACATGACCAACGGAAATGACAACAAAAGTATTGTTTATTGCACAACTGTAGAAATAATGGTACGTCATCAATGGCCATATCAATATATATAGATATAGGGCATGTATTCCAGAGGGTGGTAAGTGCACAGCGGGGGCCAAGTGCACTCAGCCCTAGATAAGCCAACAGACACTTAATCACTAGTTACCTACACTATCAATGTAATAGCTACCACAACATTGATCTAATCATTCATGGCGCTGCCATGAATTGAGTAAGCGTTGTTCGTCTAACCTTAGAGAAGCGCAAAGTGTTAGGTAACACAGATATTACCCCGTTGTCTGACACCACCACCATCAGAATGCAGAAGCGCGTAAATATCATTGCTCAATAAAGTTTATTGAAACAAACACTACATGGCCCAGCATGCACCACAATTAAAATGAGGGTGTAATGATCTAAATAGTGAAACTGAAAAGGGACAGGAACTACGGTTTGAAACGCGTAGGAGTTTTTTTTTAACGATCTGAAATAAACCAACTACCAAGAAGTGTGCCGCGACAATTCTTTTTGTGTGGAATATTGACGAGACACTGCCCTGGTCTCGACATGGGCACCGACTGATCAGTGCTCTCTCTGCTACAGGACAAATGGGGTTGAAATATATTTCACATTTCAAAACAAAATCGATGTTACAAACAACTGATCGCGAAACTACAGAAGGATCATAACATCATTGTGAAACAGGCCGATAAGGGCGGAAACGTGGTCCTTTGGCCTAAAGACATGTATCTCCAACAAGCGGAATTACAACTAAATGATACTTCATGTTACCGCAGAAGCAATATCCAGATTGTCAAGAACACGTGGGCTGACCAACATCAGAAACTCGAAGCATGGAGAAGTGCTGGACTGCTTACACATGAGGAGTTCAGATACTTAAAGAAAGATCACCCGGTTATACCCTCATTTTATTTGATCCCAAAGATCCATAAAGATATTGATATACCACCGGGCCGTCCCATCATTTCGGCCATTGACAGCTCTTTGGAACATGTTTCCAAATATATAGACTTCTTCTTACAGAGCCATGTCGAGAATCTCAATTCTTATGTTAGGGATTCTTTTGACTTTCTAGGCAAGATTGAACATTTTGTTTGGGAAGAGAACATGGTACTAATGACTTTGGATGTTTCATCCCTTTATACCTCGATTAGACATGGCGATGGACTCAAGGCCTTGGACTATTATTTAAACAAGGGCTCACCTCAATCGACACACAATAAGATGCTATTGGAAATGACCAGAACTTTTTTATCTTCAATGGCGTAATCTACCATCAGGTTAGAGGTGTGGCGATGGGGGCCTGCTTCTCACCTAGCTACGCGTGTTTACACGTCGGGCTATGGGAGGAGCAGGTCCTAGTCGGCCAACACCATGATTTCATTTCCAACAATATTGTTTTGTATTTGCGTTACATTGATGATATTTTTCTTATTTGGAGAGGCAGTTATGATAGTGCCAAGGCTTTTGTTGATTTGATCAATGTGAATACTGTTAATTTAAATTTTACTTCCAATATGAGTTCCAAATCCATTTGTTTTTTAGATGTCGAGGTATTTGTGGAAGGCACCACCCTAAATACGAGACTCTACAGGAAGCCCAGTGCAGGAAACACTATTTTACACTCTAATAGCCAACATCCGGCCCACTTGATTCGGAGCATTCCTTTTGGAGAAATGCTCCGAATAAAAAGAATCTGCAGTACGGATGCCGAATGTGCGGCTGCACAGGAGGCATGCAGGTTACGTTTCCTGGCTAGGGGCTATTCAACTGAGAATCTCACCAAAGCGATCAGGCGTTCTAATTCAGTTAGCAGACAGGAGGCATTGATTCCTAAAACTAGAAACATCCATTTGGATGTCTCCTTGGCAGGGGAGGTTTAAACTAGTTCCCCACGAGTCATTTTGACATATAATAGTCAACATGGGGCTCTTCGGAAAATCATAAACAATAACTGGAATCTGGTTCGAAGTGATCCAGTGATTGGTCACAATATAGACATCAAGCCAGTATTGACATTCAGAAGATCCCCTTCGATGTCTAAGGCTCTAGTTAGCAATACCTTGGAGCCCAAAGCCTCAAACATTTGGTCAGCACTAAAGAAGGGCTTTAAGGTGTGTCCACAGTGCAAAGCCTGTCGATTTGGCAGCAATAGAACACACTTTAAAAGTCCCTTTCATGAACATCCTATCGCCATTTCCAAGTGGCTTACCTGCAAAACTGATTATGCCATTTATGTGTTGGAGTGTCCGTGTGGGCTTCAATATATGGGCAGTACTAAACTGCCCGCCCACAAACGGATACTCCAACACATACGCGCAATATCGGGGCACGATCAAAATTATCCGGTTGCCAGGCATTTTCAGGATAAACATCTAGGCATTCCTGATAAGCTCCAATTCTTTTTAATTGATTGTGTCGAAGTCTCAAGGAGAGGAGGTGACCGTGAGACCAAACTCCGTCTCCTTGAGACGAGATACATTTTGGAGCTTAATACGAAAAATCCTAATGGCCTTAACGACAGGGAAGATCTCTATACTTGTCTTTAGGATCAATCAGTATGCCCATAAGACCTGTCCGGATTCATTAAGTAATTTGTGTTCCCCACGTGTTGTTTCTATCTTGTATATAATGATGTATAATTTTTAAACAACAAAATTATGTACCTTTTTTAGAAATACTTTTCTATGACTATATTCTCGAATTATCTGTCATAACACTTGCACTTTATTGCTAATTTTGCACTATCACTATAAGCACTTTTCATATTTTTGGCAGACATTGTGACTGGCCCACTTGGGCTCTATTTAGATTGTGTGCAAACGTTGTCTCATGATTTTGGACTGACGCTGCTGTTTTGAATATGAGCATATTATTTCGACTTTTTACACAAACTGGATATTTAGATTTGATACAGAGTAATAGGCCAACGCTTATGTACATAGATACAATTATTTGTCGTGTATATACATTGTTTTTCCACCGGTTTGTGTCTTGTAAATATGCTCTTTCATTTATAAATTGTACATCTGATTTTATTAATTATGAAACAGCACTGAGCAAAAACTAGGTTTTTCATTAGGGCATTCTTTGATTGCACAAACGCAGCGTTTTAATGTAAAGTATGTTTTCCATTTCCATGATACATTTCAATGCACTGTCACTTTAAATGTTCTGCTCACTGTCATGCAGTTTGTCATGTGATCAAGACTTCTCAAAGGCGAAACGCGTCATGGCGGCGCGCTGGCTTTATCGAATTAAACCACCCTTGCACCAGCACCTTTGGTTCGACTCTTTGTTGCTTTTTATCCGGCATTTTTGTCTTCTAAGTGACAAGCTTCGTCATATATATATATATATATATATCTCTAAGTGAAAGTGCAACACTTGAAATCCAGAGTTTATTTAATTCATCTTTAATCTACACATGCTACCTTCCTTTATGCATCTATATGTCTTCCATGTACTTATTGATCTATATCTTTGTTACTTTTGGATCTATATATTTATTACTTTTACATATTTATTACTTTTCTTCCATTTCAGCATATCCAATGCACTACCCTATTTTTCACCCTATACTGCTCTCAATATATCCTCTACCTTAACTCTCTGGCTCATCTCAAACCTCTTTCTACAATTTCCAATGCACTAACTTATTTTTCACCCTATACCTCTATCAATATATCCTTTATCTCCACTGCCTCATTCATTCCAAACCCCATACCACTACTATGATCCTCAAAATACCCCTTTCGAGACTCATCCCTACTCCACTCATTCCAAAGCTCCTCCTACTGCTATGAGCTCCAAAACATACCAAAACAATATTCTAAATCCTTCCCATGTATCCCTCCATTATCCTTTTCAATCCATATAACAGACTTACATATCCACCACTCTAATTTCATAATTCCCTATTCTTATTCACCACTAATCCTTTATGGGTTCCGGAGTAGCGTGCTACTCACCTAAAATGCACTTCAACACCTCATCAGGGGTAGCAAGCGCTCTATAAGTAAAAACCTTTTTACCTCTTCTACCCCTTCGCTGTCCTTCTCAATCCAAATAACTGACTAACATATCCATCACTCAAATTACTTTTATATTTCACTATACCAATTCATCACTAACACTGTATGCATTTCAGAGTAGCAGGCTACTCGCCAAAAAAGCACTTCAACACCCCATCAGGGGTATAAAGCGGTATATAAATGCAAACCTTTTTCCCTTATAGGAAATAGAAAACCTTTTTCCCTCTTCTATCCCTCCACTATCCTTCTCAATCCAAATAACTGGCTAACATCCACCGGTCAAATTACTTTCATATTTTCACTGTACTAATTCAAAAGCGCTTCAACACTCCATCAGGGTAGCAAGCACTATATAAATGCAAACTTTTTTCCCTCTTCTATCCCTCCACTATCCTTCTCAATCTAAATAACTGACAATCATATCCACTGCTCAAATTACTTTCATATTTTCACTATACTAATTAACCACTAATCCTTTATGGGGTCTGGAGTAGCGAGCTACTCGCCAAAAATGTGCTCCGACGCCTTGTCAGGTGTAGTAATCGATATATAAATGCAATACAATACCTCTGCGCCCATACATTAGGCATCCACGGTTGCTTCATGAACTACAACTGGCCCCATACATCAGACATTCAAGGTGTACATTGAAAGCTGGATAATATCCTGAGAACCTGATTAAAAAAGGTTACACTTTTATATTACTTTCCTAAGACGTCCTACTAAGGAACACTGAAAGATTCTAAGAGTATAATACCTCCGTTTTTTTTACAAGGGTTAGGGATCTATTTTACAGGTAAGATGCAGTTTAGTATTTTACACTTATATACGCTCTGTTCATTATCGGGTATGTAAGAAAATGTCTGCAGCACCAGGTCCGAGTTATTAACGAATACAACTTGCATGGGAATGCCCTTATTTTTTTATTAATTTATATAATGTAGTTATTTATTTTAGTTGTATATAGCGCTAGCTAGACCCGAAGGTGTCGGAGCGCTTTACATGGTCGGGAGCGAATCCAGTGGAACAGGAATACAATAAACATATGGGGATAGATACAGTAGATAAAAGTGCTCAGCACAATAACAAACAAGCAAATAGCCAACTATGACATAACTTTCAGTCCTGCGCACAAGATAATAGACCAAGACGAGTAGTCTGAGAATTTAAGCATTTATTGAGGAGAAGGAGGTTTTGGTCCCTTTTGAAGCCAGGGAAGAATGGGTTGCGTCGCAGATCGCAGAGAGTTCCATATGCTCGGAGCATTTCCAGAAAAAGAGCAATACTTGGTAGCATATTTTTTTATAGATTGGGGTGTAGGAGCAAAAGTGTGTTGGAGCTTCTCAGCGATCTAGAAGTCCCTGCTTTCGTAAGTTAGTTTTCTAAGTATTTTGGGGAATGTGACTGGAGGGCTTTGTGGATGATACAGGCAGTCTTGAAAGTACATCATCCTTCAGTAGGAAGCCAGTTGAGGCGCTTGAGAGCAGGAGTGATGTGTTCTAACAGTTTGACATCAGTAATGAGCCGTAGTACCATGTTTAGGACTGATCTCAGTGGTGCGAGGTGAGATTTTGGCGTTCCAGTGAGAATGACATTGCCGTAGTCTAGTTTGGAGAAGACCAGAGATCACACCACAATCTTGAAATCATATGCAGGGATGATTGGTTTGAGCTTTTTTGAGGTGTTTAAGGGCAGAAAGCACTCCTAAAGCACTCCTTTGGCCGAGTTTTTTATGTGTTCTTTCATTGACATGATGTTGTCCAAGCAGAAGCCCAGTGATTTAGCGGAGGTGGATGGAGAGAGAGAGAGAGACAGAGAGAGAGAGAGAGCAATTTAAGGCGCTCCGGTCTCTGATCCATTCGTGAATAGGAAGATGGTTGCATTTGGGGGAGAATAGGACTATTTCTGTTTTGTTGGGGTTTAGCTTAAGGTGATTAGAGTGAAACCAGGAATTAATCTTGTTCAGAGTGACGTTTAAATGTCGAATGTCCCTGGGTGATTTGTTTTTGTGATAAATTGGAGTATCATCTGCATAGAGTTGATATTTGATCTCTGCTTGCTTTAAGATGACCAGGTTCCTTGAAGAGATTGAACTGGGAGGGGGGAGAATAGAGCCCTGTGGCACTCCCAAGGTGAGCCGTGTGGGTTTTGATAGGTTTGAGTTGATTTGTTGCGCACAGTGTCTAAATCCTTAAAAAAAGGAAAATCCTGTTTTAGTTGCAGCAGTAGAGTTTAGTGTAGAGTAACTTGAAAAAAAAGCCAGGTAAAATAAAGAGTGTAAAGATGGGGAATAATTATTTTATCAAGTTTAATCTCTGAATTTCTCACCCTTTTAAAATTATTATACTATACAGGTATAACAAAGTGGGTGAAAAACTGGAAGAAAAATGACTGGAAATTGACCACGGGTAAACCGGTAATTAATAAGGAAGACTTTGAGAAACTCGATGAGCTGGTCCAGGATATAGATGTCACGTGGGTGAGTATTTGAAGTATTTTCTGTTATCTCTGTAGCCCAAGCGATTGGAATTAAAATGCACCATATGTTTAAGGTACTCAGTTGTTTTGCAGTCTCGTAAATTCAATAAAATAAATATAGTTATTTGGATAGACACACACTGGGAGCTTCCTCTGTCACTCGAAAAAAATGGCAGCCTAATATTGAGCTCACTGGCCTTCTTAAGCCCTAGCTCCTAAAAGAGTGGCATTGAATCGCTTAAACTGGTGACAGAGGAGGCCGGAAGACAGTGGCACTGCCAGCACAAAAAATAATGATTAAAATCACCAGTTGGGAACGTGGCAAATCCAGTGAAGCTGACCGCACCCTTCCCACTCACTGGGAATGTGGGCTTCACTACCTTATGAGAAGAGTGGCGTAGGCATGCTGCATGACTGGAAGGTGCCAATTCGTAGCTAGAGCATATAATCTGGGAGCAGTAATTCCAGAATATGCCATGTAGAGGTAACAGGATAACATGCTTGCTTACTTGCACACAGATGGTATTGCCTGTATTAATTTAAATCACGCCCTTGTGTTTGCCCATTCAATCAAGGAATACAATACAACACTTTAAAAAATATTTTGCAGGAGGTTAGTTTTAGCAATTGCTGGACCTGTACGAGCCACATCATAGAATGCGTCATTACTTACTGATAATGGCATTACTCTTAGCCCTACTTCCTCACCTTCCTTCTTAACATGTGAGGTCCTTCGCCTCCCCCCAGACCCACCCCCAACTTATAAAAACACTGCCCGCCTCCTGTACGTAAACAAGCCAAGCCTAGAACTCGGTTTGACTACACCGTAAGGGGGGGTGGGTCCTAGAAGGAAGGGGATGGAGTTGGACTAGGAGAAATGCCATTATTAGTAAGTAGTGGACGCATTACCTCCCATCCCTCCCTCGCCTTCCTTCTTAACATGTGAGGAAATCGCAAGCAGAAACAAAAACGAACAACTGAGTAAAAAAGAACAACATTT
Source organism: Lissotriton vulgaris (assembly GCF_964263255.1). NCBI lineage: Eukaryota > Metazoa > Chordata > Amphibia > Caudata > Salamandridae > Lissotriton > Lissotriton vulgaris. The sequence goes on from NC_141694.1 coordinate 363,430,218, forward strand.
CAATAACGTGCCCAATTCACAACACAAAAACACCCTATTCCTTCATAGAGGACCAGACTCTGTGGCCCAGGACATTATCCAAACGTTCCAGACCAGCAATCCGATAGTGGCAGACAAAAGGGGAAGACCAAGTCGCAGCCCTACAGATTTCCACCACAGAGGTACCTTGCAATTCAGCCACAGTTGCCGCCATACTGCAGGTAGAACACCCCTGCACTCCCACAGGATGATCAAACCTCTTTCACCTTGTAAGCCAAAAAGACCGAATCCAGTGACTCAAAGGAGCTGTGGAAGGCTTCTCACCCTTCTTAGCAGGACCAAAGTTAACAAACAAAGCGTCCCACTTCTGGAAGGACTCCACCACGCGAAAATACCATAACAAAGTCCGCCGTATATCCAAACAGTGCAAACAACAGTCTTCAGCCTAGGAAGGATCCGGTCAAAACTCAGGTAAAATCACCTCCTGACTGAGATGAAAAGTTGAATTAACATTAGGGACAAAGGACGGAACCGGAACCAGCACCACCCAGTCCGAAAAGACCTTGCAGAAAAGATACTTACAGGACAAGGCCGTAACTCCCCCAACCTTCTAGCCGAAGTGATGGCGACCAGGAAGCAAGCCTTGAAAGTCAAGAGCTTCAATTCCAGCCCCTCGAGGGGCTCAAAAGGAGGACCCAAAAGGACATCCAAGACCAACTGCAAATTCCAAAAGGGAAAGGATTAAAAAGGCAGAGGAAAAAGGTTCAAACGACCCTGGAAAAATCAGGGCATCTGGCCCCCATCATCCTGCAAATAATGCCAAGAGCCCCGAAAAGCCTGAATGGCTGACCACTGCACCCGCAGACAAGCAACCGACAGACCCAACTGGGCCCCATCCTCCGGAACCGCATAACCAAAAAGAGGTGAGCCACAGTAGGATCCACCTCCTTACGAGCACACCAGGCCGAAAAAGCTCCCCAATGCATAGCATAAGAGAGAAGCATAGAGGATCTACGAGCAGCCTGCAACATCACAGCCAAATGGTCAGGTACTTTTTTTTTGCAAAGTTTTATATAGCGCTGGCTAGACCCAGAGGTATCAGATCGCTTTACATGAAGATCAGCGAGTTACAGGTTACATAGTTATATCAGTTGGATCAGCGAGTTACGGTTACAAAGTTACAACAGTTTGAATCAAATAAAGAGAGGGGAGGTGGGGGGGGGGGGAGACACAAATGGGGAGATGAGGAAGACAATGGCAGATGACCATCTGGGTAGGTGACGGCCAAGGGGCCAGACTCCTCTATAGCTGCATAGGACAGCTCCACCGGGCATCGGCCAAGGTTGCTCAGGCTCCGCTGTAGGTATCTACATCAGTTGAATCAGTGAGTTACAGGATACATAGATACATCAGTTAGCATCAAGAGAATCAGAGAGGAGGGGGAGGGAAGGAGACCAAACGAGGAGACACGGAAAACAATATCAAATGTCCGACTGGGTAGGTGATGGCCGAGGGGCCAGACTGCTCTATAGCTGCACAGGACAGCTCCATCGGGCATCCGCCAAGGTTGTTTGGGCTCCGCAGTAGGTATCCACATCCGTTAAATCCGCAGGTAAGTACAAAACTTTATCCCTTTCTTCCCACGGGGCATCGTCCAAGATCAGACTCATTAGAGGACGTCGGGAGAGATCGAAGGAGGTGGAAAAGGAAATGGCTACCTGGAGGAGGGTGATGTAGAATCGTCTTGCTCAGGGGGGGAATTATGTGCAACCACAAGGCACCAGGCACAAAGGAGGCAGATGGGACGCTGTGCAAGCTGTATGGGATCCTGCTGACATATTGCATCAAATGCTGCTAGAGAGACCAAGTCAGATAAGGTATGACCTCAACATGTGCTGTCACCGGTGGAGCTTTAATGCATGTGTTGTGAGGTCTGTTCCTCTGTTCCCCTCATTGGTGTGTAGCTTTTGTTATTTCACCCTTAGGGAGAGGATTGAACTGCCCTTGTTTTTACTTCTGGGCCCCAGTCTTGTAGTTACTCCGTGCCTCTTTTTATTATCAGCCTTGCACGCCATCTCTGGCACTCGCTGGGTTATTGAAGCCTGTGGTTGTCTCAAACGGCCGACATTTTGAAGTCAGGCAGGTCGCTGGGGGCTTTCTTATTTGTTCAGATGCCGCTGGGGAGCCCTGATCCTGTAGTCCCCTATGCTCTTGGTGACAATGCTCACCAGTTGGCTGTGGCGGCCCCAAAGCTCCTCTCCGTTGTTGTGCTCCGCTCTACGAGGCTCCACCTCCGCCTGTCTTGATGTCAGCGTCCCCCACTTCTTTTTTTTTAGGACTTGTGCCCTGGTTGTGAGGGACTCACTGTACCGCTCTGGGTATTGGGACCCATTTTCATGCTTACATAAGGGCCCCCTGACACACCTGCTCTGCTTGGGCACATGTAGCATCGGCTAACCCTCTGCCACCTTCATTACTTCCTCTGCCTTTCTCCTCCCCAAACCAGCTAAGTTCCACTGTTCAACCGCCATGCCGCCAAGTGTAACTTCCTTAATGTGCCCAGGGCAAAAACTAGAAAAAGCAACGGAGACTGAACCACAGGAAGGACCCACTCCGGACAACAACCCAAGGCCACTGTGGTGCAATCAATACCACCTGCGCCCTTTCCCTCTGTATCCGGACCAGATGAAACAGAGGGAAAGCATAAAGAAGGTCCTGAGGCCAAAGACAAGTCAAGCTGTCGACTCCCCACTCCAAGGGACACCGACCCAGTGAACAAAACAGCTCCACTTTGGCATTCCCCTGGAACGTAAACAGGTCAACCTCCAGGAGGCCCCAACAAACCACCAACTGGCTGAACAAACAGGGAAGCAGGGAGAAATCCTTGGACGATGGAATATCCCTGCTCAAACGATCGGCACAAACATTCTCTACCCCCTAATGTACAGAGCAGACAGTCCCAGAACCCAGCTCTGAGCCCGCAGGAAGATGTTGCTGGCCACCAACTTCAAAGATCGGGACCTGGTCCCCGCCCTCTCAGTTAACTTAGGACTAGACACCAGATTGTCTGTCTGAAACACCACCTTCTGACCCTGCAGAGAGTCCTGAAAATGGAGCAGAGTGAGTCAACTTGCACGTAGCACTCCAGATAAATGACATCCGGGAGTCCCTCAGAGACCATTACCACTGAACCTTCTCCAAACTCAGACAAGACCCCCAACTGGACAGGCTGGCATCTGAAGTTACCACCAGCGGGCCAGGCGTGACAACGAGATCTCAGACAGAAGATGACGGTAAAAGCACCAGGAGAGGTCCTCTCTGATCCAGTCTGTCATCCGCAGCGGAGTCAATCGATCCCGAGTCCCTGGAGACCATCCTGCCAGAATCCAGTTGACTAGGCAAAGAAGGTGAAATCGGGTCCACTGCACAAGAAACACCACAGAAGCCAAATCCCCCTGCATCCTCAACCACTCCACTGCCGGAGGAGCCTCATGGGACATCAAGGCTGAACCTGCATAGTTAAGGAGACCAGGTGCCTTTCGTACAGAGTAACACGGACCTCCAAAGTCTGAAAACGAGCCCCGATGAGGGGGCCAAAGAAGATTTTCCCCAGTTCACCAAAAACATGCATCCCTGAAGAACCTCCAAGACTTTCTCGACCTGAGCGAGCTACAGAGACTCCTCCACTGCATGAATCAAAAGATCATACAAATAGGAATAAAGAAACACCCCTTCCTCATGAAGGATAGCCATGAGGGGAACCAGGCCCCTTCGTAAAGAGAGGACTTGAGGCCGAAGGGAAGAAGACCAAACTGAAAATGGGCGTCTCCTACCTACCGCAAACCTCAGAAATCGCTGAAAGGAGGGTGCGACAGGGACGTGAAGATAAGAGTCCTCGAGATCCAAGGAGGCCCAAAAATCTCCCAGCTGGACCAGTGGAATGAGGGCTTGAATTGTCAACATTCAGAAGTGAACAGTACAAACCCAGGAGTTGACACACTTTAGATCCAGCACAAGCCGAAAACCTCCAGAGACCTTCTGTACTAAGAACAAAATGAAGGAGGCCCCTGTGCCAATTTCTGACACCGGCACCCTGCAAGTGGCCCTTCGAGCAGTTCCAACCTTCGCAGACTGGCGGTCGGTACAGGAGTCAGCCACACACCCGTATTGGGGAAAATGCAGAAAATCGATCTCATAACAATGTTCCACAATGCCCAGGACCCAGCGATCTGACACATCCAGAAGTCAAAGGGAATGAAATGCCTGAGCCTGCCATCCACAGGCATAGATCCTTCCTCTGTGACTCCATCAATAGCTACTTTATTGAAAAGATAATCACAATTAAAACTAGCATCCCCACTGTTGCCGCCCTACTGAATTCCACAGTGGCCTCTCCCAACCCCGCCCAGTATCTCAAGTTCCCCACGCTCACTGAAGAAATCTTCTTCTCTCTTCTTAGGAAAATTAAGTTTGTCTCCCCCCCCCACGATAGCTGCCCCCCCCCATATTAGTCTGGAGATCTTTCTCAACATTCCTATGCCTCCCTTTCTCTTTTGAACAACTCCCTCTCCTCTGGGGTGGCCCCTCTCTCCTTCAAAACAGCTGTAGTTTCACCCATCCTTAAGAAACCTGGAGCAGACCCCGGCACTCCCTCTAACTTCCGCCCAATCTCCCTCCTCCCCTATTTGGGTAAAGTCCTGGAGGCCTTTGTGGTTAACTGTCTGAGCACCTTCGTTGAATATACTCACTTTCTTGATCCTCACCAAGCTGGTTTCAGACCTCAGCATTCCACTGAATCAATTGCCCTGGCCGTTCACGAGGAGCTAAGAAAGGGGGCAGACCAGAACATCTCTCAGGCATTGGTGGTCCTGGATTTGTCGGCGGCATTCAACACCGTCGACCATACCATCCTCCTCGAACGTGTCGATCACGCTGGCATCCGGGGGCTACCACTGAGATGGATCACCTCCTTTCTCCAAGATCGAGTCCAGGCAGTCTCCCTCCCCCCCTTCTCCTCGGTGGGAAAGCGTCTCACCTGTGGAGTCCCGCAGGGCTCCTCGCTCTCACCACTTCTCTTCAATCTTTACATTCGTCCCCTAATCTCGGAGCTTCAGCAAAAATCTGTGACCATCTTCAATTATGCTGACGATCTTCAGCTCATCTTTAACATCTACCCCTCCCCGTCTTCCATCCAAAACGTCCACTCTGTCATGACCTTCATTAGCTCCTGGATGAACCTAAATCAGCTTAAACTCAACCCGACAAGACCGAGTTAGCCCTCATTGGGCCCCATGGTAACCCCTGGAATTCCTCCTTTTGGCCCCTCTCACTTGGCCCCTCTCCCTCCCCTGTTGACTCTGTCAAGAGCTTAGGCATCACCGTTTGCAAGGACCTCTCCATGAGGGCTCAAATCAACTCAGTTGTATCCGTCTGCTTCTTCCATCTGCGTCTCATTCGGAAAATTAGCAGACTCCTCTCCCACGAAGCTCTTGTTCAGGTCACTCAGGGACTAGTCATGTCTCGCATAGACTATGCGAACTCCCTATATGTGGGCATACCTGCATATCAATCCCAACGCCTCCAACTCATCCAGAATCAGGCAGCCAGGCTGATTTATGGCCAACCAAGATCTAGTCACACCAAGACTCTCCTTAAGAAACTTCATTGGCTCCCAGTAGCCCAGCACAGCCTCTTCAAACTTGGCTCCCTAATTCACCAAGCCGTCTCCTCTCCGGGGCCTTCTTTCATTTCCTCTCTCTTACACCGCTATGTTGCCCAACTTGCTTTACGCTCCTCGAACTCTAATCTTCTGACCCCCTGCTCCTTCAGACCTAAGAAACATGGAGGCCTGAGATTCTCTACCTAGGCTCCACTCCTTTGGAACTCCCTCCCCCCAGCACTCCGCCTTCTCCCCTCCTATGCTCACTTCAGAAAATCACTTAAAACTTGGCTCTTCTCATTAGCTCACGGCTAGTTTCGCCCTGCTATGTACCTCTCAGCCCTCCCACTCCAGCGCCAAGAAACCGTAGGTGAACGTGCGCTCTACAAATCCCATTTATCATATCATATCAACTGTGATAGTCAGGGGCCCTTCTCGGCAGACCCTTTAGGAGTAGGAGCAGAATGCTTGGGAAAAAAACTAGTCTGGAATCTTCTCCTCCGGAAAAATTGATGAGACTCGCCCCTTCGGGGACGACCTGGAGGACCTATTCCAAGGTTTGCCAGAAGATGAAGCACCACGTTTATAAGGTAGGGCATGTTTCCGCTCCTTGAAAGCCTTAGAAATCATGGTTGGCAACTGATCCCCAAAGAGAGCTTGACCCTCAAAGGGCAACGTCAGTAAAGCCGTTTTCTTCCCAGGATCAGCCTTCCACTGTCTGAGCCTTAAGGAATGGTGTGCAGCCACCAAAGCCCCAGTGGACAGAGCTGAAGCACGAATAAGACCGTAAGAAATGTCAGCCAGCAGCTTAGCCTGTTGGTCCATGGCCGCCAACAGCTCTGAGCACACTGAACCATCCTGGACCGCCATGGCCAACTTGTTAAAACCCTGCACCAAGGACTGAGCAGAATAAGCAGAAAATAGGCTTGCCCTCAGGGCCAAGTTCTTAGCAGCAAAGGCCTTCTTAAGGCCTGAGTGAACTTTCTTGTCTGTGGCATCAGTCAGGGTACAATCCTCCGGCTGAATGGCAGTCTTACCAATCCGAGTAGCCAGAATTGATTCCAATCGCACAGTGTGGGGCAAGGGGTCATCCCCCTCCAAAAGATATAGTTTCTGGAGAAAGTGAGGGACCTGAACCTTGTTCATCTCCCTCCATTCCCTCATCACCATCTCCTTCACTGAGCCCTGAAAAGGCATGCCCAACTGGGAGGGCTTCACGTGCTTGGAAAAAGGTCCCTTCCATCCTCTCCCTGCTGGAAAGGAGGAAACCCCAAGTTGTGCCGCTCATGAGCCAAAACGTTACACATTTCATCCCTGGAGACATTTTTTCTGCCAGAGGAAGTAGAGGGCCCTTACCTATCTGAAGGGCACAACTCAGCACCGGTATCCACAGTCAGACGCTGGGAAGGACCAACAGGCAAAGGTCGAGCCTGCAGGGTTTTGGAAACGGCCGCCTGCATCGAGCCCTGAACATCCTCACTGGACATGAGATGCACGTCACTCCCATCACGGCCCGGCAACCTAGGTCTCTTTAGAGGGACCAGAGAGCCATCCAAAGAGGAGGACACCCAGTTGTTCCTCTTAAAAACCACTTGCGACCCATGGCAGTAGAATAATCCCCACCAATACAGCAGTCCAGAAATAGCTACAGGGAACTCTAGCAGAAAACCAATAAGGCCAAGCCACAAATATCCCACCCAATCAGGAACAAGCATTTGCAATGCAATAGGTCTCTCATTAGGAAATTTTGAGCTATTGGTATTGTAAATGACAAATATTTTATTTATGTTTTTGTTTTCCCACTGCTTCACAATTATAAATGTTTTACTATAAAAAGTGGGCATGGGGGCTCATTTTCCTTGCTAGCCTTGGGGTAGATGGTGCCCTTGGTGCAAACAAGGGGGGGGACAGCATGCAGTACTCATTTTTCTTTCAGAAAGAGACCGGACCTGTTTCCAGATAGAAGTGCTGGTCCGACATGGTGGGGAAGGAGTGAATGAAGAGGAGATAGCCTGCTTCTCACGGCTACAACCATCATTAGTGCAGCAGGTGGAGTGGATTGGGGCCAGCAGCACTCCAATTATGGGCAGTATTGTTGTTCAGTTCTTGTTTTAGGCTGTTTTTTTTATTTTTATATATGTCTGACCCCTGAAAAGAACTCATGATCCCCACCCCCTGTGATCATCCCGCCTCACCCCACCCCCTTGCCAAATAGTTTTGGAGCGGGGTCCAACAGCAAAATATTTTGCTTAGGGGGCTCAGAGCAAAAAAAAATCCCCTGTGCTAGGGACAGGGATGTCCGCATGAACATACACTGTTGTCGAGTCCACTGTTTAAAAAGCAAGTGGCCAACATTTTAACAAGCTATTCCGTATTTAAATCTGGGTATCTTTTTGAAAACGCAAATATTGGGTGCGGAAAAGCAGTTACCGATTAATGGTATCACCACACATTTGACCACAGTCTTTGAATGTCCAGATTTCTGATTGCCGTTGTCCTGACGGAGGTGGGGTGAGGTGTTTGCCACTACTGTTCTGATTTTAAACTACAAATGGTGCAGGTCATGTGGAATTTGGTGCCTGATGTATCAAATGGTTTAACCCATTCTGCGACTATAGGAAAATGTGTTAGTACATATGGGTCTTGGTACCTATCCCATCTGATTCTGAGTGCCTTGTTAATTGCCAGGCACTTTTACACTTGTAAAATTTGACAGAGTTGGCATGGAAATAAATTCTTGGGTGCACAGGTATGAAATTAAGCTCTAGCTTTGTACTCCTGGCCACTGTGCATAATACACACAGTACTCCCTCCATGGTGTGCTCACTCCCTTCATGGTGTGCTCACTCCCTCCATGGTGTGCTCACTCCCTCCATGGTGTGCTGTCACCCCTAAAACGCACTCACCTTCTGCATCTAAAGGCTTCCTCTCGCCCGGTAATAGATGAGTCTGTGTACACCCCGACATGTGCATACCCTTGTAATCGCTGCTTTAGGGTAACTCTGGAAACTAAAGTATCATTCGTAAGTGACACGTTGTTGGATGATGGTGCGAGCTAATTCTTTATGATCGTTTACACTCCTGTCACCTTTCCTAATACCGATGCTAGGTCTGTGATCACCGTGTAAACGTCAATGTCCCTTTCCATCTTTTGGGCCTGCGAATGGACGCTAACAGTTGACTGCTGCAACCTACTTTTTAGGGCAACATTCCATGAAGTTGGTGTTTGCAACCCTGACCTCACCGAAGCTGTGTGTTTCATTCTGCTAAAGAGAGCAGGTGCTGTTCTGATTGTGCTGGCTTAAGGGGGGGGTTTGCGGGGGGGAGGAGTCTGTTATTGCGAAATCGCATCGGGCCCCTGGCGTCGCCTGATTGTTATCCTATTTCTTTACTGAATTGTGTCATGAAGATTCTAAAGTTCGCGGGTATTCCTAACGGTGCATTATTAACCTATAACGTTATAATGCTAAACGAGCATGTTCAGTACAGACAGTACACTATGCACATTTTGTGGAATGCCCCTTGGCTGTAGCCCCGCGCCAGCAGAACCCTGAGCCTCCAATTGGAGCTGCCCTAATGTGAGCTCTTCCTGTTCCTGCTGTCTAGGACAGGGCATCAGACACACAGCAACCCCTGCCAAGAGATCCAAGTGAAGCATCGTTGCCATGGTAACAGCATGCTACTTTTCACGCAGTCCTGTATGTAGCCCACATTGCACCTATTTTGACGTTTGCAATTTCGAACTACTACTGATCAGCTGTCTTATAAATGATTTGTGCCTTTATCAAACGTTTTAGATAACCCTAAAAAGTAGGATTCTAGTCCTACACTGAGTAGACAGATTGAAGACATTTTCACAACACAGCTCTCTAATACTGGAATTTCAAAAAGTACTCTGTCAATATGAAATTTGGATGCAAAATAACTATCTGGAGCTTAAGTGTACCAAGACAGAGAAAACTATTTTGGTATAAGGGAGAGGCAGGCTGTTCTCACTTTCACCTCCCAAGATGTTAATTCACAACCTACTTGTGACAAGACAATTAACAACAGTATTTCAGTGTAGGAAACAAGACCGTGTATCCCCATGAGAACCAAGCTAAGCAATGATTTTACAGTTAGTTGGGATACAAGTTGCACTCATCAAATGGAAGACCTTGAAGGGGTTGTATGGAGAAACTGCCTGGTCAGATTTTTCGGCTTCACTCTGGCCTTTGAGAAAATGATGCATCCTTATGAGCACAAAAGTAAACTATAATTTGACTCCAAGTCAGATTCATCAATACAACAGGTAATACTGCAAAAAGAAGCTCAATCTTGTGAAGGTGGTCCTGAGATTGGCCAATCTCTCTAGATTTACCCAGTACCAGTGGAAGCCTTAGAAGCACCACTGGCTAGGGAAGAAATTATGGCAGCAATGCTTCTGGCAACGCATAGTATGCTAGAAGGTAATGTGCCGAACACTAATGACCTTCCTAAAGAGTTTTAGCTCACACAACCTGGCTCGTTAAGTCGACCAACTTCTGAGATTGTATACAAAGGCCATGTATGATAGGGGAATCTTTAATCAGTGTTATGTTCAAGCACTGTAAAGACACAAAGGACTCTACGGCATATAGATCCCTCTTGAAGTTAAATACTAAATTGCTGATCAAAGGCTTTGCAAATAGGTCAATGAGGGTAATGGCCGTAAAATGGATTCACAAAATTCTAAACCACGGGTAGCTCAGACATAAAATGTACCAGTTGTGTAATGATACTGGAAAGCTGCATCAGTGTTGCTTGACATTAAAAAGGCTCTTTAGATGGTCAGTTTGCAGTTTTATGCAAATGGTCCATTGTTTGAACTTTAGAAATAATTTTATAGATAAAAGTATTAGGCCCTGTCTCTTTTCAAGAGTAAAAACAAGAAGCATCCGTCGGATACGGGGAGAGAGATGGCGGTGGACATTTGTTGCATTCCACTGGATGATACCCCTTAGGGGCAGTCAGGTGTACTGGGGGTCCTGCTCTTTCTTGCCCGACCGTTATCGCTGCGGGATTAGTCTCCTACATACACCTGAGGCCGAGTCGAGTCCCGATGAGTCTCCATGTAGCTCTTCATGCCATAACTGGTCCCGCACTCAGTAAAGCAATGGTTAATGTATTCCTTTTCAGATAGCTGCTCTTTAGTTTGATTGATCAGTACGTTAATTTAGATAAAATATGCTTTATTGATAGGTCTGTTGTTATTATCATTTATCACCACTTTTTCCTCTTCGGCAAAGCCCGCTCTGCTGCAATATTGAGCAGGCCACATGTATGGATCTTCGCGCCTAATAACGTTGTGCTTAATTGGACACAAAGGACTTAAATACTGCAGATGAGGTTGACCCATGCAATTAGCAGCATCTCCCTCTGTTCCCCCCCCTCAGCATAGATATTTGGAGGCTGTTGAGATATGTGGTGGGCAGGCGGCCGCAACAATGTATGAGAAACTGTCTAATAAGCTAATATGAGATTGTGCATGTGAAATTGTGCTGCGGCAGTAGGAGCATCTAGTTACTCTAATGTCGATCTGATGAGGATTGTGTGCTGATGTTTATATTGCATCCTGCACCTTCTTTGCTTTGCCATGTATTGTAAGGAAATGGAATAACATGAAAAATACCAATAAAGATATTTAAAAAAAAAAAAAGAAGCATCCTATCGGATCAGTGGTATCCGACAAAGGGCACACAACATGGTTGCCACTAGTCCTCATTGCTCTTGGCCCTGCTGCTGTACTCGAGGACAAATTAAGTTTCAGGTTTATGAATCGGGGTGATGACTAGTGTTCTGTCTATATATGCTGATGATATCCATGTCTATTTCTAAAAATCCAGAAAACTGTCCGGCAGCGTCTCAAACTCAGTTTAGCCTAGCGTCTGGACTGAAATCCAATTGGGATAAGTTGACCAAATGTCCACTTGGATGTTTAACTCCGCTAACTCTTGTTCGGCTGCAACACGTGTACTTCAGCTGGAGGACCGACAAATTCAGGTAACTGCGGATAGAAACTAATCATGAGGTGGGACGCTTAATGTGTTATAATATACAGAGTGCCCTGAAAGGACTTACAAAAGTCATACCTTTCTGGATTACCCTTTTTGTATCTGTAATGGATCTTTCAACATTGGCAACAATGTATTAAAAAAATTATACTTTTGACACGAGGTGTGATTAAAAAAATTCTGTGTTGAAATAGGCAGTTTAAGTGGTGTTACTGCGAGAGTAGTATATTTGCAGTCCACGAAATACCAGTTGGGATTGATCTCTTAACCAGGGAAAGTTGAAATGAAACATAAAGACTCATCATTGGGCTTTTTAACTGCTAAGGGTTGTTTAGTCACACCTAGACTCCAACTATTTAAAATCTACATTTGACACTGGGCATTAGCAAATGAGACCTTTTTGGAAACAAACAGATATGAGAGTAGTCTGTCTGAAGACTTCACTCAATTGAAGGAGTATATGCAACTAGTGTTATTTTCCACCAATACCAGACTTCTGTGAGGAGAAGTAAAGGAGGACTTTTGCTGCAAAACCTGATCAGCTAGTGTCTCTTGTGCATGTTATATGTTCTATATTGCATCCAAATTGCTCTCATGTGAAGCTATGGAATAAATTAAGCTGCTGTCAAAACTCCCCATCAAAGGTTCATTGGGTTGATTGGGTGAGCCTTCTCTGATATGGCACATTAACTATTTTTGGGGGGGAAAAGACGTAGAGCAGTGACTCAGCTATATAAAGCACTTTGGAAACGAGTTGCTGTGTGTAGTTATAACTCCAGGTTAGGTGGGCGGAGCAATTCAAGGGGAATGAATGGGACAGAATCATAGGCTTCCCAATGACCATGTCTAGGAATACTAGATTTAAATATATACAGTTCAGTTTCCTACATCCGGTATACCTAACCCACCCCAAGAGGTTGTACCACATTTTCCCCAATGTACCAGACACCTGCCCTACATGTGGGGAGGGTACCTTCTTTCATCTGCTGTGATCATTCTGCAAACAGATATATTGCTGTAAATCTGTTACAGCAGCCTTGGCTGTACTGGCCAACCGGAATAATTTATATGAACTGGTGACTTGCCTCTTGGAGGTAATGGAAAGATCTAAGATGACCAAAGTTTGGTGAAAATTCATTGATGTGTCGATCCTACCGTCTAGTTGTCTTTTATCTAGAAGCTGAAAATCGCCCATACCTCCAGAGGTGACTAGTTGGTTGACTGAAACAGTAAGATGGAGTGAAGCGGAAATCAGTATGGTTAGCAGGCAATGCAGGAAAATGGGCAACACTGACGGCGCAGGCATGGGATATACTTTTGATGCACTTTCCCAAAGGTGACCATTTATATTCATGAAATACTGATAGACATGGAGCACATTGCTAATGTTCCAAAGCATGGAGCACCACCTGCACAATATGATATGCTTCTTGAGCGTGACAGCTGAGTAAACAAGCATTAGTAAAGCAAATTAGTCTCGCCTCTGTAATAGTTATTGGCGTTGCCAATGTCTTTTACCCATGTTTTACAGTGACCTGGCATACTCCAGAATGGCGTACTGTGGAGTGATGTAAAGTAGTACAGTTGTGGATATAAGTAACTAACAACTCAATAGAGGTGGCAGATTGGGTGAAAACCACATAAATAAGGAGCTGTATCTCGGTTTTAAAGATTAGGAAAGCACATTGCACGTCCAGGAATGAGGAAGAACAAAGGCGAGGAAGAACACATGTACTTGGTCCATGCTTCAGGGAGGAGCTAACATAAGAAAGGAAAGGCAGCCTATGGGAGCTAAGAAATCGAAAGACTGAAAATGAGTGTGAAAACAAAAACTCCTAATGGTATGGCTGCGCATGGCTTGTAAGCAGATTGAAATGTATACAATAAGTCTCACAGCATAATGCATGCGCTGTGTAGCCAAGACCTAAAAAGGAGCCTGGGTGAGGGTGTATGATCTGATAATCGTTTACGGATTGTACAGACCGCTGTGGGCATGTGGGAGCCCGTATTAATAAACTGGATTAATTGATTAAAGATGGTTGTGGCTTAGATGGATTGTTTGGGGAATTATGACATCTACTTTAAGACCACTTGATTCCAATTGTTAACAAAAATATATTTGTTATAGAAAAATCTTTATAAATAAAAAGTAAAAAAAGAAAATATATTTGTTAGACATGCCTGAGGATAATTACACTTATCCAACTGCACACGTGCAACCAGTGGCACTTTTTGCTACTAATGAAATGTCACAGAAGATATATAAAAAAAAGAACTATTTAAAAAATGACGACTGATATGGTGTTGACCAAAACATCTTTTCTATGAACAAATGAACAATGTGGTCTAACTACCTTACGATTTCATTATTATTTTTTATTTAAAGTTCTTAAAATTAAATTCATTTTTTGTTTTTGAAATGTATTTTTATACGCTTTTCAACTTTAAATTTATTTAAGCAATGATGCCACAGTGTTAAACAAGACTCCAGTTTTTGGGCACATAAGGATATAGCATAAGTCATTTACATTACTGGTTGGTTTTTCATCATTAGAGTTTGGGGTGTAGAGACAAAGATAATTTGTCAATATCTACGCGGTGTCCTGTAATATGCCTATTTACCAGCGTACACTTTTATGTGTACCAAGTAATCACCCATGCAACCCTTCATGTATCCTTATTCGTTGGGGATATTAGCCTCACTGGGTAAGAATCTGTGGGAGTTGGCCTTTGAACAAACTACAAGCAGTGTAAACTCTAAGAATCTTTTGCAGGAAATGTGTGGGTCCTAGAAGCAAGAAATTGGTCAATATGAAGGCGGGCGAGAGGATCCCACAGTCAACATCTTATTCTATGATTGGATTCATGTATCTTTTGGTAAGGGGATGGAATGAGTTGAGAGCTACTTTTACTAGTATTTTACTTTGTGTTAGGGCGTGATGGCTGTACCTTCTCCCACCTCTTTGACCTTAAGCTCATCACTGCTCTCAGGCAAAATCCCTTCAGCATGTTCCCAGGCATTAGATATTTCAGCCCACAGTCCCGCTATGGGGTGCTGTCAAACTCCTTGAGCTTCTTCGTGAGCTAGGGCTCTCCCTTCTGCTGCCGCCCATTGTGATACATCTTTCATCCAAGTCCCCAATACTGGCCCGGAACCTGATTTTCAACTCATTGCGATTCTTCTTTTAGCCAAGACCAGTGCCAGATTCTATGAACCTTGTGCCTACTTTTTTTTTTTCTAGGGGGGTTTGGATAGTCTCAGCAGGCAGACCTCTACATTGGTGACCAGGGTCCGCTCCAGTACGGTAACAAGGGCAAGCATGACCCCGTTCCTGAAGGGACGTAGTGTCCTGCAGCCCCATTTCATACGCAAAAAATCTATATCTGCCATTTTGCAGCGAGGACAGTGGTGAGGTTCGCCTCCATATGCAATTTTCAACCTATGAGTGGTCATATAAGTCATGTAGAGATAATTGAATTGAGTGTATTTTAATCTAATTATATTTTTTTAGACTTTTTTAGGATAAGCCAGGATTTTAGTCCTTTCAAAATCAGTGAGCTCCCGCTCTGGGGTTGCATCCCCCTTGGAGCGTAATTTGGATAGGTTTTTACTGGTCATATCCAATAATGAGTTATGTAACCACTTCACTAGATGTCTTGCCTTACCCAGAATTAGTAGATGTTGTAATACTACATGTGTTTTAGGTTCTACACGGCTTGCACCCCAGAGTGTTTTAAAAGTGGATTCTAGTGCTCTATAATTGAGGAATTAGCCAGCTGATAGCCCAGAGTCTGCCATTAGATCCACGAACGGGAGTAAAGCTTCCTGGTTATAAAAATCACCTGCCGTTACTAGGCCCACGGCAGTCCAAGCTGTCAATTTAGGGGCCATAAAGAACCTTAGTGGATTCCCATGTGGAAGACCCACCAATGGTAGTGCAGCACCATATAGAGGTGTCCCTGTCGTTTTAGCTATGTATCTCCTCCAACACTGCATCGCCATGGACAACAATAGGGATGGGCGCAGGATTTCCACCACCCGGTTTAGCAATTTTGCCAACAAAACCCACATATGCGGAGAGTAACTCGCCACTCCCAATTCCTCTTCTTAAAAATATATTTATGACAAGTTGTTCAACAATTTAGTGCTTTTAATTATTCCAATATTGTGTTTTAAAAATCAGTGTGCCTGGTAGTACCATTTCAAATGCAGCAACATCTTAATTAGTGTGCTTCCTCAATTCCAGAGTACTTCAATTGGTAGGCAGACTAATCTACTTTGTCAAATCTCTATAAGAAATACTGTAGATGATTGTTGCTCTTTGAAGTCAAAATCATTGGTTAACCGAATAAAACTATTTTTGAGACCCGATTCTTCAATGAATTATCTTGAGTTGTTGCTAGACCCAAAATTACATGACGCACTTTTGGGATGGGCATTTAAAGTCCACCCTCTGTTGGAGTCGTAGGGTTTCAAATAAAATTATGAGAACAAATTCTGGTGTTTCCACATGTAAATGTACTACTATGTATATTGTTTTAGACTGTTAGAGATTTTTAAAATTGCATCATACTTTATCTCCAATCTTTGAAAAGTGTGGCCGTTTCAATCACATAATGCAATTCAGCGTTTGTTTGTTGCATTTGTATATTTTAGGGCCTCGACTCCTGAAAACAGAATACAACATACATTGCCTTATCCAGCATAAGATATGTTTTTTTTGTTTCAGTAGTCACCAAAAATTCCACAGGGCCTGCAGAGATGCATAGAAGCCAGCTGATGTAAATTAGGTTTGTGATATCTGTAGGAAAGTGCCCCTTTTTGTATGGTTACCCACTACTTTTTGCCTGACACATGATGCTCTTTGACTGGTTTTCCCTGGATCCCTGCCAATCAAGTTCCCAGGACCTGTGTTCTTTCCCAAAACTGTACCTTTGTACCTACATTTGGCACATCTCTGGCCACAGGTAAGCCCCTTGTAAAAGGTACCAAGGGCACTGTGAACAGAGAAGGCCTCTAAGGGCTGCAGCCCCCATTGTGCCACCCTTTGAGGCCGGAACCTTAACACCCACATACTGCCATTGCAGGCTGCGTATTTTGGTGCAGAGAAAAGTGAAGTGTCAACATGGCACCCATCCCTGTGTGACATGCCTACAACCCACTGTCTGAGACCTAGGCAATCCACCTCTAGCAGGGTGCACTAGCCTTCAGGTGAGGGTGAGGTGAGGGTACAGTGGTATGATCCCAGTACTCCTACAGTGTCGAAGTCCACTATTAGTCATTATAACTGCAGTAAAACCATAAAGAGAATATGGTCTGGGAGTTTGTCATTACAAACTTTACTAAAACCTGGGAAGTTTGGTAGCAAACTTCTCTGCACATTTGGTACAAATTGTCCCTGCTGTCAGGCTGGCAATTAATGTAAAATGAACTCAGAAGGCCTCTCAGAGATGCCACCTGAAAAACGACCAGCCCTGGTGTGGTTCCTGAATGGCTGTGCACCATTTTCCACCACCAGACAGGTTTCTGGACCCCAGGGTAAAGAGCCTCGGCTCTCTGGGTCCAGAAACAAAGCCCATCCTGGGCAGAGGTGTCTTGCCTCCTCTCCCAGGATGGACTGGGTCCACGAAGTGGAAGCTTCAAAGGCCTGCCGCCTTTGTAAGTGTTCCTGCCTTTTGCTGCCCCCTTTAACTGGCTCCCACCAGTTCTGCGCCTCACTTTGGGAGAATCAGCAGGAAAACCACGCTAGGAGGAGAGGTGTGCCCACCTTTGCCAACCCCATCCCACAGGAGTGTGAGGCGAGGTAAAGCACACATCTCAGTCCCCTCCGTCTTGAAGATGAGGGCAACCAGCCAATTACGGAGTGGCTCATGCTCCCTCCCACTGGAGGGTGGCATAAAAGGGGGTCTACCAACCCCAAGGAAGTGACCCATTGGTCCCGACCTACGCACCCCTTTAATGCCCCTAAATGTAGTATGTAAGGGCACCCCTGAACTTTGCCTCGAGTAAGAAAGAAGGACTGAAGAGCCGTGCTGAACCAGGAAGAAGAGGACACCTACTGACTCTCTCATGAGCACCGGGATTGCACAAACAAAGACTCACTCACAGAATCCGGATCCTGGCTGCTCCGTGATTCTGCACGACTCACTACCCAATGCCCATGGCCCAAGTTCGAGTGGCCCAACACCACAAGGAGGTATCCCCAGTGATATTACACCAGGATCTGGTGATTCCAACCTCACTTAAGCTCCAAGACGACGCCTGCAGCTTCAACATGAATGGTCCCCCGACCACAACCAGAGCTGGTAACAAGACCAGAAATTAGAAGACAGCCATGCACCTGATGCCACACAGCCTAGGGTGGCCCAACCAAATGGTGTCCAGGCATCCCCCAAGAACCCAACTTACCTTTCCAGCCAGTGGTCGCCTTCAGGAAGTCTCCTTGCCCAAGCCTGCACCCTCTTTGCCGAACCGAAGGTCTCCATTGGGATCCACAGGGTCCCCTACATCTTCTTGGCACACTGCACCCGGCGCCCCTGTACTGCTAGTGGTGCAACTCCTGTACTAATTGTTGGCCCCTACAGTGCTGACCTTAACCCCAGGGGCTTTGCCCCCACATCTGAGTGGCCTTCTTGTAAGCAGTACCTGACCAAAGACCCCCTCAGCCCCATTGGTTAACACTGGGCTCCTGCACCTGTCCGCCCCACGGCAGCTGTTGGTGCAACTTGAGTGCCTACCTAGACCTTCGGGAACCTTGGTCCTAACTCCCAAAACCCCCACACGTAAGATGTTTACTTACCTGTGAAACAGATTATCCATTTTTCTCCCTCAGGAATCCATGTTATGAGGTTTGGGGCCTACAATGTTCTATGTATTGAATTGCTGCTTTGTATGAAGGACAAAGTATCTATAACATAGACCAGCAAAGTCTTACTTACCTTGTATTGTGAGATCCTTCGGTGTGGTATCTAGGCATACCACCCCAAGTAGTCGATGTAATCTGAAAGTAATGAAAAAGTATTCTAAAAATAATTACTGTGTAATTTAAACTGCATCTTCAAACCATACCAACCTCCAACTATTGCTAATCCATTGCCAGTTGCATTTCTGAGAGGCACCCCTCATCGCCTACAGATTTTTTAAATGTACTTCAGCTGGGAATAGCTGCCTTGTGCCCGCATCCCTGCCTCTCATCTGGTTCTGGCGTGAAATGGCGGCACTGCCTTGCACTCCCCAATGGCCTACCTGCTGAGCTGCTGCGGTCCTGCTTTTGATTGCGGTGCTTCTCCGGCTGTGAGGCGGTGTGCCCCCTGTGGCGCTGTGGAGCTGTGATCGGGCTGTTCCGGAGGCCGCTGCCCTGCGGTGCTGTGTACTGCTGGAGGTTGAAGCCCTGTGGTTCCCCGCCCATCCAGCTCCCGGTGTGCGGCCGCGATCCCCGGCTGGTGGCGGAGGGGCTGTGATGGAGATCGGAGGGCCCTCTTCTGCTGTTCTTGGCGGCTGCTGCGTGCCTTGGCGGCTGTGCTATCCCCGGCCAGCCGCGGCTGCCGCTCCGCACTTACTCATCATCGCTGAGGTGAGGTGGATGTTCCCCTGAGGCCTGGTCGGCATGCTCTGTTGCCGCCAGGGTTGCTGCATGTCACCGCGCTGCCCCTCAAAGTGATTCTGGGACTTTTGCACTGTGCCTTAAAAGTTTGCCTTCAACCCATCCTCCAATCTGGGGCCGGCAACTCTCTGGGCTTTGCTGCCGCCTGCTGCCGCTCAGCTTTCCGCCTCACTGAATGTTCCAAACGTGGGGCCTGCTGTGTGGGATTATGGACATTGGCGCTAAACGCGTGTGATGAACTTTGGCTTGCCTGGTACCGCGATCTTCAGCCGCACGGTGTGGGTGCTTGCAGAGGGTGGGCCTCACATGGTGCCTACATTTTATTACCCCCATAGTGTGTGCTCCCCTGACGCCTGTCTTGTGCTGTAGTCTTTATCCTGCCCTCGGACTGCTATGACTCTGAGAGGACCGGTCTGTGGACACTTGGCTGTGCTGTGTTGTGGCTTGCATTCTGTGGTTCCTGGTGTTGGCGCCATTACATTGTCCACCACTAAATTTAACCCCCTGGTGTCCTACTTTACAACTACGGGGTTTTGATCAGGACACTCGGGGACATTGGCTGATACCGGCAGGCGCTATCTGACGGTACCTGCTCCCCCTGGGCACGCCTGGCAGCTCTCCTGACTGGCCCTGGGGCTTAAAGACAAGCAAAAAGGCAAGCTTAATTTTGAAGCTAGGAAAAACCCTAAATCTCGTACTCCCAATGCCTCCGACACCAAAACTGACCCTGAACAGGGTTCAGGTGCAAAGCTGGAACGTTTGATGCTGTCCATGCAGCAGTTCCTCCACACCATTGATGCGAAAATTGATAATCTGAACTTGCGTATGGACACTATGGCGTCCAAACTGGACAAACATGGCGCACAGCTTGCCAAGGCTGAACCACACATTTCCACCACTGAGGATCGGGTTGAGGCAGTCAGTACTTCGTGTGCGAGTATGGAAAAGCTCTTAGAAGTCATCAGTGCTAAAAATGAGGACATTGAAGCCAGGTCCCAAAGGAACAACCTTCAAATAACTGGTATTTCGAAGTTGACCAACACCGGGCCCATGGAGCTTTACGTTGAGACGCTTCTCACCTCTCTGTTAGGGGCGGAACATTTTTCGAAAGTACTTATTGTTGAAAGAGCTCATCGCTCCTTAGCTGCCCGGCCCATTCCGGGTGTGCTACCCCGACCTATTATAGCCCGACTGCTGAATTACAGTGATCGGGACACTGCGCTACGTCTGGCGCGGGCGAAGGGCAATCTAAATTATCAGGGAATGAAGGTGGAGCTGTTTCCTGGTTTTACAGTGGCGGTTCTGCAGGCGCGTAGGGAATTCCATACTGTGAAGAAAAAGCTGCAATCGCTGCACATCCAATATGCAATGCTTTACCCTGCCCACCTACGCATTCAACACGACGGGAAGGCCCGCATCTTCTCGCCGCCTAAGCAGGCACTTCAGTACACTAGGCAGCTGGAGCGTCGCTCACCGTGAAAAAGTGGGAGACTCTGATGGCTGAGTGGATGAGCTCGATATCCCTTTGCATTATCTACGGTTCTTTTGTCATACATGTTACTGGTTTTGCTGTCTCCACATGTTAGCTTAGCATGCCTCCATTGATCTGATGTGCAAGTTATATGTACCATCGTGACCTATTATGACTGCCTTGTTTTCTTAATTTACATTGTCTTTGCTGATTAGAATTAACCGATTGTTGGGAAGTATTGCTGGTGATTTGAGGGCCCTCTTTGTAGTTTATACTGTGCGGGGACTCCTTGCTGCTCATGACTCATGCTTTGAATGGCCTAACACTTTCAGTTTCGGCCCACCCTGTACTTCAATCAATCAGAGTACTTGTAAGGCGCGCTACTTACCTGTGAGGGTCTCAAGGCGCTTAGGGGAGGGGGTGCTGCTACTGCTCAAAGAGCCAGGTCTTGAGGAGTCTTCTGAAGGCGAGTAGGTCTTGGGTCTGTCGTAGGTGGGTAGGAAGGGTGTTCCAGGTCTTGGCGGCAAGGCAGGAGAAGGATCTGCCGCCGGAGGTTGTTCGCTGGATGTGGGGGACAGCGGCGAGGGCGAGGCTGGCGGAGTGGAGCTGGCGGGTGGGTGTGTAGAAGCTGAGTCTGCTGTTCAGGTTGGATGGTCCGGCGTTGTGGAGTGCTTTGTGTGCGTGGGTGAGGAGCTTGGAGGTGATCCTCTTATCGACGGGGAGCCAGTGTAGGTCTCTCAGGTGGGGGGTGATGTGGCTGCGGTGGGGGAAGTTAACGATCAGATGGGCGGAGGCATTTTGGATGCGTTGTAGTCGTCGTAGGTGTTTGGCGGGGATTCCTGCGTAGAGTGAGTTGCCGTAGTCCAGTCTGCTGCTGACAAGGGCCTATGCCACCGTTCTTCTTGTTTCGGTCGGGATCCACTTGTAGATCCTGCGGAGCATGAAGACGGTGTTGTAGCAGGAGGAGGAGACCGCGTTGACCTGTTTACACATGGAGAGGGAGGAGTCGAGGATAAATCCTAGGTTGCGTGCATGGTCGGTGGGTGTTGGTGCTGTTCACAGTGCGGTCAGCCACCAGGAGTTGTCCCAGGCTGAGGGGGTGGGTCCTAGGATAAGTACCTCCGTCTTGTCCCAGTTCGGCTTCAGACGGCTGTTCCTCATCCAGTCGGCGACGGCCTTCATTCCCTCTTGGAGGTTGGTTTTTGCGGTGTGCGGGTCCTTGGTGAGGGAGAGGATGAGCTGGACGTCGTCGGCGTAGGAGATGATGTTGAGGCCGTGTTGGACTGAGGGATGAGCCCTGGGGGACGAAGCAGATGATGTTGGTGGCCTCGGATAGGAATGCCGGGAGGCGGATGCTCTGGTTTCTGCCGGAGAGGAAGGACGTGGTCCAGTCAAGGCCCTTCTCTTGGATTCCGGCTTCTAGGAGGCGTGTCTTTAGAGTGCGATGGCAGACCGGGTCGAAGGCGGCTGACAGGTCCAGGAGGATGAGGGCTGATGTTTCGCAGTTGTCTAGTTGGCGCCTGATGTTGTCTGTGGCGGCGATGAGGGCTGTCCCGGTGCTGTGGTTTCGTCTGAACCTGGACTGGGACGAGTCCAAGATGATGTTGTCTTCCAGTTGGCGGGCCAGTTGCATGTTGCCGATTTTCTCGATGACCTTCGCCGGGAACAGGAGCAGGGAGATGGGCCGGAAGTTCTTGAGGCCCTTGTGGTCCGCCTTGGGCTTCTTGAGGAGGGCGTTGATATCGGCGTGTTTCCAGCTTTCCAGGAATGTCACTGTTTCGAAGGAGATGTTGATGACCTTCCGTAGTTGGGGTGCGATGGCAGCGTCTGCTTTGTTAAATACGTGGTGTGGGCACGGGTCTGACGGAGATCCTGAGTGGATGGAGTTCATGACCTTGCGTGTTTCGTCGTCGTTGGACCAGTAGGTTATGCGATTGGCGCTGGTGGTGTTCACAGGGGAGGTGTGGTCTGGCATAGTCGGGCGGTTATGATGTTCAGGCTGTCATTGATGTCAGCGATCTTGCGGTGGGGTTGGAGAGTTCCTTTACGATGCTGAAGAGCGCTTTGCTGTTGTGTGCATTGTTATCCTGGCTGTTTTTGAAGGAGGATCTCTTGGCTAATCTGATGAGGTGGTGATGTCTGCTGGTGGCGTCCTTGTGGGCTGCGCGGTTGTCCGGAGTGCATTCCTGGAACCATATCTTCTCCAGTTTCCAGCAGGCGCGTTTGGAGGTCTGCAGCTCGTCGGAGAACCAGGTGGCTCTCTTGCTGGCGTGGTTGTTGGAGAGTACTTTTGAGCGGGGCGAGGGTGTTGGCACAGTCGTCGATCCACTGTCTCAGGTTGCAGGCTGCGGCGTCTGGGTCAGCTAGTCTTCGGTGACTTTGCTCCAGAAGCGGCGAGGCAGTTGTTTGGTGCGGTGGTGTGTGGTTGGTTTTGAAGGTGAAATGGATGCAGCGGTGGTCGGTCCAGTGGAGTTCGGTGGTGTTGTCAAAGGCGACCTGGGTGCCTGTAGAGAAGATGGGGTCCAGTGTGTGGCCAGCGGTGTGGGTGGGTGTGGAGACAAGTTGTCTGAGGCCGAGGTTATCAAACAGCGTGGCGGTGTTGGCATCGTTGTTGTTCTCGAGGTGGAAGTTCAGGTCCCCGAGGAGGATGTAGTCCGTGGAGGCAAGTGCGTGGGTGCTGGCGAGGTCGGCGATGGAGTCGCTGAATTGAGCTCGGGGTCCGGGTGGTCTGTAGATGAGTTTTCCTCTGAGGGTGGTGTTGGGGTTGGTGTGGATCCGGAAGTGCAGGTGTGCGGCGGTGTTGAGGGTGTCGTCTGCGTGGGTGGCGACCTTGAGGGTGGACTTGTGGACGATGGCTATTCCTCCTCCGATTCCGTTGGCACGATCCCTGCAGGTGATCTTGTAGCCGTCCGGGATGGCTATGGCGATGTCGGGCGCCGAGGAGTCTATCCACCAGGTCTCGGTCAGGAAGGCTACGTCTGGGACGGAGTTGTCGAGCAGATCCCAGAGCTCGACAGCATGTTTGCGTGCGGAGCGGGTGTTGAGGAGTATGCAGCGGAGGTGGTTGGGTCCAGTCCTTGGAGGTTTGGTGGTTCTATCGCAGGTGTGGCAGGAGAAAGGTCCGTGAGTCCGTTTCGGGCGGCTTGGAAGCTGGTGTGGTTTCGGCCGGCGTTGAGTGCGTAGAGGGTGCTGGCATCGTAGCGAAGTCAGGTGTTGTGGCGTTCGCGGGGTTCTGGCGCTGGGCACGGTCCGGGCGCGGCCTTCGGCGCGCCCGCTGCGCAAACTCCATAAGAGCTGGAAAGGGAGGGAGGAGCAGCTGGGAGGCGGGAGCAGGGTGGCCGATGAGGATCAGGGGGCGGGGCCACAGGGACGCAGCCGCGGGAAGGAAGGATCGGGAGACGGCGACAGGCAGCAGGGAGACAGCGGCAGGCAGCAGGAGGAAACGAGGCAGCTGGCGGCTGTGTGGTGGTGTGGGGAGCGACCTGCCTGCGAGCAGGGCCAAGGGTCAAAGTATGAACAATACAGCAGAGTCAACAGTTACCGCAATGCAGCAGGCAGGCTGCAGCAGCCATGAACCCCCAGGCTGGGGGCTCAGCTGCAGTGATGGAGCGCCTGGAGCTCCCGGGGTGAGTGCAGGCCTGTGACCGAGGTCCAGGTCTTACCGGCGCTTCCCCGCAGCGGTCGGCAATTTGTATGGGAGGGGAGGGATGCTCAGCTGGGAGGCGGGAAATGGGCAAGGGCAGGAGGGAGGGCCGCGGGTCAGCAGCAGGGGAAATCCTGGAGAGGGAACAGCGAGGGGAGCGAGAGGCAGTGGGTACAGAGGATGTATGGGTAGAGGAAGAAACACAAGAGAGAGCACAGTAAAAGGGCAAACAGATGCACAGAATGGGCAGGGAAACAAAAACACAGTGAAAGGGGCGAGAAGCACAATTATAACAATACTGCGAAGTCCAGCCTAGCAGGGGGATACACAGTGAGAGGGTGAACAATGAACAGAGTGGACAGGGAATAACGCAGTGAAATGGGAAAGACAAAGCACAATGTGAGCAAGAATTTCAACTATACAGCAGAGTCAACAGTTACCGCTATGCGGCAGGCAGGCTGCAGCAGCCACGAACCCCCAAGCTGGGGGCTCAGCTGCAGTGATGGAGCGCCTGGAGCTGGCGGGAGAGTGCAGGCCTGTGACCGAGGTCCAGGTCTTACCGGCGCAGCGGTCAGCAATTTGTATGGGAGGGGAGGGACGCTCAGCTGGGAGTTGGGTATACGGGCGAGGGCAGGAGGGAGGGGCCACGGTTCAGCAGCAGGGGGAATCCGGGAGAGGGAACAGCGAGGGGAGCGAGAGGCAGTGGGTACAGAGGATGAATGGGTAGAGGAAGAAACGCAAGAGGGAGCACAGTAAAAAGGCAAACAGATTCACAGAATGGGCAGGGGAAACAAAAACCCTAGCACGGGGTGCCAGGGGCCTCTAGCACTTCTCTGAATGGGAAATCCCCACAAAGTTGTTTCCTCTGTTATGGCACATTTCTGTGTCCTGGTTGCATTGTTTTTTGATTGGAGATCCTACTATGTTTTGTCAACTATGCAACGTATTCTGGGATTCTTTTTTCTATGTTCCATTTGGGATTATCACAGCAGGCTTATGCTGCTGGAGTGGGAGGAAAGGGTTGTTCGGGATCACTGTTACGGATTGTACATTAGCAGTACACTGCGGTTACGGTACATTATGGTAGGAGTTTGCATTTAATGGACAGGACATGACCGACTCAAACGCCAAGACGATATCTTGACTTAGTTGGAATGTAAGGGGGCTCAATAATCCTAAAAAAGTGCGCCAGGTGCTTTCCTATCTTGATCGTCACCATATCCGAATTGCTCCCCTACAGGAAACACATCTTACCAAACAGGCGGCGTCAACTGTTGCCACCAGATCGGTTGGGGTACTGCTAGCGGCCTCCTATTCCTGCTATGCTCGGGGGGTAATGATTCTGGTTAAAAAGGCACCCCCTTTGTACCACTCTCCATAGAGGAGGAGGATGGTGGGAGATATATAATAGTGCAGGGGACATTGTACGGTAAGTCTCTGGTGTTAGTTAATGTATACGGTCCCAATATTGATGATCCCGCCTTCTATGACATCCTATGGGGGAAACTCTACAAGCTGTCCCTATCCACTGTTATATGTGGGGGAGATTTTAATGTGACACTGGACCCCACTATGGACAGACTGTCTATGACAGACCTACCTCCCAAGAAGGCAGCAAGTGCGCTGCAGGACAGTATGCTGACTCTGGGGCTTGTGGATGTCTGGCGGTTACGCCATCCTTGTAACAAGCATTTACAATGCAATGGTTTCGCCTTTGGAAAAGTTTGAGCTATTGGCATTGTAAATGACAAAGTTTGTATTTATGTGTTGGTTTAAGAAATAGAGAAGTAAATGGCATTGTTATTTACATTGCCATTTGCTTAATTTCTCTCAAATGTGAGACTTATTGTATCCTACGGACGAGTTTAGCAGACAGCAATTACTACCACACACACACCTAGAGCCACACACACACACAATGCGGCCACACATACACAGACACCCAGAGAAACACACACACACATACACACCCAGAGTCCCCCCCACACACACACACCTAGAGCCACATACACACACCCAGAGCCACACACATACAGACACACATCCAGAGCCACACAAACACACACCCCGAGAGCCATACACACACTCAAAGTCACACATAGACCCAGAGCTACACACACCTAGAGATACACAAACACACACACCCAGAGCCACACAGACATCTAGAGCCACACATACACTTAGAGCCACATACACACACTCAGAGCTAGCCACACATACACACCCATAGCCAGCCACACACACACACACTAAGACTCACACACTCACCCAGAGCCACACACACACATACACTCAGAGCCACACACACACACACCCAGAGCCACACACATATACACACCGAGAGCCACACACACACACACACCCAGAGCCACACACACACATACACCCAGAGCCATACAAACACACATACTCAGAGCTACACACTTACACCTAGAGCCGCACACACACTCAGAGCCACACACACACACTCAGAGCCAGCCACACACACACACCCAGAGCTAGCTACACACACACACACTAAGAGCCACACACACACACACCTAGAGACACACACACACACACCCAGAGACAGCCACACACATACTAAGACCCACACATACCCCCAGAGCTATACACACACACACCCATAGCCACAGACACACACTAGAGCCACACACACACACACTCACTCAGAGCCACACAGACACACACTCACTCAGAGCCACACAGACACACACATCTAGAGCCACAAAAACACACACACACATACCTAGAGCCACACATACAACCTGAGTCACACACACATACCCAGAGCCACTCATACACATACCCCGAGCCAGCCACAAACACACACCTAGAGCCATACACACCCAGAGCTACACATACACTCAGAGCCACACACACTCAGAGCCACACACACACTCAGAGCCACACACACACTCAGAGCCACACACACACCAGAGCCACACACACACATACACACCCAGAGCCACACACATACACACACCCACTGCTTCACACACATACACACCCAGAGCCACACTTGCACCTAGAGCAACGCAAACACACATACCCAGAGCCACACACACACTCAGAGCCACACACACACCCAGAGCTACACACACACACACACACACACACCCATAGCCACACACACCCATAGCCACACACACACACACATGAGACTCAAGCGAGGGGAGAGCTTCTGGTATGTGTTCGCCGGGAGCCCTTCCTCGTGCCCTCAGTATGCAGCCAACCAGAAGAACTACTGGAAGCAGATCGCGTGCGCTTTGAAGAAACAGAAGAACCTGTGTCAAGACCCCAAGGCGGTCTTAAAGTCAAAGGAGTGCAAAAAGGGGCCCAAGGAGGCGCTCCTCAGCTTCTCCAGCTCCAGCCTTATAGAAGCTGCCTCTGGGAAGGAGAAAGTAATTCACCCCGGTAAAAAGCCCTCCCGCCCTTCTAACGCGACTGCTGAGGTGAAGCAGGACGCTGAGACGAGCAGCAAAGAATGCGTGGAAGACGAGAGCGTCGACCAGAAAAAGGTCGCGGAGGAGTACTGCGGGGAGTCGTGGGGCTCGCTCTGCGCATTCTTCTTCTCCATGGTGCAGGATAAAAAGTGCTGAAGAAGTACTAACTTTTCCATAGGCGCCTGTTGGCCCCTGTGTGACGTTTGTGATACTTTCTGCTGCTTGGGTCTCGTTTTTTTTAGACAACTGAATGATGCATTCTGGGACTTGTAATTTCACTTTTAATATCGCATTTATAGACTCAAAATATCCAGCGAGCAAATAATGTAGACTTAAAATCAGGGCAGACATACGATGCCACGTGTGCTATAGGGCGATGTAACAGCTATACTTCTTCACTGGGGAAGTATACTGTGGTTTACTAGCAACTGTGTATTTACTACACAGTACCGTGTGCTATGCGCAGGGTGCTCGATGTAAATACTGTAATTATAAAAACAGAGCTGTGTATTTAAACATCTTTAACAGTCTTGTAAAAAACGTGTTTCTTTTCTATGTTGATATACCGTAAATTTTATTCTGTACATATTTTTTATCTGTGAACACTGGTGCAAAGTGCACAGCCAAATACTTGCTTAGTGTTCTTTGAGCGATTTTTAAAACGGAACAAATTTAATACCTTCAGTGCTATGCACTTGTGTAGTGTCTATGATTTTAATTGGTCAATTAGAATAAACGCTTTTGAGACTCTTTGAAATAAATGCATCGGTGCATTCGTCTTTGGGCGTGGGGTATATGTGGAATGTGTAAATGCTAAATTACAAATGGTTGCGTGGACAAGCGTCACTGGGAGCTCAGTGCTGCATTTTTTAACGAGACCCTGCACGTTGAGATCCGAGCTACCGCGGGCACTTTAGTTTCATTTGAAGACCAATTAGGGAGAGAGTTGCAGCATTCTCACTGCATGTAGTACACCACGGTTCAAATGAATGACCTCTGCTTCTCATGCTCACAGGCAGCTCAGCTGAAAGACGGTCTGGTTGACCAATGCCATTTAAAAGCGTACCCGTACTTAAGAGCATTTCTCGCAGAAAAAAACAACAAATTAAATGTAGTGTTCCTAAATGGTAATTACATTCGCCTCGAGGGTAGGGGCAACATAAAAGCCACTCACACTTAACATTGTATTCGCTTTATTAACATGAGAATCACTTATAAAGTCCCTGTCTCCGGGCGTTCAGCGCGCACTTCTCTCCCACACAGGGTCAAATTGCAGCTTCCGAGTTCCTCACAGCCCTCTGTAGGCAGCCAGGGCTCCATGTTTTAGCCCATTTATTGGGGCGGCCACTTCCTTCATAAACCGCACGTTATGCCGTCATGCACCAGCACATATCCTTTTACCACCTCCTTAGTTCTGGTTACAGGGAGCACCCCACTGGCAGGGACCCACTCACACTGGGACATCAACAATTAGCGCCACAGACTGCCTGATGTGGGCGTGGCGAAAACAGACAACAGCAACAAGACACAGAAATACGTGAAACAAACATGAACAAGTAGACGTCACCAACAGCAGAGCTGACGCTCCCCCCTGGGTCGGTAGGTACTCACACGGGTCAGCGTGAGAGGCACAGCCTTGCAAGCGCTATGTTACACAGTCTAACTAACTACAAAACAAAGCGCTATGTTACAAAGTCCAACTAAATACAAAACAAAGCGCTATGTTACATGGTCTAACTAAATACAAAAGTAAGCGCTATGTTACACAATCTAATTAAATAGAAAACAAAGCGCTATGTTACACAGTCTAGCCAAATAAGAAACAAAGCGCTATGTTACAAAGTTGGGATCTCTCTGGGGGCAGTGGATAAATAGAGCTTCGGATGGGGGCATCCTTTAGAAGGGTTTCTAGCACCGGGAAGGGGCGTGAGATAGAGCCTCGAATCGAGATGCGACATGACTGGGGGGTAAGACCTGGGCCATGGGTGAGGGGAATAATACTTAAAAGAAATCTCAGCCTGTGGAGGAGAAAAACTGTAAGAGTTGGGAGGGTAGAGGAAAGGGCGCATGGCAGAGCTTGTCACTTGAGGCCGTGGTATATGGTTCCAGAAAATCGGGGTTCACCGTAGAGATTTTTGCTTTCGGCAGAAAGGGTAAGACACGCCAGGCCTGGGGTGGCCAGAAACCCTTTCTGATGTTTCATAGTTCTAGAGGGAAAGGTGCTCTGGGAAGAGCAGGGAGTGCACGGACGCAGCCCCTGGTGGCTTGGTTCCCTCGCTGGCTCTGCTGGGGGAATGGGATATGTGCAGATGTGGGTATGAAAAGGTGGCATTGTCCACGCGGCCACGGAATATACGTGCAGTGGGATTTATTGAGCTGTCTTGTGACATCTCGGGTGTTACATAGTTGTGGAGGGGGGCGGATTGTGGTTCGGGGGAGGGTGCTGCCGAGTTCCTAGACTCGGGCTTGTGCTTTCTATTAGAAACTGCAGCTTTCCAAGGGTTCCAGGTCCGTATGCTGGTGTTTTTAGCAGTGCTCGTCATACAGGGGAAAGTGCCAATTCTGAAGCCCCACACACACTCATGCCCGATGTGCCTACCTTCACTTCCAGCAGTTACCCGAGTGGGGAAGCTTGTTTTCCATGCGCAGACTTCCAGCGCTCGCCGTGGCTCCTCTTCTCGCGCTGGGCGGCGGGGGGGGGGGGGGCGGGCACTTCCGGCCGGCCGCGCTGGGATTGGCCGGCCGGCTGAAGAAACCCCCGGGCGGGACGGGATACCAATATTTGTTTGTGAGGACAGGGGGGGGCGGGCGGGAGTTCCTAGACTCGGGCTTGTGCTTTCTATTAGAAACTGCAGCTTTCCAAGGGTTCCAGGTCCGTATGCTGGTGTTTTTAGCAGTGCTCGTCATACAGGGGAAAGTGCCAATTCTGAAGCCCCACACACACTCATGCCCGATGTGCCTACCTTCACTTCCAGCAGTTACCCGAGTGGGGAAGCTTGTTTTCCATGCGCAGCGCAGACTTCCAGCGCTCGCCGTGGCTCCTCTTCTCGCGCGGGGGGGCGGGCACTTCCGGCCGGCCGCGCTGGGATTGGCCGGCCGGCTGAAGAAACCCCCGGGCGGGACGGAATACCAATATTTGTTTGTGAGGACAGGGGGGGGCGGGAGAGGACGAGGGGGGCGGGCGGGAGAGGACGAGGGGGGCGGGAAAGGACACGGACGTCGGGAGGGAGGAGGGAAACGTGGGGACGGCGGGAGGAGGGACACAAGGCAGGACAACAGCAAACACGGCCCGGCCGGACCAGACACGGGGGCGTTCCCGGCGTCGCGTGACGTCGGCAAAAGCCAAAGAATCTCGGGAACGCCCCCGTGTCTGGTCCAGCATTGACGGACGCCTCTCTGTTCCAATGGCTAGCCTCCATTTATGGAGCTAGCCAATGAAGCAGAGAGGCGTCTTCAAGTCACCCATACTAGAAACTACAGATTTCGCTGGAGGAGGAGCCTGACGGCTCCGCCCCCCAGCGAAACCTAAAAAGGAGGATACCTGTCACTCTTATGCTAGTCATGCTTGGTCCCGTATAGATTTCTGGTTGGTGACCCGAGACGCAAATGACTGGATAGTACATTTGAACACTTGCCCAGAACGCTATTGGATCATTCCCCCGCACATCTTCGTATAGCTCTGCCGGCTTCCACTCCCCTCCCCCCCCCCCCCCCCACTCCCCCCTTCCAGTGGCTGCTCCAGCCCTCCTCTTTGCTAGACCTTGTGTTTTGTGAGGGGGTTCGGGAGGCCATTGCTGACTAATTCACACACAACAATGGATCGGTTGATACAGTGGGGACATTATGGGAGGCCTTCAAGGTGACTATACGCGGTGTTTGTATTGGACTTCAAATAGGGGTTCTTCGATCACTCAGGATCACCATGTCTACCCTGGAGTGTGAGTTAAAGGGGTTGAACCAGCAATATGAGAGCTCAGCCGACCCTTCGGTGCTTACACTCATTAAAGAGAAAGTTGCAGAATATAACGAAGTGGCAGACCAGGAGATAAGCCACATGTCCCGGAGAAGTAAGGCCAGATATTATGGGGAAGGTGGCAGACCTGTCAGAGCAATAGCTGCTCGTATTATGGAGCTCAGGGGTAGAGCATACACGGTTAGTTCAATCACAGTTGACGATGACACCCATCACGATACCTCCAATATCTTACAAGCATTTAGCAATTACTACACAGACATGTATGCTTATCGCCCAGCTGCGGATGCAGCAATATTTTAATGATATAGCGCTAGTCTGGCTCTCTCGGGGGCAACAGGAATTCTTAATGCACCCTATCACCCTAGGTGAAATACAAGACGCTATTGCAGCTCTTCCCAATGGTAAATCAGCTGGCACTGACGGTCTCCCATCTGAGTTTTATAAAACTGATGTTGATGTTCTTGACCCTTGCTTACTCCAGGTCTATGAGGAAGCCTAAAATACTCAATGCCTACCTCCAACGTTACGCGAGGCGCTGGTGGTCATGCTCCTCAAGCCTGGCAAACCGTCTTACAGGTGTGAATCCTACCGACCACTGTTCTTAATTAATACAGATGTTAAAATTTTGGCTAAAGTCCTGCTGACCAGACTGCAGCTGCTTCTTCCGGTCATGGTACTACTGGCTCAATCTGGTTTTGCGCCCGCCCGTTCCACCTCCCATAATCTTAGGACGCTATTTGCGGTTATGCACGTCCTGGAACCTACGTTGCCAGCGGTGGCAGTGCTTCTTGATGCCGCCAAGGCCTTTCATTCGGTCTCCTGGTCCTACATGCTTACGATTTTACATTGTATGGGGGTGCCCTTTGTCTTCACCAATGGGATAAAACTGCTCTACACTCGCCCTACTGCACGAGTGAGGGTCAATGGCAACTTATCTAAATTATTCCCTATTCATCGAGGCACACGACATGGCTGCCCGATCTCCCCATTACTATTTACACTTATTCTCGAACCTCTGGCCTGTATCCTGCAGCAACGCTATTCCCAGGCAGCCTTGCGGTTCCTCCAGCGCCCTCTGACAGTTTCCATGTACGCAGACAACATGGTGCTGTATGTGCGGGAGACTGCCCTCCATCTGCCTCCCCTCCTCCGGGAATACATTTGCTTTGAATGGTTCTCCAGACTAGGAATTAATTGGTCCAAATCTGTGATCTTGCCCCTTACGGATTGTACATCTCCCATTGACTTAGACTTTCCCTTGGTGCGGTGTTCTGATACAGTAAAATACTTGGGTGTATGGCTGCACCGAGACCCTGAGGTGGTATTGTGAACCAACTATGGAACAGCAATTAATCGCCTCGAGGAGCAAGTCAACCGCTGGATTAAACTGCCTCTCCTTTGCTGACCGTATAGCGTTAATAAAAATGGTCATACTCCCCCCATCCACCCCCTCCCGCTTTCTGTATTTATTTTTAATTATTCTGATACATTTGTTGCATCACTTTTTTAACTCCCTTTGATCACTTTTAATTACATTAGCGTGCGTGGGGGGGGGGGGGGTAAAGAGCCCCGCCTCAAGTGGGAAACACTCATGCTCCCTTACGAGCAGGGTGGTTGTACAGCACCTGACTTCCATTTATACTATTTGTGCACACAAGCCCACTATGCATACTATTGGCAGCATGACCCCGCCTACATTCCCCATGTGGCGGTCGAGGCTGGAACAGTACACCTCATACCACTCAAGGCCATGATTGTTAACACCCACACAATTTTCGAAAAGGGGGAGTTTGATACAGTTCAGACCACAGTTAAAGCGTGGCAGGAATTGGGTAGGTGGGCACAGAAACTACCACTTTATGCACCCAGTATGCCTCTACTTCATCATACGGGTCTCTCGGTCACCACTGAGGTTGGTGCTCTGCGGACCCTCAAAGACATGAATATGTTGACCATGGGGGATGTGTATCCTGGAGGCCAGTTCATTACCTCGGCATCACTGGTTGCTGAAGGCCCCATCAGTGCTATGCACCTCTTCATTTACACCAGACTGAGGTCGGCCATGCGTGTGCTGTAATCACAGTTTCCTGCTGAGCCCCCACCCTAGAAGCACTGCAACTTTTATACACCACTCTCCCTCTAGGGTGAAACTGTTTACTAGATTGTATCAGATATCACAGAAGGAGGTAGCTACCTCCGATATAGCGGCTTTGAATAAATGGAATGTAGTTTTACCACACACTTTGGCTGAGGACGAGTGGGCGGACTGTTGCCGCCTGACAGGGCACTTAACCGCTAATGGAAATCTGCGAATGGTTCATTTTAGGTATATACATCAGCTATATTATACACCTGCCCAATTGTATAAATATGGTCTGCGAGACTCTGCCGCCTGTAGACGCTGTGGGGCCTGACGCTGATTTTTATCACCTGGCATGGGCTTGTCCCAAGGTGTTCTCGTATTGGGAATCTGTTGTAAAAATGGTATGCCTGATGGTGGAGCTTCCTTTGGATTGTACCCCTCAACTATGTCTCCTAGGTCTTGTTGCCTGTGTCAAGGCCTCCTGCAGAAGATTTGTGGCTATTGCGTTGCTGATGGCCTAGCGGAGGGTCTCTGTGTTGGGAGAGTAGATTAGCCCCTACTACCAAATTATGGCTGCAGGATTTAACCTATTGTCTGGATCAGCTGGTCTTTTATGCTGAAGAGTTGCCTGCACCATCGAGACCACGGGACATTTGGTCTCCCCTCACAACCTACTTGCTGTCTGTGCCCACTTTCTAACCTCCTGTTCTTTCTGGTAATGTGATGGGCATGCCTACTATATGACTAGGTTGCACTGTACTCCCTTGTTCCTGTCCATTCTCCTTATATTCCAAATTAAATGCCTTTTATATGATTTTATGTGTAGTCCTGATCTGCCCCGAATGGATTCTTCATCATTGTGTAATGTATAGATACCGACCTGTATGCCATGTACTGTACCTTCTTGTTGTGTTTGTTTCTTCCTGTTGAAAAATTATCAATAGTAAAAAAAAAAAAAAAATAAAGTTTTACAATTAAAATACATTTTACCTACCTGTACCAAGTCCTGCTCGGTTCTAGAAATAAAATAAAAGTATACCTTTTATATAATTACCCAATTGGTCTGGATTCTGTCTCTGATTGTGTGTAATTAGTCCTTGAATGAGTTAATACAATAAATGCTTAACACACCCTCTGGATAAACCAAACTGCTCTCCCACACTACCACAAAGAGAGCTGTTAGTACTTACCTAATTTAGACTCTGCCCTACCTCTGAGGACTCCCTGGACTCTGTGCACACTATACCTTACCTTGGTATAATATAAACAGAGCCATCTTCCTACAATATCCCGCACTCATCTTCCTCTCTGTATATGCTCTATATTGCATCTAAATTGCTCTCATTTGAAGCTACGAAATAAACTGAGCAGCTGTTAAAACTTCCCTTGAAATGTTCATTAAATTGAGAAGGCAAACAAAATTTAATACGGCTAAGGGTGTGACCTAAGAGGGGATAAGAGCATCACCCTGATCAGACCTGCACCATACCAAACGCTTTCCACATAGTCTTCATTGCAAGTACCACAACCTTCCAACAAAGCACTTCCTGATGGTGTAGCATGCTAGCCATCCGATAATGCACTTTGGTTGTGTGAAATGGGAGTTGAAGGGCTGTACAAATAGGATTACAAGTAGCAATTGTATTCTGATGCCCCAGAAATATGCAGAAGGGGATTCTGTGATCCTCACCCATGACACACAGATGATAGGCTAGGAACCAGCCTGGTATGCTGTGACTTCTAAGGGTTGAAGGCTTGCTTCAGTACATGGAATAGGGTCCGTACTGATGTAGTCGTGTGCCCATTAGTGTCCTTGGTACGAGGAATGCCTGATTGGGTCTAGCCACCAGCTACAGGTGTAGAATATGGGCATTTAGACCTCTCAAGGGACTAATTGCTTTCTTTGTTAGGGAGCATTGGACTGACTGACTTCACCTGTCCATGGATTAGTGTTTGAATATTCTTGCTCTGTATCTCTGCTGAAACAGTGGCAGCGCCACATGCACTTAATACCCCACAGACTAATGTCTTTAGGTTCTCTGTGGTGAAAAGCATGTTGTTGAACAATGTGTTCCCTGGGCAAGTTGTTGAGCACACATCCTGACCAATATATTTCTGGAAGGCTACCTAGGAACTCGCAAACCCACTGACATAGGCAAAACCCCACAACAGAGCACACACCAATTTCCTGTTGATTATTTACATGCAGACTTTGCCGAATACAGGATGGGCAGAGACAGGAGAACAAAGCCTCAGTACTTAATAGGGGGCAGAATGTTGCGGATATTAGCCCATTAGATTTGGAAGCCTCTGTCAGAAATTTGCTGACGGCTGTAAAAATTTGCAAGATTGCCTTCTGAAAATTATACTTACCCTATAAATATGGACTTGAATCTGCCAAAGGCAGACCTAAGGATGTTTTAGACAAAGGTGGATATGAAGAAGGAGGTGACTAAAACTTAAAGAAATTGCTTGAATTGACAAAGCACCCATGTATTTTTCCAAAAGAAGAAAGGTGCAGATGGATACTCTAGCTTCATAGCCATGCCTGTTTTCTTGGTAACCCAGAGAAGTCCAAAAGTCCAAATCTAGTACTGTTCATTGAGTAATGGGTGATGATAATCCTTAATGAAAGAGTAACTCATGTCTTTCTGATCAGTGGACAGAGTCCCTAGAGCTCCCATTCCCCGAATGCGTTTCACTATTGACAGTTTTCTTAATTATAGGATCAGAGATCCTGTCCTACAAGTTATAGTAAAGAAGAGGCCTGATCAGGTATGCAAACCACACAGTATTACTATTGCTGGCCATTATATCAGTTTCCCTGTGGTAGAGAGACTTTGAGATGGTAATCGTAGACCGAGTTGGACCTGAAATACCTTCAATGCTGTTCCTGGATATTTCACTACTAAGGGGTCGACCTGGCACTTTATTAACCCCGAGGAGAAAAGCAACTGGTTGGAATGATGGCCAAGTGACCAACTGAATAGTATTGTTAATTGTAAGATCTGATCACTTTTGATATAAAAGCTTCTACGGATCAACATTTCCAAAGATATGAAGCCTCATAAGGGTTACTTTTAAGGCACAGTCGTTTTCCTGAAATACTTTTAATTTTGGAAACTTCTTGTTGGGGGGGGGGGGGGGGGGATGTTGGAAG
Organism: Lissotriton vulgaris; assembly: GCF_964263255.1. Lineage (NCBI taxonomy): Eukaryota > Metazoa > Chordata > Amphibia > Caudata > Salamandridae > Lissotriton > Lissotriton vulgaris. The sequence continues at coordinate 363,467,271 of NC_141694.1, forward strand.
GGAAGTATATTCAGGTTATAGTAGATCCTTCATCACAAATGTGGCAAAGTCAAACGTGGAGGTGTCTGAGAAAGTTTAGATTGAGTGAAAGTGAGGCAAAATACACTTTATGCATTGAATTGTTGGGTAGTATGTATGTATGCATTATTTCTAGAGTGCAAACCATGCCAAAAGGCAGCAAAGTGCTGTTCATGGTCAAAGGCAACCTTAAAGTCCACAAGTGATAGGAGAGGAAACTGAGTTCTGGACGGTTAATGCATTGTGATGTAGTGCTCTTTAAAGGGATGATTGTTCAACTCTTTTTACGTTCAAGCAGCATTGGGATGTTTTTCCAGATCCTGGGTGCTCAGATGAAAAATACCTGTTTTGTTTTTTTCTCTTTTACACTTCTTAGCCTACAGTATGATGAAGCCCTGGCTGCAGTTATGCTAAGAACCACCAGAGATGGTGAACTCATCTGCAATATAAGCTGGGGTGCTGATTGTGATGGCTTTGTAAATAATATGGCTGGTTTTGAATATGGTTCAGGGTGGTAAAGGGATCCAATAGGTGCCTGATTGTATGTCTTCAGGCTTTTTATGAAACTTGCTTCGGCATTACATTACTGCCCTCTAGATGCAAGAGTACAAGCGCTTAAACAGCTGTTCTGATATTCCTTTCTGGAAGAGACAGTTTGAGACTCTATTAACCCCTTGCCTGCTTATGACAGAACCACGCCACGGGCGGCGTGGTTCCTTCAAGCGGCTGCTGCTCCGCCCAGGAGGCATTAATTGCCCGCCTGTGCAGGCGAATCGATGAGAACCACGTCATCATGAGCACACGCCGCCCGTGACTCATGAAGGTGTGGTTCCGTCACGAGCATGGCAGTGCCGCGCTCAGTACCTCTCCATCACCTCCCGCTGCGCCTTGGCGAAGTTCGTGCGGCAGCAAAGGGGTTAAAGAGAGAGTTGGTACCATGCATTATTTTTTGGCTCTCATTGATGGAGAGCTTGGTGTCCAAGGTGAATCCAAGTGATTTGGCATTTAGTGGAAGTTGGGGTTCGAAGCCATCAAGGTTCTTGTCATTGAGGCAGTTTAGGACTGTATCTTGTTGTTTGTACTTGGCAAACAATAGGAATCCTGTCTTGGTTTGAGTGAGTTTCACAAAGGCACTGCACATCCAGGTCTGGAGGAAATGTAAGCTGTGTTTGAGGCACTGGATGTCTAAAGCAGAGGAGACTTTCAAGTAGAGTTGTGTATCATTTCCATATTGGTGAATCTTGATGCTATTATCTGTGAGTAGAGCACCTACCAGCTTCATGCAAAGGCTGAAGATGTTAAGAGTGAGTATGTAACACTGAGGGACTTCACATGTGATAGAGACCTTTTGTGACCTGGTGGTGATGAACAAACTTATGTTGGTTGTAAAGGTAGGAGGACAGCCAGTAAAGGACATTGGCTGTAAATCCCATCCCCAACTTGAGGGTACGTATCAGGGTGAGATGGTTGACTGTGTCTAAGGCAGCTGAGAGGTCCAGCAATGTCAGGAGGCAGGGGTCATCTACATCTGTGGTCAAGAGGGCATCATCTAGAATACAATGTGTAAGGTGGCGATCTTCGTTCTGCAGCATGATATGAAACCAGACTGGTAGTTGTTAGCATCGATGTGAAGTTGGAGTTGAACATAGACTGTTTTTTTAAATTACCTTGCCAATAAATGGTAGGTGAGTGATGGTCAGATACTGGGTGAGGTCATCCAGGTCTTGTGTAGCTTTAGGAGGGGAAGGATCTGACCAGAGTTGAGAGCTTCTTGGAAGATACCTTGAGTGAGGGAGGCATTGCCAGCGGTAAGTAGGAGTAAGAGAAAGATCTTTGATAAAGCACAATGGTAAGACATCATCTTCATAAAAAATGATTTTTAGGGACTGGAGTATGTCAGCCTGATGTTAGAAAAAGAGGGCTTTGAAGGCTGTCCATTTCAGGATTCGGTGGGAGGGGTGGTTATGAAACCTGAAAGCAGACTTAATATGGTCTACGTGCTGTCAAATCTGCTGTATTTTGTCACTGAGGAGATTGCTGCCATTTCACTCTTCTATTGAGTGAGATATCGGTGTGTCTGGCGGAGGGGTTGATGCAGTGCTTGCTTGTTTTGAACCCTGTTCTGCTTCTGTTGGTGACTTCATTGTTGATGATGGCATTATACCTTATCTTTGGCTGATGTAATGAGATGTCTGTGTGCTGTGTGGAGTGCCTTCAGAATCAAGGTCCTCTGAAGTTATGTTTTTTCTTGCATTCGCTTTCATGTCTGCGAACAGATAGTTTGTCATCAAGATCTTTAGAATACCAGGGTGCTGAAGGCTTTGACTCGCACTTGCATGTTGTAATCTAGGCATGGGCGTTAACGTAGCTTTCCAAAAAATTGTTGCTGTTTAGAAGTTTGTGTCAACTGGCATGGAGTTTATGGGGTGAGAGATGAGTTGAAGTATAAAGTTGTCAATGGAGAAGTCTTTGAAGAAATTGAAGGTTTGGTCTTCTCTTTTGTGTTGACCTTAGTTTTTGTGGGAGATCGGGTGAGAGTGGTCAGTCCAGTCCAAGGGTATGGGTAGTTTGCATTGGATTATTGGTGATCTTGAATAGATAAGATAGAGGCTGTAGACTTTGGCGTGTGTTGATTGTGTGACACGCTTACCCACATTGAGTGTATCGATGAGGTGGAAGAAGTGTAGTGAGGATACGGTTCTGCCTGCACACATTGCTATGTTAGCATAAGTGCGTTATTTGCTCAAACGCCATTTTGCTGCTTTGCACACAACACTACATGTCTCAGTTTATATAAAGACAAACTGCTGTCTTACTTTCACATGAACGGTCTGTTTTTCACATCTCTAGACTCTCTGTGACATCAAGTCTGCACGAAGTGTTCAAGGTTCAATAAAACTGTATGCTGTTGATGCAGGGTGATCGGCCCGAGCTCTAGACACAACACACACACAGCTGCTCATTTCTGAAACTATGGTGCTTTTAATATTGCATTGCATGCGACTTGCACTTGGAGAAAACCTTTCAATCGACAAAGAGCTGTGCTGATCGGGATGTGATTCACTTCACCTGACTTTGGAGGTATGGGGTTCCCCGTTTTAACCTAGAGATCTTCTATTATTATAATACGTAGCTCCTAGCAAGGGAGGGTGGTACACAAGGCACTATAGACCTGGTTCCACTATCATTATAACATCATTTCTCCCTTTGTTTTTTATGGAATTGTAACAATGCTGATTGTATTGATTTTATGCACTTGGTTGAAATAAACATTTTAAACTATACCGTGTCTCTGATTACTCGCTTTGTGGACTTATGAGAATAAAAACATAATTGTTCTTGATTCCCACTATTCCTGAGAGATCCCGATGTTGCTTGTTCTGTGTTGTCTAATCATTGGTAGCTTCGCTGTAGTACGGAGAACGAATGAGACACTGATGCTAGTCGGATAGGGGTTCGGGGCACTGAGGTGGGTTTTTGGTACAACAGAATACACCGAGGTCCTTGTTTCCTGTGCATAGTTCTGTGCATGTGCAGAATTCCCACAACATGGCGCCCAAGGTGGGGCGCGATTTTGTGGCGATTCTGCGTATGCATAGAAAAATACACCAATGTCCTGGTTTCCTGTGCATAGTTCTATGCATGTGCAGAATCCCCGCAACAGAAGATGTCTATTTTATTTTTCACCCTGCATTGTCTGGGAGGTTGAAGTTACTGAAGAGGGTGATGGGCTGGTCGGATGCATGTTGTGCTGTGAAGGTCTGAGACTTCATTACTGAAGTCCTTCTTCTGCCCTGGAGTTCTTTAGATAAGATAGAAGGTGGGTTGGGGTCCTGGACCATGAGGGAGGTGGGGGGGTAAGGGGTTGGAGATGCGGGAATGTTGCTCGATACTGACATGCTTATTGTATGTTTTTCCTTGCTGCAAAAAAATAAAAATGTATTTTTTTTTTTTAAAGATAGGTGGGACCCTTTATTGCAGAGAGAGGGAAATGGATTGTCATCAGTCCCATGCAGTTGGGTGTTACTTGATTGCATGGAATGCAGGACCAGGAAGACTTATGGATGTCAGCGAGCCCTCCTCCCTTCTTATGTGTGTGGTCCACATGGGGGGCGTGGATAACCGCCAAAGATGGCGGAAGCTTATTCGAGCGGCTCCTCACCGGGGCCTGACATCTCTTCCACACCGACCCATTCTGTAGAGCATCGGCCCAATCTTGCACTATGAACCCATGGTGCGGACCATGGGGCTGCGGAGGAGTGATTCGCCTGCAAATAGAGGCTGGTAGCCAATAAAAGCTGCAGGAAGATAGCACATTACGGCACTCCCGGCTCGCAAGGTCTGCAGGGACAAAGCTGTTGCCTACGCACGACATGCAGGCTGCCGCTGGGAAGTTGCAATGGACCGGGGAACATAGAGCGGCACCCTACACCGGTTGCTGTGAGATTGGCAGAAGAACCGAGACAAAGGCCACATTCCTCGTGTGCAATTGCAGCATCAGTTCACCTCTCCCCCAACTGTGTCCCTGCTGTCTCCGGGGGGGGTAATTGCACCCCCGGACGAAGCGGTGAATGACCTCCCGATCCCAAGTACCTCGGGCAGTTGCCAACGTCGAACCGTCATCTGCACTGAATGTAACTGACAGTGACCAATGGTCGACTGGTGCTGTGGGTGGCCATTTCATTTTAGCAGCTCGGCGAAATGCCCATCTCACCAACAAGTGTGGCCTGAGACTGCCGCAACAAAGATCGAGGTGGTGAGTCTGCAATACCAGACGGGAATCCTAAACAATCACTGACACAATGCAAGAGCTGCGAGTCCAAGCATCATGTCGTCAGCTTACTGCACTGGGCTTCCGCAGCAAGGGATCACGGACAGCACTCTACATATAGCCCCCACTGTGACCCTCACCTGTTACTCGCAACATATCCTGTGCGGGGACGCCTTGCACCTACCTGAGACAGCAGGGTGAGTTTTCGCACTGGAACCTAGGGGATTTTTGTGTGGGGCGAGCATGGGGATGGAGACGCCAGCGGGGCACACACACGCCACAGGCTGACCCATGCGACCGTTTGAATGATTGTGGCCACCTCGCTACATTTCTTCACCAGCGAGATGATTGGGGAAGCAGAGCGTGGTGATGTCTGCGAGGAGTCCTGTGGGCATCCTAAGATCCTGGTGCGGAGCTCCTTGGCCCCCGCACGAAAATGGTGCTTTGATGTCAGAGTTACGCACTGTTGAGGCCCGGTTATCAATTTCTCCTGAGGAGGTGGCAGTGGTTGCACGTCCTCAGCACAGTGTCTAGAGGTGCAGCGGGAAAACACAGGTTGCAGTGCTCCCTAAATTGTACACCTGCTGAGACTGTGTTTGTGAGAGGAATCTGCTGAGAGGCAATACGGAGCACGATAGAGGGACACCTCTGGCCAAACAAGACTGCCGCCCAGGCTTGTGCAGACAATACCAAGCTACAGTCTTGCTGTAGTATTCACCACACAGAACTCTGTTTCTGGCCTGCTCCTAGCGCCCCATTACGATATACCAGGAAACCATATCTAAGCCGAACATTCATACTTCGAGTCTTGCTCGGCCGGCATTGCCTGGCCTAGACTGGTGGAGCTGGACCGTGGTGAACCTGGTACAATACTGCAAGAGGGACCTAGCCACTAATGCCTACCATCGTGCAGTAAAACAGTCCTCAATAGTCTGCAACTCAGTGTACTATACAGTCTAAGATAAAAAATGGCCCGCACCAAGGGAAAGAAGCAAGATACAGGTGAGGCATACGATTGTCAGCATCCTCCATTCCCGGTAGTATACTATCAAAAGAGGCGGCCCGACATCGGACAGCTGTAATCCAGTCAAGCTGGATATGATACTGCAAGAAATTAGAAATTCACGAAAGGCTATGGAAGCACAATTGGGAAAACTGACCACAGAAATTACCCTAATCAGAGCCATCAAAAGAAACTGTCAGACAAGGTAACCACCAATACTGCCATGCTTCAAGAGCTGACACCATGGTGGAAAGAACAAAACAAAACAGTTGAACGTCATGGTACTCCAAGAAAGAATGGAAGATGCTGAGGGGCGCTCGTGCCCCACCAATATATGGATAATAGGCTTGCTTGAACGCAGTGAAGTTCAAAATGCCACTAACTACCTAGAGGACTGGCTCCGAACAATAACGCACCTGGGAGAACTCTCTAAAGCTTTCTGTGTTGAAAGGGCCCATCGAGTCCCCACCAGAAGGAGTGCACCAGGATCCCCTCCTTGACTGATAGTTGCACGTATTCTCAAATATTGGGGCCGGGATCGCATTCTGCAAACTGCCCAAGAAAAAACACCAATTACTCATGAAAACGTGAGAATCTCCCTATTTCCCGATTACACTTCAGGTCCAAAAGAAGCGTGCATCATATCAAAGAATCAAACAACAACTACAATCACTCAATATGAAATATGCCCTCTTATTCCCTGCAAAGCTCAAGATACTTCATGACCAACAAAGCCACTTTTTTGACACACCAGCAGATGCCTGGGAGTGGCTTGAACACACCTTCCCGGAATCGGCAATAGAGTGGACCCATAACCGTGAAAAGGCTCCTGGAAAAGCGAAACAGCCACCTAAACCTCGAGATCCAAACTTACGTAGAAAAGATGAAGATCTAGGACCCACACCCGCACAAATGCTAGATGAGCAATGGTCAGCGATGCTTTCAGCTGCCTCGTTACGTGATTCCCGACAGCGAACGGATGATGAATCCTCTAATGGGACACAGCTCAATCGGAGACAGATCATAGTCAGTTACTTTTCCCCTCAATTACGCCGCGAAGGACTTCCTGACTTAAGATTCAGCGGAAATAACAGATGGCATATAGGTAGCCTGGTCGGGCCACCCCCAACATATCATATCAAGGAACTGCCTGGACACGATGCTAGATACGTAAGTGAACAGAAATGAGATGGCTGTCCCATGTGAAGGTGAGACCCCCCTTTCTTTTAGTAGCGTGGGACCCATAAGGGTAACGTCAGATTGGAGGGGGTGCGGCAGTGACTGTTGCAGCTCCAACTTCTGGCGTCCCGTCCCATTGCTCCCACTGTCTGCCATACTGTGGTGTAAACTAGATACGGACAAATGGTATTGAGACTGATACTTTGTAAATGTATCTTTCATCCGTTTGGCTATCTTACGAGGCAGGGGGTGGGCCCTGGTGGGTTGCATTCACCCCCATGAACAGAGTTTCAGATTCCGATGGCCATGGAAGCACAAGGATGGTTAAGCCACAATTACCCCTTTTGCAATGACACAAATAGCCGGTCTAACTGGGTCTGAGGTTGTTTTTATTGTTTGGTTGAATAACGTTCTGCAGTTGGACCGTGTATTGGGAAGTTTTATAGGGACGCTGACGGGATATGAAAGCCATCCCAAAAGAGTGAAACACCATAGTATTGGGACAGATAGCATTTGTGAGAGAAAAACACATGGCGACAGTTACTCAATATAATTATACTTCATGGAATATAAGAAGCATGGGGTTGTTGCACAAAAGGCATAGGATTCATGCCCAGTTATCTAGACGCAAGGCACAAACAATATTTTTACAGGAAACACATTTATTCTCATCAGAAGCTATTAGATTTCAGAAAAGATGGAGGGGTCAATTATTTAGCACAACGTACTCTGCATTTGCACAAGGAGCAGCAATTTGGGTCCGAGCAGGGATCCTATTTGAAGTGCTCGAAACACGAATTGACAAGGAAGGTCATTATATATTAGTCCGTGGCAAACTGGATGGTATCCCGTTAGTCCTGGGTAGTTTATACATGAGCCAAGAAACATTCTTTAAGCAGGTAGGGGCAGTGTTAGCTGATTGGACCATCTATCCCTGGATTTTGGGGGGGTGATTTAATGCTGTCTTAGACAACAATCTATATATGTCCCACTCTCCGCTCCCTGGAGTGCCCTCCACGAGACTGGCAAAGTCTCTGAGAGAATGGGCCCTGGGCCTGGTCACTGCATGAAGTATGGCATAGTCATAATGAGGGTATGAGAGAGTACTCATTCTGTTCACCAGTACATGACCTACATACTCGTATAGACCACTTCTTCTGTACCCCAGAACTACTCACACAGTTGATGCACACAACATACATAGGAAAAACAATCTCAGATCACAGTGCACTAGAAGCCACTTTCTTCTGGGGGTGGGCTCCCTCACATGGAGGCGAAATCCAACTCTATTAGAGGATGTTGTGTTTCATACTACTATAGCCTCCGTTGTCGGCTCATACTTTACCGCCAATACAGGAACTGCCTCGTCAGTAGAGGTTGAGTGGGAGACATTTGAGGTGGTGCTCTCCAAATCTGCACTCAGATTGACAGTAGGGGCCCGCCAGAACACAGGAAACTTAAACAAGTTGAAGACTCCTTGGCCACGCTGAACGTGAAGCAACCCAAAATGACACAACGAAAACTGACCTTCAGGAATCCTGCATCAAATATGCGGAATTACTAGACCAATTGAGGATACATGATTATCGTACATAAACTCAAAATATACATATGGAGGCAGGCAGAGAGGGCACACTATTGGCCCGGATACGCACGGATACCCACCGTCGACACCAATTCTAGAAATTCACCCACAACAACTCCGGGTGACAACCCAATGAGACATAAACAAAGCCTTTTACCCACATTATAAGGCACTTTACACAGCCCCATTTCCAGTAGACCTGCTGGAGATCAAAGATTTCTTTAGCACAGTTCAAATGCCACAGGTGTCTGCTGACATGCAAGAGCAGTCAGCAGCACCCATTTCAATTGCTGAAATAAATGCGGCAATAAAAGCCCTCCCTGAAAATAAAACCCCTGGATTAGATGGAATGCCGTTGGAACTTTATACCATATTTGCTAGTTCCTAGGCTTGATAAACTGTATCAAGAGGCATTCACAACCGGGTACTTATCCCCAGCGACGGTACAGGCCTTAATAACTTCTCTACCCAAGCCTGGCAAAGATTACGCCAATCTATTCTCTTATAGACCACTCTCGCTCCTAAATACTAAATATAAAATACTCTGTAAGATCCTGGCCGCTCGACCCCAGCCGCTCCTCCCTAAATTAGTCCATTATGATCAATGTGGATTTATAGCTGCGTGCAACACGTCCCTCAACATCCGTAGGCTATGGAGAAGTGTGGCTCAATGATTAGAGCGGCAGACCCTGATGCAGAGGTCTAGTCGGGACCAGGGTTCAATTCCCCGCCTCGGCGGGTCTTGGGCTCAAAATTCCACGGACCTGATAATTCTCGCCTCGGTGCCTATTCCATTCATGGAGTCCCACTCTGCAACTCTGGGCAATAGCTTGCTTAATCTCCACAACGGCCCCCACAACGCTAAGGATGCCTGGCCTCCACCTTGGGGGTGCCCAGGAGTGGACGCCTCGCAGGAAAAGCCAGTATGGGTTCCACAGCGGTATTCATACAAGCGCCTTGAGACCCTTGCGGGTGAGTAGTGCGCTATACACGTATCAATTTACATTACAACGTCATGTTTTTTTGCCCTGAAACTATGCCACGAGCTGGATGTATATCAGTCAAGCATTTCATACCTTCGATTTGGCATACATGTTAAACACTCTGCAGCGATACGGAATTCCACTTGAGTTCATACGCTGGGTAAAAATCCGGTACAGGCCCCCACTGTCCGTGTTAGGACAGAGACACACATCTTGCCGGCATTCACTATACAGAGGGGAATGAGACAGGGCAGCCCTCGTCGTGCTGACTCCATTGCATGGGGGATTGAAATTAACTACATTCATCACACACGAATCCTGGGCACACATACAGCGGTGTGTTTAGAAAACAATCTTGTTACGTAAGTCCATGTAAAAGTTCAATAAAGTTTGCAGAAGAGTTGTTCCTTGTTCTTTTTCATTTAATTCATGTAGAAAGTAATCAGCACAAAAACAACCAGCCAACACGTGTTTCGTCTAGGAGAATACTCCCATGACTTCTTCAGTGCTGAGATACTGGAAACAATAGCAGTGTGATGGAGATGCCGGTGATAATTCCAACCCGGCAGCAGGATTCTGTAGGGTGAGTGGAAACATGCAAGTTCTATGGCGCAGTCTGGTCACAGTAGTATTAGGAATTTTAAGAGGCCACGGATGAATACACAGGTAAGTGTAAGGTATTAGGTGAATCGGGTAGGCATGACAGAATCTTTCCCCAGTTCATGTAAATCCACGTGATATGGGGATAGCAAGTAAAAACACTGGTGTGATGGCTATTGATGCTTCGGGAGTGGCAGGAAGCGTCCTCCATGGCTCGTGTCCAAAACAGCATGTGGACTTACGTAACAAGATTGTTTTCTAAACACACCTCTGTATGTGTGCCCAGGATTCAGGTGTACAATTTGGTTGTAGGTTTTCCTACACTCACATAGGGGTTATAGGGATCTCCCCTACCTGGCTAGCACCATATTTATTTGAACTTTTACTTCACACATACGCAAATATAGCAGAGCGCCACTTCCTCCTATCTACTGAAAACCCTCCCTTTTGAATATACACATTCATCACGCAGTTTCACTGTACGCGGACGACATGATACTATACTCTAGGGATTTGTGCAATAACCAGAACACAGAAGCACAACTTTTCAAACGGTGTGAGCGAATAGCGGGGCTGGCCATCAATCACTATAAATCTTATGCATTTCCCTTTAAGGCAGAGTTGAACAGTCAAGTAATTCCATTTTGGGATCAGGCCATCTCGGTAGCACAGTCCTCCTTCCGGTATCTGGGAGTACAAATATATAGGAAAGCGCAGGACCTTTTAGATGGCAACATAAAAAAGGTTATTTGCTCCCGGTGCACTCAAATCTCATTTTGAAAACATATGTTATTTGTCAATTTGCATATGTTGCGCAGGGCTGTTCACACCAGAGTCATCTGCCGAAGCAAACCAAAGAGAACCATGACAGTAAACAACTTTTTGCAGGATCAACAATACAGTACACATGAGCATTTAATGATAATTCACCCCCAACTCCCACCCACCCACTCCTCCCCCCCCTAAAGATCGCACTAAGCCCACACAATCTTGTCCGCAACCTGAAAAGGAGATCAAGTTGTCCCAATCCAGACCCACACACCCTCCCTGTCCCCCCCTCCTCCCCTCTATAGTGGCCCAGAAGACTCAATCAGGTAGCGAGGGCTCCTCCATTGCGGGGGGCTACAGCCAGAGGCCTCCGCCCATCGTTTCCATATTTTATAGTGTTTACGCGTGCACCCCCTGGCCACAAATATGGGTTGCTCCAGACCCATGCAAAAGTCCAGACCATTCTTCCAGGCAGCCCCCAAGGAGGCCCTCGTCGCCTTCCATGCCTTAGCAATGTCTTGTTTTGCCAGCGTAAGGCCTAGAAGTATGAGATGGTGTTTATAAGCATTGCCACCCACTCCCTCCATGACATGGAGTATCGCCAGCTGTGGTGTGCGTGTAAGCTCCCAGCCCAGGACCTCAGACAGACAGGCGAATACCCCCCTCCAGAAGCAATCCAGCAATGTGCACTGCCATAGCCTGGGTATAAACGTACCCTCAGCCCGTCCACAGTGAAGATACTCTGGGGAAGCAATCAGCCCCGCCGGCCACAGACGTGCCCTAGTGAAGTAGACCCTGTGAAGGTATTTGAACTGGACCAGGCGGAGCCGTACCGCTATGGCCGACCCACGCGGGGCTGCCAGGGCCTCCATCCAATCCTCCTCCAGGTCACCCACATCCGCCTCCCAATCCCCTCGGAGTTTCTGAAGAGTAGGGGAGCAGTATGTAACCAGGGACTGATAAAACGAGAAATCTTCTTTTCCTGCAGATCCCCATAAAGTCTTTATCTTCAATAGGACTAAATTCAGGTACAGACTCAAGGACCTGCAGGCTAGGGGACAGTGTGTGGCGTATCTGCAAAGATAGATAGAATTGTGTCTGGGGCATATGAAAATCCTCCTGAAGATCCCGGAAGGATTTAAGTGTCGTGCCCCACAACACATCACCCATGGTGGAGATACCAATGGCGTCCCATCCCCGAAACCTCGGGAGGGCCGCCAAGTGGGGCAGGCGCCCATTGTTCCATAATGGGGTCTCTCAGGTCAGAACATTCCACCAGCCCATATGCCACAGTGCCAGCCTCCAAACCATGAACACAACCTGTGTGGCTGATGGCAGAGCGCTACGTAGCCACGCTGAGTACAAAAGTGTATGCAGTGTGTGATGTCCCATTAGGCAACATTCCAGTGCGTACGCCGGGTCCCCCATATCGCCATACCACCACTCATTGAGGACCAGCGGATGTGAGGCCTGATAATACGAGAGGAGATCCGGGGATGCCAGACCTCCACAGTAGGTGGATAAAAAAACATGTACGTATAGCCACGCACATCTTCCCCCACGCCCATAGAAAATGCCCCAGCACAGAATTCACTAGAACCATTTAGGCTGGATCGGGTATGGGTGATTCTGCAGCTGGTAAAGAAGTCGGGGGAGTGCTACCATTTTGAAGATTGCCGATCTGCCATACAGTGTCAGGGGCATGCGGGACCAGGACTTAATGTCTGCGCAAACCCGCTCCCACTCATGTGTCAGATTACGCTCCCAGGCAATGACCGGTACATCCGAAAGCACCACTCCTAAATATTTCAAACCACCTATAGCCGACTGGACCGCAGATGCCCACAAGCCCACTCTCATCTGATCTCCTAACGCCCATAGTGTGGATTTGCGGGGGTTCATGTACAGACCCGACGTCTCCCCGAAGATCTGCATGATACGCAGGATCCATGGCCCCGTCCTGTCTATTGCCATCAGAAAGAATAGAACGTCATCTGCATACAGCGCAATTCTATCGGAAAGGCCCGTGGCCCATTCAAATCCCTGTACCTGGGCGTCTATGCACACCTAGGCAACCAAGGGCTCCACGGCCAGGGCTAAGAGATATGGGGACAGGGGACACCCCTGCATCGTGCCTCTCTGAACAGAGAAGGTGGAGGAGGCAGCGCCCGCGACCCGCACTGACGCCGTAAGACCCGTATAAAGGAGTTTCACGTAGGAAAGGAAGCGCGGGCCCCGGGTTGAGTCTATGGAGCAGAGCGAACAGGTATACCAAGCTCAGGGAGTCGAACGCCCTGTCCATGTTTGCCAAGAATAGCGCCGCCCGTTCCACAATTTGTTGAATCGCCACAACCGCCACCAGAGCTCTCCGAATATTGTGCCAGGTTAACCGCTGGGGCATAAACCCCGCCTGATCGGGGTGTACGAGCGATGTGATATGGGGTAATAGGCGATTGGCCAGCACCTTCGCCAGGATTTTGGCCTCCACATTTAAGAGGGAAATGGGGCGTTAGGAGGCATGTTGTTCCCGGGGACGTCCAGCTTTATGAAACACCACCACCTCTGCGTGTCTCCAGTCTTGGGGAAGCACACCCTCATCCCGGGCCTCCTCCCACCACCGCCCGTTAATGCTGGGCCAGCTGCACATTGTACCGACGAAAGAACGCACTCGGAAACCCATTGGGTCCGGGCGCTTCCCCAGGGTTAAGCTCTCCCAGGGCCGATCCCAGTTCCTCATCAGTCAAGGGAGCCTCTAACTGGTCCCGCGCTTTGGGTGGCAGATCTGTAATAAATGTATCAATCGTAGCGGCTGACCGACATTCCAGAGGGCATAAAGATCCGCGTAGTATGCAGCGAAACTCTCAGCAATGGCAGGGGGGTCCGTAATCGGAATTCCCGCTGGGTCGAAAATTCCTGGTAGAGCCTGAGAATGAAACGTTCCTTGACAAAGGTCATGTAACATCTTACTAGACTTGTCCCCCCATTGGTATACTCTACTGCGCGTCGCCAGCCAGACTCGACGTGCCTCGTCCATCAGCCGAGCGGCACACTCCTGCTGGGCCAACAGTGAGCAACCTCACCCCTAGATCACTCCATGCCTCACGATTCTGTCGCTCGAGCATCTCTATGTTCGCCTCAGCGCGAGTCAGCTCCTCTCTACGCTTCCTGCGGGCCACCGCACACCAGGAGATGTTCACCTCTCGCTGAGTGGGCTTCAGCGCCTCCCATAAGGTGGCCCCACTGGAAACTGACCCCACTTTTGCAGACAAATACTGGGCAATGGTTTCACCCAAATGCGCTGTGTATTCCACGTTCTGAAGGTGACACACTGCCATGCGCCACCGAAACGGCTGTCTTCCGCTGCCCGTATACAGGTCTACGAACCGAAAGGCCCCGGGGCAGAATATCTGCTGCCACCACCTAGCTAGCCATCACTCGGGGAACAAAGATATAATCCAGTCTAGAAAAGGATTTATGGACCGCTGAGAGATAGGTGTATCCCTGAGCCGCACCGTGGGTGCGCCGCCAGGTGTCAACCCAGTCTAGCCCCATCACCAGAGAATGTAGTTTTGTAGGAAGAGTGCTCCCATGGCCGCCCCCAACCCTGGTCCTATCCTTTGCTATGTCCATAACATCGTTCCAGTCCCCGCCCACCACAGACAATACATCGGGCATAATGGCCCACAGGGATTGCCGCCTCCTAATAAAAATCCACTGCAAGGGGGAGGGGCATATACACTACCTAAAACGAGAGGGTCCTCACCAACCTTACCCCGAATAAACAAGTAGCGCCCCTGAGTGTCGATCCACTGCTGCTCGTGTGTGTAGGGGACCCTGCAATGTACCAGGATAGCCACACCTCGCGACCCCCTCATAAAACCAGCGTGGAAAACCTGTTGAAACCCATAGCGCTGCAGGCAAAGGGCCTTTGTGCCCATGAGATGTGTCTCCTGTAACAGGAGGATATCAGCCTTCGCCCTCTTCGCGTGTTGGAGAATTGCACCCCGCTTGATCTTGTCTAGGGCCATGTGGACATTCCAGCTCAGGATACGGAGGCTGCTCTGCGTCCCCTGCCCACAGTCAGGTATTCTAGCCATAGTTCAGCATTATTAATGAGCCTCGGTGGTGTGCACACAACCTGTAGTGTAAGTGCGACCTACAACCCTGAACAACCCCCCCAACATACCTCCCACCCCATACCTCAAAAACACTGAAGTATCCATTGCGGCAGGGCTGGTCCCCAATTCCCAACAGGGGATGGGCATTGCCCCAACCAATGGAGAAGTGGAGAAGTGTGGCTCACTGGTTAGAGCAGGCAGACCCTGAAGCAGAGGTCAGACCCGGGACCAGGGTTCAATTCCCGACGCGGCAGGGTCTTGAGCTCAAATGTCCATGGACTCGATAATTCTCGCTTCGGTGCCTGACCTAATCATGGGTTCACACTCTGCAACTCTGGGCATTAAGCTTGCTTAATCTCCACAATGGCCCCCTGCGGCGGGATGCCTGGCTTTCACCTTGGGGATGCCCTGTAGGGGCTATCTCACAGGGAAAAACCAGGACGGGTTCCCAAGGCAAGCGCGGAGATACCCCTTCGGGGGTTGATTCAGGCGCTATATAAGAAACATAATAATAATAATAATAATAATAATGAATCCCCAACTCACAGCCCATAAACGCCTAGCAGGGCTCCCGCCAGCCCAAACCTGACGGTAAGACAAGCCCAGTTCAGGACATCCCAGAAGTCACTAAATGTAGTTCCGCAACACCTCACCAGGATTCTCTGTTAGGCTTCCAATGTTTGGCCACCCCCCCCCGGGAGGAGGCGCCACAGGACGGCGAGTGCTGCAGAGACCGCAATCTTCTGTTGCCCCTCGTCTGTTGAGTACGAGGGCCTACCCGGACCGCATCAATCAAGGATGAGTCTGACTTTCTTCCAGGTGGTGTGTGGGGCCTCACCCGAACAGTTTCGCCCGTCCACTTGTAGGCCGACTGGCATTCTTAGACATGGTAGTGCTACCCCGACTGCTTTATAACTTCCTGAACCTGCCGGTTACAATCCTGGGTGCTATATTTAAGACCCTGAATTCACTGCAACTGATCTTTTATGGGGAACAGGCCGCAGATGGCTTAGCCTAGTTAATCTGCAACTGACGTCAGATGCTGGGGGAATAGGAGCACACAATTTCTATGCGTATTGCTTTGCGAGCCCACTGCAGTGGCTGTCTTACTGGTTATCTTACTGGTTAGCAGGCCGAAACTTATACGAAATCGCGTACACAACCCAAATGATAGACCGTGGCAAATTGCATGCCCTTGTATCCGCAGGCAGAAGTGCCCCAGACGATACACCCCTCATCCTCAAGATTGCGTTGGAATATTGGAAGTGCACTATTAAATACACAGCCCTATCTAGCAGTGATGTACAATGCACAGGACAGATTTTATATGACCCGTTTTAGACTTAATATGTTACATCATCTACTGCCTGTCCCCTCTGGATTTACTCTATCATTGGAGTTGAAGGGTACCTGCGGCTGCGACAGTAGGTCTCCGCAGGATACCCTTCACTTTGTACTGTTATGCTCATTTTATTCAGCCCCCAGACGCAAGTTCTTGGTGGGGATTCTTAAAAAAGCTAAATTTAAACAGGCAAAAGCAGCTCTACTGTTTTTGCAGGAAGCTTCAGATGCTCACACACTGTTTTGTATAATAAGTTTTATCAAGGTGGCTATGAGGTTAAGGAACACAAGAGAAGTAAATGATTGTAATGTCCTGTAACTAGAGACTGATATCAGAACAGTTTTTACATGAATTTAATGCCCCTCCTCTTCTCTTAATCATTTTAATGTGGTTTTTAAATGTTTTTATGTACTTTTATGGTATCTTTTTAAGTGCCGAATAAAGATATTTGATTTGATTTTGATTTGAAATACACAGCCCATACCTCCACCTATGATCTAAATATTCCCATCCTAGGAATACCAGCTAACACAGGGATACTCCCAAAATGCAGGATAACACATTGGACACAAATAAGGAGTTTCTGAGGTCAGAGATCTGTTCGGAGATGGCATGTTCCTAACACAGTGATTTCGTCCATGAACACAGGGTCCCAGGTTCTGTATTCCTAGTACATGCTAACCTAACATACTTCATCAAACACCATTGGGCACCCCATGGGATTGAGCCCACCACAAATGAGCTGTTACATCGAATATATCTCATGGGTACAGAGTGACATCTAATTAGATGGTTTTACAAAGGGATTAGAGCTCACCAACCCACTCCTTTAACTATGGTATGAAATAAGTGGGAAAGGGATTTGCAAAAACAACTTACGGATAAAGAATGGCAGACAGTGCTCGAATATCCCAAATGTGTGTCCCGACACACACGTTTCAAGTTTATACAATATATGGTGTCACTGCAAGCGTACCTGACGCCATACAAATTACATGTGATTTCCCCTAGAATAACAGCTTCCTGCCCCCGTTGCAAAGTACAAGACACTGACTTATTACTTTTGATTTAGAACTGCCCCAGCATTCACAAATATTGGGAATCGGTCACTACCACATTGAAGAGGGTGGCGGGGGACGCAGGTGGTTATTCTGCTGCAACTTCTATACTCTGGCTATATGCTCGTCATAAGGGACCCGAGGTCCAGTTCAAATTTATAGACTTAGCCCTACCTGTAGCAAAAAGAGGAATCTTCTTCTGAAAGTCCAAAGTTCCCCCCAGTCTACAAGGATGGAAGGAGGACATAGAGATGTGGGGATTAGCAGAAAGCAGCGCTCTCAGACGTGAAGAGCGCAGAGGGCTCCGTAAGCGGCCTGTAGCCATGCCGTAGGACCTAATACTAGCATCTTTTTAAGCTTTAGACATAGCTGATCTGCGGACCCCACAATCCCACACCTGACATTGCAACACAGTACGTTACTCTTAGATACCACACTAGACATAGTTATAACCAGCTGTAAAAAGTCATGTCTCGCACACCGACCCTATTGCTAGTACAATAGGAACCAACTGTTGGTGCAGCCCAAAGGCGCTCCTCGGTCTCCTATATGAATATTCAATGGGACACCAGCATCACACTTGAAACCCCTAGATAAAACAGTCAAGGCTGCCCTCTAAGGAGGTACATACATGACCACACCCGTCAGCGTGGAGGGGAGGGGGGTAAGTTAGTTACAGAGCTGTCTGAAACTGTTATAACATATTAATTCCGAAGTTAATTGAATGAGCATTGGCTGCATGATGCCAGGGACTCGCTGACCCCAACAGTGGGATGAGAATCCACATTATTTTGGGATCGCGATGTATCACCAAACTGATGACAGAAGTATAATATGATAAGATGACAGAAGTATAATATTAGCAATCATACCTGGGAAGTGTTCCGCAAGACATTAATGCCATGTAACTGTTTTTTCATGTAAGAAAAGCTGAATAAAATGTGTTAAAAAAAAAAATGTGTGTGGTCCCCAAGATGAATTCAGTAATCTGTGTGAAGAAGTCTGTATAGTATGTGTGAAGATGTTGGGGTGAACCATATTTCTGTGGTGAAGAGGGAGTCAGGTTTCTGGTAGATGATTACGTATGCAATTTCTGGTGTCTAGAGTACTGCAGACTGAGCATTAATGAGCCGGAGTCAGAATGTGCGTTTTGTTTTTTGAGGGTGTGTAGTACTTAGTGGGATGCATATGAAGCTGGGTTTCTTTGTATTGTGATAGTGCTCAATCCTAAAGACTTAAGGAGAAGCATGTCTCTTATTGCCCTGCTTCTCAATTAATTAGAAGGAGAAGGTTCTGGCAAATATGTTGTTTAATACACTCCAGGAAATATTTGAGAAGGCGCTAAACCCAGATCTGCCTGGATTTATATCCTAGAGGTCATACAACTGATTATTCCTCGGCTGTTTAACTGTTTGGCACTTGCCAGGGTGATTTCAGAACTCATTTCACTTCTGTAACTGTCTTTCAAAATGGCATCTGAGTTTGTAGCACTTAAGAAAACTGATTTGATTTGCACATTGCTAGACCACACAAGATAGACCCCTCTAGGCCTCATAATTGCTCATGATGCGGAGTAGAATCAGCTGATTGGTTTCATCTGGACTGGAGCGGCCCACCGATCCTACAGTATTAGCAAGAGATTTTTCACACGCTGCAAGACATGATTGAAAATAGGCTACCACCCAGAAATGGCACTCCTTATCTATGTAAAATAACTCCAAAAAGACCAATAGATGTGTGGATATGGAGCTTTTGCTCGCTAAGCGGTGAGTGACTATGCATTGGTGTAGACTGCTAGCCCAGAGTAAAGATAAGTGGCCTTGGGACTTGGCTTCTTGCAATGACCGTTCAGAAACCTATGCATGCATTCTTTCAGTTCCAGACCCAGAGATATATGGACCTCTTGAGGGCGTACCTTACACAACTGGACCAAGACAGCCCAGATACACAGCCTGTAGCGCCACAAGGGACGGGGGACCTAGAATTATACAACAGACCACCACACACTGACTGATGTCATCTCTTGTGTACATGCTGGGGTAGTTCGTGTTTATCGACTATACGGCTAGGTTAAGGCCAACAACTGCCCTAAAGATACACAATTGATTGCTATGTACCTATGTAGTTGTAATCCTTTTTCTACAAAAAAACATGTAACTGTATGGATATTTTGATGCTGTGTGATATGTTAAAAATTAAGAAAAGTAAAAAAAAGTAAAAAAATAAAAAATTATTTGAGTCTAAAGTATCTGAGTTTGAACTGGTTGCTATACAATGAACCATTAGCAAGTGTGAACGTGAAGGGACAGCTATTCTGTGTCTTTACTTTGACATTGAGTACTAGACAAGGCTACCTTCTGATTAGATTGATGAATCAAGAAGGATTTTTTGATTTTGGAGCTAAGATCGTGTGTACACTGATGACATCACCATGACCTGGCAGATCCTGAATCCATGATAGGTAGGCTAATCCTTGTTTTGCTGATTCAAGAATGCACTTCATAGCTATTCTGAATCTTGGAATGTTGTTGGGTTTTAGGAACATAACTGGGAACTTAGAACATGATGTGGGCTGTAAGAAACATGGAAAGTCAATCAGAGAAGCTCACTGCTTTAAGGCATATTTGATCTGAGAAAAAGTGGAGATCTGTCAGGAAACATAGATTCATTAGAAGAAATACCAAGTTGACGCTGGCTGCAAAGAGCACTAAAATGGCTGAATGGTGCAGATAAGGGGAGAGCAAACCTTGATGAAATGCCTCACGGCTAAATGTCCACTCATGCTCAGATGGCATGAAATAGCAGGAAGCTCAAAAATTAATGGGGATGCCTAAATGCTTACAGTCAGCCCCTTTTAAAAAGCGGCAAATATTTTGTTGGGCAATGAACTCTGGAAAGATCTAATCAAAGCAAACAGGAAATGTCTCGAGGCCAGGGCATAGAATGTGGTTCAGTTGAGATATGAAGAAACTTGGAACTTCAAAAAGCAGGGTGTAGGTGGACGTTCCCTTAAGGCTAGGAGTTAACTCAAGATAAAGAAGCAGCACATTCAGTTTCACAGAGCAAATCTCATTGGCCCAGGTCAAAAAGTCAACATAAGTCTTGAGTTGGCTCCTGCATCAGGAATGACTAGATGGAAAAGTCTTCTGGTAGAATGGGCATGACACATGATCTCAGAGACTGACATGAGGCTACCTCTGTTATGGCTACAACAAATGAACAAGAAGGAACAGCAAAAACAATAAGGTGATGGTTGTAATGCTTGAATTAATCTCAGCCACTGGCAATCTCTCGGGCTGCATCCCAATCCATGATTTGATTTTTTTTGTCCACCATACCACCTCAATTTGGAATTAGCCATATGCACATCAGTTGTGACTCTTTTCCTCATGAGAACAGTCCAGCCCGAAGTGCCAGGCCAGAGGGAAACAGCTGCACAACAAGAAAATCATTGAAAAGAGTCTGAATTATCACACAATTAATCTGGATGCCGTGCAGCTAAAGGAATTGATGTATCACCTGTCTGGAGTGAAAATCAACGCAGCTGCTGTTTCGCTATTGCATTGACCCGCAGCACTTGGATTTTCTCATGCACCTTTGCGTCAAGTTTCCAGCGCATCCCCTCGCTGAAAGGAATCGCCTCCGGAAACCTACGTATTGCTTCTTCTTGCATTAAGGTATTAACACAACACTTCTCCTGTGTGCAGCAGACTTGGCGCATCCACTTCCTTGGTACTCAAGAACCGACGCATCGCTGTGTTTTGAGACGCTTTCCTCCTTTGCGGCTATTTTTCTACTTGAATTTTTTTTATTTCCAAATCAGTTTGATTTTCAAGTATTAAGGCTCCTAACGGATGCATGATAACACAGCCTTAAGCCTACAACCCTAAGAAGGGCCGGCCGCGAAGAATAGAGTCCAGCAGTAGGGCCCAGGGCCCTGTACAGAGAAACAGGGTTTACACAGCGTTTTGCCTACAACCCGCTGTGGCCGGCCGCGTTTAATGCTGTAAGCAGTTGCATCCATCGGAGTTGCAAGTAGCCCATGTGTCACGTTTCATTTATAAAAGGCAATCTGGTAACTAGTCCAACAATTAAAGGCAGCCCAACGGGGCTCCGTATTCATATGCGAAACCAAGAGTGTGAAAGGAGAGAAAGAAGAAAAGAGAGAGATGTACTAGAAAGAGGAGAAGCAAAGAGTGTAGCAGAGACGAAGGGGGTGTACGTCACGGAGGGGGGCAACTGGGGAGAAGGGCTCAACGTGTTGTCTGTGTTTCCAGCAGTGTCTAAGGCAGCAGTCTATCGGGGTTGGGCGGGCCATAGCATCATCGAAGAGGCGCAGGGTCCTGAGCCTGGTGGGCATGTGGCTTGCATGCTCTATACTGCAAAGATAGCTAACTAGAGGCTTCCAGACAGCCCCGAAGCGCGTTGTGCATGCAATCGCGCTGTGAGGAGTTCCATTGTTATAACATGCCAGAGTTTTACAAACCAAGTTGCTATGGGTGGGGCTTCGGTCCTCTTCCAGTATAGGGCTATGAGCTGCCTAGCTGCTCCCAGCATATGGAGCGTCAGAATACAGTCGCTGCGGGTAAGTGCCTTAAGGTTGGCAGGTTTAATGCTAAGTAAGATCGTGCTCGCTTCTTCAGGCAAGGGGAACCCCAGCACTCCCTTTATGTGGCTAAGAACCTCCTTCCAGAAGATGGACAGCACTGGACATCCCCACCAAATATGGACAAAGTCCCCTGATGCAGATCGACACCTCCAGCACAAGGGAGAGACCGCAGGAAACATCTTATGAAGGCGTTGGGGTGTGTAATACCACTGGGTCAAGAGTTTGTAGGCGTTTTCCCGCTGCGGGATACTCGGTATATCTTGGGGATATCTTGCCAGAGTCTATCCCACTGCGGGGGCTCAATATCTGCGCTGATCTCCAGCTGCCATTGGCGTTGGTATGTGTGAGATGGCAAGCTCGTCGGATGCTGCAGAATGTGATAGATCTGGGAAATAGGTCCCTTTAGTCTCCCAAGGGAGCGCGCCAATTTCTCAAAAGGAGTAAATTCTCGCGTGGCTGCCTGCGACATACCCTCCTCAGAGACCCAGTGTCTTAGCTGTGCGTATTGCAATCTCGTCTCCCGCGGTATACGAAATTCGTGCCGGCAATGCTCGAATTTTTTGAGTGTGCCCCCGTCAAATAGGTCGCCGATCACCCTGCAGTCGCCATGTGTCCATTTGTCGAAGGCGCGGGATTGGTGGGCCGGCGGGAAGTGTGGGTCCCCGGCTAAGGGAGTTTGTGGGGATGGGAACATGGTGAGGCCTTTGGCACGGCTACATTGTCCCATATGTCCAAGACTGTCTTCGTGGGAACTGCCATATAGGTACTTCTGGAACGGTCCGTGCGATGCAGCCATGGTAGATCCCAGATGGTTCGCCCCGTCACTACTCGATCCATGTGCAGCCATCCCTTCTCGCTCTGTGACTCCCCACTCCACCACGAAGCGGAGATGAGAGGCCCAATAGTAATGCACCAAGTTAGGACAGGCTAAACCCCCCCCTATCCCGCGGTGACATGAGGAGCTTTTGCGAGAAGCGGGGCCTTTTTCCGCCCCATATAAAGGATGTGAGTTCTCGTTGTAAGCTTCGTATGCAATGAAGTGGGACCGGAGTGGGAAGGCATTGGAATAAATACAGGATTTTGGGGAGGATCAACATCTTGACAGTGTTAAGTCTACCCAGCCATGACAGCATCAGGGGCCTCCACCTCCGCAAGTCTTCGAAGACCGCCATCCGACATTCCCGCCAATTAACCAATGTCCATATGTCCAAGGAGGGGGTGAGCAGGAGGCCCAAATAGCGGACACGGCGCTCGGCCCACTGGTAGGGCGCCGCATCTTTAAGAGCGGGCATTTCTTCATTCGGGATGGCAAGATTAAGGGCCCAGGACTTGTCATGGTTGATCTTGAGGCCAGAGGCGCCCTCGTAGAGACAGAGCACCCTGTGCAAGGCCGGAAGGGATTCCCGGGGACGCGTCAGGGTAAGGATAAGGTCGTCTTCAAAAAGCGCCACCTTGTTGTTCGGACCGCCATGGGCGATGCCATGTATGTCTGGCGCTCGGCGGATCATTTCTGCAAGCGGTTCCACCGCGAGGGCAAACAGCAGGGGCGACAGAGGGCACCCCTGCCTTGTACCCCTGCAGATGGAGAAAGGCGCCGTCAGTGTGCCGTTAACCCGGATTCTAGACTGCGGCCCCACATACGAAGCCATGATCCTCATTATCACCTAAGGGCCCAATCCAAATTTTTGCAGGATCGCCCAAAGGAAGGTCCAGTCCACCCGGTGGAAGGCCTTCTCCGCATCCAGCGACAGAAGACAGGCCGGGATTTTCCATTGGTAAACCTTCCCGACGAGGTGCGCGATCTTGCGCACATTGTCTGTTCCCTGTCGGTCGTGGATAAAGCCGGCCTGATCCGGGTCCACGAGGCCTGGCATACATGGATCGAGGCATTTTGCAAGAAGCTTGGTGTAAATTTTAAGATCCGTATTCAGTAGAGCTATAGGACGGTAGGATGCACAGAGCGTGGGGTCCTTCCCAGGCTTCGGTATCAATGCGATCTCTGCCATACCGATATCGGGGGATGGCCCCATGCTATCCGTAAAGGAGTTAAACATCCTCAGATGAGGCCGGAGTTGGGACTGGAACAGGCGATAAAAGGACAAGGGCAAGCCGGCCGGTCCCGGAGTCTTCCCCAGAGGAATGTCCCTCATTGCTTCCGTAATCTCCTCCTCAAGTATGGGGCCCTCCATAGCCTCCGCACACGCTGGAGACAGCGGCGTCCCTTCATAGCCATTTAGGACGGCCTCTACCGCTTCCGCCTGGGTCGGCTCCCTCTGGTATAGGGCGGCATAGTATTCTTGAAACGCCTCACGCTTGTCCCTCTCCGAGACAGCCCTATTCCCGCCTGAGAGCCGGACATTGGCTATATGGGCCTTGGCCGCCCGAACTCGCAGCCTCCCCGCCAATAAGCGTCCTACCTTGTCCCCTCCCTCAAAGTAATTCTGTTTCAACCGCAGGAGAGAGTGCTCTGCCTTGTTGGTGCGTAGAAGCCTGAGTTGTCCTCGCAGGTTGGCGAGTCGCCTCCTGGATTCCAACGAGGAGTGTTCTTGATCGTGCCTTTCCACCTGTTTTATCTCCTTCGTCAGGCCGTCCTCCAATTTACAAGCCTCGTGCCGCCTCGCAATCGACAAAGAGGTAATGTGGCCCCGGATTGTGGCCTTAAAGGCGTCCCATACCACGGGGAATGGCGTTTCCTGGATGTCGTTATTAGCAAAATAAGTCTATTGCGTCTCGGATGCTTTCCACATCAGCCGAGTCCCGGAGGATACTTGGCGGTTGACGCCAGCGTGCCTCCCTTGCAAGCAAGCGTTCGGGTCCTGCAGTAGCAGCTCGATATGAGCATGGTCAGACAATGAGATATCCGACATAGAGGCCTTCAGCACATCCCGCAGCAAATCATGCGAGATAAAGAGGGGATCTATGTGAGAGTACGACCTGTGCGCGTGGGAGTAAAACGAGTAGTCCCTCAGCCCCGAATTCTGATAGTGCCATGTATCTATTAGCCCCAGTTCTGCTATCTGTGTGCGCAATGCAGCAGACATGGCCCCGGCACTGCTAAACGAGGCGTCGCTGCGGTCTAGTTCCGGGTCCCAGACCAAGTTGAAGTCCCCTCCTAATATCAGCGACGAGTCGTCACACGCAATCTGTTCCCGTAAGAACGTTTGGAGGTATCTATCCTGCATCTGGTTGGGTGCATATATGTTGCATAAAGTAAACTGACGCCGCCCCATTCTTACCGTGACCTTAAGGAAGCGTCCATCTACCCCCCGAATAGGCCCAGATTCCCACCGCCTGAAGCCACTCCTGCACATGTTATGTTATGTTATGTTAAAAACACTTTTATAGCGCGCAGCTGCCCCAGCCAAGGGGCGTCCCGGCGCTTCATAGAAAGTACCCAAACACAACATAGCAGCTGCGGATAGACGCACACAGATCGGAAAAACTAAACTGTGTGAGGGAACAGATGCGTTTTAATGGCCTTCCATTTCACGAATGTAGGGCGGAAGAGAATTCCACAATTTTGCAGCCAGCACCCTGAAGGACCGACCTCCAGCCCTGCAGAGCTTAAACCGTGGAACTACTACCAGATTCTGCCCTAAAGACCTAAGAGGGCGTGAGGGCACATAAGGCACCAAAAGATTATCAAGAATCTGGGGGGAGGCCAACTTGAGGATCTTAAAAGAGAGGCACAAGGTCTTGAAATGAATCCTCTGTGCCATAGGCAGCCAGTGCAACGAACGGATGGTACTATCCACAGAACAGAACCTAGGTAAGCCCACCAGGGCTCTGGCTGCGGCGTTCTGGACACGTTGCATCCGAGCAATCTCGGCCTGATTAGCTCCCAACAGGAGCGAGCTGGCATAATAAAGCCAGGATAAAATAGACGCCTGAATGATCAGCTGCCTGGTGGAGGCATCAAAGAAGCTCAAAATAGGTCTCAACCCTCGTAAGATGCCAAAACAAGTGGCCGCCACTTTTTTAGTGTGGCCACAAAAACTGAGGGCAGGGTCCAACCAAACCCCTAAGTTTTTTACCTCTAGCACAGGAATGGGAGTCACATCTGTAGGAGAGTAGGGTCTGCAATCCTATGATCACCCAGATTTTTCGCTTTTGTTTCACTGGTTTACGACTTTCTCTGGCTGTGGGCCTGCCAATCAGACCCACAGCCTGGCTGTTCTCTTTCTAAATTACCTCATGTACCCTAGGTGCATCTACCAATTGGTACTGGGCCACCTTATCAGACCCTGTAACTCAGGGCATAGGTGTACCCAGGGCTGCCAGGGGCTGCAGCATGTATTATGCCACCCCTGGCTGGCCTCTTAAATTTGACACAACTGGCTGCATGACAGCTGGGGCAAAGTCGTGTAATCACGCTTTGCTGTAGGTGTAGTATACCTATACCTAACCCTAAAATGGACACACAGATTCCTATCAGTCACTCCTATGGCAGGCCTTGACAATCCTGAAGGCAGAGTGCTTGGAATCGTGTGAGATGGTGCTCTGGCATGAGCTGAGCCTGTCTGCAGCTTGCGGAACCAAGTCCTAATAGCTGTTCCATGATATCGCATACCATATACTCTTAAGTGCATTATAATCCTCGCGGTTAAATGCTATCTTTGGTATTGCTTTATCAAAACATGTCGAGTAAGGTGTCATACGAATTGGAATACTAACCCCTCGCCAATTCTGGCGACGGGGTTAGCATTCCACCCTTCTAGAGGGACACGACATGTATGTAACTGTGAACCCCGGTTAAAGTTAACTGAAGCCTCAGCTCCACAAAATGGATGCTGCCACCACAGACACGAGTCTGACCCCCTGCAGCTGGGAGTCCTTCCAGCGAGGGGAGCCTGGACAAAGGGTTTCCTGTCAGGGGCGGTGCTAGCACCGTCCCAGACATGGTTTTGTGTATCCTGGGTAGGCAGGGCTTTACAGGAAGGTGACTGCTGAGTGGCACCCCGGTGCTCACTATGCATAGGCCGGTCTGAACCAGTTCCAGGGGCACACCAGCCCCTGGCCTGGGGAAGTCCGGCATGGCAGAGGGGTGTAACCACCCCCCTCCTGGTCCCACCCATAGGCAGGACCTAGTCACCGGGTCAGCCCCCTTTTTTAGTATAAAGATAGGAGCGGGCCCCCTGTTCAAATTAGATCATCTTTGGAATCAAGATACCACTTTCTTCGAAAGGACTTCACGATTTCTTCTTCAAGATTCTCCCTTGTGGCTAAGGAGTAGTCACCCTGCATCAAGCGGGCACCATCCTAAAGAACACTGCGGTCTGCTGCAAGTCCTTCATCACGAATCCGACGACCCAGCTCGACGAGACCCGGCTTCCCTGGCACCTCTGACCTCTACTCACCTCTACAGCCAAGCTGAGAACCGTGAGTGCGACGAGACCTCAAGGGACCGACGATCGCCAAGACTGCACGACATCTTTACTGCAAGCCCACCGTGTCCTCCACTGGTGAGTGCTTTGGGGTCCGAGAAGCCCCGACCCTGCGCAGCTCCAGCACCCAAGATCAGCCTCCCTGCATCTCCACGATCTGCGTGGGGCCCTTCTGCTGTTTGCTGTGCACCGCGTTGTTTGGCTACTAGCCGGCTGGCTTGTGGCCTTCTGAACGACGCCCAACGACTTCACGACTGCTGGTCTGGTTGCTCCAGGCTGGCCCTTGCTTCCTTCTTCAAGAGAGGCACCCCGGACCCTCCTGGTCCACTCCAGACGCCATTTTAGGTCCACCGCGTGGGCTTGAATTTGCCAAGGCTTTGTTGCCCAATCCTGGGTCCAGCGACGCCGACAGCTTCTAACTTCGTGGGACAGCTCGATCCCCCATCCTGGTCGCCGACAACGCCTCCTGGTCCGCGAGATCTTCGAGCTACAGCGTCACCCACTCACCTTGTCGAGGTGGCTACCATCCGGTGCCCTCCTGGTGCCCACTGACTACTGGCTAGTAGTCTCGAACTTGGTCCCCTCTGCTTTCAGGTGTCATCTATCTTCGAGATCCAGGCTTGGATCCAACTGAACTTTCTTCACTGGTCACCGGCCAGCATCTTTTCTTCCGGCTCCTGGTCCGTCTACGAGGATTCCCGACGTCTTTTCAGACCTATGCAGCTGCAGCCCCTGGGCTAGGTAACTTCGGCATTTCGGTGCCCCAGCATAGCCTCACTATCCAAGGGTCAGAATCTACTTTCGTTTTCTCCCTACCAGGTCGGGTTCGCCCGAGAACACTAACTTTCTAATTCCTAGCTACCATAGACTTTTGTCCCGCATCTCGCGTGAGAGTGCACACACTGCACCCGAGTCCCCTAGGCCTCCTAGAAGTAATCTAACGATTCCCTAGTCAAGTCCTAGCGATTCCAAAAGCTATTAGTACTGTACTTACCTGCTAGTAATTTCGCATTCCACTTTCATAGTATATGGTTTTCCGTGCCCCTCGGGCATTTGTATATACTGTGCTAACTTAAGTATTTTTGTAAGAGTTTTGGTTTGTGCTTAGTACCCTGTCCTCATAAAGAGTACAGGGCTGTTGTGATCTTTAAATAAATAACTGTTTATTTTCATAACACTTGTGTGGTGTCCTTTCACTTGGTATTCAAGGGGTATATGTGTGGTAAACAGCTGGCTTAACGCGCCCTCTCGAGTCTTTAGCCTTAGACTGCTCGTATCCACGCTACTAGGATAGCTGGTCTATAAGGTTGACTTACAACCAATCATCAATAAGGGTTGCTGGACTGATACATAGTGTTCACTAGAATAGTGAGCACTGCATATCAGGCCACCTTCTCACATTGGTGAGCAGCGGTTGGGATTTGAGCTTGCTGTTGTTTTACCACACGTATCCTAAGAATATCTTGTTGAAAGATCACATAAGTACTGTTAGGTACATATAACTAAAGCTTAGAATACTCTGAGTTCTACTGAACCAGCTGTTGTAGCTCCTCAAGGCTTAGCACACCTTGGCTACAACTCTAGCAAGGGACCAGTAGGTAACACATAGTGTAGGCAGGTGCATCACTTACACCACACTAGAAGCAGTATGTCGGTCACAGGAGGAAACACTGAGTCTCCCCTTGTGTCAGTTGACCCTCCACAGGTCATCCCTTCAAGATATACTGCGCTTAGCTTCCATGAGTTACGACAAGTATGTACCTCTAGGAAGATTAAGCAGGGGTCTAACCCCACAACTGCTTTTCTGATTGGTCTCTTAGAGACTCATGATGCAAGGAGGGCTGGTAACCCAGACCCTTCTACTTCAGAAGGCAATATGCCCTCCCTACAGGGACCCTTTGATAACCAGGACCCTCCACATCAGGAAGCAGATGATGCTGATGATGAGGATGATGACTTGGAATCTAAGGGTGAGGCAGATCAGGACCAGGTAGAAGTCGTCAGACTAACCAGGACCAACTTAAGCAGACATGAGAGGGACTCTAGGGGAGCCCTGGGGCCACTCTCAGGTCAGCTTAACATTGGGAATGGACGAGTTAGATCTCTGTCAAGAGGCTCTAGCAGATCCATTCATACCAATGGCTCTCAACATTCCTCTCAGAGGGGAATGACATCTCCTCAGAGGAGAATGTATGTAGCTAAGGAAAAGGCAGCCAATCTGAGGATTGAAAGGGAAGAACTTGCCCTGGCCAAAGAGAGGCTTGCCTTTGCTAGAGAGCAACAATTGAGTGGGACAGTCCCCACTGGTGGCAGCATTGTACCTAGCAATAGGGAAAGGAGTTTTGATACAAAACACCTTGGTAAGATAGTGCCCCCCTTTAAACAAGGGGATGACATCCACAAATGGATTACTGCTTTGGAGAGGGCCTGCACTGTGCAAGGTGTTCCCCCAAGTCAGTGGGCAGCTATCTTGTGGCTCTCCTTTGAAGGTAAAGGAAGAGACAAGCTCCTCACCACAAGGGTAGAGGATGCTAATGATTACCAAGTCTTGAAAAGTGCACTGGTTGATGGGTTTGGCCTAACCACTGAGCAGTACAGGGTGCTGTTCAGGGATACCCAGAAAACTCAGTCTCAAGATTGGGCTGACTTTGTAGATTGTGCCACTAAGGCTTTTGAGGGCTGGTTGCTGGGCAGTAAGGTTACTGATTATAAAGGATTGTACAATTTGATGATGAGAGAGCAAATTTTAAACAATTGTCAGAACCAGTTGTTGCATCAGCATCTTGTTGACTCAGATCTGACCTCTCCCCAAGAATTGGGAAAGAAGGCAGACAGATGGGTTAGAACAAGAGTTAAACAGAACCAGGGCCAGAATCAAGGTGGTCAGAAGAAAGCAGACCAGAAGGGTAAAGATTCAAAAGGGGAACAAAATGACCAGAAGTCTTCGACAGGTCCCCAACAACCCAAAGAGGGTGGGGGTCAGGCTCCCCAAAAGAAGAAAGAAGGCCAATCTAAAAGGTGGTGCCAATACTGTAAAAGTAAAACTCACTGGTTTAGTGAGTGCACCAAGAAAGGAGGAGGGCAGACTCCTGCCACTGCAGCCCCTAAGGCACCTGTGCCCCCTAGTACAGCCAGCAGTGGTAGTGCACCTCCCAAGGGTTTAGTAGGGTTAACCCTGGGTTCTGAGGGGAGTGACAACTTAGTTGGCACCCTCACTCAGGCTGTCCTTGTCAGTACAGGGGATATGGATATGTCCCCTGACATAAGTCCCAATACTTTGGGCAAATACAGACAGACACCTTTCATTAATGGAAAAATGGCTCAGGCCTATAGGGACACTTGTGCCAGTGTCACAATGGTGACACCTAGCTTTGTGGACCCTGGACAGATCATGCCAGGTACAGAATTCCTGGTGACCAATGCAAGCAATGTCACTACCAATCATAGTATGGCAATTGTAGCTTTCTCCTGGGGAGGGGTAACTGGCCAAAAGAAGGTTGTAGTTAGTTCAGACCTCCCAGTGGATTGTTTGTTGGGCAATGATTTGGAGTCATCACAATGGTCAGAAGTGGAGCAGAGGACTCATCTGGAAATGTTAGGCTTGCCAGCACATGTGTTTGCTGTGACCAGGTCACAGGCCAGAAAATGCCCCACTGAACAGGTGCTGGATCCTGGAACAATGGACCAGACACCTTCCAAGAAAAAGAGCAGTAGGGTTAAGGCTGTGCCTTCCCCCTTGCCCCAGGTTGTGGATCAAGTCTCAGAGGAGGCTGACCTGCAGGAATTGAGGGAAACTGAGCCTAGAGAGTTTGAACTTGATCAAGTTGAATTCTTGGGTTCAGGGGGACCCTCAAGGGAAGACCTGGGGAAGGACCAGTTAGACTGCCCTTCTCTTGAACCCCTCAGACAGCAGGCTGCTGCTGAGGCTGCTGGGAACGCCACAGGTACCCACAAGGTATACTGGGAAGATGGACTCCTGTACACTGAGTCAAGAGACCCCAAGCCTGGCATGACCAGGAGGCTGGTTGTACCCTTGTCTCAGAGAGGTTTCCTACTTACCTTGGCCCATGAGATTCCCTTAGCAGGACACTTAGGCCAGACAAAGACTTGGGACAGGCTTGTCTCACACTTTCACTGGCCTCACATGAATGAGGATACCAAGGAGTTTTGTCGCTCCTGTGTCACTTGCCAAGCCAGTGGTAAGTCAGGTGGCACAACAAAGGCCCCCCTTATACCAATGCCTGTGGTGGGGGTGCCCTTTGAAAGAGTGGGGATTGACATTGTTGGTCCAATGGAACCCCAGACAGCATCAGGGCACAAGTTTATACTGGTGGTAGTGGATCATGCCACCAGGTATCCTGAAGCTATTCCACTTAGGACCACCACAGCACCTGTGGTGGCAAGGGCCCTAGTTGGAGTGTTCTCCAGAGTGGGCTTCCCTAAGGAGGTTGTCTCTGACAGAGGTGCAAACTTCATGTCAAGCTACTTAACTGCTATGTGGAAGGAGTGTGGTGTCAATTACAAATTCACTACACCCTATCATCCACAATGCAATGGGCTTGTTGAAAGGTTCAACAGGACCCTAAAAGGGATGATTCATGGACTACCTGAAACACTCAGGCGTAGATGGGATGTCCTGATGCCCTGCCTTCTGTTTGCTTACAGAGAGGTCCCACAAAAGGGGGTTGGCTACAGCCCTTTTGAACTTTTGTATGGGCATCCTGTGAGAGGCCCCTTGTGTTTGGTGAAGGAAGGATGGGAGAGACCTCTCAAAAAGCCTGCAACCAACATAATGGACTATGTACTTGGTCTCCGCTCCAGGATGGCTGAGTATATGGAGAAGGCATCTGAAAACCTTAAGGCCAGTCAAGAACTTCAAAAAGCTTGGCATGACCAAAAGGCTGTCCTGACTGTTTACCAGCCTGGACAGAAGGTGTGGGTGTTGGAGCCAGTGGCCCCAGCAGCACTCAAAGACAAATGGTCTGGGCCCCACACAATTCTTGAGCAAAAGGGAGAGGTCACCTACCTGGTAGACCTTGGAACTCCCAGGAGTCCCCACAGGGTACTCCATGTCAACAGGCTCAAAGCATATGTCGACAGGAAGGACATGAGCTTGCTCATGGCCATAGATGAGGGACAGGAGGAAGAGAGTGACCCTCTCCCAGACCTGCTCACTCAGAATCCTGATGATGGGTCAGTAGATGGTGTTGTCTTTTGTGGCAGCCTCTCTGAACATCAGCAGAAAGACTGTAAACAGGTTCTTCAGTCTTTCAGACATATGTTCTCTCTGACACCCAGTCAGACCAATTGGTGCACCCATGAGGTTGACACTGGTGACAGCCTGCCAGTCAAGAGTAAAATCTACAGGCAGCCTGATCATGTTAGAGACTGCATAAAAACTGAAGTGCAGAAAATGTTGGAATTGGGAGTCATTGAACCCTCAGATAGCCCTTGGGCTAGTCCAGTAGTTCTAGTGCCAAAGCCTCACACCCAAGATGGTAAGAGAGAGATGAGGTTTTGCGTAGACTACAGGGGTCTCAATGCAGTCACTAAGACTGATGCCCATCCAATACCAAGGGCAGATGAACTTATAGATAGATTGGCTTCTGCCAACTACTTAAGTACATTTGACTTAACAGCTGGGTATTGGCAAATCAGGTTAGCTGAGGATGCCAAGCCCAAAACAGCATTTTCAACCCCTGGTGGGCATTATCAATTTGTGGTAATGCCCTTTGGTCTGAAAAATGCACCTGCCACCTTCCAAAGGTTGGTGAATCAAGTCCTTACTGGGCTGGATGACTTCTGTGCAGCATATCTAGATGATATTGCTGTCTTTAGCTCCACCTGGGAGGATCACCTGGTCCACCTGAGGAAAGTGTTAGAGGCTCTGCAAGCAGCAGGCCTCACTATCAAGGCCACCAAGTGCCAGATAGGGCAGACACAGGTTGTATACCTGGGCCACCTTGTAGGTGGAGGCCAGGTTCAGCCACTGGAGAGCAAAATACAGTCAATCAGGGACTGGGCTCCTCCAACCACCCAGACTCAGGTTCGAGCTTTCTTGGGCCTGACTGGATACTACAGAAAGTTTGTCAGGAACTATGGTTCCATTGTGACACCATTAAATGAACTGACAAGTAAGAAAATGCCAAAAAAGGTTCAGTGGACAGCAGGCTGTCAAAAAGCATTCGATGACCTAAAGCAGGCCATGTGCACAGCACCTATCCTTAAGAGTCCAGACTACTCCAAACCATTCATTGTCCAAACAGATGCTTCTGAGTTGGGTGTGGGAGCTGTTCTTTCTCAACTGAATTTTGATGGTCAGGATCAGCCCATTGCTTTTATAAGCAGAAGGCTGACCCCCAGAGAGAAGAATTGGTCAGCTATTGAGAGGGAGGCCTTTGCTGTGGTTTGGGCCCTGAAGAAGCTGAGGCCATACTTGTTTGGCACTCACTTCAAGATTCAGACCGACCATAAGCCCCTCTTGTGGCTAAATCAGATGAAGGGTGAAAACCCCAAACTGCTTAGGTGGTCCATTTCCCTACAGGGGATGGACTTTACAGTGGAACATAGACCTGGTACTGATCATGGCAATGCCGATGGGCTCTCCAGATATTTCCACTTAGAACAAGAAGACTCACCTGGTCAAGGTTAGCTTATTGTCCCAAAGTTTGGGGGGGGGGGTCATGTAGGAGAGTAGGGTCTGCAATCCTATGATCACCCAGATTTTTCGCTTTTGTTTCACTGGTTTACGACTTTCTCTGGCTGTGGGCCTGCCAATCAGACCCACAGCCTGGCTGTTCTCTTTCTAAATTACCTCATGTACCCTAGGTGCATCTACCAATTGGTACTGGGCCACCTTATCAGACCCTGTAACTCAGGGCATAGGTGTACCCAGGGCTGCCAGGGGCTGCAGCATGTATTATGCCACCCCTGGCTGGCCTCTTAAATTTGACACAACTGGCTGCATGACAGCTGGGGCAAAGTCGTGTAATCACGCTTTGCTGTAGGTGTAGTATACCTATACCTAACCCTAAAATGGACACACAGATTCCTATCAGTCACTCCTATGGCAGGCCTTGACAATCCTGAAGGCAGAGTGCTTGGAATCGTGTGAGATGGTGCTCTGGCATGAGCTGAGCCTGTCTGCAGCTTGCGGAACCAAGTCCTAATAGCTGTTCCATGATATCGCATACCATATACTCTTAAGTGCATTATAATCCTCGCGTTTAAATGCTATCTTTGGTATTGCTTTATCAAAACATGTCGAGTAAGGTGTCATACGAATTGGAATACTAACCCCTCGCCAATTCTGGCGACGGGGTTAGCATTCCACCCTTCTAGAGGGACACGACATGTATGTAACTGTGAACCCCGGTTAAAGTTAACTGAAGCCTCAGCTCCACAAAATGGATGCTGCCACCACAGACACGAGTCTGACCCCCTGCAGCTGGGAGTCCTTCCAGCGAGGGGAGCCTGGACAAAGGGTTTCCTGTCAGGGGCGGTGCTAGCACCGTCCCAGACATGGTTTTGTGTATCCTGGGTAGGCAGGGCTTTACAGGAAGGTGACTGCTGAGTGGCACCCCGGTGCTCACTACGCATAGGCCGGTCTGAACCAGTTCCAGGGGCACACCAGCCCCTGGCCTGGGGAAGTCCGGCATGGCAGAGGGGTGTAACCACCCCCCTCCTGGTCCCACCCATAGGCAGGACCTAGTCACCGGGTCAGCCCCCTTTTTTAGTATAAAGATAGGAGCGGGCCCCCTGTTCAAATTAGATCATCTTTGGAATCAAGATACCACTTTCTTCGAAAGGACTTCACGATTTCTTCTTCAAGATTCTCCCTTGTGGCTAAGGAGTAGTCACCCTGCATCAAGCGGGCACCATCCTAAAGAACACTGCGGTCTGCTGCAAGTCCTTCATCACGAATCCGACGACCCAGCTCGACGAGACCCGGCTTCCCTGGCACCTCTGACCTCTACTCACCTCTACAGCCAAGCTGAGAACCGTGAGTGCGACGAGACCTCAAGGGACCGACGATCGCCAAGACTGCACGACATCTTTACTGCAAGCCCACCGTGTCCTCCACTGGTGAGTGCTTTGGGGTCCGAGAAGCCCCGACCCTGCGCAGCTCCAGCACCCAAGATCAGCCTCCCTGCATCTCCACGATCTGCGTGGGGCCCTTCTGCTGTTTGCTGTGCACCGCGTTGTTTGGCTACTAGCCGGCTGGCTTGTGGCCTTCTGAACGACGCCCAACGACTTCACGACTGCTGGTCTGGTTGCTCCAGGCTGGCCCTTGCTTCCTTCTTCAAGAGAGGCACCCCGGACCCTCCTGGTCCACTCCAGACGCCATTTTAGGTCCACCGCGTGGGCTTGAATTTGCCAAGGCTTTGTTGCCCAATCCTGGGTCCAGCGACGCCGACAGCTTCTAACTTCGTGGGACAGCTCGATCCCCCATCCTGGTCGCCGACAACGCCTCCTGGTCCGCGAGATCTTCGAGCTACAGCGTCACCCACTCACCTTGTCGAGGTGGCTACCATCCGGTGCCCTCCTGGTGCCCACTGACTACTGGCTAGTAGTCTCGAACTTGGTCCCCTCTGCTTTCAGGTGTCATCTATCTTCGAGATCCAGGCTTGGATCCAACTGAACTTTCTTCACTGGTCACCGGCCAGCATCTTTTCTTCCGGCTCCTGGTCCGTCTACGAGGATTCCCGACGTCTTTTCAGACCTATGCAGCTGCAGCCCCTGGGCTAGGTAACTTCGGCATTTCGGTGCCCCAGCATAGCCTCACTATCCAAGGGTCAGAATCTACTTTCGTTTTCTCCCTACCAGGTCGGGTTCGCCCGAGAACACTAACTTTCTAATTCCTAGCTACCATAGACTTTTGTCCCGCATCTCGCGTGAGAGTGCACACACTGCACCCGAGTCCCCTAGGCCTCCTAGAAGTAATCTAACGATTCCCTAGTCAAGTCCTAGCGATTCCAAAAGCTATTAGTACTGTACTTACCTGCTAGTAATTTCGCATTTCACTTTCATAGTATATGGTTTTCCGTGCCCCTCGGGCATTTGTATATACTGTGCTAACTTAAGTATTTTTGTAAGAGTTTTAGTTTGTGCTTAGTACCCTGTCCTCATAAAGAGTACAGGGCTGTTGTGATCTTTAAATAAATAACTGTTTATTTTCATAACACTTGTGTGGTGTCCTTTCACTTGGTATTCAAGGGGTATATGTGTGGTAAACAGCTGGCTTAACGCGCCCTCTCGAGTCTTTAGCCTTAGACTGCTCGTATCCACGCTACTAGGATAGCTGGTCTATAAGGTTGACTTACAACCAATCATCAATAAGGGTTGCTGGACTGATACATAGTGTTCACTAGAATAGTGAGCACTGCATATCAGGCCACCTTCTCACAACACCCAACTCAGGGAGGCACCATGTGTCACCCCAAAGATCAGTCCGCTTGCCCACAATCATGACCTCAGTTTTCTTGGCATTTAGCTGGAGACAGTTGGTATTCATCCAGCTAGCCACCGCCAAAAGTCCATTCCGGAATCTGGGGGCGTCAAGGTCTGAGTCACCACTCAGGACGACTTCCAGCTGTGTGTCGTCAGCATACGAGACCATAGTAATGCCCCACTGCTTGACGACAGCCGCCAGCGGTCTCACATAAAGATTGAATAATGTGGGATTCAACGACGAACCCTGCGGCACACCCAGCTCCAACGGATAGGACTTGGACTCATAAGGCGGGGTGACTACTTTAAAGGTTCGCTCGGCAAGGAAGAACCTGAACCAGTCGAGTGCAGTGCCTGATACTCCGGCCTCACCAAGTCGTTGGAGCAGAATCCTGTGCGAGACAGTGTCAAACGCAGCACTGAGATCCAATAATATCAGTGCCGCAGTCTGACCAGAATCAAGCACAGAACAAAGGTGTTCTGTCATAGAGAGCAGTGCCGTCTCAGTGCTGTGACCAGCCCGAAAACCGTTCTGGGATGGATCCAGAATGCCTGCCCTCATAAGATGTTCAGACAGTACCCCGTTCACAAAGGCCTCAGTGATTTTAGCAGCCCAGGGAAGGAGAGAAATCGGGCGATAGCTCTCGAGTTTGAGAGGGTCCAAAGTGGCCTTTTTCAATATAGGTGTCACAACAGCCTGTTTCCATTTAATTGGAACGACACCCGAGGCAAGAGAGAGATTTATAAGGTGGAGCACTGGAGGGAGACAGATGGCCGCAGAGACTTTGAACTGAGGTGGACGCAGAGGATCAATAGGCGAGCCAGATTTTACCTTGCCGACCAACTTAACATTATTGCCACACCCGCTGTTTTATAGTCCGCTGTAGCCCAAAACTGGAGAGGGTATTTAAGGTGTGCCATGCGCTTCATGTCCGCGCGTAGCAGGTGGGTTTCCTGTAGGAATATTATATCAGGGTTCTGCTGGAGGAGGTAGCGCCATGTTTCTCTCCACTTGTTGGGGAAATTTAAGCCCTTAACATTAAGGGTTAGAATCTTTAGGGGTTTAGGCACGCATGCAGTCATGTTTCATAGCATTCGGGCCCCGCTCGTGTCCTCCACCCTCGCCTCAGTAAGGGGATATAAGCAAAAGAGACTTCCCGGTATTCACCCAGCCAAGGAGCTGCCACCGCCTAGTCCCCCCCCCCCCCCCTACCGCACACCGAAGAGGAAAGGCAGGAGAAAGAAAGAGGTAGAGAAGAGTCAGGAGAAAAGCGAGAGATTAAGAGTTCCATTAGCGGCCAATCAGGCCAACTGACAACAGAAGCTACCAAAGGCCAACAGGGCCACATCGTACTGCCCCAATCACAAGGCATCCTCTACCCAAGGGTTCAGATGCATTTCGACATGTCACTCCCTAGGGGCCAGCCAAGGGAGTCTAAAGGTGGTTCAAGAGTTGGTATCATCAGGGCCCCGGTACCCCTGCCACCCAAAGTGGAGACTGGGGCATGTATGCAAGGTGAAGAGCCCAGGATGTAGTCAAGGAGGGGGGGAATTTTCGTCTGCCGGAGCGCAGGCATTTGTGTATAGCACACCGCTGGGTGGACGATCACGTGGTGGGTGGATGTGGCGGCGAACCTTCTCTGTCTCATTCGAGGGATTTATTATGCGCTATAATGTCTTGTTTGGTCTGTGAGGCAGATGCTTCATCTACCGGAGGCGAACGGCGGCGGCGCCGCACAGTAGCCCAGGATGGCCTAGACGGGATCCGTTCTGGACACCGTTGTCGAGAAGGGCTATGTGTTGGCGAGTCTGGTATTTCGAGCAATTGTGCCGCCTCTCGATAAGATCGTAGGACTCGTCGCCGGCCTTCCCACTGGAAGATAAGGGCAAAGGGATGTCCCCACTGGTAGGCGATGCAGAGAGCCCGTAGCTTTTCCGTCACCGGCTTGAAGACTCGTCGTCTGTGCAGGGTGTTAGGCGCCAAGTCTTGAAAGATCTGAATATTGTGGCCCTCGTATTGTAGGTCAGGTTTGTCCCTCGCCGCCTTTAGTATCTCCTCCTTCTCGGTGAAGAAGTGCACCCGCGTCAGTATATCTGGAAGAAGACCCGGTCGTCCCGCGGGTCCGGAGACTCTATGGGCTCGGTCCAGGGGCGGAGGGGAGGCTTCCTCATCCCCCCAGACCTGTGGAGGAGCTGCGCCACATAGGGCATAATGTCCTTCCCCTCTGCTCCAGCAGGGACCCCCCGGATACGGAGGTTATTCTGGCGGCTTCGGTTTTAGAGGTCCTCCTGCTTGACCTACAGCTCTATATTTTGCTCCTTCAGCACCGCCAGGCGTTGCCACAATTGCTCCTGGTCCTCCGTACGGGCGTCCATCATCTTTAGCCTGTCTACTCGGTCGCCAAGGTCGGTTACCTCTCTCCGCAGCTCCTTTACACATGTGAGGACCTCCAAACGTAGAGAGTCTATCTCCAGCTTGAGCTCTGACATGAAGGAGGTCATGAAGGCTTGAGTCACTGGCAGCGCGTCTCCAGCAGCTTGTGATGACCCCTCAGCAGGTGTTGCCGTCCCGGCCTTACCCCACATTGCCAACACCGAGTTATCCCTGGTGGCCTCTGCCGATCCGGCCTTTCCCCCTCTGGATCGTGTCATCGCCAGTGCTGCCGCAGTGGCCGTTAATGTGCTCTGCACCCACCAAGTGTCACTTGCTCAGAGAGTATTCAATGTCACCCCCCATGCTCCAAAAGGCCTAGCCGACAGGGAACAGGGGAGAAGCCAGTGGGTCAAAAGCGTTGACTTTCTCCGTCGCCCAACCCCCCTGGGGCTAACGATATCAGGGGGCCGCTATACAGGTTTCAGTTACCCCCCGCCATGCAGTAGGCGCCTCCCCGGCCTCTAGCTACGGCAAGCAGACAGCACAAGTACAATATAGTGATCCTGCAGGAGAGTCCCGGGGTACACCACCCATCCGATCCCCGTGTCCCTTCCTTACCCTGGATGTTGTCCGCAAGCCACCATGACAGGAGGGGGTGTCTCTGCGCTCCGGGTGCTGTTGTGCAGTCGCTGCCTCACCATAGCAAGCACCGCAGCGCACCGTTAAATCCCACCACAACGAGGCGCAGGGGTTGCTCCGGGCAGGGGAAAAGCTCCAGTCGACGCCGCCCACCCCCACGGGCAGCCTCACTGGTTAGAGCAGGCAGACCCTGAAGCAGAGGTCAGACCCGGGACCAGGGTTCAATTCCCGATGCGGTAGGGTCTTGAGCTCAAATGTCCATGGACTCGATAATTCTCGCTTCGGTGCCTGACCTAATCATGGGTTCACACTCTGCAACTCTGGGCATTAAGCTTGCTTAATCTCCACAACGGC
The DNA here is from genome assembly GCF_964263255.1 of Lissotriton vulgaris. Taxonomy (NCBI): domain Eukaryota; kingdom Metazoa; phylum Chordata; class Amphibia; order Caudata; family Salamandridae; genus Lissotriton; species Lissotriton vulgaris. Next base: position 363,507,506 of record NC_141694.1, read on the forward strand.
CCCCGCGGCGGGATGCCTGGCTTTCACCTTGGGGATGCCCTGTAGGGGCTATCTCACAGGGAAAAGCCAGGACGGGTTCCCAAGGCAAGCGCGGAGATACCCCTTCGGGGGTCGATTCAGGCGCTATATAAGAAACATAATAATAATAATAATAATAATTGCTGTCTTATCCACTCTTCACCAACCTGCTTCAAGGTCACCTCAAATCCCCAGCTGACCGCCCTGGCTCCACAGTGTCAGTCACCAGAGTGCGGCTGGGCCTGGGTCTCAAAATGGCAGCGCTCGTCCAGGAGGCCTCAAGCGCCTGCCACACCTTCCCAAGGGTCAGTGCGTACCAAGTGGGATATGCCCCAATATGGCGGTGTTCGCCTGTAAGGCCCGGGGGTAGCCCACCACGTTGCGCAGTATTCCGGTCAATCAATCCTCAGTATAGAGCGGTCAGGGGTCAGAGTTCTGGGGCCAGCAGCAGGCAGTCGTTACTCTCTTAGTTATAGTCCTCGACCCCCCTCAGCGTCCTTCCCGTGGAGACCCACCACCAAGGCAGACCCAGCCCGGGTCAATCTCCTCAGTCGGGTCTGCAAGCGGGCCGAAACTCAGGACGCGGGGCAGTCCCGCGCTCAGGCGTCACAAAATGGTGGGCGCCGCTCGCCTAGAAGCTGTATGCGGCCTGACGGCTTACAACTCTGCCACTCCACAGTCAACTCCTCCCCACAAGTGCCCCAACAGCTAGGGCATGTCTCAGTCCTGGGGTCGCGGATCAGTACCCCATTTTCGCTTAAAAAAGGCTTAGAAAGGCGGTGGGGGACCGGAGCTCAGCAGGAGCACGTCTCACCACATCGCCGCCTAAGCCACCTCTACTTGAATTTTGACGCATCAAAGGTACTTTGTGCTAAAATCAACAAATTCATAGATTCTAATGACAGAATTGCTTAAATCTTTAAAAAGTGATATTTTGGGTTATGTATGTTAGATTTTTGTCGTTTTGTTCTTGTTTGGTTTAGATAAAGAACGTTTATTTTTCTAAACTGATGTGGTGTCCATTTTTGTGTTTTCACTGTGTTATTGTGTGTGTTATGTACAAATACTTTACACGTTGCCTCTGGGATAGGCCTGATTGCTCGGGGGTGAGCAGGGGTTATCTTGGGTGTGTAACTCCCTTACCCTGACTAGGAGGAAGTGTCCCTACTTGGACAGGGTGAAAACCACAGCCAACATGAGACCCCCATTTCTAACACACCTATCTCAGGTCATGACAGCCTCCAGACGTGGGTGCTGTAATACACCTGGATGACCCGACAGGTAGGCTGCTGGCCAAATGTCTTGTTTGCAAACTGTTTTCTTTGCATGTTTAAAAAGTCTGCTGGTTTTCCACGGACTGCTGAATACTCGTAGGTTGCTGATTCTCGTCTCCATTCACCAGCAAGAGTTACGTGCCATGAGCATGGAACTGCGGCATCCTCAGCTTACCTACAAAAGCTGAGTGGCCGAAAGATGCCTATGGGGTTAAAAGCCTTTTATTAATCTCTTCAGCATTTCACTTGTCTGTTCGAACCGTGGAAGTGTTCACACAGGAAAAAAGTATGATTATTTGATTCTGTTTGTGTACTAAGTAAATATGGATTTCTATGAAGATTACTGATTGTATTACCAAATAAATTGCATATAATTGTATTTGTTACAGTTCAAGACCGTAGAATGTGCCAGATATTTTGGGTTGGTAGAGGTTGAGCTAATCAACAAGGATCAAACAGTTAAGTGTAGAAGCAAATGGGAATATAATTATAATGATATCGATACCGGTTAATTTCCAAACTGAGAAACTATCAGAAATTATCAAATAAGAGAACCTCTATACTGACCTATCTAATTTCAACATTGGCAAAAGGCTCAAACCCAAAACATCCCCCCATAAACACAATCTTGTCACATGTATTTTCTTTATAAATTAGTATTTTATTATGTATCAAAAAAGTATTTATTTATTTTTATATATGTATTTTCTTCTTTTTGTGCTCTTAAGGTCATAAAATCATACATATGTTAACAAGTTCATATGAGTGAAGTCAATATTCACTTTAACACGTTTACCACGTTGGCAATTCCGCCGCGGTGCGGGCGTTAGATTGGGCGGGGCCGCCGTGGCCAACAGGCGTGCACAGCACTACTGAGGTAGTGCTCGCGACGGCCGACGAATGCATGCAAGGGGTTAAAGACATAAACCACAAAGTTGTGAATACCCCCACAAAGCAACCATCATACCTAAATTCTCACCTATCAAACTCTTTACTCCTACTATCATACATACTGGCAACACCGAAAGTAACATTAAAATACAAAGCGTGTATAGGATCCTATATAACGTTTACATTCTGAAAAAAGACATTCAAGAGTTTGATTAGTCTTCTCGACAGGTTCTCTTCTTATCTGTGTCTCTGGTAGGATTCCCAAGTGTCTTTAAAGTGCATATTGACTTAACTTGTGCCTTTTGTGGACATAACAGGAGTAGCAGCGGGGTCACGATCTGGTGGAGAACCACGCTCCTCCATTCGCATTGTTAATTTTGGAAAACTTCTCGCGTTTCCTGCTTCGCGGGAAATGCTCGCAGCTGGGGGCTCCAGTGCCAGGAAAGGAGGGGAACTACTGCGCCCAAATCCCTCAGGGCAGAGAAACACCCTCCCGCCACGCCTCCCACAGGTGATTAAAACCGGCAGCAGCATCCCGCATCGCGGGAAAACACTTGTGCCTTTTGTGGACATAACAGGAGTAGCAGCGGGGTCCCGATCTGGTGGAGAACCACACTCCTCCATTCGCATTGTTAATTTTGGAAAACTTCTCGTGTTTCCCTCTTCGCGGGAAACGCTGGGGGCTCCAGTGCCAGGAAAGGAGGGGGAACTACTGCGCCCAAATCCCTCAAGGCAGAGAAGCACCCTGCCGCCACGCCTCCCACAGGTGATTAAAATCGTCAGCAGCATCCCGCATCACGGGACGCGCCGGGCGAAGCCCGGGCACGTTTTAGCCCTTCCGAGGCAGTTGGAGTCCGGGCCGGGCCACCCCTCTTACTCGTGCCACCCGTACATATATAACATCAAGCTGAATTGTAAGTACCTGTTGGGTTGTTTGATAACACTGCAAGATGTTGGTACCCGAAAGCAGCAGAAGTAAGGGTGTGAATCAGAGCGGGACCTTAAAGGGGACACTTGACAACTTTATTACTCGGGCTAACTCAGTTATAGATCAAGGGATTATCCTTATGGAGCGAAGGGTTTCACAAGATCTTGCCTTTGCGAAGAGATCATCCAAGGGACATCTTGCTAATGCCCGCACCCCAGAGCCATCTCCACGAACGAACATCTTAGAGGCATCCGTGACAGTTCACAATCCTCCGACCACGCTGGCCCTGGATACCATCTCAATATATGACCAGCTTCAATTACCCACGTCTGCACAAGCTGGTATAGTGTGTAATCATAACTCTCCAGACAGACCGCAGACCAAACAAATGCGAGGGAAGCTACAGGGAGCAATACCGAAGAGGAAGCGGGGGGCAAATGAGCCTGCTGGAGGAAGAAGGCCCAGAGTCACCAAACAATCTAGTAACAGCAATACATTATTATTGGGTTTGAGAAATGTGTCTGTGAACCAGCTAGTGTCACCTGGGAACTCATTGCCGCCTACACCGATTCCGTGCGTATCTAAACCTGCTGGTACAGTTACGGTGTTGGAGGACTTTGATCTCGATAAACTGGGCTCTCTATTAAAGTCTTCTTTTAAATCTTTTGAAGACAGGCTCTTACAAATTGTACTCCGGCTAGCCAAGATCGAGGATGTGACATTGAATATTGCGGCCAATACCAGGCTAATTGGGTTGTCTCCAGGTACTGGCCAACAGAATTCTGTACAGGGGAGGGGGGGAGTGGGGGGGGGGTCGCACGCTATGATTTCATCCCAAGTTACATCTTCTTTAAGGGGGAACATAGCTAAGCCGTTAGCTCCTCTGTTATTACCTGTTGTTATAACTATTGAGGTTGATGCTGCTAAATCCATTGTTAAGCCTATTGAAATTCCCCGGGGCGTACCTGATTCTGATCCACCTAGGAAGCTGAGAGTTGATTTACCCACAGAATCAAGCCTGTACAGAGTTGTTTTAACTGGGGTACCTGAGCTGAGTAATCCTAATAAGGAATCATTTATGTCCCTAAAAAATAAGGCAACTAACGGGCTGAAGAGAAATAGACCCCTCCCTCATATTGTCACTTGCGAAATCCGGAAGGTGCGTAGGGTGCCATGGGTAGGGCACACTGCAAAAAATATACAAGGTGATTGTGTGCTCTTAAACCTCAGGGACCCTCGTATCGTAGGTCATATTTGCAATGGGGCACCTCCCAGTAATGGCTCTTCAATTCAACCTCTCCCATTGTCTTATTTTTACCCCCCCATCTCATAATTTAGATATGGAAGGGGACTGGTCTCTAGTAAGGTGTCGGGGCAGAGGGAGGGGGGCTGTTGATTTGTTCGAGCACCCATGTAGCTTCAGTCAAATACCTACACAAAACCGGTACAGTGGTTTAGAGATGGTGGATTGACTCTTTCTCCCTGGTGATATCCCCCCGGAGTCTCTGACAACGGGAGTATAGTACATCTTGAGAGACCGACCAAGGTGGGAAGTGTTCGAACATCAAGTGCCCCCCTTTTAGTCGTAAGGGATAGTACTGAGGTTATCAATGTTGCCCGCTTTGGAAGTGCAATAGGGGCTCAAGTTCTGGCCCCAGTAGAATCCAAGGTCTTGAATTATAATGTGATTTCCTGGAACATTGCTGGGGTAGCTGGAAAAGTCAAGGATCCAATCTGGATAGCTTTTATAAGATCCTTTTCGGTGATATGCCTGCAAGAGACCTGGCTGGTAGAGAATGATATATTTATAGAAGGCTATAAAAGTTTTTTTGTACCAGCAGAACCGTCACGAAGTGGCAGAGCTAAAGGGGGATTGGCTGTGTACATTGATTTAGCATTGTCCTGTACCGTCAAAATGATACCTACTTGTAATACTAAATGTCCAGGTAGGAATCATTCAAAACAACCACTTTATATTTATCAGTGTCACATGAGTGATCACACAAATCAATAGAGTGACCCAAGGGTTTATATCAAAAATATATTCAATTTATTTTTGATTATGCAATTTAGATTTTTTCTATACACGGAAAAAGTATCAAAACTGGCAACAGACAGACTAACATAACATGTAAACTGAATGCTAGTCTACATACACCTACAGCAAAGTGTGTGGCTACGTACTCTAAACCACAGCAAAGTAAGTATTTACACATAGAAATTCACAAATCAATTTGCACAGTGAATTATACAGTGTATTGCATGTCAGGTGTTAAGCGTCGACGTTTCGGTCCATGCTGGTCAAGTAGATCCGTCGGACCATCTTCAGGACAAAGACGTTGCACAGCAATGTGAGAAATAAAACGCCACTCAGGTCGTTATGTCAAAATGTCGCCACGTAATTTAAACAGCAGCTATGCGCCGGCTCTTCAAAGTCCGTGCTCGTTCACCGGTAACTACTCGAGTAGTTACCGGTGAACGAGCACGGACTTTGAAGAGCCGGCGCATAGCTGCTGTTTAAATTACGTGGCGACATTTTGACATAACGACCTGAGTGGCGTTTTATTTCTCACATTGCTGTGCAACGTCTTTGTCCTGAAGATGGTCCGACGGATCTACTTGACCAGCATGGACCGAAACGTCGACGCTTAACACCTGACATGCAATACACTGTATAATTCACTGTGCAAATTGATTTGTGAATTTCTATGTGTAAATACTTACTTTGCTGTGGTTTAGAGTACGTAGCCACACACTTTGCTGTAGGTGTATGTAGACTAGCATTCAGTTTACATGTTATGTTAGTCTGTCTGTTGCCAGTTTTGATACTTTTTCCGTGTATAGAAAAAATCTAAATTGCATAATCAAAAATAAATTGAATATATTTTTGATATAAACCCTTGGGTCACTCTATTGATTTGTGTGATCACTCATGTGACACTGATAAATATAAAGTGGTTGTTTTGAATGATTCCTACCTGGACATTTAGCTTATCTATCTGATATTACCCAGTCCCGGTGGGATTATTGGGTGGCTCTATTCTATATATTGTTACTTGTAATACTGGCATTCAAGCACTGACGGTTAAAAGAGGGAAGGAAACGTTATCCTTGATTAACTTCCATAACGCTGTAAACCCAAAAGGGGATTGTAGGCTTTCTGATCTGGGCAACTTTGTCAGGAACCGTTGTGAGAGCCTCTCCCATCGAATCCTCATTACAGGGGACTTTAATGTACGCCCTTGTGGGAATCCAAAGAACACTGTAATTGGATCAATGAGTTGTCATAGGTTGAGGGGCCTTCATTTTGAACATATTTGCCGGGGTGATTTGTTGAACCATCTCACAAATGAATTTGACTTAATTCCTGCCATGTCCTTGGTAGATGATTGTATCCTTCAAGTAGTACCTACATATAAAGGCTATACGGGGGGGGATCTTATATTGATCATATTCTTCTCTCTTGTGGCCTCAATACATCTATATTAGGTTTTAAAATTCAGGAGAACCAATACAGTGACCACAACCCAGTTTGTATTTTATTAGGTGGTAACCTTCTAAAACTACGGGAAACCAGGGCTAATGTAAGGTATTCTCAGGACCTAAGGGTGTCTAGGGACTTTGGTGTACACCGGGAAGTCAGGCAGGGCTGTATTTTGGCCCCGTTCCTTTTTAACTTGTATATTAACAATTTGGAGGAGACCCTATTAAATACTGGTGCTGATTACCCTTATGTTGGGCACAAGGAGTTACCTGTTTTATTATACGCGGATGACGCCGTCTTATTGGCTAGCGCCGCAAGAGGGCTTCAATCTTTACTTGAAGCTTTTTATAGCTTTATGAAATCCTGTGATCTATCTATTAACAATACAAAATCCTTTGTAATGCAGGTCGGACAACGTAATAAGAAGCCGTTTTCTTTTCGGGTTAATGAGGAGAAGATCCCTACAACAAAAACCTTCTCATATTTGGGCGTCCTTTTTGATGACCAGCTAAAATGGGGCCCTGCAGTTCAGAGGAAAAGGGGGGAGATAACCCGGGCAAACACAGCCATTTTTAATTTTGCCAGGAAAATGGGCAAACGACCGATTGCTGCACTGTTAAAAATCTACCAGGCTAAGAGTGTGGCGATAGGCTGTTACGGAAGTGAACTCTGGGAGTATGTGGCAGCTAATGACCTCGTGGTGGCAGAAAATAATTTTTGAAACAGCTGTTAGGGGTCCCTAGGGGAACTTCCAACTTAATAGTGCACTAAGAATCTGGTATCCCCTTTCTAAGTGATACCATAGCACTACGACTACTAATTTGTTGGTTTAAAGGCTGGCTAAACAAAGACCTGCCTTTAAATCACCTACTCCTGAGAGAAGCCTTATCCCCGGACAATATGCTTAAAATTCTGTGGCTAAAGTATTTGAAAGACTGTTTTTTTGGTATGGGGCGTCCAGAACTCTTTCTAAGACCAGACTCTATTAGGGCTGCTGACCTAGAGTTTGTGAGGAAAACGTTCTCCCTCTCACAATACTTGATTCGTGAAGAGGTGGAATTAAATAAATGTAGTGTCCGGAAATATGTTATTTTGAAAACTACACCATGTATGGAACCTTATTTATCCTGGCCCATGGCAGGCTTTGAACGCTATCTGTTAACTAGGTTCCGCCTGGACCTTTTCCACCTAATGTTAGCTGTCCCAAAGGGCTACCACCGAGGCCAGTTGCTACCGCCCTGCGGCTGCGACAATGAGTCTCCGCAGGACTTGGTGCACTTTTTATTTATCTGTTATTTTTACGATTTACCTCGGAGGTTTTATCTTAAGCCCCTCCTTAAAAAACTGAACTTCACCCGGTTAGACCTGCACTCTGTTATCTGCAACTGCTAAATCACGAAAGCATTTTATTTGTAATTGGCTTTTTAAAATCAGCCCTAAAATTTAGAAACAGCATGGAGGGTTAATTGCTTAGCACTGCTATTATTACTTTATTCGCCTAACTGTGGTTGTTATTTTTAAACATGTGTTTTTAGATCCTTCTTGTTTTATTGTGAGATTTTATCAAATGTGCTTTTGTGGTTGTTTCTATCTGAATAACCGAATAAAGATTTTGATGATGATGACTTAACTTAATGAACTTGTTAACATATGTATGATTTTATGACCTTAAGAGCACAAAAAGAAGAAAATACATATATAAAAATGAAAAACGACTTTTTTGATACATAATAAAATAATAATTTTGAAATTAGATAGGTCAGTATAGAGATTCTCTCTTATTTATTTGTTGCTTCCCCCTCCTCTTGGACCTGAAAGCAAATAGGGGGTACCTTCCTTCCTACATGCTATCAGAAATTATACCATAACAATGTCACGGTAGTGAAAACATTACTTAATAGCACTCATTTTCTTTCTTGTTTTAAACTTAATTGGTGGAGAAAACCCTCTTTAAAGAATACTATTTTCTTTAACAGATGCATATTCCAGGACACGCAGGATTTGCAGGAAATGAAGAGGCTGACCGACTTGCAAGGGAAGGAGCCAGCAAAAAAATAGAGGACCAGTAACTTTCTATATTAGAAAAGTTACTTAATGTAACACCAGACACACCTGTTTTGCAAGACGGCTTACATAATATTGTAAACCATAATGTAAAATAAGCGGAGTAAAGATGATTCTTGCTTTGTTTTTATTTACCTTTGTGATGCAATTGTCGTATTTATGTCTTATTTTGTAACACATTGGATAACAAGTATCTTCTGTTTGCTTTTTTAATTTGTCAGTTAATAATATATTTCCATTTAATAAACGTTACAACTCTTTGAATCATAAACATTTTTAAAATACACAATATATTAATAAAATGCTGTGCATGTAGGTCTTTTGTGTTCTGTATATCAATAGTTTCCCAGAAAAGCCTTTTGGGTTTTTATGCAGCTATTGACAATTTCTGACAGAACGATTTTGTAAAGTATTTTGTTGCAGATATAAAGGTAAATATACTTAAATGTGTTGGAGTTTGCATTTTGTGCTTTTGACTTTATGGTCTTTGTTTCAAGGATATGGTCTTTTAAAAACTCTCTGTGGTATTCGGGTATAACTGGTCAAAATCCTCCCTAGCTCTATACGTACCATGTGTAGCAGCTTAATATTTGAGCATCAGTGAAGAGGCCACAGAATGCTGCAAATGTTACTTGGTCTAGTTCAGAAGGTAACATCCAACAACAAAAGCCGTTTGTCAACTATTTTTGTTTGTATCAATTATTTATTGGTAGTGGTCGCTAAGCAATAGGTGTGGTTGACTTAAATTGCATGATTTCCCTTGATTACAGCCGCTCTTTCAAAACTGCCACATTTGAATATACTCAACATCCCTACCTCAAACTTTTATTAAATCTTAAAGTAATATCCCATAGAACACCTGCTGTACTGCAAACAACTAATTGTGACATTCGACAAAAGTCCTGTCCACACGTGATGGTAGGTACATATAAGTGTCTGACATCAAAAGCGAAAAAAATTCATAGGGAATGAAACAAGGTACACACAATTGAGTGGTTTCTTTCAAAATGAAATTTATTAGACCTTCCTTTCGTGAAGGATGACATCAAAGAAACAACCAGCCGACACGTGTTTCGTCAAGCGGGCAGTGAACCCGTGACTCTTCAGGACTGGGGGTAGAACAAAAAAACCATGGTACAGTATGGAAATATACATATGAAGCGTTGGATACAAAGAGGTGAATGGCACCGAAAACACCACCTTTGAGTGGAAACCCTATAAAAGTGAAAACGACATATGGAAAATGGCAATGGTGACATCACGCAATTAATAGAATAAAGCCATAGTGTGGTGATTCAAGACTGATAAAATACCAAAAAGGCACTGCGAAGAAAAAAAGATCGAACAACTCAGAACGTAGTGGAACAGAAACACCTGACATAGATACAACTCAGCTAATGCAGCACTATAAGAAAGTGCAAAATTGTGTCGTGGCGCATGAGTAGGTAAAACAATTTGGAATATGACATGAGTGAAAAATAATAGATCATAAATAAGACAGGCATATCATCTGGACGTTCAAACTTTCTAACGTATATACAAATGATGCTAGCATACGGAACCTCAATAAATGCCAGACAATGCTAAAAAAAAGCAAAATTGTCTGTGCGGAGCGATTAATCGTACTAAAGGTCAAGAACCTGAAATTTTGTAGATAGTAAACAATGTACAACCAATTCAGCATGCAGAGTCATTTTAGAGAGTGAACAATCCAATGTGTTTGAAGTCAAGACATTAAAACGGCAGTTTCAATATTATCATGGAGTAGACTGAATAACCGCTAATGAAAATAATTGTGTAAGAAGTGAAGACATTAAAACTGCAGTTTCAATATTAACATCGAGAAGACTGAATAACCGCTACTGAACAAAATGTAGCAAGAAATGTAGAAAGAAAGTAGAGAAAAACTTTGTGTGAGCTAGCGTGCAAGGTAGCGCGGCGGTGGGATGGGCATAAATACCTGTATTACGTCAATTCAAAATTTGCAAACATTCGTGACAAGAATTTTCAATTCTATTAAGGACTAGGAGGCGAGGATTATGCTAGTCTCATTTCTTTATTGAAATGCTCAGCAGCCAAGTAAAAAACCACATTACCCAGAAACACTTGGGTAATAACCATAGAGTCTTGTAGTATAAATAAGCGTACAGACAATCCCACTTCCTCTTTCTTTGGTGAGGAGAATCCAGGAAACAGTAAACAATCCAAAACAGTCAATGCAACAGCAGAGTTCAGTCCATGGAAGTTAACGAAGGGAGACATCCCAAACAGCCGAAGGCAGAAAAACAGGAAACTTCTTCAGAGAAGATAACAGGCACTCCTACGTGGAACCGGAGGCGCATCACTTGGGATCAGAGCCTGAAAAGAGACACAAAGCCGTAATATTCGTCCAAACAAAAATCAGGAACATGTCGAAGTAAGGGTGGGAAAAGAAGACAAAGCAATATAGACTGTTGTAACAGAATAATGCATAAACAATTGTCAGTATCACAATGTACAATCTACGGGTGGGATAATCCTCGCCTCCTAGTCCTTAATAGAATTGAAAATTCTTGTCACAAATGTTTGCAAATTTTGGATTCTATTGCAGGACAGGAGGCTCCGATTATGCTTGTTCAAAGCTCATCCAACACCACAGAAGCAACCGTAGGTACAGGTTTAAAGTAAAAAGTCTTAAACACTGAATCTGTTGACCAATCAGCAGCTTCCATAAGATCCCCCAAGGTGACTCCCAATGAAAAAGCTTTAGAGGCCATGGCTCCACGAGCCGAATGAGCACCAAAAACAGAAACATCAATCCCTGCCTCTCCCATAATCCACCGTACCCAGCGAGCCAACGTAGCAGGAGTAACGGGGCGGAAAGGCTTCAGTAATGCAATCAACAGTTGACCATGCATATCAGAACGAAGAAGCGAAGTACTCACCTCATAAGCCTTAAGGCATTGGACCACACAAAGGTTGGGACGAGCCGGAAAAGAAGGGTAAGAGATAATCTCAGTATCAGTTTTCGTGCGCCGGGAAAGGCGAAATGTAACCCCTTCAGGAGTAAAACTCCGACCAGCAAGATCCAATGCGTGAACGTCTGAAACCCGTTTGCAAGAAAGCAAACACAGCAACATGGTAAGCTTGGCCGAAAGTTGTTTGCGTGATAGCAAGGAATTGACCGACCAGGCTTCTAAAAATCGCAAAACAACCGAAACGTCCCATAAGGCCACATATTTGGGACGCGGAGGAACAGCCATACGAACGCCTTTAAGGACTTTGGACACCAAAGGATGCTCCCCCACAGGTTTACCATCAATAGGAATATGGCCTGCTGAAATAGCAGAGCGGAAATTATTGATAGTACGGTACGCCAAACCAGAAGCTGAATATAAGGAGGCCAAAAAATTGACAATTAAAGAGACATCAGCTGATGTCGGATCAGCTTGCCGTTGAGCGCACCAATCACTCCAACGTTTCCAGGAACCTCTGTAACGCTTGTGGGTAGCTGGGGCCCAGGCGTTGTTGAGGAGTCTGGTAGCGTCCGTTGAAAGGCCTGACACAGCCCACCATTCCCCGAAATCCGCCACGCCAGGAGAAGGAGAGAGCCTGACTGAACCAGGGGATGCGGATTCTGAAGCGGGTCTAACAGGTGATTCCGCTTCTGAGGCAGAAGAAATGGCAATGCGCAAGTCATTTCCAGGAGAACAGGGAACCAAGGTTGAGCCCGCCACAGAGGAGTGATCAGAATCAGCTCCGCCTGAAAACGTGTCACATAGGCCAGAACCCTGGGGATCATCATAAACGGGGGAAACGCATAACACAGGGAGGTCGGCCACGGTTGAAGGAAAGCATCCGTTGCCAGAGCCTCCGGGTCCGGTCTCCAGCTGAAGAACCGGGGAAGTTGGGCATTGAGCCGGGACGCAAAGAGGTCGATCTGACAAGGGCCCCAAATCCGTAGAAGTTGCCAAAACACACACGGATGGAGTCTCCAGTCGCTGAAATCCCTCAGGTACCTGGAGTTCCAATCCGCCACCACATTGCGACAACCCGGAAGGTACTCCGCAAGAACTGTGATCCCGTTGTGTAGACAGTAATGCCAAAACTCCTTGGCGATCTCCGCCAACAACCTCGAACGAGTCCCCCCGAGCTTGTTGATATAATGGACTGCTGATACATTGTCCATCCGGAGAAGTATACAGCAGCGGGACTGAAGTGGAGACAGACATTTGATCGCGAACGATCCCGCTAGCAACTCCAAACAATTGATGTGGAGATAGCGCTCTTGGGGTGACCATCGTCCCCCTGTCGTGACCGAACCGCAGCGGGCTCCCCAGCCCCATTGACTGGCATCCGACTCGATCACAATCTCCGGAGAAGATCCGAAGAGGGCTCTGCCGTTCCAGGCCTCCATGTGATTCAACCACCACGTCATCTCCGACTTCGCCTCCTCCGACAGAGGGATGCGGTCGGAATAGCGAAGGCCCCTCTGAAGATGCTGAATCTTCAAACGCTGCAACGCTCGGTAATGCAGCGGAGCCGGAAATATCGCCTGCAGAGAAGACGCTAAAAGACTGACAACTCGAACTAATGATCTCAACGACACAGTCGGACTCGAGACAACAGACCTCAATTCCCGTTTGATGTAACGAACTTTCTGACGAGGTAGCAGAAGTTGACAAGAGAGGGAATTGATTTGAAACCCCAAGAAATCTTTCACCTGTGTAGGTTGAAGTACAGATTTGGGAACGTTCACTAAAAACCCTAGAGACTGGAGCAGGTCTACGGTCCACCTCAGGTGAGTCATAAGCTTTACCGGACAACCCGCTAACAGGAGGATGTCGTCCAAATAGATGATCAAGCGAACTCCGCGACTGCGGAGAGACTCCACGACCGGACGCAACAGTTTCGTGAAGCACCACGGTGCTGACGAAAGGCCGAATGGAAGAACCTGATATTGATACCATATCCCCAGCCACTGGAATTGAAGAAAACGGCAATGGGGCGGAAAAATCGGAACCGAGAGGTATGCATCTTTGAGGTCTAGACGGACCATCCAATCTCGTTCCCTCAGGAGATCCCTCAAAAGATGGATTCCCTCCATTTTGAAGTGGCGGTAAACCACCCCCGCATTGAAGTCCTTCAGGTTGAGGACCAACCTCGATCCCCCTCCCTTCTTCTCCACAAGGAAGATTGAGCTGGCAAAGCCCTGAGGATGGCGCACCGTCGGCACAATCGCCCCCTTGGCCTCCAGAGACCTGAGTTCCTCTGTGATGAACTCTTGACTTTGGCTTGAGAAATGGAGAGGAAAGGGAAGACGGGACTGACGAACAGGATGATAAAACTCTAGTTTGAAGCCCTGAACCGTCTCCAGCACCCATGCACCCATGCATCGCTGGAGATTGATCGCCAGTTCTCTAGGAAAAGGCGAATCCTGCCCCCCAGAACAACACTGCATGCAGGAAGAATTCTCACCTGAAGTGGCGGAATCGTGGTAGCCGCCGGAGGATCCACCAGCACGTCCTTTTTTAAACTGGCCACGTCCTTTTCTGGAGGGATAGAAGTTCGAACGTGGGGTATATCCCGAATCCTGCTGACCTCCCCGCTGGGACTGGTACCCCTTCTGGGAGGGCTGTTGCTGACCACGGCCGGAGGTACGCCCCCTACTTCTTCCGGCCCTGTTGAAAACCGGACGAAGGGTCCGGCGGAGAGATGCTTGAGCCTTATCCAGGCCGCTGAAGGTATATACAAAGTTGGTCAGCTCTTTCAAAAATGGTTATCCAAAAAGAAGACCCTGAGCCGCAGGACCCGACTCTGAAGTAGCCAATTCTTGCAGTTTAGGGTCCAATTTCAGCAAAATGGACCAGCGCCGCTCAGCAGAGAGCGCACAGTTGGCATTACCCAACTGGCAAATGGCGCGTTGAGCCCAATTAATTAGCTCATCCGGATCCACCATCCGATTAGTACTCTTTGCAAGAAAACCAAGGTCCAACATTTTGGTGAGGGGCCCCAGGAGATCCAAAACCTTGTCCTGGCAAGCCCGCCAGGACCTATCAAGACCCTTTTTGGGGTCTTTCGCAAATTTGCGTAGGTACGTCGTCATGGTGGGATCCACCTCAGGGGTCTCCGCCAGATGATCAGCCAAGTCTGGTCGCGGGCACTCAGACCGGAGACGGGCACGTACCTCCTTTTCAAAGGGCTGACGTATGTGCTGCTGGACGTACTCCGTCACAGCCGGGGAAGGAAGCCAAGCCGTGGACTGGGGGTGGACAATGTCCGCCGGCTCAAACGTAAGGACAGGTGGATGCGACGACGCATCAACAAAATGTTCCTTGCATTTCTTTTTCTTGGGAGGGGGAGGAGCGGGATCCGAGGAAGAGGAGGACTGCAGGTCATCACTTTCATCATCCTCTACAATAGAGGCAGGTTTGGCAGAAGACAAGGACTGTGCCAATTTCTTGAAGACTGAAGCATGTGGATTAGCAGGTGAAGAGGAAGACTTCTTAGCCGCAGGGACCCAACCCTGCTGTTCAGCATATTTAGTCAAGTGCCTTTTGAGAGCCGTGATAGCACGCACCAGTGCTTTATTCATTGAGTGTTGGACTCCACGGTCCAAAGCCTCCACAAGATGCTGCTCCATGGTGTCTGGAGCCTCCTCATCGAATTCTTCATCCTCCTCATAGTAATATTCACTCATGTTTCACAAGTGGTGTGAAAAATATGCCCCCAAATGAGGAATGAAAAGATATAAATAAGCCAAAGGCTCAAGTAAAGGGGGGTGAAAAAACCCTCACAGTAAGCCAAACTGCAGAAAGTACAGGTCAAAAGATGTAGAGAGTGGAGGGAGGGCTTACTGACACCAAAAACGTCACCCTAGGCAAAGCCTATGCCAAATTTTACAACCAGAGTCTTATTCCAGAGACCGGCGTCTACAGGGTCAATCCTGAAGGCTGTGGGCGTGAACGCCGCAGGGGACGTCCCTCAGAAAGAGCTCCGGTGAGGAAACAACACGGAGCGCCGGAAATATCAAAACGCGCATGCGCGTTGCAACCGGCCGCCTACCAGGAAGGAGAGCAGCTCGCGCGAACAGCGCGAGTCTGCCCTGACCCCAAAATCCACTCCACAGCAATAAGAGAACACAGGCACAAAGCGCCCGATCTCAGGGTGGAGATGCCTCGCACCCAGCCGCGCCGCCACCGAAACGGAAACCGAATGGCGAAGGAAAGCACAAGCAGCGCAAGAAGCGCGGAAAACAAAGCGGCAATAAATACCAAGCACAAGCTGCGCAAGCAATACAAAGCGCAAGGCAAACAACAATAGTAAGGTAAGAAGCACTTAACTGGCTGCGGAGCAGCAAAGAAAGAGGAAGTGGGATTGTCTGTACGCTTATTTATACTACAAGACTCTATGGTTATTACCCAAGTGTTTCTGGGTAATGTGGTTTTTTACTTGGCTGCTGAGCATTTCAATAAAGAAATGAGACTAGCATAATCGGAGCCTCCTGTCCTGCAATAGAATTGGTAGAGGTTCTGTGTGGGGAAAAAGAGGGAAGTAAACTATTTAAAGGGCATGGGTCCTGCCAAACCGTAACATCAAGAGTACGGGCGTAGGGCATGTTGCAGGGATCACTCACCGTATGGCCGGTGATAATTCCAACCCGGCAGTCGTGAGGTTAGGTAAATTACCAGAAAAAGCTAGCTCTAGCCAGGACAAAACCGGGAGACGGGCGGGTACATCCGTCAAACCGGATAATCTGTACGGAGTAAAAATGGGAAAGGATTAGCGTGATAGACACGCATCAGAACTGACACGAACTGACACAAAGTGCATGGATAAGGCAGGGGGAGCGAGCTCACCTGTTGGTATGAAAAGGGGGAGACGAGTAGAGTCTTCCTGAGTGCTTGAGGGCGAGTGACGGGCCGGTAACAAAGTTAAGTAGAGAAAGTGGTCGGGAGAATACCAGCAAGCTAGCGTCTGGGACTAGAACGCTAACCTTTGCCGGGTGGATCCCGGAAATGACTGAAACTACCTGGTTCCATGAAAAGTGAGGAGGTTCAATAAGAATGTCGCGGGGAACAGCAAAAACGCTGTTAATTGGGTTGGTATAGGTGATTAGAAGAAGTAAAGGGAGAGGAGAGAAATACGATTTGATTCTAAAGAGAGAATCAAAGCTATGCAGGTAGGAAGTAAGAGAGAAAATATTTTAGACAATGTGTTAATTGCCCAAGCACGAAGCAAAGGCCACAACTCCAGATCATGATCATGAAACGAATATACTAAAATAATTAATGAGTTACATTAAACATGGATAATGAGAAATACAGAAATGAGAATAAAAAGAAGGCGGGGTGCTGCACATTCAACAGTAACATGTACAGTCTAACACTTATCCCAATGTAATCTGTGTAAAATATTTCAGAATGTACTAAATTTTCGAAGTGTAATAACACATGTCAATATCTAAATATGGATGCGCAACAGGAAACAATGTAATCTAAGACATATGTGTCTCAACTCATGCAATCAATATTAAGCTTTAAATAAAGGAAGTGTCAATGAAAATCACGAGTAGCTAGACATTACAGTCATGATTGTTCCCCAATAGTGATTGAGGGAAAAGGAGAGCTCTGAAGGTGGAGAAGCTAGCTTTCCGTCGCTAGCCAAGTTGAAACGCTAATGCAGAACGCATTCATAAACCAATGGTGCAGAAAAGAGGATGGAACGTTATGGATCAGGTACTCAAAAAGTACTGAAGGTCCTGAGCAGAATTTTGGCAATGTCTGACTGAGTGGAGACTTCACTCACAGGAGGTGTTTTCTGCACCATTCACCTCTTTGTAGCCAACGCGTCACATGTATATTTTCCATACTGTACCATGTTTTTTTTGTCCTACCCCCTGCCCTGAAGAGTCACGGGTTCACTGCCCACTTGACAAAACATGTGTTGGCTTGTTGTTTCTTAGATGTCATCCTTCCCGAAAGCAAGGTCTAATACATTTCATTGTGAAAGAAACCAC
Source organism: Lissotriton vulgaris (assembly GCF_964263255.1). NCBI lineage: Eukaryota > Metazoa > Chordata > Amphibia > Caudata > Salamandridae > Lissotriton > Lissotriton vulgaris. The sequence goes on from NC_141694.1 coordinate 363,525,163, forward strand.
TCAATTGTGTGTACCCTTGTTTCATTCCCTACAAATTATTTTCGCTTTTGATGTCAGACACTTATATGTACCTACCATACCCTGTGCACAGGACTTTTGTTGTTTTTCACTGAGTGGGCCTTCGCCACTCCCTTCAGGGGTTATTGGGGTCTCTTCTGACCTTGTAGCACCGTATCCTTGTTGTTGCCTATTACTAGAACCCACTGCTACCAGACAGTGTGCCATTCTTCCTGTATATGTGAAAACCCTACACAGAACCGTAATTGTGACATTCGCCTTGATGTAACTCCTGCCCTTAAAGAAGTATTTTCTGAAAATACCCACCAATCATTTTTACAGCACTGGTTCGTCAATGATCACTAAAGTAACATATGCCTCAGCTACCTATATTAAGACTATTCAAATGTACTTGTAAATTATCCACTGTACCTTTTCTTGAGCTGGGTCCTATTAAAGTACCAGACGTGAGCAAAACTCACCTATCTTTGCATCTAACCTCAGTGTATCTCTTTCTGGGGTAGTTTGTGGCCAGATTATCTCTCAGCTACACCTCTCTTTCTTTTAGATGGATCGGCAAGTGCTTTTTGGCATTTTTGGGTCTGGGATTTGCTCCTCCTGTAGCTATAAATAGATTGGTACTCGCTACAATCCTCTTTGTATTGAACTTGGCCGGGCCCTGGTATTTTTCCAGGTACAGGTGATTCTGATGTGGCATCCTTCCACTCCTGAGAAACTGTCATGATCTGGCCAGTTAGCAGTAACTGCCCTACCATTCATCAGCAACATTATTGAAAAAGTAATCTATTCTTAACCTCAAGATGACATTAAAACACCAGCCATCTCTTACATTACTACCAGTCTGGCTCTTCAGATCATGCTGCAGCACGGAGATACCCAACCTACAAACCATAATTGTCTTCCTGAACAAAGATAGAGATGACCCATGCTTTTTCCATCAGTCATCCCTTCTTTACTTTTTGTAAGTAAAATATAAATAATTACAGCACATAACAGACAAAAAGAGAGTGAGAGCAGGCATGTGTGGTTGTAGATACACATGATCTGCAAACTCCTGCCTCTTACTTTTGTTCCTGGCTGTTTGAAGTTGTTTTTCTTCGAGGATGTTTGAGCAACAAGACCTGTTGTTGTGACTCCTCCCTTGTCCCAGTGTGCAGCGCCCAACGGTTCCCCTTTAGATTTTTTTTTTCTGCTGTGGGCTTAGACGCTTAGGATGTTGCTCAAAAGTTTCCCCCGCAATGCAGTGGTTTTATTGAATATGCAGGGCTGCATCGGCCAACAGACGCACGCAGCACTAGGGATTTAGTGCTCACGACGGCCGTTGGCCGACGGGCGCATTGAAAGGGTTAAAGCATGGAAAACACGCTGAAAACCTCAACTATGTTTCAGTTCGGGACCTGCAGCTCTGTAGAAGAACAACAATCGCTTGAGACTCTGTGGTGCAATAGCCTCGAGAATGCACCGATGACTGAGAGAAGGAGAGAGCTCCTTTTTTGCTTCTATCCTTGATGCAATGCTAAATACACCTGGTCCAACCACCACAGCGTATGCAACCTGTGCCTTTCCCCTGAAAATAGAGATGACCTGCCAGGCCTGTGCCTCAATCCGCTGCAGAAAAAGCCCCAAAGCAAAAAAAGATAGATGCTGGGCACATTATTAAATGCAACACAAAATCCTCATAATACACTTATTTTAGGCATCAAGAATGTACACGATATTGGAAGTATCCAAGGGGCTCTAGATGAGGATGAGGAAGAATAGGTCAGTCAATCAACATCAAGACTAATTCATCAAGAAGAGGTACAGTTCTTTTCTAAACGTTAAGGCACATAAGAGGTTTCTGATATTCAATCGCCAGCGCACCCTCCAGTGCAGAAGACAAATTAAACGCACCATGCCTCAATGGTGCCAGAAGGTCAGTCTCGAGCCTTCAAACCACCGGCTGCGGAAGGAGAGCACTACTCCCACGGTAGCCTGGTGTCAAGCCCAGAGCCATACCCGAAATAGCCGAAGGCCTCGAAATACGCTTCTCCATAAACAAATTTGGTGTTGAGCTGAGTAAAGGAAACCGACTTTCATCATGGTCCTAAAAGACTGAGTGCAGGTAAGCCATGCTCTACATCAAAACCCCACTGGTGCCCAAGATTCATCCACAAAGATTCAGCCACACCCAGGGTTGAAAGTTGTAACATCCCACATGCCATTCCACAAGTGTCACTTTGCATCCGCGGTTGCCATCAAAGAGTGCACACATTGGATTTCAACACCGAAACCAAGGTCGAAGGCTTCCCCCGACAGACATCATAAATTTCGGAGTTATCAATACTTGAGAGACTAGCAGATTTTCCTCAGAAAACTGAAAAAAAACTTTTATTCATCCTGGTACTGGGAGAATTGTTGCCTAGCCTCCAGCACCAGTCCTACTTAGAATTCCAAAGAAGACGGATTTACATACAGAGGAAGAACCCCACTCACCTCCTCTGTTACCACCATCTACTCCAAAGAGGGTTAGCCACTAGCGTCCGTGCTTCCCACTACTACTGAATACACCTCGACGTCTACGTTCCTCCCCTACCACTGCAGTCTCAACCACAGGATCATCAAGTAGGGGACTCTGACCCAGGAAGCCCTTATTGAGTGGAGGAAACTCTTAGCCATAGGTTGGTAGAGGGGGAAAACTATTGGGAGGATTAGATTGTAGATCCACAAGATGACCCAGGCATTGAGCCATATCATATAAAGCAGTCACCACGGGATGATACCACATCCTAACATGTGATTATACAGAGGGCAGCTTTGCAACATCTGGCATAAATACACACTGAAAAGGATAAGCAGGATTTCGTATTCGAAACACTATAAAAACAGAGAGGTCAGTTAGATACTTGCCTATGCTTTTAAAGGAATGCTAAAAACTATCACAGATACTTTATAAGATCCTGTTCATATGAGAGTAGTAAAGCCTTGCGTAGAGAAAAAGCACAAACCTGCTCCTCAGCAACTGCCCTACATTAGAAGTAATTATACCAGATTTACAAGTTTTCCCCACAAATCGTAACAGACCTTCCACAAAAACTACTGAAGATGCTCTCCTCCATGGAAGGAATCGCAAGGGTAAATAAATGCAGATGGAAAAAGATTGGCTTTCTGAGCAGCCATTCACTGACGCATCACCAACTAAGTGGGGCTGCTAGATGCCACTGGGTGGCCATCTGCTGCTTAAGCACCTTTAAGAAGAATATAAAAATAAAGGGGAATAATTGGTTGCTGAAGGAAACAATCATCATCATAAATATTCTGTGTGCTTTAGATGCAGCAGCCAGGAGTATTAACACTAGTATATTACTCCGACTTAATGCTTGGCTTAAGGTGTCAGGCTTCTGGCCAGTGGTACAATACCACCTCCTAAATGTGCCATTTGATGGGAAGCATTTGTTTGGACTACTGGTTGATCAAATTCTACATTTATTTTTTTATTTAAAGTCTCGGACATTGCTAAATTGACAGGTGCCTTGCTGTCTGCTTCAGCAAAGTCCTTTTTTGGTAGAGGCCATTCACAAAGGGAGTGAAAGTCAACTACGCCCTTACCAATAGTATAAATCAACTTACCAAGAACCTCAGCAATGCAAACCTTTTCAATGAGGTGCCTACAGAGGCAACGGTTGTGGCAGAGGTAAAGGTGGGCCCCACAAGGCCTACTCCGCAACCAAGCAGTGACTCCCCTTCTCTCCCCCACCTCGCGATCACACTACACCTGTTGGGGGGCAGGAATTTACTACTGTCTGTTACAATGGGAAATAATTACATCAGAACGGTGGGTCCGCCGTTGCTCAGGAAGGCTATTGGCACAAATTTCACATGCCCTCTCCCAATATCCCACCTTGTCACCAGAAACTGAGTTCAGATCATCATCAACTCATGGAGGAAGAAATACAGCCACTTCTGTTAAAGGGTGCCTTAGAGCTTGTGCCCACACACCATCAAGGGCAAGAGGTCTAGTCCAGTATTTTCCAATCCTTTTGGAACCACAACCCACTTTTTAGTATAACAAACCTTTGTGACCCACCTAGCTTTAATGGACATGAGGCTGGTGTTTCTTTTTTTTAATGTAACTAAAGCAATGTGTGGTATTGTATATCTGATAGAGACATTTAGCCGCAGATTCCTTACCTTTGAACTTTCAGGCATCAGGCTGGATAGGAAGATTTTTCTTAGCAATACTCCTGCTCGCCGGTAGGTGGCGTCAGTCGACTCCGCATGATGTAGTCAGCATCATGTTCGTCGTCGTGATGTCTGCATCGTCAATATAACCGCCACTACAGCGCGCTGACGTCAGTTCTTTTCTTTCCGCGCCAGCCAGTGCCGATCCGTTGAAGAGAGTTAACCCCTGTCAATTTTTGACAGACTTTTTTCAGCTTTTTGTCGGCTCCTTTTGGTGTGTAGGATGTTATCCAAGAAGACCTCGGGGTTCAAGCCATGTGGCGCCTGTTAACATGCCATGTCAGTTATGGACTCTCACTTAGTGTGTCTTTGGTGCCTGGAGTGCGACCACGACTCAAAGTCGTGCTACGACTGCCAGGCCATGGTGCCAAAAGCTTTGAGGGAGCAGTCACTAAAGCTGCTTGCGGCCCAGCGTCCGGCACCGCGGAGGTCACCTCTTCTGTCTTGATTCAGCTTCAGCAGCGGCAAGAGCAGAGAGTACATCAAGGCTCTGCAAAAATTTCTCTGAGCTCGGAAGAAGATATTTTAGATACTGGTGTAGAGGCTGGAACTGTGGAGGGTGCCCAGGGAAATGCTTTACAAGTGTTACAGTCATCTAAGAGCTCAGGGGTTAGAACTCCCATAGCCAAATTTGGGGAGGAGGAAAGTGAAAAAGACAGCAAGGGGGGAAGAAATCTACACTTGGACACCAATAAATCAAGTATTAACATGGCCCCAGGCAAGCCAAAAGAGTACCCACTTTTTGTAAAAGGAAAAACGCCAATACATGTTTCTCAGGGGACCCCTCTAAGTAGCAAACTAGAATGTCCAGTAAATACGCAACCTTCTGTTATAAACCCCAGACAGGCAGTTCAGCAAAATGGAAGTACGCAGCTGTCTCTCGCTGACCAGAATACATTATTGATGGCAATACAGCTTCAGGGGCAGTCTTCCACTACAATATGGGATATGCAAGGCCAGCAAGAGCAGATCCTGTTAGGACAAGGGGTATCCCCAGGAGATGTCACTATTGAAACAACAGCAAGGGGAGTAGACCACTGTCCCGTGGAATATAAAGACTAAGCTGAACCTTATTTTCGAGGAAATTATAGACGTTGAAGCTACATAAGCTAGTGAAATTGCGTCTTAGCATCAGCGATTGTATAAGATTGAAGAAGTAGGAGGTCGTTTTCCGGTAAGAATACAAGAGGCAGAATTGAGGATCTTGCAGTTGGAGGACCAGATGAGTGTCATGCAGCAACAAGTCACCCTAGCAAGAAAAAGAAAAAACCTCAACTGAAATTAAAATTGATGAATTGGAAAACCACTCACGCCGCTCAAATCTAGTTTTGGTAGGGGTCCCGGAAGGGTGTAAGGGGACACAAGTTCTTCAATGGGTTGAGACATTTATAAAGGAAAATGTGTAAACAGAGCACTCAGGAGATCTCACAATTACACTGGCACATAGAGTCCCGGCTCAGCCATTTCCTAGTTCAAAACTGCCTCAGACAATCTTGGTAAATTTAGCTGATTTCCGTATAAAGGAACTGATCTTAAGAAGAGCTATTCAGAGGAAGCAGTTCCCTACTGAGGAAATACCTTGCTTACGCATCTTCTTAGATATGTCAGCTGCAGCAGCATGTTGCAATAAAGAAATTCTTAAAATAATTACACCTGTTTAAGGCACAGGGGGCACAGTCAGCGGTTGCCCAACAGTCTAAATTAAGAGTGTTGGTAAAAGGCAAATTTCATATGCTTAATAATTTGGATAAAGCCTAGGAATGCTACAGAGGATCTCAATCTGAACATTGAAAAAGGTTGAAGAAGTGAGAGACCTAAATGGGGGGGATTGATGGGTATAACAGAAGCTTGTTTATTGTTCTTTTGATGATTGGAATGGGGGGGTGGGTAGTGTTCCAGGGTGCAATACCATGGCACCCAGAAGGGGTGGTTATCATCTTGAGAGGGGTATTGTGGGCTATTAATCAAAGGAGATTGGCAGTTTTTGTGTTCTGGGGGGTATTGGGTAGCACAGGGAGCTCTTGGGAGGTGGTGTGAGTTTTGGGGAGCACAGGTAGAAAATAATAAGCAGGGTCTTAGGAGATCACATAATCAAGAGAAGAATGGGGATTAAAAAAAGGAAAATAAACGGTTCTTATGGAGATAGGCTATAAGCTAATGCTTTCAATTCCTAAAGATAAATCTTAAAATATTATTGTGTAATGTTAATGGTATATCTAACAAACAAAGGTATGGTGGCTTAATCAGGTGGTTAACTTAATTTTCTCCACAAATGTTATTGCTTCAGGGGAATCACCTTAAAGCAACAAGCCAAAGCTTTTTATCCCTTAATATTATTACAGAAAATATTTTGCCCCAGCTGGGCTGGCTGTGAGGGGGTGGTGGTGTATCTTGGTCACATGTTAGATTGGGAGAATATACAAGTATGTAGTGTTTCTGATGGTAGGTGGATCTGGATTATAACCCTACTAAATGGGAATCCGATTAATTTAGTGAGCTACTATGCCCCGATAATCGACAACCCCAAAACTATCATACAGATTAACGAGGTGGCCATGGGAGCAGAATGCCCTATAATTATGGGAGGTGATTTTAATTTTATACAGGATTTAGTAAGAGATACTTCAAACAAAACCAAGAAACAGCTAAAGCCATGTACCAAGAAACTAATAGATATAATGAAACAGGAGTATCAACTGGTAGACCCATGGCTTAGAGCTCATCCAGAGTTTTCACCTGTTTGTCACAGCGATTGAAATCAGCTTATTGTATATATATTGTTTTATATTTCTCACTCTCTCATCTGTGTTGGCTTTAAAATATGGGCTAAAGCTTTTTTTCTGACCTTTGATTGGTTAGTATTGATTTGGAGGTTGAAACTAGGAGGAGGCAGAGGTCCAGGTGACAGATAGATTCTCACCTTCTTTCTAATGGGCAACAGATATGAGAAAGTACATAGAGGAATTGTTTCTGAAAAATAAGGGCACTGCATACTTTTTTAAGTCTGGGGGAGCCTTTAAGGCAACAATCCGGGTGCAGATTGTGGCATTTACGGCCTCACAAGCTAAAAAACGGGCGAAACTTATACTGGAACTCCAATCTGCAGCTGACAATGTTTTACAGAACAAGACTAGCCTGCTGGGGCACAAAACATGGTAGATAGGCAATTAACAATTAACAAAAGTGGAGCTTGAGTTAAGGGAATTATTTATTCTAGAGAAAATACAGAGTTCATGGCTATAGCAGCATCAGGTCTATAAGGAAAGTCAGATGGTGGAGAATTTCTTTCCTCAGTCTACCAGGGTTGAGCGGCAACGATTATGGAACTGGTTGAACCGAAGACAGGGGCTGTAATCTATGAAAAGAATATGATAGCTAAAATGTTTTTCCAGCATTATAACAACTTATATGCAGCTAAATATATGGCCTCAATTGAGACCATGGGTCATTTTGTTCAGTCTTTAAAACTCCCACAAGTGACAAACATACAGTCACGAGAATTAGTTGTAGATATTACATTATTAGAAATCCAACATGCCCTGGCCGCAATGCCTAGTGGTGAGGCTTGTGGCAATGATGGCTTCCCTACAGAATTCATAAAACTTGTCCAAAGAACTGATTCCTTTTTTTAGTGGAGTTTGTCTTATTTTTTATTTTTTATTCTATAAAAAGTGGTGGGAAGATTCAATAAAATATTAAGGAATAAACAATTATTAGTTTGTCAAGAAGGGGAAGAACCCAAGAGACGTAAATTCATACAGGCTGATAAGCTCACTTAATGCTGAATATGAAATTTTAATGAAAATTTGGGCTAACTGCGTTACTACGATAGCTCAGAAGATAACCCATAGGGATCGGACAAGATTTGTGGCCAACAGGTTGTTGTCATCTAACACAGGCTTTTTAGTCAGAGCACTGGACTTTTTTTAATGTTAATCTGACAACCGCAGTAATAATGATGGTAGATGCGGAAAAAGCATTTGACTTAGTCAACTAGGATGCTCTTTTCTTTGGCCTATAGAGGTTCGGCTTCCCTCTATAGCTTATTAATATGCTTCACCATATATATCAAGGTGCATAGGCAAAGGTTTTTATAAATTAGAATCTAGCAGGAATCGTTGAAATAAACAGGGGAACTCGTCAGCACTGTCCCTTGTCTCCTGTATTATTGCAATTTTTTTATCGAAACATTGGCTGTTCGCATAATGGGCAGTACGGGAATAGAGGCACTGATAGCGGTAATGTCCAAGCTTAAACTATTTGCTGAAGATATAATACTCTATCTAAGGCTAGAAGAAAAAAATATTAAAACTATACTGTCATTTGTGTCTATTACAGGAGACACATTCACGTCAAACCCTCCCCAAAACGTAAGCATAAAAGAAGGGGATTCGCCTACTCTACAGTCTATTCCAACTATTCTTGTGGTGTGGCGGTGCTGGTTAATCAGGGCATTGACTGGAGAGAGAGGGAAGTGCACACAGACCCTAAAGGAAGGTACATCATTCTGTTGGGCTCGCTGGGAGGGGTTCCTATAACGTTAATAGCAATATATGGACCTAACCTTAACTCTCCAAAATTCTTCCAAGATATATGGGCCAAAACTAAAGTGACTGGTTGCACCACAGTTCTATGAGGAGGGGATTTTAATGCAGTATTAAATGATGTCATGGACAGTCAGGGAACGGCGAGGACTCTTCATTCTGCTGCTGGCAGGCCCCTGAATGCCATACTCGAAGATGGGGCCCTTGTTGACGTCTGGCGTTTAAGGAACCCCCTGTCTAGGGAGGGTACCTGCTTCTCTGAGCACCAAAGGCCTGGTCCCAGTTGGACTATTGGCTGGCGTCTCGAGATATGGCAAGCTGGGTCGTGGAGATATCACACTTACCGCGAACGCTGTCAGATCACACCCCATGCCTCCTGCGCCTAGCGCTCCCTGACTCCATGCAGTGAGTGTTTTCCTGGAGACACCCTCCACATGCCTTATTAGATGAGGCTTTTAAGGAAGAAATACGTAATGACATAATTGACTATTTTACTCTTAATACAGGCTCTGTCGAAGCATCTTTGTGGAAAGCATTTAAAGTGGTCATTAGGGGACAATGTATTGCTCGACAGGCAGGGGTGATAAAGCAATTAGGACCACGCGGACTTCAATTGAGGCTCAAATAAAAGATCTTGAAACGCAATTCTATTCTGATGGTACATCTGCTACCTTGGCTCATTTGAAATCCAAACTGCTAGACTATGCCGCAGAGGCACAGAGGGAGGTAAAGTTTCTTGGGAAACATGCAGAGGCGCGTAGATATGGAGAGGGAGACAGACCAGTGCGGACACTCGCCAGCATGATTCGTGCCCCGAGGTCCACTGCTTATATTCCTGAGCAGGTTAAAAAAGGAGGTAGTACTATTAGAGGCCCAGCAGCTATTCTTATTGAGTTTTCCTTGTTCTATTCCCAATTATATACAGCTACACAATCCAGGTGCCCGGGGGGCATGCAGACCTTTCTCACCTCTTTAGAACGGATTTGGTTCAATACCAGACACAGGGAATACATGGACATACCGTTTACTGTGGAGGACGTGGCTAAAGTGATTAAATGTCTGCCCCTGGACAAGGCTCCTGGATCAGACGGGTTGATGACCGCCTTTTATAAAAAAATATGTAGAGGAACTCGTGCCCCGACTTTTGGCGGTTTATGAAGAAGCCCAAACGTCGGGTATATTGCCCCAAACGATACGGGAGGCGATCATTATTACTCTGTTAAAACCTGAGAAGCCTGACACCAAATTAGATTCATATCGCCCTCTGTCACTAAGTAACGTAGACGTTAAGATTTTGGTGAAGTTAATTGCCAATAGGCTACAACCCATGATCCCCCTTATTGCTCATCCAGACAAATCGGTAGCCCCTTTTTTTATTAAATGGATCCGGTTATTATACACTGGACCAAGAGGTCGGATACAAACTAATGGTCTCTTATCTGATTCATTTCCGGTCTCGCGAGGCATGCGTCAGTGGTGCTCCCTGTCCCCCCTGCTCTTTGCCGTTGTGATGGAACTACCAGCTGCACGCATCAGACAGCATCCCACAGCAAGGGGGATAGGGTTCTGTACTAGGAGCCTCCTTATATCACTCTACGCGGATGATGTCACTCTGTACGTTCTGGACCCCGCAAAGAATGTAGATGACATTTTAAGAAAATTCAGTAAATTTGGAGGGTTGGCCAGCATATCCATTAATTGGCTAAATTAGTCATGTTTCCCCTGACAGACCACACTAGGGCTGTAGCTTCTGAGTTCCTGCTGAAGTGGGATGACGAGAAGGTCAAATATTTGGGAATTTGGATAAGCTGTGACTTGCAGGAGGTGTGGAACTTGAATTATGGCCGAGCCATAAATTGGCTGGAAGAGAAGGTTACTCTATGGACTAGACTTCTCTTGCCACTGGCAGGGAGGATCGCCCTGGCAAAAATGGTTGAATTGCCTGCATTTTTTATCTTTTTGTTAATTTGACGATCATACTTACATAACCTTTTTTCAAAATGCTACGCTCTTTGCTGATATCTTTGGTGTGGGCGGGTGGACAAGCTAGAGTATCGTGGGAACTCCCGTCTCTTCCGTTTAACAGGGAGTTCTGGGCGCTCCGGATATGAAACTATATGCACTTTGTGCACAGGCACAATTTCTTCACTACTGGGTTAACCCAACACCATTTCAGCTACATGTGGCGGTGGAGTCGGACGCAGTGGTGCCGGTTCCTCTCCGGGTGGCATTATATCCGACATATCGGTGCCCTGCAGAAGGAATTGACACCTCCGAAACCCTGCGATGGGCTTGGGATGGACTATGGAGGCGAGTAGGAGCCCAGTTATTATATGCCCCTTCCATTCCCTTGGCACAAAACCCCATGTTGCCCAACATCAAGGATGAGATAAGTAAAAAGGTCACCCAGAGTATGAAACTTCATACGTTTGCAGACCTCTACCCGAATGACACATTAAGGGACCCCCAGATTGCAGAAGAGGGTCAGAGGGTGCTGTTCGGAGAGATGTCTCCCTATCACAAACTATGAGCTGCCTGCTGCGCACTGCACAGCAATTTCCCAGCCCCCCACCCCCTTTATCAGCCTTAGAGAACCTACTTCATTCACCATCACCACACAAACCTATAACCCGCCTTTACACACACATGCAAAACACTGCCCCTGTGATGAGGCCTGTAGCACTACTGGGGTGGAACGCAGAACTCTCTCCACCATCTGGAATTAATTTTGCATAACATTTCAACATTCCCAGAAATGACATGCAAGCTTCCTTTTTTTCTAGACAGCGTAGATTTAAGATTTTAGCCACAAATTCTCTCTTGTGAAAAACTCCTGTACTATTGACACTATGACCTAGATATTGGATTTCCTGCTTGCTAAATGCACACTTTAAGTATCAGATGGTTTCTCTGCAAAATGTCTAACACTTGCCTCACTTTGAGATCATGGTCTTGCTCTCTCACTATAGATCAAAATATCGTCCAGGAAACACTTAATACAACTAAAGTTCACAAACACCTTGTGCGTTGAAAAACATCTGCTGCAGACAATAACCTGAAGGGCATACGTATATAGCGGTAGGTTCCAAATGGGGGTATCAATGTTGTGAGATCTTATGAGTCTGGGTGTAACCGTACCTGATGGTATGCCACAGTCAAGTCTAGCGTGGTAAAAACGTTCGCCTCATGTAACAAGGAAATCATGTAAATTATATTGAGCAGGAGAAAGTGATTGACAATCACACACTTATTGAGCACCCTCAGATTCACAAAGTCATATTTCACCTGATTGCTTATGTGCTACAGTTATGGGTGCTACCCATTCGGAACTCTCCACTGGTTCAATGATGCATTCTTCACATAGTTCCCTGAGTTCCTGCATCTCTCATGGATATGGGAATAGGTCTAACTTTGGCTGCCACAGGAGTTACACATTGCTTAAATCTTTTTTGGTAGACATAACGCTTCAAACATCCCATCTCTTTTCTGAACACTCTTGGTAATTCTTTAACAAACTGAACACTTTCATCCATCTTCCTCCCATCTAGACTTTGTATCCCACTCATTCGAACTTCCTTGAAGTAGTCTTCTGTTAGATTAATTGGGGAAGAAGAGTTGGGATTGAGAAGCACTCCCAGAACTCTTTGGTGTGGCCATCTCAGAACACTATTCCCATTCACAGGGACATTTACCTTCCCATGAATCTTGTTAGTTTTCAACTTGACTATAGAAAAAGACTGTTGGAATTTTGTATATTAAATGATCTTGTGATAAGAGGGATTCTCTTAAACCCACCGTAATATTTATAAACTAACTTGGTGCTCACTCACTCAGATTGACCATCTAATGATAGGCTGCTCCTTGGGACGCTCTCTACAAGACGTCAGAGTGAGGAGTGGGGAGGACATCGCCTGTAATTACCATGAAGTGACCCCTTTTGTGAAGATGAAGGTCTGAGAATGCAGAACATCAGGATGACAACAAAATTGCAGGACCCCAAGATCAAGAAGGCATTTGTCTCACAAATCACAAGCATGTTCCAACTATCCGCTGCAGATGCAGTCAATAGGAAAATAGGTCTCTTCAGAACATGTGAGGAGCAGTGAAACATACCTGGGGGCCAAGACAAGGAAGCAGGAGGAAATAATGGATACATCAAGACACATTATAAGCTATTGAGGGTAGCAAAAGGTAAGCTCATGGAGGCAAAATCTGAGAGGCTGCACAAGTACAAGCAACAGTACATAGAAGTAAACAGAGAAGGCAAAATAATGAAAAGAGCAGACAAGCGGGTGTACATTATTAACTTTGACAGCCAAGCAGAGGAGGCAATCAGTAGAGGAGAAATGGGGAAGATCTTCAAGATAACAAAGATAGTCAGTGTGGTAAATCTTGTGCAACATACAACACCTGCATCATGGACAAGCAAGGCGGATTACTGCCAACATAGAAAGTACAGGAAGCATGCTGGGCTGCACACTTCAAAGAACTCTTGTACAGACCAGTATTAACAAGCAAAGCCGACATCCAAGAAGCAGAGACCGACGTGGATGTTAATGCTGACCCACCACAGAAAGTAGAAACTGTCACTGCTATCCATTGTCTCAAGAACTTAAAAGCTCCTGGCCAACCAGAGTGCAGAAATGTTCATGGTGGACCCTGAAACATCCACCAAGATCCTCCAGCCACTGTTTACATCAGTTTGGAGGGGAAAGAAAGTACCAGATGATTGGAACCAAGGCCTTATTCGTAAGATTCCAAAGGAGGGGTCATTAACCAACTGTAACAACTTATGCCATATCACCCTTATGTCAATCCCAAGTAAAACCGTGGCAAAAGTCTTTATACAGTGCCTGGTGTAAGCCAGGGAGGCGTGATTTCAGCATTGCTCTTCAACCTAGTGCTAAAGCATGAGGTTTTGTCAGTCACTTACTAATCAGTCATAAACCCTGCATGCAGGTTGATGTATTGTTGATGTTTACAGAGATATAAAGAGCTGTAGTCAATATAAAGCATTATCAATTATAATTTCTTTTAGTTCAATAAATAAAGATGGCTAAGGTGAGATTAAAAAGTTTTGATTTTCTAATCTTTTTAGTTTCCATTGTTTATTATGGTATTATTGTCCAAGTCTCATCATCAAAGGTTAATATAATCAAACATTCAATATTTGGTAATAAAGTAAATCAATATAGCAAATCAGTAAAGCATTGATATAATAAAATGCAACAAGCATGTTCCATAAAGAAACTTCCTAATTCTAAATAAATTAATATTAAATTGGAGGATTATACGAGTCGGTTCAGATACATTTAAAGGGTCCTGATGAGAGAATCGAGCATAAGTATGAAGCTTTAGCATAATAAGCTGGAAAGTATTCTCAGCTCAAATAACAGCAGATCAAGAAATAAGATAAGATTTCTCATGAAGATATGTCTAAGAAACCTTCGCTCAGACAGTCTGGTATATGGGACACATGCACTGCTCTCAGTCGAAGGAAAAGGTGAGTGTAAAATCTCAATCAATCTGCCTGACTAGTCTAAGAACATTCACTGATATAATGGCACATTTTCTATGTTGCAACATTAATATTCATTCTTCTGCATGTTGACCAATAGGATTTGAGCACGCTCCTGGGAACAGGTTTACTCCCCATCTCCTCACCAGAGTACAATCCTCTTTTAACAAGAGTGTCCTTGAATGCACATGCTTTCTTGTTTTCCAAAAACATCTTCCCATGAATCATCCACTCTGTCTGTATCTTTTGTGGTGAGAAACTTAGTATCAGTCGACTAATACAGCAAATGTCTATTCATTTACTAATAAACAGTAGCTTCCAAAATTGCAACATCTGCAGGAAAGAGAAGATTAATATCTTGCACAACAGTCGTTTAATGTGAAAAACAAGCCTTTTGGTGTTAATATGTCTTCTTATTTATGCATGGCATCTTCGGTTATGTCAAGTTAAGAATCCACGCTACATTTCTATGTTACAGGCCTATAGTTTTTAAGTGTGGATGCCTACTACACTTTTTTTCAATTTAACACAGTTACTTTTTAAACGTAGACTATACACATTTTTTAAATAAAGCATTTTGCCAATAACTGAATTTGTGTCCGCACTAGTCATCGACTGGGTGATGCAATGCACAACTGAAGACCAAGCCAGAGGCATCACATGGGCCTTATTCTCTACAGTGGAGGACCATAACTATGTGGATGACTTAGCCTTGCATTCTCACACACCAGCATAAAAGGCGTCTCACTTCAACATCTACGCCCAACAATTTGGCTTGAACATCAACACGAAGAAATCAGAAGTCATGCCACTGAGCATCTCAAACCCTTCACTAATCAAGGTGGATGGAAAGGACCTAGCCATTGCTAAAAAAGTTTACCTACCTAGGGAGTACTATCAGATGTGACAGAGACAGAGGAGCAGGCAGAGACATCAAGAGTAGACTGAAGAAGGCTAAGAGTGCCTTCAATATGCTAAACAATGTGTGTAGGTTATCTCAGTACAGCACCAACACCATGTTGAGGCATTGCCAGAGCTTCATTGTGTCTACACTCTTGTATGGATTAGAATGCTGGTGGATGATGAAAAGTAACATCATCAAACTGTCAGCCTGCCACACCAGTAACCTAAGAAGAATCTTGAGCATGCACCCCATCATTATGAGGAAAAGATGGAGACAATAGGACACACCATCAGAAGGGAATAAGACTCCATCCCAAGAATAGCTCTCCACTGGACACCTGAAGACAGACAAGGCAGATGATAGACACCTGGCTCAAGGCCATTAGGGAAAAAGACAAAAAGGGACAACTTACTTTCAAAACCACTTTATGGTGTGACATCTAACTACAGGAACTGAAAAGGCATGGCAAACTGAAAAGAGGGATGAAATAGAGATTTCCGCATTTGAAGAAATGTTGGATAATACTGACCTCAAGACCCTGACCTAAATCACAGATGAAATTCACATCAGCGGACACTTAGTATTCAATGCATATAACTCAAACTTGTAATGGGGCACAGTTTTTAAAAAAAGTACAATTGTCTTGAAGAGTCCCTGCTAGAGGGTAGGAGCTTAGATACAAGAATGAAGCAGAAGGTGATACTCGTAGAGTATTTAGGAATAATTCACAAAAGGAATTTGCGACTCTAAAAACTTACTAGAAAGTAGAGGTTGGAACCTTGAAAGAGAGAGAATGGGCAGAGGTGTTGATGTCGGGTGAGGCCATGATTCCACCACCTCTAATATGTGGGCAAAAATTACCCTGGCGGGTGACTGGTAACATTGCTTAAAGTGATTAGCACCGCTGTTGCAAACTACACAATCTGTTTCCTCCATTCTTTTGTAGCACATTATTCAGATCACTTAAAAACTAACTTCCATTTCTCCATGGAATAACAAGGCCTGTAGGCTATGCCACAATATCTGATGTGCTAGCAAAGAGGTTGGTTTTAATGCATCTTACTTGCAAACTTATCAGTAGCCATTAATCACAGGTACCATCACCGTACTGGTCTTTTAAGATATTCTCAAAAGTAAAACCAACTGGCTTGAATTAGCAAATGGGTTGGTTTAGCTCTGCAAAATATGGTCCAAAACAATTACAGAAAGGGTTTTATTAGAGGGTCCAAACTAAAACGAGAAACTGCAGAACCATCAACTGAGAGGACAACCTGAAAATTGGACTGAGACGCAAATTGATCCAGTGGACTGCAATTCTGCCAGAATATTGAGATTTTAATAATGACATGCCACAATATTGTGTCCAAAATATTAACTAGCAGATTATCATAAAGCACAGTTTATATAATTTAGTATAGATTTAACATACTTTAACATCACATTTGCATACCTTGACAATATGTCATTCTGATATGGAGACGGGGAGTTAAGAATGGCAAACCTGGGGGGAGGAGCTTCGCGCGCATCCAAGATGGTCGTGTGAGCACAGGGCTCCCAAAACCCTCTCCGCCTCCCGCATCTATCCTGTCACGAATCCTGATATAGACGACGGGTTCTTCTAGATGTCACCCTGCTGACACGAGATCTCTTTTTAAAAATCGATTTGGCCGCCGGGAACCGGACTTACTCCACCTCGAAACTTCGCGGCCTACATCGATGACCAGCCCGGGACTCGAGTCCCCGAGGTACCCAGGTGGCAATTGAACAACAACGGCCTGAGGGAATCGGCCACTGCCCCTGTGGTACTTTCGGTTTAGTTTTTGGCCTTTGTCTACTGAGACTTGCTGCCTGTTGACATTGCTGGCCTGTGCCTTGCTATTGGTCATACGCTTGTCTTCCACCCTCGTCCCCGGACTCTACCAGTCAGCTCTGCGGGGAGCCGTTCTGACCAGGTCCCAAAAGGCCCTTCGGGGCTCGCTGCTCAATATGGCGGGCAAGCCGGAGAGCGAGAAGCGGGCCACCAAGGGCACGTACCGAGGGGGTACCACCCAATTCAATACTATGGACCGCTTCACTAGCCCAAAAGGATCCCCCGGTGGTGTGGGTAAAGCTCTGGACGAGACTGGAGATGGCTCTCCCGCGACTGAAGAACTGACATTGAGGGACGTTATGGGTGCCATTGCAAGTATGAAGACGTCTATGGGCCAGCAGTACGAGACACTGGCTTCGAAGAGTGACACGGTGGCAATCGACGTTAACTTAATCAGGACTGATCTTGCGAAGACCAATGAGCGGGTCAAGTCCCTGGACATTAAGACTGCCAGTCTCACTACCGATCTCTCCGATCTTCAGACCGAAGTTCGCAATCTCCCATTATCTAACGACTTGTTTGCCCTTCGGCTGGATGATTTCGAAAGCGGGCTAGGCGCAACAATGTGCGTATCATCGGTGTTTCAGAGAAGTCCACTGAACTAACTACAGATCTCCTTGTGGAGGACCTCGTATTGAATCACTTGACACCCAAGGGCCTCAGCAACTTTTTCGCAGTGGAGCGTGCTCACAGAGTCCCCGGTGGGAAGCCTAAGCCGGGTGCCGCTCCGCGGCCTATTATAGCCAGGATCTTCAATTTTCGGGACAGAGACGCTATTCTTCAGGCATCGCAGACCAACGGTCCCACGAAATTCGAAAATGCAATGATCAGTTTCTACCCGGATTTTACACAGGCTGTGCAAAAACAGCGCATGGGATTCATGGGGGTGTAACGGCGACTTAGAGACATGGGACTGAAGTATACCATGCTTTTCCCGGCCCGATTGAGGATTGAGTATGAGGAACGTGTGCTCTTTTTTGACTGACCTGAGGTCGTCGGTGACTGGCTCGATACTTTGCCGACACATCGAGATCACCCGGAACACTCGAGTTATGTTATGTAATGTTATGTTAAATAAAATTTATTGAGCGCACGTACGCCCGTAGGCTTCATGGCGCTATTGGAAGATTTGCAGAGACATTACATATCTACAGAAAGAGGCAGAAGTTAACTATGGGTAGGCTTGCCTAAAGAGCCAAGTTTTGAAAGCATGTCTGAAGGCCAACAGGTCTTCATGAAGTCTCAGTGTCAGTGGCAGAGAGTTCCACAGGGAGGAGGCCAGAAAGTGAAAAGAACCGCCTCCCTGGCGTTGTTTCCTAATACGAGGCACCACTAACAAGTTCTTATGACCTGAGCGAAGAGCACGTGAGGGGATGTACCTAACAAGCAGGCTTCTAATAAATCCAGGGCCCTTGCCTTGTAGAGCCCTAAAAATAATGCATCCAGCTTTAAATGTTGCTCTCTGCGCTACTGGCAACCAGTGGAGACCGGCCAGACCCGGCCTGATGGACTGCCATTTGGGTATCTTACAAATCAGCCTGGCCGCTTGGTTCTGAACCAGTTGTAATCTCTTGAGCTGCCCAGCTGGAAGACCCAAATACAAACTGTTGGAGTAGTCCAGGCGGGACAGCACAAGGGCGATGATAACTTGGATCAGAGCAGGGTAAGTTAATAGGTGGGCAATCTTCCTGATCTTACGAAGTTGAAAGAAGCTTGAAGATACCACCGTCCCTACCTGACTTTTAAGAGAAAGATCTTCGTTAAAAGTAACCCCTAGGCTTTTTACTGTTTGAGACTTGGCTGGAGGATTTCCCATTTCTGGAGGCCAAAAATGTGGCCCCCAGTACAGTTCACTCTTCCCAGGCAAAATCAATTCAGTTTTGCCTGGGTCAAGTTTCAGGTGATTTAGGCTCATCCATCTCTGAATGTGGACCATGGCCTCCCGAAATTCGGTGGCCGCACCAGGGGAGTCCAGACGGAAGATCAGTTGCAAATCATCAGCATAGTTAAAAATTAAAGCTTTAAACTTTCTTAATGAAAACAACAGGGGTCGTAAGTACAAATTAAATAAAAGTGGGGACAGGGATGATCCCTGAGGGACTCCGCATTCATTTTTAATTTTAGGGGCTGTAAAGGTTCCTAATCTCACTGCCTGGGTGCGATCCGAGATAAATGACTTCAGCCATCTCAAGGCCGAGCCTCTAAGGCCCGCCTGTTCGACACGGTCGGCCAAGATGGTGTGGTCGACCGTGTCGAACGCGGCCGACAGGTCAAGAAGTACTAGTGCTTGATGAATGTCCTTGTCCGCGTTGCATCTAAGTGCATTCTGGACCGCCAATGTCACCATCTCGGTAGAATGCCCCGGTCGAAACCCAGCTTGATTAGGTTCTAGATATCCAGTGGTTTCAACGAAGCTAGAGAGACAGCTAGCAGCATGTGCCTCCAGGATCTTTGAAAGGAATGGCAACAAGGATATCGGACGATAATTTGATGGATCATGAGGATCCAGGCCAGGTTTTTTAATCAAGGGAATGAGTAGAGCGTGTTTAAACTCTACAGGTACCTTTCCCTGATCAAGTGAGTCATTAAGCAGAGGAAGGATCCCCTGAGGTATGGATTGCCCTATTTCTGTGAAAATGTGGGGTGGGCAGATGTCGTCGGGTGAGCCAGACTTGACACGTGCCAGGAGAGCAGAGAATGTTTTAGAGTCTATGGCAGGGAAGGCATCTAATGTAGCGGGATTATTAAAAATATCATCCAAAGGAGATGATATAGGAGAGCTTGCAATGTTGCGTTTTATAACTCGAGGGGTGTTGAAGGTGGCTCGGAGGAACAGGAGGAGTGACGCCACACCGGCGTGCGAGCTCTATAGACAGCAGTGGCGCGATGATTCTTTGTGTGCATATATTGGTAATTACTCAGGGGCGGGGGGAATCGGGACTCTTCTTCCTCTAGGGGTTTCTTCTCTTTTTGTAGATTAGTTTAATGGGGCGACAGGCACACTGCAAGTTGGGGTGGCTTTTTGGTCTAACGCAGGGGTGCAGGGGGGAGGGGTGTGTTTTGGGGATTTCTCCGGGGGTGGTGGGGGGTATTTGTTGTTTCTTTGTTTATTTCGAAGCCACACATTGCTGCATATTTCGTTCTTTGTGCCTGTTTCTTTGTTGGGGGGGCATGTCCTCATTTCTGGGATGGGGGGTAGGAGGCTGAGGGTGCTGAGTTGGAATGTCAATGGTCTGGGTGACAGGATAAAGCGGGGGATAGTTTTGCAGTATTTGAAACGTCTCTCCCCGGATATAGTCTTGTTCAGGGAAACACACCTGATAGGGAACACATGCCATGCATTGAATAGACGGGGCTATCGTCTAGTGGCACACTCCAGATTCACTACTGGGTCGAGGGGGACGGGTGTTCTTGTCAGGAGCTCCCTCACTGTACTGGACGATAGGGGCCGATATGCGGCTATCACGGGCCGTTGGGAGGGGAAGACGATCTCCATTTTTTCTGTGTATGTCCCGCCAGGCTTGCAGTCCACGACATTCTCTGATTTGGGAAGGGTGGTTTTGGGTCTCCCCGAAGGTATGCTGGTTGTGGTTGGTGATTTTAACTCGGTTGTTTGTGGTAGGGAAGATCATAGCCCCCCCAGGGATCTCCCGAAATCGCAGTCTTGGCTGGGCAACTTCCTGGACGCACTGGGTCTCGTGGACTGTTGGAGGCAACTGCACCCGGACAGGCACAATATACCTTCTACTCTGGAGCACATGGGAGTCTCTCGAGGCTTGACTATATCCTAGTGCCGGCGGTGCAGATGGTCTCTGTGAGGGAAATTCGACATCTGGCCAGGGGAATCTCAGACCACTCCCCACTCTGGCTTACTATTGATATACAGTTGGGAGCTGAGGGTCGGGTGGCTCCGATTAACCCCTGGCATCTTCGTAATCCTAAAACTAGAGCCGAGGTGGTTAAATGCATGGACTACTATTTTGCTGAGAACCTGGGGTCGGTGTCCTCCTCCATCTCACTATGGGAGGTCTATAAGACTGTGATCCGTAGTCAAACCTTGTCTTTGATCGCCAGTGCGAAGAAAAGCAAGAATGAGGAGGTGGTACATCTGGAGAATGAAATTACTGCTTTGGAAGAAGAATTACAATCTGGGGTTACACATGAGGGGTTGCATGTTCTAGCCCTTAAACAGTCTGACTATAGGGCTCTGGTGACTGATGCGGCCAAGGCAATGAGTCGTGAGCAACAGCGGCGTCTGTATGATGTCGGTGACAAAGCGGGAAAATTGATTGCTTGGTTGGATAAAAGAGATAGATTGAATCGTGTGGTGCCTGTTGTTGAAAGAGTAGATGGGGTGCGGGTTGTCGACCCGGTTGAGATAGTTGGAGTCTTTGCCCAGCACCATCAGAAGGTTTACGCGCCGGTTTCAGACAGACCGGAGGAAGACTCACATTTGCTACTTAGAGATATCACACTGCCTAGCCTGTCGGAGTCGGACAAAGAGCTTATGGAGGCGGAATTTTCCAATGATGAAATATCGCTCGCCATCCACTCCATTCGCTCGGGGAAAGCATCGGGCCCGAATGGCATCCCGATCGAGCTGTATAAGTTGTGTCCCGACAAAATGGTGCCGCATCTTCGTCAAATGTTTCTAGAATTGCGAGATGTCGGATCCCTTCCCCGGGACCAGAGACTGGCGTCCATCGTTATCATTCACAAAGACGGGAAGCCCCGTGACCAATCTACATCGTATAGGCCAATATCGCTTCTAAATGCTGATCCTGGAAGGGTTTCGCAGCGGTCGAAGCGCCTTGGGATCCTCCGGGTAAGTAGTGCGCTATATAAATGCCTATACATACATACATACAGGCCCCACTGACCAGTAACTGGTCCTGGAATCAAAGAGCCTTTAATGTCTGCAGAGGTTGCTCTGCTCCTCTCCCTTCACAGTGTGTCTCTCATCCCAAATCATTTGTGCACACAACATCAAAATCCTCTTCTATGCAGACAACAGGTAGCTCACACTCTCTTTCTCTCTCAGACAAGACCCCCTTCACAAAAAACGAGTTCACCGCCTGACCAAAGTTGCTAACTAGAAGAAAGCCAACAGTCTCAAGCTCAACACCGACAAAACAGAAGTAGTGATCTTTGGCAAGAACACCTCACTATCTGACTCCAACTATTGGCCGGCTGAACTCAGACCCACACCCATGCCAAGAACCTCATATTAATCATCAACAGCAAACTGGACACGACTTCTCAAATCAACGCCGTCATTTCTCCCTGCTTCCACACCCTGACGATGCTTAGGAAATTCTTCGAATGGCTCCAAAGCAACACTAGAAAAACTCATGCTCTACTCATCAGCAAGTTGGACTATGAGAACACCCTCTACTTCAGGATCACCAAGCAACTCACCAGAAGGCTACAAACCATCCCTGCAGCCAGGCTCATCCTCAACCTCCCACACACAACTCATATCACACCACATGTCAGGGAACTACACTAGCTCTTGATACAAAAACGTGCTGAATTCCAACTCCTCACACACACTTTCGTGCTGAATTCCAACTCCTCACACACACTTTCAAGGTACTGAGGACCCCCTTACCTGAACAGCCTCATCTCTTTCCACAAACCACTTCTGCTTCTCAGGACTCCTACTTGCACATAAAGAACCATATTAAGAGGATGGTTGTTCTCATACATCACTACTAATGCAAGGAAGGACCTCCCACTCCACAGCAGAGCTTCTTCCTCGCTTCTTGAATTCCACAAGAAGCAGAAAAGCTGGCTTTTAAATTAGCTAACCTACCATGGAAATGGCTAGGCACAGACACCTACTCAGTGTTAGGATACCCTTGGGGGTGATAGTGCACTTTACAAATACACATACCATATTAGGAATGTGTGGGGGTTGTTGTCCTCACCTCTCCAGCCACTGCGCTTCCAAAATGGAAACTACAGGCCTCCAGTTTATGGTCTATCCACAGGCAAACACATGCATCCCAGCATGCATCACATGCTGTCTGGTGCTAAACACACTCCATGCAGGCCAAGGGTCAGTTAAGTACTTGGCTTCAGAACATTACACAAACTGGCCAGTAGGCCCACCGCAGTGACACAGGTAAAAAGGCCTGTTCCCATTAATGATTCTAAAATGGGTTTGCTGCTACCACTGTGGTCATGTCACTTAACTACAGGTAATGGTATCCTTCTACCTTCATGAGGGTAGCACTTGGCGAGTCACTCCCGGTCTAAGCAGACCGCATTACCATGAAACAGGCTTAGGTCATGGCACACAGTCATGATCAGGGTCCACCCATAGCCAACAATCTGTATCAGGGATCAAGATATTGATGCAGCTGGGCCTGCAGTGCATGTCCATCAGTATGCAGTAAAATCTTTCTCCCAACAAGATGTAATTCAACAAAGGAGTCTCTAACATGAAAGAAATGTCTGCTTAATACCATATGCACCCTCTGTTCCTCTCCAGGGAACACCGTGGGGGGTGGAGGTCACTGTGGCGGCCGAGCTCCACAACTGGCAGACGGCTGACATACATGACAGTGGAAATCTCTTCCGGGAAGGGACCCTCATCTCATACACCACACTGGTCTCTGAGGAGGGGCTCCACTCGGGCCGCTTTCTATTACACCGCTCCCTAATTGCAGCCCCCATGGCCCGTTGAGGTGACTTGACCATAGAGCCTCCCACACATCTCACAGTTCAGTATTTACACATGATGGGTACCAGGGGTCACCTGACTCAGTGGTTTGCCGCCTCCCTTAGGCAACACGCTGCAATTATGCTAGATCCCTTGAAGCTTCACTGGGAAGGGTACTTGGAACATCCTTTCACAGACACTGAGTGGGTGGCAGCCCTAGAGAGCCCCACATGAATACCGCGCAATCAGCGCTTCCACCAGATCCAATTCTTCATATTGCACACAGCACACCTCACCCCAGCTAAAATTAATAAGCACTTCTATTACACAGACCCTGCCGGTCCCAGGTGCCAATTGGTTAACGTCAACCTCTTGCATATGTTGTGGCGCTGCCCTGCTCTTACTGAGTAACGGAAAACAGTAGCCAACGCGTTACTCGCTGGGCTGAACGTGACATTCCCTTTCAATGGGAGACCCACGTTTTGTATCTCTTTAAGAGAGGTAAAAGGTATAAGTTTACATCTCGCTTTCTGGATTTGGGTTTGGCAATCGCAAAGCATCTGATCACTAGGAGATGAAAACATCCTACGCCACTCATGTTATGGCATGGCATCGCTTTTTACTGACCTGGACTAAGGCGGAAAGCATTGCCCTGCAAAGAGATGATTTGCTAGGCCTCCGCAAATTCCCTCTAGCTGCTAGTTGTAACGCAATATTAGCACACCTTCAGAGGTTCAATGCCTTGGATCCAGTAGATTCATCCACTGAGGACGAGCCAGCCATTGTGGCAACATAATTTCAGGGGCGTTCACCCGTCCCTATTGAGTTATGAGGTCTCGTCATTAAAGACTTCGCCCACAACCAGTCGGTGATTACACATTCAGCAAACGTGGCAATTATCTGTTAAAGAAGAATGATGCACATGCGGGGGGGTTGTGGGCAGGTGGGACACCTTGGTGGCATAACACTTACAGTTAACCCTATCCTTTGCCCCTCTTTGTCCTCATTTTATTGTACCCCACTCCCCCTGTGTAGTATTTGTTGAGCAATAATCTTGCACTGTATGCATACACACGTGATGTACATAGGTATCTACACTAGTGTCGGTATTCGCAACTCAGTATAATACACATTTGTTATTCTCGCTTACTGCATTTGAATTGCAATGCCCTACAGATATGAATCGCTGCTCGTTTCGGGACCATTCTAAAGTTCCTCTGTATATGTCACTGTTTTTCTTCACGTTCTTATGTAAAAAACCAATAAACAGATTTACACCAAAAAAAATGAGAGATTCCCCCAAATGCATCAAGCATCCATTTTGCGATTCCTTATTAGCGAAAAATAAGGAATCGCTAATAAGGAATAGCAAAATGCTATGCAAAAACTCGCTAAAAAAATAGTGAATTCTTAAAATTCCTTAATTGCAACTCGCAAATTGTGAGTCACAATTAAGGAATACCTCCCCATTCATGCCTATGGGCCTATAGGCCCATAGGAATGAATGGGAAGACATTCTCAATTTGCGAATAGCACTTAGCTAATCGCAAATTGAGAATGCGATTTCAAGGGTGCAGGGGTGTCCAAAGGACACCCTTTTGCACCCCCTAAAATTGATCTGTGCACATGTGTTGCGCACACACATGCCCTTAGGGCATGTGTGTGCGCAACATGAAACTTTGAAAAATGCACAAAAGTGCATTTTTCAAAGTTTTTGCAAATTACCATGAAGTTGAACTTCATGGTAATTTACCACTCCTATTAGCGAAATCGCAAATTTTTTTACTTTGATGCATTGCATTTAAGAAATCTCAGTTTGAGATTCCTTAAATGCAAGTAATCACAATTTAGCGAATTCTTAATTTGCGATTTTTGCATTTGGGATGATGCATCCCAAATGCAAAAATACCGGTCGCTAAGGGGCAGATTCTGAGAATCTGCCCGTTTGCGAGCAAATTTTACCTTGATGCATCTGGGCCATTGTTGCTTGCTTGGAATTATTGCATCGTTGGTGCTAGTTAAACTGCTCACCACAATGAAAGTAGCACATAAAAATACTAAATGGGCTGTGGAAAGACTCTGTGGCATTGCACTTAGGTAAAGGGGTATTGGGATAAAGTTCAAGATGATCTAGAGCGAACCAAAGGCTTCAGAGTTCTTTCATCAGCCTGTAGGATTTTGTGGGGATGGGTGCCAAATTTGAAATGGCTCTTAAAAAACAGACCAGGAAAATGGTAATGTTGAAGGTTCTAAGGACCAAATACACAGTATTGGGATAAAAGTGTAAAGCAAACTCATTAATGGGTCTGAATTGGTACCTGGGAATCCATCAGTTTCCTACACATCCCCTGGGGAGGTGTAACAAGAAGAAATACCTTTATTTCTCCTTGCTTTTCCTTTTACTATGTGTGCTGCATTCTGCAACATACATAGAGGACAACACCGCTCGTGATTGTTTTTGTGCAGGAAGGTGTACTTTCCTGCACAAAAACAATCCCCCCTACAACGCTGACACCCTTGCAACATGGTGCAAGGGTGTCTTGCATTGGTGCATGGTAGCCCATTGTGCCCCAGCGCAGGGGAAATGGACAGGAATGTACCGTATCTTGTAGATACGGCGCATTCCTGCCCTTTTCTTTTGACGCAGGGCAGCACAGCCGTAAGGCTTGCTGTGCTGCCGTGTGTCAAAATATTGTAAACTAGCGGCCCGGCCCGACGTTGTCTGGGTATGATAGAAATGTCCGCAGTTAGAAAGCGCCCCAGCGATATGTGCCTTTTGCCGTCCTGCCGTGCACATCGTGCCCGGGCTCTGCATCCGCTGATTAAGGCGCAGACGTGTGTGTACCTGCTCTGAAGTTCTGGCCTCACAGTCTGCAAAAGCGGCACAGCCGTCCGGCCGTGCTTATCGTGCCCGGATGTCTTCTGTTTGGCCTCTTCACGCACTTCACGGCACGTACTAAACAACACGGCGTGGTGCACTAAGACGCCACATGCCACGTCAACGTCATCTGACGGCGTACTCAGCCGCCACACATTTCCAACGCAATAGAACGCTATTCTCACGCTCCACGACATACTCAGCCGCCACACATTTCCAACGCGATAGAAAGCTATTCTCACATTCCAAACTTACTCACACGCCAACCTCAGAGCTGGTGCTACTTCCAACGGACTACTTTGTCCCACAACGTGCTTTGTCTCTTCCAAAGTATATGTTGCGCTGGTGTATAGCCTATGTCCATCTGCTTTGTCTCACCTTTCCAATGCTGTATGCGGTGTTCCGGTCGGGGCACTGGTTCCGGAGCTTACCCGCCTCAAAGGTTTGGTCTCTCTTTATAATATTAGTATGGATGAGGGCCTTAGTGCACAATGGTGAATTTTGTTTGCTTTTTCGCAGAGGAGTGTAGCCATCTCACCTTCCGAAATACATTGACAGCTTTTCAGACTATCCATTGGAAGTTGGCAGGGAGTGAGGAGCAAGGCCGGAACCCTCGGGGACACATTGAGATGCCCCACCTCGATCGATCGATAGACAGATGTACTTTTTCCTGTTACCTTCTACCCTTGTAATTGTTGGCCAATGATGAAACATCTTCTTTCACCGTAGGGAAAGAGACGAAGTAAGGGTAACTGAACATTTATCTTGTGACCTAAGACCCATGGGTGTTGGCAAGTATACTGAAATTCTAACAAAAACTATTGACAATAAGCATACTACATGGCAATGGGATAATAAAGTTGATCTCATACGAAAACACAACAAAGCTCAACACACTTTAAACCACATTTCAACCCTGCTACAATTAGCAGTGACATATACCCGATCCCAACATCCAAGGTATAGTGTGATAACTAACTTTCTGACCATGTAAATTGTTTGCCATATACCGTCCTAAAACACAATACAATAAAACACAGAGGGTAGCATGATAGCACACGAACTTCCTACTCACCACAAGCACTTCAGATAACCCAATGAATGCAGGATTTTCCAATTACTAGTAACCAGCAATATCCGGTAGATAGTAAGAAAAACTCTAATAAAAGAGAGAGGGACCCTGAAACCAAAGGGATAGGGTTCCACAATTGACGTAAGTCAGAAAGAAATTCCCTTTGGGCGAATTTACAGTAGTACATAAGTACTCACAAACATACAAAAAGCTACCAAACACCTCACATATCACAAGGAAGCAATGTAAACAGGTGAAACTTACAATATATGTGAAAACACTCTGGAAGTAATTAAAGTATTAAAACAATTTATTAAACATACATTACATCAATTAAAAACTGAAGATTGGGAAACACATAAAAGACGGTACAATAATCAATAAAAACAACATTCAAATAAAAAGGAGTTTACAGGGAAAAAGGATTAAACTCAAACAAAAACCATTAATTTTGAATTTCTCCTTAATTTGTAATCCCAGATTAGCTCCTTGGGCGTCGACGCGTTTCGGCGGTACAATCAATTTAATCCGCCTTCATCAGGACAGTGTATAAACAATGTTTCCCAAATATTTTCTCAAACAGGAGATTGATCTAGCAATGTTTCATAAGGGGTGTTCAGCCTCCTTATCATCAAGTGGAGATATTCGTCCAGCGAATAATTTCCTCTATATGTTCAGAATACAGAAAGTTAAAAGGCTAGGTCAGAAGCACGCGGTAATTTTATGATAGGTTCCGACTTCCACTTCTAAATAAAGCATTTCAAGGAATCGGTAAAACTACAGGTTCAGGGTTTAAGATTCCAGACCAAGGATACTCGCTGCACGAGGTGATTTCCTCTTAGTCAACCCTTTAGCGTGTAGACCATGGACGTCCTGCGTGCTTGTCTTCTCGTCTTCCCGGCTAGCTGATTGCTTTATTTAGAAGTGGAAGTCGGAACCTATCATAAAATTACCGCGTGCTTCTGACCTAGCCTTTTAACTTTCTGTATTCTGAACATATAGAGAAAATTATTCGCTGGACGAATATCTCCACTTGATGATAAGGAGGCTGAATACCCCTTATGAAACATTGCTAGATCAATCTCCTGTTTGAGAAAATATTTGGGAAACATTGTTTATACACTGTCCTGATGAAGGCGGATTAAATTGATTGTACCGCCGAAACGCGTCGACGCCCAAGGAGCTAATCTGGGATTACAAATTAAGGAGAAATTCAAAATTAATGGTTTTTGTTTGAGTTTAATCCTTTTTCCCTGTAAACTCCTTTTTATTTGAATGTTGTTTTTATTGATTATTGTACCGTCTTTTATGTGTTTCCCAATCTTCAGTTTTTAATTGATGTAATGTATGTTTAATAAATTGTTTTAATACTTTAATTACTTCCAGAGTGTTTTCACATATATTGTAAGTTTCACCTGTTTACATTGCTTCCTTGTGATATGTGAGGTGTTTGGTAGCTTTTTGTATGTTTGTGAGTACTTATGTACTACTGTAAATTCGCCCAAAGGGAATTTCTTTCTGACTTACGTCGATAGTAAGAAAAATACAGGGCATCGAGAAGTTGCTAAATAAAAAGGAAAAATAAAATAAAATGTAGCCACGATATGTTTAAATGCCATATTCTTGTGAAATATAAAAAAGGGACATTAGGTGATGAGGGTTTTGGTGAGGATGTTTAAGATGTGAACTTTTCAGTAGTGAAACCTGTGCACCAGTGTTAGAAATTGGGTTTCTGGTTGGCAGAAACCACAATCCTAGTCAGGGTAAGTCAGATACACAACCTAATTTGTTCCGAGCTTACCCTCTGGTAGCTTGGCACAGAATAGTCAGCCTTAAATTAAGAGGTAATGAGTAGAGTATTTCTGCAACACATCAAACAGTAACACAGTGAAAACACCTAAAAAAACTCCAAACTAATTTAGAAAAATAGAGAATAATTTTATCAATAAACAAGATCAAAATGGCTAAATTCCAATCAGTAAAAGTCGAGAAATACATTTTTTTTGGGAACATTTTTATTGTTTTCATCACATCAGCAAGTTGTATCAATCGTATATACGGCTTTTTTGGAACACTTCTTAATACATCAATATATATTTCTGCAAATAATATACATATTCTATCCCTCCGATTGTCTGTCAGTACCACTCCGGTCATCCCCACCTCCCCTCACCCTTCATTCCTCATCCGAGCCATCACTTTCATTGTCCACAGGTGGATCACAAATACCCCCCCTGTAATCATTCCAAGCTCCCCAAATTTTAGACCACTTTCTGGGGCATCCTCTATTAGTAAACACTGCCCGTTCAGTTTTCATAGCCTTATCCATGTTTATGCTCCATGCTGAGAGGGAAGGCACCTCCACCGCGCGAGAAATACATTTTTAAAGATTAAATGCAAAACTAGCACTTAGAAACAGTAAGTACTTCAATTGTTAATTGGTTATGCTGGACCAGGAAAAAGTCAAGAGTTCAGGCTCCCCGCAATGGAGTGTGGCTGGATACAGGACCCATGCAGGGCCCGCTGAGCACAAGTATCTGGATCCTTTCACAGAAAATTAAGTTCCGACAATTTCTTCCATAGGTACTCCATATTTATTTCTTGCATGATAAACCATATTCCATCATGGTAAGACTGTTTCCGGACTCTAAATTACGTCCAATTTTTAGCATGTGCTTATCCAGGCTTTCACTTCAAACATTAGGAGATTCACCATTCCTCATGGCGCAACGTCATATGTTTTTTCAGACCCAATGCATTTCGGGCATTTACTGCCCTTCCTCAGGGGTAATTGATGAAACAAAGCGCATATTAATCACCCATACTTTTAAGAGACTCATAAGTTTCATTAACTTTGTGCAACTTTCGTTGGTGCTATTTAGTGTTCACTAGCATGTATCACATGAAGCAAAACGACATAGAACAATTGTATCGACATGCACATTCTCTCAAGAAAATAAATATATAAATGATGTATCAATATGAACTGGCCAAACCCTTATAACCTCATATCATGCAACATGCTGCTCAACCAATAGTCCCAATAAAAAATGTATAGCGCTGCCATGACTCCAGAAATCGTGTTTCAAAAAATGACTAAATGTGCCTATTCACCTCAAATACCATGAACTGAAACCACTCTAACACTTGTGACGCAGTAGTGAAGCACAAGTTACTTACCTTCGGTAACGATATATCGGTAAGAAACATTAGTTAGTGTTAGATTCCTTACCTTAGAATAGTCTGTAGGCGTCGTCCTAAGGCTCCGCATCAGTCGTCGGCGTCGTGATCGTCGGAATGACGTCGCTGGAGTACTTAGACGGCGCCCTTGCATGCTGACGTCAGTCCTGTACATAGCTTTCCCCACCAGGAATGCAGAGCCATGCAAGAAACCGACAATGGTGCCATGAAACTAGGGCCCTGACAGGATATCATTTCGCAGAACAGGGAGGATGGGTGGGTCGGTAAGGAATCTAACACTAACTAATTTTTCTTACAGATACATTGTTACCAAAGGTAAGTAACTTGTGCACCTGAAAGAAACATGTTAGTGTTAGATTCATTACCTTAGAATAGATACCCCAGCAATACCAACCCCTGTGGTGGGTCTGCGAACCACAATCACACCAGGAAGCCCTGGAGAACTGAACGGCCAAAGAAGCCGTCTCTCCGGACTTGGCTGTCCAAGCAGTAATGCTTGGCAAACGTGTGCAGCGAGGCCCACAAATGTCCTGCAAAGAGACTCCCCGTCCCAAGTCAGTAGCAGCCACCGTGGCTCAAGTGGAATGGGTGCGCAGCCCCACAGGAGGTTAATTTTTAGCCAAGGAATAACAGATCTTGATGGACAACGACCCACTGAGAGATGGTCCGCTTGTGCACCACCTGTCCCTTCTTAGCGCCCACGTAGCCAACAAACAGTTGGTCATCCACCCGGAACTGTTGTGTGCGGTTCAGGTAAAAAGAGAGTGCACGTTTTAGGTCCAGACGGTGGAGCCTCTCTTCCTCTTTCAAGGGATGCGGAAGCGGAAAGAAGGTGGGAAGGTAATGGTCTGGCCGATGTGAAAGGCAGTAACCACCTTAGGTAGAAAAGAAGGACGAGTCCTCAGAACAACTTTGTCCGGATGGACAGAGAGGAAAGGAGGCTTAGAGGAAAGAGCCTGGAGCTCATTCACTTTTGTGGCAGAGGTGATGACAACCAGGAAAGCAGTCTTTATAGTCAGAAGACGTAAAGGACAGTTATGGAGCGGCTCAAAGGGAGCACACATCAGATAAGTTACCACCAGATTCAAGTCCCACTGAGGCAGTACAAAGGGAACAGGAGGAAACATGTGAGTAATGCCTTTCAAGAATCTATTTACATCAGGGGACTTGAAAAGAGAAGGCTGATCAGGAAGCCTCAAGAAGGCTGAAATGGCCGAAAACTATCCTTTGATAGTGCCCAGAGCAGAGCCTTGCTGGGCCAGGGAAAGAAGAAAGAGGAGAACCTCTGAAAGAGCGGCAGAGTGAGGATCCACAGCCTTTGCTGTGCACCATGCCACAAATCTGTTCCATTTGCAGGCGTATACCGTTTTTGTGGAGGGACGCCTGGCTTCCAGAATGGCACCACAGACTTCAGGAGGCAAATCAGATGGCATCGACTGTCGCCGCTCAATCTCCAGGCATGTTGGTGGAGGCTGGACAGGTTCGGTGGAGGACCATCCCCTGTAGCTGCGACAGAAGGTCCTCCTGAAGAGGCAGTCGAATCGGGGAATCGAGTGACATACTGAGTAGCTCGGGATACTAGTATCTTCATGCCCAATCCGGAGCCACAAGGATGACTTGGGCCCGGTCGCGCCTGATATTCTTCAGCACTCTGGGCAGAAGTGGTATAGGTGGAAAAGCGTACAACAGACCGCAACTCGCTTGCAACGAAAAGCGTCTCCTAGCGAGTGCCGCCTTGAAAATTCCAACAAGCAAAACTCATGACATTGCGCGTTCTCTTAGGTGGCGAATAGATCTGACCAAGGCTCTCCCCACTGTTGAAAGAGACCTTGTGCCACGTCCGAGTTCAGACGCCACTCGTGATCCATCATGCATGGACGGCTGAGTTTGTCTGCCCTGGTGTTCAGGGAACCTGCCAGGTGTTGAACCACCAGGGTGATGCCCTGATGTTCCAGCCATGTCCAGAGGCGTAGAGCCTTCTTACACAGGATCCACGACCCCACCCCACCCTGTTTGTTGCAATATCACATGGCGGTGGTTTTGTCCGTGAACACATGCCCTACACTTCCCCGGACAGAGGGAAGGAATGTCTTCAGTGCAAGTCGGATCGCCCGCAGCTCCAGAAGGTTGATATGGAGCCGGGACTCCGCTGGAGATCAGAGGCCTCTGATCTCCGCCTCTCCCATGTGGCCACCCCATCCCAGGAGGGACACATCCGTCACCACTGTGTGCTCCGGTTGGGGAAGGGAGAGGGAGAGGGATCTGCCACTGAGCCAATTGCGGTGCGTGAGCCACCACTGTAACTGTCTTCCAGTGCCCTCCGAGATCAGGACGTGGTCCGACAGGTTGCCCCGATGCTGTGCCCACTGGAACTTCAGGTCCTACTGCAGAGCCTGCATCCGCCACCTGGCATGATGTACCATCAGGATGCCGGATGGCCATCAGTCCCAGAAGCCGTAGGGTCATCCTGACCAAAACTGGGCATAAAGGCTGAAAGATCAGAATCGGAGCCTGAATATCCCACACCCGCTGCTTGGGAGGATAAACCCGAAACTGGGCCAAACCGCTCCAATGAAGAGGAGCTTCTGAGAGGGACTCAGGTGTGACTTTGACACGTTGATGGAGAACCCCAGCGAATGCAGGAGGTCGGCCGTAGTCTGGAGGTGAGAGACGACTGTCTGGGGCGAGCCTGCCTTCAACAACCAGTCGTCGAGATAGGGGAAGACTGGAACCGCTGATCTGCGCAGATGAGCTGCGACCACCGCCATCACTTTCATGTACACCCGAGGGGCACTGGTGAGGCCGAAGGGGAGCACGATAAACTGAAAGTGCTCATGGCCCACCATGAACCGCAGGTAGCGCCGGTGGGCCGGCAGGACGGTAATATGGAAATAGGCATCCTGCAAGTCCAATGCTACCATCCAGTCTCCAGGGTCTAGGGCAGCCAGAACCTGAGCTAAAGTCAGCATCTTGAACTTCTCCTTCCGGAGGAAGGCGTTGACGCTCCTGAGGTCCAAGATAAGGCGCAGGCCCCCTTTGGCCTTCTTGAGAACCAGAAAGTAGTGGGAATAACAACCACGTCCTACTTCTGGCTCAGAAACGCGCTCAAAAGCCCTCTTGGCCAGGAGAGCCGTAACTTCCTCCTACTGGAGTTGCAAGTGATCCCCGACATGCAGTGGTACTGTGGTGGCATGGCTGGAGGGGTCGCCTTAAAGGGGAGTGAGTAGCCCCTTCGGAAGATTTGCAGCACCCACCTGTCCGAAGTGATGGTACGCCAGTGGAGTAGGTGATGGTGAACCCTGCCTCCCACTGGTGTGGAATGGGCCTGAAAGCTCGAACTAGGAAGGCTTTGAGGCGGATGCTGCGGGAGCGGATGTGGACTGACCGGCTCTCTGACCCTCCTACTCCGCCACGGCGGGCTGCACGTCCGCAACCAAGTTGATGTTGGTTCTGTGGCATGTAAATTACATAAAGGAGAAAGTAGATCTGCCCCGTATTTGATCAAGTATAGGCTCAATTAGAGTCCAGACTCTTCAAAAGTCACCCATTTTAGCGCTCACCAATTAATCAAGGCCATATACAATTTAGACAGAGGCACTTTTATAGAAAATATATCATTTTTATTCTTAATTAGTTCATATATTTTTATATATAGCACAATTATACAAACTCGTTTTTTTGAAAAATTTCATGATTATAAGGTAAAAACATATATGTATATACACAACCCGTCAGCCTTCCAGCATTCAAACTTCAACAAATTCATACATCGCATCCAATCATACTCATACAGGGCTCATTCAAACATTCTGCTCAGATGGGATTTGAGGTAAGTTGCTCTGAGAACATCCTGAATATTCCTCTCAGCCATAGGCCGGGGATAGATCGTACAATGTTCAGGGTAGATGGTTTCAACGCCGACGCGCATTTCGGTGCCAGGCCCCAAGATAGGCCGCACCTTCGTCAGGGCAAGAAGGGGTAGGGAGGGGTTGTACTCAACAGTAAAATAGATACTTCTGATATCCAGGCACTCTGTAGAAAAAACACATCTTTTAGTATAGTGTTTAACCCCCATTTCAAACAACATTTTATATTAATATATTCAGTGCTGATCGCATGATAGCTAATCACAGTGAAGGATCCACAAGTACGAGAGACACTCATTGGTTATCTTCATTCTTTTCCTTTTAACACAGTTTTCAATATATAAATACATAGGGGAGCTGGTCCCGTAATACTTTAATACAGTGGTAATATCATACATAGGGGGCATTGGTGAGCTAGAAAAATGGGTGACATACAGGATAAGGCTGAAAAACAAACACTTAATAGTAAACATTCAGGAAATATTCCATATCCGTGCATTGGACCCTCACACACACGCTAATTCATCCGGTGCATTACTATTGTACAGTAAACTTAGCTCATATGAGCATTCATTCATTCATCAATCTTTTGTGTGTATAAATATACACACTTACGTAATCCATCACAGAAAACCTGATTTTTCAGACACTGATTCTTTTAGTGTATTTCTGGACCCCATTGCACATCGCATTTATTTATAAATTGTGGGCGCTACCTGGCATTCAAGAATACTTCTGCGTGTTGAGAGCTGCTAAAGCATATTTCTAAGCTCCATAGCATGTACCATTTATTAATATAACGTTATGATGTTACCTTGGACTCAGATACACCTCAACGTATAGTCTGCTGTAGAGAAATGATAACCAATCTATTTCAATAGATGGCACGTTTTCGGCGCCTTCCTGGGGTCCTATACAAAAGGGAGAATGTCATAACCCAGTGTCAGGTTTACCGCATATTTAACCACTCTTTTTCCTTAGATTTAAACACCTGCCTTCTTACCTAAATATGTGTTTTAGGTGGGCGAGAAGCGGGGTATGGAGACAGGTTCGAATAGGTGGTCGCGTTCTGCCTGAAAACAGAAAAATCAGTTAGAAGCCTCTCCTTTCAATCGATGATTTCTCAAATTCTTGTTACGCCGAAAGGCAAAGATCGGTTTGGTGAGAGTTCCGCAAGATCCGCCAAGCCATAAATTCTCGGTGGCATATTCTGAACGGCATTGAGGGAGAGGGAACTCTCACCAAACCGATCTTTGCCTTTCGGCGTAACAAGAATTTGAGAAATCATCTTGTACAAGGGGCAGTTCGGAGCCAAGTTGGCCCCAAACAATTAGGCATATTTGGCCTACCGCCGGTAAAAGGAAACCACCGATGTGGCAGTTGCCATATATGCCCCAATGCCATTGTGGGCGAATCTCTTAACATCGGACATCGCCAAATAAAACTGAACTCCATGAGCAATTGCCGATCATCCAATATAATCTACGTGATCGTCTGCCCCTGCGGATTGCCATATGTGGGCGAAACCAGTCGGGAATGTAGAACCAGAGTGGGTGAGCATAAAGGAAACGTTCGAAATGAAAGGCAGGGTGCAGCCCTCGTTGCCCACTGGACCAAAATGAAACACACTGAAGATGACATTAGATGGTCCATCTTAGAAAAGATCTGAGAAGTCCCAGGCAAGAACACTACCTGCATTCGGAAAAAGAGGGAGGTCTTCTGGATCTTTTTATTGGATGCGGCAAACACTGGCCTGAATGAGGCATGCCCATGGGAGAACGCAATTTACTGAAACCCCGTCTGCCATCTTAGCACCTTGTAATATCCTACTTGCGACCTATCACATTTAGTCAAATCTAAATAAAAATCCGAATTGTGACGAACTCTGACTTAAATGTTGCCTGCATGTGGAAAAATACGAGTCTACTAAACCCTGCCTGCTACCTCAGCACTTTTTGAAATTAAAAACTAAGATCTGGATTGGCACACTCCATCCCGGGTTTTGCGCAATACCCGAAATCCGACCCAGGTTTTCTTACTTGCATGGATCGCTCATTGTTTGAGCACACCTGAAAAACGTCCGGTACTGATTCCACCCTTTAAAAGGGCGGAAGTGGGGGACTGAGCTGACGCCCACCGGTTGCCGGATGTGAAACGAGGAGGAATCTTTACCGCACCGCCCGTGTAAGTACCCCACGCTGAAGCTCTTTCTGGCTAAACGTTCGAAATCTAGATTAGTCGAAGCGCTTTTGAAGGTGTGGCATTTATTTATTTTATCGAGCCATGCCAATGCCAGAAGCTTCTTCTGGTTAAACGCCTGAAATCTAGAGGAGTCGAAGCTCCCTGAGGATGTGGCATTTACTTACTTTATCGAGCGTGTAGAGTGGAGAGAGCAGCCGTGTTTTTAAATTACCTTTCTGCACACATGTGCGAGGCACCGCGCAGCTTAAACGCTAATCTCCTACTGTGTACTTCTCCCTGTAGATTTTGAGGGCACCTCCCGGTGAAACCGACGCCTGGGCTGTCCTTCTAAGAGAACGCGGATGCGGAGTATGAGCTACCTATTGCCCGAGCACCTTGTCTCATAGAGGATTAAAAGCTATGGGATCTCCTAAACTATAAAACGCTATCTAGAAGGTAACCCACGATTTCTAGTCTCCTATGCTTCCTATCCCAGCGATTGAAAGGAGAGGGTTCTAACTGATTTTTCTGTTTTCAGGCAGAACGCGACCACCTATTCGAACCTGTCTCCATACCCCGCTTCTCGCCCACCTAAAACACATATTTAGGTAAGAAGGCAGGTGTTTAAATCTAAGGAAAAAGAGCGGTTAAATATGCGGTAAACCTGACACTGGGTTATGACATTCTCCCTTTTGTATAGGACCCCAGGAAGGCGCCGAAAACGTGCCATCTATTGAAATAGATTGGTTATCATTTCTCTACAGCAGACTATACGTTGAGGTGTATCTGAGTCCAAGGTAACATCATAACGTTATATTAATAAATGGTACATGCTATGGAGCTTAGAAATATGCTTTAGCAGCTCTCAACACGCAGAAGTATTCTTGAATGCCAGGTAGCGCCCACAATTTATAAATAAATGCGATGTGCAATGGGGTCCAGAAATACACTAAAAGATCAGTGTCTGAAAAATCAGGTTTTCTGTGATGGATTACGTAAGTGTGTATATTTATACACACAAAAGATTGATGAATGAATGAATGCTCATATGAGCTAAGTTTACTGTACAATAGTAATGCACCGGATGAATTAGCGTGTGTGTGAGGGTCCAATGCACGGATATGGAATATTTCCTGAATGTTTACTATTAAGTGTTTGTTTTTCAGCCTTATCCTGTATGTCACCCATTTTTCTAGCTCACCAATGCCCCCAATGTATGATATTACCACTGTATTAAAGTATTACGGGACCAGCTCCCCTATGTATTTATATATTGAAAACTGTGTTAAAAGGAAAAGAATGAAGATAACCAATGAGTGTCTCTCGTACTTGTGGATCCTTCACTGTGATTAGCTATCATGCGATCAGCACTGAATATATTAATATAAAATGTTGTTTGAAATGGGGGTTAAACACTATACTAAAAGATGTGTTTTTTTCTACAGAGTGCCTGGATATCAGAAGTATCTATTTTACTGTTGAGTACAACCCCTCCTTCCCCCTTCTTGCCCTGACGAAGGTGCGGCCTATCTTGGGGCCTGGCACCGAAACGCGCGTCGGCGTTGAAACCATCTACCCTGACATTGTACGATCTATCCCCGGCCTATGGCTGAGAGGAATATTCAGGATGTTCTCAGAGCAACTTACCTCAAATCCCATCTGAGCAGAATGTTTGAATGAGCCCTGTATGAGTATGATTGGATGCGATGTATGAACTTGTTGAAGTTTGAATGCTGGAAGGCTGACGGGTTGTGTATATACATATATGTTTTTACCTTATAATCATGAAATTTTTCAAAAAAACGAGTTTGTATAATTGTGCTATATATAAAAATATATGAACTAATTAAGAATAAAAATGATATATTTTCTATAAAAGTGCCTCTGTCTAAATTGTATATGGCCTTGATTAATTGGTGAGCGCTAAAATGGGTGACTTTTGAAGAGTCTGGACTCTAATTGAGCCTATACTTGATCAAATACGGGGCAGATCTACTTTCTCCTTTATGTAATTTATTGCTCTTTCCCCCGCAGATCTGCCTCACATCCTACCCCCGGGGGGCCCCTCACTTTGTGACTTATTAGGTTCTGTGGCATGTGGCTGAACGAACGTGTGGGTGCCCCACTTCCGAAAGGCCCAAGGACTTGGCCGTAGCCCTGGAGTCTTTAAAGCGCTCCAGCGCGCTATCTGCCTTGTCGCCAAAGAGCCGACGGCCATGAAAGGGCATGTCCATGAGAGTGTTCTGGACATCCCCCGAAAAGTTGGTGGACCTCAGCCAGAAGTGACGACGAATCGCCACCGCCGTTGAAATCGCTCTGCCCAACGAGTCCGTGGTGTCAAGTCCACATCGAATGGAGTATTGTGCTGCATCCCGCCCCTCAGCAAGATCTTGGGCGAGCCGTGTCTTGGCCTCCACCGGACACTGGGGCAGCACGTCCGCCACCGTATCCCACAGAGAGCGGGTGTAACAGCCCAAAAGGCATGCAGTATTAATGGACCGCAACCCTAGACTGACAGAGGAAAAAAGTTTCTTGCCAAACTGTTCCAGCCTTGTGGATTCTCGATCCGGGGGTGTGGTAGGGAATGCGGTTTGGGACGTGGAAGCCTGGATAACCAGGCTCTCAGGGGTGGGATAGGTGGGCAGAAAGCAGGGGTTGCCTGGAGCCGGGTGGTGGCGCTGGGCCACGTTCCGATCCACAGGGGGAACTGTGGTGGGCTTGGAACAAGTGCCCATCAGAACGTCGGTGAGGGCCTCATTAAACGGCAGTATAGGCTCCGATGAGCTCACTGGTGGTTGAAGCACCTCGTGAGGACGTTATTCCTCATGGCCGCTGCAGGGAGCTTGAGGCTCAGGGCCGCGGCTGCCCTGCGCAGCACCACAGCATAAGTTGCCCCCTCCTCCTTAGTCACGGAGGGAGGAGAGAGAAAACCAGTGTCAGGCGAAGTGTCTAGACCACTGGCATCCCCCAGCTCATCTGCCAAGTCGTGACTTAACTGGCACTGCTGTGCCGGAGGGTCCTCAGACTCCTCCCAGTCCTCCCCTTCATCCGTGTCCTGATAAAAAGGCAAAAATGATGGAGCCGGGGCATGGGTTAAAAGCTCACCAGTTGGCGTTGGATACAGTGCCGAGCGGCACCGCTCCAAGCCCGGGCCGGGGCTGAAACTGGGGATGGCGTTGTCTGAGTACGGCTCCGGAGGTGGCACCATGGGGGTCGGCGCCAGCGGAGGAATCGTAAGGTCAACTGGCATCGACTGGGATCCAGTCCTGGATCCCATGGGATCCTGCGATGCTAGGACCAAAGTCGCCGGTGGCGCTGAGGCCAAAGCCGCCGGCAACACAGGGCTAGGGTCCCCATTCGGACCGGCAGGGCCCGAAGGCACACTGTGCGGGTCTCGACGGCGGAAAGAGAGTCCTCATGGCCACAAGGCAGTCTCTGATCTGTGCCGGAGTCACATCGAGTCCAGGGACCGGTGGGTGTGGGGCTTGATACAACTGCGTAGGCCCCGCCAGAGCCACGTGGGAAGTGCCACCCGAACCCTCGGCCAAGTCGCGTGACCGGCGAGGGGAAGTCCAAGAGCGACGATGCTTCTTCAACTTCTTTTCGTCATGCCTTGACTTGGATCCAGACGATCGATGATGACTGCCGGAGCTCGAGGAGCTTACGGGAATGCTCCCGCCTAGCCTTCGACGTCAAGGCCCGGCAGTCGGGGCACGACTTGTCATCGTGGTCGGCCACCAAACAGTAGAGACACCGGCATCACACTGCTTGAAACCGGGCATCCCTACTGGCACCAGGAGTCAAATCGACTCGAAAAAGATAGACAAAAATGTCCCAAAAAGTTAGTAAAAAAATGACTAAGGGTACGTGCTCTTCCCAGATCTGCGCTTGCTTGCACGGAAAAAAGAAGAACTGACGTCAGCGCGTGAGTCGGCATCTAAGTACTTCACCGACGTCATTCCGGCGATCACAACGCCGACGACGGAGGCGGAGCCGCAGGACGACGCCTACCGATACGCAGGGGTACTGTTGACAAAAACTTTCCGGATCCGGTTTGACGCCTGGGGATATTATAAGGTAAGGAATCTAACACTAACGTGTTTCTTTATGATAAACAAATTTAGGAGTATTTCACTACCAGGGTATGTAAAACTTAGAAGTACATGTCCTACTTGTCAAATAGTCTGCACTCTGCCCATGGGCTGTTTGGGGTCTACCTTAAGGGTGGCTTATATTTATTAAGAAGGAAGGGTTTGGCCTGGGAAGTGGGTTCACTTTCCAGGTCAACATGGCAGGCCTGAGACATATTTAAAGGGCTACTTAAGTGGGTGGCACAATCAGTGTTGCAGGCCCACTGGTAGCACTTAATTTACAGGCCCTGGGTACTCTTAGTGCACGTTAATAAGGACCTATAAATAAATTCAATATGCCTGATTTTAAGGGGCGTGGCCTAGCATCTAACATGGCGGAAGCCTTCTAGGCAAGCTCTGGCAGCCTTTTCATAACCCTACCTTATCTTGCTGAATTTTGGCCACCTGTCCCCTGGCACTGTCCTCGGAGTCAAGGGAGATGTACCACCAGGGGATAGGTGGCGGCTAGGGAAAAGACAGCACAGCAGAAGAGAAGTTGTAGGTCGCGTGGCATTAGGCTGTGTGGCTGGGCGGCCCTGGCGAGATTGGCGGCTGTCTCATGCCGTAAGAGGGTCACGGAGCCCGCCGTTGCCACTGACTTTGCCCCAGAGGCTCTAGTAGAAGGCCCGCTGGGTGCCTGGTGCCGGATTACCTGGTACTATTGGCGGCTGCTGGCTACGGAAATTAGACGTTTTGTGCTGGGTCAGCAGCCTTCGGGTAGAAGGCTGCCAGGTGGGCCTTCTGGGCCACGTATGGAGGCGCTGCGGCTGTGTGGGTTGTCGGTGTTGGCCAACTGTGTGTCCAAAGGGAGCAGTAAAGCGGCTGCGGAGAGATTGCAGGCGGAGGCAGATGATCCAACCCACCTCACTGTTGGTGCCCAAATCTGCACAAAAAGGCCCAGCTTGACCGGGAGGGCCAAAAATAATTGCCTGAGACAGATAAGCATGGCTGACAGAGGGCACCTGAAGATCGAACTGGTGCGTCAATGAGGCAATACAGATCCCCGGCAGCGATATGAGGACCCAACTAGAGGGTAGGGGTGGCATGCTTCAGAATGCAGAAGCTGCTGGACCAGGTCTCGTGCGGCTTGCAGTAGGGAGTTGTCCCACTGGTCCGGTCCCGTCAAGTTACTACTTCTGCCCAAGATTTCCCCTTGCTATCCCTGTGGGCCCCCCTATACTGTGGTCAAAAGACCCTGCAGCTCTTGGCAGCTTACTACCTCCCCCCCAGAGAGACCCTTTATTGACACCTTGGGCGGTAAGGAGATCCATGGCCCCACAACTCTTCTACTGTGTCCCTCTTCCTTGCTGCGCCCTGGCAATGACCAAAGATAAACCCTCAGGCACTGCCACTAACAGAGCGCAATGGATCACTTTACTGGAGCTGGTGTGGCAGGTTCTGATACAGGGGATGCACAAGGCAATATACCAACAATGTGGCTTTCCAGAGGGGTGTGAGGACATTGGCAAATTCCTTGGCCATTGGATTACTAATTGGGTCCCAGTGGATTCTTTCTCCTCATGCTTCATTATCAAGCAGGCCCAGAGAGCCTGGGTAAAGAAATCCCCCCGTCCTTTCCGCTCCCCCCAGAGTCAGGCCGCGATCTGTGATCGCCAGGATCCTTCATTGTCACGATCGGGACACCATCCTCAAATTGGCCAGAACCAACGACTCACTGCTATTTCACTCACATTGTATCATGATTTTTCCTCATTATACAAAAATGGTCCGGCGGCGTCAATCTTTCACAGCGGCAAACCAACACCTCCATAATCATACAAAAAACGGTACATGCTCTTATTTCCCACCCGCTGTGAGTGGTCTATAATTCCCGCACCCTGTTCTTTGATACTCCGAGGAGGTGTTCACGTGGGCAGATGAAGCAGTCACGTCAAGCTTCATACCATGCTGTGCCTTGACTCTGATTCATCCTCCAGCAATCAGCGCTGCCAGCAGTACAAACCTAAGGAGAAGCGCTTTAATAGATCCTGCTCTTCAGGTCATTCGAGGTCCCGCACGTAGGAACTTGACGACTCTCATGAGACTTAGGAGATGATTGGCCAAGCCTAATAGACCTACTTAGCCTTCGGGGAAGGTGGCTACATTTGAAAACTTGCATATCTAAGTGTGATATTGGCATACTTTCATTGGCTGCATCTCTGATTGGTGTAATGTCCAGGCCCTC
The DNA here is from genome assembly GCF_964263255.1 of Lissotriton vulgaris. Taxonomy (NCBI): domain Eukaryota; kingdom Metazoa; phylum Chordata; class Amphibia; order Caudata; family Salamandridae; genus Lissotriton; species Lissotriton vulgaris. Next base: position 363,568,418 of record NC_141694.1, read on the forward strand.
CAGAGAGACTGCATTTTTATGGGGTACATGGGAATCCATTGGACAGGCCTTTAGTCCAGCCCCCTTTGGGGTTGGTCCTGGACTCTTTCCGATACAGGTGCTTCAATGTTATTGAGGTATTGGGAGAGAGGGGTTAAGTTGTAAAGTTGTAAATAACCTGTTTATGGGCAAGTTCGGTGCTCTCCTAACAAATGTCCTGTTCATAGAGTGCTTGCCTCCCCATAGCTTGTACCCAGATGTCTGATGCAATCACCTCAGCCTCCAGGGGGAGGATATACATTGTCATGTGTAATTTCCACGGTGTATTAGCTAAGGAGAAGCAGGGGCAGTGCTTCAGCAGGCCAAACAACTACAGGCAGATATCCTCTTGATGCAGGAGACACATGTCCTTGGGTCTAAGGTTCCCTGCGTGGCTCGATTTAGGTTTACACAGACATTTCACTTGGGCTTTGTAAGAGGCTCATGTGGTGTGGCCATACTTATACACCTCAGAGTGCCCTTCTAGGGTCTAAAGATATGGGTGGAAACACAGAGGAGATTTGTCTTTGTGTTTGGAATGCTATAGGGGGAATCCATCGTTATAGGCTGTGTCTAAGCCCTTACAGTACTCGGCCAAACTTTTGTTGATTGTATTGTGGGTGTCTGGGGATCCTACCCAGGGACTTGGCAGTCATTGGGGGGGCAATTGGATCGACGTTATGTTCCCGGAGCATGATAGATGGCGGGAGATAGGGCTTGAGGGCGATGTACAGAGGCCCCGTTTGAGTTCCATGGCAGAAGTGGTGAGGTGGGTAGACGCGTGGTGGGCCTATCACTCCATAGACACAGGCTTTACATTTTATTCTACAGTGCATGATTAATTTTCGGCTGGATTATTTATTCGTGTCGGCACAGTACATCCAGAGATCCTACCTCGAGGTTTATTGAACCATTCGCCGGTGGCACTGCTGCTCTCAGTGCACTCTTGGCGCCCTCCATTCCACTGGCGGCTATCTCTGTGGCTCGGCTCCATTCCCTATCCAGTGCAACACAAGACAAGGTTGGCCCGCACACCTATTATTTGCCCTGGTCATGGAGCTAGCTGCTTGGGTGAGAATGGATACCCAGGTCAGGCATTTTGAATGGTCCGTAGAAGTGTCAGATCATATAGTATTATACGCAGACCATGCCTTGTGTTTCATTACAGACCTGGCTACTTCCAACCCTCGGATCCTGAGAATAATGCAGGTCTTTGGGGAGACATCAAGCTATATATGAACATTAGCAAATCGATGCTGCTGCCATTTAAAGGATCACTGGATTACCTCACTTGGGCTGCGGAACTGTCTATAGCAGCAGGCGGTTTCCAATACTTGGGTGTGTTACTGGCACACAGCCCAAAGATCTTGGGATCGTAACTTGGCCCCATTGACAGAGAGTGCCAAGAATGAGTTACCAGTGGGCCTGCAGCACTTATTGGTCCAACTACCTCTGACCCTGTATGGCCGCTCTGCCATCTTTAAGATGGGATCCCTGCCCTGCCTTCTATACCATCTACAGAATTACCCCTACCCGGTTCCCCCCACATGGTTCCGACAGATAAATGTAGTCCTGGGTCAGTTTCTATGGGGTGGAGCAGCATCTCGAGTAGCACTACATACCTGCTTCCAATCCTCGTATTGCAGAGGCTTTGCAGCTTCAGATATTCAATCCTACCAAGGGGCTTCGTACTTGCAGGTAGTTAATGACTGGTGGTATTGTCCAAGACACGACCCAGCCTATGGTGTGGAGCGATGGGTGAACCATTCATGATTAAGTTCCTATACAGCAGTACAGCCATGGGCTCCCTCCCTCCCGGCCACCGGGGTGGTGATTCTGGCATGGAGGATGGCGTAGTGCAGTCGCCTTAAGCAGGAAACTCTGCTGTGGCGAAATTCCCTCATTCCTCAGGTGGTGGGCCTGCGGGGCTTCCAGGGCTAGGATCGGATCAGTATTTCTACTCTGAGGGATATGATGCAGGGCATTGTTCTTAAATCGTACCAAGACCTCCAATTTGAATTTTCAAGGCCTCATAGTCAATTCTATAAATACTTGCAGTTGCGCCATGCCTTGACCCCACGCATTTCTAATCTTTCGGCCCTCCCAGATTTCAACCTGCTAGAGGTGAAACTTCATATGGGCAATCTTGACAACCATAAAATAACAAAGATTTATCAATGCCTGGTTACTAATAGCCCCACAACTTTAGATACCCTCCGATTGGCATGGCAAACAGACCTAGGAGAAATAGACGATGATGACTGGGCATAGGTTCTGGAGTCATCCCAGGGGCCTGAGATTTCCCCTAGCCTGTGTCTCATCCAATTTAAAATAGCTTTACAGAGCATACTTTACTAGACACCAGCTATGGCGTAAAGGACTTATTGGCTCCCCGAATTGCCTGCATTGTGAGTCTGATACGATCTTGCATACAGTATGGAGCCGTAGGGTTCTGACCCATTTTCGGAGAGGAGTTGTGTCTTGAAAGGTTGAAGTTCTTGGATGGGATATTCAGATGACCCCGAAACTACTCCTATTGCATAGCATTGAGGGGATAGTTGGTAACAGATACAAGCGTCACTTATTATTTTTAGGTCTTACCCTTGCAAAACAGTATATCACCTGACAGTGAAAAGCCTCAGATCCGCCTTTGTTTCGTGTCGGGAAGAAGGGTATAGACTTCTGTATGGGCCTTGAGGACACAGTGTTTCAGACTCGCGGGTCTCCACAGAAACATCCCAAAATATGGCAGCGCTGGGTGGACTATTGTGGATTTATTTTTGAGCCTATACGCCCAGCAGACTTTCAACAAGAAGCTGAAATTTGACAATATGGTCATGACGATAGCACGAACCCTAATGCTTTATAAACCACACATATGTCAGGATATGGGCTGTGCGTGGGGTGGGCAGGGGAGGCACCGTTGGGTTAATATGTGCATGTTTGTTTCATTACTGCTTTTTCTTTTTTCTTTATTCTTATTGTTTTGCGGTCTTCTCTCTGGGATTTAATGTATCCACGTCTGTTCCTTCGGACCTGAGCAAAAACTCAAAAAAGTCTGTTCTGGAAAAAAAAATTGAATATTCCAATGGTGGTGTAAGTCAATGTTACAATCTTTTAAGCCTAGAGCACGTGCACTTTAGCACTGACTAGCCTTGGTAAAGTGCCCAGATTCCTAAAGCCAGCAAATACGAAGTCAGTAAAAAAAGTAAAAACGGTGGTCTGAAGGCAAAAAGTCAGGGTAAACTGTGGAAAAATAAGCCTTTTTAGGGGATCACTGCTGCAGGGGTTCACCATTATCAGTCCACTGGTCCCTAAACCAACAAGATAGAGATTGGCACAGAGGCTGGAATATAAAAACAAGTTTAATAATCACTCATGAGTTGGACTACATCGATACAGCACCCTCGGGCACTGTATGAGATAGTACAAGGAATACAGAGACCAGGGGCTTTTTATACACACTTTGTTGCTAAATAAGCATGGAGACTCAAAGAGGGGGTACAAGCATGTACAAGAATAACTATCGACTAACATGGGCAGACAAAAACCTCTTACTCAGCAACGTGGGAGGTGACATAGTTTAGCTTAGTCCGTTGAAACAGCCTGACAGTTACATTCTAAGACAGGTGCATTCTAGAAGCTAAGGCATTTCTGAGCATGCACAGTGCTCTCACTCAGTACTGAAGAAGTTAACTACAGTTGATGACTCAAGCAGAATAGGAAGGCAGGCAACAGTGAGGACAGCAGAATCACATGGCTAACATATGGCTAATGCAAATAGATGCCGTAAACAAAATGGCTTCAGCTTATGCTAACAGTAATTCCTGCGATTTCCACAAAACCACGCCAAGGATGCCAGTTATAACAACCAGGAATATTGATAAAGATGTACGATTTGTTTTTAAGAAGGATTTTTTAAGACAAGTTGAATACAGCATTGCGTGCTGGATAGATATCCTTAAATCTCTGGATCTTACTCACTGGTAGGAATTCTTGCACAACACAGCTGACGTTGGGAGAAATTTTGATACATAAGCGTTGCAGATCTACCTTCAGTGTAGAGTGTAGACAATGGAGATGGAACAATTGTCAGAGTGCAGGTGCTGCCATCTTTGTTACTTCATTAAAGTTACAGGGATTACACAAATAACCAGTGTAACAAATATACCACACTCATTCAACAGGAGCATGGTAGGCAGGCAGAATGTGTTCGGTGGAGCATTTTGTAGCACACTACCCAGAGGTTATAGTGAGCGGGATTTATGAGGAACAACATGTCAATACTTTTTAAGTTTTAAGAAGTTTACTAAATCAGTTCCTATACTTCTTGTTGAAAAACAGCCATACTTAAAAAGTAAACTTCGATCTGAGAAGCCTTTAGCTGAAAGAAAAGGCAGGGGTGGCCTGGCAGTGACGCCCAGGGAGGGACAGGAAACTAAAATAGAAGTTTACATTCTCATAAGGGTTCCTGCTACATGAAAGGCACGTAAAGATGTGCAATTGGTTAATCGGCATATGTAAAAGTTGATTGAGAGTTAGTATAGGCTTTATTTCATGGGTTGCTTTAAACTTCATGGTGATCAAGACTTTATTAATTTTTAAAAGAAACCTAAGGGTCCTACCAGCTGACTTCTGGAGTGTTTTTTGTTATGAAAGGCACATATAAAGCATGCATGCCATAGGTACATTCTGATTCACAAAGCTAATTTACACTTTTGAGTAAGTTTAGTACTTTTCAATTTTCATATTCTACACTCTTGAATTAGCTTACATTCTGCTAGTAAAATGGGCAACCACTGGTACTGCAACATCCTCCCATAGAAATCAAGCATTGGCAAAGGCAATAGTTCTTGGCAATCGGAGAGAGCTATAGGCATTGGCAACGTTAATGCATTTGTGTACGGCTCTGGGGCTGCTTTTATTGATATACACAAATGCATCAACATTACCAACACCTATATCTCTCAGCGATTGTAGAGGTATTGGCTGTGTCAAATTTCACACTATATAAAAAGAACGAGTTTGAAGCTGGGGAACCAGGTTCGAGCCTGTGATTCTCTGCAAATCTGCCCGTGCCTTAAAAAATATATATAATGTGCCCTTCTGTAATGTAACTTGTGCTCAAGCAAAGCATTCTGATACCTTGGAGTCGAGTTTGCGCAATACAAATTATGTTAAATTACAAGTCCCTGCACTTTCCAGTCACAAATCAAGCAGGGATAGCGCAGAGGGGGGCGGGGGAGAGCAAGGAAAGAATGAAAGAGGAAGACATTTGCGCAGAGGGGGGCGGGGGAGAGGAGGCGTTCTGGATAAAACAACACACAGCTCACAGTTCGTTTTAACAAGTCCTGCAGTTCTGAAGTCGGCCGCTCCGCACATTAGCCTATCACGCTCTTTCACTATGCTGCATGTCCTGGTGCTGCCAGTCAGGGTGTAGTGAGCACTGGCTAAGCTTTGCATCGTATAGAAGACGCACAGATAATAGCTAAAAGTATTCAGTAAACTCAAAATCAAACTAAGCGATGTGGGCAAGCAAAAGCAACAAAAAGTTCGGGAAAGGCACTCTGATGTAATCAATAAGAAGATGAATTCCTCAAGTTAGATTATATAAGTTACTTTATTAAGATAAGATGTTAAGATATCAAGATAACCCCATCAGGAGCAGCTGTCCTGCTGCTCAGCCCTCACCCAACTGACATTCACAAACCACTAACATTCCATTCATCCAACATTCCACATCACATGCATTCAAGCTGAGCAGCAGGAAGATATAAGATACAACATATCTCCCTTCGTTGGGGAATTTAAACAAATAAAATAAAACATTAACAACATGTCTAGTACAATCGGTCAGTAGATTCAATACATTTTAAACGCAACACAAGTAAAATAAAGTGTGCAATATAATCAATAAACAATATATACCCTCATACTTTGCAATAATCAATAAACAATAGATACCCTCATACTTCGCATCACAACCAATGACACGATCATCAAACAGACAAAATAAGACACATCCTGTCACTTCCCATACTGGTACACGCACACTACAGTCTGAACAGGCATCACATTACTTCCTGAAATAAACAACAATCCTACATTCATATGCCACAAATCATACTAGTGGCCAGACCAGTACAACAGGAAAGACACACAGAAACAAACCTTAACACCATATATGTACAACAGGAAGTAACGTGCACACCTCAGACCAAGAACACGCATACACATAATTCATTCATACACCGGGAAACAACATGCACCCCTCAGACCAGGAACCAGCACTCACATAACTCATTCAAGCGCCGGGAAACAACGTGCACACCACAGACCAAGAACAAGCACTCACATAACTCATTCATGCCCCGGGAAACTACGTGCACACCCAGACCAAGAACAACCACTCACATAACTCATTCATACACCGGGAAACAACGTGCACCCCACAGACCAGGAACCAGCACTCACATAACTCATTCAAGCGCTGGGAAACAATGTGCACACCACAGACCAAGAACAAGCACTCACATAACTCATTCATGCGCCGGGAAACAACGTGCACACCACAGACCAAGAACAAGCACTCACATAATTCATTCATGCGCCGGGAAATAACGTGCACACCTCAGACCAAGAACAAGCAGTCACATAACTCATTCATGCGCCGGGTATCAAACACCACACAATACCCAATAAAGACTGACCATATACAGCATAGTCATCTCATATACAGGGTGACCACATACAACATAGCCCCCACATACAGAAACTAATGAGTTGCCTACCAACTTGACGCAACACACACACACAACATTTGTTGTGGAACAGCTCTGGGTGACCTAAACACCTACAACCAAACAACACTAACAAGGGATGACCACATACACATAGCCCCCTCAAACACAAGCTAATGAGTTGCCTAACATCCTGGCACAACCCACACACAACATTTGTTGTGAGACAGCTCTTGGTGACATAAGCACCTGCTACCAAACTATCCTGGTTGACTATACTGCAGTCATACCAAAGCTAACACAAACAAGAGTGGACTGACAACTTGACCCCACTCTAGAAAAAAAAACACATATAGATGCTACAGTCTGTTGTGCCCAAGTTCTGGGACCTATGTTGCCGACATTGACTCGATTGTCCCCGTCTTCATGCTTTAATAGCATTCATTGTCCCTGGACATTGCTCCCCAACATGGTATACAGGAACCATCGTCTTCATCCTGCTACCTCTGATTTTCAACAGATTCATATGATTACGCTGACCCGCTTCAATTCATGAAATCTTCAAGCAAATCCTGTTACTGTTCGGCTCAGAAACCAGTTTCCCAGAAATTTTCTTAAGAGTTGCACGCGTAGATTCTTTTTCTCAGCAATCGTCAAATGATGTAATCAATAAGAAGATGGATTCTTCAAGTTAGATTATATAAGTTACTTTATTAAGATAAGATGTTAAGATATCAAGATAACCCCATCAGGAGCAGCTGTCCTGCTGCTCAGCCCTCACCCAACTGACATTCACAAACCACTAACATTCCATTCATCCAACATTCCACATCACATGCATTCAAGCTGAGCAGCAGGAAGATATAAGATACAACACACTCCTATAAAAAATTAACTTTGCGATTTGTTCAAAGAAGCCAAAGAAATATAAAAGCAAGCAGATTGCAGACAAAGCTGTAACGGACAAAAACATGCTGCTTTTGTATCAAAGATTTAGAGCTTACCTCACACGCAATAATCAAAGTAGTAAACAAAGCGCTGCACGGCATGTGTAACATATTTGAAAACAATGTCACTGGTGAGAGGAGAAATGCGAGACACGGCCTGGCGGCCGTGAAAGTGAAAACAGTAATGCAGAGCTAAGAAGTGGCTTAACAACCAGAGCAGCCGAGTTTGAAGCTGGGGAACCAGGTTTGAGCCTGTGATTCTCTGCAAATCTGCCCGTGCCTTAAAAAATATATATACTGTGTCCTTCCGTAATGCAACTTGTGCTCATGCAAAGCACTGTGATACCTTGGAGTCGAGTTCGCGCAATACAAATTATGTTACATTACAAGTCCCGGCACTTTCCAGTCACAAATTAAGCATGGATAGCGCAAAGGCGGGGGAGAGCAAGGAAAGAATGAAAAAGGAAGACATTTGCCCAGAGGGGCGCGGGGGAGAGAAGGCATTCTGGATAAAACAAACCACAGCTCACAGTTCGTTTTAACAAGTCCTGCAGTTCTGAAGTCGGCCGCTCCGCACCTTAGCCTATCTCTCTCTTTCACTATGCTGCATGTCCTGGTGCTGCCAGTCAGGGTGTAGTGAGCACTGGCTAAGCTTTGCATAGTATAGAAGACGCACAGATAATAGCTAAAAATATTCAGTAAACTCAAAATCAAACCATGTGATGTGGGCAAGCAAAAGCAACAGAAAGTTCGGGAAAGGCACTCCTATGAAACTTAACTTTGCAAAGTGTTCAAAGAAGCCAAATAAATATAAAAGCAAGCAGATTGCAGACAAAGCTGTAATGGACAAAAACATGCTGCTTTTGTATCAAAGATTTAGAGCTTACCTCACACGCAATAAACAAAGTAGTAAACAAAGCGCAGCACGGCATGTGTAACATATTTGAAAACAATGTCACTGGTGAGAGGAGAAATGCGAGACATGGCCGTGAAAGTGAAAACAGTAATGCAGAGCTAAGGAGTGGAAGGCACCCTCAACACAGCACATGTCTAAACAAGAACATCGCCGAAAGAAAAAAATGCGTCCGGGAAAGGATCCCTTTGAAGTGGCCGTGAAAGTGAAAGCAATTAGGGGGGAAGAGAATTGAGGCCAGTGCGCAATGCGCATGCTGGGGAAGTCTGTGGGAGGGAGTCTGATGGCTTTGATGTGGGGAAATGCACGTGCTTGTGTTCACGTGAACTGTTTGAAATCCGCCCGATGGTTTGAGAACTTTTTTGCCTCCTATAATTCTTGACTATCCATTCCTTGCGGAATGGGATAGGCGAGACCTAAAAACACAAAAACTGTATATTGAATGTGGATTGAGACTTTTGGCACTGTTTTACGGCAATTTCTAGACTTTGATATTGTACATATGGTGGGAATTTTGGAAAGGTTGTTTTGCCCGTGATAAAGTGTCACCAAAAATTAACTGAATTGGCAGAAACATACTGGAAACATGGAAGTGTCAAAGATAAGCAAAGTGAAAGGAAGAGTCCCAGAGCCCCTTTACTTACCAGAAGAAAGGCCCTTGGTCCGCTTAGACTGCCGTTGTCGATATAGTAACACCTGTGGGAGAAAAAAGGAACCACAGGTTAAACTGGACAGGTACCATCAACCAACAAAAATGACAATGGACCGCTGTATTTTTGGCCAGGTAGTCATTGCCCCAACATGCAGGACTAATCAGAGGAAGGAGCTAAAGCAGCTACAGCTACTGCTACTGGCTGCGGCTGAACTCACTCGACTCAGCAGGTGTGAGCTGAGCTGAATTTTTCAAAGAGGATTGGTACTTTTTTGAATATCACAAATACAAAACTAAGACCTAGAGGCTGTTTTAAAATTTTATTTGATTGTGAATTGGAAACTGTATTTGCAAACTGTGTTCCTACCGTGATAGAATCTTTTGTGCAGAGAATATCTTTGTTGGGGGCACCAGGGAAGGTGAGGGCTTAGGCGGTGTATGCGCTCTGGTCTTTTTGTTCGATCTGCCCCTGCTACTAGCTGTGATAGAGCAGATTCCATCTGGAGTCAGGTATTGTTTTATTTTTTGTGCTTCAGACAGACTGCATTTAAATTGACACGCACATTTTGGTGCATGTAAATCACATGGCACATGAAAAATATGAAAATGAGGCCTAGTCAGTCTGAAATGCTTTTGCTGAATTAACATGTGTTTTTTTGCAGTGTAGAGAAAAACTTGTGATTTAAGTGGCTTTTTTAGCTTTGAAGATTAATACAATGTGCTCTCTCTTCCCAGTTCATTTCTTGCAAATCTAGATTCACTATTTCTGTCTTAAGAGAGTTTGGCTTGTTGCATATTTGAATAAAAAAATATTTCAGTTTATAACACCTCTTTTATAATGTGTGTGAATTAATAATGCACCAAACACTACACATGGGGCTAAATGCTTTTTTGCATGAAAAGCTATCTAAAACATTAAAGCATGTATGTATTAACTGTGTGCGCTTTTAAAATGTACACTAATGCATAATAATGCTATGTTGTACATTGTACATTTTTGCATGTGGAGCACACATAATAAGAAAAGCTGCTTTAAAATTAATAGCTTGCTAGGAAATCTGTATAAAGGGTATTAGAATAAGGTAGGGAAACATAATGGCTGATTTACATGAAATTAATACTCTTTTGTGTTGTTGTTTTTTTGGGCCTAAGAAAACATGGCTGCCTGTGAATCCAGCAAGGCTGTGACTTGCATTAAAGAGAAGAGAGCATGCGCCAGGGGCGTAACAAACACCCCCACAGCCCCCGCCGTGGAGAGGGCTCCCAGTCTTCAGTAGGTGAAGGGGGCCCCTTCAGCTCTTTGGCAGAGAGCTGTGTGTCTCACACTCTCTAAAGCAGCTGCTGCAGTCTGCAGTCTACCCTGAGCTCCTCGCGCTGCTGACCTTTGACTGAAGAGAAACAATGTATCAACTTACATTGTTTCTCTTCAGTCAGAGTGCTGCCAGGCCCTGGTAAAGGGATGGGGTGGGTGGGGACCCTCAGAGTTACAGTCCTGGGATGTGCCTTTAGAGGGATCTCTGTAAGTAGGCCTGTTAACCCAGTTATCAGGGACATCTTAAGGAATTTGGGGGACCAGGGGCAAACGGATTTTGGGGGCCCCTGTTCAGAACAGTTTTGAATTCCTGATCCTGTTTCAGCTCAATTATGCCATCTTTGGCCAGGTCACTGAAAATGCACAGACTTACTCATCCAAATTCTAAATGTGTTTATTTCTACAATTCAGGGACAGTGCTTTGTGTTTTCAATATAGTAACACAGCAGAAGCTCACTAATATTGCTGCAAATAATCTCTTGAGACCCCCTCCCATTTCTTATACATGGGGTCTGGTTTTGATCTAAAAGAAAAATATTTATGGATGTTTGATGAAACCTAAACACAGCATTTGTCTGAAAAATCCCCGTAATTGACTCTAGCACATCACCCACATTAAAAATAAATTAAAGGTAAACTGTGTTTAAAAGAATTTGTATAAAAATTAGTCAAAGTCATCAGGGCAAGACTCTACAGAACTGAACTGGCTCTGTAAAGAGGCCACTTCCTGGCATCGAGAGCACTGCACATGTAAGTATTTTCTGCTTCCTGCAGACTGCACTTGACAAAGATTGCACCGTTGCCCCGCCTCCCTGCACACCCCGAGCCCACCCACACCCTGGTGCCTGCACAGCCTGGCAAGCCTCGGACCCTGCACATCAGTGCCCTCCCCAGGTGCAAGCACAACCTGGCAGGCCTCTGAGCCTGTCCAAACCGAATCCAGGAGGCCCACTGGCAGGATCCAGCCCGAGCCATGGTGGGGCCATTGCTGCTGCTGTCCCGGGCCCTGTGTGGCCCCCGCCTGCTCCTCTGCCTGAGGAGCCCCTCTGCTGTCCTGCAGCGCCCCCAGGTAAGCTCTGCTGCTTTGCAAGCATGGGTGTAGTGCTTTGCACCAGCTGAGCTGCTTCAGAGCACTGGTGGGCAAGGGGGAGGGGGAGTTGGCAGTAGTTGAGAGGATAAGCGGAAGGCAGGAGAGAGAAAAGTTTGAGTGTAAAGTAGACATGGCCCCTTCCCTCTCCAATACCTAGCAAGCCCTCCCGACCCTGGCTCTTCGGTACTCTGAAAAATCAGAGGCACAACTAATTCAAATCATGCACACACATGCCCCAGCCTTGCACAAACCTGCATACACACACGTGATCCCACCCATGAATAACTATTTTCATATACCCATGTGTCCAACCCATGAAACCCTACCTGCATGTACCCATGTGTCCCATCCGTGCACCTACTTGCATACATCCACATGTCCCACCCGTGCACCTACCTGCATGTACCCATGTATAGCATCTGTGCACCTACCTGCATGTACCCACGAGTCCCACCCATGAACCCCTACCTGTGACCTCACCTCCAGGCCACGACCTATGGTTCAAATTTATGGTGTGTCCCCTGCCTACAGAGAGCAGGAGACACACTGTGCGCCCCAGGCGTAGCTCCTCCTTCACTCCCGGAAGCGAGAGGTGCTACCCACGCACCCAATGCAAGGCCTTATCAATAACTAGGAAGTGCCTTTGAGGAAAAACGGAAGACGGCCGATTAACCAAAGCCGCCCAGGCACCAGTTGCAGGGGCACCCACGCTCATGCCTCCTCATCATCCACCCGGTTTAATAATCCTACAACCTTCCTGTTACTGGGTCGAAAAGTTGTTCAGAAGACAGCCGTCCAATCGTTGGCCCCTCTGTAGAGCGCACAGAGCAATTGGTCACTATTCCAGTTGCCACTTTGTGTAATGTTTGCGCTGGAGATAAACAACTGCCTAAAGTGTGATAAGGCAAAATAAAATACAGTGTTTATAGGTGAGTGGGTGCGTTGTGTGTTTGATCGATTAAAAGACTCTGAAGATCACTACAGCTTCCACAGGTCCCACAATTTCAGAATTTAAAAAAATCAATCGTAATTATTTACAGCAAAATAATCGTTGTTACTTATTTATCTTGAAGAGCTAACGGTCATTGATAAAGCCATTAGTCCTGGCTGATTTTAGGTTGTCAGTTGTATTACATATATCGATACATGTACAGAAAGCTCAGAGAGGAACCAAAATACCGATTGGTTGGCACATTATCAGAATCACAGAAATGTAGTTTACTTCTTTAAGTGACACCCTTAATTACATAGACCTCCCCCGTTTCAGAGACCCCCGCTTTTTTGCATCCCACATAAAGACCTTGTCAGTGGCATCAAGAAGGCTCCGCATGGGACTGGCTACATCATTCTGTATTAGGCCGGTCCCTACACATTCTTTTGCTGTATCTCGATTCTTGTACGTGAAGTCTTTTATAGCGCTTCGCAACCCACTTAATCAGCTCTAGTTAGGGTGACCAACTGGCATGGGTGCTAATTCAGGACACTGAGTGTAAAAATTCAGGACAAAGGGCCAAAATTCAGGCCAAACATTCAGGACAGGAAGTCGAAATTCAGGACAAAAGGTACCCTTTACAGACACATCAGAGGAAGTTGCGCAAAAGTATATCAGTAAGTAAATCGACAACCACTTAAGTACAAGTGAAAATAAGTTTATATTAGGTTGAGCCAATTGTGCACTTCATGGTTTTTCAGTATACGCAGCTTTGAGCAAATATGCAGGGCTTTTTGTGGTAACAAAACGCCCCCCCCCCCCCCCCTGTCCCCCACCTTTCCAGCTTCCTAGGGAAACGCATGATACCCGGTCCAGCCAGTCCGGCCTTGCAACCACCCTCCAATGGTGCCCCTAATCTCCACAAAGACCCTCTCTCATGTGTATTTAATTTCTTTTATAGTGCTACTCATCCCAAGTAAGTAGGACAGGGTGTTGGGTGCGTTACATCACACACATATTATATAGAGACAATGACTCATATAAATGTGAAAGCCAATGTATAGAAAATGTTACTTAAGATAATGGGGTTACAAGGTGTAATCATTCTTTCATCCATCATTCAATCTTTCACCATTCATTCTGTACGTCCATCTGTGTGCCCATCCATATCAATATTCAACCATTTGCAAACCTATCCATCATCTATCCTTCCATCCATCCATCATTCCACTTCTCTATCCCTCCATCAACCCTTCCACTCATCCATTCCTCGATTCATCCTTTCACCCTATCCATTCATCCATCCATTCACTCATCCATCTAGGCCATACTTTCACTTACTCATTCATCCACCCAGTCACTCATCCTTCCACCCACTCACCCTTTGTCATCCATCCAGCCTCCGTTGCTCTCTCCATCCCCTTTCACTTAGTCATCCATCCTTCCATCCACCCATCCATCTACTCATCCACTCATGAATCCATCTATTGACCCTGTCACTCATACATCCTTTCACTCATCCATCCATCCTTTCTCTCATCCATCCACCCTTTCACTTTGTCACTCATCCATCCATCCATTCTCTCATCCATCCACCCTTTTACTCATTCACTCATCTATCCACCCTTTTGTCCATTTACCCTCCCTTGCACTCACTCACCCAGCCTTCCATCCACCCTTTCACTCATCCTTCCATCCTTTCACTTTTCAATTCATCAATTCTCCCATCAGTTCACTCATCCATCCACCCATTCACTCACCTATCATCCACCATTTTACTCATCCATCTATTTACCCGTCCATCTACCCTTCTACCCATACATCCATGTATTTACCTTCTCTTATCCATCCGTCCACTCCCTTATCCGTCCATCCTTTCTCTCATTATCATTCGCCCTTTCATTCATCAATTCACCCTTTCACTAATCCATCCAGCCATCCCTTAACTTACTCACTTTTTCACATTAAGTATGAGCTGAGCCTTTGTCTGCAGAGTTGCAGACAGAAGGGGCCCATCAAGTGCTTCACCACTGCTGTAGTTCCTAAAGCAAGGGGTGGGATGGGGGAGGGCTCACTATACCTCTGTACATAGGCAATCCAAAAAAGTAGAAGTCATGAGTCATGGATGAAGCACAGTGCCTCTGTGACATAGTGTTGTTTTCAGGGTTTTAAGTGGGATGAAAAAACTGGGGGGGGGGTCTCTCCAAAGGGGGTGTTAAATATAACTATGGGCATGGCTTAAAACAACTAAGCTAAAAATCTGTGCCGCCTGACTGGTAATTTGCTGCTTCTTACATTGCATCCAGATATATCACACAACAACAGAGTTACGCCTACAAGCCAGAACTGTTGGCTTTGTCAATGGTTGTCAGTTGCATAAAATAAAAAAGCAGCAACCATGGCTTTGTTTAATACAACACTGAAAATGCGTCCGTTTTAAAATGATGAGACAGTGAAAGACCCATAACCTTTTTTTTTTTTTAACTTGTTTCACCGCCTTCTTTTCGTGAACCTGATTCTCGTGTAGCAGCATTGGCGTTTTGTGCATTTCTTCAAACTCACTGAATGTCCTGCCCTGGACCGAAACTGCAGGAGGCTCACCACATGCATTAAGAGTACAGACTGTCCCATTGTCATTCTGTATTTGGCAATCAGCCCCATACAGAATGACAATGGATGGATGGGGCTTGCCTTGCACTCAGAGCATAGCTCCTCCCACCAGAAACTCCCAAGCAACTTGAAACCCATCCCTTCCCTCCAGGACACACCCATACCCTGAGGCATATAGCCCTGTGACCTGCCAATCAACAACCTGTACCCAACAAGCACAAGAAGCCGAAACAGGGAGGGAGGGATGGGAACCTGGACTGGGACGGGGAGGGCTACGACTCGGAGTAATGAATATTACCGGTGAGTAACCGGTCATTACCTCCTCGTCAGCCCTCCCCGTCCCAGTCCTAACTACATGAGCAGATACCAAAGCAATAATCGGCTTCACTCAGTAGCAAAAAACAGACTTTATTAAAGCACAGAAAAGTCACACCACTGGAGTAGAACGCAACACAGCGTCCCCAAACCCAGCAGAATCAGTCCCCCCAACCACCAAACGATAATGGGACATAAAGGTGTGCGGTGAACTCCAGGTAGCAGCCCTGCAGATTTCAGCCATGGAAGCCCCCTGAAAACAAGCCCAGGAAGCCGCCACCCCCGAGTCGGAGGCCTCACGGAGGCTGATTGCCGGCTGGCTGTATGATGGATATCGCACACGGAGTTCTGTCTCAATAATTATTTTTGGACGGTCCTGATGTTGCTCAGAGGTCTTCTCCTGCCTGAATTTTGCTTGATTGGTATCTATTGCTGACGTCTCCATTTGCTGACTCTACATCTAGTGTATGAGTTTTAAATACACAGGACTTCCCTGCTAAATAATTAGAACAATCCTTTTACCTTGGATACAAGGAAGAGTATCCTGCTCAACAATTTTTAAGAAACATTCTGTTAAGTGGTCGCTTCCCACTCCTGAAGCTTACTGTCCTGATGATGACCCAGTAAAACAACCTTGGGTTGAAACACCGTTGACGCTTCCAACATGGCCTAAATCCAAGAGGACACTATTGTTTGATTGTACACTGTGTTTATTGCTGTATATATATTTTCCTCTGCCATTGTTTGTTTGTTTTTTGATTTTCTAAATGTTATGTGTTGTCCTATGTTATAGTTGGAGTGTAACTGTTTCAGCGCCTTTTAATTTTCATTAAAATGAAAATTATGTATATCATGTACATGGTCACTCACGATATTATGTTTATGTCAGGCTTTTTCTTTATCTTTTTCTTCTTTTTGTGATTTAATTGTATGGGTATTCAATCACACATTGTATAAGTATAGCTCAAGAGCCACTGTTCAGATAATAGTTATTGTAGCCCCTGGCTCGGGTTCTAGGGTTGCCCCTGTGGTTTGATAACCATCACGGAGGTGAGGCTTCTGGCAAGGGAACAGTGATGTTCCCCAATGCCCAAAACTACGGACAAAAGGCGTCCGTAAAAGGGATCGTCACGGACAACAGACGTGAGATCCAAATTATGGACGGTCCGTTAAATTTACAGACTCTTGGTCACCCTAGCTCTAGTTGAGTCAAGCAGATCACGTTTCTCTGAAAGAAGTATATGCATTCTCTCTTTTTACAGAGCACAAAACGCAAAGCCAACCTGTTAAATGTATATAGATTCTGTCATTTTTTTGTAAAACGTAAGCACACAGCCGGTCTGCTCTTAGTTATTTAGGCTCCGGTCTCCTCTTAGTAATTTAGGCTCTCTCAATACAAAGAAGGGTGTTTGATGTATTTCTTCACTAGCTCTGATATATTGTGCCATTTTGATTATATTCCTAATTAATTTTGTTACAGCACTAGATTGTACCAACTCTGTTTAGGGGAATGAATAACATCTCCAAAAATGTAACATGCTATTGGTTCGAAGGTCAGGACTGTCTGGAGTTTGTCAAACCTGGCATAGCTGACTTGGTGGGGTGTCACATAATTTATTTTTTAAAAGTTTTTATAATTGCAAAGTTTGGCTCTGTTCTCAATATATCTCAGGTATTCAATCCCCTCTTCTTCAGGCCCTTAGGCTGGTATTAATGTAGAGTAAGTTTACAGATAGGCCATGTCAACAGGGGCACACTATTCAGGGCATTCTATTACTTTTACAAAGCATTGTCATTTGGAATCTATCTATCTGGTCAGAATAGAGAAATAAGGCTTTACATTTTACGGATTGTATTTTGTAATAATCTTTGCAATCAAGACAACTGAGGAAAGTTTTTCAGAGCGTACATTGCCAGGACGAATATATTTATTTCACAAAACAGAAAGCGGCTGACACAAGAAGTTTCTGTAAGTAAACAGTTCTTATTGGTATCCTCTTTGCCTTCTGCACTTGATTTTGATCTACCTGCCATGGGTCACAAGGGGAGTGCCATGGGCCGCAAGGGGAGTGCCATTGGTAGCAAGGTGTCGCGAGTGCGATTCCTGGCGACTTCTAAATGATAGTCCATGGCGGCATTCTTCCTCTTGGTACATTTCATTGGCTCCTGCCTCTGATGCAGTGCCCTACTAGGAGCCCCTGTCTCACAATTAAAACTGACCACTAGAAAAGAGCACACGCCCCAACCTCTGGAGGGGCTAAGGGCCTGGATTCTCTAGGACAGTCCAGTTTTTTCACCAGTTGTCCCATTAGATTTCAACACTTTTAGCACATGTCCTGGTTTTCAGAGATGGTCGACCACAGACATAGGGAGGCCTGTTTTATGTGTTTCATGGGCAGTATGGTGGGTCGCTGGCTTGAGAGCTCTTGACTGGCATGGAAAATGGGGGTCCCCCTCCATGTACTTTGCAGGGGGGCCCCCTCAAGTCTCGTTACGCCACTGGCATGCACAGATTGTGCCAGTTTGCCTCAAAACATGAAGGAGTCAAGGCCACTTTGAACTGTGCATTCTTGAGATTGTGCCAATGTACCAGTGTTAGTTAAAGTATCCGTCCAGCCTACGATATGACAGGCAGGAAAATCAGACAGAAACATTTTTCCTAGTAAATGGTGCTGAAAATATAAAATGTATTAATCATTTGCGCTTCTTTTGTTAAAACTAGTATGCTCTAGAATTTAGAATGAGTCAGGATAGTGAGAGATCATGCCATCATTGGCTGACCAATCAGGTACAAGCCTTTTTGAATATGAAACATTTTTGTGTAGTCTGCCAAGAATTAGAGTATAAATAATGACCTCTTTGGAGGCGTAATTGGCTTTTAGCTCAATTGTGCTTTTAAGCTCATTTGGCTTTTGGGTTTTTTGGCTTAGGCTCTGCTTCATTCATATGGGTTAGGTAGGAGAACGTCAAGGGAGGAGATTGTTGAGGGTAGGGATTCCGTCTGAGGAGAGGGGAGGGTTCCCTTGCTCATGTTTTTTTTAGAGAGTCCCGGCACGTCATATTTTTGGCACGGCAGGCCACATTCCTTTAAGGTCTTGTGAAGGGCGGGTTGTTTGCTCTTTTAGACACAGAGATGCAGAGAGTGCAGCTATTTAGGATAGAATTAGATGCTAAACTTTACGTTTATGCTTTGACTAATTAATTAGGTCTGAAAAGATTTATTTGTCTTACGAATTTATTTACTTTATGGGAGATTTTTGCTAACTATTTAATTATTGATTAGCCATGCAAGACTCTTTTTCTTAGAAACTCTTTAAGAGTTTTGACTGACATTGTGCGCCACATTTTCTTTTCTACATGTGATGCTTATATGCAGACTGTAATATGTTCTGTATTAATGCTATTTGTCCTGTTTTCCAAATTCTGTAACCTGATTGATATTTTACTAATGAATAAAGGGTCAGAAAAAAACTTAATTGTTGACTAGAAAATAAAACCCTTTAAAATACTCAACAACTCTCTTCATTGGCTTAAATAATAATTGCATTTTTTTTTATTTTTTTTTATTTTTGGTAAACCTTTATTATATATTAAGCTGATACAGGTATGGGCCTACAACCATCACGGCTGGCCGCTAATACGATTCAGTCAAGACGAGTCAAAATCACAGAAAACTGTAGTCCGCCACCCGCCGGCACAGTACTAAAAATAATTAACATTCGCCCACTGCATGTCTCATGTGTGACAGGATCAAGGAAGGTTTCTTTTAAAATGTTTAAAGAAGAACAGGATCCGGAACCGTATATTCGAGCAATAACAAAATAAGGGATTGTGATACTATAGGATATTCATAGTCAGGAGGACTATAGTTAAGATAATAGCGTCGGTATGTTCTAGTCAGGAGAAGCAATAAATCCTTACACATTACAACATCGTAGCAATCTGATCATCACGCCTCAGAGTCATAGGAACATCTACCCTAATAGAACAGAGGAAGAAATTACAGGAATACACTACCCAGATTCCAGAAAAGAAGGAAAGGGAAGAAAAACAAGGCCATAGAAACAATAAAAGGACAAGACTAAGAGAACCCATCCCCCACCCTGCACTCCTGTAGATGGCTATGGCCTACCCCCCCTAACAGTGTGCCTCTGTCGCCCTAAAAAAAACTAAAACCCCCATAAAGAAACTAATCCAAAAAAGAAAAGAAAAGAAGGGGTACGAGTAGAATGGAGGAAGACCTCCTGGCCAGCTCCCGGCCCCACCCCCCCCCGCGCCTACCCTCAACACCATGATTAATACGAAATTAGATACAATCAGTCCGCAAGAGGGTATAAAAGGATACAGTGTTAGCCCGCCTAGTTACATTGTCAAAATATTTCCAAGACTCAGCCACTTCCATTAGCACATCAGCAGTCCCTGCACAATGAAGTCCTCTCTACCCCTGACCCACTCTATCAACCTCACCAACATGCAATAACCAGTCAGTGTCCGAGGAGATTGTTCCGAAGGAGTCCGGTATCCCGAGTGAAAGGAACAACCAGACATGTAGAGTAGAGCAAACACGGGAATCAAGCCAAACCAAAATGTTCACTAGACGTCGTAGCAGGACTAGACACGGGGCCGTCGGCAGTCGAGTAAAAGTAGTAGATCCATCCCACTGTCGAAGCCTCACCGCAGCATTCGAAGGCTTTACATGGTCATCCGACCCCTTCAGCTTCGTAGGTCTCATGTCCCACGACTTAGACGAGACTCCCGGCGGCCAGCTGGAAGTTGTGGAAGTCGAGTCACTCACAGTCTCCCTAGTTGGTGGGGCTTCAAAAGCGCAGTCCGTCGATGTGGAGGCAGGCCGAGCTGTAGTCGCCCAGAACTCGAATGGCGCCTCCTTCCTCGGGACAGCAGCAATGGCGTCCAGCTTCTCCCCCAGGTTCCGTGAGTCCCGTAACAGGGCAGTGCGGAGGGCGCCGAGGGCCAGAACCAGGTCACCAATCTTCGGCTGTTCGCAATGCGCCCTGTTTTCTGACCGCCTCCCAGCCCCGGTCATTCCATCCCCCCGGGGCAGCCGAAGCCGGGCATCACCGTCACAAACTACCTCTCCATCGGCATCCATCACAGTGGAGGAGTGGGAACAGGTCGCAAACAAAGGAGAGGAGAAGTGCGCGGTGCCACAAGCAGGCCAGGGAAACTGTGCACAATAGTCAGGGCCGCCGACACCTCCCGGCGGGCTCCGCCAGAAACAAGAACACTCTTCTGCACAAGTCGGGGGATTCCCGCAAGGTTCAGGGTAGGGTGGGTCCCACGTCCGATGGCCGCTGCAGTGGGAAACCCTTCTCTTGAAAAGCGGCAGCCCGTATGGTGGTAGGTCGGGACCTCTCCGTGACACCGCCGGCAGCGCCGAGGCACAGAAAAAGGATCTGAGCAAGTTGCACACCCGCTTGGGATAATCATTCAGGCATCACGACTGGTGGTCGCCATGTTGCGTCGGCGGTCAGCGCATCGTCCTACTCCAAGCCCCGGCTCCGGCGCCATTCCAGGCCGCAGCAGTAAACGGATCATATCTCCGGCATCAGAGCAGGTAGGGACCTCGGAGGCACGGGACCGGCGAGCTCTGTCATTCACCCACGTGAAACAGAGATGCGGGCACAGGATGGCGGCCAGGATGAAGGCGCGAGGTGGGAAAGGTTTACGGAGCCGGGAGCCCAAGCGGCCATCTCGGTCGCCGGCCTGGCTCCTCCCCCCAATAATTGCATTTTTGACTGTTCATGTGTATTTAAAGTCTCCTGAAGGTAATACATGGTGTCAAGGGCCCAACACCTTTTCAGCGGTAAATAGAGGTAGCATGAGGGTTTTGCATTGAGAAATTATGAGATGAAATTACCGCTGCATCAGTTTTTGGTAATCAGAGGATGGTCATTATTTATTAGTTTGGTGATTAATGATTATTTATTTCGCCATCAACTACTCAACTAATGGATCATTGACCTTAGGAGGGAAGTAAAGTAATTGCCCAAGTTAGATAAATGTCCAAGTCCTGATTCCTGACTCCAATGCTCAGAACCTGAAGACTGACAAAGCAGTACTGGAAGGTGATGCAAGAAGGTGATTGCTGGAGTGGTGTGAGTATCAATAGGGTTGTAAAATGTTGTTAATGTGCTAGGATGTATTTTTTGAAGTGTTGAAAATATTATGGGTTTTTTGACAGTTGGTGAAATTTTGCTCATTTTGAATTGATGGTGTTATTGATTATATTGGTAATTTCATAGGACAAATTTTTTTTATTATTGATTACATGTTTTAACTCTTCATGTTAAGTAAGTTAGTGTCTTGTTTTATGTTGTCTGGAAACACAGGTACAGTGATACCTGGAAATCCCGGGTAGGAATAGTGGGTGGTAAATGGAAGCCACACTGCTCTGAGGTTACTCGCCTGTTGGAATAACACTGAGAAGCTAGGTAGGGCTGGCAGTGTTAAATAAGGGACTATTTTCTGTGTAAAAGTGTGAGTGATTGATAGCAAAGAGTTCGCTGGCGAAACTTTGGTGTTATATCACCTAGAAAGGGTAACACTGAAGGAGTAGCAAGTTCTTCTAAGCTTAGTGACAGCAAAGAGTTTGCTGGTGAAACTTTGGTGTTATATCACCTAGAAAGGGTAACACTGAAGGAGTAGCAGGTTCTTCTGAGCTTGAGTGAAGGGTAAGCGGAAGGTATCTAACTGCAGTGTTTGAAGAGTAAACAGAAGTTCTTACTTTGTGAAGAGTAAGCAGAATGTGTTACTCACAGTGAAAATAAATTATCCTTTATTTAGTGGAACAGACAGAGTAGGGAATGTTTTTATGTTGTTACTAACAGAATTATTGATTAAGAAAAACTCAGAAAATATTGCAGTAAGATTTTGTGGAGGGTCAGTGGTAGGAGTAAAACTGACTAAAATTGAGACTGATAGCTTTGGAGAAAAGAAATTGTATTGAACTATTGCAAAAATGAAATTGTTTGAAGGTTTAAAGAAGCTGTTCGGAGGTCTAGTGAAAAAATAATTTTTTATTGGCGATTCTCCTGTAGGAACACCTGTGCATTTTATGTCTACCAATTTGGGACAAAATTCATGTATGTGGGTTCACCAATGGTGCAAGATTACTGAAAAAGAGGGTGCTTTGAGGTTTCCAAAAGATGGTATTTTTGAATTGCAAATTATTGACAAATTTAAGGAAAGTGTTATGTGAAATAAAGACACCATCTAAAGCTGCACAATTTGAGGCCTTAAGTATGTGGGAAAAGATAGCAAGAGAGAAAGCAAGTAAGGATAAAAAGGTTAAGCACCAGATGCAGGAGAAGGAAATTAGTGATGATAAAGAGCTTCAAATAAATAATGATTCAGGGGTTGAAATAATGGATGCATTGTTAACTGAGTGTCCACCACTTGATGTGGTTCCCACGAAAAATACTGAAAATAGTGTACTAGTAAGCACTACAGTGGCTACTGCTTCTGTTGAACAGAGAAAAACACAGATTGAGTGAACTGTACAGACATTTCAGATTGACCCATTACCTGTTGATTCAGCACTGACAGTGATACCTTCAGGTCTTACTGCTTCAAATGTGACTGATTCAGTCAAAGAATTGCAAACTGCAGATGCACAGATAATGCCTAGAAAAATGATGACTTTCCCAACTAATATGGTCCCTACTGAAAAGGTTCAAAGAGCTGCAGAAGGAGTGATTATGACAGGGTTTATTTCAGAAACTCAGAATTCACAGATCATTGAACAAAAACTACCCCAGATAAATCAAGCACTAAAAGGTGAAGGAAAAATGGTATTTACAACATTTGCAGCCTAGGATAAAATAAATATATTTGAAATTGGGATTTTTCAAACCTGCTTTGAGGAAGCAGCAGTGATGAAAAAGATAGAGAACATGCACATAGGAGAACAAACTAACCCAGACCCTGAAAAAGAGAAGCAGCTTAATGTTTTAAATTCAGCATTTGAACATGAGGAAAATAACAGTCCCTGCTGTTTAAATAATGAAAATGTGAACCAATGTCAGGAAAAATAATTAATTTCCCTGAGTAAGGAAACAGCTACACGTGCTTTAACTACACATAATGAACTGACAGATTTGTCTCAAAATTATGAAATTGATGTTTCAGGAAACTTTCCATTTCAGAAAAGTTTCAGGGTACATATGGATGATGAAGCAAATGAGAAAATGTGTTCAACAGGAATGCAGTTGCACATTGCAGACATAAAATATATTTTTTAATGCAATGGGTTTGAGAAATTAGGAGACAAGTGGGCAAGAAAACATGAGAAGAAAAAGAAACCACCAAACCTAGCAAGGAAACTGGATAAGGAAAAGAAGCCACCAGATCTAGTTGAGAAAAATAATAAGCAGAATGAGGGAGAAGCTTTTCCTTACTCCCTGAGAGAAATGGTGGGAGAAGTGCATGTTCCTATGTTACAGAATAAAAGTGAACTTACAGCAATTCTGAACACATCCTCACAATTGAGAGACAAACTTATGCTGTGGTACCTACAAGTTGTTGGATTTGATCAAATTTTAAAAGACTTGTACAGGCCTGCCAAGTATCACGCATCGGGGGTGATGCCAACGCATATCAGTGTGGTGTTCCGCAACACCGCACTGAAATGCAGTGTCACACATTTTAATGCCACTGTATGAGTCTCTGCTCTACCAGCACTAAAGTACTAGTGCGCGCACCTGTGACCCGCATCGGCTCTGCTGCTCCCTGCAACCTTGTCTGCCCAGACGCTACCAGCAGTACAGGCTCGTCAGTAAGAGTTAATCTTGTGCCCTCACTGCTGCTACAAATGTATCTTAATAGCTGGCTGCTGCACTGAGATTCCCGCCCGTGGTGCTGGCGCGGCTGGGTCACTCAGACTACAGCCCAAGCCTGACGTCACTGGGCCTAGATAGTCGCTATGCCCAATACCGAGGCAGTAACACCCGCCGGGCGGGGCCTGCCCTCAGTGGTTTCGTGATTTACTGCTGCGGCACCGGAGGGAGATGTGATCTCCGTTGGCTACATTCAATCGACAGCAAGTATCACTCTCACCACGACATGGGGCAGCTTGAAGTGACATGGCTGTAACAGATTGGCATGGCTGCACAGCACTGAACAACCTACACGAGTTCTTATTAAGTTAAGAAATCACAACGCAGTAGTAGGCCTGCAATTAATGAATCGAGGGGCAATGCAGTAGTTGGTGTGCGTGACTGGCACTCCCTGCTGTTTGTTATCCTGCCTAGCCCCAAATCCGTGCTGCTTAAGGCGGGCCCGAGTGGCACCGGGAATCAACTTTAAGCGGGGTCTTCGAATGACTGAAAACTACCGCAGCTAGAAACTCTTGAGGAGAGCTGCCTGCCTGTGGCTCGCTGTGTGCTCGGACACCACTCTGCCGACCTGGCAGCACTCGGGTAAGTCATGCATGCTGCTTAGAGTGCACACCTTTCCAAGAGAAAATTACAGGCCATTCCTTGTTATTTCAAGAGTCTGCAAAGGCCTGGATCTTGTCCTTGACTTATTAGCTAGAGACAAAATCGTATTTTACATTTTAGTCATTAAAAACATGCAATTTCTGCGTTTATTTGTATTAGTCATGGATAAAACATATTTAAACTAACTGCTTTCTATTTATATTTGTGAAGTTTACAGATAAACGGTAAAAATATGTACCAGCTGTCCTTTTGCTTATTTTGGTACTGGCTGGAACACCAACATATCAACCCTATGTTTATTTGATCTCTGCAGCACATACTTAACCGTATTATTTATTAGGATGCAATAAAGTGTAATGACATTTGGGTGTAGAACATTTATGATGTTTGCTTTACCTTTATATCTTCTTGGTACACAAATAGTTTTGTATCAGTATTTTAACCTTGCATTTCACGGTTTCGAAGCAGTTGGAAGATATTTTAGAAGGCTTCTCAGTGACAAAAGGGTGTAATTTGTCATATTTAATTATTTCCATACACTTCATTGCTTCGTTTTACTTGCAGGACACTGTCACACATTTGGCAGGTGAGTGCCACTCACAAGTGCACTGAAACCATGGTAATGTCACACAGTCTGCAGACTTGGCAGCTATGTGTGTGAAGCTCTCTTATACTCCTCTACTTCTCTCAAATCCCCTGAAACTGAGGCCTGGCTGCAGTGACACACAGTCTCCAGGTAGAAACCCCTTTGCATACCCCCTTCTTTCCTCAAACACTGACTCTGGAGCCTGGCTGCAGAAACGTACTGCCTCCATGCAGCATCCCTTTGTAAGGCACTAGGTTAGCACCCTTCCATTTCTGGTGCTTTGTCGCAGTTCCAAGATCTTCTTAGAGTTTATTGTTGCTTCAACGGGTGTAATTCCTGATATTTATATATTTCCCTCGTCTTCAGTGCTTGATTTTGCTTGCGCAAAAGTGTCACTCAAAATCGTTTAATGTCACTCATAATTGCACTGAAATTATGAAAATGTCACACATGAGCAATCCAAAACCTTGGCAGCTATGGTTGTACATTAATTTGGAAATGTTCTTTGACATTGCCATGCAAACTAAATTGTGGTTTGAATCTAAAGTTGTTGTACAAAGGCCAGGTGAGGGGACAATGAAAAGGGTTTGCATAAATGCACCATCATTTTCTGTTGGTATGGAGAAAAATATAGCAGTGATTACTTTCCTGAAGGGCAGAGTGCCAGCAAAGGATGTTGATTGGGTACAGAACACAGGATGGACGTAAAGGGGTTTTGGATTGTGCAGATTCAGGTATGGATGTTGTACTGCTGGAACATGTGTCCTTTTGCCATCTTTATAACAGATTTGAGCATCCGAAGAAGAAATATAAATTTAAACATGATGCTCAAAAACATAGAGAAATGCAGATGCAAAATATTCCAGTTAAGCAAATGCAAATTTCAGTTCAGAAACAGGTACCTATGGCAGGAATTTTTCAAGCACAGATGGTCCCACAAAATATGGAAAATGCTAACATGTATTTAAATAAGTTGTCCAGAGCAAATGGGAATTATTTCCAGAGACAAAATAAGAACCCAGTCCAACAGGTTGCTGTGTTTGAAAATGAGATTTTTAACCCTCACAATTCTTGAATTTACAAAGTCCATTGTGAAGGCAGTGGAAAGTCCAGATTTAGTTGGAGGAGTTTAAAAAAAAGAAATTACAATCCCAATTTTAGAAGAATTTGCACCAAAAATAGGCCCATTTGAGGAACATTGCAAAACTGTTGTCTGTGAGTCAGGCCTAGCAGGAAAACAATTGTTTAGCAAATTAAGCAGCACAAATTACTGTACACCAGATAATGTTCATTTTCAGATTCCTGATGAAGATGTACATTTTAAACTGGACCAACAAGAGACAGCTGTAGCATTATTTTCAGAAAAGACAGTTGAAAAATTACCTTGTGATTTGAAAGAAATAATAAACACAGAAATAAGGGCCCGATGTAGGTGGGGCGTTACCGATCGGTAACGGCCGAAAATACTGATTTTTGGCCCTTACCGATCGGTAAACAGCCATCGAGATGTAGGGAACAAAAAACATAAAGAATCGGAGTGAAAACCGAATCGGAATGAGTACCGAATGGGAAAGAATCCGATACGTACATACCGAAAATCGGATATGTAACGAATCGGAAAAACACCGATTCGGATGCAAAGACCGATTCGGCCCATGTACCGATTCGTTAGTGACACCGAATCGGAAAATCACCGATTCGGTCCATGTACCGATTCGTTAGTGACACCGAATCGGAAAATCACCGATTCGGTCCATGTACCGAATCGTTAGTGACACCGAATCGGAAAATCACCGATTCGGTCCATGTACCGATTCGTTAGTGACACCGAATCGGAAAATCACCGATTCGGTCCATGTACCGAATCGGTAGAAAGACCGATTCGGACATGAGCCGAATCGGAAAACATGCAGATTCGTATGAATCGCCGATCGGGAAATTCCCCGATTCCGACAGTTGGGGAGATGTAGGGAGGCACAGAAACACCGAAATCGGCTCAAAATCGGTAGATTTCACTCGGTATTTACCATGGATTGCAATCAGGTGGTAACCAACTCCAACCCATATAAACAGGCCCAAAATGCATTGCAACTTGCAGGATGGCAGCTTTCTATGTCATTGCGAGGCGGCTACGGCTACAGCAGGAAGGACAGAGGGAATGGCTAAGAAATGAACAGGTCTACAGACAGAGGATAACCCTGTTCATGCTCACAGAGGCAGAGATACTACAGAGATACAGGCTGGACTCTGACACCATACTTGAGCTCATCAGGGATCTCAAGCCATTCTTGGACCACCACACCCCAAGGGCACACGCCATCCCTGCGCACATCCAGGTGCTATGCAGCCTACACCTGCTAGCGTCTGGCAGCTATCAAAGTGGTGTAGCAGCAGCAGGAGGGGTGAGCCAGAGCAGCCTGTCAAGGTTCTTCCACACATTCCTTGACGCCATGATACACAGGATGGACCAATACATCTCTTTCCCTGCAACCCACGCAGAACTGCTACAAACCAAGGCGGACTTCTACCAGATGGCACAATTTCCCCAAATCATCGGTTGCATAGATGGCACGCACATTCCGATTTGCCCACCAGCGGACACCGAATACATATACCGCAATCGCAAGTCTACACACACCATCAACGTGCAGGTGATCTGCAATGCAAAGTGCACCATCACAGACCTGGTAGCAAAATTTCCAGGGAGTACCCATGACTCCTATATTTTCCAACAGAGCGGCATATATGCACGGCTGATGGCTGGCGAATTTGGAGAAGGATACCTCCTAGGTGAGACACATCATCAGACCCCCATAACACATAGTAGCTAGGTGGAATACATGTATGCATGTGTCTAATGTGACCCCTTTCTCTTCCAGGCGACAGTGCATATGCCCTCCGCTCATTCATACTCACCCCCTACCTCAACCCCTCCACACCCAGCCAAAGGAGGTATAACCGGGCCCACATACGCACAAGGAATGTTGTCGAACGGACCTTTGGCATCTGGAAAAGTAGATTCAGATGCCTGCACAAGAGTGGAGGTGCAAGGCAGTATACCCCCATCACCTGCTGCAAGATCATAGGTGTATGTGCAATGTTACACAACCTTGCGGTGAAGAAGGGCACTGAGGTGGAGTTGTCTGACTACGAGGACCATGACGACGACGAAGCTGTGCCACTGACACAGCCAGCTGGGGTGTGTACGCCAAGTGATGGCAGATACAGACGTGAGGAGATTACTGAGAACTATTTCTGAGTGAGGACAGATGCAAAGACAGCAAAATGTTGGTTGTAAAAGACAAATTTTAATACTGTTGCAACACAGTTACAGCACTGATGTGCAACAAAAAATGGTGAATAGGAAATAAAATAAAGTTCCAGGTTCAGGTTGCCTCACCCGCCCTTGTAAGGCTACTTCTTTGCCCGCTTGCCAGACCCACTGGGGTGTCCCTCAGCCCCCTCTGAATGCCCAGCAGCATCAGCGGAGCGCCTGGTGCTCCTACGTGGTTCAGACGCAGTGCTGGCCGGGCTGCTGCGGCTGCTGCTGTACCCAGCATCATCCAGGTCCAGGGCAGGATTGGAGGCGGTGTTTGAAATAATCATGGCCTCCATAGCAGTGGTGATCCGGGCCATCCCCCTTGTGAGCTCAGCCGTATGCTGGCTCAGGCTAGATTCCTGGTTCGCGCTGCGATGGCACAGTTGTGCCGTTGCCGCAGCAAGGCGGCCCATGGCGCGGTTCAGCACCCGGGCATCCCGCCTGCGCACCAGCTCATGCTCCTCCTGTCTGCTAGATGATTGGGTAATGGCAGTGGTCAGCCTGCCTAACCCTGCTGCCACCTCCTTGTTCGATTCCACGAAGGCCTGGAATCCCTTGACCAACTCTCCCATCTGCAGGTTGTGCTGCAGGAGCTGGCGTTGGCAGGCCATCGTGGATCTAGCCTGTTGCCTCTGAATCTTCACCATCTGTCCCTCGAGGCCCAGGAATACACTGCCCTCCCGTGCTGGTGCAGCAGTGGTGGTGATGGTACGGCGCCGGGCACTGCTGCTTCCGGCCTGCTGAGTGGGCTGGGGTGCCACTGGTGGGGGTGTGGTGCTGGCCGGTCCCTGAGCCGCTGCTCCCAGGACAGGTAGTACAGGTGGCAAGGCCATGGTTGTGGCAGGAGCTGGTGTAGGCGGAATGGTGTCCCTTGTAGGGGAGTTCTCTGGGGAGAACTGCAAGGGGGGTGTGCTGGCCATTTGTGGGGAGTTCAGTGCATCGAAGTCTATGACCAGGTCTCCCTCCATACCTAGCCCTAGGGTGTTTCCGTCATCCTCCTCCTCCTCCTGGGCAGCCTGGCTGGTGCTCGGCCCTGCGACTGCAGTGTCAGACGGTGCTGCTCCCTCTGATGTCAATGTTGTTCCGCCTGATGGGGCCCCTAGGTACAAAGAAGCATTTGTAAACTGAGTGCCGATGTATTACAGTCAGTACAATTTCAGCATTCCACATGTCCTTGCATCTCCTTACACTGTGTCACACTGTTTCCTGTCTTGTGATTCTGCACTGCCATGTTTAGCTAACTACTGCTGACTACATGTACCATGATGCTTGTCTCTTGTATGTTGGTGACAGTACTGTGCTGGGGTTTGCCTATGCATTGTGTCTAATGGGGAGGTGTCTGGTGGGGTGTGTCATGATGCGCATGCTTCTTACCTGTAGCTGTAGCTCTCGCAGAGCTGTCCAGGGTCCCGATTCCACTGACACTCTCCCTCTCAATGGTGCTGGAGACCAGTTCCTCCAGCTCGGTGAGGGGTGGCGCCGGGTTCCTGCCTCCTCCAGTGAGTCCAGCCTGCCTCTGTATCTCAGCCATCTTCTTTTTAGTGAGGCTGCGGATGTCGTAGAATCTTTTTTTTAGTTCTTCTACGGACCTGGGGGTGACACCCGCAGCATTCACCTTTTGGGCGATCTCGGCCCAGATCCTCCTCTTGGTGCTGTCTGGCTTGAGGGACAGCTTTCCGAACAGCTGGCGGTGCACCCTCACCACCTCCTCGACCAGCACCTGAAGCTCGGTGGTGGTGAACTTCGGCTTCCTCTTCTGGGAGGACTTCTGGCTTTCGCACTGCTCTGCCATGTTCTACAGTTCTGTTGACAACCTCCTACTCCAACTGCTGCAAACTGTGAGTGTTGAGCTCAGGCTGGCTCTCCAGAACCTTCTTAATTAGCTGCACCTGCCAGGGTTGCCACTCCCTGTTTGGGTGGGGGAGGGGGAGCCACCTCATTGGCTGAATCGGCATTTACCGATTCGGATATTACCGATTCGGTAAAATCCGATTCGGTATTATCCGATTCGGTATTATCCAAATCGGTAAAAGCCGATTCGGTTTCTTCAATGCATTCCTATGGGCTTTTTCGCCATGGGTGTGTTTTCATGGCTACGAATCTATGATTGCCGAATCGGATTTTACAGAATCGGCTTTTACCGATTCGGAGTTGGCCGATTCGGTAATTTCCGATTCGTTGTTAGCCGATTCGGTACTTCCCGAATCGGTCCTTGCCGATTCGGAACGTACCGATTCTCATTACCGATGACTACCGATTCGGTATTCATTCGCTATTTTTTCCCTACATCTCGTTTTCCGATTTCAGAATACCGATTCGGCCCGCCTCGGTATTTTGAATTCGGAAAATCGCGTTTACCTACATCGGGCCCTAAGAGAGTTGACAGAGAAGGATGCCAGATTAATAAAATGTGCAGGACATGTCTTAACAAAATTAGAACCAAATGACATGTATTCAGGAACACATCAGTTGCATACATTTTACCAATAAAAGGATTTTTTATGGAATTGTTCGGAAGTTTATGTAACTTTCTGATCACAGGTTCACAGAAAATAAATGAAAAGAACAGAATAGTGCAGGAGATTAAAAGCATATTTTTTCCATGTTGTCCTGTGGTATCGAAACCAGCCAATATATTTTTTCACATTCCATATGCTGAAGAATGGCTTACTTTTATTGTTTTTTGCAAAGTTCATGTCACAGTGCCATTGCATGAGAATAGTCAGGAGTACTGTCAAAAAGAAGATGAGTACCTGGGACACAACATTGGAAAGGGAGGTAGAAAGGTGTCACCAGAGAGGGTGGAAATAATTTCCAAGATAAATCCACCTCAAATCCATAAACAAGTCAGGAAATATTTGGGAATGGTTAGCTGCTATAGAGAGTGGTTACTAAACCTTTCCCTGGTGGCTAAGCCTTTACTGAGACAGACATACAAGGGTGTGTCTGATCCGCTTCCATTGGACAACAATTGCACAAAAGCATTCCTAGAGTTGAAAGAGAAAAAATGTCGCGCCCCAGCACTAGGAATGAAAGTTTATTTGAAAGAAAATACACCAATTTGCCGTGAGAGGGAGGGCTGCGCTCTCTCATTGCCTATTCAAAAAGATGAAGGTTTTCAAGCGTCTTTGATGTATTTCCCAATGACCTTTGACCCTAACTCTACAGAAATCTCAGCAAATGAATTGGTTTGTGATGAAACTGAATATGAGTGTCTAAATATCATGAAAATATGCATAAAGCCAAAATCAGACTTTAAGGATGAACGCCTGAGTCAGCCCAACAATGTCCATTTTGTAGATGGCCCATATTTGAAAGGTAACAATGACACATTAAAAGCAGCACATGCTGTGCTCCTTATACATTATGTTGTCAAAGCTTCATGGCTTTTAGTAGTTACCTCAGCCCAAAATTCAAATTTGATTGCCCTTACCATAACATGCAGTATATCTGCTCAATTGGGAGTCACTGTTGTCATGGGAGAGAGAAATGCTAATTCAGTTGCACAACATTGTGTTCTGTTAGCATATACATTCAATTGAATCTTCACAGGTGAATTAAAAGAGGCTCAAGAAAATGTTTCAGAAGCAGAACAACAGGGTTGTATCAGAACGGTTTTTGAGGAAAATGACAACTGCATAGTGGCAAATGTGTTATTGCAAAAACTGATGCCCAGGTATAGATTGCTAGTTTCTCTAAAATCAGATCATAATAGGGTCTCATAGATAATGAGTGCAGAACAACAGATTGGACAAGGAATGGATTGTAGCTATCTGCCGGAAGTGTCAAGCATAATAAAGCAACACAATGGCAGCACAGTGTTACCTTTTGCAAAAGACTGTGTTTCAGCATCACCAAAGTGGCTTGGAAATACATATGCAAATGCACTTGTGGAAAACACTGATGAGAACACTAGCCATTGCTGTGTAGATCTGGTTGATGTACAGTGTGCAGTTTCTCACCAGATTGCTGCTGCTACACAAGATCTGCATAATGGATGGTGCAACTACTTTGATCTGAGAGATGCTGGGGAGAAACATCTGAATCTGATCAAAGTGAAAATAAGAGTGAAAGGCCTTGGTTGAAAAAGTGCAAAGGATTGATGGGGCTCTGTCAGAGTTTCTCAGCACCTAAGTAGTCTAATTTGCATGGAAAAAAGGTATAGAATGCCACTCTGTATGAGCCATACTGATGGCAAGCTGATGACAAAGAGCAAGGAAATGCTGAAACTGTCCTGTTGAATTCACCTTTTATTATTTTAGTTACTTATTTTAAAGAAGACTAACAATTCCAAGAAGATACTTACAGAACTCTGCACTAAAACGTTTGATCTTGGCTATATATGATCTGATTACAGACCAGACTTGTGTTTGCCTTAGAAATAGAAGTAACATTTGTATATGTTCAGTTTTGCAATAAAAAAAAGATGTTACCTGTGAAATTAAATATGTGTGATGAATTATAAATCATTTGATTATGATTTGAATCATCAGTAGGGTGGATTGATGGAGCAGATTCCATCTGGAGTCAGGCATAGTTTTATTTTTTTGCTTCAGACAGATTGCATTTAAATTGAGATGCACATTTTGGTGCATGTTAAAACACATGGCACATGAAAAATATGAAAATGAGGCCTAGTCAGTCTGAAATGCTTTTTCTGAATTAACGTGTTTTTTGCAGTGTACAGAAAAACTTGTGATTCAAGTGGCCTTTTTAGCTTTGAAGATTAATAGAATGTGTTCTCTCTTCCCAGTTCATCCCTTGCAAATCTAGATTCACTGTTCCTGTCTTAAGAGACTTTGGCTTGTTGCATATTTGAATAAAACAATATTTCAGTTTATAACGAATCACTGACATAACCTCGACAGACCGAATATCGACTAGACAAAATATTGATTACAAAAATATCGACTCCCAATACTTAAACAAGAAATAACAAATATATCGAAACAACAATATCGATAAAAAAATATCGACTACAACATTATCGACCATCTATATTATCGCATGTATAAAACATCGACCAGCAATCCTTAACATAAAACACCGTCAAAATATCGACCATCACTATATAGAATAATATAATATCGAAAATTAAATATTATCGACTTTACAAAATACATACAAAATGCGCTTTCTAATTTAAAAAACATATTATACACCTCACAAATATACATAATATATTTTTTAAAAAGGATGCTATGCTATGCTATGGGCACTTATAATGCTCACAGATGCTCCAGCAAAGGAGCGTCCCGGCGCACGACAAGGTAGAACACAGCACCGCTAATGCAGAGAATTGAGAAAGGGGCACAGCTACAGGACAACATTAAAATAAGAAAGTTTTAATGGCCTTACGGAACAGCAAGAGATCCTCCAACAGACGGATCTCTACAGGGAGAGAGTTCCAAATAGCCGCCGCTCTCACTCGAAAAGATCGGCCCCCAGCTCGGCTAAGCTTAAACCGGGGGACCACAGCGAGAGCTTGGCCAAAGGATCTAAGAGAGCGGGTCAGAGTATAGAGGGACAAGAGGTTGGTAAGGATCTGGGGAGCAGAACCTTTCAAGATTTTAAAGGCCAGACATAAGTCCTTAAAATGAATTCTCATCTTGACCGGCAGCCAGTGCAAGGATCGTAGAGTGTTAGAAATGGAGCAAAACCTGGGCAGGCCAACTACCGCTCTGGCTGCAGCGTTTTGAACACGCTGCAGGCGGGTGATTTCTGCCTGGTTGGCCCCCATCAGAAGAGAGCTGGCGTAATCAAGCCGGGAGATCACCGTCGCCTGAATCACCAACTGCCTGGTCGAGGCATCAAAAAATTTGAGGACCGGTCTTAAGCCCCGAAGAACACCAAAACAGCAGGCCGCAGTTCTCTTTGTATGGCCAACAAAGCTGAGGGTGGGGTCCAGCCAAACTCCCAGGTTTTTTAATTCCGTGACCGGAGACAGGGACGGCCCAAGTTCCGGAGGCCACCACCTGTCCCCCCAGAGTTCCGCTTTCTTACCGACAATCATGATTTCAGTCTTTTTTGCGTTAAGTTGGAGACAGTTGGCATTCATCCAACCAGCCACCGCCCTCAGTCCACTCTGAAACCTAGGGGCATCCCGCTCCACATTCCCGCTGATAGTAACCGCTAGCTGAGTGTCGTCAGCATATGAGACATAGTCATGCCCCACTGCTTGACGACATCAGCCAGCGGTCTCACGTATAGATTGAATAACGTGGGACTCAGCGAGGATCCCTGCGGAACCCCCATGGCCAGAGGATGGAATTTGGACTGGTGAGGAGGAATGGCCACGCAAAAAGAGCGATTGTCGAGAAAGGAGCTGAACCACTGCAGAGCGAGCCCACCGATGCCAATCTCCTCCAGGCGATGCAGAAGAATACGGTGAGAGACGGTGTCAAAGGCGGCGCTAAGATCTAATAATACAAGCGCCGCCGTCTGACCTGCATCCAACACCGCACGCAAATGCTCCGCCATGGCGAGAAGGGCTGTCTCCGTGCTGTGACCAGCACGGAAACCGTTCTGCGTGGGGTCCAGGACATTGGCCTGAGTAAGATGGTCTGAAAGGGCCAGATTGACGTGTGCCTCCGCAACTTTCACCGGCCAGGGGAGCAATGAAATAGGATGGTAGTTCTCCGGTTTTAATGGGTCCAATGAAGGCTTCCTCAGGATTGGAGAAACCACCGCCTGCTTCCATTTGGCTGGAACCGTGCCCGAGGCCAGTGAAAGGTTGATCAGGGAGCACATCGTGGAGCGAACCAGAAAAGACTGGTCTCAGAGAAGGGCAGGTCTTAACGGATCCGAAGGAGAGCCGGACTTGATTTGCTGGGCCAGTTTGTTGAACCCCTCAGGAAGTAGCGGGGGAAGAGAGTGCAGAATGGTATGGCCTTGAGTGCAATCTGGGGCTCCTGGAGATGGTCCAATACTAGGGAAAGCCTGATAGATAGTCTGGACTTTCTCTAGAAAAAAGGATGCCAAGGCCTCGCAGTGGGAGGTGGAACAGGCTTCCGGGGAGGAGATCCTTTTCGCCAAAAGATCTTTAAGGACTTTAAAGATGGTTTTAGACGGGTTCGGACTGCTGCGAAATTCCAAGGAATAGAACGCTGCGCGAGCTCTACAAATGGCTCGATGGTAAAGCTTAACAGAGGCAAGATACGCGGCTTTCTTGTCAGCCTCGTAGGACTTGCGCCATTGTCTTTCCGCTCGTCTACTGGTACCTTTCAAAGCACGTAAGGTACTATCATACCATGGGCTCGACTCTCTAGGGCTAAATTTGCTCAAGGTACTGGGAATCAGAGAGTCGAGCGCCTTGGTAATCCACCAGCAGAAATGGTCGTAGCCCGTTTCCACGTTATCTAATAGGCCTAACGGCTCTTCAGCCAGGATACGGTGCAGGTCCTCCAGTCTGAGTTTATTCCAATGCTGTCTAGGAATCAGTCTGGCAGGCGGAATAGAAGGAGTCTCAGGCAGAGGGTACCTAAAGGACTCTAGAAAATGATCCGTCCACCCTAATGGGGAAATGGTCAAGGTGTAGGCTTCAACTAAATTTGTAAAAAAAGGGTCCAGGACATGTCCCCCTACATGGGTGGGCTGGGATACATGTTGGACTAGCTGGAGGGCCTCCAGGTCAGCTAGGATACTGCTAACAGCCGGGATGTTCTGGTTGTCAAAGTGAAGATTTAGATCTCCCAAGATGGAAAAATTGGCACAGCCAATAGCTAACGAGCTGACGGCGTCAGGGAAAGCTTCCCTAAACGCTACATCGCTGCCCGGAGGTCGATAAACAACCATCCCAGAAAGCGAGAACTGAGGGCTGATTGAGATCTTAAAGGAAGCACTTTCGCACCCAGTAATGTTAAGTCCATTCCAGCTACAAGTGTAACTGGACCTGACTGCGAGGGCAATGCCGCCGCCTCTGGTAGGCCGGTTCAAAGTGTACATAGAGCACTCAGGGGGGCAGGCCAGATTGATAATAGCCACATCCACCTCCTGAAGCCAGGTTCCGTGATGGCGAGTATGTCGGGAGACTCGTCCGTAATAAGGTCGTGAATGGCTTGGTGATGTTTCACCAGGGACCAGGCATTCAGATTCAACACCCGAAGCATACGCACAGAGCGGTTGCTCCGAGGGGCAGATGTCATAGCCCTTTGGCGGATGGTAGCGGGTGAATCAAGCGACCCTCTCTTGCAGGCACAATGGTAAGGGCCGCATCGAGGATGTAATGGTGCCAGGTCACACCTCGGGACTGTCTGCCCAATGGACCAAAGGGTCTCTCTAGAATAGGAAATCATCACTACACCAAGAAGAGAGCTTACCAAGAAAAGAAATGAACCGCGGCGCCCCGCACATCCTTAGCGGGGACGGGCGCAGACAGGCAGGACTCTGGCACGACTCCGGCCACGCGACGGCACCCTTACTGTGCGTCCCCGCTGCGCGGGGGGGAGCGACTTTAAGTAGGCGTCCCGCGATGCTGCCAGAACGCTAGAACGCTCGAAATGGCGCTCGCCGATGGTCCGATTCCTCACCCAAGATGGCGCCCACAGAACACCAGCCCCGGGAACCGGATCCGCCCAAGTGGCGGTGGGTAAACAGAATTATGTGCGGTAAGAGGGCTCCCCGAAAAAAGCAGGGTGAAAGCACGAAATTAAAATAACACAAATAGCAAAACTAGGAAATTTAAAATAAGCGCGAGCAGCCACGTGGTACCTTGTCCAGGCTACCTGATGACCAGGGACCGCCTTAAGTAGGCATCCCGCGATGCTGCCAGAGCGCTAGAACGCTCGAAATGGCGCTCGCCAATGGTCCGAGTCCTCACCCAAGATGGCGCCCACAGAACACCAGCCCCGGGAACCGGATCCGCCCAAGTGGTGGTGGGTAAACAGAATTATGTGCGGTAAGAGGGCTCCCTGATAAAAGCAGGGTGAAAGCACAAAATTAAAATAACACAAATAGCAAAACTAGGAAATTTAAAATAGGCGCGAGCGCAGCAGCGAGCAGCCACGTGGTACCTTGTCCAGGCTACCTGATGACCAGGGACCGCCTTAAGTAGGCGTCCCGCGATGCTGCCAGAGCGCTAGAACGCTCGAAATGGCGCTCGCCGATGGTCCGAGTCCTCACCCAAGATGGCGGCCACAGAACACCAGCCCCGGGAACCGGATCCGCCCAAGTGGCGGTGGGTAAACAGAATTATGTGCGGTAAGAGGGCTCCCCGATAAAAGCAGGGTGAAAGCACGAAATTAAAATAACACAAATAGCAAAACTAGGAAATTTAAAATAAGCGCGAGCGCAGCAGCGAGCAGCCGCGTGGTACTACATATAATAAACTACATATGATAAACATTTCTAAAATAAAAAAAAACATTCACATCAAATATACATTTTAGAATACATATACAACATTGCAAATAATAAAACATTGCTTAATACACATAATAAATATTCTTTCTCTTTAAATATAAAAAAACGCCATTAAACATTGAAAAAAATTGCTTTACCCATAAAAAAACATTAATTGGCGTCCCCCATTTAAGGAAAACAATTACCAAAACAAGTAAAAAAATTCAAATAAACCAATAAGAACAAGGTATCAAAGGGGATAACCAATGAACTTTCAGAAACAATTTAACACACCCTATAAAAAGAAAAATTACACCTGCTAAAATCGCAATCTATAACACCAAAAAAAAGGAAGGAGAAACTCTGCCACTTTGCTGAAAGAAAACGGATTTACTTCTACCAAAAAGCAGCTACACCTATCTAAAGTAAGTACTACCACCTTTATATCTTTATAAAACGTAAATCTAAAACTTCAAACCGGTATTTAGAAAACAAATAACTGAAACATCTCTTTTATTCCTACTCTATTTTCTACAGATAAAAATAAATCATTGAAAAACTGCACAACATCAACACTTCAAAGAAAAAATATAAAAAGTAGGTATCTAATCTAAAAAATGACTAAAAACCTTAATAAATAGAAAACTAAGGACAAACTAGGTAGCAGAGCAAAACAAAAGAAACATTAAGAAATATACATTCTTGTAACACATCTTCTCCATCTTAACAGGTACAGAAGAAATACAGCAAAAAGAATATTCGAAGAAAACCAACAACTGAATTCAACAAAGAAATAAACTGGTAAATAATTAACGTGCAAATCAATGTTATTATAATACTTAATACTTAATTTGAAAACTTTTCTAATAATGTAATGTTTAATTTCTCCTAGCACCAAAAAGCAAATATGACTGAAGGAGCAAAATTTGTGTATTCTCAAAAAGGCAAAATGTTTCTATGTTACATGGGATATGTATACACTCAAGAGAAACAGAAAGATATGAAAGTTTTTTGGAAATGCACTAAATACTATTCTAACAAATGTTATGGGAGAGCTATAACTCTGGAAACTACTGTAACTTATACTAAGGAACATAACCACCCACCCAATGTTACAGAAATAGAGATTAGAGAAGTGCTTGATTCCCTTGAAGAAGCTAGCACTACTAGTGATATACCAACAACTACTATTCTAAAACAGCAATTAAGTGCTCTACCCCAACATGCCTCTAGCCAACTACCAAGTATAGATTGCCTTAAAAGAACCATAGCTAGACAAAAAAGAGCTACAGCAACTACTCCTCCCACACCTAAAACTTTTGAAGAAGTGCAATTTCCCCCTGAACTCTGTGTAACTCATAATAATGAACCATTTATACTATATGACAACAACTCAAAAGAT
The DNA here is from genome assembly GCF_964263255.1 of Lissotriton vulgaris. Classification (NCBI taxonomy): domain Eukaryota; kingdom Metazoa; phylum Chordata; class Amphibia; order Caudata; family Salamandridae; genus Lissotriton; species Lissotriton vulgaris. The sequence goes on from NC_141694.1 coordinate 363,608,050, forward strand.
AAAAGAATAATACTGTGTGCCACTGGAGACAACATGACTAAACTAAACCAATGCCAAACTTGGATGATGGATGGTACTTTTGCAGTATGTCCTAAACCTTTTTACCAATTGTACACTATCCATGGTCATTTCCAAAATGCTAATATTCCATTCCTATATGCCCTCCTAACAAACAAACAACAAACTACCTACCAATAAATCCTAAGCAAAGTCAAACAACTAACTAATGACTCTTTCCCACAAAACATTATCATTGATTTCGAAAAAGCAATGGCGACATCTACAGAAATCTACATTAAGGGCTCCATTAGGATGACGGGTGGTGGCACCACTGCGGTGATGGTGGGGCGGAAAAACGATTCAGAAAAGGGGGTGGTGATGGACAGAGTATCTGAATTAAACAGAACACTCATACCCAGTCAACAGATCAGGGCTTGATCCATCACCGTTTTTTAGCTCACTGCACCATCCCAGCTAAGAACCTGGCTACATGCAAATTAGTCTGTCCCTGGCCCAGTGCATCATGGGAACAGGGCAGACCAAACTACCAAGCCAATTCTTATACTGGGAAGGAAACAAGCTTCCGAGGACCGGTTTCTGGCATTACAGCCGTCTTCGGCCCGGCTTGCTTGAATCCTGATGGTGCAATGAGCAAGGGACTCACATCCGAGTATACCCTTCCAAGCTTATGGTGGACAAAACGATTCAGAAAAGGGGGTGGTGATGGACAGAGTATCTGAATTAAACAGAACACTCATACCCAGTCAACAGATCAGGGCTTGATCCATCACTGTTTTTTAGCTCACTGCACCATCCCAGCTCAGAACCTGGCTACATGCAAATTAGTCTGTCCCTGGCCCAGTGCATCATGGGAACAGGGCAGACCAAACTACCAAGCCAATTCTTATACTGAGAAGGAAACAAGCTTCCGGGGACCGGTTTCTGGCATTACAGCCATCTTCGGCCCGGCTTGCTTGAATCCTGATGGTGCAATGAGCAAGGGACTCACATCTGAGTATACCCTTCCACGCTTATGGTGGACAAAACGATTCAGAAAAGGGGGTGGTGATGGACAGAGTATCTGAATTAAACAGAACACTCATACCCAGTCAACAGATCAGGGCTTGATCCATCATTCTTTTTTAGCTGACTGCACCATCCCCGCTCAGAACCTGGCTACATGCAAATTAGTCTGTCCCTGGCCCAGTGCATCATGGGAACAGGGCAGACCAAACTACCAAGCCAATTCTTATACTGGGAAGAAAACAAGCTTCCAGGGACCGGTTTCTGGCATTACAGCCGTCTTCGGCCCGGCTTGCTTGAATCCTGATGGTGCAATGAGCAAGGGACTCACATCTGAGTATACCCTTCCACGGTTATGGCAGAGAAAGCGATTCAGAAAAGGGGGTGGTGATGGACAGAGTATCTGAATTAGGCAGAACACTCATACCCAGTCAACAGATCAGGGCTTGATCCATCACCGTTTTTTAGCTCACTGCACCATCCCAGCTCAGAACCTGGCTACATGCAAATTAGTCTGTCCCTGGCCCAGTGCATCATGGGAACAGGGCAGACCAAACTACCAAGCCAATTCTTTTACTGGAAAGGAAACAAGCTTCTGGGGACCGGTTTCTGGCATTACAGCCATCTTCGGCCCGGCTTGCTTGAATCCTGATGGTGCAGTGAGCAAGGGACTCATGTCTGAGCATACCCTTCCACGCTTATGGTGGACAAAACGATTCAGAAAAGGGGGTGGTGATGGACAGAATATCTGAATTAAGCAGAACACTCATACCCAGTCAACAGATCAGGGCTTGATCCATCACCGTTTTTTAGCTCACTGCACCATCCCAGCTCAGAACCTGGCTACATGCAAATTAGTCTGTCCCTGGCCCAGTGCATCATGGGAACAGGGCAGACCAAACTACCAAGCCAATTCTTATACTGGGAAGGAAACAAGCTTCCCTTGCTTACTGCACCATCAGGATTCAAGCAAGCCGGGACGAAGAAGGCTGTAATGCCAGAAACCGGTCCCCGGAAGCTTGTTTCCTTTCCAGTAAAAGAATTGGCTTGGTAGTTTGATCTGCCCTGTTCCCATGATGCACTGGGCCAGGCACAGACTAATTTGCATGTAGCCAGGTTCTGAGCTGGGATGGTGCAGTGAGCCAAAAAACGGTGATGGATCAAGCCCTGATCTGTTGACTGGGTAGGAGTGTTCTGCTTAATTCAGATATTCTGTCCATCACCACCCCCTTTTCTGAATCGTTTTGTCCACCATAAGCGTGGAAGGGTATGCTCAGACATGAGTCCCTTGCTCACTGCACCATCAGGATTTAAGCAAGCCGGGCCGAAGATGGCTGTAATGCCAGAAACCGGTCCCCGGAAGCTTGTTTCCTTTCCAGTAAAAGAATTGGCTTGGTAGTTTGGTCTGCCCTGTTCCCATGATGCACTGGGCCAGGGACAGACTAATTTACATGTAGCCAGGTTCTGAGCTGGGATGGTGCAGTGAGCTAAAAAACGGTGATGGATCAAGCCCTGATCTGTTGACTGGGTAGGAGTGTTCTGCTTAATTCAGATACTCTGTCCATCACCACCCCCTTTTCTGAAACGTTTTGTCCACCATAAGCGTGGAAGGGTATGCTCAGACATGAGTCCCTTGCTCACTGCACCATCAGGATTCAAGCAAGCCGGGCCGAAGACGGCTGTAATGCCAGAAACCGGTCCCCGGAAGCTTGTTCCTTTTCCAGTAAAAGAATTGGCTTGGTAGTTTGGTCTGCCCTGTTTCCATGATGCACTGGGTCAGGGACAGACTAATTTGCATGTAGCCAGGTTCTGAGCGGGGATGGTGCAGTCAGCTAAAAAACAGTGATGGATCAAGCCCTGATCTGTTGACTGGGTAGGAGTGTTCTGCTTAATTCAGATACTCTGTCCATCACCACCCCCTTTTCTGAATCGGGGCGGAAAAACAGCATTTACCGCCCGCGAGCAACGGAACTCATGTCCACAACATTAGGATAGGTAAACACAGGTCATTTCCCGTCCGCCGCGGGTGGGAGAGGTTGGAGGGGTGCCCTTCCACTTTTTTGGTACATGAAATGGCTTCCCTGTCTTGGGGTTGTTGGGAAGTGGTGATGGCACAATAGGCACACACACCAACTGTCCCACATCAGGGGCAGACACTGGCACTCCCTCTGGTGATGTGCTTGATCCTGCAGAACGCTTTGGCTGGCTACGCCTCTGGACCACCTTACCCTCTCCGGAAGGTGTACCCCCTACAGTGCCCACCTTCCTACTTCCCCCAGGGGTGGTGTCTACAGTGCCATCCTGTCCCTTTATGCCAGGGCTGGTCACAACACTGCCCTCCTTTCCCTTGATCACTGGCCTGGACTCAACACTGCCCTCCTTACCCTTGATCACTGGCCTGGACCCAACACTGCCCTCCTTTCCCTTGATCACTGGCCTGGACCCAACACTGGCCTCCTTTCCCTTGATCACTGGCCTGGACCCAACACTGGCCTCCTTTCTCTTGATCACTGGCCTGGACACAACACTGGCCTCCTTTCCCTTAATCACTGGGCTGGTCACAACAGGGCTCCCCTCTGCCTCAATGACTGGGCTGGTCACAACAGGGCTCTCCTCTGCCTCAATGACTGGGCTGGTCACAACAGGGCTCTCCTCCACCTTCCTCGATGTACTGTGTTTTGGGGTTGATGTGGCGGGTGGTTGTGTCCCTCTGCTCCCCCCAGGTGTACTCATAATATGCCACACATCCTCTGTGGGCATAGGAGAGTCAATTACTGGAGATGCCTCTGCATCAAATGAGCCTGATGTCTGGCACAATGATATTCTGGCATTGCTCTTCTGTGACTTTTCCTTGTCTGTGCATATTGGGGGGCCCTGCTCTTCTTCGGGGATGGAGTCTGTGGACGTGATTGTTTTGTTTGGGACTGACGTGTGCTCCTAGTGTTGTATCTTGTAGGTGATGTAGGTGCCAAGTGGTGACTGTGATCTGATGTGGCCACTGAATGGCTGGTCGTTACAGGCACATGAGCTTCAATGGGAGCATGTGCCTGTTGGAGGGCTGACGTGACTGTGGCTGACAATGCCTGGACTGTACGTGTAGCCCACCCACGTCAGAGTGTATGCCCTCCATGAATGCAATCACCTGGCCTAATTTGTTATTGTGTGCACTGAAGGCATTGAGCAGGGCGATCTGGCCCACGCAAATTTGGCGCAGGACCTCAACGCACTCTGCACTGAGGGCAGCAGGGGGGACAGGTGCAGGGGCAGCAGTGCCATGTGTGAATGTCACTCTTCCCCTCTTAGTAACACGGATACGGCCAGCACCAGAGGAAGTGGATGGGAGGCTGGGCACTGGCCGCTGGTTGTCAGATGCAGCAGCAGACTCCCCATCCCCTGTGCCTGCTAACATGGATGCATCACCGCTGGCATCAGATGAAGTGGTACTCTGTCTCTCAGCCACGGATTCCTCCTGCATACTCCTGTGACCCTCAGAAGCGCTGTTTTGCTCACTGTCACTTGGCTCAGTCTCACTAGGCTCCGCTGCCGCTGTCGTGCTGGTCTCGCCACCACTTGTCTCCGGATCATGTTCCGCCGTGGTGTCTTGCGATTCTGCATTAGTGAGAGAAACAGGGTCGTGTAAGTGTCATCATCTGGTCACACAATTACAGATCAATGCAGCACTGTACAGGCCTTGGGCTACATGGTAATCATCACACCCTGCAATCACTATGCAGCTACACACCATATAGTCCACAACAGTGCCTGTCATGCCGACAAACTGCCTGTAGTGAGGCATGTCGATGCCAAACAGCACAACACCCTGCCAGTGGATGGAGTGCCCCCACCCCACATAGACCTGCCCCATGGACATGATGTGGCCACAACACTCATCACCACTGACAGCCATACATTGAACCAGAGGGGACCACACAAACCTGTACTCACTTCACATGCCAACCAGGCCACAGCAAGCACCATGTGCCAATCTGTGTTCACATTGTCGTCGGATGTGTGGTCCTCAGAAATAATGGTGCATGCAAAGTAGACAGACATGGAGTTGTAGAAGCTCAGTATTTAACTGTGAAAATAAAAAGATCAATGACAACAGTGAAATAAACAATTCGCTCTCAGCACATTTGTTTGCAAGATTTATTGGGAACCCAATCAGAATGCAATCACAATGCAATATACGTGCAGCACGGAGACCTCAGCAAAGCTTACTGAGTGCCCGATTGGCATGACAGTGCAGAGACATTTTATAGGCAGAGAACTCTACCGGATGGGCATCATAGCATACGTAACCTAGATCAGAATATGTCCTGCTGGACCAATCAATGAAGGACGATTGTGGCATGATACCCTTTTAAGGCTCGAAGTGTGTCTATACCCTAGTGTTGCTGCCCACGTGTCATCTACAAGAGGAGATTTGGGTTTTCCCCTAAAGGTGAAATCTGTGTCTCTGGTATACGTGGACTTGGCACGTGCGTACGTGATCGGCCAGGCCTGCAGGTCATGTCGACATGATTTACTGAAAATGTGCGGTTTCGCAATAGCTAGCTGAAAGCCGGAAGCTGGCATTTTTATTCTCGGAAAAGCCTTGCGTTGATTGCACGTTGCAGCTGACTGAGACTGACTGACACACAAAATGGAGCGTGCAACCATTTTGTGGATTTCTGCTGGTGTCTTTCTTTAGTAGTTCAAAGAAGACTATAGGCCTGAAAACATATGTATTTGGTTTCATATAAATGTCTGCTTCGTCATCCCCAAATCTGACACTAAATCATATGTTAATCAGAAGTCATCCATCCTTATCATCTCCTGTCCCTCATCCTCATCCTTATGTGTGTGGTGTGGTGAATCACCTTTCCTGAATATGCAGTTGGCACAGGAGCTGGAAATTGCTGCACAACAAGATGGGCATATTTTTATCAGAAGGCACAGTGTCAAAAAGGCTGCTACCACTATTATAATTGCCTCAAGTATCCAAGAGCCCCAGTCTGTGAACCAGTTCATCACATCTTCCTATAGGCCACCTGTGTGTGTACCGTGGGCCTCATCTCTAATGTCTTTAATCTTTTTTATAGCTTTGATTATATTCTCACTGTTATCCGGAATAAATACACAGCACTGGCTCTGAGCCAGGGAAGATGCTGGGGAAGATGCCTCATGGAGGACGGAACAGACTCCTCCCTCCTTGGCCAGAATGATATCGAGAGCATTCCTGTTTTGTATTACGACAGCCCTCATGGAGGTGAGCTCTTCTGTTATATTTCCTAAGGCATCAGTGGTAGAGTCTGCTAGATCCTCAATCATCCTGGATAACTGGTGTATCCTTTCTGAGGTATAGATATTGCCTAGTACTGGGAACATTGCCCCAACACCTGTTAACCCGTGGTCTACCCATGCGGCCGTTCTCTTGGCCCTAACCAGTGTCAACTCTGTCTTTTCTGCTGGCACTAATTTTGTGAAGTGGGTAATCTGTGGGATTATGGATGCCATGTAGCAACTTCCATACCATCCTGGGGGCAGGTAGAAGTATGCCCATGGACCACAGACAAAGAAAAGGCCCTTGTAACCTACCAGCCCTGGTGACGGCTTGTCACGACTCCTAACTCGAGTTAGTCTGGTTGTGTGGCTACAGCTGCTCATTCCCATGTAAATCTGGGGAACTGCATTTGTGGGTAGTATGCCTTTTATCTTGTTTATCCTGTCCTCACAGTCAAATAAACCCTGCTCTCCTTGAGCAACTTCCTCGAAGGTGCATCCAAATGAAATGCACTCCTTCCAGTTGTCTTTGGACAGCAGTTCCGAAAAAGTGCATGTTCTTGTAGCTCCTTTCGGAAAAACCGGTACTCTTTTTGGTGTTACTACTTCATCGTTGAGGATGCAGGATGGGGCTGAAACTTCCCCCACTCTGAACCTTGGTATTTTCAAGTGGCCTGTTTCTATGTCATTCCAGCCTGCTCGGCCTTTCCATTCTTCATTTCTAGAAGCCCTGTCAAATCCTTTTAGCATCTCTAAGTCTCCCTTAGTTGGCTGCATATTCATACAAGGGATCCTCTTAGATTTGAGAGGAGGGTCTGTTATTTTTCTGCTGTAGCTATAGCCACTGCTACCGCTGGGATCAACAGTCAGTATTTCAGATGAGGGTGTACCTATTGATACTGACACAGACGTGCTGTGTTGACTTTGTAACATGTCTCGCAACAGGACACAGCCTACATATTTGGATACTGGCAGTACGTTGTACTTCAAACTATGTGTGGCGTCTGTGGGTAGGTGTGTGCAAACATAGCAGTCAGATATATTCAAAATTGTCACATACAGTTTCAGCATTTCTATGTACTGGTTCCCTTCGTATGTATCCCATAATCCTTCTTGGTCCCCTTTATTCACATCCACCCCCACATCAGTAATGTTCATTGTCATATTTTGTTCATAGTCTCTTGGGGTTTTTGTTGGCTCAGTGCCATCACTACCATCCCCCACCCTTCCATTAAGATGTGGTATTTCAAGCTCAGCTGAATACACTATTATTATTGCTGGTACTGGTAACAATATTGCAAGAATCACTGCTCTCCAGTTACATGTGTGTCTTTCAGTGGACTGCATGACTCTGTACAAACATTTCCCTTCCCTATGCTATGCAATCTTCTTGTGAATAGGCCCTAAGTTTATTCTTGGTCCACTCGGGCTTGTGAATAGGCCCTAATTTTGATCTTCTTCCTCTTGGCGCTATGCTAGCTGACCCTTAGAGTCAAGCATTTAACCACTGTTCTTCTCTTGTTTTTAATGCCTCGAATAGGTCTAGGACCAGTGACCTCTGTTGCAAAAACGGCACAATGGATAATGTTCAAGGTTTTGAATAATGCCAGAACCAGTACTTTCTATCGCAAAAATGGCACCATTGAGAATGTCAAAACGTAGGTTGGTTAATTCTTGCTCAGGGACTTGCTCTTGGCCAGTTGGAAAGGCAATGTCATTAAAAATTAATCTTATTAGCTCACTGAGCAATAGTGGCCTCGGGCAAGTAATGTTAGAGTTGCAGTTATGTCTCTTCCTGGGCACAAAATGGTTAATTGTATCCTGGACCGTTGTCCACAGGCTTGTATTGACACAGATCGAAGTCTGTCTGTCCGGAGCATTTGCATTTAGCCAGCAGTCCGTTAATCATTAGTCAACTTGTTCATGTTTCTGTTTGCTGTAGGAGCGAAGGTTGTATCCTCGGCTAGGCTCTGCTGCTGGTATCTGAATCGGTGGGTTCCTTTCTCCGTCCCTGGGCGTCACTTTTTTCGTGTGGGACGCGTGAATCCACGAAGTTAGACCATCACATTTCACTGCTGTAGCCGTTGTAAGAATGACCTGCCTTGGCCCCCTCCATCTTGGCTGCAAGCAATTCCTCCGTGTGTGGGCCTTGACCCAAATCCAGTCCCCGGGTTTCAGATTGTGGGCTGGTGGCGTAGCGGCCTCTGGAAGGGACTTCTGCACCTGACATTGGAGGTACCGTAAAACGTCTGTTAACTTTTTACAGTAACACAATAATAAGTCATCGCTTATTGACAGTGGGGCTGTGGACATATTTCCTGGTATAAACATGGGCCTGCCAAATAGAATTTCATGTGGACTAAGCTTCGTTACTCTGTCTGGTGTACATCTCATTGCTAGTAATGCTAAGGGCAGCGCATCTACCCATGAGAGGTCCGTTGACACGCAAATCTTAGCTATCTTATTTTTCAAAACTCCATTTTTCCTTTCGACTGTGCCTGCTGCTAGGGCATGGTAAGCACAATGCAACTTTTGTTGTATGGCTAATTCCTTGCATAGTCCCTTTATAACATTGGAAATGAATGCAGGCCCATTGTCGGACGCCAGGAGGGAGGGTACCCCAAACCTTGGCAGTAGATCCTTAAGTAGACACTTGGCCACGCTCTGTGCATCACAATGTTTGGCGGGGTAGGCCTCTGTCCATTTGCTAAACATACAAACAATGACCAAAACATATTTATATGACTGGGTGGGGGCATGTCTATAAAATCAAGCTGAAGGCTTTCAAATGGCCCATGAGGAGGTGGGAAGTGGCCAGGCACAGTTGGTGTACCATTTCCTGTATTGTGTTGTGCACAGACAGAGCATTGCTTGCAAAGCCTTTCTGCTGTCTGGCAAAATTTTGAGTTATACCAACACTGGGAAAATAATCTGATCATACCATCACGTCCCACATGTGAGGGTCCATGGAACAATCTGCTCATTGAAGGGAGCATGGTGGAAGGCAAGCATATCCTGCCATTAGGTCCTACCCATAGTCCCTCCTTTGTTTGTGTGCATCCCTGTTGCTCCCACTCCTCTTTTTCCTGGTTAGCTGTATTCTTCTGAATATGTATTGGGTCAAAATGTAGTGAACCACTATCCTCTTTTGTGTCTGTCCTGTTGTCTACTAATTGTACCATTGCTCGCTGGCAGCCTGTAAGCGCTATTCTCTTTGCTTCTTGGTCAATGAAAGCATTGCCTCTGGAGATGGGGTCTTTTGATGAAGTGTGGGCAGCACATTTTATTATGGCCACTTTGAAAGGTAGTAGCAGCGCTTGGAGGAGGTCACAAATCAATTGTGCATGATGTATCTGCTGGCCTGCTGATGTAAGGAACCCCCTCATTGACCTTAACTGGCCAAAATCATGGACCACCCCAAAGGCGTACTGGCTGTCTGTGTATATATTTACTTTCTTTACTTTAGCCCATGCACATGCTCTGGTAAGTGCCACGAGTTCGGCTGCCTGTGCACTTTTTGCTGCTGTCAGTCTCCCTCCTTCCAATAATTCAGTAGCTGTGCCTACCGCATAGGATGCTTGTAATACTCCTGTGTCATCTCTTAAGCATGACCCATCTACAAATAAATCTCCTTGAGCATCTGGGAGTGGTGTATCTTTAAGGTCTGGGCGTATCTTAGTATGCCTATCTATGGCCAAGGCACAATCATGAAAGGAATCATCTGAATCAAAATCCTCCAGCTCATGTTCAGTTGGTAACAAGCATGCAGGGTTCAAAGTGGTACATCTCTTGATGATAATGTGCGGTGTCAAGAGTACCAACTCATAGCTGGTGAGGTGTGCATTGGTGAGGTGCTGTGTCTTAGCGGATATGAGAAGTGTGTCCACAGCATGTGGAACGTGTAGTACTAGTGTGTGTCCTAATACTAAGTTGTCTGACTGTTCCACGGCAAGTGCTGTGGCTGCTACCGCTTTCAGACACAGTGGGAGCCCTGCAGCCACTGGGTCTAGTGTGGCAGAATAATATGCCACGGGGCGGTAGAAATCTCCATGTTTCTGATCCAAGACACCCATTGAACACCCACCCTTCTCGTGGCAAAACAAGTGAAAATCATTGCCATAATCTGGTATGCCTAGCACTGGTGCTTCCTTCAATCCTCTTTTCAGCTCACTGAAGGCTGTCTCGCATTCTTGTGACCAGGGTACAGTGTCAGGTATGCCTTTGTGTGTCAGTGCCTGTAGGGGTTTCGCAATGAGAGAGAAATTCAGTATCCAGTGACGATAATATCCTGCAACCCCTAGGAACGCCCTAACTTCCTTCTGAGTACGGGGTCTGGGAAAATGTGTTATTGTCGAGATTCTGTCTGGCAACAGTTTTCTTGTTCCTTCTGTCAACTTATGGCCTAAGTATTTCACAGAGGTGAGGCAAAACTGTAACTTCTTTGGGGAGACTTTGTATCCATTTAGTGCTAAGTGGCATAGGACAGCGATGGTGTCCTTTACACAAGCCTCCTTTGAAGGCGAGGCCAATAGTAAATCGTCAATATACTGGATAAGTGTGGACCCCTCCTTCAGTACCAGGGAGTCTAAATCTGTTTTTAGGGCATGTGTGAAAATGGATGGTGATTCTGTATAGCCCTGCACCAGCCTTTTCCAGCAAAACCTCTTCTGTCTAAAACTAAAGGAGAAGAAATGTTGACTGTCAGGGTGCAAGGGGATGGTAAAGAAGGCGGAGCTAAGATCCATCACGGTGAAGGTGGTAGCTGACACAGGTATATTAGATAGTATTGTTGCTGGGTTTGGGACCACTGGGAAAGATGCCAACACTATTTTGTTCAATTCTCTCAGGTCTTGAGTGAATCTGTAGACAGGGGCCCCGTTCTGACCCTTGGAGGCTTTCTTCACTGGGAGAATTGGGGTGTTACATTGACTGTATTGAATCACTCTTAAAATTCCTTGCTTCAGGAGGTCTTGCATCACTGGTGCGATGCCTTCCTCCCCCTCTTTGGAGATCTTGTATTGTGGCACTCTTGGGAGAATTGCCCCTGGCTTCAGTTTTATCTGTACCGGCGGGTAGTTCAATACCCGCCCTACGTCATTGGCACTTGCTGCCCAGACCTCAGGCGGCATACAATGGCGTAGTTCTGGTGGTATTTTGGTGTCTGTGCATTTCATGAAGGCCTGTACCATCAGGCCATTTGCCTTGCTCTCCAGAAGGACTCCTGCTGGTGAGCAGTGTATGGTGCATTGCAATTTGCATAACAAATCTCTCCCCTGCAAATTCACGGGGCAAAACCTGCTAAAAATAAACTGGTGGTGCACTGTTATTGTGTCTACTACAAACTGTAGTGGCTCAGTAAGGTATTCTGTAATAGGTTGGCCAGTCATGCCTACTGCGGTTATCGTAGTCCTAGAAAGTGGAGCTTCAGGCGTTGTTAGTACCTTCAGCATTGATCTTTGAGCTCCTGTGTCAATTAGAAATGGAACAACCCTGCCCAATATCTCTCCCTCTACATATGGTCCGGATTAATCTACTGCTATTGCTGGTGCTATTACGCAGTTTCCCACTTTCAGGCATCCCTAGAATGATGCTGGGGGTGGGGGTGGGGGCCAGTCAGTCATTACTGGAGTCCATCCTTCCCCCCCCTGCCCATTGCTGCTGGGACTCATTTTCCTGTTGCGGGTTGTCTCGGTACCCTGTGTGCCGAGTGTGGTTGGCGTGCTGGTGTCTGCCCTCTTGCCCGCTGTTCTGTTTGTACCTACTGTCCTCATTTCTTTTCTTTAATATTGGACAATCTGCTTTCCAATGATTGGGGTCCTTACAATAGAAGCATGCTGTTCCTTGTGGTGGCAAGGAGGTTGATCTGCGGGGTAAGGAAGGTGTCCTACCGGCCTGCTGTCTTCCTATGCCTCGCGCCCCCCTCTACTCCTTTCCCTACCCATGTTATTGCTGTAAAACCGTTCTTGTGCTACCATTAACCTCACTTTTTCTTTCTTTAATTTTTCTGTCTCCATCGCCTGCGCACTAGACTGGAAATCTGAGCAGTACTTGGCCGCCGAAAGCACCTTCTCTATTGGCTCTTGTTGCCAGCAGACAAAAGAAGTCTGCAAGTGTGTTCTGATGGGTGGTGTGAGGCCTTGTACAAATGTAGTTACCAGGGCTGGCCTTGCATCTCCCATAGGATATTTCAATCCACTGTTCTGCCTATACACTTGCAGGAGGCGGTCAAAGTATGTATTCACACTTTCATCTTTCTCCTGTTTGGTACTTGTAATTTTGCTTCAATCAACCCTATCTTCAGGTACCTTCTCCTTCAAGTGTTCTACCACTTTTTTGTATAACTCCTCTACTTCTGGGCCTGGCGTCCCTCCTTTGCCCCTCTTTGGTTCCACATCTGGCCAATCAACCTTTCTTTTACAATCTTTCCAAAGGTCCTTTGGGATGATGATATTGAATAACGTGTCGAGGTCCCTCCATAATAAACCTCCTAACGCTGCCATTCTACTAAGCTCTTCATACCATCTTCGTGGTTCATCTCTTAGTCTGGGAAAGTCTCTGCTGAAAGTGCTAATGTCCTGCCTTGACCATGGGACATAAACATATGCTAAATCATTTGGCGCGTTGCCAGGTGGTGGTGGTATCTCTCGTAGGGGCATGATAAGTGATGGGACCTCTGTTGTCGTAGAGTTGCCTGTTGTGTTGGCTGTGGTGATGGAGTGGGCAAGAGAGTGAGCTACGTCAATTACTGCACATGTGTGTATTAGCTGCTTCCATTGTTGTAATTTATCTATAGCATATTTAAGCGTGTCCTGCAACTTAGACTCCTCCCATGTTATTAAATCTGAGTCTGTGAATCCGAACTTCCCTACTTCCCAATCATATTTTTCTGGTAGTTGGGCACGACTACCTGTGGTTGTCTGGGCGTCGGCTTGCTTAGCATATGCTAAGTGGGCCTGGGGTGCTTTGTTCATTAACTCTGCTCGTGCTAAGGACAGTGTTTTCTCTAAGTACCTCCTATTCTGTGATTGTATAAAGGAATCCACTGTTAGTGAGTCCTCCACGAGCCGCTGTAGTAATGCTTGACAATTTAAAGAATCGCTCTTTAACATCAATTTTGGTGAGTTTGGATTGGATGCAGAAGCTCCTCCCACCATTCCCCCCAAACTTCCTCTTCTTTTGCTCTCTGGAGCTGACTCTGTTTCTACCTAGCACTGCTCTAGTGTTGAAATGTCGTGTTCAGTGTGATGGACATATGTAAATGCATCCCATATTAGTGAGTGCCACTGTTGCTGGCTGAATGAGTCATTCTGTGATTCATCCTCAAATAATTGCTGCCACGGTCTGTCTATTAGTTTTGGTATTTTAACCTGTTTCTTAACACATTCTCTGAGAATACTATGTTTCTTCTCGTTGTAGTCTGAAGCGGCTTTGACCGCTGTTTCTCTCATTAGTTTCAGAGTTCCCAGGTCTTGGATAGACTCCAATTCCGGTCTCGCAACCTTATCTTTCAATGCTCTGTGTACAAAGGTTATGGCTGCCTCTCGTTCCCCGGGAGTTAGCTCAGTGTGTTCTGGCTCAGGTGCATGCAGCGGCGAATCACCACCCAGGCATCCCAAGAGAATATCTTCTAAGAGTTGGTCTTCCACCCCTGACCCACCTTCTACCTTCTCCTCTTCTTTAACTTGGACGCATGGGAATGCGCCTACTGTGTCTAACTGACCTTTTCTCCATCTGCCCTCCAGTTTTGCCTGTAATACTTTCTTTTTAATTTCCATAAGTTCACTGTGGACCTTTGATTTGACTGTGCTTGTTGAACGCATCTCGCTTAACACAAAGTCCCAATTATGGAAAGCCTCCCACTCCAAACTTCTAATCTTCTTTCCCTTTATATTTAACATCTGGCGCAAGTATGACAGTTTTGCCATGTCATATGTGCCATTACATGGGAACTGGAGATCTGTATTTTTAGATGTGAGATCATGCCACCTGTGTGTATTCATAATTGAGCTTAGGCCTCTTTTTATAGCCACATTATATGCAGGTGAGTTCTTGGGTGGGGCTGGCTGAGCCATATATAAATTCTTTTTACTATTGATGTTTCCCATGGTTGAGTCGTGTGTAGCAGCTAGTCCTAAACGCCTTACAAATAACTGTTCAAGTATACCAGACAGATAGGTTGCAGGGTAGATTTCAACACGGTAACATGTGACAAAATAGGTTGACAGAAATACTTCACATATATATTTCAGCCGCACAGTATTTGCAAGAGGGCAACAAGTAAGCCATACATCAATCACCCCAACAGGTCACGTAGTGCCAATTCACCAAAGCATTTTCACAAGGAAGAAAGAAGCCAGATCCTGGTTTGTTTGTTTGATCCTTGACGGCCCGTGAAACAAGTAAGATAGGAAAACAGACCCTGTCTGTGGCTGTGCCACAGGGTGCTGACATTCAACAATAGAGCAATAGTGGTGAATTGTTTCGTGCAGTTCAGACAATCACATAAAACATCTAGGACAAATACTGGGGATCCTACGCCGCAGCGCTGTAGAAAAAACCCATTGTGCAGAGAATGTGTGTGGCTCTGCTGTACTTAACCCCAAAGGAGTGAGGGGAATAACAGAAATTCTATTTAAGGTTTTAGAAATTTAGAGAGGTGCACTTTAACCTGTCTTTCCAGCCAGTCCCTTTCAGAGGCCAGAGAGTATTATGGGCGGGAGTACTTATTTGGCAACGTTGGTACACAATAAAAAAATGCAATGAAACCTATAATGATGGAGAAAAGAAACACTGGTGTACCAAGCTTCACACCCCCCTCTTCGTGCCGAGGAGAACCCCTAGGCACAAACCTAGAACCACTCTGGCCCCTAGGTGGACGTCTCCAGGGGGAGGGTGGAGGTGGAACCCAGGCAGGGTGACAGGCGTCAGCCAAAGATCCAGGAGCGCCCGGGGCGTTCCTCATAAATGCCAAAATATTAGGCCAGCGGCGCGTGGGCGCTGGACCCAAGTCAGAGCTCATGAGAAAAAAATAAAATCACGATCAACAAATACACAGTAGAAACAAAATCTAGTTGCCAACCTGGCCACTTGTATCGTGATACCTAACAGGCACAAACACTATGTGCCAATCTGGGGAGCGAAACTGCCACACCCTAAAACGGCGAGCTACCTGCTACCACCCACAGGGGAGCAAAAACTGCCACAGCTCAACAATGAGGGGCCAACTGCTACAACCCAATACCGGAGGATTAAAATCCCCCCCCAAGTGTACTCACCGGGCTTCGTCCAGTTTGTTAGAGCATACCAACGTCCGCTGCACCCAATGGAAATGGTCTGGCGAGGGTATCCCGCATACCAGCGGCCGGTGACTCTCTGCGGCGGGGGAGGGGTGCAGACCTTCGCCCTCAATGGCTGGCCAAGGGCCCACTGATACCGAAATCACCAAAGAGTTACTGCCGGCCAGGAATCCTGCAGAAGCTCGCCGTCACAAGCCAGGGAAAGCAGGGGACCAAGGCCAGACCCTATAGAATAAAAAAATGTATGTGATAAAAGGCAGCGGACTTCAGGTAGCAGTGACAGTGGCGAACACACGCCCGTGGCACAGGAACTAAGAAAGATCAACAGCACAGAGAACGAGAGAAAGAGAGAGAGAGAGCTAGACAGGAGTTACCTCCTGGGCCGTGTGGTGACAAAAACAAACATAAACCATCAGAGCCAGGAACAGCAGAATGAATAAAGCGATCAGAAAAGGAACCACGAAAGACACGGAGTCTGAACAAGCCGTGTAAATATCCCCAGGACACAGGCACACTTGGCCAGACATAGAGAGTCAAGAATAAGAAGAGGCAGAAGAGGCAGAAGCACAACACAAGCGTGCCGAGAGCGAAAAGAGCAGGACAACACCAAAGACAACAGAGAGGCCACAAACAGACCATCCACCGGATCCGACCCCCTCCAGCAACCAACCAGACCGGGGAGAGATAAACAAACAGAACGTTATCACCTCAAATCCCCGCCCTCGGAAGGGTGCCAAAGGGTCCGATCACCAGTGTCCGCTCCGTCGGTGTAGCCAGTCAGTTGTAATGGGTCCGCATTCTCCACCAAATGTAGAAGCTCAGTATTTAACTGTGAAAATACAAAGATCAATGACAACAGTGAAATAAACAATTCGCTCTCCGCACATTTGTTTGCAAGATTTATTGGGAACCCAATCAGAATGCAATCACAATGCAATATACGTGCAGCACGGAGACCTCAGCAAAGCTTACTGAGTGCCCGATTGGCATGACAGTGCAGAGACATTTTATAGGCAGAGAACTCTACCGGATGGGCATCATAGCATACGTAACCTAGATCACAATATGTCCTGCTGGACCAATCAATGAAGGGCGATTGTGGCATGATACCCTTTTAAGGCTCGAAGTGTGTCTATACCCTAGTGTTGCTGCCCATGTGTCATCTACAAGAGCAGATTTGGGTTTTCCCCTAAAGGTGAAATCTGTGTCTCTGGTATACGTGGACTTGGCACGTGCGTACCTGACCGGCCAGGCCTGCAGGTCATGTCGACATGATTTACTGAAAATGTGCGGTTTCGCAATAGCTAGCTGAAAGCTGGGAGCTGGCATGTTTATTCTCGGAAAAGCCTTGCGTTGCTTGCACGTTGCAGCTGACTGAGACTGACTGACACACAAAATGGAGCGTGTGACCATTTTGTGGATTTCTGCTGGTGTCTTTCTTTAGTAGTTCAAAGAAGACTATAGGCCTGAAAACATATGTATTTGGTATCATATAAATGTCTGCTTCGTCAGAGTCACACTCATGAAGTGGACACTGCAGTTCGGCACAATATGGACTCCCCACACCATCCCAATGAAGAGTGACCATGTGGCCACAATAAATCTGTCACGGATTGAGGACTGCATGCAGGAGCAGCGCAGTAAGGCCATGGTGGGCCAATGCCTCATACAGGCACACATCACAGTCGCCACTCACATCACACATCACAGCATGGCAACACACGCACATCACATGTGTCACCGCTGCCACAGGCCCTGTACACATGCATCCACTCCCAGACACACTATCCCTCCCCAGATACTTACCATCTCTGTCTTGCAGCTGATTCCCCTTCAGACGTGCAGCCAGGTCTGGATTGGCACTGCCAGTATGCGTCCCATCTGCGGAGTCATGGTTTGCTGTGTCAAACGCCCTGTGCGTGGTAGCATTCCCAAGGTCATCTCTGCCACTTGCTTAGCCAGCTGGCTGATGTCGTCCCACCTCTTGTGACAGTGTGTGTGTCGTCTGTTTGATACCCCCAGGGCTCGCACCTTTGCTGCTATGGCCCTCCACACGGCCTTACGTTGGTGTGCCTTGAGCTGCCGGTATGAGAGTTAAGAAGGGCAAAATAACATTTATGAAATGTGAAAAGTCAGCATCTATCAGTACAGCAGCCAGACACTGACTCGGGACTCACAGTAACCTCCCTCCCTCCATAACTGGGGGTACCCTCACGAGGGAACTCAGCTTGACATAAACATTAGTGAATGCATGCACACATTGTGGTTCCTAAACTCAATGACATTCACACAACTGCATGATGCCTCAACACAAATGCATCGGCAGCAGTGTGTAAATCAGTAATTGTAGAGGGCACTGATGGGGCATATCTAATATTCAGTGTGCAGCCACTGTAGCAGGTGAGTCTGTTGATGTACATCGTTTGGTAGTGCTGCCGCTGAACCTACTCTGTGGGTCACACTGACTCTGACTACAGGGGCACCCACAAATGTCCTCACAAGCATTCACTGTCCTGCCATCTAAAAGGACAACAACCGTTGGTTCTGTATGGACGACAATGTAACACACCCCACTCACACATACGAGTACAGGGCTAGGAAAGAGTTACATAGCAACATACACACTCCCTCGAGGTGGATACAGCTTGTCTGTCAGTGTCTGTCATCACCCCGCATCCCCAATCATATAATGCAGCATCACCACTACACGTCTCACACCACCCTGCCCTACAGCTCCCTTCATGGTGACTAAACACAACATTGGGCCCACCAAACAGCCGTGGGTACTGTGCCAGCACCTCGTCCACAAGGACATCAAGCTCCTCACTCGTGAATTGGCTGGCACGGATCTTATCTGTTCTTGACATCCCTGTGGATATGGCAGACCTGTGGCGGAAGTGAGTTGTGAGGGCTCCGAGACAGCAGGCTCTTGGGGCAGCAGCAGGACAGGGTCCCCGGCAGCAGGCACTTGGGGCAGCAGCAGGACAGGAACCCAGGCAGCAGGCTCTTGGGGCAGCAGCAGGACAGGGTCCCAAGCAGCAGGCTCCTGGGGCAGCAGCAGGACAGGGTCCCAGGCAGCAGGCTCTGTGAGCAGTGGAAATGTGAGGCTCACACCCACAGATTTATAGCCCCCTGGGGTCGTTTGGAAGGTCAAAAGCTGCTACAATTGGTTGTCCGGGTCTGCATTGTTCAAAAGCAACCAATGACCGCCTCCGCGGTAGCGGAGCACACCTTCCGCGATTTTCAAATATGCATCATGCCACAGCCATCATCGCTGCCATTGGCCACATGCAATGCTCCAAGGCTGTGACGCACCGCGGGTGCCCGGGAAGCGCTACCGCGATGGTGAATCATTCAAAAGCATCCAATGACCGCCTCCGCGGTAGTGGAGCACACCTTCCGCGATTTTCAAATATGCATCATGCCACCGCCATCATCGCTGCCATTGGCCGCATGCAATGCTCCAAGGCTGTGACAAACCGCGGGTGCCCGGGAAGCGCTACCGCGATGGTGCATCATTCAAAAGCTTCCAATGACCGCCTCCGCGGTAGCGGAGCACACCTTCCACGATTTTCAAATATGCATCATGCCACCGCCATCATCGCTGCCATTGGCTGCATGCAATGACCCATGGCGATGATGCACCGCCGGGGCCCGGCGGTAGGTACCGCGACTCATGCGGAGGAGCATTCCCACCGCCATATACACATGTCCTCATGCCAATGGCTACCTTGTCTGGGGAGATGGTGGTGCTGGGGTCACACCGTCGGGGCCCGGCGGTAGGTACCCCCATTTTCGTACCCATTGGTGTGTATGTCAATCAAGGACACTGTATCAGCACCCTGCAGCAACATGGAGAAGGGGACATCATTGTACACACGATGCCACACAGCCATGTCATCCACAGGTGGACGCACGTTCAGTGTGAGTCACTTTGGCCTGTGGTTCAGACATTTTAGTGACACATTTGATGGCTGATGATGATTGACAGACTTCAGCTGTTGTAAATCATGTCATTACGTAGAATGAGTTGATGGTCAATGCAGACCTTGAACTGGCTGGTGGCACCGCATTGTATCGGACCAGACTTCTGCTATCACAACTGCTCATGCACACAACCGGAAGTGTTCCTGCTACTGTGATCATTGTGTTGATGAATGTGTACTGACTTTACATGATGCCTTGAGGTGTGGCAGGTACAGCAGATGTGTATGATAGACATTGTAAGTCACAATACCTTGGCGGGTCTTGCTGCACCCCTGTCTGCACATGTGAATTGTTCATCCATTATATCCGCATTCACAGTCCCAGATGTGTGTGTGGCACTTGTGTATTGTCACTGGAGAGGCGTGCCGTCTATGTGTAGCTATTGGCCAGCCATGTAACCTGAAGTGCCATGCATCTCTCTGGCACTCGTTGTTTTCCCATGACATCATTGGTGTTTTGTGCTATGCCCATCTCATGATGCTTGTCACTGACATTTTCATTTCACTCCTCAACTAGGAGGAGGCCGGATCTCCTATGCCAACTAACAGTGCTGGAGGACATGCAGAATGAGGCAATCATCAGGAAATTCAGGGTGGACAGACCAACATTGAAGATCTTGTGTGATCTATTGGAGCCCCACCTGCTGCCTCGCCGTCACTATCCTACGGCATTCACACCCACCTACAAGGTGATGGCAGCACTCCACTTTTTTGCAATTGGTTCCTTCCAGGAGGAACAGCATGGTGCCACGGATGATGGAGAATCTGCATCCCGAACGTGCCTGGATTGTGGGTGAGTATCACTACTGCTATGGCGTGCTGTGTGTCACTTGCTGCACTCTGGCTGTACAACATTGCAATGTGTGATTGTCATTCACAAGTGACTCAGCATATCCCAGTCGCCCATGGCTGTTTAGCCCACTCCGGAATCCCCAGACACCAGCAGACAACCGCTACAATGAGGCCCATGGCAGGACACGACGGGTGATCGAGCGGACTTTCGGCCTGCTGAAGTCAAGGTTCAGGTGCCTTGACAGGACCGGAGGCGCACTGGCATATTTGCCTGGGAAGGTGTGCAAGATCTTTGTGGCATGCTGTATGCTGCACAACCGGGCCATCCACAGGGGTGTCCCCCTGCTCCTGGATGATGGTGATGAACCAGGGCCACCACCTGCTCAGGGACCTCAATCCAGTGATGAGGACAGTGGAGAGGAGCAAGGAGTTGACGTGCGCCAACAGCTCATTGAACGCTACTTCACTTGAAGGTGGCTGACGAGGTACAACGTTTACATTGTCTGGTGTTGTTGCTCTTGTTATGAATAGCTATGCGCGGATGTAACCGATAGGCACATGTTCTGTCACCCATGTGTGTTATTTGTGAAATTGACGTTCAGTGCCGAGATGTATATTGGACTGTATTTGTGCACATCTGCTAGACATTGTGTAATATGCCTGTGATGTCTTGGATATTTTTAGTGCTGTGATCTGTGTGTTGCCACAATGAGACCAGTGACTGTTGTTCTGTTGTGTCTCCCTAGGTGCTACAGAGGGTTCCTGCCCTGCATACTGTACATCATTTGTACACATCATGGACATTATCAACAATGTAAATACTGGACTAGATAAATCACTACAAAAAATATTGTGCTTCAAGGTATTTTATTTTGGGAGTGGAGATGTGATTGGTGCTGTAATATTTACATGAAGGTGTGGAATGAGCAGCGAGTTGACAGTCCTGTTCAATGAGATGCTAGAGTAGATACCACATGGATGTGGTGACCCAGTCCAACAGAGAGGTGCCTTTGCCAGGGCAATGTGGGGAAAGATAGTCCAAACAGTGAATGCAGTTGGGAAGAGGGTTGTCTTCACGGCTGGCTCTGTGACTGGCGTGTGGTAGGTGCTTTGCCTCCAGAGACTCCCAGGCTTTTCTTCGGACGCCCCCTAGATCTTTTGGGCAGTGGGGGGCCTGCTGAATGGCCAGCGGCGTCAGGGGACTCGTCCCTCTCTGTTGGCGCAGGGGAGGATGGTGCACTTTCATCCTGCGGTGCAACAGAAGGGGACGGAGGTGGTGGTTGGTACACAGGCTTGTCCCTCTGCAACGCCACTTGCTGGCCCATGAGGCCCACCATCTGTCCCAGACAGTTATCGATGGACCTCATCAGCAGGATGAGCTCCCTCAAAAGTTCATGAGACCGGCCACTTTGTCCCTGGACCTCTTGGTAGGCCTCCACAACTCTGATGAAGTGGTCCAGGGATGGCGTCCACTCCTCCCGAGGTCTGGTGGTGACCCTGGCCCTCCCACGTGCTCTGCTGCCACGGACCTCTTCCCTCGCCACTGGGGGGCCACGCACTCTATCCCTGCCCTCCACAGCTGTTGGTGTGGATGGTCATTCCTAGGGACAGGGAGGGTGCTGCTGGTGGTACTGGTGGTCCTGGTGGTGTTTGTGGCAGTGGCAGTGGTGGCTGTGGTGGTTGCGGTGGTAGAGGCCGTGCCTGCAGGGGTCTGCAGCGTTGTAGTGGCAGCAGAGGTGGTGGTGGTGGTGAGGATGGGGGCCTGGGACCTCTGGGTCTGTGGCACACCAGATGTGCCGGGCTGGAGCTCATTATCCAAACTGTCCTGGGAGGCCACACCTGAGAGTCCATGTGCCGGGGGTGGAGACTGGCTCTGCTTGTCATTGGTGTGGTCCTCAGCAGTGAGTTCTTCGTCACCTGTGGAGTAGATGGGGAGTGGTCAGTGTTTGTGTCATCTGCGTATCATCATCTGTCTGTACACTACTTACATATGCATTCATCAGTAGTACTAATCATGGCAACACCGTGTAACATTTCATAGTGCCGAGGGACATCATGGAGTCATACATGTTGATTGTCAATGCTTTGGGTTCTATTGTTGTAGGTTTTCTGGATGCAGGTCACACACACACACTTCATGCGAATTTACTGTAGATACGTGCCTGTTAGGTGACTGTGCAGGATGCAATGTCTGAGATATGCTCCTGGGTGGGGGAGGCCTCCATGCTGCTGGGGTGTGGGACAGGGGGAATGATGGGAGTTGTAGTGCAGACATCCCTCCCTCCCTCCCTCCCACACACACCCTCTCAGTGAAGATGGCTACCAACCTGTAAGTCTGTTTGTTAAACTGTGCAATGGCTGACACATGTTCCTGGGTGGGGGAGGCCTCCATGCTGCTGGGGTGTGGGACGGGGGGAATGGTGGGAGTAGTGATACAGGCCTCCCACCCCACAAAAAGGCTCCAATACAAGATGGCTACCAACCTGTAAGTCTGTTTGTTAAACTGTACAATGGCTGACACATGCTCCTGGGTGGGGGAGGCCTCCATGCTGCTGGGGTGTGAGCCAGGGGGAATGGTGGGAGTTGTAGTGCATGCCTTCCTCCCTCCCTCCCACACCCTCTCAGTGAAAATGGATACCAACCTGTAGGTCTGTTTGTTAAACTGTGCAATGGCTGAGACATGCTCCTGGGCGGGGGAGGCCTCCATGATGCTGGGGTGTGGGACAGGGGGAATGGTGGGAGTTGTACTGCAGGCTTCCCTCCCTCTCTCCCTCCCTCCCACACCCTCTCAGTGAAGATGGCTACCAACCTGTAAGTCTATTTGTTAAACTGTGCAATGGCTGACACATGCTCCTGGGTGGGGCAGGCCTCCATGCTGCTGGGGTGTGGGACAGGGGGAATGGTGGGAGTTGTAGTGCAGGCCTCCCTCCCTCCCTCCCTCCCTCCCACACACACCCTCTCAGTGAAGATGGCTACCAACCTGTAAGTCTGTTTGTTAAACTGTGCAATGACTGACACATGCTCCTGGGTGGGGGAGGCCTCCATGCTGCTGGGGTGTGGGACAGGGGGAATGGTGGTAGTTGTAGGCCAGGCCTCCCTCCCTCCCTCCCTCCCACACCCTCTCAGTGAAGATGGCTACCAACCTGTAAGTCTGTTTGTTAAACTGTGCAATGGCTGACACATGCTCCTGGGTGGGGGAGGCCTCCATGCTGCTGGGGTGTGGGACAGGGGGAATGGTGGGAGTAGTGATACAGGCCTCCCACCCCACAAAAAAGCTCCAATACAAGATGGCTACCAACCTGTAAGTCTGTTTGTTAAACTGTGCAATGGCTGACACATGCTCCTGGGTGGGGGAGGCCTCCATGCTGCTGGGGTGTGGGCCAGGGGGAATGGTGGGAGTTGTAGTGCAGGCCTCCCTCCCTCCCACACCCTCTCAGTGAAGATGGCTACCAACCTGTAGGTCTGTTTGTTAAGCTGTGCAATGGCTGAGACATGCTCCTGGGTGGGGGAGACCTCCATGCTGCTGGGGTGTGGGACAGGGGGAATGGTGGGAGTTGTAGTGCAGGCCTCCCTTCCTCCCTCCCACACACACCCTCTCAGTGAAGATGGCTACCAACCTGTAAGTCTGTTTGTTAAACTGTGCAATGGCTGACACATGCTCCTGGGTGGGGGAGGCCTCCATGCTGCTGAGGTGTGGGACAGGGGCTATGGTGTGAGTTGTTGTACAGACCTCCCTCCCCCATACAGGCCTCCTCAGCAGGATGGCTGGCTACATGTTGGGTGGGGATAGACAGTGTAATGGTGTTTGTGTATTGCAAGGTAGTAATTGGCATTGTGGTGGTTGTCATTTGTCTGTACTTACCAGCCTCCGCTCCCCCGGCTACTCTTGTTTGACTCTCAGGTAGCAGTATGGCAAGCACCTTCTCCTCCCATGGTGTGAAGGTCTTCGGTGGGATGGGAGGGCCACTGCCAGTCTGGTTAGCCAGCGTCCAGTTCTTGCTCCTCCTCTCCTTGACAACCCTCTTGAGATCATACCACCGCTTCTGGATCTCCTTCTTGGATCTTGGGGTTGCCCCTACTGCATTCACCCTTTGGACTATCCTTTCCCACAATTGTGTCCTGGTGGCTAATGGTGTCTGTTGGACCAGGCTACCAAATAGTTGTGACTCTACTCTCACAATCTCGTTGACCATGACTGTCAACTCACCCTCGGTGAATTTGGGCATTTTTGGTGCTGTCATGGTGTGTGGGGGTTGAGGTGTTTGTGGGTGCAGGGGTGTGTGGGTGCAGGGGTGGTGGGGATGTGTGAGGTGGGTTGTGTGATGGGGGTTTGTTTGTGAAGGTGTGATGGTAGTGTTGATGGTGGTGGTGGGTGGGTGTGTGTGCTTTGCTCTATAGTCTCTCCTGTCAGGTGTGGTGTATGGCCTTCTCTTCTGGAGTGATGCAAAGGATTGTGGTCAGTGAAGGGGGTGGCTTTGTACTCATCTGTTTGGGTGTGTCCAATTGGATTTAGGTTGTCAGGTGTGTTGTGGGAGTGGTCCTGTGGTTTTGTCTTTAATTTTACTAATTTATATTTATGCGTATGTGTGTTGTATATTTTGGGGGCAGTGCTACTTTGTTCATGGGATTTTGGCATCACTGAGGTGTTTTCACATCGACCTCCATATTTTTCATGTTTGTCCACTGCAGTGGCTTTGCTGCTGCTTGACCGCCATTTCTCCCATTCACTCCTGGGTGCGACCGCGCCGGTCAGTGTCGGCGTTTCCGACCGCGACACCCTCGGGGATATCGTAATTTACCGTGCAGTGTGTCCGCTTTCCATGCGGTGGGATGTGCCTTATCCACTGCTTATCCAACCGCCGCGGTCAATTTGCCGTCTCCGCCCGCGTCGGGCGGATTTGCTTGGCCCGCTACCGCCGCGGTCGGTCTTTTGTGGCGGTTGATCCTAATTTGGGGGATGGTATTTCCGCTGTCCTGTCGGGCGGTTGTTTTCTGCATCCATGGCGGTCGGGGTGGTTTTCCGCCAGCAAACTTACCTTCTCCAACGCGACGCAGCATCCAACCGCAAGATGTTCCAGTACCAAATCAAACAAAATAACATTACGCGGTTAAAAAATAGTCCCTGTATAACTGAAAAGCCTATTTATTTTCTATTTTCTTACACTTAAAAATTTAAAATATAGGCTTACATTATATATTATTTCTCCTAATAATTTTTTTAAATAATTATAAATATACATTTATTTAAAAAAATTATTTACAAAATTATTTAATGAAGTATGAAAAAGAAAATGTTATTTATATGTACACTTTGTAATTAATTATAATGTTGAAATTACTTTTATCATTCACCTTCTGCTAAACCTTATGCTTATAACTATGTTTATGTGATTATAAAATGTATGTACAATTTAAAATTAATTTCTAATTATTTACTTTTGTAAACATTTATATTTTCAATATTAATTTTATTAATTTATAAAATAAATATTATCATTTTGTAACCAACAAAAATGTTACTATTTTGAGATCTGTAAAAAATGTATCTATCAATGATTTGTACTATAAAATACTAAAAAATGTATGTACAACAAATATAACAATTATTTGCAACATGTTTACTGTTAAAATATTTCTATTTTGTATGTGATTTAAAATAATTGTTAAGAAATAAATTGTACACTATGTAATTATATTTGTTATAAAAATTGACGTTTGCAATATATGTAAATTAACATAAAAATAATTCATTGCAATTTATGAATGTTTTTAATATACAAATATTTACTTGCAATTTTTTTTAACTATTCACTTACAAAATTAAACTGAAAATAAAAACTTTTCCTCTAATTCCCATTTCTTTTTACATCTTAATAAACAGTTTGTAAATGTTTTCACTTAAACATGTGTGTGTCTCCTTTTTAAAGTAAACCCATATAAATTACTATTCCCACTCCACCAAGTATAAACTCAGGAAAGGTGCTGGACAGTAAACCCATATAAATTACTATTCCCACTCCACCAAGTATAAACTCAGTGAAGGTGCAGGACAGTAAACCCATATAAATTACTATTCCCACTCCACCAAGTATTAACTCAGGGAAGGTGCTGGACAGTAAACCCATATAAATTACTATTCCCACTCCACCAAGTATAAACTCTACGAAGGTGCTGGACAGTAAACCCATATACATTACTATTCCCACTCCACCAAGTATAAACTCAGGGAAGGTGCTGGACATTCAACCCACATAAATTACTATTCCCACTCCACCAAGTATAAACTCAGTGAAGGTGCTGGACAGTAAACCCATATCAATTACTATTCCCACTCCACCAAATAAAAACTCATTAAAGATACTGTACACTAAAACCATATAGCTTACAAAAATTCTACAAAACACTCCCATTAATTTAAAATTTTCATACAATATAACATGTAAAATGTTATTACAAAGTTACATTTAATATTTATAAAGTCAGGGAAGGTGCTGGACAGTAAACCCCATATAAATTACTATTCCCACTCCACCAAGTATAAACTCAGGGAAGGTGCTGGACAGTAAACCCATTTAAATTACTATTCCCACTCCACCAAGTATAAACTCAGGGTAGGTGCTGGACATTCAACCCATATAAATTACTATTCCCACTCCACCAAGTATAAAGTCTGGGAAGGTGCTGGACAGTAAACCCATATAAATTACTATTCCCACTCCACCAGGTATAAACTCAGGGAAGGTGCTGGACATTCAACCCATATAAATTAATATTCCCACTCCACCAAGTATAAAGTCTGGGAAGATGCTGGACAGTAACCCCATATAAATTACTATTCCCACTCCACCAAGTACACACTCAGGGAAGGTGCTGGACATTCAACCCATATAAGTTACTATTCCCACTCCACCAAGTATAAAGTCTGGGAAAGTGCTGGACAGTAAACCCATGTAAACTACTTTTCCCACTCCACCAAGTATAAACTCAGGGAAGGTGCTGGACATTCAACCCATATACATTAATATTCCCACTCCACCAAGTATAAAGTCTGGGAATGTGCTGGACAGTAAACCCATATACATTACTATTCCCACTCCACCAAGTATAAACTCAGGGAAGGTGCTGGACATTCAACCCATATAAATTAATATTCCCACTCCACCAAGTATAAACTCTGGGAAGGTGCTGGACAGTAAACCCATATACATTACTATTCCCACTCCACCAAGTATATACTCAGGGAAGGTGCTGGACATTCAACCCACATAAATTACTATTCCCACTCCACCAAGTATAAACTCAGTGAAGGTGCTGGACAGTAAACCCATATCAATTACTATTCCCACTCCACCAAATAAAAACTCATTAAAGATACTGGACACTAAAACCATATAGCTTACAAAAATTCTACAAAACACTCCCAATAATTTAAAATTTTCATACAATATAACATATAAAATTTCATTACAAAGTTACATTTAATATTTTTAAATATTTTCTAATTTAAAAATAATAATTTCGAACTAATTTCGATTTTGTTTTCAAATATCAAAATTTAAATGAAAAATTAAATTTTATCTCCTCATTATTTTACAAAAAAATTCTAAGTTGTTAAAAATAAATCTATTTATTTTTTAAATTAACTTCTAATTATTTTCTAAATTTAAATAAACATTTTCACATAAATGTATAAATTATTCTCTACATTTAAATTATTAATTTTAAAATAATTTCGAAATTAATTTCAAATTAATTTAGAAATTTCAATAAATAATTTCACAATAATTTCGAAATCAATTTCTAAAAAAATTCTAAATATAAATAAATAATTTAAAATTATTTTCGAAATTTAATATATAAATATTTTAAAACACTTCCCACCCTTTTCCCCTATAAACACACAACCCGCTACTAAAACATTAATTTTTACTAAATTTTACAATTATTATACATTTATTTGAAATAATTTCTATATATTTTAAAACACTTTCCACCCTATTCCCTTAAAAACCCACAACCCGCTCCTAAATTATTTTATTATTTTTTAACTACATATTTATTATTTTTTTTAAATTATTTATAAATTTTATTACATTAAATAACAGACATAAACAAAATTTTACAAAAATAAATTAAAAGTACTACATTATTAACATTCTACATTCCACAAATCGATATTCTAACAGTCGATATTTTCTCTTTCGATATTCTGACACTCTATATTTTGACATTCGATATTTTTTACATATACAAAAACTCGATATTTTCTACACTCGATATAAACTTCTCGATATTCTATACTTCGATATTTTTTAAAACACTTAAAAATCGATAAAATTACCATCGATAATACTTACCTCAATATTACTGCCATGTCAATATTCTGCAGTTGATATTCTGTCCAGTCGATAAAAAAAACTCGATATTTAGACTAAACACCGTTTATAACACCTCTTTTATAATGTGTGTGAATTAATAATGCACCAAACACTACACATGGGACTAAATGCTTTTTTGCATGAAAAGCTATCTAAAACATTAAAGAATGTATGTATTAACTGTGTGCGCTTTCAAAATTTACACTAATGCATAATAATGCTATGTTGTACATTGCACACTTTTGCATGTGGACCACAAATAATAAGAAAAGCTGCTTCAAAATTAATAGCTTGCTAGGAAATATTTATAAAGGGTATTAGTATAAGGGAGGGAAACATAATGGCTGATTTACATGAAATTAATACTCTTTTGTTTTTTTATTTTTTGGGCCTAAGAAAACATGGCTGCCTGTGAATCCAGCAAGGCTGTGACTTGCATTAAAGAAAAAAGAGCATGCACAGATTGTGCCAGTTTGCCTTAAAACATGAAGGAGTCAAGGCCACTTTGATGTGTGCATTCTTGTGATTGTGCCAATGTACCAGTGTTAGTTAAAGTATCCTTCCAGCCTACAATATGACAGGAAGGAAAATCAGACAGAAACATTTTTCCTAGTAAATGTTGCTAAACATATAAAATGTATTAATCATTTGTGCTTCTTTTGTTAAAACTGTATGCTCTAGAATTTAGAATGAGTCAGGTAGTGAGAAATCATGCCATCATTAGCTGACCAATTAGGTATAAGCCTTTTTGAATATGAAACATTTTTGTGTAGCCTGCTAAGAATTAGAGTATAAATAATTACCTCTTTGGAGGCGTGGTTGGCTTTTAGCTCAATTGTGCTTTTAGGCTCATTTGGCTTTTGGGTTTTTTGGCTTAGGCTCTGCTTCATTCATATGGGTTAGGTAGGAGAACGTCGCAGGAGGAGATTGCTGAGGGTAGAGATTGCGTCCGAGACGAGGGGAGGGTTCCCTTGCTCATTTATTTTTTCAGTCATATTTTTGGCACAGCAGGCCACATTCCTTTAAGGTCTTGTGAAGGGTGGGCTGTTTGCTCTTTTAGACACAGAGATGCAGCTGGTTAGGATAGAATTAGATGCTAAACTTTAAGTTTATGCTTTGACTAATTAATTTCGTCTGAAAAGATGTATTTGTCTTATGCATTTATTTCTCTTTATGGGAGATTTTTGCACACTATTTAATTATTGTTTAGCCATGCAAGACTCTTTTTTTAGAAACTCTTTAAGAGTTTTGACTGACATTTTGCGCCACATTTTCTTTTCTACATCTGATGCTTATATGCAGACTAATATGTTCTGTATTAATGCTATTTTTCCTCTTTTCCAAATTCTGTAACCTGATTGATATTTTACTAATGAATTAAGGGTCAGAGAAAAACTTAACTTTTGACTAGAAAATAAAACCCTTTAAAATAATCAACAACTCTCTTCATTGGCTTAAATAATAATTGCATTTTTGACTGTTCATGTTTATTTAAAGTCTCCTGAAGGTAATACATGGTGTCAAGGGCCCAACACCTTTTCAGCGGTAAATAGAGGTAGTATGAGGGTTTTACATTGAGAACTTACCAGATGAAATTACCGCTGCATCAGCTGCTGTAGAACTCACTTGACTCAGCTGGTGTGAGCTGAGCTGAGTGAAGTTTTTTTTAAGGGGATTGGTACTTTTTAAATATCACAAATACAAAGCTAAGACCTAGCCGCTGCTTTAAAATTGAATTTGATTGTGAATTGAAAACTGTAATTGCAAACTGTGCTCCTACCGTGATCGGATAATATCTTCGTTGGGGGCACCAGGGGAAATGAGGGCTTGGGCGGTGTATGAGCTCTAGTGTTTTTGTCTGGTCTGCCTCAAAATGGAGGTTGCCGGACAGTCGAGCAGCAGGCGTTTATTTATTTATTTCTTTTTATTTATTATGAAGCTTATAAAGCGCACAGCTACCCCCGGCGGGGGTGTCCCGGCGCTACAGACTGCAAGCAAGAGAGAAATGAGCTGGTTATGAGATGGTAAACAGCCAGGTTTTCAGTTTGCTTCGGAACAAAGGCTCCGAATCAATGAACCTAAGATCAATAGGGAGGCTGTTCCAAAGTTTAGCTGTTACTACGCTGAACGCGCTGCCACCACTCCTGGCACAACGGAATCTGGGTACCACCAGGAGGCGCAGCCTGTTCGATCTCAGAGATCTGACAGAATGGGACAGTTTGAGTCTCTGGGGCGCTGAAGGCAAGCCCGTCTGTGCCCATCCGCACCCATCCGGGCCCAGGGATGCTGCTCCTTTTCCCCAAGGTAGGATTCATTACTCATCAAACTCACTACAAACACTCCGTAGCCCACCAGCGGCCTACTGCTCACACAGCGTGGACCCCATCCGAGGACCCTAGGTGTGTATGAATTGTAGATGGTCCCTGTCGGGCCTCAATCATGTCCACCCTGACCATCCTGACTGCCTGCCAACTTCATCAAGGGGTAGAGGGGCCTAATTAATCGTCGCTCCTTGGCCGCCCACAAATATGAAATATTTGAGCTGCTATCCGACCACTGGCTTGATATGTTATTTCTCACAGAAACCTGTCTGTCAGAGGACTTTGGACTCGATGTTATCCAGGCATTAAGCCCTGACTTCCACATTGAAAGGTTGGATAGGCAGGATAAAAACAGAGGGGGGCTTAGAATCATTTATAGGGAGTCATTGAATTGTCACACTGCACAACTTAAGGTTGCTAAGTGTGAGAGGATGTTCTTTTCACTAACTTTACGTTCTACCTTATCCCTTTCTGGGATTCTTATTTATAGACCCCAGGACCTTACTCACAGTTCCTCCAAGCTATGCCAGAAGTGGTTGCAGAACTAGCTTTCAATAAAGGTAATTTCCTAATATTAGGGGATTTTAACCTACACCGAAATGAAGCAAAGGATAGTGCTTCTAAAATACTTTTACAGGGCATGGACTCTCTACCGCTTATACAGCTGGTGGATGGCCCCACACATGAGAAGGGCCATACCATTCATTTAGTGCTCAGCTACAACAACATACTTCAGCTTCAGACCCCCTTGCACGTAATCTGGTGAGACTGGTTTATGATCCCTTTAGGCTCCCAATACCCTCTTCTATTCCATCGCCACTTTTGCAAGGCGACTTGACCGCATCTAGCACAAGTTAAATGACGGTAGGAACATGCCCTGGAAGCCGTATCACCAGACCTCTCAGCGTATGCCACAAGGGCTGCCATGCAGTTCAACCAATGGATCACTAACTCACTTGATAAAGTCCACCCAAGTAGTGTGAGAAAAGTTGCAAATAGGGTTCATAAATCCCCCAGGTTCAACTCTCATTTACTGTCCCTGAAAAAGGAAGGCAAATGGATGTAGAGTGTAGGCAAGATGGCGGCCGCGTGAACTGAGTGGGTGTCACTCCCCGACCAGCGCTTCAGTGTTCGAGGTCCATATGAGAGAGAAGGAGGCTATGGATATGAGGGATTAATGGCCTAATAACAGCGGATTAATTGTGGATTGCAGGTCGGAAAAGAAACCTATGTTCGGTGACTGGGAGAAGCAGAAGCCCTGGCTGCGGTCTGTCCGGCTTGCAGTAACGGTGTTCCGCAGCCGCGCTCACCTGTGGACGTGGCGGGCGTGGTTAGCGAAGAAGCCTCAGAAGGACTCGGACTCGGACGGCGGTTCGCAAAACATCATGCTGCCTCGTAAGGACGGGAACTTACCCGTGTTGAACATCAAAGCTGTGGGAGCAGCACCGGCTACTGTGACGGCTGGAGCGAGAAAGATGCCTGTTACGGAGGAGAAGCCGGAGAAATCAGAGAAACTTGCAAAAATTGATAAAGCGGTGGATAAGCCCGGGGCTAAAGTTGTGGCGGTGAGTTCAAAGAAAGGAAACCTGGTTAAAGGGAAAGCCGCCGAGAAAACGCAGCCCCCATGTATAACGAATGAAGAGGCAGGGAGCAAAAACGAGGGATTGCCGGGGAGCGCCACACAGGCGATGGAGCGTTTTGGGCGAGGAAAAACACTTATTGCCCCAGGGATGTTTGCCGGGAAGCCCTCAGTTACAAAAACAGTGACTAAATCCCCTCTCAGCGCTATAAATGTTGCCGGCGCCTTTAATGACAGGAAGTTGCCTGAGAAAAATAGAAATTAGGGTAAAACTGAAACTGACATTGTGGCAACTACGGACGGTGGTGACAAAGCTGAAATCAACCCAACTCCTGAGGCTTCGCCGGTGGTGGACACTGGCATAGGAGGGGACTCTGAAAAAAGAATGCAAGGTGTAGAGATAGACTTGGATACTGCTTCTGTTTTCCAAACTCCGGTAGGAGGGAGGCTTGATATGGGATCGGCGTCTGGTAGTATACCGGATGCACAGGATGGAGACAGCTTCTTTTCCTTAGCTGAGGAATCGGATATAGGATGCACCACAGACTCCCAAAATGAAGAGGTTATCTCGGGTGAAGAGAGTGGGAGTCCCAAAACCACTGCGGATACCTTGAAAAGGGCCACACCTCATCATAATAAAACCAGGAAGATACCCTCGGCTAGCTTAAAAAAAAGAGGTGAGAGTGGTGGCTCTGAGACCAGCAATAACTTACAGTGGGACTATTCCGTAACCACAACTTGCCTTGCAGGCTCGGGTGGGCTAAGAGAACAGGAAGTGGACCAGGGGGGTCCCGGTGATGAAATAAACTTACCTCCATCAAATACCATGATCTATGCCATGCTCAAATCCATACAAACCCAAGCACGATTAGAGCATAAAAGAACCCAGTTGGCAACGATGAAAATACAAGGGGCTGTTCAGAGGTTATAGCCAGGACAGCCACCCTGGAGGAACGAATCGTCGGGCTGGAGGCTGGACTAGAAAATGCAGAATTAAAGACTACGGCTAATGATGAAAGGCTTACGGATATAATGTGGAAATTGGAGGACTCTGAAAACCGGCTCCGTAGGAACAACCTACGTCTTTTAGGGATTGCAGAAAAAATGGAGGGGGATGACATCAGAGGGTTCGTATTGAGGCTATTCAAATCTGCATTTCCTGAGCTTTCTTATTTGTGTTGGGAAACCGAGATACAGAGAGTGTATTGATTGCCTCTAACGATGAAAAAAAATCCAGGCCCTAAAGCCAAACCCTGTGCAATATTGATTTTTTTGGGTAACTTTTTGTTGAGACAAGCCATTTTTGAAAAGGCACGACCGGATGCAAGAAAATCTGCGGAGGGCCAGACTTTCTTTGTGCGGCCCGATTTTTGCCACACAACAGTGGAAAGGAGGTGGCGGCTTTGCCAGCTGGTCACCCCTTTCCAAAAAAAAGGGTCTAATGTAATATAATGTAATCTGTTTTATATAGCGCATGGTTACCCGGAGGCATCCCAGTGCTGCACCAGAGTCAAGCTCGAGAGGGGAAAGGAAAACAGAGGATCAAATGGGGAAAAGGAAGGTTTGCAAGAGCTTCTGAAAACGCAAATGGCAGAGTTTCGAAGGGAGGGAATTCCATAGTGAGGCCGCATTCACGGAGAAGCGGCGGCCTCCTGTGCGTGCTTTCCTAAATCTTGGCACTCTCGCCAAGCATTCATTATCAGAGCGGAGAGGCCTATTAGCCTTGTAGTGCATCACTAGACTCTTCATAATAGGGGGTCCTTTACCTTGAAAATGTTTATGGGTGATACATAAAGATTTAAACTTAATCCTTTCACGTATCGGGAGCCAGTGGAGCGATTTGAGTGCTGGTTTTGCTGACGTCCTAGCTGAAGTACCCATCAGTAGCCTAGCTGCGGCATTTTTAGTCTGTTGCAGCTTATTGATGGTAGCTTCAGGGGCCCCCAGAAAAATTGCATTGCTATAATCTAGTCTGGACAAAACTAGTCCTTGTACTAGTAACTTCCTGGAGTGCTGCGGGAGGAGAGGGAGGGCTTTCCAGGCAGACCGAAGAAAACCGAAGCAAGTTCCTGCCGTTTTTTTGCTTGTGTTTTAAACGATAGATCCTGCTCCAGCCAAACCCCTAAGCTTTTAATTTCTTTTTTTGGGCTGGGGGGATCCCCCAGACAAGCAGGCCAGATGGTGGTGGAAATTGGAGTCACCTTGTGACCAAGTAACATGATTTCAGTTTTCGACCCGTTTAATTTAAGGGAGGATTCACACATCCAGGCATGTATTTTCGTCAGGCATAGACGAAGATTGTCAGGGCATTGATCAAGTTGGGATAGTGAGACGACAAGTTGGGTGTCGTCTTCATAACTTACAATTTTGATCCCAAACGGGACGACCATATCCTCCAGGGGGGGCCATATACACATTAAACAATGTGGGGTTTAAGGATGAGCCCTGCGGCACACCGCACTGGAGGGGGATTGAGGCAGAACGTGAGTTACCTTCCCAAACTGGAAAGGTGCGATTATTCAGGAATGATGTTAGCCATGTCAGTGCAGACTCCCTTATTCCCATCACAGCCAGGCGCTGGATAAGGATACGGTGATTAACCGTATCGAAGGCTGCACTAAGATCCAGGAGGATCACTGCCACTGATCCTCCCGAATCCAGGATGCACCTTGCCTCCTCGATGACAGAGAGGAGGGCTGTATCCGTGCCCTGGCCGGGGCGGAATCCAGTTTGAGAGCTCCGTAGAAGCTCATTAGACTCCAGCAAGTGGGAGAGTTGGTGGTTCACCAATCTTTCTGTGATCTTACGAAGTCCTGGGAGTAATGAGATCGGCCTAAAATTTGCCAGCTCCAGTGGGTCGAGATGTGGTTTCTTTAAAAGGGCCTTCACAATGGCCCCTTTCCAGCTGGGCGGAACAATGCCCTGGGAAAGAGAGGTGTTAATGAGTTCAGTTGCCGGTATAGCAATGGTAGTGGCAATCTGTTTAAGAAACCGCATAGGGACCGGGTCACTAGGGGAACCGCTTTTAATAACGGCTAGAGCTTTGAGAAATTCCTCAACTGAGACTAGGTTGAAAGCATTGAGCTGAGGACCCACAGCCGGGAGCCGGCTGCCAGCATTGGCATGGTTATCCAATTGGGGCAGGGTAGTTAAGATGATTTTAATTTTTGAGTCAAAATATTTGGCAAATTCATTACATTTGACTTCTGACGTGTCTTGAGACGACGGGTGATCAGGGACCTTCAATAATTCTTTGACAATCCGATAAGTTTCTCTGGTAGAGTTAGAGGAACTTTTAATTCTTTCGTCAAAGAATGCTGTCTTGGCATTTCTAAGGGCAACTTTATACGCTCTAATAGCAGCACGGTATGCGTCTTTATTAGCATTGTCCCAATCTTTTCTCCAGGTACGCTCAAGCTTCTTACAGCCTTTCCTTAAAATTCTGAGCTCGAATGTATACCAGGGGGCAGAGCCTACTCTCCCAATCTTTTTTCCCATTCTTTTTTTTTGGCAAGATTAAATCTAATGTGCTCGTAAGCCAGTTTTTAGTTAGTGTCTGCTACAACGGGGTCTGTAGCGTGGGGAGGAGTGGAATGTTCAAGTGTGCAAATCCAATTTTCAACAGAGAGCTTGGACCAAGCACTCTCAAAAGTGCATATGCTGAGGGTTTGAGGTAGTTTGAGCCAGGAGAAGGGGACCAGAAAATGATCTGACCAGGGGAGGGGAAAGGGGGGGGCTAGCCTGAAGTGACCGAAAGTTGGTGAAAACCGGGTCAAGAAGATGGCCTTTATTATGCGTGGCACCCGAATTCACTAATTGGAGCTCATATGATCTAAAATCAAGTTGGAGGTCCTTCGTCACTCTATCTAGGGGGTCGTTAAAATGGAGATCGAGGTCCCCTAGAATGGTAAAGTTGGGGGTGGAGGATGCCTGGACAGTGACTGTTTCCAGAAGAGAGTTAACAAAATGACTGGAGCTCGGAGGAGCTTCGCGGGCAAGCAAGATGGCCGCGTAAGCTCGGAGCTCCGGAGACCCTCCGACCCTCCGCATAAATCCTGGAAGAAATCCTGATCCACGGTGGTGGATTCTAGTTGGCGAATGGTCGTAGACACGGGATCCACTTTCCGTTTCCAAATCCGACACTCCTTGACGCAGTTACGTCGTGTGGAAATTCGGTGCCAGGGGCGCACCATTGTCCCGGGGATGGCCGACGGCTGTGATGACGCAGGGCATGATCGATATGCTGAGTGAGCGCCTCCTGTCTCAGCTGGCGGACCGCACGTAGCTGCGGAGTGGCCTATTGCTGACTGGACATTTGTGGTAGCTACGCTCCGCGTTCGCTTGAGTGCTTGAAGTGATCTCGGAGTACTACCCTTTGTTCTGCCTAGATCCAACGTGGCTGGCAGGGGTGATTCTGATAGAACGGCGAACCGGGCCAGCAGGAAGACGGTCCAACCTCAGACCAACAAGATCGACCGGTAAGCCCAGCAAAGGACCTCGCCAACTGTTGCCGCTCAATCCAAAGACTCCCTACGTGCGGGCTCGCCCGACGGGTCGGAGCCCACGCTCCGTGACATCATGGGGGCTATCGCTGGCATCAGAACAGAGATACACAAACAGCACAAGGTCCTGGCGCACAAAGTGGACACCCTGGCGATCGACCTCAACTTGATTAGGGCCGACCTTCGCAAAACAAACGATAGAGTGAAATCGCTCGATATTAAAACTGCCAGCCTCACGACCGATGTCTCGGACCTGCAAACGGAGGTCCGTAATCTGCGGTCGGTCAATGACCTGTTCTCAAGGCGGCTGGAGAACTTTGAGGGACGTGCCAGGCGGCAGAATGTGCGCATTATTGGGGTACCGGAGGGTGCGGAGGACTCGGCCGCCGACCTCTTTGTCGAGGACCTGATCAAGACTCATCTGGCCCCGGCGGGCCTCAGCCACTTCTTCTCGGTCGAGCGGGCCCACAGAATACTGGGTGGTCCTCCGAAGACGGGCGTCGCACCGAGACCCATCATCGCCCGCCTATTCAACTTTAGAGATCGAGATGCGATCCTGCAGGCTTCGAGGCAACATGGGCCCCTCAAGTTCCAGAACCCGGATGTTAACTTTTACCCGGACTTTACTAGGACTGTTCAGAGACAGCGCCAAAGTTTTGCGGGAGTGAAGCGGCGCCTCAGAGACTTGGGGCTGAAATACTCCATGATGTTCCCCGCTAAACTGCATATTGAACGCGATGGCCGCGCTCTGTTTTTCGACATGCCTGAGACTGCGAGTGACTGGCTGGACACTTTGCCGCACCGACGCGAGGAACAGGAGGAACATTCCGAAGGTGCCTCTGGAGGCCCCGATCATCAGGAGTAGTACTCATCACACTAACTTTGTCGGTTGGTGTGCCTGTTGCTTATGACCTATAATGCCAAGCTGTTGCACTTTATTGGGTCTACCCTTTTTCTTCCATGGAGGGTGGCGGGGGGGACTACGTGATCTCCTTTCTCCTCTAGGGTCTTCTTGTAGCTTAGTTTATGGGGCGACAGGCACACTGCTGGTTGGGGGGCTTTTTAGTCTACTGCAGGGGTGCAGGGTGGGGGGTGGTGTGAGGGTTGGTTTCGTGTGTTTTCTTTGTTTCTCTCTCCCTTCTCTTAGGCAATGTATTGTATGCTCTGATTCGTTTAATGCATTGGTGGGGTCTTTTGGGGTCGGCGAAGGCTTGAGGTATGACGATGGGGGGTAGGAAATTGAAAGTCCTGTGTTGGAATGTTAATGGCTTGGGTGATCGTATTAAGAGAGGGGTGGTATTGCAACTGTTCAAAAGACATATGCCTGATGTTGTTCTGTTACAGGAGACACACTTGGTGGGGAATACGTGCCGTGCGCTCAACAGGAAAGGTTTCAAGATGGTGGCATATTCAGGGTTCTCTTCGGGGTCCCGGGGGGCGGGTGTTATGGTGCGCACGTCTCTCCACTTCGAGATTGACTCCACTATCGTGGACGAGAGGGGGCGGTATGCTGCCGTCACGGGGCGGTGGGAGGGGCGTGCCTTGATTCTGGTTTCGGTTTATGTTCCCCCGGGGCTGCAAAACAACACTTTTCAGGACCTTGGAAGCGCCATTTTGAACCTGCCTGCGGGGTTGCTTATTGTGGGGG
Organism: Lissotriton vulgaris; assembly: GCF_964263255.1. Lineage (NCBI taxonomy): Eukaryota > Metazoa > Chordata > Amphibia > Caudata > Salamandridae > Lissotriton > Lissotriton vulgaris. The sequence goes on from NC_141694.1 coordinate 363,646,840, forward strand.
GTGACTTTAATTTGGTTTGCTCCGGGACCTTGGACAGACATCCGCCTAGAGACCTCTGTAGTTCGCAATTATGGCTGCCCGACTTTCTTGATACTATGGGGTTGGTCGACTGCTGGAGACTCCTGCATCCCACCCAAAGCCAATACTCATTTCATTCTGGAGCACATGGTAGCCTCTCGAGAATAGATTATGTCCTTGCCTTGGCTGCCCACGCGCCGGCGATCTCGGAGGCCCGCCTGTTGGCGAGGGGCATCTCGGACCATTCCCCGGTGTGGGTGTCCTTCGATTTCCACATTGTGGTTGCCGAGCGGCCTGTGGTGGTCAACCCGTGGTACTTTCGGAATCCAAAGACGCGTGGACTCTTGGCCAAGGCTATTGAGTTCTATTTTACTGACAATGATGGGTCGGTTACATCAGCCACCACCTTATGGGAGGCGTTTAAGGCGGTCTTGTGAGGTGAGGCCTTTGCCCTCATAGCGGACGTCCGCAGAAATAGAGACGCCGACATGGTGCGCATTGAGGCTGAGATTATGGAGCTGGACTCTCAATTGGAGGCGGGTCCCACGCCTGAGCTGCTCCATACCCTCTCTCTTAAGCAACTGGAATACCGCGATCTTGCCTCCGACGCTGCTATCTTCATGGGTAGAGAACAACAGGGTAGGATTTATGATGTCGGTGACAAGGCGGGCAAGCTCCTAGCTTGGCTTGATAAGAAGGAGAGAGCCAGTCGCGTAGTTCCGGAGGTGTTGGGGGACGACGGTTTGCTGGTCACTGACCCGAGGGCAATCGTTGAGTCGTTCTCGGACTACTTTCGGGGCATTTACTCCTCGGTCTCGGACCGGTCTGAGGCTGACTCGTGCGCTCTCCTGGCAGATATTGATCTCCCGTGCCTGTCGGAGGCAGACCGTGACGATCTGGACAGGGACATTACTGCGGATGAGGTTGCCCTCGCCATTCGCTCCCTAAGGTCTGGCAAGGCGCCTGGCCCCAATGGTATTCCTGTGGAACTTTATAAAATCAAACCGGAAGTAGTTTCCCCGCACTTGCGGAACATGTTCCTGGAGGCGCAGGAGGCAGGCATGCTTCCCCACGACCAGAGGTTAGCCACCATCGTGGTTATCCATAAGGAAGGGAAGCCAAGAGATTTGTGCCGATCGTATCGCCCCATTTCTCTGTTAAACGCGGAGCCTAAGATTCTAGCCAAAATGCTCGCCAACCGACTGATTGGCGTCATCGGCGACTTAGTGCACCCGGACCAATCGGGCTTTATTCCACACCGCAACACTGCTCTTAACCTTCGGAGACTTCACGGAGCCCTGGCTAGGGCCCACATGCTTGAGGAGCCGGCTGTCCTGGTGTCGTTGGATGCCACGATGGCTTTTGACTCCCTTGAATGGAGTTACCTGTGGGCAGTGTTGGCGAAGCTCGGCTTCGGTCCGGAATTCGTAGGGTGGGTCAAACTTCTATACGCCAGTCCGTTGGCTAATGTAGCGGTCAATGGTCGAGTTTCGGCACCCTTTGTTCTTCAGAGGGGCACCAGGCAGGGCTGTCCTCTGTCGCCCCTCTTGTTCGCACTTGCACTCGAACCATTGGCGGCCTGGCTACGCAACCACCCTGACATACATGGCATCCGATGGTCCCCTGACTTCGAGGACCGGGTGTCATTATATGCAGATGACATCCTTCTGTATCTCACTTCCCCTTGCAAGTCTCTCATTGTGGCCTGCGACGTGCTTCGACTTTTTGGTCAGTACTCCAGCTTGGTTATTAACTGGTCAAAGTCGCATTTGTATGTCCTGAAAGGGGGGACGCCTCGCCTCCCGAGAGGCTGTGGCATACAGGTGGCGAGACGGGGATTCAAATACTTGGGGATTTACATCTCCACTGACCCTAAAGCGCGCTATGAGAATAATTTGCTTCCCCCTCTTCTTCGCCTCCGGCGGGACGTGGAGGGATGGTGTAAACTTCCGCTTTCTCTGCTTGGGCGCGCGGCGCTGTTCAAGATGATGTCCTTGCCCAGATTTCTCTACGCCTTGCAAAACACTCAGGACCCAGTCCCGGCCTGATACTTTGGTGAGATTGAGAGCTTGCAACGTGCCCTACTTTGGGATGGTCGGCCCCGCATTGCTATCACGAAGCTTACGCTCCCGTGATATGATGGAAGGATAGCGCTGCCTGACGTGCGAAGATATTACTGGGCCTCCCAGTTGGCAGCCATTAATCATGGCCTATATGGACCAGTGGATAATCCGGGGTACGCCATGGATCGGTGGCTCCTGGGTGGCGGGAAATATCATAGGGCACTGTACACGAGGTCTCTTGATAGGCGGATGTCTGGACCAACGAAAACTGCTGTACACATCTGGAGAGCGATCACAAAGGCACAGGGGTGGAAAGACAGGCTTACAAAGGTGACCCCACTCTATGATTCTGACATACTGGGTAAACTATGGCACACTAAAGGCTTTGATAAGTGGGACTTGATCGGCATTTCCAGGGTGGAGGACATGCTGCTGCGAGGGGAGGTAAAGTCTTTTGCCCAACTACAGACAGAGTTTCAGCTGGGTGGGACGGAATATTTCCGGTACGCTCAGCTGAGACATGCACTATTGTCTGCCATGCCGGAGGGTGAGGTGACTCCCGACAGTTCTCCCTTGGAGGATAGAGTACTGGATGGCCACATGCCGGACAGTGCCATCTCCTTGACATATAAGAAGCTGATCAATGTTCGCACAGATCTCCTCCTGGGGGTGAGAGATCAGTGGGTGAGGGACGGGATAGAGATTGACGACGAAGACTAGCAGTGTGCTGTGTCATCCCCCAAGGAGGTCGCTATTTCCTCCCGTCTTCGGTTGGTGCAGCTAAAGATCTTGCACAGAGTCTATGTCACTGGCCCCAGGCTTATACATATGGGACACTCTGCTGATGGCCTCTGTAGGCGTGGTTGTGGTGCTCTCGACACCTTCATGCACATCATTTGGGAATGCAATGCTATAGCTTCCTATTGGAGGCGAGTGCACATGATTATGAGCGAGGTGACCGGGGTGGAAGTACATGCGGAGGCCCGAAGATGCCTCTTGAATATCTGGGGCCCGACAGATTATAACATTGCCCGGACTCAATGGGTGACCCTTGGGAATATGGTTGCGAAACGGGACATTGCACAGATGTGGCGAGCAACAACAGCCCCGAAGGTGGGCCAGTGGAAGGCCAATATGGATTGGTGTATGTTCCGGGAAAAGACCGTATATGTTGCCAGGGGTAAACCTAAAAAATGGCAGAAACTGTGGGGGGCTTGGAATGAGTACAGGGGTGACATCTGCGTACCTCCAGAACCCGCTCCACAGGAAGAACACTTGTCCTCATAGCCCGCGATTCCAACTGACGGTTCGATATCTTTGTTATCCTGTGCTTCCTTCTCCCACCGTTCTTAGTATCTCTATTGTTCTGATTATCACTGTGGTCATTGTGCTTGACCGGCTCCTAGACTAAGCCTCACTGTACATTGGTTTCATTGCCTTCTTTCTTAGCGCCCGTTTCGGCGCCTCTTTCTGTATCTTTCCTTCTTTCTTCTTTGTTACAAAAAATTGAAAAACTTAACCTTCATTCGTTCTGACATACTGTTTCTTGCACTTTGATTTACTGCATTCCGATTTGCTGCCTAGCCTCCGGGATGTAAGGCTGAATAGCTGTGTGCACTATTAGAAAATAAAGGTTTTAAAAATTAAAAAAAAAAAAAAAATGACTGGAGTTCCCTGAGAAAGAGGTGATAGAAGATATTTAGAAATAGAAGTGGCAGCTTTCAGACTCCAGGACGCTGCCGTCCTTCACTCTGCAGACGAAATGATCTTTATACAGTATGGCCAGACCGCCCCCTTTACCAGAGGGCCTGGTCTGAGAATGAATTAAAAACCCCGTGGGAGAGCACGAACAATATCGGCCTCTGAGTTGGAAGTTAACCACGTTTCGGTAAGAAACAAAATGTCTAAATAGTGGTCCTGTAGCATAAAATTAATCTCCAGAGAGTGCTTGGGAAGTGACCTGCAATTCAATAGGGCAATGCACAAATGAGTAGAGGCTGGAAGATTAAGATTAAATTCCCCAGAATGGGGGCTACAGAGATCACAATGAGTAAAAGAGTCTTCCTGCTTATGTACATAGTGGCAGCGGGTATTCTTGGGGGGTCTCAGTAGGAGAAGGTCACTCCGTGAGTAAATAATATGACCGTCAGCAAAAACGGGCGTAGATTCTGGCCCTAGGCCCGGCTGGGCACGGACGGACACAGACGGGCTTGCCTCTTGCGCGCCATCGGCCCGCCCGCTGCGCGGACCGGAAGTGCCGTTCATTTTAAAGTGGGAGGCCCCAAATCGGCGTAGCACTAGAGCGCTGCCCCGCTCCTTACACAAGATGGCGCCCGATGTCTGCGCCTGGGGGGGAGAGGACCGTGAGCCTATCGAGCCCTAAATCGGCTCGGGAATGATGGCAGAAGTCCCAGGAGAGGAGAGCAACCAAGAAGGTGGAGTGCAGTCCAATAAGGGGTGAGAAATACACAATAAAGACTTTGTGTGTTTAAAAATGCGGCAAGAATAAAATGACTGAAACTGGCACTATATTTTCAGGGTGGGTGTCCTAGCTCACGGCTTCCGCCTCAAGAGCGCTAATTCTGGCTATTACCTGCTTGCTTCCAACGAGTCCAATTTGTAGTGCGAGGCCCCAAATCGGCCGTAGCACTAGAGCGTTGCCCTGCTCCTCACAAAGATGGCGCCCGATGTCTGCGCCTGGGGGGAGAGGACGGTGAGCCTATCGAGCCCTAAATCGGCTCGGGAATGATGGCAGAAGTCCCAGGAGGGGACAGCAACCAAGAAGGTGGAGTGCAGTCCAATAAGTGGTGAGAAATGCAAAATAAAGACTTTGTGTGTTTAAAAATGCGGCGAGAATAAAATGACTGAAACTGGCACTATATTTTCAGGGTGGGTGTCCTAGCTCCCGGCTTCTGCCTCAGGAGCGCTAATTCTGGCTTGGGGAGTTACATCGGGTGGCCACCATGGGCAAAGCAGACGCAAAGCAACCCAGAATAACATTTGAAAACAAGAGAACCAACAGGCAACCTGACCAAGACCCAGGTACTCAAGGTGCGACTGGAGGGGATGTCATGTCGGAGGAAAGGGAAGAAGACCTGTGGTCACTCATGCTTGAAATGTGTTCCAGTCTACGGAGCATAGACGCTAAACTGGACACCCTGACCTCACAATTAGAAACGGTGAAAACGCAGGTCACAACACACAAAACGCGTCTAGATGGATTGGAAAACAGGCAGGTCGGGTTTCACGAATTCCACCAAGAAACAAAAGAACAACTCCTAAACATGGACAAACTCCTAATGGTCATAAGGGCAAAGAACGATGACCTTGAAGCGTGCTCAAGGAGGAACAACCTTAGACTCACGGGGATTCTGGAGACCACGGCCATGCCTAAAATGGAGATCTTTGTTGCGGACCTACTCCACGAACTTTTTGACCCGCACCTCTCTCCGGTCTTCGCGGTGGAGAGGGCACATGGGCGCTGGGCCCAAAGCCGCCAGTTGGGGGCACACCCAGGCCCATCCTGGCCAAAATCTTGAATTATCAAGACAGGGTAAATATCCCATTGTTCATGTTTGCCTGCTTCAATGGTGGGCATGGGGGGGGGGTTCTACACAACCTATTTGGAGGGTTGGAGTGGGTGGGGGGTGGTACAGGGTTAGTTTGGTTTCTTTGTTCTGGTCCGCACAACCTCTGCTCCCTGTGGTCTCAAACTTGGAGCTCCATATTGGTTCGGGGAGAAGTGCGAACTATGTTTTTATAGGATTTCTGCTACCATACAGCCAGTGAGGATTAATGTGCTAACTTGGAACATTAGAGGTCTGAATGATAACAGGAAAGCCAGACTTATGCATGCTTATCTGACACGGCACAAGATAGACATATGTTTTATACAGGAAACACATTTGAATGTTACACCATCACCTAGACTCAGGCATGCGCAATGGGCGACAATACACTCTGCTATTTATTCCAATTACGTGCGTGGGGTGGCCATATTGAGACGCAAAAATCTGGATAGGAAAGACATAGAGGTTCACATAGATATATATAATCCTCCATGGCCTCTTGGGGGGTAGACGAGTTGTCCTGGTGGTCATATACGGACCGAATGTCGACTCCCCAAGGTTCTTTAGAGATGTCTGGTCTCGAGTTGTAGAGACACAATGCGACTCAATAATATAGGGGGGGGATTTTAACGCAGTGCTAAATGAGCACCTAGACAGGCAGGGCTCACCACACCCACTGCATCCCCAAGCGGGAGCGGCTTTGACAGACCTGATTTCTGAGGGGGCATTGGTAGATTTCTGGAGAGATAGGCACCCGTTAAAGCGGGAGGGAACCTGTATTACAACGCAACATGCTGCATGGTCACGCCTAGACTTTTTGCTGGTGTCCTCTGAAGTGGCATCCTGGGTGACACACACTTCTCACCTGGCATGTTCCCTATCTGACCACACCCCATGCTTGCTTACACTGACGCCACCTGATGCACCAACATGCGCGTTCAGCTGGAGACTGCCGCCTCAGGCGCTGTTGAACGAGGCATTTAAAGAGGAAATCAGGAAGGATGTGATTGAGTACTTCGACCTCAATCCCGGTGCGGTCCCATCAGAGGCCATTTTATGGGATGCCTTTAAGGTGGTGATTCGAGGGAAATGCATTGCCAGGCAGGCGGGGGTCCTAAAAGCACTGAGGGGAGCTCTGACACAGCTGGAACTCCAGATCAAAGACTTAGAGGAGCGCTTCTGTTCGGAGGCGAGCCCAGCACTGGCAGCCGCGCTGAAGAGCAAGCTTTTAAAGTTTGCTGAGGAGGCCCAGAGGGAGCTGAAATTCCTAGGGAAGCATGCTGAAGCCATGCGTTATGGGGAGGGTGACAGGCTAGGTCGCACACTTGCTAATATGATCAGACGCTCTAATTCCAATGCATTCATCCATAGTATTTATACACCTGATGGGGAGGTAGTTACAGGACACGAGGGTGTCCTACGGGAATTTGCTTCGTTCTATACTTCTCTATACACTGCCACCCAATCGATCCAATCTGAAAACTTGCAGGAATTCCTAGATTCTATAGCCCTTGTTTGGTTTAATGACGCACACAGACGATATATAGACTTACCCATAACAATTGAAGATGTCAAGCAGGTGATTTAGGGCCTGATGTAGGTGCCCTAATACCAGTCGGAAACGGCCGAATTCGGCCGTTTCGACCGGTATTACGTTTTCCAGATGTAGGGAATGCATTTACAGAATCGGTATTTTACCGATTCTGTATTTACCGATTCGGAAAAATTACCGAATCGGTAAATACAGACTCGGTAAAATACCGATTCTGTAAATGCAGATGTAGCTGGCACATGTCAGAGTGCCACAGGGCTTTAAGAAGCGGTATTTTACCACCCAATTCTATTGGGTAGTAAAATACTGAATACAGGTGTGCATGCACATCTGTGCATGCACACCTGTGCAATGTGACATACAGACATGCCCTTAGGGCATGTCTGTGTGCCACATGGCACACAAGTCCGAAATTGGGGTGCTAGAGGGTGTCAAAGTGACACCCCCTGCACCCTTGCAAAAATCGGAATTTACCGAATCGGTAAATACCGATTCGGTATTCCACATTGATTCTTATGGGCTTCAAGGCCCATAGGAATCAATGGGGGATACCGATTCGGTATTTACAGAATCGGTAAATACCGAATCTTACCGATTCGGTATTTACCGATTATGAATTACCTACATTTCCCCCCTCTAATTTACCACTTCTTAAATACCGAATCGGTATGATTCGGTATTTAAGAAGTGGTAAATTAGAATTACCTACATCGGGCCCTAAGAGCCTACCCCTGAGTAAGGCTCCCGGTCTTGACGGCCTGACAACGTCCTTTTATAAAAGTTACAGCGATGAACTGGCCCCCCGTTTAATTGCCGTATATAGGGCCTGATTAGGATCTCGGTTTTCCCGCATCCTCCGGGCCGCGGAAGCCACCGCCGGCCCTGAGGATGCGGGAAAACCGCAGCGGAGGCACAGAAGACCCACCGCCAAATTAGGATGGCGATGGGTCTCAAAATCCGTCCGCTGCTTTTCCGCCGAGGTCGCCTTTCGACCGCGGCGGAAAAGCTCTAACATGGCTGGCAGTGTCTGTCAGACACCGCCAGCCATATTAGGATAGCGGAAAACATTTGATTTTCCATGGCGGTTTTTCCACTGTGGAAAAGCATACAGATATTGCCTTCGGGGGCCCGTTGCGGGCCCCTTTGGTGATGGGGGGGCGTGGGGGGGTGCACATGGGGGGTACCTATGGTACCCCCCTGCATTTGCGTGGACAAAGCGGCGGGCACCACGCGGTTCCTGCTGCTTTGTGCACGCAAATGCCGTGCATGCTTTTTTAACATTGCGGCAGGTGCAGCTTGGAGCTGCACCCGCCGCAATGTTAAAGATTGAGGATGTGACCGCCACCCTGGCGGTCACATCCTAATCTGTACAGAGGGACCTCCGCAGCCCCTGCGGACGGTCCCTCCTACTCTATGGTGGCGGACGGACTCAGGTCCGTCCACCATCATAATCGGCGCCTTAATGAGGCGTTGGAAACTGGCACCCTGCCCCCCTCAATGCGCGAGACGCTCATAATGACTTTGCTTAAACCAGATAAGGACGAAAAAGAACTCGATTCATATCGCCCACTTTCACTGATCAATGTGGACGTGAAAATTTATGCCAAGTTCCTTGCCAATTGTCTTCAGCCCCTACTGCCTATGGTGGCCCTCCCAGATCAGTCCGGGTTCATCCCTGGGCGAGCGACATCGCATAATTTGCAAACGCTATTCTCTGTTCTCCATTATTTGCACCCAAGCGTGAAGGCGGCCGCTATTTTTTTAGACGCTACAAAAGCGTTCGACTCGCTAGAATGGCCATACCTCTTCTGAATCCTGGTCTGCATGGGATTCAGCCCCTTATTCATCACTCGCATAAAGCTGCTTTACGAACAACCCCAAGCTTGTGTGTGTGTCAATGGTCTGATTTCTGATTGCTTTCCCATGACTAGGGGATGAGGCAGGGCTGTCCCCTTTCACCCCTCCTATTCGCGATTGCGATGGAACCACTTGCGGCCAGAGTTCGGCAGCATCACACGGCTCGGGGAATTGGGTTCAGCTCTAGAAGCCTTTGGATTTCCATGTACGCCGATGATGTCACACTGTATATCCTTAACCCATCAGACAACCTTGACCCAGTACTCCGCGATTTTATTCGCTTCGGGGGTATCTCTGGTATCACCATAAATTGGAAGAAATCTGTGATATTCCTGCTCACTGATGGTACTCCTGATGTGCTTTCGGAATACCCATTACGATGGGAAGCTGATGAAGTAAAATACTTGGGAGTGTGGCTGAGTCGCTGTTTGCAGGACATATGGAACCTGAATTTTGGACGGGCTATGGACTGGCTGGAATCTAGAGTGGCCATATGGTCCACATTGCCAATATCCATCACTGGGAGAATAGCATTGTTGAAAATGGTAGTCTTGCCTAAATTCCTGTATTTGTTTACTAATGTACCCATCCCCCTTACACAGCATTTTATAAAGCCCTACGAACACAGATGTTTTCATTGGTATGGGCTGGTGGGCAAGCTAGGGCCTCCTGGGATCTTCTGACGCTCCCGCTCAGGCAGGGCGGCCTCGGAGCTCCGGACATGCCACTGTATGCATTGTGTGCACAGGCTCAATTTCTCCACTTCTGGATGTATCCCACTCTGTATCAGCCACATGTTGCGGTGGAGATGGATGTGGTTGCACCCACCCCTCTGAAAGTAGCCCTCTACAAAAAAGCACCACTGCCCCGGCAGGACGTCGATACTGCCGACCTGTTGAGATGGGTCTGGAGGGAACTCCAGAGGCGTGCCAATGTCCCAATATTGTATGCTCCCTCTATACCGTTGCGGGACAATCCCATGCTACCATACCTGGAGCAAGGTGTTGGAAATAGGAGGATCGCAGCTGTTAACATTTGCTGATTTGCATCCAGATGGCACCTTCAGGCCACTATCGGCAGACACGGAGGACCAGGAAACATCCTTTGCTGAGCAGTTTGCCTATGATAAAATAAAAGCTGCCTGCCGTGCGTTATGGGGGGGTTTCCCTGAAGCTCCCCCGACGTTGCACGCACTGGAGGCCGTTTTGGCCAGGGCTTCCCCTAAGAAGTTAGATACTCGGTTATATACCGCCATGCAGGAACAGAACCCCATTACACAACCCAAATCCTTACAACTTTGGAACGTGGAATTAGACCCTCCCATGTCAGAGGAGCAATGGAATTACTGATGTAAACAATTGACAGAACTCTTCCCCAATTATAAACTTAGGCTTGTGCACTTCAAATTCCTGCATCGTTATTATAGAACCCCTATTAGTCGTTACAGAATGGGGCTGCGCGAGGATGAACGCTGCTGGAGGTGCGTGCATGAGCCTGCTTCGTTTTTGCATATGGCGTGGGACTGTCAGTCACTTGCACAATACTGGGCGGACGTATTCTTGGCAGTAAACCAGATGGTTGAGCGCAATGACGAGCCGTCACCACACTTGGGCCTCCTGGGACTAGAGCAACATACTCTACCCCGGCGGCGAAAATTACATGCTCTCCTACTCCTATATGTGTGCAGGCAAATTGCACTTAAATGAGGCAGGAAGAGAATAATTCCATCAACAAGAGAGTAAGGGTCAGAAGAAAACACTCTCATGCCTCTTATGAATCCATAACTCAAACAACAGGAGAGTGTTAATATACACAACAGACAAAGTGAGCTAGCCAAATTCTGTTCAAAACGCTACTGAACTGTTAGACGTGGCTGTTATTTTCAGTTGGAAAAATAGAGTGCACGTGTTCAAAGATCTAGCTAAAAGGACCCTCAGCCCCCAGTGGAACACTGGTAGCCAGTTGTCTTCATTGGGTCCTCCTTTTTGCTAGGAAGGTTAATGTGAGTTTAAAAAGAGTATGCACTACTCCTCAAAGTTAATTTAATAAGAGGGTAGCTCTAACTCTATTAAAAACAGTGATTGAAAAACATAGTTATTTTTCTGGACTACTATAGGTTGTGCAAGTCTGAACCAACTAGTCCCATTAGTAAAGTGAAAAAAATATATAAAACACGGTCAACATGTTTCTGCCTATTAAGCCAAATTCGCTCGGCATTCATCAGGACCAGGAAAACAATATCACTCGCTGTTCGGGGCACGCTAAAGTGCTCAGATACAGGGAGTAATGACACTGAATGATACGACCTGTAGTTTGTCGAGGCTCCTTGTGGGAAAGTCTTCCCCGAGGTTCTATAAGCTCCTTCTTATAGGAGAAACGATAGGATCTGTAGGGGTAAATAGAAAAAAGAAAAAAGAAAAAACAGGAATGTCCAAATTATGAACCTTAAATGTTTGCATCTACCCTATTAGAACTCTAATCATGTGCACATAATTATTAATACCAAATAGTGTCTAAACTACAAGAAAAGAAGGAAAATTATCCCTTCAGATCAAAAAGGAGAAACCACGCTGTAGGTGGATCCAATATTCAGTTAATGTTGCAGACAAAGGCTTTTCATTATCCTTTCAAGCATTAGATACCAACATAAAGAAAGTGATTGCCTTAAAAACAGTGCTCATTCAAACCGAATAGGTTTGAAAACTTGAATTGATTACACCAAAAAATATACACCTTTGCAAGTAGCATACAGAGCGCAAAACACTCCAAAATGGGGAAGCTAAGCTGGACACTTACATTTTATTTTTTGATAATGAGCCCCATGGGCATTGCGGCAGGAGGAAATCTTCACGTTTGGGCGCTAACAAAAAATGCAACGAAAACGCGTTACTACGTGTTTCCAAAGCCGGTAGTAGTGAAATAATAAGTCTTAAGTCCCGTATGGACTGGAGAGAGACTTACTTGTTACCAAACGGCTCCCTGCTGAAACACCTACACGCGGCCACTTCCGCCGCCCGTATCGACCAACGCGGTAGTGAAGCCGTGTAGGAAATAAACACCGAAAACGCGCAATGCGTCTGGGACGGTGGCGCCGATCACGTGACCAAACGATCGCGTCATATTTTTAAAGGGGCCAGTTTGTTTACAAGCACAGTACAGAGCGATCTTTGCAGGAAGGGGGAACCATGAGGAAAAAGCCTCAAAGAACACAACGGAACAGCGTAATTACGTTGTGTAGATAATTATTAATGTTGGATTCTGTGCCCCGAACAGCGAGTGATATTGTTTTCCTGGTCCTGACGAATGCCGAGCGAATTTGGCTTAATAGGCAGAAACATGTTGACCGTGTTTTATATATTTTTTTCACTTTACTAATGGGACTAGTTGGTTCAAACTTGCACAACCTATAGTAGTCCAGAAAAATAACTATGTTTTTCAATCACTGTTTTTAATAGAGTTAGAGCTACCCTCTTATTAAATTAACTTTGAGGAGTAGTGCATACTCTTTTTAAACTCACATTCACCTTCCTAGCAAAAAGGAGGACCCAATGAAGACAACTGGCTACCAGTGTTCCACTGGGACCTGAGGGTCCTTTTAGCTAGATCTTTGAACACGTGCACTCTATTTTTCCAACTGAAAATAACATCAGCAGGAAGAGAATACCCACCTTTACTGAATGGTTGTCGGATGTCACCTATGGCCACACTCAACTGGGGGTGAATTGGGAGCTGATGCCACCAACTTCTCGGCCTAAAGACATATGGGAACCGTTTGTACAGTGGTCCAATAGCAGGGCACATTCTCCAATTGTCACGGCACTTCGTGACTCTTCCAATGGATCAGACTAGTAACGGGTAGAGGGAGGTTTTGCTAGCCATCCCATTTTCATATCGACCGGGATGCGGGAATTTGTAACGCTGTATTGGGTATGTCAGATCCCCGCTGATATATATGTCTGAATGCTGTGTTTTTTCACTTGTTCTTTCCAGTCATTAGATCCGTACGGAATGCATGGTTGCAATTTTAATCGACCTCCACTATTTCTCGCTCTCTGTATTATCCTTAGTGCTTGTATCTCCCCACCCTCTGAAGATCGCCATATTGCAGGGTTGTTCAATGCGGTACCGACTGTTAAGTTAGTTGTTAATTCCGTAATTCAGCTGGCGTTATTATATGATGTACAATTGCAATCTGATATATGCTGCCTATTGTGTATTATGGAAAATCAATAAACAAATTATATAAAAAAAATTCAGGTATTTTCTTCGGAAGTCCAAGCTGAAAGCTATTTAAAGGAACTAACTGATCGTTAATGGACTTTAGTCTCAGCTTGGCACGAGATTGTACAGTTTGCTTTATTTACCTTTTTTTTTTTGGTCAGTGTTGGCCACCAAAAGTCTACCTGATCAGAACCCATAACTTCCTCAGTTTTCTTTTCTTGTTTTAATGAGAAAGTGAGAAAAGGGGACGGGATTGGGGGAGTTTGAGGGTGAAGGGGCCGCTTTTGGTGTTGGATTATCAGGTCCGCTCAGCCTGGTATCGGTTTGTGTTATAGCTGGGGTCTGTATTCCCTCAGGATGTTTTTTGCTGTTATGTATTTTTATCTCTCTCTTCTCTCTCTTTTTGGTGTCTATATTGTCAAGAGGTGACCAGGTGACACTCAGGAATGTGGGAGGCATCGCAAGGGTCTGAGGACCTTTTTTGCCTGTTTGTTGGGTAAGGGGGGTAGGGTGGGTTATGTTATGTTATGTTATTATAATTTGTAGAGCACACGTTTACCCGTGGGTGTCTTGGCGCTATGGACAGGCGAGGAGGTCTGCACTGATGGCTAGTTCTGGAATAGCCAGGTCTTCAAGCCCTTCCGAAAGCCGATAAGAGAGGAAGAATTTCTGAGCTCAAGAGTGAGCGAGTTCCAAAGTTTGGAGGTGTAAAAATGAAAACTACTCCCACCCCATTGCACAGTGCAGATTTTTGGTACCTGGAGAAGTTTAGAGCCCGAGGACCGGAGATTCCTGGTGGGTTCGTACCAGGAAAACAGATTTTGAAAAAAGATCAGCCCTTTATTGTTAAGGGCCTTATAGGCTAGGGACAGAGCCTTGAATTTGATCCGTTGCTCCACCCAAAGCCAGTGCAACTTGCGGATTTCGGCGGTGACTGAGTGGGTTCTGGGGATATTGAGAAGCAGTCTAGCGGCTGAGTTCTGAACACTTTGGAGTTTTTTGAGACATTGTTTTTGGGCATTTCCTAATAATCCGTTGCAATAGTCCAGTTTGGACTGGATCAAGGCTGTAACAACAGTTTTTCTGGCGTCTACTGGAATGTATGGGAGAATTTTCCTGATCTTTTTGATAAGAAAGTGGCTTGCTGACACAGTAGCATTGGTGTGATGAATTAAAGAAAGTTTAGGATCCAGTCACACCCCGAAGTTCTTAACTCTTTCCGCCGGACTAGGGGGTTCATCCATCTCCACTGGCCACCAAAGGTTGCCCCAACATGGTTGAACATTGTCAAAGGTCAAGATCTCTGTTTTAGAAGAGTTTAATTTGAGGCAATGGGTGTTCATCCAATGATTGACAGTTCGCATGCAAGTTTGAAATTGTGCAGCGGGAGATGATTCTTTAGTTTGTACTATTAAGGCAATCTGAGTGTCGTCTGCATAGGACGTGAGGCAGAACCCAAAGTTCTGAATTAGTGGGGCCAGCTCTGAGACATACAAGTTAAAAAGCGAAGGGAACAGGGACGAGCCCTGAGGCCCTCCACAAGGGAGGGTGTATGTGTCCGAACAGTAGGCATCCAACTCAACCATGAGTCTTCTGTCTTTGAGGAAGGAGGATAACAGAGCAAATGATGTGCCCCTGATCCCTATTCTCTCGAGCCGCTCATGCAAGAGAGAATGGTCAACCGTATCAAACATGGCTGACAGATCGAGGTGTATGAGCATGGCTGTGCCGCCCCGATCCATCGCCATCCTGATCTCTTCTGTAGCTTTAATCAGTGCTGTCTCCGTACTATGCTCATGGCGAAAGCCAAACTGAGATGGATCCAGCAAGTTGTTGTCATTAATGAATTGAGTCAATTGAGAATTCATGATTTTATCAATTATTTTGGCTGGTAGAGGAAGCCTGGCAATGGGGCGATAATTATTAGGGACAGTGGGCTCCAGTGGGAGTTCAGGGTGGGGAAGTCACTACACGGTAAGGGGAGGTTTGTTTTGGGGCTTGCTTTTGGGAAGAGGATAGCTCAGAGAGGGAGAGCACAATTTTCTGTTGGGATTTTTTTCGGAACGATTTCTCATTGGAGATGGCTAATATTAGGATAGCATCTATCAATACTTGCGTGTTGAATGACCCAGTTAAACGGCGTAGGATTAGAGAAGATCTCCGATTCTTGCGGGCAGATATTATTTGCCTTCAAGAGACGCACATCGAAGCTAGCCGTCACAAACTTCTTGAGCTTGAGGGTTTTCAGCTGTTCTGGACTAAACTGGAGGCAAAGACTAAAGGGGTAGCTGTTTTGGCCCTCCGGGGGATGGTGAATATAATTCGTTCTTCTGCTGATGTGTATGGTCGTTGGGTCATTCTTCATGGTAATTTTCAAAATAAAGTTTTTACACTCTGTTCGGTCTATGGTCCGGTACTGGACGACCCAGAACTGTTTAACTGGCTTAATCTTGAGCTGGTCGGTTGGCCTGCTCCGTTTATACTATGTGGCGATTTTAATATTAATATAATTGTGAGCTCGCCAATCGCCCAGACTTAGTGTATCCTGGTCGGAAACCTAAAGTCTATAGGTCCCTGAGGCAAATGCAAGGATTACACGGTTTGATAGATATGTGGGATTTTTCCATGAGAAATGACCCGGGGTTTACTTTTTTTCAGCACCGCGCAAAACCCATTCTAGGTTACATTATTTTTTTATCTCTCCATTCCTGGTACAAGGCTCTAATATAACTAGATATCCGAGAGTAATGTCGGCCCACAACCCGCTTGTACTTGAGGTTAATATACAGCCCAGGGCAAAAAAACAGACTCATGGACCTTTAATGGATCACAAGATTTCTGAATGAAAACATAGGCAGTACTAATATACAGAATGTATGGGATACACTTAAAGCCGGTATTAGGGGAGAGACTACTCGATTTGTATGGGAAAGCTGGACAAAGATAAAAGCAAAACTACAGGAGTTATATAGAGACCTTGAAGAGGCTGAGATTAATCTGACCAGGGTCTTGTCGGGGTGGGGAAGGTGAATCTGCACAAACTCAGATAATAATTGCTAAGTCAGCCATAACAGAAATTTCACAGGCTAAAGCGGCGGGCAAATTTTTAGCTTGGCGCTCTAAACTTTAGGAGAATAACAAAAGAGCTGGACATATGCTAGCTGTTAGAACAAGAGAAAAAGAGTCTGCCACGTGTATTGAAAGTATTATGGATCCAGAAGTTGGGTTAGTTACTGAAGAAGGGGCTATAGCTTTAGCTTTTCAGAAATGTTATCAAAATGTATATAATGAAGATATTAGTGATAATGATGTGGTTCAGGCAGAAATCCAAGGATATCTTAAGGAAGTTGAGGTAGGGGTTTTATCATCGGAAGAGTTGGATAGGTTAGATGTTGAAATTAAAGTTGACGAGTTATGGCTAGCTATAGATTCCCTTCCTAGTGGTAAGGCTGTAGGGCCAGATTATATACCGGGGGAATTTTATACGTTTTTTCGATCTCAGCTCACTCCCGTTATGCTCGAGATGTTTTTTCGACTGGTTCAAAAAGGCGATACGCCTCCTGACTCTTGGAGGAGGGCTAGGATTGTTACATTTTTAAAGAAAGGCAAGATACTATTGGACACTGGGTCCTATAGACCAATCACATTAATCAACAGCGATATCAAAATGTATTAAAAAATTCTTGCAAATCGACTGGCTGGGGTAATTAAAAAGTTGGTTTCTCCCCAGCAACACAGCTTTGTGCCAGGCCGTGAAACTATCGAACATATTCGCCGTACAATTGCGTTGTTCGATTATATCAAGTTTACAGGAGACCCTATGGCTTTAATTCTGCTTGATGCGGAGAAAGCCTTCGATAGGGTCTCCTGGCCTTTTTTATGGGCTACATTGAGGCATTACGGTCTTGGGGAGAGATTTATTCGAGCTATTCAGAGCATGTATACTCAACCAACAGCTCAAGTTTCGGTTATGGGAATTCAATCGGCAACAATAAATATACTCAGAGGAACAAGGCAGGGTTGTCCTTGCTCCCCTTTATTGTTTGCGATTTATAAAATTTTTATAATGTATTAATCCGTCTGGTGCGGGCCAAGGGCGGGGACACCAAAATTCTTGGCTATGCTGATGATTTAGCCATTTTGACTGACTCCCCGAAGGCAGCGTTGCAAAAAATGCAAATAATTACATCACAGTTTGGTGCGATATCTGGTTATCATTTAAACAAAACAAAAACTCAAATAATATGTAACAATAAAATCAATCTGGCGGACCCGCGTGTAGTTAGTAAGTCCTCATTGGAGATGGCTAATATTAGGATAGCATCTATCAATACTTGCGGGTTGAATGACCCAGTTAAACGGCGTACGATTAGAGAAGATCTCCGATTCTTGCGGGCAGATATTATTTGCCTTCAAGAGACGCACATCGAAGCTAGCCGTCACAAACTTCTTGAGCTTGAGGGTTTTCAGCTGATCTGGACTAAACTGGAGGCAAAGACTAAAGGGGTAGCTGTTTTGGCCCTCCGGGGGATGGTGAATATGATTCGTTCTTCTGCTGATGTGTATGGTCGTTGGGTCATTCTTCATGGTAATTTTCTAAATAAAGTTTTTACACTCTGTTCGGTCTATGGTCCGGTACTGGAGGACCCAGAACTGTTTAACTGGCTTAATCTTGAGCTGGTCGGTTGGCCTGCTCCGTTTATACTATGTGGCGATTTTAATATTAATATAATTGTGAGCTCGCCAATCGCCCAGACTTAGTGTATCCTGGTCGGAAACCTAAAGTCTATAGGTCCCTGAGGCAAATGCAAGGATTACACGGTTTGATAGATATGTGGGATTTTTCCATGAGAAATGACCCGGGGTTTACTTTTTTTCAGCACCGCGCAAAACCCATTCTAGGTTACATAATTTTTTTATCTCTCCATTCCTGGTACAAGGCTCTAATATAACTAGATATCCGAGAGTAATGTCGGACCACAACCCGCTTGTACTTGAGGTTAATATACAGCCCAGGGCAAAAAAACAGACTCATGGACCTTTAATGGATCACAAGATTTCTGAATGAAAACATAGGCAGTACTAATATACAGAATGTATGGGATACACTTAAAGCCGGTATTAGGGGAGAGACTACTCAATTTGTATGGGAAAGCCGGACAAAGATAAAAGCAAAACTACAGGAGTTATATAGAGACCTTGAAGAGGCTGAGATTAATCTGACCAGGGTCTTGTCGGGGGTGGGGAAGGTGAATCTGCACAAACTCAGGTAATAATTGCTAAGTCAGCCATAACAGAAATTTCACAGGCTAAAGCGGCGGGCAAATTTTTAGCTTGGCGCTCTAAAGTTTACAAGAATAACAAAAGAGCTGGACATATGCTAGCTGTTAGAACGAGAGAAAAAGAGTCTGCCACGTGTATTGAAAGTATTATGGATCCAGAAGTTGGGTTAGTTACTGAAGAAGGGGCTATAGCTTTAGCTTTTCAGAAATGTTATCAAAATGTATATAATGAAGATATTAGCGATAATGATGTGGTTCAGGCAGAAATCCAAGGATATCTTAAGGAAGTTGAGGTAGGGGTTTTATCATCGGAAGAGTTGGATAGGTTAGATGTTGAAATTAAAGTTGACGAGTTATGGCTAGCTATAGATTCCCTTCCTAGTGGTAAGGCTGTAGGGCCAGATTATATACCGGGAGAATTTTATAAGTTTTTTCGATCTCAGCTCACTCCCGTTATGCTCGAGATGTTTCGACTGGTTCAAAAAGGCGATAAGCCTCCTGACTCTTGGAGGAGGGCTAGGATTGTTAAATTTTTAAAGAAAGGCAAGATACTATTGGACACTGGGTCCTCTAGACCAATCACATTAATCAACAGCGATATCAAAATTTATTAAAAAATTCTTGCAAATCGACTGGCTGGGGTAATTAAAAAGTTGGTTTCTCCCCAGCAACACAGCTTTGTGCCAGGCCGTGAAACTATCGAACATATTCGCCGTACAATTGCGTTGTTCGATTATATCAAGTTTACAGGAGACCCTATGGCTTTAATTCTGCTTGATGCGGAGAAAGCCTTCAATAGGGTCTCCTGGCCTTTTTTATGGGCTACATTGAGGCATTACGGTCTTGGGGAGAGATTTATTCGAGCTATTCAGAGCATGTATACTCAACCAACAGCTCAAGTTTCGGTTATGGGAATTCAATCGGCAACAATAAATATACTCAGAGGAACAAGGCAGGGTTGTCCCTGCTCCCCTTTATTGTTTGCGATTCATAAAATTTTTATAATGTATTAATCCGTCTGGTGTGGGCCAAGGGCGGGGACACCAAAATTCTTGGCTATGCTGATGATTTAGCCATTTTGACTGACTCCCCGAAGGCAGCGTTGCAAGAAATTCAAATATTTACATCACAGTTTGGTGCGATATCATATCTGGTTATCATTTAAACAAAACAAAAACTCAAATAATATCTAACAATAAAATCAATCTGGCGGACCCGCGTGTAGTTAGTAAGTCCAAATATTTGGGGATAGAGATTAGCTCTAAACCTGAGGAGGTGGTAGAGATCAACTTGAATCCCTTGATACGTAAACTAGAGGTTGATGCTCGCCGAATTAACAATCTACAATTGACGTTGATGGGCAGATGCAACGTTATAAAAATGATTTTTCTACCCAAGATTTTATATTTTCTCAGAGCTATCCCTTTGTTGATTGATCAAACTTGGTTTAAAAAGATAGATCGGAATACTTCTTGGTTTTTATGGGCCGGTAAATGCTCAAGAAGGGCTTTGAAATTTATGACTCTGCCCAGAGAGAGGGGGGGCTGGACTGTACCCAATTTTCAGGTATATTATTGGTCTATAACGTTGAGGCAGATTGTTGATTTATTGGATATAGGAGGTGTGGATCGTTCTGACACTTCAATTTATCATTTAATTTACGGGTAAGAGGCTCGGGGACTTTTGTTTAGACATATTGATTTTGCCTATTTTAAGCGGGTAGGTTTAAGGTCCTACTTGGAGCCTTCAAAGTTTGGACGACAGTTCGGAAAATGTTTAATATCGGTAGAATCCGCTTATATTCTCCTGTTGCAGGGAATACTCTCCTCCCAGAATTTTTTCGGGATGGTTACTTCAAAGAGTGGTCAGCTCAAAGGGTTAATGTAATAGGGGATATTATTTCTGAGTCCGGGCTTATGACCTTCGAAACCATAAAACAGTAATTTGGGATAGGCAAAAGGCAATTTTTCAAATTCTTACAGATCAGAGATTTCTTCGGCAAAAGAACTGTGACCTGGGCTCGTATCCCGTTAGTTGAATCGATCAATGGGAACCAATCAACCATATCCACTATATATAAATTGGTAAATGCTAAGAAAAGTGATGATTTAACTAAGCATTTTAATCGTTGGCAGGTGGGGTTACATGCGGAACAAGGTGTCTGTGAGGATTCTCTAGTTTATAGTCAATCTGCTACTATTTCTGCTAACCTCCAGGTTCAATGTTTTAAGACTTGGCTAAATTTGTATATAACCCCTTCTCGTATTTATAAACGGGGTGGGGCGGTGGGGGTAAACTGTTCCAGATGTGGGAAACTCATGGCTGACAGTATTCATATGTTTGCCACTTGCCCCTCTTTGGTTCAACTGCTAAATAAAATAGAACAGCGCCTGGGACAAGTTTTATGCTATACAGTATTATTGACACCTCAGGTTATTATGTTGGGTATAGCTGATCAAAACATGGCCGATCCGGACCGAAAGTTTCTTTTTGTCACTATGGCTGTGTTGAGACTATGTTTAGCTACAGCTTGGCTTTACCCGGTTTCCCCGACTTCACATGAATGGTTTAGTAAATTTCTAAATGTATATAAATGGGAAATATCTGTATTTAAGAGAAGAGAAGCTAGGGCCCGGATGGAGAGTGAACAGATTTGGGGCTCCTTAACTAATTGGTTGAATTCTGAACATTAAGGTCCAATGTAGCCTGATAAGATTGAATTATGTATGCATATCCTTGTTTTTCTCTTCGAATGATTAACTCTATTTATTTATAATTGTTCTTTTCGCCCTGTAGTGATCCACCTGGGGTGGGTGGGGGGTTGGTGAGGGTATACATCTGAAAAATAGGACCTATGGCATGGCTGTATGTTAAGTTGCTTATGTTTTCTTTCTTTTATGTATGATTTCTGCATATGTCATATCTCCTAATAAAAAATTAAAAGCAAAAAACAAAAAAAAGCAAATGGATGTAGAGCAAATGGAGAAAGTACTTTGATGATGTAAGTGAAGCAAACTACAGGAAAGTAATTAGGTTATACCACTCTGAAATGAAAAAGGCTCAAGCCACTTTCTATGACACCAAAATCACTAATGTCGCCAACTCCCCCAAAGTAATTTTTAGGATCCTCAAAGACATTATAGTACCACCCACAGCCTGCCCAAAGGAGAATACCTCTGTTAAGCACAGTAATGACCTGGCACACTACTTTCAGGGAAAAGTAGTGAACATATATTCCTCTTTTCCGGAGAAGACCGGGACTGGTCGCTCTGGTAAGTTCGACGCAAGGGACCGCTCCCTCAACACATCCCCAATTGCACCAACAAGGGGACACCTATCATCATTGCCTCAACTCACAAGGGACCTGGTTATTGAGCTGTTAGGTATGGTAGAGTCAGGCTCACTCTCTGGATCCAGGCCCCCATCATATCCTTCAAAAAGGAGTAGACTGCATTGTCCCTGTGCTCACAAGGCTGCTAAACTCCTTTCTCTTAAATGGGGAGGATCCGCAATCGTGGTAGCATGCCATAGTTACACCACTCCTGAAGAAACCCTCCCTCTACCCCCTCTGTCTGAACAACTACAAGCCCATCTCTCTGTTCTCATGAGTCACCTAGCACCTGGAAAAACATGTCAACAGAAATCTATTTGCCTTTCTGGAATCACAGGAAGTACTCCACCCTACTCAGATGGGGTTAAGACCACAACACAGCACAGAATATGCTCTGTTGGCAGTGATCGCAGAATTAAGAAAACTCCTAGATCGGGGCAGCTCTGCAGCATTTTCCTCCTTGACTTAAGTGCTTCCTTTGATACTGTTGACCATACAATCCTAATTCAGAGACCCCTGGATTGGCTTTCCTCCTTCCTAAAGGATCAGTCCTTTCAGGTCCTTGATCAATCACACTAGTCGACCAGTCTTCCACTCAGCTCCGGAGAGCCCCAGGGCCCCTCCCTGAGTCCCACTCTCTTTAAAGTGTATATGCTCCCTTTTGCCAATCTGGTGCAATCGTTTGGAATGTCACTGGTGTCCTATTCTGAAAACACCCAGCTGGTCATGTCAGTTTTACCTGATCAGACTACAAACCACCTATCCCTTCCCCGTCCCTTCAAGCAGTAGCCAGGTGGATGGCTAGCTGCAAACTAAAATTCAAAGAAGAAAAAACATAAATCATGGTGTTGGACAATAACCCTTTGGGCAATCTCCCGAGATCCAATCAAGACTGCCTAAGTAAGCTACCAACCCCCACAGGACCAATAAAGAGCCTGGGAGTATGGCTTGACCCTAAACTTATGATGAAACACCAGGCCAGGAAAACCTCAGCTAGCTGTTATAGCACCTAGAGGCTACTGAGGAAAGTTCTTAAGCTCCTTCCTCTCTTAGCCAGGAGAATTATTGTCTAGGCTCTTGTACTAGGATGCCTAGACAATGGAAATGCCTTATGCCCCTGCTCAACATCTTATGTGGTAAAGAGATTGCAGACTGTACGGAATGGGGTGGCTCAACTCCTCACAGACACACATAGATACCAGCCAGGCACCACAGCTCTTAGGTGTGATGTGGTCACGCTATTTCCAGCAACCCGGAAGGGGTAGCGGTGGACCACCTGTTGTATATATAGCACGTGATAGCTGTTTGAATATTGGCGGTGGGGCTTATTCACTAAATAAAAGGATCTTGGTGTGGACAGGTTATGGAACTGTCTATTTCCTGGCTACTGGTTTACTTTCGACCTGGACATAACATTTCTGGCGACAAAGGTGGGATCCCTGTTGTTCTTTCCTGTTGTTTCATGGATTCTGGACTTTTTTTTGTTGTTGGCGGTGTCCTCGTGCCTGTGGTGCCAGTGGAAGCCTTGCTGCGTGTTCGGGGTTTCCTGAGTGTTGCTGTTTGGCTGCCCTGGCTGTTCCTGGGGGCGTGGTCAGCTACTAACAACGTGCAGTGTGCTGCTGCGGACCAGTTGGTTTGCGGTATTGCGGGGGGTGTTCTATTGCTGCCCTGTGATACGAGTGAGAGCAAGAAAACTCCCTGACTGCTCTCATTTTTGTTGGCTGCTCATTTCTGATGCCTGGCAGTTCGTGGCAGTTGGTGGTATCCTGCTGCGTGTGGAGTTTGCTGCTGGTGCTCCATGGTCTGGGTCGTCTTTTGAGGTGAGAGGTACATCTCTCTCTTTTGCCCGTGCCTGGATCCTGGTGCTGGGGATGTTTGGGACCTGGACTTAGTTTTATTTTGTCGTCGGGATTTTGAGGACCATATCTTTGGTCTTGGGGCTGGCGCCTGCGTGGTGTGCCCTGAGCTGTGTTTCATTGGGTCATCACGTCGACTATTCCTCCGGTGGAGCATTTTTGGTTGGATGGTACTCCATCTGCTCAGGTAGCCCACTGGAAGGAGAGGGTGGACCGCTTAGAGATCTATTTTGATGCTATTGATCTGGTGGAGGAACAGAAGTGCCCGATGTTGCTGCATTTGGGAGGGGCGGCCATTCACCGTTTGGGGCGGTCAGTGGTGGAATGTGGACCACCACATACTTATAATACCTTGAAGCAAGCTCTTACTGCCCACTTTGAGCCACTGGCCAATCCAGATTATGAGAGGTTCTTGTTGCGTCAGGCTCGGCAGTTGCCTGATGACTCTGTGGACATTTTCTATGCCAGTTTGCATGAATTAGCCAGCACCAGCATGTTGCCTGATGCTGTGGATAAGATCAGGGCCCAGTTTATTCATGGCTGCTATTCCAGTAAACTATGTGAAGCAATCCTGCAGGTGCCAGGGATGCCTATGGCTGATATGTTGACCCATGGCAGGTCTAAAGAACTTTCAAAGGTTAGAGAAGCTCATATGGAGGTCGCTCTTCAACACGTGGTAAAGGTGGAGCCAGTGAATGCCATTCGGCCTGAGTCCCTGACAAACAAAGACTGCCAAATCGGGGAAGGATGGACCGACCCCGGCTTTGTTATGGCTGTGGGGGTCCTTTTCTTCATAAGGGGACGTGTCCTGCCATTGGGAAGAGGTGCTCTAATTGCAATAGGCTTAACCATTTTGCAAAGGTGTGTCGCTCTGCCCCTGCACAAAGTTCTGTTCCCATGCCATCTGCACAGGTGTATGTAGCTGCTCCGTTGCCGGCAGAGGGAGACATGGATGACGATGAGCTTAAGGGGACTGTACATGTCCTCCATGCCTGAGGGTTCAGTACGAAGAGGTCTTCCTACATGGTGTGTGATGGTGGACGGTCACCCAGTGCCTGCTTTGATTGACACAGGTGCTTCAATAAATGTGATGGCCAAATCGATGATGATGACACTACCAACTGCTCCTGTTTTGAGTTCAACCACTACAAAGGTTTTTGCTTATGGAGCCTCTGACCTACTTCCTTTTAGCTGATGTTTTTAATGCTGCGGTGGCACATGGTTCTCATGCAATGAAGACATGGATATATGTCACGAAAGGTGGTCAAGAGATGTTGTTGAGTTGCCAGACAGCAGAGGGCTTAGAGTTGGTCACTTTTGCTTTGCCCGTGCATCAATAAACGGTGGATGATTTGCTGGTCCAGTTCTCACCGTTGTTGAATGGAATTGGCTGTTTGAAAGGTCGTATGATCAAGCTGCACATTGATGACTCCGTCCAGCCCGTGGTGTTACGTCACAGGAGAGTGGCGTTCCATCTTCAGCCGAAAGTGGAAGCAGAGCTGGTGAAACTGGAGAAGGCAGATACCTATTGTGGTGGCTCGTAAGCCTAAGCAGCCTGGTGAGGTCCGCATTTGTGTGGATATGCGGTTGCCTAATCTTGGGATTAAACATGAACGGCACCTCATCCCTACTGTGTACGATATCGTGGTGGAGGTGAGTGGGTCACAGTGGTTTTCCAAGGTGGACCTTCGTGCTGGTTACCACCAGTTGATACTTGACCCTGCTTCCCATGTGATCACCACGTTATCTACACATGTGGATTTGTGGAGGTATAAGCGGTTGAGTTTTGGGATTTCCAGGTCTACGGAAGTCTTCCAGGACACGATCCATGGGGTTCTTTCTGGACTGGATGGTGTGATCAATGTCAGTGAATACATTTTGGTGCATGCACCCACATTGGATGGGCATTCCAGTCGTCTTAAGAATGTGTATCAGCGGCTGCTGGATCATGGACTTACGCTACATAAAGAGAAATGCAAGTTTTTGAAGACTGACATCTCGTTTTTTGGATATCGCTTTTCGCACGATGGTGTGTCCCCTGACCCTTTGAAAGTGTGTGATATTCATCCTGCTCCTGCTCCTGTTAATGTGTCTCGTGTGCGGAGTTTCATGGGAATGGAGAACTATTGTGGTCGTTTTAGCCGTAATTTGACTGATTTGACAGCTCCTTTGCGGGAAATCCAACGTTTCATGGAACTGGGGTCCAGAACAGGAATCTGCTTTTCAAGCCGCGAAGCAGGCCCTCTATGCTGATATCACTCTGGTGTATTTTAATCCTGCACTGGACTCTGAATTATCCGTAGATGCTAGTCCCGGTGGCCTGGGGGCTGTGCTTCCTCAGCGGCAGAGCAATGGAGAGTTGGCTCCAGTAGCGTATGCCAGTCGTGCATTGATACTGGGGGTGTCATCATTTTCATTAGTATCTTTATGGCCAGCCGTTTGTTGTGCATACGGACCATAAGCCGCTCATTCCTTTGTTCATGGGCTCATCTTCTAAACCTCCCCCTCGAATGGAGAAATGGATCCTGCAGTTGCAGGATTATTGTTTTACGGTGGTGTTTCGTCCTGGGACTTTGAATCCTACTGACTACCTTTCCCGGCATTTCAGTCCTGCTACTCCCGGTGAGAAATATGCTGCTGAGTATACTGAGGAGTATGTGCGTCTGGTGGTTAGCGTTCCAGGCCTCTTCCTATTTCTTTGGAGGAGATTTTGGAGCCCACGAAACAGGATGGGTGTCTCCAGCTTTGTCTTTCTGCAGTGGGTACCTGGAAATGGAACGGACTCATGGATTCTGCAAGGTGTCATACTGAGAATGCTAGGTCGACCTTGGAATCTCTTTTTAACATCCGGGATTAACTGGTTATATCCCCGGAGGGGTGCTTCATGAGAGGTCCACAGCTGGTGATTCCTGCCTGTCTCCAGCAGAGGGTGGTGGATTGTGCTCATTTGGCTCACCAAGGGGTTGTGAAAACCAAGTCCAGATTGCGATGTAAAGTATGGTTTCCATAATTGGATGCCTTGGTAGAGAGTACTGTATCGCGTTGTGCGCTTTGTCAGGCTGCTGGGTCTGGTGACTCTCCGGCTCCCATTCTTACGGCAGCGGGCAAGTGCTGATTTTGGATGCTTACCAGATGGGCGACATATGCTGGTGGTTATTGATGACTTTTCTAAATACCCTGAGGTTGAGCTATTGGACACTACTACGGCTTGTCGCACTATTCCCTTGTTTGATAAGATCATGACGGCACCTGGTTTGATTTCTGAGTTACATACTGATAATAGTCCTCCTTTTTCCAGCCATGACTTTGCGAACTATCTACAATCTAAGGGCGTTCGCCATCGAAGAATCTCCCCTGGGGGGCGTGGCTTGGACGCCGATGTAATCGGCAGCGGGACTCCGGGGCTCCTCCGTAACCGCCCCTCGCAACTATACATCCTGACCCCGGTCACCGGACCCCTGGCCCCCACCTGGCATCGGAAGGTCTGGGGAGCATAGGGGGCGAAAACTGGGAGAGCTAGGTGGCCCCGAGACCCCCGCAGCCGACCGTTTCTTCCCCCGGAGCGATTGGCGCGCTGCTGGCGCAAAATGGCGGCTGCAGTCTCGGCCCGAGCTGCCTGATGCCGGCGGGCAGCCAAAGGAAGAAGGCTCGCTGGAGTGGCGGACCCGGCGGCACCTGGTGCGGAGCGCCCTGCACCTAATCTGAGGTGGGGAGAGCGGGCTGGCCAGGAGGACTGGAGGCGCCCTGGAGTGATGAATTCGCGGGCCGCCTGACCTCAAGATGGCGGCGCCCGCATGAGTGCCCCGGACCCCGGACTCCTGGCCTGATACATTGGGGGGCCCACGGTCCTCCCCCCCCTCATGGAGGGGTCTCCCGGACTCTGAAGCGGGAGCAGCGGCGGACCCTGTGCTGAGAGGGGCACGACGACCGGGGCCGCTGGCTGAGAGCTGATTGGGACGGAGGGCCTGTCGCGGGCGGCCTGGGGGACGCCTTCAAGGGTGGCCTACAGGTGGCTGTCTCGGACCACCCCCCTGAGTTCTCTGGTGTCCCAGGGCCTGCGGTGCCGGCATTGACTGCTCCGCGGAGTACCCCCAGGCGGGGGAACACCCAGGGGCCTCCTCTTTCTCCCCACTCTTGGCGGGGCCCGCGCTGGACTTGTGTTGAGTGGCCTGGACCTCCGGGGGGCAGCTCCTCGAGGCGAACTATACCTCCTGCTATCCGCGAGCCGGATTCCCCACTCTTTTGCCGATTGCTGAGGCGGATGGCCCAGGAGCCCTCCCTGAGGAGCCTGGTTGAGACATCCTCCCTGCGCTGACCTTGCCCCTGCATCCACTATCCGGGGAGAGGAAGTGCTCTTGACCACGAGAGACGAGGAGAGGCGGACCTGGTGCCGGGGGCTCCCCTGCGGAAGCGACTGAGGACTGACGGGCCCGGTGCACTGAACCTGAGTGGGGGACTTGTGGCAGAAACTCACCGCAAGATGGTCTGGGGGGCCCGAAAAAAGGGATTTGAGGTGCTGAGGCCCGATGACCCGGGTCACACGAGGACGGAGGGCGAGGAGGCATCTGGTTCTGGGGGCATGGCCCCGCCAAGGGACTCCTCCCTGAGTGACATTATGCAGGCCATTGTGGCGTCGCGGGAGGCCCTGGAGAAGCGAATGGACACCATTGGCACTGACCTGTCCCTTTTGAGGGATGACCACCGGAAGCTGAAGGAGCGAGTTACGACCACGGAGGCGAACATGAAAGACATTCCAGGTGACGTGGAAGCCCTGAAGGCTTCATTGGCGGAGGTGGCGCAGAAAGTTCGGGTGCTGGAACTCAGGGCCGAGGACAGTAAGGGACGCTCCAGACGTAACAACCTCCGCCTTGTGGGAGTCCCGGAGAGGGAAGAAGGCCACGACGCAGTGGCCTTCTTGGAACGCTGGTTGCGAACGGAGGTGGCGCCGGAGGGGCTCTCCCCATTCTTTGCTCTGGAGCGCGCCCACAGAGTCCCGTCGCGCCCGCCTAGGGTCGGGAGTCCACCTCGTCCGATGGTGGCGCGCCTGCTACACTACCGGGATCGGGACCACATTCTCCAAGCGGCTATGGCCCTGCCGAATCTATGCATTGGTAACAGCAAGGTCATGATTTTCCCGGACTTCACCAGGGACGTTCAGCGTCAACGATCATCCTTCCTGGCGGTCAAGCGGAAGCTGAGAGCTTTGCAACTGCCCTATGCTATGTTGTTTCCGGCCCGCCTCAAGGTCGTTGCTGGCGGGAGCACTCATTTCTTCCTTACGCCGCAGGAGGCTTGGGACTGGATATAGACCAGGGGGACGGCTGATGGAAACACCCCTGCTGCGACCACGCCTAGACGCTGATCTCCTGCATTGACACCGACGCGACTGCCTGGCTCCCCCACTGGATGGGAGCAGGAGAGAAACAAGGCGGTGCTGGCGGTGGCGGCCATCAGCCAAGGGGAGGTCAGCCCCTCCAGTAACGGCTCGGAACACTCAAAGAATGCTGAACTGAGTCCGGGCTCCAGCAGCACTACTGGCCTCTCTCGAGACGGATCTCCCGGTGGTTACCCCGCAGACGGCATCTTTGGCTGAAGCGGCTGTGAGGTCATGGGACACGCTACATCACGGTATTGGGTCACGGGGAGAGTACGGCTTACTATTGCGGGGGTGGCAGGGGTCAGCTGGCTTCTGTTGCTCATAACTGTACTGTTGCGGGGTGGTTTAGACTGGGTGGACTTTTGGATGCTTAGGAGGGGGGGGAGGCTCCGGTCCTAACTGACATTGACGTTCCACATAGCCTAGCCTACTCTTGTTGATTGTCACTTGTTTTGCAGAGTTTGGGTGGGGTTACCACATTGGTTGTCTGTCCTGGGGAGAGGGAGTTGGGTAGAACTGTTTGATATTGGGCGTGAGGGACGGGGGTGGGTTCTGGACGTGTCAGAGGCTCCCATGGGGGACTAAGTGGGCTACAATGTGTACTGCCATGGGACCCGACTTAGGATACAAATGTCTCACGTGGAATGTGAGGGGGATGCACACCATGCATAGACGCCACAAGATCCACGCATTCTTATTTTGGCGGGGCATACATGTGGCCTTCCTCCAGGAAACGCATCTATTAGCGCAGGTAGGGAAAGCACTGCAGCGTAGCAGGTGTATCACACTGATTACTCGGCCTATGCCAGAGGAGTGGTCATCT
Source organism: Lissotriton vulgaris (assembly GCF_964263255.1). Lineage (NCBI taxonomy): Eukaryota > Metazoa > Chordata > Amphibia > Caudata > Salamandridae > Lissotriton > Lissotriton vulgaris. The sequence goes on from NC_141694.1 coordinate 363,676,789, forward strand.
GGATAAGGGCGGGGGTACCCTTTCAATGCACGCAACAGCTTATTGACCTAGAGGGGAGATATGTAGTGGTGAGGGGCAGACTAGATGGGAGGGACCTCACGCTGGGATGCATATATGCACCGAATGTGGACCAACCTGCCTTCTTCTCCTTGCTGTCCCGCACATTGGCACCGTTCTTAATGAGCTCCCTACTCCTTGGAGGGGACTTTAATTGTGTAACTGACACTGCCCTGGACCGGTCACATCCCCCTTTATTAAATGCACCGGCGAGCAGACTGGTGTAGGAAGGTACATCCTGACTATGGTTGCTCCCAACTTTTTGCCCTGTGTTTTAGCTGGTTTTGGACATAGTCGACCTGGGACCCTGCCAATCAGGACCCCAGGCCTACTGCTCTCTCTTTAAAATGGATTCCATGTACCCTAGGTACATTTCCAATTGGTACTGGGCCACCTTATCAGACCCTGTAACTCAGGGCATAGGTGTACCCAGGGCTGCCAGGGGCTGCAGCATGTATTATGCCACCCCTGGCTGGCCTCCTAAATTTGACACAACTGGCTGCATGACAGCTGGGGCGAAGTCGTGTAATCACACTTTGCTTTAGATATAGTAGCTCTATATCTAACCATACAATGGACACCCGAGTTCCTATCAGTCACTCCTATGGCAGGCCTTGACAATCCTGAAGGCAGAGTGCATGGGCTCGTGTGAACTAGGTTCTGGCCCGAGCCGAGCCCGGTTGCAGCTTGCGGAATCAAGACCCAATGGCTGTTCCATGATAACGCGTACCACATCGGTAACTTCGGTGTTGCGTTATCAAGACATGTCGAGTAAGGTGTCATACGAATCGGGATGCTGCCCTCTCACCAACTCTGGCGACGAGGTTAGCATTCCGCCCTTCTAGAGGGACACGACATGTACGTAACTGTGAACCCCGGTTAAAGTTAACTAAAGCCTCAGCTCCACAAAATGGATGCTGCCACCACAGACACGAGTCTGACCTCCTGCTGCTGGGAGTCCTTCCAGCGAGGAGAGCTTGGACAAAGGGTTTCCTGTCAAGGGCGGTGTTCGCACCGTCCCAGACAGGGTTTGTGTATTCTGGGTAGGTAGGGCTTTTGCGAGAAGGTGACTGCGGAGTGGCACCCCGGTGCTCACTACGCATCTGCCGGTCAGAACCAGTTCCAGGGGCGCCAGCCCTGGCCTGGGGAAAGTCCGGCAGGGGAGAGGGGTGTAACTACCTCCCTTCCTGGTCCCACCCTTAGGGCAGGACCTAGTCAAGTACCCACCCCTTTCTTTAGAATAAAGGCCGGAGCGGGGACCCTTCCAAATTAGATCATCTTTGAATAAAGAATACTTTCTACGAAAGGACTTCGAGACTCTTCTCAAGATTTCTCCCTTGTGACTAAGGAGTAGTCACCCTGCATCAGCGGGCACCACCTAAGAACTCTGCAGTTTGCTGTAAGTCCTTCCTCAAGGAATCCGACGGCCCAGCTCGACGAGAACCGGCTTCCCTGGCACCTCTGACCTCTACCCACGTCATCAGCTCAGCTGTGATCTGGGGGTGCGACGAGACCTCGAGGGACCGGCCATCATCAGAACCTGCACGCTCTTAACCAGCATGACCTTCGAAGCAATTCCCTGGTGAGTACTCTGGGGTCCGAGAAGCCCCGACCCTGAGCCGCTCCAGCACCGAAGTGCAGTCTCCCAGCATCTCCACGATCTGCGTGGGGCCCTTCTGCTCGCTGCTCAGCACGTTGTCTGGTCACTAGCCGCTGGCTTGTGCCCTTCTGTGACGACATCCGACAATCAACACTGCTAGTCTGGTTGCTCCAGACTGGCCCTTGCTTCCATCTTTGAGAGAAGTACCCCGGACCCTCCTGGTCCACTCAAGACGCCATCTTAGGCCCACCACGTGGCCCTGAGATCTGCCAAGGCTTGTTGCCCCATCCTGGGCCCAGCGACGCCGACAGCATCATCCTTCGTGGGACAGCTCGCACCTCCGCCGTGGTCGCCGACAACGCCTCCTGGTCCGTGAGACTGCAGAGCCTAGCGTCGCCCACTCACCTGGTCGAGGTGACGGCCAACCGGTGCCATCCTGGTACCCTCTGACTACTGGCTAGTAGTACGAACTTGGTCCCCTCTGCTTTCAGGTATCAACAATCTCTGATCCAGGCTTGGATCCCTACGAACTATTCATCACTGGTCGCCGGCCAGCAACTCCTTTTCTTCCGGCTCCTGGCTCGTCAGCGAAGACCCCGACGCCTGTAAGACTTGTGCAGCCGCAGCCCTCGTGGCTAGGTAACTCGGCATTTCGGTGCCTGCATAGCCTCTTTACTCTAGGGTCCCGAGTCCCTCGCTTCCGACTTGCCTTATCGGGTCCGCCCGAGACCTTAAACTTTCCGTGTCCTCGGACACTTGTTTTAATTGTGCACTTGAAGTATTTTCCTAAGACATTTGGTTTGTGCTTAGTACCCTGTCCTCATAAAGAGTCCAGGGCTGTTGTGAATCTTAATAAATATCCTGTTTATTTTCATAACACTTGTGTGGTGTCCTTTCACTGGGTGTTCAAGGGGTACATGTGTGGTAAACAGCTGGCTTAACGCGCCCTCTCGAGTCTTTAGCCTTAGACTGCTCGTATCCACGCTACTAGGATAGCTGGTCTATAGGTTGACTTACAACCAAACACCATAAGGGTCGTTGGAACGATACATAGCGGTCGCTAGAATAGCGAACGTTGCATATCGGGCCAACTTCTCACATTGGTGAGCAGCGGTTGGGATTTGAGCTTGCTGTTGTTTTACCACACGTATCCTAAGAATATCTTGTTGAAAGATCGCATAAGTACTGTTAGTACATATAACCAAAGCTTAGAATACTCTGAGTTCTACTGAACCAGCTGTTGTAGCTCCTCAAGGCTTAGCACACCTTGGCTGCAACTCTTAGCAAGGGAACAGTAGGTAAACACGTAGTGTAGGTAGGTGCATCACTTACACCACACTAGAAACAGTATGTCGGACAAAGGAGGAAACGCTGAGTCTCCCCTTGTGTCAGTTGACCCTCCACAGGTCATCCCTTCAAGATATACTGTGCTGAGCTTCAAGGAGTTAAGACAGGTGTGTCACTCCCGGAAGATCAAGCAGGGGTCTAACCCCACCACGTCCTTTCTGATTGGTCTCTTGGAGACTTATGATGCCAGGAAAGCTGAGACCCGTCTTAGCTCTTCTAATCCAGAAGGAGACATGCCTCCCCTCGAGGGAACCAGAGACGATCCTGACCTCATCCACCTCGCAACTGAGAACGAAGATGTGGAGGATGATGAGGATGAGGATCCCTCTGGGGATGAGGCAGATAAGGGACAGGTAGAAGTCGTCAGACTAAGCAGGTCCAACTTAAGCAAACATGATAGCGGTACTGGGGGACCCCTGGGGCCACTATCAGGTCAGCTTAACATTGGGAATGGACGAGCCCGATCTCTGTCAAGAGACTCTGGCAGATCCCTTCAAACCAATGGCTCTCGCAACTCTTCTCAGAGAGGGATGACGTCCCCTCAGCGGAGAGTGTACGAAGCTAAGGAAAGGGCAGCTAATCTGAGGATCGAAAGGGAAGAACTTGCCCTGGCCAAAGAAAGGCTTGCCTTTGCTAGAGAGCAACAGTTAAGTGGGGTAGTCCCCACTGGTGGCAGCATTGTACCTAGCAATAGGGAAAGGAGTTTTGATACAAAGCACCTGAATAAGATAGTGCCCCCCTTTAAAGAAGGGGATGACATCCACAAATGGATTACTGCTTTGGAGAGAGCCTGCACTGTGCAGGGTGTTCCCCAAAGTCAGTGGGCAGCTATCTTGTGGCTCTCCTTTGATGGTAAAGGTAGAGATAAGCTCCTCACCACAAGGGTGGAGGATGCTAACAATTACAAAATCTTGAAGAATACACTGGTTGATGGGTTTGGTTTAACCACTGAACAATACAGGATGCTGTTCAGAGACACCCAGAAAACTCAGTCTCAAGATTGGACTGACTTTGTTGATTGTGCCACTAAGGCTTTTGAAGGCTGGCTACTGGGTAGTAAGGTTACTGATTTTAAAGGATTGTATAATCTAATTATGAGGGAGCAAATCTTAAATAATTGTCAGATCCAGTTATTACATCAGCACCTGGTAGACTCTGATCTGACCTCTCCACAGGAATTGGGTAAGAGGGCAGACAAATGGGTCAGAACCAGGGTTAGGCCTAAAAATCAGGGTGGTGACCAGAAAAAGGAATCAACCAAGCCTCAAGAGAAGGGTGTGGATAAATCCACAGAGAAGACTTCCCAAGGGCCCCAAAACTCCAACAAGGGTGGTGGGTCCCAGAACACTCCTTCAGAACAGAAGAAACCTTATTGCCATACCTGTAAACAGGTGGGCCATTACAAAAGTGATGCCAAGTGCCCTAAAAATAGCAATAAGGAAAACATACCCCCAAGTAACACTCCCAGACCTCCTGTTACCACTAGTGGTAATCCCCCAGGTGGTGGGAGTGCCCCCAAGAATGTGGTGGGCATTACTTTGGGCAATCAGGAGGACTATGGCCTAGCCAGGTTCCCTGACCACACTCTTGTCTGTGAGACTGGCATGGGGTTTGCCAACTTCCCTACTGGACCCCACATTTTGGGAAAGTATAGACAAGAAGTTTTAGTGAATGGTCAGAAAGTTGAGGCATTCAGAGACACAGGGGCCAGCCTCACCATGGTGAGTGACCATCTGGTCCCCTCTGCTCAACTGACCCCTGGTTTTACTTATCAGGTGACAGACATTCATGGAGTGAAGAGAAGGCATCCCATGGCAGTAGTCAAGCTCAGCTGGGGTAATGTCACAGGGCCCATGAGAGTGGCAGTGACAGATAACCTACCTGTAGATTGCTTACTGGGGAATGACCTGGAACTCTCAGCATGGGCTGAGGTGGAGCAAGAAACTCACTCCAGAATGATAGGCCTATCCAGACAGGGTAGTGGGGCAGTAATAGCTACAGCCCCAGTCCAAGCACCATTCCTCCCTGAAAAGGTTGGAAGGGCAGTGGTAGCCACTGCCCAGGCTCAGACAGACTTTCCAGAACAGGATAGGAGGGCTGTGACAGTCACAGCCCAAACACAAACTGAGTGCCCTCCTGAAAAGGTTGGCAAGGTTGAAATGGTCTCAGCCTCTACTCAAACAGATAGTGAGGTTGTGAAGCCTGAAACAATGGATCACTCCACTCAAACAGAGAGCATTGAGGAGGAAGAAGAGTCTTCCCCCTCCCAGACACTAGGTGAGAGCCAGCCTCCTCAGGGAACTGACTCTACCCCTGTTGAAGGAACTGCCCCAGAGGTAGTCAGGCCTAGCCTGGCAGAGCCCCTGATGGCAGTGGACCCTTCCCAGGTGGGACCCAGTCTGGAGCAGGTATCCTGCACCTCTCTACCCTGCCTCAGTCAGCCCAGGGCTGAAGAGATCAGGGAGGCCAATGGTGGACCCCAAAGGGCCCCCTGTCCAAAAGAACCACTTAATCAGCAGATTAGGGTCACTGAAGCTGGTAAACCTAGCCAAGTGAAAATAAGTCAGACTCCTGAGGGATCCCCCTTAAAAGTAGTTAGGGACCTCCCACAGCTGGACACTGTTGGGCACAGCCAAACATGGGGCCTAAAAACCCCAGACCTGACCTGTCCCTCCAGTAAGCCAAACAGAGGGACTCAGCCTCCAGCTTTAGGTAGCCAGAGGCTGACCCTGAGAGCTCAGTGCATCTCAGCTAAAGAAAGAAAGGCACACATGATGAATGGTGATTGGAGGAAGTTGAGCCCAAAGGTAGAGGAGCCTCACTTCAGTACTCCATCCCAGCATCAGCCTTCTTCTTTCCCAAGACACACCAAAGGCAGAGATTCCCTATGGTGGAGACCCTCGGATACCCTTAGGGTGAGGGGTTGCCTAGTGGACCATGACACAGGGGGAAACCAAGCCACAGCTGGTCCTTCCTTATATGGCCACTTAGGTAATAGAGGCTTACCTGGACAAGGATAGCCTTATCTCCTTTCGTTTGGGGGGGGGTTGTGTAGGAAGGTACATCCTGACTATGGTTGCTCCCAACTTTTTGCCCTGTGTTTTAGCTGGTTTTGGACATAGTCGACCTGGGACCCTGCCAATCAGGACCCCAGGCCTACTGCTCTCTCTTTAAAATGGATTCCATGTACCCTAGGTACATTTCCAATTGGTACTGGGCCACCTTATCAGACCCTGTAACTCAGGGCATAGGTGTACCCAGGGCTGCCAGGGGCTGCAGCATGTATTATGCCACCCCTGGCTGGCCTCCTAAATTTGACACAACTGGCTGCATGACAGCTGGGGCGAAGTCGTGTAATCACACTTTGCTTTAGATATAGTAGCTCTATATCTAACCATACAATGGACACCCGAGTTCCTATCAGTCACTCCTATGGCAGGCCTTGACAATCCTGAAGGCAGAGTGCATGGGCTCGTGTGAACTAGGTTCTGGCCCGAGCCGAGCCCGGTTGCAGCTTGCGGAATCAAGACCCAATGGCTGTTCCATGATAACGCGTACCACATCGGTAACTTCGGTGTCGCGTTATCAAGACATGTCGAGTAAGGTGTCATACGAATCGGGATGCTGCCCTCTCACCAACTCTGGCGACGAGGTTAGCATTCCGCCCTTCTAGAGGGACACGACATGTACGTAACTGTGAACCCCGGTTAAAGTTAACTAAAGCCTCAGCTCCACAAAATGGATGCTGCCACCACAGACACGAGTCTGACCTCCTGCTGCTGGGAGTCCTTCCAGCGAGGAGAGCTTGGACAAAGGGTTTCCTGTCAAGGGTGGTGTTCGCACCGTCCCAGACAGGGTTTGTGTATTCTGGGTAGGTAGGGCTTTTGCGAGAAGGTGACTGCGGAGTGGCACCCCGGTGCTCACTACGCATCTGCCGGTCAGAACCAGTTCCAGGGGCGCCAGCCCTGGCCTGGGGAAAGTCCGGCAGGGGAGAGGGGTGTAACTACCTCCCTTCCTGGTCCCACCCTTAGGGCAGGACCTAGTCATGTACCCACCCCTTTCTTTAGAATAAAGGCCGGAGCGGGGACCCTTCCAAATTAGATCATCTTTGAATCAAGAATACTTTCTACGAAAGGACTTCGAGACTCTTCTCAAGATTTCTCCCTTGTGACTAAGGAGTAGTCACCCTGCATCAGCGGGCACCACCTAAGAACTCTGCGGTTTGCTGTAAGTCCTTCCTCAAGGAATCCGACGGCCCAGCTCGACGAGAACCGGCTTCCCTGGCACCTCTGACCTCTACCCACGTCATCAGCTCAGCTGTGATCTGTGGGTGCGACGAGACCTCGAGGGACCGGCCATCATCAGAACCTGCACGCTCTTAACCAGCACGACCTTCGAAGCAATTCCCTGGTGAGTGCTCTGGGGTCCGAGAAGCCCCGACCCTGAGCCGCTCCAGCACCGAAGTGCAGTCTCCCATCATCTCCACGATCTGCGTGGGGCCCTTCTGCTCGCTGCTCAGCACGTTGTCTGGTCACTAGCCGCTGGCTTGTGCCCTTCTGTGACGACATCCGACAATCAACACTGCTAGTCTGGTTGCTCCAGACTGGCCCTTGCTTCCATCTTTGAGAGAAGTACCCCGGACCCTCCTGGTCCACTCAAGACGCCATCTTAGGCCCACCACGTGGCCCTGAGATCTGCCAAGGCTTGTTGCCCCATCCTGGGCCCAGCGACGCCGACAGCATCATCCTTCGTGGGACAGCTCGCACCTCCGCCGTGGTCGCCGACAACGCCTCCTGGTCCGTGAGACTGCAGAGCCTAGCGTCGCCCACTCACCTGGTCGAGGTGACGGCCAACCGGTGCCATCCTGGTACCCTCTGACTACTGGCTAGTAGTACGAACTTGGTCCCCTCTGCTTTCAGGTATCAACAATCTCTGATCCAGGCTTGGATCCCTACGAACTATTCATCACTGGTCGCCGGCCAGCAACTCCTTTTCTTCCGGCTCCTGGCTCGTCAGCGAAGACCCCGACGCCTGTAAGACTTGTGCAGCCGCAGCCCTCGTGGCTAGGTAACTCGGCATTTTGGTGCCTGCATAGCCTCTTTACTCTAGGGTCCCGAGTCCCTCGCTTCCGACTTGCCTTATCGGGTCCGCCCGAGACCTTAAACTTTCCGTGTCCTCGGACACTTGTTTTAATTGTGCACTTGAAGTATTTTCCTAAGAGATTTGGTTTGTGCTTAGTACCCTGTCCTCATAAAGAGTCCAGGGCTGTTGTGAATCTTAATAAATATCCTGTTTATTTTCATAACACTTGTGTGGTGTCCTTTCACTGGGTGTTCAAGGGGTACATGTGTGGTAAACAGCTGGCTTAACGCGCCCTCTCGAGTCTTTAGCCTTAGACTGCTCGTATCCACGCTACTAGGATAGCTGGTCTATAGGTTGACTTACAACCAAACACCATAGGGGTCGTTGGAACGATACATAGCGGTCGCTAGAATAGCGAACGTTGCATATCGGGCCAACTTCTCACAACTGGCGCTTGCGCGTTTCGACTGGCAGCGGCGTTGGGGGCTAATTGATACTTGGAGGGCCCACCACCCGTCGGACAGGGACTACTCCTTCTTTTCCTCCCTTCACGAACTTCACGTCCGCATAGACGCCTTCATGTGCTCCCCGGTAGTGCACGGTGAACTATCCCATAGCGAATACCTAACGCGCACGATTTCCGACCACAACCCGTTGCTGATGCACCTGCGATGGTCACAGTACCGCCCACGCATCCACCTGGAAACTTCGCCCGGAGGCGCTAGACGATCAAGTCTTCCGGACCACGATAGCCACGGATATAGAGTTGTATTTTCGGGATAACGCGGAGACTGCGGGATCGGCACAATCGAGTGGGATGCCCTTAAACAGTGGTGCGGGGACATTGCAATGCGATGGGATCGGGGGTGCGGAAGACCCTGCTCGGCGCAATTAACCAGGAGGACGCGAAGCTACGCTCGCTGGAGAAAGACCGACCTGAGCGACCAAACATTCAGGAGGTTCTCCTTGAGGCGAGGGAGTCGGTGGCGGCGACGGTGGAGCGCCTCAGGTGCTTCGATCACAAAGCCTACCTTAGACGTGCGCATTTGGAACGGGACAAATCCGGGGCGCTCTTGGCCTGGCTGGCCAATCCGGCTCGCCGCAGTTCGGTTATCCTCGAACTCAGAGATCATGCGGGAGAGGCGCGGTTCGACCAACAGGGGATAAATGAGTTATTCCATGACTTTCACACAGAGCTCTATAGCAGCCGGGTGCTTCCGCAGGAAGCTGAATTCCAGTGCTTCCTGGAGGGACTGGATCTACCGGAATTGGATGAGGAGACAGCAAAACCTCTAGGGGCCAAGATTGATGAAAGGGAGGTGACAGTCCCCATCAAGAGTATGGCGCGGAACAAAACACCGGGCGCTGATGGCCTACCGGCGGAGTTCTACCACAACTACGCCGACCTCCTAGCACCCCGACTGGCATGGCTCTACAATGAGGCTAAGCGGCTGGGCAGCCTACCGAAGACCACTGGTGAGGCGCTCATTGTCCCCCTACTGAAACCTGGCAAGCCACCTTGGGACAGGTCGGCGTACTGCCCGCTGTCCATACTTAACCTGGACTACAAGATCGTAAGCAAGATCTTGGCAACGCGCCTACTTCCCCACATGACCACTCTGATCCACGTGGACCAATCGGGCTTTATCCCGACCCGCAACACCGCGCTTAATATACGACGCCTACTCCACGTTCTGGAGGCTGACACCTACGAGGTGGACGAGGCAGCGGTGTTCGCTGTAGATATGGAAAAGGCTTTTGACAGCCTTGAATGGCCGTATCTTTTCCATGTTATGGGCACCATGGGATTGGGTACGGATTTTGTGAGCTGGAAGGCTCTATTATACAAGAACGCTACGGCGAGAGTCAGAACGGGAGGTGTAATATCGGAGGCTTGCGTAGTAGGGAGAGGCACGCGTCAGGGTTGCCCACTCTCGCCCCTGTTGTTCGCCATAGCGGTAGAACCGTTAGCGGCGCGTGCCCGTTTGGGACGAGCATATCAGGGATTGGACGTGTATGGGCAGGTGCATCATATCGCATTAGATGCTGATGACCTCCTACTGTTTCTGGCGGACACTGCGACCTCCCTGCGGGGAGCCAAGGCTCTGCTTCAGGCGCTGAGCAGAGTGTCCGGCCTCAGAGTGAACTGGGCGAAATCGTACCTGGTCCCGACTAGGGCGCGCGGGCCATATCCGCACTCTTCGGAAGGGGTGACCTGGGAAGAGAGGAGCCTGCGTTACCTGGGCACTTCGATCTACCATACTAACATAGACATTCTAGAGGGCAACATCGGATCTGCAATCCGACTCACCAAAACGAACTTTGACTTCTGGGGTACGCTCCCCTTTTCCCTGGCGGGAAGGGTGGCACTCCTTAAGATGGTGATGCTGCCTCGGCTGCTCTACTTTTTTTCGGGCCCTTCCGGTCTGGATCCCGGCGAGCTACTTCCGTCGGCTGCGGTCCATGGTGACCGGCTTCCTGTGGGGCTCGGGTAGGCGCAGGGTGGCGCTGTCCACACTTCTGCGGCCTCGAGCTGAGGGGGGACTAGCGCTGCCGGACTACGAGCTGTACTACCTGGCGGCCCAGCTGCAGTGGTTGACACAGTGGGCAGCGAGGGCCACGAGGGAGGAGGGCGGATCTGAGGAGCTGTTGGGGCCGGTACAGGTGGTCTCCCGGATCATACTGGGCCTGCCGATGGGAGACCTCCATCTTACCCAAGAATTTGCGACGGTTCGGAAGTGCTTGAATAGATATCTGCGGAGAGGCCACATTGCAGTGCCGTATGCACCGGAGATCCCGCTCAAATTCTGCAGGGCGCTCCCGCATGGGTGCTCATGGCACCGGCTAGAGAACTGGGAGGACCAGGGACTGGCGACCATTGGGGATCTCTATGACAACGGGGCTCTCATGCCTTTCGACCTACTGCGGGATCGCTTCGAGCTGCCGGGGGGGGGGGAATTCCTCCTTCATGCGGCACTGGGGCACGGCCCCGCCACGGGACTCCTCCCTGAGTGACATTATGCAGGCCATTGTGGCGTCGCGGGAGGCCCTGGAGAAGCGAATGGACACCATTGGCACTGACCTGTCCCTTTTGAGGGATGACCACCGGAAGCTGAAGGAGCGAGTTACGACCACGGAGGCGAACATGAAAGACATTCCAGGTGACGTGGCAGCCCTGAAGGCTTCATTGGCGGAGGTGGCGCAGAAAGTTCGGGTGCTGGAACTCAGGGCCGAGGACAGTAAGGGACGCTCCAGACGTAACAACCTCCGCCTTGTGGGAGTCCCGGAGAGGGAAGAAGGCCACGACGCAGTGGCCTTCTTGGAACGCTGGTTGCGAACGGAGGTGGCGCCGGAGGGGCTCTCCCCATTCTTTGCTCTGGAGCGCGCCCACAGAGTCCCGTCGCGCCCGCCTAGGGTCGGGGGTCCACCTCGTCCGATGGTGGTGCGCCTGCTACACTACCGGGATCGGGACCACATTCTCCAAGCGGCTACGGCCCTGCCGAATCTACGCATTGGTAACAGCAAGGTCATGATTTTCCCGGACTTCACCAGGGACGTTCAGCGTCAACGATCATCCTTCCTGGCGGTCAAGCGGAAGCTGAGAGCTTTGCAACTGCCCTATGCTATGTTGTTTCCGGCCCGCCTCAAGGTCGTTGCTGGCGGGAGCACTCATTTCTTCCTTACGCTGCAGGAGGCTTGGGACTGGATATAGACCAGGGGGACGGCTGATGGAAACACCCCTGCTGCGACCACGCCTAGACGCTGATCTCCTGCATTGACACCGACGCGACGGCCTGGCTCCCCCACTGGATGGGAGCAGGAGAGAAACAAGGCGGTGCTGGCGGTGGCGGCCATCAGCCAAGGGGAGGTCAGCCCCTCCAGTAACGGCTCGGAACACTCAAAGAATGCTGAACTGAGTCCGGGCTCCAGCAGCGCTACTGGCCTCTCTCGAGACGGATCTCCCGGTGGTTACCCCGCAGACGGCATCTTTGGCTGAAGCGGCTGTGAGGTCATGGGACACGCTACAACACGGTATTGGGTCACGGGGAGAGTACGGCTTACTATTGAGGGGGTGGCAGGGGTCAGATGGCTTCTGTTGCTCATAACTGTACTGTTGCGGGGTGGTTTAGACTGGGTGGACTTTTGGATGCTTAGGAGGGGGGGGGAGGCTCCGGTCCTAACTGACATTGACGTTCCACATAGCCTAGCCTACTCTTGTTGATTGTCACTTGTTTTGCAGAGTTTGGGTGGGGTTACCACATTGGTTGTCTGTCCTGGGGAGAGGGAGTTGGGTAGAACTGTTTGATATTGGGCGTGAGGGACGGGGGGTGGGTTCTGGACGTGTCAGAGGCTCCCATGGTGGACTAAGTGGGCTACAATGTGTACTGCCATGGGACCCGACTTAGGATACAAATGTCTCACGTGGAATGTGAGGGGGATGCACACCATGCATAGACGCCACAAGATCCACGCATTCTTATTTTGGCGGGGCATACATGTGGCCTTCCTCCAGGAAACGCATCTATTAGCGCAGGTAGGGAAAGCACTGCAGCGTAGCAGGTGTATCACACTGATTACTCGGCCTATGCCAGAGGAGTGGTCATCTGGATAAGGGCGGGGGTACCCTTTTCAATGCGCGCAACAGCTTATTGACCTAGAGGGGAGATATGTAGTGGTGAGGGGCAGACTAGATGGGAGGGACCTCACGCTGGGATGCATATATGCACCGAATGTGGACCAACCTGCCTTCTTCTCCTTGCTGTCCCGCACATTGGCACCGTTCTTAATGAGCTCCCTACTCCTTGGAGGGGACTTTAATTGTGTAACTGACACTGCCCTGGACCGGTCACATCCCCCTTTATTAAATGCACCAGCGAGCAGACTGGCGCTTGCGCGTTTCGACTGGCAGCGGCGTTGGGGGCTAATTGATACTTGGAGGGCCCACCACCCGTCGGACAGGGACTACTCCTTCTTTTCCTCCCTTCACGAACTTCACGTCCGCATAGACGCCTTCATGTGCTCCCCGGTAGTGCACGGTGAACTATCCCATAGCGAATACCTAACGCGCACGATTTCCGACCACAACCCGTTGCTGATGCACCTGCGATGGTCACAGTACCGCCCACGCATCCACCTGGAAACTTCGCCCGGAGGCGCTAGACGATCAAGTCTTCCGGACCACGATAGCCACGGATATAGAGTCGTATTTTCGGGATAACGCGGAGACTGCGGGATCGGCACAATCGAGTGGGATGCCCTTAAATCAGTGGTGCGGGGACATTGCAATGCGATGGGATCGGGGGCGCGGAAGACCCTGCTCGGCGCAATTAACCAGGAGGACGCGAAGCTACGCTCGCTGGAGAAAGACCGACCTGAGCGACCAAACATTCAGGAGGTTCTCCTTGAGGCGAGGGAGTCGGTGGCGGCGACGGTGGAGCGCCTCAGGTGTTTCGATCACAAAGCCTACCTTAGACGTGCGCATTTGGAACTGGACAAATCCGGGACGCTCTTGGCCTGGCTGGCCAATCCGGCTCGCCGCAGTTCGGTTATCCTCGAACTCAGAGATCATGCGGGAGAGGCGCGGTTCGACCAACAGGGGATAAATGAGTTATTCCATGACTTTTACACAGAGCTCTATAGCAGCCGGGTGCTTCCGCAGGAAGCTGAATTCCAGGGCTTCCTGGAGGGACTGGATCTACCGGAATTGGATGAGGAGACGGCAAAACCTCTAGGGGCCAAGATTGATGAAAGGGAGGTGACAGTCCCCATCAAGAGTATGGCGCGGAACAAAACACCGGGCGCTGATGGCCTACCGGCGGAGTTCTACCACAACTACGCCGACCTCCTAGCACCCCGACTGGCATGGCTCTACAATGAGGCTAAGCGGCTGGGCAGCCTACCGAAGACCACTGGTGAGGCGCTCATTGTCCCCCTACTGAAACCTGGCAAGCCACCTTGGGACAGGTCGGCGTACTGCCCGCTGTCCATGCTTAACCTGGACTACAAGATCGTGAGCAAGATCTTGGCAACGCGCCTACTTCCCCACATGACCACTCTGATCCACGTGGACCAATCGGGCTTTATCCCGACCCGCAACACCGCGCTTAATATACGACGCCTACGTTCTGGAGGCTGACACCTACGAGGTGGACGAGGCAGCGGTGTTCGCTGTAGATATGGAAAAGGCTTTTGACAGCCTTGAATGGCCGTATCTTTTCCATGTTATGGGCACCATGGGATTGGGTACGGATTTTGTGAGCTGGAAGGCTCTATTATACAGGAACGCTACGGCGAGAGTCAGAACGGGAGGTGTAATATCGGAGGCTTGCGTAGTAGGGAGAGGCACGCGTCAGGGTTGCCCACTCTCGCCCCTGTTGTTCGCCATAGCGGTAGAACCGTTAGCGGACCGTGCCCGTTTGGGACGAGCATATCAGGGATTGGACGTGTATGGGCAGGTGCATCATATCGCATTAGATGCTGATGACCTCCTACTGTTTCTGGCGGACACTGCGACCTCCCTGCGGGGAGCCAAGGCTCTGCTTCAGGCACTGAGCAGAGTGTCCGGCCTCAGAGTGAACTGGGCGAAATCGTACCTGTTCCCGACTAGGGCACGCGGGCCATATCCGCACTCTTCGGAAGGGGTGACCTGGGAAGAGAGGAGCCTTCGTTACCTGGGCACTTCGATCTACCATACTAACATAGACATTCTAGAGGGCAACATCGGATCTGCAATCCGACTCACCAAAACGAACTTTGACTTCTGGGGTACGCTCCCCCTTTCCCTGGCGGGAAGGGTGGCACTCCTTAAGATGGTGATGCTGCCTCGGCTGCTCTACTTTTTTTCGGGCCCTTCCGGTCTGGATCCCGGCGAGCTACTTCCGTCGGCTGCGGTCCATGGTGACCGGCTTCCTGTGGGGCTCGGGTAGGCGCAGGGTGGCGCTGTCCACACTTCTGCGGCCTCGAGCTGAGGGGGGACTAGCGCTGCCGGACTACGAGCTGTACTACCTGGCGGCCCAGCTGCAGTGGTTGACACAGTGGGCAGCGAGGGCCACGAGGGAGGAGGGCGGATCTGATGAGCTGTTGGGGCCGGTACAGGTGGTCTCCCGGATCATACTGGGCCTGCCGATGGGAGACCTCCATCTTACCCAAGAATTTGCGACGGTTCGGAAGTGCTGGAATAGATATCTGCGGAGAGGCCACATTGCAGTGCCGTATGCACCGGAGATCCCACTCAAATTCTGCAGGGCGCTCCCGCATGGGTGCTCATGGCACCGGCTAGAGAACTGGGAGGACCAGGGACTGGCGACCATTGGGGATCTCTATGACAACGGGGCTCTCATGCCTTTCGACCTACTGCGGGATCGCTTCGAGCTGCCGGGGGGGGGGGGGGGAATTCCTCCTTCATGCGGCACTGACTGCGGCGATCCGTAAACACTGGAAGATGGGCTTGGGGGAGCCTCCGCTGGCCATGGGTTGTCAATACGTAGTGATGGCCGCGGGAACGGTTAAGGCTATAACGTGCCTCTATAAATGCATGACTGAGGAGGCTCAGTCCCAGCTAGCAGCTCTGAAGGCGAAATGGGAGGCAGACTTAACGACGGAGATCCCTGACACGGCGTGGTCTGGCATAGTTGAACGGGCCTGGAAAGGGACGCGCAATGCAAGGTTTCAGCTGGTGCATTTTTACATCCTACACAGAGCGTACCTGACCTCTGACAAGCTCCATAGGTACTTTCCGACACACTCAGAAGCCTGTCCACGCTGTCCGGCAGAGGTGGCTGATTTTCAGCACATGTTCTGGTCCTGCCCGGCACTGGGCTCCTTTTGGCGGGGGTGGTGGAGACACTGCGGGAGGTCACTGAGAGGGATTTGCAACCCACAATGGCACACTGCGTCCTACACTGGTTCCCGCGCACATCGAAAAACAAAATCACTAGTAAATTCCTAGACCTAGGTCTGCTGCTAGCGAAGCGAACCATAACGTCCCAATGGAAGGCGAATAGGGGGCCCACAGTGGAGAGGTGGCGAGCGAAGCTTACTAAATGGGCCAGCTGTGAAGGAGAGATACGTCTGCAACTGGCACTCAGGGCAGGCTCTGATACTGCTTTGGAGCGGGCCCGGGCCTGGGGGCGGTTGGTACTAGAACTCACATCACCGGCCTCTGACAGCGAGGACTCCCCCGCAGGCAGCCCTGGGCCTTAGACACTATGGCTTGGATGGGTGCTCGGGCCAGATCCTTCCTGGGATCGCCCCGCGCCCCACGTGCTGACTCCACTTTCCTACGGCTTAATTATGATTGTCGGGCTCGAACCTGCTGTGCCTGTGGAGAAATCAGGCTTGCTCTTGTGGACCTCTGACACGCCAGGCGGGAGGGATGAGGGAGGGGGGTAGGATAGGGGGATAGGGAGGTAAGGGATGATGGGGTTTAGGGGGGGGGGATTGGGCGGAGGGTGGAAAGTTGTTTGTTGGTGTTCAATGCTCTCTGGAACAGGTGCGGGAGGAATGGGATGGTTAGAAACACAGCCAATCGAAGAATCAACCCTTTATGACCTCAGGCCATTGGAGAGGCTGAGCGTTTTATGAGTACCCTTAATAAAGCTATCAGGATGGCTGTTGCCGACCAACAAGATCTGGACTGTGCTATATTTATGTTTCTGAGGGAATATCGGATGACCCCTGACTCAACTACGAAAGTCAGTCCGATGTCCTTATGCATGAATCGGCCTATGGGTGATTTCATCTCTCAGATGGAGGCAGTGTCTGCCAAACATGCAGTTGTAGCTGATGAGTTACGGAATCAAAAGCAAAACAATGATAAGGTGACTTTCAGGAGTGGAGCTAGACCCAGAACTTTTAAGGTGGGTGATGCTGTGATGGTGAGGAATTAGCACCCAAAGGGGAAGTTTAGTTTGCCTTTTGAGCCTGAGCCATGGATTGTTCAGTCTGCTCATGGGACTAAAGTTACTGGGGTGAGGAAGGGATTGAGCATTTCCCAGAATATGTAATTTTTTAAAACCTACTGGGCTCCTGTTGATGCTCAGGTGAATGACCATATGGCACCGTCGGATGCTGGGTCTCTGGTTTCTGATGATGAGTTCACAGATGGGAGTCCGTTTCCTGTTCCGGTACTGGACCATGACCGTCCAGGGAGGGATCATGCAGTGGCTGGACAGTGTGGTGTATCTCCATCTACCATACCCTCTTGTGTGGCTCCAGAGCGTGTTCTGCTGCCCCCATCTGATGAATGCCAAGTGCCTGATTCTGGCTTCCAGCGAAGGGGTGTTGAGAAATACCAGCTGCGGCCATGTCCTGCCAGGACTGCCGTGTTAGACTAAGTTTTCCTTATTAGAACTTTTGTACCACGAATGTAAGATGCTGACTTCATCGCTGACTAGTATGTACATGAATTCCTGCTGCAATAAAAATTCTTTAAAAAAAAAAAAAATCGAAGAATCACCCCTTTATGTACTCAGGCCATTGGAGAGGCTGAGCGTTTTATGAGTACCCTTAGTAAAGCTATTAGGATTGCTGTTGCCGACCGACAAGATCTGGACTGTGCTATATTTATGTTTCTGAGGGAATATCGGATGACCCCTGACTCAACTACGAAAGTCAGTCCGATGTCCTTATGCATGAATCGGCCTATGGGTGATTTCATCCCTCAGATGGAGGCAGTGTCTGCCAAGCATGCAGTTGTAGCTGATGAGCTACGGAATCGAAAGCAAAACATTGGTAAGGTGACTTTCAGGCGCGGAGCTAGACCCAGTACTTTTAATGTGGGTGATGCTGTGATGGTGAGGAATCGGCACCCAAAGGGGAAGTTTAGTTTGCCTTTTGAGCCTGAGTCATGGATTGTTCAGTCTGTTCATGGGACTAAAGTTACTGGGGTGAGGAAGGGATTGAGCATTTCCCAGAATATGTAATTTTTTAAAACCTACTGGGCTCCTGTTGATGCTCATGTGAATGACCATATGGCACCGTCGGATACTGGGTCTCTGGTTTCTGATGATGAGTTCACAGATGGGAATCAGTTTCCTGTTCCAGTGCTGGACCATGACCGTCCAGGGAGGGATCACGCAGTGCCTGGACGGTGTGGTGTATCTCAATCTACCATACCCTCTTGTGTGGCTCCAGAGCGTGTTCTGCTGTCCCCATCTGATGAATGTCAAGTGTCTGATTCTGGCTTCCAGCGAAGGGGTGTTGAGAGATACCAGCTGCGGCCATGTCCTGCCAGGACTACGCGTCTACAGAACTGCACAGAATGGCACAGGTGTAGTTGCACAGATTTGCATATACACAGGTATTCGTTATTTACCACCAACTAATAGTTGGTGGTAAATAACGAATCCTTAAAGCCCTGTGGCACTGTTTACACCACCACCACCACATCCACCACCACCATATCCCCCAGATCCACCACCACCACATCTATATGTGTGTGGCTCTGTGTGTAGGTGCAAATGCAATGTTCTTGGATTTTTGTCACAATAAAATACACTGAACATAATCTTCACAAAAGTTATTTACAAACGTTTAAGCTATTGCCATTATAAATTACAATAACTTTTATTTAAGTATTAATTATTTACAAAATTAAAAGCCATTGTTATTTGTAATATCAATACATCTAAGTCACGTAAATACAACACACATTGCATTACAAATGCTATAGGGGTCGCATTTGCAAAAGTTAAAACTATTGACATTGTAACTGACAAAGCTATTAATTTTGCTACTTTCAAAACCAACACATAAATAAAAAAAGTGTCATTTACAATACCAATAGCTCAAACTTTTCTAATGCGAGACCTATTGCATTTCCAATGCTTGTTTAACTATTCCAGCCTTGATGAAGTCTCTGTGGGAGACGAAACACGTGTTGGCGATGTTTATGCTGGGAAAACTTGTCTTTTTATGAAATCTGAATAAAGGAGAAAATATAAAATAACGCTATCTGAAGAGGACCTTTTCTTGACTCTACATTGGATCACTAATTTGCCCTTATGCTGTTTAAATTTTGTGTCGTCTTGTAAATTTTACTGGTGACAACAGTATATTTGTTCACTTGTGCAATATACAGATAAAGACTAAAGGAACCTTAATCATTTGGAGTGCTGTAATTAGAACCTCACCTCCTCAAAACAGTATTTCCGGTTGTACACTCTTGTATACCGATATAGCACCTCTAGGTAGTAGGTGCTTTGAGGTTCTGGAGCACCCAGTACATACAAGTACATAATCTGACCTTGTCTATTTACATACGCGTTTCTACCTATCTGTATAATCAAATAACATGTTCTAATGAATGTTGCGGACTTTTCCATTCTGGACACTACTACCTTTCTTGTTAAGTTTTAAAAGGAGACAGTGAAACTGAAAGTACGGCCGGCCGGCCGGGAATAATTAGGGGGTGAGAAAGTGCTGGGAGGGCTGCCTTTGATGTGGTAATGCGAGGCAGGCAGGCAGGCGGCTGGTGGCATTTTGCACGTGCTTTTTAGGGCTTGCGCTGCGCAATGACCTAAAAAGCACATGCACTGCAAGGAAACACCAGTAGAATCGCCAGTGGTGGTTAAACTCTGGATAAGCCACAATAGAGCTTCGCCAGCTATGCGCAGAAGCGCATCAGCAGGCGAGCCGCTAAAAAAGACCCAGGATACCAACTTTATACATACCGCTCTTTCTTTCCCAAGATTCCTGGCAGTGCTATACTAAGGGAGAACACCTAAAGAGAAGGAAAGATAAACCAACATCAGTCATACCCCACCAAAGGACGATAGAATCAACACCCTTCCAAGACCCATAAAAACCGTATTCTTTATTGTACCAACAATTCATATCAAAATTCTGAAACCTACACAGCCTGCATGTCTTTAACAGCGATGGTGGGTATTATCCACCCGCTGCCCTCATTGTGCACAAGCCTGTCATACTTCTTCGAGGAACAGATCCTGAAAGTAGAAGTCAAAATATACTTTTATTTGAAAAAAATCATAAAAGGATGGATAACCATCATAAAACGCAGTGCTTTATGTTATGTTATGTTATGTTAGTAGTTTTTATAAGGCGCACAGCTGCCCCAGCCAAGGGGCGTCCCAGCGCCTGATCAGGTACCACAACACAACAAATCGATGCTGGTAAGGAGAGGAAGGAATCAGTCAGCGATTGGGAACAAAAAAGTTTTTATGGCGCGCCTAAAGGAAGTAAGGCTGTTCAAGGCTCGAATATGGACAGGGAGAGAATTCCATAATCCTGCCGCCAATACTCGAAAGGAGCGACCTCCCATCCTACTCAGTCTAAACCGTGTATTGACCGCCAGATGGAGAAATTCCGATCTAAGAGACCGCGTAGGAACATAGGGGGAAACAAGCTTAGCGAGGGCTGGAGGAGAGGAAAGCTTCAAGATTTTAAATGTCAGGCAGAGGCCTTAAATTTAATTCTCTGTCTGACCGGCAGCCAGTGGAGAGAGGTCAAAACTGCAGAGACAGAGCACTGTCTAGGAAGGCCAACGATGGCTCGTGCCGCGGCATTCTGCACCCTTTGCAATCTAGTAGCCTCCGCCTGATTCACTCCGAGCAGCAGCGCACTCCCATAGTCCAGCCGAGAAAGAATGGAGGCTTGGACCACCAGTTGCCGAGTAGGGGGGTCGAAGAATTTGAGGACCGGTCTCAGCCCTCGCAGAATACCATAACAGGTAGCTGCAACCTTCTTCGTGTGGCTGGTGAAGGAGAGTGTAGGATCCAGCCAGACCCCCAAGTTCCTAACTTCGGCAGCTGGGATGGGAGTCACCCCCAATTCTGGGGGCCACCACTGGTCTCCCCAGAGCTCCGCCTGCTTTCCTAAGATCAGGACCTCGGTTTTTTGGGCATTTAACTGCAGACAGTTAGTACGCATCCAATTTGCCACGGCTATGAGTCCTGCACGAAATCTGGGAGCGTTCACCTCGGGATCACCGCTGAGTGTCACCGCCAGCTGCGTGTCGTCGGCATACGATGTCATGGTTAGGCCACATTGTCTGACGACTGCAGCCAGCGGTTTCACATATAGGTTGAACAAAGTGGGGCTCAACGCAGAGCCCTGCGGAACCCCCAGCCCCAGTGGATGGAAAGAGGACTGACAAGGTGGAATAGCCACTTTAAAAAACCGGTCCGAGAGGAAAGAGCGAAACCATTGGAGAGCAGTCCCCTCAATTCCCACTCCCTCCAAGCGCCGGATCAGAATGTCGTGAGACACCGTGTCAAACGCGGCGCTCAGATCTAACAGGAGGAGCGCCGCTGTCTGCCCAGCATCCAGCACCATTCGCAAGTGCTCGGTCATAAAGAGCAGTGCAGTTTCGGTGCTGTGTTGTGCACGAAAACCATTCTGGCTCTGGTCTAGAATGTTATTTCGAGAAAGGTGGGCGGACAAGATGGAGTTCACGTGTGCCTCAGTAACCTTGGCGGTCCAGGGCAGGAGGGAGATGGGACGGTAGTTTTCTGGTAATAGGGGGTCAAGGTTAGGCTTCTTTAAAATTGGGCTGACCACTGCCTGCTTCCAGGAAGAAGGGACCACACCCGATGTGAGCGATAGATTGATCAGATCCAGTATAGGCTCACGACATAAGGGAGGAAGAAGTCTGAATAACTCTGGCTTCAGCGGATCTAATGGAGAACCGGATTTAATTTTGAGGCTCAGAGTATCGAAGGCCTCGTCAGATATTACTGGCAGGGAGGACAGGGTTTCATGAACCGTAGCCATCACACCAGTTTGCTCAGCATCGGGCACAGATGACATAAATCCTCGGTAGATCGCCTGCACTTTCTCCACGAAAAAGGATGCCAGACTTTCACAGTGAGAGTCCGTGCAGATTTCCACCGAGGTGGCCCGTTTCCCCATAAGGTCTTTAAGAACCTTAAAGATTAATTTAGACGGGTTGGGGCTATTCTGAAACTCGAAAGCATAGTGTGCGGCCCGGGTTTGACAGATTGCTCTGTGATAGATCTTAAGCTGGGCAAAATAAAAGATTTCAAGGTGGGATCAAAGGATTTCCTCCACGCCCTCTCAGCTTGCCGGCACGTTCTCTTTAGCTCGGCAAGAGTATCATTATACCATGGGCTGGGAACTTTAGCATGGCATTTCGACCAGCGCATCGGTATAAGAGAGTCAAGGGCGGCTAGGACCCAGTTACGAAACTGCTCGTATCCTTGTTCCACATTCAGTAGATTGCCCAGGGGCTGCGCCTCCAAGATCTTATAAAACTCCTCCAGTTTGAGCTTATGCCAATTTCTTTTTTGGATCAGTCTGTCCACAGGTTTAAATTGTGGGTCATTTATAGGACATGAAACTTTAACCAGCAGATGATCAGTCCAGCCTACCACCATCGGGTCAGAGACCCTAGCCCGCTCCAGTGTGGTAAAGAAGGGGTCAAGGATATGACCTCCTATGTGGGCAGGGGAGGTAACTAGTTGGATCATTTGCATGGCTTCAAGGTCCGCTAGCAAGGTATTAATAGGTGCTGATGACCTCTGATCAAAATGGATATTGAGGTCGCCTACGATGTTAAAATTGGCACATCTCGGAGCTAAAGAGCTGACCACGTCAGCAAGAGCGGCCTTGAAGACAGTGTCGTTCCCTGGCGGGCGGTAAATAAGCATACCGCTAAGTGTAAACTGATGACTGAAGGCTACCTTAAAAGAAGCGCTCTCACACGCTGGTAAGTCAAGAGCTTTCCATTCAGCCGGGAAGCAGGATTTTATCACCATAGCTATGCCACCCCCTCTAGAAGTGCGGTTAAGAGTGAACACTGTGTAGTTGGAAGGGAATGCCAGATTGATTATTGCAGTGTCCGCATCCTGAAGCCAAGTCTCAGTGAGGAAAATGAGGTCAGGAGAGTCCTTTTCGATCATGTCACGTACTTTAGAATATACATTTTTAAAAACCTAAAAAGACATAAGGTCGATGTCGCAATAAGGAGATGCTTATTATTTTAAAAATAATGACGAATATAACAATGCATTTGGGAAAAATCTGCTAATTAGTTGGCTGCTTGGCAGAGTCGCATTTTGCCAGTTCTTTTGCTGCGATTTTCCATAGTGTTATGGCTCTGCAGGACAGGGGAATTGACACCCTCCGAGACATTTAATGACCGCTGCTCCACATGTTCTTATTTGTTCCTCCCTTAGAGCCTCCCGGAGGGTGGATTTTCGGGCTTCCAATAAAAAAGAGCAAGTACATAGAAAATGTAGTAGTGACTCTTCCCCTTGACCACAGAGACGACACTCCTTGGATGGCCATATTTGTTTCCATTTTGGGGTCAAATCCTTTGAGGGGAAAGACCCCATGCGTATCAAAGTCAGATAATGTTTTTCTGATGGGAAAATTTTTCCAACAGGTATTGTTGCGGCTTTAGCTTCTGGTAATCCTTTATCACAGCCCAGGCATGATGTTTTTTTGCAAAGGACGTTTTATCAGTTAATTAAGAGGTCCGTTTGATAGCGTTATTGACTACGATTTTAAATCCGGAGTAGGTTGTGAGGGTGAGCCAAGCATCCTCTAACTGTAATGCCGACAAGGAATCCTTCAGGGCTGCTGTGGTTGAGTTAGCTAGGCTCTTTTGGTTTTCAATCTTGACCCAACAATAGTGGGCTAGGGTGTTATCTTCTGCTTCCCTCATCCTCCAGTAGTATTTTACTAGGGCGCCTTGTCTGGCCATAATCTGATTTTTTAGACCATATTCTAGGCGGATTTGTGCCTGTGAGGTGTGTAGCGGAATTGAAAACAGTCTCTTAAATAATATAGATTGTGCTGTATTTAAGACTGTTGCAGTACAAAAGGGGGTGGTGATGGAGGGAGCATCTGAATCAATCAAAAACTCACACCCAGTCAAAAGATCTGGGTTTAATCCATCACCGTTCTTTAGCCCACTCTGCCACCCCAGTTCAGACATGGCTATATGCAAATCAGTCTGACCCTGTGCCTAATGGGAACAGTCCAGCCCGAACTGCCAAGCCATGTCTTCCCTGGACCGGAAACTAGGACTAGGACGGTATTTAGGACTGTGGCGTCTTTAGTATTCAGAATTTCTGAGCCGTATGAAATGGAAGGTAAAAATTTTGCAGCAATCACTTTAAGCAGGTGGGCGGTGGAGCATCCTATAAGGTTTTTCCTTAGGGTTTTTAAAGCGAACAACAGTTGTTTGGCTTTCATGCGACCTTGGTCCAAGTGTGATTTGAAGTTAAGCTTACAATCTAGCTGGAAGCCCAGGTATTTATAGCACATAACCCTAGTCAATTGATGCTCACCCAATTTCCAGGAAAAAGTTTGACTTTTGTTTTTTTTATGATTAATCGTGAGTTGGTTCGAGATGGCATAGTCTCCTAATTCTGTAATCAGTTTCTGTAGGCCTATATGAGTTTGTGCTAGCAGGACGATGTCATTGACATATTGGACGCAAGGGATCGTTCTTTTTCCCAATTTTGGAGGGTGGGCTTGGTTTAACCTGAGGCGCTTATCGAGGTCGGAGGAGTAAATGTTACATAGGCAGGGTGCCAGTACGCAACCCTGTTTTAGCCCATTGGATGTTGGAATTTTGCCAGTTACACTAGCCCATCTCCTTTCTTGATTCGTACCCAGGTGTGTGAGTATAGATTGATGGTGGTCATCAGGAGTCTTGGCGGAACCCCCCAGTCTTGCATTTTTGCCCATAAGTTGGCTCTTGAAACTTTATCGAAAGCTGCTTTTAGGTCGATAAAGCAGGCGTACAAGGGCCTAGATTTTGCAAATGACTGATTGGCTATGAGAGTAACCGCTGAAATATTGGTGAGGATGCCCATCCCTGCCCAAAATCCAGTTTGCGTGTAAGGTATTAAGTTTGATCTGCTGACCCAAGCCTCTAGCTCAACCAAAAGATTAGATGAGTATAGTTTCGACGCCACATCTATCAATGCGATTAATCTGTAATTGGAAGGATTCGAGCGGGAACCCGACTTGTGGATTGGGTTAAGGATACTTCCTCTCCAGGACTCAGGAATCAAACCGTTATGGCTTTGTTAAAAAGGGGAGTCAGGAGGCGAGACCAAAATGGAGGGTCATGCCGAAACAGGGCATTTGGTAGTCCATGGGGCCTGGAGCTCCCTCAGGTTTTAAGTTTTTTATTATCTTTAGTACTTTTTCAGCAGAAAATGACTCTAAGTCTTGAGACGGTTCATGGGTCAGCGTATTGTTGGCTTGTCCTCCGCCGCCGGCCCCATTTGCTGTTATTGTTCCGTTATTCGGGGCAATCGGAGATCGAGTTTCATTCTATAGGTGTTCGATGTGGGCTCTCCAAGTTGTATCCATTACATCCGAGTTATGATGTCGATTCCTGCCGTTAGTTAACTGATTAAACGCTTGGAGTCCCTTAGTTTACATGCATAGAGAAGTTTTGCCCAGATATGTTCATTGTACTCTTTTTCTGGCCAATCTTATGTCCCTATTGTGCTCCTTTCTTGCTTTTGCAATTATAATCAGGATTCCCTGGTGGTGTTCTGGTCCCCATGATCGTAATTGTCTGAT
Source organism: Lissotriton vulgaris (assembly GCF_964263255.1). Lineage (NCBI taxonomy): Eukaryota > Metazoa > Chordata > Amphibia > Caudata > Salamandridae > Lissotriton > Lissotriton vulgaris. The sequence continues at coordinate 363,702,404 of NC_141694.1, forward strand.
GTACTTATTTGATTGTCGTTTTTGTTTCCTCAAGCGTTTGGTGTACGAGGCTGCCCCCTTTAAATTTCCTGCTTTATGGCCATGGACATGCTTGGAAAATGTGTTATTTATGACATGGATGAAGGACTCCCAGGCCTTTATGCTCAGTGTTTCTAGATTAGATCTTTCCAAGAGGCTGGAGTATATACATGTGATATCCTCAATGTTTTCCTTTTTCCAGCAGAGGCGTTTTAAGTTATAACATTGGGTTAAAGAAGACATCGCCTTTGGTTTCTCGGGAAGTACGAAACGTCCTAATAAAGTGAACGATTGTGGTTGATGATCGCTTTCTGCCCTATTTTTTATTTGAAAGTTCTCAATGTATGGGAAAAGGTCGTAATCCGTAAACATGTAGTCGATGGTTGAGCATGATTTTTGGGTGACCCTTGTATGTGCTGGGGGCCGATCTGTTGGGCTTTGACCATTGAGCACTTGCATTGAGAGATCATTCAGGCGAGCTGCGCATCTCTTACCGAGGGAGACCTATCGATTGGAGGCTAATATGGCCTCTGTTGTGTCCTTATTGCTGTTGTGTTGTAAATTCATGTTGAAGTCGCCCGACAGTGTGATGTTAGCATCTGGGTAGGCTAGTTTTAGTGTTATTAGAGATGTGATTAGTTGTTCGATTCTTAAGCTCTTTTGCTTCGATTCCGGGTGGAAGTAGATGTTGAGTATAAGGTGAATGTGGAGCAACAAGGCATTTAATTTGACACATAACATCCAAGAACAGTCTAGGTCTATTATCGAAGAGTGCCATGGGATTTCTGTTGAAATAACGGTGGAGAGGCCTCCTTTTTTTCTTCCGTATTTAGTGGCTCTTTTAGCCAGATTCTGAAATTCTTTATACCCATTATTGGAGAAGGGCTTTTCTGCCATGATTCTTGAAAAAGGAGAATATTGTATTGTGTTATGAAATCCATGAAGTCGGGACTTTCTAGTTTTGTGTGCAGGCCGTGCACGTTCCAAGAACATATATTGCAACCTTGGTATGTGTGTGAAGCTGTTGGGGTTATTAATGCATTTCCAGTGGGTGTAACTGCCGTACTCAGGTGCCGGGAACCCGAGGGCTTGCTGGCTTCAGGATGGTCAAAAGTGATGGTGATTTTCCTGACCAAGCACTCTTTCTTCTTTGTAAGGCTGCGTAGATCTGGGCCTATTGCCCCTTTTAACAGACACATTGAGTGAGGTGGTTGTTGTAATGGACTGGGATAACAGGAAGGGACTATCTTTTTTAGCTCGATGCCCCATTTGACAAACGTGTCCTTCTGCTGCCAGATCTGTTTGATAGGAGTATTATTGGTGAATGTGGCAATTGTTAATTCTTGACCCGTGGGACTCGAGTTTTGTTTGAACTCAATGCTTTCGATATCATTGGAATTGATATGGCTCAAGGGGGGGAGAGCTTTAAATAAATTGAGCAGTGCAGTTCTGTTGAGGAAGTCATGCACTCCCCTTGAGAAATATTGGGGGTTAAAAACCGATTTATTATTGTTTGGCGTGTCGTGCGGCCACTCTTTTACAGAGGTCCTTCTGATTTCATTCTTCGCCACCTTGGGCTCTGGGAAAATCGGAAATAAATCTCGGAATTCCGGAGTATTTCTTTGTAAATGAATTTCACCTCCCCTATTTGTTTCTGAATTACTGCCTACACTTGGGCCAATTTCCTGGGTCAAGGTAGCCTCCCCCAGTCTTGTTTCCCTTGTGGTCGTTGAGGTGCACTTTACTGTTGATTGTGTGGCCTGAGTTTTTAGATTGTTTTTCACCATACTTGCTGCAGGTTTGAATAAACTATATATTTTTTCTGGCGGAGGTCGCTCCCTTGAGTTGAGAAGTGAAGTACTTTGCATGACTAGCGGCATAGGAGGTGAAGTCGATTGCTCTTTGGGCCTGGCTGAATCAATGCTATTTTGTGGTACTTTGTCATCTTCAGGAAAGTATATCCTTTGTTTCCAGATGTGTCTGAGACCTCGGATATGCAACAAATTGCAAGCTCAACCCCCATGGCTCCTTCTCAGAATTCCTCCATATAACCCTCAAGGATTTTATGACTGAAATCCTGAGATGCAAATCAGGCTCTCCAGAGGATCCCTGCCCTCCCCAGCTTTTTAGATCTTTGTCCCATCTGCTGAAACAGGCACTTTACAAGATCTGGAATACATCGCTAAAAACCGGCATCTTTCTGGGTATCTGGGAACAAGCATTCTTATTACATTTACTGTAAAAATCTAATTCGGATCCAGCTGTGCCCAGCAATTTTCACCCTATCTCCCTATTGCAGGCTCCTGCAAAAATGCTAAAGAAACTGCCACAACGTCAGTTAGCCAAGGATAATGAGACCATTGACCTATTGCATGACTCTCAATATGGATTCCGGATGGGTTACAGCACTTAGACATCTTTGACTGTAGTGGCAGAATCTATGAGAATGACTGTGGATGCTGGCACCTCTGCTATTCTAGTTTTATTAGACCTATCAGCTGCATTCGACACAGTAGCACAGTCAATCTTACTGGATAGATTAAATCAACTGGGTATCTGTAGGGTGGCACTGTCTTGGATTCGGTCCTATCTTAAACACCACACTCAACAGGTATATCTGTGATCTTTTCAATCTACAGCTAAACCCTTACGGTATGGAGTGCCTTAGGGCTCCGCTTTGAGTACACTGCTTTTTAGGATTAAATATTTTTATTGAGCATGTAAAGACAGGATGGATACAAAACAGCCATATAGATCCCTCTTGCGCTGTGGAGCGACGTGCGAAGTAAAGCATTGAATGGAGGGTACAGCACCTTTCTCAGTTACCTGGGACAATTATACACAGCAAGCCGCCTACAACCCAGATTGGGCCGGCCGCGTAGAAAAACAGGGGGAATTGCAAACTTGTCCGGGCAGTGCCACCCGCTCCCCCAAGTGGAAAAACAAGGGTAAGAACCTGTGATTCGAAGCACATCAAGCCCCAAACCAAGTCGCCACTCCCCACTTCTAAAGTTTACCAAGTCCGCCAGGTGTCTGTGCATCCATGTCTGTGACATACAATTGAACCACGCACCCCACCCAACCCCAACAGCCACTCCCACGTAAAAACCCAACCTACCACCCCCCACCGCACCCGACCCCGAGACAGCCCCAATAGATCCCCTACCTCCCCCTCCCTCCCACCCATCCCGTAGGTGGTCCATGGTCCGCTCATCCACCTTTCTCCTGCACCTCTGCTACTTTCGGATGGGCCCTCCTTGTCCCCCTGCCTGGTCTGTATCCGTTAACCGCAACAGTCTCAAATACCTCGGGCATGAGACTTCCACAAATTCGGACGACAAGAGAGACAAGAATGGTTTCCAAAGCTCCGTGTACCTAGCTCCTTCACCCGCTTTAACTAAGGAGAGCCTCTCCATGCCCAGCACTGTCCAGAGGCGGTGGAACCAACCCAGGCGCGTAGGGATCTGCGCCGACAGCCAATGCGCCAATATATTCAGCATTGCCGACCCCAATGCGATGGCTATCAAGCGGCCCCTTCTAGACTTCAGTGGATAAGTCAGGGCGTTAGGCAGCCCTAGAATGACATACGCCAGGAAGCAGGGAATGTCTGTCTCAAAATGGGCATCCACATCGCTCAGGACCTGACGCCAGTATTCCTGCAACAACTCGCATTCCCAAAGAATGTGCGTTAGTGTCCCCAGCTGACCACAGCCCGCCAATATAGCGGATCCTTACTACTATCCATCTCATATAGGCGCGCCGGAGTGTAATACCAATAGGTCGCCACTATCGTGAGCTTGTCCATGAGCCCTATATGGTAGGCCGAGTGTCGCGCTCTGTGATATATCCCATCCCATTTCTTGTGTGAGAGAGTTCTCCCCAATTCTCGCTCCCACCGCGCCCTACTCGCGCTGTACGTGTACTTGTGTTGGAGCATGAGTGTTTTATATAGGTCTGAAATCAGTTGCTTGTCAGACTTCCGGGAAATCAGCCAGCGCTGAAAGTCTGTCATCTTTCTGTCTGCAGTGGATCTGATCGCGGGGTTCAGGGCCCAGTGTCTGACCTGGAAGTATCTGAGCCTTTCAGACTCTGGGAGTCCATACTCCTGACGCAGCTGTAGGAAGGGGACAATCCCCTCCGGACCGTACATATGGCAGAGCGCCCTGCAGCCCGCCGGCTTCCAGCGCTCGAAGGCCTTCTTATCCATCCCCGGCTGGAAGTCAGGGTTGTCAAGGATAGGAGTGAGCGGTGAGGGCAAAGTGGTAAGACCAAGCGCGGCTCCCACCCGGTCCCATATCTCAAGCGGGACACGTGTGATGAATGATGCGTAAAGATTGGGGGGCCTATGAATACGTGCATGAACGGGATCTCCTGCAGGGTCCCGGCCTGGTCCTGAAACAACCAGTGCTTCCCGGATTCCCAGCGGACCCACTCCGCCAAAAAGCGTAGCTGTGATGCCTGGAAGTATGGTACCAGGTCTGGGATGCCTATCCCGCCTTGTTCCGGGGCAAGCATCACTATCTGAGCCTTCATGCGGGGTTTCCTCCCGTTCCAAATAAATTGTGAAAGCTCTGACTGTGTTTGCTTGATCCACCCCCTGGGAGGGGTGAAAGGTATTGTGCGGAAGGTGTACGTACACTGCTTTTTAATATCTACAATATCTACATGGGGCCTCTCACAACTCTTATTGCATCTCAGGGGGTGAAAGTAGTCTTCCATGCAGATGATACCCAGCTGGTGTTTTTGTTCAAAGAACATTCCGAGGCCACCTTTCCAAGATTCAAGGAGTGCCTGAAGGACATTTCCAAATGGATGAACAGCAACTGTCAAAAACTAAATGCAGATAAGACGGAAGTCCTGTTCTTCAGTCAGCCATCTCCACCCCTTGCTGATCTTTGGTGGCCAGTAGAACTGGGCTCACCACCGGTCCCGACAAAGACAGCAAGGAATCTAGGCATCAAATGGGAAATGGATTTGTCTTTTTCGGCTCAAGTTCTTCAGATCTCCTCAGCTTGCTTTGGAAAGCTGAGAATCTTAAAAAAATTCCTCTACTTATTGCCGGAAGACAGCCGTAGGATCATAGTCCATGCAATGGTGACTTCGCGCTTGGACAATGCCAATAGTCTATGTTTGGGGTTGCCAGCCTACCTGATTTACAGACTCTAGATGGTGCAGAATGCAGCGGCAAGACAAATTTGTCAGGTACCTTTCCACCATCAGATCTCTCCTCACTTGAGGCAGCTACACTCGCTCCCAGTAGCTAAGAGGATAGAATGCAAGGCTCTGACCTTGGCTTTCCAAGTTGTTCGTAACTTGGGCCCAGGTTACCTTAGGCTTAAGCTCAGTTTGATAATAAGCAGAAATGGGGATTATGTAATTTCAATTCCTCTGATACTAGGGATCTTTTGTTTTTACTATTAAGTCCTGCCACGTTCCAAGCTAGACATTTAATTAAATGCATTTGACTGTCAGTTGATATACTGCGCCCCTTTTCAAGTATCCGAATAATAAAGCTTGTATTCTTGAGTCTCTAAGAGCGAACAATAATACCACAAAAAAACAATAAATTGCGAACTTTATCAAATAGTTCCCCTTGTCTTCCTGCACACAGATTTTACTAAAGTATCCCCCCCTAACTCCCCTTGCCCCCATCTTGCGGAGAAACAGTCCCTCCCCCTCCCCCCCCTGGCTCTCGCCCCAGCCGGGGAAGAACCACCCCCCAGTGAATGCTGCCGGTAGTGAGGCAGCGCGTGTGGTAACGCACCCTGTGTCATTCTCACCCCCCTCTCCACCCCCTCCCCCCTCCTAAAGCAGATTTCGTTATACGTGCTAAGAAAGTGTCATAAGTCTTTTTCTTTTCTCATTTTCAATTCCCCCCCCCCCCTCTAGCTTCGTGGATTTATAGAATTATGCCCCCCAAACTCCCATTAGTTAACTTTTTCGTCAGTCTTCATTCTGATGTTCTGAGATCAGTCTTCATTCTGATGTTAAATTATTTCTTTGCCTCGCTCTGGCTAGGAATAATACTGGAAAGATAATTCTCTGCTTCCTTAACATCATTGAAAGTGTGAGTTCGCCCATTTCTTGTAACCTTTAGACGAGCAGGCTCTTGGAGAAATACTTGCCCACCATGGGCCTTAATTGGATCCATCAGTTTACGAAACTGCCATCTCTTATCCATGGTTTCCCTGCTGAGATCAGAGCGTGCAAAAAGCGAAAACTCTCCTACAACTACTGGGGAGTTGGGGAGAGCTCTCTGCCAAACCGCTTGGCGTAGAAGAAAGTTACCGAAATAAATTAGAAAGGGACGTGGGAATTGGTTTTCTCTATTCTTCTGAAACAGAGGTAAGCGATGAGCCCTTTGGATTTGCGTGTCCCAGTCCCAATCTGACAGGTCCGGAAAAGCCTTCTGAAGGACCCCTACAATGTAGGCTCTAGGATCTGAGCCCTCTGATCTCTCGGGAATGCCAAAGAGTCTTAGGTTAGAGCGCCTCTGGCGATTCTCCAAGTCCTCAACCTTTAGCCGTAGTACCTTCAGCTGGTCATCATGTTTTTCCATTGTTCCTACCATTTTGGTGTTTGTCTCCTCCACTTGTACCACCCGCTCCTGTAGCTCAATAGTTTCTTGAGAGACCCCTCCAATTTTAGCGGTGAGATCTTGTAGAACAGATTGCATCTTGTTATTGTCTTCTCTGAGTTGGAGAAAGTATTCCTGCGCTTCTGTCCGTTGATTACTCAATTGGTTACTCAGAATCATGAGTATCTCATCTAGGGGGGAAATACTAGCTTCCCCACTTCTTGTGCCCGTTGCAGGAGAAACTGAAGCAGAGCCCAAGGATGTCACCATTATAGAAGAGGAGCTTGCTGTTGCCTGGGAGGGCGGTTGACTGGCTGATGGCAAATTATTAGCTTCATCTAATAATGTTAGCTCCAAGTTGCTAGGTGACCCATTAGCCTGCTCTAGAGGTTGTAGCTCTTCCACCTCGTCCCCCAAGGATATGATACTTTTCTCCGGGGAGATCGTGGTTGATAGAGGGTCGGTAGGGCTTCCCCCTGATAGCCTCAATGTCATAGTTTTAACCAAACCCTTTGCTACAATCCAGTTTCTAAGCGGGCTTTTCTCTAAGACATGCTTCTTCAGGGGAAAGTTATTAGTTATCTTTTGTTTAAGTCGTTTGGAGATAGCGCCAGCCTTGCTGCTTTTCTTTGCTTTGAATTTGCCCTTAGTTTTATTCTTAGAAGCGCACCCCCCTGTTAATAGATCCGTTGACCTATCTTCTTCTGTCTCTGATTCAGCCTCGTAGTCCTCATAGGAATCCAACTCAGCATCAGCTGGGGTCAACGTGCTTGCTATATTCTCTGTTAATCCCCCGAGCTTATCACCCGGATCTTCTGGTATCACCTCTAGGTTACTTATGATGAGATCGTCGGGGGTTGGGTTGGGTAGGTTGGGTAGATTAGGTATATCGAGTTGTGACTCAGGAAGCATCTGCGGTGCTTTGCCCATATTCAATTCTGATACTTCTAGTGTCATGATACGCAGGGGGCCGGGATTAATAAGAGTTTTTTTTAGTTAGAATCAGCCCCTTGGTTACTTAAGGTCGTAAGTGTTTTTTTAGGATCTTGAGGAGCTGACTCTTCGGCCCCCCCCCCCTGCTTTTGCCTGGATTTTTGTCCCGGTTTTATCCGTTTTAGAAGTTAAGCCCTTAGTCTGTGACCCGGTAAAAATTGGTGGCCTCATTACCTGTTTGACAGTGCTCGTTGTAGACTTCCCTTCCACTGCTGAGGCCGAAGCTGCTGGGGCGGAAACTGAAGCAGGGGGCTTACTGCTTCCCGGTAGGTGGGTCTCGGAGGTCTCAGAGGTCTCACAAGTTTGCAGAGTGGCGGCGGCTGCAGTTGAAACTGCCGCTGAAGAAGCAATGGAATCAGCAGTTGATGCAGTTGATGAAGGGGTGGCAGCCATGATTGAAGCAGTCTATGCTATAGCTGCTGTCGTGGTCGCAGCCGCTACCGCCGCTACCGCCTGTTTACTGTTCCGTGTCTGGCGTGGCGGCATCTGTGAAGGGTTCTTCGGAGACATCCTTCGGGTCCCGCGCACTCCGGCAATCACTCGCCGGCCGATGAAGGGACCAGAGCAGCCGATCCCGGAGTTACTGATCCGTGCTCCAAACAGCTGCCGTAGCAACCAAGCAGCTTCGAAGAGTAAAAGCATCAGTTGGTTAAGCCAAAGAAACCGCCGTGATAAGCCGACTCTATATCCTCAGCAAATTTCGTTCTGCTTCGTTTTCATTAAAGTCCCTCATTCCGTGCAAGGTCTAGGAAGGAGAGAGTGGAGAGCGGAGCACACAGGTGAGTCAACCGGCACGGACCCTCACTCCGCCATTTTGGATCCGCCCCTCCTGTTAGTATCAGAAACCCATATCATATGGAAAGATAGGAAAATTCTAAACCAATTGGGGTATGAGGTTTTGGCTTGTTCCACTTTTGAGAATCCTACAAGAGGAGTTGCCATTCTTAAGGACAAACGACTCAGGGCAGATGTACTTCAAACTGCCCATGACAAGGATGGCAGATGGGCCATAGTGCAAATTAATTACGCTAATACTAAGTATGTTCTATGCGCAGTCTACGGCCCAAATGTAGATGATTCAAAACACTTTGATCAATTAAATGTGAAACTTTTGGGCTGGGAGGGGGAAATCATCATAATGGGGGATTTTAATTGTATTATGGACTACAAAATTGACACTACTAACCCGAATGCTCATCAAAGGATGCACAAAACCAGATCGTCCATAATAGATATATGTCGGACACATAATATTAAAGATGCTTGGAGATACTTGCACCCATCAGTGCCTGGCTTTACATACTATTCTGCACCCCATAAGACGTGCACTAGAATAGATCTGGCTCTAATCAGCGATAAACTATTACAGGCCGGCTCTATGATTCTTACCCCCCGGATAACATCAGATCACAATGCACTTATAATAACATTTGATACACGAAGCATGTGGACACCACCCAGGCCTTTTTCTTTTCCAAGACACTTACTTTCAGACTTAAATTTTGTGACGCAACTTAAAACCCATCTCAACGAATTTATAACCATTAATAGAAACTCAACTGGGTGCTGCATGGTATGGGACTCTTGCAAGGCAAGTATTAGAGGGTTCACTCAAGCCTATGTTTTTAGGCAAAATGCAGAACTGAAGCAATATAAGCTCACATTACTAGATAGTATAATTAAACTGGAAGACTCACTCGTCAAAGCACTACAGCATAATTCCGCAGCGGCTATGGAAATCAACCTAAAACTTAATACATTGAAAACGAACATCAAAACCAACTTCATTAGGAAAAACAGTGCTAGGATCCACAAATTTAAAATAGCTCAATATGAGGGTGGAGACAAAATCGGTAAAGTCCTAGCCTATAAAGTAGCAGAAGACAGAGCAGATACTTTAATTTCTAAAATCCGAGGACAAGGGAACAAAACATATAATCAGCCACAAGACATACTTAATCAATTCGCTGAATATTACCAAAACTTATACACCCCAGAAAATCCCGCCGATACAGAATTAATCGAGGAATATGTTGAAGAACATCCAATGAGTACAGGGAACGTTTTAGGCTTGGGTGCACTCTCTAATGCCATATCACTGAATGAACTACAACAGGCTATCAACTCGTTACCAACAGGGAAAGCGGCAGGAGAGGACACAATACCTCTGGAACTTTATAAAATTTGCGGCCTAGAATTAGAACAACTATTATTGGAAGTAATACAATCGATTGGACCAAACGGAGCGGCTCCTAAATCCTGGAACAGGACAAAAATAATCTTTTTTTTAAAGAAAGGGAAACCTAAGGAAGAGAGAGGGTCATATCGACCCATCTCTCTGGTAAATACTGACGCAAAAATATTCGCTAAAATCATGGCAAATAGATTAGCCCCATTTATGCCCATTTTTGTCAACCCACAACAACATGGCTTTATTTTTGGGCGAGATACAACAGCGCACGTTAACATGGCAATCACAGCGTTCGACATCGTGGAGGTTAAATCCACTCCACTCGGCATGATATTATTAGACGCCGAAAAGGCTTTTGACCGAGTGGGGTGGACTTATATCTGGTGTGCACTATCTAAAATGGGACTCGGGGGAAACTTTTTGAAGGTTATAAAGGCACTTTATGACAAACCTACTGCTTGCATCAGCTATGGGGGCTTGACCTCATCAGAATTCCCTATTATGCCTCTCTCTCCTCTTTTATTTGCCCTTTCACTAGAACCCTTTTTACTTGCCCTCCACCTTCAAAATTTGATTATCCCATTTAGTTCCAGCTTACAGGAGTTGAAAGTGACAGCTTACGCTTACGCTGACGACATTGCCGTATATACTACGGACATTGCTAAAGCATTAAAAGGAATTTACCTCGAGGCTGAGAAATTCGGGAAGGTGTCAGGCTACAAGCTTAACACTCAGAAGACGCAAGTTTTGTCGAATTATTCCCCAACTGTCCCTATACCCGAGATTTGCATAGAGGCCACATATCTAGGGGTTAAACTAACAGCTAGACTACAAAACATTAATAATATAAACTATAATGATTTGACTAAAAAAAACACCCTTATTTTGAAAAAATTGAACAAATTGCCCTTAAATATGATTAGTAGAATCAACCTTATTAAAATGAAAGTCTTACCAAAATTTGTATACTTATTTCGCTCCATTCCGCTGGCACTAAATAATACATTTTTCCAACACCTAGACGGGCTCCTGAACAGCTTTATATGGGGCTACAAAAGGGCCAGAAGGCCACTAAAAATAATGAAAAACAATTTAAACAAAGGAGGACTGAATGTCCCAGATTTCAAACTATATTTTTGGTCCTCATTCTTTACTCGCATACGCTCACTATTACATGGAGACATAACTCTTTTTTTTCACTCTTTTATGCTGAAACAAGATTCCCTGCTTTTCCTGTTCAGAATCAATGATCCGAACTACTACAAAAGGGTAAAATTCAAGACTGCCAGAGATATCGTTAGGATTTGGATTAATATACTAAAATTTTGCAAAACAAATTTCTATCATCCAAAACTTCCTCTGTGGGGTAACCCTGGTCTTCCGGCTATCTTTACAGATCCTATCACTAACAGCTGGTCATCTTTTGGGATTAAGACTCTGGAGGATCTATACGGCTCGCAGGGGTTTTTAGAATTTAATACACTTAAGCAGCTATATGACCTACCGGAAACTTCAAGGTTTAAATACATGCAGATTCATGACTATTTGATTAATAATAAGAAGATACAAAATATTTCTGACTGCGATATCTGGACATGCCTATATTCAAATAAGAACAAATCAGTTATTAGCGAATTTTATAAAATACTCAGCCTCTTTAGAACTAACGATAGTGATAAACTGGCGGCAAAATGGAGTACCCAGTTAAACCTAAATATTACTCCTAACCAGATAGAGCACTCCCTTACCAATATAAATAATCTTGTACGATCATCTAGCCTCCGGCTACAACAATACAGAACGACATGCATGTTATATTACACACCGGAAAGAATCACCAAATGGTCCTCTAACCCCTCTTATAGTAGCCGTACCAAATGCCCTAAGTGCTCGCTGGAAGCAGCTAATTTAGCTCATATTTTGTATTCCTGCCCCAAACTTAAGAACTTTTGGGACGATATACTAAGCGTACTAAGACTAAAAAATATTCCGTATCCCACCATTACGGCTGCTTCGGTCCTACTAGACCTTAACACCTCTTTAGCCTCACACTCATCTCTAATTACCATACTTCTTTCATGCGCTAAACTTACTCTGGCTAGGGCTTGGATAGACTCAGAACCACAGACGGTTTGGAAGTGGTGGAGTGTAGTAACAGAAATATACGCTATGGAGCTAGCTTTAGCAAATCTCAGGGGAACACGCTCATTGATTAAGTTTAATAGAATTTGGGGTTCTTTTTTAGATTAAAAACTTTACATTGCTATAATTTTGTATGATTCTTAAGTCTCCTTGGTTTAATTCTACAAAGGGAACTTCTCTCTCACTGTGTTTTATTTCATAATTACTTTGTCTCTTGCAATTATAATTTACTGGTTTTTAATATGTACCTTTTTTTTATATACTTGTCTATGAACTTTTGCTGTTTTTTGCTTTATTTTTGTCTTCCTGCACATTAATAAAAAATATTTAAAAAAAAAAAAAGGCTTAGGCTCAGTCTGTATCGACAGGAACGGACACTGTGATCTAACTATCAATATCTGCTCCCTGTTCTGCACTTTGCGTAGTCTCGACTAGGAGGAAGACTTGCGGTCAGAGCCTCCAGACTCTGGAACTCATTACCATCTCATTTGCACCATATAGAGTCTGAACATGATTTCAGGAAGACCATAAAAACCTGTTTTTTCAGTCAGATGTAGAGTTTAGATGGTTGGCTATAGCGTCGCCTGCAAACTCTGCACGTTGCTGGGACACCCTTATTTGAGGTAGCAGTGCGCTCTACAAATCATTATTGTATTGTATTGTATTATCTCCGCCTAGCCCTTCTAAAGTTATGCTGCCAAAATACAATTAAATGCCACATACTACACCATTTACTGACACGCTTGAACAGGGTCCAGTGCGCTGTTGATACTTCTACCTGCCATGAGCTAGATGAAACCAAAGTGGGAGTGTAGACATCGTAGAGAGGGACTTGGACACAACGCACACCCAGTGATAAAGTTAGACATTGAAAAAATTCCTCAGTCAACATTAATAGCCTAGAAATAAAAGAGGGGAAGTGAGCATGGGAAGCAGAGATGCATCGATGTAGGAGAAGGACTAAAACCACATAGTTCTACCAAAGAACTAGAATGTTGACAATTTAAATGTACGACACAACAAAAGTGGCTGTCATTGGTTGTCATGTTTATCTAGAAGAATAGCAGACAAATTCACGCTATTACCTATAGAGCAAGCTGTATTCTTAGGAAATACAGTTTTGTTTAAAGCAACCCAGGATATTCAGTATGAGCAGGCAGTAGATAACAACAAACTACCAACACTGGTGATGTGGTTTTCAACGTAGCTTTAATTCATCGTGTGTGAAGCACTTCTCCAAATCATTTTAAGATTCACTCATGCACTCAGCTAGCAACAATACATGTGCTAGGAATACAGGCATTCAGACACTCCCAAGAATGTCTAGTGAGTGAAGCAAGCGCTCCAGACTCAACAAAAAACAAAAGCGCCGCTCTTTGTTTATTCATTGAATATGCTCATAAAATGTGCATCGGAGCACGGAGTGGCTGAAAACATAAGCGCTTGGGTTAAGCACTGAAAGCAAATAAAAAAATGCACATAGGAGCGCGTGGCTGAAAACAGAAGTGCTTGTGTTAAGTGCCAAAAACAAATAACAAAAATGCACATCGGAGCGAGGTGCACCTCAAAACACAAGCAATTGTGTTAAGTGATGAAAACAAACAGAAAAAGTAGTCCCTAAACACTATTCTAAAATCGGAGAAGTGAATGAATGGTAGTATTTGGTCCCTGCTCTCGGGAGAGGGCTAGAGACAGGAAGAGGCTTGATGCATGCATGCCATTACAAATGAGGAGAAACATTAGAAGATCGATAATGGAGCCAGCAAATAAGAAGCTTATGGGCGGGCTGAAGTAGCCAAAGTACATACAACATGTCTTTCTTTGAGACCACACATGTGTGCTGTCTGAAGCCAAGACCGAAAAATGGAGGTTGGGAGTTAAAATAAAACCTCATAGGCTATAAAGGTAAACTAAATTAAATGATTTAAAATAGTTTGAATTTTAATAGAAAAATATATAGAATAGCATATATTTATTATTTGCTTCTAAAATAGTTTATAAACCTCATTCAAAATTTAAATAATAATGTCACAATTTGTGAGACATTGGAACATTCTTTATTATTCAAAATAGGTTTTTAGGATAGGTTATGATTAAATATTAATTGTGTACTATTTTTAATCATTTAAAGAAATATATATATATTTTTTTCAGAACAAAATTGATTGCAGTACTGACAAAGTACATATGGGACACCGTCCCGCAACACATCGAAGGACCAGCGAGCAAAGTATGATACATCACATGTAGTCAGTTCAAGCAGTAATTGGTTATAAAGCGACCCCCCCAACTACCAACTCCCTACCATCCCACCCGGGTGCCACCCTTAACCCCACACAGTGTCTACATAGTCTCAAGACACAAATTAATAAATCACCAATAGTGCGTGCTCCTTTTCACCCAAGGCCCATTAGTTAAAGTTCTTCTCCAACGTCTTGGGACGCAGTTGGCTCCAGCCACAGCCCTCTATAGTCCGCCCATCTTTTCCATATCTTAAAATGCTTCCGGGGGCAGCCCCTGGCTTCAAATACTGGACGCTCCAGCCCCATGCAAAAGTCTAATCCCCTTCTCCACACTTCCAGCAAGGGGGCCCTGGGGTCTTTCCAGGCCCGAGCTATATCTCGTTTGGCCACTGTAAGGCCCAAAACTAATAGATGGCGTTTGTACATGTTGCCTCCCACCTGTTCCATGATATGTAGAAGGCCGAGCTGTGGCGATCGGGGGAGGTCCCAGCCCAACACCTCAGACAAGCAATCCCATACACCCATCCAGAACCTCGACAGCTTCGCACACGACCATACAGTGTGAATAAATGTACCCACCGCCCGTTCGCATCTCAAGCACTCAGGGGAGGCAATCAAACCAGCCCTCCACAGTCAGTCTCTGGTATAGTAGGCCCTATGCAACTATTTAAATTGTATAAAACGTAGACGCACCGATATGGCCGCTCCCCTCGGGGCTTCCAGGGCCTCCCTCCAGTCCTCCTCTTCGAGAGCTCCAACATCTCCCTCCCACACAGAGCGTAGTCTATCAAGGGAGGAGGAGCAGTGCGTAACTAGGGTCTGATATATGTTAGAAATTTTCTTTTCCTCCAATTCCCCCATAAACACCTTAGCCTTTAGGGGGCTGAATTCAGGCAATGACTCTAAGCCTACCAGAGAGGGGGACAAGGCATGGCGCAGCTGCAAGTACTTGAAAAATTGGGTTCTAGGCATAGCATATTCCTCACTCATGGCTTGGAATGACTTGAGGGTAGCGCCCTTCGTGACGTGTCCTAGTGTTGAGATGCCGATGGCGTCCCAGCCCCTGAACCCTTGTAGGGATGCCAGTGCCGGCAGTTGCCCGTTCTGCCACAGTGGAGTCTCCCTCGTCAACCTGTTCCACCACCCCATGCGGCGCAGAGCCGCACGCCATACTCGGAAAACCACCTGGGTAACCACAGGGAGCTTCTTCCTGACAGTCGCTGAGTACAAGATGGTATGTAGCGGGTTCGGATCCATCATGTATCGCTCAAGGGCATAGGCCGGATCATTCCGGTCCCCATACCACCACTCATTAAGCACCAGCAAGTGAGACGCCTGATAGTATGACAAAATGTCTGAGGTGGCCAGGCCCCCGCAGTACGTGGACAGGAAGCAAGTGCGAAGAGCCACCCTCGCCACTCCCCCTGCCCAGAGAAATTGACTCAGCGCAGTGTTCACCTGGCGAAACCACTGCGGCGCTATGGGATATGGGTGATTTTGCAGTTGGTATAGGAGGCGCGGGAGGGCCACCATTTTAAATATTGCCGAGCGGCCATAAATATTTAGGGGCATTCTGGACCAAGTTTTCATGTCCGACCGTACTCTGTCCCAAACGGGCACCACATTGCGCGCCCATGCCACACCTGGAACATCTGTAAGAAAGACGCCCAGGTATTTAATTCCGTCAGCCACGTCAGGACTCTAGGCCCAGACCTATTGATGGCCGTAAGGAAGAAGAGGACGTTGTCAGCGTACAGTGCAATGCGATCGGACGGACCCATATCCCACTCAAGTCCCCGCAGCTGCGCGTCTATCCGCACCCACGCCGCCAAGGGCTCCATGGCCAGTGCAAATAAGTAGCCCTGCCTGGTGCCCCGTCCGATGGAGAAGGGTTCCGACACCGCCCCCGCCACTCGCACAGACGCCGTCAGGTCCGTGTAAAGCAGCCGTAGGTACGAGAGAAAGCGAGGCCCAAGATTGAGACGGGACAGAAGTGCCCGGAGGTACACCCAGCTTAGAGAGTCGAATGCCCTATCTATGTCAGCCAGTAGGAGCGCCACCGGGATCCCAGCGGCTCGGGCCGCCTCCACCACCACCTGCGCGCGGCGAATATTGTACCTCGTCGCCCTATGGGGCATAAACCCTACCTGATTAGGGTGAACTAAGTCAGTGATATAGGGAAGGAGGCGGTTGGCCACGGCCTTTGCCAATATCTTCGCTTCAAAATTTAAAAGGGAAATCGGCCTGTATGAGGAATGGTGTTCGGGGGCCTCCCGGGTTTACAGAAGACAACAATTTCGGCATGTTGCCAATCCGCTGGGAGGCGACCTCGCTCCCTGGCTGCCTCCAACGCCAATCTATACCGCACCTCCAGTTGGAGATGGAAAGTTTTCATGAATTCACATGGGAACCCGTTAGGTCTCGGGGCTTTGCCAGTGTTCAACTCCCCAAGTGCCGTACCCAACTCCTCCAACGACAGGGGAAGTTCCAGCCGATCGCGACCCTCATCCGAGAGCGCACGCGGCGGAAGATCCGCCAAGAATTTGTCAACGTCCTCCGCGGGGAGGACCTCCTGGGGGGCATACAGGGCCGCGTAGTACTGTGCGAAGCTGGCCACTAGGTCTTCCGGGGCCGACACCGGGTCCCCCCGCTCATCCCGAATACCCGGCAGGGCCTGAGCCCGGAAGGTGTGCTGGCAGAGTCTGTAGAGCATGGTGCTAGATTTATCCCCCCACTGGTAGATTCTACTCTGCGTGGCCAGCCACAGCTGGCGCTCCTCGTTCAGTAACAGGGATGTATAGGATTGCTGTGATAACAATAGCTGCCCCACTGCCTCGTCTGTGTCGCCTGTACTGCATTCTCTCTCCAGATCCCAAACCCGCCTCGCTGCCTCCTCTACATCTTTCTTATGGGTCCTGCGGGCCCCCGCACACCAAGCGATATCTACACCCCGGAGCACAGGTTTCAGAGCTTCCCACTGGGCGACGGCATCTGTTTCAGGCCTATCATTCTCCTCCCAGTAATTAGATATGGCTTCTCGAATATGTGATTGATAGCGATCTTGTTGCAGGTGCCACGTAGACAGGCGCCATCGGAAGGGCTGTCGCCTTTTGTCTAGAGAAAGGTCTAGCATCACAGGGGAGTGGTCCGAGATACCATGAGGGATCACAGACGTGGAAGCAACTCTCGCTATCCAGGGGGACGGCACAAACAGGTAGTCTAATCTGGAGAAGGACTTGTGCACAGCAGAAACATAGGAGTATTTGCGGCTCAGAGTATGCTGGTATCGCCATGAGTCAACCCAAACCATTCCCTGTGCCAGGCTGCTAAGTTTCGTTGGAGCGTCTGCCGGGATCCCCCCTCCGGGCCTATATCGATCCACTCGTCCATCCATTACGTCATTCCAATCTCCACCCACAATCGCCAGCACATTCGGAATGTCGGCCCACACCTCAAACAGCTTCTCAATGAGCGCTTCTTGCAATGGGGGCGGGGCGTACACACTACCAAAGACCATCGGCTCGTCCCCAACCATACCCTTAACAAACACAAATCTACCATGGGCATCAATCCATTGCGTCTCATGTACATAAGAGAGCCTGCGATGCACCAGAACCGCCACCCCTCGGGACCCTCTCACAAAGCCCGCATGAAACACTTGTTGGTAGCCATACCACTGTAAGCTGAGGGTTTTGGTGCCCTGGAGGTGCGTCTCCTGCAAGAGGAGAACGTCAGCCCGTTCCCTTTTCCCCAGCCGCAGCACCGCCCCACGCTTTATATTATCTAGTATCCCACGGACATTCCAACTCACCACTCGTAACAACGCCTGCGGAAGGCCTGGTCCCTGAACGTCAGCCATTGTCAATGGGGAGGAAAAGCAAAAGCCTGGGCTCTCGGAGCCACACACACATACATTTCAATTGCCGAACTCGCGCAGACACTGTGACAAACCTAACTACCCCCCCAACCGCCCTCCTCCCCCTCTCCCACCGCCCGCCCCACCCAACAACACCCACAACCCCCCCTCCCCTCCCCCACTCCAACTGCCCTCAGAACACCCCCTCCTCCCCCCACCCCAAGAAATATATATTTAATTTAACATTATATACTATGGGGTTTAATTTTTAGTCCCTGCGTCCGTTATTTTCTATTGGAGGGAGTTGGAGTACTAGTGGTTGGTCATGTGTAGTGCTGAACTTACTACAAGAGTGTTTGTTACTACAAAAGTGTAAGTTACGACAAAAGAGCAGTTAGTGAAAAAGTACTACAAAGTATAGTTTGTGAATCAGGTCCTAATTCTTTTTGCACATTTTTCTGTAGCCTATCTTATAATGTATATAATGCAATTTTAAAGTAATGATTTACATATTCACAGTGCTTTCTGCCACAGGCTGGGATCTTTTGGCACTACAAATACACAAGTCACTTATCCCCACTCCATCAACCAGAATTCCGTTATGTGAATCTCTAGTTACATGGAAAGGAATCTGTAGTGATTGCGATAACTAAGTGAACTTTCCTAACGTTAAAGAGTGAATTTCCTACCGATTAGTTTAACTTGCATTTATTTTTTATGTAAGGTGTGTGCATTATTTTATATGCATTTTCCCTAGTTGATTAACCAAGTAAATAGTTACTTAATATTTTGTTGGTTTTAGCCACATCTTTGACCACTCTCTACATTCACCGACCCAGCCGCCATTGCACTCAGAATCACTGATTCAATTGTGTATTTTTTATGCATTTCAATTACTGACCATGTCCCAAATATATGACTGAGGCACGGTGTGGACAGGTACTGGCATTTACAAACTGCACCTTTTTTCATTGCAATGGCACTAAATTACCATCAGACACGCAGTTGTACTGCTCACCCTATATGTCACACAAACAATAATGTGAGGAAATAGGGTTTCCACACATTTATTATTTAATTATTACACTAGTAAAGTGTCATGGTTTGAGCCTATTAAGATCTTTGTTATCACACTTCAGAAACAAATGGGTCTCATCTGTACTTTCCTTGCTGATGCTGTTTGAAATATTTATATAGCTCATTTATAAGTATTTAAATGTAGTTGTGTGTTAGAAAATATTTGCTATCCTAGGCTTTCATGCATCCTTTAATGCAGGAAGATTGTCACATCCTTTGGTTGACACAATTCCCTCTCATTTCGCAGTCAGAGGAAGGACAGGGAAACACTAATTTTTATGTTAAAAGAAAAGCAGTAATTTGTTAGAAAGTATTCCCTAATGTTTGCCTTCTGTCTTTGAATGCAAAGCAAATGCAACAAGATTAATAATATTGGCAATGCCAAAAGGTTTGACTTGTGAATGGTCTGTCAAGCAAGAACTACAAATCCATGTAGGTTAATGGCTGTACTCCTCCCATCTGTGTTCTTGCCAGAGAAAAACGTCATAAATTGTCTTGGTATCTAAGACACCCCCTTACATTACAATGGCATGTGTGTGCCCCTGAAAGTTCCAGCTCAAGCAGCTGGATAAACAATATGATAAAAAGTGTGTGGCGGGCAAGCACTTTTTTTGTGGAAGCATTCTTCTGCCCAATCAATACGTGCTCTTGGCTCTCAACGTAGGGGGTGGAGCCAAGACCCCTGTCCCGGTGAATCTCACATAATTAACAAAATGTTTATTCTGAACACCTGCAAGGTTGTTTTGGTAGGTGCAGCCCCTGGGGACAGAGGCCATCAAGAAGGCATCCCTACTTTAATACATTATCAGCCTTGCTTTTTTCATAATCATAGGGTGTCTGCCCAGTACTGGAAATAGACAAAGAAATGATGAGCGTTGCAGTGCAGGAAAAAAATAGTTGCATCCAGCCACTCACATGCAAGTTATGTATTAAAAAAAAATAAAACATATTTTTATCATACCTTTTGAGTAGAAATAAAATCGGGCATTACTGCGTTTATGGCTGCATATTCAGACATATCCAATTAGGGGAGTGCTCACCCAGATGGGGAAAAAAGAGCAGCACAATAGAAGGGAAAAAAGTCATAGACGGGGCAGCCGGCACGGCTCGCGGGTTTGGGGGTGGGCGCATCAGGGGTGGGTGCGTTGGGTGCGGCCGTGGACAGCATTAAAAAAAAAATACATAAAACTTACCTTGCCGCTGCTGCTGGGTCCCGTGTCTTCTTTCCTGCTCGATGGTGTCCAACTCCAGGTCCAAACAGGAAGCTGGCCGCCAGGCTCCCACCCCTAGGTCAATGAGCGCAGTGGGCTGCAGGGATGGGGATGTTCTTAAAGCCTGCATGGAGGACTGGGGAGTGTGCATGACAGGTTTGGGCGCCCAAGAGGGCTGACCAAACAGTCATGGAGCACTCAGGATTGGGCGAACCAGTCCTCTACTGCCTTTCTCTGTGAACAGAGCAGCTCCGCCCACCGGCAAAAAAACATAGTATGGTAATAACTAAATGTTTTTGGTTCTCGCACTGCGAGACAGCAGTGGGGCGATGCTCCTCCACCATAGTGGACGAGCCGCCACTGGGCATAGAATGTCCCTACAACCTGACACAACAGCACCACACTCCAATTGAATTCCGAATCCGTAATCAAGGTAGCCTCGATCCCGACCGTAGAGGGTATAAGGGAAGAAATGGGCTCCAAGAAGACAATACATGTGGGAAGGGGAAGATCAACAAAACACTAGGAATCTGCTCGGGTGCACTGGAGGCCAGTGAGAACCAGGACGCCCTGAAAAATAATCATGAAAAGGATCCCAAATCCTGATATACTTATTAAAAATAGGTTTAACCTCATCTGAAGCATTTAGGCAGCAACATTGTATATTTCCTCTCAAAAGTGTTGGGCCGACACATAACTTCACCAAATGTGCAACATGTTCCCTACGAGCCACAGCCCCTCCACAACATTGGGGAAGAATTGGTCTACATCTTATTAAACCCAGATCGGGTAAGATAGGACCTGAACTAATAATTTTTACTATTCTTCCCTGTTCTGAACACGGGTGAGCGTGGGTACCCTTTCAAACAATTTGTGACAAGCTTTCTTTGGGAGGACATGGTTCCCTCGCCCAACGCAGAGTGCCTGTCTATCTCATGGCGCCCAATCCCTTATATTGCCTTTGAACTTTTATCTTCTCCTGTACCCTTTATCTGCACATTAGTGGTCCAAAGGCAGATCTGGGCATAGCAAAAAGCACCTGCTCCCCAATGCCAAATGAACACTTACAGACTGTCAAGATGAGAGCAAGGCCTCTGTTATTTTGATACCACAATGTGCAAAGTCCATCGAACCCCCAGGTATATATACACTTTAACCATATGTGCTGAAGTAAAATATGAATGTTGCACTACAAGTGTCAACAGGGAAGGGAATGTTGCTGGCCCTGTATGTTTTAACCGCCATCATCTAATAACTAAAAGTACCAGACAAAAAGTGTAACAATGAAGATGATGGAGGCCTATGTCCCGGACGCATCACAAAAGAGAAGGTCTGTCCCTTTGCCTGCCAGATAGCTAGAGAATCGGTCATTGTCAATCACACAACATGACCACCATCTTGTATCGCTCAACATCCAAAATCCAGAATTGCCAATTGACAGTTCAAAGGACAAAAGGACATTGATAAAAAGATCTCCTGCAGGGACAAAGCTACCAGTAGTACAGGAGGTGCGGAGACATCATATCTCAGGGGAGTGAGACGCCCACTTCACACCAAATTGTCTATTTTTGCACTACTAAACTAGAGGGTTCAGGCCCGAATTCCTTGCTTGCATTAGGCGACATGGAGCTCTTGCTATGCTACTGGTCTCAAGACTCTAGTGGGCCTTTACCAGGCAGTCTAGGTGAAATCCATTAACATGAAATGAATCAGTGTTAGAACTTTAGTCAGTACCAGTACTGGGAGAGACTGAAACGAGTAGAGAGAATGCAGAAGAAATTCATCTTGTTATGCTATGTGTATTTGTAAAATGCACTATCACCTGTGATAGGGACCTGGTGTTGAGCAGGTGTGTGTTCTTATCCCTGCCTATGGTAGGTTGGTTAATTGAAAAGCCAGTCTTCTTATAGAATTCAAGACGAGAAGGGGAGGCTCTGAAGTGGAGTGGGAGTCCGTCCCACACTTTATGCGTGGTGTTAGAGAATGAATGTCTTCTGACTTGTTCTGTGTATGCATGGGATGTGAGCAACTAAGAATCCTGCAGAGCGGAGGAATCTGGGTGGTTAGCGGAAGGAGATGTGACTGTTCATGTAGGTGGGGCTGAAGCTGTGTAGTGCCTTGAATGTTTGTATGAGGAGTTTGAAATGAGTGGAGATTTCTGAGTTGTGGGTTGATATGAGTTCTGTGTGGGAGGATGAGAATGAGTCTTGTTTCCATGTTCTGGATGGGTTGTAGTTCTCTAGTGAATTGCTTGTGATCCCAGCATTGAGGGTGTTCCCATAGTTCAACTTACTAGTGACTAGGACATGAGTGACAGCTTGTTTAGTGTTGCTTGGGAGCCATTTGAAGATCTCCCTCAGCATCGTCAGGTTTGGACCAGGATGCAGTGACGGCTTTGACTTGTGCGGTCATGCTGTTTAGATTTTTTCTCCATTTGCACTCCAGTTGTTTGCAGTGGCGTTTGGTCATTTTTAGTTCATTTGTGTACCAACTGGCCTGTGCCTGTTCTCTTGCCATTGGGTTGTGCTTGAGGGCAGCCAGGATGTTGGTACATGCGGTGATCCAGGTGTTGGTGTTCTTGCTGGCTTTGTGCATGTTCTGGTAGGCTCAGAGACGGAAGCTCACTTCTCTTCTGTGATGCTTTTCCAGCTGCGACAGCAGGTTCCGGTGGAGGTAGGTCTGTGGTAGTGCAGGATGGATATAATGAAACTGATCAGACCATGGTTTGTCTAGATTATTGTTGCTGGCTTGTCAACTGTGATGTTGCTGATACAGGAGAAAATCAGGTTCTATAGATGTTTGTCGGTGTAGGTGAGTTTGGTGAATGTGCAAGATGAAGGCAAGGTTACCGAGGAAGATGAAGGGGCTGGTGTTGATGAGCAGGGGTGGAACAAAGTCTGTGATGTTGCTGGCAAAATTGGTGTAGGTCCTGGTGGTCTGTATACCAGTGTTTCACCTAGAAAAAAAGTTGGCTGTGATGAGTATCTTGAACGTGAGGTGATCCAAGTAGCTGGTGGGGATGTCCATGTAGGGGTGAAGCTCATGGTATCTTTGATTATGGCTTGTGCTGACGGTGTACCTAGCGATCTTATATTGGACAGACATGGCTGTAGCAATGACTAATGCAGGTGATGGGTCTAGCCATGTTTTTGGCTTAACACATAATCATCCCAAGCCCCAATATTTACAACCTGGCCAAAATACAAATGCCCTTATAAATGAACTCCAAAAGGCAGCGAAATGACAGTGGAGAAGGGAGAAATGAATGGGCTCAAGTTCACTGCCAGTCATTACAATTTATGGCAGTCTCTGGAAAACCCAAACTTTAACTACAAGGATCTTAATACTTTTATCACTCAAATACGTATAGTCCCTTTAATTCTTCATAATGTATTTTAAGCATTCAACGTGATGGAATTTTCCCAGTTCACTGATCAGGTGATGCAGAGAGGTAACAATTTTGTTCAGGAAACACAACTGTGCCTGCTTGATTGCCTGTAGTCTGCTGAACTGGATTTTAAGTATCAGAGGATCCATAACAACATCAACAAGCATTTGCAATGCAATAGGTCTCGCATTAGAAAAGCTTGAGCTACTGTTATTGTAAATGACACATTTTTTATTTATGTGTTGGTTTTGAAAATAGCTAAATCAGTAGCTTTGTCATTTACATTGCCAATAGTTATAACTTTCGCAAATGTGACACCTATAGCATTTGTAATGCAATATGTGTTGTATTTACGTGACTTAGATGTATTGATATTACAAAAAACAATGGCTTTTAATTTTTTTAAACAATTAATACTTAAATAAAAGTTCTTTATAATGGCAATAGCTTAAAGTTTTGTAAATAACTTTTGTGAAGATTATGTTCAGTATATTTTATTGTGACGAAAATCCAAGAACAGAAGTGAAATATTAACATCTTTTTGTGACATTTGTAATAAAGCTTAAAACATTGAGAGAACATATTTGAACCAGTTGTTGTTGAATGGTTGCACAGATTGATGCTGTGGTGGCGCTGAGTGATGTTGTGGTGGCGATGAGTGATGCTTTGGCATTCAGTCATGCTGTGGTAGCGCATAGTGATGTTGTGGTGCCCCTGAGTGATGCTGTGGTCATGCTGAGTGATGCTTTGGTGATGCGACAGAGTGCGATAGATAGAGTGAGGGCGATAGATAGAAAGAGTGAGCAGATAGATAGATAGAGGGAGGGCGATAGATAGAGGGAGGGCGATAGATAGAGAGAGGGCGATAGAAAGATAGATAGATAGATAGATAGATAGATAGATAGATAGATAGATAGATAGATAGATAGATAGATAGATAGATAGATAGAGTGATGGCGATAGATAGAGTGAGTGCGATAGATAGAGTGAGGGCGTTAGAGAGACAGATAGAGTGAGGGCGATAGATAGATAGACAGATAGATTGAGTGAGGGCGATAGACATATAGATAGATAGAACGTGGGTGATAGATAGATAGAGTGAGGGCGATAGATAGATAGAGTGCGATAGATAGAGTGAGGGCGATAGATAGTGTGAGAGCGATAGATAGAGTGAGGGCGATAAATAGATAGAGTGAGTGCGATATATAGAGGGCAGGAGGGCGACAGATAGAGGGAGGGCAATAGATAGATAGAGTGAGGGCGATAGATAGATAGATAGATAGATAGATAGATAGATAGATAGATAGATAGATAGATAGATAGATAGATAGATAGAGTGATGGCGATAGATAGAGTGAGTGCGATAGATAGACAGATAGAGTGAAGGCAATAGATAGATAGACAGATAGATTTAGTGAGGGCGATAGACATATAGATAGATAGAGTGAGGGCGATAGATAGAGGGCGATAGATAGATAGATAGAGTGAGGGCAATAGATAGATAGAGTGCGATAGATAGAGTGAGGGCGATAGATAGAGTGCGATAGATAGAGTGAGGGCGATAAATAGATAGAGTGAGGGTGATAGATAGAGTGAGGGTGATAGAGTGAGGGGGATAGATAGAGTGAGGGCGATGGATAGATAGATTGATAGAGTGAGGGGCGATAAATAGATTAATAGAGTGAGGGGCGATAGATAGATAGATTGATAAGGTGAGGGCGATAGATAGATAGAGTGAGGGCGATAGATAGATAGAGTGAGGGTGATAGATAGATAGATAGATAGATAGATAGATAGATAGATAGATAGATAGATAGAGTGAGGGGCGATAGATAGATATAGTGATGGCGATAGATAGATAGAGTGAGGGCGATAGATAGATAGATAGACAGAGTGAGTGCGATAGATAGATAGATAGATAGATAGATAGATAGATAGATAGATAGATAGATAGATAGATAGATAGATAGATGTGTGTGTGGTTTTGTGTGTGTGGTTGTGTGTGTGGTTGTGTTTTGTGGTTGTCTGTGTGGGGTTGTGTGTGTGGGGGCTGTGTGTGTGGGGGGTTGTCTGTGTGTGGGGGGGGGTTGAATTATCATTTAACTTGCAAGTGATACAAACAAAGTAAGCCATGCACGAGTGATTAACGAATGCTGATATTTTTAAGCCCACAGCAAATGTTACTTTGCCCAGTGGGAGAATATATATATATATTTTTTTAATTGACAGAGTGCGCAAACCACAGAGTGAATTGGCAATAAAAATGAATCCAAGAGCGAGCTGTGCACGAGTGGATAAGTAAACCTGATATTTTTAGGCACACATCTAATGGTACTTTGCCAGTGGGAGAATAAAAAAGTAAAAATAAATTGTGCGCAAACCACAGAGTCAATGGCCAATAAAACAAGTGGATAGATAGAGTGAGGGCGATAGATAGTTAGATTGATAGAGTGAGGGGCGATAGATAGATAGATTGATAGAGTGAGGGCGATAGATAGAGTGAGGGCGATAGATAGAGTGAGGGCGTAGTCAAGTTGGAAAGGGACTCCCAGCTCATAAGTTGTGAGTCTTTACAAAGATCACCCCACACGGCAATACCAGCTAGTTTAAGCGGCTCACACTGGTGATCCCGAAGACAGTCAGGGGTGCCAGGGGAGTCCCAAATCGGGTACGATATTCTCAAAACTCTCCTGATGTTCCCCCAATTCCTAAGAGCAGCTAACAAGATCTTGAGCCGGACCTTTTTGTAAAATTTGGGTTCACCAAATTTATAAAGAAAAAAGTCCTGTCCCTGCGGTACATCGTGCTACAATGCCCTGCCAGGAAGAATCTAATTTATTGGTTAATATTCTAAAATTCTTAAAGTGGAAGTCATGACAATAGGAAAGTAAAGCGGGTAAAGCCAAACCCCCTAGCTTCAACCCTCTCCTTAATTTTTTCCATGCAATTCTAGGGGTTTTGGTAGCCCATATGAAGGGGCCAATTTTGCCTTGGAGGGTAGCGAGATCCTTAAAATAAAAAGACAAAGGAATTGTATTAAACAAAAAAGTTATTTTAGGCAAAATTATCATTTTTACGAGATTAACTCGCCCGTATATATTCAGTGGCAGATTCCCCCATCTCAGTAATAACTTACAAACCTCCTTAGATACCTTCTCCCAACTGATCTTAGGTATATCTGTCAGTTTCTGGGCTAGATGGATCCCCAAATACCTCATCTGTCCCTTTGCCCCCTGTATGGTATACGAGCAATTCCACCCCATTATTTGGTTTTCTCTCGGTTGATCTTATAACCAGAGATTTTACCGAATTCCTCAGCTAGTTCAAACAACGAGGTATCGCATCGACATGATTGGAGGTATACATAAGAAGGTCAGTCATCCGCATATAAGGCGGTCTTAAGTTCCAAATCTGCCATTCTGAAAGGCTTAATACTGTGATCTGCTCTGAGTGCAAAAACAAAGGGTTCAATATATACATTAAATAATAAAGGTGACAGGGGACAACCCTGCCTGGTTCCTCTAAAAATGCTAAACCATTCCGTTAATGCACCATTGACTAAAACATTTACTCTGGGGTTCAAATAAAAAGATTTAACAGCTTCAACAAAATTTATTGGAAATCCAAACTTATTCATAGTCTCCCAAAGATACCCCCAGTTCACCTGATCAAAAGCCTTAGCGGCGTCAATTGCGACGATAGTGAGTGGCAACTTTTTCTCGTCTGCAAAGTCTATAGCTGCAATAGCTTGAAAGGTGAGCTCATTGAGCACCCTTCTGGGTATAAACCCCCTCTGATCGGGGTGTATGATGGTTTTAATAATTTTAGCCATCCTAGTAGCCATTATCCCCGAAAAAAAATTAAGATCAGAATTTAACAGCGAAATTGGTCTATATGATTCGATTTTTTGGGGGTCTTTATTCTGTTTAAGAATTAATTAAACTGTTGCTTCAGACCATGAAGGTTATTCCTATGGGCTTGCATTTCAAACCTCTCCATATCCATCTGTAGGGACAGATTCTGGGCTTTTATGGTGTCTATATCTATAGAGTTGCCCTTAACCGATTCTGATAGTGATTTGACCTCAAGTTCAAGTGTCCCGGTGCGTGTACAAATGTCATCTAGTTTTGATTCAAGGGCCTCGCAGTTATCGTGAATCCTTTCCTGATTAGCCTCAGATATCTCGATTTTGGTCAGCAGGTTCCCCCCTTAATGCCTGCAACAGGGAACCTAACCCATCCATATCAGCGTTTACTCTGCCTGATGCTTGCGCAGCGGTATTCATATGAGGTTTTTTTGGGAATAGCATGCCTAAAGGACTGCTTTCCATACTGCCCTCAATGGTTACCGATGATTGCAAAACCTGAGGGGCTTGTGGGGATGAAATGGCAACAGATGAGGAAGGGGCCATAGTGGTGATATCAGCGCTAGCAGCGGCATTGTTAGGACTACTAAGGGAGTCCATAACGATTGCCCTATCTACCGCTCCTATACTCTTCTCTAGACCTAACATATTCTCATGGGGAGAAAAAAGATTTTCGAGTGTGATAGGAGGGGCACTACAATGCAAGGCTGAGGCTGAGACTGACTCCGTAGACCCTAATAATCCCACTGCCTGCTCCATAATTTTAAAGTAGGTCTTGAGGGACAGGGTGCTTTTTTGGGAAGGGTGAATCACTTTGGGACCTTTTGATTTTTTAATGTACCCAGTCTTCACAGCTTTCTTTTTGCGTGGAGTTGTTGGGGCCACACCACCTAGCCCCTCCGTGAGATCCAGGACGCCCTTTTTTTTCAGTTCTTGCCGTGACCGCAGTTGATATCTATTATTGCAAGGGCGAGATAGCCCCTTCTGAGAATCCTGCGTAGGCACCTCTTCTCTGCCTACACTCTCTCTGGGTCCAGACTGGAGGCCAAGACCCCCTGCTTCTTCTGAAGATCCTTGAAGGTTTGCTGCACCCCCTCCCTCCCTTCTCAAGGGAATAGTTTGATCAGTAAAAAAAAAACTAAATCCATACAATCTCCCACCCACCCTGTTTGTAACCACCTTACCGGAGCTGTGCAGACTGTACAGGCAGTACAAGCTAAGGGGGGGCGCTGAAAGGGAAAGAATGCCAGCCACTGCGGGAAATCTCTACACACCAACCCCCGGAAACTAACTCTCGCCGCCACCGTCCTAGCTCGAATCCAAAGCCGGGTCCGACGCTCTCTGCAGCCGTCATGCGCCGTGAGTCCGGGCGCCAGTTCCACCTCCCGACCCATCCGCGGCTTCTCGGTCCTAGAGTCCTCCTCCACTGCCGCAATCTCAGCCGCCGTCCGATCGGGAGAAAAGAGAGAAAAGGAAGACAGCTCAACTCCCCGCCATTCACCGAAACCAAACGAGGTCCCCCGCTCTTACCGGGTACGTTTTATTCAGTGCTCCATCCGTTATCATCGTGCCGCCATATAGGTGCTGGTGCTGCGCTGCGCTGTTGTCAATGGCAGCACAAGATTAACCCTAATAACCAGCAATAACCCTTGAATTAACCACTAACCTTGAGCTCCAGGCAGCAGTAAAGCTCCTGAACGCCTCCTCGGGGTTACCGTATTTTCCGGCGTATAAGACGACTTTTTAACCCCTTAAAATGTTCTGGAAAGTCGGGGGTCGTCTTATACGCCGGATGCTAAATTTGAAGGAATGTTTTCATGTGTTTTTACATAGCGCGGACTGCACCCGAAGGTGTCAGACTGCTTCTGCATTATATAAAAATGGGCTGATGTGAGCAACAATAACAATGGACAAATTACAAAAGCAAACATTAAGTTACATGGATCAAAAGTGACAATAGCGAGCAACCAAAATACATGAGGTAGCAATCGGTACATTCCTGGAGAAAAAGTGATAAGTGTGCAGGTTACAAAAGCATACAAAGCATACAAAGCATACAAAGTACGAGCCAAAATAAAATAAAATACATTCTCAAAATGGCTATGCAGGACTGCGTTGGACTGCACTGGAAGTGGGGGTAGTCTTATACGGCGAGTATAGCACAAAACCTACATTTTATTAAGCAAAGTAGGGGGTCGTCTTATACGCCGGGTCGTCTTATACGCCGTAAAATACGGTAGTAAGCGCTAAATCAATGCAATTATAACACAATACACAAGGCCTTCCTCTGGCGGTGGGTGCTATTGTGTGTTTTTGTTGATTTTTTTTTTAAAGCTGGAGGAGGAACATGGCGGCGGGTTAACGCCGGTCGCGGGTGCTCAGCGCCACAATTATGAGAGGCCTCGTCAAGAATAACTACAGGAAATGAAAACACAATGTGCCTGGAGACAGAATAGAGTGATTGTCTTGATAAAGATGGTGTTATAAGGAACAAACCATCGAAACGCGTCGACGCATCCCAAAGTACAATCTGATGAATAACACTCTTTCCTAAATACAAATTGTTTGAATGTATTAGAAATTGTGTCCCAAATATTGTGATTTATGTGATGTATTTGGATAATCTTCTTGTCATTAGTTGAAAAAATCTTTTTTTTTTAAACGTTTTTATTTATTGTGCAATTTCCAGTTTTTTTATGGTTAATCAATGAAATTTTAATAAATGATTTATTTTGGATATAATGTTTTTGTGCATTGTATATTTTGATTTCTGCATTGTGGGTTTAGGGAAAACCTTTCTTCCTTGGTAGTTTACCTCATTTCCCTTGATCTTTTAAGGGGTACCTCTCACTATTTTTTGATTCTACCCAAGACCAACCAGCTCAATACCGTTTGATATTGTGTCCCTTTTGCCTGCGTTGTTTTGATTCTATGGCCTGCTATTTTTTGCCAGGAGGTTCTTTAGTCTTTGTAAATTTGTCATATATATTTATATTTTTGTTTGTACATTCTGTGCTTGCTGTGTTTGATATTGTGTTCCTTTTGCCTGCGTTATTTTGATTCTATGGCCTGCTACTTTTGCTTTGTGTAATGTTTGTATTCTCCCCCACAGGACACTCTGACACATGTAGGTGTAAGTAACTCCGTTTATTATCCTTTACAAGCAAGATACAAGCTAAGGGCGCCGAGCGTCTAACTGTGTACCGCTCCGGTCGCCAACTGCCGTTTCCTATGTTCGCGCCTTTTACTTTTGCTCTCTCGCGCATGCGCGTCTATCCCGCTCTAGTCTACGGCGTCACGCGTCATCACGTGTACGCCGGTAGACTAGAGCGCACACCACATATCTCCCCCCTTTACCAAACACAAAGTAAAACATTTCCCCCCCAACTATAAGTGTCCTCCAACTGTGAACATAGTCTATGTGGGGCGCCAGGGGGGTCGGCACCAAGCTAGTGTCCGTCCATCACAAAGTCACTATAACGAGAGGGCACCACAACTGCCCTTCCGCTGCGGGTGTGTCTTACCGGCATGTTCTCTCTCGCCTCCGTCTCTCCACGGGACACCCCAGCTTCTCTCATGTCTGTTCCCTGCTCCGCATTCGCCTGTATTCCTCCTCCGTCAGTCGGCCTGGCTCTCAGGACAACTTCTTCATTGTCCTCACCTGCACCTTCCCCTTGGTTGTCTGTGCCGAACTCAGAAAGAGGTCTAACCTCCTGGTGATCCATGCATCTTTCGACTTCCTCGGCCTTGGGCCAGACTAGTATTTTGTTGACTCTGGCCATGCGGTCTTGCGACCAGACCTTGCCATCACTGAGGAGAGCCGCCCTGCCACGCACCTCCTTGACTTGTAGCGGCTGGCTGAATTTGCTTTCGCCCTTCTTCTGTAGGGTGGGGAGTTTGATCCTAACCCACTCCCCTTCTTCCAGCGCCGTTTCCTTCGTGCTGCGTCTCTTGTTGTAGTGTGCTGCGTAGATCTTCTGGGCCTTCTCCAGATTGTGCTGCACCACGGCTGGGGACCACTTGCTGGTGATGGTCTTCTCCCTCCATGCCACGTTGTCCCGGGTGAAGGGATGCCGTCCTCTTAACACTTGGAACGGACTATACCCCACTACAGAGGGCGTTATCCGGTAGGCCCAAATCATGTTCATCATTTCCACCTCCCAGTCCTTTCCTTGCGATATGGCTGCCTGGATGGAGCCCATGAGCACTCTATTGAACCTTTCGACTTGGCCGTTGCAGGCTGGATGGTACACGGCAGTGTGTCTCACCTCGATCCCGTTTCTCTTCATGTATCTTCCCCACTTGTCCGACACAAATTGCGGACCATTGTCGCTGAGGATTGTTTTGGGAATTCCTTCTCTGAGGAACACCCCAGTTAGGAACTTCAAGATCGTGTCTGTGTCCATCGATTCTTGTATGTCCACTTCTGGCCACTTAGAATACTTGTCTATTAACACACAGATGTACTTATTTACTCCTCTACTGTCCAGGACAGGCCCCAGGATATCTATGGCCACATCCTCCCAAGGGCCATGCGGGGTGTCGAACTTCCCCAGTGCAGGTCGGAGTGGGCGGAGCACCTTGTCCGCTCCTTGGCACTGTCCGCACTCCCGCACTTGTCTCTCGATGTGGGCATCCATTCCTGGCCACCAATACATCTGTTTGACCAACGCCTTGGTTTTCACTATGCCCAGATGCCCCTCGTGGAGCACTTTCAGCAGTCGGGGTATCAGAGTCACTGGGGGCACCACTCTCTCTCCTCTGTACAAGAATATCCCCGAGTCACTCAGGGACAATTCTTCTCTCATCTCATAGAAACGTCGGACACCCTCCGTTAGCTTCTTCTTGTCCGGCCACCCCAACGTGAGATGTCTCCTTACTTCCATCTTCTCCTCATCGAGCTCGTAAGCCGCCTGCCATTCCTGCGCACTGATGGATGACTCATGATCCTCCATGCTGGCGACCATCTCCTCTGTGTCCGGAGTCTCTCCCGGCGCCTCTTCCATGGCTGACGCCCGGCTGAGGTAATCAGCTACCCTGTTCTGCGTACCTGGAAGGTATTCTACGTCGTACGTATAATCTAGCAACTTCAGGGTCATTTTTGCTATTCTCGGGGTGGCTGTGTCATGACCTGATGACGTCAAAACTTTGATGAGTGGCTTGTGATCCGTCTGGAGTCTGAATCTCGTGCCCCATATGAACTGACGA
Organism: Lissotriton vulgaris; assembly: GCF_964263255.1. Classification (NCBI taxonomy): domain Eukaryota; kingdom Metazoa; phylum Chordata; class Amphibia; order Caudata; family Salamandridae; genus Lissotriton; species Lissotriton vulgaris. The sequence goes on from NC_141694.1 coordinate 363,735,173, forward strand.
AATTTGCTCAACGCCCACGTGACCGCCAGCATCTCCTTTTCAATCACGCTGTACCTCTGTTCCGTCGGGGACAGCGCCCGGGATGCGAAACTGATGGTTTCTTTTGTTCCGTCCTCCCTTTCCTGCGCTAAGACAGCCCCCAAGCCCTTGTCGCTTGCGTCTGTCGTTACCATAGTCTTGCCTGTGGGGACATACCCCTGCAGTGGGATGGCATGGCTGATACAGTCTTTAATTGACTCAAATTCGGCCTGGGCCTCCTTATCCCATTCGAATTTTGTATTGTGCCTGGTCAGTTGTCTCATCCTGTACGTTCTCGTGGCAAAATGTCTGACAAACTTGCTGTAATACTCGGCCATTCCCAGGAATGACCGCACTTCCTCTTTGGTAGTTGGGGCTTTGGCGTCCTTTATTGCCTTCACATTTTGCTCCTTCGGCGAGATACCATGCGTTCCTATCTCGTGCCCTAGGTAGGTCACTGAGCGAGACCCAATTCTGCACTTGCTCCACTCCGCCGTCATTCCTTTGCCTTGCAGCACTCCCAGCACTTGATGTAGTTTCTTGTCGTGATCGCGTTTGTCGGAGCCCATCACTAGGATGTCGTCTTGGAAGTATTGCACTCCCGAGATGTCCTTAAACAACTTATGCATCAGCTTTTGGAAAACGGCCGCAGCGGATGCCAGGCCGAAGGGCATTCTCCTGAATTGGTAGCATCCAAAGGGCGTTATGAAGGCTGTGTACTTCCTGCTCGACGGGTGGAGTTCTATCTGGTAGTATGCAGACGTGAGGTCTATGGTGGAAAAGTGGGTAATGCCTTTTGTCCTTGCTAGCATCTCCTCTATTCTGGGGAGCGGGAACCTCTCCACTATGAGGTTTTTGTTAAGCTCCCTCAGGTCCACACAGAGCCGGACCTTACCATTGGGCTTTTTTACTACTACCAAGGGCGATAGCCATTCTGCACTGTCCACTGGCTCGATGATATCCAGTTCTTCCAACTTTCGTAGTTCCTGGCGCACTGCCTCACTTGTGGATATCGGTATGTTCCGGATCTTATGCACTACTGGTACTGCTCCCTCCTTAAGGACCATTTTATGCACGAATTTGTCCAGTTTGCCAACCGTGCCCTCAAAAACTTTGGGGTATGCTGCTTTCCAGTCTTCCTCCCTCGAGAGGGGCCATTCGTCTGTTAGCAGGATCTGTTCTTTCCCTCCAGGATTGAGTATTATGCCGAGGGCACCTGCGTCTCTCCATCCTAGGACGGATGGGCCCTTTTCCGCTACATACAGGGTGCACGTGGCTGACCTTCCTCTGAATTCGAACTCCAAGTCCCTGCATCCTACCAGTGGAATGGAATCCTCGGTATACGAGATGGGTCTGATGTCCGGCGGCTCCAGGTCGGGTCCTAAGACTGGCGCGAAATCCTCTTCCCATATCGATCTTTGCACTATGGTCCATGGGGACCCAGAATCCACGGCCACATATACTTTGACGCCCCCGATGCGCATGTCGGTGCGGGGCTTATCCCTTCGCTTCCCGGATACGTCCAGCACTTGATCCTCTATGCATAGCACCAGGTCGTCTTCTTCCTGGTCCTCTTCTTCACTTACGTTGGCTGTGGCCGCGTCGATGCACTTGACCGTGGACTTCGTCCCTTTCTTTCGGCAGACCTTTTCAAAGTGACCGGTCAACCCGCAGAAGGAGCACCTGGCGCGAAACGCGGGGCAACGCCTGTCCTGGGCCGCGTGCGCTGCACTGCCACATCGGTAGCACGCAAATTTCGTTCCCTGGCTGGGGCGAGGCATCTGCTTCCCAGACCCTCTTGTGTCCTTCTTCGGGTCTCCGTAGGTGCTTTTGGGCTTGCTGGATTGTGGCGCCTCATCAATTTTGTTGATCATCTGTCTCGGCCCGCTTTCTCTTTTTGCCGCGTCTGCGCCTCTCTTCGACATTTCCGCCTTCTTGACCATCGCCACAACTTCTTTCAGGGTTGTTTCATTCATCGCCCATAGCTTGTCTTGGACTGCTCTGCTGGTGGTGTGCATCACTATTTGGTCTTTGATGTATTCATCCTGCAGGTTCCCATACCTACACGTGATTGCTAGCCGGCGGAGAGCTGCCACATAGTCATCAATGGATTCTCCTGCCTCTTGTTTTCTCTGTTGGAAGTTATAGCGGTCTATCGAGACGCAAACTGCTGGGCGGTAATGGCTGTCCAGGTCGTCCAGTGCGTTCACAAAGACGTCCGTCTCCGCTGCACCCCTCTCTTTGGGCACCAGGTTCTTAAACACCCTGACCCCTTCTGGGCCTAAGTTGTGGAGCAACAGCCTCTTTTTTCTTTCCGGCTTGTATTCCCCTTCGCTCTCATCTTCCAGGGCTTCAATGTAATTGAGGAAATATTCCTTCCAGTCTTCCCATTTTAGTTGGGGTTCACCTGGCCTGGTTAGGAACGGGACTGGTGCCATTAGGGCTGACGCCTGATTCGCCATTCTGGCTTCGCCTCTAGGTCCTCCTTCCTGGGCCCTTTGGGTAGGTTCACCGGACGCTCCTGCGCTCACTGCCGTGTCACCTTGACCCCTTGGGCTACCTGGGGTATTGTCCCTCGTAGTGTGCGCTGTCTGCGCTGTCCTCCCCCCTTCCTCTGACTTGGGGGTGTCTCCCTTGGTTGCCAGGTTGCTGCCTGGGGGCTCCTGGGGTCTTGGGCCACACTAACCTGGCTAGTGAGGTTGGTGTTTTGTTCCTGGCCGTGCTGCTGCGCTGCTGCTACGCCCTTGCTCTTCCTTGCAGGTCCTGTGCCTTCACTGGCTCGTGGGTGTGGGCTGTGGGGGGTTTTAATTTCCTTGCCGTCGTCCCTGCACCTGGTGGTGTCCGGATCCCAGCCTCGTTGCCACTGTAATGTTTGTATTCTCCCCCACAGGACACTCTGACACATGTAGGTGTAAGTAACTCCGTTTATTATCCTTTACAAGCAAGATACAAGCTAAGGGCGCCGAGCGTCTAACTGTGTACCGCTCCGGTCGCCAACTGCCGTTTCCTATGTTCGCGCCTTTTACTTTTGCTCTCTCGCGCATGCGCGTCTATCCCGCTCTAGTCTACGGCGTCACGCGTCATCACGTGTACGCCGGTAGACTAGAGCGCACACCACACTTTGTTCCATTCCTGTAACAGTTCTCTCATGTAACGTAACTGGTTCTATTGTACAGTGCTCTGACACCTTCGGGCAAAGTCCGCGCTTTATAAAAATGCATTAAATAAATAAATACAATAAATAAATCTAGTCAATGTGATTGTTGCCTTTCCAGTTTCTAAACTAGCTAATGCCTTGAAGTCCCTACTTGCAATGTCAGTTGTCCTCACCACCAGTTTACTATTAATATTCGAATGTCTTGATGTAACAAAGTAGATTGGCCAATTCACTTATTTGTCAAATTTAGGAGCACAAAATTAATTTTAAAGCGTGCAGAAAAACCTCACTGATATACATTCTAGTGCCTTACAACTACGCACCAAACGTAACAATATTGTGCATATGGCTCTCTCTCATTTAAAATACATGGAATTTGTATTCGTGAATCTTGTAGAGCTCATGGTTAGAAGAAACGAACTATCGCGCAATCTAGTCTAGTGATATTATCCAATGTTAAACATAGAACCCGGCGGTTAAGATTTTTCTGGACAATTATTTCGATGACAACTCCACATATCCCGGCGAATTTGGTGTTTGTTGTTCCAACTTTGTCACACTTGGAATTACGACACCAGCTGGGAGAGCTTGGTGTGTTGGCGGCTCCTCCCTATGAGGGGAGGGGGGGGGGGGGGGGGGCTGAAAGCAGCTCTACTCCTCCTTTGCCTTGTGACTCAGCCTTTTATTTGCATACGCAGAGCGAGGCTCCTCCCCATTTGAGGCGGGCTAGAAGTAGCTCTACTCCTCCTTTGCCTTGTGACTCACGCTTATAATTACATACACAGAGCTGCAAATATGGTGGAAGCGTGGTACATGGACGAGTCCTCGGAGGACCAGCGGCAGCCGCATCAGTTGCAGCCCAACCGGTCTGTGAGCATCGGTGAATTGGAGCAGCTAGGTGTCTTGTACTGGAAGGTAAGGGCCACGGTATGCCGAGCTGGGGGCTGTTGGGGTGGAAGCCGGTGGTCACCGGAGTCACTCACTGTACGGGACAGCAATGTGTAAAGAAGCTGTGCTAGGGTGACCAGGCGTCCCGGATTTGACCGGACAGTCCCGGTTTTCGCCAGCTGTCCCAGCAGATTTCAGGAAATTAAGCTCATGTCCCGGTTTTTAGAGAGGGTCGTCTGAAAACGATGGGAGGTGTCTTTTTATGTTTTCCAAACCTGGGCAAATTATCAGCTGTTATACGAAAGCAGTTTAATTAACAGGCAAGCTACTAACTTTAAAAATGGCATTTACTGTAAGTTCTTACTGCCTGTTCTGTAATTCCCTGATAAGGAGCACGATCATTCTGTGCGCTGGGTTGAAGTAAAATTGTAGTCCTTCTATTTTTGGTAAATGTTCTGGTTTTTGGCTTTAAAATTCTAGTCACCCTAAGCTGTGCACGCTTGCGGATACCAATTTTGAAGCAAACCATATAGAAGCTCCTCAGTGGCCACTGGCCAGTGTAATAACTTCCTCCTGTAAGTCCTTTCTTTGCAACTGCTTGCACTCGTTTCCATAACTTGACACTGGCTCAAATCACGGCAAAATACACGCATTTGGAGTTCTTTCTTTCGTTCTTGTTCATCAACTGTCTCATATGTTCTGCTGTATTTTTTTATTTTGGAAAAAGTCATGTGCATGTAAGGTGAGTTGTAGCATCCCACAGTTTAGCACACTGCCATCAGTCAAAGCAATCTCATTTAGAAATGAAGTAAGTTTTTTCTACTGAAGCCGCCTTTTTCGCCTGATCGAGACCACCTTCCCGATCACAAAAACATACTCCCAGTAACCCCTAAAGTTAATTTCCTCTCTCAACCACACTAAAGTGGCAGTGTTGTTCTAGTTATCCTATGTATGAAGCGGTTTGTGTCATGCGTGCGTTTTTAGAGGTACTCTTGTCTTGGGGCTCAGTGTCTAGCAGTGAGGATGAACCAGCTGCGGATGTGAGAGGAGTACAAATTATGGGGTCGATTACGATCGCGGACGGACTTGCGTCTGTCCGCGACCCCAGAGCAGGAGGGAACCTCCGCATGGCATGCGGAGTTCCCTCCTGTGCAATCAGGATGTGACCGCCACCCTGGCGGTCACATCCTCTATTTTTAACATTGCCGCGGGCGCAGCTTCAAGCTGCACCCGCGGCAATGTTAAAAAGGCACGCATTGCATTTGCATGCAGAAAGAGGCAGGCACCGCGCGGTGCCTGCCGCTTTCTGCATGCAAATGCAAGGGGGTACCATAGGTACCCCCCATGTGCACCCCCCACCCCCCCCTTCACCTAGGGGGCCCGCAACGGGCCCCCGCAGTGAAGTTCCGTATGCTTTTCCGCGGCGGAAAACCCGCCGTGGAAAAGCATACTTTACTGGCCATCCGTGTCTGTAAGACACCGTCACCATATTAGAGCTTTTCCGCCGCGGTTGTAATCCGACCGCGGCGGAAAAGCTGCGGACGGAAACCAGGACCCACCAGCCATCCTAATCTGGCGGTGGGTCTTTGGTCAGTCCGCTGCGGATTTTCCGCATCCTCTGGGCCGGCGGTGGCTTCCGCCGGCCCCGAGGATGAAGAAAATCCGCTATCATAATGACCCCCTAAATTTGTATTTAGGACTGAAACTTGCAGGAAGCTACAGAGCACAGTGCTTAACCAGAGGGTCAGCCGGACCCTGTGTGTAAGCACATCACAAACAAGCATTTGCAATGTAATAGGTCTCGTATTACTGACAGTGTGAGCTATTGGCGTTGCTAATAATAATGCAATGTCAATAGCTCAAACTTTATGTAATGCGAGACCTATTGGATTGCAAATGCTTGTTTGTATAGTACCCAGTATGATCCAGGTGGTCCTGAAAGTCATGGCCAAGGACAGAATGGGACGCGGTGTGGAGGAAATGTTTTCTTCTATAACAATCCAAGAGCAGCATGCTGCTGGTTGTCTTGGAGGAGACCAAAGGTTGGAGGAATCCATTTGAAAAAGACACAGAAGGGAGATGCGCCTGTCTGTGCCATAGATGCCAAAGTTTCTAGGTCTAGATATCAATATATATATACTCCAGTTAAGGTTTTTCTTTGCGTTCTGGGATTTCTAGTCCTAGGTTTATGATTAGGTACAAATGACTTCAAGTTCCAGAATGCAAATAAAAATCCTGAAATGGAGCATCTAGTCATTCATTCACCTGGGAATCTACGTGTGACTGTTCTGAGCAGAGGTCCAGGCGGGATATTAGTTTTAGGCAGCTCCATTTGCTTTTCAAAACTGCAGTGGAAGTGCACTCCTGGGATGCCCTAGAAACAAGGCATTAGGGAGTGGGTGAGGGGAAGAGTCTATTTTTTTTTTTATCCTTAAAACTGTAGAGCGGGCTTTTCCACTGCGAGCCTCTCAGCTGTGGTCCAAGCGAGAGGGTGAGCTGCAGCAGCTCCTTTTTTACCTTAAAATACCAGATTAGTCAGGCTCTAGGGTAGCAATCTGATGTGTGCAGGTCCCAGCCTGAATAGGTCATTCAGGATGTTTTTTTTTCTTCACTTTTCATTATATTATGGAATTGGTGCCTTTATCATCAGATTATTAAATGAGGGCTTCAGATCCCAGCATGCAAAGAACGAAACCCGGACTGGTTGTGCTATTCATGTTCCTATCTGGAGGAACTTGAGCGCTCTGTTGGGAACCTGAGTCATAGCATGTTGGTAAGAGTCAAAATGCTGGGGGCTCAATTTTTTCATATAACTGCAGAGGAGGAGGATTTTACTGCCATTGGATTAATGACCCAAGAAAGAGAGGGAAGAGGTGCTTTAATGTTGGAAAACTGTTGAGGGGCCAACTGCAAGGGTTCTTTATCATGGACCATTCCAAGTAACTGCTATGCACCGTCATTCCACGCAACAGTACTGCACTTTACGGCACTTGTGCTGCTCCACTCTACGCAACCCCATGCCGCTCTATGCATCGCCACTCATTGCCACTCTATGCCACACCCCTCTTCTTCCATAACACTACACTTTTCTCAACTTTCGAACACTTTACTCCACGCCCCTTTTCACCAATAACTTTCAACTATACTGAATAGCTCCCACACTAGAGTACAACATAGCTAAAACATATTAACAAAGCGATGGAAAGACCTATTGGCTATGCCAATGCTTGTATTTCTAGTGCAAGAGTTGTTAAATTTGTAGTCTCCGAGCAGTACACCCATTAGCTTGCCTGGCCCACTTGTCTTGACTTCAAATATTGTCATTTCTCTTAGCTCCTGACGACTTTCCTCTGTGGGGATACTTCCATCCTCTTGCTGCATGATCCTGTGCTGCCTTCACTCTATTTGTTCTTGCGTTGAATAATTAGCCCAACCCTTCCAGGGCCTTCAACCTCAGTATCTTTGTGTAGCTCTTGCTTACAGCCTTTAGCTGTCTGTGGCCAAAAGACTTTGTTGACCATACCAAAAACCGACAGCGGGCTGTTTGCCAGTTCATTGCTTGCCATTGGTTGACTTTCTTGTAATATCATTTGCTTACTTCTGAGGCAATTATTTTCTTTCCTCTTATGTTTGTCTCTCCCCTCGAGTATAGCTTTATTATCCCCCCCCGAATTGGATTTCTTTTATGGCTTAAATCCTGTTTGTCACATCTTCCACAAGTTAACAATTCTTGCTGTTCGAGGTGACCCCTCCACAACCTGAGTAAACAGAGCAACTTTTAAACCCAATTAAAGAAAAGGAAAAAAAGAGAAGAAAAGAACATCACTCCCCTTCCCCTGTACCCGTATCTGTGCAGTGTGAGGTGTCTAGGGTTTTGGCAATGGGTTGCTTTCAGATGCTCTTCTCACCTCCACTGAATCTAGATCAGTGAGCTGTTATAATCACAAGTAACGGGGACAGGTCAGTTCTCTGACTTCCTGAGTTAATGGAGCTATGAAGGGATGCCATGTGGTTCTAAATGTGTCACCTCTAGATGTGAGCGTAAGGGTGAGTTTCTCCATCCCCAGCAGGCCAGAGGCGTTGTAACCAAACTGCATGAATCGGAGTGGTGGTCGACCCCAAAAGTGCTATAATAGTCTGATGAGCGCCCCCCAACGCTACACTTATCTGGCGGCCCCTGCGTGATGAGGGAGGGTATGTGAGAGGGTTTGGGAGGCCAAGCAGGATACACAATGGGAATCTGGGGAGGTGGGTGGAGAAGTGGGTATCAATTTTGTCTACTACCGAGGACCAGAACTCTGCTATTTTCGGCCAGTCCCAGAGTATGTGGGTGAGCGTGCCCTTCGTCCTGTACTGGCGCTAGCCATTATAACTGGGGGCTGGGTTCCCCTGGGGGAGTCACACTGGCGTTGGGTACCAATAAGAACTGAATTTTGATGGTGGTTTCAGTGTTTGATAAATTGTATGTGGTGTGCCTCGCTCTGTGGAATATGTCAAGCCACTCTTTCGGAGAGAGCTGGTGTCCCAATTCTATTTCCCAGCGTTTCTGAGCTGGGAATTTGTCTTTGGTCAGCGGAGGCTGAAGAAAAGCATAAAGTTCGAGAGAAGGTGTTTGTGTCACTGTTTGCCTAAGAGGCACCTCTCATAAGGTGTCAGTAATTGTTCTGCTCCCTGTCGAATTGATGGGTGCATTAGCCGATGTCTAATTTGGAGGTATTTGAAACGTTCACCCTCTGGGATGGTGTAGCCTTTCATTATGGTGTTAAAGGTGATAGGGCCACCTCAGTCAAAGAAGTGCCCTGCTGCTCTTACAGGTTGCTTCACGCCTTGCCCAGAACTACAGCCCGGTACCAGGTGTAAAGCCAGAGTTGTCTATAATCTGTGTAAGGGAGGAAGGAAGGGTAGTTCATCTCCCCCCCCCCCCCAAATGTGCACACGTCCCACACCTTCAATCAGGAGTTTGGATAAGTGAAATGTAAAGGCTATGTGCTCGGTGCGCCCGCAAGAGGAATGGGACTTTCTCCAACGAGGTACCTGCCAGAGCTCTGTCCATGGACAGCCAGTGTTTCTCTGACTTTGCCGTGGACCATTCCACTAGGTATCAAAGCTGGGGTGCTTGGTAATACCGGAGCAAACAAGGTATTCCGAGACCGCCTTCTGCTGAGAGGAGCTAGCTACGCTCTGTACTCATTCTGGGCTGCTTGTCCACCCAGATAAAGTGATTAAAGTGCAGCCTGTAGGGCCATGATCGTTCCTGCCGAGGAGGTCATGGTAAGGGCCTGGAATAACAAGAGAATCCTGGGCAACGTAGTCCTCTTTAGGGCCGTAACTCGACCCAGCAAGGACAGTGGGTAGTGCCGCCATTGGTCCAATTTGGTACGCACCCGTTTCATCAGTGCTCTGTAATTTAGGACATTCATTCTTTCTTGTGTCAGGCAGAGCTGGACTCCTAGGTATGCGATGGACTCGGTTGGCGAGCAAATTTTGTATGACCTATACTGCAGGAGGCAGAACCATGAGGTTGAGAGCCTGGGACTTACGGAGGTTCATTCTGAACCCAGACACTGCTCCGAACACCTCTAGCTCTTTTAGAAAATGCGGAAGACTCTCCCAGGGATTGTCTAGCATGACCATTACATCATCTGCCTATAGACTCCTACCCACCCAGGGGGATCCCCTGAATCTTGGTGTGATCTCTCACTCACTGCGTGAAAGGCTCCATGCAAAGAGCGAATAGGAGAGGGGAGAGAGGGAAACCTGTTGCATGCCCGTAATATTGGGAAGTATTCAGAGCCATGTCCATTCACCTGCACCGAGGCCACCGGAGACTCATAGCCGCTGAGAACCCAGGGTCGGAATCTCTCCCTGAATCCAAAAGGCATCAGTGTCTCATTCAGGAATAGCCAGTGGACCCGGTCGAAGGCCTTCTCCACGTTCACTGATAACATACTGGACCCTTCCCTACGGTGAGCTTTGTCTATGATGTGTAGGAGCCTTTTGGTATTGATCGCGCATTTTCTTTGCGGGACAAATCCTGCTTGTTCGGCGCTTATGAGGCCCTGAATGAGGAGGTTAAGGCGGGATGCGAGGATTCTGGTGAACCGTTTTGCATCCACATTCAGAAGTGAGATAGGAGGATAATTAGCGCACAAGCTTTTCTTTCCCAGGCTCGGGGATAACAACTATAGTTGCCTTGAGCATCAGCAGTCGAGAGGGCTATCAGCTCCCCCCCCTAATGACCACTTTCAGCACATCCCAGAGGATAGGGGTGGGCATGTCAAGGTGGCCATTAATATCCAGATAGTTGTTTATGGCTTTTATTAATCTGCTTGACAACTTCTGGTCGCTGCAGTAGTGTTTCCCGAAGCCTCCAGTGCCATTGCATATCCCTCTGAGGGTAGGGAATCTCGAGAATGAGTGCTGGGTGGTTGGACAGGGCTCTTGGCTCCAGCTCCACTTAGCGGCACAATTGCGGGAGGTCGCAGGTTCCTAGGAAGAAATCTAGTTAGGCATGATTTGTGAGCATGTGAAAAGAATGTGTAATCGTGAGTGTGGGGTTGGAATGCCCTCCATAGATCTGTCAGCCCCACCTCCCTCTTCCAGGCATGTCCTTCCACTGACCGTGTCCAGCCACCTCCCTCCCTAAATACAGATTGGTCCATATTCTTGTCGAAGACTATGTTGTAGTCGTCCCCCACTAGAACTAGTCCGTCTTGCAATGCGAGTACTTCAGCCAGTGCCTTGCAGATAAAAGGCTCCTGGCTGTCATTAGGTGTGTAAAAGGAGCCCAGAGTCTGTGTCTGGGTGTCCACTTGTATTTGGTGGACCAGAAGGCAGCCTTTGAGTTCGATAAGCTTAGGGCGTATCAAACCATGGAATTTGTGGGAAAATAGGATTGACACCCCAGCTGTTTTGCTTCCATATTAGGAGAATAGTTGTTGCAGGAAGGCTTTGTATTTGAGACTGTGAGAGTCGCTTGCAAAGAGGTGGGTCTCCTGAAGGAGACCATTATCCACCTGTTGTGCTCTAAGTACAAGAGAACAGTTCTTTGTTTGACTGGGTTGTTAAGTTCCTTAATGTTTAAGGAGATCATTTTAAGGATGATCACCTGGCCTCATGATATATGTGTGCAGTTCAGCTAAGAGCCAGTGACCTGTCCCCCTGTCTCTCAGGCTGTACTAAATTGTGGATTGAGTGCCCAGGGAATGGGAGTTGCTGAGGCGTAGCCATCCCTGATGTTGAGACCCCCAATAGTGCAGTCGATTGGTACATGTAACGCAAACATATAGAAACAAGAAACATGAACAAAGTCTCCGGAATGAATGGGCCGATCGAGGTGACCCAGGCTTTCTGGCGAGAGGAACAAAAGGTGGGGTACTCTCCTTGGTGGCCATATATCTTTGTGAGGGGGGGGGGGGGTGGTTCTTTGGCCCCGGATAACATCTGATGTACATCCCCGCTGTGGTTGAGGCGGACTCCAATGTTTCAGTCAGTATTTCCCTGCACCCGATCCCCGTCCAGGCTCTCTAGAACCGCCTTTCTTTCTTGTGCCATCAGCTCTGGGTCCGGTTTCAAGGGACTTCCGCCCCAGCCGCAACTTTTGGCTAGTCCTAGCTCCTGTCTTCGCCGCGCCTCCCACGGGTTCCTCTGGCTGCTTGATTCGGAGGAGGTCACGAGCCACTCTGATGGAGCGTAGTTGATGGATTTTCCCTTCGCAGGTGAAGACTAGGCGAAAAGGATGCCCCCACGTGTATAGGGGGTTGTGCTCTCGGAGGTAGGTAATCACTTGGCATAACTTCCTCCATTTCTGCAGCGTGATCGCTGAGTGGTCCTGGAATAATTGAAGCGGGTCGCCACAGAAGTGTATCGGTTTGGAATCTCTAGCTTTGTGAAGGATGCGCTCTTTTAGGGGAAAATTGTGTACACAGGCCAAGATGTTCGGAGCCCGGGAGGGCCCACTCCCTGAACTCTATTGAGGCAGATGTCAGATGCCTGCGTGTCTCCTAGGATCTGGGCGAAGATTAGCAGTAATGTACTCCTCATTTCCGGCTTCTGCGGACTCTGGGGCTTTCTGATCCTGATATTGTTGCGTCTTGATCTATTTTTGAGGGCTTCGGCATATGCCTGAAGATCTATCTGCTGATCTGTGAGGCAGATTAGTTCCTGTCTGAGCTGCTCAAGTTCCTCAACGCTGGTGATCTTGTGGGTCTCCAGGGCTCCCACTCTATCCCCAAAGTCTGAGATCTCCTTCCTAACTCCTTGCAGATTCTGCGCCCTATCCCTCTTACTCTGCAGATCTTCTCTAAGGGTCGTGAACAAGGTAATATATCTGGTGATAATCAACCAGTTATGAGAGGTGTTCTGATTTTGACTATTTTAATACAAAAGGCAAAACATTCGCCTTTTATGAACAAGGCACTTTCTTACCATTGTGTTACATGACGACATGAATAATCTGTGTCACCAGTCAAATTGATGTGCAAATCATGTATTTATGTTGCTTTCTCCCTCTCTTTTTTCTCCTTTTCCTTTACAGAGACCGCAATAGGTCAATATTTTTGGTATTCATTGCAAATTACCATGCTTCATTCGGGCCAGCTCATGCCCTGAAGCCCAAACAGTCAGCCTATTTTTGCTGCATTGTTTGTAGGACAGTAGGCATACCTCTGTCGAACTGAGCTATTAGTAGTAGGGATCACTATATGGTCCTGATGAGTAAGCAGTAGGGAACTGCTTACAAAACATGTCGACTAGGTAGCAAGCTATTGCTCTACCTCACAATCCCCTTTTTAACGTTCCCAGCTAGAGAAGTGAATAAAATATATTTTTCTACCAAGCCAGGGAACTTTTTACTTTTTTGTATCTTTTCTTGCACTCACTTGTTAGGTCCCTACACTTTCACTGACAGTTCGAATGTTCTTTTAGGAAGGGTGATGGGCTCATTGATCCTGCTTGCGTTAGCCTTAATAACTTTATTTTTTTTATCCACAACTTTATCATTATTTGTATATTTAGATATCTGAGCGCGTGCCGTATTTTGGTCTATATGTTGAAGCCTACAAGTACGCCCCTGGTCATTTGAGTTTATTTTTATCGGCGTTCTTATTTTATCCCTATTGTCTGGATTATTTGTGATTGGCCTTTGGTTGGTGTTGTCGCCTACGTCTTGTTTTATATCCTCATTGATTGTGTTATTTTGGGTTCGCGTATCTTGGTTTACTAAATTGGCCTCGGGTATTTGGTTTTCGTCTGACTGGTGAATCGTGACTATTCGATTTACACGGGCCTCTTGTCCTAAAACCCTTTCATCGACCTCAACGTGAGTTTTATCTTTGTCCTGGGGTTGTGTGTTTTTTTTATTTTGAGTGTTCAGGTTTTTACTTCCTTGTATCTGCTTTGGTTTTGCTGATAAGGGACAGATTGATAATTCAGTGATCGAGCTGCTTCCATTCTCTGTATTTAGCTGAGCTGATTGGTCTTGGGACTTGTCTGTATGCTTAGAAACGATGACTTCAGTGACCAATTTCTCTTTCTTTGAATTGGTTTGGCGGAAGATAGGATACGTATGAGTACTTGGCGATGGTTGCATTTTAAGCTGTGCCCTCCCTTTCCTGGCGCGCTTTCTTTCTCTTTTTGTTAACTTTGTTTTTGTGTTGACAGTTATAATTTTTGTGTCATCTATTTGGCCGGCTTTCTGGTCTGAATTTTCTTCAATTATCATATTTATCTCTTGTTCCAGGTCGCTGTTTTGGTTAAGGTCTCTTGATTTTTTTGGACTCCCAATTTCCACTTCGGCCTTCTTTTCCCCACTGGGACTCAGATTATTTTTATTTTGTTTTGTTACAACTGACGACTGTACTGCCCCTAATATGTCTTTTAATATTTCCGGTAGGTTTGCCAAATTGTCCACTAGTTTGCCACATACACAGCTTGGTTTGTTTGTCTCTGTGTAGGGGCCCTTATCAACCCTCCTCGATAGCAGGGTTGCCATGTGGTCCAGCCTGGTATTAATTCCTGAAATGTGACCAGCAATAAGGTTTATTAGGTCGATTTGAAAGTCCATTTTATCAGACTGAAAATTCAAAGCCTTAATTGCCTGGTCCAAGGTGTTTAATAGTGTTTTGCTCCATGGGGCCTTATGGAGCTCTCTGGGCGGTATTTCCTGGATATCTGACTCTTCTTCTGACCTACTCATGGATGATATAGTAATTGGTGATGCTAGGTTTAGATTTCCTTTTGACCATCTTTTACTTTTTTCTTGCCTTTTGTCCCATTTATTGGGGTTGTCATCCGAATGGAGTATAAGTATTGGAGTAGATTCCAACCTTTCATTGCCACTTGGTCCTGGTCTTCTTCTAGTGTTTGTTTTGCTTTCAGGGCTTGATTATTTTTTAGATATTCTTCTAACTGAGATTGAGTTTGTTTTTCTATCTCTATTTGTCTGTCCAGACATATATCGTCAGGTAGGGAAAGAGAGGATGGCCATGTGTCCTGTGTGGTAATGGGTCCAGCCCTCATTTTGTTTCCCATTATTGATTTTTCCTTGTCCTGGTCTTCATCCACAATCTTTATTTTCTTGTCTTTTTCAGGCGTTTGAGGGTCATTCGTGTTTATCTGGGCTAGTACTACAATGGATTTGCAAGTGCCAGAATTACTCTTCTGCTTAGCAACAGTCCGAGAGGTTTGTATCTGGTTTATTGTTTTATTTGTTGGACTGTTCTCAATGTAGAATTTTTGCACTTCTTGCACTTCTTTTTTATTTTCCTTCATGCTGTTTAATTGCAGCTGCTCATTCTCTTTTATCCTTGATGCTGGTGATATTGGGCTGGGAAGGAGGGCTTGTTCCTGCGTTTGCCCGTAGATGACAGCCATGGGGTCCTTTAGGTAAAAGAATTTCTGAATTCCAATATTGTTTTGTTTTGGGCTGTTTATTGCTGGATCAGGTGCTGACACTAGTCTCTCTCTTTGTTGTGAGACCTTCCTCTTTTTTTCTACCAGTCTTTAGTGTGGCTTGGTTTGTATCTTCTTCGTTTCTATGTAACCTTACACTTATATCCTGCCGCACTTTCCCGGATCTCATTCTTTCCGGCTTGTTTAACAAGGTCCGTCAGGTTACGTGTTCCCGGCTCTCCTGGTATTTATTTTCTTTTTTCTCTGATTTGGGGGATTCTTCTTCTTTTTCCGTGCCACTCCTCTGGTCTACTTTAATTACAGGGCCTCCCAAGACCCTCACAGTGCTGATGCGGCTCGGGTCCTGAGGTTACACTCCGAGCCCTGCTTCTCCCGCTTTTTGTCACTGGTGTCGCTAGTATCCGTAAATACCGATCCGCACCACCTCCTGCTCTACTTCCCGCACTCCTACCTGCTCCTCCTCCCAAGCCCGTCCGCTCCCTCTAACTCCTGCCGTGACTCCGCTCCCTGCCGAGCCACCACCTCGGCTTTCAACAACCCTGGTTTGGGGTGTGGCACCAGGAGTTGGGGGGCGGCTAGGTCAAGAACGAATGGAGTCGTAGCAGCTGCCGGCAGGGAGGGACAGTGATGTGACGTTGCGTAATATGGCGGAATATGGCAGTATATGGCGGTATATGGCGGGGTGACAGCTCTTTCTGGCGTTACAAAGCGCTATAGCATCAAGTCTCGCTTTGCGCTCTATAAAACAGACTCGCCTGAGGTTCCTGTGTTTGAATGTGTTTAAATATGTTTAAATGTCACTCTGTCAGTCTGCCGCTGCTATTAATCAGCTTTTGTCAGGTGCTCCTCTCCTCAGTGATAGTGATAGTTAATCTGCTGCAGTAGGCAGTGCTAGGCAATAGTAAACAATCTTAAAAAATACGCTTTTTAGCGCAATCGCGCTGCTTGCCAAGGCTGACTCCTCTCACCCAATGTCCAATGTCCTGCTGCTTGGCGAAGCCCTGCCCCACAAGGTAGAGGAGCCTGATGTAGCTGGGAGAAGTGCCTGCTGTAATCGGTGGCCCGTCGATAGTCCGCCCCCGCCTGGCTCCGCAGACACCCGCGGACCCCCGTGGGCACTCTCCGCGATCCGAAGATGCCGGGAAACGCTGATCCGGAGTTGCCTGGAAACACCTTGAAACGCCTTGAAACGCTGATCGGGTCCGTTTGCTCCGTCGGCCCCGGCGGTACTCCGCCTCCTCAGCTCTCGGCACCTATCCTTGGTTCTCCTTAGTTCACGGCTCCCCAGAAGCTCACTCAGGCGGCCGCCTCTGCCACTATCTTACAATGCGCCGAGCATCGGGCTTCTAGAAGGGGCCGGAGTCTCAATCACGAGCGGGGGCTTTTTGCCGCGTTTGCCTGGTATATTTGGCCGATGGCGGCTGGGTGGCGTTTCACACAGCTTCGGCCTCGCCTCGCCTCGCCTCGCCTCACCTCGCCTCGTCACTCGTTACTCGCTACTGCTCTCTGCTGCACAGCTGGAAGCAATACCCTCGTTACTCGCTACACTGAAACGAATTGCAGGAGATTTTAATAGCAACCTAACAAAAGACGATAAAATAACTCATGATCTCGAAGATCTGGCTCTCTCCATTCTGAACAAAAAAGAAAACGGGGGAAGGGTCATACCCATAACATTCATATGCGGAACTCGGAGGTCATCAATAGATTTCGCAATAGTAAGCAACAACTTGACACCGATGGTAAGCTCTTTCTTGGTGGAGCAACGCATAGAAAGCGATCATCTCCCTTTAATTACAAAAATAAAGATTTTGGCCAACAAGACCGAAAAACTAAAGACCATTTCTCAGGATACGGAAAAATTCAATCTACGGAAACTGAAATGGGGCGGAAAGGAGATAAAACCAACTATGGACCATTTAAAAAAAGAATTACTCACACTAACACCGGCGGAAAAAGAAAATCCGATAAAAACATGGGAACATCTATGTGAGGCCTTAACCAGAAACCCCCCAACCACTAAACAGAGTATGAGAAGGTATGATACTGGGAAGAAGCCTTGGTATAATATTACCTTGCGAGAGGAAAAAAGGAAAATTACACGTGAAGTCCGGAAGCAGGTAGCAGCAATAAAAAGTGGAAAAATACCAGAGAGGGTGAAATTAAAAGCCATGCGGAAAAAATATAAGATTCTGCTGAGTAACGCAAAAAAATCATACCAAGCCGAAATGTGGACTAAATTACTAATTGTCGGAAACCAAAAAAATGCCCGATCATTTTGGGGTATCATTAATAAACTGACAAAGGCCAATTATTTAAAGCAGGAGGCAGGGCTTGGAGAAAGTAAGTGGATCCAGCACATCAAAAACATGTTTATTGATAGGGAGGATGGTCAAAAGTGGCACTGTAAAACAGAGTGCGAAATATGCGCTAGAAACTCTGAACATGCGGGAAAAATTCTGGGAACACGAAACATGCCAGCGGAAGAAACAAAGAAGCCATCTTTGGACGGCAAAAATAGGAATATAGGGAAACTTCTCAACAACCCCACCATGATATCAGAAAAACCAGAAGAAACACTATCAGACACACTAGTAACAGCTGGCGAGCTAAAATTAATAATAAAACGCCTGAAAAAAGAGGGCGCAGCAGGTCCCAATGGGCTTCCAAACGCCATCTTCAAACATTCCCCTGAGTTCTGGGCAGAATACTTAACACCACTCTTTAATTCAATCTACAGACAGAACAAGCCGCCTAAGTCCTGGAACGGGAGTATAATCCATCCCATTTTCAAACAAGGTGATCATAACGAGCCGGGGAACTATAGGCTGATATCGCTGATGGACGTTGAGGCAAAACTATATGGGTCGTGCCTATTGTCACACCTGCAAGACTGGATGGAAGACACAAATATCATACCTATGTTCCAAACGGGTTTCCTGCCAAGGACCGGTACATTAACAAACCTGACAACTCTGGCTCTCCTGAAGGACAAAGCAGTAACAAAGAAGACGAGATTGTATGCTTGTTTTATAGATCTGCGAGCAGCTTTTGACAGGGTGAACCGAACCCGACTATGGGACAAATTAAGATCATGGGGCCTTCCGAAGAACTTGTTGGAAGCAATAATAAGCATGTATAGTGACACTTGGGCACGAGTCAAACTCGGACACGGTAGCAGTATCACGGCGAGAATTGATACACAACAGGGCCTAAAACAAGGCTGTGTATTGGCCCCAAGCCTATTTAATCTGTATATGGCAGACATCGTCAGTCACATGCAGGTTGGGGAAGGACACCCACCGTACTTGTCAAAAAACCCAATTCCCTTCCTGCAGTATGCTGACGATATTGTTGTTTTGAGCCAAACCCCAATAGGCCTGCAAAGGATGATCAACAATCTGGTCACCTACTTGGAACACGAAGGCATGGAACTGAATAAAGATAAAACCAAAGTGGTTCGCATCGTAGACCAGAAAAAACCAACATTCGTATGGTACGCAAACAGCACCCCAATAAAGGAGGAAGTTTCATATAAGTACCTAGGTCTGAAACTGGGGCGAGGCCCAACGAACAAGGAGCATAAACTTAACTTGAAGGCAAAAGCACATTCCCTGATCTATGCATACCGGCAATTACAAAATAAATTGAGATGCCCAAATTACACACACCTGCTGAAAGTGATAAAAGCGCAAACCTTACCTACCTTGTCTTACGCATTGGCGACCTGGTGTGGCAAAGAGGCGGGGCTGTTAAATAGCCTACAAACAAAGATATATAAGGCAGCTTTAAACCTCCCATAATCTACATCACCAGCACAGGTTCGCTTGGAATTTGGCCTGCTGAACCAGAAGTTTCGCAGCATGGGTACGTTTGTAAAACTCTGTCATGAAGTACGCATGTCAGAAGAAGGCTCACTAGACAACCTGTGTTGGAAAGAAATCGACATCCAGCAGAAACAGCACGTGCCTCACAGTTGGGGAGATTTCCTGTCTCAATCCTTGACCTGCATAGGAATCGACTCAACATGGGATTTGATGCCAGATAGAACTAACTTTGATAAAATTACTAACAATGCGGTCAAATGGAAATCCTACCTGGAAGACAAGTCAAGCACCGCAAAACGACGACATGGGTGGACAGTGATAAACTCTTATTCCGGGATAAAGCCACAGCCGTATTTAGAAAGTCATTTTAATATGCAAATAAAACAAAGATACATAGAACATCGGCTGGGCCTACAGTTTTCAAAGGACTTGTTACCATCCTGGAAAGGTAGTTACACCAACCTTAATTGTCGCCTATGCGGATATCAAAATGAAACATTAACTCATCTGCTATGTGCTTGCCCAGCTCTTATAGACCTAAGGAGACGGCTTTTAAAGAACATTTTTAATAACCTGAATATTCGAACATACAGGTAGGCAGTAATTCGATGGCTAGATGGATCATCTCCTATGTTAGCTTGTAGGGGGGTTAAATATATGAGGGAAGTACAATCTCTTTTACAACAAGTGGACGCAGGAAAACACGGTGAATAGGAAGTGCACACTTGAAAACTATAGCCAAAAAAGAAATGTGCAATCAAAATGAAATTTTTATATTGTATTCATTGTACGGACTATTGATTTTACCTTGTGAACAATTGAGCACATTATTTATTAACTTTTATTGTTCACTTCAGATGTATGTTGTAATGGGGTATTTTAACAAGCACATTGTGCTCTCATCTTTCTATTCCTAAGAGAGAGCCGAGTACCTCACCAAATAAAAATATCATAAAAATGATCACCTCTTCACATTGATAGAATCCCATTGTTTATACAATTCTGCTAGGAGGGTGATTCTATCAGTACCTCTACGCTTCCTCCCTTGTTTTGGAACGTGAACAAGGTCCCCAGGCAGGATCAGGTGATCGGTGCCTCCTCCTCATCCGCATTCTCAAAGGGTAGGGGAGCCGATGAAAGGCTCGGGCAGTCCGAGGCAGGAGTCTTGGTTTGCATGTCCCTCAGTGAGCGGTCCTTCTTAGCCCAGGGGCCGTGATATCTCTGTCTGTCGTGCGATTGTCTTTGGCTCTGCGCTATAAGGGCAGGAAAGTCTCTTCCACAGTGGTCTCGAAATCTGCATGGCTGGGGATCCTGCCTGCCTCCCACATCCAAGAGGGCGCAGTATCTTAATCGTTGGTGTGCGGCTTTCAGTGGAGGGGAACACAACCCAGGTGACTGACCCCCCCCACCCTCTCTGGAGTCACAGGAATCTATGTGTTGCCTCGGCCAGGTAGGGAAGTATGGCCAGGACTCTAGCCACTCTACTGGGCACCTCTTGGCCACATAGGCCACCCCTTAGGTGCCTAGGTTTGCGAGTGCTGGTCAGCCTGTCTTCCCCCACCTCGCCCTGTACCTCACTCGCCTTTTGTACTCAGGATATTGCTCTCAGGGACTTCGTCGCTCGCTCCTGGTCTCTCTTAGAGGAGGGCTCCCCCTGCCTACGTCGCGTTCTCTTTCCTGATTCTCTCAGGACCTCTTTCCTGGTTGGGCCCTGGCTGTGAACCCCGTATCTTGGACATTCAAGGGGGCCGGGCCACTCTCACTATGTATGTGTCTCGGTGTCTGTCTCTCCTCACGGTCTTTCGGGCAACGCGGCCTAGTTTGTCTGCCTGTTTGCTTTAATGGGCCTTCTGGGCTCGGTCCCAGCAGCCAAGGGGAACACTGGTTTCGGGAGTCACAGAGCGATGGATCCACCCCTTCAGGAGCGGGGGTGTCGAATTTACGGTGTTTCGAAGGGGATGGAGCAGAGGGACAAAATGCGTGTCCACTCACTCTGCCATCTTGGCCATGCCCCCAATTGATTTCTTTTATCCTTCTGTTGTTTGGTAACTCATTTTGTCAACCGGCAGACCATGGGAATGCGTGTGTTTCCTTGCTCTTTCCCCAACCTCCCCCACCCCCTTGCCTCCCTGTGCTGCTCCCCATCACACCCCATCTCTTGTTCTTTGTGATGCACTTCATGCCTTAAAACTCAATCTTAACACAGTAACGGGTATATGTTTTTGAAAGGTTTGGACTAAAAAGCTGACTTTGAGTTGGCTTTGTTTTATTTCCTGCGTTCTACATGTTGCATCAAAACCTGCACCTTGGCACATAAAAGGAACTTTTGTGGTGCTGGGAGAAGGGCGGACTTGTGAACTCACTTAGCTTGCATTTGAGGCTGAAGGTGTATTTTCCATGCCTGAAAGGAAGATATTGCTTCATGTGGAGGCCCATAATCTGCTCCTTGGGATGCCACCAATAGCTTCTAGTATTTGGCTTTTGGTTCAATTGAGAGCCCTCTGGAAAGTAAATTAGGCCTTGGAATGCATTTTCCTTTCAATTCTGGCTCTTCTTTTTAATTTCTGTGGATTGTTTTTTTTTTTTAAACCTTTATTTGGAGACAAGCAGGGAAAAGGGAAGTGCATACACAATACATACAGTCACATATGGCCATTACAGTGATACGTCAGAACCAAAAAATGAGATACAAGCAAGGGCAAGATCGCAGACCAGCCAAGACACGGAGCAAAAACGGAATGTACAGTGCAAATTAGAGAGCAATGATCCAGCATGTACAGGCAAGCCAATTAGACAATACAGTATGGACACATTCTGTTAGCGTATAGCATATAAAACAAAGGAGACTTAGACAAAAGGGACACATAAAATAAAGATACCTTACAGGGACACGATCTCATTTCCTAGCCACACACTTGTCGTAAAGGGAACCCCAACCCCCAAGAGCTCGCATGTAGAGGAGACAACCCAGCCTCTCCCCCGATACTAGGAGATCAGCAGGTGTAACATAAAATCCCAGCCCACAATGTTGCCATTAACCAATCCCTTCACGGTCCCCAAGTTCAGAATCAGAGTCCTGCACAGCTCTGGTCAGGAGGTACACCTGGAGCGGACTCCAAAAGTCCTTCGGTCTGCATCGGACAGGCATCAAGTCAGCGTAGACATTGTATTGATCCTGACAGTATATGAGGTCAGTCACCCAATCCTGAAAGCGCGGCACTCTGCCACGACCCCAGCAACAAGCAACCCTACGCTTAGCCAGCAGCAAGGCCACATCAACAAATCTACGGTGAGAGGCAGGCACGTCCTTAGAGTAGCCCAGCAACATCACTAAGGGGCCAAATGCCACCCCATCTTCCGCCATAATCTGCAGGGCTTCATGAACCTGAGTCCAATATTCCAGCACCCCCGCGCAGCTCCAAGCCAAGTGCAGAAAGTCAGCGCCTTCCGCACGACACCTAGCACACCTGTCATCCTCCGCTAAATGAAACCGTAGTTTCCTCGCCGGGGTATAATAGTACCTCTGAACAAACTTGTAATGGATAATTTTAAGGCGACAACTAGAGGAAACATTGGCCGTGAGCCCACAGCAGTACTTCCATTGCTCATCGGTAATAGGGGCTCCCAACTCAGCAACCCATTGCTCGCGCACCCGATTGGCTGGGACCGAACGCTGTCTGCGAATAGCCCCGTATAATTTCGACACCAGGTGTCGCCCATCTGAAACCAAAAGCACGTGGAGGGGGAGGGTAACCCCAGGCTCCGAAGGGAAATCCGGTAGCAGAGCACGCATGCCCTGCCGTAAGCGGATAAAGTAGAACAGCTCCAGAGGGGAGCAAGCAGCCACTCCGAAGAAATGAGCCTGCGCGCGGAAGGCACCTTCATGAAACAAGTCGCCCCACGTGAGGATACCGAGCCGTCGACACATTCGTTGAAACCCCGTTTCCAACAACAGCGACAAATCAGGATGATAAGACAGAGGCAAGGTCGGCGAATAGAGAAAGGAAACGCCCAGCAATTGAGCCACACGTTTCCAAGCATCCACCGTGCACGTCACCGTCGTGCGAGGCGTCTCCACATCCGACACCTTGCCCAATACCATCCCCTCCAGAGGGAGCGGGTGGGCAACCCAATGTTCAGCAGCAAGTTGGGGCATAAACGGCGTGGGGCGCATCCAGTGATAAGCGTAATGCGCCTGAGCGCTAAGATAATACAGCTCAAAGTCAGGGACGTCGAAACCGCCATCAGCATAGGGCAACGTAAGGGTAGCCCAAGCCACCCGCGGCTGCTTGCCCCCCCAGAACAATCGTATGAGCTCGGAGCGAAGTCTGCGAAAAAAATAAGCACCAGGATGATACGGAAGGTTTTGAAAGAGGTAAAGAAAGCGGGGCAAAACTACCATCTTGATAAGGGACGCCCTACCGGCCATGGAGAGAGGCAAGGACATCCACCTAGTGACGTCATCTGCAAGCTTAGTAATAGCCACTCCATAATTAAACCGAACCAATTCTTCTCTATCCAAGGACACGACAATGCCGAGATATCGCAACTCCGAATCACACCATTCCAGAGGATAGTCAAGGGGAAACCTAGCTACAGCAGCAGTGAGGGGGAAAAGCTGAGACTTCCGCCAGTTGATATGGACACCGGAGAAACCTCCAAAAGCGACCAGCTCCCGTAAGAGCGAATTAAGGTTGTTCTCAGGGTCTTTAACATAGAGTGTTACATCGTCGGCGTATAAAGAAATACCGACCTGCCGCTGAAGACAATTAAAGGCGCTCTGCTGGTGAAATTGACGAATCCTGCAGGCCAGCGGCTCAATGGCTATCGCAAACAAGAGGGGCGAGAGGGGGCATCCCTGTCGGGTCCCTCTCGTGAGAGGGAACGAGGGGGACAACACCCTATTCACCACCACCCTCGCCATCGGATCAGTATATAAGAGCTTAACCCATGAGATGAAGATCCTGGGGAAGCCCATCCGACAGAGAACATCAATAAGATAGCCCCACTCAACAGAGTCAAACGCCTTAGTGGCATCAAGAAAGATAGCGGCAACCGGGACAGTAGGAGCAATGGTCGACACAAGCGAAAACAAGGTGCGAAGATTGTGGGAGGTAGCACGGCCGGGCACAAATCCCGACTGATCGGGCAAGACAATAACGGGCATGAGCTCGGCTAGTCTGACTGCCAAGACCTTCGCGAGAATTTTAACATCACAATTGAGCAATGAGAGGGGCCTATAGGAACCCACATCCAGCGGATCCTTACCCGGCTTGAGCAGCGACGTAATGGCGACCTCACGCATGGAGCCCGGCAGACGCCCCTCCTCCAGGGACTCCTCAAAAACCTCACGGAGAACAGGGGCCATGGTGTCCACGTAACACTTGTAAAATTCAGCAGGAAGGCCATCCAGACCGGCGGCCTTCCCATTAGACAAAGACATGATGGCATTCCTGACCTCCTCCACCTCCAGGGGCCTGCCTAAGAACTCTCGATGGCCATCCGATAACCAACAAAGTGCCAGCTCATCAAGAAATCCACCATACCGAGTCTCACCCGTCTGCTGCGTTGTGTAAAGGTGCGCATAATGGTCAATAAAAGTACGCTGAATCTCCGAAGTGTCCCGACAGCGAGTGCCATCCGGTGACACCAATTCCAACACCTCCGACCCATGCCTTGGATGTCTAGTAAGGGCAGCGAGGACCTTACCGGGCCTCTCCCCTTCACAGTATCGCCTCGCCGTCCAGTATTTCCCCCTATGCTTAGCCTCTCTAGCAGCCTCCTCCTCGTACTCGGAGAGTTTAGTACGGAACTGCACCAGAAGATCGGGATCAGAGTCAACCTGCATCCTGCGTTCTAAATCCCGCAAGTCAGCTTCCAAGGTCTCGAGGGTCCGAACAATCAGACGAAGTACACTACAGCTTTTAGAAATAGTGACACCCCGGATCGTAACCTTGAACGCCTCCCATATAACCTCGACGCTGTCCACAGAGCCCTTGTTTCTAGGGAAGAACGCCTCTACCTCCACACCAAGCTCCTCCTTGAACACCGGATCAAGCAAAGCAGTTGGAAATAGACGCCAAGGTGGGCGCGGCCTATGCAGCCCGGGGACGGATAGAACAACCTTCACCGGACAGTGATCAGAGTACGTCCGAGCCAGATGTGTAGCCTCCCGTAGGCCAGCTACCAACCCTCTAGAGAGAAACACATAGTCCAGTCTCGCCCATGAACGAGCATGTGTGGTATAATGAGTGCCCTCCTTGGTGGCAGGGTGGGTGTACCTCCAGCTGTCGACCAACCCAGCCTCCTCCACAATTCCACGCAACACTTCTCTAGCCTGTACATTATACTGAGGACTCCCCTCCGATCTGTCCGACTGGGCATGGAATGCAAAATTGAAATCCCCCCCCCACACAATGTAAGTGGCATCCACAGCAAGAACATGACCCCACAAAGTGACAAAAAAGATTGGCGTATCGACATTAGGAGCATAGCAATTAACAAACAGTACAGTGTTCTGCCCAAGCCACCCCCACAATAGCACATAGCGCCCCTCAGGGTCCCCCACAAATCCCAGTTCCTGAAATGCGAGCGATCTTTTAACAAGGATGACAACCCCTCGAGCATAGGAGGAATAGGAAGCAAACCTCCTGGCCGCAGCCCACCGCCCGCCAAAGTTGGGGGAAGGAGCGGGACGCAGATGCGTCTCCTGGAGGAGAGCAACATGAATAGCATGCCTGTCCAGATATTGGATCACACTGCGACATTTCCTGGCATCATTAAGTCCCCGTACATTCCAGGACAGAATCGATATCTGATCTATAACAGCAGTCGACATTACCCAGTGTCAGGGCCCCACGGGACCCAATAAGCAAATACAGGACATCCAACTACCAGCAACAGCCAGCGACAGGTCCACACCCCAGGGCGCGGACACCCCCCCACATACACTCCACACATTCCCCAGCCATCTCCGAACCGATCAACCAAAACCTCAACGACCCCCCCCCCCAGCCAAACCATCCATGCAACAAGCACTCAAAACATACTGCGCGCCGCACGCTGCCAATCCAGCTTACGCGACCCACACCTCGCATACGCGCTACTCTCGCAAAGCGCCCTACGTCACGTGGCAGCCTAAGATGGCGGCCGGTGCACTCGGGCCCACAGCGGACGGGAGCACAGGCCCCAGGATCAGTACCGTCAGATAAAGAAGTGGACCAGCCCAAACAGCGGGCACGATGCCACACCTGTGTACACAGACAACAGCAGCACCTCTCATACCGACCCACGAGTCCCGGGCAAACAAACATGGACAGCTTCATTCCCGCCCCACCCACCCACCTGATACCACCCCAACTATCAGGCCATACGCACCCCCGCCCCCCCGTTCCCCAACACACATCCAGTCAAACAACAAAGGACCAGACTCCAAACCAAAGGTACAAATGGGGCACACCCTCCGGGGAACCTTCCAGAGGTGCACGATACCACTCCCTCACGCCACGCCAGTGTCCGAGCGAACGAGCGTCAAACGGCCCCAGGCGCAGCGCGGGGGGTGGGTGCCCAGAGCGCGACACCAGATAGCACCAACCTGCAGTGCCATACCGACCCCAAGAAACAAAAAAAACGCACCCACTCATCTCAATAAGGACATGACCCCAGCCCCAACAAAAGTAAAAGCGGGCAATAGGTAGGCTGCAAATGCGGAGAAAGAAGGCAGTAGAAGTCAATATAAAAGGAAACCGTCCAGAATACTCCAAAAATAATAAAAGGAGAGACAAAGACCAAAGTCACCACAATCAGGCGACCTCCTCCTCAGCCGCCGAATGCTCATCCTCAGGATCTCGATCGCCTCCACGATCCGCAGCTGCTCGCTCGCGCTGGAGGCGCTTCGCAAAGTCCTCAGCATGCTGTGGGTTGGTGAAAAAATGTTGTTTAGCCTGGTGCGTCACCCTAAGTTTGGCAGGATACAGCAAGGCGTAGTCCACTTGTAGATCCCGAAGTTTCCTTTTCACCCCCAGGAACTTACGACGCTGGTCCTGTACCATCGGCGTGAAGTCGGGGTACATGGTAAAAGACACCCCTTCGAAGGAGAGGGCCCTATTAGTGCGGGCAGCCTGCAGGGCGGCGTCGCGGTCACGATAGTTCAAAAGGCGCGCAATGATGGGGCGCGGCGCAGCCCCAGAGGCCGGCCGGGGTCCCAGTGTCCGATGCGCTCTCTCAACGATGAACTGAGATGAAAACGCTGCCGCCCCAATGGCGCCCACCAGTAGCCTCTCCACATAAGTCTCCATTTTGCCCACATTTGTGGACTCCGGCACACCTATGATGCGGACGTTGTTGCGCCTACTCCTCGCCTCCAACTCCTCATTCTTAGCGGCAATGACGCGCAAGATATTGTCCATTCTCGCCAGTTGGGTGGTATGGGTGGCCGCCGTGTCGTCGTGGTCCGAAATGCGCTGTTCCGCCGCAGTCAATCGCTCCTCATGCACGTCCAGCTTCTGGACGACCGCATCCATGCGCGACGATATTTTGTCCACCTTGTCCACGATCGTGGCAAACCCCTGCCTCATCTCCTGCATCATTTGGGTAAAGTCCGGTGGCGGTGGTTGCGGGACACTATCAGTGGCATTTGGGGGGGGGGGGACCGCGAAGTCCCGGCTTCCTGGACCAAACGCGTCCCCCGCCTAGCCCCTCCAGAGTCAAAGGACAATTTGGATTGTTTAGTGTCCGGCTTCCCCATAGTGGTGCGCTAGCGATGCAATGGGGGACCAAGGCAAATAGGAGTCAGGATACAGTTCGGACAAAGGGTACGGCCAAAAAAGCCCGAATCGTGGGGGCACGAGCAGGCCAGCGCGCCCCGCCACTCCCAACGACGAGAAAATGGCCGTCTCCGCTTCCAGATCAAAGGGGCGAGCCCCCAAAAGGCAAGAAGAGGATCCGCTGCGGCTCCGTGAGCAATGGTACCCGGGCAGGCAGATGTAGGATCCAAGGGATCAGTCCGACAGCAAGGGAAAACCAAACGGTCTGCCCGGGTAGCGAGCAGGCCCGGTGGAGAGGGGCGGAGCAAGGCCTACACCCCACGTGCAGAGCCCCGGACTGGCATGAACGATGATACCGGGCCAAGGGGCATCAGACCTCCAGAGCGCAAGTCGGGGAAACTTGGGATCCTCGTAACTTCGGCCAGCAACCTCCGAATGGCCCAGGAGTTGGACCGTGGGTGGTCAGTCGATATCCCAGTAGATCTGTGGGGTCAGATCAGGGCGCAGCGATGGTAATCAGGATCCCTAGGCGGATAATAGCTCCGGGCAGCGGGAGCCTCACGACAGTGCGGCCATTCCGCAGTGCGCCCTCTAGCGCCCCAATTTCTGTGGATTGTTTCCTGCGTGGAACAGTTTTGAAAAAGAAACTATGCTGTTTGGAAAGAACAAAAATATTAAATTCAATGTATATTTTCGAGAGAGCTTAACATTTGTGGTTGCTTTTCATCCAGTATTTTTATTATTATTAGTATTATTATTATTATTATTATTATTATTATTTTGTATTAATATTACTATATTATATTAGTTATTTATTATTGTAGTTATGTATTATTATTATTATTATTATTATTATTATTATTACTATTACTTTTTTATTTTATACTTTTTGTATTTCAAACACTGTTTTACATCCAAGTATTGACAAAGGCGATCACTTGACACTCCCGTTAAACATGTGAGATCTATTAGTTTTCCCAGTTCTTATTTATAAGTGGGAAGGGAGGGCATTCGGCAGCCCTGTCGCTTGCTCTTGCCACCTGGGGGCTGAAGAAGGATGCAGACCACTTCTCTCCAACCCGTGCCAGCTTTCCTCTGACTCCAGTTGATTCTTTTCCCCCTTTACTGAGCTCTGTCTCTTTTCCTTCGGGTCTGATTGCACAAGTTCATAAAGGTGCTGGCGCTAGCTTGTGCCCTCTGCCTTGTGTCCGGTAGCTTCTCTTCTGGGTTTCATCCAAGAACATGCCTTTTTTTCCACCTGGCTGTTAGCCCCAGAGCTTAGGAGAACACACTGAGCCAGCTTCCCTGCTAGCCATGCCCCATCAGTCTTTATCCCCTTCGATGCTCATGACGAGCTCAGCTCGTCATGAGGTACACCTCTCGTACACTCATGACGAGCTGAGCTCGTCATGAACAATGGGCAATAATGATGGTCAGCGCACAGGGTAAATCTGCACCGCACCGATGGTGTTAAATAACAAATTTACCAACTGAACCATTGCTACAATTATGTCATTGTTGCTCTGTAGTTGCCATTTAACATTATAGTGCAAGGAGTTGATTAAGAAACACTTTTCTGTCACTCATTAGGTGTGAAATATACTCCTGATGGAAAGTATAAGTTCGAATATTACATCTTTGTTCTCGCTGTCAAACTCAATATTGGTTAAAGTACTCCCTGCAGTACATTACAAGGATATTGAAAGTCCCAGAGGATATAGCGGAACAAGGCTGAGTTCCTTTTATAAGGTTAGGGAACTCAGAGGAAACTTAAAATATCCTTCTTGTGTACGGCAGGGGAATACTTTAAGCCATGTTAGAACATTGGAATGTTGGGAGCTCCATTGAAAACAGTAGAGTGCTCTTGGCTTCTGATGGCCAGTAGAAGCCTGGAGCTCCAACATTCCAATGCTGTCCTTCATAGCTGTTGCTGTGAACAATGGCCTCACAGACCCAGATGCGATTTCAGTCCCCTCAGTCTTAGAGAGGCCTTTGTTTTATTTGCTCGAACGTTGTGCCCTCTTGTGGCAGAATGTTCTAGTAGCCTTATAGGCCTTCGTAGCTGGGCTGTGCCGGCATTAAACTTGTGCTTCCTTGTTTAACGCTGGAGCAGGCCTTTAATGGCCAGGTTAGGCTGCTACAGTGGGCTATATAATACATGGTCACGCCAGCACCTTTCGTACAAACCACTTAAATCCTTGTTGTGTAGCAAATATGAAGAATAAAAAGAGAATTTCTAGCACAAAATGAAGCGCATCAAAAAAGCTGTTGGATATTCGTTGCACAAAAAGACATTAATATTCGAGTCAGTTTAATACATGCCAGATTAATTTTTTTAAAGCTGCAGCAGCTTTAAATATGTAGAAACATGCATAAATGTTCTAACTTTTCTATAATTGCCTGAGGAGTTGAAACAATAAAATATTGCCAATAAACATCTCCTTTCCGCTTGTCACTGTAAGCTAGAAAAAGCTGAGTAGAAGAAAGTAAAGCAAAGTTTAGCTGCTTTAATTATGCTCCTTGACCTAACTTTTCCCTCGCTTTTGGCTCTGGCAGAAGGCATTTTAGTGTCAGAAACCAACTATTATAAGTTATTTTAGAAGGGTTCTGATGTCACTTTTTATAATGGGCGACTGGATGCGTCACAAGTCGTCTATTTTATATATAGAATTATAGATGGGTAACTGTGTTATGGTGATGTTTTTCACTAAGAGGTTCTTAGTGGCATGATGTCACTCAGAACCCAAGTTGAATACTATCCCCTTAATTAGCTCTTTAACCATCTATAATTTTGTTGGAAACTGACCCTCAAATCCCCTACCTCCTGGCTTTCAACTGCTACGTAGATGTAAAGAAGTAATGTGGAGCCATACATAACATGCCCTCTACTCCCTATCCCAAATGGAAGGAAAAAAAACTGCCCTTTTGTCACCCACCCCAACCACTCTGTTCCCTTCCTTACCTCTTCTTCAGAAACTGTGCTCCCTTTATTCCAGTGCTCTCATAGAGCCCAGCCAAAGCAGCTGGAATTCATTTATGATGTAGCAACAGTGATTTATAAGATATGTAACCCAATGTTGCTACCTCACATCGGTGAATTATCACATTTAGAATGTGACATTTACGCTAGTGAATGTCAGTGATAGCCATATGTAACTAAGAAATTAGAGATGGAGTTTATATAGGAATTGCAGAATCCCTTGAGTTATAAGTTCTTAAAACTGTCTGTGCTACTTAGCAGTTTTAAAAGGTGGTATACTATTTGTTTGAAAATAGATGTAAACCGCTCTGCTTAAGGGTGATATCCCCCGCCCCCCTCCTGGTTTTACAATATGTTAAACTTTTCCAAGCATGAGAATGTAGTGAGGCAAGTTTGTTTTAAACGTAAACATGTCAAATGTGGGGGGGGGTGTGGCCAGGCGCCAGCGAAGATGGCTGCCTGACTCAAGAGCTCCGCGGACCCGAGCCTTCACCCCGCACAAATCCGATGATTCCTATACTCCCTTGGCAGCGCTGACTCGGCGTGAGGCAGAGGAGTACATTGACCCAACTCCGGCCCCGCTGCCTGCCGCTGGTGCCGTGCTGCGTCCTTGTCACCCGGGACTGGCTGGGAGCGCTGATGCGGTGCGGGCGGCCCAACACATCAGGCGAGGCCCCAGCTTAGTGGCCTAGTTGGGACGTGCGGAGCCTGACTCGGCACACATTGAAGCATACAGCCTGCATCTTGGGGGCCCAAAAGTGAAGCGCTGCTGGTGTGGGGCCACAGAACCTGACTCTGCACTGAAGCTGGACCCCAGTGCCAACGGTGGGAGCCAATGTGGAGATCGGCCAGAGGGCACATGAGGAATGCGGCCCGGAGCGTGTGTGGCCTGGTGAGGAGCATGGAGGCTGGGCAGTGACCTCTGCCCGGGACAAGACGGAGGGCAGCGGAACAGGGCCCAGTAGGGGGCGGCGCCCACGGGCCCAGAGGGGGCCGGCAATAGCGCTGGGGCCCCACGGAAGACGAGTGGAAGGCCTGGAGGGCTCGAAAATGTGCAGTGATGACCAGACAGGGAGGCCCTGACAGCTCCTCGCACCAGGTGAATTAACCTCTTCGCTGGGGACAGCGGTAGCCGCCAGGCAGGGTGGTAAGGACATCGCTGGAGCCCCAACCGGGTAGGAGGTTGGCTGGAAGGCATTGGTGCCAGTGGCCTACACATCCCGACGAGACTGCGGCCTATGCGACAGTGCCGTGGGTGGAAGCGAAGTGTGACGCTTGCAGGGACGTGGCAGAGAGCTTGAAGGATAGACAACTAACAGCCGGGGGCCCAGAACGGTGGTGCGGGGGCCCGCCTGGTAACTCAGCGACCTGAGTGAGAGTACGAGGGAGACGGTGAGACCCTAGTGGTGTGCCAGGTACCACCGGTGGCTATAGACGATATTCCCGGACAGGCATGTGCATGCTACGTGACGGTGGCTGACCACATGGGAACACAGCCACCATGAGGCCCAAACAAACTACGACTACACAGTATAACAAATTGGATAAATACACGGTCCAGATGGGGACGCCACAGGCGGAGGGCGCTGCAAGTGACCAGTCCGGCCCGAAAGAACCGTCGCTGGCCGCCGCAGGCGGAGGGTGCTGCATGTGAACAGTCCGGCCCCAAAAAACTGTCGCTGGCCTCCATCATGGCGGCCATACAGTCACTTGGCGCCAACTTGGAGACGAAAATCGACAAGGTCTCCATCGAGGTCAACCTTCTCAGAGCCGACCTCAGTAAAACTTCGGAAAAGACTAAAGCCAATGAAGCTGATATTCAGGAGCTACAGACGTCCACCAACGCCCTGGAACATCGTGTCAATGATCTTGTACACCAACACCGCCAAGTGGCGCTGAGGCTGGAGGACCAAGAAGGGAGGGCCCAGAGAAGTAATATCCGCGTAGTAGGCGTACCGGAGGATTTGGAGGGGCCCAGTGTGGAACTTGATCTGGAGGACCCGATCATCAATCACCTAAAGCCTAAACGCCTGTCCAACATATTCACCATAGAACGGCACACCGTGCACCTATTCCTAAACCTAAACCAGGGGCGCCGCCATGGACAATAATTGCAAAAATTCTGAATTATAGGGTTAGAGATGCCATCTTGCAGACAGCCAGGCAAGCGGGGGACCTGCACTATGAAAATGCCACTATTCGTTTTTTCCCGGACTTCACCCTTCAGGTACAGCAAGAGAGGCGTTCCTTTGCAGGCGTGAAGGCAGCACTGAGGGCAAGAGGCATCAAATATATGATGTTTTTTCCTGCCAAGCTCAAAATCCTTGTTTGGGGCAAATCCTGGTTCTTCACTTCACCTTCGGACATGCAGGATTGGATTGACTGGGAGTCGTCAAAAGCTCCGGACCGGGTCGGTGGTGAGAGCTGGTGAGAGCTGGAGAGATCAACAAGCTGCGTCCCCGGAGTTGACGGCCGGGAGGTCAGATGTGTATCGACAGAGTCCACATTCTTGGAGGTCGAGGTCTGTGAGTCCACGTTGGGGGACACTTCGAGAGGCGGCCGATCATTGAGGGTTACGGACCTGCTACTGTGGACCTCTACATACCGTATATTAGTGTGGGATGTGATGTTTGGGTGTGGGTCATTCTCTCTCTCTCTCTAGTGAACCCTAGGTGGGGGGGGGTAGAGGGCGATATTGCCTCCTACAGGAATAGGGGCCATGCTCTGCCTGGCATACTTTGTTGATGGCCCTCCCCTCTCCTCTTTGACTATGTGGCCCACATAGTCCCACGATGGGCTGGAACATTACTTAACTGGGTGAGGCGCAGACTCCAAATGGATATTACTTAACCTGTATGGAGTGTAGGATTTCGTGGAACACTGTTACTGTATATGGGGGGGGCATGGGTGGCGGCTGGAGCCGGCGCACGCTCCTCTTGGAGAAGGTTTATCGGGAAGGGAAGAGGGGGAATTTTTGTTTTTCTTCCAATTCCAGGTTGGGTATCGGGCGAAAGGCGCTCTGCTAATTGGGGATGTGGGTAGTTCGAAGCCTACGGAGCTAGGAAGCAGGGTGGGAGGTTTGTTGCAGTTGGGGGGGGGGGGGGGGGGGGGGGGGCAAGAAGATGGGGGGTAGGCAGGGATGGTCACACAGAGGAAGGTTGGGGGATGGGTTGTTCAGGTCACACCGCGGTAGGGCATGTATTCTAGAACAGCAAAGCAGGAAGCACAGGAATGAACTGGCTAGCAACAGTGTCCATGGCTACGATGTGGGATAAAAATCTTAATCTAATTAGCTGGAACGGCAATGGTCTTGGAGACAAACTTAAACGGAGTATTGTGCTACAGTTTGTGAAGAGACTACCGGATGTAGTCTTACTTGAAGAGACGCACGTGAGGGGTAACAGGTGGGCTAAACAGATGGGGGTACACATTGGTAGCGCATGCCGGTTTTACTTCAGGGTCTCGAGGGGTAGGCATTCTGATGCGACGTAACTTTCCCATGGTAGTATACCGTACAGAAGTAGATCCCCTGGGGCACTTTGCGGCGATTTCGGGGAAATGGGAGGGTCGCAGACTCAATTTAGTGACGGTCTATATTCCATCAGGTCTCCAAACGCAATCCTATCATGATCTGGGTGAGATTTTACTGTCCCTCCTGGAGGGGCTCCTCCTGGTAGGTGGCGACTTCAATGCGGTTGTCTCTGGACAGATGGATAGGCAGCCGGCTAGAGACATAGGGGCAGGGCAAAGGTGGCTCCCCAACCTCCTGGAGGCGTTCGGACTTGTGGATCTCTGACGCCTACTTCTCCAGACACAAAAACAATATACTTTCCTATCAGGCCCAATGCACCTAGAAGCGTCGATCCGTGAGGTCACTCACCTGGCGCAAGGCATTTCGGATCAGAAAGTAGGGAGCTCGGTAGCCTGCCTCTGGATCAGCGAATAGCTACCATTGTTGCTGTTCCCAAGGTGGGGAAACCTAAAGAGTCTTCTGCCTCGTATAGGCTGATATCATTGCTCAATGTAGAACCGAAACTCTTGCCCAAGGTCCTGGCCAACAGGATCAAACCGGTCCTCCATATCCTAGTGCACCCGGACCAATCTGGCTGTATGCCTCACCGCAATACGGCACTGAACCTAAGACTTCTCCATGGGGTGCTGGGTTGCTGCCACCGGTTACGCAGAGATGCAGTGGTGGTGTCCTTAGACGCAGCGATGGCTTTCGACACACTTGAATGGTCGTACATGATGGCAGTACTTCGAAAGTTGGGTTCCGGCTCTGACTTTCTTAGCGGGGTGCAGCTCCTTTATACAGACCCGTTAGCTCAAGTCGTTGTCAATAATAAAATCTGAGATCTTCCAACTGGAGAAGGGAACGAGGCATGGATGCCCCCTCTCACCTCTGCTCTTTGCTCTGGCTCTCGAACTATTGGCAGCGTGGGTGAGGCAGACCCCCTCTCTGCAGGGGATACGGTGGACTGACGGTTAGGAAGATAGGATTTCACCTTATGCGGATGACATCCTAATGTAACTTACGGCGCCGCACTAGATATCTTTCGGAGTTTTGGGAAGTACTCCGGTTACAGTATTAACTGGGGGAAATCTCTCATTTATGTCTTGCACGGACCTCCTCCACAGACACCGGCTGATTGCCCGATCCAAATAGTCAGCGACGGCTTTACATACCTAGGCTATACATCTCAAAAGACAGTGCCGCGAGGTACGAGCGGAACCTCCTGCCACCCTTCCAGCGGCTCCAAAGAGATGCCGCAATATGGAAGAACCTCCCTCGCTGCTTGGCCGGGCTGCCCTATTTAAAATGATGGCGCTGCCACGATTCCTATATGCCCTCCAAAACCACCCGGACCTAGTCCCGCAAAAATATTTTGCTGCTATTGAGGCAACCCAGAGGGACCTTCTTTGGACTGGTACAACTCGTATCTCCCTCCAGAAGCTCACGTTGGGCTGGTTTGATGGGGGGATAGCACTCCCGGACATTAGGAAATACTACTGGGCGGCGCATCTCTCGGCCGTTAATCAGGGGACATACTGTGCAGGGAGTGACCCGGGGTACGAGATGGACAAATGGCTTCTCTCAGGGGGAAACTTCGAGGCAGCTCTCTACTCCAGACCGGGAAGGTACTGATTGACGGGGCCAACCAAACACTCTGTCCAGCTGTGGCATAGTACACAAGAAATTGAGCTGGGCTGGCAGACTTACCCAGGCAACCCCCTATGGGCTTCAGAGAAGCTAGGCACCCTTAGCCGCACGAAAGGATTCAGAAACTGGGATCTCATAGGCATTCCTCAGATCAAGGATTTATGGGGCCCAGAGGGAGTACTCACATTCGATACCCTTAAACACACGTATGATCTTGCCCGAACGGAACACTTCCGCTACATGCAGGCCCGACATGCACTGCAGGCCAATATTCCTCCTGGGACACAACTCCCAGAGTCCTCGCCACTAGAAGATAGATTGCTAGATGGCCACCTCCCGGAGAAGGCCATATCGCCGGCATACAAAAAGCTCATTAACCCTACCCCGGATCCATTACTAGCCCTTAGAGAGAAGTGGGAGGCAGACTGACTCGAGATTGACGATGAGGAATGGCGCGAGGCGCTGTCGTCCCCCAGGGAAATAGCAATGTCAGCCAAACTGCGACTGATTCAATTGAAGATCCTACACAGAGTATACATCTCTGGCACCAGGCTGGT
Organism: Lissotriton vulgaris; assembly: GCF_964263255.1. Classification (NCBI taxonomy): domain Eukaryota; kingdom Metazoa; phylum Chordata; class Amphibia; order Caudata; family Salamandridae; genus Lissotriton; species Lissotriton vulgaris. Next base: position 363,771,437 of record NC_141694.1, read on the forward strand.
CTTGATGGGGCTCAAAATTCTATCTCATTTCTAAACCTCCAAGGCCAAACTAAATAACACAACACAAATTTCTAACTGCTCTTTTATGTTCTCATTAATTAGAAAAGGGTTTTTTGGTTCTCAAACCCATACTTATATACAAAAACAAACAAACACATATATGTACATCACTTTTCACACACATATATATATATATATATATATATATATATATATATATATATATATATATATATATATATATATATACACATTAGCACATTAACGTTTTTTATCTTTTTCATATGTTCTAGCCCAAATTTTTGAAAGAAGGATGCTTTATAAACATAAAGCCAAGCATTCCTATAAACAAGATCTACCAAACAGAATGAAAAGGAGCCAATAAGGTCGATGTTCTTTCAACCTCTCTAATTCTAGTCCTCCTTATGGATTTTATTTATACAACGTAGATTTTTTTTGGCTGGTGTCTTCTTATAAGTGTGGATGCGTTTCAGCCCATTGATTACGGGCCTCATCAGGACAAGGGCTTATAGAAATCCGTCTATGGAATCAAAAAATCATATATAACTATATTGCATTACGCTCTTTTTATTCTTTAGATACTCCCGAGAAGAAGCGCCACATTTACGTTTGTCCCGTGATTTCAACACGGTGCAGTGTGGTTCTCTTCCACATGATAAGAAAGCCCGCTTTTGAGATAGCCGCTCTTGTTTTGTAGGCGCCACTGAAATGGTTGATGCCTAGTCAGGATATTGGTGTCTAGTGCAACGGGGCGTGATCTAAAAGTGTTAGTGCCAAATGCCAGACCCCAGTGACCCAGGATGCCATTGACTCCGAGCCAGTAATCCAGTCTGGACCAAGATTTGTGTACGGCTGAGGTTAAGGTGCCTTCCCTGGTATGTGGATGTTTATCTCTCCAGATGTCTCTCATATGGAAAGTGTGCATAATGTCCTGAAACACTTCGATCCTATTGTTTCCCCTGCCACGCTGTGTTTGCGCTTCTGTCCATGTCTGGGTCTAAATATGTGTTCATGTCACTCCCCCATATCACCAAATCATTATGTATCTGGAATAGTTTGGTTTTAAGGCACTGATAAAAATCGGGGTTATCAATGTGAGGACCATATGTGTTAATGATGTCGAGTACTGTCCCCGCCAGATTGACCTGCACCAATGTGAAGCGTCCCAGTTGATCTAAGTCCGTTGACAACAGTTTGAAGGGTGTTCCTTTCTTGCCCAATATCATTACCGTAGGTTACAGCGCCGAGAGGTTCTCATTTTTGGCCCTGATGACCTCCAGGAATTTTTCCATTTCCTGACAATTATCCGTCATGGCATGCGCTTCATCCTCCACAGCTGAGATTTGGCATTCTGCCGTTGTGAGTCTCTCGCCCTGTTTATCCAGTGTTGCTTGCATTTTTTCCATCCTGAGGGACAGATTGTCGCTTTTTTCCATCGATGGCTTGTACGCTCTGCTGCATTGCTAGTAGCGTTGCCTTCAGCAGGGCGGGCTGTGCCTGCTGCTCGTCGATCTCCGTGCCTGAGTGCGCCCCGGCTGGGCGACTTGTCCGGCGGGATTCAAAGGACAGTTTTGTCTGCTGCTTGTCCAACTTGCCCATGGCGAAGGCAGATGGGTATTCGTAGCTCCTACGTCACAGTCCAAAGCACTGTAATCGTTGCGTCGGACCGCTTGATTCCCTATGCACTGCACCGCAGCTCTACGCAGTCAAGTCCCAACACATAAGACAGACCGCCGTGCTCATGCCTCACACCGTCCGCGGGGGTCTCTGTGTCCTGCGCGCCTCACTTTGCTCACTCTTATGTCCACAGGGGTCGTAAACTGGGCTAAGAGATAGGCTGCAGGCACAAGGCCTATGTGCGGAGGTAGCCATTACAATACAATGCACTACACGCCGTTAGTCTGTTAGTCTACTCACGCCATGTGTGGAAACCAGGGTCTTATCTGCTTCTGCCAGTTAGGTTGCCACTGTTTTCCCCCCTGTACTGGCGACTGTTTCAGAGCCACTCTGTCATGAAACCTTCCCAAGGATGCACCCCACGCAGCTATGGCTCGCTAAGTTCGCTCTGCAGCCGGGACCTGCAAGCGCTCCTCTGCTGTTCGCACTTTCCAGAAGGTAGAGGTCTCCTTAGCACAGCATCGGAATACTGGCCCCCACGAGCTCCAAGTTCCACACGTGCGCGTCCCAACTGGGTCCCACATGTCCGCTATATCCGTTGTCAGACCCGTCCCAGCACCGAGTGCCACCGCACACACAGCCAAAGTTCAGAGGCTCATACAGTACTCACACGTTGTTGTCGTGCGGGGACCTTTGCAGCACAGGCCCCCGTTCCTCTGAGCCTAGCCCACGCAAGTGACACCAGGACTGGCGCACCTGCAGGCCACACAATCATCAAGGCAGCAGCACTTTATGAGGTCGCAATGTCATCCCACAATTACACCGCAGCAGCAGGGCACCCTGCAGCCACCAGTGTTGGCTGCCCAACAGCTATATCCAGCCCCTTGCCTTATGTTGCTGAGGATCGAAGCGCGCCGCTGGGGCGCCCTGGTGCGCACCTGCCACGGCTCTCTGTTCAGTCCGACCGCACTCCAGTACATTCGGCGCACCACCGCAGTATCTGTCCGCACCCGCAGGTAGTGCACGCAATTCACCTGGCTCGCTAGTTCGGGACAGCATTGTCCACTGCACCGTTGGCTACCCGGTGCGTCTGCCTTCGCTGAGTTGCAGAGTCAATAAGCCGCCATCTTAGGAACCTTCGAGGCCGCAGTACCCGGGAACTCACCAGGCAGAATTTCGGGCTAACAATGCCTCTGCTCGCCCCTGCTGTACACGAGGGGGGTCCCACTCCGGATCTGCAATTAAACACTGTTGGTTTGGTGGTCCGATGGGCTATTTCTCCGCACCTATTGGAAGGATTGTGGGCCCGGCCAGCAGAGCCTCCCTACAGTGCGGCCATCTTGCTCCAGGCTATCTAACACCCCCAAGATTAAAGTTAAAAGCCTTTTTTCTTAAAGCTGTGCCTAACTGACTTTCAGCTTGACATATTGGAGCCCTTTGCTGTGATTTATTTTTTATTTACCCTACTTTTACATAACGAAGGCCTCAATCCATCACAATAGATCAATTCACAAGAAGAAGATGGGGATATATCTAAAAGTTATGTCACCATGAGCAGGGCCTCTTGAATGATGCGATTGTGCGGCCACTGCGATTTTGGTATATTTATAGATTTGCCACATAATCTGCAGAATAAAAGAAATGTTTGCTTCAAGCTCAAACGGTTCAAAAGTTACAAAAAATGCAGCAGCACGTGTTGGCGCTCAGTGTAAGGCCCTTTAAAAAGCTAGACTGCTCAAAATATTCTATTGCTATATTTGAGTGTTAAACTGGTACTAAGGAGATGCAACCAATGCCCAGACAGTGTTGCCAAGTTTAAAACAAAGTACAGTTGTTACAAAATGTGACGTATTATGCTGCATAATTTACGCAACCCTGCCGCATAATTTGGCCCTCTCCTGCCACATAATTCCAGTGGTCTGACAATGAGCTATGGTCCTTTTATTGTAACCATCTGCTAAATACTTTGAGCGTAATATTGTCTTCATATATAATAAAAATAAAAAAGATTAATATGGAAATCATAATGTCTTTCATAAATCAAGACCTAAATATTTTTGTATGTTTTCAATATCCTCTGTAAAGCAAGATTTACATTGTCAAATATATAAGTAATGTTATTGCTCAAGTCCTTCGACACAACACTTGTGTGTGTCAGAAATGTCCCTCCTCAGTCCACAGCAATACGAAAAGTTGCTTTGAAGAGCTCCAGGCCAACATTAAATTAACATTGGCCCATTTCTCTCAGAACCGCAAGTAGCCGTTCGCAGACTTTATTGCTGCAGTTACTTTAAGAGTTAGAGTTTGAAGCCAAAAAACGGGCATTGGCAAAGCCAAAACGTTTTTTTGCATATGCAAGATCCATTGCCTTTGGCAATGATTCTTAGACATGTGAAGTATCCGTGAAGAAATGAAGTAGTCGGCTCAGGATAACGTGGTAAGTTATGATTTATTGTAAATGATAGATCGAGATAACAGGAGCCCACGCCAACCGCTGCACAGGAAACACCGGAATACCTAGGCATAGGATTCCACATTCCAGAGCATGCGATGTGACGAGCGCAGCATGAAGCACGAGGATACAACACATCCTCCTTACTAGAAAAGAAAAGATTTAACCTGGACATATAATACATAAAAGCAAATTAATAAGTGCAGAATTCATAACATTGAGAACATTTTGAAAGATGAGGATTATACACCAACAACGTAATCTTTATGCCATAAAGGAGCTTTCCTCTGACGGGAAAAACTTGAATGAGGAGTGTGCATGGGAAGGGGCTGAAGAGAACGTGGGAAAACAGGAGGGTGATGAGCATTGGAACTAGAAGAAGAGGACCTTGAATGGTTGGAAGAACCGGAACTGCTAGAAACACCGGAATACCTAGGCATAGGATTCCACATTCCAGAGCATGCGATGTGACGAGCGCAGCATGAAGCACGAGGATACAACAACATGTTTCTGTGCAACATGACTTAAAGTAAAGGATAAAAAGTGCCATGACGCAGTTTGAGTTGATCGCGTCCGAGAGCTATTATTTTCTTTACTTTCTTCAGGCTGCTGTGCAACCTGTCTAAAATCATTGACCAAGCTAATAGATCTCGCAAAAGCTCACAATTTATTTACAAACTCATAGCATCCATCTAGCATCAATTTATCAGCCAAACATTACATTTTATTATACAAAAACACATTCAATCTACACTTCCTATCCACCCACACTTCTGTAGAACAAAGAAAAAAATACTCTTGCAAAAGCGAGATCTATTTGCTTCGCCATTGCTCGTTTCCTTTTGTCTATCTGAACAATTGAGCAAGTCATAGGGGAGCTCGAAGTACACTGGGAGGATATAATGCTTTTTGGACAAGATTAACCCCAGAACCCGAGTCATATTACTAATTCATGTTAGCTTCTGTAATCTGATGTTTTATAGTCAAACAGGCAAACAGTTTACATGCTTGATGGTCTTTTCATTATTGATAACACATCCTCTTAAAAGAAGGGTCGTGGGGCGTGGCCAAGATGGCGGGCTGAGAGGTCGCACTCGCCGAGAGCTCCCGGACCCCTGAAATCCTGCTCCGCTCGTAACCGCTGATTCCCCCCCGGATCACGCGGTGACTGAGCCTGGAGCCCCCGGTAGAGGTGTGGATCGATTGTTGAGCCTTGTTTGCCACGTTGGGGGTGAGATCCTGTCCGGAATAGCCTGGGTCGGAGCCCGCTGAGCGGCCTGTGTGTGAGCCGGGAGCCGCGAGACCTCCGGGCTCCGGAACCTGACGGAGCGCTCTGCCGCCTGTGCGAGGCCCGCTGAAGTGCCTGTGCTGTCGGAGTGGGAGTCGACGGCGACTTCGCGAGCGAAGCAGAGCCGGCCAGCGGCGGATGCAGGGAGCGGAGTTGAGCGGAGGAGATAGGCGGAGGCGGAGCCGGCATCGAACTGCTACGCTGGTCCGTGGTTTGAAGGGGCTCGTCCTGAGAGGTCGCTCCGGCCGGTCGTTGGTGGTGGAGTAGTGGCATTGTGCTCTTGGAGCAGATCTTTCCCCGGGATTGCTGACCCCGGCGACCATCGCCTCGTGAGTCTGCCTACCGGCTGGATTTCTCGCTACCCGAGCAGAGGATAGGCCTTCCATCTTGGGCGTTGGCCTATTGATACTACAGGGTGGCCATTTTGTGAACTCCGGCCTGGCGGCTCGGCCTTCCTAGTGCTCTCTGTGTGGCGCTGCCCCCGTCTGGTGTATAGCTGCGACGGCACGGCTGCCCTCTTTGCCGGACGGAAAACCTCGACGTCCCCTACACAGCTGAAATGTCGAACGCTAGAGGACAGAGAAGGGGTGACCGGACCTTGCCGGACATGCTGGGGCGCGGCGCCCTGCGTAGTGGAGGAACTCAGCCTGCCACGACCTCCCCGGCCCCGGCCAGGGGTGCAGATGGCGGAGAGCCCCCGGTGACAAGATCATTTCTTGAGTCGCTCTTCAGTTCCCTGCGGGAGGACTTTCAAACGCTGAAGCGTGAAGTGGCCGGGGAGGTCCGTGAAGTACGGAGAGAGATGGACTCCCTGGGGGAGCGTGTCAACACCGTGGAGGAAGCTGGCCACTCTAGAGACGGGGAGATCACCCATTTGCAGCAGGAGGTCCTGCGGCTGCGGGAACAACAGATTGAATTGCAAGCCCACGCCGAGGACCTCGAAAATCGATCCAGGCGGAATAACATCAGGGTCCGTGGCGTGCCGTCCGGCGAGGAGGGTGAAGACATGTCTGCATACCTGGTGGCCCTCTTTCGTGCAATTCTGGGGGAGTCGGAAGACTTTCGGATCCGTATAGACCGGGCACATCGGGTGGGTCGCCCCCGCAGAGCCACGGCGCCCGCCACAGACATTCTGGCCTTCCTCCCGGACTTCCCCCTGAAGGAGCGGATCCTCCGCGAAGCGCGTGGGCAGCAGCCTTTCCGCTTCCGAGACCACCCTGTGGCCCTGTATCAGGATTTATCTACGGTCACGCTGCAAAAGAGAAAATCGTTCAAGATCGCTACCGACTTCCTCCGGGAGCAAGGGACACAGTACTCTTGGGGGCATCCTTTCCGCCTGATTTTTCGATGGAACGGTACTTTGCACCAGCTCCGGTCCCTCCAGGATGTTTGCGCGGTGTTGGGCCTCACAGCATCTGATACGGACACCCCGGCACCGCGTCGTAGACTAAGCACTCGTGACGGATGGCAGCAGGTGGGAGAGAGGAGCTCTCCACCGTCGGAGCGACCGGGCTCGCCCACGATCCGGGCGGACATGGCGGCCGCCATCCAGGAGGCCTCCAGAGTGGCAGCGAATGGCAAAGTGGCCCTGACGGCCTGAACTTACTCCGTGGGGAGTCTGCTCTAGCTTTTTCTTCTAGCAAGTGCGGGGATTCAGGGGGAGGGCGGGGAGGAATGGCGAGTGCTGGAGGTGGTGACTGGACGTCCACTAGACTGATTTACCACGGCCTTGTCTGATAAGGACCGGACTGGGACAATGTCTTTTTTGCAAAGTTTGAGAAGTGGGGTACGGGAACGGGACCGGCGGGGGGATGTTTTGAATTTGGGGACTAGCGGGGGGGTTTGTTGTTGGGAATGGTGTGGATTTGGATGTGTGGGGTCCCGTGGGGGAGGGGGGGGCTTTTCCAGTTGCGGGGTGTTGGGGTTCGGGGACTGTACTGTGCCATGGGGATGTTTGTAGTTGCTCTGTGCTGAGGCCTCGTGTGGTGACTTCCATGTTTGCCTGCTGGGCTCTGCTTCTTGATGTGTGCTCCACTGATTCCCCTCCTTGATGGCTCGTAAAGTGATCACTCTAAATGTGAAAGGGCTGAATAACCCGGTTAAAAGGCGGGCTGTGTTATCCTTGTTGGAGAACTCCCAGGCGGATGTCTGCCTGCTGCAGGAGACCCATTTGCTGGCTAAGGACTGCTCTAGGATGCGTACCCCCAAGTTCCCCACGCAGCTGTTCTCCTCTAGCGCCTCAAACGGCAGGGGTGGCGATCCTGTTCTCTAGGGGGTTCAGGGGAGAGGTCTTGCACAAAGTAGCGGAACAGAAAGGGAGACTTCTGGCATATAGGATCAGGGTGGGGGGTTTAGTACTGACTGTTGGCACTATCTACAGCCCCAATGACCACCAGGACCAATTCTTGCACAGGGCACTAGAGGACGTGGCGTCCACCTCTGATAGGCACATAGTATTAGGGGGTGATTTGAATCTAGTTTTCGATGCGGCAATGGACAGGTCTGTGCAGCGGCGCCACCAGTTGGGTGAGCTTTCGGGCTCGATTCGCACTCGACTTGAGGAGCTGGACTTGCATGACATGTGGCGCCACCTTCACCCCACCACCCGCGCATACTCCTACTTCTCACATGCTCACAGGTCCTATGCGCGACTGGACCATCTACTTGTGTCGGGTCCAATGCTCCTTTTGGCTTCGAACGCAGATATGGGGGTCCTCTCTCTTTCCGACCACGCGCCGGTGGAGGGTGCTTTCACTCTGCCACCGGTGGTTCGGCCGAGAGGGGTCTGGCGGCTCCGAGACACGCTATTGCATAGGCGGTCGACAGTGGACCAGATCCGCGCGGCCATTTTGGATTTCCAGAGTGTGAACGATAACACCTCTCGCGCGACACAGTGGGCAGCCCTGAAGGCTGTGCTCCGGGGCGAATTTATAGCTATCTCCTCGGCTGAGAATAAGGATCGACAGCTCAAGAGGTATGAGCTTACCCGGCAGGTGAGGGAGCTGGAACAGGTTCATCATAGGACGGGGGCCCCCAGGGTTTGGAGGCAGCTGAAGGCAGCCAGGAAACTTTTGGCTGCCCTGGACATGGACCGGGCGGAGTATGCGATGCTCCGCCTGAAACACAAGTATTACACGGGGGGAGATCGGTGCGGGCGGCTCTTGGCCAACAAACTCAGGGTGCAGCACCAACAGCACCGAGTGAAGGAACTGGTTGACTCGGCCGGAGGTTTGGTCACGGCTGATGAGCAAATAGCAGACGTCTTTCGCAGCTTTTACGCTGCCCTCTACACTGGAGAGACCTCCTCTGCCCAGGCTGAGGTGGACTATCTAGAATCGGTGCCGCTCCCTTCGTTAACGCCAGATCAGGCTCAGTATCTGGAACGAGACATCCGTGTCGAGGAGGTGATCACGGCGATATCCCGGCTCAAACCGGGCAAGGCCCCAGGACCGGATGGCTTTATCCCTCTGTTTTATAAGACCTTCTGTCAGGAGTTGGCGCCTCTGCTGACCCGCCTCTTCAACACCTTTGCGGAGCCGGGTGCCATCCCCTCCGAATTTCTTCAGGCCACGGTCTCCGTGATCCCGAAACCGGGCAAGGACAGGACCGCCTGTGGGTCTTACCGCCCTATCTCGCTGCTGAACACGGATTTGAAAGTGTTCACCAGCATATTAGCGGCACGTCTGGCACTGCATCTCCCGGGCATGGTTGATTCAGATCAAGCGGGCTTTGTGCCTGGCAGGCAAACAGTAGACAATACAAAGAGGGTGACCCACATTCTTGAGAAGGCCTCCAGGATCCTAGGGGAGAGGATGCTCCTGTCCATTGACGCGGAGAAGGCTTTCGACAGGGTGCACTGGCCCTACCTAGAGAAGGTCCTGGGCAAGTTCGGGATAGGTGAGAAGTTCCGTCATCTGATCTTCAATTGTTACCGGTTCCCATCTGCAGTGGTCCGAGTGAACGGAGGCAGCTCTCGGCCCTTTCCCATTGAACGGGGTACGAGACAGGGGTGCCCACTGTCCCCTTTGCTCTTTGCCCTATACATGGAGCCATTTGCTCAAAGGGTTAGGCAGAACCCCGACATTGTCGGAGTCAAGATGGGTGAATTCCATCATGCGATTAGCCTGTACGCAGATGATGTCATTCTGACATTGGACGACCCGCGGAGATCGCTACCGGCTTGCATTGCGGAATTGGACCTATTCACCGAAGTGGAGGGCTTCAAGGTGAACTTAGGGAAGTCAGCCGCCCTTGACATTTCGCTTGCTAGCGCCACCAGATCAGAACTACAGAGGCTTTACCCTCTGAGCTGGTCCAAGGACCGGATTCCATACTTAGGGATCCTGTTAGCGCCTTCCCTCCCGGCGATGGTCACGGCCAATTATGCGGCTTTGGGCACGAAAATCAGAGAGGAACTTGGCCGGTGGGATAAGGGCACGTTGTCGCTGCTAGGCAGGGTGGCCGCGGTGAAGATGACCCTCCTGCCTCAGGTGCTTTACCTCTTCAGGGCGTTGCCGCTCCAGCCCCCCGCGGGGTGGCTCGCGGAGACCCAGTCGGCCATCGCACGGTTTGTATGGCAGGGCCGTAGGCCGCGGATTAAGAGGAGCATCGCTACGCTGGCGCCCGACTCTGGAGGGCTGGGGATACCGGACTTGCGGAAATATTTCCAGGCCGCCCAACTCCGCTATCTGGTGGAATGGAGCCGGTGGGAGTCTGATAAGCACTGGCTGTTCCAGGACCAGGCGGTGGCGGGTAGGACGCTACAGGAAGTACCATTCTTGAAGCGGGCCCATCGACCCCCTAACCTCTACGCGTCTTTGGTGACGCGGGTCCCGCTTCGGACGTGGGACTCGGTGGCCGTTAGGCATGAGCTTACTACCTTCCCCTCTCCCTTTACGCCGCTCATTGGCAACCCGGACTTCGGCCCCGGGATGGAGCACGGTGCTTATGAGCGCTGGCGGGCGGCCCGCTGCTGCACCTTGAATCATTTGTACAGCCCTGAGGGAGTTGTCCCCTTCCAGGATTTGCGGCGGGATTACGGCCTCCCAGAGGCGGAGCGCATGCGATACATGCAGGTGCGTCACTGGGCACTCCAACCCCAGGTGCGCGATACGGCAAACCGGGAGATCACGGTGTATGAGCGCTGGTTAATCACTCGCACGCCGGACGCTAAACTGATCTCAGATCTGTATAAAATGCTGCAGCCCCCCTCCTTTCATGTTCACAACCCTGGTCGGGAACGATGGGAGCGGGAGCTCGGGCGAGTGTTGAGCCACAAGGAATGGGAACACATCTCCTTCCGCGCACGCCACTCGGCCTATCACACGGGTCTTACGGAGACCTTCACCAAAATCTCGACCTATTGGTACCGCACCCCGGAGAAACTGCACGAGATGGACAGGGCAATACCAGGGACGTGCTGGCGCAACTGTGGCAATACTGGTACACTTACACACATACTGTGGGAATGCCCCCTTCTGGCTCCTTATTGGGAGGAGGTCCTGGGTGAGGTGGACAAATGTTTTGGGATAGAGCTGCCGAGGTTCCCTGCCTATGTTCTACTGGGATTGCCAAATGGGTTGATGTATCCCCTCAGGTCCAGGAGGGGTAGACAGATTGCGATTGCTCTGGGGTCAGCGGTGCAAAATATTCTCATACATTGGCGCTCTACCACACTTCCCTCTGTAGTTGGCTGGCTGCATAGATTATGGCATGTCCTTGGAATGGAGAAGATGTCCTTAGTAGCCCTGGGAGACACTGATACTTTTGAGGAACTGTGGGCACCCTTTCATAGCCTGTTGTGCTCTGAGTTTCGGGAGATTACCTGTCCCAGATATCTTAGGTTGCTACGGCTGACGCCGCCACCGGACCCGCCTGTCTGATCGGACGGGGCTGGCATTGTATAGCGGGGATTACTGGAGGGTCGATATGAAGAGAGAGTTGATGGTAATGGCACAGTACAGGGGGTGGGTTGGGGTATGGTAGTTGGGGGGGTTCTGTATGGTTAGGTAGGTTTTTGGAGCGGGGATGCTTCTCCACCCTTCCCCCCCCCTTTTTTTCCCCCTCCCCCCCCCTTATTTTCTTTTTCTTTGCCCCCCCTATTTTTCTCTTCCTCTCCCCTCCCCCGTCCTTCCTTCCCCCCCCCTCGTTATTTGTATGTGACCACAGGCGCGAAAGCTGTGTTCCTGAGTCGAAAGAAGCCTATTGAAAAGATGTAACTGCTTTGCTGTATTTGCTGTATCATACGCACCGATTGTGCGGATCCTGTGGTTTATCTTTTTTTCTTACCCTGTTGTTTCCTACCCCACCCTGCTTCAATAAAATACTTTAAACATAAAAGAAGGGTCTATTTCAGATGTTCCCATTGTAAGTTTCCAGGAGAAACCTGGAAGCTGCTCACTTCTTTGCATGACATGCCAATCCTATGTTTAATCTGTTTACCACTGAAACTTTGTAGCTACAGTAGGGTTACCACTTTTTCCATGTAGGCAATTTCTGTGTTCTAAACGTCACTTTAATTCCCAAAAACATATCATGTATTGAAAAGCTTAGCAGGGTAGAGGCCCACAGAGGAGTTGTAGCCACTACATTGAGTATTCGGTGTCATTGAATAGATGTTAATCCTTTCTCAACTAAAGGCTACTATGGTGTATATCAGTAATTGTTTTTCCTTCATTTCATTTTAGTTAGATGCAGATCATCATGAAACTGACCCAGAGCTGGCAAGGATCCGCAAAGAGAGGAATTACTCCTGGATGGATATCATAACTATTCATAAAGATCTGCTGCCTAATTATGAAGAAAAGGTAATTTTATAGGAATGAGACCAGTTTGAAAATGTGAGACTATTGAACGTTGCTGATAAAAAGGGCAGCTTCAGATTGAAACTTGAATGTAAGTAATTAGGTGCACTGCCAGATTAAAACAATATGGACATACTTGTACATCCTGTACCCCATTCCTCCACGCAATTGGTTTGTTCCTGGTGGGAGTCGGGAGATAAAGTGTACAAATAATTCTCATTAAGTTTGTCAGCCTGGGAGCATTACATTCCTGCCTGTAATTGGGTGCCACCCCCACATCTGCCAGACCATTCCAAACAGAGTAATAAATGTTTTTTTTTTCAGTTATTCATGTTTTTGATAATCTCAAATTCCTTCCCAATGGGTTCTTCAGAGGGGGAAATTATGGTTCCCTTGTCTGCTTCCTTTCTGCTGGGGTTACCTTTTTATGTTGAAATCAGAAGTTGTGTGGTTTCGGACTCCTGCCGTTCACTTTACTAGCTCCCACCGGTTTTGTCTAATGTACCTGCTGGGCCAGCATTCAATGCCCTTGTACGATTTGACCTCACCAGAACTGCATGAAGAGGACTCTTTCTAGTGTTCATATCCAGAAACTTTTGAGATTTGCAGACGAGGAATTAAATAAATTCAACATTGATGGATCACTTAAGTTTCCAGTTGGACCTCACATTGGGGTATGCCTTGTTTTAAAGATAGTATGGTTTTACACTGTGTCACCAGGCACCCAGTTTTACACCGTAGCTTACTGTTGGACTTAAACCTAGAATTTCACTGCCAGACGTGTGCCCTAGGGGTTATTTCAGCCTTTACTGGAATTCTGCTATAGCTCTTAGTAGAGGCTTTGTTTTTGTCCTACTGTGGCGGCTGTTACCTTAGTGAATGTAGTCCTTCAGGGTAGGTATGTGTGCTGCAGGGAGGAGGCATTCTCTTTCTGGTGTTTAAAAGGAGCAGGATGAATTAATCCTTCTGAGCCTCTCCATTGGAAAGCAAATCTCTGGTCATAGAGTATGCACAGACCATCCCAGCCGTGTTGGTGAACCAGTCCACAGTCTTGCTCCTCTTTCCACATCTGCATGTTTAACTTTCAGGAGTAGGGAATTTAGGCCAGCTCACAGTGCGTGGCAGAAAGCTGATTAAGTAGGAAGATCTTGAACCCCTAGTTAAGGATCCCCTGTGGATTCTTCTGCCAACCTAAATGATAGAGCCTCTCTTACTCTGGGACACAGCCCTAGACTTACTAGAGCTGCTCTACCCCGATGATCGCCTGCTGGTGACGTGCAGCTTTCGTTCAGGTAGATGAATGAGAGCAAGTGGAGTGTGGGGAGCAGGAGCTGCTGCATGAATGTGACTGCATCGGTGTGAATCCACCATGTCTGCTGATGGCGGGGGCGCTGCTACACTTAAAACCCATCAGTGGTGACTATGTCATGGCTGGTGGACCGGAGGCAGATCCTGACAGTCCATGACTGGTGTCATGGTGTTTAAACTATTTTTGCAGGGGATAGCAGGGTGAGCAAGTTGCTCTCAGCCTCTGCAAGTATGTCCAAAGACTCTGGGATAGCTAAAGTAGTCCCTCTCACACTCCAGGTCTCCTCTGGTCGTTATGCTTAATTTTCTACAACAAAGCCTCCGTGTATCTATTCTGCTCAATTTGTGTTCCTGGGATCGGCTTGGTGCAGCCTATTCGAGTATCCCTCAAAGCAGGAGGATAGAAATGTAATCAATAGCAAGTACCCTGTCTCAGGAAAGAGCTGAAATCGCAACTTGCAGGGTTAAGGACCATACTGTGGTCTGGATTATTATCCAGTGTCTCACTGCCTTTCCCCGCCTGATGGCCCATATATAGTAGCTCTTGACCAATACCTGTGATAGCACGGAGTTGGGGCACAATTTAAATAATATGATTCAACCTTTTTTTACCATCAGTTCCAAGGTTAAGCTTTGTTTCTGTGCTGGCTTATGAGTGTTACTCGCTTCAGGTGATTGATCTTTGCCCCATGTTAAGAATCCAGAGCTATTTCATCATCGTATCAAAATGATCATCCTAAATCTAGTGAGAGTTTAAATTAGTTTTAAAAGTTTATTTTTCATTAAGACTTTAGTATCTTTTTTTGTTCTGTTTATTCAGATTAATTGATAGATTCAAGTAAGTTTACAGAAATCTTATGAAAATATGGTTAGAACAAATCCTCAAATACTGCATCAAGCATGTTTCATAAAGGACAAATACCCTATTCTAGAGGAACACAATTTAAGAGTTATTAGAACTCATGAAGAGTCCAAGTTCAAAGGAAAAGAGTGAGACAAAGAGAGGATAATGTTCAAAATCCAATTAAAGCAGTTGAACTTCCCATTAGGGTAGTTCATGAAACTCGGCCGAGATAAAACAGTTTGAGCAAATAAAGCACACAGATGGAGTGGCAATCTGTAAAAAGGCAAACGATAAGCAGCAGCGTTAGCCAAAGCTGTCCGTCAAGGAAATAAAATGGGTGTCTGGGAAAACCTGCTTGGAATGAGTTGATCTACAATAGGAACACACATTCGGGTCCAATCAGGCAGCAGCATTCGTTGAGCTCGAGTTCAGCTTTTCTTTCCCACAAAGTAACATGCGGCGCACAAAGTTGTATCTCAGAGTTTGTCACAAACATCTTGCATATGTAGATTCTTGATTCATAAGTCTCATTTCCCCGTAGGCATCGAACACAGTTTAACCGTCTATTGTTAAATGTTCCATTGCGTGAACAATGAACCATGCTAAAGAAGATCAATATCAACTTGCAAAAAATACGGTTAAGTAATGCGTTTCATTAAAATGAACACAAAACACGGTTTTAAAATATGCAACTATTCTATTCAAACATTACGTGAAATATAGGGTAAATAGTAAGTTTTAATCATTACAATCAAATGTTTCTTAGCAAAATGTAATAAATGTGTTAAACCAGAACATTCTGCAGTTACGATGACTATTGCCAAGCATGTCACATTAAGGCCAGGTCTCTAAATTCCATTCTTCACATTTCAACATTGGAGAGTTCACTTCTGACTAAAGAAAAACTTGCATTTTAGCATTGCGGTAGCCTATATTAATAACTATGTCTGCATAGTGCAGTCTGCTAATTTAAAATGCTTGTCCTTTCATCTTTAATGTGTAGGTATAGGAACTGGCAAAGGTCATTCATGAATTATCCAATGAGATAGATGAGATTAAACACAACTTGGAGTCTCGGATGGACAAGGTAGATTGGGACAAATCACTTGAAGACATCAATACAAAATTAGACAAATATTCTAAAGAGCTACAGGAAGGCAAACTACGAAAGTTTAAACGAGATACGTTAGACTATAAATTGAACGAGGTCTATACATGGGCTGAAGTCTATGCCCAGGGAAGAACATACCCTAAGAAAAAAGTAGTTACTACATCGGAGTAAAGCCTAGTTTCTGATAGTGATTTGAATACCAACAGACCTTCTGCACAGACCCAAATAGTTGAAGTTCAAACACCATCAAACTTAACTTCAACTGATTCATCAAAAACAGCAGGTACCAGCCAGTCTTTTTTAGCCCAGGTAGGGGATTCAAGTCAACCACCAGGGAAACAACAAAAAAAAACCACCTGGACAAAAACAAGGAGAAAAGGTAGAAGGAGCTCGCACAAGGAGCATGAGATAAATTTGGTCTTGGAACATTTCTAAAACCCAACTTACCAAAGAAGAACTGAGAGTCTTAGTGGTTTAGGGTTTGTTCCCACCTATGATACCAACAAACTTGAGAGTGAGGTCGCTTTCTACAAATTCATGCGTGTCCTGAAATTCAAACATTTTTTTACCAATGTCGTTCCACCTCAAACTGACAAAGAGGAACCAGAATTCTTGGAATTTAAACCAAAATCAAAATTTCAAGCACCAATATCACATAAAATTCTTGATGCGTTTGAAAATTCAGTCATCAATGATTTAGAAAGCCTAAAAATGAGGAAATCCAAAAGGAAGAACCTATCTGTATATGATAGGTCCATTGTTAGAGGACTTCAAGAGAACCAAAGCATCTTGATACAGAAAGCGGATAAAGGTGGAGCCATAATAGTGATGGATAGATCTATGTACAATCAAAAAGTGGATGAACACGTGGGAGATACTTCCACCTATTTTGAACTTGACAATGATCCAATTGGAGATCTACAAATCGCTCTCAGTGAAATTCTGACAAAAGCCCATGAATTAGGCCATATTTCGACCACGACCAAACAATTTCTCACAGTACAATATCCTAGAAGACCGCGCCTCTATATGCTCCCCAAGGTGCACAAATATCTACAAAATCCACCCATGCGTCCCATCGTGACTGGATGTGGCACAATTTTTGAACCACTTGGTCAATACGTTGACAAATGCCTTCAGCCATTTGTTCAGAAATGGCCGTCGTATATAAAAGACACCAATGATTTTCTCCTGACGTTGAAAGAAATTAAGTTGACAAGTCTAACCTTGGTTTGTACAAACGACGTGAAGTCGTTGTACACTTCTATCCCTCATCAATCCGGTTTGGAAGCCGTGGAGTGGGCCCTGCTACAACAACCATC
Organism: Lissotriton vulgaris; assembly: GCF_964263255.1. Lineage (NCBI taxonomy): Eukaryota > Metazoa > Chordata > Amphibia > Caudata > Salamandridae > Lissotriton > Lissotriton vulgaris. The sequence goes on from NC_141694.1 coordinate 363,788,203, forward strand.
CGTTAAAGCGGAGAGAGTTTTTATTTTGGAACTTTTACATTTTTGTTTGTATCATAGTTACTTCCAATGGTCCTCCAGATTTTTTTCTACAACAGAATGGAACATCCATGGGATTTGCCGGGGCCCCGGCATACGCCAATACCTTTATGGCAAAATTTGAAGCTGACTATATTTACAACAATAGTGTCTGGAATGAACATGCGATTTTATATCGGAGGTTTAAAGATGATATCTTTGTACTGTGGTCTGGAACAAAGGAAAGTTTAGAACTTGAAATTGAAAGACTGAACCATTGTTCAGAGAACATTGAATTCACACATGCCATCAGTGACAAAGAATTGCCATTTCTAGATGTCATGATCAAAATTCAAGATTTGCAAATTGAAACGAAAGTATTCAGAAAAGACACAGATGTGAATAATTCATTACTTTTTCAAAGCTTTCATCCGCAGAATCTAAAAAATAATCTACCTGTGTTGAGGAAATATAAATTTTATGGTCAAGTTGTGTTCCCTAGCGTGTACCCCACCGTCTCCATGTACCAGCTTAAAGTGCATGTAACTTCCCTCCTGTGCCAGCTATGAAGACGCAAATACATTTGCGTCCAACGTTAACATGTCCTCTTTCAGACCCACCCTGAATGGGTTGAATAGTCCGTTCCTAAGTATGCTATGCCAACGTCTTTTTGCAGTGTACCTTACACGTTTTTCAGCTCTGGCAAAGTAGGCCCTGAATTTCTGCCATCGAGCTTTTTTTCTGGCTTCTGACTCTGAAAGCCTCAGCCCAGGCTGTCTCTGTACCCGTGAACTCTGACTTACTTCCAGCGCGGCCCACCGCACTTAGTTCAGCCTGCTGCCTGCCAAGACTGACTACAACCTTCAAATTATCTGTTCCGCTCCTCGAAAATACATTCCTGCCTACTAGTTTAAGTAAACATCCCCCAGCTGCAGAGCCGAAGGGCCGGCCCGTCTCCGTGCAAGTGATTCATAGCCTCTGTTACCATGCTCCCATGGAAGGCCCATGCCCCCTCGCTTCTCATGCAGACACTTAGGCGCTTATACACGCACTCACAGTCAGTATAGAATAGCTTCTGCCCCAGAGACCTTTTCCGTTCAGATAATATGGTTCCCAAACATCAGATATCAGATATGATAGAAGTACAAGTTGATCTGACATGCCAGACTTCTGTCTCTTTCCGTCAGTGTAAATGTCAAGCCCCCTGCACCCTCCAGTTTCACGTCAATCACACGTCATGCAGCTGCGCGCGCATCCAAGCCTCCGATTTCTGCTGACATTGCAACATTTCTGTTTAGTGCCACCCCCATATGACACCTACCTGTGACGTTTCTAGCGCACACCTGTAGTTCACGCCTAGTCCACGCCTTCTGATTACGTACTAGTAACACGTGGATGCTGTTATCTTGTCTCCCCTCAGCTGTTACGCCTCCTATATTGGTTTCTATGATGTAAATTAAGTATATAAGCTATGTATTGTCAATAAAATATTGCTCTATCCCTTCCTGAACCCTTTGTGGTTGCAGGAACCTGATATCCAGTTCCGGAACGATTCCTTTTTAAGGAATAAAACCCCTAAGAACTCTAACACCACGGACTCTGTTTCTTTCTTTCCGATTGAGTTATTATTGATTAAGTACTTACCTGCATAGAAATTAAGACGGTAAATTAAATATTTACGACAGTGTCACAGTACATGCGGATAAAAAGAATATGTTCACAAGAGGAGGAATTAAAAAAGAATCTCATTTTACAACATCGAAGATATAAAGAAAGAGGATATCCTGACGACATTCTGCTAAAAGCTAAAAATCGGATAGAGACATATAGCAGGGATAATCTTTTGACACAGAAACCCAAGAAAATAATGGATAGACATGTTTTTGTTTCAAAATTCTCAACCTCATCACAGAAATTGAAGAACATCATAAACAAACATTGGGATCTTCTAAAGAATGAAGCGGATTTCAATGGGATCTTCGCCAATAAGCCTATTTTCGCCTACACGAGATCAAAGAATCTTAAAGAATTATTGATGACTCCCATAAGAGAGATAGAAGTGACCCACAGAGGAATGAGGAAATGTCACAATTGTGTTCATTGTTCAAATGTAATTGAAGGGAAGATGTTGCGTCACCCGCAAACAGGAAAGGAAGTGAAACTACACTATAACGGGGATTGTAATTCCGCAAACCTAATATACAACATAAAGTGTCCCTGTGGAAAAATCTACACAGGTAAAACAGAGAGAAAATTATAAACGAGAATATCAGAACACAACAGTACAATAAGAAATAAAAATGTGAAGAGTAATTTGGCGAAACACTGGAATGAGAATAATCACAGCATAGCCCAAATCAGGTTTTCCATTTTGGAAGTTGTGAAACCATACGAGGGGGTAGATCTAACCAGATCCCTCCTCCAAAGAGAAATACACTGGATAAGGTACCTTGTCACACAAGAACCTAAGGGATTGAATGATAAAGTTGATCTATCTTGCTATATATGAGATTTTTCACCTTTAATCTGCATAAGATCGATGCATGCATTTTGTAATTGTGTAATTCTGTATTTAATGGTCAGTACTTTGAGGAAGTTGGCTACATCATTTTCTTTATACTCACTAGTGAGTTCTTTTGAGCACATCTTTTCATACTTTCATTTGCACCTCGCTGAAAAAAAACCCTTTCAAGATGGCGCCTGCGGTTTTGTTAGTTCACCAGTCTGTTGTTAGTTTCTAGTATCCCTCGTGGCTTTGTAACCAGCATCGTAGCGGCTGGCTGTTGCGGCTGGTTGTAAACCTAGCAAAAGACTTTGTGCAGGAACGGGAGAGCGAGCTTTTACACGGAACTGTTGTTCTTATTCAGAGGTGAGCGTCAGGTATATTTTGTTTTGGCATATGGGATCAGTATAGTAGCGCTGAGGGGTTATAGAACCCGGATTATAGTGCAGTTACGGGAGAGCGAGTTTGTACTCGGAACTGTTGTTCTCACTCAAGGTGAGCGTTAGGCGCATTCTGTTTGGTAAATGGAACGAGTAGAGTAGCGCTGAGGGGTTAGAGAACCTGGATTATAGTAAGATTCTGGTTTATACATTCACAGGAGGAGAGTGAGGCACGAGGGTGCAGAAGATTAGTTTCTTAGCAAAAACAGTTGATCCCAAGGTAAGGAGATCCATCCGGTATCATACTGTGTAAATACATTGAAGCACACTTGAGTTGGAGCGTGTGTTTACAATGACTTAATTTTCCCTTGACTTAGATCGGATGAGCCTGCTTCATAGCAACATCAGTGAGTTTGTCCCTCTTTCGTTTCTTTCACACACACAGTGGTGTTGGCATTTGGGTTTCATGATTTTAAAAAGGTTGCCTACTAAACTATTGTGAATATTTAAGCTCTGTACTATGAGATTTTTGATGTTCTGTAGATATTTTTCTGTTTATTAATTGATAATTACATTCAGTCCACAGGCCCCTGACGAAGAGCTCATAGAGCTTGAAATACATTGGGCATAAAAGACAAGTCGTCTACATCAAAGTTTTGAATTTCGTTTTTCATGATTTTATGTATCTGGATTTTGTGTATCTGCTCAATTATGTGTTGAATGTAAAAAACACTCAATTAGAATTGTAAAATGTTAGGATTGATTTTCAATTGAATGTTTCTTTGATAAACAATTTTTGAAGCTCGTCTGAGCTAAAAATCACAAGTGAGTGAAGTGTTTATAAATGTGTTTAAAAAACAGCGGTGTTCTCTTCAGTGAACCGCAATAGCAACAGTGCGCAGAGGTTAAGTGTTCCTCACACTTAAGATAAGGTTTTCAAGTTTAGGCACGGTTAGGACAAACGTGCCACCTCGGCAGCACGCTTGTACAAAGTAAGATAAAAATTTAAAAGCAGTTGAGTTTTTATACTGAAAATTAGAGTGCTCCTCTCATCTTTGATACGACCATCATGGTTATAACATACTAACAGAAATTACCAAGAGGCAGATATCAGCATTTTGATCCGAAGAACATGAATTCAATACTAAGCTTACTATCTGTTTATGGCCATAGTCACCATTCCAACATCCAAAGAAACCTTAAAAGTCCTCCAATCTCAAGCAAGATGGGGGTATCCAAAAGCCATCAGTAGCAGTCTCTGAGGTGATGGCCACATGTACAATGGGGAATCCAGTGTAGAGCGTGGGTAATAAGTGCTTAGTGTGGATTCCCTGTTTTTTATGGAATGTAAGGCCATGGGAACTGTATTCTCAATTCATGCTACTTCAAGAACCAAACATGTGTGCATGCCAGGAAATTTAGTGACCATATCAAAACCTGCACTGTAGCTGGATAGAAGTTGTTTTTGATGAGATGCAAAAAGAAATATAGTTAATTTCCTGAGGAAGTTTGGATTTATTAAGATGTGGATGGAATAGTGCTAAAATGTTAAAACAAGGAAGATGTGACAAAGGGATAAATCAATAGTACAATAGTATTAGTTTGGAATGACTGAGAAAAACCCTAGACAACTGATATGTTGGAGGCAGGTTGGGGTGACGAACAGACTGCAGACTGGAGTAATTGTAGACGTGGGAGGAGGATGAACTGTAGTAGAAAAACAGATGTGGGTGGCATAGTTGGAAACCTACATCTAATTGAAGTCCGTATGAATTCACAGATATTTGCCAAACAGTGTGAGCTTATCTACGCATACCAACATGTTTTCAATCATTTTCACTGAGGAAAAACCAAGGTTGCAGAAACTCTATAGTTAAGAAAAGGGATTTCTTTTTAAAAACCTTAGAAATTCACTGAAAATCCAAAGGTTACAGAGACATTATAGTTAGGCTGACATTAATACTCGTACGAAACCAGAGAAATTCAGTATTTCTAGTTTGCTGAGCTTTTATGAATTAATCCCTGGAGAGGTGGTGGTCCCCGGGGTCTACAACGGACCCCCTCAACGATTGTATTTGTGCTCTGGTGAGGTGGCGGTCCCCGGGAAAGGGGGGGGGTTCCCCGGGAGGCCCCCCATATTATATAGGTGGCGCTCCCTGGGGCCGGGGGTCCTTGAGGATCACAACACAGAAGCCGCGGACGAGGGAGGATGCGAGGATTGATAGCCCAGGAATGCAAGTTTCTTTTACCCCTCGTCCTGACCGGCTCATGGGGCACTGACCCCTTTCTTTTTCAGCTCATGATACAGAAATACTGACAGGGCTATAACTAGAATTACTTCAATACCACATAGGTATTGTACTTTTATTCTTTACTTGTATATACACTTGCACATTTTGATGGCAACCGTAGTGCGTGACAGAGGGATCTAACTCCGTCCTGACGAAGAGGCATGCAAGACCTCGAAAGATGTTGACATCACCAGGAGAACTAGCTCATTGTTAGCTTTGTTTTTCTCCGACGCACATCCTTTTTTTAATAATACCAGCCTATGACCAATAAAACGTTTTTGTTACCATAAGGCCAGGTATTTTTTAATCTCACTTTTTCATTAACCCCTGACCCTACTTGTGCACTCACTCAAATACACCTCACATAGCACTTACAATATTTAAGTGCTCCAGCGTAGTCGCTAGTCGTAGCACGCCCTGTCCCTCAGTGGGGCGGGAAGACCCCGATGATGAAGCATGACACCAAGGGCCCTTTTGGTGTGTGAGGGGTATTTTAACAAATACTGTGTATGCCTCTTAAACCTTGGCTCACAAATGACCTCTTAGAGGTGGATCTTGTTGTTTGATACCATTGACTGGAGGAGGGTCATCCACTTTGATGCTTTCTAGCACCACCTCTTCACTCCCCCCTTTTTGATTTTTGTTTGGTCCTTGAGGCCCTCCACATAATTTGAATTCGTGCCTGGGAGGTGGCGGTCCCCGGGGCTTTGATAAGCCCAAGGATTGAGGTCCCGTGCGCCCCTCTCCTATATTTAGAGTATGCCCACAGGACCTGGCCCACCCGGGGGTTATTGTAAAGCAAGTGCGGGCGTGCCTTTTTCCCCCACAAATTTGCGATAATTGTGACAATTCCTTGTTGGGATGAAATGGGAGATAATCATGCATCCGATTCCACTCAGGATAAGAATCTAGTGGGAAGGAGGTAGGAATTGGGGTAGAATTTGCAACTACCCTTATTTGAGAGCAGATTACTGTAATATTTATTCACAACAATCGTATTGGGAAAATACAAAAATATATATTCTACATTTCTTTTTCTCATTAAATTCCTTTGACTCTGATAACGTTATCATGTCTATGTGTAACTCTATTATGGAAGAAGATTATATTCCTGTTCTATCTCGTTAGTCACATTTGACGAGGGTAGATCAATGGAGGGAGGTAGAGGCTGAAGTCAAAGACCGGAATACCAGATGACCTTACAGGCAATAGTGCCTGTTTGGCAGAAAAGCTCCAGGTGTAATCTTTTCCAGCTATATTTTGTCAACTTCTGCAATGTAAAAAAAAACAAGCATTTGCAATGCATTTGTGAGAGTTTGAGCTATTGACACAGTAAATGATGATGCCTTTTATTTGAGTTTACAAAACCTGCAGGCGATGCGTAAACACTGCTTGCAGGTTTTGTGAACACATAAGTAAAAGGCATTGTCATTTACAATGTCAATAGCTCAAACTCTTACAAATGCGAGACCGTAAGCAAAGGATATTCAAAGCTAAAGCGCGGGTAGCTTAAGATGTTGAAAACTAAAGCCGGTTGTCCCGATTGTCACAAAAGTAAACAAATAGCATAAATGGGCAGCTGCACAGTTTTTTTTATCTATTTACTTTTGTTACAATGGCAGAACACATGCTTTAGTTTTGAACATCTTAAGCTAAAGCACGGGTGCAGCGATTGCTTCAAAAGTAAACCAATAGAAAAAAGTTGCATTTTATTTCTATTTGTTTACTTTAAAACAATTACAGCACCCACACTTTAGCTTAAGATGTTTAAAGGTAAAGTGTTTTGGCTGACTGACGCAGACAATTGGGAGAAACGCCTTCTCTCCGGCAGGGTGGAGGCCCAGACACTGCAGGAGGCACTGATGGAGGGCAGGGGACCGAGACATATGGCTGGCATCTGGCATCTGTTTGCCGAGAAAGTCTTATGGAAAGCCACCTGTCACTGGGAGCTTTCGATCTGAATACTGGCACCCTTTATTGACATGGGAAGGTATGTCCTTTCAACCCTGGTGGGAGGGAGGCTGCAAAGTTGTAACCAACCTTTTTCCCAATGAGACATGTATTACGTAGGAACAGGCAGAAGAGAGCTTTGGCCTTGGGCAGGGCCAATTCCTACACTATCAGGTACTCCAGGAGGGGGTGAAGATCACCTGGCCACAGTACCCGGACATTCCACCTCTGACACAAACTCTGGATATCCTGCTCAAGTGTGATGCCGGTCGCAAATTAATCTCTCTCCTCTATAAAGCTATGAAACAGGATTCCGCCCCCAACCCCTGGTACCGCCGTCCAGGGCTGCCTGGGAGAGGTATCTAGCCGTTCTGCTGGATGAGAAACAATGGTCACACATAAGCTTCCTCACACGCACTATCTTGTAATGCCAGATTTAAACTAACACACTTTAACTTCTTGCATTGCACCTACCTAACCCAGGTATCCTTTTTTTTTTTATTTTTATTTTTTATTTATTTTTATTGCATAATCACAGGGAGCCATTAACAGTCAATCAGAAATTTCAGTTATGCATCACAGTCGGCGCTTCTCACAGCCGGATGAAGGATACACGGCCATTTAGCCCACATCCCGGAGGTTGGGCGGCAAGTATCATTAGAGCGCTACAATTACCACGTAGAACACAAATATGAGCATTCAATAGGCGTTCCGAGTTTCTGCTTTTTTGTTCTTTTCGTTGAAAACACCCCCCACCCCCCTAATTAACCGTAAACACTAGGTTCATACCTTCAAATATACATATACGAAAAAATTGCAGCAGTTACACTTCTTTTCCCCCCGCCTCCCACCAGTGCCAGTCAAAGTCTTTCACAGTTCAGGGTCCAAAGTTGCAGGTGACTCACGGCACCCAGTAGGTTCAGTATGGTTCATCGTACCCTTTTGTAGAGATGTCTCGTTTGTCCCCGTGTCACGTCCCGTACCCACCCTCGGAAGCCCTTTCTACAGCCCCCCCGTCCAGCCCATGATAGTGTCGGCACTTTGACCAAACTCTACAGAATTTTTTCGGGCATCCCCTGGCCTTATAGGTAACCCTCTCAGCTGCCATATAGAGGTCCAATCCTCTCCTCCACTCCTCCAGATCTGGGGGTTCCGGCGCCCCCCAGTGTTTTGCAATGTCTCTTTTGGCAACAACCAGTGCAAGGATCAGAAAAGTAACCCCGGTATCCTTAAACTTCATTTCATGTGACCGGGGGAATAGATGCCCTAAATGTGGCTCAAAGCAAGTGGGCTTTATACACTTGGCCTGGGAGTGTTTGGTGGTCAGGCAGTATTGGGCGGATGTGGTGGGTGGGATTACTGCGGCCACAGGTCTTCGGGTGAAGCCAGAATCCTTGAGTTGTCTACTTGCATCGGTTCGGAAGGCTAAGGAAACTCCCATATAAGCTCCTACAATTAATGCTAGTGCAAGCTAGGCATAGGGTAGTTATAACTTGGATGGGGCAGAGGGGCCCGGAAGTGCCCATTGGCTCAAAGATGTTCTAGAGTGGTCCCTAGTTGAAGAAGCCCGTATGAAACTCACTCGTAGGGACGAGAAGCTACAAATGGACCTAATAGTTTGACGTGAAATGTGCACCTCTGGGTTGACGGAGGGGGAGCCCTCCACCCAGGATACACCGACAGTGTGTAAAGTGGGTCAGATGTAGACGATGGCCCTAACTATGATGAGGAGCGAGAGGATCAATCTCAGTAATATGCACCCTGAGAGCCAGTGGTATATCCCATGCTTCTGCCTCACTGTATTATCCTTACGAACTACTATGTTCCCCCATTATGCCTTTTTGCCCCCGATGCTATCACTAAGTATCGACGCTATGCCTCTATATGCGGTATCATTGTCAATTTGTTTTTGCATTTGTAAAATGAAAAATAAAGTTAAAAAATAAAAGCTAAAGCATGGGTGCCACCATTGTAAAAAAAAAAAAAAATAAGAAAAAGAAAGGGATGCGGCTGCGTTCGGCCAGCATATAACAACACAAAAGCGCAGCCGCTATTCTTGCTGAGGCGTGCTGTGCTGGATAAATGATTTTAAAAACTGTTGAGGGACAAACCTATTTAAGAAAATAGTCCCCGGAGGCTGTAATGAAAGCCTACTGAGTAACCAGTGTAGCAGGGGGGTGTCCTCATTGGAGGTTACAAGAAGAGAATAGGCAGTACTAAGGAGGGACTACTAAGCCTATTGACCAAGGAATAGCCACCATTAACAAACGGGAGACAATTAAAAAGATGAGTGGAAAGTGGGCGGAGCTTTATGCCCTTATTCTGAATACTGCAACAAATGAAGGGCCGAATGCTGAATGATTCAAACTTTCTCCCCCAGGCAAGAGATCTGGGTTAAATCCATCGTTCTTTTGCCCACTACACGACCCCAGTTTTGACCCAGCCATAAGCAAATCAGTGACTCATGGGAACAGTGTAGACCGAACTGCCAAGCCAGGTCCTCCCTGGGCAGGAAACGAGCATCCTGGGACCGGTTTCGGGGTTTCCAGTTGCAGACGACCTGTTCCCAAAGTTTTGCAAATTTTTGTGTGCTATTTTTGTAGGCTAATTTTTATGCTGGTCAGTTGCACTTTTTTACATATACATACTAAGTTGGGCAGGGTATTGGTATTTTTACGTCTGGCGTTCGCCAAGACCTTTTGATTGTACTAAAATTATATATACTATATTTAGTTACAAGTGCTTTTAGCTAAACCGCTTCATCCATTGGTCTGTTGATGTCTCATTCACATTTTTCTTCTGCTCTATGCAGCAGGGGGCAGTGGGTAAGCGCAGTGGGTAAGCCCACTTCAACCATAGGCTAACTTCACCGTCAGTGATGGCCTTCTGCTGTTTTAGTTTTAGTACATCCACATACAAAGTAATTCCCTTTAGTGGCAGACTGGAATGGAAATGTGTGATTTGTGGGACCAAAATATATTTTTGCCTTCAGCTGAATTTTTTTACTATATTGGTTAAGAACAGATCACTCCCCCTATAAGTTTTACAAAACCCATTACAAAACAAACATTGGCGAAGGCAAAATGCTGGCAACCAAAGCCTAACCTGTTGGCTTTGTCAATTCTCGTTGTATTTGTACGGTTGTGATTCATGAGGTTTTAGAATCTCTTACCCTATGTGATATTATTTTATGGTTAACTTCACACTGAACCAGGATTTGTATAGAATTTCTTGATGTCTGGATACTGCATGTTGAAGGTTTGCTGCAGGGAGAGAGCTATATGAAACTGTCAGTTTAAAACTGATTATTACATGTCAGTACTGTTTAATCAAAAGAACATTTACCATTTGAACAGATTTTGAAGAAACATCACAATGATTAACAATAGCTGCCCAAGGACTATTAAAAAAAACTATTCTAGCAAATTTGAAAAACATTAATATTGTTGCATGGTTTAGTTTGGAAAAAACATTTTAAGTATCATTTCAGTTAAAAACAAATAAATAATTATTTTCTCTTCCCTTAAAGATCAAGCATTTTTACGAAGAACACTTGCACTTGGATGATGAAATTCGCTATATTATTGACGGAAGTGGGTATTTCGATGTCCGAGACAAAGTTGACAAATGGATTCGAATCGCCATGGAGAAAGGCGATATGATAACTCTCCCTGCAGGCATTTATCATCGGTTTACATTGGACGAAAAGGTATATATATATATATATATAAAAGTCTTTCAGCAGTGGGCCAGGTTCACAAAGATTTTTGTTATGGGTAGATGTGCCTTACTCTTGTATTTGTCATGGCTTTAATCTGAATTTTACAAGAACTCCTGACTTCTAAGCCTGAGTCATTAAGTTAAATCCATCAACGGAGATCTCCACATATATAGATTTAGGTATATGCCTTGGCGTTATTCTCTGCCCCAATGCAGTTCAATCACAACAAGTTGTGATTTAGAATATGTACATCTAGTAGTAGGAATACATTGCCCCACCCCTTTGATTGACTAAGTGGGAATGCGTATGTAAAATTCTGTGATTTACTTTCTGGTCCTATTTTAGGTGTACATCAGCTAAGCCTTGTTCTTCATAGCATAGGGTACGCTATGGAGAACAAACAATTTAAAAGCATGGGGAAATAGTCATCCCTTGAAGAAAATAAAACCCACCTGACAAACCTTTCTAATAGAAGCACCTAAATGAAGTACAAGCGTGCAAAATTTGCGCAATTTCTATTTGCATATATATATATATATATGTGAACTTTTGGACATTTACACAATTATGCATCATCAGAATCTTCATTCGGTTGATCAAAGCAACCATAAAAGAACAAAGTGCATTACAATAACCTCATGTAAATAAGACACATAAAAATAGCATAAAAAGTAGAATAAAAACAGGGCAAAAAACACAATGTTGAGTACATACACGTTTATCAATCCGGCCTCAAACATCTAGATGCCAAAGCTGCATGTAAAAAATAACTCTTAAAAGTTGATAATACGTGGGCATTGGGGGGCAATTGTAAGTACAAAAGGGTTGAATTAACTTGATTAAGATTCAAAATCCTTAACAATGGTAGCAAAAATCTCTTTCAAGGCCACAAATGGTGATGACAAAATATAACAAAATGAAGTGTGGCCTGCGGATACTTGTTGTTGCAGCCACATGGCAACCTGTATTCAGAATCCACGCAGCCACTAGGAGTGGCCAATAGATCGTGTAATTGGTTAAAACAAAACCTGGTCAAGAGAAACTGGTCTCGCCTACAAGTATGAATATCAAGGAGAGAGGTAGGGAGAGTATATGACACTCTTGTTCCCCGGTCAAATATCAATAAACAAAAGAAGAGTGTCTGGGAGGAGGATAAGCCATTCTGGGAGCACAATAACAACCACACTAGGATGTTTAGGAAGGCCCTCACTCACCACCTAGTGAAGACATGCTTCATCATCGGGCCCCACCAAAGAGACCGAATGTCTCTTTGGTGTGCTGCAACGCCAGGATTACTGCGGAGCTGGTTGGTGAGTTTAGGGCGTGTTGAGTGGAAATTAACATATAGTGAGTGATGAGGGTATTTTAAAATTGTCAGTAGTGTATCTGAAGTAATTTTATTAAATGATCACTAAAGACAAAAAGTATAAAATATAAGTGAGGATCCAGTCCACTTTTAATTGAGTGGTGGGATCCTAGAGAGTAGTCAACATGTTTCTTGCCATCGAAACGGTGTTAATTTACCCGGCAATTCGTCAGGACTGGGTGTGATAAACCCTGGCGGTATGGGCACTCTAAGGCCCACCCTTACCTAGGGACGTGAGATGTGAAAATTATAAAAAATGGTGGGTGGAAAAAAGTGCAAAAAAATTAGGAATAATTGATTAATTTCTAATTACTCCTGCTTTAGGAGGCTTCTACTGATCGTTTCTGCACCTGAAAGATAAAGGGACAGAGACACATAGATAGAACAAGACAAACATTTAGAATTACTCCTTGTTGTCATCAGTCTTGTGGTGAAAATGGTGCTCCAAACGTGAAAGACACTCTAGCTGTGGAAAAATAGCGCTATGTTTAACACCGCCTGGTAGCCATGGGTTCGCAAGAGCTAGGAGAGGTGTGGTGTACTATTTGTGGTACAGGCTAGTAGTGACTAAGGGATAAAACAGGTGAAAATCTTCATGGAAGATCGTCAGCTTAGCGATCAAATTAAAAGATATATACAGATAGTGATCAAGTTAAAATTGTCTCACTTTTAAGGTGTTGGGAATAAACACCATGGGTCTCAGGAGGGGGGTGGGAGCGTATTCGGCACACCCTATATCATGGCATAACATAAGAAAAACAAAACCGGCATCAGAATTATGACAACCCCTTTTGGCAGGCGGGGCGCGATCAATACTTAGCTTGTTGCAGGCAAATTGCTCCTACTTATGCCCTCGACGCTCGGCACCCGTAGTGTACCTACGTCGCCCTCGAACCGGACCCCGGACCCCGAAGATGATTGATTTTAAAACAACGAACCGAACCCGCTCAAAAAGTCAGAAAGGATCAATCTATTGAGCATGAGATGCTGACTAGTCCCAACTTATACTCAGCAGAGCAGGGGTCTGAGAGCCACTCAGTCTACAAGAAATCTAATATCGGGCTCAGCATGTACAGACCAAGATTGGGTGCATTGTGGGACTTGAACCAATAGTCTTAAAAACTAGCTTTATTTTTTTGATAAACAAATTTTTATTGTTTTGAAACCCATAAAACGTGTCAGCAAATGCACAGAAATCCTTAAGACAATTACAATCATGTAGGCAATGCATCTCGCGAACACAAACTCCATAAAAAGTAAACAGGTAAGATATGAAGACATTTTAATCGGAACCCACCACCGTAACCACCCACTTCCCCCACACCCTCCGGTATTTTTTCCCGCAATCCTTTGCCATGTACAGGACTTTCTCCTGGGTCGCACACCAGTCTAGTCCCCTGCGCCACCTCCTAAGGTCAGGGGGATCAGCACACTTCCAAGCTGCCGCTATGTCTCGTTTGGCTACAATCATAGCTGTATTAAAGAATAACTTGTCATCTCTGGACTCGTCCAGCCCAACCGTGATTCCGAGTAATGAGTGATGGGGATCATGGGGTACCTCCCAACCCAGCACCCCTGTGAGTTCCGCTTCAATAGCCCCTCAGAATTTCCACTGGCGGGGGCACAACCAAACCACATGAAAGAAGTCAGCCGGGGCATGAGTGCATCTCGGACAGGAGGCATCCGTGCGCAGGCCTGCTCGATTAAGGCGTAAGGGAGTGACGTACACAGCGTGCAAGAAGTACAGCTGAACCAAGTTTGGCGGAAGCGGTGACTGTCCTGGGGGCCAAAAGAGCATTGCACAAGTCCACCTCATGGAGTGGGCCCACCCATTCCACCCACTGTTCACTCAGCTTCTCCAAGGAGGTGGGGGTGTTATTGACCAAGGAGCGGTATATTCAGGAGATGCCCCCTGTGCCTAAGTCTCCCATCATTGTCTGAGCCTCAGTGGGGCTAAATTCGGGGAGCCTCGTGTCATCCCTGTTGTGCGTGTGGAGGGCATGTCGCACGCACTTGTAGAATTGGGACAAATGTAAGGAGTAGCGAGTTTGGAACTCTTAAAAAGAAAGCATATGGCCTTTAACCCATACATCCCCGAGCTGTGAGATGCTGATAAGGTCCCATGTTTTAAATTCCTGAAGCTCACTAACCTCCCGGAGCCAGGCCCCTTGCCAGAGGGGCCTACATTGGGTCAGCTTTCGCGCCCAACCAGTGTGGCGCAGCAAGGCCCGCCAGGCCAGGAGGACGGAGCGTGCCACATCCGGCAGTCTGGATGGAATGGGCACCCCATACATCATAGCTTGGATTTGGGGAAAACCCAAATCACTCATCTCAAGCCTGTAGGCCGGGTCCGCCCAGCCCCCATTGAACAAGTTGTGGACCACCAGGAGACGCACAGCCAAAAAGTAGATCTATAGATGTATCAACCCCATGCCACCATCAAAGGAGGGACTCCGGCATGCAGACAAAGCCAGGCGCGCCCTCCCTCCACTCCAAAGGAACTTGGTAGCTAAACTGTCTAGTTCCCGGAACCAGTTCCTATGAAAGCAGAAGGGGACATTTTGAAGGACAAAGAAACCTGGGTAGGGTCATCATTTTAAACAATGCCACCCTCCCCAGGGGGTTCAGAGGTAACGCTTTCCACTTGTGGAGGTCTTCCTTTGCCTTCTTAACCAATGAAGCCACATTGAGGGACCAGCCCTGCTCGGGAAGGAGGGTAATCCCTATCCCCAAATATTTAAAGGATTGACGCCGAAGTGGTATGGTGGACTGCCAATCAAAGCAATCCCATGATAAATGCAGAGGGACCAGAACTGATTTCCCATGGTTCAGCCTCAAACCTGAGGCCTGCTCAAAAAAATGCAAGATCTGGAGGCAATGTGGTCCCATGGAAGCTGGTTCAGCCAGGAAGACCAGGACGTCGTCTCCATATAAAGCAATCTTGTCAGTTTCCGTACTAGGTCATTCCCATCCATCCCATACAATCGTCAGCCTGCATTAGGGAAGCCAAAGGCTCCATCACCAGGGCGTAGAGCAATGGGGAAAGAGGGCAACCCTGCCTAGTGCCCCTGGCTATGGGAAAGGCCTCAGACAGCACTCAAGTCAAGTTCATAAAGCTTTATTCGATTTTTACAATCGTAAAAGCAATGTGCAAAAAAAGGCAGATACATCAAAATCCCACTTTAAAAACATGTATCCAGTATAAAATTTATGCACATCCCCTTGAGTAAAATACAAGAAATAAAACCATTAAAACAGGTTAAAAAGATAAAACATTAAGATCTGTGCACATACCACATCATAAAAAGTTATTATTTCTAATATCAAGGACACTGTGCAATTAAGCGAGCCTAAGATCCATGCCCAACCTAGAAATTTCGCCATAGCTAATGGAATGGGTAGTGAGGTGTCAGTACGCAGAATGCGTTCAGCCTCCGCCGCCGCCCTTGTGCCTAGGAGTCTACAGATTGGTGTCAACCAGGCCCGACGCGGGCCAGCGTAGGCATCACAAACCAAGAGAATATGTGCTGTAGACTCAATAATGGCACTGCACTCCGGACACCTAGTTAGCGGTTGAGATGACCATTTCATCGTAAAAGATCTTACTGGGAGTGTCCCCACCCTGTACAATCCTTGGGTTTGGTAATTGCATCCCAGTATGATTCCAACCTCGGGGCGACTTTATGATCCATAAACCAGCTGGCAAGGGAAGTAGACACTTGTTGCCTTGTATTTTGTTCGCCATTAGTATGGGGTCGGGGAGGGCTGGACAGCTGGGAGGCGGGATCGGGGAGGAGAGCTGGATTGGGCCGGCCGCGCTGGTTGTGCGGGGGGTAGGGGCCGCGGGGGCAGCGGTTTGCGTGGAAGCTGGCAGGGAAAGGAGGGAAAGGGAGGATAAAGGAGAAAAGGGGTAAAGTGAAAACAAAGCAGAAAAGTGCAGAAATGTAGAAAAGTGCACAAAGGAGGCTGAAATGGAGGGTAGAAAAACGAGTGAAAAAACAAGTAAACGACAGAGTGATAGAAAGGAGACAGAGGTCCACTGGACCACCAGGGATGAGGCGCAGGTAAACCTGCGGGTGGAGGAGGGCCTTGATCACCAGCACTCGAGAGTGCAAGTGCCGGGGCAGGCCTCACTTTATGGTGGAGCTGCGAGGGTGGGAGAGCAATTTCACTGACCATGAGTTTTTGCTCCTGCACAGTTAATATCATCAGCACAGCAGTACAGGTAGCAACAGGTAAGACCAGACAGTCGGAAGAATTTGTTTCCTGGTCTGGACCTTGTGTAACATAACTGGTGCTCATGTTAGTTAGGGGCAAGGACACTTGCAGGGTAATTTACATGACGCAGCTTAATTTACATGACTCATTGTAAACTAAGTGGCAAGCGCTCCAATACTTCTGTCGGATTCACTCTATAATAAAACTTTCAAAAAAAGACTTTGTGATTCCGTGCTCTCTGACGCCTGATCTGCAGCAAGCTAGCAATCAATTAGTTCAGGGCTGGCTCAGTATCTGAGCCAGGCACAGGTCTTCTGAGTATTCCTGCACCTAGATGCTGACATGCAAAACAAAGGTTCTGATTACACATCCGGTGGAGCGGGACTGCCACATGCAACAGTTCCACTGTGCCTGATTAGGAGTGGGTTTTTCCTTTTATGGGAACCAGACCGGATTCTTCCGATCTGTAATTCCCCTTTCCAGGGGCTTTAATTTGTCATTGACAGCACTGCATCAGATTTGACATGTAAATGTGTGTGCAAATAGGATCTTTCTCTCCCCCCCCCCCCCCCCCCCCCACTTGCCTTACCCCCCCCCCCCTTCCACCCCCCCTCTCACCGTCCAACACCTAATAAGGGGCGAAGTGGTGAAAGTCCAGATTTCGTGTCTGGCAATAACATGAGTCTTGGGGTTGATCCTTGCCCTTTTTCTTTTATCTGAGCAGCACTTGGTGTACTAAACGTCACAGATAGGAGAAATTAATCGCATACTGCGCAGGACTCGCACCACAGATGGGCTGTTCTGTGATGTCCTTGCCTGCCCAAGAACGCGCCAGCCTGCCTGGGTCTGGCCACTTATATAATGAGGGCCAGAGAGACACAGGGGAGCTATGCAGTAAAAGGACTGGGAACCAACACCACGAGGTGGGGTCTGGCACTTGGAAAAGCACGGACTCAAAGCATGCTTTACATAGTTGTGGGCGGCATGACGGGTAGGTGACGACCGGGTGGGATCGTGTGGGTGGGGTTGCGAGTGTTTGGGTTAGGTGGGAGGCAGGAGGGGTTAAAAAATAAAACGTACCTTTCCCCGAGTCCCACGTTTTCCTGCTGCTGCAGCTCTCCTCCTCAGACATTAAGATGCCACCCATAGGCAGCCTCCCTCCCCTCCGCCAATCACAACGCTGCAATGGCAGCATTGTGATTGGTGCGGCACAGCAGAGAGCGCCCCAGCTGGGAGCCTAATCGGAGGTCCTTTTCTCTATGTAGACTACATGCAGCCTACATTGAGAAAAGGGAGAGTGCGCATGACCGCTTTGGTTGACCCTAGGCCGACCAAAGCAGTCAAGGCTCACAACATTGGGCAAGCCACTTCCCCCTGCCCTTGAGCGGGACCGCCCACAACCAGGCACTTCAGCTTTCTCGCAGTGCGAGAAGAAGAAACATAAAATGGTAGTTTTATCACTCTATGTTTCTGCTTCTTGCAGTGGGGCCACGCCCCTGTTGAGGAGCCGCCACTGGTTGTTTTGCAGCTCAGATTTGATGTAGATTCACAAGCGGCCGTTACCTTGAAAAGAAGAAGAAAATATCTTAAAATCTGTATGTGCAGACGATGACCACAGTAGCAGAAAAAGGATGATCTGAATGAGGTACTTCATCGCGAGTTTAAGATTGATTTGATCATAAGCAGGCATTTATCTTGCCACCAGTTACCCACAGTTTTATAAAACAAGTTGCGTTTTCAGAGCCCAGCCACTAAATTATGTAATATACACAGGACGTGAATTAACAGACAAGCTCTGCAACCATGGTTACAGGTAAGTAACTTTTCCATTGTTGAATATTGGTCAAAAAGCAGTTTAAATGATGTTTTGGAGATATACCCATGTGTAGGCTCTGAGAAATTCAGACCTTACGAATGGTAGCTGGTCAGCTACATGGGCTCATTTAATATTTGCAAATGCCTTTCATGTCCGTGCGCTTTTATTGTAGAGCTGCACGAGTGATCTTTGGATTTTCGGATTCGTAGTGTAATAATTAACAGCATGGCAAATATGTTCGGCGCAGGTCTGCCTGAAATGATACAATGTAGCCTTTACTGCATGGCTGGTATACAAGAGCGTGGTGGGCGGTTCCCCGTAGAAAAAAAGAAAAGAAAAGGATGCCATCGCATTGAGCAGCTCGCCAGTCACTGCCTGGCTACTTCATAAAGCAAAGGTCAGAGTGTGCTTTTGTACCCAATTTCCTTTTTTATGGCGTGTGCCAGCGAAGAATCTATTCACCCTTGTGATAAAAGCCTGTGATATACTGCTGTAACTGTTAAGTGGTATTCTGTTAGTTATTTCCTGTGGTTCAAGGGGTGGTTCTGCAACTATTTACTATATTTCCAGGGAACAGGTGGGAGTAAAGAAGGGAGTAGATGGCCCTAGTGTGCTGCAGGGTCCACCCATTGTACATAATTTTCGTGCTGCTGGCTTGGAAGATAAGAGAAGACAAGAGAAGGGCCTGAGCTTGAGTTAGTTCCGACTGAAAGTGATGAATGCTGCAGCCTCTAATAGGCGAAGAGACTCGAATAGTCTGAGAAACGAGTTGTTGCAACTACTCCTAGTCTCTTCGCCCCAGGCTCGAGGATACTGTCCCATCCAAGTCATGGGCTCCACTACAAGGTCTCTCACTGTTTGGATCCTGCCTTGTGATCACTGCCTACCTCCATGGCTCACCCACCTGAGAGAGATGGAGGCAAGACCTCGCCATTAAAAGAAAGGGTTCGACCAGGTCCATTGAAGACAGCATTGTTCTTTGATGCTACAGTATTTTCCAGATGTGTATGTGTAGAGCACTGCTGCTCATCCCATTCACTAAGCAAAACCAAAGGGGATGATGGAGGGAGAGCTTGAGCAATGCAAACACTCGCCACCAGTCAACCGATCTGGGTTTAATCCATCATCATTCTTTAGCTCACTCCGCCACCACAGTTCAGACATGGCCGTTTGCAAATCAGTCTGACCTTGTGCCTCATGGGAAGTAGCTCCAGCTCGAACTGCCAAGCCATGTTTTCCCTGGACCAGAAGCCAGCATCCTGGGACCGGTTTCGTGTTCATAACCCTCATCAGCCAGGCTATCTTGAATCCAGTGGCAAAGTGAGCAAGGGACCCACGTCTGGGCATACCCTGCCAACTTAGGGCGAACAAAGCAAAACCAAAGGGGATGATGGACGGCAGGGGCTGCTCCTCCTAAAGAACGGAGTGTTGCCCCACCTGCTGTGAGCGCAGCAGGCAAACACAAATAAATAAAAAGGCATAATTATGCTATTGTATTTTGCCACCAGCTCGCCCTGTGTACAGCCAATGCGTGAGGACAGGGCCGGGGCTGAAGCCTGCAATTGCAGGATGAGTGCTGCCCCTTTATGTGCGCATGTCAGGTTAGCCAGCTGTCTTGCTACAGCCAGCCCGACATGCACACTGTAGACCTAACCATCCCAGAGCTGTGGAACATCCAGTGGATTGCTGTTACGGCCCCCAGCCTCAAAGTGAGCGCTGGGTTAGCCTGCTTCCACCAATGCCGGAGCTGCTCTCATGCTGAAAACCGCATTAGAGCAGCTGCAGGATTAGTTAGATTTGTGTTCCACTGAGCAGGAAGGAAGTTCTTCCATTCCTGCACGTGGGTGCCTGAGAAGTGCTGCACCTGGGGAGTTGCATGGTCAGTTTGGCGCCATCACGCCTAACCATATTTTAGTACTGCTAGTCGCCACTGTTCACTGGACGAGTACGTATTGAAGACCGTACTATCCTCTAGCACTAGCAATAAGACAAGTTGTCCCTGTTTTATTTTAAAAACCAAAAAGAGTATATTGTTTTTTGGTGAGTTTTTATATAGCGCAAAATAGACCCGAAGATATCGGGTATCAGAGCTCTTTACATAGCACCAGTTTTGTTACATGAGGACAGTCTTAAAAGTCTGTAAAATGTCACGGGGATCTGTGGAAAGCATGTTGTAGGCATTCCAGATGGCTAGTAGGATGCATTGTGAGCGGACCTGCTTGTGTTGTGCTGCAAGCATTCTCTCCCCTCTTGTAGTGCCTCTGCTTGAGCCTAAAGAGCTCTTATTCGGCCTGTGTGGTATTGAGGCTGTGTAGGTCGTACTTAGCCTTGAGCTTTCTAAGGGGTGTGGTAGTTAGGGACGCACAGTATGCTGTAGTCTGTCGGTCTGTGATATTGGTCAGTCCACATCAGTCATCCTCATGGCTCCTCTTAAAGGCCACTGAGTCATGCATCAAGTGGCCTCTGACGTATGGCTTCCCAGCTGCCTACAGTACTTGAGTTCAGGAGACTGAACCCTCATTTTCCTCCAAGTATTGACGTAAATAGGATTCCTGACGCAATCATCTGGAGTCCTATATTGGGATATATTCATGTGTCTGCATTGATACCAAGGTCTAAGTCTTGGGTAATCCAGTCATGGTCAGACGTGTTATTCGTGGTTCTAAATGTCTCCTCTAGATTGCGGGATAAAGACTGCTGCTATCTCGAAGTAATCTGGGTACCATGGACACAGGGTGTGAAAAGTGTAGTCCCTTTCTCGCGGGTGCGGTAAGCACCAGGGTTCATTCAGGATGTGGTCACTTAGAATGTTAGATAATATAAATCTATCCTTGGAATGTGTAACACTGGGGTTCCTAGACTTATCAAGGTGTGGGTCAAGGGGCAAATTCTAGTCACTCCATCATAAGTTTGCACTTGCAGAAGGAGTGGAGAAGTCTGGGTAAGATGGTGAGAAGATCTGATTTGTCACACACTGGGGCATATATGGAGCCAATATGCAAGGTTTCATGACCAATCTTAAGTTTTGCAAAAAACGATCATCCCTGTTGGTTTTTCCTCGTTTGGAGTGGGCCTGATACAAGGGATTAATGAATGAACCACTACTCCCTTCCTGTGTTCTAAGGAGGTGGTGGGGGTGTGGCGTTTTCGAGACCTGCTAGCCTGTACCACAGTGCCCACCTATTCCCTTCTCTGTTTGATGTGTTCATCTTTTAAGTGGGTTTCCTGGATAAACGCTACTTTGGGCATTGGGATTTGATATACAATAGAATTTTCTTCTGTTTAATAAAGTGTGTCCTGGCATTGACGTTAAGGGGCACTATCCATAGAGGAAGCAGGGAGTCGGGCATGTGGGCTATCTGATCAGATCTCAAGTGAGGTAAGGAGACACCGATGCGGGTGTGCAGAGGGGGTGATGTCAATATATATGCACTTAGTTGCAAAGTAACAGCACTATAAACGTAGGAGGAACAAACTAACCCAGTTTTGGTAGTAGGGTGGCTGAGTGGTCCGTTATTCCCTTCCCAACTCGAAAGAAGGGGATCAGTTCACCTGTGATACTGAGGTGAAACTATGGGCTCCTACTTCTGACCGGGGGACCGGCAACTGTATGGCGAGTTGATCATCTAATCCCACTAAATGTGGTCTCTTAATCATTAACCTCTTCGCTGCGGCGAATATTCCGCCGCAGTGCTAAGGCGGGGGGCCGCGCGGCACGCCCATGCTGGTGACGGAACCGCTCCGTCACCAGCCTCGGTTTAGCTGTGCTGATGACGGAGTGGTTCCGTCATGGCCCCGCCCGCTCAATAGAACGCGCCGCGCAGGCGCGAAATCAGCGCCGCGCAGGGGCGTCGGGCGGGCCATGACGGAACCGCTCCGTCATCAGCACAGCGCTACCGCGGCTGATGACGGAGCGGTTCCGTCTTCAGCACGTAAAGAGTGAAGTACCCCAATCTCCTGAGAGGACCTGTGTCCAATAAGTAACAAACATAATAAACCATAATTCACCACATACAAAGCGGAAACGGAGAAAGGAGTACATTACAACTACAGAAGCGCTGTGGCGTTCAGCAGTTCACTGGGTTCTATCTTACAGACAAGGAAGCATATTAAATAATGCTGAATTTCTAAGGTGGGTCAACCCATAGGAGGTGGGTGCAGGTCGGCTCCATTCATGTACTACATAAGTGAAAGCAGCTTGAAGCAGGTGGATTAGGCCCCTCAACAGGCACAATCTTTATGAAGGTTTCAACTGTGATCGAGAATTCTCCCTTGGTGTCCCATGACTTTTTGTTGAGTATTTCCCTATCCCTGATGGCCACCTTGATTGATTGGATTTTTATAGAACACGAACAATTACTGGGAGGTGTTTCTGTGCTAAAGGAGGAAGGACAGAAGAATAAAATTAGATTTTAGTGAAAAGCCTGGTTTTAAAAGCTTGTGGAAACTAAAGAGAGAAGGGACTGATTTTAATTACCAAAGGAAGCTTGTTCAATTTTGAGATGTGCACACCAAAAAACTCCTGCTTCCCCCCAGGAAGAGAGCTTCTAGGGAGGCTCCACCAAATTCATCGCTGAACTAGACCTAAGGGTTCTGTTGGCAACACACCTTCTAAGTTTTGCCCTTAGAGAGGCTGGACCTTGACCCTGTAGAGCTTTATATGCTATGCAAAGCACTTTAAAGATACATCTTTGCTGAACAGGTAGACAATGTAGTCAGTGCCTCTGGAGGCTTTTGTGGGCGGAGATGGGGTTCTTGCACGGCCATTGCTGGATCCCTGGAGGGAGGCGGACATTCAGACTCTGGGGTCCCTCTTTAGGGACAGTGCGCTGGTGGCATATGAAACACGGGTTACAGAAGATGGGCTCCCGCCTGGAGGGTTTCTCCTGCACTGAGCCATAGTGGCAAAAATGCCAGCCCGCTGGGGGGGACATGTCCTCAGAGCCTGCACAACACTTAACCATGCAGTACCTGCACGTCATGGGGAGGGGCAGACACCTGGTGCGTTGGTTTGCGGGGTCGTTAAGGGTGCACACAGCGATTAGTCTGACTCCGTTAAGAGTTAAGTGGGAACGCGACCTGGGCAGGCAACTGACAGATAAGGAATGGGACAGAGTTCTTAAGGGCCCGGTGCCCATCCCCAGAAACCTGCGCTTCCGCCAGATACAGCTATATGTTATCCACAGGGCCTACCTCACGCCTGCGCTTATCAACAGATATTTCCAGCGCACGGATGCGACTTGTCCCAGATGTGGGGAACCCGACGCGGGGGTCCTACACATACTGTGGAGCTGCCCCAAGCTCGGCTCCTACTGGAGCGTGATTGGTGAGCAACTCCGCGAATGTACTGAGCGCATCATACCCCTTGACTGGCCGGAGTATATTCTGCATTCATTCAGGAGACCGCCCAAAGATAAGGTGACTTCCAGATTCCTGGACCTAGGGATGGTGGTAGCTACACGACTGCTCACGAGGCGTTGGAAGGCGAGCGACCCGCCCAATGTGCAGGCGTGGACCTCATCCTTTCAGGCGTGGGCCCGAGCGGAGTTGACGGCCTTGCGCAGGGAGGAAACGGTGGGGCTCCGCATGACACCAATGGCAGACCGCTGGCATGATTGACAGTATCAAAAGCTGCCGTCAAATCAATAAGGATGAGGTCAGCACTGCCCCCACCATCAACTGTAGCCCTGACCATTTGTGGCTACAATAAAAGCCGATTCCATAGAGGGCCCACTGCGGAACCCAAATTGAGAATCATCCAGCAATCGATTACCATTCCGGAAAGCAGATAATTGAAGATTAATTTCTTTCTCTAATATCTTCCCAGGGAAAGGCAGTCTGGATATCGGTCTAAAGCCGTTCGGGTCAAGGGAGAGCAAGTTGGCTTTCTTAAGCAACTGAAGAATAGAGGTGGTTTTCCAAGCTTTTGGAAAGACCCTGTCTTAAGGACTGTGTTAAAGATGGGCATCAGTTGGGCAGCAACCAGATCAGTAATGAGATATAAGATTTTTGGAGGACAAGAATTATGAGGGGAGCCTGATTTGGTTGAGAGAATCAATTGTCTAACTCGGTCTACTGAGAGAGAAGTAAACTCGGAGAACGACTGCTTAATAACATCCCTAAGACAACTATTATTCCCCGAAAGTTGTGTTGTAGTTATCGAGGTGAACTTATTTAAGGTGTCTTCCACTTTATTCAGAAAGATGCCAAGGTGGTCACAGAAATCCTAATTATTGTTTTCCAAACTCAGAGCCGCTGGTGAGGAGAGTTTGGAAACCACTTGAAAGAGGGCCTTGAACGAGCTGCTAGCTGCTTCAATAGAATTGATGAAGTACTTAAATTTTTCCTTCAATCTGAGGTTCCGTGACGATTTGAACCCGTGTTTTCAGCATTGTCGCAAATACATAATTTTGGTATCAGCGAACCGCAAATGGTCCATTAGCATATCCTGGTGTTTTCGCTATACTACGAGTAAGAGTACTCCTGTTACAAACACATTTCTGATCTACCCATGGCATCCATCTTAGATTATGGCAGCCATTTTGTGTTTCTTGCCCTCACATAGACAATGGACACGCAATGACCTCTGATTACTTCATTTCGATTAAGGACACGTAGGCTTTAGCCGGAGATTCACCTCTCTAGTGACACGTCCCCCTCGAACAGAACACGCCATGGCTGCATGACTCGACAGAAGCTGCCTCCTCTGCCCGAGGCCAGTCCTGCTATACTGGTTCTCGTGTTCGTTGGCCTGATCATGATTAGGCGGCCGAAACTGGTAGCCTTGCCCATTTACGACCCACAAACATCTCTTATCCTGCTTTTCTATCTTCTGCACCTGGCTCTGCTCCTTTCCTTCTCGGCCTTTATTAGGGGGAGGTAACGAAATTTACGATGAGGCGGTCCGGGTCTTGAATGAAAAGTTGACATGAGATTATGATGGAAAAGTGGGAACCCCTCGTTCGTAATGTTTTGACATCAGATATTGTCAACGATTCCTGTGCAACACCAAATATTTATTGTTTAGGACACAAAGGTTTTGGGAATGTATTACATGTAAAGAATTTGCCTCAAGCTCAAATTTTAGTATATAAGGAGCAACCCTCTTTGTACAAATCGAACAGGCTCCTAGACACTGCCCATGTGTAGTTTCTGTGACTTCTGTGTCCCTGCAGTAATAAACCTTTGGTCTTTGACGCCACCATCGAGAAGCCCGTGTTTCTGTTTATTTGTGCACCGAGACAGGTAGAACTCCGGGGTCTTCGGGTGTTATCCCTGACACCTCTGGACGTAACCAAAAAGTCCAGAACTCCAAATATAAGCTTTTTATAATCTGACGGCAGCAATTTATATTTTTCGTTTTCGCTATTGTAATTTTCCCTCCATATTTCTTTCTTGTTTCCTGCAGGCTTTCCTTGCAGCCCGGAGCACTTCCCACACCCACTGGGAATTATGTTTGCTTCTCCTAGATAGGGACTTTTTGGGTGGAGTCAGCCCATCAATTGCTCCAGATAGCCATAAGGCGTAATTTGAACCTGTTTCATCAGGAGCGTCAGACTTTAAGGGTGGAGATTTTGGAAAGAACCGAATTAAGAGCCTGGGCATCAACCTGATTCCAAGCCCAGGAATACATCAACTTCCCAGGAGCCTTCTCAGGGGAAATATTATGACGAACAAGGAATTCTCAACTAACTGCACTGTGATCAGACCACATCACTGGTAAAATAGCAAAGTTAGTGTAGAGATTATAATTGGGAAACATTCCATCTAAGGTTCGGCCAGCACGGTGTGTTGGCCCAGCCACACTTCCAAATGGTGCTTAACCAAAGACCTTGCCTTGATTAAAACCTATTTTGGTGGGATGATCACCTGACCTGTGTCCGAAGGAACAGAGCCCAAGGGCCCTTCATGCCCAAGCAGAGGGGTGAAGATAAACTTGCAAGCAGGGCATGTATTCAATAACGGATCAGATCCCTGTGGGAACATTTTAGGGCAGGTCAGGTCAGGTTTTTACTTGAAACATTTAGTGTCAACAGCTTAGTTCTATAATAATTCTTCCACGCTACGTCTTCGCCATTAAACCAAGCACCTTGGGTGACTCTGTCCAGTCTGTGGCATTCGTCTGGGGCATCAACTCTGTTATCCTCTGGCATCTCCGCTAGTGGAAGGGCGTGGTTCTTGAGTATTCATGTCAGAAGTATCTATGTCAAGTGTCTAAGCATCTAGTAATTTCTCTAGGCCTTCCGGCTGATTGTATTAGCTTGTTCAACAGTAATTAATATCACAGCAGGTTCCAGGAGACCATAGCATACATATGTCTCATGTCTCATGTCTCCTTTCTGTAGTCGAGGCAGCAATGCCAGAACTGTTTCCTTTTATGGTTAGGGTAATGGTAGAAATCCGCTGATCCAAATATGGATTGGTTTTCAAGCTGATAGGGACCATGCTTCCGTGCTGCTAGGATAATCTGGTGCACCTGTTGATGCAGAAGGAGATAAATAAATACTTGCCCGTTTATTTAACATTTTTTTATGAATATTAGTGCTTAGCAAGTAAACAGCAGCTGGCGCTGTTGTTCACCAAGGGGGCTGCATGAAAAGGTCAAGAGGGCTGCAAGTGGCCTCCGGGATGTACTTTGAATATCACTGCCTGAAATTATGGGCCCTTATCTCAGATGACCATTCCGGTAATCTATCCAAGCGGGTTTCTATGTCCTTCACCCTGGCATCCCTGGTGTCTTATCGATGATGGAAGGAAGCAATATCAGTTTTGCGGGATTGCACCTCCGATGCCGTTTAGATACTGCATCATTTATGGATCCCATGGAGACCTTGATGTCTGATAGTTCGTGGTAGATGGTTTCACCGATTCTCTACTTTGGAACCGGATTTCAGACATTCTCCTGTAACAGCTTTCTAGCTAAGTAAAGAATGTTCTTGTGTTTTACCTCCCTCTCCCTATGATTGAATTCAATATTTCTTCATCCGAATGGCTTAGACGTTTGCAGTTTTTGTCACTGATTTAAGGAGTTCCCTTTATTGCACCAGACTTACATTTAAGTTTTAAGTCGGTGATGGTGACTTAAGCAGGCAAACGTACTATTGCTATTACTGCGAAGTTATAGTTCTCGCTCATACAACTTGACTCTTGCAGTGACAAATTGATTGCCCTGCTTGCTGAAGTATTTTCAACGGATTGTGTTAGAGGAATATATTGACAAAATAAGCTTGTGATACTTTATAATCATCTTCACTATATTAAAGCACAGTTTCATTCGCTTTGTTATAGCCAGATATACATTTTTGTCACAAAAAACCTTTGAACTGCTAACAAGGTTTCCTTTTATTCACAGAATTATGTGAAAGCGATGAGGCTATTCGTTGGCGATCCAGTGTGGACACCATACAACCGTCCAGCTGACCATTTTGAAGCTCGTGAAAAATACGTACACACTCTTACACAGATGGGTTAATTGTCCTGCCTGAAGAATCATCAAAAATAAATGCAGACACTATAATTCTTAATTGCCTCTCGTCTGTTTCGACTCTTTTCTAATTTCATAGACCATACTCTAGAAGCATACAGAATAGACTATGTTCTAAACACATTTTATCTTGTCTATATTAAAATACAATATAATATCTGTAAATCTTAGGAGGAGGTGTTCTTAATAAATTCTTGGTGAGGGTGTCAGCCGGGCAGAAAAGTGGCCTCAGATGCTAGGCTCTTGACCATAAGCTTCCTTGTGGATTTACAAAGGAAGCGATGCTGCATTGGATGAATCCTTTCTGTGTGAGGTGGATGTGAACTGAGCACTTCCACACCTCCCCTTCTCCCCCCGCCATGCGTGTTTAGACTCACAAAAATAGTCCTGGTTGCCGGAGGAAGAGCTGCTTTCGAGTCTGCATTCATGAAGGCCAAGTAGAAGCAGTTCAGAATCAGTGGCTGGGAAGACTAAGAACAATCTTAAGAGTTCTTGTGAGTGCTCACTGGATATATAGCTGATAAAAAGCACCTTCAGAGCTATATCCTCCCCTCTTCAGCTTATCGTTTTCTATCAATCCCAAGAGAGGAATCTCTGCAGCCCTGGTAAGGTTCAAAATGCCTTGAAGGAAGTGGAAACAAGGATTGAATTTTTCAAAACCAGTGAGTGTAGCAAATCTTAACACAAGGCAAGAGAGAAACTCCCCACATGGACACTCCAGCAAATCCTGATTTAATCAACCGGGAGCAAACATGGCAGCAACGGAATGGGTTCGCTGAGAAAGCATCAGCTAGGAGTTCTAGTATAAGTTGCCCTGAAGCTAAAATGGAGGCGAAAACATTTAGGTTAAGCAGTGCCGAGGTAACAATCCAAGCAGTAGACTCAAGAAGTGTGTAGAATCTGCTAGGGAGGATGTAATTTGATCCTAAAAAGAGTCCAGAACATTTCAGACCTCCTCATCCAAACAACAAAATTCAGTTAGGAGGCAATACGGTGCAGCGCAAAAACAGCCTCACTGCAGAAACAATTACACTGTTCATTTGTTGAATACCGCAGGAGCATCTGAGGCTTCCAGTGAAAGACCCAAGCCAGGTACCTGAAGAGTCTAAAGAGAATTCAAAGTACCTATCGAAACGCAACGAGGACCATAAAGTAATGTCACTCCTATTGGGCTCAGAATGGGAAGAGCTGCAGCCATGAAAGTGGTGAGTTTTGCAGGAAAAAACCTTGTTTAGGAGATCATTCCCTAGAGACTTAGAAAGGCAAAAGTAGACCAGAATTGAACAGACCAATCTTGGAGTTACCTTTTGTGACTGAGGTGTTTGTGTATGTATACACTGATTGGAGTAATCTGAGCGTTTTCAGACTTGGTAGAAAACCAACGCTTTACGTAGAGGTCTTGTTTGATATGTCAGCTGTTAGAATTAGTCATATAGGTTTTTGTGGTTTTTGATTTGGCTAGTAGGCCATTCTATGCATCTTAGATGTGTGGGAATGGTTAAAAAAGATGTATGTGGAAGGGGGAATGTGATACCACAAGGAGCTCTTTGCGATCTCCTCTCTCCTGCCTTCGCCCTTTCCACGGTTGGGAAGGGAAGATTTCAGAAGTAAAGTGTTACAGTTCAGTACATTACTAAACGCAAACTAGACTAGGTCGAGAAAGACAAAGTGCCTTTAATGTTAAGTGTACAGAATTATACGAGCCATGCCCTTTTTTGTGCAAAGGTTCTGTCTTACTGCTTTATAAGGTTTTCATTAAAATGCGATTTTATATTAACACATTTTTATAAAGTCGTGCTGATTAGTTGAACGTTTCAGTTCTGATTTTACCACCCTTAGACAGCTGTCTTCCATCTCATTTGCATTTAGTTTTGGTAGGGATTAGAGATGTATAGGCTAACCACCCCGTCTGAAATTATTACAAAAAATACTGTATTCATAATGAGACCCAGGAATTCTGGCTATGTCTCTGTCATGGTGTAAATATGCAACAATAAGCGACTTCTTGCAGAGTTTTTAAATAAAAACAGACAAGATAACTAGGTCCCATATTCCTCATGTAGTGCTATAAAATAAGCGCTGTACTTTACTTGCATACATTTGCATTCGGTATTATCCTTTGAAAATTGATTTTGTTGGTATACATGTCTGTGCCTCCTGCTCAAAGTGAATGGCTTAATTGAGTGATGGTCAATGTGAATATCTGGGTACATTTATAATGCTATTGAAAGCAAATAAAACAAGAATTTGCGCATCTTGTTGTTGTGACTTTTATATAAAGGAAAGCTTTTATCCATGCTTAATTAATCACTGAAAATAACACATTACTCAAAAAAATACTTCTAAATAACCACTTTAACTCAGCGTTGTGCTTAGCCTAAACTGCACTTTTGTAAAGTAATTGCCAGGGTCCTGTGTATTTGTTCCGTGCACACAACAGCCATGCTTCCATTTACTATCTGGGGTGCAATATACATGGGGTTGAAGCGCCTATGGCTCAATAGGAAGCGATCCTGGAAAGTTGCTCTGTCCCACTTTTGACTGAGATTGCTGATCTACAACTTCAACAATCCTTTGAATAGTTACTTATTTTTCTTTTGAATAAATTGTTTGAAATTGGATTGGTCCAAGGCTGTGAGGGCACTCAGCTTTTCTGTTAGGGATTTTTGATAACAGTCCTACAAGTAGAAGCAATAGGTAATGAAATTACATTATTGAAGAGACCTTCCTAACACGACCTTCAGCATCCAAATCTCCAGCTGCCATCTTCACAGCTCTCCTTAAGAGCCCCACCACATTCTAGCACATTCTAGAGCAAGAAGATATCAGTCCATGCCGAAAATACACCACAGCCTTTTTCTTGCAATTAAACAAAAATCAAAGATAAAATGACTATCAATACAAGGTGAACACATTTAAACATAATCACCCAAAATTGACTGGTTATGAAGATCGTGCTGATGACGGCACCAGTTAACTTAAAGCATGTGCAGAAAGATCTAAAGGAAACTCTGGCAACCACCCACTTCGCAGTGCTCTTGACATCTGGCTGACCCCATCAAATGAATTGCTACCCACTACTTGGCTCACACCTTGATTCTCATTTTGAGTCCTCTGACGGTCCACAGTCTTCTCACTCAAAGAGCCATCCATGCTATGTTTGTGATGCATTGTATCTGGATCTTTACCTGTGTACATCATCACTTCCTATCCTACATTCTGCCAATAATTGGGGAGTCTAAACCGACATTCACAGAAAAGCCAATTTGTTTTATGTGTTCCGAGTGGTAGATGCAACATTGCTGTTGCCCACAACTACAGATGACGATCCCAGAATCACACCTCGAAGCAGGTTTATGGAGCAAAGGTGATTCCATCCAATTGCCACAGCAGCCGCTGAGGCAGGTGTTGTTACCCATAAGTGATCTGCAGAGCCACTGTTCACATCACTAGGAGCTGAAGCGTCCCAGGGTGGCTCTAAGAATGCATTCTTCATCAATGGAATAGGCTGGGGACAATACACATGGGCCTTTATAGGATCCATCAGTACTTCAATGCCTGGTGGTGCAACCAATTCTGATCCGAGATCTATTTCCTGGATGCATTCATGGCTGCAAAGCAGACTGCGGAAGGTTGTATGCAATCAAGCCAGACGGGCCTGAAGGATAAGAAACAATTCTTGTTCACTTCTTGGAGCCGAGGTGTGCCAAAGCAGTATACCATACGTTCACGGCAATGCAGCACCATCAGTGCCATCACCATTCTGGGTTGAATTGGGATGTCCATTGCAGAGCAGAAAAATCAAAAACCGAATTCCCGCCACAAGTAACAGGACAAGCGGGAGCCCCAAAAACGCTTCTCAACACGGAGTGTAAAAAAGATGGTACAGGTTCCCCTCAATTTGAGGTTAATCCCACAACTTGTTGGTTTGTTTTTTGCATCTATTAATTTTTACACTGGATTTTAACTTTCACGTCCTCTGGTAAGGGTGGGGCTTAGCGCGCCCACACCGCCGGGGTACACTCCTCACGGTCCTGAAGAAAGCCCAGTAAACCACACATAACGGGCAGAAAAATGTCGACCCCACTTTAAGTGGAAATACCCAAAACATTATTTGGTACTTGCCCAACACCTACTTTTAACCATGTCTGGTTGACCACTGAATAAAGTTTATGCGTGGTACACTACCTAGACATTTTTAAACTCACATTTTTTCACACCACTGTCACGAAAAAAACAGCTCCGCAGTATCCTGGCGTTGTAGCACACCAGGGAGGCATTCGGCTTCTCCTGGTGGGCCCGATGATGAAGCATGCCACCACCCAGGGTGGTGAGTGAGGGCTTTCTTGTAAATTCCAATGTGATTTACTACGGTTCACTTATCCTTCGTACTTGTGCTTACACACTTACTACGTATGACACTCTTTTGTTGTTTGATAAAGATTTACCTGGGGGACTGAGACTGTCCCGTATTTTTCCCTCTCTCTCCTATTGTTGAAACTTACAAAGCAGCGTGCAGCTGTGAGAGTTGGAAAGCAAGTCGGTACATATTAAGAGATCACACCTCTCTACTCTGTACCAACACCATCTTCTTTTAACAATGGCGAGCTATGGACTTGCATACTCTGAAGCGGAGGTGGATGCCTTACTCGCAGATCCGAATCTTTTTTCGGATCCAGCCATATCACAAACTATTTCCCACACTTTCGAATGGGAGAAACTAACTGAACAGAAGCGCGACCAAATTAGGACAATACTACATGGGACAATATTAAAACAATACCTAACAACTAATACTGCCCCGAGAGGACTCCTTGTAACGAATGCCCCACGCATATCCCTCAATGATGCCCCTTTCCGCAAAGAATGGGCAATGATAGCATGGCACTGCACTCGTGATTGGTTAGTTTTAATCATAAAAACAGCACTGTGCCTGTCTGAGGCACTAATGGTGAAATCCAACTAACCGAGTCACATTTCAAAACAATTATAACAGGATACAAAAAAAAGTTAGACAAAATTAACAAAGAACTGACTGAATATAAGGATTACTTGATGCAATCCAAGGTTACCAAATTTCAAAAAGATCTAAAAAAATTTGAATTCAGCAAGGTGTATCCCTACTCAGATCCTGAGTATACACCACCACGTAGAGACTCCAATAAATCGGATGACTCTGACAGCAATTCGTCTAACAGTAGTCTGTCCAGCGACCACAGCCAGAAACAGAAACGAAGACGAGGGGGTAGAGGCAGGTCCAACTACTACAACCAACAAACTAGGTGGCCACCATATGGAATACCAGGAAATGGCCCACCCGCACTTCTTTCAACAACAACCCCTTTCCCGTTGATGGGTTGGAATCCATACATGCAGCCCCACTTTCCCCAGAACCAACATCAGATGCCTTTTTTAGAGAGGGGCGGGAGGGGAAGAGGAAGGAGAAGAGTCAACAACCAAGTCACCTGGGAAACTGAGGACCCAGTGGGGAATCACACCCGCAGCAAAACATTGACACCAAGCACAAGTGCCCAGGGAGTCTAGTAACCAACCTATCAAGCAAGACACTGAACCCAGTGGAAGTCAAGGTCCTAGAGAAGGGCCTCAGATTTGTCCCCACAGCCAGACCAGACAAATTTAAACTCCACTGTGAGCTATCGGATTTCTTTAGAAAACTGAAATTGAAATCATTTTTCGAGTCGAAAGAAAACTCTACGATGGATCCCTCTAAATTTGACACCAACCTGAGAGTAAAATCTACCTTTGTACCTCCTCCTTACTCAATTCCAGCTGAAATAACAGCATTTGAGCAGGCGGTTTTTAATGATATAGAATCCCTGCAAACACCAACACCTTTCAAGAACTTCTCCGCCTTGGAATACAAAGCCCTCGAGGACTTGCAGAACAATAAAGAAATTACCATCAAGCCAGCTGATAAGGGGGGTGGCATAGTGATCCAGAATACATCGGATTATGACAGTGTGTCTGAACCTCCTGAGCAATAGAACAAATTACACTCCCCTCACAACAGACCCGACATCAGAACTAAAGTCACGCATCCTTGACTTGGTCAAGGCAGCAGAAGAGAATGAACACATCTCCAGACATGAGGCGGCATTTCTCATGGCAGGTGAGAATACAATACCGTATTTCTACACCCTGCCAAAGACCCATAAGAATGTAACTCCATCTCCGGCCAGACCTATTGTTTCAGGGATAGGGTCACTCCTTGAACCCCTCTCGGTGTTCTGTGACCACTACCTTAAATCTCTAATACAGAACACCTCAACTTACCTCAAAGATACAAAAAACATGCTGCAATTGCTGGAACAATTTACCTTTGTGGAAGGCTCCATTATCCTTGTTACACTAGACATTGAGAGTCTATATACAAACATCCCTCGGGATGACACTCTCAGAGTCCTAGGGACAGCTTTGGACTCAATTGTTTGAGAGTACACAACACCCAAAGATTTTATACTACAATGTGCTACCATTGCCCTGAAACAAAATTACTTTGAATACAAAGGAAAGCTATACCTCCAGAGCACTGGGACTTCAATGGGCAGTTCTTTCGCTCCTAGCGTAGCCGGACTGTACGTCCATGATTTCGAATCCAAGTACATCCTGCCCACCAGTAATCAGTTCTCCTCCTCCATAGGACTATGGAGGAGGTACATTGATGACATTCTCCTTATCTGGAAGGGCGATGAAACAACCCTAGAAGAATTCTTTGCCTGGATCAACACCTTAGATCCCTATCTGAAATTCACTCACTGTATCAGCAAGGAGGCAGTGGTATTCCTGGATGTGGTTATCACAGTAAGTGGTACAGTGCTAACCACCAGAACTCACTACAAACCGACAGCGAAAAATAACCTGTTGGAATTTTCCAGTTTCCATCCAAGACCACTCAGGGAGAACCTTCCCTATGGCCAGTATCTTAGGATACGGAGAAACTGTAGTGATATCAGGGACTACAGGACCCAAGCAACTGACCTCACCCAGAGATTAAAATCAAGAGGATATCCCGCTAAAATTCTAGATAAAGGGAATAAACGTGCAAGGAACCAGCCACGAGAAGCGATATTAGAGGACACCATCAGAGAACCCAGAGACATACCACTCACGTGTGTTACTACATACAGCTGTCTATCAGACGCAATGAAAAAATCAGTCAACAAACATTGGAAGATCATCACCAGCAACAAAAGAACCTGGGAGAAACTGCTCTTTTCCTTTAAAAAGGGCAGGAGTCTGAAGGACTTCTTGGTACATACACGGCCAAAAAACAGAATCGTTAAGCTTTTCAAATGAGAGATCCATGACAAGTGCTTGGGGTTTACCCCCAATAATCGGACACTATCTGTGCTCAAATTTTAGTGTGTGCCATCTAACGACACACACTAAAGAACATTCCCTGGAACCAGGAAGAACATGGACACAGAGAACACATACAAATTGCAATTCCATCAACGTGGTCTATCTCATCACGTGCCCCTGCCAAAAAAGATATGTGGGAATGGCCACTTGCATAATCAAACAGCGCATTTGCGAACACCGCAGTAACATCAGGTGTCGCAAAGTAACAACTAAAATGAGCGAACATTTCCTCCAGCAAAACCATACCCCTAATGATCTCCACTGGACTATTATTGAACAGATCTCCACTGAGAGAAAGACCGCCAGTGTCCTTTTTGAAAAAGAACAACGCTGGGTGTACAGATTGGGTACACATCTCAATGGTTTAAACGATCTGATCCCTTGGCCATCAGTACTAAAACGTTAAATACACTGGTGTTGGCTAATCAATCAATCACAGCCTTTATATAGCGCACTACTCACCC
Source organism: Lissotriton vulgaris (assembly GCF_964263255.1). Lineage (NCBI taxonomy): Eukaryota > Metazoa > Chordata > Amphibia > Caudata > Salamandridae > Lissotriton > Lissotriton vulgaris. The sequence continues at coordinate 363,823,794 of NC_141694.1, forward strand.
AGAGGGTCTCAAGGCGCTAGGGGAGGGGCGTCCGCTACTGCTCGAACAGCCAGGTCTTGAGTTGCTTCCTGAAGGTGAGGTGGTCCTTGGTCAGGCGGAGGTGGGTCGGGAGGGAGTTCCAAGTCTTGGCGGCGAGGTAGGAGAAGGACCATCCCCCTGTGGTGGCTCTTCGGATGCGGGGGACGGCGGCGAGGGCGTGGACGGTCGATCGAAGCTGGCATTTGGGAGCGTAGAAGTTGAGGCGGCTGTTGAGGTATCCTGGGCCTTGGTTGTGTAGGGCTTTGTGTGCATGGGTGAGGAGACGGAAGGTGATTCTCTTGTTGACCGGGAGCCAGTGCAGGTCTCAGGTGTCCGGAGATGTGGCTGCGCCGGGGGATGTCCAGGATGAGTCGTGCTGAGGAGTTCTGGATCCGCTGGAGTCTCTTCTGGAGTTTGGCAGTGGTCCCGGCGTTGAGGGAGTTGCCGTAGTCCAGACGGCTGGTGACGAGGGCCTGGGTGACCGACTTCCTGGTCTCGGTGGGGATCCACGATAAGATCTTACGTAGCATGCGCAGGATGTTGAAGCACGACGGGGAGACGGCGTTGACTTGTCTGGTCATGGAGAGGGAGGAGTCCAGGATGAAGCCCAGGTTGCGTGCGTGGTCTGTTGATTTGGGTGCGTTGCCTAGGGCGGGGGGCCACCAGGAGTCGTCCCAGGCGGAGGGTGAAGATCCCAGGATGAGGACTTCCGTCTTGTCCGAGTTCAGTTTCAGGCGGCTGTTCTTCATCCATTCGGCTACCTCTTTCATTCCTTCGTGAAGGTTGGCTCTGGTGGTGGCGGGGTCGTTGGTGAGGGAGAGGATCAGCTGGGTGTCGTCGGCGTAGGAGATGATGTTGAGGTTGTGTTGGCGTGCGATGGCCGCAAGGGGGCTCATGTAGACATTGAAGAGGGTGGGACTGAGCGAGGAGCCTTGAGGAACGCCGCAGATGACTTTGGTGGCTTCTGATCTGAACGGGGGGAGGCGGACTCTCTGTGTCCTTCCGGCGAGGAAAGAGATGATCCACTCCAGTGCCTTCTCCTGGATTCCGACGTTGCTGAGGCGCTGCACTAGTGTACGGTGGCAGACAGTGTCGAAGGCCGCGGAGAGGTCTAGGAGGATGAGGGCTGCTGTTTCTCTGTTGTCAAGCAGGGCTCGGATGTCATCGGTGGCTGCGATCAGGGTGGTCTCGGTGCTGTGGTTGGCCCGAAAGCCAGACTGCGAGAGGTCGAGGGATCCGTTTGTCTCGAGGAAGGCGGCCAGCTGCTTGTTGACGGTCTTCTCGATGACTTTTGCAGGGAACGGGAGCAGCGAGATGGGGCGGTAGTTTTTGAGGTCGGTGGGGTCGGCTGATGGCTTCTTTAGTAGAGCGCTGAGTTCGGCGTGCTTCCAGCTCTCCGGGAAGGTGGCGGTGTCGAAGGAAGTGTTGATGATGTCCTGCAGGTGGGGTGCGATGACCGCGTCGGCCTTGTTGAAGACGTGGTGAGGGCAGGGGTCGGTCGGAGATCCGGAGTGGATGGAGTTCATTGTGCGGACGGTGTCTTCGGTGCTGATCGGGGTCCAGGCGCGGAGGGTGGTGGTGGTGGGGGGCGGTGGTTCGTTCGTGGCGTGCGTCGGTTGAGTGCTGAAGCTGTTGTGTATGTCCGCGATCTTGTTGTGGAAGTAGGAGACGAGGGAGTTGCAGAGGTCTTGCGACGGGGTGATGTTGTTGTTTCCGGCGTTGGGGTTGGAGCAATGCTGCCATATCAACTCCCATAGAACATCTCCTGTTCTGCTCCCTATAGAACATCCCTTGTTCTGCTAGCCACACTTTTGTGCTATGTGACCAATAGTCATTTAAACACCACTGCTTATGATGACTATTTATTTAACTCGTGTATGTGTGTATACACATGTGTAAATATTTCTATGTAGTAATATTTACAATGTCCTTTTTTAAATGCTTTTTTCAAATACTTTTCGGTCCATTTTCATAACAAATGCCACATCTGCTCTTAACCGAGCTTTTCCCATTCTTTTCATTTGTGAAACTAATAAAGTTTTATAATTATCATCTTACTCGAGCCCAACCAAGTTTGGGCTTCAAGCCTCAACTTCACCTCGCGAGGTGAATGGAGATTTCTCCGCCTATGACGCAGCGCGAGGAAGCTTTAGTTCCAAGCCTCACTCATTGCTGCGTTCTGATTGGACCAAAGCAAGGAACCTCACCCGCCGGCTCTCTACTTTAGCGTTTTTTCATGCAACGGGTGCCATCCACGAGTACCGGTTGAGGGAGATCCCAGGTGCTGAGCGGGTGCCAGGCGTTGCAGGCGTAAGACTCTTTCCTCTCACCAGTATTCAGTTAAGTGCATTGCTATGCCGCCGGCAACTACTTATGCCGCATTTGTGATTTACTGTCCCCCATTACAGGGTGTGCCATTGTCTCCTCCACCCCCCCTCCCGAGACCTATGGGGTGTGGATCTTTTATCTAACAAGTGAGAAATTCTTACTACATGTTATAAAATCCACTGGGCTAATTTAGAAGTTTTGATGTAAATACATTACCACTGGCCCTGCATTTTGACCCATTGATCGCTAACCACGAGTGCTGTTCTACAAGCCGCTTGAACAACCGGCCATACTTCCTTGTCAGAGTGCATGTCCACACGTCTGTTTGGTATCCAGACCAGTGTTTTCCTGCACAAATGTACCTCCTATGACACTATGGTCACGCATATTGACTAGCCCTAACACATTTACTCAGAGATCGATCTTGCAGAAAACTCAATAGACAGATCCTATTAACTAAGTGTCTTTTTACTTGTGTGTATGTCTTCTCTCTCCAGACTATACAGGTTCCTCTCAATTTGAGGTAAATCCCACAACTTGTTGGTTTGTTTTTTGCACCTATTAATTTTTACACTGGATTTTAACTTTCACGTCCTCTGGTAAGGGTGGGCCTTAGCGCGCCCACACCGCCGGGGTACACTCCTCACGGTCCTGAAGAAAGCCAAGTAAACCACACATGACTGGCAGAAACATGTCGACCCCACTTTAAGTGGAAATACCCAAAACATTATTTGGTAATTTCCCAACACATACTTTTAACCATGTCAGGTTGACCACTGAATAAAGTTTTTGCGTGGTACACTACCTAGACATTTTTAAACTCACATTTTTTCACACCACTGTCACGAAAAAAACAGCTCCGCAGTATCCTGGCGTTCTAGCACACCAGGGAGGCATTCGACTTCTCTTGGTGGGCCCGATGATGAAGTATGTCACCACCCAGGGTGGTGAGTGAGGGCTTTCTTGTAAATTCCAATGTGATTTACTAAGGTTCACTTATCCTTCATATTTGTGCTTACACACTTACTACGCATGACACTCTTTGGTTGTTTGATAAAGATTTACCCGGGGGACTGAGTGTCCCGTTTTTTCCCTCTCTCTCCTATTGTTGAAACAGTATTTATGAAGCCTCCACAAACCCAACGAGGTACTGTAGCAATTAGATGCCACTGAGGAATATAAATTGCTTCACTAAATGGGACAGACTGAGCAAAGAGTTAATGTAACCAACCCCTGGCGCGGACCATTGGATTATGAGGCAGGAGAGTGACAAATTATGTGGCAGGGTTGACTAAATTGTGCGTCTTGAAAAAGCAAATTTTGAGGCATACTGCTGCACATTTATTGACAGTATTGCCTCATTATTTTGTCTCTTTAACATTTGTTAACACTGTTTAAACATAAGTTGCATCTCATTGGTAGTGGTTTAATACTTTCATTTAGAAATAAGCAACCGAATGTTCCATAGATGACGTGAGGGTTATGTCTCCCCCTTATGACATTGGGACTATACACAAGGGCAAGGGGGGGGTGAGGGTTAGTCTGTTTATTTTTTTCTATCTTTTAGGTTCTGGTTTTAGGATTGTTATGTGGATAACTGTTTGCTTCACATAACCAATAATGCTCAGTTGTTACTATTATTGCTATCATCCTGAAATCCTCCTTACTTATTTGTTTTCAATTAGAGCCAGCAAAACATATTTCTTGTTCGAGTATATCCAGCATGCCGACCCCAAAACAAATAACATGCATTTCATCTGTGTTGAATTTGAAATTCCTGTTTATTTTTTCATGTTTGCAGAGCTTAAGCAGGGGAATGTGATGTTCTGTATTAAACTGAGGCTCCTACATTATACTGATTGTGTAACTTTACCCAAAATCAATTACGTTCATTGGGGGGGAAAAATCAACAGAACGGTGACCATTCAACCTTTGCAAAGGGCCTTCCACTGTAAATAACACATGAGTGAATGAATGACAAAGTTTATAAAGCGCGCAGCTACTCCCGAAGCAGTGTCCCGGCGCTGCAGATTCACAGACTCCTGAGCAGAGATAATAAATGATTATAGGTTGCCAAAAAGCCAAGTTTTTAACATCTTTTTAAAACTCAAAAGGTCCTGGGCAAGTCTAATAGGCAACAGCAGCTTGTTTCAAGCCTGTGCCCCAAATCGGCTAAAAGACTTGCCACCTTTGCATGCTAACCGCACCTTGGGAACACATACATATGCTCCCAAAGTTGATCTTAAAGCCCTTTTAGTGACATACCAGTCAACTCTTCCTCTAAGGTAGATGGGACCCCTGCCATGGAGGGCCTTAAAAAATATTACTAGCGCCTTAAACAATATCCTCTCTCCCGTAGGAAGCCAGTGGAGGGATCTAAGATGCGGTGCCATGTGGACCCTGGGTTTTAAGCGAAGGATCGCCATGGCTACGGCATTCTGTACCACCTGCAAGCGTCTTAAAAGCCCTTCTTGTAGACCTAGACGGAGGACATTACTGTAGTCTAGTCTCGAAGTAATCAGCGCCTGGTCTTCCTACATTCTACCAGCAAGAGAGGAAGGAACTTCCTTACCATCCGGAGTAGGCCCATGCAGGTCCCCACCAGAGTCTGAACTTGGGGTCTGAGAGAGATAGCATCATCCATTCTGATTCCTAAGTTTCTCACTGTAAATTGAGCAACATTGGGGGGTGAAATTCAACCAGCCGCCAGCGGCCCCAGTCCTGGTCTGTGGGTGGTCTGAAGAAGACAATTTCAGATTTGTTCGAGGTACACTTTAGCTGGTTTTCCTCTAGCCAGTAGAACACATCCAAAAGGCAGGTTCTGATTGTATCTATATCAAACTCGCTTCCTTTTTCACAAGAGAAAACCAACTGTTTGTCATTCGCATATGAAATAATCTTTTATCTATGTGCTTCTACCAGAGTTGCCAATAGAGCTAGATAAAGATTAAACACTGTTGGACTGAGACACAAGCACTGTGGCACCCCTACTTGAAAGCTGGGCACAGCAGATGAAAAAGGGGGTTTCCAGATCACTTGCTCTCTGTCACCCAGGTAGGAGGTTAGCTAGGCTAAGGTTGTTCCAACAAAAGAATATACCTATTCAGAACCCACAACGGTCACGCCAGACTACTAAACACGAGCAATTCGGTGTAATACCGGGAATGGGTATATTCTTTAAAAGTGTCATATTATACCGAAGACAGGGATTCAACTCCGACCCTATTTTGGGAAGGGAGCTTATTGCAGCATACCTGATGTTACGCATTAAGGACCACGTCCCCCGTGTCCACAATTTCGAGGAAAGGACTAGATTACATACGAACATTGCACTAAAAGGTCCTGATTTCAAGTATAAAGATTTGGTCCTCTATCATTGGACTTATGTAAAATATACCCTCTTTTGAGGTTGGACCATTCAATTAGGAATGCCACTGACTACCCACTTACAACAGGGGTGTATTACTATATAGGACCCTGACACTAGGACAGAGCCAAAAAGTCTTACAGTCTTGATAAAGATGGAGTGACCATTTTTCCATCGAAACGCGTCGACGCATCCTCTACGTACAATTCAAGACACCAGTACTGTTCGAGCTACTGCAATCATTGAGAGACGGTGCTCGGCTCATCCAGAGACAGCGCAAATCTTCTTTTTCAAGGGATTGACCTCAGGCTTCCCTCCAGGGTGCCATAATTACCTCCTGTGATTCCAGACCCCCTGTCAACCCCCCCCCCCCCTTTCCCTGTCTTGATAAAGACCCGCCGTGACCACCAGCTGGGGCACTTAAGGGTCGAAACGTCGACGCACAACATTGGTCAAGAAACCTCCGGGAACAGGCGCAATAATCATCTGTGTCCCTGGAGCATTTACTCAGAACTCTGACCTCCAAAACTAAAACTTTGCATTCCAAAGCCCCCCCCCCGTACTTATCTATGTACAATATTGTATAAATTTGTAAAGAAGTGTCACTGAATTTGTTTCACTATTCACTTTGTTCACCAACAGTCACTCTTCACATGTTATTAACAGTTATTGAATTTGATATGGAATGAAGAAATTTCAGTGTATTACAATGGTGACTTTTTTATACATAAAAAGCTTGAGCTAAATCTGTTCTCAGAGAGGTGTATTTGAATGTAATTGACTATCGTTCTTTTCAATAATTTATGAGCTAACATAGCCTTTACTTAAAGCAATTTGTTCAGCCACCCGACAGAACTATCTTTTGTTTATTCGCACACACCCAGGTTCTGAGGGACACCGGGTTACCCCTTTTTGTTAAACCAGTACCCTAATAGCAGCACAAATTATACAGTGTGCGATATTGAGAGTGTCACTAGGACATCGAGTGTACTAACTGTACTGCACAATTGTTAATGTCTTACTTTGTTTCTGTCCTTCCATGTGATTATGCGGGTCATAATCGTTAATGTCTGGTTTTGAACTGTATTTGAATTACATTATTCTGTTGAATTTTTTTAAGTGATTCCTATTGATTTTATATACCTTGTTTGTCATTGTATTTTTATATGATTGTATATTTTTATTATATATGGAATAAATCTTATGTTCTTTTTATACATTTAGTTGTATTTGTATGATTGATGATCATACGGTTTTAGAATATATGTAGATCAAGGGGACCTAACTTTTTCGGCCTTTGGGTGTACCCATATGAAAATTAAAATCTCCTAATATTAGAAGGTGTTTGTATCTAGATGCAAGTCCTGAGATACAGTCCTGTAGAGACCCCAAAAAATTACCAGGTGTACCTGGCGGCCTGTAGATCAGTATCCCAGCAAAGCAATATTGTGCTGATAGATTACAGCAAAAACCCAGACATTCAGTGCCTAGCCTGTCCGCTAGGCCAAGGGGTGCACACTCAATATTTTCCTGAAAGATAACTGCAATGCTGCCACCCCTTCCTTTCTCCCGGCCCTTCCTGATGATTCTATAATTTACAGGGATGGTCATGGCTAACGTAGGATTTGAAAATTCAGACAGCCAGGTTTCCTTAAAAAATAGGAAATCGGGCTGTTTCTCTGTTAGTAATTCAAATATTTGTTCTGCATGTTTCTGTAGCGAGCGTGTGTTTAGAAGTAGCTCCTTGATCTGCTTTCCTCCCTCCTTTGCACCCACCTGTGCCTTCCCAGGCACAGCCTCTGCTTGTGTAAGATTAGGAGAGTGAGGCGCCGACCAGTAGCAGCCCAGACAGTGTGTTGTAAACTCCCTGTCCCATGGAATACCTTTATTCGTACATGAAGCAGCTGAACGTAGATAAGGCAAAGTCTCCCTCCCATAGTATTTGTAACTGGCATCAGGGGACCGTGGGGCAGCACTACCCGCCTTGGCCGCTTCCGAGATGCTGACGGGCGCAGACAGGCTTGCCTTAGGCGTGTCTGCGGCGTGCCCTCTAAAGCCGCGCAGCGACCCCGTTTTTAGGTTTCGCCTGGCGTCCGCTGCGCAGCAACGTTCGCGCAGGCGAAAACTTCTGTGAAGAGTATGGTGCCTTTGTCACGCCTCTCACTTCCATTGGCTAGCTCCATAAATGGAGGCTAGCCATTGGAAGTGAGATCTGTCTGTCATGGTTCGAGGCGATTCGTGGACGTTCCGGCGATGTTTTTCTCATCCCACCCCTTTGCGATCGTCATGCGGCGGTGGGCGGTTGTTTATTTTTATTGTTTTTCAAGCTTTGTTTTCGCCATTTTTAAAGTGTCGTTTTCAAGGGTGGGTTGCACGATGTCCCGCTCTCCGTTCCCGCCCACCCTCCCGCTGTTAGTGTGCCCGTTCCTGCCCCCCCCTCCCGCTGTTCGTGTGCCCGTTCCCGCCCCCCCTCCTGCTGTCCGTTCCCACCCCCCCCTCCCGCTGTCCGTGCTCCGTGTGACTGCTATTGTCGGCGGTTACTTCCCTGGCTGTTCGTTTGTTTGGAGATTGCATTAGTGCTGTACTCTTAATTCCATCTCAGGGACAGCATAGGTCTATGTTCGTTTATTTACGTTCTTTTTTCGGAATCTGTGTTTCCGAGGTTATTAGCCTTTCCTGTACTCTTCCCGCGCCCTTGTGCTCTGCCCGGCGGCTGGGGTTTGCTCCGCCGTCCGGCTGGGCACAGCCAGCCACTCTTCCCCCGCCCTTGTTCCAACCTTCAGTGACCTATCCATTCCTGCACTAGGAGAAGGAAAGACAAAAAATAAGGGGACACACTTCACTCTAATTTGGAACCCAAACATTCCTTTCCTTCAGTCTGGCCTCTGCCCATCATTCTTCACAACATACAAGGTCTCAGGCTATTTCTGAAGGGGACAGAGGAACATTCAACGTGAAACAGACAGCGCTGCACATCACGCAGACAACATCACTGTTGCACTGCACTGAGTCATTTTCACTGCAGTACTCGGGCAGTGTGATCCTAACAGCAGCACTGCACATTCACCCTCAGAACTCTACGGGGTAACACGGTGCAGCTCTACAGAGAGCATGCATGCTCGTGGGCCCGATTCCGGCAGGATGCTATCGATTTTTGGAGCAAAAAAATGCTTTTCTTTAGGCTGTCTCCCGCCTGAACAGCATCTGTTTCAATAGAAGTGAAAGGGGTAAATCCATGCTCCCGATTGTGTTTTTAGACTCTCCCAACTCCCTCCTCTAAAGTGTTGGCCTGTATGCACAGAGTGACTGTCACTGTAGCAATGCACATGGTGACACTGACTCAGTGCAGCACTGCAGACTATGCCCTCACTGCATCACTCGACGGGGATCTCACTGCAGCATTAGAGAGACCTCACTGCAGCACTGTAGAGTCTGGCCCTCACTGCAGGGCTGAACAGCGTCCCTCCAGTATACCAAGACACCCTCACAGCAGCACTGCACAGAGTGACAATCATTATTACTGCACTGGAGAGGCCTCACTGCAGAACTGTAGAGTCTGACCCTCACTGCAGGGCTGCACGGCGTCCCTCGAGTATACCAAGACACCCTCACCGCAGCACTGCACAGAGTGACAGTCATTGTTACTGCACTGGAGAGACCTCACTGCAGAACTGTAGAGCCTGACCCTCACTGCAGGGCTGAACAGCATCCCTCAAGTATACCAAGACCCCCTCCACAGCAGCACTGCACAGAGGGAGCGCCATTATTACTGCACTGGAGAGACCTCACTGTAGAGCGTGACCCTCACTGCAGTACTACACAAAGAAGCGCTTAATGGAGAAATGCACAGAATAATCCTCATTACCACACTACAAACAGTACCCCCCTCAGCAGCACTGCACTAGAGGGCAACACTGCAAGGTGATAATCATTACATCACTGCCCAGACCGACTCTAATTACAGCACTGCATACTGTGGCCTCCTCTGCAGCACTGCACACTGTCTCCTCCTCTGCAGCACTGCACACTGTCGCCTCCTCTGCAGCACTGCACACTGTCTCCTCCTCTGCAGCACTGCACACTGTGGCCTCCTCTGCAGCACTGCACACTGTCTTCTCCTCTGCAGCACTGCACACTGTAGCCTCCTCTGCAGCACTGCATATTCACCCTCACTGCAGAAATGTGTGTGTGTGGCTGGCTCTGGGTGTGGTGTGTGTGGCTGGCTCTGGGTGTGTTTGTGTGGCTCTGGGTCTGTGTGTGTGTGTGTGCTAGTAATTGCTGTCTGCTGAGCTCGTCCGTAGGGTACAATAGGTCTCACATTTGCAAGAGATTAAGCTAATGGAAATGTAAATGACAATGCCATTTATTTATCTGTTTTCAAAACCAACACATAAATACAAATTTTGTCATTTACAATGCCAATAGCTCAAACTTTTCCAAAGGCGAAACCATTGCATTGTAATTGCTTGTTATACATGCATTAACTAGAGCATGCAATGATCAGCATCAAATTCAAATACAATAGGATTACGGGCAAAGCAGGTTAAAAAGATAAGAATTTACATTTTTGGCAGCGAGCACCAGGTAAGATGCTAGAATACCCAAGTGCATTTTTAGTTTCTTTTGAGCTGTTTGAGCTAGAAACTCATTTTTTATGTTAACATTTGCAGATTATGCAGTAGATGATGGATTGCGGCAAATCCATAATAATGCAAAAAAAGTTGCCATAGCATAATCACATAATTCCAGTGGCCCTGTCCTTGACTTGGAGGTCAGTGAACAGCACCAAGTACAGAGAGTAGGCTATGCAGGTTACCCTCTTAGCAGCGGATGAAATTCTAACTTAAAACAGGTGACAACCTAAATTAGGCACTGGCAGCACTCTCCTGTGTTATGTTCCTAACTGCCTCCCATCCCAACCACTCCTCTTAATGCACGTCATCTTTGTAGCCGTAAAAACCGTACTCACTTTTATTTTTATCTGAATATTGTTAACTTTTGGGAAAGCAAACTGTAATTTATTTCACAAATGTAATTTTATTTCCTGAATGAGGGACTACATGCACGGTAGCTAAATGTATTTTATTACCAAAACATTAGAGAGCATGAGAACAGCATGGGGGCAAGGAGGTTTGTACTTTCTGAGATTTTTGTGGCAGTTATAGCAGCCGAAGAATTGTATTTGTGCTTCAAGCAGCAATGGTTTGTGGTTCAGAGTAAAGTCATTTCTTTTTTCGTTACCAAGGGTGGTTCCTCTGGAATTGACTGGGAAAGAAAATATGTTTACGAATTGAGACAGTTTTTAACTTTTAAGTGCACACTCTATTAGTGTTTTGAAAGTTATGGAAGACTGAATGGATATGAGCTTACTGCAGGCAATGTTTTTTAATAACGGGGAAATCAACAGTAAAACCCGACTCACCGCACCACAAAACAGGCCCAAAACAGCTAACAGATTGGCTTAATCACAGGCCTGTCAGGCCAGCCCATTGGGCGCTTCCTCACTGCCCTATCGGCCAGTCCAACCCTAGTTGCTCTTGTAAATGCAGGTAGTTCTATGCCCTTTTTATTGCAAAATGCAAGATCAGCCTTTGCTTCTGTAGCAATACATTATTATGTTCAAACCTCTAAGCAGGCTGTGCAAGCAAATTGGTAATGTAATTAATACCGGTGTGCCAGCTGCATGTCTGTTTGCAATGTTGATGGTGTATTATACAGTGATAGAATTATCAATTTAATGGTTATTTGTTTGGACATTACATCGGATATGAGACTTGCTGTGTCTGTTTAACAATAAATAAAATACTAAGGCCCAGATTCTCAAAACAGTTAGCATCAGGTTTGCGTTACTTTTCTAATGAAACGCGACACTAAGCCCGTTTTGGGATTTACAAACCAAGCAAATAAATATTTGCATTGGTTTGTATAGAAAAGTAACACAAAGCAGTGCAAAATGCTGCTTTGCATTACTTTGCGTTAAGGGGGTGTTACGTGGGTGGTACATGGGCGTTCCCATGCTATTTAATACTAAGCCCTATTCACTAACATAAATGGAAAGGATTAGTGCCAAAAATTAATGTCTCTGAAAAGCAGAAGATCAACTGAGACATTTTTACATTTCTCCATGCTTTTTCAATTTTGCAACGCATGCAGCACTGTGCAGGACACATAAAAAGCTGGAAAACCTTTTAGACATGTCTAGGTATAGTATTTTGTACAGGAAGGGTATCCTTCCTGTACAAAACCTATGCTAGACTCAGGCACACGCATCTTAGCACTATGGCGCCTAGGTGTGTTCCTGGCACACGGCTGCTCAAATCCGCACCGGCGCTAGGGAGAGGGGAGGAGAGCGCCATTTCTCTGTGAATATGGTGCTCTCCTGCTCTCTCCATGTCATGCAACATAGTGTAGTCTCTTACGAGGCTGTGCTGCATTCCATGACATCTTTGGGAATCTGGCCCTAAAAATGAGTTGCAAGACATCAGATACTCACTGTGCCCAGCCTGTGGCACATTTGCTTGAGAAACCAACACCGTGCTTAATTTCATTGGGTCTGAAAAGAGTTTGTCTTTGATCTTAGCAAGACTTTTTCAAGCTAAAAGTACAGTATCAAGCTTTACTGTGTAGTGTAATGTTAGAACCATACCACCTGCAACCCTTTGACCACAACCATTTTTGTTTTATTAACCTAAAACTTAGATGTTAATTGGTAACTTAAGTAATATCACTTTGTATAATGTAATTATAGTAAAAGGGTGCTTAATGTTACTTCTGCTACTACTGGCATTTTGGCAAGGTCCTGTATTAAACAGTGTGAGTTAACAGCAAGTGAGATTCTTGAAACAACAGTAGTCAGAGAACACTCCATCGACCAATGGTAAACAGATTAAAGTGTTAGACTATCTATAGGTTGAAAAGAAAACTACAATTTTGTGATTTTAGGGATCTTTAGAATTATTTTAATTGTGTTGGAAGGTTGTTATTTTCAACAATCTTTATTGTAACCCTGTTAGACCAAAGGCAGGACTTGAGGCCAAGTAGTGTTCGATTAGCTTCAGTGACAGACAAGGTGGTTATTGTCTCTAAAGTATGCCATATTTGGCCATGAACATTTTTTATAAAATCATAAAGATGTATGAATGAAAACTGTGCTGGAAGTGGCTTAACGAAACTTGAGGGGGGCCCCCCTGCCAGGTTCGTGGAGGGGCCCCTCTGGACTCTATCAGGAGCTCTTCGGCAGAAGAGCTGTGCTGAGGGGGGCTGCAGGGGTCTGTGTTACGCCCTTGTGTGATGGGAATATGTGCTGGTGCTTATTTAGTCTATTAAACTTAGTTCAAAGGTCTCACGTATGTGCAGATTAGTGGAAAGGATTTGGTAAAGTAGAACTAAGACGTTACAGAGTAGTTTTTATTATACATGTATTAACAACCTTTAGGCTGATTCTAAGTACTATCAAATTTGGTAATGGGAACAGAAGAAAACATTAAAATAGTAATTTCCCAAGAACCGATCATTTAGCAAAATGGGGAGGCCTTTATTGTTTGGGTTTAGATACCCGCACTATTGTGCTACTAAACGTTTGAAGGCTCCTGTGAAGGTTTGTTGTACAGCATTTGGTACCCAAATTGAACCAATGACAAAGAGACAAAGGAATCATGACAGGAAATTGAGATTTGGACACCAAATCTGCCAGTGGTTAGTCGCTGAATCTGTGCTTGATACTGTTGCTTATTTTTCTCTCCTAGGGCCTGAGACACTTTTTCCAGTGGAATACCAGTTATTTGTTTTGTACAGCTATGTCTTCATGTGGGACAGAACATCAGCCAAGGACTTGGTGAAGCTGGACCATGTCTCAGTCTGCAGAGCCATGCACTGTCTCCAAGTTAAGGTTTGCACCCATATTTTTAGCCTAAATCTGTGTCTCCTTAATTATTTGAAGCACTTGGGAGGAGCTTGCCTCGATTGAAGATGGCCACGTAGAAACAAGAGCTCCGCGAGCCATCAGCGCCACAATTGAACGATCCAGCCATTTAACTGCCATTGCACACTAAACCCGACCAAGAAATGTCCATGTGCAGCAGATTAAGATTTGAGCCCGACTGTGCGCGTCTGCAGGTGGCGACGAAGAGTGAGACGTTATCAAGCTCCTCCTGACTCCGGGCAAATGCCCTGTCTGTGAGCCGAACCTGGAGCTGTGAGCTCGCACTGAAGAGCGACGGCGCTGCGACCGGCGTTGTGACCCGCCTGGAGCCGTGACTATCTGCCTGGACCCACCGGAGGTGAGCTCCACGAGGGGCTGCGACTGCTGGCCTGACGCGGACTGTGTATTGTACGTGCAACTGGGTGGGAGCGGAGTGAAGAGACAACAGGTTCTCCCTGCTCCCCTGCTGGTTGCAACACGCTGCTTTTTCATGGCGAGTGCTGCTGCGGCGGTTGGAGGTCTGCATGAACCTGGGGATGCGGGAGCCTTGCTGTTATGGCTGGATTTTCTGAGTAGGTGGGATCAGCCCCTAGGGGCCCCTCCAACCCAGCCAGAACGTAATCACATCCCTCCTCAGGACCAACTATCCAGGCACCTGGTACCTACCTGAGGATGGGGAACTCGCAATATACAAGCTCATATTATTAAAAACACCACTAAATCTATAGGGATACTAAGAATACTCACTGATTACTAGGGATATCCATACCCTACACCACACTTATATTCACATCAGTTGGTCTCGCGGCCACTCAGACCCAGACCGGTCTACCCTAGGGCAGATATGACACACAATCCGGTGCGTCTACACATGGGCCTGCAGAACCCAATGCTCCCTTTTCCAAACTGTTTGCAATCCTGCAAAACTACACGCTAGTTCAACCTCCTAGCGCTCTCACTTATTCAAGCCACAATCCTGTGGGTATCGGCACTGGTAATCCTCCCCAGTGTTCTCACTAACGCCGTATATCAACGACGACCACATTCCTATGAACACCTATACATATATATATATTGGGAAGTCTCTTCACTAAAGGTCTGCTACTACAATAATATTATGGGATGGTGTACTAACTTAGTCCCTTAGTTGCAAGTCTCCTCTCTCCCTCACTATTACTTACCTGATCAGGGGTAGCATCTGTTCAAACAGCAATACCTACCAGGAAAGATTACCCTCACTGTATGGGGACAAAGATATACACACTATGTGATTGAGTTATTTCTTGATTTAAGCGCTCCTACTCCCTTCTGATCCATCAGTGGCTCAACAGCAACTGGCTAGAAGCCAGGATAACTTTATCATAAAAGAACTCATGCACACTAATTCACTAATTAATGGGGGTCATTTATTAGTACAATATAAACCTTTACACAGAACTGACAAAGACTATAGGTAGAACACACCGCTGAAAGGGAAGGATTAAACATAACAGGAACACTCCGCTGAAAGGGAAAGGATTAGTTAGACATCCTAGGGAATAAGAACAAGATTAAGGTGTTGTAAGTGTAACTAATTCAGACTACCTCACCTATTAGAAGGAAGATTTCTCTCTCTGCCTCTGGTGGGATTAGGGCTCTCTCTGCCTCTGGTGGGATTAGGGCTCTCTCTGTCTCTCCCTCCTTCACCACATCACCACGCCTCTGGTTCAGTTGCTCCAGCTGACAGCCTTCTTTGATGCTCTCTGCACTGCTTTCTCTCTCCTCATCTTCAGCAATCGTCTGCCTTCTTTCTCCATTCAAGAACTGCACTCTATTCTGCAGCTCCAGCAGACATTCTCTCTCTCTCTCCAAGCTGTTCTGAGCTCCCAGCTGTTCTGAGCTCCCAGCTGTTCTGTGCTCCAAGCTGTTCTGAGCTCCAAGCTGACTGAGCTCCCAGCTGTTCTGTGCTCCAAGCTGTTCTGAGCACCACGCTGAACTACACACCACGCTGGACTGAACTCCAAACTGAACTGAACACTCCTCCTCTCCTGTAGCTCACTAATATGGAAGCTTGTCCTTTCATGGAAAGTTACGGCCAGTAACCTGCCGCCCACCAAATTCTTGTACCTCCCCGTACCAAGGACACGTTCCCAGCTGGCCAGCCTGAAGTTGTGTCTTCGGAGTGGAGAAAAATACATTCCTTCGATAGGGGCCAGCCCGAGCCGGTTCTCTCCAAGCGAACAACAGCCTTAACTATAAACTTTGCCTTTGCCCTGAAAAGCCTCTCAGCTTCATCAAGATGGAGTCCCTCTAGCTCTAGGCCTGTAGGCCTGAAAGGGGTGAAATGCTCCTTAGCTCTGTCAGAATACCTACATAAACCATACCAATGTGTCTAATATGTCAAAGCCAATAGGCAATAGACAGGTTAAAGTCAAGAATAAAGGCATATTAAGCAGCTATCCTCTTCTAGGTCTGGAAAAAGGGCTTAAAAGGGCCAACACAGGCTAAGAATACCTATACTAGATGCGAGCAAGATTAATGATCTATATCACTGCTAAATAAAGCCAAAAACTCTGCCATTACACTTGCTCAGCTGAAGGACGTGTGCGAGCTACAGTGAAGAACATGGGAGAGCTGCAGGGCTGCACCACGCTGGGCGCGGAGCCCATGAACCATAGCCTACTGTGTTGCCCCGACACTACCATAGCCACATACAGCCAGGCAGATCGCTCCCCATGCCACCACACGGCCGCCAGCTGCCTCGTACCTGTTCCATACCACCCACCTGTTTTCCCGCTCCTTCCCGCCATTGCGTCACTTCGGCCCGCCCCCCCTGCTCCCCATTGGACACCCCACTCCCGCCTCCCAGCTGCTCCTCCCTCCCCCTGCCCCTCTTAAGGAGGCCGGGCAGTGGCGTAGGAGCGACCTCTGACCCTGCTCGCAGGCCGGTCTATGCCCATGCCACCACACGGCGCCAGCTGCCTCGTACCTGCTCCCTGCCGCCCGCCTGTTTTCCTGCCGTTTCCTGCTCCTTACCGCCGCTGCGTGCCTGCAGCCCCGTCCCCTGCTCCCAATTGGACACCCCGCTCCTGCCTCCCAGCTGCTCCTCCCTCCCTATCCCCCTGTTATGGAAGCTGCACAGCAGCCGCGCCGCTGGCACGCCGGAGGCGCGCCAAAGGCAAGCTCGTTTGTGCCTGTACTGCGCCCAGCGCCAGAACCCCTGGACCCCGCGAACGCCACAAAACCAAACTCTGCTACTGTAGTGTAGTTCCTATTTTCCCTATAGGCCCTGCGCATTGGAATAACAAACAGCAGAGTAGACGTAGGACTGCGGTCTTCTAGGTCTCTACTGACTATGTTAGACTTAATTTAGGTTTGCGCCAGCTAGCTCAGAGGTCACTGGAAACTTTCTTGACTGAATAGGAAGTGATCAGCTTCCCTGGCTCAGACAAGAAGGGATTCGGCTTCCGACAACCGCATAAACATGACAACTTTGCTCCTCAGAATAAGAGTCAATCTCTAGAGTCGTGTGAAACAATAGACAGCTATTTCACTCAGTCAGTTGTGCAGATTTACTTTCACCAGAGTGCAGAGAATGGAGAGACGGGCGTTTTCAATAAAAGATATTATTTATTGAGCAATCTTCCTTCTCATGCAAGAGAAATGAATTGCCACAATTGCAAGACTTGTTATTATGAAAAGTGCGTACAGTAAAAGGAGTATTACGAAATAATACTGTAAAAGCAATGATATGGTTTCTTAGCCATAAGATAGTTCAAATGAATAAAATATATACATTCATATATACATTGGCTATCGACCTCAACCGGTGCTTCTAACTACGCCTACCCCGCCCGGTGTACCTGACCTAAGCCTAATACATGGGAGGGAGTAAGTAAGTAGCAATTTAAGTGTGGCTCAATGGTTAGAGCGGGCAGACCTCGATGCAGAGCTCTGGCCAGGGACTAGGGTTCGATTCCTGCCTCGGCGGGTCTCGGGCTCATTAATTCCCCTGACCGGATATTCTCGCCTCGGTGCCAATTCTGATCATGGGTCCCACGCTGCAACTCTGGGCAATAGCTTGCTTAGTCTCCACAACGGCCCCCACAACGCGAGGGATGCCTGGTCTGCACCATGGGGGTGCCCAGGAGTGGACACTTCACAGGGAAAGCCAGGAAGGGTTCCCTTGCAGTATTCGTACAAGCGCCGGGAAACCCACAGCGGGTAGCTGTGCGCTATACAAGTACAAAAACATTTACTTTTACATTTAAGTTAAGTTGGTTTTGCCAAGAGTTTGTTTCAAGAATTCTCTCTAAGGGTTTAGTCAGCACCGTACCTCTGGAATAGAATGTAGGAGGTCTGGTATCTCCTTCTTAGGACCCGATATCCCAGTCACCCGCAAGGGTAGGCTGGAAACTCCGTAGCTGGATTTTCTCGGCAGGAGAATTGACAGCGTCTTTCTCAGCGCGTCAAGGAGGAGGGGCAGCGTCCATAGGCTTCTCGCATCTGCTGGGCTCCCCGCAGGGGGACAGCTGTTCTGCTCCAGTATTCACCACCACTGTGTGCTTGCTTAAGGCAACGTTGGTCTATTTATACCTGAAAGGTGCCGAGTTTGACGTAAGTTTTTGGACATAAGACGTCAATAAAGATGTCACTAAGAACTGGTCGTTCTTACAGTGCTCGCAGGAGTTCTATTACTAATCAAAACAAAGCAAGCGGGGCTTTCCCAGGTTGCTGGGGGTTTGGTATGTCGAAAGAACTCGGTGTGCTATCTAGGAATCTAAGGAAGTGGCTTCTGCTGTGTCATGGACTGTCATGGACTGCAGAGGCGAGTTACTAAAATATGGCTCTGATTCTTATGCCATTACAGGGATATGTATTGATTATAGCCGTATAGGGGCATGAGGTCACAATATTGATCGGGGTCCTAGATAAAACACATCACCCACTCCACGAATTTATGTCCATCAAATTACTAAAAACTAAAGCAATAAGAAGCACGTGTATTCCTACCCACCCCAAAATACATTTTGCATTTGAAATGGTGTATATGAAATACATGAAAACGAATAGGTACTGTACGTTATCAAGCATAGTAATCATTCAAAAAATATTGCATATGTATTCAGTTGAACGATTTTGCGAAGAATTACACATGAAATGTCTCTAAATACAGAAAAGAAGGGCGAGACTATTTCATCACATATAAATACAATTGCTGTAAAATGCGCTAGAGGCTGAGGTTATATTTTGTCTCTAGATCTACTAAAAATAGAAGCTCTGTTCTTTATGAATAGTTCTACTTTAAGCAAAGTACGTGTGCCAGAAAAAAGGTAAATATTTTGGAAATTGTGGAAAAAAATAATTTCATGGTGAGCGGGGAGAAAAAATAGTTCAAAACGCTTTTCAGTAGCTTTTGTTTATCAAAGCTGAAGGCCGAATTCAGAGTTCATGGGAACGCTGTGTGCCGGATTGTTTTTCCAAAAGTTATTGTTTCTGTTCAGGGGAGAACATCATTTCAGACAGGCTCGCAAAGAATTGGTCTACATATTCAGGTGACAGTTCGACCAAGTTCGATAATGCTGTAACTTGGCAGTTGTGAGAATGATTGCTATCATCGATTTCAGGATCAGCAATGCTCACAGAAGGTCGTACCTGGGTGATGTTGCTTTCATTTCTAGCTTCACTGCCACCACCTAGTCGTAGCACAGGAGTCTCAACGAATGCCGTCATCAGGATTGGTAACCGCTGGGGACAACACGATGCGTGAGCCGTTACCGGACTTAGCAAAGTATCGACGTCCATAGGTACTGCTGATTGTAGTGCAAGACAGGTGTCTAACATGCATTCCTCTCCGCATAGCATATATCGAAGCACAGGTAAGATGCAGGTCTGCCATATAGGTCTGAATGAAAGAAACCAGGTCATATTCAGATCTCTTAGCCGGGCTATCCCAAGGACTTTAGTTATGTGGTCCCGGTAGCGTATTGCTAGGATCGTTTCTTCTATCCTTGCCGGAGTCATGTCTGCGTTTTGGTTTGCCATATCGGAGCAGGAGAGTCAAAAATAAAATACCTGCTACGAGTCCCAAAAGTAGTGGTAGGCCGCAAAAGTTCGAATGGACAAAATTGGGAAAGATGCCCAGGACTGCTTCAAATGGTGTTAACGGTCCCGAAAAAATTGTCTTAAATACATTCGAGATACCACTCGCATTCGACATATTTAGGATTTGGCTGAGCATTTCTGTGAAATGCACAGGGCAATTTGTTGATAAAAGTGTATGTATCTCTGCAGTTGTCCTTACAACTTGGAGATCATACGTCTCTTTTGATGACGTGATGGGCACTGTTGTCTGCAAAAGCACAGACTTCATTCTGCTTAAAGTATCAATTTGTATAGAAGAGATATTCAAAGGAGGCCAAATCGGAGCCACTGAGTCTCCAGGGCCATTTGGATACAATGCTTGCATACAGCAAGTGACCATGGAACTGACGCTTAAGAGATAGGCTTTCCCTGGCACCAAGCCACAACAGCTGTGATCCGTTATTAGAACGTAACTCCTGTTAGAAAGTTGCCTAAAGAATGGCTCTATTTGTGCTGCAGGTGTGCCGTGCTGGTGGCATGAAAGGTTATTCGAAGTACCCTCACAGGCCCCATGCAAGTTAATACCTTGGCACAAAAGTATATCGCTTAGTGAATGTTTACACTCATTACCACTAAGAAATACATTTTTGTTGTTGTCACTATAGCATGTGTGTGTATAAGGTAATTTGCATGATGACTTAATGTATCCTTTACCCAACTTTTCATACTGGCCTGCCGGTATATACTCAAGGCAATTTTTAAACTGGAAAGTTGTTATCGTAATTGTGATAATCCCGTGTATTATCCATTCAATGACAGGTCTTTCTGACATTGTCAATGGTAATCTCTCAAGTTTTTGATGCTCAGGATTGTATAGTCTGCTCCTTTCTGTGCCAAAATGATTTGCTTATCAGTAAGGTTAAAGATAGAAAACAATGACGTTGTGTTGATTAAACGCCATGTCACATAGCCTGAACGGAGATTTTGCAACGTTCAGCCTCGCTGTACTATAGAACGTAATTGGGACTGGCCATGTTGTAACATTAGCAAGTCCTGGTCTATAATATCAATTGCAGATGATACAATACTGTCCAGTGAATATATTCTGGAGGACAGAGTCATTAACCCATTGTCCACAACAGAAAGTGATTTTTCCAAATTAATACGATCAATTTCTTGTATTTTCTCGTCTGTTTCAATTTGAGTTTCTTTCCATGCCTCGTTGTATGCAGCATATATGCTGGCCGCTATGAAACGTTTTTGACGCTGTTTACGTGGTCCCATTATGAAATCGCGCAAATCAGCACCATCTTTTAGTAAAGACAAGTGTTGCTTAATTTGTGCCAGTGTGGATGTTTGTAGCCATTCAAGGCATAGTTTCCATACACTGTAAGTTGTTACTATCCCTGGATGTTGTCTCTGGGAGTATCTAGGGTCTGGTCTGGTCCTTTTTAACCCCTGTAATTTGTTCAGAAATCTATCTTGACAGTTATTCGTGTCTGTAGGCCAGATTAACCACTTTTTCCAATCGGGATGTGTTCTGTTTTCATTTAAAATTTGGGATACGTCTACTTCAATATCTGTGGTTGCATTATCAGGTATTGGCTTTGGAATAGACGGTTTGTTAAGGTCTTTAATCTTGGCTAGGCCAAGACAGGTTGTTTGTTGAATTGTTTCATTCAAGAACATTTGTTCTGGGATCATGCAGGCTCGAAATAATGCTTCTAGGCCTTGTACCTGCCAATCTTTTGTACCCCAGATGGTTTTTGTTTCAAAATTATTTTTCCAGAAATCAAAACCACATGTAATCATTTTTTCATAAAATGCTTCTGAATATATCAATTTAGTATTTGTCAGCATGGTTTTTGTCCCTGTTTTATCCAACAGTTTATAAGAAAATGTTTCTGCATTACTTGTGTTAAACCCTGAGAAGTATTGGAATTTCTCATAGAATGTTTTTGAACTGCTTTTAGGTGGAGTAGCACAATGTTCCCATTGGTTATATTTAAAAACATTTCTAGGTTGAACAGATTTATGTAAATAGTGGTCTGCATAATGTGTAAAACAGTACATCTGTTCATAATTAGATGAACCTTGCAAATAATCATGTTCTGTAAATTTTGCTGATAAAACTAAATCCAACATCATATCATTTATACTTTTAAAGTCCCAATCATCAGAGAATGTACTTGGTTTTACAAAGTCACTTAATGAAACAATTCAATTGGTGAGGATATTTCAAGAGCTCGACTGGGCCATATATTTCATAGTCTGTCTTGTCCCAAACTACCCCGCCGGGTATTGGAATGGCTGTGACATTTACAGATGATAGTTCTTCTCGATGTGAGATGGTTTGTGAGGCTTCAGAATAAGTTGATGTTCTGACTTGCTGTGTCCATTGAACTGTAATAAATTTTCCTAAAAATTAAAACTAAAATTAGGCATAGTAGGAGTATAGGTACCCATGATACAATCCAATGATCAATCAATGGTGCATTTAGATATGCTTCTTTGACTTGATGAAAGAGTTCTGTTGCTTTTTCTTTAAAAGTCTTTGTTTCTGGCGTCACTTCAGGGTCGCTTTGATCTTCAGAAAAGTTGTCGAAATTGATGAAGCAGCCAGATGCAGTTCTGTCGATTGTTGGAATTGTTTTCTCAATTTGCCTTTCATTAGCACATTCTGATGCTACATCATTGTAGACTGGTATTTCATGACAAACTGTTTCAATTTGGGTTCCAAGAGGCACAAGTTCCATGGCATTTCTGCATAGTCATTTTTTTATTCACTGCAGGTTTTTCAAATGTGATTAGTCTTTCAGTTTGAACCTCTTGGATACTAGCAAATTTGGGTATTCTGTTACTTCTTGGGAGTCCACTGGGCCTGCTATTGATTATAGGCCACATGATTGTGGTTTTACCAGGTCGATTGATACAACTCTGTTCTCCTTTTTACCAGCAAGGGGCGGTAGTACTACTGATCTTGTTCGGTTGATTGCTAAGACAGGTACTGCTTTTCTGTAAGAAGGCCCAAATTCCTTCTTCACCGCTATTTTTTCTCTGACCAGATCCCCAATCTTTAGAATCCAGACAGGTCTTGCTGGGACAGGTGGTGTGTCTTCAGTGGTGGTTGGCTGTTGCTTTAACTTTATGTTGCTCAGGGCTTTTCTTGCTTCATTTAAGTCCTGTAAAACAGCCAAACGATCTTTGATGTCAAAGTCTTTTTTCTTATCTTCTACCACTGAAGCAAGACTATCTAAGTCCTGAACATACATTCTAGTTCCGAACAATAGTTCGTACGGTCTGAAACCTTGTAGAGAATTTCTTGGCAAGTTGTTAAGACTACGTTGGACACTTGTTAAATGTTGGACCCACCCATCACCCGAACCGAATACCTTTGCCATTATAGATTGCTTTATGTCTCGGTTTTTTTCTTTCCACTACCCCGTTTCCCTCACAGTGGAAGGGACAAGAGAACCGCAATCCAATGCCCATGATGGTCATGGCCTCCTTATAAGCTTTAGAGCTAAAAGAAGGAACCTGGTCAGAATGAAGCATGGCAATTGCGTATGTGCCGATAAAGCCTCGCAAATCTTTTATAACAGTTCTGGCGTCAGCCGAGCGCTGGGGCCACATTTTTTAAGTGAATGTAGTCTAAAATAATTAATAGGACGCTGGATTGCATGTGTAGATAGCCCTATGCTACCTTCAGAAATGTCCATGGCATTACTCCGCTTGATTCGTTACTGCGGTCTCTGTCGCAGTCTAGACAGCTCTTTACAAATTTATAATGGTGCAGGCTCATCCCCGGCCACCAATATTCTGATTGTAATTCAGTCAGAGATTCCTTCATCTGTTTGTGCCTTGGACCTTCACCCATGTGTGCGTCTGCTATTAATAAGATTCTCCGATTCGTGTTTGGAATTACCCTATCCCCCACTCCAGGGATTAGAGCAAAAGGAACGGAGTTCGCATCAATTACGTATGTATAATTGAGTGGATAGTTCACAGGTAGTGCTGCACAGTTGCCTTTTGAAGACGTTGTTTTTACCGCCAGCATGGTTTCCCCGTCTATGTATTTTTCTGAACGCTTTTTTGTGGCTACGGATGCCGGTTTAGTTGCTTCCGCTGCGGCTGAATTAGCCAATGAATTCCCTGCAACATGAACGCCATCACGTTGATGACTCAGAGTGTGTATCACGTGAGTCTTTTGTAGTTCTTTCTGAAAAAGAACTACTTGTTTCCAAAGCATTTTATGCTTGATTGTGGCACCTGTGTCGTCTTTGTAATCATTTTGAACCCAGTTCTGCAAATCATTATTGTAAGAATTGAGGCAAAAATGCAAATCGCACACGATTAGTGTCGGGAATTCACGTTCGGCATTTTCAAGCGCCATCTTTAAAGATCTGATTTCAGCTCGCTGAGCCGAACATTTTCTCAGTGATTCAGTTTTTGTTATTTTTGGTCTGAATTTACCGCAGAGCCAGCGACCTTTAACAATCGCACAGGCTGCATCGTAGGATTTATCTTCTACATTGTAATGCTGTACAAATCTGTCTGTATAGATTATACAGGAGTACTGTTCTAGAGGGAGAATTTCGATTGGCAGAGGATATTCTTTTTCATATTTTAAATCATTCAGTTTTTTCATGTTCGGTACGAAATAGTATTTCACGTCTTCTGCACCAAGAGAATTTTTCCACTGTATCCATTTTGGATCGAGTGCCACTGTTTTTAGATTTACTGTCTGAATAGCGCCTCGAAGGCTGATTCTGCTGTGAAAACAGTTATTCTTTTGCCTTGGGCTAGAGCTCGTTCTCTTGCTACAGCAGTTTGAACTGCCTTTACAGTATTTTCTGTGAGACTGAATGTTTTTTCTGCTTGTGTACAAATGTGATTTGTAAGCTATTGGTACTGTTTCTCCCTCATTAGAGGTCAGGTATGTGACTCCGCATCTTCCTGGGATGACCCGGATTACAAGGTTGCGTGTATTGTCACGTGTTTCTAATTTTGTTTTAGCTAACATGTCTGTTTGCAGTGATCTCAAAATTTCTGTGTGTTTTTGAGTCCAGTTGATTGGTTGTTTAAAATCAGGTTTTATTAATTCGTAGAGAGGTTTAATCCTCTCTGCATAGTTTAAAATGTAAGTTCTTCCGAAACTCAGCAAGCCTAGAATCGATTGTAAGTTCTTCAGCTTTTTCGGTGCTTGGAGTACAGTGCACTTCTCTAAGAAGTTGTCCGCTAGGCATTTTCCTTCACTTGATAATTCGTATCCTAAAAATAAGACTGTTAGATGGGCAATTCTTGATTTTTTTTTTAAAGTTGAATTTGTAACCCTCTGCTGCGAACCCAAGTATTATGGTGTTCACTCTTTTTAAGTGAGTATCCAAGTCGTCGTCTGTCAGATAGATGTCATCGACATAAGATAATGCCTCATCATCATACATTTGTAGTAACTCTGTTACTCTGGCTGAGAATAGTCCTGGGCTGTTCTTGAATCCCTGTGGGAGCCTACAGAAATTTTTCTGTGACCCCATTATTCAGAAAGCGTTCAAGTACCTGCTTTCTGGTGCAATATTTTGACAAAAGAACCCATTAGATATGTCTAATGTTGTTTTGTATTTTTTGCGAACTATGTTATTCATTAGTGCAGCACTATGCGAATTTTGTACTGCAAATGTTTTGCAACATGAGTTAAGGTGTCTAGTCCAAGACTAGACGATACGATTCGTCCGGTTTGGAGACAGGAAACAAAGGATTGTTCATTTGAGAGGTACATGTTTCAATTACCCCGTGGTATTCAAGTTGATCTAAAATCTCCCTGACCTGTTTTTTAGCTTCTTGCTTAATTGGGTACTGCCTTTGTGCAGTTGGTTGACATTTTAACTGGATTTTGTGAGGAGGAGAGTCCTCATCCAATCTTACATGATTTTTATATAATGCTGGTGTCTGGGCTACTGCCCATTTCCTTGCATATATATATTTAGTGTGAATTGGAATGTGATTTGAGAAGGCAGGCATAATCATTTCTTCGCCATGAGGGCACTCCCTGACAAACTCTGGGGGCCAATCTTTCTCAGCTAACAGGATGTTATAGCCTTTTGAGAGGTTATCCCAAAATAGACCCCTTATTTTTCTAGTCTTATCTCCCTCTATACGCAGTGTTATTTCGTATATCTTATGAGGTGTCTGCAGTTTCTACTTGAATGTATTCATTCGTGTCCACTGTCTCCAGATGACTCATCAGGATCTTGCGAGCTATGCTGATTTCTGCTGCACTGTCTAGCATTGTCTGTGCCCACTCTCCGTTTTTCAACTGTGTCCTCAGTATTCTCGGCATGTTCGATTACTCTAATACTGGCTACCTTCTTCCTTGGAAATTGTAATTTTTTTACTTTGAGCAGGTTCCTTGTCTTTGGACTTGGTGTGCTCTTCCCTTGGGTCTGACCGTCCTCTTCTTTCCGATTTCTGCGAAAAAGATCGAGAGGGACGTGTATCAATACTTTGATATCTATCAGGCTTTTTCAAGTTATCCCTATTTCTAAGGTTATATCTTTTCTCAGAGGGCTCCCTCTGGGGAGACTGGTGTTCTTGATTCGGAGTTCTTTCCCTCCGCCAAGGAGACCTTCCTCTGGACTGGAAAACTTTTTCTTTGGGAGTGGATTGTTTATTTCCATCCCAGCTCTTTTTAGGAGTGTTTAGATTATTTTTAATAAATAATTTTTGAGGATTTTCAAGTAGTTGAGGTTTTACTGGTTTCCCACCCAAACTATCTCTACCTAATTCTTCATAGCATTTTTCTATGATTCTGGCAAGCTCAATTGATTGATCTGTTATATCTGTTTCTTTCAATTTCTGGCGGATCGCCACAGATGCTGCTTCTCCTTTTATGTTGGCTAGTAATATAGCCGAGACCTGCTTGAAGTCTTTCAGTAATTTCATACCAAGAGTTAAAGCAGGTTCTGGACCGTATTCATTCTGAATTTGTTTTAGCACATCTGGTATTACCGCCATGGACGGAACACCATGTGTTTTTGTGTAAATGGAAGCAAAGACTGTACCCCAAGTGTCACAGTCCTTCACATGTGGTGCGACCCCCATTGGAAGGCAGATAGTCAGAATTCTGTGTTTCTCAATAGGGGTAGTATTCGGGAATACTGCCTTTATTGGAGTAATTTTCTGTGCTAACCAGAAAGGAATTTGTTCCCTTTTTGCGGGAGTTTTTCCAAGACATGATTGTATGTTTTGTGGTGTAATTTTATTTGTGTTCCCCTGATGAGGGGTTAGCTGTGGAATATTAACAGCTGTTTGGACTGTTGCAGTCCGCATTACATATTGGACTAACTGTCTGTGTATTTTAATTAATAATTTTAGCTGTGCTAAAAGTTCTTATTTTGACATTTTTTCAATGTCTGGACGTTGCTCCTGGTCTACCTAGTGGACCGAGCCTGGTAATGTGATCATTATGTTTTAGGGCGCCTTTAAACCAGAGCAGGTGCTCTTGGTATTTTAATGGGATTTCAATCTCCTCGAAAGGAGCGTACTCTTCCGGTGGTTCCTCTATTTTGTAATAGTGGAACTCGTGTGTTGTAGCCTTTGCCGCTGGAAAGTTTATCCAAGAATAGAATACCTCTGTCTGCCGATATTCGTGTGCCTCTATCACGAAAATGACTGTACCACCTCACGATGTCAGTCCGTTTTCTATAAGTTTTAAAGTTATAGTTTTTCTTATGTTGACCGGAATGAGGATTGCATCCCGGTCATTCTGTAGGAGACTCGTGTCGTCCTCCATTAGTTGATTTGCTAATATAGTAGCATCCCTTTCTTCATCACCCATTTTACTGTCAGAAAGGTTTTTCTTGTTGCAGATCAGGTTTTCAAGGAAACAAAGATTAGGTGCACAATATTTTGGAACACTATATCCTTCAACGTTGACTAAACCAGAAGCTCTACATAGGAATCTCTTCCTACTAAGTTCCGGCGGATTTTAACCTTTCAACCACTCCAGATGTCTATTGGAGTATTTACGGGAGAAAGGGTCTGTGTGAAAAGGCACGACTGAGTTACTCTAACGTCTTGCGTTAGTTTTATCGCCTTACCAAACGTTGGGTGCCATGTAGTGTAGTTCCTATTTTCCCTATAGG
Organism: Lissotriton vulgaris; assembly: GCF_964263255.1. Lineage (NCBI taxonomy): Eukaryota > Metazoa > Chordata > Amphibia > Caudata > Salamandridae > Lissotriton > Lissotriton vulgaris. The sequence goes on from NC_141694.1 coordinate 363,851,632, forward strand.
TCCTGCGCATTGGAATAACATAAACAGCAGTGTAGACGTAGGACTGCGGTCTTCTAGGTCTCTACTGACTATGTTAGACTTAATTTAGTGCGCCAGCTAGCTCGGAGGTCACTGGAAACTTTCTTGACTGAATAGGAAGTGATAAGCTTCCCTGGCTCAGACAAGAAGGGATTCAGCTTCCAACAACCGCATAAACATGACAACTTGCTCCTCAGAATAAGAGTCAATCTCTAGAGTCGTGTGAAACAATAGACAGCTATTTCACTCAGTCAGTTGTGCAGATTTACATTCACCAGAGTGCAGAGAATGGAGAGACGGGCGTTTTCAATAAAAGATATTATTTATTGAGCAGTCTTCCTTCTCATGCAAGAGAAATGAATTGCCACAATTGCAAGACTTGTTATTATGAAAAGTGCGTACAGTAAAAGGAGTATTACGAAATATTACTGTAAAAGCAATGATATGGTTTCTTATCCATAAGATAGTTAAAATGAATAAAATATATACATTCATATATACATTGGCTAACTACCTCAACCGGTGCTTCTAACTACGCCTACCCCGCCCCGGTGTACCTGACCTAAGCCTAATACATGGGAGGGAGTAAGTAAGTAGCAATTTAAGTTAAGTTGGTTTTGCCAAGAGTTTGTTTCAAGAATTCTCTCTAAGGGTTTAGTCAGCACCGTACCTCTGGAATAGAATGTAGGAGGTTTGGTATCTCCTTCTTAAGACCTGATATCCCAGTCACCCGCAAGGGTAGGCTGGAAACGCCGGAGCTGAATTTTCTCGGCAGGAGAAAAGACAGCGTCTTTCTCAGCGCGTCAAGGAGGAGGGGCAGCGTCCGTGGGCTTCTCGCATCTGCTGGGCTCTCTGCAAGGGGACAGCTGTTCTGCTCCAGTATTCACCACCACCGTGTGCTTGCTTAAGGCAACGTTGGTATATTTATACCTGAAAGGTGCAGAGTTTGACGTAAGTTTTTGGACATAAGACGTCAATAAAGATGTCACTAAGAACTGGTCGTTCTTACAGTGCTCGCAGGAGTTACTAATCAAAACAAAGCAAGCGGGGCTTTCCCAGGTTGCTGGAGGTTTGGTATGTCGAAAGAACTCTGTATGCTATCTAGGAATCTAAGGAAGTGGCTTCTGCTGTGTCATGGACTGTCATGGACTGCAGAGGCGAGTTACTAAAATACGGCTCTGATTCTTATGCCATTATAGGGATATGTATTGATTATAGCCGTATAGGGGCATGAGGTCACAATATTGATCGGGTCCTAGATAAAACACATCACTACGACGCCAGCACCCTCTACGCACTCCATGCCGGCCGAAACCACACCTGCTTCCAAGCCGCCCCGAAACGGACTCCTGGACCTTTCTCCTGCCACACCTGCAGCTTCACCTGCGACAGAGCCACCAAACCTCCAAGGACTGGACCCAACCACCGCCTCTGCATACTCCTCAAAACCCGCTCCGCACGCAAACACACCGTCGCGCTTTGGGATTTGCTCGACACCTCCGCCCCAGACGTGGCCTTCCTGACCGAGACCTGGTGGAACGACTCCTCGGCGCCCGACATCTCCATAGCCATCCTGGACCGCTACAAGATCACCCGCAGGGATCGTGCCAACGGAATCGGAGGAGGAATAGCCATCGTCCACAAGTCCATCCTCCAGGTCGCCACCCACGCAGACGATACCCTCAACACCGCCGAACACCTGCACTTCTAGATCCACACCGACCCCAACACCACCCTCAGAGGAACACTCATCTACAGACCCCCCTGAACCCCAAGCTCAATTCAGCGACTCCATCGCCGACCTCGCCAGCACCCACGCACTCGCCTCCACGGACTACATCCTCCTCAGGGACCTGAATTTCCACCTCGAGAACAACAACGACGCCAACTCCGCCACCCTGATCGAAAACTCGCCACGCTCTGCCTCAGACAACTAGTCACCGCACCCACCCACGCTGCTGGCAACACGCTGGACCCCGTCTTCTCCACAGGCATTCACATCACCTTTGACCACACCACCGAACTCCACTGGACCGACCACTGCTGCATCCATTTCACCTTCAATAAACCAACCACGCACGACCGCACCCCCCAGCTACCTCGCTGCTGCTGGAGCAGTCTTTGAAGACCAGCTGATCACCACCCTTGCCCAAAACCGACCCCACCAACCCAGGCACCACAGCCCGCAACATCAGACAGTGGATCGACGACTGCGCCAACACCCTCGCCCCACTCAAGAAACCCTCCAACAACCACGCCAGCAAGAGAGCCACCTGTTTCACTGATAAGCTGCAGACCTCCAAACGCGCATGCCGGAAACTGGAGAAGATATGGCTCCACGAACGCACTCCGGACATCCACGCAGCCCACAAGGATGCCACCCGCAGACATCACCACCTCATCAGATTAGTCAAGAGATCCTCCTTGAAAGACCGCCTGGATAACAACGCACACGACAGCAAAGCGCTTTTCAGCATCGCAAAGGAACTCTCCAACCCCAGCGCCAGCGCCAACAACATACCGCCCTCACAAGAACTGTGCAACTCACTGGCCATCTTCTTCCACCGCAAGATCACTGACATCCATGACAGCTTCAACACCATGACTGCCCTGACTATGCCAGACTCCACCTCCCCTGTGAACAGCACCAACCGCCTGACCTCCTGGTCCAACGACGACGAGACACGCAAGGTCATGAACTTCATCCACTCAGGATCTCCGTCAGACCCGTGCCCACACCACGTATTCAACAAAGCAGACGCTGCCATCGCACCCTAACTACGGAAAGTCATCCACATCTCCTTCGAAACAGCGACACTCCCTGAAAGCTGGAAACACTCCGAAATCAATGCCCTCCTCAAGAAACCCAAGGTGGACCCCAAGGACCTCAAGAACTTCTGGCCCATCTCCCTGCTCCCGTTCCCGGCGAAGGTCATCGAGAAAATCGTCAACAGGCAAATGACCCGCCACCTGGAAGACAACAACATCTTGGACCCGTCCCAGTCCGGGTTTAGACGAAACCACAGCACGAGACAGCCCTCATCGCCGCCACAGATGACATCAGGCGCCAACTAGACAACTGCGAAACATCAGCCCTCATTCTCCTGGACCTGTCAGCCTCCTTCGACACGGTCTGCCATCGCACTCTAAAGACACGCCTCCTAGAGGCCGGAATCCAAGAGAAGGCACTTGACTGGACCACGTCTTCCTCTCCGTCAGAACCCAGAGCGTCCGCCTCCCGCCCTTCCGATCTGAGGCCACCAACATCATCTGCGGCGTCCCCCAGGGCTCATCCCGACACTGTTCAACGTCTACATGGCCCCCTTCGCACAAGTGGCCCGCCAACACGACCTCAATATCATCTCCTATGCTGACGACACCCAGCTCATCCTCTCCCTCACCAAGGACCTGCACACCGCCAAAACCAACCTCTACGAGGGAATGAAGGCCGTCGCCGACTGGATGAGGAACAGCCGTCTGAAGCTGAACTCGGACAAGACAGAGGTACTCATCCTCGGACCCACCCCCTCAGCCTGGGATGACTCCTGGTGGCCGACCACACTGGGAACAGCACCGACACCCACCGACCATGCACGCAACCTAGGATTCCTCCTCGACTCCTCCCTCTCCATGTCTAAACAGCTCCTCTGCATGCTCCGCAGGATCTACAAGTGGATCCCGACCGAAACAAGAAGAACGGTGACACAGGCCCTCGTCAGCAGCAGACTGGACTACGGCAATGCACTCTACGCAGGAATCCCAGCCAAACACTTCGATGACTACAACGCATCCAAAACGCCTCGGCCCGACTGATCGTCAACGTCCTCTGCCGCAACCACATCATCCCCCCACTTGAGAGACCTACACTGGCTCCCCGTCCACAAGAGGATCACCTTCAAGCTCCTCACCCACGCACACAAAGCACTCCCAACGCCGGACCAGCCTACCTGAACAGCAGACACAGCTTCTACACCACCAGCTCTGCTCCGCCAAACTCGCCACTGTTCCCCGTATCCAACGAACAACCTCCGGTGGCAGATCCTTCTCCTATCTAGCCGCCAAGACTTGGAACACCCTCCCTACCCACCTATGTCAGACCCAAGACCTACTCGCCTTCAGAAGACTCCTCAAGACCTGGCTTTTCGAGCAGTAGCGGCACCCCCTCTCCTCAGCGCCTTGAGACCCTCACGGGTAAGTATCGCGCTTTACAAGTACTCTGATTAATTGATTGATTGCTGCTGCTTGTGGAGGGCCTACTGGGGTGAAACAGAGGGGGCAGCTACCTTGGTAGTTTTATTTAACACCAGTTTGCGACCATAAGAGCAGCGGATGGTGAGAGTCCCCGCTGGTGATCTCCCCCGCTTCCAGGTGCCCCCCGGGCGAGGAACAGCACTACTGCTTAGCCATCTGACGGTATTACTTTGCTCAGGAGGGGGCGATATGTACTGAAAATCAGATTTTTTAGTGGCACTCCCCTGTGACTATACAGATGGTGCCCTGTACACAGCCATGTCTCCTGACTCTGCAGTCGCATGCACTCTGCCACAATCAGACTTGGTTATAACTGGACGCTGGCTGCGTGGGGTATCTATTCTATCACAAGCGCGACTGGAATACTAGCGGGCACGTGCTAAATGGACCCTTGAGCTGATTGGTGGTATCCTCTTTTGCGCCTTCAGACCTGTGCTCCTGACTTGCGCACATAGTTGCTGAAAGCATGGGTCGAGTAGATAAAATGCAAACGAAGTGGCCTTTTGATGCCAAAGCCACTAGACAAAAGGAACCTGACGGTGCATGCTCTGCGGATATTAGAACTGAGGAGCCGGAGGAGGAGGCTGGTGATGTTCGACAGATGTTCGCCACAATCCAGAAGAGCCTAACGAATATGGATGGAAAAATAGACTTGTTAGTCTATCAAATGGATAGAATGACCGAGCGGCTCGATAAGCAGGCAAAGCGCCAATATGGCGGAAAGGCGCATTACGGAGGTCGAAGAAGCCCAAACCACATCGGACCAAGTGCAGAGGCAGATGGCTAAAACCAGATCAGACCTGCAGGATAAAACAGAAGACTTGGAGGTTCGTTTGCACCGGTGTAACTTGCGCATCATAAGCCTGCCGGAGACGACCTCTATGGGTAAAGTAGAGCACTTCACTGAAATGCTTCTGATTACTCTACTAGGCAGGGAGGTCTTTTTAGACATGATTGTGGTGGAGAGGGCACATCGCTCACTGGGGCAGAGACCGGCGCCGAGTGCCACGCCGCGCCCTGTTATAGCTAAGCTCCTGAATTATCGCAACCGAGACTCTGCGTTGAGGCGCGCTAGAGAACTAGGAGAACTCCAATATGAGGGCTCAACCATCTCCCTCTATCTTGACTTCACGCCAGAGTGCAGGAGGCGCGCCACCAATTCAACCCCCTCAAACGACAACTCTGGGATCATAACATATCCTATGCCATCCTCTATCCTGCCAAGCTGAAAGTCACCATGGATGGCTCTTCGCGCATCTTCACGGACCCGAAGCTGTTGCAGAAAGCTCTAAAGGACTTGCTCAAGAAGACGAGGAAGGTATTGACACATGATAGAGCGCCGGCAGCAGAGGCGGAAGAGAGAGGCAGCTCTCTAGAGAACAATGACTAAGACACTGACTGTTGGTCTCATTTTCCACTTAAACTATTGTATTTGTGCTTCAAGCAGCAATGGTTTGTGCTTCAGAGTAAAGTCATTTATTTTTCCGTTACCAAGGGTGGTTCCTCTCTGGATTTGACTGGGAAAGAAAATATGTTTACCAATAGAGGCAGTTTTTAACTTGTAAGGGCACACTCTATTAGTGTTTTGCAATTTATGGAAGACTGTATGGATATGAGCTTGCTGCAGGCAATGGTTTTTAATATCAGGGAAATCTATAGTAAAACCCGACCCACCACACCATAAAGCAGGCCCAAAACAGCCAACAGATTGGCTTAATCACATGCCTACCCATTGGGCGCTTCCTGACTGCCCTCTCGGCCAGTCCAACCCTAGTTGCTCTTGTAAATGCAGGTAGTTATATGTCCATATTATTGCAAAATGCAAGATCAGCCTTTGCTTCTGTAGCAATACATTATTATGGTCAAACCTCTAAGCAGGCTGTGCAAGCAAATTGATAATGTAATTAATACCTGTGTGCTAGCTGCATGCCTGTTTGCAATGTTGATTGTGTATTATACAGCGATAGAATTATCAATTTAATGGTCATTTGTTTGGACATTACACCGGATATGAGAGTTGCTGTGTGTCTGTTTAACAATAAATAATATACTAAGGCCTAGTTCCTCAAACAGTTAGCGTCAGGTTTGCGTTAATGTTCCTGGGTTGATGGTTCCCGGAGACGCTTGGTGCCTGGATGCTTTTCACTCTTGTTGATACTGGACTGCAGCTGATCGAGGACAGAAGGCCTTTACCTGTGAACACTAACCACAAGTTACTAGTTCTGATCTGTAATGTTGGTTGAATACCAGTATTGCAAAAGGGGTAGTGCACACCCTGTGGCTATGTTTTGGAACTAGGAGATTGGAGAAATCACCTATCTATCCTTTCCTCTTCTGTTATTATACATTGCAGTTATGCGCAATCATGTTTATAGATGGTTAAATGGTATGTTATTATTTAATTCTATATATGTGGATCTGCTGATGGCTTCGCTATGGCGCTTCGGTAACATCTGCCCCTGCGTGTTACACACTATATAGATAATCAGTGGGTTATTTTCTTGGGGGGGGAGGCGGAGAAACTTCACGATGCACAGTTGGGGGAGGCATGGTGTGGGAGGTGGGTGGGAGGGCAGTATGTTTGTGATTGTTTTTGCTTTGGTTTTTGTTCCTATTTCTTTTGGTTACACTCCACATGCAATTGCGTACACTGACCATGATACCCCATCCCACGAGTCTAACAGGGTACTACGCGTGCCTGACTTGCTCCATGCGATATCGGGGCTGCAGCCCTAACTGCCAACTCTCTCATGCCACTATGACGCAATTATAGTTAATGAGTACTGACCTGTGGAACGTCAGAGGCCTTAATGATCAACGTAAAACCAGAAAGGTCATGTATTATCTCAAAAGACACAATGTGGATTTGGCACTCCTCCAAGAGATGCACATCCCGATGTCGGATCTCCCACCACTCAGAAGTAGCATAAGAGGCACGTTCCATGCGGCAGGATTCACCTCACATGCCCGAGGGGTACTGACGTGGATCAACCCTGCATCCAAACTCCCCCTTGAGGAATTACATACAGGTGCAAATGGCTGTTACGTGACATCTAGATGTAGAGGACTGAGCATAGATTATCTACTAGTAAATGTATATGGCCCTAACTTTGATTGCCCGCAATTTTACTCTGAACTCCTAAGGATTGCTAGACTTTTGCCTGATGCACTACAGATCTGGGGGGGGGGGGGGAGGGGGGGGGACTCTAGTTGCACACTACACCCTGACCTTGACCGCTCTAGAGGTCTGCCAAGACGCCGCATGCAAGCAGCAGAAGTTATATTAGACACGCTCACAGAGTTAAACATGTTTGATGGCTGGCGTTATCGATCATCCCTACCTGGGGGATTCATGCACTACTCTGCACCCCACAACCTGCACACCGAATAGATTACTGGTTTCTCTCACGGACCCTACAGCACTTTTTTCGGGATTGTGAGGTGTTCCCCGAACCCACTCTGATCATTCTCTTGTGCTCCTAGTCTTGATTGCCTCACTTAAAAGGCCACCCCGTATACATGGTGCTCCCCCCTTATGCATTATTAGATAAGCTATTTAGAGCTGAGATGCAGGAGGCTATGGAAACCTTCTTTGAGACAAATATAGGATCTGTCCCTCACTTCACCATGGTCTGGGAAACGTTCAAGGTTTATGTACGGGGCGAGGCGATATCTAAACACTCTGGCGTGCTCAAATCAATTAGAGACTGTCTGAAGTGCTTGGAGCAAACGCTAGCAGATCTAGAGAGACCTACACAGACCAGAGCTGATCCCACACTGCACGACACACTCAAAGATACACTAGAAGAATACCACGCAGAGGCAGATAGGGAAGTGAAATTCATGGGCAAATATGCGACAGCCAGGGTATATGGAGAGGGAGAGCATCCAGGTGCCACCCTAGCTAATCTTCTAAAAGGACATAGAGCCGCTTCACATCCCATAAGTTTGTCCACAGATGACGGGACAGTGCTAACTGACCCTGAAGAAGTGGCTGATTGCTTCAGAGAATATTATACGACTCTCTATCAATCCAAATCTAATGTTGCACAATCTGACATCCTTGAATACTTGGGATGCATCAAACTGCCATGGCTATTAGATGGTCATAGAGAATATCTGATGCGCTCCCTTGAGACGTGGGAAATTAAAGCAGCTATCTCTACGATGCCAGCAAGCAGTTCGCCAGGGCAGGACGGCCTTACGGTGGGGTTCTATAAAGCGTTTCAGGACTTCCTGGTGCCGCATTTGCGATCTTGGTTTGAAGAAATGGCAGAGGAGGGCATGATTCCCCCCACAATGAGAGAAGCGCTCGTAGTAGTCCTATTGAAACCTGGCAAACCTCCAAATTACTGCTCGTCCTATCGTCCGCTCTCTCTACTGAATGTTGACACCAAGATATTTGCAAAGGTTCTAGCAAATAGACTAGCCCCATGAATGCCTACCTTGATGGGAATAGAACAATCTGGCTTTATTCCAGAAGGCACTCTTACATACAACCTCCGCACAGTATTTGGCGCCATACAGCACACTGCTTCGGATAAAAAAGTAGCAGCGATATTTTTAGATGCTGAAAAAGCATTTGATTCAGTAGAATGGAGATTCATGATGGTGACCCTGGAGCAAATGGGGATGGGGAGCGTTTATTTAAGTGTAATTAACACACACACACACACCAATCACCCAGCGGCTAGAGTGAAGGTGGACGACGCGGTCACGACCCCACTGGAAAAATCCAGAGGTACCAGACCGGGTTGCCCCCTATCGCCATTATTATATGCCTTTGTGGCTGAACCATTGACATGTGCTCTGCGAGAGTACCATAGCCATAGGGGGATAGGATTCACGAATTACAATCCTATTTTCTCTACGTACGCTGATGACACTCTTCTGTATAATAGAGACCCGGCCACCAACGTGTCTCCTGTGCTGCGTAAAATAGTGCATTTCAGGCCTTACAATAAACTTGTCAAAATCAATGATATTCTTTGACTCCAGCAACTACCCCAGAGGAATTGGATTTCCAGCTGCAGTGGACTGATGACCCTGTGCGGTACTTGGGGAAAGAGATACACACTGACCCAGAAGTTGTGTTCCGAGAGAACTATGGCCGCAAAGTAGCAAAGCTAGAGATTGACATTGCGCGCTGGATTCGCCTCCCCTTTCCCTATGCGGCAGAATCTCATTATTGAAAATGGCGGTTCATCAAACATACCCGTTCATTGTTAATTAAACTGGCTTGGGCCAATAAGTAACCCCGCCCCTCCTGGAAACTACTGGTCCCTGACTTATTCGATGGGCGGGTTGGGAGCACCGCATCTTGATCTATATTATCGGACAGGCCAAGCCTCACATGCCTATTATTGGCTACACCAGCAGCCTTCCCCTCAGCACCTGCACATAGAGCGCATAACACAGGCTCCAGTGAATTTAGCGACCGCTCTGCACCACCCGCCTAGCAGAACTACTGCTATCCTGGATTCAATAAACGCTACAGTTCATGCATGGCACAACCTTATCAACAGACAGGCGGCAACCTTATTAGACCCACTACTAGCACTACTAGGTTACTCCAAGAAGATACAGAAACCCATTAGGCGTCTAGTGGACATGGCACTCCTAGTTGCCAAACGTGTCTTGGCGATGCACTGGTCCAGGGGCCCCCTCCCCACGCTTAAACAATGGACTAGTGACATGCTATATTGCAACACGCAAACAGAAGCATACAGTGAGCTCCTTCCCCCTTGGAATTGACCGAATAATTTTTAGAGACTCTATGCCACATACACCGCGACTAAAGCCACAATACTAACTACAACACCCATAATGGCAGCAGGTGATCCGATTACACAATAAACCTAGCTACAGTATCAGGAAATGTGAGTTACATGTTAACAAAATATCTGCTCGGGGATGCTAGACTGTTAAACCTTTGACTTTGCTGTCCCACGAGAGATACACTAATTCGGTTGTGCAGTCTTGCTGGCTCTGGTTGCTGGTAGGGATTCGTCAATGTGGAGGTGCATCAGTCAACCTATGTTCGGATTGAGTGATTATGTGGATCTTTTTTTTTTTTAAAACCTTTATTACAAGAAAAGTAATACAAATACTGACCTACAACCACTGGGGCCGGTCAGTAGCAGTAAATATCGAAATCAAAAAAGGTACACAGCTCATCAGCCGACAACCCGTGGGTCCGGCAGCGATATTATATGCCAATGCGATGATCCAGTGATGGTAAGAGAATAAATGAAAGGCTTCACATTTTACATTTTTTAAGAAAACCAAACATACCAACAAAAATCCGAGGTAATATCTATAATATAAGTGGCTGTCTCAGATAGCAGGGAGAGCGACCCAGATAAAAACTGATGTGAGAAAGGATAAGGAGTCCCAAGGAGGGAAGAGGGGGTCGAGAGTAAGCAAGCAAGCCATATACAATAGGATATGGGTGTGTGGAATGCGCGGTCACTGGGACAGGGGAATATCAGTGGTTTCTACAAAAGGGGGGGTGCAGATCTCTCCACGATACGAATTCCATTGACCTCATATCCTCCCCCATTTTTTAGGTCTACCACGGGCGATGTATACAGTTTTTTTCTCTAAACATGCATCAGTCCATGTTTTCCTTCCACGTTGAAACCAGAGGTGACCTTTGAGACCCCCACAGCTGGGCTATGTCCCTTTTCGCTATCATGTTGCCGAGGGTGGCCCATTGAGTCTGCGCAACGCTGTAATCATTCGGCTCCCAAACGTTCAACAGGTACCTTCTGGCCTCAGGCAATAATGAAACACCCGTAACCTCCTCCATAACAGCATGAACACGTCTCCAGTACACCACAACGTCCGGACATTCCCACAAAAAATGGAGAAAAGTAGCAAGCATACCGCAGCCGCGTCTACACAACCCATCCACAGAGTAACCCATACTCATCAGGCGTGGACCCGTGACATACACACGGTGTAAAATCTTCAATTGCACCAGCCGGAGACGCGCCGGAATCGCGACCTCCTTAGGGGATGATATCGCGGCCTGCCAATCGTCATCATCCAACTCCAGCCCATCACCAGTCCAGGCCCCACGAAGCTGTACAAGAAGATCCGAGCGGTCATTGATAAGCTTTTTATAGATGAGAGAGATGGTACTATCAGGGACATACCCGTCAAGCACTCTGTCTTCCAGGGGAGAGGACTCTGGGATAGCGGTACCGGCCGGGAAGACCGATTCAAGTGTGTGGCGAATCTGCAGATAACGGAAGTGCTCCCTATCGGACAGTGTATATTCTCGTTGGAGTTCCGCGAAGGTTTTGATCCTATCCTTGACCCAGAGGTCTCCAACCCTGCTGATGCCAATAAGATCCCATTTGTCAAATCCCTTCGTCGTCCAAAGACTGCCCAGTCTCTCCGCCGCGTAAAGCGGGGTGGCTCTGGTCAGCTTGTCCGTCCATCCCGTGGCAGCAGTCGCACTACCCCACATTCGTACCGCAACCCCGGTGGGTCCGGTAAGATGTTTCCAAGCCGATCTAGAATAGAGCGCCCTATTATAATCGCCTCCCGGTAGCTGCCTTTTATCCATACCGAATGCCGGATTCGGGACCGGACCATACATTGCATGGTTGACTGCACTTAGTTGGGATGCCCAGTAGTATCGTCTTATATCGGGCAGCGCTATGCCGCCGTCGTACCAGGGCAGAGTCAATTTCGCCAGTGCAATGCGAGGTCGCCCGCCCCACACCAGCTTCCTCTGGAGGCCCTCAATCTCACGGAAATAACTGGCAGGAACCAAGTCAAGCGTATTTTGGAGGGCATACAGGAATCGGGGGAGAGACATCATCTTAAACAGAGCCGCTCTCCCTACCGGGGACAGCGGCAAACCACACCACGCCGTGACGTCCAATCGAAGCCGGCGTAGTGACGGAAGCAAATTCCTCTCATACCGTACGGCTGAGTCTAAGGAAATGTAAATCCCCAAAGACTTAAAGCCGTCGTGCGATACCGGTATTGGACAGACACGGGGCAACAGGGGCAGTTCTTCAGTAAGCGGGTAGATGCAGGACTTGGCCCAATTGATAGTCAAACCAGAGTTCCTCCCGAAGGAGCTTAACACGTCGAACAACACTCCTAATGACTTACGAGGGGAAGTGAGGTATAACAAAATATCATTAGCGTACAACGATATACGGTCCTCAAAATCAGAGGACCAACTAATGCCTTTAAGCGATGGCTCCCACCGAAGCCACGCGGCAAGGGGTTCAAGCGCGAAGAGGAGCGGTGCCAACGGGCAGCCCTGTTGTGTGCCTCTTCCGAGGACGAAAGGCTCCGAGGCCCTACCATTGACCACCACTTGGGCCAGTGGTTGTTCATAGAGAAGTCTAACCCACCCGATAAAGTTTGGGCCAAAACCAAATTTTGCGAGGGCCGCCCACAAATAACGCCATTCTATCGTGTCGAAGGCCATCTAGGCATCCAAAGAAACCAAGATGGCCGACTCACGAAGTGACACCGCCCTTGCCAGCACGCCATGAAGGCGGCGAAGATTGAGAGCAGTATTGCGATGAGGAATGAACCCAGACTGATCTGGGTGTATCAAATCACTGATCACTGTAATCAGACAATTTGCCAAAATTTTGGGCTCAACGTTCAAACGCGAGATCGGCCTGTATGACGAACATTGGTCACGGGGCTTCCCGTCTTGTGGATGACTACAATGGACGCCAGTCTCTGATCCCGGGGAAGGGTTCCAAGATCTCGCGATTCCAGAAACGTTTGGCGAAGGTGCGGCGCCAACTTGTCTGGACACAATTTGTACAGCTCTATCGAGATGCCATTCGGGCCGGAGGCCTTCCCCGAGCGAAGGGAGCGGATAGCAAGCGCGATTTAATCAGTGGAAAAATCCACCTCCATAAGCTCCCTGTCTGACTCCGAAAGGCTAGGCAACGCGATATCCCTAAGTAGCAAATGTGAATCCTCCTCCGGCCTGTCCAAGACCGGCGCGTAAACCTTCTGAAAGTGCTGAGCAAAGACCGCGACTATGTCAACCGGGTCCACAACCCGCGCACCGTCCTCTCTTTCCACAACAGGCACCACCCGATTCAACCTTTCTCTCTTATCCAACCACACAATCAACTTCCCCGCCTTGTCACCAACATCATACAAACGCCCCTGCTGCTCACGACTCATCATCCTGGCCGCATCCGTCACCAGAGCTCTGTAATCGGCCTGTTTAAGGGCCAAAACATGCAGCCCCTCAGATGTAACCCCAGATTCCAACTCTTCTTCCAAAGCTGTGATTTCATTCTCCAAACACACCACTTCCTCGTTCTTGCTTTTCTTCGCGCTAGCAATCAGGGACAGGGTTTGACCCCGGATAACTGTCTTATAGTCCTCCCACAAGGAGATGGAGGAGGACACAGACCCCACGTTCTCGGCAAAGTAATGATCCATACATTTAACCACCACTGCCCTAGTTTTCGGATTACGTAGATGCCAGGGATTAATTGGAGCAACCCGGCCCTCAGTACCCAGCTGCACATTAATTGTGAGCCAAAGAGGGGAGTGATCCGAGATCCCTTTAGCTAGATGTCGAATTTCCCTCACAGAGACCATCTGCACTGCTGGTACTAGGATATAATCAAGCCTCGAGAGATTCCCATGCGCTCCCGAATAAAAGGTATATTGTGCCTGTCCAGGGTGCAGTTGCCTCCAGCAATCCACTAAACCCAGCGTATCAAGGAAGTTGCCCAACCATAACTGTGACCTCAAAAGAGTCCTGGGGGGCTACGATCCTCGCTGCCACAAACAATCGAGCTAAAGCCCCCACCAACAACCAACATACCCTCAGGGAAGCTCAAAACCACCCTACCCAAATCAGAGAACGTGGTGGACTGTAAACCCGGCGGGACATATACAGAGAGTATGGAGACCGTCTTCCCCTCCCAGCGGCCCGTAATGGCCACATATCTGCCTCTATCATCCAGCACAGTATTATCTATCTCCAGCGGGAGGGAACTCCTAACCAGGACGCCCGCCCCCCTCGACCCAGTAGTAAATCCTGAATGTGCCACCAGACGATACCCCCTTCTATTCAATGCATGGCAAGCATTCCCTATCGGATGTGTCTCCTGCAGCAACACTATTTCCAGTGAAAGACGCTTCAAATATTGCAAAACTATCCCCCGCTTGATCCTATCACCCAGACCATTAACATTCCAACTCAGCCCCCTACCCCCATTCCAGAAACGTGAACTGTGCTCCCCCCACAAAAAAGCAGGCACAATGGACAAAGTATGCAGCGAAATAGAGCCTCGGCGTAAATAAGGAAACAAAGAGCCCCCCCCCTCCTCCCCCCACCCCCAGGAAAGTCCCTAGAACACACACCCACACCCTGCACCCCTGCGTTAGACCCGAGAGCCACCCCAACTTGCAGTCTGCCTGTCGCCCCATTAAACTAATCTACAAAAAGAGAGAAAGAACCCCCTAGAGGAGGAAGAATCCCGAGCCCTCCCACCCCCGGGTAATAAACGATTTATGTACATGGGAATAATCAAACCCCCGCCGTAAGTCCCTATAGTTGGCACACCGGTAGGGCCTCACTCCACTTGTTCCTCCAGGCCACCTTCAGCACCTTTTGATTGTTCCGGTCGGTTACGGTGTGCCGGCAGAGTATCAAGCCAGTCACTGACAACCTCCGGGCGGTCAAAAAAGAGTGCACGCTCCTCGTATTCGATCCTCAATCGAGCCGGGAAAAGCATGGCGTACTTTAGTCCCATGTCTCTAAGACGCCGTTTCACCCCCGGTAAAGCCCATGCGTTGATTTTGCACCGCTTGCGTAAAGTCTGGATAAAAACTGATCGACGCATTGTCAAACTTTGTGGGTCCATTGGTGCGTGATGCTTGCAGGATACCGTCTCTGTCCCGGAAATTAAAAACCCTGGCTATGATAGGTCTTGGTGCGGCGCCCAGTTTAGGCCTTTCAGCCTAAAACTCTGTGGGCGCGCTCCACAGTGAAAAAGTTGCTGAGGCCCTTAGGCGCTAGATGATGCAGCACAAGGTCCTCCACCAAAAGATCAGTAGATAATTCCGAGGAGTTTTCTGGAACACCAATAATGCGAACGTTGTTGCGCCGGGCCCGGCTCTCGAAGTCATCCAGCCGACGGGCAAAAAAGTCGTTTGAAGTCCGGAGATTACGAACTTCCGCCTGAAGGTCCGAGACATCGGTAGTGAGACTTGCAATCTTAATGTCCAGCGACTTGACCCGCTCGTTGGTCTTTGCGAGATCCGTCCTGATGAGGTTGACTTCAATCGCCACAGTGTCTATCTTGGAAGCCAGGGTCTCATACTGTTGACCCATCGAGGTCTTCACACTGGCAATGGCACCCATGACATCCCGCAATGTCAAGTCTTCAGTTGCAGGAGAGCCATCCAAGACTTTACCCACTCCACCAGGGGATCCCTTCGGGCGGGTGAAGCGATCAATAGTATTGGTATGGGCGACACCCCCTCGGAATGTGCCCCTGGTGGCCCGCTTCTCACTCTCCGACCTGCCCGCTATGTTGGGTAGCGAGCCCAGCCGGGTCGTTTGAGATCTGGTGAGAATGGCTCTCCGCAGAACCAACTTGTGAAATCAGGGATGAGGGCGAGAGGCAGGAGAAAGGCCTGGGGCCGGCAGCAAGGCACAGGCCAGCAGTGTCAACAGACAGCAAGTCGCAGCAGATGGTGACCAAAAACGAAACCGAAAGTACCACAGGGGCGACGGTCGGATCTTAGTGCCCGTTGTTGTTCAATTGCCACCTTGGTACTTCGAAGACTCGAGTCCGCGGATAATCGTCGATGTAGGCCTCTAAGTTTCAAGATGCAGAGAGTCCGGTTCCCGGCGGCCAAATTGATTTTTAAAAGAAGATATCTTGTCAGCAGGGCGCCAGCTAGTAGAACCTGTCGTCAGAGTCAGGATATGTGGCAGGATAAATGCGGGAGGCAGAAAGGGTCTCGGGAGCCCTGCGCTCACGCGTCCATCTTGGATCCGCACGAAGCTCCTCCGATTATGTGGATCTTGGGTTTTATTATACATGTAAGTGGAAACTGTTCCCTTCTTTTGGTTATTTTTTCTTTTGCATTCTTAATCCCTTCTTTTTTTTATCATCCTCATTTTTATGATTTGTATGTATTGAATTATTGAAATGGTAAATAAAATAATTAAAAATATATATATATATATATATATATGTATATATATATTCTAAGCCCTCATGGATGTTTAATTCCCGAACCCCAATTTCTTCCATGGAAATGCACCTTAATTTTCAAGTGATCTCATTAAATTGATTGAATTGATACAGAAGTGTTTTATCATATATTATTGTATTGTAGCATTTGTCCAGCAAACAATAACCCCCAGGAGGCCCCAAAGTGTTTTCTGGATGTTTGAGTAAGAACTTCGTTGTAGTGTGGCATAACTAGCAGAATGTTTGTTTGCACTGACCTAAATGTATTATGTTTGGTGTCATAAGTGAGGTTGAAGGTGTGCTCCAATTGAGATGTAGTCAGTCTGTAAGCATTTATGCATGGAAGTGAATGTGAGTGAGAAATGGCACATTGGGTTGCCTCCACCTCCTGTTACATCCTGTCACATGCACCTGATGGATTGTTTGCTATGGAGCAGTTAGTTCTTTGCTTTTTGGTGATCTTGACAATTGTTGATTATCATTTGACCAGAGCTTGAGATCTTCTGAAATTGAACAAATAGTGGAGTTACATCATTTCTTCAATGGATTCCACACTGGTAGATCTTAAATATTCCATTGTTTAAGTCCAGAGACACCTAGAGGTGACAGGCCAGCCTACAAATTAATTTAAATATGTTTGCCTCCCTATGACGACTGAGAGGGTGACTGGAAATAAATCAAAACACACATTAAGCACTTGGTAGCTTCTAGACAACATTTGCTTGTTGGAGATTTTTTGCATGTCGGCGCACCTGAGCTGCACAAACATTTTTCTTTGCTGCACACAGAGAAACAAAATTAAGAGGGAACATTGGTCACCACCCTCAGATGTTCTGTTTGTACATATCACTGATCAGGCCTATTGATCCTAAATTCTATGGTATTACCCAGGAATCTAGATTGGCACCTATTTGTGTCTGTCGTACATACCACCTATCCCTTCCAATTGGGATCTAATGAATTAAAAAGAACCATTTTGTTTCATGGTATCTAGTGTTTCCTCACTGAAGTGTGTTAAGTGTTGCCAATTCTCGAAACGCGAGAATGCGGGAATACGCTGTGTTCAAATCCTTATTTTTGATATACCAAGGCATGAAGTTTGTTCCACTGTTTTGTTCAGGAAAATCATTTGATGTGGTATGAGGCACGCTCTTAATAAAGCCTCTGTTCCCTGAGCTTGCCAATCTTTTGTTCCCAGACAGATTTTGTGTTTATGGTGTCTTTCCAGAAGTCTAAACCTGGTGTAGACAGTTGGGTAATAAAGGAAGAAGAGTATATCAACTTGGTGTTTGTAAGCATATTTTTCTTTGCACATGTAAGTGCAAGCCTGTAATAATTCGAGGCTGGATCTGATGTATCAAAGCCTGAAAAATAACCAACATTTTGTTCAAAAGTCTTTGAACTACCTTACGGCAGTGTTCCCATTGTGTGTAAATATAAACCGCGTGCGGGGTATTAGCTTTGCGTAGAAAATGGTGACCATAATGCCGAAAACAGGAAATTTCTCCATAATTACATGTACTATCACACAATTAATCATTAGAAAATGCAGCTTATTGCTCTAGATCTGTAAGCAAATTATGGGCAGTTTCAATCTCCCAATCAACACAGAAAGTACTAGAGGTGATGGCATTTGAAGAAATTCTGAACAAATAAGTAATTTGCAAAAGTTGAGTAGGACTATACACATCATACAATACACTGTCCAATACAATTCCTTCAGGAACTGGAACTGCTGTAATGTTCACCAGTCACAGGTCCCTCAGTTCATGGTGCGATGATGCGTGTGGTTTAAGAACCAAGTTCACAAGTTGTACTGCAGAGCGTTCTGGGAGAAAGTGCCATTATGAAGTAGGAAAAAGACAGTCACTACACCAATCCAAAGTACCAGGAAAAGTAATCCAATTGTAATCCAGGGAGGTATACAGGGAACAACAAAGTAAGTTTTTTTTCAGCCAATGATGGCATACATCCGTAGCTTGAACGCGAGAGATGGTGATGGCAGTTACGGTTCACTGGGATCCGTTGAGATATCGTCATTATGTACGAAGTACCTAGACTCCGTCCGGTCTATTCTCGGAAGCTCAGCAGGTTTTGTAGTACTGGTGGATGACTATCTATGGCATGTTCACATAGATGTCGTCAGTTTTTCAAATTGAAATTTCTGTAATTGTTGATTTTACAGTTGTTTCAACAGTGAGAAGTATCATTTCATTTTTGTTTACAGCTTCTCTTTGGGGAGTGGAGTCTTCAGTCATTATTAAAGCTTCCATCGGAACTCACTGTACAGTAGTGAGAAGAGTGCAGCAGCTACCCAGGAGCCCACGTAGCCTACTGTTGAGAATCAGCCACATAGTGTGGTTTGAGCCGATCAATTGAGACAAACCTTTTGTCTCAGCGAACATCAAGGAGCGGAAGAAGTACAATTCTGGTACCATCAGCAGCCAGGACAGGTATAGGCCCAAATTATTTTTTGTCCACTCTCCCCAATCTTCAGGGCCCAGGCAGGCCTTGCTGGAACTACCTTCAATTCTCCAGTGGTGGTGCGTTTTACTTGGACTTTGCTTTGTAAAGCCTGGAATTAATTGAGTTCCTGTAAAACAGCCAAATGTTCATTGATGTCAATTGGTGTTTCAGCCACCACTGTGCTGACACTATCTAGGTCAGGTACCCACGTTCTCACCCCAAACAGGAGTTCATAAGGTGTACGACACCCTAAGGATTTTTTTGGGCATGTTGTTAAGTGCCCTCTGGACACCATATAGGTGATTGATCCAAATGCCACCTATGCCTAACGGTTAAGCATTGCTTTAAGTCACCGTTTTTCCTGTCAACCACTGAATTTCCTTTGGAATGGTGGGGGGGAGGAGTAACGCAAGACAACACCCACACTTCCCATGGCTTCTTTGTAAGCCAGAGAGCTAAATGCTGGATGCTGGTCGGAATGTAGTGTGACAATTGTGTATGTCTAGATAAAGACTTGCAAATCCTTTATACAGTTCGAGATTCAGCAGAGTCCTGTGGCCAAACCCACAGGAATCTAGAGCATGAATCCACTGCCACCAAGATGTATTTGTAAGCCCCATCTGATTGTGAGGGGCTGCAGTGGTCCAAATAAACACAAGACAAAGGCTTGTCTGAGATCAGTAGACGTGTCTGTGCTGGATGTGCTATGGTAGAACGTTTCATCTGCTGGCAGATGTCTCATTTAAGGACAAAGTCCTTGGTCTGTTTTGATAGACCTGGAAACCAATAGCTGTGCTTCAGTAATGAAACTGTAGTAGTAATACCTGCGTGAGTGGAACCCGAACCCTCATGTGATGCTAGTATTGGTCCTAATCTGCAATCAATGTTTGGTATTACTCTATCCCCCACTCCTGGAATTTGAGTGTATGGAATAGTTTGTGCATCTTAACTTGTAGGAGTACTTAAGTGACAAGCCTTTTGGCAGGGCTGTTCCATTGCGTGTTGCATTAACTGCCACCATAGTTGTTCCGTCTATCCTCCTACTTCAGTGAGTTAATGCAGTAACGGCAGCAGTACGAACTGTTGCCTTGGAGGCTTCATCCGCCATTAAATTTCCTTCAGCGTGAATGCCAACACTTTGAGGACTCAATGTATGAATGACATGAGCCTGTGGCAGGCCTCCTTTCAGCTTTGCCACTTGTTCCCAAGGCATCTTGTTTTTTACTGTACAACGTTTAGAATCCCTAAATCCATTCTGACCCTAAATGTAAATATTCGTTATAGGGCTGGATATAGTATTGGGGAATTCATGATCAGTATTTTGTAGTGCCGGTAGCAGAGCTTTTAGTTCAGCCAGCTGTGCCTTACAGTCCGCTAGGGACTGAGTACGTATTGTTCCAGGATTGATTTTTCTGTCATGCATGTGCCCTTTTACAATTGCGCAGACCACAGAATATTTCTGTTTTTTGTTCCAACGGTTTGCTGGGCAGAACCATCGGTATAAAATATCGATCTAGAGGTATAATTTAATTCGCCAGACGATATTATTGTGCAGAAATTTTTGTGTTTGTAATGTAGAGTCAAAACTGTAATCTACGTCTGTTACAGTGTGAGAGTTAGCCCATTGAATCCATTGTGGATGTAATGCTTTAGCATTTGGGATGCTTGCTTTTGTAGCAGCCTCTAGGGCTGGTACAGGGGTCATGCCAATTATGTGTTTCCCCTGCACCAATGCTCTCTTTCTCACTACAGTACAAAAGAGGGTGGTGATGGACGGAGCATCTGAACCAATCAAACACTCACACCCAGTCAACAGATCTGGGTTTGATCCATCACCATGCTTTAGCCCACTCTGCCACCCCAGTTCAGACATGGCCATATGCAAATCCGTCTGACCCTGTGCCTCATGGGAACAGTCCAGCCCGAACCGCCAAGCCATGCCTTCCCTAGACCGGACTCAAGCTTCCTAGGACCGGTTTCTGGCATTTCAGCCGTCTTCAGCCAGGCTTGCTTGAATCCAGTGGCAAAGTGAGCAAGGGACTCACGTCTGAGCATACCCTGCCAACTTATGGCGAACAAAGCGGTACAAAAGGGGGTGGTGATGGACTGGGGTGGCTAAGTGAGCCAAAGAATGGTGATGGATTAAACCTAGATCAGTTGACTGGGGGTGAGTGTTTGATTTGCTCATACGCTCCGTCCATCATTTCCTTTTGTATTGCTCTTTCTCACTACAGCAGTCTTTACCGCTGCGAGTGACTTCTCAGTTGGTGCAACACTCATTTCAGGGTTCGTGTACAAATGTGATTTGTATGCAATAGGAACTGTATCTCCTTCATTGAAAGTGATAATGGGTACCCAGTTGGTCCAGCGATTACGTGGATCACCAGGTTAGTTGTGTAACACGTGTTGGTAAATGCTTAGAAGCTATCATAGCACCTTGTTCAGAACGCAGAATATCTGTGTTTTATTATTTATTTGTTTTCCAAGACCTTTATTGTAGCAAAGTCATAACATTACACAGCCGGCAGCCTACAACCCTGGGGCCGTCTGCAAAGGTGGAATCCACAATTATAGCGCATTTTACATAGATACATAGTCACAAACAGTCGGAGCGGCAATGTAAAGCATACAGTCGGGTCTTGTAACGGTATTTGTGCTTTTTGTAGGAACTATAGGCCGTAACCAACAGACCTAGGTACAACTTTGAACTGGAGACCATTACCCCTGCAGTAAAAAGAAAAGATTAGTGCAATTCAAGAAACAGCGGCACGCGCCGGTAACCAGCGCTCACATGAATGATGGCAATTGTGAAAGACATATCACCCAGGCGGTAGCTCAGGGACCCCCTGATCCTCCTCATCAGACTGACTTGCAGCCAGGAAGTCAGTGAGATAACACCAAAAGTCCTTAGGTCTGGACGTCGCCGGGAGGCCCTCCTCATAGGTCCTGAGCCTATCTCTGCAGCTGGCCATGTCCCCTAGCCATCTGGCTATAGTTGGTTTCTTGGAGCAATTCCAGCATAGAGCTACTTGTCTCTTGGCCATCAGCAGTGCAACAACACAGAACTTATGTTTAACAGCCTTAAATTGGGTCGTTATTCCCAGAAGACCCATTCGTATAGAGCATAGTAAGTCGGAGTTCAGCATGGCAGACAAAGTGTTGAAAACCTCACTCCAGTAATTCTGAATCGCTGCGCACGACCAGGCCAGGTGCAGGAAGTCAGCCCCCTCCCTCCCGCATCGTTTACACTGGTCGACATCTAACAATCAATATTTGTGCATTGGTTGGTGTAAGAATTTGAAAGGTATATTACGGAGATTGCCGTTGGGGGTAAGGATCTGGTTTAGTGCGCATGCCTGCTGCCGTTCCTGTTCCGTGAGCGGATCGTCAAGTACCATGTCCCATCGCCCCTTGGCTTTGGCCGTAGAGTAAGGCAAGTCTGCCTGAGCTGAGGAGTACAGTCGTGATACCATATGGGAGGTGTTTGGGGATGTAATTATCAGTTGTAGGGGAGACAGAGAATCTGGTTCCTGTGGGGAAAGTGGGGTAGTGTTCCCTTAACGCCCGTTTCAGCCTGTAGTATGTAAATGTGAACAACAGGGACTTATTCTGTACGTACGTCAAATCGTCTATTTCTATATATTCCCCCTCACAGAATAAATCGCCTAGCGTGGATATGCCCACCCGTTGCAGCAAAGACATGCCCACCGATTCCCCAGTGACCGATAGGGCCTGATGATGTGCCAACGGTAGAGATGGGGCAAACAATGGTGTTTTATGTGTTAAATGACTCAATTTGTTCCAAGCTTTGATGGTAGTATCTACCGGGTTGATATCCTGGGAGTGAAGGGGCGGGCGCTTATGGGTGAGCATGGAAGTGAGGGGTATTGGCGCCGCATCATCTTTTTCAATAGCTGTGTGCGTGAGGTAGGGAACCTCGTGAAACCAGTAGGCAGCAAATTGGGCCTGTGCGCAAAGGTAATGTAATAAAAAATCTGGGACACCAAAGCCTCCCTTGATATACGGGAGCGACAATGTCTGTAGATCGATACGCGCCTGTTTACCCGCCCATATGAGCTGTAGCATAAGCGTTTTTATGCGACGGAATACCTCGCTAGGGGGGGTGATCGGAATGTTATTGAACAGGTACAGGAATTTGGGCAAGACATTCATTTTGACCATCGCAATGCGATCAGCCAGGGACAGAGGGAGCTGAATCCAGCGTCGGATTTTATCTTCCAACGTGGAAATGACAGTTCCATAGTTCTCCCTAATCACCACCTCCGGGTCTCGATGAAACATGACCCCCAGATAGCGAACAGGGTCCGTCTGCCAAACCAATGGATAGTCCGTGTTTATAGGTTCAGCCATATCAGTCAGGGGGATAATGTAGGATTTCGTCCAGTTGATGGCAAGTCCGGAGTGACCCTCAAACTTCACGTATTCCCGTAGAAGCGGGTTTAAATTTGTGGCCGGATCGCGCACATATAAGAGCATGTCATCTGCGTATAATGATATGTGAAGGGTTCTGTCAGTAAAACGCAGGGACGAGGATTTGTATTTCTGCCTGATCCTACACGCAAGCGGCTCGAGGGCAAGGGCAAATAGTAGGGGGGACAGGGGGCAACCCTGTCTCGTGCCACGTTCTATAGGGAAATCACCGGACACATAACCATTCACTCGCACCCTGGCGCCCGGGTTGGTGTAGAGTAGGCGTACCCATTGCACAAATCTTTTAGGGAAACCCATTCTGTGAAGTATATTGATCAGATAGCTCCATTCCACTGAATCGAACGCCTTTGCAGCGTCCAGCATGACAGCTACTGCCCTCGTGGAAGGCTGTAGGTAGTGGGATAATGCAAATAGTGTCCTAGTATTGTGCGCTGTGGAGCGAGTGGGGATAAATCCCGACTGGTCAGGGAGCACTAGGTTAGTCATTAGGGTAGTGAGTCTAACAGCTAGGATTTTGGCTAGTATTTTAGAGTAGGCGTTTATAAGCGATAAGGGCCTGTAGGAATCACACAGTTTGGGGTCTTTGTGGGGTTTTAACAGCGTGATGATCACAGCTTCCCTAAGTGTGGGCGGTAGTTCTCCCTGATCGAACGCTGCACCAAGTGAAGTAGTGAAGTAGTGTGGCTCACTGGTTAGAGGCGGCAGACCCGAGAGCAGAGGACGGCCCGGGACCAGGGTTCGATTCCCGGCGCGGCAGGTTTCTGGACCAGGGTCAGCGGACTCGATAATTCTCTCGCCTAGGTGCCCACTCTGATCAGCGATCACACTCGGCAACTCTGGGCATTAGCTTGCCTCATCTTCACTAACGGCCCCACCAGACCGCCGGGGATGCCTGGTCTCACCCTGGAGATACCCATTAAGGGACCATCTGTCAGGGAAGCCAGGAAGGGTTTCGCAGCGGTCGAAGCGCCTTGGGACCCTCCGGGTAAGTAGTGCGCTATATAAATGCCTATACATACATACACCAAACATCGCCACCAGGTGCGGGGCTAGAATCTCCACATAATGTTTATAAAACTCATTGGTGAAGCCGTCTGGCCCAGGCGATTTATTGTTTGGTAGAGATTTAATTATTTCCCTCACCTCCTCGACTGTGATGGGGCAGCCAGATACTCCCTTTGAGAGTCGGACAACCAGGCGATGGCCACGTCCTCCAGGTAGCTAAAGATTTCATCAGGGGATGCTATAGAACGGGAGGTGTAGAGTGCACTATATGCATCAACGAAACAGGACAGTATGTCAGCGGCCTGCGTCTTATAGTCCCCCATAGCGGACCGTATGTGCAAGACAGTGTTTCGCTTTCTGCCCTCGCAAATTTTAGACGCCAGAACCTCCCCATGCCTTCTGCCCTCTCCAAAAGCTCTAGCAGAGGTACGCTTGTCTAAGTATTTGATTTCGTCCTCAACGTAAGTGCTATGTTCTGTGTGCAACAAACGTAGTTCGCTCAATAAGGAGATGTCCTGCGAGGCTTCGAAAGCCGTTTCTAGCTCCCTCATTTGCTTTTCTCGACTAGTGATCTGGTGCCGTATATCTCGTAGTGTGCCTACCGTAGTGCTGATACAGACCCCGCGGATCGTGGCTTTAAAAGCCTCCCAAAGCAGGCAAGGGTCGTCTGACGACGGCTCATTCAGTTGGAAGTAGTCCACGATGGCCGTGTGTATAGCGTGATCATAATTTGTGTCAGTCAACGCTCTAGAGTTAACTATCCCGAACTACTGCCTGCCCCCTTTCCAATGGAGATTTATCGAGAGTAGGACAGGGTTGTGATCGGAAAGTGTTCTGGGTAGGATACTTACATCTGTGGCCCAGAGTGCGACGTCTGTCGAGGCGAGCCAGTAATCCAGGCGCGACCAACTGTTATGGACCGCCGATATGTGTGTGGCACCAGCGGTAACCGGGAACTTAAGTCTCCAGATATCAGTAAGAGTGAGATCGCGCATTAAGTGGTGTAGTTGCAGTTTGGCCTGTTTGTGTGGTTCGTTCGAGTTTGGTGACCTATCCAGCTCGTCATTCAAAGCTATATTCCAGTCCCCACCACAGATGATATGTGCACCCCGAAAGTCTTGAAGTCGAACCCACAAGTCCCGAATAGATTCGGGTGCGTCTACATTAGGACCATATACATTCAGTAGTACAATTTTTTGGCCGCGCAGTATGCCTTTGACAATAATGAATCTACCCTCAGGATCAGCAGTCGTCCCCAAATGTTGGAAGTTCGTGCCTTTCCTTATCAGGGTAATCACCCCTCTAGAGTAAGACGAGTAGTGTGAAGCGTAAGAGGATTCAGCCCAGCGAGCGCCCAAGGTAAGTTTAGAATTGGGAGCGATGTGGGTTTCCTGTATTAAAGCGATATCGACCTCCCACCTTGTCAAGTAAGAGAATATCTGTCTTATCTTTTTAGGTTGTGTGAACCCCCTGACGTTCCAAGGGAGAAGGCGCAGTTGTGTTTTGTGTCTATTAGTGTTCACAGTAGTCATAACTCATCAGCAATATAGCAGACATTGCCATGAACATACAGCACAATGGTGTGGAGCGCAAGAAACCAGGGACGTGCCGGTGCATGGACAAAGAGCGCTTAAATGACAAGATAACAACATAGTAGTATTTTAGAGCAATTGGTCTCAAAACAGTAACAAAACACCCCTCCCACCCACCCCCACCCACTCCAGCACCCCAAACCTGCCGAAGCCACAGACCCCAGGAACAAGCAGCCCATAAACTACGAGGACATAAGGAGTTCCCCATCCCAAGTAACTTTGCGGGGAACACCCTTTTGGAGGACCGCCGGGGGCACAACTCAACACCCGATTGCACGGGCGTGCACGTCTCTAATGCATCTAAATTTGTACAAATAATACTGTATGTACCAGTTCGCATCAGACCAAAACTTTAGTCCCATCGGGAGGCCAACAAGCATAGCCTCCCCAGCACCCCACCTCCCCCCCAGTGACCTCGCTATTAATTGCGATCAGGGCTGAGTTAGTAAGCGACTTGGCCTTCAATCAAATGTAGTAGTCAGCAGAACAACAACCGCATCTTTGGGCCCATGTATCGCAGCTCTTCAATGAACGGATGGTCGGGAGATGGCATGATTAACAAATAAAACATATGCAAGGCTCTAGCCGCCACCAATTTGGCCAGAGGAAAAATAACAGAGCAAGCGCGTGAAGGGCTTAATGGCTACCATGCTTACACATGAAATTGTGCAGAAGTAAAATACCTGGCAGCATATTACAAGGCCCAAAGAGGAGCAGATGGGACCCTAGGCAAACCGTCCACAAGAACGTGAAATAAAGTACAACAGAATATGCAGAGCTCGGAATAAAGTTACTGTCAATGGCTAGCTCTGTGGCAATGTCTATCGCACTTATGTGCAATGGTGAGTCAATGAAGTAAGAGTCAATGGTCAAACAATGGTGAATATGGGCACATACCCGTTACAGGTTCGATATAGGTACAATAAGTCTGGGTGAGCGTAACAGGCTCAAACAATAGGGTACATTACCATCTCGATCCGGGGTCACCTTCCGCCAAACTCGGGCTGTTGAACACTTTCAATTCTGTACGCTTGTGTTACCTTCTATTGAACAGGTATAATCAGTGTTAGGCTGGCAGTGACTAGCAGGGATCAAGCGGTGTGTAGATTACCATCTCAATCAGAATCCGCATTTTGTTCATCTCGTGCTGTCTTTTTCTCCTGCTTCTTTGCGTTTTTTACAAACTCCATTGCTGCCTTAGGATTCGACAAAATGACAGGTTTTCCTTCCCACGTAACCCTGAGTCTGGCTGGATACAACATGGCGTAGACAATATTCAACTCACGCAATTTTGCCTTCGCCGAAGCAAATTCTTTCCGCGCCTGCTGAACAGCGACTGTGTGATCAGGGTAAAATTCCAGCTTGTTCCCCTGGTGCGTTATTTGGCCCTTCTCACGTGCAAGGCGGAGGATGGTGTCTCTGTCACGGTAGTTCAAAATGAGCGCAACTATCGGCCTGGGAGTCGCGCCCGGGGGAGGCCGTGGCGCGAGAGACCTGTGAGCTCTTTCAACAATGAAGACTGAAGACCGAGCCTCCGTGCCGAATAAATCCTTGCATAGTTGTTCAACATAGAGTTCCATGCGCCCAGTGTTGGTTGTCTCCGGAACCCCCGTGATGGGTACATTATTGCGCCTGGAACGCGCTTCCAACTCTTCCTCCTTTGCACGTATCACTTTGAGCACTCTGTCCATCCCATTACATTTCGTCGTGGTGGCTCTAGATTCGTCCTCGACCTCCGAGATCCGCACCTCGGCCGCATCCAGCCGTTCCCCATGTTTCTCGAGTTTGTCTGCCATGCCATCCATTCTGCAAGTCAAATGATCGAGCTTGCCATTGATAACCTGTAAGTTAGACTGAATGGCGAGGAGAATCTTCTCCATGTTGTTGCTGGCGGGCATGTCAGGCGGTCCCCCACCGCCATAGCCTCCCCGCCTTTAGTGGGCTTCTTTGATTCAAAGCTCAATTTCGGTTGCTGCTTCTCCGGTCTCACCATCC
Organism: Lissotriton vulgaris; assembly: GCF_964263255.1. NCBI lineage: Eukaryota > Metazoa > Chordata > Amphibia > Caudata > Salamandridae > Lissotriton > Lissotriton vulgaris. The sequence goes on from NC_141694.1 coordinate 363,879,632, forward strand.
CTCCTCGCGACGCAAGCTGGGTCTTGGCAGTCTGTCGTGTGGATCTCGTTGATGCGGTGAGCGACCCCGTTGTGGCTAGGAATGTTCTTGCCAGGCGGAGCTGAGGGGTGCGAACTCGGCCACGCGGTGATGTGGTGGCTTCTCCAACTCCCCCACCACCTAGCTGAAAAACTATGGCTTGTGAGCCACACACACGCAGCCTCGAGGTGGCGGAAGAAAGGTGCAGCGGGGATATCAGCTCGCGGTGATAGACCAAGCCCTCGCAATGGTAGTACGCAAGTAGCGAGTTAGGGACCCTGGCCCGCCAGGCAGGTCAATGGAGACAAGCAGATACAGCACAATTGTGAAGTCTCCCAGCTGGATCTCCCCTGGTTTTTTACACCTTGCGTGTCGCCATCAAAGCGCCCCCCTTGGGGTGAGTTCCACCTCTCAGCGCCCAATGCGTGCAATAGTGCGCTATCTCACCCCCTCGTGGGATGCAGTCGCCTCAGCAGGGTGTCTCTGGTTAGTGCAGTCTCCGCGAGGCGGGCTTGCCGTGACAGGAGTTCGCTTCGCGCTCCCTCACGCTTAGGAATTGGGCGCATTGATATAGGTGGCGAGCTCGGGACACGCCAGCAGCAGACCCGCTGTTATGAAAGACTCATGAGTGATAAAGCGCGTGGGGGCGACACCTCGATCCACCGACTCGCGGTCACCACCGCCACTCACCGGGCCTCACGTTGTCCGATGGGGTTACTTGAGTCTCCGCAGCCTGGGCGCCGCCATCTTGTCGCCTCCAGGTCTCGGGGGGCTCGGCTAAAGCTCGAATCCCAATCACACCCTCCACGCTCCGCACAGGCGTGAGACTGCACTTCACCTCACGCGTCCTGTTTCACCACTTCGCCGCACTGTCAGATGGCCGTGACCTCGATGAGGGTCCCGGAGGCAGACTGTCGGTTCATCGGATGGCCGCCATCTTGACCGTGGCTCTCGCTCGCGGGTGTATTTTGCAAATATCACTCGCTGCTATCCTGATAAACAAGCGCAGAGCCCCACATCTGTTGCTCTGTGTGTTCCGATCCACGATACCGTAATTCTGGGACGTGTCCGGCCAGTGTAGTTGTGTGTTTTACTGCAGGATGTCGGACGTCCGGCCGAGCTGCGGTATCACACAGCCATTCCGCTGTGCGCCCCCTAGCGCCTCCCGAATATCTGTTTGTTCATGTGTCCAATTCTGTAGTAAAAAATCTGGTTCAATTAAGTCATAGAAAGGTTTTACTCTTTCTGCATAATCCAAAATGTGTGTCCTGCCAAAATTAAAAAATCTTAAAATGGATTGTAGACTCTTCAGAGTCGTTGGAAGTTGGAGCATTGCACATTTTTCTAAAAACTTGCCGTCCGGCTTTTTCCTTCACTTGACAACTTGTACCTAGTAATAGGACACTGAGGTGGGCAATTTTAGATTTTTTTTTTTTAATTGAATTTGTAACACAGGTGAGCAAACCCAAGGATTATGTGGTTCACTCCAAACAAGTGTTCAATTAATTCATTGTCTGTCAGATAGATGTCATCTACATAAGACAGTGCCTCCTCATCAAAATTTTGAAGTAACTCTGTTACCCAGGCTTTAAACAACCCGGAGCTATTCTTACACCCCTGGGGTAATCCACAAAATTGGCATTGTGAACCTAGCGCTGAGAATGCTGCCAAATACCATCTCCCAGGCGCTATATTTTGGCAGAAAAATTCATTTGAGATGTCTTTTCCACAGAATGTTATTCTTTAGTGCAACACTCTTCGGGTTTCATTACCGGAAACGAGGGATTGTTCATAGATGAGCTGCAATTCTTAATCACACCCTGGTACTCAAATTGATCTAGGATCTCCCTAACTTGTTTCTTTGCTTTATGCTTTATTGGGTATTGTCTCTTTGGTTGCGGAATTGATTAGAAATGTGATTTTGTGATGAGGTGGCGCATTATCCCAACCAGCATGATTGCAGTAAAGTGCAGGAGGTAGTGCTAATGCCCACTCCTGCGCTTATGAATTTTTAACTGATTCTGGTACGAGGTTGGAGAAAGCAGGTAAAATAACTTACTCCCCCGTTGAGCAATCCACGACTAAATCGGGTGTCCAATCTTTTTCGGCCAAAAGAATGTTGTAACTATAGGTCAGGTTCTCCATAAAGAGACCCTTTACTTGCCTGGGTATGACCCCCTCCATTTGGAGCATTATTTGCTATAAACTATGTGGGACACTTACATCTGGTGTTTCCACTGTGATATGCTCACTCAGCCCTACTGCATACAGATAATCCACCAGGTTCTGGCGACCTATTGTGACTTCTGCAGCGCTGTCTTCTGCCCATTTCCTGTTCAGAAGGAGAGTCCTCAGTAGCATGAGCATTTCTAACTTTAATCCCTGCTACCTTCTTTTTAAACTGAGGTTTTGAAGTCTTTTGTTTATGTTCCTGTTTAATGATGTAGTTCAAAGTGTGATGTGTCTCCCTTTTTGGCTTGACTTGCTCTTCCGATCGGTGTTCTGACCGTCCGTTTTTTCGGATGACTCCTGAAAGGAATGAGAGAAACGTGTATCAGTATCCGGATACTTGGCAGGCTTCCTAATATTGTCACGGTTTATCAAATTGTATTTTCTCTCAGTGTGTTCCTGTTGATGAACCTCCCGCTGCGACTGCGTTTTGTTTTGTTTCTTTTTTTGTTCTCCCATTTCTTCTTTGAAGAATCTGGTGCTTGCTTAGAGTTATCCTTTTCAGAATTCCTCTTAACTATTGATTCCCAAGTCTATCTCCCAGATTATCTCTCCTAGTGAAGCATATGTTTCTTCGATAATCTTAGCCAATTCTTGCTCCTGCTGTGCAGGAGTGAATTCCCTCAGGTGTTGGCGCATAGCTTCCGCTGCTTCCCCTCTTTTTATGTTACTTAACCTAATGGCAGAAATTTTCATCCCCAGATCTAGTGCAGGTTCTGACCCGTACTCCATTTGTATTTGTTTCAGTACGTCTGTTATAACTGCTATCAAAGGGGTACCATGTGTTCTGCTATAAATGGCAGCGAAGATTGTACCCCAAGTGACACAATCTTCTATCAGGGGAGATATCCCCATTGCAAGCACATTTTTTAGTATTCTGTGTTTTTCCTTCGGGCCCATATGGGTAAAAAACGCTTCAAGCTGTGCTGTTTTCTGTGCTATCCAGAACGGGATTTGCTCCCGACTGGTGTGAATCTTTCACATAATGGTGCTCAGTGTTTGGGCGGCTAATCCCTGTAGTAGCCAATTGAGGTTGCGCAGCCTGAGCAGGTTGGACTGTCAATGTTCTCATTCTGTATTGTGTGAGATTTCTGTAAATGTTTACTAAATCTCCGTAGCATGTACGCATTCCTGCTGCTGCTAGAGCAGCAATATCTGGATGCAGTGTATAGGAAGCTTAGACCAGCCAAGTCGCTCCTTCCCTGCTGAATAGACTGAGTCTCACGTTTATTTTGGTATAGGGGTAGGGCGCCTTTAAACCAGTTAATATGCTCCAAATAATTTAAATGGACTTTTATTTTCTACATATGGGAAATATTCCTCAGGTTGTTCATCTTCAATGTAAGTGTGAAACAACTGTGTAAGTGCATCTGCAGGCGGGAATTAAACCCAAGTAGAATACCTCTGTTCTGAATGCTTTACGTGGCTCACCCATAAAGGTAACATATTGCTGGGAGGCCATGTTGTAAAAGTTTCATATTAACTGCCTGTCTGCAATTTTCTGGAATATTTAAAACCAATACCTGCTCTTCAATGTCGTCGGCTTGTTTGGTCATTGTCAGAGAAGTAGGATTTAGTTCAACTTTTTATAGAGACATGGTATGCACAATGAGGGAACTTGTAATCCTCAAAGCTTCAATAACCTATAGCAGTACATAGGGTATACCTACTCATCTGAGATGGATTTATTTCCCTTCCCACTTCGGTCAGACCAGCTAGCTCTCTGTGCGACCGTAAGCCAACCTAATTTACCAGGAAGCAAATGCTTTCTGGCAACCAATGGACATGACAACCCTGACCCCTCCTGTATTGTGAAAACAATACAGAACCTTTCACTCAGTCACTCGTGCTCACTTGGTCTCAGAGAAGTATATAGAGAATACATAGTAGGTCGTTTTCAATATATTTATTGAACCAATGTTATTTTTGTTTAGAATACATGTGCTGCAATGATTAATAGAGAGAAGCAGATACAAGTGATTGCCAGCACCAAAAGCGTGCATAGTAGATATATTTCTACCATGGTGCTAAGACAATGTATATATGCTGGCATTTATAACAAGAAAAAACGGTGATGGATCAAGCCCTGATCTCTTGACTGGGTAGGAGTATTCTGCATCATTCAGAAACTCTGTCCATCACCTTTTCCAAAATTGATTTTATCCACACTATGTGTGGGAGGGTATACTCAGACGTGAGTCCCTAGCTCATTGCACCATCAGGATTCAAGCAAGCCGGGCCGACGAGGCTGAAATGCCAGAAACCGGTCCCCGGTAGCTTGTCTCCTTTCCAGTATAAGAATTGGCTTGGTAGTTTGGTTTGCCCTGTTCCCATCATGCACTGGGACAGGAACAGACTAATTTGCATATAGCCAGGTTCTGAAGCTGGGATGGTGCAGTGAGCTAAAAAACGGTGATGGATCAAGCCCTGATCTCTTGACTGGGTAGGAGTATTCTGCATCATTCAGAAACTCTGTCCATCACCTTTTCCAAAATTGGCATTTATAACAAGACCATAATCAAAAGCATTCCTACTCCAAGTATACCTAGAGTTGGTGTAGGTGTAGAGCCAAGAATCCCCCCAAGGGATGATCCAACCCCATTACCTGGTGGGAGAGAATGAAGGACCCCGTCTTGGTCACAAAGTGGACACCCCTCACGAGATGTCAGACCGCTGTGTGGGGAGTTCTCAGCATGCATGGACCTCTGGTGTCAGCTGGAGTGCCTTCTCTATCGGAATGCTCATCTTTTATGCCAGAAAGCAGCCTGTCAATGTGTGTATAGATAAGGGATGCTACGGAAATGTTGATGCCCTGTTGCCCCATGTATGAAAACAGAGATGACATTTGTACATAGTGCGAAAAGAGACCTTGTACATGATGTTCAGAGCATTGTGATAATGTTGTAGGAAGCTAGATGTGTAAACAAGTTTAGTTTCTGGGAAACTAATCCAGCATTCTCGCTTATGCAAATATGTGCAAAAGGTTACAGCTGAAAAATAGGACAATGTAAGAAATAAGCTGCTTCGCTACATGGGTCTAACTCTGGAATATAACTGTGTCACTTGCCTGATACTCTCATCTTAGAAACCTTCTCTTCCCATCAAAGAGACATTACGTGGAAAAATTACTTTGAGAGTAATAACATTTAGAAAGAGACTTGGAAAAGAGTGTGTTTTACTGGGCCTTATAAGACTAAGGAGTGGAAAAGGAGGGCCCTGAAGTAGGCCTGCCTGGACATATGGGTCCAGCTCTAGGGGTGGGCGAGACAACAAATTAACAGGAAAAGCCAATACAGTTGAGCCAAATGTTTGGCTTGGTTCAAAGACCCTGGCAACATGCCAAGCCTTGGAAAAGTTTGCATTGTAACTTGTACCACATATTGCATGGAAAATCTTTGTTTAAAAAAGTGCTTTTCTTTAACATGCAGGAGTGATTCAACACAGTACATTACATTATTATCCTGCCTAGAAAGGCATTTATTAAAAGTGATATCTATATTTTGTAAATCAACAGAAACATTCATGCCCTCCACACCTGCTCAAAGCTTTTTGTGAAGTAAAAGACAATTCTGTTGTCATGTGCGCCCTACTTGTGGCTTGGATTCTTAGTGCAGATGAAGCACCATTATAGTATATTAAATCAAACAGAAAATGTTTTTTTACAGTGCACATCGTGAACACATGAATATGGAGGTGCCCGCTTCTGTGATGATGAAAAAGAAGGTGCAGGGAAATAAAGATTTGGCTATGATCACAAGATTTGGTCAAGCAGGGAAGCCAGGATTTATCCCAGGTTTTCTATTTTCACATTGTGCAATTTACCCACTAGATGGGTATCTCATTATCCTGTTTTGCATTACAGATTAACCCCTTGCCCACAGCCGGAATTCCGCTCCTGTGCGGCACATTCTGATCGTGGGCCTGGTCATCAGCACACGAGCACTGTGTGCCATGACGTCTCCCGGCCCTCATCAGCATGGAAGGGGTTAATGCTTTATCTTTCATACTTGGCATATGATGTTACAGCCTGGGCAGCAGGCAGAAGCCAAATGAAAAACTAGGCTTGTTTTGGGTGTGAGGGTTTAAGAGGATCTTTCACCTCTATCCAGCTCTACTAGAAGGTGGCCCTGTGTCTTCAGAAGTAGGCCTCTATTGTCCCCAGATCCTCCGAGTTCCCCACACCCCTTCGTGGGAGGTACATTGCCAGTCAGCCCCTTCTACCACATATAGGAGTACAGTTTATTTATTTTTATATGTCCTTCATTTCACTCTTACAGCTGGCTCTCTACCTCTCCCTCACGTGCAGTATCGTAGGTACATCACTGACCTCTGGTTTGGTTTTCCCTTACTTTGTGTTTTTAAGTAATGTTGTCTGCAGAGCTACAGACAGAAAAGGCTCATTAGTATGTGTCAACAACACCCCTACTTCAGCTGTGAAAGCGGTGTGGGGCGGTGGGGGCGTTTGATGCCACTGCCTGGAGGCATTTTATTATTGAGTGACATTGTGGTTTTTGCAAATGCCTTAAAGTTTCAAAGGCAACCTGTATCTGGTGAAAGGATTAAGATACTCTGCTGTTGCACTTGGGTGGATGCATCATGTATAAATATATGCTGGCGGCCTATAACCTCTTGGAACTTCTCATGTATTGCCATGCTCACCTGTTGCTACTAGATGGACCCAAGGCCATCCATCTACCTGCCTATGTCCATGCAATACTTTACCTAAGCAGATCTATTCGGGCTGCCTGTAACAGATTAACTCCTTTAGATCGCTTGTCATCACTGCTGATTGGACTCAAGATTATTTGCCATGGCTAGAAGCATACTGCAAGTTAATCAAAAATGGATAGGACACTTGTAACCACTTTGCCAGGAGATATATATTGTAAAACCCTCATAAACGCCATGTTTATCGAAGTAGCGGTTTATCTTGTTCTCCGCCCCACACTAGCGTTGTGGCAATAGTCATAGGGTTAGACAACTTGTGCTTTTGCCAGCCTCACCCGAGGCAATCTCTGGTGTATCGTGGCAGTATCCAGAGAAAAAAATAAAAAGTTTTTAAACCCACTGGTAAGTTGTCATGAAAGATAAAAATAGTCTCCAATCAACAAATTGGTCTTTATTAACGTCGTTGGACAACTATGGTAAAATAATAAATGGGTATGCTCTAAGGACTGAGTTAAGGGTCCTCAGCATATCACTTTAATGGGATACGTCGACATGTTTCAGCTCACTGGGCCTGTAGGTCTATGGAGCCTTCGTCAGGACATGAAAACACACAAATAAAATACTTTCACTATTTGTGAAGTAAATGGGTAACTAGAAACTTAGTAGTCTTACCCACTGTGGTGCAGCATTCACCACCTCTATTTAGGGTGAGTATGTTGCAAACCTAGAACTTGCTTCAATTATACTCCCTCAGAGGGATTGGACAATTAGTCCCAGGCCGCGTGGGAAACTGATTCCGCGTCTTGTGCTGGTGCTGCCCTCTGGACGGTCCAGAGGGCAGATATGCTGAGGACCCTTAACTCAGTCCCTAGAGCATACCCATTTATTATTTTACCATAGTTGTCCAACTACGTTAATAAAGACCAATTTGTTGATTGGAGACTATTTGTTCGAGGCATATGGGCTGCAGATGGTACATTATGAATAGATCGCCATCTGGTGTTGGGCTCGGATGATTGCACTTTGTTTTTCTCTTGGAGAGTCTTTTGTCTCTTGGTGACTCCTCCCTTGGTTGGTAGTGCGCATGGGCATCGGCTCCATCCTTAGATTGTTTTTTTCCGCCATCGGGTTCGGATGAAGATCGAGACGCTCCAGATCAACTTCAGAAGAAAGTGATTTTCGGCGCGTATTCCCTTTCCAATTCGACGGTATTGTTATTCGAACGCGTTCATTTCCATTCCGACGCGTTACAAATTCAAAATAGAAGAGAAAAACTTGGATCTACGTCGAAGAACAGGAGGCCTTTCTCGACGCAGTCAAGCCCGGAGTCCATGGAAAGGACTCCATTCAAAAAATTTCCAACGTGTGGTGCTAAGTTCCCACACAAGGACCTACACGAGGTGTGCAACCTCTGTCTATCGCCTGAACACGAATCCAGGGACTGCGAAGCCTGCGCAGCATTCTCCTCCAAGCTAACGATTAGAAATCGTCGAGCTCGAAGACACGAGGTTTCCAGAATGCAGGCGGAAGAGATCCCGGAGCTGTTCGGGGACGAACAAATCGAGGAAGAAGAGGACCAGTCGGGGTCGGAAGGGGACCAGTCGGAGGTTGAAGAACTCATCGAGCAACAAACCGTGAGTGACGACGTCCCCTTATCGAAAAACCGACCCCGTGCGGTAACGACCCCGCCCTCGGGCCCGGTCAAACCGCTGAAAAAAGTTTCCGACGCCCCGCCCTCGGGCCCGGCAACGAAACCGAAACTGAAACCGAAACACTCGGACTCCCACCATGTCGGATCCGAGAAAAGGGCGACATCGACTTCGGCACCGAGGCTACATACAAAGGAGAGCTCGGTATCGAAACATTCCATGTCGAAACATAAATATGACTTATCGCCCAAGAGACACTCGATACCAAGAAAGTCGGAATCGAGCAAACGTTCGGTGTCGAAAACAACAAGATCTGACGATCGAAAACAAAAGCACCTCTCGGAACCAGGACCCTCGGTACCGATTCAGGAGCAACAGACAGATCCCAAACAAAAGATCTTGTTTATTGATCCACAAACTGGGAAAGTGGTCACGAAGAAGAGAAAGAGTGAACAGTCAGAAGATAAACCTCTTCCTTCAAAAAAGAGAACAATGGGGACGAATATAACTCCTCCTGCTTCTCCTCGTCCTAGAGTAACACCCTCTTCTCCTATTCCTCACAATAGGCCAAATATTCCTACACCTTCCACACCAAGACCAGCTACACCTCAGTCAGATGTAGACAGTGATCTAGGGGAGGGAGAACCTCAAGGGGATGACGAAACTATCCCAGATGAGGAGGATCCATGGGAAAATTATGATGTAGGGTCAGATGAGGACAACGACCCAGAGCTATATCCCTCAAAGCCTTCACCACCTGATGATAACACAGGTTTTGTGCAGCTCATTAATAGGGCAGCAAAATATCATAAGGTAGATATACATACAGAACCTCAAATAGAGGATTTCTTGTTAGAGACTCTACCTAATGCACAGAGAACATCAGGTACTCTTCCTATGTTGAAGGGTCTTCTTACTCACACAGATGAAATATTCGAAAACCCAGTGAGAGCCAGGGTGTTAAACCCAAGAATTGATAAAAAATACAAAGCGGCTCCAAAGGACCCAATATTTATTAGAGGGCATGTACCGCTAGACTCGCTGGTGGTCTCAAACGCTCGTAAAAGAGCAAACTCATTATCTACAGGAGACACTCCTCCACCAGATAAAGAGTCGAAGTTAATAGATGCATCAGGTAAAAGAGTAGCATCACAGGCAGCGAATAGCTGGCGTATAGCCAATACACAAGCACTACTCGCACGTTACGACAGGGCACATTACGATGAGTTAGAAAAACTTCTTACACATTTCCCAAAGGAACATCAGAAGAAGGCAGACCAATTAATACAGGAAGGTAAAATAATAACAAATACTTCCATTAAATGTGCATTAGACGCAGCAGACACTGCAGCAAGATCGATTAACACTAGTGTCATGCTAAGAAGGCACGCATGGCTTAGAATCTCAGGATTCAAACAAGAGGTACAAACAGCCCTACTGAACAAACCATTTGATCAGAAGACATTGTTTGGTTCAAGCACAGACGAGACATTAGAAAAAATGAAGAAAGATACGGAAACGGCTAAGTCAATGGGAGCATTGCAACAGCCAACACACAGAGGTTCCTTTCGTAGATCCACCTATAGAGGGGGCTCAAAGAACACAGGAACGAATCAGCAATCCACATCTTTCACACCAACATCACCCAGAGGTAATTCAAGAGGCAGTTACAGAGGTAACAACAATAAGGGAAGAGGCCGCGGAAATAATAACAACCGCAACGCCTCAACACCAAAACAGTGACTTCATAGAACTCCCCCCAGACCACATAACACCGGTCGGGGGACGTCTATCACAGTTCCTACCTGTCTGGGAAAACATCACGTCAGACAAGTGGGTGAGACAAATTATCCAACATGGTTATTGCCTAGAACTCACAGCTACCCCACCAAACATCCCCCCCAAACAGCGTCCAATGAGTCAGGATCATCTGACATTGTTAAGAGAAGAAGTGCTAGCACTTCTACAAAAGCATGCAATAGAGAAGGTCCCAAAAGATCAACAGGGCACAGGAGTATACTCTCTATACTTCCTGATCCCCAAAAAGGACGGGTCCCTACGACCAATATTAGACCTCAGACCTCTCAATGCTTACATAAATTCGGAGCACTTCCACATGGTCACGCTCCAACAAGTACTCCCTTTACTGAAGAAAGGGGACTTTCTTTCTACACTGGATCTAAAAGACGCTTACTTTCATATCCCAATTCACAAAGCCCACAGAAAATACCTAAGGTTTGTGTTAGAAGGACAACACTATCAGTTCAAAGTCCTTCCATTCGGTGTCACAACAGCACCGAGAGTTTTCACAAAATGCCTAGCTGTGGTGGCAGCACACCTAAGAAGACAACAAATACATGTCTTCCCATACTTGGACGATTGGCTAATAAAGGCCAAGTCAAAGGAAGAATGTCTTCACAACACACAGAAGACAATTCAATTGCTGCACCACCTAGGGTTCACGGTGAACTACAAAAAATCACACCTGCAACCAAACCAGATTCAGCAATACCTGGGGGCTACAGTAGACACAGAAAAGGCAATAGCATACCCCAACCCAATCAGAGTACAGACAATGGTCGGGTTAATACAAAGATTTCAACCACAACACTCACTACCAGCACGAGTGTTTATGCAACTATTAGGCATGATGTCCTCCTGCATACTGCTAATACCACATGCCAGACTACAAATGCGCCCACTACAAGAGTGTCTAGCGACACAGTGGAATCAGGCTCAAGGTCAGATTACAGATCTGGTGTTGGTAGACGACCGGACGTATCGCTCTCTGAAGTGGTGGAACACAGAAAACATTTCCAAGGGACGGTCGTTCCTAGAGCCAATTCCACAAGTGATAATAACAGCGGACGCATCGCTCTCCGGATGGGGAGCGCATATGGACAGATACACAGTACAGGGGAAGTGGAGTGTGCAGCAAAAGAAACTGCACATCAACTACCTAGAGCTATTAGCAATATTTCTAGCACTAAAAGCTTTCCAAATGCAAATAACAGGCAAAGCAGTCCTGATCAGAACAGACAACATGACTGCAATGTATTATATTCAAAAACAGGGGGGGGGACACACTCTCTCCAACTGTCCAGACTAGCACAGGACATATGGAGATGGGCCATTCCTCAAAAGATCTACCTGTTAGCGGAACACCTACCAGGAGTTCAAAATCAAATAGCAGACATCCTAAGCAGACAGTCAGAACAAGTACACGAATGGGAGCTGCACGACCAAATACTACAGCCATTCTTCCAAAAATGGGGGCAACCAGAGATAGATCTGTTTGCCAATCATCAGAATGCAAAATGCAAAGAATTCGCATCCAGGTACCCACACCAAAGGTCCCAGGGCAATGCACTGTGGATAAATTGGTCCAACAGATTTGCTTACGCGTTCCCTCCTCTACCACTAATTCCATTACTGGTTCGGAAACTGCAACAACATTCAATGACAATGATACTAGTGGCACCCACGTGGGCAAGACAGCCGTGGTTCACCACGCTGCTACAACTCTCACAAGTACCACATCAAAAGCTAAGGTTATTACCCATGCATCTTACACAGAACCATGGAGAAATAATGCACCCAGATCCCAAACAACTGAACCTAGCGATCTGGCTCCTGAGGTCATAGAGTTTGGGTATTTAGATTTACCACCAGAATGCATGGAAATCATTAAACAAGCAAGACGTCCTACCACCAGAGCATGCTATGCAGCAAAATGGAAGAGGTTTGCTATACACTGTAACAGTAAGCACATCAACCCTCTGGACGCATCCACTAAACAAATCATTTGCTATTTGTTACACTTACAGCAATGTAACCTAGCATATACCTCTATCAGAGTTCATCTCGCAGCCATAGCGGCGTACCTACAAAACAGGCAACATCTGTCACTGTTCAGAGTACCAGCAATTAAAGCTTTCATGGAAGGACTCAAAAGAGTCATTCCACCAAGAAGACCACCTTCCCCAGTCTGGAATCTCAACATAGTGCTTACCAGACTAATGGGGCCACCATTTTAACCTATGCATAGGTGTGAAATACAATTCCTCACATGGAAGGTAGCCTTCCTCATAGCTATCACGTCACTTAGAAGAGTAAGTGAACTGCAGGCTTTTACGATTCAAGAACCATTTATGCAGCTACACCAAAATAAAGTGGTTCTTAGAACAAACCCAAAATTCTTACCGAAGGTTATGTCAGCATTCCACATCAATCAGTCAGTGGAATTACCGGTTTTCTTTCCAAAACCACAAACAGTAGCTGAAAGAGCCCTACATACACTGGATGTTAGAAGGGCCATATTGTACTATATAGAAAGAACACAAACTTTCAGAAAGACAAAACAGCTATTTGTTGCGTTTTCTCCCACACATAAAGGCAATCCCATCTCCAAAGCGGGCATTGCCAGATGGATTGTAAAATGCATTCAAATATGCTATTTAAAGGCAAAGAGAACATTAACTGTTCCTCCTAGAGCTCACTCTACACGTAAACTAGGAGCATCTATGGCATTTCTGGGAAACATTCCACTAGATGACATATGCAAAGCGGCTACCTGGGTTACACCGCACACCTTCACAAAACACTATTGTGTAGATGTGCACACAACACAACAAGCTAGAGTGGGACAAGCAGTATTAAAAACATTGTTTCAGACAGTTGCAACAGACACGGGCGACCACCGCTAGGGAGAGAACTGCTATATAGTCTATTCATAATGTACCATCTGCAGCCCATATGCCTCGAACGGAATATGCTACTTACCAGTATGCATCTGTTCTTGGCATAGAGGGCTGCAGAGTGGTACATGCCCTCCCAGCCTCCCCGGAAACCTGTGTCTGTTCCAACATTATCTTATTTAGATACACTTACATGGGCACTCTTATCTGTATTCTACTATACTACTCCATCTAACCCTACTATGGCAAAACAATCTAAGGATGGAGCCGATGCCCATGCGCACTACCAACCAAGGGAGGAGTCACCAAGAGACAAAAGACTCTCCAAGAGAAAAACAAAGTGCAATCATCCGAGCCCAACACCAGATGGCGATCTATTCATAATGTACCACTCTGCAGCCCTCTATGCCAAGAACAGATGCATACTGGTAAGTAGCATATTCCTTATCTTTCATGACAACTTACCAGTGGGTTTAAAAACGTTTTTTTTTTTCCTCTGGATACTGCCACGATACACCAGAGATTGCCTCGGGTGAGGCTGGCAAAAGCACGAGTTGTCTAACCCTATGACTATTGCCACAACGCTAGTGTGGGGCGGAGAACAAGATAAACCGCTACTTCGATAAACACGGCGTTTATGAGGGTTTTACAATATATATCTCCTGGCAAAGTGGTTACAAGTGTCCTATCCATTTTTGATTAACTTGTGGTATGTTCTGGGGAACTGATAGGACAATCATTCCTCTTCCCTCCTTTTGATAAACACGTTAGAAGCATACTGTTCAGGCCTGTTGGGTGTTCATCTGTCAATCTGGGGGGTTATATAGAGCTATACCCTGACTGCTGTACACTAGCATGTAGTGGATTGCTCATCTGTTGTAGTCAGGTGGATCCAAAGGTAGCCTCCTCAATGATTCGCAATAAATGTATGTAATTTGCACATATGCCATCTTGTTCTCCTCTGCTTTCTATTAAACATCTACTTGCAATGACCTAATAAAACATAAGAGTATCACTCTGATCACTTCTGCACAACACTGAAACACTTCCCATGTAGGCCACACTGCAATGTACCACTCGTATAACAAGCTCCTCAAACTGGATCATTTTGGAAACCATTGGCAGATAAAATGCCAGATATTGTATTGTGACAGGAAAGACTCCAGACAAATGGATTGCTTGTTAGAAGAAAAAAATCCACCATAGATGGTAATGAACAAACATACTTTAGACAGTTTCAGTCCCCATGACCATACAGAGATGTATGAAGCTCAACAAGGCTACAGAAGGCAAATGTATAATGCCTTGGATTGAGGGAGAGAGTTGAAATGGGTGCTATATATCACATATTCAAATAATTGCCTAAGCAGCACTGTGCCCTCGTTAGAAGATTCATAATTCAAGATTTTATTTTAAATCCAAGTGTGACTTATGGCACGTTTTCCATGAAAGATCTGGGTCTGTTCTGTATATCCAGATAATTTCATGATACCAAAGCTATCCATGGCTGTATTTGTATACTGCTTATTGAGTAATTTTCTAGTCTCCAATCGCACACTTCAGGAATTGTTTTTTTGTTAAACTTTTTTTATCATTGTCTAGGCACTATAATGTATTTTCAATAACTTTTTATTTTGTTTTTAAGGTGCTTGACCTGTGGTATTTTGACCTGATATTTCAGTAACATTTTTAACTAATCAATGTTTCCTTTGATTTTTTTTCCTTCCAGTTGCATCTAATCCTAGCTCTGGCATCATGGACAGATTCGACATTCGGAGAGGTTCTTTATACCCCAGTCGCAATCCCTCGTGTTGTAATCCAAGTCCTGTACCAGCACCCCCCATGGACGTTGAAAATAAAGAAAAATGTATGCTCACCTAAATCATGGTACTGCTGTGGATAAAGACCTTATTGACATTGAAAATCATCTCAGCAGCAATGCTATTGATCTGAATAGAGATAAACCATCCCAACCATTCCTTAAATCTTACCCATGAACTAGATTTGGCGACCATGAGAGGGCATTCAGCTCGGACTGGTACAAAACTCGACCATGGATGGAGTACTCCATTAGTCTAGATGCTTGCTTTTGTTTTCCATGTTGTGTGATTACTAATGGGGGGGGGGGGAATTATAAGGATACAGTTTTTACTGTAACTGGTTTCAGTAACTGGAAAAGTGTGCTAGCATCCTATAAAGATTTTGCTAAACATGTGGCCATAGTAACACACACACACACACGCTAAACTAGCTCTAGCAGAGGCATTTAAGAGAGGGGGAAGAGGAGATACAATTGCCTTGTTATTAGATACGAAAGTAAGAGAATATACTTGATATTACTTAAAAAGCATTGGAGAATTCATTCAACTTCTTGTTGTTAATGAGCTCCCTCTGCGTGGCGATACAGAAGATGTTTTAGATTCAACAAGTGGATTCTTTCTAAAGCTTTTCCAATACACTGAAAAAAGAGATAAAAAGCTAGCAGGAATTTTACATTAAATTCCCCTAAATGTAAAATATACATCCAAAACAAAGTAATAGATACTTTAACTGGCATGGTTCTCTCAAGTAAAAAAGCAGTATAAAAGTTGTGATTCAAAAATAATTCATATTAAAAGCGATTGCACCCTTGGATAAATGTAACATTGAACATTTGTCCCTCGTGGTGCGTTTTGTGAACAAAGCCAAACCTGGGTCTTTTACAGATGGAACAATTGGATGCTGAATATATAGCTGGCTGGATTTTGAGCCACTTGGTTAACTGTGATTTCAAACCAGAAAACATTTTAAGTCTGTGCTAAGAAGGAGCATCTGTAATGAGTGGATGCAATGGTGGTTGTTCCGGCTGTGATACAGAGAAGATTAAATACATATATTCCATACATACACTGTTACAATCATCAGCTTCATCTTGTTGTTATACATGCCATTTCAGAGTGAACCAAGGGCAAAGCAATTCATTGATCTACGTAAGATGCTGTACAAGTTCTTTCATCGTCATTAGGTGAGCTAACAATATAATGGACTGACTCTCAAACGTCTTCTTGAAATTCCATGGACTAGCCATTGTGAGATTACAAAATGTGTGGTTGAAAACATTGACACAATTTCTATCAGACATATATCATGATGACAACGCTACATCTGAGTTGAAGGCAGAAGCTTATGGTGTGTTACCTCATATTGAAAGGGAACATTTTCATGGTATTGGGAATTTTTACCAGATCTACTTTTAGCTTTAAAACCTGCTAATGCTGTGTTTCAGACACAGCACACATATTTGGCTCTTGAAGGAAGTTGTGCAGTCCACACTTAGTGCCCTGAAACCAATGCATGCAGATCCAATGTTGTCTTCCAAAGACTGCTCTTCTGTTGACTTGTTAGACAAAACCAAACATGTTAATCATGGACCAAAAAGGAGGATACTCAACTGCCGATTTGCAGATTTAGTGGTACTTGCAACAGTTGGCAATCTGCAGATGACTTTCTTTTCTCATTGGCAAGTGCTCAGGCAGTTGTAATCACAAAGAAGGGGCGAGGGTCAAAGACAATTTATACTCCGCCACCCGAGACCCCCGAGAGAACACTAGTGTACTCACGAAAGGGGTGGGAAGAGTAAATAATAATACCGTATATACTAATATGGTAAAGAATAGAGTCAGCCCCAATAGGGCAAATCGCTCTATTTGGAAAAACTGCCCTCACTCACATACCTAGGTATGTGACATGCTTCATCATTGGGCCTGCTTACAATACGCCCTAGTGTACCCCACACAGGACGGAGCATAAGGGAGGGGGAAAAAATAATAAATTCCACTTAACACAACATATAGTCAAACAGACTAGACAGACACAACACTTAACACATCCACTGTGGTGAAAATAGTGCAAACACCTTGTGTTTTCAAAACCGAAAAGTGCGACAAAGAAATAGTGCAGTATAGGGAGTGATTTAAGACTGATTAAAGGTGTCAACTAGAAAAACAACTTTATTAAACGTTACTTGGCACCTCTACCAGGATTAAAAAGATGAAAAAACAGAGGATGGGAAATGCCTTCAGGTGATAATTAGGAACCTCAAGGCTTCCCTCCTACCACTGCCAGAGTCAACATGTTTCGACCGCTCTTGATGCGCCTGTATGGTCACTCCGGTCTTCGTCAGGACCGTCGCATTCGGTTTCTCTCGGGGTCCCCCCGTAATCTGGGGGAAAGTTATTACCCCTACAGGGGGGTAGGTCCAAGAAATCCTTACCAATCCTGTATAATCTATGGAGAGTGTCCCCTTAAGTGCGGGAAAACAATCACTGTGGCAAAAAAAGAAGAACAGAGGGGGCGGATGAGAACCCTTATGTATATCCCCCCATTCCAACTTTCAATAATGTACTAAGTTTACCATTAAGTGGTGTGTCTGATGATTTTTAGAAAGCCCCAGATGCATGGTCGTGCATAGGCTACTTTAATAACAACCTTGAGAATCCCTATATAGTCTGAGAATCTTAGGCATGCATCCCTTATAGTAAACCATTTAACTGTCTTGGTGCAGACAGCTTTCCCAAGTACTTAGAAACACTATATACAGTACAAAAACCGATTCCAACCAACAGCAACCAAAACTGTTGTAATGTCCCCACTGTAGGTGTAACACCCAGTCAATTAACTTACCGAGTTTATGTGTTACAAACACTCGCACTGGTGTCCGGTGTACAGGACTCCAGAGAACACAATCTGCAAATAAACATATAGAGGGAACAATGAGGTGAAAAGTATATGTCCCTCTTATATGTCAAACACTCTCTTGTGTTCTATTCCAGTATAGTTGTCATCTTATTAACGAGTGGAGAAAAGGCCTATGCCAGGAGCGATCCCCACTCGCAACTCCGCGCTAAAATTGCCCTCGTCAAACCGTAAAAAACGCTTATGTCAGAAGCGTTCACCCATCCAAACACGTACACTCACGATTGCCCTCATCAGTTTAAAAGCAGCCGCTTATGCCTGTAGCGATTATCCCCTTCCTCCTAGTGAGAACCCCACGATACCGTTCTGAAGGCTTGTCCTCCGCAAGTCTGGTATGACCCGTGGCACCGCGTAGATGGAATACGCGGTGGTGCACCCGCCTACTTGTTGATCTGGGATGCACTCGCGTCCCACGTGACCACGTCTACGGACGTCTTCGCGTCTCCCGCGTGTGCGCCGAGGATCATGGGGAATGTAGTTTCACACACCCATAGCACACTAAGCCCCGGGTTCGCGGCTGCTATGGGAACAGAGAAAGGCATTTTTATTAGAGTAGCGTGATATTGAGAAAAAAAATGTCCTGATAATACCCTTGGTAATAAGACATGAATTTTCTCAAATAAGGTGATAATGGCCACTCACATTACCCAAATAATGGCATAAAAGATGTAAAAGAAAATCCAAAATACTTCTAAGGAAGTCAGAATACATTCAGAAAATTGACAAGTGAGTCCCTAAGGAAGAGTGTGTAGTTATTGCGTGCACTCCCCTTAGTGGTATCCCATGCCTCCGCTCTTATACATCTGGTTAAACCTATATAGGGGTTCCAATAAGGGAGAATACACACAATGGTGTAACCCTCTGGACAGATCCAACACCCTCTTCGTCTTTCATGATTCAACATAGGTCTTAGAGAGGACGCTCCAGTCAGTTCTAAAGAGCGCTTTAACATATTCAGAGAGCCCTATAAGGATTTTTCTGGGATATCTAGATCCCTCTAGTACTGAAGCCAACCCTGTTGCTGGGACTGACAGGTTCTAATGTTGGGGTATCAATAGCTTAATCTCTGTATTCGGAGCTATTGCCTACTTAAAGCTTGCCATGGAATATCATCATTCAGTCCTACCAGGTGACTTTTTAATCGATATACCCATCTTTGCTCCCTCCGGAGTAATAGATTTTGGTCGTCTACTTGGTATCTCCCCAGTTGAATTTTTTCTATAACAGTCCACTCCAGGTCATCTATACCATGTCCCTTTTCCTGGAAGTGGGCTGTAAGACGGGTATTGGTCTTTCCGCACCTGATGGTACTGCGGTGTTCAGTGATTCTCACACGTACCTTCCTACTAGTCATCCCTATATACATTAAATGACAAGGGCATGTGATCAAGTATATTACCCCCTGGGAATTAGTTGGTATGAGTTTGTTGTTCCCAGGGGGTACGAAGGCCTAGATCTACGGTTTTTGAATTACGTGTGAGGTGGCAAACGCTACATGACCCACACCTCGTGTGGCCAGTCAGTTTAGGTAGACCTGGTAGTATGTTGGTCTCCTTTGCTCCCCCCAGCTCCCTGGGTCTGGTGTGTACCAGTAAATCCACAAGTGCTCAGGCAGCCCATCTTGATCATTCAGGACAGAACAAAGGCTTAAATGGAGAATAGATTCACCCAGAAGAACATTGAACGTATCAAAGCCATCTCTATCTTGATTACCCCATCACCTCATTTTTTCGAGTGTGCACCCCTTCTAGACCTAAATAATGTAATCAAAGCTACTCTTGCAGCAGAGCCAACTGTTACAAAAACATTCCGCCTGATTCATGAAAAACGGGATTTGCGATTTGCGACTCTGTAATAGCGAAAAAATGCGAATCGCTATTGAGAAATCGCAAATCTGAATTCATGAAGATTAGCGATAAAAAAATGCGATTCGCACGCGGGCGCAAATTCCGTTAGCGATTACCGATAATCGCAGAAAAATCGCTATTTCCGGCTACCCGCGCCGGGATTGCGAACTCGCAAATAGCGATATCGCTATTTGCGATATCGCAAACTCGCGAGATCGGGAAAACGGGAAGTCTCATTTCGAGCACAGTGATGAGATCACAACCAGGAAGCAGCCAGTTCCCACCCCCATTCACCACAGTGAGGCAGACCTCGAGGGAGCAAGTGGGAGAGCTGCTGCTATTCTGGTGATTTGTACACATCTACTACATTGCTGCCATGTCAGAGGAACCTGTTCCTGGCCCCAGCAACACCTCAGGGCGGAAAAGGAAGCTCAAATTTTCTGAGCAGGAGCTCGAACATTTGATTGAAGGGGTGGTGGCCAACCACGACAAACTCTTTGGTAAAGACTCCAGGAGGGTCCCGGAGCAAGAAAAACGGAGGATCTGGCAGGGGATTGCCTCCACTGTCAACTCCGTGGGAGTGGCCGATAGGTCACTAGAGGAGCTGAAAAAACGATGGTACGACCTCCGAGGTTGTGCCAAAGAGAAGGTGGCGGAGCGCCTTGGAGAGTCGTCGGGCACTGGAGGTGGCGGACCTACAGTCCCTCCCAACACAGCCATGGAGGACTAGGTGGAGGACACCCTTGAGAGGGAGGCGTGCATTGGCTTCACACGTCTCGACTCATCCTGCACCACCCAAGACACCCAAGGTAAGTGGCATGCGGCTGCAACCCTGTCCCCTATGAATGTCCATGACCAAATAGGCTCCCCTAATGTCCCATAGGCATGCCATTGTTGCACATCAGGGAATGCCCTGAAGCATTGTGGGAGATGTAGTGTGGCCACAATGTAGTAGTACCACAATGCAGCCAGACAGGTTCCAAAGTACGCAAAGCCACAGCCATTCAGGGAATGTCACCCAGCATGCATGTAGCAACTGCACGTCTGCCAGATACATGAAACTAATGATCGTCCACTTACCCTCACAGGTGGCGGCGAAAGCAGCGACAGTGAAAGGCTGCAAATTGATGAGGAGGTCCAGGAGGAGGAGGTGCCACCACCAACCCAGGCACCAGCCCCTGCCGCTGCAACAACACCAGCAGCCAGGTCCACCAGCAGTGTTCCCCCTGCGACTGGTGCACCACCTACAGCCGCAGCCAGGCCAGCTACTATGGTGCCCCCTGCAACTGCCGCACCACCTAGAGCCGCAGCCAGGCCAGCTACTATTGTGCCCCCTGCGACTGGTGCACCACCTGGAGCCGCAGCCAGGCCAGCTACTATTGTGCCCCCTGCAACTGCCGCACCACCTAGAGCCACAGCCAGGCCAGCTACTATTGTGCCCCCTGCAACTGCCGCACCACCTAGAGCCGCTGCCAGGCCAGCGACTATTGAGCCCCCTGCATCTGGCGCACCACCTGGAGCCGCAGCCAGGCCAGCGACTAGTGTGCCTCCAGTCCCTGCCGCACCATCATCGCCTGCTGTGACACCACCAGCAGCTGTTGCTACAACATCTGGGCCCGCGACAGTTGCGACACAGCGGCCAGCCACAGTGTCAGGCCAGCAGAGCAGGCGTGGCAGGTCTCGCCAGCACACCACTTCAGCAAGCAGGAGGGGCAATGGACAGGGGCTGGCGCGTTTGAGCGTCGAAAGACGCATGTTGAGAATCGATCAGAGCCAGGCACGACAGCAAGGTGCCATTCAGCTCCAGCTCCACAAGATTGGGCGCAATGTGGCCGGAGTCGCTGACCGCATGGACCGCATGACGGCGGCCATGGCAGGTATGGGGGACCGCATGGACAACATGACTGCAGCCATGGCAGGTGTGGCTGAGGGAATGGCCCGCATGACTGCAGCCATGGAGGCCAACACTGCTGCGATGACCACACAGCGCAGTGCAGCACGCCGCCGCCACCATCAGCTCATGAGCCGGCTGGCCTCCTACAGCAGGTCGAATTATGTTGCTGCCAATGCAACTTCACAGTTGTCGCGGCGGTCACTAGCACAGCAGCACCAACTTGTCCAGTGCTGTGAGGACATGACCAGGGTCCTGGAGCACCTGACCACGGCGGTTACGGCACTACACCCTCCTGCTATACCTGCCACTATTGGGGGTGATGATGTTAGTGAGGGGGCATCCAGCATCAGCAGCCACTCAGCCTCACAAATCCCGCCACTCAGCCGCAGCACCAGGCCCACGCCAGGTCCAGAAGCCCCGGAAGACTATGCGCCTCAGAGGCGCTTGGGCGGAACGCGCAGGAGGCGCACTTGAGTACATTAGACAATAACAGGCACAGGCTGACTTTAAGCCTGCCCTGTCCTTTGACACTGCAGTATGCAGTAATACTGTTAGTGGAAGATAGTTGAACTGGTACCTTTTTTGTGATTTAAACAAATACATTTATTTTGCTACACACATTAGCGTTGTGTCATTATTACATTTTGCATGCATTATTGATTTGTGGGGTGATGGAAGAGGGTGCACTAGAAACTGTTCACTGTGATGTGGTTGCGACGTCTGTGGCCTTCAGCTGGGTTCTCCCCGCGTGCATGGCGTGTATGTGCAAGTGGCCGGTTGTCCCCTTCAGATTCACTGCCAGAGATGTCAACAGGTATCCGGCGCTTGGTTGCAATGTTATGTAGTATTGCGCAGACAGCCACAATGCGGCAGCACACTGCAGGACTGTAATACATGGCCCCACCTGTCTTGTGCAGTATGCGGAACCTGCTCTTGAGCAGGCCAAATGTCCTTTCTATGCAATTCCTTGTCCGTATGTGTGCAATATTGTAGCGCCGTTGCTGGGGTGTAGCAGGGTTGAGGTATGGGGTCAGGAGGTATTCACGGAGGGTGTAGCCACTGTCACCTGAATGAGAGGAGCAGATGGTGATTGCCTGTGCTGCGCTGTTACTTCTTAGCAATGTGACATTGTCGACAAAGTGTCCTTACCAAGTAGGTGTCCTTCCCCAAACTCTCCCCTGACCAGTCGTGTGCGGAGGCCGCTGTGCCGGAATATGAAGGAGTCATGGGCTCTCCCTGGGTACTGTGCGACAATGTCAGTGATGTATGTCTTAGCATTGCAGACCATCTGGATGTTGAGGGAGTGGTAGGACTTTCTATTGCGGAACATATACTCCGTGGCAGCTGGTGGGCAGATGGCGACGTGGGTACAGTATATGCATCCGAGTACATGTGGAAAATGGGCTACATTGTAGAATTGTAGCTTGGTCATGTCCAATTCCTGTTGGCTGGCGGGGAATTTGATGTGACGGTGTAGCTGGGTGAGCATGGCGTCAACAAAAGTGTGGAGGCAGCGTGACATGGTGGGCTGGGATATCCCCCCAGCAGCCGCTACTATCTCCTGGAAACTCTCAGAGGCCAGGAGGTGCAGGCTACACAATACCTGCACATGTGTAGGCACCGCATTGGTACGGCTTGTTGGGTGCTGCATCAGGGGGTCAAGGTCCTGTATTAGCTGCATTATCATTTCCCCATTCAGCCTGTATTTTGCATATATCTGCTCTCTGGTTTGGCCCAGCAAGGTGACCCGCTGGCGGAAAATCCTGTCCTGGATCCTGCGTCTCCACCGTGCTAATCGCTGTATCCTACGACGCCTCACCACCATGTACATTCCTGGCATTGTGGAACTCCTTATGCTGCTGCTGATGATTGTCCTTATGTGCGATTGGTCAGGCCTGAACCTGTTGGTGATTGGCCAACGTTTTTTTAAAAGTAATTTTTCCATGGCTTTTATGGTTACCACCTGCTTTGAGTTGTCCTTAATTTGCGCGGCGCTAACTGCGATTTTTGAGTTTTTCGCTATTAGCGATTTTTCTTGAATAGCGATTGCGATTGTATAGCGAATTCGCTATTTATTTCGCAGAATCCGTGGTTTGTCGCATTTTCCGATTCGCTAATGCTCTCCTACCGGGATTCTGCGAATATAATATCGAATTTGCTATTATGTGTTTGCGAGTTCGCAATTTTGATGTTGAATGCCGATTACGGAAATTGCGCCCGCAATTGCATTTTCGCAGCGATTGCGGGCGCAATTTTTTCTTCATGAATCAGGCTGTAAGTTACTAAAAGAAAAAAGTCACAGATGGTGCAGATGTTGCCACATTTTGTAAACGGGTGCATGATTTCGCTGAAACTTTCCCAGCACTTCATGAAATGTATGTATATTCCCTGGTTATAGGTGTTTCAACCGCAGCCTGTGAGAGCGCCTTTTCAAACCTATCCCATGTCCTCACACCTTTTTGGCGCACAATGAATCCAGATCAGAAATAGAATTGTACTATTTTTACATGAGAAGGAGTTCACGGCAAACCTATGTGTGGATAAGTTTGTAAGGGAGTTTTCAAAGAACAACAGAAGGTTACCTCTATAACTGCAACTGCTAGTTTTGCAATTGTCAGGCGTGAAAACTGCTGGCAGTTTTCAACAAACATTTGCAATGCAATAGGTCTTGCATTTGTGAAAGTTAGAGCTCTTGGTGTTGAAAATTATAATGTGGAGTATTCAGTACCTGCATTCTGATGCTTCGGAATGTATGTGTCGCTATGTAGTTACTGTTGCCTAGTCTCTTGGAAGGTTTAATCGCATTTGTCCTTAACTGCTGAGCCTGGTGGACCTTTAACTTTGCTCCACGACCGTGTAATCAATAAAACCTCTAATCTAAATCCCCTCCGCCTTAATCACTACAAACATTTTGACGACCCCTGTTTGCAGCATTTCTTCAGTGGATTTTATTTTCAAAGAGGAGAACGCCCTGGAGAACATTTCTTCAAGTCTGCTTCTGCATAAAATACCTTGGAGAAAAACTGAACGCTAATCGTCATCTACCTAGCTGGCTCTCTACTTCGTGAATCTACAACTGCCTTTCGGAGAAGATTCAGCTGACTGGTAGGGCGTATGCGCTTTTTCTTGTTTGACTGTCCTCTACATTTTAGCTCTTCTCAGTATTTTAGGCTCAGCTGTTTTGTAGTGTAATTCTTACACTTTGCGCTCCATAAGTGCGCAAAACTTGGCTTTGGGACATTTATTTTCTAAAACAAAGTACTTGTTTATTATTAAACAAGTAACTGCCACTCACCGTTTGCGCTGCTCCTAGCAACTCTGGAATGTGAGGACTTCAATCGGAGTTCTTCTCCTCCATTATCGCCTCTGTCTCCGTGTTCCAGTGACCCCACTCTTCACGTTTATCACGTGATGACCTCTCGCATGAGCGGCCACTTTAAAGTTTCTTCTTATGCGTTCCACTGCCATAGCTACGGTGTAGCTTGCGTTTCATTTATCCTGTGTGAACTCTTCACCGTTATGCATCACGCCGTGTTGCGCACACCTTACCTTGTTCTTCAGTGTGCTTCACGTCGTGCTTCATGCGGTGATGTACACACCTTACTGTATTTCAACAATTTTCTTCATGTCAACAGTGCTCTTCACATCCCGAGGTGATGCGCACACCCTACAGTGTTTCTTCAGTCTAATCCAAGCTGTGCCTCACGAGGTGATGAAAGACAACAATGGGGGTTCTGGCTTAAGCGCAGTAAGGCTGCGCCAATCTGAAAGTCAACAAACAGGATGCCAATACTGCGCGTTGGGTAAAGGCTTGAAAAAGATTGAGTACGAAATCCTCAATTCCAAAGACCACTCTTTCAGTCTAACTTCTACACAATACTTCTTTTTATTTTTTGTTATGTTTTTTAT
Organism: Lissotriton vulgaris; assembly: GCF_964263255.1. Taxonomy (NCBI): domain Eukaryota; kingdom Metazoa; phylum Chordata; class Amphibia; order Caudata; family Salamandridae; genus Lissotriton; species Lissotriton vulgaris. The sequence goes on from NC_141694.1 coordinate 363,905,277, forward strand.
TTCTTATTTTTGTTTTTGAAATTTTGACAAAAATTGTTTTGCACAGGGAGGGACTTGGGGGACAATTATAATGACGTACAAAATGACTGGGAATGAGTCACATAATTTGTCACAGCTCAAATACAATATAATCACATGTCATTATTCGAAACATTTAGTGAAAACATGTAACATTAAATGGACAACACAAAGTGCACTTGGAAACATATACACACAAGACTAGACAATTTTGTTAGACGGTGACAAAATGGTGAAAAATAGAAGAAATGAAGATGTGTAAACCGAATGTAAATGCCCTGTATTGATAAAGTTTTTTGGAAACAGGTGCAGATACTTCTAATCAATAGAACAATTGCTATTGTGTGTTTTCAAACAATAGACCATCAGCAAATTAAATTTTAGATACAATGATCACAAGATTGGTCTATTAAGAGGTCTCAGCAAATTGAATTCTAAGTACAATGCTCAAAACATTGATCTATTGAGAGGTCGACGCGTTTCGAATCCCCTAAAGTGCTGGGATTCTCATCAGGACCGTGTAGGTTCAATCTAGAAAGATAAATAACATTCAGTCAGTCATACTATCCAGCAACTCTCAACTTCAATCAGTCGCACACACTCAGTTCATACCTGAACTTGTCTTTTTTAGGGGTCGGTCTCCCGAGGGTATAAATGAATTGGCTGTAAAAAGAGGGGTGCCTCATTAATGGTCGTATGTTTCTCAAGAGTATTGTAAAATCAGCCTTGTTATAGATCGCAGTACTTACATTGGCAGACAATGTAGGGAAATACTCGGTTGTTACTTTCCAAGTTATGATCAGTTTCTTCTGTCATGTAAGGACGGTTCTATAATGAGAAATAATGAAAACGTGCGGGTTTTATTATTTGCGCATGTCAATCTTACATACCAGTGAAAGTCGTGTTGTTATGTATTACACGAACTCAGGAAGCGGGATCTGAATTGGAGTTCAAAGAAAACGCGTAGGTTTTTCCGTTGTTTAAACGTGTAAACCTTGTACACGAGTAAAAGCGCGGTTATTACATGTTACACAAGACTTGTAGGAAGAGATTGTATGAGCGAGCTCTCAAATGGAATAGAGATATCTTCTGAAAGGATGCGGTCGATCGTGCATACTGCAACTTCAGATTTTTTGCTGCATGGTTTAAAAAAAGTTTAGACACTAACTCCTCAATGTTTACGTTGGTTCTCCCATTCAGTAAATGTTCAGCATTCAAGTCTTACCGGTCTTACTCGCTTTAGTCTCCTCCACAGACGTCTGAGTTCTCTGTTCGAACGCGTTACAATGGTTCCGGTTAACCCGGTTCTTGTAAGGATTAGTTCCTGGTTGGCGGAATTGTGGGTAATGTAGTTCAGTCCATTCTGTATTCGATCGTGTTTAGCACGACCTGCATGAAGCGCATGTGATTCAATGACTCATTCTAGGTACACTTATTGGATTAAAGATGACTATTGAATGTTGGCGATTATGATATATGAAACATGTTTGAAGCAGACCCCAAGGATTTAAATCGGATTGAAGTGTAAGGTGATTACGATTGAAGTTTACTCTTGGGAGACCTGAAATCTATATTCATAGATTGTAAAGTTCGGACATTTCATTTAAGCCCCGAGTAGCAGAATTGAATTTCAGAATAAGCATTGCTTCTCATTGCTTCAATTTGGCCTCTAGATCCCCACCTCTCTGGTCATGCTCTACCTTCGAGATCACAGTCCATCTGAAATCAAGATCTCCATGTGATTCATCAATCCAGTGTTGCACTAGAGGTGCTGTGGTGATTTTTTTCTTTAATCTTGATTTGTGTTGAGAAATCCTCTGTCTGACTTCTTGGTTAGTTTTACCTATGTACAATTTTGCACATGGACAAAGGATGGCGTAAATTAAGTTCCTTGATTTGCAATTTGTAAAGATGTTATGTTTCCATGAAATTCCTTCATGTTGGAATACGTTTCCTTCAATAGTGGAGTTGCAGCAAAGGCATGTCCCACATTTTTTATGTCCCGTGACTGGGGGTAAATTGACAAAATCAAGTAATGTGGGAGCCTTCTTTCCAGGGACTGCTGCTCGTATGATTTGGTTGGCAATGCTCTTATCCTTTTTGAAGGCAAAGAGTGGTGCAGCTTTCAGCTGTGTATCAACATCCTTGATTAGATGCCAGTTTTGGTGAATGACTTTTTTGAGAAAGTTGGATGATGCACAAAAAGTAGTAACACACACTTTGCGTTCTAGATCTTTCTTTTCTTTCTTTTTCAGAAGTTCATCACGTGGTGTCCACCACGCCCGTTTTATTGCTTGTTTGACCAATTTTGATGGATAGCCACGGTCTAAAAGTCTCTCCATTAGCAAGTTTGCATGGTGCATATACTCGTCCTTGAATGAACAATTTCTTCGTATACGGAGAAATTGACCAAAAGGTAAATTTTCCTTCAAACTTCGTGGATGATTACTTGAGTAATGCAAAGCTTTGTTACGGTCAGTTTCTTTTCTAAAGAGAGTGGTGACCAATTGTCCATTGGTGCAATAAACTTCGACATCTAGAAAAGAGAGTCTTGTGTGAGATGATTGAATGCTGAATTTGATGTCCCTTGTGCGGCTATTAACCCATCCATGGAAGTCAGAGAGTTGTTCGCTTGTGCCAGACCACGTGAAAAAGATGTAGTCAATAAAACAAACCCATCCCCCTATCCATTGCAGGAAAGGGTTGTTGTTATGGACGTATCTGTCCTCATATTCACTCATAAAGAGGATGGCAAGCTCCGGGGCAAAAGGACAGCCCATGGCTACTCCTTTTATTTGGAGAAAGAAATCGTCATGAAATTTAAAATAGTTCTTGGTCAAAGCCATCTTAGCCAGTTCAACAATAAAATCTGTAGGTATTCTTACTGGATGGTCCCTTTTGTCCAAGAAAATTTCCACCACTTCCAAAGCCTGATCCTGAGGGATTTGGGTATATAGTGAAACTATATCCATGCTGACTAACAAATCCTGGCCTTCGGTAAATGGTAATTGATGTAATTTGTTCAAAAAATCAGTGGTGTCTCTCAAGAAGGATTTGACAGTCACTGTGAAGGGTTTTAAGAAGAAGTCAATACATTTAGAAACTGGCTCGAAGAGTGAAACACACCTTACTAATAGTTTATAAATGTGCATTATGCAATGATGCGCACACACTATTTCGTGTTGGCATTCAGCTTTTGTCATTTTGCATAACAAATATTTCCTTCAAGTCGGTGATGTGCACACCCCATATCTACCTTTACCGAAGTCTAAATTGATGCACACACTTTGTTATATCAGTAACCTTGTATATTCTGGAAAATAAAAAAAAAATTAAAAATTCTTGTATTACAAGCAACCTAATTTTATCTTTTGTGGCTAATTGTTGTGTGCACACACTTATTGCTATTTGCGTATTTTACAAATAAGCTTTCTTCAGTAATCTAAATCCTGATATAATTGTTGATTTATTTCTCCACCATGCAATGTGTAAACCCTCCTCCCTGGATTCCCCTGGTGAACCTCCTGTTCTATGGCAAAAGTGGTTTAATGCTTTTGAAACTTATTTAGGAGCTATTGGAGCAACAAGATATACTGGAGAAAGAAAAAAATGTTTGTTACTTCACTCAATGGGTTTTGAGGGTTGGTCATTTTTCAAACACCTACCTGAGTTTACTCCTGAAGAAAGCGATGACTTGGACGGATTCCTACAAAGTGTATTGAAACTGAAGAAAAGATTTGATAAACAACCCAGCCTTATTGTCCTAAGACACAAGTTTTTTAAATGGAAACTAACGGAAGATAAAGATGTTGACATGTATGTTTCTTCATTGAGATGTCTTGCTTCAGTTTGCAAGTTTGAAAACTTCACTGACCAACTAATTAGAGACCAATTCGTTTGTCAATGCAAAGAAAAGTGCACCTGACAGAAATTGTTACCTTTAACTGATCCCACACTTGACGAGACCTTAAGAATTGCAAAAAGCATTGAAGTATCTTTGAGCTCGTTAAAAGAACTTGAAGATAAAACTGTTGATAGAGTCAACGATGGTGTTAATGCTATCAAGGGTGGGAAAACTACTTTTTCGAAGGCTAAAACTGTTGTTCCTAAAATTCAACCCAAATCTAACAAATCTGAGGGATCTAATTCTAATCTCTGATTAGATGTGGTAACCCCCCTCATAGCAAGAATAGCAGATGTTCCGCCATATGTCACTTGTAACTACTGCAAGAGGGTTGGTCATTTTGCTAAGGTCTGCCTTAAAAGAAAAAGTGTTAAAAAGCCAGTAGCATGTATCGTAGAATCTGATAGCGAAAGTGACTCAGAGAAGATCTCTGTAATTAGAGAGGAGAGTGAGGAACATATAAGTGTAGGCTCATCTGTCGAAGCCGTAGAAGGTGATCCGCCGGATTGTCGAGATCTAATGTCGATATTGGTGTTGGAGAAAAGATTCTTCCTCTACTGGTATATTCAGGTTCCAGGATCACAATGATAACAAAGAAACTTGGGGCAACTCTATTGATCTGTCCCCTCCAGATCGCTCTCCGGTTTCATACGAGGTGCAAAAGATTGATTTGTTAGGATTTTTTGAAGACGTAATGTATTTTCAAGGTAGATGTATTAAGGGATAAATGTATGTGGCTGTTAAGGGACTCCACATCCTTGGGTGGTTTCACCAAGGTTTCTTTGGAATGATGTTGAAGCCCGGGACCCGGGAACAGGTCTTGGTTGTAGAATGTGGTGATGACATCAAACAAAAGTGGAAGGGAAAATATCCTTCTGTTTTTGGAGACCGCTTAGGTTGTGTCAAAGGGTTTAAGCACAGGATTGTTGTTATACATGGTGCGACCCCTGTTAAGCACAAACTTAGGGGTCTACCGTTTAGCGTTGGATCAGAATTGGAGAAGGAACTTAAAGAATTATACTCCAAGGGCATCATAGAACCTACAGAGTCCTCTTTGTGGCTTTCTCCCTTGGTGGTTACACGGAAGAAAAATTGCCAACTTAGGGTCTATGTGGACTTAAGGTCCCTTAATAAAGAAATTTGGGTGGATTCCCATCCGTTGCCCAAAATCTCTGATCTTTTTGCTGCCACCAAGGGAGCAAAATGTTTCTCCAAACTCGATCTAGCGAGTGCTTACCATCAGGTTGAACTCCACCCCGAATCTAAGCATCTCACAGCTTTTGTTTCCCCCTTAGGGACTTCCGAGTATCGCAGGATGCCCTTTGGCTTGGCCTCCGAGGCATCCGTTTTTCAGAGGATAATGAATAACATTCTTTGAGATTTGAACTCAGTTTTGGTGTTCCAAGATGATGTCCTTGGTTTTGGGAAGGACAGTGCCACCCATTACGGGACTTTTGATAAAGTGTTGTCCTTGTTCAAGGAGCATGGGATTGTACTCAAATATGAAAAATGTGAACTCTCCTGCGATAAGGTTGAGTACCCTTGGTCACGTGGTGTCAAAGGATGGTGTGAGCCCAAAGCCAGGTTTATTGGAAGCCATTTCTAACGCTCCCGCTGATAAGTCGGGTGTTAAATCATTGCTAGGTCTTTGTGAATATTATTCAAAGTTTGTTCCCAATTTCGCCACGATTGTATGGCCCATAAGCTCAATCTTAAAGAAAGGTGTAGTGCTTGATTGGGATGAGGAGTGTGTGAGTGCACTGGATTGTGTGAAATCTTCTTTGAGTTCTTGCAAGGATCTTAAGCCTTTTGACCCTTCTCACGAATGCTACATAACGCAAGTCAAGTGGGTTTAGGAGGGATTTTGACACAGCAGGTTGACGGTAGTGAACACACTATTTCTTTTGCCTCTTGCGTCCTGAGAGGGGCGGAACATCAGTATTCTGTCATAGAAAAGGAGTTATTGGCATGTTGTTGGGCAATAGAAAAGTTTCGCCCCTACATGTGGGGTGAACATTTTACTCTTCTCACTGACCACTAGCCCCTGGTAAGCATTGTAGGAGATGGTATGAGTAAGTGCTCCACTCCCAGGATACTTAGAATGGTTACTAGACTATTACAGTTTCATTTTGATATTAAACACATCGCTGGTGGTAAAAATTTTAGAGCCGATTTCCTTTCCAGATTTCCTGTTAGTGAAAACGAACAGGATAACGTAAAAACTTATGACCTTATTGATGAGGATCGTTTTGTTGCTGCCCTTGATATTCCTCAACATTAGGTGGGTTCTGGAGAAAAGTGGAGATCAGCTTTTCTTTCTGATTCTATTCTTCAGGATCTCAGTGCTTTTGTTACAAAGGGTTGGGCACGTGAGAAGGGTCTCTCTCTTTTGCTTCAACCTTTGTGTAATATTAGCCAAGAGTTGTCTCTTGAAGATGGGTTATTGATAAGGGGTGAAAAACTCATTCCCCCTTTTTCCCTTAGGTCTGGAATTTTGAAACGTGTGCTTAAAGGACATCTTGGTGTCACCCTTATGAAGCGCCGTCTTCGTGACGCTTTCTGGTGGCCTTCCATGGATATGGATGTCGAGAACATGGTCAAGGAGTGCTGTGTTTGCAGTTCTTCTGATAAGTCCCTAAAATTGTCCACACCTCTGTTAAATCCTGTCGAGTGTCCGGACAGGCCCTGGGCAAAGGTAGGGATTGATATACAAGGACCTTATGATGTGTTGTGTGGTCCTTAGAAGTATATCCTAATACTAATTGATTATGCATCCAAATGGCCAGAAATGAAGTTGGTGAGAGAGGCTAGTACTAAACCTGTCATTGACTTTCTTACGGAAGTGTTTTTGAGAGAAGGCTTTCCAGAGTCTTTGGTTTCTGACAATGGTAAACAGTTCGTAAGTAGTGAATTTCAAGTTTTCCCTCTCTTCTATTTGTGTTAAACACGTCAATAGCTAACTTTACCATCCCCAGGCTAATGGGCTTGTGGAGAGGATGAACCGAGTGATTGGGGATTGTGTGAAGTGGGCCAAGATGGGACATCACAATGTCAGACGAGCTCTTGATGATATGATGTGGTTTTACAGAACAACACTGCACTCACCACTAAAGTTGCTCCTTTTGTCTTTGAGGGGAAGAAATGCTAATACATTGTTTAGACCAGGGTGGATGTCCAAATTGCTTAAGGCTGCAAAAAGTATTGATGATCTGATGGATAGAGTCAAAGAGAATTTGACCTGCTCACAATCTAAGCAAAATAGTTGGTTTGATACAAAAAGGGGTGTCAAAATGTCTTTTCTCAATGTTGGCGATTTGGTTAAAATCAAGTCTCCTCTGTATGCTAAGAAAGGGGAGAGCAAATTTAGCAAAGAGCAGCGTGTTCTAAACGTTTATGGTAATGCTGTGCAAATTGAAGGTGGACACTGGTGGAACCTTAACAAAGTCTCCAAAGTTTTACATAAGTCTGAACCTAACTCTTCTCAAGAGAATTTGAACCTTCCGAAATCTTCTAACTCAGTGGAAGGTCAGGTTGGTTGTGATTCTCAGGAGAAGTTGTGTGTTAGGAAGAGTTTGAGAAAGTGTTCTTTGCCTATGCGTTACAGATAATTTTTTGCTATAGATAAGTTTTTATTAATGTGTTCTTTGCATATTCGCTACAGATACGTTTTATAAAGGTTATTGTACAAATTACATTAGCAACACGAGTAAAATTTACAGAAATGGTTTGTATAAAGTTATTGTATGTTCTCTACATATTAATCTATAGTTTTTATTCATTATTAGTTTACTTTTGTCTGCTTTGTTTTGTTCAGGAAGAAGAGGAGGTATGTAGTATTCAGTACCTTCATTCTGATGCTTTGGAATGTATGTTTTACTAGGTAGTTACTGTTGCCTATTCTCTTGGAATGTTTAATCACATTTGTCCTTAACTGCTGAACCTGGTGGAGCTTTACCTTCGCTCCACGAACGTGTAATCAATAAAACCTCTAAGTAATCTAAATCGCCTCCGCCTTAATCACTACATAATGTTTTTTTTACTTTTGTCTTTGTGTATGGAGTGGAGTGATGATATTTGCATAGTACTATTGTCCCCTCTGAGTGCTCTCCTTGCCAGTCCTCTAACCCTTATCTGATTAAAGACACGCAAACGTTGACTGCATTAGAAGTGATATCATGGCTGTATAGTCCTCCCTGCAAAAAAAGCAGGCAAGATCTAAATATAGGAGAGTTGCCAAAATTAATATCCCAGAAATTAACTTCCTGTTCTCTAGTTAAACAAGGTGAAAAGAAAAAGAAAGTAACAGGGAAAAATCAGACGAGAAAGATTTCCAAGGGGGAGCCCACTAGGAAAAAATTGGGTGCACACAATATTGTCAGCTTTGATCAACTGCGTGAGCAGATAAACTCTATACTTAAGTTATGCTCCGGGACATTTGGAAAACAAATCCATTTAGAGGAAAAGATCGAGGAAGTAATTACTGCTCAAGAAACCCTCATAAGAAGAGTAGGCACTTTGGAAGAGAAGGGGATTTTCAAGGGTTCCCAAGGGTCACATTTTACACTGTAAACAAAGCACATGCTAATCCACAGAGACAAGAGTTAAAACACACAATAGCCCTGACACATCACCACCATCTGGGCTACCACTTCATAAACAAATGGCTTGAGACTCACGGGACACTAATTACAGGCCACCCAAAGGTCCCAGTGGCCCCAATCAAAATAATATACGTCCTCATATTCCACCGGAGTGTACCCCTTATAAAATAGTTTTGGAAAATGTTCCCCCACTGCGGCAGGCACAATATGAACCTTATGGATCCCTAGTAAATAAGGTCTCTTTTTGGCCGGAAAAGAAACTCAAAACTGGTCCCACGATTATCTAGGGAAACAATCTCTACAAGAACAAGAGTTAACTGGGTGGGCTCAGCACCGAAGTCATCTTATGGGGACTGTATAGTTGTCAACTTTAGGAATCTGTGTCTGTTTAATAATCTCTTTTAAAGCCTTGCAAAAAATATTTCCTATGGTGAAGGTGTTAGAGCACAACCTATAGGTTTCTTCTACCAACCAAAAGCCCCACACCGTTAGGTCATGTAATTAGCCTACCGCAACCTGATCCTAAAAAAGACAAATTCGCCTTCCTGAGACCGGCAAATTATCTCCCTCCATCAAACAGCTTTAAAGTCCTGTCAGAATTGGAAGCACAAGACTGACAGTTACTGAACTTAGAGGGCAAAGAAATTTTACAGTAGGATTCTACTGCATTACTGTCGTCATTTCAACCTGCGACAAATATACGACAAGAGGGTTTTAGTAGTGTCTCATAGAACATTACGGGTCTTCAGTCCAAGATCGATAATCCTGACTGGAGAATTTTTCTTGACCTATATCAAATTGTTTGTTGCCAAGAGACCTGGGCAGTGGACCCTCTGCATGTTGACAGACTTGCCTCGTATTATATACCAGTGTCCCCATCCAGAGCGGGCCGAGCAAAAGGGGGCTTATTCCCCTTTATATCAGTGGCATTGACAGATATTTCAATAAGAGAATTGTGTAAATCCCAATATTAACATCTGCTTTTAATTAGTATGCCAGTCATTTGATCTGCTGTTAATTATTATTAAAATATTTTTGATCCAACTGTGACAAACATTGTAGATGATCTCGAGGAAGTTATAACCAAAGCCCAGAAATATCATAGAAGGAATCTGCAAATAATTTGGGTCGTGGATTTTAATATCGGAACCTGTGATTCCAGGGTCCAGTAATCTTGTGGTATTTGTGATGAGAGGGATCAGTCCTTGAACCATTTTAAACATACGCCGTATTGGGATACATTGAATAGAGTTGCCATTGCTAAGGATCTGAAATCCACACAAGACCTGGATGTGGTTATCTTCCCCTCATCCTGATTCCAACATACGTGGCCCCCTCATCGTCTTCGACTATTGACCACATTTTAATCAGCAAAGACCTAGTGCAATTCTTTAAGGGATGTGTAGTTAAGGCAAGTTGTATTAGTCACCATTATCCCATTGTCTTAACTTTAAACCTACTTGTAGCCAAAGAAAAGGACAAGAAAATACAGCATAGGGCAGTATATAATAGAAATAGGGGCATTAGTATTAAATGGGAAAGTTTGATAAGGTGGCCTTTCTTAAAGACCTTATAAAAAATAACACGGCTGATATTGAGACAGTACTCTCAGATTCCGCCTCTCCTTGAATGTCATAGTGACCTTCACAAATCTAAATGGCCTCATGGCAGATAAATTAACTAAACGTAATAGAAAAGCCCCTGAACACCGAAGGTGGTTCAATATGATCTGCTCTGAAGCACATAAGGCGTTATGGTTGCCTTAAAAAATACCCCGATGAATAAGGATGAAATAATAAAAGCAGGGAAAGATTACAAAAAGGCAATTGGGGAAAGGAAACGGTTCCTGAAGAATAAGGCCTGGGAAGATCTAAAAATGGCATCAGCCATAAAGACTCGTGCTTTCTGGGAGGTGGTAAACTCAATTTCTATGTCTGGGGATGAAACGCCCAAAATAGATACCAAAGTACCAGCTGAAGACTGGGTTAACCATTTTTTGTAAAAAAATAAATTCTCCGGAGCCAAGGATCGTAAACCGATTGTGGGCCTTAGAAATTCCATGTGATATAAGATCTGTCTAGGCCCTAAGCAATTCAATAGAGGTGAGTGAGGTACTGTTAGTAATAGAAAATAGTTGCCCAGAGAAAGCCCCAGGCCCAGATAGAATTCCTGTGGACCTATACTAGTATTTACCAGATTGCTGGGCCCCTTTGATCACAAATGTATTAAAAGCTGCAATAGTGGGCCCACTAGTCAAGACCTGGCAAGAAGCCATTCTAGTGCAGATTTTTAAAAAGGGGGATAAAATACAACCTCATTGCGATCGCCAAATTTCCCTGCTCGATAGTTCAGTTAAAATCTTTGGCAGGGTAATTTTGGCCCAATTAGAACTTTGGGCGCCGGTACATCAGGCGCTCTCAATCTATCAATTTGGATTCTGGCCAGGACTTGGAACTGTGGAACAAACTCTAAAACTGGCATTAATTGTCCAAAAGTACACCAAAGCACACAATGGCTGTGTTCATCTAGCCTTTATGGACCTAACCTGTGCTTTTGACACAGTGAACCGCAGTCAACTATGGTCCATAGTGTTACAAAGAGGGATTGATGGAGCAAATATTACCTTGCTCAGTAGGCTTCATGAACACACCTCGGCTTCAGTATGCTATAGTAGTAAGAAAGATTTGACCGTAGGCTTCCTCTCTGATATAGGGATAAGACAGGGCTGCGACCTGGCCCCATTACTCTTTTTACTATATATTAACTGGCTAGGAGACCATCTATGTAAGGTTGGAAAGGACATCTCAAGATGTAACGTGCTAAATCCCCGTTCTCATATATGCTGATGATGCTGTCTTAATAGCCAAGACAGCAAAAGGCTTACAAATACTGCTAGATTCATTTAATGTTTTTATGAACAATCTAGGGCTAAAAGTTAACCATATAAAATCCTTTATTATGAAATGTGGGCCAAAAAAAGCCAAAATGAGAAAATGTTTATTGGGGGGTGAGGAAATTGAGTAAGTTCCACATTTTACTTATCTGGGGGGTACCATTGATGCTGATTTTAATTGGAAACCTGTTTTAAATATTACATTTATGCAATTTCAGAAATCGATCAAAGCTATTTTTAGATTTGCTAAAAGACTGGGACATAAACCAACTAAGGAGATGTTATGTATTTATAAGAGAAAAAGCCTTTCTTTAGTAACTTTTTGGGCCGGTTGCGGGGACATGTAAATTGTAAATCACTTCAAATAATAGAGAATACTTTTCCAAGAAGACTTCTCTCAGTGACCAAGAGTTCCTCTGTTTCTTTTGTCATGAGGAAGTTATTTGAAAGACTATATTGCGATACAACCACTGTTGCTTTGGTTAAAAACTTTGAAGAACCCAGAGGCTACTCTATGCAGAACAATACTGGCAGACTGCATGAAGCTGGATAATAGCTCAGACATACCTTGACTAAGGTATGGCAAAAAGAGTTTTGCCAAAAATGGGTGTTACAGAATATTACACAAACCACGACACACTACAAAATATATCGTCTGCCATATTAAGTTTCTTTTTTGGCAGGAAGGCCCTATATAGAATGTGACTGGTCAGCCAGAGCTTCTCTCTCAACCACAAAGAGAACCTGCCCTGTATCTACAAATTGACTTAAATTACAGAAGGAAATGTTTGTTGACAAGGCTGCGTTTAAAAACTGTACATTTCTTAGTTGCTTTCCCTATCCAAGGCCCGTGGTTTGCTTCACTCCCTGTCTGTCGGTGTGACAGTTGCTCACCTCAAAGCACTACGCACTTGATTCTTTTCTGTAGATTATTATTATTTTTTTTAAAACCTTTATTGTACACTTTTGAATAGAAAAACACAGCACATGGCCTACAACCCCATGGGCCGGCCGCGTCATTTGTAGTCGTTCATCCAGACCTACGGATTAAAACACAGCCCTTTAGCCGACAACCCTGGGGACCGGCGGCGTACATTCTGTAAGTGAACCTGTTTGCAATTAGTTCTCGATTCGGGTAGATCGAAGGTAACATTTTTATTTTTAAAATTAACTTGTAACTGGGTTCTAGATAACACACTTTCACGTTGGTTGTCACTATGTTCATGTTGTTACGCAGCATAGGTATGTACGTGTACGGAGCCGGAGATGTGAAGTATTCTGTGTGTAGTGGTGTAGCACAGTGATGTCTACTTAGACCCTAAATCCCTCTATCCTCTATCTAGATCTCTTCCTCCTCCTCATCTGAACTAATGTTATCTTCTTCTGACAGTGGGTCACACAGGTCTCCTCTGTATGCATTCCATGCTGACCATACATTGTTCCATTTACGGGGACACGCTCTAGTCACATACACCACCCACTCTATCAACATCAGTATGTCCATGTTTTTGCTCCATTGTGCCAGTGTGGGTAGTTCTGATGCGCCCCATTTTTGTGCGATATCTCGTTTCGCTACCATTATGGCTAGTGTGCCCCATATGTGCCCGTGCCTTGATAAGTCGGTCGGTTCCCATATATTCAGTATACATTTACGTGGTTCTGGCACTAGGGAGACTTTGAGAGTTTGTGAGAGAGTGCGCATCACTTGACGCCAGTATTCAGCTATGAGTGGGCAGTCCCAAATTGTATGGAGGAACGTACCTTCCTCGCCACATCCGCGCAGGCAATATGGGTGTGGTGCCCTATGTAGTTTATGGAGCATGGTTCTAGTATAATATATACGGTGCAGTATTTTAAGTTGCACTAATCTGAATTTAGCCAAGATTCCCACCTCCCTTGGGGATGCCAGTGCCTCTTTCCATTCTGAGTCATCAATATCACCAAGCTCTTCCGCCCATCTCTCTCGTAATATTAGTGTAGGGTATGTTAGGTTATTGATTAGCTTTCGATATGTGAGTGAAGTTGCACCATGTGGCATATAATCCGTGAGCAATCAGTCCTCCAACGGTGAGGATTCTGGGACATCAGTGTCTGTTGGTATAGCCTGTAATAATGCATGTCTGATTTGGACATATCTGTAAGTTTCGTTTGGCCCCAGGTCATATTGTTGCTGGAGTACGGTGAATGGGATCACAGTACCATTTTCCCACAAATTTCCCACCGTTGAAATGCCAATGCTGTCCCGCTGTGCAAATCCTTTACTCTGTCGCAAACGCCCTAGCGCTTTCGTATCCCAGAGCGGGGTAAGTTTAGTAATCTTCCCCTTCCAGCCCAATTTTGCCTGTGCCGTATGCCACAGCGTGGCCGTGTGTCTCGTGGGTCCTATCAACTTCGCCGCCTGGTGTCTGTTATAAAGTACTGAGAGCATGCTGTTGGTTCCTAATTGAGCCCTGTCGGACCTATAAGCAGGGTCTTCCCTTGGTGCGTGGATCCACTGGTTCACTATTTTGAGCTGCGCAGCCCAATAATATAACTGTAGATTTGGTAGCGCAATCCCCCCTCATACCAGCTTCTGTTCAATTTGATGTGTGCAATGCGTGCCGGACGGTTACCCCACAATAAGTTAGAAACTAACGCTGTGACCTGTTGGAAGTACCGCGACGCGACCGGATGTGGGGTGTTATCCAGGGCGTAAAGGAATCTCGGGAGCACCATCATTTTATAGAGAGCTGCTCGACCAAGAAGGGTCAGTGGTAGGGCTGCCCAGTGTTTCACGTCAGTACGTAGTCGTTCCAGGGGTGGCTTTAGATTCTTGTCGAAGAATTCCACAGTATTGTCGGTAATATATATGCCAAGATACTTAAAGGAGCTAGATGCTAGCACAAGCGGGCAATCCGCCGTCAGTGAGGGTCGTGGTCCCTTCATAACATATATCACCGATTTTGACCAGTTGAGCGTATACCCCGACGTTTTCCCGTGGGCATCACAGATCGTGAGGAGCGCTGGAATGCCCCTGTCTGGATCTGTCAGGTATATTAACATATTGTCCGCGTTGAGCGACACACAGTCCTCCCATCCCTCTTTCCAACTAAGCCCTTTCAGTAAAGGCGTTGACCGAATTAACGTAGCCAGTGGCTCCAAGACCAAGGCAAAGAGCAAGGGGGACAGGGGACAGCCATGACTGGTTCCCCTCGCCAATGGAAATGTGTGTGAGATGTGGCTATTAGTGGTGACGTGAGCGACTGGGTTGGCGTATAGGAGACAGATCCAGGCAATGTATTTAGGGCCAAAGCCCATATGGGACAAGACTGCAAACAGATATTCCCATTCCACCATGTCGAATGCCATTTTGGCATCTAACGAAAGGATCACCGCCGATTCTGCCAACGAAGGGGCGCGCGCCAAGATCCTGTGTACACGCCTGAGGTTTAGGGTCGTGCTCCTGTTCGGCATAAAGCCTGACTGATCAGGGTGTATCAACTGTGGGAGATGGTTCATAAGTCTATTAGCTAACAGTTTTGCGAGAATTTTTGCTTCTGCGTTGAGAAGGGAAATCGGGCGATATGATGAGCAATCTGCCGGGGGTCTACCGGGTTTCGGTATAGCTACGATCGTTGCGGTGCGCAGTTCCAGCGGGAGCTCCTCCCCTGTCAGGCTCTCATTGTACATCGCCAGCAGTGGCCTGCTGAGTTTATCAGACATGAGCTTGTACCATTCTATGGGGATCCCGTTCGGGCCCAGAGCTTTCCCCGATTGTATCGCAAGGATCGCCTTTTGTATTTCTTCCACTGTTAGGTCCGCTTCCAGATCTTGGACCGCCTACGGTGGGAGCGTCGGGACTGTTATGTGACTGAGCGAATCCAACGCCGCTCGGCCCGCGACCTCCATTTCTGGGGTATACACTGCCTCGAAGTGGTCTGCTAGTGTATGTATTATGTCCTCTGGATGTGACTGCAGCTGCCCCTCACTGGTGTATAATTGCTGTATGCCCCTGCTACTCCCTCCTCTTTTGTCCAACCACGCTAGAATTTTCCCTGCCTTGTCCCCAATATCATAAATTCTGTGGGTCGTGCTATTGTTATCTTCAATTGCGTGCCTCTTTAGATGGTCTTGGTAAAGCTGTTGGCGCAGTTTCAATGTGTGTGCAGAGTCCGCCGTAGGGTCCGCCATATGATCCAGGTTCGCTGTGTGAAGCGCCAATTGCCTGTCCTTGCAGGACTGTCTAATAGGCCTCCATAGGATCGAGGTAGAGGTCACCGACAGCTCATTTTCAGCAAAGTAAAAGGTGGTTGCCGACTTAAGATCTTTCCTGATTATTGAGACTTTTAAAAAATTGGGGTATATAGGATATATTCTTTTTTGAGATTTCTCCCTACTAGAGAGGGTCAGCACCACCGGGGAGTGGTCCGATATGCCCCTGGGTTGTATATCTATGGTGTCTACGTCGCTCAAGCCGTTACCAAGCATCAAGAAGTGATCTATACGGGACAAACTATTGTGAACTGGTGAGTGATAGGTATATTGCTTTGCTGTGGGGTGTTTGTGTCTCCAGATATCCGCTATACCCATCGCTTCCAAAAAGCCCGGGAAATTGGAAGATCCGGATGTACGCGTTTGCACGGGGAGTGTCTAGTGTTGGATCTACTATTGAGTTAAATTCTCCCCCAATGATGTTGTCCCCCATCGGGAGGTTCAGTAGAAACTCTCCCAGCCCTGGCAGCGCAATGGATTGGAGGGCTGGTGGTATATAGACAGATACTATATTTAGTAGTCGGCCTTCCCATTGTCCGTGGATAGCCGCAAAGCGGCCCTGCTCGTCCACCTTATGTTGCAGAATAATGAAGGGTGAGGTCTTTTTCACCAGGATACCTGTCCCTCTCGAGCCAGAGGTAAACTCCGAATGTGCAGCCATTTTATAGCCCCGTCTATCTAGTGCTTGGCACGCCTTTCCTGTAAGGTGAGTTTCTTGAAGTAAAACTATAGCTGGGCCCTGACGTTTCACTGCTTGTAAAACCAGCCCTCTCTTTATTTTATCTCTCAGCCCCCTTACATTCCAGGTAAGTATTTTAAGAGGGGGGATTGTGGTGTGGGGCGTTGTGCCGTCAATGTCGGCGGATTGTGAGTGATGTGCCATCATGAGATGTTGTGGGTGCGCCTTGCCTGTCTATCGTCATCACTGTGACATATTTGCTGTCTCGGTGGATTGGACATGTATTACATTTGACATAGTGTGTCTCAACGTGTGGATCTCGAACCAAAACAATCAAACTCGCCCCACCCCCCAACCTCCCTCCCTGCTCCACGGACATAGAACCGCCTGCCTCCCCAACTTGGCAGAGTGCTCTACCCTTCTCCAACCCATTGTACTTGCTTGCCGGGGTGAGAAGTCTCATGCTAGCGGCGGCGTTCACCATCACGGCTTCACCCGGTCCAGAGTCCCAGGGCAACCTGTCCGCCACATGAGATGAGTGTCTCTGTGAGTTTGTCGTATTCAGGAGTCTGGGTGCTGTTTGCCGTCGTCGGAGCCCGCTTCAGATGTCTGTTCCAAAGTTCCTCATCCCGATGCCTGTGTTTCAGTGGGTGTTCTGTGCTATGGTGTCGGTGGCCCTTGTTATTGCTGCGAGGTGCCCCTACTTGTCGCCAGCCCTCTAGCCAGTCCTGAGCAATCTCAGGCGTGTCGAAAAACCAGGTTTTCCCGTCAGCGACAACTCGCAGTCAGCCATGAACAGCATGGAATAAGGCAATTCCTTTGCTTTTAGTGCTCTCTTGACTTCAAAGAAAGTGTTCCGGCGCCGGGCCACCTCTGCTGTATAGTCTGGAAAGAAGGCAAGCGTTGAATTTTGGATCTCGATGGGAGGCGAGACTCTTGCTGCTTGAAGTATTACATCCCTATCTCTGAAGTTAAACAGTCGGGCCAGTACTGGACGCGGTGTGGCCCCCGGCTTTGGAGCTCCACCGGGCACCCTGTGCGCTCTTTCTACCTAAAAGAATTGCGACAGTCCTTTAGGTTGCAACTTAGTCTTTATTAGATCTTCAACATAGAGGTCCATTGCTCTTTTTCCTTCCGATTCTGGCACTCCTAGAATTCGCACGTTGTTCCGCCTTGAGCGTCCCTCCTGATCGTCCAGTTTCTCCTGCAGCTTTTTAGTCTCTGTTTCCATGCGTTCCATGGCAAGCTGTAGCTCCGAGGTGTCCTCCACTAACGATTTCGTGACTACTTCCACCTGTGCCACCCGTTCCGACATTTTATGAAGGTCTGCCCATAGTAAATTGACGTCGGTGGATATCGACCCCACTATTGTCTGTACATTGGAGAGTTTCTTCATGATATCCTCCAGTGTCACTTTCTTAGCCCCTTCATTGTCTTGGCCTTTCCCAGCGGAGGCGCGTCCCTCTGTTTGTGGCAGGCTGTTTTTCTCAAAAGCGTATTTCTGTAGTCTGGCTTGCGTCGACGTGTTCCGCTGTCCTCTGCCTGCCATGGCACCCGCTTACACTGTGTTACAGGGAGTGAGCCACTCCGCATCCGCACTGCCTTTTATAGTTCGTTTGCGACCCCTGGTGCACCGCGCCAGTTGAAAGAGGCCCTCAGTGGGGCGATATTATGTCATCACAAGTCCACCGATCCAATGTCGTGGCGCTTCAGGGTTACGCCGGTTTTTGCACTGCCAGGGGCTAGTTTCCGCAAGGAGGGGGCTCTTGGCTAATTAAGGCCGTTGTTGGATTGCGTGTATTTACAGCGTTTTTGGCGGTTAATCTGTTGTATTGTAGCTGGTGTCTCGTTCCCTGGGCCGTAACAATTCTCCCAGGGGGTCACTGCGTCAATCGCCCCTCTGACCCTCTTACTTCCGCGTCAAACAGATCACCCCTCTTCTGGTGTGTGTCGGTCCCTCGTCGTGCCCCGCAGGATGTGGTTGGCGCCAACTGTCCAGGCTGTGTTGGTGGGCCTGTCCAGTCTTGGCTATAGAAGGGTCTTGTATCCCTTAAACTTCTCGTGCGTCAAATGCCTGTGGCTGTGTAGGGCCCGCTCAGTCGCCAACATTAACCAGTGGGGGGGGGGGAGCGCCTCTTCCGTCGCGGTAAGGGGTTCAATGCGGTGTGTCACCTGTTTGTTGCCATCTTTGGGCCCGCCGCCATTGTATTATAGCGGGACAGGGTTTAGCGCTTTGTGTCACGGCAGTGTCTCAGTCTCAGGGAGGAGCGAACCACTCGTTATTTCTGCTCCAGGGCTGATGCTACGGTGTATTGATATTTCGACTCCGATCTGTTTTTAAATTGTCCCCCTCAGCGTTCGCACAGTTAGGTGAGCCTCTCCTCTACACTTCTCCTGTGTAGGTTATTGATTGCATGGTGTGTTCGTTCTCCTCTCCTCCCCTGTCCCAGGGTGTGAGAAGTTGGCCTGGTATATAATGCTCACTAATTCTAGTGATCACTTTGTACCATGCCAAGCAACCCTTATGATGATGGTTGTAATTCAACCTTGTAGACCAGTTATCCTAGTGGTAACGTGGACAAAGCAGTCTTAGGCTAAACTCTGAAAGGCATGTGAAGCCAGCTGTTATACCATACACAACCCCCTTGAATACCAAATGAAAGGGACACCACACAGATATATATTGAAAATATATATTGATTTATTAACTATTAAATCCCCTGGACTCTTTATGAGCACAGAAGCACAAGCGTAAAATCACAAGACAGTTTAAAATACACAAAAGTTGCACAATCTGGATGAGCCCTAGGGGCCACCTAAACCATATACTAAGAAAGTGGTATAAGAGATACCAATAGGAAAGTGAAGAGGCCTAGGGCCTTGGGAATCGCTGGAGCTATTCGAGACTGGAGTTAACTAAGTCGGGAAAGGCCCACGGGACTCGGGTGCAGTGTTCAAAGTGCACGCACTTCTCAATACAAAGTCTATGGTGCGTAAAAAGCACAAAGTTAGAAAGTTAGGAACCTTCCGAGTGACCTACGGAGCTGAAACTTAAAACACAGGCCCTTGGGATGTGTACCAGTGCAGGAGCACCGGCGGAGCTGAGTTACCTCACCCACAGGAAGCGGGTGCACAGGGTCGAAGATGTGTCGGGTTTCGTCACGCTGGTCGATGGTGCTTGGAGCTGAAGATGCTGCAGGCGGCTCGATGAGAAGAGTTCCGGTGGATCCAAGGGTGGATCTGAAGAGTTGAAGACCTGAAAGCAGAGGGGACAGTGTTCAAAGTCACTAGCCAGTGACTACCGTGGAACCAGAGTGGAACCAGGCGATGTCGGGTGCAAACAGGCGTTGTCGGGTAGCTTCTTTCTGCAGCCACGTGGATACCCGGGGTCGAGGACGTCCAGGAGTCGGTCACGAGCTGTCCCACGTAGGCTTCTCGCTGTTGGCGGTGTCGGCGACCTGATCGGAGCAAACAGGCCTTGGCAAATGCAAGCCACGCAGGAGTTGAAAGATGCTGTTCACTCGGACCAGCAAGGTCAGAGCGAGTGCTCCTTTTCACAGGAGCTTGGGTAGGTCTGGAGCAACCAGACCTGCTGTTTAAATCTTCGGGTTCGTCGCCAAGATGGCCGCTGGCCGCGTGGCTAGTGGCCGGGATGGCGCGTCGAGTGGCACAATGCAAAAGGGCCCCACGCAGATCGTGGAGATGCTGGAGGGCTGATCTTCGGTGCAAGGGCTGCTCGGTGGTGGGGGTTCTCAATCCCCAAAGCACAGCGTCGAGGATGCCTCAGAAGCTGCGCAGTCAGCTTTTCGAGTGTCTTTCAAGAGGTCCGGTCCCACGTCACTCGGTGCCTCCACGGGTCCCTTCTTCGCAGGGACTGTGGATCGGGCTCTGAGAGGTCTGGGAGTCTGGTTCTTGTCGGGCTCTGGGCTCGGTCTCCGGCGGGAGGCGGCGGCAAAGCAGACGTCGAGTTGCTGGTTGGTACCTGTGTTCACAGGGTGGTCACTCCTTGGCCACAAGGGAGATTCTTCTTCAGTCTTCTGTGCAGCAGAATGTCGAAGTCCAGTCTTCTTCTTAGTTTTAAGTTGATTTCGGGATGATCTGCTGTGCAATGGCACTGCTCCCCCTCTTATTCCCAAACTGGGGGTGGATCACCTACTAGGTCCCTCCTCTGGGAGGAACCAGGAAGGGGGGCGGTTACACCCCCTTTCCTTTGTCCAGCTCCGCGCCAGGACTGGGGCTGGAAGGCCCCAGGACCGGTTTGGACTGGCCTATGCACGGGGACACCTTGTGTGCCCCGGGCATGTCTGATTCTATTCAGCCCTGTCCTACCCAATACACAAAATCCTGTCTGGGGTGGTGCTCGCACCTCCCAAGGCAGGAAACCCTTTGTCCAGGCCACCATCTGCCGAGTTTCGGTCAGCAGCAGGAGGCCAGACTTGTGTCTGTGGTGGCAGCGTCCATTTTGTGAAGCTGAGGCTCTGTTTAACTTTAACCGGGGTTAAGGCTACGCACATGTCGTGTCCCTCTAGAAGGGTGGAATGCTATCCCCGTCGCCAGAATTGGCGAGGGGATAGTATTCCAATTCGTATGACACCTTACTCGACATGTTTTGATAAAGCCAAACCAAAGATAGCATTTAACCGCGAGGATTATAATGCACTTAAGAGTATATGGTATGGCAATATCCCGGAACAGCTTAGGGAGTGGTTCCCGACAGCTGCAGACAGGCTCAGCTCATGCTAGAGCACCATCTCACATAATTCCAAGCACTCTGCCTCCAGGATTGATGAGGCCTTCCATAGGAGTGGCTGATAGGAACATATGTGTCCAGTTTAGGGTTAGGCACAGACATACTGTACCTAAGTAAGAGGTGATTACACCAACTTACCCCAGCTGAGTGATCAGCCAGTTGTGTCAAATATGGAGGCCAGGCCAGGGGTGGCACAATACATGCTGCAGCCCCTGGCAGGCCTTGGCTACACCTATGCCCTGGGTACCTATGGTACACTGTTACAGGGGCCTATAAGGTGAACCAATTCCAATTGTGTTATGCACCTAAGGTACATGGAGTCCATTTTAAGGAGAGAGCAATCAGCCTGGGGCCCTGAATAGCAGGATCCCAGGCCAACTAAGTCAAAAACCAGCTAAACACCAGGCAAAAAGTTTGGGGGTAACCATAGTCAGATATCCACCTTCCTAAATAACCCCCCCCCCAAACGAAAGGAGATAAGGCTATCCTTGACCAGGTAAGCCTATATTGCCTAAGTGGCCATATAAGGAAGTACCAGCTCTGGCTTGGTAACCCCCTGTCTCATGGTCCACTAAGCAATCCCTCACCCTAAGGGTATCTGAGGGTCTCCACCATAGGGAATCTCTACCTGTGGTGTGTCTTTGCAAAGTCAAAGGCTGGTGTTGGGATGGAGTACTGAAGTGAGTTTCCTCTGTAGGGCTCAGCTTCCTCCAATCACTCTCCACCATGTGTGCCTTTCTTTCTCTGACTGAGTTGCACTGTGCTCTCAGGGTCAACCTCTGGCTACCTAAAGCTGGAGGCTGGGTACCTCTGTTTGGCTTACTGGAGGGACAGGTCAGGTTTGGGCCCTTAGGGTCCCAGGTTTGGCTGTGCCCAACAATATCCATCTGGGGGAGGTCCCTAACTACTTTTAAGGGGGATCCCTCAGGAGTTTTTAAAGCTTGCACCTCACTAGGGCTACTAGTATCGGTGCCCCTAATCTGCTGATGGGGGTGCTTTATTTGACAGGGGGCCCTTTGGGTCTCACTGTCCTTCTTGTCCTCTGCAGCCCTGGGCTGAGTAAGGCAAGGTAGAGAGGGGCAGGTTACCTGCTCCAGACTGGGTCCCTCCTGAGAAGGGTCCACTGCCATCAGAGGTTCTGTCAGGCCAGGCCTAACAACCTCTGGGACAGTTCCTTCATCAGGGGTAAGATCAGTTCCCTGAGGAGGCTGATCCTTTCTTAAAGTCTGGTGAGGGGGAGATTTCTCTTCCTCCTCCATGCTCTCTGTTTGGGTGGAGTGATCCATCATTTCAGGCTTCACTACCCATGTATCTGTTTGAGTTTGGGCTGTGGCCATCACAGCCCCACCAACCTTTTCAGGAGGAGACTCAGTTTGGGTATGGGCTGTTACTAGTACAGCCCTGCTACTCTTTCCAGGAGGGAAGTTATCTAAAGATGGGGCTGAGGTTTGCTCAGCCCTCCCAACCTTTTCAGGAAGGACATCTTGAATTGGGGCTGTAGCCATTACAGCCCCACTAACCTTTCCATGGAGATTTACCATTCTAGAATGGGTTTGCTGTTCAACCTCAGCCCAGGCTGAGATTTCCAAATCATTACCCAGTAGGCAATCTACAGGCAAGTTTGCTGACACTGCCACTCTCTTTGGGCCAGTGACACCTCCCCAGCTAAGATTGACTACTGCCATGGGATGATTGGTTTCTATGCCATCAATGTTTGTCACCTGATATCTGGCATCAGGTAAAAGTTGCCTTGAGGGGACTAGACATTCAGCCACCATGGTGATGCTAGCCCCTGTGTCTCTGAAGGCCTCAACTTTCAAACCATTGATGAGGGGCTCCTGTCTATACTTGCTCAAAGTGTTTGGGCAAGCTGTGAAATTGGCAAACCCCATGCCAGTCTCATAGACAAGAGTATCTGAGTTAGGGGACCTGGATAGGCCAGAGTCCACCTGTCCTCCAAAAGTAAACCCACCCAAATTCTTGGGGGTGCTCCCACCACCTGGGGGACCACTGCTAACAGTGACAGGAGGTGTTGGAGCCTTACCTGGAGGTATATTCTCCTTATTGCCATTCTTGGGACAACAGCTATCTGTTTTGTAATGCCCCACCTGTTTACAGGTATGACAATAAGGCTTTTTCTGGGATGTAGAAGTGTCTTGGGACCCACCCCCATTCTTGGAGTTTTGGGGCCCTGGGGAAGTCTTTTCCTTACTTTTATCCCCACCCTTCTCTTGAGGCTTGGTAGTCTCTTTCTTTTGGTCACCACCCTGGTTCTTAGGCCTGATCCTGGTTCTGACCCATTTGTCTGCCCTCCTACCCAATTCTTGTGGGGAGGTCAGATCAGAGTCAACCAGGTGCTGATGTAGAAGCTGATTTTGACAATTACTTAAGATTTGCTCTCTCATAATTAAATTATACAATCCTGTATAGTCAGTAACCTTACTTCCCAGCAACCAGCCCTCCAGAGCCTTAGTGGCACACTCAACAAATTCAGACCAGTCCTGAGTCTGTGTCTTCTGGGTGTCTCTGAACATTAACCTGTACTGTTCAGTGGTTAAGCCCAACCCATCAATCAGAGCACTCTTCAGGACCATGTAGTTTCTAGAATCCTCATCACTAACTGTGAGGAGTCTGTCTCTGCCTCTACCTTCAAAGGAGAGCCACAAGATTGCTGCCCACTGCTCCTGAGGGATCTGCTGTACCATGCAGGCTCTCTCAAGTGCAGTCATCCATTTGTGGATATCATCCCCAGCTTTGTAGGGGGGCACAATCTTACTCAGGTTTCTTGTATCAAAGGACCTGTCTTTATCCATCTGGATATTGCTGCCACCAGTGGATCCTAATCCACTCTCTCTAGGCTGTCTTGCTCTAGCAAGTTTCTCCTTGGCCAGGGCAACCTCTAACTCTTGCCTCTGGATCCTAAGCTCAGCCTCTCTCATCTTGGCCTCATGTTCCCTTCTCTGAGGGCTAGTCATCTCCTTTCTGGAGTGACCATGAGAGCCTCTAGAGACATGGGAGGTATTGGATTCACCTGAGTGATGCCTCCTCCTCCTATGGCCCTGGTTAAGTCCACCTGGGGGTCTGAATGGGTTGTTACCTGATTCATTCCCAAGTTGACTTAAGTTAGCCTGGTTCAGTCTACTGACCAGCACCTGACTATCTCTGTCATCATCTGACTCACTGCTTTCTACCTCCTCCTCCTCTTCTTCTTCCTCTTCCTCTACATCTACTTGAGGAGCTCCAGTGGTGGAGGCTTCCTCATCTACTAGGATGATGGGGGCAGGGGTGTCTACAGTGTCATCCTCTGAAGGATGGCCTCCTTCAGCATCCCCTGTGGGGTTTGCCTTAGAGGGCTTTAGAGTCTCAGACTGGTCTAAGAGCTCTCTTAGGTGGTCTGTAGTAGGGGAAGGCCCTGTCTTCAGACCCCTTAAGACACAAAGCTGTCTTAATTCCTTAAAGGAAAAAATAGCAAATTTGGATGGTGCCCTTGGAGGGTCACTCTCAACAGGAGTAAGTCCACTGGACCCCTCTGCTCCAGACATTGCTCTAGTGTGGGTGGATGTGTTGCAATCTACCTACACTGGTGTTTACCTACTAAACCTATCTAGTAGTTGTAGCTAGGGTGTGCTACTCCCTTTGCTCTACAACAACTAAGTTCAGTAGAACTTAAGTATACTAGTCTTGTTTTATATGTACCTAGCAGGTACCTGTATGATCTTTCAAATGATAATCTCAAAGATTGTAATGGTAAAACAACAGCAAGCTCAGATCCCAATCCGCTGCTCACCAATGTGAGAAGTTGGCCTGGTATATAATGCTCACTAATTCTAGTGATCACTTTGTACCATGCCAAGCAACCCTTATGATGATGGTTGTAATTCAACCTTGTAGACCAGTTATCCTAGTGGTAACGTGGACAAAGCAGTCTTAGGCTAAACTCTGAAAGGCATGTGAAGCCAGCTGTTATACCATACACAACCCCCTTGAATACCAAATGAAAGGGACACCACACAGATATATATTGAAAATATATATTGATTTATTAACTATTAAATCCCCTGGACTCTTTATGAGCACAGAAGCACAAGCGTAAAATCACAAGACAGTTTAAAATACACAAAAGTTGCACAATATGGATGAGCCCTAGGGGCCACCTAAACCATATACTAAGAAAGTGGTATAAGAGATACCAATAGGAAAGTGAAGAGGCCTAGGGCCTTGGGAATCGCTGGAGCTATTCGAGACTGGAGTTAACTAAGTCGGGAAAGGCCCACGGGACTCGGGTGCAGTGTTCAAAGTGCACGCACTTCTCAATACAAAGTCTATGGTGCGTAAAAAGCACAAAGTTAGAAAGTTAGGAACCTTCCGAGTGACCTACGGAGCTGAAACTTAAAACACAGGCCCTTGGGATGTGTACCAGTGCAGGAGCACCGGCGGAGCTGAGTTACCTCACCCACAGGAAGCGGGTGCACAGGGTCGAAGATGTGTCGGGTTTCGTCACGCTGGTCGATGGTGCTTGGAGCTGAAGATGCTGCAGGCGGCTCGATGAGAAGAGTTCCGGTGGATCCAAGGGTGGATCTGAAGAGTTGAAGACCTGAAAGCAGAGGGGACAGTGTTCAAAGTCACTAGCCAGTGACTACCGTGGAACCAGAGTGGAACCAGGCGATGTCGGGTGCAAACAGGCGTTGTCGGGTGCAAACAGGCGTTGTCGGGTAGCTTCTTTCTGCAGCCACGTGGATACCCGGGGTCGAGGACGTCCAGGAGTCGGTCACGAGCTGTCCCACGTAGGCTTCTCGCTGTTGGCGGTGTCGGCGACCTGATCGGAGCAAACAGGCCTTGGCAAATGCAAGCCACGCAGGAGTTGAAAGATGCTGTTCACTCGGACCAGCAAGGTCAGAGCGAGTGCTCCTTTTCACAGGAGCTTGGGTAGGTCTGGAGCAACCAGACCTGCTGTTTAAATCTTCGGGTTCGTCGCCAAGATGGCCGCTGGCCGCGTGGCTAGTGGCCGGGATGGCGCGTCGAGTGGCACAATGCAAAAGGGCCCCACGCAGATCGTGGAGATGCTGGAGGGCTGATCTTCGGTGCAAGGGCTGCTCGGTGGTGGGGGTTCTCAATCCCCAAAGCACAGCGTCGAGGATGCCTCAGAAGCTGCGCAGTCAGCTTTTCGAGTGTCTTTCAAGAGGTCCGGTCCCACGTCACTCGGTGCCTCCACGGGTCCCTTCTTCGCAGGGACTGTGGATCGGGCTCTGAGAGGTCTGGGAGTCTGGTTCTTGTCGGGCTCTGGGCTCGGTCTCCGGCGGGAGGCGGCGGCAAAGCAGACGTCGAGTTGCTGGTTGGTACCTGTGTTCACAGGGTGGTCACTCCTTGGCCACAAGGGAGATTCTTCTTCAGTCTTCTGTGCAGCAGAATGTCGAAGTCCAGTCTTCTTCTTAGTTTTAAGTTGATTTCGGGATGATCTGCTGTGCAATGGCACTGCTCCCCCTCTTATTCCCAAACTGGGGGTGGATCACCTACTAGGTCCCTCCTCTGGGAGGAACCAGGAAGGGGGGCGGTTACACCCCCTTTCCTTTGTCCAGCTCCGCGCCAGGACTGGGGCTGGAAGGCCCCAGGACCGGTTTGGACTGGCCTATGCACGGGGACACCTTGTGTGCCCCGGGCATGTCTGATTCTATTCAGCCCTGTCCTACCCAATACACAAAATCCTGTCTGGGGTGGTGCTCGCACCTCCCAAGGCAGGAAACCCTTTGTCCAGGCCACCATCTGCCGAGTTTCGGTCAGCAGCAGGAGGCCAGACTTGTGTCTGTGGTGGCAGCGTCCATTTTGTGAAGCTGAGGCTCTGTTTAACTTTAACCGGGGTTAAGGCTACGCACATGTCGTGTCCCTCTAGAAGGGTGGAATGCTATCCCCGTCGCCAGAATTGGCGAGGGGATAGTATTCCAATTCGTATGACACCTTACTCGACATGTTTTGATAAAGCCAAACCAAAGATAGCATTTAACCGCGAGGATTATAATGCACTTAAGAGTATATGGTATGGCAATATCCCGGAACAGCTTAGGGAGTGGTTCCCGACAGCTGCAGACAGGCTCAGCTCATGCTAGAGCACCATCTCACATATTTCCAAGCACTCTGCCTCCAGGATTGATGAGGCCTTCCATAGGAGTGGCTGATAGGAACATATGTGTCCAGTTTAGGGTTAGGCACAGACATACTGTACCTAAGTAAGAGGTGATTACACCAACTTACCCCAGCTGAGTGATCAGCCAGTTGTGTCAAATATGGAGGCCAGGCCAGGGGTGGCACAATACATGCTGCAGCCCCTGGCAGGCCTTGGCTACACCTATGCCCTGGGTACCTATGGTACACTGTTACAGGGGCCTATAAGGTGAACCAATTCCAATTGTGTTATGCACCTAAGGTACATGGAGTCCATTTTAAGGAGAGAGCAATCAGCCTGGGGCCCTGAATAGCAGGATCCCAGGCCAACTAAGTCAAAAACCAGCTAAACACCAGGCAAAAAGTTTGGGGGTAACCATAGTCAGATATCCACCTTCCTACACAGGGTATGTGCAATAGAGGCCTATGCAGGCGTAATGGCAGCAGGGCGCCACTTACCCCCGCACGGCTGTTCCGGTTGCCTTGTTCGGAGTTGCTCTGAGTCCGCGGTTGGTATGCTGCGTTCCGAGTGCTGTGTTGTTCGTCACCTCGCAGGACTGGGCCTCACCATTTACGCACCGCTGCAGGAGGAGTCTCGTGCCTCCGCTGATTCATTACATTAGGGATCGCTCTGGTGCCTCGGTCTGCCCCCTGTGTCGTTGCTTCGGCGCCGGTGGTACCTCACTTCAGGCCTGGTTTTTCGCGGCTCCGCTACTGCCAAACTCCGTCTCCGCACCTCCGGGCTTTGGTCAACTTCCGCTTTCCGCGGCCGCCCACCTCTCACTTCCGCCTGGGCCTGGGATCACTCAAGGCCGGTGGTGCCTATCTGGTGGTAGGCCGCTTTCCAGTGCTGCGTGTTTTCTCCGGTTTCCAGTGTCGGATTTTCATCGGATTTGGGTCGGACGGTGCAGACTGCCCTCCAACCTCGGGATCCACCACCTGGGTCGAACTTGGGCCGGATAAATGTTCGGATTACTGGTAATTGCCGCGTCGCTCACAGAGCTCCTTCACTAAGCAGCCACCATGCTTCGCTGCTAGCCACGCCCCCCCCCCTTTTCTGTAGATTTTACACCCCCCCAGAGGTAGCAGTTTATTCGCCCACTATTACTTGCCGCAAGGATTAGGAATTATAAACTGGTAATGGAGTTTCTACTCTCCCTAGGAATTTTAAATTATCTTTTTACTGTTTTTAAGATTTGTAGCACATATTGATCATTTTAAGTTGTGTAAATGTTGTGTATGTGGACTTGCTCTCTTTTAAATGAAATTATGTGTGCACTCTGTTATGGCTCTTTTAGAGTCGAAATAAAGTATTCTTGACTTGACTTGAACTAACATATCGTATGGGTTGCTTGCTCAGCACTTAAAAGGTTCCTGGTGATTTTTTGTAGCACTGAGGGTGAGGGAAGAGGTAGTGGCACTTGGAGCAGAAGGAAGAAACAAAACAAGGGATGGTACTAGCAGAACAACTAGAATCATGTGGCACTGGAAAACCATACAAAGCAGCAGGCTGTCACCGTATCCAGCAAACAAGTGCAAATTACACAACAGTTGAAGGCAAATTATGCAGCATATCATACAATTAAAGGCAAATTAATTGCCCACATTTTGAGACATTGCTTTATGGGAATATTGCCTAATTCTAAAGCAAAAGTGACCTCAACACTACAGAAAAATCCTGGGTTTCTTAGAAAAAAACTTTAAATATTAAATAGTTTCCATTTAAATCGTTATTCACATACAATGAATGTGTTTTTGTACCATGCAAGTAAGCAAAGCAATACCATTTTAGAAGCACTGATCTTTCTACCTCAGAGAGGAAAACAACAAACACAATGTTGCACTCGCCAGAAAACAAGCCTAGAAGTCATGCTTATCGCGGCCCATGAAGTTAATATAAAATCGGGTGCCATGCTCAAACTTAAAGCCTGGTGATGGAGGCATTGTTGAGTGTGTGTTGATTGCATCTGGCGAGCCGCCCATAACAAAAGAAATGCCCGGCCGACCTTCTCGAACATGAAGCATGCCTCAAGTCGGTCGAGCCAATCTTTGTGAAAATATCATGTGCAGCCGCCATTGTTAATAACACGTCCGCCATTGGTAATAAAAATGAATCACTGTAGCCATTGTTAAAGTGAAAGTGCACGTGGTGTAGTTCAAATACAAACAAGAAGTGGCTGCCATTGCTGAAGCTGGCATTCCGCGAGTGCTGTGTGAATTAATTAAGCATATAGGGGCATATTATCAAGGGGGTTTATCTCCGCTTTTTTGGCTTTAAAAGCCAAGAAAGCGGAGATAAAATTATCTCCCTATTACCAAGCTGTCGCTAACACCAGTTAGTGACAGCTAATAGGAGATAGCGACCATCTTGGGCCCCGCTTTCCATGTCAGTGATATTTATCACTAATGACATGCAAAGTGGGCGTGCCAAGATGTTAGCTACTGGAAACAGTCCCTAACATCGCTATCTCCTATTACCAACTTTTGGAGATATTCGCGCTAAGCGCGAATATCTCCAAAAGCTAACACCTGCCCTGAGCAGTTCTTAGCCATGTTATCCAATGGGAGGTGGATAACATGGCTAAGAGCATTTGCTCGATAATGCATGAATATCGCTGACTTTTCAGCGATATTCATGCATTGCGGCCGTTTTTTATCGCATTTGCGATAAACCTTGCTAATAGCAAGGTTTATCTGCGATAAAAATTGCCGATGTGCGGCGATAATTTTTGTCTCTAAACAAGTTAGAGACAAAAATTATCGCTAGTTGTTGGTAATATGCCCCATAGTTCTCACCAACAGCTAGTGAAATTAGAGTAAGGACATATGTAAGAGGGGCTGTCCGTAAGGGAGGTAACAATAGGAGAGAGGGAGATAATAAGGAGTGACTACTAAGCCTATTGACGAATCAAAAGCCCTCATTTACAAAGGACAGGAAGAGGAGCCAATTGTAAAGATGGGCAGAGCCTAATCCCCATATACTGAATACTATATGTCTAGAAGGGACAGCGCAAGCGCTGCCTAGGCGAGACCTAAAAATACTTCTATTTCATTTTTTTCAAATGTGTTCACTTTTTCAAAAAATTTGTATCTATGAAAGTACATCGCATAAGGACAACAAGAATAAGTGTTGGACAAATAGCAACGAGTAATAGCCAGCCTTTCTAGCGCAATGATGTCAAGGCTTTAGTGCGGTAATAGGGACCTCCTTAATCTTGAACTATTATAATATGCTTGGCATTCAAGTACTTGTGTTGAAGCCTGGCTTGCTTGAATTTGATATGCACTCCACCATATGCTGTTTATTTTTCAGAATTCTCCCAAAAATGTGTTTCTACCTCAAGTGGATCAAAAGTTGTTAAGAAAACCACCAAAAATGTGGTATTGCGCAGTGGCAGAACATTTGAAAACATTATCTGATGACCTTTCATATGCTGTATTTGGGTGTTAAAGTGGTCATAATGAGGTGCCTTGACAGTATTAATAAGTGTTATGTCAAAATAATGACCTAATGCTATGATAGATTGTGCCACAACTTGATCCCGCAAAGAAATACATGACAAGTGTTATAATTCCACTCATAAATGCAATGAACAAAATTACTTTAACAGTTACTTGAGTTGAACCAACAGCAATCAAAACACTGGATGTGGGAGATTGCAAAGCCTTAGCGTTTGGAACCAATCTATATGACAAATGAACAATGAAGGAGTGACCAGGTAGCAACTTGACAAATGTCCTGAAGAGATGCTCCCCTCCAATTTTGCTCAAGCAGCCGCCATCCACTGATAGATAGACCTTGAATAGAACCAGGTAAGTTAACTCGCTGTGCCTCACAAGCCAAAGCAATTGCAGAATTGAGCTAATGACTAATGTTGGAGTAAGACGATTTTAGACCCTTTTTGAAAACTCCACAAACAGACGATGATATATAGTTTGCTGATTGAGAGACAAACATTTGTACTGCTGTGAATATATCCAAAAGATGGAGTGAAATTTGTGGCGATTTACATATCTCACATGTATTTTCAAAAAGAATCTATGTAGGCCTGACCATTAAAGCTCGGGTGGCAGGAGCGTCTAAGAGCAATGTGCAAAGCTGATGAGAAGTATACAATATCTAATTGTTTGTAGGGATTCCTTGGCCAGGGTGTGAGTGCCACTGGTCGGATTCCAGAATTAGGCTGGGATGAGCCACAGCTGATAAGGTTCTCCAAGGCTGTGTGTCATGGAGCTTGTTTTCAAACACACAAAATTCATGGGAAAAAGGATTGTAAATGGTCTTAACCGACGGTAATTGCTCCGGGTAGCTTCCAACCAATCAATGTTCACCCACGTTGCCACGCTAGACTGTTGCTTGCATTATGCAAATCAGTACTGACCCAGCACTTCATGTCCTTTGAGAGGTCAGGGCAGGCTAATATTTAGAGACAGGTAAGTGGAGATAGCTCGTAAGGACACAATCAACCAATTATAGTTTCGCAATTGGACCAGATACAGTCTTAAGAGATGCGTCTTTAGGAGTGGTTGAAGGGTAGCTTTAGTCCTGATGAATGCATGAGTTCTAGAGGAGAGTGGCAGTTACAGAGAAAGACTGATGCAGTCCTTGGGAAGTTCTGCACTCGTGCATTTCCAGGTTAAGAATGTTTTTATAAGGTTTCTCATGACAACAGATAGCTTCAGAATAGCCAGGAAGAGTGAAGAGTTTAAGTGGATTTCTTGGTGGAGGGGTAGAGAGCTCGGTTGGTGATACTCTGGCACGCCTGGGGGGGTGGGGGGTCCGGGCAAGGGTAGGGGGTGGTCAGGGGGGATCCTAGACGAGGGTAGCGGGGTAGGTGGGGATGAGGGTGTTACGGGGGAGGGGGGGGTTTATGCAAGGAGGGTGTACAGTGACTCTTGGTTCAAACTGGACTTGGGACATGGGAGAGGGAGTGATAGGGCCCAAAAAGCAGCTCTCCCATTTCCCACCCACCTGGTGGCTACAGCCATATTCAGAACGCTCCAGCGCAGTTTCTTTATACCCGTGACTTTGCCGCTCGACCTCCGGGGTGTGAGCTAAATGGCTGTGTGATACAAGGGTGAGGGAGCGGCGCTTTCACTGAGCTCCAAGGGGAATGGATTAATTCTACTGTATGCCTTTCTGATTTTGCTGCAATAAAAAGATATTTACAAAAAAAAAAAAAAAAAAAAAAAGAGTTTAAGTGGATTTCTCAGCAAAAATTTGAATCTAGCCTTGATTGGGAACTAATATAGCTCAATTAAGAAGGGAGTTCATGGTGTCGAATTTCCATGAGAAAGCGAAAAATCTGATTATCACGTAAAACAGATTTTACAGGCAGAAGGCAAGACGGAGATATGCCAGTGACAGCACCATTGTCGAAGTCCAGGTGTTGCAGAACTAGTATGAGCTACAGTTTTTAAAAGAGCAGGGGCAAAAATGGCTTCGTTTTTTTCGGAGCCTGGAGACACAAGTTTGCCATTTTAATTACCCTATTTATGTGGGATCCTAAATAAGGAGGCATCAATCATGATTCATGAGACGAAACAGAGGGGGAGAGAGAAGCCAGCCATGTTTAGTTGCTTCAGCAGATCGGTATTAAAGGTTTTTGTTGTGTTTTGGAGAAAACAAGTTGAAATTGTTCTTTTTGGGATTGAGGGTGAAGAAATGTTCTGACTCTAGGAAGCTGGCTCTGTATATGATGTTGCTACTAGGTGGTAGAAACATGCACAGAGTCCAGGGGTTCCCCAAAAAACTACAGGGCTCAATGTAAAACCCAAAGTGCTCTATTAGTGGTAGTGTGAGCGAGCAGTCTTAGGCCTAACACAGAGAAGTGTAAGATATTTATTGCACAACAGTGAATAATAATAGACACACAACCCAAAGAGGAGATCCAGAACAATTTTAGAAAATTATACTTTGTACTTTATTTTAAGACCAAGATCTTTGTAATAAGGTAAGTACATTTTTAATTAAAAAATCTTTGCACTTTGAAAAATCGACACAGAATATTTTCAGAATAGTTCAATGTTATCCCATGGGGAAAACAGTATCTGGCAGTATCTGTTAGGTCTGCACAAATGACTTAATTTGTCCTTCACTGGGAACCAAACACCCCATTGTAGCATTGCAGAGCAATCTAAGGCTTACTCAAGGGAGGTGGTGTGAGGTAGTAATCGCCATTTACCGGTACATCTGCAAATCAATATAATTTACATATCAATTTTGTATAGACAATACAATTATGGCATTATACATGACAGTTGATAACCCATGTTATAGAACCAGTGTACTATTAGTTGGAGTAGCGTTGTGATTGTTAGACATCAACTGTAACTTGTATAAAACATAACATTTTTACCCTTCCCTTCAAGTCGTTTTACAGGATATCTGCACATCACCAAAAGCATCATGTTTGTTGTTCCTTCACTTCATTGTATTAACCCGGCCACCCATCCTGTCTTTATATGGTATGGATTTAGTCCTGTATGTCTGCCAATGTCCGTAGTTTGTAATCCACATGATTATTCCTGGTGTTATGGGGGCTGAATGTATATACGGGGAATGGGGGTGGGGAGGTGAAGAGGGAAGTGTTGTGGGGAGGAGGGTGGAAGGAATGGAGAGGTTGTGGAGAAGAAAGGGAGTGGGGGAAAAAGAGGAGGGAAAAGGGATAATGTTGCACCCGCAAGTACACTTAGGATCTATTAGTTGAGGACTGGTCTCCACTCCCCTCTCTGTGCCCTTTGTGTTACCTTCTATTGCCTACCCCTCATCGCTCTCGGGAGTGTCCGTCATTTACTCCGAGCGCTCTTGCTGAGCCGAGCGGAAATCTAATAATATCGAGTTCCATGCTGCCGCTATTGGTTGCTTACGCAGACCCATCACGTCTTCGCGATGGAGCACTATGCTTTCCACCTGTGCCCAGCACATCAAGGACTGATACCAGGCTTTCGCCGCTGTGGGGATAGGAGACTTTTAGCGACGCATGAGCAGGTGCTTGGCCACTATGAGGCATAAGTCTACGTATCTAGATGTTACTTTGTATTTTTAGGGTCTTTGGTATAGTCCTAGTATACACAGTTCCCATGACCAGTCTAAGGTTTGTTCCGTGCACTGAGTTAAGCAGCTGTTTGAAGGGCTGTGCATGACCACAGCATATGGAGCAGATCTGAGCCTGTTTCGTCAAAGTATTTGATTATACGTTCCGGCGTCATATAGGCTCTGTGGGTTGTATAATATTGAATGAGTTGAAATCTGGCTTTTCGAGGGAATCTTATGGGAATCCCAAGTATATTTTCCCTTTCGCATTTCGTGGTGGGCCTCTGCAAGTCTGCATCCCAATGAGCGCAGAGTGAAAGTAACTCCGGTGCCCTGTGGGTTCTGAGGGATTCCGCGAACCACATGGTAAGATGGCGGCCTGAGCCCAGCTCAAGTAAATACTGTATAGCGAGATGAGTGACACGCTTCTGTGCCACATCACCCGAAGATGCGCTTAGTGTACGTGTCAGTGCAGTGTACAACAGGAACTGATCTTGTGGCCGGCCTGTACGTTTGGCTAGTTCCCCAAATTGGATGAGCTGCCCATCAGTACAGATCCCCTAATGTTTGTATGCCCGCTTCCTCCCAACGAATGAGTTCTATGCTGGATACTTCCTAATGCCTCCTGGTCGTACCCTGTATAGGTACAGATGGCACATATGGTGCTATTTGGTGTGTGAGGCAAAGACTGCGCAGGTAGCATTGATACGCCACCTGTACCAAGAGTTGTGTGGATGCGCTACACGCCCTATTGGGATGAAACAGTGTCACTATCTAAGGGTGAGTGAGCCCAGGCGCCTGTGTTTCTGTATCGTCGAGCTGGCGTGCGCCCAGCCATCGCGCCACCCACTGAAGTTGTGCCGCCGGATAATATTACTCCATGTTAGGCAGCGAAAGGCCTCCCCGGGTGGTCGGCTGATACATTTTAGTCATTGATACTCTACTACACATCTTGTGCCAGAAAAACTGTTGCATGTCTATCTCCAGACTTTTAAAAAACGGTGGTTTAAGGTGTTTGGGGTAGATTTGTGAAATAATAAAGGAGGCGTGGCAGGACCACCATTTTTAGCAGCGCAATACTGCTCATGACCGCAAACGGTAAGGTATTCCAGAAGGTCGCCTGCGCCGGCACAGCCTTGATGAAGTTGCCCTCAAGGAGGTCTTGCGAGTCCCTATAGATAAGATCCCAAGGTATCAGAAACCTGTCAGTTGCCAATGCACAGATTTACCATTAATGATTAACTGCGGGTCGGGGGTAGATTCTGCAAAGGGAAACAGACACAACTTTTCCCAGTTTACTCTCAGTCCGGACACTGAAGGAAACTCTCCAACGTGAGCTTAATCGCTGTATATGATCGCCCAACATCCGTGCGGTAAATCAGCAGTTCATCTGCATATAATGAGACTGCATGCATGCCGTCTCCTACTGGGATTCCCCATTCATCTTGCGCGAAATGTCTCAGCCAATGGTTCAATGGCCAGCGCAAATAACAATGGGGAGAGTGGACAGTCTTGCCTTGTGCCGCATTCTATGGAGACGAGCTCCAATACATATGGACCTGTCTTTACTCTGGCAATTGGGCGTGTGTATAGTAACTTGGCGAGACCCAGAAACACCTCTCCCAACCCATAACTCTGCAGCACAGCAAATAAGAAACCCCCACTACAGGGTGTCAAATGCCTTCTCCAGTTTCAGCACTGAGCATCCAGCATGCGCCCAGCTGTCACTGGAGTAATGTGCCACATAAAAAAAGTGTTGCAAATTTAGTGACGTGTTGCGCACAGGCACAAACCCATTTTGATCTGCGTGCAATCGTTGCAGTACCAACGGGGCCAATCTATTTGCTAGTATTTTTGCCAGCACCTTATAGTCTGCATAAAGCAGCGTCAGCGGGCGATATGAACCTAACTATTCTGCATCCCTGTTGGGATTTGAGCAGAGACACCAGGAGGGACTCACAGAGCGTGCCCGGAAGCGTGCCTGCTACTTGTGCATACTTGTACATTTCGAGAAGCAGCGGTGCCAAGGCCTGCTGGTAAACTTTGTAATATTCGGCTGGGTACCCATCAGGACCCGGCGCTTTGTTCGTGGCTAACGAGCATATGGCCTCTTGCACTTCCAATAGCGTCAGCGACTCACTCAGCTCATCTCTCTGCTGTTACCCTTTTGATTTGGTGCAGGATTAAGGGGGTGAGAAAGGAGTCTATTTCCGTTGGTGTTGCGCGATTCAACGATTGGTATAATCCGGTATAATATGCGGTGAACTCACCGCACCACAGGTACACACGCATGGTCTTGGCAGATCATATGCCCCAGCAATCTCCCTGCTCTATCCGCTGCTGCATGTGTGCATGCGGCATGTGTTGCATAATTCAGATAGCGCAGGCTCTCTAGTACTTCAGCATGTTGTTTACTCAGCATGTCTATGTCTTGTTGCACATCGTTATCCCCCACTAATTCAGCCTCAGGTCGGGCCAGGACGTCGATACGTGTCACTTCCTCATCTAGTTGTTTCCTGATGCTCCAACTCAATCCCATACAAAACCCTCTAACTCCTGCCTTTCCTGCATCCCATAGAGTGCCTGTATCTGCAACTGACCCCTCATTGTTTTCAAAAAATGTGTATCGCTGTGCCTACTGCTTCTCTGAATGGGGTCCTCTAATGCCAGAGGCTGGAGCCTCCATATAGGGGTGGTGGGTCCCCCATCTTCACCTTGCAGTGTCATAAAATGAGGGTTATGAACGAAGTGTACTTTACCAAGGTAGTCCGCACTCAGGCATTTCGCTAATATCAGCGTACTTGCAACAAAGCGATCAATGAGTACATGGAGCCTGTGTTGGTGTGAATAATGCGAGTACAGCCGCACCTGTGGGTTAAGGGCCCTCCATACATCTGGTAAATCCCAGCGGCGTAGGCACTCCCCTAGGTTCCTAGCGTTGGATGTTGCTGCCATCTGTGGCAGTGGTGGAAATGACCTATCAAGTGTTGTGTCTAAAACCATGTTGAAGTCGCCCCCCCATACAGCCAGGGGACTTCACACAAGCGTGAGAGAAGGTCTGACAGTGTGTGCCAAAATGTACCCTGCTCCGTGTTGGGGGTGTATATGGATCCCAACACCACATGCATCCCATTGAGGCGGGCCCTTGCAAGTACGTATCTGCCATATGTGTCTATTTCAGTCTCTTCAAACATAAACTGGGTGCCTGGTCATATCCAAATTAGGACCCCCATGGCGTAGGCAGAGTATCCTGTGGCCAGTATCTGACTTTTCTATCTCTGTTGCAACTTGCAAATTTCTGGCTGTGAAATGTGTGTTTCTTGCAGGAGCGCCACCTGAGCGGCATGTCGCTTAAGGTACGCATATATTTCATACCTGCGGGCTGGTGTGTAGGTTCCCCCTTACGTTCTAGGCATGTTTGTAGGCGGCATGTGGCATGATGATAGGTTAATACGCTATGTGGGTGGCTGGCTGTGTGAAGGATACAGTATCGATATGCTGAATTTCTAATGAATGCTG
The DNA here is from genome assembly GCF_964263255.1 of Lissotriton vulgaris. Taxonomy (NCBI): domain Eukaryota; kingdom Metazoa; phylum Chordata; class Amphibia; order Caudata; family Salamandridae; genus Lissotriton; species Lissotriton vulgaris. Next base: position 363,943,084 of record NC_141694.1, read on the forward strand.
TGTATGTGTATGTGTAGGCATTTATATAGCGCACTGCTACCCGTAGGCGTCCTGGCGCTTCGACCGCCGCGAAACCCTTCCTGGCTTCCCTGAGAGATGGTCCCTTAATGGGTATCTCCAGGGTGAGGCCAGGCATCCCCGGCGGTCTGGGGGGCCGTTAGTGAAGATGAGGCAAGCTAATGCCCAGAGTTGCCGAGTGTGATCGCTGATCAGAGTGGGCACCGAGGCGAGAGAATTATCGAGTCCGCTGACCCTGGTCCAGAAACCTGCCGCGCCGGGAATCGAACCCTGGTCCCAGGCCGTCCTCTGCTCTCGGGTCTGCCGCCTCTAACCAGTGAGCCACACTACTTCACTCACTTCACTTCACTTCACTGCTAAGCGCATCTGTGATGTAAATTGGTGTAGGGGTTCACTAACTCGAACAGGGGTTGTGGGAAAGAACCTCATGAGGCTCAACTAGGATGGAGCAGAGCAACAACGTACACCTGCCCAAACTATCAATAGTGCCAAACGGCAACTCACATCAACGTTTGCCGTGTTGAACTTGCTAAGAGGTGGGGTGGGCTAAAGCTAGCAGTGAATAGGATATGCGTACTCGGGCTTGCTTTGTGCATGTGAAGATTTGCGCTATGTTGTGCCTTATGCCATGTGCCAGTGGACCGCAACCCGAGGCGCGCGCACATCTGCGCTGGCCTAGCCATACATCATACTTTAAGCAGTGCATTAGAACACCACATGCGCAGGCTGTGCACGGAACGCATGTATCCCATAAGCGGGTACTTTTACAATCTCATACTTGCAGGTCCACAGGTTGCACTCTATAGCTACATTAAGTTATCTGCAGTTTGAGGTGTTACAACTGGGACTGACTGAGTCCTCGTGAACCGGCCACACAGCTTGCGAGCTATCGTCGCTCAGCGACTGTTCACAGGAGGCATCTGCATCTCTGTTTTTCCGCCAGTCTCTCAAATCTGCTACTTCCTGCAATGTGTTTCTTCTTTCCTATGGCACTTGCTCACAGTTGGAGGCAGTTGTTGATTGCATTTGTGGGTCCACCGCACGTATGTGATGCTTGGCGCGGCGACCCCTGCGGGTGCCTGTCTGCTTTTCCACGTCGCTTTGTCGTTGGCTCAGGGAGGTGTGATGTCCTCTGGTTTCGAGCCAGTCCCACGCATCTTCCTCTTTGTTTTAGAAAGGAGTTGAGCAATCCGCAACTACTCCCAGCCGGGCCAGAAATATGAGGGATTACTTCAGATTCAAGTGACGCATTCGATGTTTGACAGTGAGGAAAGCACACCCAGGGCATAGTCTGAGAAGAAGAGAACTTGTGAGATGTCCATCTTAATCGATTCCAGTTTTCTGTCTTACCGGAGCACTGTATCTGTCTTTAAAGTTCATGAGGCGAAACAGGAAAGGTTGCAGGCCAGCTCCCGGTGGCGGGCGACTCAATTGTACTCTGTGCGCTCTCTCCATTGCAAAGAAAGAAGAGAGCGTGCCTGTAGGCATCAAGGTCTCCAACCATTTTTCAGTGTACGCAACTGCATATCAGCCTTCTGTGCCTTCCGGCAATCCCACTACGCACACATTGTTCCTCCGTGAATGGCCTTCTGCATCATCTATTCTGCGCTCCAGGAAGTGGAGTCTAGTTGTGAGAGCGCGGACTTCCGCTGTCATCTACCAAGCCTCTGGGGCAATCTCCTTTACGTCCTTCTCTAATTCACTGACCTCCCTGTCAATTTTCTATGGTCAGCATGTAGGAGAGTGACTTCCGACATAACCTTATGGATGCGGCTTTCCAGAGAAGTGCAGGTCTGCGTCAACGCTTCGCCAATTTGTGTCACTGCCTGTAGCACAGAGTCTATTTTTGATTCCAGGTTGGAATGTCTCGATGTGCCTGTCATTTCAGATTCCTGGTCGGATTGAGTCAGGCCCGACATCGATCGCATGGACATTGCACCCACACCTGCGCGCTGCCTACCCATTCCGCTAGGGTACAATGACCGTTGTATGTGGAGACAGCATAGTTCTCTGTGTTTCCCAGCACTTTTCCGTGTTGCAGGGGGGCACCATATGTGATTAAACAAGTGGACGTGCGTCAGTCCGAGCATAGCTGGGTATGTGTAGGGTCTGCCACAGGTTGCTTGCCAATCTAGCCTGACTAGGCTTCTTGGGTCTCCTTGACTACACCCCAGGCACTGCTCACTGGGCCTCCTCACAAGCCTGCGCGTTTCTTTATCTCACTCCTCCATATGCTTGCAGGCGTGTACCGAGCTATTGACAGCCAGGGACTTATGTTGTACACTGTGTGCATGTGTAGGTTGCTTGTGGGGCCGACACAAAGGCCTCGCTCTGCCTGACCTGTTTTGGTGATTAGTTGTGGTGGAGGTCTTGGTGTGACAATCCGGGTCTGTACGTTCCCACTCCGGTCACTTTGCTGTCTACCCAGGGCCCTTATCTCCACACACTTGCTTCTCTAAGCTGCAACGCCATGCAAAGCTGTGATTAGGCTGCAGGATTGTCTTTCCGCCATGCTTCACATCCTCGGGGCTCCAGGGTCAAGCGGGGGGCCCTCAACCCGTCTCCGTAGGCAGAGAGGAGTCAGCCTCTATGTGCCCTCAAATGTAGGCAGCGACAATGTAACCCTCTACACACCTCGCCAGAGGCGCCCGTACCCTGTACTGAAAGTGTTCACTCATGCGGGTTGTGCGGCTCCCCTCGCCGCCTGGGGCGCTCCACTCCACCCTGGTTGCACGTAGCATGCTCAGTGGGGCCAATATCTCACCGCTCCTGTGTGGTATAGGGCCGATCCCAGCTCACCTCTCGGTGCCTGCCAGTCGCTTCACACAGCAATGAAGTGCCGCGTCTCCGATCTGTGCGGCTCTGTTTGGCTACAGCCTCAGCAGTCACGCGTCCCCAGCGACGCTCGGCTCCTAGCTCAGCCCTACAGCTGCAGCATGGCACAGGTGACCATTTCTCAGCCAGAAAGGCCCCCAGCTCCTCCAAAGTGCTCTGCACGCACACACAGGCACTGAAATCCCAGCGGGCTGGTTTTGGTGTCCGGATGGCACTGTTCTACACAGGATAACTGTCGGATTTGAGGGCCGGGAGACGGAACCTTGTTAGAGTGTGTCCGCCATCTTGACTGGCTAGCCATGCCCCCCCACTGCATCCTGCACACTCTTATGCAGAATTTGAATTAAACATCAATGACACTTAACACTGTTCAGAAATAGAACAGTTTGTCTTAAACCTGCACAGTCTGCTAAGCCAACCTTTTGACCTGGCACAGATATCACACAGTATTCATAATGTGTTTTGCCATGAAGATTCCTTAGAGAATATACTTATCTAAAGTCAATATATATCCAGTTCAATACTCCCAGTAATAACAGCATCACACCTCCCTTCTTACCAACCCATAAGTATGCAGTACATCACTCAATGTCCGACATTGGAGCTTCTGATACATTACAATTCTTCTGCCACAATTTTACGAAGTCCATAGCACTCTTAGGGTTCATAAAAATCTTTTGTTTGCCATCCAGCTCCACTCTTAAATGGGCTGGATATAACATTGCATAGGGAATCTTCTTGGTTTGCAATTTCTCTTTTACCGGGAAAAATTCCCACCTCGCTGCCTGGACGGCAGGAGTGAAGTCTGGGTAGAACTCGATTGCACTGCCATTGTAGCCAATTTTTTTATTTTCTATTGCCAGGCGGAGTATCGTGTCCCTATCCCGATAGTTGAAAAGCCGGGCAATCACCGTCCGTGGCAGGGCCCCCGGGACTGGGAATGCCACTAATTATCTGTGTTAACACCATACACAGGGTCTGGGCTTACTGGCAATAAGGACAAGCCTCACCAGAACAATAATAAACCGAAAGGGGTACCAATATTGCCACGTTACTTATGAGCTGGATCCCGGGTGATCGCTCGAATCACTGAATTAAGCAGTAATTCTCAAAGAAACATATTTCAGAATGAATCAATTTTGTTTTATTTTTAACTTAAATGCATGTATCTAATCAATATGCATCTTTTTTGTTTTTTTCTTTTTCAATTAGAAAACATTTCTTTTAGTTCCACATTATAAATCACCATGAACACAAATTAAACAACTGACAATACAAAAAAATGTTTTGACAAAAAATCACAACTTGCAGTCACCATTCATACCACACAAAATATCATAATTCGATATATTACAATTATTTACAATTCTATACAATGTCACAATTAGAAAACAAACAAAGCATTGGAAATAAACAAGTCCACAATGTTGTTATTTTTAGAGATAATCAAGGGTTCCTAATGCTGAATAGAAGAGGTCTACGCGTTTAGATAACCCCTGGTTGTGGGGAAATCTCTTCAGGACCAAATGCCTGCGAATGGAGAACGAAATTGGGTCAGGTGGGTGGACAAAACCAACTCCTTGCAACGCTACAGTGGGGATAGAGAAAACTAATCATACCTCTCAGTTACTGGCTTCACTTTTGTGGTTGTAACTGTGGACAAAAAATGAGGTGGTTTTAAGCCTCTGAAGTGAAAACGCCAGAGGGGCATTCATTCAGTCTTAACGAAAACATTCACTCGTGATTACTTACATCGTCTTACGCCTACTGCGGCTGTTTATTTAACTGGAGGAAAATTCGGGTGGAAGTGGATAACTGGGGGGTAAAAAACAGGGATGGTTTTAGGATTTTGTAGGAAAAGCTCGTTTCCATTGTCGTAATGGTTTGTACAAAGCGACTTACTGATAATTGAGTAGCGCAGGGGGTTCACGGGTATCTCAGTCCGCATAGAGCGAATTAACAGCGTGCTCCGGTCTCCTGAAAGGGAAAGGGAGCTGGTGTCAGGTAACCAGATTGGTTGTAAAGATCGCCTTTCTTGCGATGTTTCTCTCACATGTAATCTTGTTTACCTGTTTGCGTCGTGTCCGCCGTATCACTCGGGGGGTCTGCGCTCAACGGTCTCTGTTCGTCAGTCCAGTAACCGGCACCATCCAGTCGGTAACCTTGATCTCGCGTTCGGTGATTTAACTCACTTCCTGGTTCCCCGGGGATTATGGGGATTGTAGTTTGGTGGTCCGTTGTCAAGGAAACGGGCCGCGTTTTGAGTTTGGATGTGCGAGGCCGTGGTTCACAGTCTGTGTGGGAAACAGAAGTCTGAATCTCGGTATTTACAGATTTGCTTAACAAATCACAGGCGATACAGCTCGGAGAGTTCATTAAGGCCATTTGTTGCCGAATTGAATTTGACTATCAGCATGGCTTCAGTGTGTGACAATTTTTCTTCAATGTCACCACCTCTGGGGTCTTTCTCAATTTTAGCAATTACTGTCCATCTTAGTTCGTCAACGGTGTGTTTGTGATTCACCCAATGGTTTACCAGTGGGGCCGTTATCACATTCTTTTTAATGCGTGATTTGTGCTGGGTAATGCGACATCTCACCTCCTGACTTGTTTTTCCGATGTACAGTTTGTCACAGGGGCATTTGATCCCATAAATGACGTACTTCGATTTACAATTTGTAAATTTTTCATGTTTCCAGGATATCTGTTTATGTTGAAACAGATTTCCTTCCTCTGTACTTGCACAGCAGATACAAGAGCCACATCTGTGATGACCTTGGATCGGTGGTAATCCTAGCATAGTGCTGATTGTTGTTATATTCGGTTTAAGTGCTGCTCGAACCAGGTGATTGGCTACGCTTTGGTCCTTTTTGAAGGCAAATAATGGCTTGTCTTTAAGTGTCTCGTCTATATTTTCCACTAAATGCCAGTTTTGTAAAATGGTTTTTTTGAAGACATTTGAGTTTGGGCAGAATGTAGAGACGCAGACCATCCTGTTTTGGGTAGGTTTAACCTTATTTGTTAATAGTGTATCTCGAGGGATCCACCATACTCTCTTCATTGTTCTTCTAAGAAGTTTAATGGGGTAGCCTCTTTGTGATAGTTTTTCAATCAAGTTCGCAGCATGTAGCATATATTCGTCCTTAAAGTGGCAGTTTCTCTTGATCCGCAAGTACTGTGAAAATGGGAGATTCTCTCTCAAATTGCGCGGGTGGCTGCTGTTAAAGTGCAATGCCTTGTTTCTGTCCGTCAATTTTTTGTATAGTGTTGTGACCAGACCATCATCAGTCGGATACACTTCTACATCGAGGAATGCCATTTTTATTTTGGAGTAGTTGATGGTGAATTTGATTTCCTCCGTTCTTGCATTTAGCCAATGATGAAATTCCTTCAAATCCTCTTCCGTCCCTTTCCAAGTCATAAAAACATCGTCGATGTATCGACTCCAACTTGTGATTTTATCTTTGAATGGGTTTGACTGGTACACAAACTTCTCTTCAAATAACGACATAAAAAGTATAGCTAATTCCGGTGCAAAGGGGCATCCCATGGCTACCCTACTTGTCTGGAAAAAGAATTCTCCGTTGAAATTGAAGTAGTTCTTCTCTAATGCCAGTGTTGCTAATTGCATAATGAACTCCGTTGGTACCCTGGTAGGTCTTGGTCGTTGGTCTAGGTAAAACTGTATTGCATCCAGACCATCACTCTGGGGGATCTGGGTGTACAGTGAGCATACATCTATGGTGACTAAGAAGTCTTTCTTCTGGTTAAATGGAATGGTCGAGAGTTTATTAATGAAATCCGTTGTGTCTCGAAGGAATGATTTCACTTCTGTCATAAAAGGTTTCAAGAAAAAATCTACAAACTTGGACACTGGTTCGAATAGTGACTCGCATCCGGAGACGATTGGTCTACCGGGGGGATTTTTTTCGTCTTTGTGAATCTTTGGCAAGACATAAAACAAAGGTATTCGTGGAGTGTTGCATTTAAGGTATTCGAATTCCTTCTTTCCAATTATTCCTTCTGCTAAACCTTTTTCCAGAATTGGGTTGAGTTGTTGTTGCAATTCTGTAGTGGGGTTCTTGTTTATTTTCCTGTAGCATCTGGCATTATCAAGTTGGCTCATTACTTCTTTTTTATAGTTTTCTATGTCCCATATGACAATGGCACCTCCCTTGTCCGCCTGTTTTATTATAACTGAAGTGTCTTTTTTGAGATTTTCTAAAGCCCGTTTTTCATCCTGTGAGATGTTGAATTTGGTCCAATTTCTTCCCTCTTCCATTTTGGTTATTGCTGATATGATTGTTTTTTCAAAAGTGATAATTTCTTTAGCGATTTTATTCGCTGGTGGACAAAATTTAGATTTTCTCTTCAATCCGGTAACCTCTAATGGTAGATTTACTGGTGTTTGGGCGAAGAAGGATTTTAGTTTGATTTTGCGACAGAATTCGAGGGCCTCCATTTTGAGTTTAACAAAGTTGGTGTGTCTCCTGGGGACAAAGGAAAGACCTTTTTCTAGTATACTTATTTCCTACGAGGTGAGAATTTTGTTTGACAGATTGAAGATCGGAGAAACTACCAGTTCTTGTAGTTCTGCCTCCGTGTTGACATTTCCCATGGCTGATTGTACCGTGGGCGCGCTCGATTTACCGGTTGGCCTCTTCCTAAAAAAGGACCTGAGGAGGGTCCTGGTTGTTGTTGAAAGGCTCCTCTTTTATTTCCACCTCTCCTTTGGTTGTTACTGTCACTGTCACTATTGCTTGATGCCGATGAGGTGTCTGAGAAGGAAATAAATGTATTAGTCGATCGTCCTTGGTATTCTCCTAGGAATCTCCTTGACTCCACTCTAGAGTAAAAATCCGTTTGTAGGTAAGGGTACGTTCTTTCAAAGTTAAAGTTTTTCTTGTCCTTTTGGAACTGATTTTCTTTCTGTTTAATTGTGTAGTCTTTAAATTCCAAAATGTCCTTTTCAACTTTCTCAAGTAATGTTTTTGCGTCCGGGATAAGTTGGTTAGTTTGTATCTCACTTTCCAGAGTTTTGATCTCTTCTAGTTGTTGTAACGAGATTCTTTGTGCTGTCTCAACCGTTAAGACCATGAGATCTCGGCTACACTTGGTCTCTATAAAACTGTATCCTTTTTTGTAAATGGGGTCGTCAGTGAATATCACGGGGATATTTTTGATCTGTAGTCCTCCTGGTATTGTGCCAGCTCGCAGATGCTGGAGGAGGTAATGACCATGAAGGTCCGTGCGAATTTGTTTTTTCTTAAGTCTCAAGAGTTTCTCTGTCTCGTTTTGGTTCCTGGCAGTTGTGCTTAATGTAGCTGAAGCGAAGGGAGGGGGTTTTGCCAAAAGGTTTTTTATATGTTCCTCATTATAGGCAAATGTTTGCTCTTCAGACATACTGTGCTAATTTCACTTGCACAAAAAAACAATCAATAAATCAACAAAACTAAAAACAACATGCAACACAACAGGGCTTAGGTCAGACCTCAGTCAATTCCTCCAAATGGGGCCTAAGAACGACCTCGCAGAAAGGCTTCTGCTAAAGTATTAACACCATACACAGGGTCTGGGCTTACTGGCAATAAGGACAAGCCTCACCAGAACAATAATAAACCGAAAGGGGTACCAATATTGCCACGTTACTTATGAGCTGGATCCCGGGTGATCGCTCGAATCACTGAATTAAGCAGTAATTCTAAAAGAAACATATTTCAGAATGAATCAATTTTGTTTTATTTTTAACTTAAATGCATGTATCTAATCAATATGCATCTTTTTTGTTTTTTTCTTTTTCAATTAGAAAACATTTCTTTTAGTTCCACATTATAAATCACCATGAACACAAATTAAACAACTGACAATACAAAAAAATGTTTTGACAAAAAATCACAACTTGCAGTCACCATTCATACCACACAAAATATCATAATTCGATATATTACAATTATTTACAATTCTATACAATGTCACAATTAGAAAACAAACAAAGAATTGGAAATAAACAAGTCCACAATGTTGTTATTTTTAGAGATAATCAAGGGTTCCTAATGCTGAATAGAAGAGGTCTACGCGTTTAGATAACCCCTGGTTGTGGGGAAATCTCTTCAGGACCAAATGCCTGCGAATGGAGAACGAAATTGGGTCAGGTGGGTGGACAAAACCAACTCCTTGCAACGCTACAGTGGGGATAGAGAAAACTAATCATACCTCTCAGTTGCTGGCTTCACTTTTGTGGTTGTAACTGTGGACAAAAAATGAGGTGGTTTTAAGCCTCTGAAGTGAAAACGCCAGAGGGGCATTCATTCAGTCTTAACGAAAACATTCACTCGTGATTACTTACATCGTCTTACGCCTACTGCGGCTGTTTATTTAACTGGAGGAAAATTCGGGTGGAAGTGGATAACTGGGGGGTAAAAAACAGGGATGGTTTTAGGATTTTGTAGGAAAAGCTCGTTTCCATTGTCGTAATGGTTTGTACAAAGCGACTTACTGATAATTGAGTAGCGCAGGGGGTTCACGGGTATCTCAGTCCGCATAGAGCGAATTAACAGCGTGCTCCGGTCTCCTGAAAGGGAAAGGGAGCTGGTGTCAGGTAACCAGATTGGTTGTAAAGATCGCCTTTCTTGCGATGTTTCTCTCACATGTAATCTTGTTTACCTGTTTGCGTCGTGTCCGCCGTATCACTCGGGGGGTCTGCGCTCAACGGTCTCTGTTCGTCAGTCCAGTAACCGGCACCATCCAGTCGGTAACCTTGATCTCGCGTTCGGTGATTTAACTCACTTCCTGGTTCCCCGGGGATTATGGGATAGGGCCGATCCCAGCTCACCTCTCAGTGCCTGCCAGTCGCTTCACACAGCAATGAAGTGCCGCGTCTCCGATCTGTGCGGCTCTGTTTGGCTACAGCCTCAGCAGTCACGCGTCCCCAGCGACGCTCGGCTCCTAGCTCAGCCCTACAGCTGCAGCATGGCACAGGTGACCATTTCTCAGCCAGAAAGGCCCCCAGCTCCTCCAAAGTGCTCTGCACGCACACACAGGCACTGAAATCCCAGCGGGCTGGTTTTGGTGTCCGGATGGCACTGTTCTACACAGGATAACTGTCGGATTTGAGGGCCGGGAGACGGAACCTTGTTAGAGTGTGTCCGCCATCTTGACTGGCTAGCCATGCCCCCCCCACTGCATCCTGCACACTCTTATGCAGAATTTGAATTAAACATCAATGACACTTAACACTGTTCAGAAATAGAACAGTTTGTCTTAAACCTGCACAGTCTGCTAAGCCAACCTTTTGACCTGGCACAGATATCACACAGTATTCATAATGTGTTTTGCCATGAAGATTCCTTAGAGAATATACTTATCTAAAGTCAATATATATCCAGTTCAATACTCCCAGTAATAACAGCATCACACCTCCCTTCTTACCAACCCATAAGTATGCAGTACATCACTCAATGTCCGACATTGGAGCTTCTGATACATTACAATTCTTCTGCCACAATTTTACGAAGTCCATAGCACTCTTAGGGTTCATAAAAATCTTTTGTTTGCCATCCAGCTCCACTCTTAAATGGGCTGGATATAACATTGCATAGGGAATCTTCTTGGTTTGCAATTTCTCTTTTACCGGGAAAAATTCCCACCTCGCTGCCTGGACGGCAGGAGTGAAGTCTGGGTAGAACTCGATTGCACTGCCATTGTAGCCAATTTTTTTATTTTCTATTGCCAGGCGGAGTATCGTGTCCCTATCCCGATAGTTGAAAAGCCGGGCAATCACCGTCCGTGGCAGGGCCCCCGGGACTGGGAATGCCACTAATTTTCTGTGAGCACGTTCCACCAGAATCACTGCAGAAAGGTCCTTGAACTAAACACCTCCATAATCATTTTTCCAATGTAGACCTCCATCTTGCCTGTGTTGTAAGAGTCAGGCAGCCCAAGAATGTGAGATTACTGCGACGAGATCTGGCTTTAAGATCTTCATTATTTGCTTGAATTACCGCAAGCAATTTCTCTAGGTCTAGGCTTTCCAATACAACTGACTGCAAGTGTCCTCTGTAGTGGATATGTGCTGTTCCGCTTCACCTATTCGTGCCCCCTGCTTATCCAGCCTAGTGGCGAAATGGTCCATTAGCATATTTAGGGCATCAATTTTGCTGTCGATTGACTACAAACTGATTTACATTCCCATTAATGTCATCTCCAGAGCGGTGGGGTTTTTCTCTGAGAATTCCTACTCCGAATCTTATAGAGCATGTTGCTGGGACCTGGATGGTGTCTGAGCCTTAAAGCTTAGGTGCGACTGCTGTTTGTCCATTTTACCCATCTTAAACAAGAGCTATAGCGCTCACAGCTGCACACTATGAAGGTGCCGTATGCAATTTGACGACAGAGCAACTTGCGATCTATGCCCCTCACAAATTGTGGCTCCCTCCAGCGCAGCCCCTGGCAAGCTTGCTTAGACACAGCCGCTAATCCCAGCAGCGCCCTCCGCCTCTAGAGACTCTCCTAGTTGGATATAGCCTTACGCAGCTTCTAATTTTCTCGGGCCCTACGTCCCACAGGACTGTCCAGACTATACAAGCCTGCGCTGTAGCTTCGGTGTATGCTGCCCCTATTTAACGGGTATTCTCACACGGCAGCCAAACACACTTTCAGATCCATTGCTACCTCATGTACCTCCGGGCGATCAAGCCATACTTGCTCATGGGAAGCGATTTCCCGCCCCTTGATGTAAGGAATTGCAGACTGACGGGCTCCACCAGTCACCTGTCTTTTTTGTGGCTACTGGCCAGGACTCCACTATTGCTACTTAGTACGTGTTGCGATATTTATACAGCCTGCTCATTTCAGCATGATGAACTGCTGCCGCCACTCCTGCCCTAGGTCACCGCCACAGCAGTGTCTTACTGGGCAGCCCCCAGCTCCACTCCCACAGGGTATGCTCCGCACTGCTTATGAAATGAAGCCGCTGATCCCCCTCAGTACTCTCCTCAGCACAGGTGTCTCACCGCCAGCCAGTGGGGGCTCCGAGCAGCTCTGCATACGCTCCGCAGCCGCCATCTTAACTCTCGTCCCTGGTGGCCGCCATCTTGTCTCTATTACATGTGTGTCATCCCTGCAGCCTGCTACCTCAGCACCATTAAATGTTGAGTGGCTCCAGTCGGACGGATTTAAGCGGCAGCACTCACATCGCTGATGCAGTCCTCCACCATGTTCCCAACAACTGCTGCACCGTCTTTACAATACTGCTCTGGTGGTTGCCATCTTGCATGAACACCACAGCCCTCTATCAACAACTGCGGGCACCGATGCCGGTCCTCCGGTCGCCCGCTGTGAACTTCGGCGGGTTTGTGAGAATCACACGGCGTTCCGATTTCTGAATCTGCGATCGGCGTGTGCAGATCTGCAGCGCTGTTCAGGCTTATGGTCAGACACTGACACTCGGCCGGCAGAGGTGCTCTAGGAAGCAGCCATCTTGCCGCCGCCACACTAGCGCCCCACTTTACTGGTTGAGGCCTGCACGACAACACTCTGGTGTGTGGTGCTTGGTGAGAAAACTGTGATACAAGGGGTTGGTCAGTGATGTCTGGCCACCTGCCTACTCACTGGTGGGTATGAAAAAGGCTTCAAGGTAATGGCTATCAAGGTTTATAGTGAGGGCATGGTTAAAAGAAAACTAGGGCTCAAAAGTCTTTAATATCTGTTAGAACTCTTGTTTTGGCCTCAACTGAGGGTAGCTGCAATTCTAGTGTCTCAGCTCCCTCCAGACTACCATACCAAAGGAGGTACTCTCTTCCATTGGTGATCCAAGTGACGAGTAGAGCTGTCTCGGGTAATGAGTCAAGCCCACTGGCATTCTGTAAATCAATGTATCACTGGTGTAGAGGAGGGGCAAGCAATCCACATCAACAACATTGTGGGGTGCCATAGTATTACAGTCAAAACCCCCCAAAAAACGGACCCCATGTTCATATATGTGACGTGGCAGTCACTGGATTAGAGTTAGGGTGCATGACAGGCAGTAGCCCTGTTGTAATTTCATAGCCTGACATTGGTTGGGTCGAGCTGAAGTAAGTTTCTAGGTCCATCACTGGCATCGGTGGCCCTGGTTCCAGCGTCGGTATAGCAGGGATACCACAGCATTTAACTCGGGGCTAGAGCACAAGTCCATACTGGCACCGGTACGGGCCAGATAACAGGTCCCCAGGGGACAGACATTGCAGAGATGGACCCACTAGCTGGAAATGGACTAGAAGCCCCTGCAGTTCCATAGGGCCTGAAGACATGCCAGAGGGAGCTAGAAGTGCACCGAAAATGTGCAGCATGGCCTCTTTGAAGGCATCAATCTGCTGCTGGGTTGACACCCCGGGAAATCCAAGGTATGTTGGGACCATCTGAGGAATTGGTTCCGTGGCAATAGACCTCAAACGGGTGCCACTGGCAATGTGACGTTTCACGCTTTTTCTTTGGAGGCCGTGTGAGATTGCGTCCTGCTTCACTTTCTTATGCTTGTGCTTGGAAAGACCAGAGGACTTTGAGCAGTAAGTTGAATACTTGTGAGAACAACCCGGGACCAGGACCAAACCCACGCCTTGGATCAGGATGTATCTTTAGAACAGAACTTCTACTTGTGTTTGGAGACATACAACTTTACCTCCCTGCCTTGGATCGTCTTCGGTTACATGAGGGCAGACTTATTGCACTATTTAGACGTGGCCTGAGCCTGAACAACAAAGAGAAAACTTCTGCTGGTCCGTAAACGACATCAGCTTCCAGCAGTCATATCATGTCTTGAAATCTGTTGTTTTTGGTGGGGACATCGTTCCTTAGAACAATGAAAAACCAAAACAGTTAGATGCGGAACTACAAATCCGTGTCGCAAGGCACAGAAAAAAAGAACTGACATCAGCTTGGAGAGTTGGTACTATATGTGGCATTGCAGTCTCGCACAGAGTCACCTTGCAGTGCTAGAACACTGCCATTCCAGATCCCATCTGACGCCTGGGAAATATTCTAAGGTGAAGAATCTGCAGGTAGAAGTACCGATCAGAATGGGGGGAAAAATCCTAGCTGTGAGCTGTATAGTTGTGAGTAGGTTTAAGGCTATGCGGGGTGTCAGTTTAATATTGACAATAATGTTTGATTCAGTAAAAGAAACATGATCAAAGCAAAGAGAACCCATAGGCCTGGTGTTCATTGCATTATTTATAGTAAAAGTAGTGAAGGAATGGTGAACTGGGAATGCTCAGAATGAGAAATAGGTATTGAAGAATACACAGATCACCACGTGTTACTTTCCATTCAACATAACTCAAAACTCTGTGCCTATTTACCATACAAGCATGCCACTCATATCTCTATTAGTAAATCAGGTTTGGCCATAACGAACAACCTTTCTTACACAGGATAGTCACAAAGTCATAGTAGATTGTAGCTTGAATACTTTTTGGCATTTTGGTAGCAGCATTACTTTCAATGCTGTTACTTGCACCCCTTCTAATGAGCGTTTCTAGGTCACAGCTAGACAGCGCATGCGCACTCTCTTCAAGACATTTACAGTTAGTGGAATACAGCCCACCAACAGGCTTACCTTTTGTTAGCTGCAGCGTCACTCTCATAACCTTTGTTGCAGTTTGCCATGGTATGCATGTGTCATGCCTCTTCTTGTGTTTGGCCCTCCCCTAAAGCATAGACCAAGTACTTGTCTCTTTTGGGAGCTACTTTTTTAATTATGTTTACATACACCATAGGAGTGCCTGTGTTTTTATTCACTTTTCTGTCTCACCCCCTTTGCCCTTTAATTGTATTTGAGCACTCCACACCGTGCCGTTCTCATTTCTTTTACAATAATAAACATGCAAATGCCACTGATTTGTTATTCCAAGTTATTGCCCCCAAACCCTCCTTCTCAATAGCTGTTCTTGCTTCCCTTTCACACTTGGAAGTGGGAGAGGATGCAATGCAGGCAGAATGTGGGCATTAACAAGTCGAACAGAACAGTATATAAAGCCCTATTCTGAAAAGATTTTAAAGTGAGAGTGATTTTGAAAACGGGCTCACTGCTCATGCACTCTGCGCTGTCAACTGGCAATTTTCAAACATACTGCTGATGTGGCAAAAAGGCAATTAAAAAGGAGAAAGCAGCTTAAGTCAGCAATCAGAGCACATGGCATTATGAGCATGCAAATGAACCCTGGAAAACTTGCTCAACATTGCAGTTAGGGATTAGTAAGAAGTGAAGCTGATATGCAGTGAAATAGAATTTGAAAAATATTACAGTTGTTTGTCTTGAGCAACACACATTTTAAGCATAGAGAACAAATTACATAAAATTCATTAACAAAATACCTACTTTTAAACAGCTCCCAAGCATTTGAAACTGGATAGTTGGGTTTTCTACATGTACCTGCAATAGGATAAATGTGTACTGGAACAGAAAAGTATTTTCACTTTTCAAAACAAATTTCCAACAATGCTTTTGATAAGAGGAACGTGCAATTCATCCTAATAATGCTCCCACTTCTCATGGCACCGCTAGCCCTCCCTCTTCATTGCGCTACTGCCTCTTCATCTTCATGACACTTCTTCTTCCCTTCCTCTTACTGCCTCTTCATCTTCATGACACTGCTTCTTCCCTTTCCTCTACGTGACACTGTTCTCTTTCTTCACCGTCCATCCGGCTCCAATCTACCCTTCTCCACCCCTCTTTAATCTGCCCCAAACTACCTGACTTCAACCTACACCACTCTAAATTACTCTAATCTTCATCATCACCAATTTACCCCACTCCAATCAATCCCACCCATTCTACCTCAATGTACCCCAGTCTCCCCACCCCAATACGCCCCATTCCAATCTACCCCACTCTTACCCTCCCTGCTCCACTCCAATCTATCCCATTCCAGTGTACCCCAATTCTGTTTATCCCAATCTACTCCACTTCAGCCTACCCCATTCAAAATACCCCAATCTTTCCCACACCATTCTACCCCACCCCTCTCTACCACACTCCAATCTACCCCATCCCAGTGTGCCCCACTCCAATCAACCCCACTCCAATCTACCACACTCTACCAGAGTCCAATCTACTCATATATACTCCTAGCTACCCCACTCCAATCTATTCCTACCTACCCCAATCTCCCTCACTCCAATCTGCCCACCCCAAAGTACCCCTCCCTACTGTTCCCCACACCAATCTACCCCACCACAATCTGGCCCAATCTACCCACCAGAATGTACCCTTATTTACCCCACCCACTTTTAGCCATGCTGAACGGTAGCCACACTGGTATATAAAGTGGCTAAATCACATTACCAAAGCCAAAACATCTCACACAGGTGAGACCTACTTGCTTTGCCAATGTTTTCTGAATATTGCCCATCCACTTCACCCCCAACTTTTTTAAACTAGCACAACTATTTACATTTTTCTTTTTAAAGTCTACAATCTTATCTGACAAAGGAGTCGGCAATAACTGGAGATTGGATGGGGAAGTGGAAGAGGCTGTCTTCGCCTGGTGGGGTTATTAAGTCTGATTGGTTGCAGGCAGCTCGAGGGAAGGTGGGGCGTAGGAATCTTCGGAGGCATTCAGAGTGTCCAGCACTGCGGTGCTCATATTTATTATTGGTGCCTGGGGTGAACCCAGGGTTTGGATTGGAAAGGAATATGAAAGAGGGAAGAAGGAAAATGTTGAAGTGTTCCGGCAAAGTTCTTGTCTACTCATCTGATTTTCCGGCACAAATTAAGCGCTGTACACAACCCTCATCAGATCAGATTTCAAATTAGGTCCAGCACTGAGCTCTTTGTTTGTTAATGCACTGATTATAATGGAATTCTTGTAGACACAGACGTGTACATTAACAGTCGGTTATTTCATTTTAGGAAAGAGAATCCGAGACACTGATAGCATTGATTACTGGAATTTGTGCAGGAGACTCAGACAAAATCATTGAAAAATTAACTCATTCGGAATGACAGCAAACCATTAAAACGCTGAAATGACGAGCTGCGGTTAACTCAAATGTCACCTCGATCTCAACGCCTGTTAGGGATCTGAGAGAAGTTAATGTTTACGCCTGACAAAAACACCCAGGTAAAAAGGAGGGATTAACACCTTAGCAGCTATGGAACCCAGCTCCAGTGCTGAACGTTCCATTGCGCAGGTGCAGTTGGAACGTCCAACGGCCGACGGCAGTACTCCCGAGGTAGTGGTGCCGTCGGCCGTTGGACTGGTGCAGCACTTATGAGGTTAAATATGGAATAACAACCGTCCACCATTAATACCGAATTTATTTTATCCATAAGAAGAGCATTTACACATTATCAGCAGCACTATATACAGTCTCTCATAAATACTCGAGCCGGAGCAGCGCGAGCGCCCGGCGTCTCTACACCAGCTTCAGACACTGCGTGTTGAAGCTGTCGCCCTCCTTGACAGCCACGGCCTCGAGCAGCGCCTGCTTCTTCTGCATGCTGCGGGACGACTCCAGCTCGTACATGGTGGTCAGATTGAAGAGCACGCTCTCGTGTAGGTAGTGCTCGGGGTCGTGCTGGACCAGGCCCTCCAGCTGCCGGAGGGAGTCCTTCAGCCTGCCCAGGTACAGCAGGCACACCGCCGCGTTGTTATTCGCCTACGAGAAAAAGAGCACACGTTGGAAACTAGTAATAGGAATGGAATTATTCTTGAAATGCAATAAACTCAAAAACATTTTTTAAAAGTGTAATTCTTAAGGTGAAGTAGGAACAACTGTACTTTGCTTTCACATGAATAAGACATTACAGCTGAGCAGCAGTGGCGGCAACTCAAATAGGTCATGCTTTGAAAAAGAATATGCTTCCATATTAATTACTCTATGCTACATCTGAAGTTATGTTCTGAATACATGGTATGCAAAAAACACAGTTGATGGACAGAATGCAGAACAATGTCTTACATTCACCCCAGTACAAAGATCTGGGCCTAAATCCATCGTTTTTTTGCACTCCACACCACCCTAGGTCAGACACTGGCTATATTCAAATCAGTCTTGACCCTGTGCCTCATGGGAACAGTCCAGCCCGAACTACCAAACCATGTCTTTCCTAGACCGGAATCAAGCATCCAAGGACCGGTTTCTGGCTATCAGCCTTCTTCAGCCTGGATAGCTTGACTCCAGTGATGTGGAAAGCCTGGGACTCAAGTCTGAGCATACCCAGCCCACTCGGGGTGAAAATTGCAAAAAACACAGTTGATGGACAGAATGCAGAACAAAGTCTTACATTCACCCCAGTACAAAGATCTGGGCCTAAATCCATCTTTTTTTGCACTCCACACCACCCTAGGCCAGACACTGGCTATATGCAAATCAGCCTTGACCCTGTGCCTCATGGGAACAGTCCAGCCCGAACTACCAAGCCATGTCTTTCCTAGACTGGAATCAAGCATCCAAGGACTGGTTTCTGGCTCTCAGCCTTCTTTAGCCTGGATAGCTTGACTCCAAAAAAAACGATGGATTTAGGCCCAGATCTTTGTACTGGGGTGAATGTAAGACATTGTTCTGCATTCTGGCTATCAACTGTGTTTTTTGCAATTTTCACCCCGGGTGGGCTGGGTATGCTCAGACATGAGTCCCAGGCTCTCCACATCACTGGAGTCAAGCTATCATCCCACACAGTTTCATTATAGTCCTTACCGTAAGAGGACATTCTGTTTGAAAAAGAGGCAGCAGCTGTTGAAATGCAATCTGTTTGTTGGGGAGGCTTTTCTTGTAACATCATTCAGGAGGCAACTTAGAAAGGGCTGAATTTGTTGTGTTTGAAGTTTGTGTGCTAGGCTTTGTTACCTGCTGCTGCTCTCTATAAGCCACTCATCTGAATACAAGAAGACAGGGATGGAATTTGTTTGCTGATGCATGGCCACCACTGCTAGGCACTTTGCTCTTTGAGGTCACTATGGCAGTGCGGTGTTTAAAGAGGACTGCACAGGTAGCTTTGTCCACTTACCCCAAAGCTATGGTACCGATGGTGGATGTCAAACACATTCAAAAGCAGGGAGAATTCACCGCTCTTCTTTGGGGACAAGAGACAATCTTGAGGGGAGTACACCCTCCCGTGTTACAACACTAACTCACCACAACAGAACTCCCCCTAACGACCTGACCACTGTTAGGTGGTCAAGTAACTCTGGACGATACCTGAACTCAGCTGGATAGAACATTACTGTGAAGATGCTGGTGAATCACCACTAAAGCGTGGGGAAGGAGGCACGTCCTTTTGTTTTATATTCCCTCACACACCCTAGTGGTGTCATGCTTCATCATTGGGACACCCCGACGCCTAGAAGTCAGGGTGGGCTCGACCATCTTTCAGGGAGCTCTTAAGGAGATATTTTTGGCCAGGGGGATATAGATTAAAAATCCACCAACAGATCCCAGTTTCCCTTTATTCTTGGATCTGTCAGGGACAATAAAAACAAGGAAAAACGGGTCACGATGGTTATTATGGTCCTAGGACCCTACAGTCAACATGTTTCAGTCCTGTTAGGTCCCATAAAGGGTGCTGGACTTTCTTCCGGCAGGGACTAGAAGCCCCCTGGGATTCTTGGTAGAGAATTACCCTACACTACTTTTAGTAGGGGCAGATAGCTGCTCCCTATGTCCTTAGGTTGTTTTGTTAATAATGTCTCCAGTGATCCCTTCATCTGTGGGAAAAGAAAAATAGAGGGAGATAAAAAAGAGGGTGGAAGGGGTGGGGGTGGGGGGGTTGGAAGTGGGAAGGGAGAGGGGTTGGATGTGGGAAGGGGGTTGGATGAGGGAAGGGAGGGAAAAGGTAGAAGAAGGGGTGAAGAGGAAGAGGGGAAGGGGGAGAGACACCACACAACCATAATTATATTAGGGTTCAGGATCATGTTTTTTGTGATATGCTTTTATTCTAGATGCCCGTGCCACTAGCTGTGAAAAAACGCCATATAAACATCATGTGTGATAATTAAATTTCGTTCCACACACTTCTGTGATTCCAAGATGCTTATTAGCGTGGCGGCTTGGTGCCGCATTCTATCTACATCGGTATCTATACTCAGTGACTGGCAAAGAACAAGGTATCCGTGTCTTGCACACCCACACACAACGACAGAACATAAAATCACCATCTCTATCATCACGTTAAAGGGGCTCACATTTGTATATCCATGCGTGTACCTGCCACCTTGTACTCTTACTCCATACTTATGTTAAAACTGAGACACTCCTTACCCCAATTTGGGAGAGGTTAGACTGCTCGTGGGACCTCACATTATGACGGGGTAGCCTTATAGTCAAACACAGTCTTTCGTGGAACGTAATAATCAATTCCGGTATATCAAAGTAATGACACATTGTAGGTAAATGAATCATGCCAAGTTAAACCATGTACCGAAGGGAAAAGGAAAAAAGCAAACAAAGTAGAAAGTAGTGAGACAAGGGGCAGGACCTTTGATGGCGTGAGTATACATTCGAGTAACGACGACTTGCAGGTATGAGAAAGCGCTACTCCATCCCAGGAGCAGCGCTCTTGTTATGGCGTGATTCCATTCACAGTGGTGAGGTCGTTAGGGGCAGTTCTGTTGTGGTGGGTTACCGATGGTGGATGGGCATATACAAGTAGGTATCCTTCAAACCCAGAGCCATCATAAAGGCCTCTTATTGAAGCAGCGTTATGGCCTCCTGGACGGTGGTCATGTAGAAGTACTCCGACAGAATGTAGCGATTGAGGGGCCTGAGGTCCAGGATTGACCGAAGGGAATCACCCTTTTTGGAAATCAAAGTGTAGGTAGTACACTTGTTGGAAAAAATTATGTGGAGGCATAGTGCCTATACCTATACGAGATGCAGGAGGAGGTTTTGACTGAGTACATCACAGTGGGGAAAGAAATCCCCTAGTCTCTAATGACACGGTTTGAGCGATAAGGTGTAGGGGGGCAAAGGAAAGTCATTGATAGGAGGGAGTGGTGCACCCTGCTAAAGCTGCCTTTGCCTTGACTGTTACTCCTGTAACCTCCCAGGTGTAGCCCTTGCTTGTCTGGATGTCCCTAAAGGGCTCTGTATAATAACTTTGCACCTTACTAGGCGTAGTGGTCTTAGATCCCCCTCAGAAATGCAATGTTTGTGGTAGGAGCCTGGAGGGTACATATAGACTTGGTGGCCTTGCTTTTTATTTAATCAAGCATCTTGTCGACTTGATGGCCTAAATCCTGGTGTGGGAGCCAGAAGGTTTCTAAGCCAGAGCTTCAGCCTCATCATGCTCCTTATCGGAGTCTTAGCAGAAGACTAGGGGGGGTCATGATGTGCCCTGCAGAATGGAAAAGCCTGAGTGGCCTGCTTCTTTGTCAGCCTTGAGCTGGGTTCATTCTCTGAAGATGTGAGGGTTGTCACCACCTCTTATGAGAGTCCCAGCATCTCTCCTTCTGCTTCTTCAGAGCCTTCTTAACGTTGAAGGTGATATAGGAGCTGTCATCGTGGTTAGTAGAGAGGCAAAGGTTGCAGACATTGTGCTGATTAAACCACAGGAATATGGTGTTGCTTCAAGGACAGAATTGGTAGGGTGTGCATTAAATGTCCTCCCCATAGCATTCTTTGATGATAAGACCTATGAAAGGGTTCACTATTTGTCTTCTAAATCATAGGTGAGAAAATGTGGACGAGCTGGGCCCGAAAAGACATTGTGAACGTGTCGGTTTATGATCTTATGCTCTAAATGTATGAACCAGGGATGGAACTGCTATAGTTTTGGGGTTGGTTAAATATGAAACGCAAGCCACTTGAGGTGCTTGATAGGAGTCTTAAGTGTTTGGCAAGTAATTCTTTCAGTGTAAGTAGGTAGGCGAGTTGTAGGGTTCTGCTGAAAGGGAAATGGATCAGCACATTCCAGAATATGAAAACATGGCATTAGTCAGAGATTTTTATGTGAAGCATAGTGCTTACAATTCGATTTGAGCACCATCATTGTATGCATGAGAAGCTCTTCATGTGTAAGATTTTGGTACAATTCAGCATGCTGGTTTTAGATACCCTAAAACAGTGTGTAAAGGAGTTGAATCGGGATTTTACTCACACGAAATATGTCCCTAATTGTTTGTGTACATCATTACGTACCTTAAAGAGTCCGAGAGAGAGTTCTGACATTTTTAAGCTCAATCACTGTGTATGCTGAACCAATGGCAAAGCCTTGGCAGTGTCAGAGCCAAAAGCATTGGTAGTTGGAAAGCAAAAGGCCTTGGTAGTTGGATATCCCACTAGAGACTCAGAGGAAGCCCCCGGATAGCCGGTGTGGATGTGGGCTCAGGTGACTTCTGCCAACAAAAAGATGTCTGGACAACTTCTGGACTCTCTTTACTGAGTTGATTATGCTGCAAGTCACGGCCAAGAAATCAAGGTAAGTCAAGTTTAGAGGTAACATGTGCAGACCACTACATCAAGGGGAAGCCCTGTGGGACTCTGTTGGAAGAAGAGTTCACTGGTCACTGCACTGATTTTGAAATTCATGGTTGGATTGCCATTTGAAGTGAACATATCGAGTTTTGGCACGTTTATGGAAAGTCACAAGACTTTACTGTGTTGGACAGCTCAGCAGTGACACTTGACCTCCAATCTAAATTATTTCTTTGGGGGTGAGGGGGTCACTAACGATGAGAGAGACGTAAAAGGAAAGGCCAAGATCTCCACGCAGTATTATGACTGGGCTCGAGATTGGGCGGCTTCAAAGACTCAGCAGGTACATTTGATATATTCAGATTTCAATATTTAGAAACAATATCTTTTATTATCCCTCCACAAAGTCATGTAAACCTTCAGTAACGTATACTAGGTGACAATCAAAGTTACTGTGTTGTTTTGTGCTTTACAATCCCATTGGGTAACTACCAGATGCAATATGAAACATCCCTTGATAAAAAGGTGACTTATGGGGTAGGGGATGCAAAGTAACGATTTATATCTGCAGAACTCCCTCATCAATAAAAACATCAACTTTGAAGCAAGCTTCAAGGATATCACCACAACATAGTTCATGGAAATACTTGAGAGACAATTGTGCAAGAGATATGAAAATAAGTGAAAAAACTAAATAGGATTTACTGCTGCCAAAGGCCATGCAAAAGGGAGGAACAATGGCATTACCTCCTCGTCCCTCCCTCGCTTCCATGCCTTACGCCTCAAGGCATCCCTGCCTCACCAGACACCCATACCACGTGATTTATCACGCGGGGGCTATAAGTAGCCCCCACCTCTCAAACCTCCTGTTTTTTCCTGTCTCGCCTGTTGAGACACGCGTACCATCCGCTGGCCGTTTGCGGTGCTGCGGTCTTCTTCTTGGATTTCATAATCGTTTGGATTCTTCGTGAGAGGTCCTCTCCCTCATTGTTTTCTGGTTGCAGGGCCTGGCGGGGCTGGCCTGGGCAGCGATGTGCCTTCCCTCGCCGTGTCTGGAGTTGCGGTGCGCTCTTGGCTGTGGAGCGGGTGGGTCCGGCTGACGGAGTCACCGGCCATGTGTGGCTGGGACTGTCTTTCCTTGTGGGAGGCCGAAAAGGGAAGCAGCAGCAGTGCGGTCGACTGGATTTCTCGGCTGGCTGTTTCTGCTCCTCATTACAGTAAGGGCCTCATGTCATGTGTGTTTGTTGATTGGATTATGTTTTTCATTCGCTTTCCCTCATTTCGAATTGGTTTTCTGGGGTTTCCTCCCAGTTTTTCATACATGTTGGCTGGACCCTGGTGTTCAGCTGCTCCCTATGTAAACATCTCTCGGCTGTGCTTCTGATTGTTGTTTCATTATGGCGACGCGTGCTTCCAAACGCAGACATGTATTGTCCTCCTCTTCTGAAGATAATGAACCGATTCTGGCTCGCAGGACTAGGTCCAAGGATCCAGGGGATTCTGCTGCCCTGCTATCAGCTTCTGAGGTCCAGGACATGATTCAGGCTGCTGTGGCTTGCACTCTAGAAGCCAAGGTCCTTGCTAAACGCAAGTCTTCTCGTTCAGCGGTGGGTTCGGTGGACTCTCCCACTAAGGACTCTTCTTCGGGAGCTGCCATGCCTTCTACCTCTTCTGGGAAGTTTGTTCGTAGGGAGGAGGTTTCTGTGATTCTCCAGCACATTAGAGAAAATGTTTTTTTTGTTGCCATTTTCTGCTCCTGAGGGGTCGGATGACATATTTCCGCAGTATGTTAAGCCCCCCGTTCTCGCTATGCACTTTCATGGACGTATCAAGGACTTGATTTCTGGGAAATGGCCCGATCTTGAGCATTTGTCGGTTCCTCGTTTTTTGCAGAAGCTGTACTCCTTAGAGGAGGGGGAGGTCTCTCTTCCTCAATCTGTCAAAGTGGATGCCATGTTGGCCACCCTGATTGGCCATATGGCGATTAATCCGGAAGATTGTTCTCCGGCTGATGCTACTGATAAAAAGGTGGATGGGTCGCTGAAGAAGGCCTATTCTGCTGGTAACTTATCAATGCGTGCCGGCATTTGTTCTGCTTATGTGGCACAGTCGTTGGTGTCGGTCTTTGGGAAGCTTGCCACGGCTATTCAAGATGAGACGAACTGTTCCGGCTTGTTTGTCCACATGGAGCAGCAGGCAAATCTCTTGGCTGACATCTCTTCGGATGGGCTTCGTTCTTTTGCCATGGCTTCTGGTTCCTTGGTCCTGGCTCGGAGGAACCCGTGGATGCTTAACTGGAAGGCGGATTCTTCAGAGAAGTCCTCTCGCCTTAAGATCTCCTTTGACGGCAAGATGCTTTTTGGTAAGCAGCTGGACAGTATGATCATGAAAGCATTCAAGGACTGTAAGCATTCTCTGCCTTACAAGGGAAAGTCATCAGCGTCTCACTCTCGCTGCTTCTGGAAACAGGCTCCTTCCTCTGTCTCTTCTTTCCAATCTTCCCGGCAGTCGTCAAGGGCCTTTTCGGACCATAGGCATAAGTTCCATCCCAAGAAGGCGGCTGCGGTGGCTGGTGCCAAGGGTCCGTCGGATGCCTTTAGGTGGAAGTCCTGACAACGACGGCGCAGTGGCCTCGAGTCCTGTCAGTGGGAGGCTGTTGTTTTTCCTGGAGGCTTTGAGACTGTATGTGAGGCATTGCTGGGCGTTGATTATTATCAGGAGAGGTTATCCTATCGACTTTGTCATCATTCCATCTGGCTGGGACACCATCCGTACTCCTGTCCCCAGGCCCCAGGTCCCTAGGAGGAAGGCTCTTCTGGAGGGGTTCAGGATTTTCTGGCGAAGAAGGCAATCATACCGGTCCCTCTGGCACAACAGGGTGAGGGTTATGTTACCACAAATCTATAACGCGCACAGCTACCCGGAAGTGTCCCGGCGCGATAGACCAATGCGGGGGTGAGCAGAAGTGAAAGTAGGAGCTAAGCCATCTAATTGAAAAGTACGGTTTTCAATTGCTTCTTAAATGTCCTCAGATCACAATTGTTAGTTGTTATTCTGTTTTGTTTCTGGTCCAGAAGGTGTCAGGGGGGTTCCGGCTGGTTCTGGACCTCAAGAGGGTGGATGGTTGGGTTTGGACCGTTCACTTCAAAATGGTGAGTTTGCAGTCCATCATTCCGTTGGCGGGGGTCCAGGACTGCAGGACGCCTATCTTCTTGTTCCAGTGGCTCATGAGCATCAGAAGTTTTTACGTTTTGCGATAGGCGGCCCCACTTCCAGTTTGCGGTTTTGCCATTCGGACTGAAGTCCTTGCCTCGGGTCTTCACCAAGCTTCTGGCTTCATTGGTGGCCTTGGTCCACACCCAGGGGATATTTCTCCATCCTTACCTGGACGATTGGTTGGTTCAAGCTCCCTCGTTCCAGTTGGCTCTCAGTCACACGGAGGAGGTACTGGCCATTTTGAGGGGGCATGGGTTTCTTATCAATGTGGGGAAGTCTTTCTGGTTCCGTTGGCCCGGTTTCATTTGAACACTCTGATGGCTTATGTTCCGGCGCATTGGTCTCCCCATTGCCTCCCCCTCTCTTCTCTGATTCCTGTGTCCCCTCAGATCTGCAGGGTTCCATTGTTCTAGTCAGGACGGACAACATCACTGCCATGGCTTACGTGAACAGGCAGGTGGGGACCAGGTCCTCGTCTCTGGTGGCGTTGCCGTTGTTCAGTTGGGTGGAGTCTCATCTGGTGGCACTCTCGCCTATTCATATTCAGGGTGTGTCCAATTCCCTAGCGGATGCTTTCAGCAGGGCCATCTCATCCTCTGTGGATTTCTGCCTCCATCAGGAGTTGTTTATGGATCTGACGGTGCAATGGGGTGTTCCGGTGGTGGACCTCTTTGCGTGTGTGGGTGATGCCAATGTGGCCCGGTTTGTCTCCCGCAGTTGGGAGGGTTCGGCCTGGGCAGTGGATGCTCTCTCCTGCCCTTGGCCTCACGGGCTTCTGTATGCTTTTCCTCCCTTCTCCCTTCTTCTCTGCTTCCTTCTGAGGGTCTGATCCTTGGGGGCTCCGGTGGTTCCGGCTTGGCCTCGTGCCCCCTGGTTTCCTCTCTTGGTGGAGATGAGGTCGGAGGTGGAGTGGCTGCTGCTTCTGTCTCCATCCCCTTTGGTATTCCCAGTGTCGCAGCGGGATGCTCTGGCCAGGATGTGCTAGGCGGTCTGGAGGTTGAACGCTGCGTAAAGGGGTTCTGGCTGGCTTAACTTCTACTCTGCAGGCGGCTAGGCACCCGTCGACCAACAAGTCTTACCTGAGGCATTGGCGTTCTTTCAGTCGGCGGTGTTGTGACAAGGATTTGGACCCTGCTTCCTCTTCTTTGTTTGAGGTGATGCTGTTTCTTCAGGATGGTGCTGCCTTGGGCTTGAAGGTTTCTTCCATTTGTTTGCAATGGCCTGCGATTAAGGCGTTTCGGAGCTCTTTGGGCAATCTCTTGGATCCTGATGAGTTGGTTGGTCGCCTTTTTAAGAGATTGAGTAATGTTCTTCCTACCCATTGGCGGCATTTTCCTACCTGGGATCTGTCTCTTGTCATGGACGCTTTGATGTCCCCTTCCTTTGAGCCCTTGCTTTCGATTGACCTGCGCCTTTTGTCTTTCAAGACCTTCTTTTTGGTGGCCATTTCCTCTGCTCGCCGCCTGGATGAACTGGGTGCTCTATCTTCCAAACACCCTTGTCTGGTTTTTGGGGACAGGATCGTTTTGAAACCGATACTTTCCTTTTGTCCTAAGGTGGATTCTCAGTTCCACAGGGATCAGGAGTTGGTCCTTCCTTCCTTTTTTGATTCACCGTCATCGGAGTCTGAGGTGCGGCTGCATGTTCGGAGGGCTCTCCTGGTCTATTTGGAGCGGGTCGCTCCTTCCTGTCTCTCTGATTCGCTTTTTGTAAATTTCGGGCCTGTGAATCGGGCTTTACGTCCTTCTACTCCTTCTCTGAGTTATTGGGTTCGGTCTCTGATTTCTTTGGCGTACAAGGCGGCAAGGCATCTTTCTCCTTTGGGGGTTCAGTGATGTTCCACTCGGTCCATGGCGGCGTCCTGTGCGGAGGGCCAAGGGGCTTCCATTTCTGAGATTTGCTGGGATGCCACCTGGGCTTTGCCGTTGACCTTTGCCTCTCGTTACAGTATTGGCTGGGAGCTTAACGGTGCTGATGTTTTTGAGTACACGGTTCTTTCCACTATGGTTCCTGAATAGTGGTTTTCCTTGTTGTCTGTGTTTTTCAATTAACCTATTTTGCATACCTTCCTTGGTTGTCCTATTTGGCTTTGTACATCTCGATGAGTAAGGAATGGAAGCAAGGGAGGGACGAGGAGGTAATGCCTTAATTACTTACCGGTAATTGCATTACTCAAAGTCCTACTTCCTCGCTTCCATTACTTACATCCCTCCCTCCCTCCCTGGTAGTCGAGGCCAACCTTTTGGTATGGTTTTAGTCTATGTGGTATTACAGGAGGTTTGAGGGGGGCTACTTATAGCCCCCACCTGATAAATCACGTGGTATGGGTGTATGGTGAGGCAGGGATGCCTTGATGCGTAAGTAATGGAGGCGAGGGAGTAGGACTCAGAGTAATGCAATTACCGGTAAGTAATTGAGGTATTAGCGCAGTCTGCAAAGATGCAACACAACAGAAAATCTGATGTTGAACTCACTTTTAGTTAAAAAAAAAAATACCTACTTGGTGGCACTCCCTATTTAACAATGTTTCATATGCAGCAAGTACTCAAGTGCACTCACCAATCCTTGGTTAGTGTCTCCCTATGCATAATATGGATGGCACTAAATAGTACATCGCCCTGTTTCGATGCTGTAACAACACCTCCTGCTCCAATACCATTGACAATTTTCTTCATTTCAGTTTATCATGTATATGTGTCTCCTATTCATCTTCTAATAGATAGTTCATCATGTCTGTATACTCATACTCCATGCTGATATTTAATACCCCAATACATTTCAGACCGGAGAAAGCCCTTGTTGAAGTTTTCTTACACCCAAGACAAAATCTGCAAGTACTTGTGGAACCCGATGGACTCTATCAAGAATGCTCATTAGCCGTCCATTCAGCCAATTTTTTGGGGGTTTAGCTTGAAAGACTTGGCCACCCAGCTACGAAATCAGGTCCACCCCGCCCAGCAGAGGGAACAGTGGGCGAGTACTGAGTTTCAACAGACTTGGGTACCAAATCCTTCTCACCCTGTCCAATGTGATCAGAAAGAGCCGTGCTCTATCTTTCTGTACTTGGACTCCTGGCGTGGTGGAAGTGCTTAAAACAGATTGAGTGATCGGCTGAACCTGAAGCCGGCCACGAGGAACCATTCTGAAGAAAGTGTATGGCACAGTTCCTGCTTTGGGCCGCGGCGATGAGATCCATGCATGGACACTCCTGTCTTAAAAATGTATATGGAGAACAGATCCTGTGCACACGCACGTGTGGTGAGTAGTCCGAGTATGAGGACTAAGGTTTCTGCTGATAGAAAGTGATTGCTTCAAAGAAGAGAACGTAGAAAGTCAAAATTTGTGTGAATAAAGGTTTTTATAAGTCATATAGTGGACAGTACAGTAAGATAGTAGCCAGCCGACACGTGTTTCGTCACACCGTGAAGGAGGTGTAACTCATCAGAGCTGTAGTGCTACAGAAGTGGCGAGATCGTTAAGGCACGGAGCGGTGGAGATAAAACCCCGACCGCGAGTGAACTTGGGCCGATGAACGCCAGGAAGCTGCTGGAAAGTCAGGCAAGGGGTAAAGGGTTGCAGGGCCGATGGCGTCCTGATCTTCGAATGCTGCCTGCAGCAGAGCAGGAGCGCACACGATAAGTGCGTCTAGGCTCAAATGGCATCCGGGTAGTCGGATCCACTACCCAGATGCCTTTTGAGTCTGGACGCACTTATCGTCTAGACTCAAATGGCATGTTTCATGTGGTGGAACAGCCCATGTAAATCTAAGATCCTTTGAGCAAACTCAAAAACTCTGAACTACTTTAAATCTTAACTGTGTAGCGCTCCATCCCGGTGTGATACTTTTTCAAGCACTTCACCAAGCGCTTCTACTGAGCAAGTTCCAAAGTATACGGCCTGCTTCCATCCTGGTCAAGCATTGAACACCATGTCATCTATTGTGTCAACAGGAGCTGTTCATCGCTTTCTCCATGGCATCTGTCAGTCCCCAACATAATAAAACGCAATAAATGTTTTATATGATGGATCCTTGGCAGCTAACGTATTAGTCGACCTGCATTCTGAGCCTAGCCCCAAACAGAGAGAAGCCCACCTATTATCAGTCGGGTAATGCTGGTGCAGTAAGCATAGTAAACATATGCCAGTGCTTTTCAATGAAACTCTTACTTTCTATCATAGCATGACTATGGAACTGCCCTTGTGGACATCTATGTTAAGTCCTGACAAAGACAATATCCAAGGAATAAGTGCAAAATGCTGAGGAATGCTGGCCTCGTAGGTGAGACATATGTGTCTACTTCTAGTAAGCTAGCTAAAAGAGGTCATTCAGTTACTCTACCTTGAAGGGCTGGTAACACCGAGTTCTCTGAACTGAATAACTCTTAGGCGTGAACAATCCCTGCAGGAAAAGCTCCAACAATCAGCTACCTTTTAAACATTTACCTCACACAAACCCTGCAGCTATTAGACATC
The DNA here is from genome assembly GCF_964263255.1 of Lissotriton vulgaris. Classification (NCBI taxonomy): domain Eukaryota; kingdom Metazoa; phylum Chordata; class Amphibia; order Caudata; family Salamandridae; genus Lissotriton; species Lissotriton vulgaris. Next base: position 363,973,018 of record NC_141694.1, read on the forward strand.
CTCTACATCCTCTACATTAAACAAGTTAAGATTCTGTGCTTTTAGTGGAATATCACCATACTGTGTGGACTATGTAATATAAGGAGTGTAATCGTGATATCCTAAATAGTTTCTTTTGCATTGAAATACGCTTCATTTTTGTGAAATAATTACACATTATGTATTGTTCGTAAAATGTATCTCGAGATTATTTAATAAAGTTCGGGCTAAAGCCTTTGGTGCAACACCCGGCATATTTCAAGGACAATAGGAAATAAAAATAAATAGACTACATTAGAACAGAATTATGTAATATGTCATGCAGAAACACTTCTCAATGATAATAAAGGGGAAGTGCTTTTTGGGTAGTAGTACCTGACAAAGATCACTCTTTTTGTAAAACAGTACAAATGGTCTATATGGAGAGAAAGGGTAAAAAAAGGCGCGTGCATATGTTATCTAAAGATTTTATTTCCTTTGTCATCTATCACTTCAGTTTAGTTATGCAATAAATGCCCATTTGCACTTTGTTTCAAAACGCCAAAAGTACAAACAAGTAAGCAAAAGACAGTCACTGAATAATTTTGTACTGTTAGGACCATGTCAGAGCTGGAGGCACACTGCCAGCTCTGCTAAATGCCAGACTCATGATAATCAGTTGTGTATTCCTTTATCTGCTGCCACTAGAGTGACCGTGCCCTCTGTAGATGTTAAGCTCACAGAAGTCCAAGGCCGGTGCAATAGAAATCATTTGTTTACCACCAACTTCTCGGAATAAGAACCTAACCTACATGGAACAAAGAAATGCTACAGTGCTTGAACAGAGAGAAACAATGTTTGAAATCATTACGATAGTATTTAAATTGCAAATAAAATAAATAAATCCATAAAAAACACACAAACTGCCAGAGCCCAACATTTTTCTAAGGATGTTGTGGCCCACTTTCACAACTGGTGACACCTATGCCCAATCCTTGGCACAACGTATACCTGTCTGAGAGCTCCCTTACTCATTTCCAGAACAAAACACGGATGTGATTAGCAACTTCAGAGACTTGCAATTGCAAATATTTTTTATCCTGACATCATAACCCTTAAGTAAAATAGTCAGCCGCGTCCAGTCACAAATCCCCCAAACACTGGAGACATTACCGAAAAACAGTATAAATGATTTTCTATTCCAGGCCTCCATCAACTCCACAGCATGAACTCATATAGTCTACAAGCTCAATCAGGGCGCCAGACACTGAACGTGCAGAACCACCGTATCCATCCAGGAGAGGTGCCTGTTTTCAGGACACTTGAGCATGAAAAATGTATGCAACTTTTTTGTAAAGTACTCAATGGTCTGTGCATTTTATATCCTCCTCATAACGATATTTCTTTTTTATATATAGCTTTCCATTCATGCAGCACTTCTACCGTTTCTAATGGGTGTATGGAAAGGTAATTCGTCCTCGCAGGGATCTGAAATCGCGTCCAAGTCACTGTACATTTCAAAGGTTCAATTCACTGAGTCAGAAAGGGCAATTCGTTAACACCGCATCTTCTAAGATCACCAACAGCTCGGAATTGACAGTGTAAAAAAGAAACAAGCATTGGAAAACCAAGATAGATCTTAACAGTGCTTTAAATGGAATAAAATAAATGCAGGTGGTACTCACCAAATTGAGATGTGGACTAGGGGGCGGGACTATGGGCAGCGCAAAGGGATTCAGCCAGGGGCACCATTTAAGCATTCATGCACACAGACAGGGCATTCAGTACATGTATTTTAGAAATGTGTACATTAGTAGCCCTCATTACTAAACCTTGATCCCACGTGCTGTGCTACGGCATCACTATCGCCACCTTCCTCCTCAGTCTGGTTGTAAACCAGTGCTGCTGTAGTCCGCTATGCCAGCAGGAAGCTGCCTCTTCGAATTCCCGAGAGTCACAAGATATGCCTGTTAGCAGGCCCTGCTCTCACACCTACAGTGCCATGGACTACAAAGAGCTGGAGTGGACACTGCTCAGGCATCACAGTGTGAGGCTGGCCCCTCCCAAACTTCCTGCCAACTCTGAATGAATGCCTACAGGCCGCGGCTCAATTAACATATTAAAAGGGGAGATTAGCACTTGATCAGAGTGTTTCAGGACAACGGGCACACTCGTTGTCAGCTGTGTTACGCTTTTTTGAAAATGGCAATTTCACTGAGGTTCTGGTACTCAAGCGCCGAAAATTTAGAAGTGCTGGTACTCAGTACCGGTGAGTACCGGCCCATTTAAACACTGGCTCTTACGTATTAAACTTTGCCAATTGCTTGTAGCCAATCTGTACAGCATCACCGATTCACAAGGGAAGGATATGATCATCACTCCAGACCTATATAAATCCAACCACTGGTTTGAATGAGCACCGGCCACTGCCACGGTTTTCTTATGTGTTGAGCTCAAAGTCCAATCCCAGACAAGTGTCAAACCTAACTGGAAATAGAGGGGCGGCTCAAACATAGAAGTGTTAGGGCATGGACCCCTCAACAACCTCCCACCCCCGTGAGTCACTACATCCCAGGCACACTCATTATGAACGATTTTCCCTAAATTACTTTTCCAGTCATACCGCCATTGAATTTTCTGCCTTTAGTAGTGAGTCCACGGAATTCTCTCTCCGGGCAAAGCAGTAGACGGGCGTTTACTATTGCCAGGAAATAGTTGATTGGGACACTGTGTGAACTGAACTGCGCATGTCTGATTGGCCGGTGTTTTTGCTGTAGCCAGCCTGAACTGCAGTTCAGGCTTCCACAATCAATGCTAGCTGGGAGAGCAAAGACACAGCACCATCGGACTGCGACAGAGAGCTGTGCTTGCCTGCTATAGCCATTCCTGTCACTGCTCTTATGCTGTTTAGTATTATAAGCAACTTGGAAGCAGTGCAAGGATTGGCTGAGATGGTGTTCCCCAGTATGAACATGTTTTCCGCCAGGCAGCTCGTGAGGAGAGAGGATTCAACCTCAGGTGGGTGTGGATTGTGATAACAATTTGCAGTTGGACCTGAGTTTCCGAGTCCTACGAATAATATAGGAAGACAAGAAGGAACGTTTAAGTTATGTTATGTTATGTTAAAAGTGTTTAATACCGCGCACATACACCAATTGGTTTCTTGGCGCTCGAGGACCATGGAAGAGGACACAGGGGGTGTAGGCAGCTAGCCGTGAGCAAGACGGAACAAATGAGTTTTCAGAGATTTGCGGAAAGTGGGATAATCAGAAGTGAGCCGAATTGGGAGGGGAAGGGAGTTCCAAGTGGATGGGGCAAGGAAAGAGAAGCCAGCACCACCATGTTTATTTAAGAAGTGTACACAGTAAGCTGTAGCATTCATATTGCAGAGGTGATCAGGGCACCTTTCTATCTATATTTCTGTAAAGCAAAAGCATTTACTGTTATGTGCTGTAGGAGAGTAGGGTCTGCAATCCTATGATCACCCAGATTTTTTGCTTTTGTTTCACTGGTTTACGACTTTCTCTGGCTGTGGGCCTGCCAATCAGACCCACAGCCTGGCTGTTCTCTTTCTAAATTACGACATGTACCCTAGGTGCATCTACCAATTGGTACTGGGCCACCTTATCAGACCCTGTAACTCAGGGCATAGGTGTACCCAGGGCTGCCAGGGGCTGCAGCATGTATTATGCCACCCCTGGCTGGCCTCCTAAATTTGGCACAACTGGCTGCACGACAGCTGGGGCAAAGTCGTGTAATCACCCTTTGCTGTAGGTGTAGTATACCTATACCTAACCCTAAAATGGACACACAGATTCCTATCAGTCACTCCTATGGCAGGCCTTGACAATCCTGAAGGCAGAGTGCTTGGAATCGTGTGAGATGGTGCTCTGGCATGAGCTGAGCCTGTCTGCAGCTTGCGGAACCAAGTCCTAATAGCTGTTCCATGATATCGCATACCATATACTCTTAAGTGCATTATAATCCTCGCGGTTAAATGCTAACTTTGGTACTGCTTTATCAAAACATGTCGAGTAAGGTGTCATACGAATTGGAATACTAACCCCTCGCCAATTCTGGCGACGGGGTTAGCATTAACATAACATAACATAACATAACATAACATGTGTATTTGTAAAGCGCACGTTCACCCAGCGGTTTCTTGGCGCTGAATAACAGATGTTTATTGTTACCCAACTCAATGGTACTCATTTTATCGACCTCAGATGGATGAAAGGCTGAGTGGACCCGCCGGGATTTGAACCTGTGACCATGAGGTCGAACACAGGCCCCTGCAGTGGACGCATAAGTCCACTGAGCCACCAGACCCACCCTTCTAGAGGGACACGACATGTATGTAACTGTGAACCCCGGTTAAAGTTAAGCGAAGCCTCAGCTCCACAAAATGGATGCTGCCACCACAGACACGAGTCTGACCTCCTGCTGCTGGGAGTCCTCCCAGAGAGGAGAGCCTGGACAAAGGGTTTCCTGTCAGGGGCGGTGCTAGCACCGTCCCAGACATGGTTTTGTGTATCCTGGGTAGGCAGGGCTTTTCAGGAAGGTGACTGCTGAGTGGCACCCCGGTGCTCACTACGCATAGGCCGGTCAGAACCAGTTCCAGGGGCACACCAGCCCCTGGCCTGGGGAAAGTCCGGCATGGCAGAGGGGTGTAACCACCCCCCTCCTAGTCCCACCCATAGGCAGGACCTCGTCACCGGGTCAGCCCCCTTTTTTAGTATAAAGATGGGAGCGGGCCCCCTGTTCAAATTAGATCATCTTTGGAATCAAGACACGACTTTCTTCGAAAGGACATCAAGATTTCTTCTTCAAGATTCTCCCTTGTGGCTAAGGAGTAGTCACCCTGCATCAAGCGGGCACCATCCTAAGAACACTGCGGTCTGCTGCAAGTCCTTCTTCACGAATCCGACGACCCAGCTCGACGAGACCCGGCTTTCCTGGCACCTCTGACCTCTACTCACCTCTACAGCAAAGCTGAGAACCGTGAGTGCGACGAGACCTCGAGGGACCGACGATCGCCAGGACTGCACGACTTCTTTGTAACAAGCCCACCGTGTGCTCCACTGGTGAGTGCTTTGGGGTCCGAGAAGCCCCAACCCTGAGCAGCTCCAGCACCGAAGATCAGCCCTCCAGCATCTCCACGATCTGCGTGGGGCCCTTCTGCTTTTGCGTGCTCACCGCGCTGTGTGGCTACTAGCCGGCTGGCTTGTGGCCTTCTTTACGACGCCCGACGACATCACTGCTGCTGGTCTGGTTGCTCCAGACTGGCCCTTGCTTCCTTCTTCAAGAGAGGCACCCCGGATCCTCCTGGTCCAGTCCAGACGCCATTTTAGGTCCACCGCGTGGGCTTGAATTTGCCAAGGCTTTGTTGCCCAATCCTGGGTCCAGCGACGCCGACAGCTTCATCCATCGTGGGACAGATCGCTCCTCCATCCTGGTCGCCGACAACGCCTCCTGGTCCGTGAGATCTGCGATCACAGCGTCACCCACTCACCTTGTCGAGGTGGCTACCATCCGGTGCCCTCCTGGTGCCCACTGACTACTGGCTAGTAGTCTCGAACTTGGTCCCCTCTGCTTTCAGGTGTCATCTTCCATCGATCTAGGCTTGGATCCACCGAACTTTCTTCACTGGTCGCCTGCCAGCAACTTCTTTCTTCCAGGCTCCTGGTCCGTCTACGAGGATTCCCGACGTCTTTTGAGTCCTATGCAGCTGCAGCCCCTGGGCTAGGTAACTTCGGCATTTCGGTGCCCCAGCATAGCCTCACTATCCAAGGGTCAGAATCCACTTTCGTTTTCCTCCTACCAGGTCGGGTTCGCCCGAGAACACTAACTTTGCAATTTCTAGCTACCATAGACTTTGTCCCGCATCCCGCGTGAGAGTGCACACTCTGCACCCGAGTCCCCTGGGTCTCCTAGAAGTAATCTAACGATTCTATAGTCAAGTCCTAGCGATTCCAAAGCCTATTAGTACTGTAATTACCTGCTAGTAATTTCGCATTCCACTTTCAGAGTATATGGTTTTCCGTGCCCCTCGGGCATTTGTATATACTGTGCTAACTTAAGTATTTTTGTAAGAGTTTTGGTTTGTGCTTAGTACCCTGTCCTCATAAAGAGTACAGGGCTGTTGTGATTCTTAATAAATAACTGTTTATTTTCATAACACTTGTGTGGTGTCCTTTCACTTGGTGTTCAAGGGGTATATGTGTGGTATAACAGCTGGCTTAACGCGCCCTCTCGAGTCTTTAGCCTTAGACTGCTCGTATCCACGCTACTAGGATAGCTGGTCTATAAGGTTGACTTACAACCAATCATCAATAAGGGTTGCTGGACTGATACATAGTGTTCACTAGAATAGTGACCACTGCATATCAGGCCACCTTCTCACATGTGCCTCACCACTTTCAAGAGTAACCAGCGGCCCCTGTGGAAATGGCCTTCCAATAACATGTTCCCTCCCAGCAGGGTCATAAGCTAAGCATTGTGGGCGCATGTAAAGAATTAAATTCCCTGTCAGTAGATGAGTCTAGCCAGAAGCTCAATGTACATGTTCAACAGGTGATGTGAAATGGCAGACCCCTGCGGAACCTTGCGTTCAATAACAGATGGGAAGAGGGGAAGGAGAAAGAATTAAAGACTGGACCCAATTCATGAGAAAGGACCTACACTAGGAAAGGGTTCAATTGGATATTCTGACAGCACATTCTCTCTCCAACAGGATAACGTTATTGACAGTGTCCATCACTGCTGATAGATCGAGTAGAAGCAGGGCGCTGACATAATTATTTTGTCCTGAGGCCATCCGTCTTTCACACAAAAATTACGTCAGATTGAATTCTTAATTAAAAATCACTGGACCTTGTTTCACACCTGTAGGACTTGGCCTTCTTGGCTAAAGTTCCCTAAAGTTTTTTGTTTCCCCCTAGACCGTTTTCCTGACATAGAGTTGCCAATTTAGATGCTTTGGGTACTTTGCCACTGCTGATCAGTGTCAATTACAAGTGTTCCCTATGTAAAGTGTAATGGTAATTGGTTGGCCATGATTGGTATGTTTGCCTTACTGGTAAAGTCCCTAGGGATGTGCACTGTGTGTGCCAGGGCTAGTAATGCAAAGGCGCCCGGAGAAGGGAACTCAGGCCAGCAGTGTAGGGCCTGCGTGCAATTTGCTAAGTTAGCATGTTGTCCTGAGAAGTGCAACCACTTGTCAGGCCTTACTTTCCCTTTTTCATTCACATTGTGCACCCCTGTGGTAGGTCCCGGGTAACCCCAGGGCAGGGTGCAGAGGAAGTAAAAAGCAGGACATATACTGAGGTGTGTGCTATGTCCTGACAGTGAAAAACACTCCATCTCGTTTTTCACTGTTAAAAGGCCATCCTGCCCATAAGACAGAATGGGGGAGGCTGGGTAGTGTGTTTTGTTAGCTTAGTTTCCTATAGGTTTAAAATGGAGAGGTGAAGTTTAATATGTATGAACTCACAGTGTCATAACACATCTTTCTATGTGCATCGGAGGTGGAGTGAGTCTCAGACGTGCAGGGTGCGTGTTGAGGTGCACCGGTAGGCGTTGGTGAAGAGCGCCTGGTCATCGAGTGCACTGGGGAAGAAGTGAGGCTCGGACTTGGTGAGCGTGTCGAGGTGCGGCCGAAGGCGTTGGTGAAGAGCGCCTGGATATCGGGGCACCGGAGCTGGAGTAAGTCTCAGTGAAGTAGTGTGCGTGCTTTGGTGCAACCTAGGACTGTGGAGGTGATTGGCTTATCATCGTATACACCGGAAGAATGTGAGTCTCTGCAGCACGGTGTGTATGTCTTGGTGCCAACTGAGACTGCAGGAAGGAGTGTCTGGTGAGCGTGCACTCGGAGTCGACGTGGAGTCCCATCAGCATTCTGTGTGGCTTCGTGCCAGAGGAGACCTGGAGGATGCACTGGTGAACGTGCACCCGGAATAAAATAATCTTGGGGCGTGGGGTACGTGTGCCCTGCGGCCGCCTGAGACCTTCCTAACAGTCGCGGCCTGGGGTATGTGTGCCCTGCGGCCGCCTGAGACCTTCCTAACAGTCGCGGCCTGGACCGACAGCCCCGGAGGAGCTGAGCTGCCAGGCCGAGCCGCTGAGGCCCAGTGAGAAAGTTCTGCATGGAAGACCCAGTTCGCGGAAGGAGGAGAGGAGAGTGGGGTCGCGCCCCCAGGTAACATGGATCACTACATGGGTGGGGGGCTGGCTCGGAGAGACACTCTCTCTGCCTCTCAGTCCTTCTGTCGACGTGAGCCTTTGCTTCGGCTCAGAGTGGGGGCCCGTACTGACGAAAGGAGTGGCAGTACTGAGGCCAGAGTAAGAAGCTGTACTTTAAGTCATCGTTGAACCTTGTGGAGGCAACTGTTATCGAAGAGGCTGATTGTAGTAATACACATTGTCAATATTGCTGACGCCTGACATTATTACTGCATAATGAAGTTCACGCTTGTTGCGCTACGCATTGCATTATTTCTCTCTTGCAATGTACAAGATTGTAGCGGCCCGCATTGCATTATTTCGTCATTGCACAGTACATGATTGTAGTTACGCCTTACATTAGTCCTTAATTGCAAAGTACATGATTGTAACGGCCCGTATTGCATTATTTCTTCATTGCAAAGTACATGATTGATTGGGGTGTGACGCATTGCATTATTCCTTCATTGCGCAGTACATGATTGGAGCGGTACGCATTGCATTATTTCTCCCATTGCAAGGTACCGGGGTGTATCGTTACGCATTGTATTATTTATCCTTTGCCCAGCACAGGATTGTATCGTTATGCAGTGCATTATTGTTTGTCAATTGAAACATCTGTGATTCTAGCATTGCGACCAGCATAGCATTTTGAAAGTGGTGGTTGGGAATTGAACTTACCAGCCAGCCGGAACAAATATTACCCTTTATTATATGTTGGCTTTTGAATCATGTGGTCTGATCGTATGTCTTTTTATATAAAGTTTATATTTGTTTTTATCAAACTCGTGTGGAGTTCATTTGTAGGGTCACCAGGGGGTTACTGTGGGCGTGGTTGCACAGACTGTACGTTCGTGCCTTGGAGATAGGCCTGCCTGCTCGTGCCAAGCTACTAAGGGGTGAGCAGGACTATCTCAAATGGTGTCCTTACTTGGCCTAACTTTGAGTGAGAAGTCCCGGGTCTTGTATTTAGTGACAGTGGTGCAGGACAGGGACTCTGGCTGCCAACAACACCCATGCCTTTTTTACTTTCCACATCTGTTGATATTTACCATGCAGACCGTGCATACAATGTTGGACATTTTTTGCCTGTGCCCCTTGGTGCAAGCCCATGCTTACTGCCACTTTCATTCCACTCCTCAGTTCCAAGACCAAATGGCTTGCACTGGCAACTCTAGCTGTTCTATATGGATCTCATGCCAGCCTGCTTGGCCATGCAATTAAGTTCCATATTATGGCACAAACTAGTTGTCGATTTTATAGGTCTGTAGGAGGTAATGACCTTAGCTGTAAGGTTTGGCATGATTACTGTAGATTATTCGCAAAAATGTTTAGAGATCCAGTTTGTAGCTAGTACTACCATTGATGACATCTGTAGCAGATGGATTGCAGAAGAGAGAAGGAAGACAATCGAGATCTCATGAAGTGAATTATGAAGACTTAGGTGATGGAGGGTCACTGGCTAGAGTAGAAACTCAGTTAGAGGGGAAACAGACCTGGAGTAGTAGAAACGTATGAGACCAGCTTGGCAGTATTTGTTATCTACATATTACTTATGTGTATCCTGAGAAAGTTATCAATGTTTTTACAGAATCATTTTTCACATTAAGCAGCATGGTATCATATCATTTCTATACATGTTTAACGAAAATTGATATTTATGGGGTGTTCAGGTAAATGTGGCACTATTGGCTGGAAGACTACCACATTTTGTGTTTTCCTGTCCACAGCCTTATGTCCAAAAAGCAATAAACTAAACAGCATACACAACAAAAGTCCATCATGTAAGATGTGTAAAATAAATGGAGTCTTACCACAGCGTTGCTTGGCTCGATCTTTAAAATTTCTGTGAAGAATTTGTGAGCCTCTGAGAAGTTATTCTGACCAAGAAAGAGGAATGCTCTAAACGTAAAAATGAAATTAGCAGTTAATGTAATAGATTATATAGCATGTACAAAATCTCTTATATATTACGAGGCCCTATTTAGAATCGTAGGGTTATGTGTCTTAGTTAGGTCTATGTAAAAATGCTGCTTTCTTTTACTGCGAACATGTTTCTTACATTGACTTCCCTTTCACACAATATCCTTTTACACACATTTGGGTGTGTGACAATGTTGGATTAGTTTCTCTGACACAGCTTTGCTTACAGATTCCGCTTCATTTAATATTATAACAACTTCTTGAACACTATGTACAAGGCCTCGACACAAATTGTACAAATGTCGTTCTTTTTTTGCATCCATAGAGGCAACATGGCTATCGATAGACCATAACAATGCTGGCTTGCCAGGACTCGCACAGATGCTTTTCATTATAAATTAGCAAGCATTTTAGGTTTAGTCAGAGGAGAGCTTTGCTGACATTGGTGAGGTCTCTACACGCTGAGGCTTCGGCCCAGCAGCTTGCTAATATCTCCGCAAGGGTGTCCAGCTCGTGACCAAGACAGGGACTTAAATTCCTTCCCTTTAGGTAACTGGGGTTGAATAATCCAGTATGGGGATTCTTGGAAGAACACATACACACGCACCCTAGACACTTATGTTAGGGACTGTATAGTAGGAGTATGTCAGATTTCTAGATCGTTTTATAAGCCTGCATATATATATATATATATACACTGTATAAGCTCAATGGTGGAACTTTTTATCTTGTTCACTGTCTTGATACTTCTTATAACTTTCATCTGTGTCTGTCTATTGATTATTAAAGCACATATATTCTATACAAGAATCACATTGGTTCAATAAACATTGAAAACAGCCCACTGTGAATTCCTTGTATCTTGCTCTGAGGATAAGAGAGCACAAGTGACTAAGAAATAGGGTCTACATCTGTTACATGACCCCTGGGGGGGATCAGGGTTGTCATATTCAGTGGTTGTCAGAACCATTTGCTACCAGCCTAGGTTTAGGGGTACTTATTGTGGCACTGTGAGCTAGCTGGCCTATGGGACAACATATCCTGAAGGGTCTAGAAAGTGTTTTGTTTTGGAGCTCATAGCAGTACGAGGGGGTTTGGTTTGAGTAAAGGAGAGAGAGGTGGAGGGGGGGGGAAGATTAAGAGGGATCGGATTAGAATGGCTTGTTTGGGAGATCTCAATAGTAAAAGAGGTACGAGATGATGCAAGGAGGGGTAGCAGAGGGAAGGTTATTTTGGGGGTCATAGTAGTAGAATGAGGTTCGAGAGGAGACAGTGAGTGGAGGTAGGGTATATATATTGAGGGAGGTATAGGGTGAGATATAGGGTAGTGCATTAGAGATGCTGAATTAGAAGTAAAGTAATAAATATAAAGATACATAAGTACATGGAAGGTATATACCTTTAAGAAATGTAATATATCTAGATTTCAATTATATTTATTAAACTCAGACTTTCAAGTGGTGTTGTACTTTAAGCTAATTTATAACAATTGCATAAATGATACTTGGCATCCAGCTAATTGTACACTCCTCTCTCCTATCTTTAAGCTACACTCTCTGCTGGCACATTTAGAGATGGTACACAAAGGAGTTAGGTCCTTGTCGGGACTGAGGGTGGGCTGGACCGTTATAGTAGAGAAAGAACAAAGAGATGCCCACACCCTCGTATTTTATGATACAACTATTTCAGCAAGGACCAAATAAAAATTCATTAAACCTGGTCAGGTACTTTTATTTATACCCATCACTTATATTTTTATACTTTTTTGCAGGACTTATTCTTTTTTGGCAAAAGAAGATATACATTTATGACATAACATTACAAATTCAGCAAATTTGACAAAAAAACACATAAATCAAGAGTACATCCAACTAACAAAAAACATTAAACATTAAAATTCCATTTATTCCATCACCGTTTGTAAATCAATTTCTTATTAGAAACAACAAAGCAATGTTAACTCACAAGAGTAACACAGTATGTATCTATTTTACTATATCACTTAATGATATAATTAGCTCTTGTAGGTGTGCCGACGCGTTTCAGGTTCGAGTACCCAGTTCTCAAACCCTCATCAGGGCTTTGTTATTTTTCTGTATATTTCAATCAGGCGGGAGGTATTTCCAGAAGTGTAACTGGGGACGTAGTACTCTACTTCAAGTTTTATTTCTCCATATGCACCAACCGGCGCCTCTTGGAGAAGAGGGAGAGGTCGAGGTCACTGAGTCAGTGATCCTTATGTATGTGTCCTGGGTTGTGTGGAAGATTCGATTCTCTTTATCGCAATACCAGATCGTTGGGAGCAGGACCTGTGTTTAAATTAAAGTTCTGCTCATCTCTCGTTGTCTTTTCAAAGGACCGCGTGGGGGCCGGTTGAATCCCTCGCTGTTCGTCACGCACTTAATGCGCTCGCTCTCCACCTCAACTGTCAGGCTCCCTCTGGATCGCCTCACTAACTGCGGCGGCCATCTTGGATAGTTATAAAATCACAACTCTTTGTTCTTTCTCTGGCACATTTAGAGAGGCACTGGGGTAGCCAGGGCCACCTTTAGAGTGGTGCGACCGGTGCAGCCGCCCCTGGCACTGACCTGGGTGATCGGGTGTGTTTAAATAACTATGGGTTTAACAGCACCTGCTGCAGAGTTCCTTGTGTGTCCAGCAGTTTTCAGGTAGTAATATAAATGTCAAGATACCTCTGGTGTTTAAAGTTCCAGCTGGAAAGAGATCAGAGTTTTGCATCATAAGGTACAGCAGAGGATTAATATGCCGTCTGCAAAGAACATGTACCATGCAGACCACAGAACTGTATTTAATGTGGATAGCTCAATGCGTTACTGTTTTCTGTCATAGCGATCTTTTTGTTACTTGCGGTTCATAAGTTACAATCTTAATATAGAAGAGACCTATGAGCTGTCATCAAAGAGCTGCATGCAAACTGTATGGTATAGGTTAGAACATTATGTTTTTTCCTGAGTCCTTCAATATTATAATGTTGCTAAGAAACGTTTGTTTGGTTAAAAATACATTCTTATTAGTAGAGCCAAACCAACCACGTTTTAAATCTTGTGTTCCTGCTTCTCCATACCAAAAGCTCTCAAAATATTATGCCTACTAGTATGGATGACATGCGATTCCTACAACTTGTAATTCTGATAGTTTTATGTAACATTTCCTATAGACTGATTTACACATATAGATTCATTGTAGCTGTGTAAAATGTGTGTGATGTAAAGTGCTCTGGCACAGTACAATAGTATGAGTTTGCTATAAATCCAATGAAATGTGTATGAGAGAGGGGTTATGGAGAGATGAGGGGCACTGGTAGAGCTTGGTAGTGAGGGAATTCACGAAGAAGGAGGCAATGGTTAGTTTGAAAAAGAAAGAGCACCAGTGCCTGGATCTCTGCTAAGAAGCCCGCAGCTGACACTATTTCATGTTGGTGCCCCAAATACCACGGCTGCATAGTCTGGAATCCACCTCATGCCTCTTTAATCCACTGCCATACACTCCCTGACTTTTTATCTCACTCATGTAGGTACTTGCTTTGTCCCTTGGTGTGACTGTTTTTTCGTCTTGCTGGTATGTGTGTTTTTCCCTCTCTTACTCTCTGGAAATGTCTGATGTGGAAAAATAAGTGCAAGTCCGCAAAAATTAGTGCAGGTGCCCACCTCCTCCTACCAGCAGCCACTGGCTCAAATTAAGCAATGGAAGGAGGTCATTGGAGGGGGGTGGCAAGAAACAATTGTCACACTGGGCACCATTAAGCTAAAGCCAGCCCTGGGTGTAGCTTATCCATAGCTGGCAAGGTTTCAGATTGCTTATGTGTGACATTTTCATAATTTCAGTGTAATTATGAGTGACATTCAACCATTACAAGTGTTATGTTATGTTATCGGGGGTTTTATTGAGCGCTCAGCTACTCAAGCAGAGTGTCCCGGAGCTAACAGACCTAACACAGCATAACCCAGGCGGCAGAAGAGGAGTTAGAGACAGAACAGCCACGTTTTAAGGTCTTTCCTGAAAGATGCTAAATTCTCGTTCTTTCTCAGAGCGAGTGGAGCGCATTCCAGGCCCGCGGCGCCAGATATTTGAAGGATCGGCCCCCGGTCCGTGCGCGCCTAATTGCCGGGACCCTGGCCAATGACAAGGCACCCGATCGTAAGGCTCTGGATGGCTGATGGAAGACAACTCTCTTCTGCAGATAGAGAGGCCCCATACCATGAAGGGCTTTGAACGCAATGGTAAGGGCTTTGACCTTAATGCGTTTCCGGATTGGGAGCCAGTGAAGGGACTTCAAAAAGTCGGTGGCATGAGAACCGCGGCCAAGGCTGAAAATTGCCTGTGCCGCCGCATTCTGCACTACCTGCAGACGAGACAAAAGATATTCAGGCAGGCCGAGGTAGAGTACGTTCGCATAATCCAACCTCGATCCGATCAGGGCTTGCACCGTTATTTTCCTATGGGCAGTAGAAAGGAGAGGGAGGAATTTCCTTAACATTCTTAATATCCCAAAACACTGCCCAACCAGACCAAGGATCTGCGGTTTCAATGAGAGACAATTGTCCATCTTGACTCCAAGGTTCTTAGCTACCGTGCAGTCAGAAGAGGGAGGGTACATCCCTGCGGGCCACCAGGTCTTCCATCCGGGGTCAGGGGGGCACCCAAAGAAGAGGAGCTCAGACTTGTCGGAATTACATTTCAGCTGATTTAGTTGAAACCAGGCAAATACCGCGCCCAAGAAGTTCTTAATACTTTCGCCATCAAAGTCCATATTCCTATCACATGTGAAGAGAAGCTGAGTGTCATCGGCGTACGAGACAATATGGGAGCTAAAAGACTCTGTCAGTGCCGCAAGGGGGGACATGTAGATATTAAAGAGGATGGGGCTCAAAATCGACCCCTGAGGGACTCCCACCTCCAGAAGCGGCACTGCAGCAGAGTACGGAGGAGCCCAGACTGTCTGTTGTCGGTTGGAAAGAAACGACTCAAACCATCTGAGCACCGTTCCCCGAACACCGATCTCCAAGAGTCTTACCAGGAGGCGGTCATGGGGAACGGTGTCAAACGCCGCCGAAAGATCTAATAACACTAGCAGTGCTTTCCCTCCATTATCTAGGACTTCCTTGATGGCCACTGACACCTCCAGCAGTGCCGATTCCGTGCTCAGGTTAGCCCTGAAACCGGACTGGGTGTAGTGCAAGATCTCATGGGACTCTACAAAAT
Organism: Lissotriton vulgaris; assembly: GCF_964263255.1. Taxonomy (NCBI): domain Eukaryota; kingdom Metazoa; phylum Chordata; class Amphibia; order Caudata; family Salamandridae; genus Lissotriton; species Lissotriton vulgaris. The sequence continues at coordinate 363,988,342 of NC_141694.1, forward strand.
CGGCCAGGACGGAATGCACATGTTTTTCAGTCACCTTGGCCAGGACCGGAAAGCAGCGAAATAGGCCTGTAATTGGGATGGCTACTAGGGTCTAGGGATGGTTTCTTTAGAAGGGGGAGAAGCATCGCCTGTTTCCATGCTTGCGGCACAATTCCCGTTTCCAGCGACCGATTGAGGATAGGGTTGACAATCGGATTGACGACATGTGAGATTTTAGCTAAAAACTTCGCTGGGCATGGATCAAGCAGGGAGCCGGATCTCATTTTAGACAAAATTTCCAAAGAGGATTGAGGCTCAATGGAGGGAAAAGTCAGAAGAATGGGCTGTCCAGCGGTCGCTACAGGAATACTAGGTCCTGAATTACGCGCACCCCCTACCACCGCAGCTGAAAAAGTATCCTGGATACTAGTGATCTTATTCGCAAAGAAGCTTGCCAGTTGGAATACCCAAGGTTCCGAAAAGGAGCACTTGGGCGTAGTGGCGACCAGTGAGGTAAATTCCTTCACTACCAAGAAAACTTCTTTGCTGGTGTTGATGGCCTCTTCAATTCGTCTGGCAAAATAGGCTTTTTTCTCCTGATAGATTTCCCTATGGTAGGCCTTAATCCTGCACTTATACTCCTCCTTCAGAGGTTCCAGATAGCTTACTCTCCATGCTCTTTCTGCTTTCTTACAAATCCTGCGGCTAGAGTTAAGCGCTGGGGTAAACCATGAAGCGGAGGCGCGGGACGCGGCCTTAAAGGCCCGCTCAGACGGCGCCAGCTCCTTCAGACAGCGTGCAAGCCAGATTTGGAAGAGATTAATATCTGCCTCTATGTCACCCGACAGTGGACAAGGGTGGTTCATCAGATATTGGTCAATCATGTCTGGTGATACTTTATGGTAGGAACGGGGAATCTGTGATGAATGCCCTTTATCCCTAATGGTGGAGCCAGATTTATGCAGAATATCAAAGGTCACCAGCATATGGTCCGACCAACGTACCGGCAAAGGGGGGGAAACTCTAATGAGAGCGGTAGACAAAATTTGGTCCAGCGTATGTCCCTTGTTGTGCGTTGGTAACGCCAGAAAGGGCAGTAAGCCCAGAGGCTCAGTGGAGTCTAAAAGCTTGATCGTATCTACCGCCTCCCCTTCATCAAACTGAATGTTGAAATCGCCGAGGAGTATGCAATGTTTAAATTGCACGAACAGTGACGAAATCACAGAAGAGAGTCCCTCATGGAAAGATCCAATGGGGCCCGGAGGTCTATAGACCAACAGTCCTGCACAGGATTGGGTTGGTGACAATGACAGGCAGAATCCCAATGCTTCTGCCCCCTGCATTGTCCTCTGTTGGTATAATAGAGCATTTAAAGCGCCTGTCAATCACTAAAGCGACGCCCCCGCCTCTGCCCGAGCTCCGGTCTTTCCTTAATATAAAGTAATTAGGGGGCAGAGCATTGGCGATGTCCGGCCCAGACGCCTCACCGAGCCATGTTTCTGTCAGGAAGAGACAGGCCGGTTTAGAGTCAGACAGAAGATTGAATAGGTCCTGGGCATGTTTGCTCACTAACCGAGTGTTCACAAGGGCACAGCTAAAGGTATGTTTAACATGATTCGTCCCTGACATTGGGGCACCTGCGTGCCCCAGCTCCCGGATATTTCCTGCCAGCAGGACTTCGCTAAGTGACCAGCCACATCCGGGACAGTCAGAGTTGCCCTCAAAAAAGTGGCCCTGAGGTGTACAAACACTACTACAGGGGCGTCTCAGGCTCAAACGTTGCGCTGAAGAATACCTAAGTAGTGAGTTCTGGGCCCGTCCCAGGAGGTCACAAGATCGTCCGCCCCGTCCGCCTCCGGGACGCTGACGGGCGCAGACGGGCTTTCCTTGGGCGCTCCTTTGGCGCGATAAAGGCGCGCCCGCTGACCGCGTCCGCTGCGAGGAGGTGTGGACATCTTAGTTTATGCGCTTCAGCACGAGGGCTTCCCTTCTTCCCCACAGCTAGAGAGCTAACCTGCCTCCACCCCAGGATGGCTGCTGACAATTGCCGGCCGCCTCCGAGCCCCAGAACCACTCAGCCCTACTCGGCTGAGAGGGGGCACTACAGTGGCGAAAATGAGATTAAATGCGTGCGCAAATAAAATTGAATGCGTGTTTTAAAAATCGGCGATCAGTGAACAGTATAATGTCACCCACACTTAGCAGTAGCATGGCACAGCCCACTTACTAGGTCAGACACCTGTTGCCAAGCAGGGCGGCAGCAAAACAATAAATTAAACTGAGATTCCCTGCCTATTTAAGCCTGCGACTCCCTAGCTGGCAACCAGAAAAATTATGGTCATGAGAAGATCATGATCAATTGCCAGAGTCCGTCCTGGCTCTCTGCCACATGGGACCTGACGACAGGATGCAGGGATCTTCTCCCTGAATAGGCATCTTTTTCACTGCAGATTAGGCTGACCCAGTTTTTGGCATGTATTTAGAAGCTTCGTTTTGCGGGTGGACATCCACATCTGTTTGATACTATGGTTTGAGCAGGAGTTGCTTTTTCACATTAATTAGGCAGGTGTGTGGTTTTGTGTTCCCATCTTCAAATCTCTTAAGTTTGTTTGACTAGCATATGAGTTTCTGTGATAGCAGGATATTTCCTCCCATTGTACACTAGCGCCATCTTGTGGTCTTTGAAAAACAAGCTCAGTTTTATTTGCCTGTGTGCAAGTAAAGCGAGAAACTGGAACTACACGGCTTTATTGCACTTCAGGGCACATTTTTTTGCATGACAATCTCAGGCATTGTAGTAATGCGGCACCTTCCTCCTCTGTCAGTGCAGATCTACAGAGGAAACAGTGGTTGGTAGCACAGGAGAGCCACCTGCATTCCCCACATCTCCTCTGGGTTTGTTATGACCAGAAAGAACACAGCATTTGGGCCCCAGTGCAGGGAACCGGAGATAAGCATTTTTAAAGTATAAACTTTTTCTAGCCCTTGAAACCTGTGCACCAGTCTGGGTCAGCTGGACTGGCTTGACCAGGACAAAGTCAAACTTTCAGGCTGACCGCAATGGAGCCCTGTGTAGATACACATAGCGGGACGCCCTGGACAAAATGTTACCTTTGGACTTAAAAACATTTCTGGAGCTTTTTCTACCGGGGTCCTTTGATGCTCTTCACCAGTCCGGATTCGGAGCGGGCTCACCAGCTTGACCTTTAGGGAGCTCCAGGCCAAACTTTGGAAGTCGAACCTCCGAGGTGCTTCAGCGGGGCAAACCAGGAATTGTGGGCTGGGTTGCGGTTAAAGGCTTGGCTCTTAAATGAGCTGGTTACATTAGAAGCTTTTTTCCAAAGCTGCTCCAAACTTCTGGAACTTCTTCCTGAAGTTCCTCTCGAAGGGTACAAAGGGTCCAAAACACAATTTAAGGGCCTGGAAGCTCCAAGATAGTCCTTGTAAGTTTGGAACCACAAATCACCTGGCCAAAACCCTTAAAAGTCCACTGGATGCATTCCATGCAGAGGACTCTTGGTGGTGATGATGCAGAGGAGCTCTGTTAACCTGCAGAGTGCAGGAAGTCCACTCTTTAATCCTTTAGAAGCAAGATATATCCACAGGGCTGTAGTTCCAGATATAGCAGCAGGCAGAGTCAGTCAGAATGCAGGGCCTGATGGTGCAACTCACGTTTCCAGTATGGCAATCCTTCTTCTCTTCGTTTCAAGCAGCTGATCTAAGAGGCTCTGCACCTCTCACATATTTATTCAGTGTTCTCTGGGGTCAAGCAAGAGAGCACTCCTGTCCAATGAGGTGCCAGGCAATATACAGGAGCATAACCACGTTCTCCAAAGTGTGGAATAATCTACTCCCAGAAAGCACTATTCCTCCAAAATTCAAAATGGCTGAAATCTCAACAGAGCATGATCAGCAACTCTCAGTGTGGCTCATTTCCATAGCTCTACACCCTATAACATCTGCAGAGTCCTTCCTTAAGCCCCCTATCTGGCTGTGGGTGGATGATCCTGGCATTCCCTGCCTGTCCTATTCTTCAGTTGAAGCTTCTTGCTTTATGACCCCTTCTCGCTGCTCTGTCATTCCTGTGTAGCAGAGCCCTCTCCACCAGATTGCTTCTCTTTGGGTGGGCCACTTATCACTTCATCAAAGCAGCCTGGCTAATCCTGTAAACTCTGGCCCATCAGGGAAGACTGCAGAAAGGTACAATTTTGGTTTACTGACAAAGTTGTATAACTTATTTTTCAGTATAATTTAGGATAACTTCCACCATGTCATATTGTTGGGTTTATTAATACCATTCTCCTAAATCCTTGAATGACAGTATATTCAATTCCTAGCAATATTAATGCGTTCATAAAATACTGCAATGTTATCCTATGGAGCTAGGCATCTACAGTGGGGAAACAGCAATGTGCAATTTGTCCATCATCAGGGCATATAAAAACATCTTTTTATAAGGGACCTGCTTATAGTTACATGACCTCCCATCCCTGGGACATCTAGGGGAGACCCTGTGGGTCCAGAATATGCCAAAATAGTGTAAATCGTCACCCCTTAGTACTTATAGTACTAAAGTCAACTTTGGGAGTCACTGTTGGACCTGGCCCTTTTTGCAAGGTTATCCCAAAACTTTTTGCCTTCCGCCTGTATTTCTTCTGACTTGTTTTTGTTGGTTTTATGACTCTGGGCACTTTTCCACTGCTGATCAGTGCTAAGGTGCATGAGCTATTTCCTGTACAATTGGTAATGTTGGTCTACACGTTTGGTGGATTTAATTTTACCTATAAATCCATAGTACAGTGGTATCCTATATACTCAGGGCCTGTAAATTAAATGTTACATGTGGGCCTGCAACCTTGTTTGCACCACCCACAGAAGTAGCCTTTAAAACCTGTCTCAGGCAGGGCCTGCATGCGCAGGTTACTGCCACAGTTACTTGGCATTTAAAGTGCCCTAGGTAGTCCTAAGGGCAGGGTGCTATGTAGGTAAAAGGTAGGACATGTGGCTTTGCAGTGTGGCATGTCCTGGTAGTGATAAACAGCCTATTTGGTTTATCACTGCTGTGAGGCTGCTCCTCACATAAGTTTGAATTGGGATTTCCCTGATATGAGTTTGTGGCAATTTCTAATCTGGAAACAGTAGCGTTGCCATCTTTGGTATGTTTAGAATAGTAGGGATATATGCTGCCTATTGGTGAAAGTGGAGTTTTTAGTACTATTTTAGAAATGCCACTTTTAGTAGTGCAACTTTCGTTGTGCTTATGTCTCTTTGTGCTTTACAGCCTGACTCCAATCAACTTCTGGTTCAGACTGACTGGAGGTCTGTTTTGTGCATTCACACTTGATAACTACAAAGGGAGCTGAGGTGTGCCCTGCATATCCTGTTGGGACATCCTGTGCTAGAGTGGTGGGAGGAGTTGCCACATGCACCTGAATAGGGCTATGCCTGCCTTTCACAATGTTGTCTCTGCCCCACCCCGTAGTGTGTCTGGAGCCACAGCTGGGGCGTTGTGCACTTCTAAATTTGCTTGAAGTTACCTCCAGACAAACACATTTGGAGTATTAGTACAGAGGGTCTGACCCAGCTGCGGTCTGAGTGGACCAGAAGGCGTCAGACTTGTGTTAGTGTGGGATGAGTCACTCTACTGTTGGCAGCTGCACTGCACGCTCAAAGGCATCTGTGCAGGGGCACCAAGAGCATGGGGGGACCAAGCGAGGTCTCTCCCAGATAACCTGGATTGGTGCCCTTTCCCCAGGAGTTCGGAGACCAGACCTGGGGGCCCTGCTGTTGGGAGCTCATACTTTGGGGGCATTTTCAATGTTGGCATTACAGGGAAACAACTCGACGGGGGACCCGGGAGTGAGGAAAATAACGGACATTACCATATTCACTGTAGTAGATGAGCAGGTGCTCTGTAACCTACACTTGGAGCTCACATTTCCGCTTAACTTGTAGAAGAGGCACAGGTGCGCCAGATATGTGCGATGACTTCTTTTACTGGGGAGATGGTGATATTGTGGTGATTCCTATATGGCCCACAGTTAACTGCTTCATATTCATGCACTGGTGTGAAGGTGTATGTCATTTTATACCTTGCTATGATAGGATAAGGAGTATCATTTTAGGACTTGCATAATATGTTCAGTGATGGTGCATGGTGCTTTTATGACCTGTGCAACCTATAAGTATTTACTTTATTGCACTAACAGTGATGTTATGACAATTGCCTAGTTGGCAAAGGGATTTTGATTTATGTGATTGTGGTCTATGTGTTATATAATTTGTGTGCGAGTGTGTGTGTGTGTGTTTTGCCCAAACGCTTTACACATTGCCTGTGGGATAAGCCAGACTGCTCAGCCAAGCTACCAAGGGGATGAGCAGGGGTTATTTTGGGTGTTTAACTCCCGTACACTGGCTAGAGTGGTAGGTTCTGCCGGGCTTATGTGCATACACCAGAAACCCCATTTCTAACAAGCACTTTACTACAATGGGGGGATGTGAAATGTTCAATTTCTATATCCCCAAGTCAAATAAAACATCTTTTATAAGGACCCTGCTCATTATTACATAACCCCCCTCCACCTCTACGACACCTAGGGGAGACCCTGGGGGTACTGAACATGCAAGGATATTGTAGATTATCACTTTTTAAGTGCCCCTACCACCAAAGTCGAAGTTGCAGTTAATTTCCTTTTAAAAACAGTGCTGTAAGACAGGGCTGCTTTTAAAATGACCTCAGGCGCTTAGAAGTGCACACATGCAAGTGCTGAATGGGCTGCTGGCCTCTAAAGTGCCACACGCAATTATATACTAGGGAATTATAGGCAGTTTTAATCCCCCTGCCCCATTATCTAATTAGATTTATAGTGCAGGTCATGCCAATTTTAAGTGTACCCTAATACATTGTACCCTAATGTATGTGTGTGTTTTTACTGTGTTTTCAACATAGCACTGGCCCTGGGCCTGGTTAGACCGAGCCCAGGGACAGTCAGAGTCAGTTACCACCAGTCAGCAAAAATAAATGGGGGTGCATAGGGCACACAGGATGACTTTGAAACAACTGGCCTGGTGTTAGAGCTTGAATAACTGCTTTTGAAACCTATGTTCCTTATAATGGCTTTCAATGGAAGACCTACATTTAATTTTTTTTTTATTAGGGTCCTCATTGGGGAGCCGAGGGGAAAGTTTCTAGTAAAAATGGAAGGAACACTGAATGAGGCTTTTAGGCGCTCAAACGACATACCTGTTCATTAAGACCATAATTTTGTTTTGCTTCACATCTGACTTCTGAGTTACTCTCTCCACGTCTTGAAAATACTTCTCAGCAGTTTTTATGTCTCCAATCTAAGGAAAGTAGAACACCGGTCATTCACTAGGTAGTGACAAGATACACAATGAACTGATGGGCAATGATATACATCTTACTGATCAAAGTGTTTGAATGCTGTTTGAGATAATATGATTTTTCGTATTTCAGGCGGATCTGTGAAGGGTTTTCAAGGAACATTTCTTTGAAAAAGTAAAAAAAATGTATACAGTTCTTTCAAACTGCATAACAAAAGAAACATCTCAAATTGCAGCTAACCCTTCAGCCCTCTCAAGATGCACAAAGTAATGATCAGCAAACATTATAACAAAGAGTTTTTCAAGTCCTTAGATATTCATCAATATGATTTACCTGTCACGTGTAAGTGCATGCTCACTGTCAAACTTCAATACATGTATGCTTTGTAAAAGTTACCTGAACATGTTTTACCCCTGGTTTATTTAATCGAGTTTAAAAAAAATACGGAAAAATTGTTTAAAAAGTTGTTTTTTGTCATCTACTAGTACAATTATGGAGCAACGCTGTTGCAGTGTTGTTCCAAAAAGAGGACTGTTGAGGAATGGAAAGCCAAATCACTTTGTATCCTTCCATCGCTCCATCTCTCTATCAAAATAGTTCTACATTGGTTTCCGAGCATGGTATGGAGCCTTACCAGGCAACAAAAAGAGTGTCCACTTAAACAGACAGGCCTCAAAGAATGTCCATTTTAAGCCCTCACTGAACAATGCCCATAGGCCACAAATTTGCTTTAAGCAAACCGATACATTGAAATGTGTTAACTGAAGACCTGGTTCCAATTATTAGAGGCATTATCTGATGCACAGGGCAGGCTCACAGGTCATTTTGAAGTTTCATCTTCTATTACTTCTGCTTCAGCTGGGTTGCAGGCCATCAGTCTGGTAGATCATGCCCATCGTCTCTGTCTACCCTGGCACTTCGGTGGTCCTTTTATTCTGGCTGGTCTCTGCTGCCTGCAAATGACACACACTAGAGCCAAACACCATATGCCTCCATGTTGGTTTAGTTGGTTTATCCTGCTGCTCTTGCAAGGGAGCTTTCATCCCAATGCCTCTGCTGCACCTGCTGTGGAAGTGAGGGTTTGCTGCTACTGCTTGTGCTGTACTTATTATAAGAGTGTGAGGAGGGAAGCGTTCACTGCTGTAACCTTCACTGTCAGTGGCAGCTGCCACAAAACTTAAGTGAGGGGAGGATGGGATGGAGAATTAGGAAAATAATTATAATCTTTTTTTACTTTCCTGTTCTGATGCTGCCAACCACCTCAGTGTTCCCTTTCTCTCCTGATGGTGTCCCAGCAGTCCCAGGCTCCCCACCCAATCCCGGCGCTGCTCTCAATAGCATGAGAGCAGCAACAGGATTGGTCTGAGCAGCTTTGTTTGTCGCTCAAACAATGACTGGGAGCCTGTGCTGTTTCTCCAACCAGGGACCACACGGCAAACTAAATGAGCTGTGTCCAGTATTCTTTGCGGCCACAGCGCTAATTAATGCATGCGCTCGGCCCCCCATTACACTGGCGAAGAGGCGGTAACCAGCCCAAGTGCCTCAATTGTGTGCTTTGTCCCCAGGAGTGGTTTAGAGCCTTTGATCTAGGCCATACAACCACGGGGGAACTGATTACTCTGCAGAGGCCTGCTGTGTGCTCCTGGCAGGTTTGCTACATTCAGTGAGGACCCAACAGCCCCTGAGAGTGCCTGGGGAGAAGAGGAATTTTCCCTGCACACCCTGCAGGAGCCCAAGCTCGTGTGTGCCCCATCTCCCAAGGAAGGAGGACATCGTAGTGAGGCCAGCACCCCCAGGCTACAGAGGGAGGACCCGACTGCGCCTGCGTCACCCTCGGCCATGCGACTACTACTAAGCCCAGCAGGTAGGCAGTGCACGTGCCGCGAGGAGTGACTGCAACTGCGCTAAGATGGCATAAATCCCAGCCATAGAGCCCTTTGTAGTAGATGGCGCCCCCTCATCCCTTGCCCCGCAGTAGAGGGACTGGACTGACCGCCTCCAAATTTACTTCGAAGGAGCGGGCACAGCCCGGGACAGGCACAGAGCACTACTGCTTCATCTGGGAGGCAAAGACATCCACCGTATTTACAAAACCCTGGTGGAGGCCACACCCAAAACACATATGATGCTTCTCAACGCCCTAAACGAGCACTGTGAGTCGATGGTGAACAGGGACTATGAAAGATTCATCTTTCGCCAGGCCAAACAAGAAGCGGAGTAGTCGTTAGACGCGTTCCACAGGCATTTGAAGGAGCTGGCCAGCACGTGTGGATTTAGAGATGAACAGGAAGAAATCCGAGGTCAGATAATACAAGGGTGCTACTCGTCCAAACTCAGAGTGAACATCCTTCAGGAGGATGGCAAGTCTCTAGCTGACATCCTCACCCTGGGCAGGTCAAACGAGTTGTCTCAAGCCAGAGCATCCCACATGGAGGCGGCCCTCCACCGACCCATCAAGACGGAACAAGACAACGCTGTGGAAAAGATAAATGGGGTGAGGCCCAAAGCGCGCCAAAACTCAGGGAGAAGACCGCAAGACAAGAAAAAGGAATGCAGCTACTGCGAAGGCACGCCCCATCGCATACAAGACTGCTCAGCGAGAGGGAAGAAGTGCAGTGCTTGCGGGTGGATGAACCACTTCATGGTGGTATGCCGGTCTGCGAAATCATGGAAAGAAGCAGCACAGGCAGTGGCTGAAGCACACGACAGTGAGGACATGGTCGATGATGCGGGAGACTACCCGGTCCACTAGGTATTCGCAGTAGACCAACCACGATGGAAGAGACGACGACTTCCAAGGTGCAGAATCAAGATCCACCACCAGGTTGTGAGAGCCACCATAGACACACGGGCCTCGATCGAACTAATGGCTGCCAACGTGTACAATCAAATAAGTCCATGCCCGCCGTTACGTGAAGCAAGGATCAGGGTGATTGCATATGGACAGGAGACACCCATCCCGCTCCTCGGATGTTTCAAGACTGAGCTGAGACACCGGGACCTCAAGATCCCACCACAGTGTACGTGACCAAGAAAGAAAGCGGAATGCTGATAAGAGGACAATCAGCAGAGGAGCTGAAGCTAATCTCATTCGCCATGGTGGTACAAGAGGAGGAACTGGAGGCCATCATGGCAGGTCCGCATCTGCATTGACATGCGCCTTCCAAACGCTGCGGTGAAAAGGGAACATCACCTAACCCCCACTATCGACGAGATCTTGAAAGAACTGAACGGCGCAAAATGGTTATCGAAGATGGACCTACAGTTGGGCTACCACCAACTGCCACAATACCCGGACTCTCGATACATCACCACCTTCTCTACGCACGTCGTTCTCAGGAGATACCGACGCATCAACTTCTGGATCTCGAGTGCCGCGGAGGTGTTCCAAAACACCATCCGTGAAGTCCTCAGCGGGCTCCAAGGGGCCTTGAACATAAGCGACGACCTACTAATATACGCATCGTCGATGGAAGATCATCACCGTAGACTTCGCGGGGTTCTCCAGAGGATCAAAGAATCCGGACTGACCCTACACATAGAAAAGTGCCAGTTCTTAAAGAACAAGATCAGCTTCTTTGGCTACACGTTATCCGACAAAGGAGTGGCCCCGGACCCCGACAAAGTGCGGGACGTCCGGGAAGCCCCAGCACCCTCCAACATCTCGGAAAAAGAAGCTTCCTAAGGATGGTGAACTTCTGCGGGCGGTTTGTCCTGGACTTATCCAACCTCACAAAGCCACTCAGAGAACTGATGAAATCCACCACCACGTGGCAATGGGGCCCGAACAGGAACAAGCCTTCAAAGATATCAAAGCAGCCCTGTTGGCAGACACGACACTGTCATACTTCAACCCGGCCCGATCCACCAACGTCACTGTTGACGGCAGCCCATAAGCGCTAGGAGCCATGCTCACGCAGTTACAAGGAAATGGAGAGTGGGCCCCAATCGCATATGCGAGCTGCTCCCTAACGGATGCGGAACAGAGATACTCGCAAATAGAACGAGAAGCGATCGCCATCCACTGGGCCTGTCAGCACTTCCACATCTATGTGTATGGCCACCCATTCACAGTGTCCACCGACCATAAACCCCTCATCCCCTTGTTTCAAGGAGCTGCATCCAAGCCTCCCCGAGGATTGAAACATGGATCCTTCAGCTGCAGGGGTATGACTATAGAGTCAAATTCAAGCCAGGCTCACCCAATCCGGCGGACTACCTTTCGCGACATCCTAGGGCCGCCACCAAAACGGAAGAAGAGGATGCCGAAGACACTGAAGAATATGTCCGGCTCGTATTGGAAAGATCCTGACCACTTCCCATGAGTCTTGAAACCATTGTAGGAGCCACCCGCACTGATGAATGCCTGCAGCTGGCCATAATAGCGGTCCAGTCGAATGACTGGCGCCCCATTCAGTCCACCATGACTAGACGGAGGCCGCAAGCAAAGGCAGTCTTGGAGTCCATTGTGCGGGTCAAGGATGAACTTTCGGTCGACAGCAGCAGTTGTCTACTCAGAGGCCTGCGACTGGTGATCCCATCAAGCCTTGCTCAACAAGCCGTGGACCTAGCACACAGGGGACACCAAGGCAAGGTAAAAACAAAGAATCGGCTAAGGGCAAAGGTGTGGTTCCCGGGGATGGACCACTGGCTGAACTAACAGTCAGAACGTGCTCCTGGTGCCAGCCATCAGGCCAACCAGATCGCCCCCCGTCATCACTGAAGAAAACCCCCAACGGCCGTGGGAGTGCGTGAGTGTTGACTTCGGACACCTCCCAGATGGACGCTATGCCTTGGTGATCATCGATGATTACACAAAATACTACGAAGTCGAGAGTGTAGGAAGCCAGACAGCCACAGAAGTGATTACGAAACTTGAGGTAACCATTGAGACCAATGGAATATTCAAAATGCTGAAGACAGACAACGGCCCATCTTTCCATGGACAAGAATTTGCAGACTATCTCAAGGCTTGGGGAATTGAACACCGGAAAGTGACCCCGCGCTGGCCCTAAACAGGGAAGTAGAGAGATTCATGCTAACTCTCAACAAAGTAATACGCATCGCACATGCAGACGAATCACCACTTGAGAGAGCCATATACGGGTTTCTGAGAGACTACTGTCTGACGCCCCATCTCACAACTGAGGCAGCTCCGGGGCTGGCAAGCATGGGGCGATTAGTGCGAGACACTATCCTGCATCAAATGAGCTGGACTCAGATTGATGCCGGAAAGGTCCTAGCCAACAGGACCAGTTCCAATGACCAAGCCAGCGCCGACCGACGAGCCAGAATGTCAGACATTTAAGTAAGGGACAGAGTCTATGTCAAGGAAAGGTACCACGCCACCAAGTTTCGGCTTCCATTCGAACATCAGCCATGGACAGTTATCCGCCGAACCGGCACCATGATAACAGCCAGAAGAGGAACCGAGGAAATCACACACAACATCTCTTTCTACAAAAAGGTACACGTCGGAACTCCGGACCAGCTGCTATTGGACAACCTGGACGCCAGACCACGTCGACAGTCAGGGGAGGAAGGAACGGATGGTGACCAAGGAACGATCCCCACTGAAGATTTGGACCGATTGGACCATGGCACCCCTTCACTGTTTGGAACGACAGACGGAGCACTGGCAAGTTCCCCTGCAAGATCTCCTGAGTGTGAAGTCTCACAGGAAATGACCCTTTCATTGCCATTCTCACGGGGAGAACACTCCAGATATGGCCTGAGAAGCAATCCAGCTCCATCCTCCCGCCTAGCAGGGTTCATGGTGTGATGAACCAAGCACTGGAATCCTAGTGACTGACAACCGATCTACGTATTAAATGTTTGTTTGCTGTTTAATAAATGTTGGAAGGAATGTAGTGTCCTCCGGCGGGGAAGCGGTGCAGTGTACCTGCGCCCAGAGGCTTCACGTAGCGCTGGTGCGTGTCGTCACGAGCCAGCTATAAATAAAGGGGCGGTGCCCGGCTCAGTCAGTCGGGACCACGCTGCAAACTACATGAGCCGTGTCCAGTATTCTTTGTGGCCACAGCGCTAATAAATGCATGTGTGCGGCCCCCCCCATCACACTGTGCACGCCTCCACTCAGGGGTACCCAGCCTTTAATCAACTGCATCGATTACACGTTCACATTTTCAAACTTCCACTCAAGCCTAGATATTGACGTTCTGCCACTGCCCCATGAGAGCAGAGTCTCGAGACAGGAACTTGGCTCTGATAAGCTGCCCTCTGTTCCAAGAAGGTCTGCATGGAGTGTTACGTCGGCATCAACCTGACGTACCTCTTTTCAATGATGTTGTTGTGCTCCTGAGAAATTATCCTGGCCCAGCCAGCCCGGTGCATCACCTCTGACGGAGAACGCACGCTCTGCAACAAACGCAGGTGAACATGCACTCTCCTGGTTTTCCGTTTCCCAAAAAAGATACTGTTTTAAAAGAGATGCGTCGACCCATTTCTGAATGGCCCTTTCTGCAACAAATAGTTTGCTTACCACAGTATGCTTTCATTTTTTTTCTCCAATTTTTTTTTTTTTTATTGCAGTTTTGTACTTAACACTAAAACATACAAGCATGCCTTTGAGACAAGCAGGCAGTAGAAGTACAATTATTGTGGAGGATCCCGGCATGGTAGGTAACACTGAATCATGCTTTCCTAGGTAATTAACGACAAGGTAGAGGAAGAGACAATATGGTCCGGTATCAATGAGACATGCCTTGGGGGTCTCAACCTCCACAGTGGGACCATATGAGGCTATCCATCGTTCCCATATTTTTTTTAATTCACTTGGGCACCCCCGAAACTTATAGGTCATACTTTCTGCGGCCATAAACAGGTCCATACCCTTCCTCCATCCCACCACGGTTGGTGTCACAGGAGACCCCCAGTTTAGCGACCACTAGTCCCAAGTTGCATAGGAGCAGCTTAATGCGAGGTAAATCTATGTAATTAGGTATCCCTAATAGGACATATTTCGGGTCATCAGGGGCTGGTGATTCTAGAATCATACTTAGCTCCTTCCGTATCTGTTCCCAATAAATCCAAATGTTGGGGCAGGACCATAGAGTGCGGATGAAGCCACTCCGGTCTCTCTCACAGCAGTGACGTTCTGATGAGGATGCTCTCCTCACGTGAAATAGACAGGCTCTGTCGTGGTACTCCCGGTGTAGGATTTTTAGTTGTTTAAGGCGCAGTCGAAACCTAATTGCCTCCTTTTTAGGAAACAGTGCCGGCTCCCAGTCAATGTCCTCTAATGGACCCATCTCTGTTTCCCATGTTCTTAATTTCATGAAGGGGTCTGGTGTGTTATTGTTAATGGTTCTGTATATGTATGATAGTGCTTTTTCGGAGAGTTAGTCTACGAGGAGTCTACCTTCCAAAGGGGCATATTCCGGGAGGTTTTGGGGGATCTTTTCAGCCCTCCACGCACTTGCCAGTTGTAAATATTTGTATCTTTGGTGTTCATGTATCTGGAATTCGCACTGAAGTGAAGTAAATGGTGCGAGGGCCCCATCCTCTAGTAAATCCCCTATTTTGGAGAAACCTATAGCGTCCCACAGTGCAAAGCCCTGGAGATTGGAGAATTCTTTTAATGTCTTACCCAGCCAAAGTGGTGATTCCCTTGTGATTTTGCCTCTCCAACCAATGAAAGTGTGCTGTATCCCACACATTAATCGCAAGTTGGGTAGCTGGTAGGAGGTGGGATTTGCCTTCCCCGCCATTGAGGAAATGATGAAAGGCCTGCGTCTGGAACTGTGTCTGTTCCAGAGCGTAGGTTAGATGATTTCTGTCCATGTAGCCCAAATTATTAATAGTCATCATATGAGCCGCCCAATAGTAAGCCTGGGCGTCTGGTAGGTCGATACCTCAGTTATATGGGCTACATTGGAGTTTATGGAGTGTTAGCCATGGGTGCCCATCATTCCGCAGAGAGTTTCTCAGCTCGACCTCAATGCGGGAAAATAAATTGTCTGGAATTCTATAGTAAGTATTTTGAAAAGCGTAAATGATTTTGGAGAGGGTAATAATTTTGAACATTGCAGCTTTCCCCAGTAGTGTCAGCGGGAGAAGTTTTAAGCGTGCAGCATCTTATTGGAAGTCAGAGAGTATTGTCATAATATTGTATTGAGTACTACACACCGGGTTAGGGGTAGCATATTAACCCTATGCATCAAAATCCTTCCATGGCCTCATTGAAATGCGAGAGTGGATGCGTCGAAGGGCCCCCCAGAAGAAAAAGCACTGACTTATCCAGTTGATCGTGTATCCAGAGTGAGATCGATAGTCCTCGAACACCGGAAAGATTGTTGGTAGTGATATCGTGGAATTAGTCCGGCAAAGAAGAATGTTGTCTACATATAAAGACATTTTCTCTTCCTGAATAGGTGATTATGCCGCACAGAAGCCTATCACTTCCGGGTGGCTCGGATCAAGCAGGCTTCGGACTCCAAGGCGAGGGCAAAAAGGGGTGGGGAGAGCGGCATTCCTGACGGGTACCCCGGTGAATCGGGAAGTCTGGGAATAATAAATTAATAACTTTGGCCGCAGCTTTTGGTTTGGTGTAAAGTAGGTCTACACACTTTCGAAACCAGGGCCCAAAACCCAACACCTGCAGGGTTTGCATCATAAAAGGCCAATGAATTGCATAAAAAGCCTTCTCAGCATCCAAGGAGAGGAAAAGGTGGGGGTCTGGTCTATGTTTGATGTGTGAGAGCCAGTTGTGGAGCCTTCGTAGGTTCCCTCTCTTGGATCGTATTGGCATAAAGCCAGATTGGTCATTATTGATTAAGGTGGTATTGATGTGCAGTAGTGGGGGCGAGGTCAATACCTAGAACCTTGGTTTTGGCATTTATGAGGGAGTTGGGATGGTAGGAGGCACATGGGGTGGAGGGTTTCCCTGTCTTGTGGCTCTGTGTAGGTCTGGTGGGAGGAGGCCTTCCTCTCGTGCTTTAAGGAAGAGTTGGAGCATGTGAGATGCTACTAGAGTTGCTTGTTTTTTAAAGAACTCAGCTGGAAGTCCACTGGGGCCAGGGGTTATCTTGGCATATAGACGGAGATGCGTGGACCTCCTCCGGAGAGATCTATGCCTGTAGAGATTTTCTATCTTTGTCAGATAGAGTTGGGAGAGTTATTCCCGCAAGATGGGTAGCGATCTGTGCCGAGTCCGCTGGGGGACGAGCATCACAGAGATCAGTATACAATCTTGTGAATTCCCCCAATATTTTGGTATCTGTAGAAAAAAGGGTGCCGTCCCCCCCTCTATCTTTGGAAACCCATTGTTCCTACTCCTCCCATCGGCTTAGCCATGCTAGTAATTTCCCAGTCTTATCGCCAAAATCATACAAGCAATGTTGTGTCACAAATATATGGTGGCAAACTGCATTAGTGGCTAATTAAATATATTTGGAGCTCAAGGTATCAGTTTTCAGTCTAAGGCACGGTTGAAGTCAGAGATAGTGTTTGGCCTTCATTCTCAATAAGCAAGACTCAATACTCTCAATCTTGAGGTGGGCCATTTTTTTTGATAAGCGTTAAGATTTTGCACTCTGCCTTACATGACTGCCTCATAGGATTCCCAAACTGTAACGGCCGAGCCTACTGAATCTCGGTTCTTCGAGAAGTAGAGTTTAGTTTCCACACAGACTGAGAGCATCATGGTCATGTCTCTGAGCTCCCAGGCGTTAAGTCTCCAAACAGTAGTGGTCTGGCGTACCTTTGACCTATGGTTACCCAGAGCGGGGAGTGATCCGAGAGGTCTCTTGCCAAGTATTCTACCCAGTATATCTGTCCCGTTTCCTCTGCTTGTGTGAAAATATAATCTAATCGGGAGTATACCTTGTGGGCCCCTGAGTAGTAAGAGTATTGCTCCATTATTGGGTGGTGTTTTCTCCACAGATCCGTAAGGCCCTGGGAGGAAATGAGTGGGGCCAGAGGGGTGGCCCCAGTGGTATATAACGCTTCACTCGTACTGTCAAGCTGGAGAGTTATTACGTCATTAAAGTCTCCCCCTAGGATGTGTCTAGAGGAGGGGGTTTCAAGCAAAATGTCTGTGAGCTTGGACAGGGTATAACCTTGGAGTCGGGAAGGGGGCATAGGAACTAATGATGGTGACATCACAATTCTCCCAGAGGCCCTAGACGGCCAGATAATTACCCAGTGGGTCTAACCGAGTTTTTAGAATTCTGAAGGGGGGTGATTTCATATCAGTACTGCTACTCCCCGGTATCCAGAAGTGAATCTCACATGTACCAGGGTAGTATATGCCCCTCCGTCAAAAAATTGGCACTGGTTACCCTTGAGGTGCGTCTCCTGGAGGAGAACCACATCTGGTTTGAGATGTCTAATGCGGGTGGCCACTAATCCCCGCTTCACTTTACTGCCCATCCCGTTGACCTTCCATGTAAGAATAGAGTGTTGCCTAGATTACCATTCAGCTGTGTTCATTAAATGGGGGCAGCATCGTCTATTTGCACCAGGACTAAGATGAGGTTGATACCGTCTTGTCACATTAGTCATGCAATATAGAACTGGCCTTTCATGAGGGGCAAGAAGGTATATCACTGTGAGATTCAAATGTGGTCCACCAGTAAGGCAAGTGTCTCATCCGCAGGCTGGCGGTCAATAGTCAGGGTAGAGTCCTGTTCAAGGGGCGTGATGACTGTGGCCAATGGATGTATACTCTATCTGCCTGATGGGGAACTGGAGTCATCATGTGGTGTCCACGAGGAGGTGCGTAATGAGGGACCCTGGGTTTGGTAGTCGTGCAATGCCAGCTCGAGTTCACTTTCCAACAGTGAGCGTGAAAGTTTTCCTCTCAGCTTTGGTAGGGGAGGAGTCCCAGATTTGACCTTTCACGGTACCCGGGACCCCCCCCCCCGGTAGTCCATGGCCTGGCTCTGGTGTCTCAGGAGCACGGAGGTCGGTGGCCTACTGGTCCCACGGAGCCAGAACGAAGGATTGGTCTTTCTTCGATCCATGCCCAGGCCCATTCTGGAGAGTGGAAAAAGAGTGATTTGTTCTGGTAGGTGACTTTCAACTTGGCTGAAAAGAGGAGCATGTACTGGAGGCGTAGTGCACAAACTTTAGTTTTCACCAATTCAAACAATCGGCGTTGGACATCCAGGCTATAATCCGGAAAGATCATGATTTTGGAGCTTTGATATCGCAACTCTCCCAATTTGCGAGCTTCCCGCAGGATAGTACCCCTATCTAAAAATTTGAGAAATTTCACAATGATTGGCCTAGGTGTGGTCCCCGGGGTGGTGCTTTTCTCTCAAAGCTCTGTGGTGTGCACATTCTATTACGAAAGAGAAGAGTTCAGATGGGAAGTGTGGTTCTTATCCATGAAGTCAGGAATTCGCCTGTGACATTACTCTCCACTTAATCGGGAAATCCCACAATTCGGAGATTGTTGCATCGGCCCCTATTTTCGCATCTTCGATCCACCACAGGACAACATAGTCTATTTTTCGTTGGTCCTCCACACTCTTTTTTAGACCTTGAACTATATATTCGATTTCGGAGATTCTGCCTTCCGCTGCAGTGACTCTCTCCGTTACATTGCGGAGGTATTTGCTGCAGGAGAGAGACCTCCGATTTCACCTCTCTGATTTTATTTTCAAGAGCTGATGTTGAACAGTGTATAGCTTGCAATATGTCTACATTGCTAGGGCCTGGGGCAGTGCAGTCCTCCAGGATCGCTGGGTGGGTGACTGCTCTTGCATAGCTGTCAAGTCGCCTTGTCTGGCATTCTTGTGGTCCTTTTCTTTAACCATTTTGCAGTGGGTGGGGTTACTCTCCACCTCCAGGGATCGCAGGTTGAGGCCGCACTCGTCTCGGCCCCGATGTACTCCGGGTTCGAGGAAATAAGATAGGCTGTCGAGCTTCAGCACCAGGCCTGTGTCGGGTCAGGCAGCCAGGATAGAGTGGGAGGTGCTCTGAGAGTCCCCATTCTCTGCTGCAGGTAGGAGCCCAGGAGGTCAGTCACCAGGCGGACTCGTGAGTTCTCCGTCCCGCGATTCCTCCGCTCCCTGGTTCCCCAGGCAGTAAGCCAAAAATTAACATAACAGGGAAAGGTGGTGGAACCCACCCCGAGTCAAGCACTGCACATCCAAAGCCCGGAGCGGAGGGAGCGACGTGAGGGTATGCTTTCATTTTTTTAGACACTAGTAGTGAATACGTTACTTTCTAGTCCCTCACAAGAAGGAAACATTTAGTCAGTTCGACCCCATTCTCCTTTGTTCTAAGTGAGGGGGAGTAGATTCCATTGGTGCAGGAGGTGCAGAGGCTCCAGGGGCCAACATCAGAAATCCACTGAACCCTGATTATTGCTGCATTTCACAGTTCAAACAGTGGGAACCAGGCCCATTCCTTTCCTGGCACTAGGGTCCTTGATACACTCGCTAATGCGCCAGTGTGCTATGCCTGGGGCCTCTCAGACTTGTCCTGTCTATAGACTCTCTGATAGTTACCAAGCCAGGAAGAGTCACTCATCAGGCAGATGCACGCCACACTTCTGCACAGAATGTGAATTTATAGACTTCATATAACACTCAAGTTCACCAAAGGGCTACACAGTGCTAAAATGCGAAAAGGGATCTGGTACAACTGCAGAAGTAAAAGCTGAAAATTATTAAAATACTTCAACAAAAAGACAGGTCTCTCAAGTCCTTTGTCAAAGAGCAATTTATTTAATATATTTTTAGATAAAATAAGGGAAATTTTGGAATGTTGGTAACAGGAGAGGCAGGGGTGACCTACGCACACACGGCATGCCATATGAGCCAGGACACAAGGATCCATGCCATATGAGCCAGGAGGATTGCATCCATGCCATATGAGTGAGGAGGTGTGGAGCCAGGAGGCATCAATGCTATATGAGCAGGAGGCGTGGATCCATTCCATAAGGACCAGAAGGTGTAGATACATGCCATGTGGGCCAGGAGCGTAGATCTATGACACATAGGCCAGGAGGCATACATCCAAGCCATATGGGCCGGAAGGCATGGATCTATGTCATATGAGCCAGTAGGCTTTGCTTCATGCCATATGAGCAAGAGGTGTGGGTCTATGCCATATGGGCCGGGAGGCATGGATCTATGTCATATGAGCCAGCAGGCTTGGATCCATGCCATATGAGCCAAGAGGTGTGGGTTTATGCCATATGGGCCGGGAGGAATAGATCCATGCCATAAAAGCCAAGGGGCGTGCATCCGTGCCATATGAGCCAAGGGACGTGCATCCCTGCCCTATGAGCCAAAAGGCATGGATCCATGACATAAGGGCCAGGAGGTGAGAATCCATGACATAAGGGCCAGGAGGTGAGAATCCATGACATAAGGGCCAGGAGGTGAGAATCCATGCCATATGTGCCAAGAGGCGAGGATCCATGCCTTATGGGCCAGGAGGTGTGGATCCATGCCATATGGGTGAGGAGGCGTGCATCCATGCCATGTGGGCCAGGAGGCGTGGGTCCATGCCATATGAGCCAAGAGGAATGGGTGCATACCTTAGGGGCCAGTAGGCATGGATCCAAGCCATATGGGCTAGGAGGTGTGGATCCATGCTTTATTTTCTGTGTATTGTAATAAAATACAATTACATAGAACATACCAAGAGCCAAATACATGGTCACTGGTTATCCCGAAAAATTAATTTATGGCCTCTGGGCCTTTGGTAGAGACACCTGAAGTTATGCAATGAAGCATAGCCAGTGAGGTACACCTAATTATTCTACCTCGCAAACAGGAAAATAGCCTGTATTGTAGAGCTAGAGGAGCATAGCCTGCTTTGGCTTGGCACGCCATAAAAAGGGCTTTCAATGCTACGCATTTTTGGAACAGTAGTTAATGAAGCCTTAACAGTTATTTAGAAAATGGGTAGAAGGATGAGAATTCCAGAATCAGCTTTGCAGCTATTTTCCTGAACCAGCTGTAACTGTAGTAAGTTGTGAAGGCGGCACAAGGACAAGGCAATTCTATAATGAGATCTGGAAGATACATTGACATTCTTCAGGGACAGGAAAAATGTAATCATGCCCCGGGCCTCTAAATAACTGACATGGCAATTGTTCAAGACATCAGTGAGTACCAACGTATACTCTGGGTTGATTACCATTTTTATCCTCTGCAACTTATGTGCCTATCAAAACATTATTCCTATGCACATCCTTTGGCTCTTTAAGAACTTTTAGGCATTTTACAATGAACACAACGTTTGCCTTTTAGAAGATGGAAGAGATAATTTTTAGACATAGCACTTTCTACTGAAACACTGAAATTCAGAATTCGAGTTGTGAATGTCTGAAATAATGCAAGAAAAAAATTGGACAACTAGTCTACACATAAAACTTTCTTACAACTCCTTCTATCTATAAGGTAGGAAGAAAATACCCATATTCCGTAACTTAACGCTGTCTAGTACTTACTACAGATGTATGCTCGTCCCATTCCTATGTAAGTCTACACATAACAATTATTAAGTTGCATCTGGAACAGATCCTAATAAGAAGAAAAAGAAAATATACATTGCTGAGGCAATGCAGCTGCTAGTGATCTTATCACTGGTCACCTTTGACCTTTCCATATTCTCATTAGGAATTTCATTTTAGCAGGGGTACCTCTAACACAGCTTTACCACGGTCAACAGCAACGGACAGATCAGCAGGTTATTTGGTTTTAGCTGAACATTTGTATTCAAAGATAAATCTCCACTGGCTAGTCTACCTTCAGTATTTTATTAAAAAGTTCTTCAAAAGATATTTGAACAAAAAACAATATTAGTACGAATAATAAAGTAACTGATCTAGTTAAATTAGTGCAACAAAATACATGTAAGTAAACTCTTTCCAGCATCCTTAATGTCGGAGTTTCATAATGTTTCAGGAATTGTTGAACTGGTAGTCAGTAATAAAACAATTTGAGTTCTCTCTCAAGCAAAGACCATATTTTTTATTATATATATTTGATGACGGGAGGGGTAAACAGGATGTTCCAAATTACCCACACACTTGGCAACTTGTCTTGCTTAAAGGATGGGGTCCAGTACTTTCAATAATCAATTAACACGTTCAGCAGCAGATTAGAGAATTAGTTTAGCTTTTTTGCCTAGGCCAGACCTTAACCCACATGGTGCATCTACACCTCCAATTCATCAGGATGGTGGTAAATAATTTGGTCTTAGGCATCCGGATCGAAAGGACGACAATATTTTTTAGAAATAGTTCCTCTCTTTCTTTACCCAGCTATCTCCTACTGCAGAATATCATAAATCCAGTTAAAGGCCCATGAGAATGTGTTATATTATGTGAATTTGTAAAGCACACTATCTGTGCTCTTTCCCCGGAATCCTGCTATGTGCTGATCCTGCTTGGTCCCCCTACTCTTTCTGCATCTGAGCCTGGCCCAAGGCTGTTTATACTCAGCTGCATTTCTCCTGCATCCGAGGGGGCTACTCCTGTGTCCAGCCACCGGGCCCAAACCGCTGATACCCAGATCGTTTTGCCCTGTGTTCCTGCGCCCCATTGCAGGCTGCTGCACAGTGGACTTGCCTGACATGCCCAGAGTAAGACAGCTCGGGGGTCTCCCCATGGGCCAAAACAGCTGTTGCAGACGTAGGCATGAAGCAAGAGTCTACCCCGCCACCTCTCACATCATCCCCTGCCCTTCCCATGAAGCAAGACTACATGGAAACGTTTCTCTCTGACATATGCCAGGAGATGGGCTCCTTAAAGACGGACTTCAAAAGCTGCATCAACAAATTGTGCAAAGACGTCGCAGTGGTGGGAGACAGTGTTGACGACCTGGAACGCACAGTTGACTCACGTGCCGAGGACCAGGAAGCCCTATGGAGGAGGGTTAGTGCTAGAGGACCAACAACTCGAGCTCCAGGCCGAGCAGGAGGACCTGGAAAATCAGAATGACGCAACAACCTTCGCGTTAGGGGCATCCCTCGGTGAGCGGAGGGGGAGGATATCATATTCTTCACCAGGGACCTCTTGATGGCCATTCGTGGGGAGTTGGAGGCCACTCCCCTGGTCTTGGATAGAGCGAATTGAGTCGGCTCCTCCCTGGGGCACCCAGATGTACCACCAGATATACTCACCAGGGTCCCCTTCTTCCACGACAAGGAAACTGTTCTTCGGGCGGTGAGGGTCAAAGCAGACCTGGTGTTCTGGGGCCACGCCATACATATTTTTTAAGATCTCTCCCCCTGACCTTGAAGAAGAGATGGGACGTCAAATGAACATTGGTGCAATCAAGATATCAAGTACCAGTGGACCCATCCCTTTGGATTGCTCTTCACCTGGAACAGGAGGCAATGTATGGTCTGCTCTCTCTCAGAGGCCAGGTCCCTCCTTGGCCTCCCGGGGACTCTGAGGGGTGGCGTCCCTTCCTCTTCCTCTTCCATGCACCCGGACTCCTGGTAGCCCAATTGGCGCATGGTCCAGCGGAAGGGATGCTCCCACCGCAGAAAAACCCACTCAAGCCATGGATTCGGAGAAGGCGGACATAATTGAGCACCTCCAGGAAATGAAGCCGGAATAGGTGCATTCCTCACCTGACAACACTTGACTCACACACCTGCGCCTGCCTCCCTGCTGTCCTACCAGCTCTCCAGCTCTGTGCACAGAAGCTAACCAAGCAGGGCCCAGGGATGGAGTCCGAACTGTTATTCTTTATTGTTTGCTGTTTTTCTCTTGCTCTCCCTCTGTTCACAGGATAGACTAACTGATACTACTGGTTACCGGAATTGCCTTAAGCCACCCCCGAACATGGCGAGCTCTCCTCCACTGAGGGTTTCACCTCACTCGGGTCCGGTACCTTCTCCTTGACCCCTTATATAGTGGGTTACATGGTTGTTGCCCCATTAACCCCTTCCCACGCCCCCATGTGCCCTTCCGGTCCGCTCGAGGTCCCTTCTCTGTTACAGCACTCATATTCCTCCTTGCGTCCAGTGTGGGGGGGGGTTGGTGGGGGGGGGGGGCCTTCTCTGCAGCCTCTGCCCAAGAGACCGTTCTTCTCACCCCAGCCAGCTCAACATCTCTTAGTCTCTTCCTATGACCACCACACATGACCGCAAACTGCTCTCCCTCAATGTCCGCAGGCTTAACTCCTGTGTGGCACTATCTTTTGCAACATGACCTTGACATTATTTTCTTACTCATCTCCTTTGCGCGGACTGTTCCCATATGGCTCACCCGAAATACCCGCACCAACACTGGGTCTACACAACCACTAAGACTGGGTGTCGCTATACTCAGTAATGGAGGTATTTACACAAAAGTTCTCAGATGAGAGATATCTCACTCTTACAGTGGAAAGGGGGAGAGATACCCTGACACTCCTTAACCTATTTGCGCCTAATCAAACACAAGACACATTCATACTACGCATTCTAGCGGACCAGCTGGGCCCCATGGGGCAACTTCAATCTGGTTTGGGACCCCACGCTTGATAGAAATACGCCCCATATCCAGGGCACAGGGGCAATGTCAACGGATACTCAAAAAAGAACTTTGTGACGCAGGCCTGGTCGACGCCTGGCGGTACCTCCACTCAAATGCAAAGAGAATTATTATCCATCATTTTTTTGCTCCCCATGCCATTCCAGTTTGCACCCAGCCATAAGCAAATCAGTCTTGACCCTGCGCCCAATGGTAACAGTCCAGTCCAAACAGTCAGGCAAGGTTCTCCCTGAACTGGAAACACGCATCCTAGGAATGGTTTCACAGTTTCAGCCCTCATCAGCCAGAACACCTTGACTCCATTGGCATGGAGAGCAGGGGACCCACATCTGGGCATACCTATCCAACTCAGGGTGACAAATGCAAAAAGAACAATTGACGGACAGACTGTAGATCAATGTCATACATTCACTTGAGTACATAGATCTGGGCCTAAATCAATTGTTTTTTTTGCTCCCCATGGAATTCCAGTTTGAACCCAGCCACCTCCATTCAGACAAAAAGGACTTTTCCTTCTAGTCACAATTACATTTGTCGTACAGGATGGTTTCTAAGCCACCATAAGCGGAGTGCTGACTTCCATCTCCATAGGTAGGACTCGAGAGGCGCACCCTCCTGAAGCCAAGGTAATGGACGATATTGTCACACTGGAATGCACTGATAAACAGCACCCCATGCAGTGAGCAAAACGTCAGTTGGCCATCTTGAGGGGACAACTCCGGGCTCACTGGCTCAATAAAAATTGAGGGCTCTCTCCTGGCCCTCAACTGAAAATTTGACGAGGGTTGTGACAAAATAGGCACCCTCTTCGCACACAGGTTGCGGCATCAACATGCAAGGTCCCACATCACAAAGCTTCAGAAGGACGGCTCTGGTTGGGCAGTCTGGGAGTCAGACAAACAGGACGCCTTCCAGGACTACTACCCAACCCTTTATGGCTCGGTGGGGAAGATCCCGCCGAGATTGCGATCTACCTCCAAAATTGTCCCTGACCGCCTCTAGATCCTTCCTTAACCCGTGACCTGGAAGAGCCTTTCACGGCTTCTGAACTTCGTAGAGCGCTCCAGGAACTCCTCAAGAAGAAAACCCCTGGTTCTGATGACCTCACCCCAGCTTTTTACATGGCCTACCTGCCTCAACTCCTAACCCCACTGCTCGCATTATATAACTCCTTCACCCATGTCACCATGTCCAGTTCAGAAATTATTCTACTTCCTAAATCCTGCCCCATATCCCTCCTAAAGACCGATGCAAAGCTTTACACCAAAACCCTGGCCAACCGCCTAGAGAATCTCCTCCTGAGGCTGACAGAGCAGGATCAGGTCGGTTTTCTAAAGAACCAACAGGGCCCAGACAACCTCCACCGCCTGGCTCACCTGATCAAAAAGGCCCAGCGTCACTCCATATTTTTCGACTGGGTAATCTTGGCATTCGTGAGGGCAGTGCTGCAGAAAATAGGGCTAGGTCCCGTTATCATTAGTAAAATCACGGCCTATTACCTGCTGCCTACCTCCTCGATCGTACAAAATGGCCAGACCAACCCTACCTTCCCACTGCTCCGGGCCACCTGGTAGGACTGCCTGCTGTCTCCCCTACTCTTTGCCCAGGTGGTGGAGCCCCTCGCTATTCAACTGCTGCGCTCGGTGGATGTCACAGGCATTCCCTGTACTGGTCCTACTTTACGTTGACGACCTCCTCCTAGCGTTGATGGAGCCTGATACCTCCCTTCGGTGGTTGTTCACATTTTGCAAGCCTAAGAGCATATCTTTGGGTAGAAGATCAACTTAGCAAAATCGCAGGCACTCTACCGCACCCTTCCTCCACATCGGTTCCTGCAGCTTCAGGCGCTCTCCTCCTTCCCGTGGCCCACACACTCTACACAATATTTAGGTGTTACCATAACAAACACCTTGTCCTCCTGGATGGAAGTAAACTGGTCACGCCTCCTTGGGATGATCTTAGAAGAACTCCACTGCTACGGGGGAGCATTAAGAGTGCCACAACCTCCAGGACTATTACTGAGTGGCACACTTACACTATATCTCTGAGTGGGTGGTGTGGGAGAGGCAAAAACAATAGGTTCACATGGATAGGGCTGTCGCCTGTAGGCCACTATGGATTTGGATTTGGTTTTGTAAAGCGCGTACCTACCCGAGGGCGTCCCAGCGCTATGGTACATTGCATGGTTGCCCAAACACTCCTGGCTGGGCAGCACTCATGCCGCTACCCCGATGCGCACAGTTCTGGAGAACTGGCCTAGATTAGCTAAACGACGTGGACTGACTACGTTCCCATCACCGAACACCCAAATTGCACAAAACGCCAACTTCTCCCCTGCTCTCCCATGGGAGTCCTTCCCAGAGTGTATATCCGGCGAATGCAGGCTCCTGCGGTATCTTTTCCAAGGCCCGACAATCAAGTCTTTCAAGCAATGCAAACAGGACTGCCACCTGTCCGAACCTGCTAATCAGCAGCTCCGACACTGGGCCCTTCACCCTCCCAAGCCGAAGGCCACGACTCACCCCCTCACCCTCTTCGAACGACATGTTTGTAGCTTTACAGGTTCCCGGGGATTGACATCCAAGACATACGAAGTCATGCACACAAACACACCTTCTCCACCACCACCCCTACCCCTACCAATGGAAATGGTCCCCAGACACTTCAACCACTATCACCCAGAAGCAATGGGAACAGCTCTGGCAGGAAATACCACGTACACACAGAAGCATTGCCCATCAAGAGGCAGCCTAAAAGGTCATGTTTCAATGGCATTACACTCATATATGTTGGGCGTATCCCTCTCTGAAAACCTTCTGGAAGGTGCTGCTGAGCCACATCCGGGGTACGCCTTCATACCCCATACCAGACACTTATCACATGATTATTTTAGGCATCTATCCCTCGTCATTGGCAGCAATGACGCACGTAAACTGGTATCTAGTGTCACTTGACTGGTGCAGCTAAGCAGCTTATAGCGCAGTCCTGGTGCTCCTCATCGGATCCCTCTACTGCATCCTGTTTCACACAACTCTGGCAAACCATTGCACTGGAGCAGCTGGCACACAAGCTGACCCACACAGAAAAGAAATTCCAATGTCTTTGTTCACCCCTCATCCAATACATGTCTCGCCTGGCATACTTATACTTCCAACCCCCCAGACTATAGGGCGCTACACCTCTTTGATGACTCAGTTAGTCATGCTTAACATATTACCACCACTCCCCCCCCCCACTCCCCCCACCCACACTATCTCACATGCCTTTGGGCCTTGAGTGACATACAGGGGACCCCCAGTTCCCCTTCTATCCATCCCAGACCTCTATCTCCATGTCACCAACTTCTTGTTCGTTAGTCCTCCTACCTTTGAACAGTCTGCCCCCTCGGCTCGGTGCCTAATGCGCCTGGACTGTCGCTTGGACCTAAGATAACATCTCCATAGGTCAGACCTTGCCTTTCCAGGGCTTCTACTATGCCTCTTAGTCCTCTAAATAAGCATGGCAGAGTTATGGATCTGTGCTGTCTCTGTACGGTATCTGCTTATTTGATGTCTCCTATCCTCGCAATAGTACCTGCACTATACTGTTGTTCCTCCCTTTGGTGTAAAATTCAATAATCAGAATTTGAACAAAAAGTTCTTTTTATCCAACTGATAAATACCACTTTGAAAGAAGGTATCCTCCCTTATTCTTTCAAGACAAGACACACTACTCACCTGTGAAAGAGACACCAATATACCCTAAAGGCAATAGTTAAATACTGGCTGGGGACAAATATGCAACTGCTGGGTAAGGTCGTTGAGAAATGTGTGACCAATGAACCTGCTCCAAGCATTGACCAAAACAAATGATTAGCAGCAAACCAATCTGGATTTTGAAGAGCCTGCAGCAGAGAACCTGCAACACGAGAATCTTGGTCAACAAACAGGTGTTGTTGGTTGATGGCGAGGCTTGTGTCCTCACCCTTCTGTATTTATCAGCATCTTTGGAGACAGTCGATCGACATAGGCAGTTTTGAAGACCTACATGTGCTCTAAGGGTGGAGTCCTGAACTGAGTCTACTGATTCCTAACAATTCTCAAGCGGCTGGGATGGGTAGGCAACTTCTTCCAGGCCTTGCCACTGTTGCACGTGGTAGTCCTCAGAAGTAGATTTTAGTTCTATATTGTTCTATATGAACGTGAAAATGTTAAGAATCAAGATGGATGGGGCGAGGTGCCTGTTTAGCAATATGCAAACAACTCACAGGTATATTTAAAACCCCTCCATTCAAGACACTTGTGCACAAAAAAAATGCGTTCCACACTTAGAAACCTGGATGGCTTAAAACGTTTTCAGCCTCAATCCGGAGAAAACTGAATACCTTCTTATCCACTGACCATATGGTAATGTTCAACACAGGTTGCCTCAGAGATTTGCATTGTGACAATTTTCTATCTCCCACCTTATTAGGCAATATAATCAAATTGGTGTGTATGTGAATTGACTCTAATCTGTCTATGGCTTTATAAATCATACATATATCAAAAAGAGTTTGACGCACGCTTCACAGTTTAAAGAAACTTAAATCCTTTTTCGAACCCAACAACTTTTATCACCTAGTTTAGACACTGGTTTCAGCCAGTAGAAACTTTGTAATTAGATCTTGGCTGGCATTTCAAAGCTTTCATGAAACACAAATCAAAGCCGATCTTCACTTGACAGCAAGGCTTAGTCGCACATATGAGGAAACTCAACTACAGTTTGTCTACTGTAAGGGATCTCCACTGGCTCACCCTAGAAACCAGAAGAAAGTTTAAACAAGCGTGCATCATTTTTTAAACTCTACATCAACCAGAGTGACTCTTGTCTTCCCCCTCAATACCTGGTAGCTACAACAGCTTAAGACTACAAAACTTTTTGAAAAAATTGCTACTTTTAGAAATGTTGATTTTTGGAAATGCTTAACAGAGAATTAATTTAAGCCGTTTAAATCTCTTTGGAAGCTAATTGAGTGGAACCAAATATTACATTATCTGCCTATAGCAATCTATGGAGAGGCCGAACAATCAATATATCAGGATATGCTCATTTAAGAATCCAATGAAGATCCAAAAAATAGAAACCAGTAGAGTTGAAAGAATGCACCCCAGTTTTAATGTGCTGTCTGCATTAATTTTGGCAGGCAGGCTTTTATCAGAACCTTGAAAAACCTGCACAATATACACCATGATCAAGTGTAAAACGGTAGGCAGTATAACTAATGTTGCTAACTTACCCCTAAAGCATGCTGACCAACTTTATCGAATGCGCTTGTGTAATCGATAAATGATCTTTATACTGGCTGGCCTTCCACTAGAGAACATAAAACATTAGCATTGGTTAACGTGATCATTTCTCCCTTATTCCTTACCTTGGACTCTAGGACTATCATCTAATTTTTTTTTATTTCAAATCACTGTTCTGAGCAGCTAGGAGGATTATCTACTTAACCTCATTAAGTCCTGTTCCACAGCACAGTATCCTTCCCAGCCCTGGTTATCCCAGAGAACTCTGGCTGGAGGTCCGTCTACTGCACTCAGTGTTTTGTAAAAATCCACAGTTACTTTAATCTACTACTGGATTTTACTAAGGCTTCAAATCTGAAGTGAATACAAAACCTCTAAGTTCTTATATTGTCGTTGTTAATTTCTCTGCAAAAAAGAATTTAAAATGAACTGATAAAGAAGTAAGCAAACAGACCTGAAGGAAAATCCTGCCAATGCCACTGAGAAGCTGCGCCTCTTGCTCCGGGTAGTACCTGGTGACGGTGTGATACGCATCTACGGCAAGCACATAGTCCTAAAAGGGAAAAAGAGGAATATCTTACACTTGTTATTTTTTCCCATTCTGTCACTTTTTCCTGTATAAGCTGTCCACAATCAGCGCACAGTTTTTCTTTCTTCCAATTGCTCTGGATGTTGAACTATTACAAATTATTTGTTTTAGTTGACCCAACAGAAGACTCCTAATCCAATGACTTCCTTCCTAACATTTGAGATGACCAATCTCTAGAGGGATAGATGTAGCTGGAGCACATCATTTCGTACAGCTGTTTGTAGATAATGTGCGGTTATATCTCAGCAATGCGGAAATAGACATGTCGCCAAGCAGAAAATGACTAAGCAGCTTTGGATCGGTGTCTGGCTTACAAGGGAATTTGGAAAAGACCCGCCTTACTCCTTAAAATGCTCGAATGAGGAAAATGAATCGCTCTACCACCCAGTGGTCCAGAACCACCAAATTAATTAACATGTACTATTGGGCAATGTACTCAAAACAATGGCTGCAATAGCAGGTCGAGCTCCTTTTGGAGTTGACTTCCACTATCGGCCACTAGTAATTTCGATTATTTTCCTCTGGTACTTACTAGCAGCACTGTGTGACTGTTCAGACGTTCTACTGCTAGGTAAAGAGTGAACGTTTGACAGTAAGACGTTTGTGGTTCCTGGTTGGATTATTTTGTAACCAGCGGTCAGTTATTTAATTCGGACATATGCCAGCTAATGACATTCTCTTAGAAACTGTATTATATAGGGAGATTCAAGCAACATATCTGGCTGTAAAGCTCTGAAACATTAAAAAACCTCTTCTGGGAGGATGAGACCATTCCCTTAACCACTAAAGCATTTATAAATTGCCACATTCTCGACGTCATTACCAGGCACAACTAAACTGGGTTTGCTTTAGTAAGTGTAGTTGTACAGTGTGAGTCATCCACAGTTACATCCAGCGTATCTACACCAGTAGTGGCATAACTGGAGGCCAGTGTTTGATGCTGGGTTTAGGTGGGAGAGGAGTTGGCCTAAGGGCTAGGGCAGTCGACCTCGAATCTGGGGAACTGGGTTCGAGTCTCGACAAGGACGCTTAACATCCTGTGCTTCTGGGCAACTGACAATCTCCCCGTGCCTAACAAAGATTAATGTGCCCTCATGTACGCAACTAGTGCTATGTAAAGCTTTCTGCTACCCAAAACCTTCAGGTCAAGTTCGCACTATATAAAACTCCGTAAAAAAAATAAAAGATGCATGTCAACATTTTTGTAATCATATTTTCCCACGTGGTAGACATTTCAGCAGTGCTGTAGATATTTCTGAGTCTATGGACTAGATACAGAGTTTGGCAGAGAATACCCTCTCCACCTTCTGCCTCATTTAGAGTCACGCAGAACTTTAGTATGTCAGTGATGGAGACTGCTCTGTCTCTACCACTGATATACTCGTCGTGTCTGAAGGAGTAAGGGCTGTTGGAGACTTGGCCACTTGTCTACCCGAATTTTTTGAAGTGGGCGGAAAAATAGCCAGTTTTACTTTCCCACACCCCCATCCAAAACATGGCGGTAAGTGAAGTAAAAAGATTTCAATGAAACCCAGGCCATGGGAGAAAACTACCATGGCGTGGGGGTCAGCTTCTTAATTTTCAAAAACAAAATCCTACTTTGGGATTTTGCTTTTGAAAAAAAAGTATTGAACCATGAGGTTCCTGCCAAAGGTCAGAGATGTCAGCTGGGCTGGTTGGCATGTCTAAATTCAGATACGGTTACTCCATCAGGGAAAAGGAATATTTTACCTGGTTGTCCTGCCACGGTAATGACCATACTCTGAAAACTAAATCGGCCCCAAATTTGTTTTTCAAATCTCCCAAAGAGGTTGAGGTAATGTGCTATAAAGCCCAATGTTTATCCGAATCCCTTGAAAACCCTGTGCTCATGAAGAAGGGTCTAATTT
Organism: Lissotriton vulgaris; assembly: GCF_964263255.1. Taxonomy (NCBI): domain Eukaryota; kingdom Metazoa; phylum Chordata; class Amphibia; order Caudata; family Salamandridae; genus Lissotriton; species Lissotriton vulgaris. The sequence goes on from NC_141694.1 coordinate 364,020,881, forward strand.
CTCACATGCCCTTGACAGTTCCCTTCTCGAAACAAATCTACAGGTAGGTATTTTAGTCTAACGGCTGATGGGACGGTGTTAATAATAGGAAAGAGACAACAGACTAAGTGCAGCGGAATTTTAATTAAGATAATGCTACCATACTCTTTGGTTGTGTAGTTTTCCCATTCTCCGCTTTGAATGTACCCATCACGTCAACTAAGAATAACAAGCATTTACAATGCAACGGTTTCGCCTTTGGAAAAGTTTGAGCTATTGGCATTGTAAATTACAAAATTTGTATTCATGTGTTGGTTTTGAAAACAGATAAATAAATGGCATTGTCATTTACATTGCCAATAGCTCTAACTTTTCCAAAGGCGAAACCGTTGCATTGTAAATGCTTGTTTATTTATGTGTTGGTTTTGAAAATAGCGAAATGAATAGCTTTGTCATTTACAATGCCAATAGTTTTAACTTTTGTAAACGTGACACCTATAGTATTTGTAATGCAACATGTTTTGTATTTACGTGACTTAGATGTATTGATATTACAAATAATGGCTTTTAATTTTTTTAAATAATCAATACTTAAATAAAAGTTAATGTAATTTGTAATGGCAATAGCTTAAACTTTTGTAAATACCTATTGTGAAGATTATGTTCAGTGTATTTTATTGTGATGAAAATCCAAGAACAGAAGTGAAATATTAACATCTTTTTCGTGACATTTGTAATAAAGCTTGAAACATTGAGAGAACATATTTGAACCAGTTGTTGAATGGTTGCACAGATTGATGCTGTGGTGTTCAGTGATGTTGTGGTGCCCCTGAGTGATGCTGTGGTGGGGCGATAGATAGACGAGTGGGGGTGATAGATAGACGAGTGAGGGAGATAGATAGATGTGGGCGCGAGATTGGGCGCGTGGTGTGGTTGTGTGTGCATGGTTGTATGTATGTGTGTGTGCGGTTAGAGAAGGATGTATGTGGAAGAGAGCAGCAGATCAGCACAGCAGAAGAGAACAGGGAGTTAAAGAAGGACGCAGTGGAAGAGAGCAGCAGATCAGTACAGGAGAAGAGAACATGGAGTTAGAGAAAGAGGTGGGTGGAAGAGAACAACAGATCAGCACAGGAGAAGAAAACAGGGAGTTAGAGAAGGACGCAGTGGAAGAGAGCAGCAGATCAGTACAGGAGAAGAGAACATGGAGTTAGAGAAAGAGGTGGGTGGAAGAGAGCAGCAGATCAGCACAGCAGAAGAGAACAGGGAGTTAAAGAAGGACGCAGTGGAAGAGAGCAGCAGATCAGTACAGGAGAAGAGAACATGGAGTTAGAGAAAGAGGTGGGTGGAAGAGAGCAGCAGATCAGCACAAGAGAAGAGAAGAGAACAGTGAGTTAAAGAAGGTGGGGTGGAAGAAAGCAGCAGATCGATCAGCACAGGAGAAGGGAACAGAGTTAAAGAAGGAGGCGGTGGAATAGAGCAGCAGATCAGCACAGGTGAAGAGAACAGGAAGTTAGAGAAAGAGGAGGATGGAAGAGAACAGCAGATCAGCATGGGAGAAGAGAACAGGGAGTTAGCGAAGAAGGTGGGGTGGAAGAGATCAGCAGATCAGCACAGGAGAAGGGAATAGAACAGGGAGTTAGAGAAGGAGGCGAGGTGGAAGAGAGCAGCAGATCAGCAGAAGAGAACAGGGAGTTAGAGAAGGGGCGGGTGGAAGAGAGCAGCAGATCAGCACGGGAGAACAGAACAGGGAGTTAAAGGAGGCGGCGGGAAGAAGAGAGCAGAAGATTAGCACGGGAGAAGAGAACAGGGAGTTACGGAAGGAAGCGGGTGGAAGAGAGCAGCAGAACAGCACAGCAGAAGAGAACAGGGAGTTAAAGAAGGACGCAGTGGAAGAGAGCAGCAGATCAGTACAGGAGAAGAAAACAGGGAGTTAAAGAAGGAGGTGGGTGTATAAGTGATTAACAAAATATGAAAGACTGCAGGTCTGTAGCAGGAAATGTTTGTTTTCACATCAGGGAAATCACCACTAAAAACTGGCCCAACAGACCATAGAACACATTCACAGACAAAAATAACAGACAATATGCGGACCTATGAAACCAGCCCTTTGGTCACTGCGTTATTGCCCTACAGGCCAGTCCAACCTTGTTGGCAGTCTTGAAAGGTCATTCCCGCCGGGAGTGTATCCCTGTAAAAGTTTTAAACCAGCTCTTTGGATCAGAGTTTGTTTGTTGAGGGAATGCTCGTGCTTTGTAGTGTCAGTGCTAACACATTACACTATCTTCGTTGGCATTGCCTGAAGAGCAGGAGTTCTAGCCAATTATCACCATGAACCCCTATGGAACAGGATAGAAAGGTTTGTCAAAAGAAAGAATCCCGCCCACATGAATACAAAGGAATGTTTCATTTGACTTAAAAATCAGAAGGCCTCATTCCGATTGTGGGTTTTGTTTAAGCTTCTAATAGAGAATACACTGAAAACAGCTATGTGGAGAGAGTAGCCGTCCACTTTTTTTTTAAAGTAAAAGCTTAGTGCTAAATTCACATTCTTTAAATATTCTTGTAAGCCTGCATATCTAAATGAAGAAAGCTGATTTAATCGACTGTCACCCATCCGAGAGCTGACAGTTTTTTAACTAACATGAAAGCCGGATTTATTCTGAATTATTTGGTTGTTGTGGAGGAGCTGTGTGGACGCGTGCACATTCCTGCACAGTTTGGTAGGCCAGAATAAGGTGACAGATAAACTTTTCACTGCTGTAGGTGTGACTCGGTGAAGGGAAGGATATATCATTATGAAATAAATTGAGAGGTGCGTTTGAGCCCTCCTATTAACACTTCACTAACGGTGGTCCGAATTTGAAGGCTCTGAAAACGATTATCTTCCTTCAAGTAAAAAAAAAAAAAAAATCGGAAAAGTCGCAATGGTTAAGAGACATTTGCTATATCGCAGTCCGGAGAGGGGTCTTGCAAAAGAGCAGAGTGTGTCCTGTGGTTTCCGGGGAGATGTAAAGGTGCGCGGAGAGTCTGAGGTTACGTGAACATAAAAATTATAAAACCGGGCGCCGTGGTAGGCAGCGCGGCGCCCAGGCACATTAATTAAATAAACAACAAAACAACGTATTGGAAACCTAAAACAAGGCTACTGTAAACAAGCACGGTAGGCTTTCACTTTCATCCAGAAAAAAAAAAAAAAACGAGAACGGTGCAGAGAACGCCGAACAAAATACAGCTACCCCGTGAAATGGATGCAAAAAAAAAAGCTCTCGGCATTGCTGTGGCGGAGGGGGGCGGGAGCGCATACCTTTGAAGTCTGATGGGGGGGCGGGGAGCGGCTTCCTTTGAAGTCTGATGCACTAATCAGGCCTTTGAAAAAGTCACATTGGCCAAAAGCATAGCACTGGACAATGACAACTGAAATAAGCACTTGGGAGTGATATGAGAGAAGAAACCAAAACCCGGGTGAATTTGGTAGGAAATATTTGATGGACCCGGAATTTGCGTGCGATATACCAGAAATGATAACAGCGGATGCAAGAGGCTTAGTGCTCAGTGCTCCTAGAGGACCACGCCAGGTAAAGACAAATAATGGACACAGGAATTTAGGGTCCATAAGACCCTGATTCAGTCATTCACCAGCTGAATCCAAAAAAAAACAACTCTTTAGGTCACTTGCTACAATGAAGTGCCACAGAAGTCGGTTAGTGACATTTACAGGCCTTACACATTTTATTTCAACTGAATAACCAATGTATTGCCACTTACTACTAAACTTACCTTTTCAAATGGTTTTCTATTGCTTTTGCTCCTGGATAAAGGTTCTAAATAAACTGTTAAATGAAATGGCCTGTTGATTTAAATAATGATTTGCCCTGTGGGTCCTCGTTAATGAATTTGCCAAACACAGGATGTTATTTCACATGTATTAATTACGTTGGCGAAGGCCTCGAGTAAAGCCTTCTCGAGTCAAAGAAGATTTTGGGGCCAGCCCGGCCAACCATCCTTATCATCCTGTGTAAGGCACTGGCCTTTGCAAGATTGGATGTGCCCAGAGGGAGGGTTAGCCGCACATAAAGGCAGGCAACACTAGGTCAACTCGCGCCTTTGAGACAAAACAAGAGCTAAGGAGTTCATTAACTAGCACTGATCAGAGCAGGGGTGCTGGGTGAGGGGGCAGCGCGCGCCATTACACCACCTGACAGCCTCTGTGGTCCACCTTAACCAGCATCAAATGCAAGGGCCGGCGCTGCGTCACAGCCCTGGTATTTAAGGAATGCCTGTGAGAGGATTTAGCCCTTATCGGAGCACATTCCTAGGCTTCTCCGCCCACAACACGACAAGCGAACAAGAAAGCCTGCCTACACATCTTGATATTTTTAAATCCGCCTCGCTTTTCACAAACCTTCATACGCAAAAAAGATAGAACACCTTTCAAAATTATTCTTATGCTATCTCGAAGATGCCAGCTCAGGAAATGGTAAAACACTATTACTTTAACAGTTGAGTGGAATCTGTTAAAATATCAAGGTAAAAAATGATCAAACACACACTTATGTAGATGGCGCAATCAGAGCCGGTTGTAGTGTGAAGAGTGCCATCACACATGCGCGCACAACACTGCTATATGCACCGGAGACCCCTTGAAATGGAAATCGGCCTTGCCCCTAGGACTAGAAGCTTGGAGGAGAGACGGGATACACTGGGGGGGAAGAGGAGAACAAGCACCTACGGGCACACGGACAGCGGGGGGGTGGGGGGGGCGGGAACCGACAGCGGGAGGGGGGGTGGGAACGGCGCACGGACAGCGGGAGGGAGGGGCGGGAACGGCGCACGGTCAGCGGGAGGGGCGGGAACGGGCACTCACCTGGACTTCTTCCGTCGGCGGTCGGCCGAGGAATGGGAAGAAAACAAACGGACAACAAAAAAATTTAAACCCGGCCCATGGCCGCGATGACGATGCGAAAAGGGTGGAGAGGGAAAAAATTGCAGGAACGCCCACAAATCTGGTCCGGCCATGACGGACAGATCTCTGTTCCAATGGCTAGCCTCCATTTATGGAGCTAGCTAATGGAAGCAGAGGCGGGACTAAGCAGTACACTGTAGGGACATAAGATTTCTCCTGGGCGGAGCTAGGAGCTCCGGCCCCAGGCGAAACCTAAAAAAGGGAGAAGGAAAAGGCACTAATGGGTAGATGTGATTGTTCTGATGTCGATAGTACAAGTCTGAAAACCATATGGAGAAAGGCTAAGCAGGACCCATTGAAATGACCAAACATCATTGCCTGTTTGTGATGTTTCTTCTGACCCTCAGGGTCAGAAAAAGTCAGAGGAGAGGTGTTAGACCTGTCAGCCTTAGGGTGGTCTCCCCTACATTTTTGCCCTTTTTGCCTCCCATTTTGACCTTACATTTTGTTGGACTTAGGACTCTGGGCGCCTCACCATTGCTAAACAGTGCTGAGGTGCGGGTGCTCTCCCCTAAAAACCTTGTGAGGCTGGCATATCTGCCACAAGCCACTGCTACTGCAGTAAGGCTAATCCTCCATAGGCTAACATTGGGAACCTCTCCTTATGGGATAACTTCTGACAGGGACCTAATAAGTCTGTCATGTTTGGTCTTGTTGGACTCGGGGCGGGGAACCCTTTCCAATGATATATAGGGTTTGGGCATTACTACGCTAGGGATCCCTTTTTTATAAAGTGGACCTTTTCCTGCCTACACTTAGATTAGGCTGCAGACTCCCCCCTCCCCTCTGCATACTGATAGCCTGCCTGGGTTGGGAGGTGGGAGTGGTGATTCACACCTTCTTCCCTGGGATGAGCTGTGATGGGCTGCCCACTGTAGCCTTTACGGCCTGTCTCTCGTCACTGTGACAGCTAGGTCAGGGAAGGCAGGGAACATACCAGAACTCCCTGGACTCTTCCAGAAACCCCTGCCCCCAGACCCTTCCAGAGACTTCTACCACTTTCTAGCCCTTAGACTGAAAGATATATAAGGGAGGGTCCTGACCTCACTTCTTTGTTACACCCTGGACTAAGAAGAATCCCTGCTGGAGTAAGGACTGCTGCGCCAGGAAGGACTGCCAGACTGAAGGAGGCTGACTGCTCCCAGGAACTGCTGCCCCATCTACTGAGCTGCCCTACTGCCTGTTGATCCTGCCCTGCAAGAGGAGACTGAAGAAACACCACCAGAGTGTCTCCACCATATTCACAAGAACTGCCTTTTTGGGACTGTACCCTTTTTTTAAACTTAAAGAGAACTACCCTTCTTTGGACACATCATTTTAAGGACTGCCTTTTGGGGGAAACAACTGTCATTAGGACTTTCCCCTGCATCTCTGTGCCTGCACACAGCATCACTGGCCCTGGGACCTTTGGAGATTGTCTCTGTCGCCTGGAGTGTGTGGGATCCTCTTATTCAACACCCCCAAAGTCACCGCCGCCGCCCAGGACTGAGTTGGACTGCCTAGCGCTGCGAGGGAAAGCGCTACCTCACCCCTGAATTACCATCGTTAGTCTGGGGCCCTGAATGCGCTGTGTAGCGCTGTGGAGGAAGGCGCTGGGCCCCTGAGATCACTGCTGCCGCTGGCCGGGGTGAAAGTGCGCTGAAACGCTTTTTAAAAGTAGCCGGGAAATCACCGCCGCGGCTCGGGAGCTTCGAGAGCCTGGGGCGCGTCATCCCAAGCACCAGGAGAAGCCGCGCTGGGATTGGTGCGACGTCAGCCCCAGGCCTCGCAGGGATTGGTTGCCGCTGCCCGGGAGTCCCGTAGCGTCATTGGCCTGCCGCTCTCCCATTGGACCGGCTTCGAGGGCTTCCCCAGCTCGGACCGGGCCAGGAAGAGTCACCCCGACGGCTGGAGAGTGCCCCGAAGAAGAAAGAAGCTCCACGCTGGTGCCTGCTCTCCCCCGACCTCAGGTAGGAGCTTAGCGTGTGCGCTAAGCTGCGTGTTGCAGAGCGGCCTTGAGCGGGGTGAGGCGGGAGACCATGCGGGCGGTAGCGTGAGGAGTGCTGCGTCTGACCCCAAGCCCTGGAAAGAAGCAGCGGGCCTTCTGGGACTCCTTTCTTAAGAGTGGACCGGCTCCCGGGACCTGCCTTTGTTTGGGGGCGTGGTTGACCACGGGGGTAGTTGGGTAAAAGACAAACCCGGCTCCCCCTGATAAAGTGCCTTGGGAGTTTGAGCACTAAAGTTGAACCTGGAATAAATAGCGCCGGAGTAGCACCAAGTGTACAACAGCAGGAACATCTTCCTTGTGCCTCACTGAAGGGACTGTTTGGCCTGGGAACTAGGTGGATTTCGGATTAATGATTGAACTTGACTGGGAAGTGGATTTGTTTCTACTAATAATGGACCTTGCCCTGAAGCTGGATTTATTTGATGCTTGACTTGCTTTATATGCATCTGGAGTCCCCTGATTATTGAACGTGACGCGGGTGGATCTTGCATAATTCTTAGATAAAGATCTTTATATTTTTATATAAAAATTGGTGTAGTGTCTCTTTCTTTTGTGCGTGTTTTACTGGGAACTGTTGGTGTGTTGCACAAATACTTTACACATTGCCTCTGGAGTTACGCCTTTGCTGCTCTGCGCCAAGCTACCAGGTCAGAAGCGGTGGTCCCTACTTGGACTAGGGTGCATACCCCTGCCAACTAGAGACCCCGGTTCTAACATTGGTGGCAGCGGTGGGATAGAACTTGTGCTTGTGTAACACCACGCAGTGACGCAGTATACACCACAACCCTACACCTAACTCCACTGAATTTTTGCCTACCCTCTCCAATTGGCATTTTTATTTTGTATTTAAATTCTCCCTGACTGGCTGCTCTTTTTAAAAGTCCTTTTGCCTAAGTCCCATTTGGTTTTCTCTACAAACGTCTGAGGCCCTACCTAGCAAGATGGAATTCGAGCTGGCCAATCTGGAAGTTTACACAGCGGCACAACTCAAGGAATTCTGCGAGGAGAAAGGGGTGCCCTTCAAGCGAAGCGCCAAGAGAGCAGAGCTTCAGAAAGCCTTGAGAGCATGGGTAACAGCCCACCCAGAAGGAGATGGAGAAGGGGACGGGCAGGGAGCGGAGCAAGGGGCCACAGGAGAACTTGACCTACTGCCCTTGGTGGAAAATGGCAACTTGTTACCAGGTACAAGGGTACCTTCCAGGGCAGGCAGTAGTGTGTCAGTAAGGACCCTGTCCTCAGAGGAATTGGAGGACAGGAGAGAGGAGAGACAGTTTAAATTGGAACTCGCCAAATTGGAAAGGGAGCGTGAGAAAGAAAGGTGGGCCATGGAGGAGAGGAAACTTACCCATGAGTTCAACCTGAAGGAACTGGAAATTCGAGCCCTACAAGCAGGGACGAACAGCATCAAGAGTGGTGGCAGCATACCTACGGAAGCTTCACGTGAGTCCAGGGTCTTTATGCCTAAAGATGTGATGGCCAGTTTTAAGGTGGGGGATAATATTGATAAGTGGTTAGCTGCCTATGAGGTGTCACTAAGAGCCCATGGGGTCCCAGAGAGTCACTGGGGGGGTGGTCTGTACAAGTACATACCTCCGGAAGTTAGGGACACACTCCTTAGCCTAGAAAAGGAAGACCAGACCAACTATTCTGTTATGAAAGAAGCATTGCTTAAGAGGTTCGGTCTTACCCCTGAGAGGTATAGGCAGAGGTTTAGGAATAGCCACAAACTTCCCACACAGAACTGGGTAGATTTCCTGGACTACGCTAGTAAAGCTTTAGAGGGCTGGGTGCGGGGCAGCAATGTGCATGACTATGAAGGATTGTATAACTTGTTTTTAAGAGAGCACCTTCTAGAGAAATGTTTTCCAGAGCTGCGCCAACACCTGGTTGACCGCAAGTTGACCAATCCTAGGAAGCTTGCGGAGGAGGCGGACACCTGGGTCAGTACCAGAGTGTCCAACAAGGGTTCTGGGGGGGACTCCCAAAGGGGTGGCCAGGGTTCCCACCAGAAGAAAGAGGGGGGAGACAAAAAGAAAGAGTTCTCCAAAGGCCCCCAAAATAATTCACAAGGGAAAGGGTCTGGGTCCCAGCCCCAATCTGGCCACCAGAAGCCCACTTATCCTGACAAAGGTCAGCAGCCCAGAACTGTCCGGTGCTATGAGTGTGGTGAACTTGGACACTACAAGGGGGATCCCAAGTGTCGCAAGAGAGCACCACAGGCCACTGGAGGTAAAAACCCCGGGGTGGCTAGTGTAGCGCTTGGGGAGGAGCTGTCCCTAGATGATGGGAGTGAGGGGGCAGGGCTTGTCCTAGTGTCTCTGGGAGACAGTGAGATGGTCCCTAAGGTCCATGTGCCCTCAAATACTACCAAGTATAGGCAGTGGGTCACCCTCAATGGTCGGGGGTGGAGGCCCTGAGGGACACAGGTGCCAGCATGACTATGGTAAGGAGTCAGCTGGTGTCCCCTGAGCAAATAATTCCCGAGGCGTTCCACCCAGTTGTGATGGCTGACAACAGGGGGGGTCACTATCCCATAGCGCGGGTTCCATTTGAGTGGGGAGGGGTTTCAGGCCTTTTAAGAGTTGCTGTGAGCCCTGCCATGCCAGTGGACTGTCTGTTAGGGAATGACCTGGAGCATACTGCCTGGAAGGAGGTAGAGCTCAAGGCGCATGTGGAGATGCTGGGGTTACCGGAGTGGATTTGTGCTACCACACGGTCTATGGCTGCCCGGAAAGGGAGTCAACCAGGGCTGGAGCCTGGAAAAATGGCCCAGCCAGCTGCTAAGAAGGGAGGAGCCCGAGGGCGTGGGAAGCCCGCCCCGGGGCAGTCACCCCGTGAGAGGGATGGGGCACCTGAGGAGGTTGCGCCGGAGTCCACGGAGGGAGACGTTGCTCCCTTGGGGGACTTACCTACCCCTGCAGAGTGGCAGGTGGAAGGAGGGCCCACCAGGGAGGAGTTTTGTCTGGCACAGAAGGAGTGTCCTACCCTTGAGGGCATGAGGCGACAGGCCGAGGCCCAAGCAGCAGGCGATGCCTCCGCGAAGTATCATATTTACTGGGAGGATGGGCTCCTTTACAGTGAGCCCAAGGCTCCTGTGCATGGGTCATCAAGGGCCTTAGTGGTCCCCCAGTGCTACAGAGCCTTTCTTTTGGAATTGGCCCATGAGATCCCATTGGCAGGACACTTGGGCCAAGACAAGACCTTTGCTAGGCTTGTCCCACATTTTTATTGGCCGCAGATGAGGATCTCCTCAGATACATTCTGCAGGACCTCTCTGACCTGCCAAGCTAGTGGGAAAACAGGGGGTAAGCTGAAGGCTCCCCTGGAACCACTACCTGTCGTTAGCACCCCCTTTGAGAGGGTGGGCATCGACATTGTTGGGCCTATGGATCCACCGACTTCTTCTGGTCACAGGTTTATGCTGGTCCTGGTGGACCATGCCACCCGGTACCCAGAGGCTATTCCTCTGAGAACCATCACTGCACCTGCAGTGGCACGGGCCCTGATGGGGATTTTTACCAGAGTGGGTTTCCCCAAAGAGGTGGTGTCCGACAGGGGTACAAGTTTTATGTCTGCCTACATGCAAGCCATGTGGAAGGAGTGTGGGGTTACTTATAAGTTCTCCACCCCTTACCACCCACAGACCAATGGTCTCGTGGAGAGATTTAACAAGACCCTAAAGGGCATGATCAGGAGTCTGCCTGAGGGCCTGAGGAAAAAGTGGGACATCCTCTTGCCCTGTTTGTTGTTTTCCTACAGGGAGGTACCGCAAAAGGGAGTGGGCTTCAGCCCCTTTGAGCTTTTGTATGGTCACCCTGTTAGGGGACCTCTCAGTTTAGTGAAGGATGGGTGGGAGAAGACTCCCAGGAGGCTTCCCCAAGATGTAGTGAGCTACATGCTGGCCTTCCGCAGCCAAATGGCTAAGTTGTGGAAGCAAGCTTCTGACAACTTAGAGGCCAGCCAGGCGGTGATGAAGGAATGGTACGACCAGAATTCTCACCCCGTGGAGCTAGAACCTGGACAGAAGGTGTGGGTCATGGAGCCTGGAGAGCTTAGTGCCCTCCAGGATCGCTGGACTGGCCCTTATGAGGTATTGGAAAAGAAGGGTAAGGCCACTTACCTAGTGGACCTTAAGACCCCCAGGCAACCCCACAGGGTGCTACACGCCAACCGCCTCAAACCCCACCATGAGAGGTCCGAGCTCACCTTACTGATGGTGACTGATGGGGCCGAGGAAGAGGAAAGTGAACCTCTCCCGGACCTCTTCGCTTCCAAAGAGAAGGATGGATCGGTGGAGGGAGTGGTCCTCTCCCCATCCTTGACTCCTGAGCAACAGAGGGACTGTTGCCAGGTCCTGGGGCAGTTCGCCTCAGTGTTTTCCCTTATCCCTGGGATCACCCACCTGTGTACCCATGATGTGGACACAGGAGACAGCCCCCCTGTCAAGTCCAAGTCTTACAGGCTGTCAGATAAGGTAAAGGCCAGCATCCAGAGTGAGGTCACTAGGATGCTGGAGTTGGGAGTGATAGAGCCCTCCAACAGGCCTTGGGCCAGCCCGGTGGTTCTGGTACCAAAAGCTGCCCCACCGGGCACCACACCAGAACTTAGGTTCTGTGTGGATTACAGGGGACTGAACTCTGTGACCAAGACTGACGCTCATCCTATCCCGAGGGCGGATGAGCTCATTGACCGGCTGGGGGCTGCCCGATACCTGAGTACCTTTGACCTCACGTCAGGGTATTGGCAGATCGCCCTAACAGAGGAAGCTAAAGAAAGGTCCGCCTTTTCCACCCCAGAGGGCCACTACCAGTTTAGAGTGATGCCCTTTGGACTGAAAAACGCTCCTGCCACCTTCCAGCGGCTGGTGAACCGGGTCCTCTCCGGTTTAGAGGCCTTCTCTGCTGCCTACCTGGACGACATAGCTGTCTTCAGTAGCAGCTGGGAGGACCATTTGGGTCACCTCCAGGAAGTGCTTCAGGCTCTGCAGCAGGCAGGCCTGACTATCAAAGCTAGCAAATGCCAGATAGGGCAGGGGTCGGTAGTCTACCTAGGACACTTGGTAGGCGGGGGCAAGGTGCAGCCCCTACAGGCCAAGATAGAAACCATCCTGGCCTGGGAGCCTCCCAAAACACAGACTGAGGTCAGGGCATTCCTGGGCCTCACAGGTTACTACCGCAGGTTTGTCAAGGGCTATGGCACCATTGTGGCCCCCTTGACGGAGCTAACCTCTAAGAAACAGCCTAGAAAAGTGATCTGGACAGAGGCTTGCCAAAAAGCCTTTGACTCTCTAAAGCAGGCCATGTGCACCGCTCCTGTGCTCAGGGCCCCTGACTTCTCCAAAGAGTTCATTGTCCAAACGGACGCCTCAGAGCATGGCATAGGGGCAGTACTTTCGCAACTCAATGAGGAGGGACGGGACCAACCAGTAGCCTTCATTTCCAGGAGGCTGCTCCCCCGAGAACAGCGTGGAGCGCGATAGAGAGGGAAGCCTTTGCGGTGGTCTGGGCTGTAAAGAAGCTGAGGCCATATTTGTTTGGCTCCCACTTCCTGATTCAGACTGACCACCGGCCCCTCAGGTGGCTCATGCAAATGAGGGGCGAGAATCCCAAATTGTTGAGGTGGTCCATTTCCCTACAGGGGATGGACTTCAGGGTGGAACACAGACCCGGAGTAGACCACGCCAATGCTGACGGTCTCTCTCGGTTTTTTCGCCTTAGTGATGAGAACTCCCTGGAGGTTGGGTAGTTCTCCCCACTTTCAGCTGGGGGACACACGTGTTAGACCTGTCAGCCTTAGGGTGGTCTCCCCTACATTTTTGCCCTTTTTGCCTCCCATTTTGACCTTACATTTTGTTGGACTTAGGACTCTGGGCGCCTCACCACTGCTAAACAGTGCTGAGGTGCGGGTGCTCTCCCCTAAAAACCTTGTGAGGCTGGCATATCTGCCACAAGCCACTGCTACTGCAGTAAGGCTAATCCTCCATAGGCTAACATTGGGAACCTCTCCTTATGGGATAACTTCTGACAGGGACCTAATAAGTCTGTCATGTTTGGTCTTGTTGGGCTCGGGGCGGGGAACCCTTTCCAATGATATATAGGGTTTGGGCATTACTACGCTAGGGATCCCTTTTTTATAAAGTGGACCTTTTCCTGCCTACACTTAGATTAGGCTGCAGACTCCCCCCTCCCCTCTGCATACTGATAGCCTGCCTGGGTTGGGAGGTGGGAGTGGTGATTCACACCTTCTTCCCTGGGATGAGCTGTGATGGGCTGCCCACTGTAGCCTTTACGGCCTGTCTCTCGTCACTGTGACAGCTAGGTCAGGGAAGGCAGGGAACATACCAGAACTCCCTGGACTCTTCCAGAAACCCCTGCCCCCAGACCCTTCCAGAGACTTCTACCACTTTCTAGCCCTTAGACTGAAAGATATATAAGGGAGGGTCCTGGCCTCACTTCTTTGTTACACCCTGGACTAAGAAGAATCCCTGCTGGAGTAAGGACTGCTGCGCCAGGAAGGACTGCCAGACTGAAGGAGGCTGACTGCTCCCAGGAACTGCTGCCCCATCTACTGAGCTGCCCTACTGCCTGTTGATCCTGCCCTGCAAGAGGAGACTGAAGAAACACCACCAGAGTGTCTCCACCATATTCACAAGAACTGCCTTTTTGGGACTGTACCCTTTTTTTAACTTAAAGAGAACTACCCTTCTTTGGCAACATCATTTTAAGGACTGCCTTTTGGGGGAAACAACTGTCATTAGGACTTTCCCCTGCATCTCTGTGCCTGCACACAGCATCACTGGCCCTGGGACCTTTGGAGATTGTCTCTGTCGCCTGGAGTGTGTGGGATCCTCTTATTCAACACCCCCAAAGTCACCGCCGCCGCCCAGGACTGAGTTGGACTGCCTAGCGCTGCGAGGGAAAGCGCTACCTCACCCCTGAATTACCATCGTTAGTCTGGGGCCCTGAATGCGCTGTGTAGCGCTGTGGAGGAAGGCGCTGGGCCCCTGAGATCACTGCTGCCGCTGGCCGGGGTGAAAGTGCGCTGAAACGCTTTTTAAAAGTAGCCGGGAAATCACCGCCGCGGCTCGGGAGCTTCGAGAGCCTGGGGCGCGTCATCCCAAGCACCAGGAGAAGCCGCGCTGGGATTGGTGCGACGTCAGCCCCAGGCCTCGCAGGGATTGGTTGCCGCTGCCCGGGAGTCCCGTAGCGTCATTGGCCTGCCGCTCTCCCATTGGACCGGCTTCGAGGGCTTCCCCAGCTCGGACCGGGCCAGGAAGAGTCACCCCGACGGCTGGAGAGTGCCCCGAAGAAGAAAGAAGCTCCACGCTGGTGCCTGCTCTCCCCCGACCTCAGGTAGGAGCTTAGCGTGTGCGCTAAGCTGCGTGTTGCAGAGCGGCCTTGAGCGGGGTGAGGCGGGAGACCATGCGGGCGGTAGCGTGAGGAGTGCTGCGTCTGACCCCAAGCCCTGGAAAGAAGCAGCGGGCCTTCTGGGACTCCTTTCTTAAGAGTGGACCGGCTCCCGGGACCTGCCTTTGTTTGGGGGCGTGGTTGACCACGGGGGTAGTTGGGTAAAAGACAAACCCGGCTCCCCCTGATAAAGTGCCTTGGGAGTTTGAGCACTAAAGTTGAACCTGGAATAAATAGCGCCGGAGTAGCACCAAGTGTACAACAGCAGGAACATCTTCCTTGTGCCTCACTGAAGGGACTGTTTGGCCTGGGAACTAGGTGGATTTCGGATTAATGATTGAACTTGACTGGGAAGTGGATTTGTTTCTACTAATAATGGACCTTGCCCTGAAGCTGGATTTATTTGATGCTTGACTTGCTTTATATGCATCTGGAGTCCCCTGATTATTGAACGTGACGCGGGTGGATCTTGCATAATTCTTAGATAAAGATCTTTATATTTTTATATAAAAATTGGTGTAGTGTCTCTTTCTTTTGTGCGTGTTTTACTGGGAACTGTTGGTGTGTTGCACAAATACTTTACACATTGCCTCTGGAGTTACGCCTTTGCTGCTCTGCGCCAAGCTACCAGGTCAGAAGCGGTGGTCCCTACTTGGACTAGGGTGCATACCCCTGCCAACTAGAGACCCCGGTTCTAACATTGGTGGCAGCGGTGGGATAGAACTTGTGCTTGTGTAACACCACGCAGTGACGCAGTATACACCACAACCCTACACCTAACTCCACTGAATTTTTGCCTACCCTCTCCAATTGGCATTTTTATTTTGTATTTAAATTCTCCCTGACTGGCTGCTCTTTTTAAAAGTCCTTTTGCCTAAGTCCCATTTGGTTTTCTCTACAAACGTCTGAGGCCCTACCTAGCAAGATGGAATTCGAGCTGGCCAATCTGGAAGTTTACACAGCGGCACAACTCAAGGAATTCTGCGAGGAGAAAGGGGTGCCCTTCAAGCGAAGCGCCAAGAGAGCAGAGCTTCAGAAAGCCTTGAGAGTATGGGTAACAGCCCACCCAGAAGGAGATGGAGAAGGGGACGGGCAGGGAGCGGAGCAAGGGGCCACAGGAGAACTTGACCTACTGCCCTTGGTGGAAAATGGCAACTTGTTACCAGGTACAAGGGTACCTTCCAGGGCAGGCAGTAGTGTGTCAGTAAGGACCCTGTCCTCAGAGGAATTGGAGGACAGGAGAGAGGAGAGACAGTTTAAATTGGAACTCGCCAAATTGGAAAGGGAGCGTGAGAAAGAAAGGTGGGCCATGGAGGAGAGGAAACTTACCCATGAGTTCAACCTGAAGGAACTGGAAATTCGAGCCCTACAAGCAGGGACGAACAGCATCAAGAGTGGTGGCAGCATACCTACGGAAGCTTCACGTGAGTCCAGGGTCTTTATGCCTAAAGATGTGATGGCCAGTTTTAAGGTGGGGGATAATATTGATAAGTGGTTAGCTGCCTATGAGGTGTCACTAAGAGCCCATGGGGTCCCAGAGAGTCACTGGGGGGGTGGTCTGTACAAGTACATACCTCCGGAAGTTAGGGACACACTCCTTAGCCTAGAAAAGGAAGACCAGACCAACTATTCTGTTATGAAAGAAGCATTGCTTAAGAGGTTCGGTCTTACCCCTGAGAGGTATAGGCAGAGGTTTAGGAATAGCCACAAACTTCCCACACAGAACTGGGTAGATTTCCTGGACTACGCTAGTAAAGCTTTAGAGGGCTGGGTGCGGGGCAGCAATGTGCATGACTATGAAGGATTGTATAACTTGTTTTTAAGAGAGCACCTTCTAGAGAAATGTTTTCCAGAGCTGCGCCAACACCTGGTTGACCGCAAGTTGACCAATCCTAGGAAGCTTGCGGAGGAGGCGGACACCTGGGTCAGTACCAGAGTGTCCAACAAGGGTTCTGGGGGGGACTCCCAAAGGGGTGGTCAGGGTTCCCACCAGAAGAAAGAGGGGGGAGACAAAAAGAAAGAGTTCTCCAAAGGCCCCCAAAATAATTCACAAGGGAAAGGGTCTGGGTCCCAGCCCCAATCTGGCCACCAGAAGCCCACTTATCCTGACAAAGGTCAGCAGCCCAGAACTGTCCGGTGCTATGAGTGTGGTGAACTTGGACACTACAAGGGGGATCCCAAGTGTCGCAAGAGAGCACCACAGGCCACTGGAGGTAAAAACCCCGGGGTGGCTAGTGTAGCGCTTGGGGAGGAGCTGTCCCTAGATGATGGGAGTGAGGGGGCAGGGCTTGTCCTAGTGTCTCTGGGAGACAGTGAGATGGTCCCTAAGGTCCATGTGCCCTCAAATACTACCAAGTATAGGCAGTGGGTCACCCTCAATGGTCGGGGGTGGAGGCCCTGAGGGACACAGGTGCCAGCATGACTATGGTAAGGAGTCAGCTGGTGTCCCCTGAGCAAATAATTCCCGAGGCGTTCCACCCAGTTGTGATGGCTGACAACAGGGGGGGTCACTATCCCATAGCGCGGGTTCCATTTGAGTGGGGAGGGGTTTCAGGCCTTTTAAGAGTTGCTGTGAGCCCTGCCATGCCAGTGGACTGTCTGTTAGGGAATGACCTGGAGCATACTGCCTGGAAGGAGGTAGAGCTCAAGGCGCATGTGGAGATGCTGGGGTTACCGGAGTGGATTTGTGCTACCACACGGTCTATGGCTGCCCGGAAAGGGAGTCAACCAGGGCTGGAGCCTGGAAAAATGGCCCAGCCAGCTGCTAAGAAGGGAGGAGCCCGAGGGCGTGGGAAGCCCGCCCCGGGGCAGTCACCCCGTGAGAGGGATGGGGCACCTGAGGAGGTTGCGCCGGAGTCCACGGAGGGAGACGTTGCTCCCTTGGGGGACTTACCTACCCCTGCAGAGTGGCAGGTGGAAGGAGGGCCCACCAGAGAGGAGTTTTGTCTGGCACAGAAGGAGTGTCCTACCCTTGAGGGCATGAGGCGACAGGCCGAGGCCCAAGCAGCAGGCGATGCCTCCGCGAAGTATCATATTTACTGGGAGGATGGGCTCCTTTACAGTGAGCCCAAGGCTCCTGTGCATGGGTCATCAAGGGCCTTAGTGGTCCCCCAGTGCTACAGAGCCTTTCTTTTGGAATTGGCCCATGAGATCCCATTGGCAGGACACTTGGGCCAAGACAAGACCTTTGCTAGGCTTGTCCCACATTTTTATTGGCCGCAGATGAGGATCTCCTCAGATACATTCTGCAGGACCTCTCTGACCTGCCAAGCTAGTGGGAAAACAGGGGGTAAGCTGAAGGCTCCCCTGGAACCACTACCTGTCGTTAGCACCCCCTTTGAGAGGGTGGGCATCGACATTGTTGGGCCTATGGATCCACCGACTTCTTCTGGTCACAGGTTTATGCTGGTCCTGGTGGACCATGCCACCCGGTACCCAGAGGCTATTCCTCTGAGAACCATCACTGCACCTGCAGTGGCACGGGCCCTGATGGGGATTTTTACCAGAGTGGGTTTCCCCAAAGAGGTGGTGTCCGACAGGGGTACAAGTTTTATGTCTGCCTACATGCAAGCCATGTGGAAGGAGTGTGGGGTTACTTATAAGTTCTCCACCCCTTACCACCCACAGACCAATGGTCTCGTGGAGAGATTTAACAAGACCCTAAAGGGCATGATCAGGAGTCTGCCTGAGGGCCTGAGGAAAAAGTGGGACATCCTCTTGCCCTGTTTGTTGTTTTCCTACAGGGAGGTACCGCAAAAGGGAGTGGGCTTCAGCCCCTTTGAGCTTTTGTATGGTCACCCTGTTAGGGGACCTCTCAGTTTAGTGAAGGATGGGTGGGAGAAGACTCCCAGGAGGCTTCCCCAAGATGTAGTGAGCTACATGCTGGCCTTCCGCAGCCAAATGGCTAAGTTGTGGAAGCAAGCTTCTGACAACTTAGAGGCCAGCCAGGCGGTGATGAAGGAATGGTACGACCAGAATTCTCACCCCGTGGAGCTAGAACCTGGACAGAAGGTGTGGGTCATGGAGCCTGGAGAGCTTAGTGCCCTCCAGGATCGCTGGACTGGCCCTTATGAGGTATTGGAAAAGAAGGGTAAGGCCACTTACCTAGTGGACCTTAAGACCCCCAGGCAGCCCCACAGGGTGCTACACGCCAACCGCCTCAAACCCCACCATGAGAGGTCCGAGCTCACCTTACTGATGGTGACTGATGGGGCCGAGGAAGAGGAAAGTGAACCTCTCCCGGACCTCTTCGCTTCCAAAGAGAAGGATGGATCGGTGGAGGGAGTGGTCCTCTCCCCATCCTTGACTCCTGAGCAACAGAGGGACTGTTGCCAGGTCCTGGGGCAGTTCGCCTCAGTGTTTTCCCTTATCCCTGGGATCACCCACCTGTGTACCCATGATGTGGACACAGGAGACAGCCCCCCTGTCAAGTCCAAGTCTTACAGGCTGTCAGATAAGGTAAAGGCCAGCATCCAGAGTGAGGTCACTAGGATGCTGGAGTTGGGAGTGATAGAGCCCTCCAACAGGCCTTGGGCCAGCCCGGTGGTTCTGGTACCAAAAGCTGCCCCACCGGGCACCACACCAGAACTTAGGTTCTGTGTGGATTACAGGGGACTGAACTCTGTGACCAAGACTGACGCTCATCCTATCCCGAGGGCGGATGAGCTCATTGACCGGCTGGGGGCTGCCCGATACCTGAGTACCTTTGACCTCACGTCAGGGTATTGGCAGATCGCCCTAACAGAGGAAGCTAAAGAAAGGTCCGCCTTTTCCACCCCAGAGGGCCACTACCAGTTTAGAGTGATGCCCTTTGGACTGAAAAACGCTCCTGCCACCTTCCAGCGGCTGGTGAACCGGGTCCTCTCCGGTTTAGAGGCCTTCTCTGCTGCCTACCTGGACGACATAGCTGTCTTCAGTAGCAGCTGGGAGGACCATTTGGGTCACCTCCAGGAAGTGCTTCAGGCTCTGCAGCAGGCAGGCCTGACTATCAAAGCTAGCAAATGCCAGATAGGGCAGGGGTCGGTAGTCTACCTAGGACACTTGGTAGGCGGGGGCAAGGTGCAGCCCCTACAGGCCAAGATAGAAACCATCCTGGCCTGGGAGCCTCCCAAAACACAGACTGAGGTCAGGGCATTCCTGGGCCTCACAGGTTACTACCGCAGGTTTGTCAAGGGCTATGGCACCATTGTGGCCCCCTTGACGGAGCTAACCTCTAAGAAACAGCCTAGAAAAGTGATCTGGACAGAGGCTTGCCAAAAAGCCTTTGACTCTCTAAAGCAGGCCATGTGCACCGCTCCTGTGCTCAGGGCCCCTGACTTCTCCAAAGAGTTCATTGTCCAAACGGACGCCTCAGAGCATGGCATAGGGGCAGTACTTTCGCAACTCAATGAGGAGGGACGGGACCAACCAGTAGCCTTCATTTCCAGGAGGCTGCTCCCCCGAGAACAGCGTGGAGCGCGATAGAGAGGGAAGCCTTTGCGGTGGTCTGGGCTGTAAAGAAGCTGAGGCCATATTTGTTTGGCTCCCACTTCCTGATTCAGACTGACCACCGGCCCCTCAGGTGGCTCATGCAAATGAGGGGCGAGAATCCCAAATTGTTGAGGTGGTCCATTTCCCTACAGGGGATGGACTTCAGGGTGGAACACAGACCCGGAGTAGACCACGCCAATGCTGACGGTCTCTCTCGGTTTTTTCGCCTTAGTGATGAGAACTCCCTGGAGGTTGGGTAGTTCTCCCCACTTTCAGCTGGGGGACACACGTGTTAGACCTGTCAGCCTTAGGGTGGTCTCCCCTACATTTTTGCCCTTTTTGCCTCCCATTTTGACCTTACATTTTGTTGGACTTAGGACTCTGGGCGCCTCACCACTGCTAAACAGTGCTGAGGTGCGGGTGCTCTCCCCTAAAAACCTTGTGAGGCTGGCATATCTGCCACAAGCCACTGCTACTGCAGTAAGGCTAATCCTCCATAGGCTAACATTGGGAACCTCTCCTTATGGGATAACTTCTGACAGGGACCTAATAAGTCTGTCATGTTTGGTCTTGTTGGGCTCGGGGCGGGGAACCCTTTCCAATGATATATAGGGTTTGGGCATTACTACGCTAGGGATCCCTTTTTTATAAAGTGGACCTTTTCCTGCCTACACTTAGATTAGGCTGCAGACTCCCCCCTCCCCTCTGCATACTGATAGCCTGCCTGGGTTGGGAGGTGGGAGTGGTGATTCACACCTTCTTCCCTGGGATGAGCTGTGATGGGCTGCCCACTGTAGCCTTTACGGCCTGTCTCTCGTCACTGTGACAGCTAGGTCAGGGAAGGCAGGGAACATACCAGAACTCCCTGGACTCTTCCAGAAACCCCTGCCCCCAGACCCTTCCAGAGACTTCTACCACTTTCTAGCCCTTAGACTGAAAGATATATAAGGGAGGGTCCTGGCCTCACTTCTTTGTTACACCCTGGACTAAGAAGAATCCCTGCTGGAGTAAGGACTGCTGCGCCAGGAAGGACTGCCAGACTGAAGGAGGCTGACTGCTCCCAGGAACTGCTGCCCCATCTACTGAGCTGCCCTACTGCCTGTTGATCCTGCCCTGCAAGAGGAGACTGAAGAAACACCACCAGAGTGTCTCCACCATATTCACAAGAACTGCCTTTTTGGGACTGTACCCTTTTTTTAACTTAAAGAGAACTACCCTTCTTTGGCAACATCATTTTAAGGACTGCCTTTTGGGGGAAACAACTGTCATTAGGACTTTCCCCTGCATCTCTGTGCCTGCACACAGCATCACTGGCCCTGGGACCTTTGGAGATTGTCTCTGTCGCCTGGAGTGTGTGGGATCCTCTTATTCAACACCCCCAAAGTCACCGCCGCTGCCCAGGACTGAGTTGGACTGCTTAGCGCTGCGAGGGAAAGCGCTACCTCACCCCTGAATTACCATCGTTAGTCTGGGGCCCTGAATGCGCTGTGTAGCGCTGTGGAGGAAGGCGCTGGGCCCCTGAGATCACTGCTGCCGCTGGCCGGGGTGAAAGTGCGCTGAAACGCTTTTTAAAAGTAGCCGGGAAATCACCGCCGCGGCTCGGGAGCTTCGAGAGCCTGGGGCGCGTCATCCCAAGCACCAGGAGAAGCCGCGCTGGGATTGGTGCGACGTCAGCCCCAGGCCTCGCAGGGATTGGTTGCCGCTGCCCGGGAGTCCTGTAGCGTCATTGGCCTGCCGCTCTCCCATTGGACCGGCTTCGAGGGCTTCCCCAGCTCGGACCGGGCCAGGAAGAGTCACCCCGACGGCTGGAGAGTGCCCCGAAGAAGAAAGAAGCTCCACGCTGGTGCCTGCTCTCCCCCGACCTCAGGTAGGAGCTTAGCGTGTGCGCTAAGCTGCGTGTTGCAGAGCGGCCTTGAGCGGGGTGAGGCGGGAGACCATGCGGGCGGTAGCGTGAGGAGTGCTGCGTCTGACCCCAAGCCCTGGAAAGAAGCAGCGGGCCTTCTGGGACTCCTTCCTTAAGAGTGGACCGGCTCCCGGGACCTGCCTTTGTTTGGGGGCGTGGTTGACCACGGGGGTAGTTGGGTAAAAGACAAACCCGGCTCCCCCTGATAAAGTGCCTTGGGAGTTTGAGCACTAAAGTTGAACCTGGAATAAATAGCGCCGGAGTAGCACCAAGTGTACAACAGCAGGAACATCTTCCTTGTGCCTCACTGAAGGGACTGTTTGGCCTGGGAACTAGGTGGATTTCGGATTAATGATTGAACTTGACTGGGAAGTGGATTTGTTTCTACTAATAATGGACCTTGCCCTGAAGCTGGATTTATTTGATGCTTGACTTGCTTTATATGCATCTGGAGTCCCCTGATTATTGAACGTGACGCTGGTGGATCTTGCATAATTCTTAGATAAAGATCTTTATATTTTTATATAAAAATTGGTGTAGTGTCTCTTTCTTTTGTGCGTGTTTTACTGGGAACTGTTGGTGTGTTGCACAAATACTTTACACATTGCCTCTGGAGTTATGCCTTTGCTGCTCTGCGCCAAGCTACCAGGTCAGAAGCGGTGGTCCCTACTTGGACTAGGGTGCATACCCCTGCCAACTAGAGACCCCGGTTCTAACAAGAGGCAAGTGTGAACACAGCCAACATGGCGAGGCAACTCCCTAGTACTATGGGCTCCTGGCTCATTCACAAGTCAAACTGCTCATATTTGGTGATCAGGTGAGTGGTCAAGAGCGTCTATAGTTGAATTACCCGGGCCTCCAATCTGGGAATGAGGTTGTTGAGCCGCCATTGTTCCAGCATCTTTCTGCCACAGCATCAGGGGGGCAAGCCGTGCAGCATTTCTATTTGCCGCACCGCTGGGGACTCAGAGCCCCAGGACCTGTTGCTATACCAACGCGCAAAAGGGGGGTCAGCGCTCCCGCGGCCGGCGTAGCCGCCATCATTCCTGCATCTTTCTGCCACAGCAGCAGGGGGAAAGCCGTGCAGCATTTTTGCTCGCCGCACCGCTGGGGACTCAGAGTCCCATGACTCCTTGCTCCACCAATGAACACAAGAGGCGCCAGCACTCCTGCAGCGCGGGACGCGCGTGAGCAAAGAACAGGCCAAGGGCGGGCCCGTCCATGCCCGTTGAAGCCCGGAGGTGATTGGACTGGACCCTCCCTCTAACATCTGGCACTCTTACAAGGTACTGTTTTTATCCTAGTAGTGTTGTCTGCCGGTCTACAGAGAGAAACGGTGAAGCGGAAAGGGCTCAGTGAGAAAGTGGGCAGAGGGACCGTAGCCATGCTCGATGCATTTTTGTCTAGACCAGCGAGCATACTCACGCTGGAACCTCTTCGACTGAGGACCTCCCTTGGGGACTCTAATAATGTCAACACTTTCACTCAGCCCTTGCAACTGCCGTTACACCAGCCCCCGTCGATACACCTATCAGGGAGCCTGAACACTGTCCTCACCCTGAACTCACAAATGGCTAGCCAGCTAAGAGAAGTAGGGGCTGCGGGGTTCCACAGCAGAAGCCAACAAGAATCACCAGAGCTACAAAAACAAAGGGGGCTAATAATATGGTTTCCACGGGATCTGGCACAGTGTGTTCCTGGACCCTGACTACTTTGGACAGCCTCCACCCCCCCACCCATCCTCCATGCCATCAGTATTCGATGAAGTATTGTGGAAAGGAGTAGAAAACATGATGGTCACTTTATTGGTCCCTATTCTAAAAAAAATAACGCAGATTAAAGAAAGACTGTGCTGTATAAAGACTCAGAGGGCATCCACTGAGCGCCTTTCACAACTCCTGTGCCCTGGTCTTGCACGACAAGCCCCAGAAAGTAATAAACCTCCTTCTCATACTAAACCCTGCATGGCAATCAGATCTGCAACACAGTCGCGTACGTTGATATGCCTAGTCAAACACGTTAGCAAAAGAGCCATCCTCACTACCACCTGGGCCAAGTAATTCAAATCACTTGGCGATTCCAGTTTTGGGGGGCGCAAGGACTGACTCTCGACCGCCAGGAAGATCAGACAGCCTTATGGTGGGACTAAACTATTATTTACAGCAGGTCCTACACCTCCCACCAGCGGCTTCCCCATTAGTACTGGTTTTGGAAAATGTACCACCTCTGTGGGAAAACCAGCCCGCATCGACAACACAACTAATGGACAAATGCCTGCATGGGCCTTCACACCATTTAATTGACTTGGGGGTTAGGGGCTGTCCGCTGTCAAACCAAATTACTATGGCCCGGAGAGTGGGGTGACTGGGCATCACAACTAAATCCATTGCAAGTGACTGTGTGACGAAATGTTAACAACGCGCAGGTGGCTAAAATACTCTTAAATCTGCTTCATAAAATCCCCTCAAAGGGTACCCAGATTATCCCTTTACACCTGGAGCACTTTTACACTCAGGGTGGCGCGAGGACTGGTCCCCCACTGAATCATGGAGTGGGAATTACTAGCAACCCAGGGCTGAGGTTGGATAACCAATATGCTGTCCTGTCAGACCTGGAAGCCTGTGATTGACTAACCCCAGCCAATCCTATTGCTGATGAGGGAATGGTTATATCAGTTAAACCAGTGCTTGTTGTACAGGGGAGCCCTGAAAACTCTTTTACCCGGAGCAAGGCTCGTAGTAATTCGACTAGTCTAGTGTCTTGGAACGTGGCTGACATTGTATCCAAAGTAGGCAATGAACAGTTGCACAAACTCTGGCAATCACAGGATATTATCTGTTTCCCGTCTTTGTCACTGGGCATCGCTCCTTCCAGACAGCAGCAGTGCCATCAGTGTCAGGCAGAGCAAAAGGGGAACTTTTAACTTTCATTTCTAATAACCGCCCAATAAATGTGAGGATAGTTGGTACCTCAAATACCCATTTCCATTTACTTTTGATACAGTCCACCAGCGAAGGAGTATGGCTTTTAAGTAATTACTATAATAACGAATTTGGGGTCAATAAGAAGCTAGTGGTAGCTGCATTGAATAGCGTATTAGACAAACTTAGCCCATTCATCAAAAAGGGTGCACCTAACATCATATGGATGGGTGACTTTAACACACACCTCTGTAAGCATAATGAGGAACAGGTTTGTGGGCTGGAAGATCCTAAGGGCAACCCAGTCTTTCCCTTTGCCCAGAACGAATTTGGAGACAGCTTAAATAGGTTCCTATATATCAGGAACATGGGAATAGCTAACAATATGAATGCAGGCCATATTGGGAAAACATTTAAGCGGATCAACTATGAGTCCACCATCGATTTTATTCTAGCTTCTACCACTTCTAACGAAAAGATGTCCCATGTAGGCAACGTATTCACAAGTTATAGCGACCATGCCATTCTAACTATCTACTTAAGGTTCCTGTGTAAGGAAGTGAAACAGCAACAGAAAGTAGCTAATATTTCCTTATCTAGGAAAAACGGGTACCAACTAAAGTGGGCTCAAGTTGAGAAGCAGAAGCTGGTCCCTGTGATTATAGCGAATATATTGGTTGACATTTTTAACTGTTTGCCCAGGATACCTGCCCATCCTTACTAGTATCTCAGTTTAGAGACCTTATAACAAAAGTAAAAGTGGCTCTTACCCGCTATAAACTGGCAAACAGTTCATCATCTAAGCGCTGGTTTGACTCCCCTTGCTCCAAAGCAAGAAAAGCACTTGTCAACACACTGAAAATGAATCCAAGAAATTCAGCACAAATAAGATCGCGACACTGTGATTATAAGTCCACCAGAAGGGAAAGAGAGAAGGATATAAGGAAGGAAGCCTGGGATGGTCTTGAGCAAGCAGCGAGGTCAGGCAACAGCAGAGATTTTTGGGCAGTAATAAACGCGCCTTTTTTAAAGATCCTAAGAACCCCTCCCTGGACTCACATGTTGGTGATGAATCATGGGTGGGACACTTCAAACTCATATTTGCCTCTAATACTCCCCCCTGTGATGCCAAACTATGATATAGACCGCCTTCTGCACTTTCAGAAGACAGAAGAGGGTTGGTGGTCTGTGTCCCTGGGAAGGCCCCTGGGCCTGACGGGGTGCTGATCGACCTCTTTCAGGATAACTATGACGTGTGGGTCCAGCTACTAACTAATGTCTTTAACAGCATAGCGTTAGAAGGGAATCCACCATCTTGGAAGTACAGTGTCATAGTCCCAAGATACAAACAAGGAGACAGGGGCAAACCAAAGAACTATATTTCCCTACTGGACACAACCGCCAAACTCATGGGTCAGCTCCTCCTAGCCAGCGTGGAAGAGTGGACCCAAGAAAAGAAAATCTTGATGCAGGCACAGTATGGCTTCCAGAGGGGGAAAGGCACTGTAGATCAATGCCTAAACCTATCACTTTGTATAGATAAATACACGAGAGCGAAAGGCGGGAAAATCTACATGGCCTTCATGGACCTGACAGCGGCATTTGACTGAGTGACCCATCAGAAGCTTGGGCTTCTGATGGAGAAGATGGCGATTGACTGCCTTATAATCAACTTTATTCGGCAACTTTACGCCAATGCCACTACTTATGTCTGTTATGGCATAATAGGGGAATATACTCGCTCATTTAAGATCGCTTGAGGAGTTAGGAAAGGATATGTCCTCACCCCGTTCCTTTTCTCCAGCTATACAAACGGGGTTGAGGCATCCCTTTCGGGATCATCCCTGGATGTACTCAAGTTTGACAACACCTCCCTACCAATATTAGCCTATGCTGATGATACAGTGCTAATTTCAAGAACAGGGTTAGCTCTTCAAAGTCTTATAACATCATACGCCTCATTAATAGCCACGCTGGATCTTAAAGTGAATGAAACAAAATCTTTTATCATTATAGCAGGAACCAGAAAAGGTGCAAAATCCCCCCACTTCTATTTGGATTCCAGGAAAATAGAAGTGGTAGAGTCTATTCCTTATTTGGGAGTTTTATTTGATAAATACCAAACTTGGACAAATCTGGTGGCGGTAAGAGCGTTTGGAATGGAAAGAAGGTTGAAAGCTTTCTCCCAAAAGTTAGGCGCCAGCCCCCTGGACCCAATCAAAAATATTTACCAGGCGAAGAAAAAGGCAGCAGTTACCTATGGGGCGGGAGATTGGGGTATGGCGTACATTGACCAACTCTAAATATTGGATGATAGTTTTTTAAATCCTGGGTGTCCTTACCTCCTTCTTTCTCAAATTATATCTTACACCTTGAATTAGGGCTAGCTTACATGGCAGACACCATTAGATTAGCGCCAATTCTCTTATGGTTTTCTATATAGCTGAGGACCACAGTCAATTTAACACAAAATATAATTAAAGATTGTTTGAGATTGGAATATTATAATAAGATCAGATGGCTTAGTTTTGAGGGAGTCAGAATTATTAGTGATTGGGCTGGGAGAACGATTCAAGGATCAAACGGCATGCAGGAGGATGTCAAAACAGTAATTAATTGAGACATATTTGCGGAGGGCCAATCATGTCTGCAGTGAAAGGAACCATAGACAAAAGGCGGCCCTTGCTTATGATCAGATCCCCCCCAGATTAGAGGGAGGATATTCCTACCTAGCATGCACTACAATAGCGCAGCATAGTTATATACTACTGAGATTTCGTCTAAACCTCGTCCCTTTGATGTTGGGGTACCCCGAGAGAAAATTTAAACACTCAGACTTGATTCTGTGCCCTTGTGACAATCATTCTCCTCAATCTGCCCTACACCCAGTACTGTTTTGGGAGTTTTACAAGACAGAAGAGAAGCCTTTATTCTTCCAATTCTAAGGCGCCACCATTTCAGCCATTGCCGGGTGGCACTCTATTTTCTAAAATCCCTGCCTGACCATCTTGTCTGTTTTTTAGTAGCTACCTTCCTGCAGGCCTGTATGAAAAAGTGAAAGGTGCAAGGCTGATAGGCGGTAAAATCGCTTTAAGCAATATTTATATGTATATGTGGACCCACTCTATAAGGCACATAAAGCTCCACATGTTTTTAAATGATTTTAAACGTTTTTTGAAAAACTTTTACATGCTTTTTAAGTACATCTTTTTCCTCTTGGGCCTTTTTAACTTGTTATCTTATGGGGTGCTTGGTTAAACACTGATTGAATCTGTGCTTCTATGATCTGTTCTTCAAGAGATCGAATCAAAATTTTAAGTATTGATTGATTGAGGTTGTTCTCGAGAATGTCCACTTTTTGTGGGAAAGTGAGACAACTGCTAAGGCTGTCTGGTCTGATACTGCCATTCCCTGCAAACGGGGAGACTACCAGAAACAAGGCATGCCTATTAACATACATCTACTACCACTGCGAGCTACCTACATTCATAGCATAAAAGAGGACTGTTGTATTGGCTGTGTGGCTCACCTCCAATCCGAACTGCCCCATTAGGACAGAGGTTTTCTACACTAGAAATATTTCATGCAACAACACATTTATATGTAGAAATAAATCAGATTTCTTCCACAAAGGACTGATGATGAGCTCCCCAAAATGAGGCTCCAACCATTCGTTGATGACTAAATGATGATCATGAGATACTGTGAAGTCAGGCACATGTGGCATCCTATAATAAAGCTGGGAGCGTGTGCCCACCCTTGCAAGGTCAGCACCAGAATGGCAGGACTGGATGGGGTTAACATGGTGGTCAGCAACTGGTTGCAGTTTTCAATCAGATGGATATGTCAGGAAAGCGTGTGAATCTTGACAAGGAGTACCACAGC
This sequence comes from Lissotriton vulgaris, assembly GCF_964263255.1. Taxonomy (NCBI): domain Eukaryota; kingdom Metazoa; phylum Chordata; class Amphibia; order Caudata; family Salamandridae; genus Lissotriton; species Lissotriton vulgaris. Next base: position 364,049,394 of record NC_141694.1, read on the forward strand.
TATGCAGAGCGCCTGTACTCTCAGAAACCTTTGGGTCCACCAGGATTTCTAGGTCTTGTTGCTCATAATGTGATTCGTGAACTACTGGGGCCAATAGCCTCCCTGGAGAAGGGAGAGCCTTTGCCAGGCTGGAATTTAAGTTTGCCACCATTTACTGGATCCTCTTAGATGGCACCAACTAAGGTTTGTGGTAGTTTACTGTGTATAAGAAACTGATGGCTGAAGTACTAGCAGAAGCCCCACTAGGCCAAGGAGCGTGAAACAGATCCGAAGAGGCCAATGCAACAAAATGCGAGTGTACTGGTCTGGTACATTTTATTTTCAACTATGAAAAGTCGGTATTTTGTGTGGGTGCAAGGAAGTAAGACCCAGGAGACACGGTCACTTGTCATCTTGGACAGCATCACAAATAGAGTCAAAGTGTACATCTTGAACTTCTGTAGGAAATGATACTGATTTGTTTCATGGATATTGAATAAGGAACTCATTAAAATATACATCACCAGTACCACCGTTAACAAGCTTGAAAACGGTCGTCCAGCTGAATTTACATACCGGAACTGGAAAGCTCTAGGAAAGCTCGGTTCTGCTACCCCTGTTTTCAATATAGATGACAGTGTCTCCCCCACTAGCTCGGTGGAAAACAACTACAGAACCTTCAGTAGCAGGATAACTTCTATCACGGATTCCATCGTCCCTTTAAAACGCGGCATTCTTAAAGGGCGAGGATCCGCTCCCTGGTTTACTGATTCTCTGAAAACCCTCAAGTCAGCCTGTAAGCAGGCCGAGAGGAAGTGGAGACACGGCTACTGTGACATTAATAAAACCCTTTGGAAAAACAAACTTATTGAATATAAAGCGGCCATTAGAGTGAGCAAATCGACCTACTATTGCTCCTCAATTGTCAATGCAGCTAACAGCTCAAAAAACATTTTTCAGATCTTAGAGAATCTCATACATCCAGACTGTACGAAGAAAACTATTCCCCCATCCCAGACGCTCTGTGATAATCTCGCGGAGTTCTTTCTGGATAAAATCACGAGAATCATTAACAACCTGGGATCTTCTCAATCCCAATACCCACCTACCTCTCATGCAACCTGCCCCACAAATTACACCGCCAGGCCAGTCGGTCTGCCCAGGGAAAGTCTCCTGGCCCTCCCCCAGATTCCCGAAGCAGATTTTGAAAGACTGGCACTGAGCATTACCTCTGGGTCCCCCCTTGACCCACTGCCCCCAAAAATCTGGAAGGCTTACGGGCACGAGCTATTCCACACGCTGCGGAGGATTTGTAATCAATCTCTCCGCAGTGGAGTGGTTCCAAACCCCTGGAAGCAAGCGTTGATCACCCCGCTTCTGAAAAAACCATCCCTGAATCCAGAATGCCTCTCCAATTTTCGCCCCATATCGCTTCTGCCCTTTCCAGCGAAAGTGGTGGAGCGATGGGTCAGCACCTGCCTGTCATCTCACCTCGAGCAGAATCACGTTCTGGACGATTTCCAATTTGGATTTCGTCCAGTCCATGGCACCGAAACAGCTGTACTTACGGCCATGGAAGAACTTCGAGTGCGTGCAGACAGGGGCCAGGCGGTGGCCTTGATCCTGTTGGACCCGTCTGCCGCATTCGACACCGTCAACCACGTGATCCTGCTAGAGAGGCTGAGAGCGGCTGGGGTTGATGGCTCAGCCCTGATTTGGTTCCACTCTTTTCTCAGCGACAGGAAACAGGCTGTATCCCTCCCCCCTTATCAATCTGCCTTCTCCCCAGTCCCTCACGGTGTACCCCAGGGTTCTTCTATCAGCCCGATTCTCTTTAATGTTTATTTACTACCACTGGTCTCTCTCATTAAATCACACAACATTACCACAGTAAACTACGCAGACGACACCCAGCTTATTTTTTCCTGGGAGGGTGAAGACTCTATTACTTTAGAAGCATTCCACGACTGCCTGAGAGATACTGCTGGCTGGTTACACCATAATTCCCTCCAATTTAACTCCTCTAAAACCGAGGTTCTGTTTTGCCCAGCCAGCCGCATACCTCGCCCTTTGCCTGCTGGTTTCTGGCTTCCAGAAAACTCGGACAATCCGTCACCTGTGGCCAGTGTTCGGAATTTGGGCGTCATGCTTAATAACAAGCTGAGCATGGAAACACAGGTTTCGAGAACAGTTGCCACCTGCTCTGCCCTTATGCGATCACTACGCAAAATCCTGCCACTACTTCCACTATCCGCTAGAGCGCAGATAGTCAGGTGTACCATTCTTAGTCGCATTGACTATTGTAATGCTCTCCTGCTTGACTCTCCCTTGGTACTACTGGACCGACTCCATCGTGTCCAATCAGCAGCAGCCAAACTGGCCCTTGGATGGACCAGAAGATCCTCAACCAAGGCTGCTCTAGCCGAGCTGCACTGGCTTCCCTTGAAGCAACGTATTGCCTTCAAGTCTCTTTGCTTGGTCTTTAAGGCATTACATGGGCTAGGACCTATCCCTTTACAACGGATGTTCACCTGGTATACACCAACCAGAGCTCTTCGATCCGCCACCGCTCGACTTGTAACAGTACCCAGATTTAAGAGAGCTAGGATCGGGGGAAGATCATTCCGAGTGGCGGCTGCAAAGCTCTGGAACAGTCTGCCCGCCGACATCCGCCATACTCCACAGCTCCTGCCTTTTCGAAAACTAATAAAGACTTGGCTTTTTCCCTAGAGTCCCTCCGTCACTACTAAACAATCTTCCACTATTTCTATTTTAGGAGTAGCCACCCTAGCGCCAGGATGCCTGCCAGGCGACAGCTGCGCTCTATAAATGTTTTAAATAAATAATAAAATAAATAACATGGTACCCTACCCTTCTCCTTTACAAGGAAATATTGAGAGAATTCTCACTGCCCTTTTCGGAGGCAGGGCTGCCCCACTGATCGTAAAAATTAGGACCCTCTTCAGCTCCTGCAGAAGTTCTTGGGTTGCTGACTGGGGAAGCGGTGGTCTGAATGGAAGACGCAGTGCAAGCTAGGGAGCACTGTAATTTTCCACAAATTAAAGGTACAATGCATCAGTAGCTATTCTTGTCCATAGACGGCACTTGGTTCCGCCCCCATCTGCTTATATTTTCTGATCCAACTCAGATTGGAAAATTTAAAAAAAGCACACCTGTCATTTTGCAAGTATGCACATACAAAATGATGTAGGTAGGCACATCAAAGACTTTTTTTTATTCTTCTTTACTTATGCTGCTCAGCTTCGTTGATGCTGGAGAGCACACTAGAAACCATTGGCAAACCCAAAAGGTCCCCCAAAGGTGAGACGAATTAGCTTTGCCAGAGCTTCTTTATTTTTACTCCTGAACTTTTCCATTCCAATATCATATTGTTCTATGAGCACTATTCAACTGGAATATAGTTTCCAGTGGCACAGCGCTTATTCGCAATCGGAATAGGACCATCCCCAACATATTTTCTATTCACACATTTCCTTCGGTATTAAAGTTCTTCTGCCTTTCGCTAAGAACCTAAGCTTCAAACAACTTGCTGAATTGTTATTTCATCGTGTGTCTATTTTCAATCAATGCTTAACATTTTTGAGACGTGGCCACAAAAACAAAGGCATCTTACCGCTGAGACCTTGAAGTTGCCTATGGTGGAAACACAAAAACGTTTTCTGCTTGCTCTCCCTGACGGTCCAGCATCCCTTTTGCTCCCCTTACAGCCAAGCTAAATTGTGTAGCCACTTTGAGGCATATGAGTATGATAACTTATATCTCACTAATCTTTACTGATCTTCAACACATCACATCCCTTCTTCTATGTTACCTAAGGATCTTTTGCTTAAGTGCATTACTTTGCACTTAGCTACACCACATAAGCCTCCCACCATCTTAGGCCACCATGGGGGGTGTGGCTTGACCACCGACAAGCATGGTTGCATGAGCAAAGGGCTCCGCGCTTGCCTCTGGGGTTTATCCTGATTAACCTGTTGCCCGGCGGCGACAAAGGCCCGGAGGGGCCCCCTGAGACGGTGGAGGACACGGCATGCTGACTCGGAATCGGCTGCGAGGCTTTCCGCCAGCGCCGGAGCGGCGATCCCTGTCGGCCTGCCAGAGGGAGGCCTGCCATCTTGCTGCGGCCTGGTCCGGGCGCAGCATCCTCGCCCTCGAGTAGTTGGGTGGCCACCGAGGAGGAGGGGCAACCAGGCCACTGCTGGATTTGGGTCCGACCCAGTTTGTGTGTTGGCAGAGACTGACGGCGAGGCTGCTGGGGAATGCTTCTGCCCGGCGGGGGGCCCTGACTGCTGGTAGAGGACTGGTGGAGGAGCTACCAACCCCGCAGAGAGGTCATCGCTCCGCAAGGATCTGGTGCGGCGGCCGCGGGTACCCGGGCATTGATGGGATCGGCGGAATTGGAGGCACGCAGGCACCCCTGGTGGTTGGGAGCAGCTGCAGTTGCGGCGGGTGCTTGCCCCACTGAGCGACTTCGTTGGTCGCTGAGAACTGGCTGCCAAACGCTGCGGACACCGGCGAGGAATTGAGGCAATAAGCGGTGAGACCCACTGCCGGGTCTCCCGTGTAGGCGATCTGCCCCTTCCCCGCGGAGTCCAGAGTGCGCAATACAGACGGGGTTGACACACCGGAGAGCTGGGAGCAGCTAGAGATCCAAGCCGGTGTGGCCTATCTACATGCGGCCGCACCCCGGGTGATTGGAGTGTGAATGCTGACCTCGGATCTTGGTGGCGGGGGCCAGCCTGGCCAGCAGTGGAAGAGGGTTGCGCCGAGAAGGGGTGTAATACATCAATGACTACCCAGTGCCGCGTGGCGGAGGAGTACTCTCTGCTTACTTAGACCCTAACCTGCAGCGCTGACTCCCCTGAGTCAATTATTTGCCTCGGAGAGGGCCCGGTGGGGTGAGTGATTGGTGTGACTGGATGGTGCCAGCTGGGCAGGAGAGACGGTGGAACATCCACAGCGACTCTCATATTGCAGGGGATGGCCTCTGAGGTAACCTGGATTGGCGGACGCTGGGGAGTAACGTGGGCCTGACTGATGGGTAAGCCACGAGCAAAACCTGGGGAGCTGACCCCACTGAGGAGCGGCCGGGGAGCCCGGGTCAGATCCCGCTGGAATGCAGTCATCGGGGCTCCAACAGCAGCAGTTGGACCAAATTTTAAAGGCTATCTGTTATACGAGGGAGGCGTTACACAGCGACATAGCTCAGGTCTCTCAACGAGCTTGGGATTACTACGTGCGGACCATGGGAAGCTAGTGGACCGAGCTAAACACGCGGAACTAGCTCTGGAGGTGCTAGAGCCAGCCCAGAAGACGACTGATGCGACGGTGGGAGACCTGGTCCGGAGGGTACATGAGCTGGAACGGCGAGCGGAGGACGCAGAAGGCCGTAATAGGCGCAACAACGTACGGGTGGTGGGCCTACCCGAAAAAGTTGAGGTGGACAACATGGTCGCGCACTTGAAGACCTGGTTGCGTGATGTGGTGGCTCCTGAGGGCTTGTCGCAGTTTTACACACTGGAGCGCGCTCTTAGAGTGCCGGCTCGCCCGCCAGCTTCCGGTCGACCTCCCCGACCTGTGGTGGCGCGGCTACGGTACTTCAAGGATCGGGATGTCATTTTGCAGAAAGCGCGGACAATGGGCCCCTACCGGGTGGCTAATGCCTCTGTCTCTATTTATCCAGACTATTCATATGTGGTCCAACGCAGCCGTTCTTCTTTTCTATCGGTTAAAAAGGCCCTCCGGGACAAGAGCATACAATACTCTTCTTTTCCCAGCTCGCCTGAGAGTGCTGCTAGATGGTAAAACGCTCTTCTTTAACATGCCGGAAGACACGTGGAGCTGGCTGGAGACATATAGGGCCGGTACAGATGGCACCAAGAGGGGGGAGCGGACAATGGAACCCCGCCCGAAATCCCGCAGAGGACGGCGCCCCAGGCAGCGGTTGGCATCTGGCAGAACGCCATCGCTATCACAGACTGAGTTGGACAGAAAAGCGGCCCTTCAGGCGGTCTCCGACATCTCGGGAGCAACGGCACCGGTTCTCCCGGTGGAGTTGGGATCCCAGCAGGGGTCGGAGGAGCTGGCGTCAGAGGGCTCGGATGGAGATACTCAGAACCTGCCTCATGTCACCCCAAGAACTGCAGATGGCCTCCTGGACGAGTGACTCTTGATGGTTCTGGTGTAAACGCAGTAAGGGGCGAATTCAGGGTTCTGGATTGGGTTGTCAGGGAACAATGGAGATGGGTCTTGAGACATAAGTGGGTGAGTTCTGTCACTGTTTCCGTGTTGTGCGGGGTGACTGATGTGCATGAGTACGAGGGGGGCCCTTCTGTAGCTGGGCGACGCATGGAGGTGTTCTCTATAGGAGACTGAGCGTGGATCATGGGATGTTGATATCGCTGATCTGCTAGTGTTGGTGTAGAGCCGCCCCCTCGCCCTCCCGCTAGCTGTGAGACTCTGGTGGCTACCAGAGAGTTTCCAATATTGGAAGGGGGTTTGGATGGGTAACTATGGTTTAGCACCTGTTCTGGGGAGGGGAGGGTCGAGGGTTAGTTGGGGATGTTTGGGGTCTTGGGAAACTGTCAGTGTGCCTATTCGGGGGAGGGAAGGGTTGTTCTGTTGTAGACTCAGATATGGGGACCCGACTTGAGTTGAAATGCATCACCTGGAATGTGCGGGGGTTGAACTCCATGACCAAAAGATATAAGGTACAAGCATATTTAGTACGTAAAGGGATACAAGTGTCCCTACTGCAGGAGACTCACATCAATCAGGCAGAGGGAAGGGCGCTACAGCGTAGGTGGCGGGGCCAACTGCTTTATATTACCTACTCAGCGTATGCCCGGGAGACACTGATTTGGGTGCGGTCCCGGGTTCCCTTCCAACCTTTGACTACAGTGATTGACCCGGAAGGGAGGTTTGTTGCTGTGCAGGGGCGTTTAGATGGGAGAGATGTAACATTGTGCAGTGTATATGCTCCAAATGTAGAGCAGCCAGCTTTTTTCTCGCGATTGTCAAGGAAACTAGATCATTCCTGACGGGTACAGTCTTTTTGGGGGGTGATTTCAATTCCATCACTGATGTGGATTTAGAAGATCATACCCGCCGCTGGCCCAATCTGCGGTCCATCGACTAGCGAAGGTGAGGCGAGATTGGCAGACTGCTTGGAGCTTGGTAGATGCATGGCGGACACACCACCCCGCGGACAGGGATTACTCTTTCTATTCAGTACCACTTGATTTGCATGTACGACTCGATAGTATTTTGTGCTCGCCGGAAGCTCTGGGGCTGACTTACCATAGTGAGTATCTGGCGAAGACGATTTTTGGATCATAACTCTTGCCTGATAGCGGTGCGATAGTCTAGACAGCGACAGGTGATCCCCACATGGCGCTTGAACCCCCTGACATTGGTGGACCCGGTTTTTAGTGCAGAGGTCCGTGATGGTATAGAACATTATTTCACGAAGAACACGGGCACAGCGTCGAGTAGGGCCCAGGAATGGGACGCGTTCAAGGCGGTAGTAAGAGGGGTATGTATCTCCTCTACGATGGCAGATTGCAGGACATTGTTGCGGGATATAGAGTGCGAGGAGGATCGGTTACGCCGGGCAGAAGTAGCGAGCTACACAGGCACGGACGGGCAAGGGGAGGTCCTAGAGGCGTGCGAGGCAGTGGCTACTCAAACGGAAAGGTGGCGCTGTTTTGATCACAAGGAATATTTGGTACGGGCTCATGCGGAAAGGGACAGAGTAGGGTCGCTACTGGCTTGGTTGGCGAACCCGGCAGCCCGGGGTACTCAGATTTTGTCACTGTACACAGCAGTCGGAGACTTAGTATACTCTCAAAAGGAGATAAATGACCAGTTCCTGCTCTATTATCAATCGTTATATCGTAGCACGATGCCGGATCTGCCGGAAGGAATCGACGATTTTCTGGCAGCTGCGCAGCTTCCGCGGTTAGAACCAGAACGGGGGACGTGCTAGGGGCGGAAATCTTGCTAGGAGAGGTTAGAATCGCGATAAAACGTATGGCTAGGCGGAAGACGCCGGGAGTGGACGGCCTTCTGGAGGAGTTTTATGTGGTGTATGTTGATCTCCTTGCCCCACAGTTGCAATCATTATACAGGGAGGCATGGAATTGGGTCGGTTGCCCTCCACTACCAGAGAAGCGATCATAGTGCCACTATTGAAGAGAGGTGGGGACGCCTGTTCATGCTCAGCGTATCGACCACTTTCAATGTAGACTATAAAATTCTAAGCAGGATTCTTGCCACACGGCTCCTGGAACACATGGGGGCTTTGGTGCACCCGGATCAAGCGGGATCCATCCCCACCAGGAACACGGCGATGTGTGTACGTCGGCTGATTAGGGTAATGGAAGGAAGTCAAGATGGAGCCCGGGATGCTGTGGTGCTCGAGCTCGATATCGAGAAGGCTTTCGATAGCGTAGAATGGCCTTATTTGTTCCGAGTTTTACAGGAATTCGGTCTTGGAGATCGGTTTATACATTGGACTAAGCTATTGTACAATTCGGCCACCGCTAGGGTTCGGACGGGACCAACCATATCGGCAGCATACCAGGTGGGGAGGGGCACTCGCCAAGGCTGTTCCTTATCTCCGCTGTTATTTGCCCTGGCTATTGAGCTGTTGGCAGCGCATGCTAGATTGGGATAGGCATATGTGGGCCTGCGACTGCGGGGGGAGGCCCACTATATTTCCTTGTATGCAGACGATCTACTGTTGTTCTTGGCGGATGCAGAGGACTCAGTACGAGGTGCTAGAGCTCTGCTCCAAGGGTTTGGTAGCCTCTCAGGCTTAAAAGTGAATTGGGGCAAGACCTGCCTATTCCCATTGACCCAAGACAGTAGACCGCCACCTGAAGTGGAGGGCCTGAGATGGGAGCCTCATTGCCTACCTTACCTGGGCACCCATATTTATCATACACAGCCTGACCTCCTGGAGGGCAATGTGGGCAGAGCGGTAAAGGGTCTCCAGGGCAGTATGGAGTTTTGGAGCACCCTCCCTTTGTCAGTTGCCGGGCGTGTAGCGTTGTTAAAGATGGTGGCGCTCACGCGCTTGCTTTACTTTTTACGCACGCTGCCGGTGTGGATTCCGGCGTCCACCTTCCGGAGACTCACAGCCTTAACCACAGGTTTTATCCGGGGTTCGGGTAGGTGACGAGTTGATTTAAATACTCTGATGCGGCCGAGGGCGGAGGGGGGGTTGGCAGTCCCCGACTTTGAATGGTATTACCTGGCGGTGCAGCTACAATGGCTCACACAAGCGGTGGCTAGGGAGTTGAGGCCCTGACGGACCACAAGGTACAATAATTCCCGACATGTTTTATCATTTATAGTTCTTCTACAGAAGAGTAGTCTAGGGCAGCTTACACTTGAAGAGCGCACTCTTCGCCTGTGTTGGAACAGGAGTCAGAAACGAGCGGGATGTTCCCATCGATATGCTCCGGAAATTCCGCTGGGCATGTGTACAGCCCTTCCCCACGGGGAGAACTGGTCTGCGCTAGCGGGCTGGGAGGACCTTGGGCTCCATATGGTTGGAGATTTGTATAGAGACGGAGCTCTATTATCGTTTCAGGAATTGCAGGGCGTCTTTGAGCTTCCCAAGGGGAGATTATTTATTGTATGCCGCCTTGGTAGTGGGGATCCAGCGACAGTGGAAGATGGGGCTGCTGGAACCCCCAACCTCGCCGAGTTGCCAGTATGTTACAATGGCGGCAGGTACGTTCAAAGCCATCACATGCCTTTATAGGCGGCTGTCGACGGAACAGCTCTCACCCCTTGATGCTCTGAGAGGCAAATGGGAGGTGGATATTGCCAAACCCACACCGGAGACGACGTGGCCCCATTTATTGCGACGGGCCTGGAAGGGCACGCGTAACGCTAGGTTTCAGTTAGTGCAGTTTTTTACGTTGCACAGGGCCTACTTGACGCCGGTCAAAATACTACAGTATTTCGGGGGCTCCCAGTCACTGTGTCCGAGGTGCAATGTAGACGGAGCGGATTTCCATCATATGTTTTGGTCTTGCATGAGGTTGGGATTCTATTGGGCAGAGGGGATGGCCTGTTTGAATCAAGTGACAGGACATACTTTAGAAGCAGAGTTGGGAACTTGTTTGTTGCTCTGGTTCCCCCACACCCCCAGCACTAAGATTACCAGTAAGTTTTATGACTTAGGGCTTATTATGGCCAAAAGGGAGCTTACCATGCATTGGAAGTCAAAGTCGGGCCCTAGCTTTCAGAGATGGAGAGCCAGTTTTTTAAGCTGGGCGGGTAGCGAAGGGACGCTCCGCTTGCAACTAGCTAGGCGCACTGCTAATGAGAAGGCATTGGAAGCGGCAAGAGCGTGGGGGGCGTTGGTGGTAGAACTTCAGTCCCCAACTGCGGAAGAAGAGGGGGAGGAAGGAGAAGTGGAGTCTGATCAGGGGGTGGGACCATAAGCATAGATATAATAGAGGCTATGACATATGTTTTGTGGCGCGTGGTGTAGTGGGGGAGGGCTATCTGGCGCCACCCGGGCTTGAGGATGTTTGAATACTAGAAGACAGACAGTAGGGATTGCACATTTTAGCAGGGGAACCCTTTGTTGTGGGGGAGGGGGGTGGATTTCTTTTCTCCCTAGTTTTCTCCCCTGTATGATTGGTTGAATTATGGGACGGAACGATCTGGAGGGCTCATTTAGTTTTAACGGATAGGGGCACACTGACAGAGGGGGGGGGGGGGGTAGAGTTGCGGGGTTGGGCAGTTATGGTAACCTTGTTTGCTGTGATGATTATCCGTGTGCCATCTGCGTAATGGCGATTAATGCAACATTGCTCTGAAAGGTTAAGACTACAGAAAAAAACAATACAATTCTTTAAATAAATAAATAAATAACTCTTAGGCCACCATCTAAATGTCTATTTTTTCTAGATCTCAGCATTTTCCACTCCATCTCAGTTATAAATAGTCTGAGAGGTGATTTCATTAGTTTAAGGCATTTGTACAAAAAATCGTCTATCGCTTGTCACGGAATGGCGCACATGACGGAACTATTCCTCTGCTAACTGTACTAGGTTCTATCAGTAGTCTTTGCCACCTTACTCAGGCAGTCTTCTGTATTAAATAGCGTGATTTTCCAAAGTCTAAGTACACTGCTTTCATCTATTATTATTATTATATAATTTTATAAAGCACATAGCTACCCAACAGGGTTTCTCAGCACTCAACATATGAGGTAAAGTGTGTAGGCCAAAATCAAGCAGAACGTTTAAAAAGCCATGTATGTAAGAGATTTGGGAAGATGCTAAGGGATTGACATCTTTTTAGTCAGTAGGGCAACGTGTTCCACAACTTGGGGCCCGGATAGGAGAAGGAGTGACCGTCCTGATGTTTTTTTTTTCAAATCTTGGGACCTTCTAAAAGTTCAGATTGCTGGAGCGAAGCAAGCGGCTGGGGCAGTAGTGTTTCACTAGCAATCGCAGATAGCGAGACCCTACATTGGACATGGCTGTATGCATCTAGCATAGGGCTTGGAATGGTAAACGTTTTTCCACCGGGAGCAAGTGGATGTCATGAAGGGGATTGGAAATGGAGGCTTGTTTGGGGAGATGGAATAGCGGTAAAAAATCACAAGGAGGACAGATGCCGGAATCTGCGGGGTCCGTGAGATTTTGAAAGCTACGGATACGTGTTCCGTTCATATGCAATATTTCTGAGGCTGAGTGACCCGTCTCATTAGACAAGTGGGTGATCCGCCCTGAAGAGGACCCCTGACTGGGTTTTGGAATATCCCTTTAAATAAACAGTGATGTAGGGATACAGTGGAGTTATATAGATAATACAAAACCGTTATTGTGAAACACTAAAATAGCATTGAACCATCACTTTACTGAGTGCTGTAGCACCCATGTATAAAGAATCAACCATAATTGTTTGTTGAGATAACGGAAAGGAGGGGATTGAATCAAACTTTTGTCCTGAAGAAGGTGGCTTGATTGAGGTTATACGAGTCGACGCTGAAAGTTTTGTTAATTTTGGCAAAGACAGTAATAAGACAAATACAGGAAATTGATTCTTCTGTAGGGTGCGGAATATTAATTCAAATTAACAACAGCAAGACAAATGTAACTGTCTTACTGTATTCCTTTCCAGGAGGTTGGAAATATTATGAAATTGTAGATTTGTGATATGCAATGGTTTTAACTGTTATAAAAAAAAATACTCTGTATGTTTTTACTGAATTACTGTATGATTATCTATTATGCCTTGAGCATTCCGAGTGGAGAATTAACCAGACATAGTGTGGCAGAGTGTGAATGATTATGTTGAATATTTGAGCCTGTATAATTTTATAGTATCTCCAAAGGGAAAACCACATTTTTTACTTTCGAGTTAATTGAAGCTCTGTCCCTTTGGAATAGACAAACCCCTCTCTTTGTTTTTCAAGGTTAGCCTCTTTAGGACTGCAAAACAGGTAAAGGCTACCTTAGAAATGTGAGTTTTCATTGAAAGTTGCTCGTCAAGCCAGAAACCTAAGTTTGTCACCTTAGAAACAGGCCCTGGAGGGGATCCAAGAATAGCAGGCCAGTGGTGTGACCCTTCCACAGTTTGGGGTTGTTCCCCACAAGAATGACCTTGGGTTCAAAGAACTGCTGCTCATCCAGGTGGCCTCCTTCAGGAGATAGGGGTTCATAATGTCCAGGCCGTGATCTTTGATAGATGACAAAGGGAAGATAATCTCTTTGTCATCAGCATAGGAGAACAGTGAGAGGCCACAGCCTTCAACAATATCAGCCAGGGGACGCACATAAATATTAAACAGCATCAGGATCAAGGTGGAGCCCTGGGGTCTCCAGAAGAAAGAGATTGACAACTAGAGGTAGAATTGGTGGATAAGACCTGAAAAGTCCAGTCCTGCAAAAAAAAAGTCAATCAGGACAGTGCTGTAGCCTGGAGACCCATTCCCTCTAATTTTTTTAGGAGTATGTTGTGAGACACGTGCCAAAAGCTGCACAAAGATCAAGCAGGATTAGTGCAGCTGTACTGCCACTATCTAGATGCAGTCTAAGATGCTCTGTAACTCCCAGCAGAGTGGATCCGGTGCTGTAACCAGCCCTGAATCCAGGTTGCGATGGATGGAGGGGATCATGAGTTTCCACAAATGATGAAATCTGCTGGTTCACATATTTTCCAGAATCTACTTCCTGGCTACACAGAACCAGGCGCAGAGGCAAACAGAATTAATTGTATTGCTTTGAATTTCCTGTCATGACATTAGTGATATGCCGGAACGTTACTCCGAAACCGGTCCCAAGATGCTTGTTTCCGGTCCAGGGAAGACATGGCTTGGCAGTTCGGACTGCACTGCTCCCATGAGGAACTGGGTCAAGACTGATAGCTGGGTGTGAATGGGGGTGGCAAAGTAAGTTAAAGAACAATGATGGATTCAACTCAGATCTGTGACTGGGGGTGAGTGTCTGAAAAGTTTCAGCGCTCCATCCATCATCTCCGTGAGTCGGCTTTGTGCGCCCTAAGTTGGCAGGGTATGCCCAGATGAGGGTCCCTTGCTCACTTTGTCACTGGTTTAAAGCTAGCCTGGCTGATGAGGGGTGTTACCCCGAAACTGGTCCCAGGAAGCTTGTTTCTGGTCCAGGGAAGACTTTACTTAGCAGTTCGGGCTGCACTGTTTCCATGAGGCACAGGGTCAAAACTGATATGCATATAGCTGGGTCTCAACTGGGGTGGCAAAGTGAGCTAAAGACCGATGATGGATTCAAACCAGATCTGTGACTGAGGGTGAGTGTCTGAAAAGTTTCAGCGCTCCGTCCATCATCTCCTTGTGTTTGCTTTGTTCACCCTAGGTTGGCAGCGTATGCCCAGACGTTGGTCCCTTGCTCACTTTGCCACTGGTTAGCTAGCCTGGCTGATTAGGGGTGTTACCCCGGAACCGGTCCCAGGATGCTTGTTTCTGGTCCAGGGAGGACGTGGCTTGGCAGTTCTAGCTGCACTGCTCCCATGAGGCACAGGGTCCAGACTGATATGCATATAGCTGTGTCTCACCTGGGGTGGCGAAGTGAGCTAAAGAACGATGATGGATTTAACCCAGATCTGTGTCTGGGGGTGAGGTTCTGAAAAGTTTCAGCGTTCCGTCCATCATCTCCTTGTGTTTGCTTAGAATGTTAACTGAACCCAGTGAATGTATCCAAAACATAAGAGTGCATTCAATATACAACGTTGCGGCCTATACACTGTGCAGGTGGCGATGCACATTTTATAAGCCGTAATTCAAAGATGATTTCTTAAAATTGCTTCTCCAAGCTCATCAAACCAATTGCCCAAATGAAGATCCATGGTCACCTATGTCTACATAACGGTCACCTATGTCTAGATACAAGACTGAAGACAAAAGATTGTGCCTCGAAACAGAAGATCCTAAATCAATTAAGTGTTTATTGGAGGTCACAGGACATTAATCTATACGTATGAATCTCAAAGGTTAAAATATATGAGAAAATGTATATTCCAGAGGCCTGGCTTTGCATTATTACAGACTTTCTCCACGAGCTTTTCTTTTGGAAAGTAATGTGTTAACCCATCTATATTAAGTTCAATGGTGTTTTTATTTTTTCTGTAGTTGCAATAATGTATATTACTTCCTGAATACTATGCTTGGTCTCTGCAAGAAGGAATGATTTGTGTGGTGTGGTACTTTTGTGTCAATGTTCTACAAGCCAGATAATTGTATCTCATGATAGTCATATGATAGCACAGAAGCAACAATCACATAAGGAAGTGGTCTTACTCCCTTGGGTAGTTTGAAGTTTATTTTATTTGCATAGTTAATTAAAACCATTGCAACGCATAATACAAAATTCTTAAAACATCAATATTTAAAACTCTCAAAATAGGTCATGAAATAGGAAATTCCTTAGAATTAAAACGATAACTCAGTAAAACTGGGTGAAGCACACTTTTTTACACTAACTGCTGGACAGTGCTGATCTCTGTGTTAAATAGCTCTCGTCCTGTTCAGCCATATACTGTGTTTGCCACATGGGCTCTGCTTGCACAACGATGTCTCGCTGGTGCTAGACGGACATGTTTGATAAGATGTTGTTAGATCCTATTGTCAATCTGCTGATCGGCCTGAGTCTGAGGCATTTTCCACCAGTTTTGGCATTCTCTGTTCGGCCACGGTCAGAAATTTCACAAATCTGCAGTTTAATATGGTGTTTGACGTATTCAGGCAGGCAAGCACTGCTTGCCTTCTGGTGCCAATCCCTTTTTGCTTAAATTGGTCTTTAAGAAGCAGTTGGCGTGCTTGTTGCAGTTCTTTACATAGACTGATTACGTGAAGGATGTCACCATTGTTGGAATTACATAGCCTGCAGGTCTCATTACCGTCTTTCCTCAACCATGGTTGTAGGTGCCCTGTGCATGGCAGAATCCCTAGTCTAATAATCGCTTTATAGCATGATTAATTAAAACATTTGCAAACAAGTAAGACATGAGTTCAAAAACAACTTCATTAAATAATGCTAAACATTGCAAATGTACAGTAATTCCATAAAATTGCAAGGGAATAAACACTAATGTGCAAGTCAGCCAATGCGGGGAATCAGATGGGGCGGAGTACAACATTTGTCGGAGTGCTAATCAGTGGGGGCACCTGTAAGGTCCCAATTCCTGTAAAGTTAATTTTAAAAACTTGGGCCTTGAAGATGTTTTGGAATGTTACTGGGCGGCTGAGAGCCAGTTTTTGACGGAACCGGAATGTAGTTCGTCATGACGCTTGCTCTCCTGGGTCGTTGTGCCCCGTGAAGGAATGCATATGAGAATTTGTTGTCGCTGAGCTGGCTGCCGGCCCGAGGTGGCTGCAGGAGAGCTTCGGGACCATGGGAATAGACAGCGTTGCCAGACGAAGTCCGAGTGGTCAATGTAGTTGTACTTCTCTCATAACCCAATGGGCATGGGCTGGAGACCAGTTTGTTGGAGGGGTACCAGGCTTATCTTTGCATTTGCTGCACTCACCTAGTCTGTACTTTTGAAAGTTCATTTCTGTGGCTTTAGGGTAACCCTGGTTGAAATAGGTTTGTGGAGTTAATGATTTGTAGGAATTTAAGGTCATCCATGCATGCGATCTCAACGAACTAAAGAACTCATATGAGATATTGTTTGGACGTATTGCCTCGAGCAATAGGTGCCCCCAGTTGGGAATGTTCCCCAGAGTTATGGTTTACTGCCCTTTATGCTGTTACTTTCCTAGGCACTATGGGGCGGGCGGGTTTGAAAAGACAGGACAATGGCATACATCCCCGGGCTGGTGGGGCGATAGAGGGTCGGCAGCGGAGTCCAGAGAGGAGGACGGGGTCATCACATGGGGTCCACAAACCACATAGCTGACCCATGACATCTAGATTACCAAACACGGACCTCAAAGTAGTGACTTTAAATGTCAGGGGTATGCACACAGCCACGAAGAGGTACTCGATATACTTCTACATTAAGCGGCAACAGGCACAGGTGGCCCTCCTACAGGAGACACACCTGACGGAACAAGAAGTGAGCCGCCTTCATAAGAAATGGCGAGGTATCGTGTGTGCCACGAAATACTCCGCCTTTGCAAGGGGCACGTTAATCTGGATCAGACCTGGCGTACCATTCAAAGAACAGTCCCGATTGACAACGATGGGAGATATGCAATTGTCAGTGGCCTGTTAGAAGGCCAGCCAATACTTATCGGCTGTGTGTACGCCCTGAATACAGACCAGGAACAATACTGGGACAAGTTGACTACAGTACTAGCCCGCCACACAACAATGCCATGGCTCTTGGGTGGGGATTATAACTGTGTACTAGATCTACACCTAGACAGGTCGTACCCCCCCACCGCACTCCCCAGCACACAAACAAACTAAAGACTTCTGCAGATGGGTGGAACATTGGGCGCTGGCGGATGTCTGGAGAGCACGGAACCCGACGGACAAGTTATATTCCTTTCACTCTATCCCACATAACCTTTGAGTGAGGCTCGGCCGGTTTCGGTGCTCCGCAGCCGTCCTACCGAAAATACAACACACTGACTATCTGGGGAGCATAGTCTCAGATCATGACGCACACATGGTGACCCTCTGCTGGTGACCACCCCACCCCCCGATCCCCACATGGAGGCTCCCCCAGGAATGCCTCACAGATCCAGCCTTACGTCAAACACACAGGGACTTCATTCGGGAACACTTTCAGCATAATGAGGGCTCTGCCTCTTCCAGGGCTATAGAATGGGATGCATATAAGGTCACCGCATGCGGACATTGCATTCAACAAGTGGTGGGGGTGCAAAAAACACTGGATACATGTTTGACGTATTACCCGCCTCAGGGGCCTTGACCTGTAAAGCCTTAATAAAAAGATTTAAACAAAAAAAAAATCCATGCATGCGATCTTTTTGAGAACAGTGCTTATCCTCCAATAAGGAGAGTGATTTAACATTTTCCAGACAATTTTTTTGAAATTGCTATGCCCAAGTTGTTTGTCCCAGAGCTGAGAGTTTAGTGACTTCCAAGGCTAACTGAAGGTAATTTCTTGCCTCAGAAGCGTCCCTGCTTTGTATATCACTCCATAGCAGAGAGTTCAGTGTATTTGTGGTAGCGCTTCTTAGTTTATGCCAACAGATGTTGTATGCTCCGTGCCTGGCTAGATCTTGTTTTTGCAGGCTGAACTCCATCTTATTTGAGCCGGCAATGTGTAAGGCGGGAGCGAGAACATTGTTCTATAGGCTTGACCTGTATGCTAGCCAGGTCTTCAGCATTGCCTCGCTACCTTAGGTGATCGAGGGAAGCAGTTTCGCCTGGATTACCTTCAGAAACGGGGTCATAGTCAGACCCATCAGTTGGGTTGCCAGATTTTTCATCGCCATGGCAATCAATGAGCCTCTCCTTATTATTTCCTGCTTCTGGTGTGCGAGAGAGCCTTCTCTGTCAAATGTGACTCCAGGTATTTGTACTCACAAGCTGGATCAATTTTTATGCCACCAAGAGACCAGCTCTTCTGTTGTTTTTTGTTGGTGTTAATTGACAGTGTACGTGTCTTGCTGAGGTTTATTTTTAAGTTGTTTTCCATGGGGTATTTCTGCATTTCAGTCAGAAGTTGTTGAAGGCCAATCTAAGTGTGATTGAGTAGCACTACGTCGTCTGCATACAAAAGGTTGCTCAAGGTTTTCCCTCCTATCCTCGGTGAGTGAGAATTGCAGGCATCGAACGCTTTCGGTAGATCCGTCATAAAAAGATTGAACAAGGTTGGCGCAAGCACGCACCCTTGTTTCAAACCTTTAGTAGTTGGTACTTTTGAGGACAGGTGGGTGCCACATCCTGGTTTCACCTGCATCCAGGTGTCCGTGTGAAGGAGCATCAGCATATTTAGTGTCGACTGTGGTAGGCCCCATTGCGTTTGTTTCCCCCATAATCTACCTCTCTCGATGTTATCGAATGCGGCACAGAAGTCGATATAACACAAATGTAAGGGAATCTTAGATGATTTTGCTGCGTCGATTATTAATGACATGGCAAGGGTGTTTGTTGATCCAGTCGTTTTTTGAAAGCCTGTCTGATTCAGCGGTATCATCAGGTTTGACTCAGCCCTCTAATATAGTGCGGCAAAATATTTTGCCTCGTTATCAATAAGGGCTACTAAGCGGTAGTTGTTTGGGTCAGCCTTGTCTCCTTTTTTGTAGATTGGGACAATCGACGAACCCTTCCAGGTTCCTGGAATTCTATTTAGTAACCTGATTTCCAAAAATAGGAGTTGCAGGATGTCAGACCACTCTTTATTCTTTGCTTTATAGAGGGCAGGTGGAATGCCATTTGGGCCCGGGGCGCCTTCTTTCCTGCCTTTGGCTATCTGATTTTTAATTAAGTCTGACTGCTGGCACCTTGATATCTCTGAGAAGTTGATGTTTATGCCTGAGAAGGCCTGTCCCCTTATCTCTAATGTACATGTTTTCCAATTTCTGGAATCTTGCTAGTCCCCATTTTGGCTCCAAGATGCTTTGTGTGGTCGTTTAAGTGGCTGGAGAGGTATTTTATCCAGGTCTCTTCAGTGATATGAGATCCTATTTCTTTGTGCTGCGGACACATGAACCCATTTACTGTTTCCCAGAAGCGGGCACTGTTGTTACTGTTAATATCGTATAGGAGTTTGGCCCATGCTTCATTTTCACCATCTCTCTTGATGTTCCATTTTAGTTGTTTGAGCGCTGCCCTTTGATGTTTCTACACTGCTCGTAAGCTGATGTTTATAGGAGCTTTTCTCAGCCTTCGTAGAGTCATATTTACTGATCTTTTGAGTTCCCTTAGTTGTACTCTCTGTTCTTTCTTTAGATTGTTTTTTCTACCCTCTTTGCGAAGGTTGTCTTTTGAGGGGAAAGTAGCTGCAAGCTTTTTTAGCAGTATTGCAGTAAAGTGAGCCCAATAAGTGATGTGCCCGGCTGCAGTCGATTCTTGGATATCGAAGAGTTGAAGTGCACCTTCGGTTTGAAGGTTCGTATTGGCAGTCGTACAATTAATCCTTTTTTGATTCAAGGAGTGAATCGGCCCCGTAGTTGTGTCTGGCCTAATTAAGGTACCCGTGTTTGATATTATGTGACATTCCTGGGGGCGATGGTCATGGTCACCCTTGTTCTCCATTCAGAACCCCGAGATGTAAGGGAACAGCGCAAGGCTTGAGAAGGTGTAGTCCAGAATGGAGCTTGTTGTGGTTGAGTAAAAGGAATTGACTGGAGGAGAGTCTGCCGGAAATCTCCCATTCAGTGCCCGAAGATTTTGGTGTTCTAAGTCGTTAAGAAAGCGGCTATTGCAATGTTTTTTCCTGTCCAGAAGGACACTTTGCGATTGTATATTATAAATTCTGTTTAGAGCCACTACCTCCTCCCCTTCTGCAGAGCCAATTAAATCTTGATTTAGGTCCCTTTTCAGAAGGAAGAGTGGATTTTCCATCTGGGTGACGTACTCGGACAGGTGATTAATGATTTTAATTGAATCTTTTGCTTTATTTTTTGGATGTACATATGCCTTGATTATGCATACCTCCTGTTCTTTTTCCTCAAGGACAATTCTTATTGTGACTGCTAGTGTTGTATTTGAAGTTGAGTCCATAAGGGTTGCTGACGCTATTGTTGTGGTGGAGACATAGGTAGCCAATCCACCTGAGTGATGGCTGAACCTGCTGGTCCTTGAGGCTGGTGTGGCAAAACATGTATAGCCCTTGATGTGCTGTGGGTCCTTGAGCCAAGTTTCTTGGAGCGTTATTATATTGAAGAGGGAGACGTAGTGCAGAAAATCTGGTCGTCTATTTTTGTAGTTAATCCGTTAATGTTCCAAGAGCATAAGCCTAGGGTTGGTTCCCTACCCCCACTACAAACTCTACCTTGAAGGTAGCGTCAGTCCTCCTCGCAGCGTATGGTGATGGTGCGGGACAGTGCTTCCCTTATTAGGCCTTGATATGACTCAGCTGCTGCCACCGACCGTAAGTCTGGTCGATCCCATGGGCTGCTTGTGCTCCTTTTTTGTGAGCTTCACCGGGCTCCTCTAAGTACACTTATAGAGTGTGCCTGATGTGTCTTTGATGCTGTGCTCATCATGCTCAGGAATGGTAGAGGGTAGGCTGGTATTTGAAAGGGACGATCTTGATGCCCCAGATGTTGAAAAGCTCCTGTTCAGCTAAGATCGAATCTGCTATGTTGCTTGAAGTCCAAGTTGCCTTAATTGCCTCCGAGCTTTGGGGATTAACTGCAGATAAGAATTCTACGGAAACTAAATCCTTTGAACTTATTCCCTCCAGCTTTGGGATGGATTTCATTACTCTAAGGATATTGCCGCGGTTTAGCAGATCCTGTTTTCCCTTTGACGTGTATTCGGGGTGGAAAACCAGGACCTCTGTTGACTGACGACTGGTATTTGTTGTTTCATTGGTAATGAGCGTATTGTAGCCGTTAGATCATTGTATGATTTTTCTTCCTGGATTTCCAGGCGCTTACTTGCTCCAGATGCTAAGGGAATTTTTGTATTTGATATTGTTATTGTGTGTTTTAGAGGAGTTTGCTTTAGTTCTATCACCTTGTCGTGTGGCCATTTTACCAGTGGGTTCCCCGTTGGTCTGGTCGTAGTGTGTGCTCCTAGTTTCTATGACCCTTAGTGATACTTCATGATTTGGCCTTATTGTTGGTCCATTGGTTTTTCTTCTGTCCCCTATGTAGGGATTTGAAGTAGGGGTTGTTTGCTTGGTTTCAAGTGGGCTTGTTGCCTCTGAGTTGCACGTCTGACTACATGCTTGCCCTGGAGGTACAGATTAATTAGTTGGGGATCTTGGTTCTCTCCTTAAAACCGGACTGTGTTGCCCCGGCTGATCTTTCAACTGTCAGCTTTTGAAGACGGACGATCTTCAGTGTTTCTAGATTTTGTTCTTCATTTTGTTTAGTTTTGTCTCTTATTGATGAAGTTTGGACCTTTATTTCACCATGGTCCGTGCTTCTTCTGTTTGGTTTTTGCTGTTGTTCGGGAGTGTTTGGTATCAGGTTTACCCTATGTGTTGGCTTTGCATCACTAGCGTTTGTTACAGGTTTTTTCTGAGTGCCTGCGAAAATGGAAAAACATTTTATTGTGTTTGTTTGTGGTTTTTGATTGCGCCCTTTCCTTTTTTGTTGGCGACGTTGTTTGGCATTAAGTTTTTGCAGATTCCCATTTCCAGTCTGTGCCATCTCGTCATTATGGTCCTCCAAGTTATCCTTTGAGCCTTTGCCGGATTTTTGGCTGCTGGATATGCCCTCTTCTCTTTCGGTGGTGCCCAGATCTTTTGTTGCATTTTCTGCTGTTGATTTTTTTATATCGCTTATAAGACCAGTTAGCAATGAGGGCAGAGTAGCTAGTTTGTCAACTACCTGGTTGCAGGTGCAACTGTGTTAGGTGTTTGTTTGTGCTCTCATTATCAAGCTATTCAGGTTGCCCAGCTTTTTGTCAATACCGGCAGTAAAAACTGCCAATGTGTTCAGAAGTGTTAGTTGTAAGTCCATCTTTTCTGATTGGTATTGCAAAGCTTCAACGGCTAGTTGGGTTGTGTTTAAGAGAGAAATCCAGGTGCCAGAATTTTGTTCTTTCCTGAGTTCTTTTTCGTTTTTACTTTTATTGGCGTTGTGAACTGCCTGGTTAATGGCCCTGGGAGACTCCTGTAGGGAGTTTTGATGAGGGTGCTCCTTCTGGTCTGGATTGTAAGTAGCAAGCATGGCTTCCCATTCAAGTGTATTTAGATAAGACACCATTGCCCTACCATCTTCTTTCTGGCTTGGGTCCTGAGAGCCTGCCCCTGATCCTCCCATTTTGATAGGCACGCTACCTTGGGCATATCCGTGCAGCTCTATGATTGATGGTGGACTTTTGGTCGTTAGATCTGTTGTCTTGATCGGCGTACTGTGGCTTCTGGTCAGCATGCTTGTCGAGGGGCTGAGATTTATTTCCCTAATTTGTTCCTCTTCTTTTATTCTTGGTTCGATCCCGGGCTCCTGCTTGGCAGTGTTCCTTTCGGTGGTCCAGTTTCCTGGTTTGTCATCTAGTTGTAGTGTTGAAATGACTTTTTTATTCTCTTTGTGTACTGCCGATATAATCCTCTGGCTGCTGCCCAGGCAGCTGTTTTCAAATCTGCCTACGGGTTGTGATGGAGGTGATGGCGGATCGTCGACTAATTTGTGGGCTTCTCTCCTTTAATCGAGGTCCTCCAGGATCTGCCCTTGTTTCCGTGGTTCAAGGTCTCGTCTTGGTGCTGTGGTGCCTTTAGTTTGTCTGGAGGCAAAAGGCTGGTGGTAGATGCTGGCATTAGTGAGGGTGGTAATGCTGGTAGCAATGGGGTTTGCAGACCTTGCAAAGATTTGTTGCTGGAGAAAATAGCTGAGCCGGCATCCTTTAAAAAACTGAATTTTGTGTAAATCTTTGGTTGGTAACAGTGTGTTGTGCTTGCGACTTGCAGTTTTGCTGCTGTCGTGCCCAGATCCGCGGCTGAATCGTGCTCAGTTGTGATGAGGTTCGGCTCAGTGATGTTTTTTCCACTAGGGTTTGATTTCTTCCCTTTCTTTCCCTTTGGTTTAGACGCAAGAGTCACCCCAGACCTTCCCGACCACATGAGTTGACCTTAAAGACGCCTGAAGTTCGCCTATAAAGCTAAAAGCGCAGAGATTGTAATTCGATTTAACAGTCCTAAAGCCCTTGCCGTCCTTTGCCTTCTGTAAACCAGACGTTCCCGTTGCCTGGGTGGACAAGCGTGTAAGGTGGCTTTAGGTTGCTGTTTGCTGTGCTTGTTGCAGATTAGGTCTGCTGTTTGCTGCGCTTGTGGTGTTTTAGGGTGCATTGACCAGTGAGAATGTAGCAAATGCAATAAATGCAGTAAGTGCAGTGAGCCCAGTATTTAGCCGCTTGTCTTTGGCTCCCTGCTTGCCTCTGCGTCCTCTCCTTTCCAGCCACTGGAGCAAATGGACAGTCCAAAAGGCCTGGGCTGGAGTGACCTAAGAGAGCAGTAAAGCCAAAACTGCTGGAGGAATCCCCTATAATCGAATCTGCGCAATTGAAATTTGCTGCTCCCAAGGGGCCTCAGGAGGGGGCCTTGGGAGCCTTAGGAGTCTTAATAACTCAATAACTTAATAACTCAATAACGCAGTGGGTGGGGGGTCACATCTGCGATGCTCCACTGATTCTCATTGGGCACTTCTGGAGTCCTTTAGAGTCATTTGGAGTCCCTTAGAGTTCCTTAAACCTTTAAAATCCTTAGGAAGCTTTTGAGTCAGCACTGAGGCTCAGCACGAGTTCAAAGGCAGTGGGACAAGCAAATACGTGCAAGGAGGGCAGGCACCACGACCACCCCAGGTGAAGACCAGCGTGATTCATAGACCTGCCCCAGCGGCCTCGTTGGTCTCGCAGGTACTCACGGAAGACTGTTGGAGATCGATGGTCCGGCAATGATCCCTGCAGTTCTGTCCACTGCCAGGGACTGCGTACACCAGCTGCCTCTGTCGCCCCTTGAGCGCCTGCACTCGCGGACTCGCAGTCCGCACACGATCCGCCTCCGTGCCGTGCCTGCCCGCCCGCTTGCTTGCTTGCTCCTGCTCGCCTGCTCCGCCTCGCTCGAACAGACCAGACCAGCTTAATCGAATAGGGAGGCACTGCAGTAGGTTAGGAAAAACCTCTGACTCTTCTTGTTCAAGATAACATACAACGAATTATAAAGAATACTCATAGCTTAACAGCTTTTCTGGGACATAAGGTTCTTTTCATTGTGCCATTAATTCATATTGGTTCCTCAGTCAAAAACTAAACCCCCTCAGTAATTTTTACGGAAGGATATTGTGCTATAACGGTCTTACTGGTCACTTACAAAGATGACACCTAGGATCAAAATAGTCCAAGAGACATCAGGGATCGCGTTACAGATACAGATCACTGAGCCACTCTGCACTTCATGCCGGTTATCATGCTGTCATTCGTGCTTCTGCCATTGTGAAGAAATTTGTAGCAGGAATAATTCATACCTGTCTTTACTATATATGGGAGCCAACTTTGGGACTATTGTGATTTCCCTTGAAATAATTCATAAATATTTCAGAATAACTTGGAACTAATATACCTGGATACACTCACACGTTTGTGATTCTCACCTCGAGGAGACTTTTTTGACATTGTTTGTCATATATTGTTCTCTCACTTTACATGCAAGCCCTGATAAAGTTCCCTTGGATCGAAACGCGTTGGCTGTGTGCCAGTTTTTAAATAACTTTAATAAAAAGAAGATTGATGGACGATATTTGTCTCGTTTGACTGACTTCTATCAGAGTGCGTCTTTCTTACTCACGAACTTCCACTCTGCACTGTGGTGAACTATTAAGTGTATGAATTAGGAGGAGACCAGGGAAGTGCGCTGTAATACAGCAATTTTGAAGCTACCAGTCTGCCTTTCACTGGAGGTGGTGACCCAGCCTCTGTTTCAAAGAGAAGCAGAGATCCCCTGTAGTCGGGTGCAGTGAGCGAGGACACTCACCTGAAGGAGAATACATGGGGCTCGCTGGGTTACCTCTTTGTAGCACACAGTCTGTGCACCTCTTGACAACCTCTTTGCCTCTGCGCCTGAATCTGTGATAAACACAGGTTCAAAGACAAAGGATTCTACCATTTCCATGATACCAAGCCCACATGCAAATGAGGGCATGCCCCCTTGGGATAGTGTCAGGCCACATTAAGCACTGCGTGTTCCCTACTACAAAAGGGCCACAAAAGCATCTGTGTCCCTTTATAAAGAACACAGGGACTGAAAAGCAGGCTCGGGATATCTGTTGCGCCACTGGGGCAGTATATATTATATATCCCTAGGTGCACCGCAAAGGATGGTTACCAACAAAAATGCTGTGTATGAAGTTCTGATGATTACAATAAACAATAGCCTCCATTTAAAAAAGTGAAATACAAGTGGTAATTATTATTATGTAAATCAGGTCAGAACGGCCACACTTGTTTTCAACACTGACATAATTTGGAAATAATTCAGAAAGGTAGTAAAGCTTTGAGGACTTTACCTGTAAATAAATATGAACTCCAGGGAACACAAAGTCAGTAGTAGCTGTATGTACATTTTCGAACAGGACACGAGACTAGTGGCTAAGATAATTTAAGATTTCCTATGTGACTGGACACTGCTATAGCCCAGCATAAGATCTTTGTTTCTGTGGGAAATGCTATCGATCAAAGTGGCTGCAGATAATACGAAAAGGCTTTAAAATTGTGAACTGGTAACAAAGCTCCTACATCTGCCTTCTTTTTCTTTAAACGTGTTAAGAAACGCACTTCACTACTCTAAGAGTTTATGTTTTTGGTCTCCCCTCATGCTGAACATCTAGGATTAACTACATTCTGCCCACCGAAGTAGCTGGCAATATTGACCACGATGACCTTAAGATTCGAGCCCTTCGTGCTTTTCCCGCGTCGTCGTGCTCATAAGAATCGACGAACATTATGTGAAAGGAGCTGGCATAAAGGAAATATACATTCTACTCCCATTCCTATCTTTAATTACAATATTTAAGAAAACATATTTCTGGCATACGATTCTGTAGTGAAGGATTTGCAGGGTTGCAGTCGAGCATCAAAGAATGAAGAGCGCAAGGACACGAGACTCTAGGTTTGTTATTCTGAGAGAAATGTAGGACATCCTTCAAGTTAAGAGGTTTCTTTACTGAAGATAACACACACGAAATATGAACTTCCTAATGCTAAGGCGTCCACATAGAGTGGCACATGTTGCAACAACCTTATTACTGAGATACTGTGGTACTATTGTATATTCTTGCGCAAATTACAGACTATCAGCCTGATTCATGAAGCAAAATTGCGCTCGCCATAGCTGCGAAAATGCAATCGCGGGCGCAATTTCCCAAATCGGTATTCACCACGGTTTTAGCGAAATCGCAAACACAGAATTGCGAAATCGCTAAAAGAATTGTAGAATCCCGGCAGTAGACCATTAGCGAATCGGAAATAGCGAGAAATCACGGAATCTGCGAAAATAATAGCGATTTTGCAATACAATCGCAATCGGTATTCATGAAAAATCACAATTAGCGAAAAAAAACAAAATCGCTGTTTGCGAGGCGCAATTTAAGGACAACCCAAAGCAGGTGGTAACCATCAAAGCCATTGTAAAAAAAAAATCGAAAAACCGTTGGCCAATCAGTAACTGGTGCAGGCCTGACCAAACACACTTAAGGAGAAGCATCAGCATAAGGAGTGTCAGAATGCCAGGACTGTACATGGTGGTCAGGCGGCGAAGGCTACAGCGAGCAGCACGGAGGAGACGCAGAATCCAGGACAGGATATTCCGCCAGTGGGTCACCCTGCTGGGCCAAACCAGAGAGCAAATATACGCAAAGTACCGCCTGAATGGGGCAATGATCATCAAGCTAATTCAGGACCTTGACCCCCTGATGCAGCACCCAACAAGGCGGACCAATGCCGTGCCAACACATGTCCAGGTATTGTGTAGCCTGCACCTCCTGGCCTCCGGGAGCTTCCAGGGGATAGTTGCGGCTGCTGGGGGGATATCCCAGCCCACCATGTCCCGCTGCCTAGGGAGTTTCCTTGACGCAATGCTGACCCAGCTACGCCACCACATCAAATTTCCCACCAGCCAACAGGATTTGGATGAGACCAAGCTTCAATTCTACAATGTTGCCCATTTCCCACATGTGATAGGATGCATTGACTGTACCCACATCCACATCTGCCCACCAGCTGCAACGGAGTACATGTACCGCAATCGCAAGTCCTACCACTCCCTCAACATCCAGATGGTCTGCAATGCTAAGACATACATCACGGACATAGTGGCACAGTACCCGGGGAGTACACATGACTCATTCATATTCCGGCACAGCGGCCTCCACACACGACTGGCCAGGGGAGACTTTGGGGAAGGACACCTACTTGGTAAGTACACTTTGCCCACAATGTCGCACTGCGATGAAGTAGCTACGCTGCACAGGCACTCACCCTCTGCTCATCTCATTCAGGTGACAGTGGCTACGCCCTCCGTGAATACCTCCTCACCCCATACCTCAACCCTGCTACACCACAGCAACGGCGTTACAATGTAACACACATACGCACAAGGAATTAAATTGAGAGGACTTTTGGGCTACTGAAGAGCAGATTCCGCATACTGCACAAGACAGGTGGGGCCATGTACTACAGTCCTGATGTGTGCTGCCGCATTGTGGCTGTGTGTGCAATACTACACAACATTGCTACCAAGCGCCGGAAACCTGTAGACATCTCTGGCAGTGAGTCGGAAGGGGACGACTGGCCACCTGCACATGGGCGTCATGCACGCGGGGAGAACCCAGCTGAAGGCCACAGACGCCGCAAACACATCACAATGAACAGTTTCTAGTGCACCCACTCCCCTCACCCAACAATTCACAATTGCATGCAAATGGAAATAATGACAGGAGGCCGATGTATGATGCAAGAATAAATATTATTGTTGAATTCACAATAATAGTGTTAAGTTTCTATCCTTTCTATGCAAGCAGTATTGCCCCATACTGCTGCGAACAAAACACAGGACAGGCTTGTAGTGTCAGCATGTCCCTGCAAAAGTAAATGAAACTCAAGTGTGCCTCCGGCGCGCAGCACCCAAGCGCCTCTCCGGCTCCTCCTCTGCCACGGCACGTGACCCTGCAGTGGGCCTGCTGCTCCGGCGTAACACAGCAACCTGTGAGGCAGACAGGCTGCTCACACTGGAGGTGCCCTCGCTGGTATAGTCCCCCCGACATTGCCTGGCCCAGTGGGATGGAGTGCCAGTACGGCAGTGGTGACGTGCACCAACACTCAGGCGACGTCCTCACAGCATTGGATCAACTGCTGCTGCTGCGCCAGGGACCGTCGCGAGAGCTGGGAGGTCGTATTCCCTATAACATAGTTAGAGCGGGTGTATGCGGACAACCGCGTCAGTAGCTGCCGGTGGCGACGGCGGGCGGTGTTGCGCTGCGATATGAGTGCAGCTGTGTTGGCCTCCATGGCTGCGGTCATGCGGTCCATTCTGTCTGCCACATTTGCCACATTGCGGCCAATGTTATGTAGCTGCATTTGTATCGCCCCTTGGCGTTGTGCCTGCAGCTGGTGTATGCGTAGCATCCGACGCTCAATGCTCAAGCCTGGCACGCGTACATCCATCCCCCTCCTGCCGCTGCGTGCATTGTTGTGCTGGCGAGCCCTGCCTTGCCTGCTCTGCTGGCTGCCCACAGTGGGTGTGCGCACTGTGACAGCAGTCGCTGGACCAGATGTAGGGGGTCCAGCTGGTGGTGAAGTTGAGGTAGGCAGAGGTGCTGCACCTGATGGTGGTGGCGCAGATGCTGTGGCCCTGGCTGCGGGGGTAGGTGCTGCGCCTGATGGTGGTGGCGCAGATGCTGTGGCCCTGGCTGCGGTGGTGGGTGCTGCACCTGTTGGTGCAGGATGTGTCGCTGTTTCCACCTCCTCGGCATCCTCTGGTTGCTCTGCGATGAGCAGCCTGTCACTGTCGCTGCTGTTGTCAGCGCCACCTGTGAGGGGAAGTGGACGTTCATTAGTTGCATGTATCTGTCATACGTGCAGTTGCTACATGCATGCTGGATGACATTCCCTGACTGGCTGTGGCATTGCGTACTTTGGGACATGTCTGGCTGCATTGGGGTACTTGTACATTGTGGGCAGACTACATGTCCCACAATGCTTTAGGGCATTACCTAATGTGCATGGATGACATGACTTTGGAAGATTATGGGAGGCTATAGGGTCATGGCCATTGACGGGGACAGGGTCGCAGTCGCATGCCACTTACCTTGGCTCTCTTGGGTGGGGCGGGATGAGTCCAATCTGATGACCCCAATGACCGCCTCTGGCTCTAAAGTATCCTCAACGCGGTCCTCCGTGGGGGTGTTGGGAGGGACTGTGGGATCTCCCCCTCCAGTGGCCAGGGTCTCGCCCAGCCTCTCGGCCACCCTCTCCTTGGCACGACCTCGGAGGTCGTACCACCTCTTCTTGAGCTCCTCCAGTGACCTGTGTGCCACGCCCACAGAGTTGACTTGGGCCGCTATCCCAAGCCAGATTCGCCGTTTCTGGCACCCTACTGGATTCTCTCCCAAAAAGTTTTGCGTGGTTCTCAACCACCCCATCAATGAGGTGCTCCAACTCCTGTGCGGAGAATTTCATCTTCCTCTTGCGCCCGGTGTTGCTGGGCCCTGGTACAGCCTCCTCTGCCATTGCTGCAGTGAGAATAGTAGTGAATTTGCAAGTTTGCTGGTGTCCTGGTAGGAGCTCAGTAAGTTGCAGCCTTGAGATCAGCCTCACTGTTCTGAATGGGGGTGGGAACTGGCTGCTTCCTGGTTATGATGTCATCACTGTGCTCGAAATGCGACTTCCAGTTTTTCCGATCTCGCAATTAGGATCTTGCAATTAGCGATATCACAATTAGCGATATCGCAATTAGCGATATCGCAATTTCTTCACGGATGTTGACGGAAATAGCGATTATTCTGCGATTTCTGTAAATCGCTAACGCTTTTTGCGGCCGCGTGCGAATCGCATTATTTACTCGGTAATTTTGATGAATGCCGATCTGCGATTTCTAAATTGCGATTCGCTGTGAATCGCAATTTGAAAATCGCAGATTTCGGATTTCATGAATAAGGCTGTAAAACACTGGAAAATGCAAACTAGTATATTCAATATTCCATTCCTGTCCATTCCTTTTTTTTTTTAAGTTGGAGATCATGATTTATTCACAAGTAATATTCTGTCAGTCCCACATTGCATGTTTTTACAACTGAAATATTGATTGAAGTACAATTTAAGATAGGAAAGGCATACGATTCACAAAATTGAAAACAAATAAAGTTACACTTACACCGAGAACTACCTATTTTCACTACTGTCTTGGATGTTTTCAACACGTTCCCTTAAAAGAGAATTATAACCGTAAATATTATTTTTGCTACTTGCAAAGCTTATATTACATATGTACATGTTTATTAATTATTAAAGGATAGTATGCTCATGTTCATTGTGCAATGAGCTAAATGTGATCTATCTATAGATAATTGTGGTAGTGGTTTTCCATTCCTATTTCATGTATTGTTTGTCCTGCGACTTGTGTACTTGAAGTAGCCTCTGTAACTGTCACCGCTGGCTTCACCCTCTGCATCCTGAAGCGTACTTGTGCCAGGGGCACGTGACTTGGCTCTGCCTCAAGCTTTATTTATTTTTTTCACCAACATTCTTGTTTCAAATAAGAACCCAGACCCAGTAATGACCACCGCTTAGATTCTGGCCAGCAGCACTGCGACTGACTTTCCTCGCGCAAGTACCTGGAGTGTGACGGTTGTACTCCGTTTGAGAAGTGCAGGTGTCACCACCACCTTTTTTGGGTTGGATGAGTGCTAAACAAATTAGTTGTCCAAACAATCTTCCTTTCTTCTTCCCTTCTCTATCGCCCTTCTCTAAATTAGAAAGCCACTGCTGCCCTTTCCCTCACTCAGACTCAAAATTCATGACTGCTGCTTTGTATGGGTGGGTCCCACTTCCCTATTACAGGTTCTTCTTGCGAGCCTCCTGCACAGACTCACAATCCGACTGACCTGCCCATTTTTGTTTATTTCTTGTAAATCTTGAGTACCTTTGCACCAATGAGAATGCTGCAATGTATTATTAATTTACTACACATTTGTATAGAGCGCTTATCAGCCCCACTATCATCAGGCTACTGTACAAAGGGAAAAGGGAAACGAGAGAACAAGCGTACATTGCTCGATAATAAATACAATAACCAAAATAAAATATACAGGATAGGGTCTAGCTCAAAAGTTAATGAGAATAATATACAGACGTGTTTACGTTTAAAGGAAAGAAATGAAGATCAGTGACAATAAGGTAGCTCATAGCGGTACACAATAAGTGCAGATGACGGTCAGGCGAAATATCAGATGTAAATCCGTAGTCCTGAGCAGACCATGAGACTCCCAAAACCACATGAAATGCAGACGACTAACAGACGAAATGCTAAAACGGATTCGGAAATTTCATACAGCCCTGCCTTGCAATATACAGCCACTAGATGGCAGCAGGCAACATAGTTTAGAATTGAAGCCCGATCGGATGAAAATGAGATGGATGAATTTGGAATTATATTAGTAATTAAAAAACAATGGTATAAAAGTGCTGTGCTATACTTAAATAAATATTTGAGGGAAATAATTGTTGATATTAAATACAGAAAATCCTGACAAAGTCTAAAAAAACAAACAAACTATAACATTTCGATTCTATCCTTTCAGTTTTTTTTAAATATGCACTTTAATAGGCACATTCAAAATAACAGACTTCAGTTAAACAATGTACCAGTATTAGGCGATTATTTAGAACACGTAAAGAAATATGCACTGGTCCTGTTCTTAAAATCTCCATTCATTACTACTTGTAATCCCCACTGAAGGCAGCAAGCAGCCCTTGGATGCAGCGAACCCTTATCGCACACAGCACAGCCTCAGTCGGCTGCTGTTTAGGGGCTGCTGACGTGGTGCATTTGCGCTAGAAGTCAGACTGCAGATAACGACTGCTGGTAAGCTCTCGGATGAAAACGATTTGGCTCTTTCAAGCTGCACTATATTGTATATGAACAGGTGTAAGAAAAAGAAACAGCTAAAATGGTGAAATGTTCATCTCAGAATTGCGAAAGGCAAAATAAACATAAAACCGTTCAAGAGTTTTCCATTATTACGTAAATATTCCTTGCTCCTTTACTCTCGCTTAGTTAAGCATTACCCGTTATCGGGCCTCAAAGTGGAAAGGTTTTCGTTGCACTCGGAATGATTCAACGTTGCCCAGGAAACAGCAGATGGCGCTAAAGTCACACAGTACATTCCGAGCCTTAAGGCCTCGCGTCCCAAAACAGCCATGGCCCTGGTGCATCAGTGAAGCTAACTAAGGTCGAATGCACCAGTCAGAACAGCATCTACGACCAGATCCATTAACGCCATGAGACCTTAAGAGCTATGAGCTGCAAAAATCAATCTCAGTTGAAAATGTCCCCATTTCTTCATTTCCTGCCTAAATTCAAACGGCAGTGTCTTAAATGCGAGGTAAAGTATTCCGATGAGCAGACTTGCTCACTCTAACGATGGCACTGCTGATAATTCATGTGCTCCCTTCAACTACATTACATTTGACCATTATTGCCCGAGTGTATACTGGTGTTTTAGTATGCTCTACAGAGAGGTGTTTCCATCCTGATAGGCCATCCATGCGAAACATCTGTAATCATTTTTTCCAGCGCACTTTCACTCTTTCTGCGCGTTCCATACGAACAGCATGATGATTCTTCTCGCTGTTGACATTCTAAATCAAAGAAGATCTAAAGTCAATCGTGTAAATGCTATTAAACATCACCAGACGGGTGCGTGACCCGAGGTCATATAGGGACACGAAAGACTAAGGGACTCCTCATTAACCGTTGGTATCCTGTGTGTACCTGAAGATACTGGAAACATAACTGAACGGCTTGGAGCCGGCAACACATAATCTGATTCCATTGCCTGGTGGAATGGGTTGCTAGTTAGTTGGAAAGGCAACTTCTTCCATGGGTCTGATGTGCCGCTTAGGTGAGTGTGTGTACACTCAGGTGCGGCTCTAGGCTCATGGCGGCCCTGGGCAGGGAGCGCAGGTAGAGGGCCGGAAGAGGGGGTCCGGGCGGGGCGGAGCCCCCCGGAGCTCAGGAAGGTGTTTTAATAAAACATCCAGAAAAGGCGTTGGATGACGAGTACCTGCGACTGCTCCTACGCTTCCGAATTCGTCTCAGAATGATAAAATTTAGGAGGAGGAGGGTATTGCGACACACAACGTGAGGGACTGGCACAGACGGCTGCAGTGCCAGGGCCATGACAGGGGCCCCGGACGCAAAGCCCCCCCACAGAGAAAGAATCGGTGGCCTCTTTGCCAGGAAACATTAATATCGATACCATATCGAATGTTTTACCTAGTGCATCAACAGTACTCTGGCCAGAGGATTCTCCATCTTTAGGATTCCCTAGGGTGATAAAGTTCAGGATTGCTCCTTCCTGTGATGCTACGAAAGCCTGATGAGCCGCCTTTCTCTTTTGTTTCGAATAACCAGATTCGTGTACTCGAATGGTTCCATTTTGCTTGCAATGTTATATACGCCTGTACCAGCGAGCCAGCAGTGGGTAGGGAAAAAAAGAAGCCAATCAGGAACCAGGAGGAACGCAGGCGCGGAGGCCAGTGAAGCAGGGGGGGGAGGAGGGGGGGGGGGGGAGGGTGTCTGGAAGTGGAACCGAGCCGGAGGCCACCAAATCCCTGCCAGGGGCCGCCACGCAAATATGTATCCATCCTCCGAGGATTATTATATTAAGGATATATATATTGGCGTGGCGGCCCCTGGGGTTTGGCGGCCCTGTGCAGGTGCATAGCTTGCACCTGCCTAAGGCCGCCCCTGGTACACTGACCTGTATATAAATGTGGGTGCAGCCAATAAGAGCAGAGGCTCACCTGCTCTCTGGTTAGCTCCCTTGACAACAGGCGCGAGCCACTCTCAGACTTCCGGGTCATGTACGCTGATTAGACGTGTCTCTCCACCGCGCGCTGCGAGGGCTGAGCGGCCCAGTGAGCTCAAGGTACCTTACAAATTCAGGATGAGACGGGATCAGGTAGAGAGGCTGAATCCTGTAAATTGCCTGTCCTTTGGTGGAGTGAGGACAAGGTAGGGAAGACAGGCTGGTAGGGAACGTGTACGGGGAGAGAAGGATCCTGTTGGCCAGAAAGAGAAGTTCTTGTATAGCTGATAGTGATCCGAGAGGGGGACTTTGGCTTCAGGGCTGCCTATGACCACACAAGACCAACTGAGAGTGGATCCGCGGATTAAAATGATTAATCGATAGCAACCAGACATTGAATCTTCTGAGATATTGCCTCTCAAGAATACCGGAGCGGAATGCTTGTAAACGAGGTGTATGAACACCTCATTGTGTACAGTGATCGTTTTTTCCCCTTAAATTGAAGCTTTCATCAGCTTATGTATTTAGCTTGTAGCCCAAGACCACACGTCTTGCTTAGGGCTCCTAATGTACTCTTACTGTGGTTTTAAGCTTGGATATTTCATTGAGCTAAGGTCAAAAAACAAACGACTCAAGATAAAGACTAGGACACTTCAAATCAAGCAGAGGTGGATTCTGAGATCCAGCAGAAGAAAAGGAATGACATCCATTAGTACGGGTATGGTACGGTAGGTCACTAAAATATGATGACAACAGCTGTATTTAAACTCTTTCTTTTCACAGAGGCCACACTGCCGCTTACAGTCCCAGAGAAACATAAGCATATCCTAAGCATTTTGATGTTCCGGAATCCACAAAGTATTTATTAATATTTGCAACCAGGTTCCAAGTGTGGTTAGTTGACTGAAATAAAGTCTTAGTCAGCGAAGCACTACACTAGAAACATATCTTCCTCAGTAGGAAATTGCAGATAAACACGGTGGTCAAGATCCTGAACCGGAATATTGTAGCATACTCTCCAGAGAGGGTGTGCTACAGCTCCTCTCGGCAAATGAACAAGAAACAAAGGAAGGGGTCAAATGTAGCACATATGCCATTAGGCGTGCAGATGTATGTAAGCTCATGGTAGCTTCAGGTAACTCAGTGGATAGCCCACATGGGCCAGCTCTTCATTATTCCACACACCTGAGATAGCGGTACCTACCTGACTGCCAGACTGCTTGGACTTTTAGAGGGTCTTTGGGCTCCAGGGTGAAATAGTTCTCCCCAGTTGCCATAACTATTGAATGCACTCTTCCCGAAATAACAGCATCATTCACAAAACAAGTTAATGTTGCTTTTTAGGACCAGGCTATGGTGAGAAAAGTCTGGCTTAGAGCATATTAGGTGTGTGCTGCATGGTTACTGTAAGAAGTTCTGAGTGGGTCTTTCTGTTGAGGGAGGTAGGAGTTTAAGAGGAGAAGGGGCCTAAAGCCACCAATCCGTGCTCTTCTGCAGAAGCCAGAGCATGGGACCTTTGTGTACTTGAGATACCCTTTTGTTTTGTAGGGTCGCAGGAGAATACGGCACTCTGTAACCAAACTTAGGCCTTTGTGTGGACATATGTAATAGTAGATTTAGGCTAAAGAAAAGCCTGAAAATTAGGTGTAGGCTTAGGGGTAAGCCCTCTGGTTTCAGCCATCATTTTATACATTACTTTTAGCGTCATAAAACGATGGATGCATTCCTTCGTGGACAGAAATGTGGGCATAGTCACGGGGCCAAAAATCTGGTCATTTGATAAGTGATGCAGGTTGGCCTCGACTTTGCTTGGACACAGTGCTGGGCCAGTGGGTGCGTGTCCAGATGTCTGCCATGTTCTGACAGGCTATTGGTTCCTAACAGAGTATGGCATCTGACTTGTTGCTTCAGACCTAGGTCGCAGGGTCTGCCTGACCACGTACTTATTTTTTTTTCACTACACATTTTATTGGCATTTGATACAGTACAGACTGGGAACATCCGGTACAGTGGGACAGATTGTCTCTGATTAACAACTATATTCATGTCAGATAAATGTGTCCACAAACCCGTCTGTAATGCTTTGTATACCCCACTTTAGACTTGAACAGTAAACAATAAGCATCCGAGCACCCCGCATCCCTCCCTGAACCCACTGCTATCGTCATTAACTATGTATCGTAGTCTGACCCATATCTGTAGATAGTATTCACGCACTAAGAACTTGTCATCCGATGATTGATAGGGATTATTTAGTGCTTTTAATTGCAGACATGTATCGTCTGCCCATCTCTCCCCTGACCACGTATTTCTGACTCAGGTTTGAGGGGGAGGTCATATCTGGTGAATTCAACAACAGAGATGTGAGTTTGTTATTATACGTACAGATATCATGGTATACATAAACATCTTATTTTTCAATATTAACATTACCCCCTCTAGTTGAATTTTCAATTACATCATTTACCCCATACTTCATAACAGTCACATTAATATCGTTTTGGTGTGTATCTGTTGTGTCTATTACTAATTTCTTAGTCGCTTGCATTCTACCTAATTTGAAGACTGCATTTTTACGCCAGGAACCCCCCACTTGTAGAAAAACCACACAAAAAAAACACACAACAATGAGACTAGGGAGCAACGACAGGCATATTCTGGTCACACATCAGGGAAACCAGGAAAACATATCAAAGAACCATTCCTGCACAGGGGCACCTCCCCCCTCCTTGTCAGCTTGTAGACAATGTAGTGCCTGAATGGCAAGAGCTAGTGTCCCATTATCTATTTCTTTTCCCCAGATAAAAGTACAGCAGGATGCACTGATCTTTGCACACACCCCACTCTCCATCGCAGTCATCAAGTCCAACACATATCGATGTTGCATCACCTTAAGGCGGATGGCTCTCAGTTCTTCCTAGATAGCGTTTAGGCTGAGCTCAGTGTTGTTGATCGTCTTCAGCATTTCCCACTTGGTTATTTGTAATCAGCGGGCGTTTGCCTTTTTTGCAAGATGAAGAAGGGTATGAACCCTCCTGCGTTTATTTGAGTGTAAGAAAACAGTCTGAATTCTTTCGGAATGTCCTTGTATTAAGTCCAGCCAAAGTAATCAGTTCTTTTTTTCAAGCCTGATTCAACTGAGTTTTTTTCTTCTGTAGCAGATGTTGGAACAACTCGGACAGATCTTCTCCAGGGATGATCAGGTTTGGCGTGTGTATTGTTACAAGGGTGCAGAAGCCCCGCCATCCGGGGAGGAGCTAAGTGTAGACAAAGTCTCCACACTACCAGCATGTGTCCATCAACACGGTATTGCCCCATTGCAGATCTGGTATGTGCAGTATTGCTCCACAATTTTTACTGGGGCCAAGTGGTATAAGTCCTTTGGATTTGAAACGCAAAGAATACAGAGTAAGTTTCTGTACAATTAGGGGTTGCCCCTTCCTCTCAGTCATAGGTACCTATCTATCTTAGTGTCCCAGAATTCCTGATATGAGTTATCTATGCTGGCATTCAACCCTTCCCTTCTAGACTCAATTCCCCTAGTATCATCGAGGTGAATGGCCCTGCACTGGAACTCCATGTCTGGGGTCCACTTGTTTTTAAAGAATACTTCCCCAGATATGCTAAGGGCCACAGACGGAGGCGGGAGCGGACATGTTGGTACACTGTGCGGGGGTCTTACTACCTCCAAGAACCTCTTTTCTGGAAATTCTCAGGGCCAAACAGTGTCCTCCACTATGGTGCCTGCCTGCGCATCCTGTTTAGATTGTTTTGAATGTTGCTAGGCTCAGTGAAAAGGTGTAAAGCTGTGGGGTTTGTTTCATATCAGGTGATATTTACCACCACCCAATGGGGTTCTACTCTACTGGGTTGTATCTTTGCCTTAATCCTGCACAGGTAAAGGTGGATAAGACATATTGCTTTTTTGGGACTATTTCTTGTGATAGGTAAAGTCTGTCTGCGCTCCCAGGGTGTGGGGTATCAGCGAGAAGACTTAGCATGATCTTGCCGACATCTGGGCACCCAAGGCGGTCATGTTTTGTAACAAAGTGCACTGTGTTGTGGGTGTGGAATATTAGAGTTTGGTTCTGTGTTAGTGTAAGTGAGGTGGGAGAGGTCCCTGCCCAAGCGCTGTACAAATGTCAAGGTAGCACCATGTGACCAGGCAAATTTCTCACTGTGGATGGATGCAGACACACTCATGTTATGCAGATGATATACAAAGGTGCACTAATACATAACTTTTGGAACATTGCAGAACTTGGGATGATGACTGGAGTGGTTACATGCAGCTTTTTTGCTTCTGGGGACGTCTTTGCTGGGCACAATGTAAAGAGTCTGTTGTCATAAAATAGTCTGTAAAAAATTGTCTGCGGTCTTTTTGGTCTGAACCCTCAGGCCTCGTGGGGTTTCGGATGTTGCTACTGAAGAGATGGCAGACCTTTGTAAAGAAGGTGTACGTGAAGCTCAATTGCAGACATGTTGGATAAGAGCTGTGGGTTAGCTTTCCGTCCTTTTTGGGGATCATTCGGAATATCCATTTTTGTGCAACTTTTTAGTGGGTTACTGGAAGGTGGCCCCAGTTGGGAAGTCATTTTAGGAGACGGTGAACATTTTAGTCCTGGAGCAACTGAGTTTTCGTTTTGTGGGTCATTTGGTCCTGCCCCCTCTCAATGACATACGTGAGTGTTTTAGTTTGGTGATTTTCTATAGTAGATGGATTCTTCTTTTCGTCTATCATTTTACAGGCGTTGCTGGCTCTCTGATACCCTACTTTTCTTAATATGTGTGTGTGTGCGAGTGTATGTGTGTATAGTTTTACCATTTAAGATGGTACATGTTGACCTACACATGCACGATGTACCATGAAAGGAAGGGGGCGTTAAGCAATTTGGAGGTTTGTGGATAATTGCAAGTGTCCTGAGAACACAATTATGCCACTCTGGTCCCTGCACGTAGCGTGTAACAAGGTTTTCCCTAATGGAGTCAGGTGTTTGGACTACACACTTTTTCTGGAAGCTTCTGTTTGGGCTACTTTTGGTCTGCTTCTTGCAGGTCATTGGGCGCCTTCCTAAGGTCTCATGTAGTGTTGGTTGTAATTCGGCATTCCAGTGGGGGGTGAGAAGCTGCTCTGTGGACCCCCATGTGATTCTAATGTAGCAATGACTGGGATTAGGCCTATTGATCCCGTGGATGATGTTTGTGAGGCCCAGTGGTATTTGCGTCAACAAAGTGGGTGCAGTGGTGAGCATATCCAAGCAGCTTGTGTGGGTTCTGCAATGCTCATCTACAGAAACCCCTTCCCTCCTAAAGCCCTTCTGTCCCTCGGATCCAGGATGCTTTGGGTCTGGTGCCCGCGGTGGCGTTCAGAGACTTCCTACCCGGTGACAGGCTACTCCAGCCGTTTTAGGAGGGACATGATCTGATGAGCAGACTTTGGATGTTTGGAAGCCTTCGGGGAGAGGAGAAGGTAAGATCTCATGCTTGCAATGGGAGTCAGGTGCGCAGTTGGGCCTTGTCATGCTGCGGATAACGAACTGAGATTGCCGATTGCCCTGGTGAATCTCCCTACTGACTTGGTACCAAATTCTCGCTTATTTGCGCGTGGACTACGGAGTTCTAGAAAGACACCATTATTCAAAGGGCATGGAAAACCTGGCCTCCAGGACCAGAGCATCTCCTCTTTTTAGAACTGAAAGAAGGCCTCCATTAGCTGGAGGCCTAAAAATGATGAGGAGTGGGGTCCTTTCGACCTAGTCATAGGAACCAGTCCCCATTGGACTTGGGCGAAGGGACCTGGATGCCTGTTTTTATGCACTGGTAGTGGGCTGCCCTGTCCCCTCGTGGCATGGCCATCCAACCCCGCTCTGGGGGACAAGCAGCAGAGTGGGGCCTAGGCCCCTGCAAGCACCCAAAATGGCAGATTTTAACACAGATTTCCTATCGACTGAACATGGCAGTCCTGAGTTTATGCAAGTAAAGGCTTGAGTTTTCTCCTAATGCTGTGTCACTAGCCTTTATTGTAGTGGTCAGTTTTTCTGACGTGGCTGTGTCGTATTTGCGATTTTTAGGCTTACTGCGCATTTGGATTGGGCGATTGTGTAAAGGTATTACCTCCTCAGACAGTTACTCCTCCCTGTCATGGCCCCGGTGCTTGTTGGGTTGGGCTGCCTGCTACAGTTGCCATGTGTTTTTCTAACTACTTGGTCCTTGTTGCGGTAGTGTGTTTGCTACCTGATTTCCTTGTGGCTGAATGTACTATGTACTAGGGTTGATCTGGGCTTGGTTTTGTGGATGGGGATTCTGCAGGAACAAGCCCAGGCTTATCGATCTTTGCTCATGATAAGCTTCCAGGTAGCAATGGCCGGTCAGGTGGCCCATTTGGAGGCAGCAGAAACACTCTCTAGCATGTGGCTGTGACCAGCCTTCCTGATCTCTGCCATTGTAAATGGGCCGGAAAAGCCAGGGGTTTCATTGTGGAGTCCCTCTCAAGATTGGTGCCATTTGCATGCTTGCGGCCAATGCGGGCCGCCTGGGGGTGTTTTACTTAGTTTGTGGGGGCCCGGCTTAGTGGAGTTTTTCCAGGCTTGTTTCTGGTTCTGGCTCTTTCTAGTGGTCCATTGCGTGGGGGGTGGTGAATCATTTGCTGGGTATAGCGAGTTCCCGCCAATGGTCACTCACATGGACATCGTATTTGGGGACGGACTGCATAGTGCTGGGCAACCTTATCTATGCCCCTTCCTCACTATGGGAGGAGCCAGAGTGGCAACAGAGGTCGAAGGCTTGCACTACAACACTTGGAGACAATCCACCCCCAAACATCTACGGGCGCTCGAGAGGTTGGGTAGGTGCGGCCTCTTTTGCCTTTCCCCAAAACCGTGAGTACCTTCCTGGCTTGGTGACCCAATCACTTCATGCTCCGAAATATGCACAACAGTAACTGCTATTTTTTAATACAGATTGTGACAAAATGCCCACTCTTGTTTGACTCAAGGGGGCTAACTCCTATGTATGTCCTATAGGTAAGATATCTCCCCCCCGGCACAAATCAACTTTATGTAAAGGTTTTGCTATTAATGGGACAAATAATGATAATGCTTGATTTACAATTACTCAGAGCCTGCCTATATTGCAAGATGCTGAACTAGCTGTTATGCTGGTATATGGCATATGATTTTCTACAGAGTTGATGTACATACTAATCGTTATAATATACTTACCTCGCAACTAATTATGATAACTTATTGGGGTACCCATACCCTTATGACCCTTATGACTGGTTTTACTGATCAGGACTACCTCACCATTAATTTTAAAATTATGCACAGTCTTCATATGGCTCTATGTAATCAGTCAACTCAGTGACTACGTCTGCCCACCTTTCAAAGGTCAGGAACGTTAACATGGTCCACATATAACGGACAATCTGGTTAGATTAGAATTTGTACACCAGAGACATGACTAATTATGTCTCCATGGACTGTCTCTGTTTGTACCCTCCCCCTTTCCCTCTTGTAGTTTTAGATTGGACCACCACCAGGTCTTATTGGTGGCACCACTTCAATTTGAGGAGGCCATCGCCAATACACCACTACTTTG
Source organism: Lissotriton vulgaris (assembly GCF_964263255.1). Lineage (NCBI taxonomy): Eukaryota > Metazoa > Chordata > Amphibia > Caudata > Salamandridae > Lissotriton > Lissotriton vulgaris. Next base: position 364,091,113 of record NC_141694.1, read on the forward strand.
TTTAATTTTTCACTTTGTACTTTGATCCTGAAGAAGCGCTAGGAATCTCCCCCAGAGACCATCAAGGGCGCGAAACATGTCGACCTATCCTATACAGAATTTTATTCACAAACTTCTATATCATAGCTACTTAAGGTCATCATAACCCTTCAGCAGCCACAACCTGTTTGGTTTTTTATTTATGCCAAAGGAATATTTTCATTAAATTTGACTAGTGTAGCTATCCTCTAGCCATTTAAAACTCACTCACCGTTTCACAAGCACTACCTTGCACTTGTCATACAGCGTACCAACAAAAGATCTCTGCTAAAGTGACCCTTTGGGGAACCTGTTGGGCACTGCAGCGCCGGCCCAATGCCGATGAGGAGCACCACCCTATGATGAGCATGACATCCCTTGGGATGTGTGAGGGCACCAAGTAAAAGTAACTTTGACTTTCCTTCCCATTTTTCTAAAGAACGTCTCTTGTCTTCTCTTAGGAACAGTGACCCATTCTTTTGGTTTATTCATTACTTTGGAACACGGCACCGGACCATCATTTAGCTCCTTGTCCCCCACCTCCTTTATTTAGAGTATGATTTCACTAATGCCACACAATTTTTTTACTGCTATCAGATTTTGAAAAATGTCTACAGACACCAGTAAAAAACGATTGCTAAGTGCTTTGTCAGCACAATTCGGCACCTCTCTACCCTCCTCGCTTTTTATAATGGCCACTGTCGACTACACAGTGAGAAGGAAAGCTGCAATAACAAGCCCAAATGCCTTAAAAAAATACGCAGAAAAACAAAACAAAAGCAGCTATAAAAATCAACAAAAGAAACCTGCAACTGAGTTTTACTTTTGTGGGCTTCTCATGACCCAGGTGATGTGTGGACTTGCGTCCCCCCTTCTAAGGACCACCCTCCCCAGTTTGAAAACCCCTGAACTATGGTATCTAAAGCTATTCCAGTTCTAATGTAGCCAAACCATACTCTGGTGCTCTCTGTCATTTTTCTGTGACTATGCCAGGAGAATTCAAGTAGGTTTTAATCATGAACATGAGATGAGTCGAAATAGAGCTGGGATGAAAAGAGATGCTTAGGGGCCGATTAGGATTGCAGTGATTCCGCATCCTCCGGGCCGGCGGAAGCCACAGCCGGCCCAGACGATGCGGAATCACCACTGCGGCCCTTCAAAACACCCACCGCCAGATTATGATGGCGGTGGGATCAGCGGCGGACGGCAGATCCGTCCACCGCTGATCCGCGAGGTGTTGGCCGCAATTTGGTGGCGGTGTCTGCAAGACACCGCCAGCCAAATTACAATGTGTGTATACAAATGCTTTTCCGCGGCGGATTTACCGCCGTGGAAAAGCATGTGGAAAATAGCTTCTAGGGGGCGCTTGCGGGCCCCCTGGGTGTCGGGAGGTGCACATGGGGGGTACCTATGGTACCCCCCAGTATTTGCATGTACAAGGCGGCAGGCACCACGCGGTGCCTGCCGTTTTGTGCATGCAAATGGAAAGCATGCATATTTAACCTTGCAGCGGGTGCTGCTTCAAGCAGCACCCGCCGCAATGTTAAATATACAGAATGTGACCGCCAGGGTGGCGGTCACATCCTAATTCGCACTGAGGGACCGCCGCTGCCCCTGCGGACGGTCCCTCCATCTCGGGGATGGCGGACGGACGCAGATCCGTCCGCCATCCTAATGAGGCCCTTATTTAGGAGGAGGGAAGAAAAATAACCTTCACTTGGATTCACCCCAGGAGAAGACCACACATAACAGGATTCACAGATATCTCTGCATCAATCCTAGGAAGGAGTGACCAGGGCCGAACAGGCCATTTATTCCACCAGACATTTCCCTGGGGGGCTGTAGCCCTTGGAGTCCAGTTTTGAAATCTCAGGGCCACTCCTGGTGCCTTTGTTATTTTCGCCAGCTAGGGTAATTGCAGGAGGGGTGTTCAAGAAAGAGAGGAAGATAGGGATTGAGGGGTAAGATACAGAGAAAACGTTCAGAGGAGGAGAAGGGAGTAAGAGAGAGAATGGATGGATAGAAAGAGAGACTGGGCGAGGAGAAGTACAGGAGCAGCAGGTTTGAGCATTTTTACCAGGGCTGCTTTTGGCTCCCCAGTCCGGCTCTGGGAGTAAGTAAAGAATAAATTGTCTTTGAAGAAATAGAAAAGAGAAATAGAAAAATGAAGGACATCGTTACAATATCCAACCCAATCTACCTGTACAACTAATGAAGATCCCTTACAGGAAAACATTCCTCCAATCCAAATATATAACAGCAGGCGAAAGAGAAGACTTAGCAACAAAGTGAGAGGAGCCCTTGTGCCAGTCCAGCTACCTTAGTTATCCATCCTAAGTAGTGTTAAACACCCAAATAGTACTGAAGAAGGAAGAAATTGACAAAAGACATTTTAGAGCAGGACTCTACCTCAGAATATAAGGACTATTCAGGTTACATGAACCAAACCATCCTAACAGTAAAACAAAGATAGTGCTTCCCAATAACCAGATCTTGCTCTTTGTAGGACCCCAGCCTCAGATGTTGCACTAGCATTCAGTGCTGAAAACACACAGTTGCATAAAGCACTCAGCAGACACAAGAAAACACTCCTCTAAGTTTAATTGGTTCACGGCCCTTGCAACATTTTACCAGCTTTCCCTCTTCTATTACTTACTTAACGCTCAGCTTGTGTATAGAGTACTTACTGTAAGGAGCCGCATGTTTCCAGAGAAAATTAATTTGTGACTGTGGCGCCAGTAAACCGAGTTTAAAAGCAATATAGGGCCTGCTCTTAATTTGAAAAGGGCTCCACCTTCTGTCCTTTTCATCTATTCTCTTTTGGGCATTCGTTTCTTTCAGTACAGACCAAATATGCCCATGGCTGTAGTTACCCCTTCCAAATATTTCAATTGCACTGCGCTTATGTTTTCTCTTCCCCATGCACCAGACTTCTTAATGGCAGCTGCGTGTTCGATAAAATGTGAAATATGAATGAACTGAATAACCAGTCAAAAATACTTTTGTTGATTCTTTAAAAATCATAACAGGATGGCAAACCATAATAAAACACAGGAAATTAAATGAACAAATATATATATATATATATATATATATATATATATATATATATATATATATATATATATATATATATATATATATATATATATATATATATGTCAAAACCATCTTCCCCAATGGAAAGAAGCTGAGTCGCACACATGACTTCATTTTGTGGCCATTTTAATTAAAGGCGAACAGCGTGATTAGGGACTTTACTGACGCGTTTCGTTTCCCTTGGAAACTTTTTCAAAGTGGTGTCCTACACCTCGCAGGCAGTCCGTTAGTTCCACAGTCCGGTTTTATTATTTTTTACCTCGTTCTTCAATGGCATTTTAATGTGGAAGCATTCCATTTTCGAGTTGCCTTATGGAGCCTGTGGTCCCGACGGCTGTCTGCAAATTAAACCCTCCAGTGGGCGGTGAGTTCATCTTGCTGTTCAAATAAACCAATTTTCCGGCTTGAAGTTTTCCCATGTCAGCCCCTTTTCAGGCTGACTCGGGACCAATACCAAGGTCCAGTCCTCGGCGGCACCTCTCTCCCAGATCCGTTTTACCGATTCCTACACTTAGGTTCTGTTTGGGAGAGCATGGCGCTCTTGTGGCGGTGCGTGTACTCTTCGGCGGAACCAAGCCGATATAAATGTCAAAACCATCTTCCCCAATGGAAAGAAGCTGAGTCGCACACATGACTTCATTTTGTGGCCATTTTAATTAAAGGCGAACAGCGTGATTAGGGACTTTACTGACGCGTTTCGTTTCCCTTGGAAACTTTTTCAAAGTGGTGTCCTACACCTCGCAGGCAGTCCGTTAGTTCCACAGTCCGGTTTTATTATTTTTTACCTCGTTCTTCAATGGCATTTTAATGTGGAAGCATTCCATTTTCGAGTTGCCTTATGGAGCCTGTGGTCCCGACGGCTGTCTGCAAATTAAACCCTCCAGTGGGCGGTGAGTTCATCTTGCTGTTCAAATAAACCAATTTTCCGGCTTGAAGTTTTCCCATGTCAGCCCCTTTTCAGGCTGACTCGGGACCAATACCAAGGTCCAGTCCTCGGCGGCACCTCTCTCCCAGATCCGTTTTACCGATTCCTACACTTAGGTTCTGTTTGGGAGAGCATGGCGCTCTTGTGGCGGTGCGTGTACTCTTCGGCGGAACCAAGCCGATATAAATGTCAAAACCATCTTCCCCAATGGAAAGAAGCTGAGTCGCACACATGACTTCATTTTGTGGCCATTTTAATTAAAGGCGAACAGCGTGATTAGGGACTTTACTGACGCGTTTCGTTTCCCTTGGAAACTTTTTCAAAGTGGTGTCCTACACCTCGCAGGCAGTCCGTTAGTTCCACAGTCCGGTTTTATTATTTTTTACCTCGTTCTTCAATGGCATTTTAATGTGGAAGCATTCCATTTTCGAGTTGCCTTATGGAGCCTGTGGTCCCGACGGCTGTCTGCAAATTAAACCCTCCAGTGGGCGGTGAGTTCATCTTGCTGTTCAAATAAACCAATTTTCCGGCTTGAAGTTTTCCCATGTCAGCCCCTTTTCAGGCTGACTCGGGACCAATACCAAGGTCCAGTCCTCGGCGGCACCTCTCTCCCAGATCCGTTTTACCGATTCCTACACTTAGGTTCTGTTTGGGAGAGCATGGCGCTCTTGTGGCGGTGCGTGTACTCTTCGGCGGAACCAAGCCGATATAAATGTCAAAACCATCTTCCCCAATGGAAAGAAGCTGAGTCGCACACATGACTTCATTTTGTGGCCATTTTAATTAAAGGCGAACAGCGTGATTAGGGACTTTACTGACGCGTTTCGTTTCCCTTGGAAACTTTTTCAAAGTGGTGTCCTACACCTCGCAGGCAGTCCGTTAGTTCCACAGTCCGGTTTTATTATTTTTTACCTCGTTCTTCAATGGCATTTTAATGTGGAAGCATTCCATTTTCGAGTTGCCTTATGGAGCCTGTGGTCCCGACGGCTGTCTGCAAATTAAACCCTCCAGTGGGCGGTGAGTTCATCTTGCTGTTCAAATAAACCAATTTTCCGGCTTGAAGTTTTCCCATGTCAGCCCCTTTTCAGGCTGACTCGGGACCAATACCAAGGTCCAGTCCTCGGCGGCACCTCTCTCCCAGATCCGTTTTACCGATTCCTACACTTAGGTTCTGTTTGGGAGAGCATGGCGCTCTTGTGGCGGTGCGTGTACTCTTCGGCGGAACCAAGCCGATATAAATGTCAAAACCATCTTCCCCAATGGAAAGAAGCTGAGTCGCACACATGACTTCATTTTGTGGCCATTTTAATTAAAGGCGAACAGCGTGATTAGGGACTTTACTGACGCGTTTCGTTTCCCTTGGAAACTTTTTCAAAGTGGTGTCCTACACCTCGCAGGCAGTCCGTTAGTTCCACAGTCCGGTTTTATTATTTTTTACCTCGTTCTTCAATGGCATTTTAATGTGGAAGCATTCCATTTTCGAGTTGCCTTATGGAGCCTGTGGTCCCGACGGCTGTCTGCAAATTAAACCCTCCAGTGGGCGGTGAGTTCATCTTGCTGTTCAAATAAACCAATTTTCCGGCTTGAAGTTTTCCCATGTCAGCCCCTTTTCAGGCTGACTCGGGACCAATACCAAGGTCCAGTCCTCGGCGGCACCTCTCTCCCAGATCCGTTTTACCGATTCCTACACTTAGGTTCTGTTTGGGAGAGCATGGCGCTCTTGTGGCGGTGCGTGTACTCTTCGGCGGAACCAAGCCGATATAAATGTCAAAACCATCTTCCCCAATGGAAAGAAGCTGAGTCGCACACATGACTTCATTTTGTGGCCATTTTAATTAAAGGCGAACAGCGTGATTAGGGACTTTACTGACGCGTTTCGTTTCCCTTGGAAACTTTTTCAAAGTGGTGTCCTACACCTCGCAGGCAGTCCGTTAGTTCCACAGTCCGGTTTTATTATTTTTTACCTCGTTCTTCAATGGCATTTTAATGTGGAAGCATTCCATTTTCGAGTTGCCTTATGGAGCCTGTGGTCCCGACGGCTGTCTGCAAATTAAACCCTCCAGTGGGCGGTGAGTTCATCTTGCTGTTCAAATAAACCAATTTTCCGGCTTGAAGTTTTCCCATGTCAGCCCCTTTTCAGGCTGACTCGGGACCAATACCAAGGTCCAGTCCTCGGCGGCACCTCTCTCCCAGATCCGTTTTACCGATTCCTACACTTAGGTTCTGTTTGGGAGAGCATGGCGCTCTTGTGGCGGTGCGTGTACTCTTCGGCGGAACCAAGCCGATATAAATGTCAAAACCATCTTCCCCAATGGAAAGAAGCTGAGTCGCACACATGACTTCATTTTGTGGCCATTTTAATTAAAGGCGAACAGCGTGATTAGGGACTTTACTGACGCGTTTCGTTTCCCTTGGAAACTTTTTCAAAGTGGTGTCCTACACCTCGCAGGCAGTCCGTTAGTTCCACAGTCCGGTTTTATTATTTTTTACCTCGTTCTTCAATGGCATTTTAATGTGGAAGCATTCCATTTTCGAGTTGCCTTATGGAGCCTGTGGTCCCGACGGCTGTCTGCAAATTAAACCCTCCAGTGGGCGGTGAGTTCATCTTGCTGTTCAAATAAACCAATTTTCCGGCTTGAAGTTTTCCCATGTCAGCCCCTTTTCAGGCTGACTCGGGACCAATACCAAGGTCCAGTCCTCGGCGGCACCTCTCTCCCAGATCCGTTTTACCGATTCCTACACTTAGGTTCTGTTTGGGAGAGCATGGCGCTCTTGTGGCGGTGCGTGTACTCTTCGGCGGAACCAAGCCGATATAAATGTCAAAACCATCTTCCCCAATGGAAAGAAGCTGAGTCGCACACATGACTTCATTTTGTGGCCATTTTAATTAAAGGCGAACAGCGTGATTAGGGACTTTACTGACGCGTTTCGTTTCCCTTGGAAACTTTTTCAAAGTGGTGTCCTACACCTCGCAGGCAGTCCGTTAGTTCCACAGTCCGGTTTTATTATTTTTTACCTCGTTCTTCAATGGCATTTTAATGTGGAAGCATTCCATTTTCGAGTTGCCTTATGGAGCCTGTGGTCCCGACGGCTGTCTGCAAATTAAACCCTCCAGTGGGCGGTGAGTTCATCTTGCTGTTCAAATAAACCAATTTTCCGGCTTGAAGTTTTCCCATGTCAGCCCCTTTTCAGGCTGACTCGGGACCAATACCAAGGTCCAGTCCTCGGCGGCACCTCTCTCCCAGATCCGTTTTACCGATTCCTACACTTAGGTTCTGTTTGGGAGAGCATGGCGCTCTTGTGGCGGTGCGTGTACTCTTCGGCGGAACCAAGCCGATATAAATGTCAAAACCATCTTCCCCAATGGAAAGAAGCTGAGTCGCACACATGACTTCATTTTGTGGCCATTTTAATTAAAGGCGAACAGCGTGATTAGGGACTTTACTGACGCGTTTCGTTTCCCTTGGAAACTTTTTCAAAGTGGTGTCCTACACCTCGCAGGCAGTCCGTTAGTTCCACAGTCCGGTTTTATTATTTTTTACCTCGTTCTTCAATGGCATTTTAATGTGGAAGCATTCCATTTTCGAGTTGCCTTATGGAGCCTGTGGTCCCGACGGCTGTCTGCAAATTAAACCCTCCAGTGGGCGGTGAGTTCATCTTGCTGTTCAAATAAACCAATTTTCCGGCTTGAAGTTTTCCCATGTCAGCCCCTTTTCAGGCTGACTCGGGACCAATACCAAGGTCCAGTCCTCGGCGGCACCTCTCTCCCAGATCCGTTTTACCGATTCCTACACTTAGGTTCTGTTTGGGAGAGCATGGCGCTCTTGTGGCGGTGCGTGTACTCTTCGGCGGAACCAAGCCGATATAAATGTCAAAACCATCTTCCCCAATGGAAAGAAGCTGAGTCGCACACATGACTTCATTTTGTGGCCATTTTAATTAAAGGCGAACAGCGTGATTAGGGACTTTACTGACGCGTTTCGTTTCCCTTGGAAACTTTTTCAAAGTGGTGTCCTACACCTCGCAGGCAGTCCGTTAGTTCCACAGTCCGGTTTTATTATTTTTTACCTCGTTCTTCAATGGCATTTTAATGTGGAAGCATTCCATTTTCGAGTTGCCTTATGGAGCCTGTGGTCCCGACGGCTGTCTGCAAATTAAACCCTCCAGTGGGCGGTGAGTTCATCTTGCTGTTCAAATAAACCAATTTTCCGGCTTGAAGTTTTCCCATGTCAGCCCCTTTTCAGGCTGACTCGGGACCAATACCAAGGTCCAGTCCTCGGCGGCACCTCTCTCCCAGATCCGTTTTACCGATTCCTACACTTAGGTTCTGTTTGGGAGAGCATGGCGCTCTTGTGGCGGTGCGTGTACTCTTCGGCGGAACCAAGCCGATATAAATGTCAAAACCATCTTCCCCAATGGAAAGAAGCTGAGTCGCACACATGACTTCATTTTGTGGCCATTTTAATTAAAGGCGAACAGCGTGATTAGGGACTTTACTGACGCGTTTCGTTTCCCTTGGAAACTTTTTCAAAGTGGTGTCCTACACCTCGCAGGCAGTCCGTTAGTTCCACAGTCCGGTTTTATTATTTTTTACCTCGTTCTTCAATGGCATTTTAATGTGGAAGCATTCCATTTTCGAGTTGCCTTATGGAGCCTGTGGTCCCGACGGCTGTCTGCAAATTAAACCCTCCAGTGGGCGGTGAGTTCATCTTGCTGTTCAAATAAACCAATTTTCCGGCTTGAAGTTTTCCCATGTCAGCCCCTTTTCAGGCTGACTCGGGACCAATACCAAGGTCCAGTCCTCGGCGGCACCTCTCTCCCAGATCCGTTTTACCGATTCCTACACTTAGGTTCTGTTTGGGAGAGCATGGCGCTCTTGTGGCGGTGCGTGTACTCTTCGGCGGAACCAAGCCGATATAAATGTCAAAACCATCTTCCCCAATGGAAAGAAGCTGAGTCGCACACATGACTTCATTTTGTGGCCATTTTAATTAAAGGCGAACAGCGTGATTAGGGACTTTACTGACGCGTTTCGTTTCCCTTGGAAACTTTTTCAAAGTGGTGTCCTACACCTCGCAGGCAGTCCGTTAGTTCCACAGTCCGGTTTTATTATTTTTTACCTCGTTCTTCAATGGCATTTTAATGTGGAAGCATTCCATTTTCGAGTTGCCTTATGGAGCCTGTGGTCCCGACGGCTGTCTGCAAATTAAACCCTCCAGTGGGCGGTGAGTTCATCTTGCTGTTCAAATAAACCAATTTTCCGGCTTGAAGTTTTCCCATGTCAGCCCCTTTTCAGGCTGACTCGGGACCAATACCAAGGTCCAGTCCTCGGCGGCACCTCTCTCCCAGATCCGTTTTACCGATTCCTACACTTAGGTTCTGTTTGGGAGAGCATGGCGCTCTTGTGGCGGTGCGTGTACTCTTCGGCGGAACCAAGCCGATATAAATGTCAAAACCATCTTCCCCAATGGAAAGAAGCTGAGTCGCACACATGACTTCATTTTGTGGCCATTTTAATTAAAGGCGAACAGCGTGATTAGGGACTTTACTGACGCGTTTCGTTTCCCTTGGAAACTTTTTCAAAGTGGTGTCCTACACCTCGCAGGCAGTCCGTTAGTTCCACAGTCCGGTTTTATTATTTTTTACCTCGTTCTTCAATGGCATTTTAATGTGGAAGCATTCCATTTTCGAGTTGCCTTATGGAGCCTGTGGTCCCGACGGCTGTCTGCAAATTAAACCCTCCAGTGGGCGGTGAGTTCATCTTGCTGTTCAAATAAACCAATTTTCCGGCTTGAAGTTTTCCCATGTCAGCCCCTTTTCAGGCTGACTCGGGACCAATACCAAGGTCCAGTCCTCGGCGGCACCTCTCTCCCAGATCCGTTTTACCGATTCCTACACTTAGGTTCTGTTTGGGAGAGCATGGCGCTCTTGTGGCGGTGCGTGTACTCTTCGGCGGAACCAAGCCGATATAAATGTCAAAACCATCTTCCCCAATGGAAAGAAGCTGAGTCGCACACATGACTTCATTTTGTGGCCATTTTAATTAAAGGCGAACAGCGTGATTAGGGACTTTACTGACGCGTTTCGTTTCCCTTGGAAACTTTTTCAAAGTGGTGTCCTACACCTCGCAGGCAGTCCGTTAGTTCCACAGTCCGGTTTTATTATTTTTTACCGTCGGGACCACAGGCTCCATAAGGCAACTCGAAAATGGAATGCTTCCACATTAAAATGCCATTGAAGAACGAGGTAAAAAATAATAAAACCGGACTGTGGAACTAACGGACTGCCTGCGAGGTGTAGGACACCACTTTGAAAAAGTTTCCAAGGGAAACGAAACGCGTCAGTAAAGTCCCTAATCACGCTGTTCGCCTTTAATTAAAATGGCCACAAAATGAAGTCATGTGTGCGACTCAGCTTCTTTCCATTGGGGAAGATGGTTTTGACATTTATATCGGCTTGGTTCCGCCGAAGAGTACACGCACCGCCACAAGAGCGCCATGCTCTCCCAAACAGAACCTAAGTGTAGGAATCGGTAAAACGGATCTGGGAGAGAGGTGCCGCCGAGGACTGGACCTTGGTATTGGTCCCGAGTCAGCCTGAAAAGGGGCTGACATGGAAAAACTTCAAGCCGGAAAATTGGTTTATTTGAACAGCAAGATGAACTCACCGCCCACTGGAGGGTTTAATTTGCAGACAGCCGTCGGGACCACAGGCTCCATAAGGCAACTCGAAAATGGAATGCTTCCACATTAAAATGCCATTGAAGAACGAGGTAAAAAATAATAAAACCGGACTGTGGAACTAACGGACTGCCTGCGAGGTGTAGGACACCACTTTGAAAAAGTTTCCAAGGGAAACGAAACGCGTCAGTAAAGTCCCTAATCACGCTGTTCGCCTTTAATTAAAATGGCCACAAAATGAAGTCATGTGTGCGACTCAGCTTCTTTCCATTGGGGAAGATGGTTTTGACATTTATATCGGCTTGGTTCCGCCGAAGAGTACACGCACCGCCACAAGAGCGCCATGCTCTCCCAAACAGAACCTAAGTGTAGGAATCGGTAAAACGGATCTGGGAGAGAGGTGCCGCCGAGGACTGGACCTTGGTATTGGTCCCGAGTCAGCCTGAAAAGGGGCTGACATGGGAAAACTTCAAGCCGGAAAATTGGTTTATTTGAACAGCAAGATGAACTCACCGCCCACTGGAGGGTTTAATTTGCAGACAGCCGTCGGGACCACAGGCTCCATAAGGCAACTCGAAAATGGAATGCTTCCACATTAAAATGCCATTGAAGAACGAGGTAAAAAATAATAAAACCGGACTGTGGAACTAACGGACTGCCTGCGAGGTGTAGGACACCACTTTGAAAAAGTTTCCAAGGGAAACGAAACGCGTCAGTAAAGTCCCTAATCACGCTGTTCGCCTTTAATTAAAATGGCCACAAAATGAAGTCATGTGTGCGACTCAGCTTCTTTCCATTGGGGAAGATGGTTTTGACATTTATATCGGCTTGGTTCCGCCGAAGAGTACACGCACCGCCACAAGAGCGCCATGCTCTCCCAAACAGAACCTAAGTGTAGGAATCGGTAAAACGGATCTGGGAGAGAGGTGCCGCCGAGGACTGGACCTTGGTATTGGTCCCGAGTCAGCCTGAAAAGGGGCTGACATGGGAAAACTTCAAGCCGGAAAATTGGTTTATTTGAACAGCAAGATGAACTCACCGCCCACTGGAGGGTTTAATTTGCAGACAGCCGTCGGGACCACAGGCTCCATAAGGCAACTCGAAAATGGAATGCTTCCACATTAAAATGCCATTGAAGAACGAGGTAAAAAATAATAAAACCGGACTGTGGAACTAACGGACTGCCTGCGAGGTGTAGGACACCACTTTGAAAAAGTTTCCAAGGGAAACGAAACGCGTCAGTAAAGTCCCTAATCACGCTGTTCGCCTTTAATTAAAATGGCCACAAAATGAAGTCATGTGTGCGACTCAGCTTCTTTCCATTGGGGAAGATGGTTTTGACATTTATATCGGCTTGGTTCCGCCGAAGAGTACACGCACCGCCACAAGAGCGCCATGCTCTCCCAAACAGAACCTAAGTGTAGGAATCGGTAAAACGGATCTGGGAGAGAGGTGCCGCCGAGGACTGGACCTTGGTATTGGTCCCGAGTCAGCCTGAAAAGGGGCTGACATGGGAAAACTTCAAGCCGGAAAATTGGTTTATTTGAACAGCAAGATGAACTCACCGCCCACTGGAGGGTTTAATTTGCAGACAGCCGTCGGGACCACAGGCTCCATAAGGCAACTCGAAAATGGAATGCTTCCACATTAAAATGCCATTGAAGAACGAGGTAAAAAATAATAAAACCGGACTGTGGAACTAACGGACTGCCTGCGAGGTGTAGGACACCACTTTGAAAAAGTTTCCAAGGGAAACGAAACGCGTCAGTAAAGTCCCTAATCACGCTGTTCGCCTTTAATTAAAATGGCCACAAAATGAAGTCATGTGTGCGACTCAGCTTCTTTCCATTGGGGAAGATGGTTTTGACATTTATATCGGCTTGGTTCCGCCGAAGAGTACACGCACCGCCACAAGAGCGCCATGCTTTCCCAAACAGAACCTAAATATATATATATATATATATATATATATTTAAAACCTAAGAGGAGAAGAAAACCTTGGAGTCATTACCACAGTTAAAAGGCTAACAAGTAGTGCACTACATTTCTGAAAAGTCAGCAGGCAGGTTCTTTATTGGCTGCTTAGCTTAGGTCAATTTTACCAGTTCCTTTGCTGCTATTTTCCAGAATTTTATGGCATTACAGGAGAGGGGAATAGATAGCCCTCTGAGACACCTGATGATTGCAGATCTACATGTTCTTATCTGTTCATTCCTTAAAATCTCCCGAAGAATGGATTTACAGGTTTTCAGTAAAAAGGGACATATACATAGTAGATGTAGTAGTGACTCCTCACCTTGACAACAGAGGCGGCATTCCTTAGAGGGCCATATAAATTTCCATTTTGGGGTCAAATCCTTTGAGGGGAATGATCCCATTTGTAGTAACATAAGGTAATGCTTTTTGTGGTAGGAAAAGTGTTCGGTCAAATACTGTTGCTGTTTTAGCCTCTGGTAGGCCTGTATCACAGCCCAGGCATGGTATTTTTTTGCAAAAATCATTTTATCGTTTAACAAAGAGATCCGCTTGGTTGTGGCGTTCACCACGCTTTTGAATCCAGAGTACGTTACTGGTGTAGACCAGACCACCCCTAGCTGTAATGCCGACAGATTCCTTCAGGATTGTCGTGGTCGAGTTAGCTTGTCCTCCTTGATTTTCAATTTCAACCCAACAGCGGTGAGCTAAAGTGTAATCTTCTGCCTCCCTCATCCTCCAGTAGAACATTACTAGGGCGCCTTGTCTGGCCATAATCTGTTTTTTTAGTCCAAATTCTAAACGGATTTGTTCTTGTGAGGTGTGTAACGATAATAGAAAAAGCCTTTTGAAGAATATGGATTGTGCGGTATTTAGTATTGTGGCATCTTTGGTATTCAGGATTTCAGAGCCATACGAGATGGAGGGTAGAAATTTTGCGGCAATCACTTTTAACAGATGGTCGTTAGAGCAGCCTATAAGCTTTGTCTTCAGAATTTTGAAGGCGAATAACAGTTGCTTTGCTTTTATGCGTCCTTGCTCCATCTGTTGCCTAAAGTTAAGTTTGCAATCTAGCAGAAAGCCTAGATATTTATAGGAATCTACACAGGCCAGTGGTTGCTCGCCCAATTTCCAGGAAAAGATGCGCCTATTCAATGTTTTATTGTGTTTGGAGAAACACATGACTTTTGTCTTTTGGTGATTGATCGTGAGTTGGTTTGAAGCGATGTAGGTTCCTAATCCCGTAGTCAATTTCTGAAGACCAACTGGTGTTTGTGCTAGCAGCACAATATCATCTGCATATTGTGTGCACGGAGTCGGTATTTTACCCAATTTTGGAGGGTCACCTGGGATTGTCTGAAGGCACTTGTCGAGATCTGACGTGTAAATGTTAAATAGATAAGGCGCTAAAAGGCAGCTTTGTTTGAGTCCATTTGAGGTTGGAATCTTACAGGTTACGCTGGACCCGTCTCCTTTCTTGATTTGGACCCACGTGTGGGAGTACAGATTGATAATGGCATCCAGAAGTCTGGGCGGGACTGCCCAAGCTTGCATTTTTACCCATAAAGAGGCTCTTGGAACTTTATCGAAGGCCGTTTTATGGTCTACGAAAGAGGCGTAAAAGGGCCTTGATTTTGCGAATGCTTGGTAAGCTAAAAGAGTGACCGCAGAGATGTTCGAAAGGGTGCCCATCCCAGCCCGGAATCCAGTTTGCCTTGGAGGAATAAGGTTTGTATGACTAATCCAAGCCTCTAGCTCTACCAAGAGATTAGATGCATATATTTTCGCCTCCACATCTATCAGCGCAATCAACCTGTAATTGGAGGGATCCGAACGGGAACCCGACTTATAGATTGGATTGAGGATGCTTCCTCTCCAGGACTCGGGGATTAAGCTGTCAACTGTAACTTTCGAAAAAAGAGGAGTCAGGACTTGAAACCAGAATGGGGGATCTTGCCGAAACAGGGCATTTGGTAGACCGTTCGGGCCTGGAGCTCCCTCAGATTTCTGAAAACAGCTCTGGATCCTCAGAGAATTCGTGGTTCATGGGATCATTGGCTTTACATCGACCTCCGGCCTCCTGCCCTGTCGGTAATCCGCAATTTGGGGCTGATTGGGATCTAGTTTCATTATATAGGAGTTCAATGTGAGCTCTCCATGTGGACTCCAACATATCTGAATTGTGAAGTCGATTCCGGCCGTTAGTTAGTTTGTTGATTTGTTCCCAAAAGAGCTTAGAGTCCCCTAATTTGCATGCAAATAGTAGTTTCGCCCAAATATTTTCTTGGTACTCTTTTTTGGTAGAATTTATGTCACTTTTATTTTTTTTTCTTGTTTTAGAGATTAAAAGCAGGAGTTCCTGGTGGCATTCTGTTCCCCAGGATGGTAGTTGTCTGAGGTATTTATTTAGTTGTTGTTTTTGTTTCCTCAGGCTATTGCTGAACCATGATGCCCCTTTCACATACCCTGCAGTATGAGCATGGGCATTTTAAGAGAAATTTTTATTAATTTCATAAATAAAGGACTCCCAAGCTTTTATGGTCGGTGTTTCAGAGTTCGGTCTTTCCAAAAGACTGGTATAGGTGCTTGTGATGGCCACAATGTTATCCTTATTCCAGCGGAGGCGTTAAAGGATATAACATTGTGTTAGAGGATAGGGCCTTTGCTTTCTCTGGGGTTGTAAAAGATTTTAATAGAGTAAAAGTTTGCGGCTGGTGATCATTTTCTGCCCTGTCTTTTATCTGAAAATTTGCAATGTACGGGAGAAGGTCGTAATCCGTAAAGGTATAATCAATGGTAGATCATGTTTTCTGTGTAACCCTGGTGTATGCTGCGGGCCGATCGGTCGGGCCTTGTCCATTAAGTACATACATTGAAAGGTCTTTCAGGCGGGCTGCGCATTTCTTACCAGCTGTGTCCCGTCGGTTGATGGCTGGTGTGGCCTCCGTTTTACCCTTGCACCTAGTATATTGTAAATTCATGTTGAAATCACCCGACAGGATGGTCTTAGCATCTGGATAGGCAAGTTTTAGTGTTCTTAATGAGGTAATTAATTTTTCAGTTCGTGCTTTCTTTAATTTGGATGCAGGATGAATAAAAATGTTAAGAATGAGCAGGGTCTGGAACTCCGAGACAACTATTTTGACGCACAACAGCCATGAACAGTCTAAATCTATGATCGAAGCGTGCCATAGAATTTCTGTTGAAATAAAAATTGAGAGACTTCCTTTTGCTCTTCCATATTTAGTAGCTCCCTTAGCCGGGTTCAGGAATTCCTTAAAACCAGTTATTGGAGATGAAGTTAACTGCCAGGATTCTTGGAAGAGAATAATTTTGTATTGTATAATAACTGAATAACCAATATTATCTACTCAGGAACTCCAAAATACAATCCGGAAGTTCCACGGCGTGAAAACAAGGCAGCAAGTATGGGCCTGAAGCTGAAAACCGAAGAGGTATTTCACTGACTTCCAACCGAGCTAAGGATACAAATCAACCTTGTCTGGTGCAATTTATAAGAGGTAAGCACATCTCACCACCCTACAGAAACTAAAGGGTTCCCATCAAGCTTGTCACCAAGAGTACATCCTACAGTCACAATGGCGGTGCCCCCATTCACAGACAAGTCTACCACACACCACAGCCGTGCTTCACTAGCAATAGCTGCCACTAATGAAGTAGCCAGAGGCTGCGCGCTATACTGTACAAAAATCCTCAAAAATATAAATTCTTGTTCTTCACCAAATATCTATGCTAGAAAAGAAGCAAACAAGACACAAACAATAATCCCATTCGCCCCCTGGCCCATTCACATAGATCTTACTAGTGCCCTGGAGTCAATAAACGGACATCCTCCAAAGTTGGGGCAGACCAATATCACCTTTGGTCCTAGTAAACCAAACTCCACTTGAGTTTGGTCAGAAAGACTCCTCACAAAGCTACAAGCTTACACTCTCCGTAATAAATTAGATGTTAATTTCGTGCCAAGGTTTGTGCTTTAACAGCAGCCTTTATTTTTTTTATATAAAGCTTTAAGGGATCCCACTGTTGAAAGTATCAGATGCTAAGTTGCTACCTACCATCAGGGCACGAGTCGTGGGTACACGCTGGTGGACGGCGTCCACCCACTATTTTCACAGGGTGGACGCCGTCCACCCTGCCAAGAAGTTGGGCCCCACTGAAAAATATGCTGAATTCGTCCCGGTGTAATTTGCAAACTCCGGGGCACATTCTTCAGCGCCTGAACTTTGATATCTGCTTTCGATCCGCAACAACATGCAGGCGGGGACAAGATGGGCTTTCTTATTTCAGACTCCTGCTGGGCCCATAACAAAGGCCGAATCTGAGGGGTCATCAGGCCTCCTTTTGTTAGAGTCTCTTGTCTGGCAGCAGTCAGGAGCCTCACACCTAGAAGCAAATGAAGCGGAGGGGAAACATAGGCTCAGACCTTGTTAGCACTTAACAAATACTTAAGCAGGACAGCTTTTCACTTTGCTCAGTCTCTGTTTACAAGATATTCATTCACTGTAAGAATGTCAGATGTAATGGTCTTTCCCTGTATTTACACAAAATAAATTTAATTTATATAGTGCTTACTACCCCTGAGTAGGCATTGAAATAATTTAAGTACCACTATTTTTTCTATTAAAGCGCTATAGGCAGAGGAAGTTTATGTGGACAAAAGGCAACTTTGTTTTATGTATAGCTTATAAAAGTGACAATCTTCTGCCTAAATCGAGTTAAAACATTTTTTTTTAGAGTTTTATATAGCGCGCGCTAGACCCAAAGATATCAGGTATCAGAGCGCTTTACATGAGCACCAGTTTTATTACAGATGGATACATTCATTTTTGTTTGGCTCGGGAGATTAAGTGATTTGCCCAGAATCACAGGATGTTGAGTATTGATGCCCAGACTCGAACCCGGTTCCCCAGCTTCGAGGTTGACAGCTATAGCAGTTAGCCGAAATCCGCTCCCCAAGGTTTCCCTATATACTCGAAATATGCTCCAAATACTCATGATAGACATGGTAATGTGAGGGCTTAAGATCTGATGTCACTTCTTATGATGTCAGTACTGTGATGTCAAGCACCACTGTGTCACACGCCATGGTCACACGCCGTGATGTCATGCGCCGTGAGCCACTTGCATTCTGATTAACTCGGTTCGTTCCCCCACTTCTTTTTTAGGTTTCGCTGGGGAACGGAGCCTTTAGGCTCCGCCTCCAGAGAAATCTATTGATTACAGTAAGCACTCTGGAATACGCCCCCCTGTCCCATTGGCTAGCTCCATAAATGGAGGCTAGCCATTGGAACAGAGAGGCGTCCGTCATGGCCGGAGGAGACTCGGGGGCGTTCCCGAGATTCTTTGGCTTTTGGCGACGTCACGCGACGCCGGGAACGCCCCCGAATCCATCGACACGTGTTTGGTGCAGACTGAAGGTTTGTGAGCCTTCCCCGAGCAGAGCGCAATAAAATAACCTGTGTGCAGCTTCACCACCGCGACCCGGGATCAGTAAACCCCCGACGAAGGGCCCCGTACCTTGCTGGTACCAACGCGACCGAAAACGAGCCCGCTGCTCTCCGATTGGACGGGAGAGCCGAGCCCCCTCACCAAACGCCGCGACGGGATTGGCCCGTGCGGCGCAACGTCACCACTGTTGCCGTGTGGTGATTGGCTAGGGCGAGGAGCGTCATCGCAGGCTTGACCCGGGAGCCGCACTGCCATAGGCTGGCTCCCGGGTGCTTTGGAGGCTCGCCCGTTCTGCCGTGTCTGGATTAGATGTTAGTGAATACAAGGCTAATGTACAGGGGCCGCCAGTGAAAGGGAAAACCAGCTCTCTTTGCCCAGTGCTACATGAACGACGGCTGTCTCCATTGGCTATACTGTGTCCCTTTGGGGGTGTCTGTCGATTTGCCATCTGTTACATCATCGACTAGAGAGTCCTTTAAAAGTGGACATAGAGTGAAATGAAAATACAAACCGCGTTTCACTTGTACAGGACAATCAGCAGTGCAATAGCGAAGGTATCAGAGGCCTTAATTAAAGCAAAGAAATATCTCCCACCCCCTCGGTTGTCTGCAAAATATGGCCATCATTGAGGTGCAGCGATCGCCTCAGCCCTGGGCCTCGGTGCCACTGCCCTGCTGCGCTAATTATAGCCGCGTCCGTAATTGCCAGCAATCAGCTTTTCAGGCTGCCTCATTGGTGACCACTGATTGGCTGCTCAGCCCTACGACCACTCCCTCGCCCCCCACACACACGTCTCTTCACTAGTAAGTCCCTTTAGCAGTCGCTCTGCGCTGCGAGGGAAGGGGTGGCAGCCGCCGCCCTCCGCGCCAGACCTGTCATGCCGTACGTAGCTCTGGCACCCAGACTTCTGCCGGAGTCCATTAACAGACGTTAATTTGCTTGTTCTTGGAGGCAAAGGTGGGCCTAATTGGCAGCGCGAGTTGAACATAAGCGGGGGTGACTCGCGCTCGGACTGTCAGAGTGATACAACCACACTTAGAAAGCATTCTGTCTTCCGAGCAGGCCGGGCGCGAGCGGCCCCCACCCCTGGGCCCCCTGTGGGCCGGGCGGGCGCCAGCGGCCCCCACCCCTGGGCCCCCTCCGCTTTCTGTCGCAGTCACCGAGCACGTGACCCACTGCATCAGGCGGCCGCGAGCGCGAATCTGTCCATCTCCCAGACCGGATGTCATTTAATGGGACTGACTGCTGGTGTGATGGCTGCTAAGCAACCCCGATCCCGCGCAGGCACTCCGCCGAGAGCCGGAGAAGCGATTTAGATAAAGAGAAAATGAGGCTCAAAAATCCGATTATTTCTCGGAGGTGAGCGGGGGCGTAATACAGGGTGCAGCAATCGGAGCATGATTCTGCGGGGCAGCCAGTACCCCTCCTTCACAGGACCTGCATGTACCACTCAAGGCACCCTCATTTGGGGGGTGTCTCCTCCTTCTTCTAACAACTAAAATGATTCATGATCTAGACTGCAGTGGGGTCATCACCCAGAAAACGTTAGTCATGACAAACCTTTGATGAAAAAACGGACAAGAGAGAAATAGGTACCAATCTGGTGGTCGAATTGCACTACTGTAACATGAAATCCCATTTCACCGCTTCAGCAAATTGTGTGATTCTAGGCAAATATGTTTTTTTCACAATTTTTTCATTTTAAGAGCCTTCAAACGTGCGTTCAGAATGTGCGCTATACAAACCCTCCTGTTGCTGTTTAATATACTATTAGGCTGGTACAATGTTCCCCCGTCTGCAATAAAACACAATATATAGGGTGCACATGACAGCTGACTTACCTCTTGCTCAATAATGCTTTTGTCAGGAGAGCCGGTGTTCGAGCAGGAAAGCTTTTAAGTTAACGATCAGAAATGATCACTTGATAAATACTTAATGGATGATACAATCTGAAGTACTGAAATGCACCTGCATGTTAAAAAATACCATATTTTTAAATTTTATTTTGAAGCGACTTCCCCCTGTTTCATCATAATGTTTGTTGCATGACATACATGCCAAATATTTTTAGGGTTCTGCTCGTGCAGGGGCTCTTAGAGCCTAGCCAGACCCTTGGCTCTGCTCTCCCTTGAGCCGCCCCACCTCTATTTATCATCTCCATTGATCTCAGTGGCCCCGCCCTCCAAAATCACTCAATCTCACCCTACTCGAAGACTGAAAATGTTGAGCTGTGTATCTCTCTTGGCACCGTATCATATGACATCTTCAGTCATTTCTGGCTTTTTGTTGATTAGCTTGGTGCATTGTTAGCAGACCATGCAACTCACAAAATGCCACCCATTCTCACACGGTTTCAGCACCATTCACCCAATGAAGAGGCACTATCACACAGTGAGCAGGAAGGTGAGCTGGGAACCCTTGCTTAGAATGAGATCCCGTCTTGTGGGACGGTGTTCTACACTACCGGGCTCCATTTAAGGTTTTACCTCCGGCCAGTATTTACTAGCTGGCTCGGACAGACTTTGGTTTTGCTAAGAGGTGGGGGGGAAGGGGGGGGGGGGCGGAGGGGCTGCCCAATCAGTGTACCTCTTGCCCTCTCGGCTCATTCCATGACCCGCCGCTACCCCTTTACTCCGTCCCCTTTCCCTCTCTCTCTCTCTCTCTCTCCCTCTCTCTTGTGCTTTCTCCACATCTTTCCCTCTCAGCTTTCTTTCTTCCCTCTTACAGTTTCGGTTTCTCTCGTTCTCTCACTCTCTCTCCCCTCCTGCCGTCTCTTTTCCTCTCACCCCTCCTCTTTCCTCGCTCAATCTGTGCCCCTCGTGTCTGCTCTCTCTGGTCACCAGAAGAGACAGCGCCTCCCACCGCCGCAAAAACGCCCGCCATAGAAAGAGCGCAAGGGACAGGAAACGAATAAACAAGGGAAGGAAAGACACACAACCAAGAGTGGAACACTTAAAGCTGCTCCAGAGAGGGGGAGCCGAGCAGGTCCGCCTGGAAATGTACATGTGTAGAGACACTTCCTCGGGAAGGTCCCCCCTCCCCCCGATCAGACCCTTTCAATTATTCAATAGCTAGAGCAGACCAAGTGACTGCCAGGTGCAATACATCAGGCTTAGGAAGGGCTTTCATTGGATTCGGAGAGATTCACGCTGCTCTCTCCCTCCATCCCTCCGCCCTCACTCCTGTGTGGGTGGCTCTGTGTGTGTGTGGGTGGCTCTGTGTGTGTGTGTGTGTGCGTGTGGGTGCAAATACAATAGGTCTCACATTTGCGAAAGATTAAGCTATTGGCATTGTAAATGACAATGCCATTTATTTATCTGTTTTCAAAACCAACACATAAATAAAAAAATTTGTCATTTACAATGACAATAGCTCTAACTTTTACAAAGGCGAAACCGTTGCATTGTAAATGCTTGTTAGGCCTTGTGCCCTGCCTACCGTCATCTATGGCTGAGAAGCACTGTGTGGGAGAGAAGCAATTACACGGGATAAAATAGTTACGAGAACATTTAAACTATTACTTCGCTTACCAAGAACTGCGTCCCCGGCCCAAGTCCGCCTGGAGTTTGGGATCCCTAAACAAATCGCGACACGGCAAGGAGCTTTCTTAAGATGTTGTTTTAAATTAAGATCAATAAAAGATCATTCCCTACATAAATTGCTTTGAGCCCAAATAACCAGCAGCGAGGTAATGTCCCGCCCGTCGGTATAGGCAAGAGGCTCTCACCAATCTCCAAAGGCGAGGACTTTGGGCTGCACCGGCTGCTTTACACGTTTTCAAAAACACATCTTAATCAAAGCACGAGGAAAATACCGTGCGATCGGGCGCAAAACATTTGACAAAACAACCTCATGCCTGGATGGTTTTAAACAGCTGCACATTATTGTGTAGTCAAGCCTATTTTCACCAGAGTACAAGTTTTAGAAAAACACACATTTGTGACATCGTTCTGAAAGTCTGTCACCTTGGGATCCTGTTCCGAGGAGGGACAGGAAAAGGAAGTGTGCAGACCTTGCAAACACGTTGATGAAACATGAATTCATGGAGTCTGCCAATGCCCAGCGCCCTCATTAAAACAAAGAAAATTAGAAAACGGTTGAAAATAAGATATATAAGAGCATGCTGGCAGGCCATTAATTAGCTGCTAAATCTAAAGGATGTGATTTTAAACACCTGTTTTGTAAAAAGTCTGATGCTGGCTGAAAATAGATTAACTGTCGGTGCGGCTAGCTATGAACCCCTATATGAGACCAGGTCGTTATCTACAGACATACTGTTACCTATTTACCCACTTTGATACAATCTGACTTTAGTTATTTTTTTTAACCTGTTAGTGCACTACCTAACAGTAGCAGTAACTAACTATTGTGTGGGGAAACCCAATTGATTGGAAGTAACAAGTCAGTGGACTCCAGTTACTCGCTAGACTCGCGCTGTGTAACGCGCTTGCCGCGCATCTTTTAAAGGCTTTTTAAAGCGTTTTTACTTATTGTGCATGCTTGTACTTGTCTAACCCCCCTTTTGTTATCCAGGGCTCACCTTGACTGCGTGCTTAGCAGTCTCTCACTCGCTCTTGCAGCTCGCCGCCTCTTGTCCACGGGCGCCCACGCAGGAGACCAATTCCTGCCGGGACGCGCTGGTGGCCGCCATCTTGGGTGAGGAGGGTGCGTGGGTGAGCGGTGCAGCGCTCGGACCAGCACCGCCCCAGCCCTATAAAATGGCGCCCCCTTACAGGGAGCGCAGCGGACGGCCGCAGCGGGCACGCCGTCAGCGCGCCGAAGTCGCGCCTAAGTCCAGCCCGTCTGCGCCCGTCCGCGGCCGGACGGGCCCAGGGGCTAGGGATACAACCACTTCTATACCCTATTCTTCTCTAGCTCTTAGGTGCTTACACGCTTCTGCCAGCCCCCTCCCATCCGAAACCTGGACCCGCATTACATCCCTCGGCATTGCAGGCACTCCACCCCCACATCTTATGCCGACGCCAGCACTTACTGCTTCGGCTTCTATCGAGTCACAGATTCGGATTTTATATTTAAATACCCGCTCCATGGTCAAGCACCAAGTAGACATTCTGCACTTACTTATGACAGAAAGCCCCGATGTCCTACTGCTATCGGAGACCTGGCTCACCGATGATTCACTTCCTGACATCCTGGCTGCGCTGCCCCCGGATTATTTCCTGCTGAATACCAATCGATCAGGGGGCCGCACCGGGGGAGGGGTGGCGGCGGTGATACGCAAGGATCTCAAGATTATCACCTCCGCAGTCATGACTTTACCGGAAGTAGACACCCTGGTCCTTAGCCTTGGGACCGAGGTAGGTGCTGTCACTCTCTTGGTACTCTATCGTCCCCCCCACTCGATGCCGTCTTTCCCTTCATCTTTCATCAATCAGCTGACCAACATTGCTACCTCCTCCCCCGTATTATCATCATTGGTGATTTCAATTACTGGTTTCAGCACGAGGACGCTGGCCCGCATGCTTCCGAGCTATTCGAGGGTCTCTCGAGCCTGAACTTCGTCCAACTAGTCAGGTCTGCGACCCACAAGGGTGGCCATATTCTAGATCACATCTGGACGAATGGGGTCAAGTCCTCTCGCCCACTAATTACACCCTGTGTGTGGTCAGATCATTCTTTGATCGACACCACATTCACGGCGGCTGGCCATATCAGGGTCCCCCCGCGGGAAGGCGGTATTGCTCGTAAGTGGAAGGCTGTCGATTCTTCCAAATTGCTGGCTCATCTGTCCCAAACTTGTCCCCCGCTACCTAATGACATCAGTACGGATGGGCTTTATGGGTCGGTGGCAGACTGGCTCATGTCAGCCAGTGACATCTTTGCCCCCCTAACTAAGTTCCCCCAATCCCGGCATAGGAACTCCCATAAATGGTTTACCCCCTATCTTAAGTCCCTCCACCTGGAACTTCGGCAACTTGAGCGTAAGTGGAGGAGAGATTACTGCTCCCTAGGCAGAGATGCCTATGTGGCCGCTCGCAATAGGTACAAACTGGCCATCCTCGCAGCAAAAAAAAGCTTACGCCTCAGGGAAAATCTTATCCGCCCCTTGCCAGTCGAAAGACATTTTTAAAGTTCTTGAAGAATTCACTTCCGATCCTAGGACGCTTCCAACTCAGACCCCCACACAGGAAGCATGCAATACCATTAGTACCTTTTTTTTTTTTTTTGAAAATTCTTTATTGTCAGTTTAGAAGAGATATTCATATCAACATTTTGTAGTTGTAGCGACATAACAGCATTATAAGTCCCCATTGGGGAAGGGATTTAACACAATGTGCATCAGCAGCTATCAGGTCTAATTATGGCCTAGTAGTTGAATAGTGAATAGAACAGTCATACGTATTACATGGCCCAGTTTCACCCCTTCTTCCTAACGCCCATCCCGTCCATACGATTTCGATTCAGTAGGCTGACTTCACCCATACGTGGTATTAGCGGGAACATATAAGAATAAAGAAAACAAGTCTAAAAACCCAACAACGGTCATCATTATACAAATAAGTGTGTATGGTCACATATAATATCCTACAGGCTCATATATTCAGCAGTCCTTCTTCAGTAGCGGTGCATACCCTCCGCCTCCCGGTCCCTCCCCTGATTATGCTGGCATATCCATTGCCACTAGTCCTCGTCTTCCTCCGATTCCGAGTCCTCACCCTCTGGCAATGCCTCACATGGGTCACCCCTATATTTGTTCCACGGCATCCACACCCGATTCCATTTGCGGGGGCAGGCTCTTAGTACATATACTGCTCTCTCCTTTACCATGAGAAGGTCCATGTTTCTGATCCACCCTGCTACCGTCGGTAACTCTGGAGCGCCCCATTTCTGTGCAATGTCTCGTTTGGCCACTGTCACTGCTAGTGTGACCCACAGTTGTCCATACCTGTTTAAGTCTGTAGGGTCCCAAATGTTCAACAGGCATTTACGAGGTTCCGGCAGGACAGAGACATTGATGGCCTGAGAGACTGTGCGCATAATCTGTCGCCATAGTTCCCTGATTTGTGGACATTCCCATAACGTGTGTAGGAGAGTCCCTTCCTCCCCGCATCCCCTGAGGCAGTATGGGTGTGGTGTTCTCTGTATTTTGTGGAGTAGTGTGCGAGTGTAGTAGGTGCGGTGTAACACCTTGAGCTGCACCAGGCGGAATCTGGCTGATATGCCCACTTCCCTCGGCGAGGCCAATGCCTCATTCCACTCCGCCTCACCCATGTCGCCCAATTCTTCCCCCCATTTCTCTTTAAGTTTGTGTGTGGGATCTGGCAGGTTGTTAACCAATTTTTTGTACGTGAGTGAGGTCGCTTTTTGCTCCATGAATTCGGTGAGTAGCCTATCTTCGAGTGGCGATGATTCTGGGAGTGTGGTGTCTGGTGGGATCGCTTGCAGTAGTGCATGCCGGATTTGTACATATCGGTACGTTTCAGTGGGCCCCAGGCCGTATTGTTGCTGGAGTTGCTGGAAGGGAATAACCGTGCCTTTGTCCCAGAGGTCCCCCACCACCGAGATCCCTATGTCGTCCCATCTCGCAAACCCCTTACAAGTCCGTAGGTTGCCCAGTGTTTTAGTGTCCCATAGCGGTGTTAGCCTGGTGATTTTGCCCTTCCACCCTAGGCGTGATTGTGCCGCATGCCAGATTGTCGCTGTGTGGAACGTTGGGCCAAGCAGGGTTTTCACTTGCGGGTAGGTGTACAGCACCGAGAGCATGCCCTCAGTCCCCAGTTGCGACCAGTCCGCCTTATATGCGGGGTCCTCCCGTGAGACGTGGATCCAATGATTAATAACCTTAAGCTGTGACGCCCAGTAATATAGTTGGAGATTGGGTAATGCAATACCCCCCTCGTACCAGCTCTTCACCAGTTTTGCCTGCGCTATCCGCGCCGGGCCATTACTCCACAACAAGCTGGAGACCAACGCTGCAACCCGTCTAAAGTACTGTGGGTTAACCACATAAGGGGAGTTTTCAAGCACATACAGAAATCTCGGGAGAGCCATCATTTTATAGAGCGCCGCGCGCCCTAGAAGGGTCAGTGGCAGTGCCGCCCAGTATTTGACATCAGCACGCAATCTTTGCAGAGGCGGCTGCAGGTTTTCGATATAGAACTGTTTAGAGTCATTCGACACATAAATACCCAAGTACTTAAAGGAGGAGGTGGTTATTGTGAGAGGACAGTCAGCCGGTAGCACCGGAGCCGGGCCCTTAAGGACATAGAGTACAGATTTGGACCAGTTCAGGGTGTATCCCGAGGCTCTGCCGTGTGCATCGCAAACTGCCAACAGGGCTGGGACCCCTTCAGTTGGGCCGGCCATGTATACTAACATGTCGTCGGCGTATAGGGAGACCTTGTCCTCCCACCCGTCGCTCCAAGTGATTCCCCGGAATAACGGCGTTGATCTAAGCAGGATTCCCAGTGGCTCCAGCACTATCGCAAACAACAGGGGCGACAGCGGGCACCCTTGCCTAGTCCCCCTCCCCAGTGGAAAGGTCGAAGATATGCGACCATTTGCAACCACCTGCGCCATCGGTTGGGTGTAGAGCAGTCGCACCCATGCCAGATATTGGGGTCCGAAACCCATGCGGGTTAGGACAGCAAAAAGGTATTCCCACTCTACCAAATCAAACGCCATTTTAGCATCTAGGGAAAGTATCACAGCCTGCTCCGTAAGAAGATGCGCCTTCGCCAGTACCCCATGAACCCTCCGTAGATTCAGCGCTGTGCTTCTGTGTGGCATAAAGCCCGATTGGTCAGGGTGTATCAGGGTACTCAGATGCTTGGTTAGACGACTGGCCAGGAGTTTCGCCAGGACCTTTGCCTCTGTGTTGAGCAGGGAAATGGGTCGGTACGAGGCACTGTCTGTTGGTGGCTTGGTTGGTTTGGGGATGGCCACAATGGTGGCCGTGCGCTGGTCGAGCGGAAGCAGCGCCTTTTTTGCGCTGTCTTTATACATGTCTAAGAGGGGCTTGGCCAGCGCAGAGTCCATCGTCTTATACCATTCCACAGGAATTCCGTTTGGGCCTAGGGCCTTGCCTGACTGCAGTGCCTGTATTGCCAACTGGACCTCTCCCTCTGTTAGGTCTGCATCAAGTTCCTGCTGTGCTTCAGGTGTGAGCACGGGGACGGGAATGTGACTAAGTGATTCTGTGGCCTCCCTCTCAGTGACTGGCCGTGTCGGTGTGTAGATCCCCTGGAAGTGGCGAGCTAGAGTCTGGATTATTTGTTCCGGGTGAGTCTGCAGCACGCCGGCCGCATCGTAGAGCCCGTGTATCCCCTTGTTACTGCCACCTCGCTTGTCCAGCCATGCCAGCATCTTCCCTGCCTTATCGCCCACATCATAGATTCGGTGCGCAGTGTTCGCGAGGTGTCCTTTGGTGATCATAGTGAGGTGTGCCTGGTGTTGCTGCTGACGGAGCTGTAGTTCATGGACTGTCTCAGGGGAGGGGTCTGCCATATGCGCAGTGTTCGCCGTGTGTAATGCTAATTCCAAATTAGCCAGTGTAGCTCTAGACTCCCTTTTATACCCAGTAATGGCTGATATGGACGCCCCTCGGAGGACCGTCTTGTAAGCTTCCCACAGAACTGAGGGCGAGGTGACCGATCCTGTGTTCTCATTGAAATAGTGTGTGGTGGTTAACTTGAGTTTTTTCCTAATGTTAGGTACCTGTAGATAATTGGGATAGATCGGGTACAGCCTAGCTCGTTTACATTCTTCAGTAGAAAGGTGAAGGGAGATCGGGGAGTGATCAGAGATGCCTCGTGGCAGGATATCAAGTTTATCCACGGAGCTCAGCCCAACCCCTAAAAAGAAGAAGTAGTCGATACGTGAGAGGCTATTGTGGGGCGCTGAGTAGTGTGTGTATTGCTGCGCTGTGGGGTTCAGGTGACGCCAGACGTCTGTGAGGCCCATAGCTGACAAGAATCCCGGGAGTGTGGCAGTCCCTCTCTGGCGATCCCGTATGGGAAAGGTGTCTAGCAGGGGGTCTGTGATAGCATTGAAGTCCCCCCCCAGGATCACGTCCCCTTCTGGGAGATCAATAAGGAATTGGCCAAGTGCTGGTAAGGCTGTAGCGTGAAGTGCTGGGGGGATGTATACAGATATCACATTCAGGGCCCTCCCCTCCCACTGGCCTGAGAGTGCTGCGAACCGCCCCTGATCATCTGTCTTGTGGCCAGTGACCAAGAAGGGGGAATTGTTTCTGAGGAGTATCCCGGTGCCCCTGGAACCTGAGGTAAACTCGGAGTGGACTGCCATGGTGTACCCACGCCTGTTCAGAGCCTTACAGGTGGTCCCTGCTAGATGTGTTTCCTGCAGCAGCACTAGGTCAGATCTATTACGTTTAACAGTTTGCAGCACCAGACCCCGTTTGATTTTGTCCCCCAACCCCCTGACATTCCACGTAAGGAGCTTCAGTGGGGGCACCTTTGTCGTTACAGGGGTACCCACAGCGGGTGTAGCTTGGTCTTGTCGTGCCGTTTGAGTGTATAAACCATGCTCACTATGTGCAGCAGGATAAGGAAGCCAGTGTGCGGAGGTGGTGCATGCCGCCCGCTGTTAGCAATGTTTCTGTGCCTTGTAAGATCGCAATGATGATGACCAAAAAACTTAACTTTAACTTGAACCTCACAACTCCCATCCCTCCACCCCCTCCCTGCTCCCCTGCATCACGGACGAATTCCCGCCCGCATCCCCAACTTGGCAGAGTGCTTTTGTCCCCCCCCTATCTAGTCTTACTTGCTTGTGGGGTTGGTGAGTCCCCTACAGGCACCGGCCATAACCCGCCCTACTCAGTTCCATCGGCCCAAGGTCCCAAGGGCTGTGTCCGGATCTTGTTGCTCCCATCTCAGTCATTCAGCCCCTACTAGGCTGACCAGAATCAAACGGGTCCCTCTCAAGATCAGATTCTAGGCCCCCGGCCGCGCCCTGTTCAGCGGCCGGGCTGGCCGCACGGTGGTCCGGCGTCCTCTCACTACGGCGGTCCTGGCGGTCTTTGTGCGGGCGTTGAGGCTTGCCCACCGGTCTCCAGCCATCCAGCCATTCTCGTGCCACCTCTGGGTTGTCGAAGAACCATGTCCTCCCCTCAGCCACAATCCGCAGTTTGGCGGGGAAGAGCATTGAATAGGGCAGACCCCTGTCTCGTAGCGTCTTCTTGACTTCATTGAAGGATTTTCTGCGCCTGGCCACCTCGGCTGTGTAGTCTGGGAAGAACGCCAGAGTGGAGTTTAGAATTTTCACCGGTGGCGCCACCCTGGCTGCCTGCAAAATGGCGTCCCTGTCCCTGAAGTTGAAGAGTCTGGCCAGCACCGGCCGTGGCGTGGCCCCTGGTTTGGGCGTACCTCCCGGGACACGATGTGCCCTCTCGACGGAGAAGAAGGCGGACAGGCCTTTAGGCTGCAGTTTGGTCTTAATGAGGTCCTCGATGTACAGGTCCATGGCCCCCTTCCCCTCCGATTCCGGAAGGCCTAGGATGCGGACGTTATTCCTTCTCGAGCGTCCTTCCTGGTCATCCAATTTTTCTTGTAGTTGTTTAGTGGTCTTTTCCAGTCGCTCCATCGCCACCTGAAGGTCTGAGGTGTCTTCAATGAGGGATTTCGTGACCACCTCCACTTGCGACACCCTCTCCGACATTTTCTTAAAATCTGCTCGCAGCAGGTTCACCTCGGTGGAGATGGTGCCCACTGTCGCCTGGACCTCTGTGAGGGTTCTCATAATGGCTTCCAGTGTAACTTTCCCAGTTCCATTGGCATCAGTGGAAGCTCCGGCGGAAGCACCGGCGGAGTGTCGTCCAGGCCCCTGTGAGTGGCCGCTCTGGGCATAGGCAAATTTATCAAGCTTTGCTTGCGTCGTTGTCGTGCTCCTCGTGTTTTTGCCCGTCATTATGTTATGCTGGGTCTACAGTGTCCGGTCTTTCAGTTGGTCCCTGCCCGGCCTCCTACCGTGCAAACCTTCCCTCGGAGTCCGCCGCTGAAGCAGCCGGTAAAGGTTCGGATTGTGGCGTACCGCAGGGCTCAGGTCGTTCCCCGCCTGGAGTTTGGCCTTATGGTTGCTGCCGTTGGAGTCAGTAGAAGGGTTTTTGCTGTGTTGTGGGCGGCGTGTGCACTACTCGCCCTCCGTTACGTTTCCCCGCTCCACGTGGGCCGTACCGCCGCCATCTAGGGGTGTAACGGGCGGTTGGAGATTGGCGCCACCACGGTGTACTCGGCCCTTCTGCCCAACGGTGTCCCGGAGTAATGTTCAGAGCTGCGGGGGGACTGCGCCGATCCAGGCGTCCTCCGCCCTACCTTGCCGCGTGTGGCGGGGCGTCCGCCCGGTAGTGCAGATCCAGGACGGTTCCAACGCTGTGCGGGGTCTCGCCCGTCCTTGATGGTGTCGAAGTCTTGGCTCAGGGGGACCGGAGGTCGTTCCCTGATGCAGCGTTATTTAAGCGCTGTGGTGAGACCTGGCGCCAGGCGGGGAGGTGCGGGCGCCGGCTGAGGTCGTCTTCTTCCGGCCGGGCAAGGTGAGCTTCCGGCCGGCCCGCTCCAGTACTTTAGGCCGGTGCTGCTGAGCTGTCGTAGGCCTCGTCTCACCACCGGTGGATGGAGCACTTCCCGGCGTCGGATTTGCGCCGGGGGCGGCTTGATGGGCGCCGCTTGGTTCCCGGAGCCGAATTCACCCCTTCGGGCAGGTCAGTAGACGGATGTGCATGCGGATTATTGCGCGGGCCGGTTTGCCTTGCGGAGCTCCCGAGTTAAGCTGCCGCCATGTTCGGCAGTTGGCCACGCCCCCCCATTAGTACCTTTTTTATCGAAAAAATTGTATTGATTAGGGACACCATCCCAGTTATTCCTCCTGGCGCTGGATCTGTTTCCCCTCCTCACAACTCTCTCTCACTTACACAACTCCCTCTTCTAGACTCTACTTCTCTGGCCACTCTTGCCACTCGCATTAAGTCTGGATCTCCAGACGACTGCTGCCCACCTTCCATACTTCGGGACATCTGCCATTCTCTACCCGACTGCATTCTCCCTCTGCTAAACTCCTCTCTCTCTTCCGGTACGGTGCCGGGCGCCTTCAAGGAGGCTGTGTTGGTGCCCCTACTGAAGAAACCAGGGGCTGACCCCGCCGTCCCGGCAAATTACCGCCCTATCTCTCTTCTACCTTTCTTTTCTAAAATCCTGGAAGCCCATGTCACCACCTGTCTCTCACAGTTTATCGAGAGCTCCAACTTTCTCGAGGCGAATCAAGCCGGCTTTAGACCCGGCCACTCTACGGAGACAGTGATCTTGGCCGTGCTGGATGCCTTGAGAGACGGTGTTGACAAGGGTACCCCCCAGGCCTTGGTATTATTAGATCTGTCAGCCGCCTTCGACACGGTGGATCATAACATCCTTCTCCACCGTGTCGAACAGGCTGGCATCCAAGGCCTGGCGTTGGCCTGGGTCAAATCCTTTTTGACCGGCAGGTCTCAGACCCTTAGTCTGGGCACTTTCAGGGCTCCCAGGGAGCACTCGCCCTGTGGGGTCCCCCAGGGTTCCTCTCTATCCCCTCTTCTCTTCAATCTTTATCTTCGCTCCCTTCTCTTTTCATTGAGGCAGTGGGACGTCACCGTGTTTAATTACGCGGACGACCTACAACTCATCTTTTCTCTTAACTCCCCCTCCGCTATTCCCAACTTTCAGGCAGTTATGTCCCACATCCTCCATTGGATGGGCCACAACCAGCTAAAACTGAACCCCGGTAAGACGGAGCTCCTCCTTCCTGGTAGGAGCGCCACCTTCTGGGGGCCACAATTCTGGCCGGCAGAACTTGGTCCTTCCCCCACTCCTGTGACCTCGGTGAAGAGTCTGGGGGTCACAATTGACTCCGGCCTATCCCTCGGGCCGCAAGTGGGGACGGTGGTCTCGTCCTGCATTTACCAGCTGCGCAGGATCAGGAAAGTGGCATATCTTCTCACACCAGATGCCCTCCTGCGGATCATCATGGCCCTCGTCCTCTCCCGCTTAGATTTTTCTAACGCAATCTACCACGGTCTGCCTAAAACATCGATGGCTAGACTGCAAGCTGTTCAAAATCAAGCGGCGAGACTGGCCCTAGGGATCCCGAAGTGGCAATCTGCCAGGCCCCTTCTTGCCAAACTCCACTGGCTCCCTGTCACCTCAAGGGTAGCCTTCAAGATCGGCTGTATCATCTTTAAGTCGTTAGCTGGGGCCTGCCCCGTTTTTGTAAAATCTCTCATCACTCCCTATCGCCCACCCCGAGATCTGAGATCCGCTCACCTCCATCTCTTGACCGTCCCTTCTTACAAGCTCTGCAGATCTGGAGGCCGGAGATTTGCATACCTGGCCCCCAAGCTCTGGAACTCTTTTCCCTCACCTCTTAAAACCTCTAATACTTTGACCCTTTTCCGTAAGTCTTTAAAAACCTGGCTTTTCCCCCAATCTGGCTAGTCTTTCTGTCTTTCTTACTCCCAACCAGCGCCAGGAAACCCACGGTGTCAGTGCGCTTTACAAGCACCCCCCTACAATACTGGGGCTTTGTACTTTAAGGTTTGCATTTTATTATCATGAAATGATCTTAAGTAATTGATCATGAATACAAATAAACTTGAAACTTAAGCCTAGTTCCTGCCAGTCCAATGTAGGATCCTGTTGTCAGTAAAGTCAACATGCAGCTCCCTCAAGGTCAAAAAAGACATTGTGTTTTTTCAATCAAAGCAACTGTGTTGAGAAACCTTTATGACGCCAGTTTTTCTATGAGGGAATCGAAGAAAATATATATAAGCTGCCAGCAGATAAAGGCAGAATCACGTGTCTTTAACGCAGTGTCTGTGCTGCACGCTGGTCTGTCCGGACCATGCCAGAAAAAACACCTGCTCTGCGGCTAAAAGCTCTAGCGTCCAGCTGCCACTGTGGTACTTCTAGTAGCTGAACGCGTCTGAATACACCTTCTTTTTGATGCTAAACCAAAGATGACTTTTCCATCACTCCTCAGTCCTCGGTGGACTCGTCTCTCCATTACCGAAGTTGATGTAAGCAACTGCGGCGGGGCAGCTAGATGTAGATGCCATAGAGCCCTTTCCTCACACACTGATCCACAAGTCTCATGAAGAGTAGGCCCACTGTTGTACCAATGCAGGTGGTGCCAAGGGCACTGAACATAATGTTGGTGGCAGCGGCAACTTCTTCACTTGGTCAGTCAATGTTGTAACAAAGCAACAGCATAAAGTGCACACTATGGATGCTGTCGAGTTGCAGAGACTGTGATTATGCATAAGTTGGAGGAATGTGTTTAAAAAAAACTTTTGAACCCTTTACCAAGGTGTTATTTAATATCAATTACGGGCATATCTGATACTGCCAGGAAAGGGCTCTTGCAACAGGACCAGACATGGACAAGGGCTTTGCTGAACGAGCATGGCTGCATGTCGAGAGACACAATGGTAGTTCCTGGGGCCTATCTTGGAACTTAAGTGGTTACACTACTAGGACATCATGTGCACTTAAATATACCACATCAGTCTAAAATATTTGCGGAATTCCGGATTCCCACCAGTCAACTAAAGCTGGATATGTGCCTCTACCCAGTAAATCTCTCAAGGTGGAGAGCCCCCACTGTTTTCAGTGATTAGTGGCGTAATAAGACTGGGCAGGGTTAAACCTCCTATTTTAACGACCCCCACAGGCCACACAGGAGGCAAAGCAGACTCCAAAACATTGTCAATGTATCTTAATGCTTTCCCTGATTAAAAGGTAGTATGATCAGAACCAATATTTGAGCTAGAAAAATGTGCTGCATTGCTTTGCAGCAAGGTTTGCAAGTCCTTGTACTTATCAAGGAAGGTGGCCTGCACCCTACCCTGTCATGCCTTGTTCCTTAGACAGAAGTAGTGCACAGCCACATGTCAATGCCACAACTACAACAGGAGCCCGATCAACTGCCTGCAGTGAAAGTGGGACAGGGTTGATGGTCACTCGAGGTACACAAGTTACAGTTTTAGCCTCTATTAGGTTACTCTGCTCTCATGAGTAAACCCAAGGTGTGGTTCTGTTGGCATGCTGGGCCAAAGAGAGTTTGTCCACATGTGTTAGGGCATTGGCAAGTAAGTGGTCTTCCCAGATGACCTACTATTATTGCAGGCCATTTCCATCACCCTTAGTGCGCCAGGATTCACAAGCCTGCCTTACAATTTCACAGAGAGACCAATACATTTCAATGGGCAGCTACAACTATAAGACTGAGCTTTAAAACACTTACACAGTTGAAGGTCAAACAGAAGTGATGTCATCCAGGAATTGATCAATATAAAAAGGCACTTTAAACATGACTCATTTCCCTTCCAACTTTTTAAGATAGTCACTGTATTATTGCTGCCACAATGTTCCTTTTGTTCCAGTATGGGATACACAATTGAGTCATTCAAGGTTAATCTCAGTGTTATAGGTGTTAGTTCCCATTGCAGGTGTGATGCCCAAGTCATCTCTGAGAACCTGAATCTGTCCCAATTCAACTGATTGGTAACATTTTAATCTATTCCCTGAGATGACATTCAGCAGGCTCTCAATTATCTTCTTAGATGCTTTAAGGCAATTCAAACCGAAAAAGTCATCAATCGGCATGATATTATGGTTGCCATGTCAAAATCTGATACAACAGGTATATCCAAAAAGGGAACGGATTTTCAGTGTCTAGTATTAGGCTCTGGTTTGTTTATGAATGTGGTGCCAGAATGTGAGCGTGTGCACATTACCAAATCTCCTAGTTAACCACAAAGTTACCCAGGCAGTCAGGGCTCACTGGATTACACAACTCTTGCCATGAAATATACATGGAAGGCCTTTATAATATTAGTTGTTAATTATACAATGTAAAACACATTTTATTAATTGATCTAATTCATATCAAATGAAGCAATTACTATACTTATTAATGATGTGAGAAGTTGGCCTGATATATGATGCTCACTAGTTCTAGTGATTACCTTGTATCAGTCCAAACAACCCTTATGGTGATTGGTTGTAAGTCAACCTTATAGACCAGCTATCCTAATGGTAGCATGGACAAAAGCAGTCTTTAGGCTAAACTCTTTTGGCATGTGAAGCCAGCTGTTTTACCACATATAACCCCTTGAATACCAAGTGAAAGGACACCACACAGGTTGTTATGAAAATAAACAAGTATTTATTAATTAACATACACCTCTGAACTCTTTATGAGATCAGAGGGCTAAGCACATGACAATACTAAAAAGGAAATACGAGTTCGC
Source organism: Lissotriton vulgaris (assembly GCF_964263255.1). Lineage (NCBI taxonomy): Eukaryota > Metazoa > Chordata > Amphibia > Caudata > Salamandridae > Lissotriton > Lissotriton vulgaris. The sequence goes on from NC_141694.1 coordinate 364,126,541, forward strand.
ACAATATTTACACGTGTGCCTTAGGGGCACGACAAACCATATACTTGAAACAATGGAATGCGAGGAAAGAAAGTACTGTAAGGAGATCCAGAGGCTGGAGGATGGCTGGGACTACGCTACAAACTAGGTAAGTAAGGAGAAGGAGGCCCACAGGACTCACGTGCAGAGTGGAAACTCTCACGCGAGATGCGTACCAACGTCTATGGATGCTACAGTTTAAAGAGTTACGGATTCCGGACGAACCCGGCTGGATGGAGGAAAAACAACAGTGGACCTGGACACTAGGATAGTGAACACAGACTTCAGCACCTAGAAGCTTTAGTTACCTAACCCACAGGCTGCGGGTGCATAGGGCTGAAGTGGTGTCGGGTTTGCTGCGTTGATCCTGATGATGCCTGAAACAAGTAGTTGCTGGCAGGCGGCCAGATGGAGGAGTCCGGTGGTTCCAAGGATGGAACTAGGAAAAAGAAGTCCTGAAAGGTAAGGGGACAGAGTCTCGGTCACTAGCCAGTGACGGTGCTGGAACCAGGAGGGAACCAGATGCTGTCGCCGCGTTAAGGTGGAAGAAGGGACACTTCTCTCTGTAGCTGCGCGGACCAGGAGCTGTTCTTCACGACCAGGCTGGAGGCACGAGCTGTCCCACGTAGTCTGCTGCTGTTGGCGGTGTTGGATCGTCTATCTGGTCAATAGGCCTTGGCAAGTGCAAGCCACGCGGTGGAACAAAGATGGCGTCTGGTGCGGACCAGGAGGGTCCGGGGTGCTTCTCTTTTACAAGGAAGCAAGGGCCAGTCTCGGCTACCAGACCAGCAGTGGTGAAATCTTCGGGTCGTCGTCTCAGAGGTCACTAGCCCGCCGGCAAGTGACCAGACAACAGGAAAAGCAGCAACTAGGCAAAAGGGCCCCACGCACATCACGTGGATGCTGGGGGGCTGGTCTTTGATGCAGGAGCTGCGTCGGTGTGGGGCTTCTCAGACCTCAGTGCACTCAATCGAGGATCCCTCGGCGGTCGTGCTGGAAGCGCTGTGCAGGTTTCTTCAAGATGGCCGTCTCCAAGTTGCTCGTCGCACCCACGGGTCCCAGCTGTGCTGTGGATGTGGGTAGAGGTCAGAGGAGTCTGGAGGTCCGGGTCTCGTCGAGCTGGGTCGTCGGGTTCCAGGAAGGAAGGACTTGCAGCAAACCGCACAGGAGCTTGATGGTGCCTGCAGAGCAGGATGGTCACTCCCTGACCATAGGGGAGATTCTTCAGTCTTCTGATAATCAGGAGGGCGAAGGTCAAGAGTTCTTCGTGGAAGTTGTCAAGATTAATCTAATCTGGAATGGGACCAGCTCCTACCTTTATTCAGCTAAAGGGGGCTGCACTACGACTAGGTCCCTCCTCTGGGTGGGACCAGGAAGGGGGGTGGTTACACCCCCTTTCCTTTGTCCGGTCTTGCGCCAGCTCTGGGGCTGGAGTGCCCCAGGAACTGGTTTGGACCAGTGTATGCACAGGGACACCTTGTGTGCCCCAGGCATGTCTCATTCCTTTCAGCCCTGTCCTACCTAATACACAAAATCCTGTCTGGGGTGGTTCTAGCATCTACCAAGGCAGGAAACCCTTTGTCCGAGCCTCCCTCGCTGGAAGGACTCCCAGCAGCAGGAGGTCAGACTTGTGTCTGTGGTGGCAGCATCCATTTTGTGATGCTGAGGCTCGAGTTAACTTTAACCGGGGTTCACAGTTACATACATGTTGTGTCCCTCTAGAAGGGTGGAATGCTACCCCCGTCGCCAGAATTGGCGAGGGGGTAGTATTCCAATTCGTATGACACCTTACTCGACATGTTTTGATAATGCTATACCAAAGTTAGCATTTGACCGCGAGGTTCATAATGCACTTAAGAGTATATGGTATAACGTTATCATGGAACAGCTATTAGGACTTGGTTCCGCAAGCTGCAAACGGGCTCAGATCATGCCAGAGCACCGTCTCACATAATTCCCAGCACTCTGCCTTCAGGATTGATAAGGCCTGCAATAGGAGTGACTGATAGGAGGATATGTGTCCATTTTAGGGTTAGATATAGGGATACTATATCTAAAGCAAAGGGTGATTACACCACCTTGCCCCAGCTGTCGTGCAGCCAGTTGTGTCTGTTTAGATGGCCAGCCAGGGGTGGCATAATACATGCTTCAGCCCCTGGTAGGCCCTGGGTACACCTATGCCCTGGATACCTAAGGTATGCTGTACAGGGACTGATAAGGTGGCCCAGTACCAATTGGTAAATGCACCTAAGGTACATGGTTGTCAAGTTAGAGAGAGAACAGCTAGGCAGTGGGTCTGATTAGCAGGCCCACAGCCAGGGAAAGTCGTAAACCAGTGAAGCAAAAAGCAAAAATCGGGGGTGACCATAGGATTGCAGACCCTACTCTCCTACAAATGAATTATGAGGAAACACCTTCGCTTGAACTATGCCCCTTATAGGTACAAATTACATTTGGCTATAGTTTAAAACAGATATTTAAGTACGCTTAATTAATCAAAGCAATTAGTCGACATGACATTTATACGAATCCAACAAGATTCAAAATATGTATTATCTTATAGCTCATGAAATATTATTAGTACCAGACACAGGATAGGGCAGGAAGTATATTTAAGCCACCATTTCTAGTTTAGTCTAAGCCATGGAATAGAGAATAAAGATGCAAAATCCCAAATGTTCTCTCCTATGGATGATGCTTAAGAGGTCATTGATGTCACTTAATTAAAGATAAAAAGCACAAGGGAGAGAGGAGGAGAAAAATGGAAATATTTATAAGTCCCATCCGCTCTCACCTCGTGGACATTTTTTGCGTCGCTCAATTGAAGACTAGTCAAGTTTTTTCTTTAAAGGCTCTTATAAATTGTAGACTTACATACCTTTTTATAGATTCAACATTTATTGCTAATAAAGTTTTGCACGCTATTTCGAAAGATTAGCCTAAAACAATTTAGCCAGTAGCTGGATCAGACTTAACCTTCCTGCTTCTGGTACAGGCCCCCAATTCTAAGTCACTTGCAAAAGCACTGGTTGGGATGGTTGTATGATGAAACAATGCAGGTAAAAACATTGCATGCATTTACAACGCATTATTACCTTGCGTTTTTTCAGCATGCGTATGCTTTTACCCCGCATTCGGTAAACGACCTTTACAACGCGGTCAAAACACTGCAGTGCCATCACAATGCAGATTTTAAAACGCAAGTCGTTACCACGACCTGCACTGGAGGGCGCTCTAGACTAAGGAATAGTAGATTTACTATTCCAACACCTTCCCTACTGTACGTAGGCTGGAGTTGGAATAGTAAATTATACTAGTCCTAAATCCAGCACCCTACAGCGCAACTCGTGGTAACGTCTTGCGTTGTAAAAGCTGCGTTGTGATGTACCACGATCATTTTGATTGCGTGGTAACATCATACATCCCCGCATTCCATTACCATGCGTTATTAGTCTAACTTAGGTAAGTATTAGTAAGTTAAGTGTAAATATATATATATATATATATGAACTATTTAATTAATCTAAGTCACAATGGACATTAAATCTGTATATAGTTTACCAAAAAATGTATTTTCCAACTATTCAGAAAAACGAATTGTAAATAGATTTGGGTGCATTGCATAGTATGTCTTTTATGTTTATGCGCAAATTTGCACAGGTGATTTCAGTTGACCACTTGCTATCACTTTAAAAGGTGTACCTTACATTGCAATCGCTGTCATGTGATCAAGGCTCCGTTGAGCCGAAACGTCTGTGACTCTTTCTGCCAAATAAAACCTGTAAAGTACCTCAAGGTCCGTGTCCGGGGTCTACTTGCTGGCTGTGCGAGCTTGTGGAAAAAACGGAGTTCAGAATATATATATATATATATATATATATATATATATATATATATATATATATATATATATATATATATATATATATATATATATATATATATATATATATATATATATACATACATACATACATACATACATACATACATACATACATACATACATACATACATACATACATACATACATACATACATACATACATACATACATACATACATACATACATACATACATACATACATACATACATACATACATATATATATATATATATATATATATATATATATTTTTTTTTTTTTTTTGGGGGGAGACAGCCCAAGCCCCCATACTTACCTTACATGTGCAGTAAAGTCATGCGTGGCAAAGGCCTATATGTGGTAATAAATGTGTGGTAAAGGCACTGTGATGTAAACATTGCTTTGTAAAGACTGTTTCCCGTTGGGATGACACAAAATCTGGAAAGCAAGAATCATAGGGCTGCACTCACTACATTGTTATAGTTCTTGCTATCCATGTTCTCCTCCGGTACCCTCCCCCCCACCCAAGCTCCCCTCCTCCAACTGTATTTGTAAATTAGGGGTTAATTAGAGTTTAACCCCGATGCAAAAAGGTAAACAGATTCTGGTGACTCAAACGCAAATGTCACTGCCACCCGAATTACAAGCCGGTCTTCGCAGAGGTTTGTTCTTGTAAGAGGCAAATACATTACCACCACAAAGAGCTCCAGACTCAAGAAGAGACCTTTCTGCTAGGTGATGTAATTCCTTATGCCATGACATATGCTTTGAATGACAAAGAAAATTCACTTTTCCTTACCGTAAAGTCAAATTTCCTAGTTCCCCATCTGCAACTGATTGCTATTACTGTATAGAATATACACACAATTTAATGCAAACCTTACCAGAGGTGAGAGGAAAACAGTCTTCCAAATCTCATAAAGAATTTAGCCATGATCTTTGGGGGATGTAAAAATCATACATATATTTTTGGCACAATTGCTAATGATTTTTATTCAAGAAAATATTCAAGTTTACATGTTGATATAGCTAGATAATAATTTACTCTGGCTTCCCAGCAAAGTGCTAATTAGATAATGAACCCATCACATCTGCACAAAGAATATTAATTTGATCAGAAACATGTTTTTTTGTTACCTCTTATCCTCAAAGGAGTAGGTAAAGATCTTTCTAAGATCCAAGGTATCCTACAAATATGTGCCAAAAACAAATACTAATCTTCAGAGATATATAGAAGATTTGCAAGATTAGTCTAATGATGGTCAGTTTTCCAGAAAAAAGATGTCACCCTAGGATGCTTCTGTAGCACAATACGTCTTCGAGCTTGTTGAAGACACCGTTAAACACTACTCCAGTTATGTTGCATCCAAACACTGAGTTGGTGTGGAAGTGAGTGCCGCTAACACTTCAACAGGAGACGTTTCACAAGCAAAACATAATCAGGATATACCAAACTGTCTAGCAATGTCATCAGTTATTTGTAATCAAAATAAATCATTTAAGAAAAAGCTTTACAGGTCACTTGCGAACAGTGGTGGCTCATCCACAAAGACGGAGGCGCGTCACCCCACTGCAGTGCAAACGAGAAATAAAATGATAATAACAAAAAGTTATTAGAATTTTATTTTTCTTTGCCCCAGCCAGGTCAGGCGGGGTGGGGCTGGCGCGCCACAGAGGGAGCACGAGTGGTTTGCACTCCCTCCCTACAGGCGCATGCCGCTTGACCGGCCCTCTAGGGCTGGCCAGACCATCATGCGCACTTGGCATGTTCTCCATTGGGCTGTGTAACACAGCCCCGTGGTGAGCATGCCCAGCCTTCCAGGCACTGCCTGCTTGGCCAAACAGGCTGCTCAGACCAATCATGACGCTGCTCAGGGAGAATCGTGATTGGCTGGGAGAATCTGGAAGCCTGGGTGCTTCCGGTGCTGCCAGCAGACGGAGGAGAGGGCTGCGGCGAAGGTACGTTTATTTTTTATTTTATTTTTCACACACAACTTCTGTTAAGAGGCAGCCGCCACTGCTTGCGATGTCTTTGTCAAGTGGTTGCATTGCTTGTTATGAGCAAGGCAAACCACAATTGTGACGTCCTGTTATAATGACCGGTACAAAAGGGGGTGGTGATGGACGGAGCATCTGAATCAATCAAACTCTCACACCCAGTCAGAAGATCTGGGTTTAATCCATCACCGTTCTTTAGCACACTCTGCCACCCCAGTTCAGACATGGCTATATGCAAATCAGTCTGACCCTGTGCCTCATGGGAACAGTTAAGCCCGAACTGCCAAGCCATGTCTTCCCTGGACCGGAAACAAGCTTCCGAGGACCGGTTTCTGGCATTCCAGCCGTCTTCAGCTTGAACCCAGTGGCAAAGTGAGCAAGGGACTCACGTCTGAGCATACGCTGCCACACTTATGGAGGCCAAAAGCGGTACAAGAGGGGGTGGTGATGGACAGAGCATCTGAATCAATCAAACGCTCACACCCAGTCAAAAGATCTGGGTTTAATCCATCACCGTTCTTTAGCCCACTCTGCCACCCCAGTTCGGACATGGCTATATGCAAATCAGTCTGACCCTGTGCGGCAGATTTGCTGTCAGTCTTTGGAGGAAGGAGAGGTGCCAGAGGCATGGAAGCAAGCAGTGGTGACACCCCCGCTAAAAAAAACTTCTCTGGATCCCGCAACTCCTGCGAATTTCAGACCCATATCCCTCCTGCCGTAGCCCATCAAAATACTGGAAAAGACAGTTAGTAAAATCCTGTCATGTTATCTGGAAGACAATCTGTTGCTGGACAAGGACCAATTTGGTTTTCGTCCAGGACACGGCACTGAGACCACCTTGACATCAGTAATTGACAACCTCCGAATACGTGCTGACAATGGGAACTCCTCGGTTCTAGTATTACTAGACTGGTCAGCCGCATTTGTTATAATGAAAACATTGGTTTTGGTAAATTAGCGGAACGCATCAACCATTGACAGAATGGTAGTGCATTTTTCTCGGCAAAATTCTGTTTCAGTATTATCTATGAATAGGTAACTACACTGTTAAAGCAGATGCTTGGTCACATAAATATCATAATGTGGATGAAAGGGACCGCTGCACTACATGTGGAACACAATTGAAATATTTATAAAAGATAATTTCTTTTGATAATCAGGAACATGGCTGCTTTTTTCTCAGGGTCCTTGAATCCACACATCAGCAGTGACTTCAGAAGTCATGCATTGGCACCCTATATTCGGAGAGCGGGATGTGTGACGCTGTTGCAATTTGTGCAAGGGTGTGTGCTGGATTAAGTTGGTTGTGGGAGCCTAAGCCTGGGACGTTTGTTCAAATAGTGAATCTGTCAATGAGTTGATGGAGAGCCAGTGTTTCCTCTTCCGGTCAGCAGGCTGCACAGGCCACATATGTATGGATTCTGTGAAGTATCCACCTACAGCTGACGCTTTTAGGGATAGTAATTGATGCACCAGCTAAGACGTTTCTCTGTTTCAGGTCCTTCCCTGAGCGACCCAACAGACTAAGAGCCTCATTAGAGTTTGGCGGATATCTGGTCCGCCTGCGAGGGAGAGCGATCATGTCAGTGCAGCGGGAGATGGCACACATGAATGCTCAAATGCATCGCATTGAAAAGGGCATCAGCGCCATGAACACCACCATGGCTGAGGGCATGAGTGACATGGTGGCGGCTGTGAGGCAGCTCTGCAGCAATTTGGAGGAGGACCATCTGTCTAGGTGCAGGGAGAGGCAGAAACTGGATAATTACACCAAGGCGGTGAACCGACTGTCCACTGCAAACTCTCTTATGTGCAGACGCTCAATAGCCATGCAAAAGGGGATGGCACACTGTAGTCGGGATGTGGGTAGGGGGCTGGTCACAGTGACCACTGCACTGGAAGTGCTGCAAACAGACAAGGTGGCCACTACAGCTGATCGGGGTGAAAGTGAGGAGGCTACTAGCTGTAGTAGCATCACGCCCCCTCCCACAGAGACCAGGAGGTGCAGCGAATGCCACAGCGCGGGCCCTGGATAAACTGTCATTGCAGACAGTGGGGCAAAGGAACGTGGCAGTGCAGCGCATGGGCGCAAGAAAGAGAGCCAGCCATGATATGGTTGTACAGAAATGGGTGATGTAACCCATGTTTGTATGAACACTGCTTTTGATCTTAGTGGTGTGCTCTGACCATTAAACACCATCACTAAAATACAGTAACTGGCTATGTCTCCTTATTCACTCAGAAATAGTTGCGTGTTATCTCAGCCCGTCTGTGTCTCCCATTCGGTGCTGCTGTCACACCTGCTGTGCTGTGCTCTGGCTGTGGATAGTCCTCACCCTCGTTCTCAGTGTCAGTTAGTTCCACTGCTGTTCCTTTCTTTGTGGCAAGGTTATGCAGCATTGAACATGTTGCTATTATTTTGCAGCAGATGATGGGGCAGTACTGACGTGCACCTCCACTTTTGTGGAGGCAACGGAACCTGCTTTTTAGTAGTCCAAAAGTGCTCTCACAATGTTGTGCGTGCTTTTATGTGCCACATTGTATCTCCTCTCACTTGGGGTGGATGGGTTGAGGTATAGAGTTAGGATAAATGACCGGACGACATATGCGCTGTCACCTAAATGGGAAAGAAAGTGCCATTAATTTGGGTCACCAATAAATTCTTCCAAGGTATACATCAGGGTATGTCACATTGATTTACCTAGAAGGTATCCTTCTCCGAATTCACCAGCAGCCAGTCGTGTATAGATCCCACTGTTCCTGAATATGTAGGAGTCATGGGAACTCCCTGGGAATTTGGCCACAATGTCAGTAATGATGTAGTGTGCATCACATATCACCTGCACGTTGATGGAGTGAGTGGATTTGCGGTTGCGGTATATGTATTCTGTAGCTGCCGGTGGGCAGATTGGTATGTGGGTCCCATCGATGCAGCCTATTACATGTGGGAACTGTGCCTTTTGGTACAAATCCAGCTTTGTCTTCTGCAGCTCCGCCTGTGTGCTGGGGAAGCGTATGTAGTGATGCATTTTCTGCATCATGGCGTCCAAAAAGGAGTTGAAGAAACAGGACAGGCAACTCTGTGACACACCACCTGCTGCAGCTATCAAATCCTGGCAACTTCCTGAAGCAAGTAGGTGCAGGCTACAGAGCACCTGCACGTGTGTTGGTATGGCATGCGCCCTTGGTGTCTGATGCTCCAGGTATGGTTGCAGGTCCAGTATCAGGTCTAGGATGATTTGTGGGTGTAACCTGTACCAGTCAGGTATTTCTGCCTCAGTCATTTAGAACAATGTGACACGTCATCTGTACACAGGCTCTTCCCGTCTCCAAACCCTCAGTCCTGCTGCTCGCAAACATAACCGCCTTGCTATGACCTAGAGGGCTATCATTGTGTTCACACTGTTGCATTTCGGGGCTGTTTTATGCCCTGCACCTGATTACCACCTGCTCTGGGTCAGTGGTAATTACTGATTCTTAAATACCGAATTTGGACAAATTCGGTATTACCGATTTTTGCTACATCGCATTACCACATTTTTACTGATTTCTTATTTACCGATTCGGTATTTTGGAGTTTCGGTGTCAGCCGATCGGTAAATAAGGAATCAGTGACTGATTTCCCTTTAATTTAACGATTCGTTATTACCGATGGCATTCGGTAATACCTACATCGCACATGGTTAAATACCAGTCAGTAACGCTGAAATTTACCGAATTTCAGCTTTACCGACCGGTATTTAGCCACCTACATCTAGCCCTTAATGCTTATTTGTTCGGCCTTTCTTAAAAACGCTTCTCACATATAAAGCACCAGTTCTCTTTGCTACCCCACACTTCTTGGTTCTTTGTAACATGATACTTTATGCTCCTCTGGTTTTTGAGAAACATGCCTCTGGAACAGCCCATTATGGAGGGCAGGTTTCCTCTTCTCTAACTCTCACCTGGCTTATGACTTAACTATTTTAAACCGTATATTGGGTCTGAAAAGAAAAAAAAACATTAATGAAAGCCACAGTTCAGCTGCCACTTGAGTGATTGGAAAAACGTAATAAAGAGCAATTTTAGCACGCTTTAATCATGTTGTGCCATGGCAAACAGCAGCCCCCAAGCAAAAGCTGGGCCAATAATTACCATGATGTTAGACACTGGTGACAATCCAATTGTACACAGAGAATGCCTACAGTGAAATATGCAACAGCCATATACAGAGAATTGTTTATTTTTCATCCTGATGAAAGTACTTTTATAACTAGTGTATACATTTAGAACTGTGTGATTCTTCATAGCAAGCTACTTTAAGTGCCATAAGATGCAGAGGTGACAGAAATTACTTTTCAACTGATTCATTTATATGTCTGGTGCCAAATTAAAGCGGGGCTTGCAACTTTGAGTTGGATTCTGTGCGCTCTTGCAGCAGTCTTAAATAGCCACAGAGTGGAGAGGTGTCCTGCTTGTAAATAAGTCGGTATCTATGTCAAACAAACTGTCTTAGTAAAAGGTGGTGCAGTGCCAATCGTCTTCAATTTTAGCAAAGCACAATGGTATTGCTTCATTTCTGCACTATCCTAGCCAGTTGGTTGTGCCTGATTTATTTCCTATGAGTGGTCTGACTTTCCTCTTATCGGCTCCTAGTCACTGGCCCCTCCCACTCTTCAGCAAATGTGCCAGCCATGCTCCCCCTTTTATCTATCTCCACGTTACCACCTGCCCCTCTCCAAGTCCCGTAAACTCAGTTTCCCTTTTACTTTTGTCAGAGGTTTTTTTATCACTTTGGAGCATCTTCCATTTTCATGTCTCCTCAAGTTGGAATTGTCCTTCTCACTTTCTAACTTCTCTTTTTTTCACAGGAATTGTTAGGGAACTAGAAGTAACACAATGTTAGGAAATAAATACACCAAGTTCTTAATTTGTGAGAAAATACTCAATCAATTTCTAAATTCGAATATTCCAAGCTCCAAAGTCTTCCTTTTAATTATGTTTTGGTCTCTCATGTCCTGTAATATTTTTAACATGACACAGTAATGTATCGGTTAAAAATATTGATAATAAATTAAAAAAGCATGCAATGCTGGTGAGTAAAGCCACTGGTGGCTACTAACAAACCCGGCACGCGAAGTTTAGAAGGAAGATCGTGACTCAAAGAGGAATATAGACGTCAACTGTTAAAGCGACGTGTCAAATCCACGAAATACATGCAAGTGGAACAGTGCGGTCTCGAAGATAATCAATTGTAAGGAATCTCGAACGGAACACATGAATGCCTCGGTCGTCTGGGATGCTTTTAAAGCCACAATTAGGGGTGCTATTATTGGCATCCGAGCACAAATTAATAAAAAACTGAACAGGGATCTGGAAACCCTTGAGGAAGATATTAAGGCACTAGAGATCTCCCACGTAGCAGATATTGGTAATAATTCCATCCTTAACCGCCTCACTAAAATGAAATACGAGTACAATGCAATTCTTAGCAAAAGAGCAGGGGTTTGGATAAACAAATTTAAGGCACTGAAATTATGTGAGGGCAATAAGTCCGGGAAACTTCTTGCGTCTTACCTCAAACATAAAAAAAACAATTCCATATTGCTTCCATTAAAGACCGGGCCAACAATATCCACACCAATCACGATAACATCTTGCACACCTTTCAGTCTTTCTAGGAGGACCTCTACAAAAACAAATTAGCGTTCGACTCTGTTGCATGTACCAAATATTTGAATTCGTTAGACCTCCGAAGACTCTCCGAGGAGGACAGCTCCAAGTTGGGCTCCCCGTTCACACTACAGTAAATCTCCAACTTAATCAAATCCCTTAAGAGCAACAGGGCCCCTGGCCCTGATGGCTTCTCAGCTAGTTTTTATAAAGAGTTTTATAAAGAGTTTATGGAACCGGTTAGCCCGGTCCTCTTGAACCTTTTCCAATCCTTTCTGTACAAAGGTGCTGTCACTAATTCAATGAGGGAGGCCACCATAATCATTATCCCGAAGGAAGGGAAGGACGCTCTTTTAACAAAAAATTATCGCCCAATCTCTCTCATAAACTTAGAATGTAAAATCTATGCTAAAATCTTAGCCAACAGATTGAACACAATCTTCCCCAGGTTAATTAGTAAGTCGCAGGTGGGTTTCCTCAAACACCGGCTATCCAATGATAATACGAGATTACTCTGCCATGTCTTAGAGAAAGCAAAAATTACTGCCACACCTTCCATTGCCATCACCCTTGACGCTGAAAAAGCGTTTGATAGAGTGTTGTGGCTTTTTTTTACAACACTGTATGTAGTCCTTTAATCTCGGGAAGCCCTGTATTGACATGGTTATGGCTCTATACTCCACCCCGTCAGCGCGAATTGCCATAAACGGCTCCCTTTCCGTCCCTTTCGCTTAGAACAAGGAACCAGACAAGGTTGCCCCCTCTCTCCAGCCCTTTTCCTCCTGGCCCTAGAACCCCTCTTAGCTGCCATAAAAAGTAACGAGACCATCAAGGGGGTGGAAATCGGTGACAGGCGAGTAAAATTGGCGGGGTAAGCAGATGATATCCTAGTGATCACCAAACAGCCAGACTCCTCCATTTAGGGCCTCATGTCCACCATAGAAACCTACTCCATAAATTCTGGCTATAAACGAAATCAGGATAAGTCGGAGGTTAAAGCGTTCAATATACTCAGTACAAGAGACATGTGGTAACTCGGGCCTGTACTGGCAACCAGGCTTCAATAAATACCTCGGGGTTGAATTTGGCAGAACTCTCGCTGAAACCCTTCAGCGTAACGAAAAAATAACCTTAGATAAAATTAAAACACAACTAGACGGGTGGTCCCCCCGCTTTATTACCTGGTGGGGAAGAATCGAGACCATCAAAATGATGATTTCCCCTCTAGTCAATTATTTAATCACCATGCTGCCGCTCACGCTATCCCCGGAATTACATCACAAATTAGACGCTGCGCTTACAAACTTTCTCTGGTATTAGTTTAAAGAAACTTCGCCTAGACAGGTCTGCAGGTGGAGTCAACCAGGCGGACTTCAAAAGATACCAAACTGCGTTTCTTGCCAAACAGGGCTCCTACTGGCTATCTCCACCAGAGGGCTACTCCCCCATGTGGCTTGGGATAGAGAAGGCCCTCCTTGGGAACGTTGCCCAGTGACTGCCCTATTCACTAAACCAAGTTAAATCACATGCTCGAGACCTATTTTTAGAAATACAAAAATAACCCTTCTTAAAGAGGATAAATTACTAGATACCTCTATCCGACGTTCACGTTGGGAACCAATATGGCATAACCCTACGTTGCTCTACAAAGGCAAACCACTATACAATCCCCTTTGGGTATAAAAAGGCATTTTCTTCCCACACCAACTATATGAAGGTGCATACCCCCTATCGTTTAAAGATCTTCAATCCAAATATAACCTTAGCTCACTCGAGTTATATTCCTTCCTGCACATAAAAACAGCAATCACCAAAGCGAACCTCTCTTCTAACCCTCCCACCCTTCCGTCCTATTTCACCAGATTAAACAGGCTAGGTGACCAGGTGTCATGGCTCTATAATCTCCTCCATCCACAACATTCCAATCTCACTGCTCATATCAAACAGTTTTGGTCATCATGCTCTCCCTTACCCATCTCAGACATGGATTGGGCCAAAACCTGGGATTCCTGCATGCGACACAAAATCAGCCCCACATTATCGCAAACTAAATTCTGGCTTCTCCATAAAGCCTTTTGGACGCCGGCACGCCTTTTTGCCCACAACATCAGATCTGACGCTTTCTGCTGGAATTGTAACTGTGCAGAGGGTGACCTGGACCACCTTATCCTCCAATGTGAATGTGTCACCCCATTCTGGGATAAAGACTTAGAATTTACTGATAACGTTTTTTCTTTTTCCCCACCCAGGGAGCTACCCTATCTAGTCTTTAGGTTTCTTAAAGCCAGGTCCCTTAACGCAATGATAGGGCCTTACTTGACCTTCTACTCACCGCTGCTGTAAAGGTGGTCCTCAATAACTAGAAGGATACCCCGAAAGCCAATTATGCCTGCTGGTTAAACTGGGTACTTAGTCTCCGTGGTGCCGACAATACGGCTCTTATGCAATCCCCTTGGCGCTCCCTGCGCAGGCGCTTGTGGTTCACCCTTGACAACTATTTTAGTGCCCACAAGCCTCCCTGAACCGATCCCTTGCCCCTTGACCAAAGATTCGCCACCTTGACCTCACATGCTACATTCCTTCCGAGGGTAGATTTGCCTTGATGCATAATTGAACATATTGCTGCTCACTTCCTGTCATGACAACAAAATGTGGTCCAATCATGGGTTACTAGGGCTGACTCCGTTATTCCTGTGCTGTCTTATGTATGATTTGCTTCCTTTATTTTAACATTTTGTGATGTATTATTTAGTGGTATGCTTACTCATTGGTACTGATCTTCCATTTCAGCTCTTATCCAATTATTCCACCACAACTGTATATTTTAGAACCATCTGTTAATTATTGTGTGTACCATATTTGAACGATTGTCATCATTCACTTTATTGAGTTGTCTTATGCTTATGTCTGAAACTACCAATAAAAATTTTCTGAATTCAAAAAAACGAACTGAGCAGCGTGCAGAATAAGGCCGGCAATGTCTGTTAACTGATTGAACAGTGACAAAAGATAGATGCAGGACTGAAGGGCGATTCTTTAAACAACCTACAACACGTCCTAAACTGGAAAGAAGGGGAGAAGATATACAGCAAGTGAATTAAATACGAGACAAAAAGTATTGTGTATTGACAAAGATGGGACAATATACATGATAACATCGAAAAGCGTCGACGCCGTTAGTAGCACAATCAAAGGATAGACACAAACCAGAGTGAAATACTGATGAGAGCAATGTATTAACTCAAGTGTTCTTCAACCCAACTTGATGTGCATTTGTATTTGACTAAAATTGTGCCTTACATTATGTGGTTGTCTCGATTATGCTGGTCATAGTTGGAATTTGTCGGTCAATAATCTCCCTGTGATTTATTTGTACTGTATGCTTTTTGTGGAGGATTAATCTCCTGTTTTATTGTGTTATGATTGTGAAGCTTTATGCGTTTTAAAAAAAACAATCTTTGTACAATGAGATGTGAAAGATAAATTATTTTTTATAATAAAATGTTATTTTAATATTTTGGGTACATCATTTAGCAATTTATGCACTGTGAATGATTGAATTGTTCTATTCTACAACCACTGTGTCTTTCTGTTAGGTATAAGTACCTCAATTCCCTTGATATACTTTAAGGGGTCCCTCTCAAAAAATGTATTGAGTAAAGCCCAAGCCATGTTTGTTAGCTGGGATTTCTAGTCACAGATGCCGAAACCCCATTAATAATAGTACATTATTGCTCAGTGTCAGTCTGTTCACTAATATATGTTTATGACGAACGGAAATGACTTACAGTGAAGATATGACATATCACACGAATCTCCATCAAAAAAGGTGGTTGTTTCCGGCAGCCACGTTAAACCTTTTTTCATAGGTGCATATTGTACATATGGCCCTTTGCCATCTTTTTGTCTGTTCCTCTCTGGGTCTGTCCTTCTGTGTTATCCCAGTCCTGTCCCTCTGACTATCTATGCCCCTGTTTTTCTCCCGGCCTCTTCCTGCTTGTGCCTTTATCTCCGTGGCACCCTCTACTTCTGCTGATCTGTCCCATTTTGGCTTGGAGTATATTTTTCTTTTTCATCCCATGGTTCTGTTAACCTCTTTCCTTCTACCTGTCTCTGACCCTCTACCTTTTTCTCTTTGTTCCTTTATCTAACTCTGTCACGCTGGCTGTCTCTTTCCTTCTGTCTTGATTTTGTGGCCTCCCTCTGTACCACTGTCTCTGTCACGCGGTTTGCTCTGGTCTGTCGCCCTATCTTCATTTCTGTACCATCTTGTTTGTCTCGCTTTATGACCCTTGTATGTCTCTATTCCCCTGACCCCTCTATATGCCCCTCCGCACCCACTCTAGACACCCGCAGAAATAATGCCTTTTCCCCCCTATCACCAGCCCAACCTAAAAGAACTACAAGTTCCACAATCCTCGCTCCTTGAAGCAGCAGTACACTCTGGAGCAGAAGCTACCTGCTACTGCACCAAGCACATCATCTGCTGCACCAGCTAACAGTCCACGCACACAAATTTATCCTGATTTTGCTCAAGTTAAATTCTATAAATTTATTGCAATAAACTTTTGTGTTATGGATGGGAAACAGTCTATTGACCTGATAAAACGCAGGAAGCAGGAGCATCACTGTCCTCGACATTACTTTTTTTCATTCTTTTCTTCCTATTGGACATTTCCAAGCCCCCCGTTATAGAAAAAAAATTGACCCCCCCCCTCCCCGGGAGCTAATTAGGAATAAAACAAACTTCTACATTTTTTTTCATTTTCCACCGCGTACGAGTACAATACGCGTACAACGCGGGTTTTTTATTTAAAAAAAAATAAATAAAATTTGCGCCTAAACATCCATGTGAGACCCCCCGAGCAGGCCTAGAGGGTCAAAATGTTTCTACCCTAACCCTTTCCTTATTTTTCAACTTTGTTTTACTGTTTTCTTGTGACTCGGTGCTACCGAGGCACAAGATGGCTGCAAACACTTCCTGGTTTGGAGTGTTGACAGACAGTTGACATCCAATCAGCATGCAGCTCGTGCTCGTAATTGTACGGATTTCCGTACGTGTGCTGTACTTCGTCTCTCGATATCGCTATGATTTTACTTTTGATTTCCTCAGGAACTACTGCACGGGTTTACACCATTTAACAAAAAGCACAATCTGCAAACCGAACTCTACCTCTCTGACAAATTTGGTGTAATTACGTTTAGCCGTTCGGGCTGTAGCCCTGGCTTAAGGTCCCTATGGAAAATTGCATGGGGAAACACCTTTTGGGACCCCCTTTTTTCTCGGCCCCCGCTTGACAAATCACCCCCAAACTTTCAGGGAAGGAGCGGAGCAGGTCTTTTTCTTGGAGAAATTTGCGAAGATTCGTCCACTAGCGCCAAAGTTATTCAAAATAGAATGTTGTGGATTTCCTATGGAAACTAGGTCCTAACTATACCTACCTACCTATATATATGATTTGTAATGCGCGTGGCTGCCTCAGCAATGAGGCGTCCCAGTGCAACCAGAAACCAAAAACAGGAGACCAAGGAGAGTAGGGTAAAGGAATAAACGGCCAATGTAGGGAAAAGCCAGGTCTTTAAGGCTTTGCGAAAGGCCAAATGATTCGGAGTGCTTCTCATAAAGACAGGAAGCGAATTTCAAAGCTTCGCCGTCAGATAACAAAAGGAGCGACCTCCGGCCCTCGCTGTCCGATTTACCGATTTCATCCTCTTATATCTCAAGCAAATCTCAGGACGACTGGTGGCAAGGCAGATACTGATTAGATTAGATCACTTTACAGAAAGAACAGACTGCTGGGCTTCATGGAGTGCAGGATATCTGATCTTGAAGCCAACTCCAGAATGCTGGAAAAAATTCTTAAGAGGGGAGGAATTGACAGCAACCATTTTAGCCAAGAATAAAGGCCTTAACAATAGCAATTCAGGAAGCTTAACTTAAATTCATGTAGAAGAAAAGAATGTTGCGTTCCAAAGAAATAGAATATGGCTTATATGTAAAGACCCACTTCTTCACATATGCTGTTGAGCTGGAAAACGTATTCAAAATAATGCACTGAAAGAAAAGGATCTCTGCGCCAAGAAGAAAGTAAAAGCAGAAGAGGCGGGAGGGGCAGAAGCTGCAGAGGGGTCAAGTGGACATTGACTGATACACTTCAGGGCACTACAGACCTGGCGGAGAAACTAGGAAGGCGAGGTAAACAGCCATTACCCCGCGCTGCTATTACAACGCTGTTTTTACAACGCAAGTCGTTACAACGACTTGCGCTGGAGGGGGCTGTTGGATAGGGAATAGTTGAATTTTCTATTCCAACACCTTCCCTACTGTAACGTGGGCTGGAGTTGGAATAGAAAATTAAACTATTCCACTATCCAGCGCTTACATCGCAAGTCGTTGTATCGACTTGTGTTGTAAAAACAGCGTTGTAATGGCACGCGGAGTAAAAGCTCGCGTTGTAATGCCATACAACCGGAAGGCGAAAAATGAGAAACGATAAGTTACTAATACTGTTTGCACCGTTTACATTGATGACTATTGGTCTTGAATCTCTTTTTCAATAGCAATATCCAGCCACTGACAAGGAAGCCAATGGTATTGTTCGCCTGTTTCTAGCCTCTCTTTCATACAGAACTCGAGAGCTTCATGGGGTAGATTGGTTGTGCTGTTGTTTGGGAGGGTAAACGTCCACTGATAGTTGGGGTGATCAGTGTTGGAGAGAGATGGGGCCATTACTACTGAAAATTCACAGATCACGTGGTGCCTCTGTGAGAAATTGGGTTGTTGGTTGACAGGGGTGAAATAAACTCTTCTCCTGCAATAGCCACATTCCTGGTTAGGGTAACCACAAAAAGTACCTAAATTAACCTGTTAAGCCTCTGGTAGCTTGGCACAAAAGCAGTCAAGGTTAACACAGAGGCAATGTGCTAAGTATTTATGCAGCACTTAAAAAGTAATGGTGAACACAAGACAAAACCCACACCAATTTAGAAAACTAAAGTACATTTTAATAAATTTTTTGACACCAAAACTAAAAAATCTAATCAGCAGCACCAGTGTTATGAATATTTTAAGTTTAAAGTGACTAATAGAATATATAAGATCAAAGTCGAACGTTATGGCCGACCACAATGGAGTGCACTGTGGATACACAAAGTAGATCGAACCTGATCTCCACTTACCTTCAGACTTGGAAAATGTTTTGAAAAACGTTTCTTAGAAGGTAAAGTTCAGCAGGGCAAGGCAGCCGCCAGTATCTGAGGAGGAGGTGTCTTCATCTGGGACCCGCTGGACGAAGTTGCAGTGAAGATGTCTACATTTGGACTTATTTTTTTTTAATGGAATTCTATAATCTCCATTGGGACAAGGCCAATGAGAGTTCCACGAGGCTGGATACCCCCCTTCTGCGAGGAGCAGTTGAACAGGATTTGCTGCTCTGGAGAAGAACGTAACAGGAGCTACCTAAGAGTCAGGCCAACCGGCGATGCAGCTTGGGTAGATCAGCGAGCAGGTATGTCCCGGTCTCCTCTCGGTTGTCAAAGCACTTTTTGAAACAATTTTTTGTGAAGTCTCAATTTCTGATTTAGGCTAGTTGGGCACCTTTACCCCTTTTGAGGGTCTAGGACTCGAGGGGTATCACTTGGAGTTCAAGACTCACTTAGGCTGGGTCCACGTGCGGGTTCAAGATGGCTGGAGCCTTTTCTGCCCCTGAGGCTCTGATCAGGAGGCCAGATAACTAGCCCTTGGAGTCACTCTGGAAGTCCTGGGTTGAAGCAGAGAAGGCCTCAAGCAGCAGGGTAGTCTTCTGGCACAAGGCAGGCTTCAGGCAGCAGTGCAGTATTCTTGGTGCAGCAGGGCAGTCCTCTGAGGTACGCAACAGGCCACAGGAACAGGGAAGACCTCTGAGAGTACTTCCGCAGGCCCAGAAGTTAACTGAAGAGTGCTGGTCTGAGGGTCCTAATTTTATGCCTCGTGCCAGCTTTGAAGTCGAAGAAACTTTTGGAGTTTACCTCCCCACTGAGGTGCCAGGTATTTCCGGTCTCCCTGCTCTGTTCTCAGGATGTCTGGGGGCACAAAAGGCAAGTGTGAAGTTCTTTGTGTGTGTTCTGTGGCGGTGTCTTTAAAGTTCAATTGGGGCTGTGCACAGCTCACCCTCCCATCTTATTAGGGTGGCCCATCCTGCCAACATCCAGTCCCTCTATTGTGTACACAAAGGCCCACTGCAAGCTACACCTAGTCATGTAACCCGGAAACAGGCTGCAGGCACCAAATATGGAGCACAAGAAAGGCCACTTTTCTAAATGTGTAATTCTCAGAATTGTGACCTAAAATCCGACTTTACAGTTTAAGGTGATTTTAAATTGCAATTCCTTAGACACCAAAAATGACCTTTCTACCTGCTTCCAAACAAAAGTTATCACTTACTAAATGTAATAAGGTAACCCAATTTTATCATATGGGAGAGGTAGGCCTCACAATAGTGAAAAAAGGAATATGTGAGTTTTTCACTACCAGTACATAAAAGTACATGTCCAACTGGGCTGTTTAGGGCTCACCGAGGTGGTGATTATATGCACTAAAAAGGGAGTTTTAAGCTTGGCAAAAGGTTTATTTTGCTAAATCAAATTGGCAGTTTATAACTACACATAGGCTGCGATGGCATGTCTGAAACATATTTTAAGTGGCTTCTAAAGTGGATGGTACAATAAGTGCAGCAGGCCCAATAGTAGCATTTCATTTACTGCCCCAGGGTATATGGAATACCACTTCACTAGGGACTTATAAGTACATTAAATATGCCAGTCGGGTGTAAGCCAACTTTACCATGTTTAGGGAGTGATCACAAGCCCTTTAGCACTGGTTAGCAGTGGTAAAGTACACAGACGTCTAAGCCCAACAGAAATTAATTCAGCCAAACAAGATGGGGGAAGACAAAACGTTTGGGGGACGCCCACCCTAAGGTTGACAGGTCTAATACCCTCAATATATGCATGCTTGTTATGATGCTCTTCAAAGATATTGATTTCACCAAGATAAAGGTTTCATGAGACAAGTCATCATGCTGAACCAGAAAACCTCATCACTTACCGTAGGTCTCATGTAGGGAATGTAAGAGAACTTAGATAAAATTGATTTGAGACCGATTCTGAAATGCCCATTTTTAAAGTGTTATGAATACTGATTCGATATAGAACATTGAGGACTCTCGTAATTAGAAGATGGACAGGTTAGCGATTGCTGAGATTAATAGAAGAAAACTGAAAAAATCTTGGACACATTCAATAAGTAGAAAAATGCAGAAATATTTGTGCCATCCTTAAAGGCTTTAAAACTTACTAAAATAATTATAAAACGACTGCTGTCATACCTCGTACTGTTGAGACCTCTCTCTGGATGTTCTACTCAACTTACAGCACCCAATTCCACTGCTTGTAATTTGGAAATGAGAGTGCTAATTCATCAAGACTTACAATTGTATTTTCATTGTGCTTCACACCCCTCAGTAGGAGCAAGTATGCTTTTGGTGGATACTCAACATGCCACGTCTTAGGTTTGGAAGCACGAGTGAGAGGTCACTTGAAAGAACAGGGACTTTGTCTGCTTCACCACGATAAACATGTTAAAGTTGGCATCTCATTGACCAGATACGTGGGGATTACTTTATAGGAACTAGGATGAAAGAAAACAAACACCCCTTTAATAGTCTACTGGCCTTTTATGAAAGGATTATATTTAGAACTTAAACAGCTGTAAAATAAAAATCTGGTAGGATATCTCACTAGGTTATGCCACTCACTGTGATGTTCAGTTTAAAGCCTACATGTAAAGTATATGAATTAAGGGAGTGTCACTGTGTTTCTTGCTGTGGTTCACAGTGTGGGTGGGGGTGGGTTTCATTTAGTACAATCATTAAATGCACACTGAAGCAGTCCGGATGCTGAGTGGGCTATGCTAGGTAATTTAGCTGGCAATTTGAGATGAACGATGATGGCTGACGGTATACAGGGTGACGCGTTGGAAGCCAGGAGTCCATCACTGGCTAAAGTTACATACTTGGAATGTCAGGGGGTTGAGTGATTGCAGAAAGGTACACAAAGTGGTAGCATACTTAAATCAGCATTGCATTGACGTAGCTGTACTACAGGAAATGCACCTTATGCCTGGGAGTGGCTTGTTAACACAGCACCGCATGCAGGGTGTTTGTAGAGCAGCAGGCTGTACTACACAAGCCAGGAGTGTGCAGGTCTGGGTTTGGAGGAGGTCATGCATCAAAATAAACGAAGTCTGTGTGTGGACCTGGGCGACAGGTATGCGGTGGCACACTGCTACAAGGACGACTTGGCAGCACTGTTGGGGGTGTATGGTCCTAATTATGATGACACACAGTTTTATCATACCATGTGCATCCAGCTTGCTCAGTATGAGGATTTGGCTCAGATATGGGACGGAAAGCTTTATTTTGTATTGGATCTGCCTAGGAGGCCCTCAGCTGCAGTCCATGCCCTCAGTGAGATCACGGAGCAGTGTGGCTTGCTGGACATTTGGCAACACAAGTTTCCCACAGGGACGGGGTACATCCACTACTCTATGGTGTGGGAAGGGAGAGGTGTGGCGCCGCAGCCAGGGCGACTGACGCTGCAATCTGGGGATCACGGTTCGATCCCCGGCGCCAGCGGCAGATTAGCCCAGCACCATGTGACTCTGGGCAATAGCTTGCTTAATCTTCCCGAATGCCCCCAGCGCCTAGAGACCCTTACGGGTGATTGTTCGCGCTTTACAAATGTGGATTATTATTATTATGGTGCATGATATCCACAAGTGCATAGATTTTTGATTGATGTCTCAGAGTCTGGTACCATGCGTGCAGTGCTGTGAACACCTGCCGCGCACGTACTTGGATCATTCGCTGGTATTGGTGGAAGTGAAATTGAACAGCCTGCGGCCCCCAGCGTTTACACTCTTTTGGATGCAGTGTTCATGGAGGAGCTGGTGCAGGTGATGGATGAATATTTCAACACCAATATGGGTTCACAACAGTCTGGGATGAATTTAAAGATTATATCCGGGTGGTCACTATTTTGAAACACTCTAGTGCACTCAGGTCACTGCGTTGCCAGCTGGCACAATTGGAGGTGGAAATAGCAGGATTAAAGCAGGTGCTAAGGGAGACAGCTGAGCAGACCTTGGTGGGTGACATAAAGGCCAAGTTGGAGGAGTATTACAATCTGGTGTAAAGGGAAGCCAATCATTCAAGAAAGTATGCGACTGCAAGGGTGTATGGTGAAGGTGAGCACCCAGGTACAACACTGGTGGCTCTCCTGTCGCCTCGGTGTGAGGACGATACGGACTTATCAGTTAGGGATGACCAGGCGGTGCCCCAATGCACAGCAGGGCAGGTGTCTGATCAGTTCCGTCGTTACTATGCAAAAATACATGCGTTGTCTCTCTCACAAGACTAACAGGCCACAGAGGACTAACTCCCCCATATCACAATGAAGTGGC
Organism: Lissotriton vulgaris; assembly: GCF_964263255.1. Taxonomy (NCBI): domain Eukaryota; kingdom Metazoa; phylum Chordata; class Amphibia; order Caudata; family Salamandridae; genus Lissotriton; species Lissotriton vulgaris. The sequence goes on from NC_141694.1 coordinate 364,149,576, forward strand.
TCACGGTGGTGCCTATGGGACACAGTATGGCCCCATTAAACCCCGCGGAGTTTGTGGCAGCTGCTTGACATTACAGGCTGCTGTTAGCGCGAGGGTCTCTCTGTGTGATTTTAAAACATGATAGATTTTTATTTTGTGTTGTGCTGCACTTGCCTTTTGTGTCCAAGTTTTCCCCAGCCGGTCCCCGGTCCACCGCGGTCTCTTAGCGACCGATTGCTGTGGAGGGACACAGCTCCTCCCCCCGCCACGCCACTTCCACCCAGATGCTTTTTAATCGGCTCAGAAGCCCGGCCGCGCTGAGACAGAAAGCTGCATGCCAATATGGGCTGCTGTTAGCGCGAGGGTCTCTCTGTGTGATTTTAAAACTTGATATATTTTTATTTTGTGTTGTGCTGCACTTGCCTTTTGTGTCAACGTTTCTCCCAGCCGGTCCCCGGTCCACCGCGGTCTCTTAGCGACCGATTGCTGTGGAGAGACGCGGCTCCTCCCCCGCCACGCCATTTCCGCCTCGGGACAGCCTTTTAATCAGATGGAGATCCGTCCGCGCGCTAAAGGCAAGCCCGTCTGCGCCCGTCCGCGACCCAGAGGCGACTGGGGCTGGGAACTCTACCGGTTTCGCACGACATTTTAACAAGGTACTGACCTACGATAGGGAGACGCTTTGGGGCCTGGGCCACAGTCAAAAGTGTGATAATAGGTTAGATCTTGAGTCGCATAGGGGTCCTTTGCGGTGTCAGGTCTGCTATTGGGAAGCTGCTGACCTGTCCCCAACTGGATGCTCTTTTTCTTACAGTCATGAGAAGGCTGGGCCGCAGCAGGCCCATCTGCCACTGAATCAAAAATTCAGTAAAGCTTCACTATTAAACTGCCGCTCATTAAATAAAAACGACCAGCATATTTATGACTTGCTAGATGAGTTGCGTCCTGACATCCTTTTTTTAAATGACGTAAATAATTAATTTACTCTCTTAATTTCTATGCAGGTAAGTACTTAATCAATAATAACTCAGATCGGATGGAAAAAGACAGAGTCCGTGGTGTTAGAGTTTCTAAGGGTTTTATTCCTCATAAAGGAATGGTCGTGACCAGGATATCGGATTCTGAACACCACAGGGGTGTCAGAAGGGATAGATGAGCGTGCTACAGTTTATTAACAATACATAGCTTATATACTTAATTCACATCATAAGTAATAGTGCAGGAGGCGTAACAGTTGAGAGAAGACAAGATAACAGTATACACGTGGTACTAGTACGTAATCAAGAGGCGTGAACTAGGCGTGAACTGGAGGTGTGTGCTAGAAACGTCACAGATGGGTGACGCGAGGGGGTGGTACTAAGCAGAAATGTGGAAATGTCAGCAGAAATCGGAAGCTTGGATGCGCGCGCAGCTGCATGACGTGTGATTTACGGGGTGCAGGGGACTTGACATTTACACTGACGGCAAGAGACAGAAGTCTGGCATGTCAGATCAACTTGTACTTCTATCATATCTGATATCTGATGTTTAGGAACCATATTATCTGGACGCAAAGGTCTCTAGGGCAGAAGCTATTCTATGCTAACTGTGGATGCGTGTACAAGCGCCTAAGTGTCTACATGAGAAGCGTGGGGCACGGGGCCTTCCATGGAAACATGGTAACAGAAGCTATGATTTACTTGCATTGAGACAGGTCGGCCCTTTGGCTCTGCAGCTGGGGAGGATGTTTACTGAAGCTAGTAGGCAGGAATGCATTTTCGAGGAGCGGAACAGATAACTCGAAGGTTATAGTCAGTCTTGGCAGAAAGCAGGCTGAGCTGAGCGCGAGGGGCCGCGCTGGAAGTAAGTCAGAGTTCACGGGTACAGAGGTAGCCTGGGCAGAGGCTGTCAGAGTCAGAAGCCAGAAAAGAGGCTCGATGGCAGGAATTCAGGGCCTACTCTGTCAGAGCAGGAAAAACATGTAAAGTACACTACAAAAAGACGGTGGCATAGCATACTTAGGAACGGACTATATAATCCATTCAGGGTGGATCTGAAAGAGGACAAGTTAACGTTGGACGCAAATGTATTTGCGTCTTCATAGCTGGTACAGGAGGGAAGTTACATGCACTTTAAGCTGGTACATGGAGTTGGTGGGGTACGCGCTAGGGAACATAACATGACCAAAAATTTATATTTCCTCATTCCCTCCTTGTTCCCTACGGACCCTTCATGATATATCGATCCTCATAAATCGATCAGTTTGTTCTTGTAACATCATTTGTTCTTCTTTCTTTCGTTTACGTTTTGAGAGAAAACTGGAATGTTCAATACAAGAGGTGGCACATAGTCCACAAATCGCTGGCCCACACTGTAGGCACAGGCAGCAACTGAATACTAGGACTAGGCCAATGCCTAGGAAGGATAGGATCTTCCATCCCCAAGCTGTTAACGTTGTCCAGAACCAACCGGACCAAGTCCAGGTGCCTGGATTCTGATGTATCTGATTTGCAATTTTATGGAGACGGGTGATAGCTTGATATACAGATGGTGCGTTTTGGGGTATGAAAACACAACAACTTGACCCGATGACCTTACAGGCTCCACCTCTATCTGCCAAGATGACGTCAATAACAAGACGGTTCTGAAGAACAACAACCCGCATGGCGGACTGCTCTTCTGTTAAGTTACCTAAGGCGGAGGCAGTTTCATTTACTACTGCTTCAAGTGTTCTAGTTAATCTACGTATTAATTTACTATTCTGAACAGGTCCTAAAAAGAAAAAGAATCCTTTATTAAAATCGGTGTACTGTTCCCATGCCGTTTCTGTGTAGTCGACAAGTGGGATATCTCTTCTGGGTCTATTCTTCACTAGATTGGTATTTCTATGGTAATCAGGGGGAGCTAGGAAAACAGGTGGCAGGAGGAATGCAATGTAACAGGTACCATCCCAATCTGGAGGTAAGCGTATGTATGCGGTATGACCACAAACAAAGTAAGAATGACTAATAGCTTTAAAGGACGATTTTCCACGATCACTGAATTCGACCACAGTAGGGCATTTACTATGACCTAAGTGTACTGAACCTTTCTTCCTGATACATAATTCACCAGTGACTGGCAGTACTGACATGATGGGTAGAATTGGCGTGTCTTCGTATTCAACAGTAAGAATCATAAGGCTAATTGTATAATTACCTAATCCATACACTTCATTTTCTAGATCAGTTCCTATTCTAGTGGGGAGTCCCTCCTTATCAGGGAAACAGACGTCGAGCAGGACTAAGTTCAGGTTTCCCCAAACCCAGCCCCCATCGAAAACAGCAATATCAGGATCTAAGGAATTAATTATTTTAAACCATGCTCCGCAAGAGCCATTGTGAGTGAATGGGTACGGAAAGAGGGGCAGAGCTCCCTTGTAGTTCTGGTAGGGAGGGAGTCGGCCACATATCCAGCAATTTGTAGCATTGTTAGTTTGATGAGAATGGTGTAGCATGCTAATGAATGTGTTGTTGCGCAGCGCAAGTCTGTAGGAAAGCTCGTGTGGAGGTAACTCACTAAAAGTGTGTTCAGCAGATACATTATAGACAGATTGTTCACGCTTGAAAATAGGGTAGTAGATAGGTAAAACGATGCTAACAACAATAATTAAAATACTCAGAATAAACATGATTAATAGTGTCACTATACAGTGACTACGAAGTGATTTACAGTATGTACGTTTCTTGGCTTCTCTCTCTCTCTCTCTATCTCGATCTAGGGGATACATGTCAGAAACTATTTAACCGATTCACCTAGGGGAGGACTTAAACAATTAAACTGTCTGACTTGCTAGATCGGAGTTTCATGCGATACTCTTCTTGAGGAGTTTTTTCTCGTTCAGATTCTGTAAAGTCTTTTGGCTCGACACAGTCTTTGGTGGGGGTGGACGAGTCTCGATCAGGTTTCAGTCCCAAAAATTTTTTTCACATGACTCGTGTGAACCCACCCCTTTCTTCCTTCGATTTTCACGGCCGTCCTCGTGGTGAGAAGAACGGTCTTCGGGGACTTCCAGCGGGGCTCCAACGGACTCTTTCTATCAAAATTGCGCACTAGTACAATGTCCCCAGGACGGACGTCGTGTGGCTTTACATCAGTGTTGTCAGGGAAGGCTGCAGCAACCTGTGAACGACATGATTGGAGTGCAGACATCAAGGAGGCAAGGTAATCTGTCAACATATTACAATCAACATCAGTAATCTTTTTCGGAATGGGCGTCCCCCACATGTTCGGTGGTCTGCCAAAGACCACCTCGTACGGGGATAGCCCTGATCTCGAATGGGCGACCATTCTCATGTAGAATAGTGCCACTGGCAGGGCGACTATCCAGTCGACCCCTTTCTCCTGACATATTTTGGCAAGGCGGATCTTTAGTGTCTGGTTATGTCTTTCTACAAGGCCTGCGGCTTCGGGGTGTCGGACACAATGGAACTTCCACTGGTATCCCAGTAATAAAGAAACTTCTTTCATTAATGCAGATGAGAATGGCTGACCGTTATCTGAGTACACGACACGAGGCAAGCCATATCGTGGGAAGAATTCACGAACCAGCTGCTTGGCAGTGGTCGGAGCAGTGTAATCTGGGACTGGGTATGCTTCGGTCCAGCGGGACAGAGCACAGACAACTACGAGAACATATTTAAATCCTCGACAACGGTCCATCTGGATATAATCCATCTGGAGGACTTCAAAAGGGTGATCGGGAGGATGAAATCCACCTTGCTCTACAGGGACACTTTTACCTGGATTGAACTGACAACAGATCATGCAAGTACGCACTTTCTGTTTCGCTGCTGCTCGTAAGTGTTTATTGTTCCAGAGATTTTGTAAACTGTCTAACATCGCTTTCTCTCCTAGGTGCGCTGGGCTATGTGCTGTATTTATCATGACTTGAACCATAGAGTCAGGGAGAAACCATGTAGATTTTCCCTTCGTCACCCAACCTTGATCCGTTTGGATCCCTCCTTGTTCAATCCATTTCTTTATTTCTTCTGGAGTAGCATGTGTCTGAATGTCGATAACATCTAGTGTGGGATCCCTGACTGTCATACAGTTTGTCGGATCTGTTGTCTTTGTCGTATCAGTTGTCTGAGTGTGAGTCAATGCTGTATGTTTTGCTGTCTGATCTGCCAGGTCGTTACCCTGGGAGACAGAATCTGTGCCTTTAGTATGTGCTTTACACTTCATGACGGATATGGCTGAAGGCAGATGTATTGCTTCTAACAGTGCTTGAATGAGGGGGCCATGTTGGATCTTGGCACCATGAGAGGTCAAGAAACCTCGTTCTTGCCATAGCATGCCGAAGTCGTGTACAACTCCGAACGCATAACGGGAATCAGTGTATATGTTAACATTTCTGTTCTTGGCTAGAATACAGGCTCGGGTCAGAGCGATGAGCTCGGCCGCTTGAGCAGATAGTGTGTCAATACGATGTGTGTCTTTAACTTCAGTTTCAGTGGTCACGGCATATGCGGCCACTAACTCTCCTGTACTTGTTCTCATACATGAACCATCCACATAAAGTGTCAGGTCTGGATTTGTCAATGGAACATCTGTTAAATCTCGTCGGGGCTTTGTTACTGCATTAATGATCTCTATGCAATCATGCGGAGCTGGATCTGTCATAACTGTAGGTAACAGTGTTGCTGGGTTCAGGATACTGCAGCGTCTGATTTCTATGTGTGGCTGGAATAGTGTCAATTCGTAACCTGTCAGTCGTGCTATAGTCAAGTGTTGAGTTTGGGTTCTGTTTAACAGAACCTCTACAGAGTGTGGAACTTGTACTGTTAACTGATGGCCTAAAACAATTGAATCGCTCTGTCTTATTGCTAACGCTGTTGCTGCTACTGACTTTAAGCACGCAGGGAGTGCCTGGGCTACTGAATCCAATGTACTTGAAAAATAAGCGCAAGGCTTATGTGTACCTGCCTGATCTTGAGTGAGGACAGACAATGCTGTGCCGTCACGTTCTGTAACAAAAAGTGTAAACGGTTTGCTGTAACATGGTGTCGCTAAAACTGGTGCTTGGCATAATGCTTTCTTTAATTCCTCAAAGGCTTGTGTGTGTTCCTGAGTCCAAGGGAGGGCAATCGAAGTTGCTGCCTCCTGCGTCGTTAACTGAATGAGTGGTTTAGCTAGAAATGCATATTGAGGAATCCATTGTCTGCAGTACGAGGTGAGGCCTATAAAGGCCCGCACTTCCTTTTGTGTCTGTGGTCGTGGCATATTTACAATTAACTGAATGCGATCGGGAGTGAGCTGTCTCCCCACTTTGGACAGCAAGTGACCCAAGTATACAACTTGCTGAACACAGAATTGTAGCTTCGAAGGAGACACCTTGTGTCCCTTGTCGGCCAGGAAATGTAAAACTGTCAATGATGCTTGTTCACATTCGGGCTCACTTCGTGCGGTGATCAGTAGATCATCGACGTATTGCAGTAAAGCGGTGTTAACTGGCATTTGAATACAATCTAGTTGTCTTTTCAGTGCTTGACTATAGATGCTGGGGCTTTCTGTGAATCCTTGAGGTGCGCGGGAAAATTTGAAACTTCGTCCATTTAAACTGAATCCGAAGAGATATTGGCTCTCCGGATCAATAGGTACACTGAAGAAAGCGTTCTTGAGATCAATTACAGTAAAGAACGTTGCTTCTGAATCAATAGCAGTCAATAGGGAAGAGATATCGGGGACCACAGGGTACTGTGGTACAATACATTTATTCAGTTCTCGAAGATCAATCACCAGCCGATATACTGGCGGTGCATTGGGGTCTGTGCGTTTAAATATTGGAATGATGGGTGAATTACAGATATTGGAGTCGGTCTCTACGACCACTCCCTGGGCTATAAGCTCTTCAATGATTTTCAGTAAAGCCACTACAGCATCGGGTGGTAACTTGTATTGTCTGATTCTCGGTAGAACAACTCCTGTCTTGAGTGTAACACGGTACGGAGTGATATGCATACAACCTACGTCAGCTGGGCCTTTTGCCCATAGGTGATCTGGTACATTTTTCAATCTGACATCAAATTCTCGTAAAACATAATGACCCTTGAAATCCCGTAGAAAGAGTCTAACTCCCTCCGGGGAACAGCATATTATAGCTCCTAGAGCCTTCAGTGTTTTTATTCCTAACAGATTTTCTGGGCATGAGTTCGTAAGTAACAAATCTGTAACTCGTGATAATGGGCCCACAGCCAAAGGTACTGGTTCCGATACTTCATTTACAATAGGCTGTCCTGAAAAACCAAGGGAAACATTCTGCGAGCCTGAGAGGGGTGCCCCTGGGACTTCATTATGACTGATTGTGGTGCGGCTTGCCCCTGTGTCAATTAAAAACTTTCTGTCTTTTCCCAATACGTGACTGTGTACATAAGGACCTTCTTGATCTACAGGAATTTCAATAAGAGGCAAACCACCTTCCCTCTCTAGGCTGTTTCATGTATATCGGGGGTAATCTGGATATGCAGATTGGGCATACTGGTACATCTGTTGTGAAACTTGTTGAGTCGCGGCAATGGGCTGTGGCTGTGGTACTGCTACTGTCTGTGCTGTATGGGATGGAGCATGCCTAGGCTGTGTATTCTGCATTGGCTGTACATTTTGTGAGGTCTGTTGCTGGACCTGATCTTGTCTAGGCGGATGCGGTCTTTCTTTAGTTTTACCTGTTGAAATGTTATGTTTCAGGACTGGGCATTCATGTACGTAATGACCTGGCTGTTTACAGTAATTACATGTCCCCTTAACGGGAGCTGTAGTATGACTTGTCTGGGTCCCACCTTTTCTCTGACCGTCGGCTGGGACCGTCTGAGCTACTAACATTTTCATCTTTGTGTCTTTCATACGTTTCTGTTCCTGATCTTGTTCTTCTCTAATTCTGTTCTGATGATATTGTAACATTTGTAACATCTGGGATGGCGTATTTGCCTGCCAAGTACTTTCAACTTTGTACACTCTATTTTTAACTAATGGTAGGGAGTTCTCGACTAGTTTTGATACAAAAAGGTGTGGATATGACTCGCTGCTTGGTTGTAGGCCACTATTTATAATGAAACATTTCTCGAATCTTGAATAGAAGTCACTAGTATCTTCATCATGTTTCTGTTTACAGGACGAGATGGCGTCCCAATCTTCCTTTCTAGTTGTCAATAATCTTGGCAAAACCTGTACTATTAATCCGGGTAATGCTTTAGTCTTGTCCCCAAGGCCTAACCCTGGGACCCGTTTGCTTTCTTCGTCTTCTATTTCTGCCCATGCAATCTTTGTGTCCCCCACCTCCCATTCTTTTTCCTTTAATTTCTCGTAAATGCCCGTGGGCAACAGTACCTTCAACATTTTCATGATATCATCATACGTGTAATCCCCCATTAACAACATGTCTTTAAGCTCTCTGTGAAAACCTGCAGGGTCTTTATCATGACACGGAACAAGTTTCTTCATTTCTAACAGTTCTAACTTAGTCAGTGGCGTGTGTACATATACACGTTTCAAGGTGTGATCCGTACCCATAACTGGGTGTACTTCTCGTAAGGGGTTCTGACTTTCAATGCCACTACCGCATTGCATGTGGTACATTTTCCTTTCTGGAGGTGGGGCCGGAACATATTCGGAGCTTATGAAGGTGTTATATTTATGTCGTTGTTCTAGAATTATTTGTATCAACTTGGTACTGAAACCTCTCCATCTATCCATGAGTAGTGCTTCTAATGTTTCATGTAAGGGACCTGGATCGGAATGATGGTTCCTGTACTTGATGAGGAGGTGCTGAATCATGTATACACCTGCTAATTTCTGCTCGTCTGGGGAGAGGTTCAAGAATGTCTGCGCTAACGTATCATCATTATATATGTCTGGATTTTCGGCCCATAACACGGCTGACCGAGCTAGTTCCTGTTCATCCATAGAATTCAATACATGGTACCCCATTCGGTCTCGAAGCCTTTTATCAGTTTCCTGGAACTGATGTTCAGAAGAATTCGGGTTTGTTAAAGCAGAGAGAAAAACTCTCTTGTTTTCCGGACGGATGCCTTTCCTAAGGTAGTTTCCCTTACCTACATACGCTATAGTATCTGTAGTCCTTCCTTGTTCTTCAGGTTCTTCTTCCTCCTCGGAGGAAGCTTTGTCATTCCCTTTCTGGTGTACCGTTATCACTGCTTTTCTAATTTTCTTGTACATACTGGCTATGCAAGCCCCCCTGTCATGTTTTCCATCGGCTATATTTTGACCCCACTTGTTCAGTGCATCTAATTCACTCTGATCTGTTTCAGGCCTGTCTCGTTCTCTTATTAGACAATTTATGAAAAATCGTAGTATTTGTGCTTGAATGTCAACTTTCTGTTTCTCCATGGCATCCTTGATACTGTCAGGGTCTTTCCCTGTCTGAACAAACTCATATATCCTATCTAGACGGTCCTTCATTCCTACATAGCATAGCAAGATATCAGTAGCAGATCTTAACCGTAGTGATGCCAATATCATTAGATCGTTTTTTCCGGGCACTGGATCATATCTGCAAACTGACATGTTTTCCTTTAATGCGTCAAGGCGGGGAGACTGGAACGTGAGAGGACTCTGCATATCCCTGAGATTGAATCTGCGTGTTAATGGCGGGGTCCGAAGACCCGCAGTCGCACCTCCTGAAGCGGATGCTTGGGCATTATCTCCCTGCGGAGTCTGGATCTGAACTTGAATTTGTCGTTTAGTAAGATCAGGTCGGAGTGGTTTCGGCAGGTCAGTTTTTAGTGCGGGAAGTGGCGGAGCTGGCGGAACGGGGGAGGTCTGTCGCGGTACTGGCGGAACATGATCTGGGGGCGTAGTGCCACCCCCGTCCCTGTCAGTAGGCAGGGCACGAACAGGCAAATTGGTGTAAGCTGGTGCTACATCCTCTAGATAAGAATTTAGGAATATGTCTTTAGTAGTCTTATGCATTACTTTAGTTGGAACTAATGGTGGCGGTAAGTTTTTCGGTATTTCTGATAGGGCCTCAGATGTGCCCTCGGCTGCAAGATACATACCGTTTACAAGATTGTTTCGGGCACGGTCTATTTGTTCTGTTTTTACTCGGATCCCTTCAATAACTAATTCGTTTTCTTGGGCCTTTTCTGATTCTTTAAGTCTGTCTTCTCTACGGAGTGCTTTCTCAGCACGCTTATGTGATTCCTTACGCCAAAATTCTATGGCGTCTTTCTGAGATTGTCTAGCTTTCTTTTTCCATAATACTTCTTCTACCTTCATGATGCACTCGGCATCCCATGTTCCGGTAACAGGCCACCTGTGTCTTTCGTCTAGGTGCTTGGTGTAATCGGCCCATAAGTCCAGATACAATATGGCATCTATGCCATGTTTATGATACATAAAGTTACCTGGAGTGTCCCTAGGGGGAATAGGAATTTCTTCCTCCAGTATCCCTTTCCTAGTTCCTATCTGCTTTAACTTGTTGAAAAACGGCATTTTGCTTACTTATTACTGAATACTCAATCCTTACTACTTAATACTGGTTACAGCTACCTTATACAAGAAACACAAAAATGCACATTAAACGGTCACATTCATACCACGACATTAATCACATAAGAAGACATTTAGAGACATAGATGACTACCCCCTATACTGGATGTACTGCTCAACAGTACAGATACACTGGTGTAACAGTGCAGAAATTC